>NC_090922.1:1424990537-1427594287 GCF_040938575.1 Ambystoma mexicanum
TTTGGGGCATACTCCAGTTCAAGATTATGGTCCGAGGCACGATATTGTCTTTAAACTGCCAGGCTATTATGCAAGTCTATGCAAAAGGAGGATCCTACTCATCCTTGGCACTTAAGGGGTTAATACGCCTTTCTCTGCCAAGTATGAAACACTTCTCAATTATATCATATATTTGCCAACGCTATGAGGCAAAATTCACATGCAAACTATCTCAAAGAACATAGGTGTGTTCAATTAAATATAATTGTGTAATTCAATTAACGGTGTGTTGCGCACCAGTGTTGTGTCATGGCTTTGATCACAGTGGGAGCGCTTTGATGTGGCATAGCATGCCATCTAGTAATACAAATACCATGTTGCTGTTTTGTCACTTCATGCTGTCCCATCCCCTGGGCATGGGACCCTCGCGTTCTCTTTGACATAGGTCTTAATCTAGGCCACTTAATTACTGGTACCTCTACTGATGCTAGAATTAGCCTGCCTCATATCAGGAAAATATGCCCTCTCCTCACCTAACACTCCGCCGAATCCGCACTCTAACTGTCATATTTAGTTACCTTCAGCGCTATGATACCTTCGGGTGACCGTGCGCTTAATAGGTTAAACTAATATAACATAACATAACCTTAACTACTTACTTAGCCTCATCCTTGATGCTCCCTCTACTTCTCCTGAGCGCTTAACCAAATACTACATCCCACTACACTTTCCCTCCCTCTTCCATAACTTCCCAACACAGCCGCCATGCTGGCTGGCTCTTGATGAGAAAACGATCTCTAGTCAAATTACTGTTGCTTGTGTACAGGTCCATCCAGGGCCTAGTCCGCAGTTACGTTGGCAACTCTATCTCTTGTTACCATCCGAATGCAGCCTCTGCTCGAATACCCTCCTCAATATCTCTGTTCCACTCCCACCTTGCACGTTTCTCTTGCTTTCGTTCATTCTCCCTCCTTGCACGTCAACACTGGACTACACTACTGGTCCATGTCAAACTCTATTACTGTTACCGCCACTTGATCCCATGGAGTTCCCACAGGATTAGTAGTGGTAGTATGGCAGTGTAATTCCCAATTTTTGGAATCCATAAGACTCTATGGGGATTTCTGGCAGATATAACGCCGGTAGAATTCCTGCACTGTAAACCCACCGATATTTGGTGTTAAAGTGGAGGATTTACCTCCAACAACAAGTTGGATGTGAATCCACCACTTTTCCTCCAAAAATCAGCGGTATTACATGCTGTAATTCCACCAGTGGTAAATCCACCAAAGCCTATACTTTGGCTGTGCAAGAAAACTTCTGACACTGTATCACTTACCTCATCTGCATTTCAGTCTGTGCACATTTCTAGTCTCACTAGTGAACTGGATGATATGTGTCTTGTTCTGTCCCTGGTTTATGTATTGTATTTTCCCTGGTCATTCTCTCACCATCATTTTGTAATGCAGTTATTACGGGATTGCCACATATACTGTTGGTTCTTTTCCAGTGTCTCTCATCGAAAACCCCTGTTTTCTTAATAAATAAAAGTAATTTATGTCCCCAAGAAAATGGCCAACTATATGTCATGAAAGCCTGTGGGGCGCGATTTCATCATACGCTCCCCTTGCGGTGTGTTTGGGAAGCGCAAGTAACGGTCTAGTCGTTACGTGCTCCTCAATCCGTGCTACACTTAAAGAGTGACGTTTCCTTTTGGATATACAGTGACTCCAGTAGCAGATTGCGGTGTTGCAACTGTTACTGTATGTTGCTTTGGCGCTAGTGTTCTCTTTTCGACTTGTGTCCTCCTGATTCCTTGTTCTGTTTTCTGTTCCTCTCTCTCAGACTGCCCCTATCCACCCTTTGACCTTGGATCTTCCTGTGAGCCTCACGTCCTTGCTGTATGTAGCTGGAAGTGGTTGTTTCTCCTTGGAATCGGGAAGCCTGCCTTTTGGAATATTCAACAGCACTTCAGAGTTTTGTTTTCCCTCTGTACTATGGATATGTGCTCAGAGGTAGACTTTCTGTTCACCATGAATAACCAACTGCAGGGCCTGTCTAGCCTCCTCGAGAGACAGACCCTACCTCTTTGCTTCCTGCAGTCGCGGAAGACTAAGGTAAGGCAGCCGCATTCCTGCAAATCTGACACTATATGCCTCCACTCAATGATATATGCTCAAATATATCTATCATACATGATGACATGATACTTGCTATTCGATCAACGAGATATATACATCTCAATGTCAGAATCATCTGGCATTTCATGAATCAGTCTCAGTATATAAAATGTCACAGCATCCATCTTGCCATGTTTCCACCATGTTGCTAAATTATTTAATAGGTACCTCCTCGTCTTGCTTGTATATCATGCTGGTTGATACCAATGTTTACTGCTCACAAATACTGAGCCTTGACATTATAGTGAAAAGGAAGGGGCTTGTGTACTAACTGCCCACTGAGCAATCACTGACACTTGTTTCTTCTGCTACACTATATGGGTAGACCCACATCTCTGAACGGAATCCTGCGGCAACCGGCCACCATCTTAATCAAGACGTTAATAGATATACCTAACAGGAAAGAAGATCAGAGCTAATCAGTCCCACCCACCACTTTGTCCACCTCCTTCATGGACCACAGAATAAGGCTACCAGCCCTGACTACCAGTTTTTTCAAACCCAGATTCTACCTTTCCAGTCTTGATAAAGACCTGTTTTTGGTCGAAACATGTGTTGCCACCTTTTGAATAATAAAATAATGTAATAAAACACAAGATATAAACCCAACGCGAACATGTGGACTGTACTCGGTGTAAATAACCTTAGATGAGTAAAGTGTGGGGTGTTTTATATTCTTAGCACCCGCGCATGTTCGGCAGTGAAGTTTCAATTCAAGCTTAGTTATTTTGCAAGGCTGACACCATTGAGAACGCTGAACAAAGGAAGGGGGTGGGGACTTGTAACAGTGGCCCACCTAGTCCCAGAGAGGCATTAGTTTAATGTTAAGCACGAGAGACACACAATGGGCCTCATTACACGGATGGCGGTAAGGGTTTACCGGTACCGGTATTTTACCGGTACCGGTAAATCCTTACCGCCTTACTATGAGGTCCCTTTGCGGGTTGGGGAATTTAACGCCTGCTTTTTGCAGGCGTTAAAAACCAACCCGCAAAGGGACCTAGGGAGCAATTTGCGGTACCGTAATTAGCGCCTTCCCCATTCCCATAGAGCCCTATGGGGCAAAAATGGGAATGGGGAAGGGCAATGGTGGAAGGGGGAATTACCGCCCCGCCAACCTTGGAATGGGGCGGTAATTCCCATTTCCGCCAAGGCGGTGCCGGTATTTTACCGGCATGAACCATGGCGCTAATAGCGCCATGGTTCACCGCCATCCGTGTAATGAGGCCCAATGTGTTTGAAATATCGAAGGTGAACATAGACGATGGAACGTATTACTGTAACCTTCCCGTTTCCTTTTTCCTCTGTTCCATTTCTAGTGTACTATTAACACACTACAAAACGCTTAATAATTAAGAAGAGCACATGTGACAGCAAGCATACATTACGTGCAGTAGAACGTGAAGGAAAGTCACGCAGTAAAGACGGTTCACTGAGCCACACCTTGAGGACAGGACTCTCCTAATGTTAAATAAGTAGGTCCTGCATGATATGTATTGGATAATGAACATTATAGAATTTAAGTTCGACTTTTAAGAGATCAGTAGCTACACTAATATGTATATCGTAATTAGGTAAAGTAGGTAACTCCCTGATTGTTGAGAGATAAATGTAGACTGTGCAGGATATACCGACAATTTTCTATCATAACAAGGTTATTCGAATACTAAGAAAACATTGTACACAGGTGTGTTTAATGCACACTAAAACACACTAATGAATTGGTGGGTTTCGAAGTGGTTGACAAATTGTGTGTATTGTTTTGACAGATGGATGTCTGCTGAGGAGACACTTCTATCAAACCGCCAAAGGGTTGAATCAACAACAGTCAAACGGTGAGCCAACACATGGAGACTTGTACTCTGTATTTGTTGGTAGTTGTAAGTGCAGCATAATTATCAGCTGTACCTTGTGTGACATTTTCCCTTAGGGTCAAGAAGATCTAAGTGCCTTGAAAGCTCTCAAACCAAGGAAGAACGGGTTTGATTATTTTTCTTCTGCTTGGTCAAGTTTCCCCTGAAGAAGTTCTCGTCAAAATTGAAATGTTTATGATAGAACGAAACATGTTGGGTTAGATGACTCTGTAAAGTTAACAGTGTTTTTGAACTATTGCAAATTAGCAACTGTAGAACCTAACTGGGTTAACCAGTAGGATTCACTAAATGAGAGCAATGAATGTTGCCAACAAGTAACCCTTGAAAGAAGGGATTTGTTTTTGTATACATGATAGCAGTAGTTAAGAGTTTTTTTTAGAAAAACCTTTTTTTAAATAACTAAATTGCACTGAAGTGCACTTTATGTAACTTTTTTGCACTAATGATGTTATAATTGTTGCTTTTCTACTTCTCTTAAAATTGCTTTAAGTAATTGATGTCTGTTTTTAACAATAATATTGTCGTATTGACCTAATAAAATTGTGATTTTTTAATATATTATGAATGGTTACATTTTCAATCTTTAGTAAGTTGTGGAATGGGGATGAATCTCTAGGCCTTTAAATTTATACCATTGTCTTTAATTGTGTAATGGCCTGTAGCTACATCACTCAAAAGAGTGAAAAAAAAACAATGTTTATAATCTGAGGTACCAGCGCCATATGAGTAGAAACTACAACAAAACTGCATGTACCTATACCCTGGGCACCAAGAGCGCGGTCCCAATAGTTTCTACCAACGGGCTGCAAGTGCAACAAAACCTAATTTATAAATAGCGAATAAGGTGCGGCAACCACTAGTTCCTAGTGCTCAAACTCCCCCCTCTGAACTCACATCCAGGGCTAGCAACTGACAAAGCATTGCAATCCGCAGCATTAAGGCCTCAGTGGAATACAACACAATGCTCTTACTATATTATGTAAGCTCTTCATGCAATGCAATATAAATGCCTTTGTAATCAAAGCACACAGCTGCTGAAACATATACAAATCTGCAATGTATTTATGTATGTACCACTTGTTATAGAATACTACAGTCCTCCAAACACCCAAGAACCCCTGTGCAACCATGCCCACCCTGACTACCCACAGCGCTATAAGTACATACAAATGGCAGATGAGTGCTTTGCATACAAATGTGTAATGTAAGAGCATGTGACATACTAGTGTGTTGCACAAGAGTGTAAGGTGCAGGTATGCATGGTATGCTTAGCATAAAGTGTATGGCTTAAGAGCATGAAGCCTACAAGCACCTGGCAGGAGTGTCTGTGGCATACTAGCGCATGCTGTAAGAGCTTATGTGGCTTTAGGGTGTGTGTGTGTGCCATAAGCGTGTGTGTGTGTGGTGTAGGATTGTGTGAAATAGAGTGTGTGTGGTGTTATTGTGTGTGTAGACTGGGTGTACGTTGCATACAAGTCTGGTGTACTGTTAGGGATCAGCAATGTGAGGCTGACATAAAGTTGCAGTGTTTTCAATATTTGTAATTTTTATTAAAATTAAAACGGGAGAGAAAAAGGACTCGACCTAACCAAAGGAGAATGTCCCTACCTATGAACACTAAACTGAAATAAGTTGACTTGTGGCCAAAATGCATCTAGCCCACACTCTAACATACAAAATCAAAAAGTACAGTATCATTTCTATTGTCACTTCAACAAAGTTGTGCAAAGCATCATAAATACACAGTTTCAACAAAACAGCCCTTATCTCCAGTATTTAGTTACCTTTCCCCTGAACTGTTTCAGGAAAAGGAATTTGAAATACTATGGTTCACCAAAGTTTCATTAAGTGTAATGGAAATGTCTCTTTCCTGGGTATTCTCCTTATGATGACAAAGGAAATGTTGTTTTCGCAATATGGGATGAAATATATTGAAAAACAGTCTTTTATAGATGTTCAGGATGGCTAAGCAAATTGTTCAATTTTAACAAAGTCTTGATATAATACATTTACGGACAAAAGCTTTCATTTCCCGGCATACTCCCCTGCCAAGAACTCCTCCACTGAAATATCCAATTTCAACAAAGTCTTAACAAATCAAAACTTCTTTTCAACACAACATTCAATTTCCTGGTATACGTCTCAGCCAGGAATATTGTCCCTTTGGCTCACCTAGATCCCCTGGTGTACTCTCCTGCCAGGTACCTCTTTCCAAAGAAGGTTCAACTTAAACCTCTGATATCCTAGTTTTACTCTCCTGCCAGGAATATTCCACTTTTGACTCACACACATCCCCTGGTGTACTCTCCTGTCATGTATCTCTTTCTAATCGGTTTAACTACATGATGCTCTTATCAGGTCTCTTCGCAACATTCTTATAAACGTTTTCACAATTGCATCTCCTCAGGGCACACCCTTGTTGACTTCAGCTAACACTTGCACCAATTCCCCCCATACTGGCCTCCCTTATATGACGGTTTGTTGATGCTCCTTCTGTCAACGTCTTTTAAAATGTCTCTTGGCAATGCTTGTTCTAGGTTTCTCCCAACTGACATCTCATGCCAGGAGAATTGCACCATGGTTGCCCTCTTGTTCCCTTTTTAATATTCAAAACTTCTAATTAATTGTCCAGGCACCTGTCTGAACGCCCCGTGATCACCACTAACAAATGGCCAACTCACTGGTTTCTCCTGGCGTCTCCGATCTGTGGTTTGCAGTAATTACTGGCTTTGTGCCAGCGCGAAGCGCACCATCACAGGAGGCTAACGTAAGGCATAAAACAGCCAAAGTGCAGTGTGCAAGCAATTTAAAAAACAAGCAGAATGTTAACTTAGCTAAATTTCAAATTAAGAAGATGTTTACAAGGGTTTCCTAATGTCCTAAAAAGTTCTAATATTTACCGGCAATCAATTTTTAAAAACAAGGTGACAGTATCAAAACACAATATGCACAGAAAAGTAAACAGAAAGTTTAACAGTGGAGAGTTTAACAAAAATGTCCCAAAAAAAGATGAAACAATAGGTATTGTACGAAGTTACCGAGGGCAAAAAGTCTGAAGCCCAAAAGTCCGACCCCTATTTGTTCGAATATATATATATGCGGGGGAGGGGGGTAATGTTAATAAAAATGTATAGGGGTAAGGTGGTAGGGGCTGGAGGGGGCTCTCCCCCCACATATACATATGCGAACAAATGGGACATGAAAAAAAAAGACTTTTGGGACTCTGACTTTTGGATTTGGTCATTTTACGTAGATCCGAAATAATAACATTAATGTGCTTGTCGTGTTGGCAGGTACACAGTTTGAATCACAGTAAACTATGTATGAGCAAGTATTGTATCCCTTTTGCCTGCACAGTTTATTGGGAATCGAGCAGGATTACATAGGTATATTGTCCTAACCTTTCTGTCCACATATCAAGGATTCTCAATATGAAGACAAAATCTAAAGACAAGCATCCAGGGAAATTTGAGTTATGCTGGACTCGCTTTTTAGATTTGGCTGAAGTCAGGTAAAGCTATTTTATTACAAACTAACATAAAGAGTGATGGCCTGCCAGAAGGGTCCCTGGGCACTTAATGCCAGCACAAGGTAGGACGTTTTTTCATTGGTTGTTTAGAATGACTCTTACAATGAAAGAGTACCAGTTAAAAGGCTAGGAAGGCAGAAGGTGAAAGCCTGACATTTCCCTCCCCAGTGGCTGACACCTCCTACCCTATCTTCCAAGAACCATGCCCACTTCCACGTCCTTATTCAATGGGAGTTTTGGAGGAGTGGCCTATGCGTAGGATTGGGAGAGGGAAAGGCAGCGGTTTACCATCCTTCTCTCTGATCCTGGTGTATTATGGAAGAGGTAGGCATGTGGCATATGTCCTCTAAGTGAGGCAGATTGAATTCTGGTATAAGTAGGCATGTGGCTCACGATCTGAGTGTGAGGTCAGCAAAGGGTCAGATGGTTTGACAATTCAGAAATGGAAATTCATGGGGGGGCGTGGTTGCGCACAACGAAAATGGCTGCCTGATTGTGAGCTCCTGCTCCGACTGAAAATACTTGGTTCAAACATCCTGATGGACGCTGCCTGGAGTGCTGCAATTTCAGACACAGATGGCCTGAATACTCGGCTGTAAACTGCGAAAATCCTGCACAGCTGTGTGGTCGCTGTCGGAGGTTGCACCCACTCAATCCTAGACCGGCCCGTGCCGGGGCGCGATCCGCCTGAGGGCTCCACGACGACGCTACCAGCGGCCGCTGGCGCGGGAGGTTGAAAGGCCGTGGTGGGCGGGGCTAGCGCTGGAGCAGAGCGCTGGGCCTCCGCACACTGAGTGGAACTGCATCGTTGGCCGCAGGGAACCGAGGACGTGTCGGCGAGCCTGGGACCTGTCTGCGGCACCCCGAGACCGGAGCCGAGACCACACTGCGGGGTCCAGAGCCCTGTGCTGCTCAATCGGGCCGCGACTGTGGTTCGCGCGGGGCCGTGAGACACACAGGGGGAAAAAAGACCACAAGTAAGGAGCCGGTGCAGCTGGGACAGGGGTAGGGTGCCCTTCCACAAAGAGGAGCGGTGTGGAAATCGCTTGACTCCCGGGCCCCTCTGCTACTGGGCGGCTGAACGTGATCGACCAGGCTTCGGCGAGGAGCCGGATTCATCCGGAGTAGTGTTTCCCCAGGCTCTGGGGGCATCGGCCTGTGGAGTTTGATCTATCCTGGGCTTGTCGTGCTTGTCTGGGTTCGCCCTACCTGAAGCGCCCGCACAGCGGACTGCCGCATCGGGCCCCGGAATTCCCCCCCCCTGGAGAGGAACATTAATTCATAATCGGCCGTGGAGGCCGTGGGGGGAGGGAGATCCCGCCTGCAATCTGTGGACTGCGGCTGACGTGACCTCATTCTTTTCTCTGTGCTGGACATACTGGGGCCCTCTACCAGCTTGCCCCGCGGTGCACGCATGCTCTTCTATCTGCGAACACCTTACTAGTTAATTGGGGGCCAGGTAAAACTCCGAAGGTGGCCCGTGCAAAGCACGAAGCTGCTCTGTCACAAACTTACCCCTGCGAACATCTGGTGGACGACAGCGCTAGATCACCCCATACTTGTATCCTTTGTTTTCAACCTACAGACACCCTATTAGACAGCTTGGGGCCAGGAAAAACACTGTATTTGGCCCGCAGAGAGCCTGTGTTGGCCTTGCAACATAAAAATAACATGGGAGGCTCCCTGCTCTCCCCTGGCCAGCAGCAACACGGGATTGCTCCGTACTGGTATCCTGTGTCAAATACAGGTGGGAGGACACAGTCCACTGACGGTTCACATCCCCTGCCCCCTCTGGACCCTCTCTTTCGTGTTAGACTCTTCTTGACAAGGTCAGTTTATTCATATAACGTGGGTCAATGGGCTGGAAAAGGGAAAGGGGGATGCCACAGAACTGCGTAATATCCGATACTACCATGAGCGAACCTCAGAGATCGAGGAGAGGGAACAAGACCCCCAGCAGCAAGAAAAAAGGCTCAATTGATGCCTACACAGGCGGCCAGGCCCAGACCACGGCCGTAGAGGTACCCACCAACTCCAGAGAGGCCCTGAGCGCTGTGGGCGAGGAACAGGAAGACAGACCTACAACAATAGTTCAAAATGGGTTCCGAGCAGTGAATATTAAGTTGGACGACATAGAATCCACCATAGGCTTGCTTAAGGCAAGGATTGAAAAGGAGAGTGCATGTGTCACGGAAACAGAGAACAGGGTAAGCACTAATGAGGATACTATCGCACACCACAGTCGGGACATCAACCAACTCAAGGAAGCCATGTCAAAAATGCAAAATAAGTGCGAGGACCTGCAGTCGCGTTCAAGGCGCAACAATATCCGAGTGTTGGGAGTGATGGAATCATTCGGCAAAGGCCAGATGGAGAAACAACTGGAAGCGCTGCTCAAAACTGTGTTCGGCTCGGAGGCTTTTTCAGAACATTTCCTACTGGAAAGGGCACATCGAACCTTGGCCCCAGTCCCTAAACCTGGCGCGCCGCCGCGCACGATAATTGCGAGGCTCCTGAATTATAGGGACAGAGACACGATCCTACGCTTGGCAAGGGAGGCTGGAACACTCCACTATGAAGGGAACCATAGTCATATATATCCAGATTTTTCTGCCAGGGTACAGGTCAGCAGGAGATCCTATGAACCGGTAAAAAGACTCCTCAGAGACCACCAAGTGTCAAACGCCTTGATGTTTCCGGCTAAAATGAGGATACAGCACGCAGGAAGGGCGCACTTCTTCGAAACCCAGGCTGAGGCCACGCATTACATTGAGACTTCTATACCTCCTCTGCCCAGAAGGGGCAGACCGGCACAAAACAACAGGCCTAGGCCGGAGGACTAGGACACGTGTGGTGTTAGCTTAAATGTGGGCCACTGTGCTTAATGGAATCCAGATTGGTTGAAAAATTGGTCTGGGCGGCTCCGTCCATGTTTAATACTGGAGTGTTGGGTCCACCCCTGGAATGCTCCATCAGTTAACTGGGTTATGTCATCAAGTTGGGGATGATGATTTGGGAGGGGAGCGGGGGAAGAGGAGAGGGGGGTAATGTTATAGAAGGGAGAAGTTCTGGTCACCAAGAGAAGAGTGACCCAGGTTACAGTTTGGTTGTGGTTGACTGCTTGTTTTATGTTAAAAAAATGGTTGCATTGGGAGTGGCGCTGGTCGGCTGGCACAAATGGCATGGCCATAATGGTCATGTCTTTGGGTTGATTCGTTTTTACATACTACTGGTGACGGGATGCGAATAAAACTGCTTACATGGAATGTACGGGGTCTGAATAACCAGATGAAGGTCCAAAAAATGTCTAATTATGTCACTAGGCATGGCCCCCAAATATTGATGTTGCAAGAAACGCATACAATGGGAGGCAGCAATTTGCGCATATTGCCTGAATGGGGTACCCAGCGTTTCCATATGGACTATTCCACACAGGCCAGAGGGGTAATCACTCTTATCCATCCAAGCCTGGGGTTGGAGCTGGAGGGCCACAAGGTGGATCAACAGGGTAGATATGTGGTCGTATGGGGTAGGCTCGCTGGACAACAACTACTTTTGGTTAATACGTATGGGCCGAATATAGACAACCCCACATTTTGCGAAAATATGTATCAGATGATTGTCGCCTGTGGTTTGCCTAACGTGATATGGGGGGGGAGGGGCTTCAATGTGGCACTGGACCCTGTGTTAGATAGGGCTTCCAGAGTCAATAGAACCCCTAGTAATATGGCCTCCACCCTGAATAGCGTTCTCTCACAATTGTCAATGGTAGATGCCTGGCGTATGTTACACCCAAGAGACAGGAAATATACATATTACTCCTTGGTTCACGACTCTGAGTCCAGGATAGATTATTGGTTTGTTGCATCGGGTATGTCCTCTTCGCTGCAGAAATGTGAAATCTTGCCCCGCACGTTTTCTGACCACTCCCCAGTGGCGGTAGAACTGAAGTTTCAAAATGCCCCCTGTCCCACAAAAAGATGGAGAATGCCGAATGGAATGTTGGGAGACTCGGGGTTGGTGGAAGCATTACATATTGAGATAAAGGAATTTTTTGTTAATAATGTGGGAATGGTAAGCAAGTACTCTATTGTGTGGGAATCCTTTAAAGTATAGATCAGGGGAGTTCTATTGTCCAAATCTGTTGGCATGCTGAAGAGTGTGCGCACTGAATTATCTAATATTGATAGTAAATTGGCCGTATTGGAGGGGAACTACACCCTGACACAGAATAGGGAACTGTTGGCGGACATATACACACACTTACAGGACTTTAATAAACTGGCCGCTAGAGAGGTGCAGTATGTGGCGGCTCCCATGCGTGCACGGAGATATGGGGAGGGGAACAAGGCTGGTAGGACACTGTCTAGTCTTCTCAAAGGAGATAAACAACCTAACCTAATCACTAGTATACAAATGGAACAGGGGGAGGTGCTCTTGGGGGAGGATGAGATAAACCGAGAATTTGTAAAATGTTATACCAAGCTGTATTCCAACCAAGATAAAAAGAGACCCGTAGACAATAAAAACTATCTTGTGTCCGTTAGTTTACCCCAGCTCTCGGAGGCTGAACGCGCCACGTTGGACCAACCGATAACGGCGGAAAAGGTCACAGAAGCCATTAAAATGTTGACATCTGGTAAGGCACCTGGTTCTGATGGGATAGGGGCGGAATTCTACAAGGAATTCCAGGAAGAGCTTGTCCCAGTACTTCTCCAGGTTTGGGAGAAATCCCTAGAATGCAGTATACTGCCTCCATCTATGAGAGGGGCGATGATCACGGTCCTTCCCAAGCCACAGCGACCACCACAGGATGTGTCGTCCTATAGACCCCTGTCACTTATAAACACTGACGCCAAAATATTCGCAAAAGTGATGGCCAATAGACTTTTACCAGCAGTCCCTGGGCTAGTACACCCTGATCAAAATGGATTCATTCCTGCTAGGTCCACAGACCTCAACCTTCGTAGGCTCTTCGGTCTAATGGCGCAAATAGACCCCAAGGGAAGTGCAGCTGCAATATCCCTAGACGCTGAGAAAGCCTTCGATTCCGTGTCCTGGGCCTACCTCCTGGCGGTACTAGAAGCATTTGGGATGGGCCCTAACTTTATTAGATATGTAAAGCTACTATACACAGAGCCTGGAGCTCGAGTTCTGACCAATAAATCCATCTTTGACCTGTTCTTACTGGGTAGGGG
This sequence comes from Ambystoma mexicanum, assembly GCF_040938575.1. NCBI lineage: Eukaryota > Metazoa > Chordata > Amphibia > Caudata > Ambystomatidae > Ambystoma > Ambystoma mexicanum. Next base: position 1,425,003,298 of record NC_090922.1, read on the forward strand.
CACTAGACAGGGCTGTCCATTTTCTCCCCTCCTGTTCCCATTGACTATAGAGCCCATGGCTGCCGCGGTGAGATTAAGACACGCCGATAAGGGCATAAATATAAAGGGCACAATCCAACTAATCTCACTACATGCCGATGATACTCTATTGTACATCCGTGAACCCAGGACGAATATAGCACCCGTAATGGCGGAAATACAGGAATTTGTGGCCTACTCTGGGTACGCGGTGAATAGAGCCAAATCGGAAATATTTCCACTCACGCCATCCACCAAATGCCCAGACGTGCTGCACGGACTTAAATGGTCAGATCGACACATTAGGTATCTGGGGATCCTTGTGTCCAGAGATAGGAATACACTATACCAGGACAATCATGAGACTACACTGCAGACCATTACTACGAAACTCCAGTTGTAGGGGCGATTGCCTATCTCACTGCACGGCAGAGTGGCGGTCCTTAAAATGATAGTCCTCCCCAAGCTGCTCTACTTATTTGTTAATATTCCCATATGGCCGAGTAGAACTTTTTTCGCCAGACTCTGCTCCGTAGTGGTGACGTTCCTGTGGAATGGGAAAACTGCCAGGATCAGTTGGGAGAAGATGACTGAATTATATTCCACTGGCGGAATAGCAGCTCCAGACTTTGAGCTTTATTACCATGTGGCTCAAGCACAATTTGCAAAACACTGGTATGATACCACGCAGGAGACGCCCCATGCGATAATAGAGGAATATACCACACACCCTACAAATATACAGTCCGTCATTTTTGATACACAATACAGGGACACTTGGGAATACAAACCAGTTAGCTGTATGGTTAAAACATGGGAGGCCATTTACAGAAAATTACAATTACAAACACCCTACAATCCAGAGGTACCCCTCTGGAACTACCCCCCACGCACGACAGTTCCATACAGGAATCATGGGACCCCAACATGGAAATGAAAGTGGGTGATATGTTTCTAAATGGCAAATTTGTGGCCCTGGAGGACATACTGAGCGCGTTCGGAGGTGGCCAACTCAGGACACTTCAATATTACCGCATGAGATCGGCGTTCCAAAGGAAATGGCCACTGTTCCCGGATGAACCCCAACCGCACCCATGTCTGCAGATGGCGACGGCTGTGGGAGGTCTGGGAATTTCTAAACTATACACGGGGGTACAGACTCACACCCCCACTGTAAACCATATAAAAGAAAAATGGGAAAGGGACCTGCAGGCGTCCATAGAGGACGAGAAGTGGAATAGATATTGCTCGCTGACAAAGAGGGTCTCTCTGAACGCTGGCTTATGATTAATCCAATTCAAGATCCTGAATAGGCTACACTACACCCCAAATAAAATAGCGCATGCCCCAAATGTAACATGCCACAGGCAGGAGAGTATCATATGTATTGGGAATGTCACGTGGTGAGGAGCTTCTGGAGAGAAGTTGCTGAAATGTTGGGAGAAATTACACAGGTCCCCCCAGACCTGAAGCCCCAGAAATATCTATTTGGGGACATAGGCAAATGCTCCGAAAAAACAAGACGATTGTTTAATGTAACATGTGCAATTGCCAAAAAATGTATTCTGTTGAAGTGGAAAAGCGCGAGCCCACCCAGCATGAACCAATTTCTTCGCAAACTTACATATGTTAATGAGGCGGAATAACAGTTTGTGATGACCCGACCCACAGCCTGCAGACCCAAAGATATATGGGGCCCATTCAGGACTTATTTGTGTAACCTGTCCTCGGATGAAGATGAATCGTTGTAAGACCAAGCAAATGTCATGATCATGTTTTCATAATTTTGTTGTATAAGTATTGTGCGGGTTGAGAAGTGCTGTGTATCCCTGTGTGACCACCAATAAAAAAGAGTTTAAAAAAAAGAAATGGAAATTCATGGTCATTTCTCCAAAGGAGGATTTCTACATAAACTGTGGTATTTTGCATGCCCAAAATAAGAGCACTACTCTCTGCTGTGCTGTAAGACCTTGAACCATTACCTATACTTTTCAGTGCAACTTTCCCCAAAGTACACTTTATTTTGTATTTGTATTTATTATAAAAACAGTGATGCCAATTTCGATCAGAACTGACTTACAATAACACGTTTACAGATGATGGAGGCATTGGTGCCTGTAAAATAGCACTAAGATGAGGACAAGTGGTGAGACAGTTTATGAGGGTGTAAAAAATGATATAGCGTTCTTTCATCAACGGGTGTAATTTCGGTGGGTTTTTTCTGAGTACATTTTACTTTAAAAACTCATCAAAATATATAGGGGGGTTGAAAAAGTATATCTAAGGGGTGGAGGGTTGGGAATATGTAAATAACAAAAACAATAGGGCTTGGTGGGCTTGAGAGAAACCCCCCCAAAAATAAAAATAAATCAATTTGATTAGTTTTTTCAGTAAGAAATAGATGAGACTTTATTAGCAAGCGGGCAACTCCAATTGGGAAAATCTCCGGGTTTAGATGGTCTGCCAGTGGAATTTTATAGGAAATTTAATACCTTTTTAGCCCCAATTTCATGTAAACTGTTTAATTCCTTTTTACAAGGGGAGGGATTGTGCCAATCAATGACTGGGGCCATGATTACATTAATACCGAAAGAAGGGAGAGACAGTAGAAAGTGCAGGAGTTATAGACTAATATCTTTGTTAAATGTAGATATCAACATCTGTACCAAAATAATCGCAAATTGACTGAGTGGCTGTATTGGGAAAATAATTCATGAATCCCAGGTGGGGTCATGAAGAATAGATTTGGATATGATAACATCTGAACACTAGTGGATATAATAAGCCTCCATCGTAATGAACCTGTCAATGCCGCTCGGGTTTTTATGGATGCTGAGAAGGCATTTGACAGGGTGAACCGAGCCTTTCTGAAATGTACGATGGAGAAAATGGGTTTTCGAGTAGATTTGTGGGGATGATTCATTGTTTACAGAGCTCTGCTAAGGCACGGGTCTGGGTTAATAATGTGTTGTCAGATACCTTTAATCTTGCTAGAGGAACAAGACAAGGCTGTCCTTTATCGCCATTTCTATTTAACTTTGTCTTGGATCCATTGGTAATCCTGATATGGAAGGAGTAGAGGATAAGTGGACTGAATTTTGGGCTAAATGAGATTAAAATACTTTCTTACGCTGATGATATGGTGGTGGTACTCTCATATCCACAAAGAGGCAGTGTTGTTCTTAAAGAACTCCTTGAAAGGGTGGGTAAGTTTTTAGGTTATTAGATCAATTGGGATAAGACAGAGGCGTTCCTACTTTCGACAGCTGTAAGAAGGGGAGATTTTGCTGAATGGAATTGTAGGTGGTCTGAGACGCATGTAAAATATTTGGTGATCCTTCTTATCAAAGACATACGAAAGATGGTAACATTTAATGTGACTAAATGGGTAGAAAATCTTAGATATCAGGAAATGGTCAATGTTGGATTTAGGGTCTGGGCAAAGATTAATGCAATTAAAATGTCACTCTTACCAAAGGTATTATGCATAATGCAATCAATACCCTTTAGCTTCTCAAAGAAATTAATTAAGGAAATTGATCAGGTTTTTCAAGATTTTCTCTGGGGAGAGAAAAAAGCTCTGAAGATTCCAAAGTTTATTTTGCTACGAGACACTAAGGAGGGGCGTTTGAATATCCAAGCTTGGAAAATTACTACAGGGAATTTGTCCTAAATAAAGCGGCCCTATATGTGAAAGCGGGGACAAACAGGAACCAATCGGGTTGGCAATTGAGAGGGATGCTTTTTTACAATTTCAACTGGGCAGTATCTTTTCTATGGAAAAGCTAGCTAAATGGGCTGTTAAACTACCGACTATTAGAGTGACTAAATACTTGATGACATGGTGGCTAATTAATTTTAATGGGAATATGTTTTTAAATCACAAGTCGTATATTTGGCATAAGCCTGCGTTGTAGCTTGGGAACAAGACTCTGTACTGGTGAAGCTGGATTTGAAAGGGGATTTTGTCAATAGAGGATTTAAGGCATGATGGACACTTGTCCTTTGAGGAGCTTCAAGATGTTCCATTTAGGTGAAAGGGAAAGGAATAGGTTTAGGGAATAACAGTGTCTCTTGACCCGGATTTTCAATACGTTATCTGCACCAATGAAGAAAGAACCGGCAAGATGGACCATATTTTGCTTGTCGCTGCGTAGAGTCTGCACATACTTGAAGCTCATGCCAGAGAACGATTCAGTGCTAGAATCATGGGGTAATCTGAAACGGAAGTGGGAAATGGACTTAGGTTGTATTATCACTGATGAGATTTGGAGGCATATGTGGCGGGTTGGACACAGTAGTAAGATGGATCTCAAACTACAACTTATTCCCCAAAACATTTTAGGATGATTATATTGAACACCTGAGTGCACGTGCAAATTAGGGTTGGTAGTTCATGATACAGGTCGGGGATGTGGGAAAGAGAAGGGGACATTACTTCATTTGCTGTGGTATTGCCCCAGTGTTCTAGCTTTCTGGTGTGAGGTGTTAGACAGACTATATATGATCTTATGTGAAGGCCATTACAGGTCTTAACGGTAGCACAAATGGGCGTTGTTTAACGACTCGTTTGTATGGGTCTTTGATAGTCATAATCTTTGTACTAGCAGCAAAACAGATCTTGAAGGTATGGAAAACCAGGTAGAAGCTGCAAGATGGGCGTTTGATTAATGATGTACTGATATTATCTGATTTTGAACTGGTCATGGTCCAGAGAAGGGGTAAGGAAGAAGCTTATTGGATCTTATGGAAGCCCTTTACTGATTTGTATGGTAATGGAACATCAGAATGAATAGCTCATTAATCTAAGTGGTCAGATAATAGCATAGGTGAGGTATAGTGTTTGTTGTTGTTAGTGTGTGTGTAAATGTTTGTTTTGTGCTTCTTGTCTAAATGTTTGGGAATGTGGACAATCTTTTTGTAGTTGAATTGATGTTATTAAGATTAGTAATTATTGCCCCAGTAAATATGTACTTAATTAGTTTATGTATGCATTCTGGGACATAGTTGATCTTTAATAGTTGTATGTGCTAGGATATACAGTTTCTCAGCTGTATTGTTTGCTTTGTATTGTGATATCTGCACATGCCTGTTTGAAAAGGACAAATAAAGATGATAACAAAAAAAAAATTAAGAATTACTTGGAAAAAAAAACATTTAAATGACACCCATAGATTAAATGACATAGAACCATAATAAACACCATGGGACATATACCAGGGAATAATAACAAACAGAAAAACATATATAGAAGGAAATAGGTGACCTACAAAGGTAACATTAACCTAAGGGGCCAAGTGCTTCAAACTAAAGAGGAGCACTATTTGAATATAAAAACTTTAATTATTAAGCGTCACTGGAGGCAGTGGTGTGGTGAGGTAGGGAGGATGGCCTAGGGGACAGGGGGAGCTCCTTCTTCAGCAAGTAAGTGAAGTTTAAACTGAGCACTGCTGGTAAACTGGAAGACCAGGAAGCGGAATCTGCCCATTAAGGCTTTACATTTATCACAATACACTGCGTTGGACTACTGGAAGACCAGGAAGCGGAATCTGCCCATTAAGGCTTTACATTTATCACAATACACTGTGTTGGACTACTGGAAGGCCAGGAAGCGGAATCTGCCCATTAAGGCTTTACCTTTATCACAATACACTGCGTTGGACTACTGGAAGACCAGGAAGCGGAATCTGCCCATTAAGGCTTTACATTTATCACAATACACTGCGTTGGACTACTGGAAGACCAGGAAGCGGAATCTGCCCATTAAGGCTTTACATTTATCACAATACACTGCGTTGGACTACTGGAAGACCAGGAAGCGGAATCTGCCCATTAAGGCTTTACATTTATCACAATACACTGTGTTGGACTACTGGAAGACCAGGAAGCGGAATCTGCCCATTAAGGCTTTACATTTATCACAATACACTGCGTTGGACTACTGGAAGACCAGGAAGCGGAATCTGCCCATTAAGGCTTTACATTTATCACAATACACTGTGTTGGACTACTGGAAGACCAGGAAGCGGAATCTGCCCATTAAGGCTTTACATTTATCACAATACACTGTGTTGGACTACTGGAAGACCAGGAAGCGGAATCTGCCCATATTAAGGCTTTACATTTATCACAATACACTGTGTTGGACTACTGGAAGACCTCGAAGTGGAATCTGCATTTTTAAGCAGGAAAACCTGCAGCCAGAATATGCAGTTTGGAACTTTTCTGATACTGCGACTTTGGATATTATCAGCAAAGAGATATTTCTGCACATTACTCTGCACTGATCCACTGGAAGGTCAGAGATTTTAATAAGTATCTCCTCAACATCCCTTATGCTGTCATGCTGAGTACCACACAGTCAGAAACGATACCATCCATGCTGCGTCCTAGTGAGCTTCTGGGAATTATGGCGATATGGACCCTGGAATGCCAAAGATTCACAGAACGAGACGGAGGCAGCACCAACTTAAATTATTAGACCCAGAAAGAAGGACTATATGGACAGGTCCTCTCAGCTTGTGAAGCAAAATTGGTTGTTTCGAGCGTAGTGATTCCAGCCCTCTTTTCTAGCAGCTCACTCCGCCTTTTTATTCCTGACCGAAGAAACTCCAGAATTAAATAGGCTTTATTCTTGTTTTATGAAACTGCTTGATGCTGTGTTCTCTTCGGAGCCCTGCATTTGCCTTCCAAAAAGTTTGTTATGGCTGCTCTTAGATTCTCAAGCAGGAGGCTGCAGTTGGAAGGCTTCAAGCTGGGAGACGGATTTCAGTTTCTATCACCAATCATGCTCTTCTGTGGTGTAAATCAGTTGCCCTTTTTGCTGTCCATTAACTGCATATTTTGATGCCAAGGCCCTCAACACGTCCTGCTGGTTTCTTGGGATCTGCTGCCGGCTGATTATTCCCAGTGCCCTCGGATTTTAATAAAAGCACACTTTCAGATAATGGGATGAACATTCAAAAGCAGGACTGGTTGTACTACTCACCCCTGAAAGGAGATAGGGGATAGGCTATTGCTGTAAAGTACACCTGCTACTATTAGCCAACTCAGATGGACTCTACTAGATCGGTGCCAGATTGAACCAGGTGACCAAAGAGTAGCAGAGCTTTTGAGTGGTCTTCTGTCAACTATATCTCATAACTGTGGCTGTGTGGCCTGAGCTCCTCCGCCTAGCGTACCATGGTCTTAATACCCAGTGATTTCTAAGTGCGGACGCGGGGATCTCACCTGTGTTGCTCCGTGTCGTCTTGCTTCCAAGGTGAGCGCAATGCCCCTTGGCAATCCTCCCGAGACTTTTAATACCGGAAGACAACGTCCTTACCTCGCTCCTCTCGGCCACTTTGGCTCGGTAAGGCATTGCAGGGGCTTCCACCCTGGAGCACATACTGACAGTACTCCAGCTGCAAGATGGATCCGCCTCCAAGAGGAGGGTGGCATCAAAGAACCACAGCTCTGTCTTCGGCTCTGCTCAGCATGGGCGCCCACAGGAGCGCCCTTGGATCTCATAGTGCTTTGCAGCTATGGAGCATAAAGTGAATGTGAGTGTTGCGGGGAGGCATCCTTGGTGGGCAATGGATGTATTTCCTCCGCTCTCTAGTTGCTTGGCATTCCCCTATTCCCCTGTCGCATGGACTCCTGTGACTTGGGGTCTGCTGGGACTCTCATGGTTGCGGGTTGGGCAGAGGAAAAGAGCGATGAGATAATTCTAACCCCTCCCCCCCACAGAACTTCCCCATCCACTGCAACGGCTATCTTGGGGACCCAGAGCTTTCCCGCATGAAGATGCAGAGGTAGAGCGGTGGGGGCATTTGACCTCCCACTTGCATCAAAGTAGTAGTTTTGCTTTTTGCATCATAAATGTTGGACTACAACAAGTCACAATATGTTCTAGTGGTGGATGTTACTGCTGATGTTTGGGTCACCAGGGTACACAGAGTATAACTGAGTCACTACAGCACATGCCATTCTGATGGGGTTGAAGGCGAGGTTATCCCAGGCCAAGCCAACGATGTTGCTGTGCATAATCTGTCATGTGATGCTGCTATTAAAACGCGATAAGCTAAACTGCAAGTCACCAAATGCAAAGGTGAATACAGGATTTTGTGGCTAATCTGCTCCTTCCATTTTTTTTTATAAAAAACAAGCGGAAGACTCATTTACTGCTAAATCAGAGCTAATGCCTCAGTTAAAAAGAGTAACAATATCAGAATGGGCCTGGGGTGTCAGAGTGCCGCGTGATTGCAGGCGGTTCAGCACACAGAGTTGCAGTGGTGCCTTGGTATTCTTTCCTCCATGAAGGTATCTATATGGGAGGGTGTGATAAATCGAATGTAAAAACCTTAGAGAATGTGCAATCAGGGGCTGGCTCTGTCAATACTAGATTAATCAGCTCCATAAAGGTTTAATTATGACTTTCAGCTGAAGGTTTTAATGGACAGGACTAGGAACCAATCAATGACTTTCATTCAAGTGACTGCAACTCTTTTTGTTTTCCTGTGGTTGCTAGGAGACCGAGGGGCTAGAGATCGCGGGTGACAGTTACGAATGGGCTTACTGAGAATAGTGTTGAAGGAGCCGAATATAACAAAATACAAGGATGTCCAGTGGCGCTGTTCCGCTTATTATAAGTTAAAGGAATGCTTTCAAAGCGATCGGCATAGTCGCTAGGTTTTGAAGTTTGTTATAGCCAGTTTATTAGTTGAAGTTGAATCGTCGCCGTATGAAGAGAAAGAGAGGCCGTTACGTCTTGCCGCCTGATGAGAGACTGTTTGTATTACACAGCGACAAGAAGGTTATTTGAGGCAGTCGGGCGAAGTGCTCGTTCAAACGCGAGCAGCAGTTGAAGGTGAGAAGGAAAGCGGAGTGCTGTTACGAAGCCGCAGCCATCTGCTCCGCGATCGAGGGGTGGAGTTCACTCACAGCTGACAGCCAAAGATCGTCAGCTGAAAGAGGAAGAGGGGCAGAGACCTCTTACTGCGTTGCAGACGAGAGCAGCTGATTACAGGAATTACGGAGCGCATCCCTGCTCGACTAGAACTTGATACAGACATTAAGTAGAAGGTACGTGGGCATCGAGGAGAAGGAGAAAACGAACGTGAAGAAGGGTTATGAAAGTGTAGTTGAATTTCAAAGGCAGAGTACAACGAGAAGAAGTAAGGACGATGGGAGCAGGAGCTTAACGAGGCAGATGGTTAATTTGAGAGGAGATAGAGAAGGTATAATACGAACTGAAACAGTAATTGACTACTAAAGAAATATGTATTTAAGAGGCTATAAAAGGCGAAGCAAAGATCCAATAATTCTTAAAGAACAGAAAAGGTCAAAGAGAAATTACAGCGTGAAGGTGAACAAACTGAGAGAACTATATTCTAGGGAAACAAAGAGTATTAAAACGAAGGTTACAAGAAGATATGAAGAGAGGGTTACAACTAGATGAGACACTTGAAACTTGATGAGAGTTGAAATAAAAAAGACTCGTAAAATAAGACTTTACAAGCTAAAGAAAAGTTGTTTTCTGAAACAAAATAACACCTACTTCCAGGCTCAGTGTATTTGTTTAATAACATAAAGAGATCCCTCGTTACAATTTTGTGTCAGAAGTGGGATCAAGTTAGAACACCTTGGAAGAACTCATTAAAACACTGAGTAAAGGCCAACCACGTCTCCAACAAGCCTTGCAAATACAGAATCAACAAGTGCAAGCTGATAGACAAGCTTTTCAGCAGGCCATCCAAGTTCAACAAGCCCAATTATTAGAAGCTACCACCGTACGCAGACACTCACAAGTACCAGCTTCAGCACTCCAAAAATATTCTACGGGAGAAGATTCCGCCCATTTTTTCGTGAACTTTAAAAGGGTTGCAAGGAATGCCCAGTGGACTAATGAAAGTTGGTGTCATTATATAGCACCACTCATGACCGGCAAGATGCAGAGCGCCTACCAACTGGAGAGACAAGTTATATAGATATGAAGAGAGTGGTCCTAGAACGTTTGGGTCATGATGAAGAGGCCTATAGATTAAAGTTTCGTGAGGTCAAACTACAAACAGAAGAAACACCTTGACAGCTTTTTTATAGTTTTACAAACCACAACTACCACGATACCAGAAATGACAGAGAAAATTGTTATGGAACAATTAATTGAAGCACTTCCCATTCCTATTGCATCTGCCTATCAAAAAGCTGGTCAGAGTCATGCAATAACTTATGTGACAAACTCAAAGTCATCTAACAATTTAAGTAATCCATCCACCAAGACCCCAAACGCCACCAGATGGCCTAACTCAATGCTACGGAAAACAGATTGGGAACCTACCAGAATGAGACCCACCAGTGAAAGTCTGGCTGGGATCCGAACTTCAACTATAATCCCTAAAGGAATACCGTGTTTTGAGTGTGGAGAGTGGGGACACTTGGCAAGAATGTGTCCTAAAAGAGTCAAGGTGGAACCAATGGATGTGGGGAACATAGAAGTCCCAAAAGAAGGAGAAGACCGAGAAACAGCGATTGTTACACGATCCCCTTATACCTACACCTGTGAGGCTGAGGTGGACGGGAACCCGACAAGGGCCATGAATGATAGCGGCAGCTTACAGACGGTAGAAAGTAAGTACAGAACTTGTGGGTAATGTAGGAGACTCAAATAGGAAAATTCCTATACCTTGTGTTCACGGAGATGTGAAATCATATCCTACCAGAGAGATAAATTTAAAAGTGGCGGGGGAACAAATGGAAGTCAGGGCTGCTGTGATGCCAGTATTGCCAGACCCACTCCTTATTGGTTCAGGTGTCCCTAATTTTTCAAAGATAGTAAAGAAAGTAGAAGAAAGTTGGTTAACAAATGCTCCCTTTTATCATCATGAAATTCCTGTAACGTTACATAAAGAGAAGAAAACGAGAGCTACAATAAGGAAGCTGAAGAAAGAGTGGGGGGAAAGAAATGTTTGTCCCATAGTCGTCGATTGGAAAATTGATGAAAGTGGCGATAGTTTTCGCATGGCCCAAGAGTTAGATCCCCTATTGGCGAATGCTAGATCGAGTGTTAAAGACGATATATCAGAAAAAGGAATCTATTTTACTAAGGAAAAAGGACTTTACTATCAGATCAGCAAACACAGAACCGGAATTACAGTAAAACAATTATTAGTTTCTAGCAAATATTACCAAACCGTTATGGAAGTGGCTCACTTGCAATTGGGTGAAGGACATTTGGGCACTGATAAAACCCTACAGAAAATCTTGGGAAGGTTTTATTGGCTGGGACTGTATGCTCAAGTAACCAGATTTTGTCAGGCTTGTCCCGAGTGTCAAAAGAAAAATAGAGCAAATGTTAAGAAAGCTCCTCTACAACCCATGCCAATTGTCTTAGAACCTTTTAATAGAATAGGTTTGGATATAATTGGGCCATTAGATTCATCTTCCAGAGGACATAAATACATCCTGGTAATCGTTGATTATGCAACCAGATACCCAGAAGCTTTCCCTCTTAAGTCTACCAACGCTCAACATATCTGTGACGTATTAATACCATTTATCAGCAGAGTGGGAATACCAAAGGAAATTATCACAGATCATGGAACTAATTTTATGTCAACCATCATGGAGCAAGTTTGTAATATTTTAAAGATCAAACATTTGAAAATGGCTGTCTATCATCCACAGACTGATGGCCTCATTGAGAGTTATAATCAGACGATAAAACAGATGTTAGGTAAGTCAATAGATCCCGAAGATAGAAGTTGGGACAGGATTTTACCCTGGATATTACTCTCACTCCGCAATACACCCCAATCTTCAACTGGATTTTCTCCTTTTGAAGTAATGTTTGGAAGACCAGTGAGAACGTTGCTTGACATCTTAAAGGAGAGTTGGGAAGAAGATCCTGGACAAGAGATTTCGTTAACCGAATATGCTTATCAGCTTAGGGAAAGGATAGAGACCCTGCAGAAAATCGTACGAGAAAACTTATTGCAAAGTCGAATCAGGCAGGAACATTATTATAACCAAAATTCTCAGCTGAGAACATTCAAGAAGGGGGATCAGGTATTAGTACTACTACCAACCTCAGAAAATAAAATGCTATCAGCCTGGAGGGGGCCGTATGTCATAGAGGAAGTCCTTGGCCCCTCGACATATAAGGTGAGTCAAAACGCCCGGAGAGTGCAGACACAAACATATCATGTGAACCTACTTAAAAAGTGGATGGAACCTGTAACAAATGTAACAATGATAATTACTAATGAAATAACCATGGAACAGTTTCCCCAATTGAAAGAAGATTTATAGGTAGAAGCCTTAAATCTAAATCCCGATTTGTCCAATGCTCAGAAGAAGGAAATCCTGAACCTTGTTAGTAAATAGTCGGAGATCTTTTCTACTTTACCAGGAAAAACGAAATTAGCTTACCATCACATTAAAACCCAACCTGGGGAGGTTGTTAGGATCAGACCTTATAGAATACCAGATGCCAGACTAGAAACAATTAATAAGGAGATACAAGAGATGTTAGAGTTGGGAGTGATAGAACACTCCTGTAATGAGTGGTCATCTCCCATTGTTTTGGTTCCCAAACCAGATGGTAAGGCTCGTTTTTGCCTGGATTTCAGGAAACTGAATGAAATTTCAAAGTTCGATACCTATCCCATGCCTAGGATAGATGATTTACTTGACAAACTGAGTAAAGCCAGGTTTTTGGCGACCATTGATTTAACAAAAGGATATTGGCAAATACCACTTTATCCTCCAGACAAGGAAAAAACTGCATTTGCCACGCCTTCTGGTTTATTCCAATTCACGGTTTTACCTTTTGGCTTGCGTGGTGCTCCGGCAACATTCCAAAGACTTATGAACTACATCATCAAAGGTCATGAAAGTTATGTGGGAGCCTACCTTGATGATATTATTGTCTTTAGTCAGTCTTGGAATGATCACCTGTTACATATGGAGACCGTACTTCAACTCTTGCAAAAATCCGGACTTCATATAAATCCGAAAAAAATAATCCTAACCAATTTTCATACCCGATATTTGGGGTATTTTGTCGGACAAGGCATCATTAAACCCCAGAAGGAAAAATTGGAAGCTATTAAAAAAACTGCAATTTCCTGTGAATGCCAGACAGGTTAGAGCTTTCCTGGGGTTCGTAGGGTATTACAGGAGGTTTATACCCCATTTTTCGACATTAGCTACACCTTTGACTAAACTCTTAAAAACCTCAGCATCACCAAAAAAAGAGTGGTATACACCAGAAACAGAGAAGGCTTTTAACAACTTAAAGACTGCTCTCTCTGAGAAAGCAATTCTTCATTGTCCAGATTTCTCAGCTCCATTTTTTTTGCGTACCAATACATCAGGGACAGGACTTGGAGCTGTATTGTTCCAAAATCAAGGGGAGGCTGAGAGACCTATTGTTTTCATAAGTAGGAAGTTACTCCCTCACAAAATACATTATGCCACCATTGAGAAAGAATGTTTGGCTGTAAAGTGGGCCATAGCAGCTTTGCGATATTATCTGTTAGGCAGAGAGTTCACTTTAGTAACCAACCATGCTCCTCTGGTGTGGTTAGCTAGAAATCAGCAATAATTAGAGGGAAGTTAGGTAAAGTTAAAGGTTCCGAGGGAGCAAACCTGACATATCTTGAATAAGAACAAAAACAACAAGGCTCCCACACCTATGATCGGTTTATGCAAATAATTCTCTGGATAGTGTTAGGATTATCACAGTTGCAAGAACAGTTCAAACAGTAGCAAGTCGAAGTTCACAGAAAATACAACCTGACTTCATAAATAATGCTGTTAGAATAGGTAATATTTAATAGAAAATGTAATGTTTAAAAACAAATACATAAAAACTGACATATAAAAACTAACAAAGTGACTAGTGCTCAAGAAAGTGCTAAGGGTTAATCACCAACAATTGGCAATGTGCAAAATATGCTGTAAATCTGTATCTCTCTATTATAGATACTTAGTTTACATCAAGTGTACATATATACAAAATGACATCAGGTTATTAATACCTTGTTTTTTTTTGTTAGAACAGGCCACATAAATACAACATCTGAGACCTTCATTAACAGATTACTCAAATTTAGATGCCTTAGTCATAAAAGTACCTAAAGTGCACCTTTCACAGTATTTTTGATACTCTTTAAGATACTTTACATTAGTATCTATAAATGCCCAACATGTTTCGTTCCTATGTCCCTTAGGGTTTAGTGTCAGGAACGTCAGGGGAATGTATAAATTGGGGTGGACCAAAGTCCACGCAACAATTCCTAGTGGTCTTGTAGTTGACTTGGAAAGTCGAAACAGTTGTTGCAGTGTGAAGGTTCAGATATTGTTTTCCAGTGGACAATCTTATTGAGTTGATGTGCCACAGACTCCTGACATTGTTGCAAGGAGATAAATCCAGGCCAAACCTAATTATGGAAACAGACCACATTTATATTAGGGTCGTTGTTTATATAGAGTGCATTGATAATTATTTTGGGTAATTTCACTCTGGGGGCTTACCGTCTCTTATTGCCAGTAAGCGTTCCTTGGTGGTTGCATAGATTCCAAGTGTAGCAGTCCTAGGGGGTGCCTGTAGACAAGAAAACACAGAACACGTGGTCCTATAATCCCAACACGTGAATGGCTGGCTTATAACAAAGTCTTAAACGGTAAACCAGTAGGTGAATATGGGTAGGGAAGAGTCTCATGTTGTAATTAGAACTTACTTTATAAGTAACGCAAGGTCAATTAGACACTTAGTCTTCTCCGTCTCGCTTAGATGTGGTAAAAAGTACTGGAGATCAGGATTGTAAGTAGAGTTCTGCAAGGTAAATAAAGGTATCTCAACGGATGGGCATATGTGGAGTCAATACAGAGCAAGTAGCCACTGTTAAGGTGCTCTCTACTAAATGATGTTTCAAATAGTGATTCATGTCGCTTAATGCCGACAACCTAACGTTACAAGTGGATAAAAATGGGCATTCTGTCTTATCGCCGTGTGTACTTACTGCATATACACCAATACAGGAAGATACGTATCCCTCAGGCATTTTAGTGGCACACATATGTATTAAAAGTATAATGCTTGATGGTTCCTGTAAGGCGATAACATATTATCTTAAAATATGTTGGCAGAAAGGCCCAGTAATTAGAGAATAAAAGTGCATATTTAAACTCTAACCGAGTGTTAGCAATTGTGAATGGTACGCTGCAAGGGTGGAGGTTGCTGCCATGACATATTGTTATGTCGGAAGCGTGCGAGTGTTAGGTTGCAAGCAAACACGTGTTTTTTACTCGGGCTTAAAGTTCAGATGGACGTCTTAATTCAGTAGATATTGGCTTGCTAATCGTGAAGTCCGACGCACACATAGCATCGGATTTTGTAAACCTCTGAATCGCGAGTTAATGTGGCACAAGTAACTGCAGGGTCGCAGACGGCTAGAACGCTGTCTGTATGCGGCTACGACTGCGGTCTGTGGATTGAGTGCTGTGAAACCGTTGCTATGGTTACACAGCACGCTAAATTTAGTACGCTGAGTTAGCTGCGCATGCGTGGAGGCAGGGATACTAATTAAGGACCTGAAAGTAGAGCCTACTGCGAAGGAGTGCAGGTATATCTGGCGCTCTATTGTTGGTTACGCTTCTCATAGTGGGTGGAGGTAGTGTTGGGCAAGTTCGTGTGTCAATTGTGTTGTGTGCAGGTACGCTTGTGTATGTGCAGCAATTAATAATATACACAGATTGTATTATATTATATAAATATAAAGTCCAAAGGGCAATATGTAAGTATCATTCTAATCCACTACAGTACATACTTTTACTGATAAAAGACAGTGTTAAAGTCGTTATATGTCCTGAGTTACTGGTGCAATTGTTGCATATTCAATGCCCTTGTCTGCATACACAACTGTCAAATGGCAAGGGCTACCTTTGGTTAAACATCATAACATTACACGAGATGTGCCTCTGGCCCAAAAATGAATCTGCATGTGCAAGTCATGTCAATGCTAATACATTCTACTCATATGGTATGTTCTAGTTAATAAAAACACTCCAATCAATATTTTCGTTCAACCCCAAAGGATAGCTTTTGGCTAAAAAAATCATTGTCTGCACTTGTATACTTAGTGTTCGTTTGTCATGATTGAGGTCCTGGGTAAGTCCAATTTTCATGACAACTGTCCATCTCCGTTCTTCAGGTGTGTGTCCAAGGCTTGTAAAATGGCCCACTAGAGGTACATTAATGGTGTTGTTCCTTATACAGCTATTATGTTCTCCTTTCCTCACTTTAACCTTCCTTTCAGTTTTTCCAATATACAGTCTGTCACAAGGGCACCAAATAGCATACACTACCATTGATGAGTTACAATTGGTCAACACTCTTTGTTCCCATTTTTTGTTTAAGCCCAGATCTATGTCTTTCGTTCTGCTCGTTTGTGCACAACAATTGCAGTGACCACAAGGGCTATGACCTTTGGCTTTAGGGAGCCCCCAGCTTTCTGTTAATGTGGATTGGATAGGAGGTTTCAGAAGCACATCATTACTGGTGGTCAGTTCTTTCAGATTTTTGCTTCTTCTAAAAGTGCATTTAGGTGTTGACAGGGGGAATTCACCTTTTTCTAGCACATGCCAATTATGTTTCACAATTTTAGTTATTTCATTTGACAATGGGCTATATGGGTTGACAAACACAATCTTATCGTCATTTGGTTTCTTCTCTCTTTATTCCAAAATAGCGTCTCTGTTGTTGTTATATGCTCTTTTGTAAGCTGTCTTAACCTCTTTGTTTGGATACCGACGTTGTAATAAGTTAGATTTAAGAGTGTTAGCTTCTTCCACAAAATCACCTTTGGTTGTGCTATTCCTTTTCATCCGTAAGAATCGGCCAAAAGGTAAGTTTTGTCTCATGTGTTTGGGGTGGAAACTAGAGTAAAGTAACATAGAATTTTTGTCTGTTTCTTTGTGGAATGGTTTTACTTGAAGTACTGATTGTAAGCTGTTCACAAAGATAGTCAAATCCAGGAAATTGATTTCTTCATAACTAGTTGTGTGAGTAAATTTCAAGAAGGGATTTTGTGAATTCAGCCACACTGTGAAGGCATCAAAGTTGTGCATGTCACCTGTCCAAATCATTAAAATATCATCAATAAATCTTCTCCATAATTTTATGTGTTTTCTATATGGATTCATTTCAGTCATGATGACATGTAATTCAATAGTTTCGATATACAAATTTGCAAGAGTTGGTGCCATGGCGGACCCCATAGCAGTTCCATGTATTTATTTATAGAACAAGCCATTAAACACAAAGTAGTTCTCACACAGTGCCATCTCCGTACACCAGAGAATGAAGGAGTTAGATGTTGTTCCTGTAGTTCTTGACGTTAGTAATTTTTCTTCTACCATAACTAGTGTGGCTTGCTGTGGGATCTTAGTGTATAATGATATTACGTCTAGAGTAACCAATATGTCTCTTTTGTCTATCTTCATTCCCTCCACTGATCTGATCACTTCTGTGGTGTCCTGGATGTATTATGCCATTTGTTTAGCGTATGGGCTCAAAAATCTGTCTGCAAATTTAGAAAGGGGTTCTAGGAGGGACCCACATCCCGACACTATTTATCTACCTGGTGCATCTACCAATGTTTTGTGTATCTTGGGTAGAGTATAACATTTAGGAACGCTGGGCTGTGAAGACTTTAAGGGGCCGATTCATAGAATTCAGCGCACAAGTGGCGCACGCGGCTGGCGCACAGTGTGCGCGTGCGAATCCCTGCGCCAGCCGCGTGCGCTAAAATCCATTTCCGCGCACAGCGTATTCATGGATTCCAGCCACCAAAACCAGCCGTGGCGCACAGTTGCGCAGCGACCCTGCAGCAGCGCCAGTTACGCCTCCAAGAACGCCTCTCGCGCAGGGATAAGCCATCAAAATCCCCAACCGAGCGCAAAGGGCAGCAGCAAACGCAGAGCTGGGAGCGTGTATTCCAGGGGTGTGCGGGTGTTTCCATACGCGACTGGGCTGGGTACGTGTATTTCAGGGGTGCGCGAGAAAGTCTACACGCGATTGGCCTGGGTACGTGGATTTCAGGGGTGCGCGAGAAAGACTACACGCGATTGGCCTGGGTACGTGGATTTCAGGGGTGCGCGAGAAAGTCTACACACGATTGGCCTGGGTACGTGGATTTCAGGGGTGCGCGAGAAAGACTACACGCGATTGGCCTGGGTACGCGGATTTCAGGGGTGCGCGAGAAAGTCTACACGCGATTGGCCTGGGTACGTGGATTTCAGGGGTGCGAGAGAAAGTCTACACGCGATTGGCCTGGGTACGTGGATTTCAGGGGTGCGCGAGAAAGTCTACACGCGATTGGCCTGGGTACGTGGATTTCAGGGGTGCGCGAGAAAGTCTACACGCGATTGGCCTGGGTACGTGGATTTCAGGGGTGCGCGAGAAAGTCTACACGCGATTGGCCTGGGTACGTGGATTTCAGGGGTGCGTGAGAAAGTCTACACGCGATTGGCCTGGGTACGTGGATTTCAGGGGTGCGCGAGAAAGTCTACACGCGATTGGCCTGGGTACGTGGATTTCAGGGGTGCGCGAGAAAGTCTACACACGATTGGCCTGGGTACGTGGATTTCAGGGGTGCGCGAGAAAGACTACACGCGATTGGCCTGGGTACGTGGATTTCAGGGGTGCGCGAGAAAGTCTACACGCGATTGGCCTGGGTACGTGGATTTCAGGGGTGCGCGAGAAAGACTACACGCGATTGGCCTGGGTACGTGGATTTCAGGGGTGCGCGAGAAAGTCTACACACGATTGGCCTGGGTACGTGGATTTCAGGGGTGCGCGAGAAAGACTACACGCGATTGGCCTGGGTACGTGGATTTCAGGGGTGCGCGAGAAAGTCTACACGCGATTGGCCTGGGTACGTGGATTTCAGGGGTGCGCGAGAAAGTCTACACGCGATTGGCCTGGGTACGTGGATTTCAGGGGTGCGCGAGAAAGTCTACACGCGATTGGCCTGGGTACGTGGATTTCAGGGGTGCGCGAGAAAGTCTACACGCGATTGGCCTGGGTACGTGGATTTCAGGGGTGCGCGAGAAAGTCTACACGCGATTGGCCTGGGTACGTGGATTTCAGGGGTGCGCGAGAATGTCTACACGCGATTGGCCTGGGTACGTGGATTTCAGGGGTGCGCGAGAAAGTCTACACGCGATTGGCCTAGGTACGTGGATTTCAAGGGTGCGCGAGAAAGTCTACACGCGATTGGCCTGGGTACGTGGATTTCAGGGGTGCGCGGGTGGTGGGTGTGCGGGAAGTTCAAGACGTGAATTGGCAGTGTGGGTCCTCCCAGGTCTCCCCTCTACCCCCTCCACGACCCCTGCAGGCATCCCACACCACAGGGGACTACCCTGCACCCCATGTCATGTCCCACAGGCAGCCCATCCACCATGGCCATGCCCCCAGCCGAGCCACATGTCCCCTTGCACCCCCACCCCCCAGCACTGTGGGGCACCTGCCAGCAGGCCCCCACCCATGTCCAACTCCTGTTCCCCACCACCCCCACCCCCCAGCACTGTGGGGCACCCTCCACCAGGCCCCCACCCATGTCTCCCAGCACCCCCACCCCCCAGCCACCAGGGGCACCCTCCACCAGGCCCCCACCCATGTCTCCCAGCACCCCCAACCCCCAGCCACCAGGGGCAGCCTCCACCAGGCCCCCACCCATGTCTCCCACCACCCCCACCCCCCAGCCACCAGGGGCAGCCTCCACCAGGCCCCCACCCATGTCTCCCACCACCCCCACCCACCAGCCACCAGGGGCAGCCTCAACCAGGCCCCCACCCATGTCCGACTCATGTCTCACAGCACCCCCACCCCCCCAGCCACCAGGGGCAGCCTCCACCAGGCCCCCACCCATGTCTCCCACCACCCCCACCCCCCAGCCACCAGGGGCAGCCTCCACCAGGCCCCCACCCATGTCTCCCAGCACCCCCACCCCCCAGCCACCAGGGGCAGCCTCCACCAGGCCCCCACCCATGTCCGACTCATGTCTCCCAGCACCCCCACCCCCCAGCCACCAGGGGCAGCCTCCACCAGGCCCCCACCCATGTCTCCCACCACCCCCACCCCCCAGCCACCAGGGGCACCCTCCACCAGGCCCCCACCCATGTCTCCCACCACCCCCACCCCCCAGCCACCAGGGGCAGCCTCCAACAGGCCCCCACCCATGTCTCCCAGCACCCCCACCCCCCAGCCACCAGGGGCAGCCTCCACCAGGCCCCCACCCATGTCTCCCAGCACCCCCACCCACCAGCCACCAGGGGCAGCCTCCACCAGGCCCCCACCCATGTCTCCCAGCACCCCCACCCCCCAGCCACCAGGGGCAGCCTCCACCAGGCCCCCACCCATGTCTCCCACCACCCCCACCCACCAGCCACCAGGGGCAGCCTCAACCAGGCCCCCACCCATGTCTCCCACCACCCCCACCCCCCAGCCACCAGGGGCACCCTCCACCAGGCCCCCACCCATGTCCGACTCATGTCTCCCAGCACCCCCACCCCCCCAGCCACCAGGGGCACCCTCCACCAGGCCCCCACCCATGTCCGACTCATGTCTCCCAGCACCCCCACCCCCCCAGCCACCAGGGGCAGCCTCCACCAGGCCCCCACCCATGTCTCCCAGCGCCCCCACCCATGTCTCCCAGCACCCCCACCCCCCAGCCACCAGGGGCAGCCTCCACCAGGCCCCCACCCATGTCTCCCAGCACCCCCACCCACCAGCCACCAGGGGCAGCCTCCACCAGGCCCCCACCCATGTCTCCCACCACCCCCACCCACCAGCCACCAGGGGCAGCCTCAACCAGGCCCCCACCCATGTCTCCCAGCACCCCCACCCCCCAGCCACCAGGGGCAGCCTCCACCAGGCCCCCACCCATGTCTCCCAGCACCCCCACCCCCCCAGCCACCAGGGGCAGCCTCCACCAGGCCCCCACCCATGTCTGACTCATGTCTCCCAGCACCCCCACCCCCCCCAGCCACCAGGGGCAGCCTCCACCAGGCCCCCACCCATGTCTCCCAGCACCCCCACCCCCCAGCCACCACGGGCAGCCTCCACCAGGCCCCCACCCATGTCTCCCAGCACCCCCACCCCCCAGCCACCAGTGGCAGCCTCCACCAGGCCCCCACCCATGTCTCCCAGCACCCCCACCCCCCCAGCCACCAGGGGCAGCCTCCACCAGGCCCCCACCCATGTCCGACTCATGTCTCCCAGCACCCCCACCCCCCCAGCCACCAGGGGCAGCCTCCACCAGGCCCCCACCCATGTCTCCCAGCACCCCCACCCCCCAGCCACCAGGGGCAGCCTCCACCAGGCCCCCACCCATGTCCGACTCATGTCTCCCAGCACCCCCACCCCCCCAGCCACCAGGGGCAGCCTCAACCAGGCCCCCACCCATGTCCAGGAACAGAGACTTCCATGCTGTCATGTGTGCAATCTGCACAGGGCTCCCCATGTCACAATCAAACACATGCAACAACCATGCAGTTCACACATTACAGGTCGCACATGCATTACCATGATGTCCCTGCACACATACATGCGTACATGGCCTATGTCACACATGCAGGCAAGTATCAGACAACCAGCACACTGCAACATGCCCTGTCTCACACAGCAATGCTTGGCCACTTACCGCTCAACTCCAGACGGGTCTCCCTCTCAAGGACCTGGCTGTGGAGCGCTGGGTGTGCGCGTTCCAGGACCCTCAACTGGATGGAACTCATGCGGCCCCGGCCCCCCTCCACAAGGCGCCGGGCCTTCATGAGGGTCCTGGACCTCAAGTCCTCCCAGCGCTTCTTGACCTTCTGGATGGTGCGGGTTGCCACCCCCTCTGCGTCCTCTCCCGTCCTTCCCTGTTGGCGCGGGACGATCCGAAGAGGGCATCATACTGCCCCAGGACATGCTCCACCAGGACACCAACTTCGGTGGCAGTGAAGCTGGTGCCCCTCTGCCCCTCTGCCCCTCTGGCCGGGGGTTGCAACTGGTGTCAGATGTGGATGTGCTCGACATGGCAACCCCAGGGGCAGGAGTGGGTGACCAACTGGGTCCTGGGGCTGGGCTGTGGAGCGATGTCATTTGAGTCGGGACTCTTCTGTACCAGCAGGGGTGGACACAGCAACTGGACCCCTGCAGATGGCTGATGTGCAGGCACCAAATGGCAGGGCACGGTGGCAGCAGGCAGGCAGGCAGCAGCAGCAGATGGCATGTGGGAGGCTGCTTGGGGCACTGGGGGCCAGTGAATTGGCCTTCTGGGCAGGAGCGTGGTCTTCCGTGTGTTTTCGCGTGGCCAGCTTCATACGGAGTGATTAGGCACGTGAAAAATCTGCACGCTGCGTGTAATGCGCGTAAGCGCGCGTGAAAAACTGCACGTCCGCGTGTAATAGGAGGAAAGGGCCCATGCATAAGCGTGCGCGCGTGAAAAACTGCACGTCCGCGTGTAATGCGCGTAATCAAACGTGAAAAAGTGCACGTCCGCATGTGACGTGACGCGCGCGTGCGTTTCCCTCAGCACGGGTTAAAGGTGAGCGGGCCCAGCTGTTCGCTGTACGTGCCTTTCGTGGAGACCGACGTGTGTTGCTGCTTCCAGTTGTTTCGCGCGCCATCTACTTCACAGCTCTCAAGGACGTATCTCTTCTTTTGGCGGGGGTATTGGCTACGCGTGTTTTTCTGCATCGCGCTAGTCAGACGGTGAGTCGCAAACGCTCCTTTTCCCACTGCGTGTGCCCCTGTGTATCGTCCCCATTTTCGATGTCATCGTAGCCTGCGTGTCCCACGCGTACGCGTTATACGTGTTACTGGGTGCCACCGCGTACTGCGGGAGGTTTAATCCACGCACGTAGGCTGCAGGGTTGCGTGCACGGTTTTACTGCAGTTTTGGGGTGCCTGAGCGTTGCGTGACCCGTCAACACATCACCGGGGTCACATACAGCCTTGCAGGTGCAGGGGGGCTGTTAACATCTTGCTTCCCACCCCCTTCACCCCAATTGCCCAGGTCAATTGTGCTGTACACCTCCCATTGGCACCACTCCATCTGTGCCAGCACTATTACATCTGTGCCATGGTAGGGAGGCTACCAAAGGTGAGGGGCGCCTCAGCTGGGCGTCCTCCTCGTGGCGGGCGTGGTCGGGGACGTGGCCGTGGTGACCAGGGAGTAGGGGGACTCCAGGGTGTCCAGGGCAGCCACAGAGGGGGAAGAGGCAGGGGTGCGCCACTTGAGCACAATGTTGTGCCATGTGTTGGTGCAGCCATGCCACCACCCCCTGTGGTTCAGGGGGATGCAGCTCCTGCATCTGGCACTGGCACCCGTATGACCCGGCAGTCCGTTTCATCGACTGCCACGGGCCCAAGGGTAGCGGTAGCTGCAGGTGCAGTTGTGGACACCGCCACCCAGGCTCAGGGTCTGCCAGCGCAGGCTGCGTTGGCACTTGAAGAGCCCTTGGTAGATCTCCAACAGGCCAGGGGGGAAACCATTGGGGCAGGCCGGGCTGCTCAGACCAAGACACGTGTCCCTGGGGCAGTCATGTCATCTGCTGCCCCGAACAGCCGGGTGTTGGCAAGTGCAGGGGCAGATGCACCCAACAGCACCCCGGTTGTGAGTCTGCCAACCAGGACCGTTGCGGTCAATGACCCTGCCACAGCTGATGTTGCTGCGCAGGGTCCATTAGTGGGCACCCAGCTGCCACTGACACAAGTCAGGCCTTTGGTCATCCCTCCACCTGCCACTCCCTCGGCTCAATCCACCCAACCCACTGGCCATACTGGTCAGGGCGGCATTAGCCAGCCAGGGTCTGCGCCACAGTCCAAGAGGAGGAAGGTTGCATCTGCAGCACAGGCTGGGACCCCACACACAGCCACGACCTCCTGCACGTCGAGGAAGAAGCCTTTCTGTAAGCAGGAACTGGACTTCCTCGTGGACTACGTGCGGGGACACAGCTGTGACATGCTAGTGGGTGCCAATAGTCAGACTACGGCTGCCCAACGTGACACCCACTGGAAGCATGTGGCGGAACATGTCAGTTCATTCGGCCATGAGGTGCGCACGGCGCAGGAGTGCAAAAAGCGCTGGAATGACATCAAGCGCAGCACTAAGGCCAAGCGTGCCTCAAATTACAACTTGACTCTGGTGACTGGCGGTGGGCCTGCACCAGAGGAGGAAGAACTCACTCCGCATGAGGCTCTCGTTGCGGAGTTCATACCACCAGAATTGGTCGAAGGTGTGGGAGAGATGCTGGACTTTGATGCCCAGTCCAGTGAGTGTTGATGCGTAGTTGTTGAGGACGTGTGTGTTTCACTTGTGGGATGTGTTGTGCATGATTGCTGCTACATGTGACCTGTACATGGTTCTGATGTGTAAGTAATGCAATGCCACCGTCATGCGTGTCTCCTCTGCCTGCATGCGGGACTCCATGTGGCCATGCTCCCTTGCCCCTCCTCCGCCACTCTGCACCCCAGTTCCACCTTTGCACTGGTCTGCTACATTCTTGCCAATGTGTAGTTTCATGTTCATGTGTCCTGTGTAGATGCTAACTTCCAGCTTAGAAACTGCCAGACATATGCCGTGTGGTACAGCCTTAGTACTCGATGCAGGGCATCCCACTTGTACTGTGCATGGGTCAGATGTCCCGCAGGGACATGAGTGCCCCTTCATGCTCCATGTGCATTGCACACATGCCCCTATGTGTCCTTGACTGGATGATCACTGTAATATGAGTCCTTGGTTACATACATTGGCTGCCATATTATCGGCCTCCCCATGTCAACTGTGGCTCAGTCCTGCGTTGCACACATGTTTAGGCTCTGACAATCTGTGTGGCTCACAGGCCTCAGCCTGTTCAATGGCCAATGACTCTGTCCAACTCTTGTCGTGTCTTCTTCACACGTGGCCGGCCTCCGGATCTTCCATCATGTGTCCTGCCCACTGTCCCAGCATCATTTGCAGTGTTGTAATTGAAATCACATTAAGCTGTTGATGCCAGTCAACACTGCTTGTCAATACACAGGTGTATGGTCAGCCTTTTGATACCATGCTAGGCATCCCTGCTTTGGTACTGGGGTGGAGGGGTGCTTGCCTTCTAGACATGGTACACATTGAATACACAATGCACGTGATGTCTGATTTTGACATTGCACTGCCTTCACATTTCCTGGCACACACCATGGAGTGCTTGTACATGTAGGTAGTGAGTGGCGTACACATTTTCTGCACTGCTTAGACCCACTTCCATGCAAACTGCCACCTTTCAACAGGTCTGATCACAGAAGCTATTCTAAGTAGACCCAGCATGCATGCAAGGTCATATGTTGTGTGTCACATGTCTGCCAGATGCCTTTGCTGTCGGTGTGTGTGTGTGTGTGTTGTGTGCTTCTGACATGTGTACTGACCTTTTCCTCTCTATTTTTCAGGTGATGACGCAATGGATGCAGAGGATGGTGTTGTCATGCCAGACACAGGGTTGGTAAGACCACATCAACCCGGCACTAGTGGGGGTCGTGGGGTGGTAGGCCACGAAAACCCCCAAGTGCTGCAGTCCATCCTGTCTCTGGCTGCCTATGAGTCCAGCCTTGATGACGACTCTGACGTCCATGTTGAGTTGGATGACCATCAAGTCCATGTGTCAGGGGTGAGTGATTCTGATGTGGACACTCCTCTGTCTGCGACCCCTGCACTGAGGGATCAGACAGTCTTGGTTCCTCCGCCCGTGGTGGATCGGGACGCAGGGTCACCCTCCACACCAGTCACTGATGTGCCTGGGACATCACGTCGACGGGGGCATGTAGTCGTGCAGCCGCAGGCGGTGCCAACACAGCGAGGACCCCCGGTCCTTGGGTCCCGCAGGGGTCAAGCCCGGCAACGCGGTCGCCGCGCGCAACCGCTGTATACTGAGTGGGAGCAAGGCATGACTGCCAATTCAGAACGGCAGGGGGCAGCAATGGAGAACATCGCTGACAGCATGGAGCGTGTGGCCCGATCTGTGCTCCCCCCTGCTAGGCAGGTGCTTCTCCAGCAGCAGGCGGCACGGTCCACGGCCCGCTCACTCAGGCTGGGCATGGCGGCCTCAGACAGGGCACGCCAGGCTGAAATGTCGTCTCTGCGTCAAGCAATTGCTGCTCACACAGAGGCGCACATGGATGCCCTGAGGGAGGAGTATGCCTCCCTCAGATCCACTCTGGGTGTCCTTATGATGTCCCAGAGGCAGCAGGCAGAGGAGAGGTTTGCACAGCTTGAGCGCACCATCTCGGCTGAGCTACAGGCTTGCCGGGAGGTGCAGCGGTTGTCCAGCCAGGCCTTGCAGGAGGAACTCCGTGTTACACGTGCTACCTTGCAAGAGGAAGCACGTGTATCACGTGAGGTCCTGCATGCAGACCTATGTAACATCGCCACACAGAACCAGGCTCACCTGTCCGGCAGACTTGCTGCCGACGAGGGGCAAGCTGCGGCTAGGCGTTGCCAGGCTACTGTGCCACGTCCTCCTTACCAGGATGAGCCAGACTCGGACGACCATCTATCTCCCACATAGGTCGTGCTGTGAAGGCGTTGAGCCCATGGAGGTATTTTTTTTTGGCTCAGCATCATCGCATGTGGATGTTGAGCAGCACCCTGTACCTCCCCCCTCCTGGGTGCCTCCCCTCCCCCCCGGGTCGTATGTGGCCATTTTTGATTTTTCTTTTAGTTTAGTTAGTTAAGTTTCTGTTTGATAGTTAGTTTAAATAGGTAATGTAGGTTTTCCATAGTTAGTGTAATTAGTTAATAGTTGAGTTAGTTTAAAATTTGTAGTCTATTGTGCTTACATGTGACAGTGCGGTGCCTTGTGGTTTTTGAAGGCATCCACTGTCTGTTCCAGCTGGGCCCTTCATGGTTGTCTTGTGTATGTGTTTGCTGCTTGGGTTCCTTGACTCACATATGCCACTCCTGCCTCCCTTATCCATGGGCTCGCAAGGATGGTTCGGTGTAACAGATTTTTACACAAGGGCTTTGGACTGTCATATCTGTGGCATGTCTGGTGCTTTTTGACTTGTGTTGACACCCCTAGTGGGGATGATTTAGGTGTAATTGTCCACTGTTCAGCTTTTGCTAGATGGGGCGTGTCATGATTAATGTGGACATTGATTTCTATGCATTGTGTATTATGTTTCATATCTTTCCTGTACACGTGCTTGTTGCAAATCATGCTGTAGATAGTGTTCCACACTTTGGAGGTGAAAGACGGACTGATGGTGTGATTTGTGATGTGACTCTCTGACATGGTCAAGTAATGAGATGCATGATGAGACACACACAGATCACTTTGATGCATTAATCATGTGTTTCATGCACTTTCTGCAGGGGGATGAGGCACCAGAGCACCTTTGCCAGCAGACATGGCCCATTGGACGACGTAATTCCTGACCCGTTTGTTGGTGCCCACATGCACATGTGTGCACAAGCAGAGCCACAGTGATTGCAGACCCACATCCTAGAACTGCTGACATGTTCCAAGGAACTCCAGGCAAGGTGAGCATCACAGGGGGGCCACGAGACAGCAAAGCTTGCACCAGGCGAGTTGCACGTGCAGGCTTAGTCACAGCACTGAGGGTGAGCTTAGACAAATATTGGTGTTGAAGCACACAATGCAGCTCAGATGTGTTTGTGGACTGATGGCTGTTGATAGTAGGGTTGTCTGGGACACATGCGGGGGCAGTGGCACATACCCTGCGGTACACCAAGGTTCATTGAGGCACTTGTATCAACCATGTAGCCTTCCAAGACATGGAAAGGGGCAGCTCACAGGGACATACAGCAAGGGACATACTCGGGTGCAGTGCATGTCTATTCCACGTACTTCATGATAAATGCACTGGCAACTTTGTTTTGGTCATGGTGGTACGCAACTTGCTCTGTAGTCATGGCTTGCCATATGGGTCTGTCTGCTTACCCAGGGAACATTGCATGTTGTGTGAATTGTGACACATTGGTGTTCCATTTGCCACGCACCCACCAGCGGCTGACTTACTGCATTAACTGTGAATGACCCGTCACAGGGGTGATGTTATATATGGGTACGAAGCATGGAGCACAGATTGTCTGTTTGTAGAGTTGTATGTTGTTATGGGGCATGTTTTGTGTTGTGTTTTTGTGTAATTGGCACGTACAGGTTGCTGACTGTGTCTCTCTTTGCAGCATTGCAGTGCTCCTGTAACCGGACCTGAGAGTGCGCAGGCAGGAGGCCAGCACTCAAAACCAGAGCTAAGTGTCTTGTTGTATTTTCTTACAAACTGCCCTGCATAGGCTTGCTGGGGAGTGTACTGATGCATGGATGTATGTGTGGTCCTATTTGGTATGTTTTTTACCCTAATCACCCGTGATCCTATGCAATTTCGAAACCTGTACCCTCTACCCGGTGTTCCTGCTTCCCATGCCTATCCAAGCAATGTTCCCTGACCCTCTTTCCCCACTGGGGTTGCGGATGCCTGTGTAAGCCCCGAACTTGCAGGCGCCAAAACCCTAGAGGGGGTGGTTGGTTCGTACCACTCCTGAGCCTGGACTACAGAAGGCCATGACAATGATGTCCAAGTTTGTTTGGATTGTGCATGTGTTCATGCAGGTTGTACATTTTCGTGCATTCCCTGGTTTCATGTGTCATTCCTACTCCCCTCACCTGCCACGCATTCCAGTCATCCAGTGTGTCTACACCTGTCCCGACTGCATATCCCTGAACCTCTTTCCCCACCAGGATCTCAGGGGCCTGTGTGAGTTTGACCTTGCAGGCACCCGGGACATGGTGTGGGTGGTTGTTTCATGAGACTCCAGCGCCTGTACAGGGGATCTGTGACAGTACACATCCATTCATGGTGCATCATCCTATGTCATGTACCACACATGTCTCACATCCTGTCGTGACATTGTTTTGCTGTGCTACCTTGGTTGTTGCATCATTGTGGTAGTACTTGGCCTTTGAGACGTACTGCTATGTCAAGTCATCTACTGGAGGGTGTTTGGGTTCCTTTTCATGCCTTGGATTATGTGATTTTGGAAATGAGTGTGGATTCTGAGGGTTCAGGCATCTCTTTACACACAAGGTGGGAGATGGACACGAAGGGTAAAGGTGATCCTGTGGCCAGGTGGGAATGAGGGTTGGAGGCTCCATGACCCAGGTGCAGTTGTTCAGTGGGTCATGGTCATTTGCGAGGGGGGGGGGGGTTGTTGTTGATAGTTGCGTTGCCCTGCAGTGTGATGGGAACTCTGACATTGTAATGTTGTTGTCCTATGTACATGTTGTGTTCTGCTGATCAATGCCTGTTCATGTGTTGTGTTTTCCTTTCAGGTGCGAGGGGATAGTAGTGGTTTGACATGCTGGGGTGTACACATGGTGGATGTTCACATGTGATGTGTAGGGAACACTGATGGTCACTTGAGTGCACATGCATATGTGGAGTGCATGTCCTTGCAGAACCACACACTTGCACTCGGATGCACTCCATGTACTCCCACCCTTGCATATCAACGTGTACACTGTTTGCCTTCTGGTGCCCACTGTGTCCCGCCAGCACATGTTCTGTGACCGATTATGGTTCGAGTACATGCCTAATTTGATTTTTGATGTAGTCTGTCACTTAGATGTGATGCTCAGGGTGTGCATCACACGCAATGGCTGTTCACTGTGCTGTGCGCTGAGCAGTGTGATGCAGGAGTAGGACATTGCACACATGAGCTGCAGTGTTCATTTTGCAATGCATCATGTGCATATAGCCAGGCATTCATTGTGATGTTACGTCTACGACTGTTGTAATGCATTTGGAATCGACTTATTTTTGGTGGGACATTTTGTTGGTCTGTCATTTCATCGGATTCCGGGTCAGGCATCATTGTCCGATGCCACTGTACATTTAGGACATGGAAATGTGTACCTTATCGTTACTGGGTCGGTGTATGGGTATTGCTTGCCATGTCATGTTGATGTTTGGGAGGGTTTGACTGACATGACAGTGATGGCCATGGCCTGGTTTGCAGGTGTGTGTGATGCACACCTTGCATGTCCAGGTCATCCGCTTCTCAGAGCAACTAGCTGGGGGTAGGTTTCTCTCCGCAGCAGGGCCCTCCCCCTCGAACAGACTTCCTGACTTGAACTTGAGGGGAACCATCTCCAGTTCTGGAAGCACCTCAAGACCTTCCTCTTTGCTTCTGCTTACTCTCTGCCTCTCCCTTGCAGAATTGTTCACTGGAACTGCACAGGAGCTGCAACTGGGCCACTCTCACCAACCTCGGTCCCTGGCCCAGCCACTGTCCACTTGCACTGCCA
The DNA here is from genome assembly GCF_040938575.1 of Ambystoma mexicanum. NCBI lineage: Eukaryota > Metazoa > Chordata > Amphibia > Caudata > Ambystomatidae > Ambystoma > Ambystoma mexicanum. Next base: position 1,425,033,649 of record NC_090922.1, read on the forward strand.
CCCTGGCAACCCCTGCACTGCAGTACTGTCTCTCTATCCCTACAGCCCTCCCTTCCCAGCACTCGTCTGCACTTACCTTAGCAGTTGCCACCAGGCGACCTATGTATAATTTTTTGGCCTACTTCCCCTGTACTGGACTCCCCCCCACCCTTGCACTTTTCCCTTCCCCCTACCCCTGCACTTGCACAATCACAATGACACCTGGCCTAGTAGTACCGTTCTCTGTGTTCCCTTGTTCCCCCCCCCCTGCCTCATTGTGCCTTGTAATACTTGTGTATGGCTCATGTCATGTCACATGTCATGTGTGCATTTTGGTTGCACAGGATAGCTTGTGTTTAAATAGCTAGGGATGCAGACGATGTGGCACTTCCATGGCAACTATCTCAGGGTGGTAGGGTTGTGACAGTTGACTGTCACTTTGTCATCATCGATTGTCACCTGGTATGTGCCAGGCCTGTGTGCACTCCGCAGGGGTGGGAGTTTAGGTGAAAAATGTGGCCACAAGCTGGGTCCGGGCTACCTCGCCACGTGCCCTGTCCCCTCCCATGGGCAGCGCCTGTGCCTGTGGTTGGGGATGTGGGGGCACCACCATGTCCACCGGGACGCCCTGCCGTGTTGCAACATTGTGCAGGACACATGCTGCCACAATGATCCTGCACACAACTGCTGGTGCATAGAGTAGTTGCCCACCAGAGCGGTCAAGGGAGCGGAAACGTGGCTTGAGCACTCCGAATGTGCGCTCCACTATGCCCCTGGTTGCAATATGGGCAGCGTTGTATCTTACCTGGGGTGGTGTGGTGGGGTTCCGGATTGGCGTCATCATGTGGTTGCTCAGAGGGTAGGCACTGTCCCCTGGGGAGGTGATAATTGTTCAGATTATTAGGGTTGGTATATTTGTCTGTGTGTGACTTGCATGCATGTGCAAGGGCATTTGTACTCACCTAGGAGCCATGTGTCGCCATGCTGCCCAGCTTCCAGGGCCCGGCTCAGGGCGGACATTCTGTATATGAAACTGTCATGGGTGGAGCCAGGGTAGTTTGCATACACAGAGGTGATGATTCCCTTTGCATCGCATACCACCTGTACATTGATGGAATGCCAGTGCTTGCGGTTTCGGTAGATGTGCTCAGTGGCCCTAGGTGGACGTAGGGCCACATGGGTGCAATCTATGGCACCGAGCACTTTGGGGAAGTGTGCCACCCTGAAAAAATCCAGGACAACGGCCTGCCTTTCTGCGGGTGTTCTGGGCATGTATATGTGCCTGCGGACTGAGGGGCGCGCTGTCATGATTGCCAGTACCTGGTGTAGGCAGCGTGACTGCGTGGCCTGTGAGACCCCCCCCACTATGGCAGTGGTCCGCTGAAACGACCCAGTGGCCAAGAAATGCAAGACATTGAGCAGCTTCTCCAAGGGGCTCAATGCTTGGGAGCAAAGGGTGGGGGATGTGAGGTCATCTTCCCACTCCCTGACCAGGTCTAGGATGATATGGGGTGGAAACCTATACCTGCCGTAGACCTGGTCGTCAGGCATCCCAAAAAGGCCTGTCCGTGGTGCAAAAATGCGTGCCCTGGCTATTCTCCTCCTCCTGCGGTGTCCCACAATCACTGCAGCAACAAATGGGGCATTCATCGTCGCTGTATATACGCGTTTGTTGTTTGCGCGCACTTTTATGCTGTGCGCGGGCGCGGGACGCCTCCGTGTGGGCGGACTCGTTGGTTTCCCGTATTCGGGTGTCATCGCGTGTGATCGGAGGGGAGCGAGCCTACACGCGATTGGCCTGGGTACGTGTGTTTCGGGGTGCGCGGGTAGTTCCACACGCGATTGGCCTGGGTACGTGTGTTTCGGGGTGCGCGGGTAGTTCCACACGCGATTGGCCGGGGTACGTGTGTTTCGGGGTGCGCGGGTAGTTCCACACGCGATTGGCCTGGGTACGTGTGTTTCGGGGTGCGCGGGTAGTTCCACACGCGATTGGCCGGGGTACGTGTGTTTCGGGGTGCGCGGGTAGTTCCACACGCGATTGGCCTGGGTACGTGTGTTTCGGGGTGCGCGGGTAGTTCCACACGCGATTGGCCGGGGTACGTGTGTTTCGGGGTGCGCGGGTAGTTCCACACGCGATTGGCCTGGGTACGTGTGTTTCGGGGTGCGCGGGTAGTTCCACACGCCATTGGCCTGGGTACGTGTGTTCCGGGGTCCCGTGAACTTTCACACGCGATTGGTTGGGACCCACGTGTGTACTGTCATCACGTGCAATGAGGGATACTCCCTCGCACGTCACGTCACAGACGCGCTCACGCGCTGAGGGCCTTTGGTCCAATGAAAATGCGTATGCGTGCAGACGCGCTTACGCGCTAAGGGCCTTTCCTCGAATTACACGCTGACGTGCAGAATTTTCACGTGCCAAATCACTCCGTATCAAGCTGGCCACGCGTAAGCACACGGAAGACCACGCTCCTGCCCAGAAGGCCGAACTACTGCCCCCCAGAGCCCCGAGCACGCTCCCACCTGCCATCTGCTGCTGCCTGACTGCCTGCTGCCCACGTGCTCTGCCATTTGCTGCCTGCACATCAGCCAGGGGTGCTGTTGGTGTGACCACCCCTGCTGGAACCAAAGACTCCCGACTGGGATTCCATCGCTCCACAGCCCAGCCCCAGGACCCAGTTGCCCACCCACTCCTGCCTCTGGGGTTGTCATGTCGGGGCAAACTCCATCTGTGACCACTGACAACCCCCGGCCAGAGAGGCAGAGGGGCACCAGCTTCAGTGCCACCGAAGTTGGTGTCCTGGTGGAGCAAGTCCTGGGGCAGTATGATGCCCTCTTCGGAAGTTGCCGCGCCGACAAGGAAGGACGGACTCGGATCTGGACTGACATCGTGACTGCCATCAACGCGGAGGGGGTGGCAGTCCGCGACTTCCAACATGTCAAGAAGCGCTGGGAGGACTTCAGGTCCAGGACCCTGACCAAGGCCCGGCGCCTCTTGAAGGCAGCGGATGCCAAGGGGCGCCGGGGCCACTTGTCGGAAGAACAGATGAGGGTCCTGGAACACATATCCCCAGCGCTCCACGTCCAGGTCCTTGAGAGGCAGACCCGTCTGGAGTCGAGCGGTGAGTGTACATGCATCCTGATTGTGAGCAGTGCGTGTGGTGATTGTTCAGTAGTGTGCAGGTTGCACATCTGTTTGTATGGGGTCGAGTATGGGTGCAGGTGTACAGGGCCGTGGGGCTGACACATGCGAGGGCTGTAATGTGTGAGACATGGATGGTGCCTGTGTGTGTGGGCTTGCATGCCAAATGCAGTTGTGTGGGCACACAAGTTTGTATGAATGTGTATGTGAGTAGACATGTCCGTGATGTCACGCATGTATGTTGTTTTCAGCTGATTGTATCAGCGCTGTGTACATGTGCATGTGTGTGTATTTGACAAGGGTGCAACAGTGATGCAACATGGATGCATGTGACAGCGGTATGTGGAAGCCTGATTGGCAGATGTGACATGGATGCCCGTCTGAACACTGCGACACTTAGCAGAGGTGTACACATGCATGCAAGTGTGGTGGTTGGTGTGTACATGTGTGGTGCACTTCCTGTGTTGCATGTGATGTCTGGCTCACCTTTGGCTGCTGATGCTGTTGTATGTGTATGGATGGTGTTGGCAGTTGCAACATGGCTGTGGTATGGCTCGTGTGTGCAAGTTGTAATGACATGTGTGTTGGGGATTGTGATGACATGTCAGAGGTTTGCCAATGCCACTCATGTACAACTGTCATGTGTGTATGTGTCCATTGTACAGTGCCCTGATGCCTGTGTTTTGTTTCTCCCTGTCTGCAGTGTCAACTGATGAAGAGGGCGGAGAAGGTGCTGTGGAGCACAGCGGCGGGGATCCCACCGCCAGCCGGAGACGCAAGGCCCGGCTCCCCTCCCAGGTTGTCATCTCGTCGGGGAGTGAGGAGTCCGGTGCCGCGTCCCAGGCCGCAGCTGGTTGAGGTTGCAGTTGGACTCCTCGGCAGCAGAAGGGGCAGCAGGGACCCCACAGGGCCCAACGGGGGAAGATGGCACAGAGTCATCCTGGTTGGTGGGGGGTTTGGTGGAGGAGGAGGCCGTGCAAGCACCGGAGACGGGGTCTGGTGGTGGGGATCCCACTGGTGCTAGTGGTGCAGTGCAGGACCAGGGACAGGAGGCAGCACAGGCCGCCGCGGAGGTGCCTGTGTGCAATCCTGTCCCTGATCCTGTCCCTGCATCATCTTGCACCAGCAGGGATGCCCATGTCCAGACCAGTTTTCAGGCAGGGGATGAGCTGACGTCAACTGGCCTTCCTCTGCCTGCGGACGTGGCTATCCAGGCCCGGGTTGAGCCTGTCCTGGCTGGAGTGGCGTTGCGTCAACGGGCCATGCGAGGTGACCTGCAGTCTTTTCATGAAGAGACTGCACATCATCTCGAATGGCTCGTTGACCACGTCAGCCTGCTGGGACAGGTCACCCAGGCCGGATTCCTCCGTCTGATGGGGCTTGCCACGACCCCCTCCTCAGCTGGACCCCCTACGCGCCAGTCGTCCTCTGTGCCATCTTCCCACCCATCAGTCACCTGGGTGCCCTGTGGAGCTGCCTCTGACGGTGCGGCCAGGCTGGTGGAGGAGGCATCCCTGCCGCAGTCGGGAGTCGGACGTCCAGCAGGGGTGGCCACGTCAACGACTGCACCCAAGCCGGCGGAGGATGTGCAGGCAGCAGGAGGCAGTGCAGGGGCAGAGGCACAGCAGCAGCAGCACCATGGTGGGAGCCATGAAGGCTCGGGGCCTTCGACATCGGAGGGGCAGGCATCGGCCGGAGGGCAGGAGGACCCAGGACAAAAAGTGTCTTCCGTGTGGCAGCGGTTGGGCCACGCCATAGATGCGGAGCGGCAGCGGGCGGAAGAGGCACGGCTCTCAATGGTCAGGGCGGAGAACTCCATGCAGAGGGCCCTGAGGCGGGTCGAGTGCCTCGAGGCAATCCGCAGGGCTTTGGAGGTGGACACGTCGACGGCCCTGCGGACCCTCGGGGCCATGGAGGAGGACCGCCTCCGGGACATTGAGGAGGAGTTCGATGATGCCCTGGCCCGGCACATCCAGAAGTGAGCCGTGGAACTAGCCCGCTGCCCTTGTACATAGTTATGTAGGTAGTGTTAAGTTTCATTTTTGTTTTAATTTCATTTGGACCTTTTGGACATTGGCCACATTTTTGTATATAGTTTTTTTTATTAGTTAGTGTAGTTAGTTAGGTTTCCTTTATTTTGTTGGGATGATGGACCCTGGCTTCTTGCATTGTACATAGTTGTGGACTTGTACATACTTTCTTTTTTAACATTATCCATGGATCAATGGCTTATAATTTTTTTTTCACATTGGATTTTGTTTGGTGGACATTGACTTTGTACTACATTACTTTGGATTTCTATATTCTTTAATTTTTTTTTTATTTTGAACGGACATGCTTCTTTTCATTTTTTTCCATTCACATTTCTGTTTCTTCATTTTTGTTTCTATTCATCTTTCCTTTAATACATTATTTATTTGTTGCACTTCAATGTGTGGTGTCTCATTGTTTTCATGCATTTCATGTTATGTGTTTTGAGAATCACTGACACCCATTGGGTGTATGTGAGGGACATGTGTTTGTTTTGGAACTTGCAATTGGTGTTCTGTGATGTAATTGCAGAATATGAGTGGGTGGATGCAATACTCGGGTGGGTGTTTTGCATTTGGGGGCTGACCATAGAGACCAGGGATCTGGACTGTGATGACATGTTGGGTGGGGAACATGAGTTGGACATGGGTGGGGGCCTGCTGGAGGCTGCCCCTGGTGGCTGGGGGGTGGGGGTGGTGGGAGACATGGGTGGGGGCCTGGTGGAGGGTGCCCCTGGATGCTGGGGGGTGAGGGTGCAGGGGGACATGTGTGGGGGCCTGGTGGAGGGTGCCCCTGCACTGCTGGGGGGTGGGGGTGGTGGGAGACATGTGTGGGTGCCAGGTGGAGGGTGCCCCTGGATGCTAGGGGGTGGGGGTGCAGGGGGACATGAGTGGGGGCCTGGTGGAGGGTGCCCCTGGATGCTGGGGGGTGGGGTGGTGGGAGACATGAGTGGGGGCCTGGTGGAGGGTGCCCCTGGATGCTAGGGGGTGGGGGTGCAGGGGGACATGAGTGGGGGCCTGGTGGAGGGTGCCCCTGGATGCTGGGGGGTGAGGGTGCAGGGGGACATGTGTGGGGGCCTGGTGGAGGGTGCCCCTGCACTGCTGGGGGGTGGGGGTGGTGGGAGACATGTGTGGGTGCCAGGTGGAGGGTGCCCCTGGATGCTAGGGGGTGGGGGTGCAGGGGGACATGAGTGGGGGCCTGGTGGAGGGTGCCCCTGGATGCTGGGGGGTGGGGGTGGTGGGAGACATGAGTGGGGGCCTGGTGGAGGGTGCCCCTGGATGCTAGGGGGTGGGGGTGCAGGGGGACATGAGTGGGGGCCTGGTGGAGGGTGCCCTGCACAGCTGGGGGGTGGGGGTGATGGGTGACATGAGTGGGGGCCTGGTGGAGGGTGCCCCTGGATGCTGGGGGGTGGGGGTGGTGGGAGACATGAGTGGGGGCCTGGTGGAGGGTGCCACTGGATGCTAGGGGGTGGGGGTGCAGGGGGACATGAGTGGGGGCCTGGTGGAGGGTGCCCCTGGATGCTGGGGGGTGAGGGTGCAGGGGGACATGTGTGGGGGCCTGGTGGAGGGTGCCCCTGCACTGCTGGGGGGTGGGGGTGGTGGGAGACATGTGTGGGTGCCAGGTGGAGGGTGCCCCTGGATGCTAGGGGGTGGGGGTGCAGGGGGACATGAGTGGGGGCCTGGTGGAGGGTGCCCCTGGATGCTGGGGGGTGGGGGTGGTGGGAGACATGAGTGGGGGCCTGGTGGAGGGTGCCCCTGGATGCTAGGGGGTGGGGGTGCAGGGGGACATGAGTGGGGGCCTGGTGGAGGGTGCCCTGCACAGCTGGGGGGTGGGGGTGATGGGTGACATGAGTGGGGGCCTGGTGGAGGGTGCCCCTGGATGCTGGGGGGTGGGGGTGGTGGGAGACATGAGTGGGGGCCTGGTGGAGGGTGCCCCTGGATGCTAGGGGGTGGGGGTGCAGGGGGACATGAGTGGGGGCCTGGTGGAGGGTGCCCCTGGATGCTGGGGGGTGAGGGTGCAGGGGGACATGTGTGGGGGCCTGCTGGAGGGTGCCCCTGCACTGCTGGGGGGTGGGGGTGATAGGAGACATGTGTGGGGGCCTGGTGGAGGGTGCCCCTGGATGCTGGGGGGTGGGGGTGGTGGGAGACATGAGTGGGGGCCTGGTGGAGGGTGCCCCTGGATGCTAGGGGGTGGGGGTGCAGGGGGACATGAGTGGGGGCCTGGTGGAGGGTGCCCCTGGATGCTGGGGGGTGAGGGTGCAGGGGGACATGTGTGGGGGCCTGGTGGAGGGTGCCCCTGCACTGCTGGGGGGTGGGGGTGGTGGGAGACATGTGTGGGTGCCAGGTGGAGGGTGCCCCTGGATGCTAGGGGGTGGGGGTGCAGGGGGACATGAGTGGGGGCCTGGTGGAGGGTGCCCCTGGATGCTGGGGGGTGGGGGTGGTGGGAGACATGAGTGGGGGCCTGGTGGAGGGTGCCCCTGGTGGCTGGGGGGGTGGGGGTGCTGGGAGACATGAGTTGGACATGGGTGGGGGCCTGGTTGAGGCTGCCCCTGGTGGCTGGGGGGTGGGGGTGGTGGGAGACATGGGTGGGGGCCTGGTTGAGGCTGCCCCTGGTGGCTGGGGGGGTGGGGGTGCTGGGAGACATGAGTCGGACATGGGTGGGGGCCTGGTGGAGGCTGCCCCTGGTGGCTGGGGGGTGGGGGTGGTGGGAGACATGGGTGGGGGCCTGGTGGAGGCTGCCCCTGGTGGCTGGGGGGTGGTGGGAGACATGAGTGGGGGCCTGGTGGAGGGTGCCCCTGGATGCTGGGGGGTGAGGGTGCAGGGGGACATGAGTGGGGGCCTGGTGGAGGGTGCCCCTGGATGCTGGGGGGTGTGGGTGGTGGGAGACATGAGTGGGGGCCTGGTGGAGGGTGCCCCTGGATGCTAGGGGGTGGGGGTGCAGGGGGACATGAGTGGGGGCCTGTTTGAGGCTGCCCCTGCACTGCTGGGGGGTAGGGGTGGGGGGAGACATGGGTGGGGGCCTGCTGGAGGCTGCCCCTGGTGGCTGGGGGTGCAGGGGGACATGCGTTGGTGGGCAGTAGTGCTAGTTGATATGTGGGTTGGCTGGTGGGCATGCGCTGGATAGGCCCCTGTGGTGTGAGCCACCTGCAGGGGCCGTGGAGGGTGTAGAGGGTACACCTGGGAGGACCCACACGTGCAAATCACGTGTGCTGCTCCCCGCGCACCCCCGGAATACACGTACCCCGCTCAATCGCGTGTGGAACTTCCCGCGCACCCCTGAAATCCACGTACCCGGCCAAATCGCGCGTGGAACTTCCCGCGCACCCCTGGAATCCACGTGCCCGGCCAAATCGCGTGTGTCACTTCCCGCGCACCCCCGAAATACACGTACCCCGCTCAATCGCGTGTGGAACTTCCCGCGCACCCCTGAAATCCACGTACCCGGCCAACTCGCGTGTGGAACTTCCCGCGCACCCCTGAAATCCACGTACCCGGCCAAATCGCGTGTGGAACTTCCCGCGCACCCCTGGAATCCACGTGCCCGGCCAAATCGCGTGTGTCACTTCCCGCGCACCCCCGAAATACACGTACCCCGCTCAATCGCGTGTGGAACTTCCCGCGCACCCCTGAAATCCACGTACCCGGCCAAATCGCGTGTGGAACTTCCCGCGCACCCCTGGAATCCACGTGCCCGGCCAAATCGCGTGTGTCACTTCCCGCGCACCCCCGAAATACACGTACCCCGCTCAATCGCGTGTGGAACTTCCCGCGCACCCCTGAAATCCACGTACCCGGCCAACTCGCGTGTGGAACTTCCCGCGCACCCCTGAAATCCACGTACCCGGCCAAATCGCGTGTGGAACTTCCCGCGCACCCCTGGAATCCACGTACCCGGCCAAATCGCGTGTGGAACTTCCTGCGCACCCCCGAAATACACGTACCCCGCTCAATCGCGTGTGGAACTTCCCGCGCACCCCTGAAATCCACGTACCCGGCCAAATCGCGTGTGGAACTTCCCGCGCACCCCTGGAATCCACGTACACGGCCAAATCGCGTGTGGAACTTCCCGCGCACCCCTGGAATCCACGTACCCGGCCAAATCGCGTGTGGAACTTCCCGCGCACCCCTGGAATCCAGGTACCCGGCCAAATCGCGTGTGGAACTTCCCGCGCACCCCCGTAATACACGTACCCCGCTCATTCGCGTGTGTAACTTCCCGCGCACCCCCGGAATACACGTACCCCGCTCAATCGCGTGTGTCACTTCCCGCACACACCCGGAATACACGTACCCCGCTCAATCGCGTGTGTCACTTCCCGCGCACCCCCGGAATACACGTACCCCGCTCATTCGCGTGTGTAACTTCCCGCGCACCCCCGGAATACACGTACCCCGCTCAATCGCGTGTGTCACTTCCCGCGCACACCCGGAATACACATACCCCGCTCAATCGCGTGTGTCACTTCCCGCGCACCCCCGGAATACACGTACCCCGCTCATTCGTGTGTGTAACTTCCCGCGCACCCCCGGAATACACGTACCCCGCTCAATCGCGTGTGTCACTTCCCGCGCACACCCGGAATACACGTACCCCGCTCAATCGCGTATTTTACTTCCCGCGGCGCCACTTTTTTGATGCGCTGGGACTCTACCGCCTGCCTTCGTGTGGCGGACGTGTTTCAGCTTGTGCGCGGCTTTGGCTGTGCGTGGGTTTGCCCTATTCCATTCCATGAATACGTGTGGTTCGTGTGCGTGTGGGCGTTACCTCTACTTCCGTGCAGTGCATCCCCAGTTACGCCCTTATTTTCGCGTGTTGTTCCCCATTCCGCGCGTTACGCCCCATGTCCCGCCCACTTTCTGCTGTATGCGCTGAGGTTGTGCGCTTTCACTGTGCGCGTCGCGCACCGTCGCGCACGCCTTTCGCGATGTTGCAGTGACTTGTGCGCCATGCACGGGTTTGGCGCACATCCCGCGGTGAACACGCGCAGGGACTTCCATGAATCGCACGCGTGCGCGTGCGCCTGTTTTTTTCCGCTTGCGCATGCTTGCGCATGCTTGCGCCTAGATTTTCGGCGCACGTTGGTTCCATGAATCGGCCCCTAAATATTCAGATTCTTGCTTAGATATCCACCCTCTTTCTTCTGCTTTGATGACTTTATGATTGATCATCTGTTGCAGTTTGACGGTTGGATCTGTTGTTAATTGATCATAAAACAAAGTGTCACTCAGTTGGCGTTCACACTCTTTGAGGTAGTCCATTCTGTTGAGGATGACTATAGCTCCTCTTGGTCTGCATTTCTAATGACTATGTCTCGATTCGACTTCAACGTTTGGATCGCATCTCTTTCTCTCTTGCTCGTGTTCTGGAATTTGTGTGGGGTGATGCTATTTTCCAGTCTGTTAAGGTCACTCATAACTCTTCTTTCAAACACTATAGATTCTGGAGTATGACTGGTGGTAGGGGGATTGAACTTGGAAGGACAATGTAATCCTGACTCATTTGTCTCTCCGGTATACATATTGGTTGAGAAGAACTGTTTCAAGTGAATTTTCCTGAATAGTATTTACAAATCAGTTCTGTTTTTGAATGGATCGTAACGGTCTGTAGGAACAAAGCTGAATCCTGTTTCTAGTAGCGATTTTTCTGCTTTATTAGGTAGGTAGTGCGAGAGGATGACTAATAGAGTTTCTTGCTCCTTGTGTGTTGTGGCTCGAAGTCCCAATCCACTTGGTCCTTATCTAAAAAAACAGAGTTGGGGCTCGAATTACCTCTGTCTCTGCCTCTATGTGATCTCGGTGGTTGTCCACGTCTCATTCCACTTGGTCTCCTACCTCTTGGTGAACCTCTTATTGTTTCAGTAGTTGTCTTCACCATCATCAAACGTCTCATCACTCGAGCCATGTGAGCTCTGTAAGATGTGTTATCAAATCGAAATCTACACCCCCTCTGGTTTGGTTGTCCTCGTTGTTGACTTGGTTTATAGTTTTCTTGGGTGTACATAAATGCTTTCTCATGAGAGAAATTGATCAGGTCTTTTTTCATCTTCCTCACTCTCTTGAGTTGTATAGTCTTTGAAGTCGTCTATTTCTTTGTTCATTTCTTCTAGCCTTTTCTTATAGATATCGATTGATACCAGTTTTTTAATTTCATCTTCTAGTATCGTCAATTCAGATGCAAACTTCTCAGTCATTTATTTCGCTGTGTCGATAATCAGAATTATCCAATCTCTGCCGCATTTGTTGGCAATGTAACTCCATTGTTATATAAATTGTTTATTGCCCAAAAATAACCTGGGTTCATTACGGACCACTAAACCTTGGGGCAAGCTCCCATTTCTCAGGTACTCTATCATGATTACACTATGTAGTTCTGTTCTGATGAATCTCTTTTTTAGTTGAGCTAGCTCATCCCAATTACTTACGCTATTAAGTGTAGAGTTGCCATTATCTGGATCTAAGGCAGTAGCTTGTGCAAGTAGTTCTAAAACATACTTGTCATCATAGCTTTTGACTTTGTCTGCAGCCATTTTACTTGTGGGTTTATCAGGGGGGGGAGTTAGTGCCTATTGTGTCTACAATTTATTGGCAGTATACTAATCAAAGGATTCCCACGACCGATGGCCGTACTATGAACTCAGCAATAATTAGAGGGAAGTCAGGTAAAGTTAAAGGTTCCGAGGGAGCAAACCTGACATATCTTGAATAAGAACAAAAACAACAAGGCTCCCCCACCTATGATCGGTTTATTCAAATAATTCTCTGGATAGTGATAGGATTATCACAGTTGCAAGAACAGTTCAAACAGTAGCAAGTCGAAGTTCACGGAAAATACAACCTGACTTCATAAATAATGCTGTTAAAATAGGTAATATTTAATAGAAAATGTAATGTCTAAAAACAAATACATAAAAACTGACATATAAAAACTAACAAAGTGACTAGTGCTTAAGAAAGTGCTAAGGGTTAATCACCAACAATTGGCAATGTGCAAAATGTGCTGTAAATCTGTATCTCTCTCTTATAGATACTTTGTTTACATCAAGTGTACATATATACAAAATGACATCAGGTTATTAATACCTTGGTTTTTTTGTTAGAACAGGCCACATAAATACAACATCTGAGACCTTCATTAACAGATTACTCAAATTTAGATGCCTTAGTCATAAAAGTACCTAAAGTGCACCTTTCACAGTATTTTTGATACTCTTTAAGATACTTTACATTAGTATCTATAAATGCCCAACATGTTTCGTTCCTATGTCCCTTAGGGTTTAGTGTCAGGAACTTCTTCAGGGGAATGTATAAATTGGGGTGGACCAAAGTCCATGCAACAATTCGTAGTGGTCTTGTAGTTGACTTGGCAAGTCGAAACAGTTGTTGCAGTGTGAAGGTTTAGATAATGTTTTCCAGTGGCCAATTTTATAGAGTTGATGTTCCACAGACTCCTGACATTGGTGCAAGGAGATAAATCCTGGCCAAACCTAATTACGGAAACAGACCACATTTAGATTAGGGTGGTTGTTTATATAGAGTGCATTTATAATTATTTTAGTTAATTTCACTCTGGGAGCTTACCGTCTCTTATTGTCAGTAAGCGTTCCTAGGTGGTTGCATAGATTCTCAGTGTAGCAGTACTAGAGGGTCCGTGTAGACAAGAAAACACAGAACACGTGGTCCTATAATCCCAACAGGTGAATGGCTGGCTTATTACATAGGGCCTCATTACACGGATGGTGGTGAACCATGGCGCTATTAGCGCCATGGTTTATGCCGGTAAAATACCAGCAGTGCCTTGGTGGAAAGAGGAATTACCGCCCTATTCCAAGGTTGGCGTGGCGGTAATTCCCCCTTCCACTATTGCCCTTCCCCGTTCCCAGTTTTGCCCCATAGGGCTCTATGGGAATGGGGAAGGCGCTAATTACGGTACCGCAAATTGCGGTACCGTAATTAGCTCCCTGGTCCCTTTGCGGGTTGGTTTTTAACGCCTGCAAAAAGCAGGCTTTAAATTCCCCAACCCGCAAAGGGACCTCGTAGTAAGGCGGTAAGTATTTACCGGTACCGGTAAAATACCAGTACCGGTAACCCCTTACAGCCATCCGTGTAACGAGGCCCATAGTCTTAAACGGTAAACCAGTAGGTGAATATGGGTAGGGAAGAGTCTCATGTTGCGATTAGAACTTACTTTATAAGTAACTCAAAGTCAAATAGACACTTAGTCTTCTCCGTCTCGCTTAGATGTGGTAAAAAGGACTGGAGATCGGGATTGTAAGTGGAGTCCTGCAAGGTAAATAAAGGTATCTCAACGGATGGGCATAGGTGGTTTCAATACAGAGCAAGCAGCCACTGTTAAGGTGCTCTCTACTAAATGATGTTTGAAATAGTGATTCATGTCGCTTAATACCGACAACCTAAGGTTACAAGCGGATAAAAATGGGCATTCTGTCTAATACAGGAAGATACGTATCCCTCAGGCATTTTAGTGGTACACGTATGTATTAAAAGTATAATGCTTGATGGTTCCTGTAAGGCGATAACATATTATCTTAAAATATGTTGGGAGAAAGGCCCAGTAATTAGAGAATAAAGGTGCATATTTAAACTCTAACCGAGTTTTAGCAATTGTGAATGGTACGCTGCAAGGGTGGAGGTTGCTGCCATGACATATTGTTATGTCGGAAGCGTGCGAGTGTTAGGTTGTAAGCAAACACGTGTTTTTTTACACGGGCTTAAAGTTCAGATGGCCGTCTTAATTCAGTAGATAATGGTGTGCTAATCGTAAAGTCCAAGGCACACATAGCATTGAGTATTGTAAACCTCTGAATCGCGAGTTAATGTGCCACAAGTACCTGCAGGGTCGTAGACGGGTAGAACGCCGTCTGTATGCGGCTACGATCGCGGTCTGTGGATCGAGTGCTGTGAAACCGTTGCTTTGATTACACAGCACGCTAAATTTAGTACGTTGAGTTAGCTGCGCATGCGTGGGGGTAGGAATACTAATTAAGGACCTGAAAGTAGAGCCTACTGCGAAGGAGTGCAGGTATTTCCGGCGCTCTATTGTTGGTTACGCTTCTCATAGTGGGTGGAGGTAGTGTCTGGCAAGTTCGTGTGTCAATTGTGTTGTGTGTAGGTACACTCGTTTATGTGCAGCAATTAATAATATACACAGATTGTATTATATTATATAAATATAAAGTCCAAAGGGCAATATGTAAGTATCATTCTAATCCACTGCAGTACATAATTTTACTGATAAAAGACAGTCTTAAAGTCGATATATGTCCTGAGGTACTGGTGCAATTGTTGCATATTCAATGCCCTTGTCTGCATACACAACTGTCAAATGGCAAGGGCTACCTGTGGTTAAACATCATAACATTACACGAGATGTGTCTCTGGCCCAAAAATTAATCTGCATGTACAAGTCATGTCAATGCTAATACATTCTACTCATATGGTATGTTCTAGTTAATAAAAACACTCCAATCAATATTTTCGTTCAACCCCAAAGGATAGCTTTTGGTTAAAAAAATCATTGTCTGCTCTTGTATACTTAGTGTTCGTTTGTCATGATTGAGGTCCTGGGTAAGTCCAATTTTCATGACAACTGTCCATCTCCGTTCTTCAGGTTTGTGTCCAAGGCTTGTAAAATGGCCCACTAGAGGTGCATTAATGGTGTTGTTTCTTATACAGCTTTTATGTTTTCCTATCCTCACTTTAACTTTCCCTTCAGTTTTTCCAATATACAGTCTGTCACAAGGGCACCAAATAGCATACACTACCATTGATGAGTTACAATTGGTCAACACTCTTTGTTCCCATTTTTTGTTTAAGCCCAGATCTATGTCTATACCAATCCCAGAGTTCTCAGATGGTTTCTTTCCCTTCAACCTTTCACCTTCAAGATGGTGCATATGCCTGGGAGGCTGATGGCATAAGCATATTTTTTGTCTCGTAACACCACCCTTCCCGAGCGTTAGGGCCTAGAAGGGGGGGGGGTGTGATACATCTAATGTAAAAACCTTAGATAATGGACAATCAGGGGCTGGCTCTGTCAATACTAGATTAATCAGCTCCATAAAGGGTTAATTTTGACTTTCAGCTGAAGGTTTTAATGGACAGGACTAGGAACCAATCAATGCCTTTCATTCAAGTGACTGCAACTCTTTTTGTTTTCCTGTGGTTGCTAGGAGACCGAGGGGCTGGAGATCGCGGCTGACAGTTACGAATGGGCTTACAAAGAGCAGTGTTGAAGGAGCCAAATATAAACAAAATACAAGGATGTCCAGTGGCGCCGTTCCGCTTATTATAAGTTAAAGGAATGCTTTTAAAGCGATCGACATAGTCGCTAGGTTTTGAAGTTTGTTATAACCAGTTAATTAGTTGAAGTTGAATTGTTGCCGTATGAAGAGAAAGAGAGGCTGTTACGTCTTGCCGCCTGATGAGAGACTGTTTGTATTACACAGCGAGAAGGAGGTTATTTAAGGCAGTCGGCCGAAGTGCTTGTTCACACGCGAGCAGCAGTTGAAGGTGAGAAGGGAGACGGAGTGCTGTTACGAAGCCGCAGCCATCGACTCCGCGATCGAGGGGCGGAGTTCACTCACAGCTGACAGCCAAAGATCGTCAGCTGAAATAGGAAGAGGGGTGGAGACCTCTTACTGCGTTGCAGACGAGAACAGCTGATTACAGGAATTATGGAGCGCAACCCTGCTCGACTAGAACTTGATACAGACATCAAGTAGAAGGTACGTGGGCATCAAGGAGAAGGAGAAAACTAATGTGAAGAAGGGTTGTGAAAGTGTAGTTGAATTTCAAAGGCAGAGTACAACGAGAGGAAGTAAGGACGATGGGAGCAGGAGCTTAACGAGGCAGATTGTTAATTTGAGAGGAGATAGAGAAGGTATAATACGAGCTGAAACAGTAATTGACTACTAAAGAAATATATATTTAAGAGGCTATAAAAGGCAAAGCAAAGATCCAATCATTCTTAAAGAACAGAAAAGGTCAAAGAGAAATTACAGCGTGAAGGGGAACAAACTGAGAGAACTATATTCTAGGGAAGCAAAGAGTATTAAAACGAAGGTTCCAAGAAGATATGAAGAGAGGGTAACAAATAGATGAGACACTTGAAACTTGATGAGAGTTGAAATAAAAAAGACTCGTAAAATAAGACTTTACAAGCTAAAGAAATGGTTAAAGACTTACCTGAAAGATATAAATTGGTGACTGAAGCAGTTTCATTCCCAGATCGCCTGAAGAGGAAAACGTATCCTTTTTTCCTAAAGAGAAAAGAAAGTTATATTGAATAAAAGTTGTTTTCTGAAACAACATAACACCTACTTCCAGGCTCAGTGTATTTATTTAATAATATAAATAGATCCCTCGTTACAATTAAGTCAGAGCTAATGCATCAGTTAAAAAGAGTAACCATATTAGAATGGGTCTGGGGTGTCAGAGTGCCGCGTGATGCCAGGCGGTTCAGCACACAAAGTTGCAGTGGTGCCTTGGTATTCTTTCCTCCATGAAGGTATCTATATGGGAGGGGTAAGAAGGAAGGAAGAGGGCGTCCGCTATTGGCTACCGTCTTCTGCTTTCCTCCAGGTAGTTTAGCTCCTTTGCAACCTTCCCACGCAAGCTCCTAACTCACCCACAAAGCTCGACCAATGTCAGCCTCGGTGGGTGGGCTTAGGATCATGGCTAAGGGGACTAAAGAGCACAAATATTGGAACTGCTTCAGTGTTCTCATTTGAAAAAGATTCTTCATGAGAAACATAGTGCTATGCCACAGGGGGAATTCTGGTGCAGGTAGGCCTGCTGGAGTAGTGTACTATTGAGGCAGAAGGATTTCTAGGAAACATAGTCTTACAGCTGTGATTTCCTGAGAGAAGTACTTTGCATTGTGGAATGTTGAATCCACCGGGCCTACTACACTGTTTTAGGCTGAATTCAATGTTAATATGTAGGTCTATAGAGGGGGAGTCATTATGCATTCTGGGAATGTAGTTCTGTGGGGGATTCCATACTGTGTAATGGAGGCTGCATTATTGCATTTGGTGGAAAGGCCATGACATTTAAGCCTCCCCCTACACTGAAGCAGTCCTCAGAAACTCACCATTACAGATTCCAACTCCTAGGTGTACCAAGGTTTCAAAAATCATAGCTGAGATGTCATAGATTTGCAGTGCAGCCCACAGACGTCTCAAAGGCCCTCTCCTGTCATATCGGACCAGGAGAATACGCACACATGCACTGCTTCACCTACAGGCCCAACTCTCTTTCCCAACAGTAACCCGTCCGTGGAGCTCCTGTGCCTCATACCCAACCCCCTTCAACCCCCGCCCCCTCTTCAACTCATGCACCATTTGTCCTCATCCTCCATCTTGTCATCATTTGTTCTGAAGGGACAACATATTCTGCATCTGCTTTTTAAGAATGACCATTAAATAAGAGAGCCTGGTGTGGGTATAGCAAATGAGGCTGTGTCTGGCACATGCTAGCTACTTCTAGACATGCGAGTCTGAACCTGGGGTGGGCCTATTTTAACCTCATTACAGAGCCATTTGTGTAGTTATAGTGTATTATACCATATAGATGTAAACTTATTTTCTCAGGTCCTGGAACTTAAAGACAATTTATCAGAATGACGGGTGGTACGAGCGTTCAGTGAGGCCTTTAGCGCCAATCTATAATTTACTTGCGTAATCCTTTTTGTCCTGTTGACCCTGACTTCTTTAAGGAAGAGGGATGTCTTTGTTCTTAAATCAGTCCAATCATTTTGTCCAGCTACCCCTAACACAAGCCTTTGAGTGGAAGGGGGTCTGAAATTCAAAATTCCCCAAATCATTCCAATGTTTCTGTCCAACTTACCCAACACAGGCCAAAGTAGGGGTGGGGGGGTTCTGAAAAACAAACCACAAAGTCACTCTGTGTTTATTTTAAAGCAAAGGTGTGTGTGAAATCATAATTGCCTTATGTATTTGCACCAATCTTGAAACCCTACTCCTAGCCTTTAAAGCCCACAGGAAAATCAAAATTGCACAGCACTCATTTATAATTGTTTTGGTTATTGATCAGTTCAATTATTTCTTGAAGTGAAATTTGTAGAAAGCAAAGAATTGTGATTTGTGTTTTATTTTTATTAACTAATTTGTATAATTGATTTGTGTAACAAGAAGTTCATGGTGAGCCACAAACAAGGTGGCGTGTGTAGTTGTGCGATTTCTATTACTTTTAATTTAAATAAATACAAAAATATTTCCTGTACATCGGCCTGGTTCTTGGCACATTGGTAGCTCAGGGGGAGGTATCCAAGGGGCAGGATATGTGTCTGAAGTACAGCTGAATAAAATGATCCATCAAAATGTTTGTTGCTTAACACCTTGAGTGGGGGGGGGGGGGGACTCCCCATGTTGAGGGTTGCTTCTCAATTAACCGTTACAGTACCAAGCTACAGCCCTCTCTCGCTCTTAAATTAAGCCTGGCAGCTCTGTCTTCACTACCAAATGTTCTCAGGTGGTTCAGCTTATACTAAGAGAGGAGTTTTGTACTGCCTATGATATGGTTTTATGAAGCCCTTAGTGCACTTTAGAAAAACTGTCCTAACATACCCTCAAGCATGAGTGGTGAAGGTGAAATCAGTAACTCAATTTGCAACAACAAAAGTCAGAAACTTGGTGAGATGATCGTAGTGCCAGAGCAAAAACAGAGATGGAGAGTAATCCCAGTCTATGGTATTCAAGCAAGTGAGACTAAGTGCAGCTAGATGGACCTGGCCTTCCTTATCTCTAGTCCGCTATCACAGATGTGTATGGTATAAATCTTAAGAACATCTATTTATTTTCCCTGAACTCAATTTCTTCCTTCAACAGATTAAGGCCTGGATCCCCCAGGGGGTGGTGGGGGCACAGTGCAACCAGGGATGGACTGGCCTACAGGGAACTATGGAGATATCCCAGTGGGCCTCTGCCTCAGGCGCCTCTTTTATGTGGTTACCTACTTTATTTCAAAATGTTCTTATGGGAAAAAGGTTGGGCTTGCTCAAAATGTATAATATGGGGCCACTTTGAAAATGATTTCCAGGGACTCTTTTGCTTCCTACTCCACCCCTGAATACAACACTCCACGAACAAGCCTAGGTGCTCTGAAAGTACTATGGCGGTGAATTGGTGCAGTATAAAACATAGTAACATAACCTGTAAAATATGGATGCTAACAATATAGTAAGGCATCAGGGCTTTAAAATATATGGCAGCCTGTAATACCTGCACAAAAGCCTGCACCAAAGCCCATAAATATATTCCTATAAGCATAGTAATGATCACTAATCAGCTGTAATGAGAATTTACTTCTGCAACTGTAACCAATATATGAGATAAAATACCCCCTACTGTGCGTTATAGGGATATTGCATGTCACTGATGAGTTCCTTTATAAGGTCACGGAACGCTAAGGTGCTTTGCAATGTCCTTTTTATGTATGGCAGGGGGGATTTTATTCCTTGTAATACATGGCCAGACAGTGTCATCCCCTTAATACCTTGTCTCTTGCATAATGTAAGAGATCTCCCATTTGCTGATCCATATAATCTATATAGAACTGCTTGCATTTAAAAAAGCACCTCCTAATGTGTCGCAGAAAAATAGTTCAAGCAGGTCAATAAAATGTAACCAAAATGGTTTTCATTTTAAGCTTTAAAATAACTAACAGCATGTAGATTCTTACATATGTAAAAACTAAAGCAGTGCACAAACATCCTACCATAAATAGTTCCTGATCAATTAATGTGTGTAAATGAATTAGTATAAAGTGGCACACAAAACTATTGGGCAAGCAAGGACCAACACAGAACCCACTGTGATTTTCAATAAATATCCTTGTGATATACATTTGGGAAATCTTTATCCTATACATAATCCTCTAGTTGTGACCTCAAAGCTGGCCAATAATATTATAGCCCTGCGGTTGTGTCATCGGGGAGCGCTTACTGACAGTAAGCGGACCTAATTAATCAGTGGCATCCCTTGGTTTTCTCCATTCTGGAGATAAGTGTCCAGGGCTATCACTACTTTCCAAACATAGACATGTTCCTGACTTTAATTGGATAGCTTCTATCGACATTGTGTGTTAAGTGAAAAAAGTACGCAGAATATTTTTTTTTGTATTGCTCATCCAATATTATGTTGTACCCTGCCATCCCAATATGCATATATTTGAGTACCTGCTGCTCCCAATCCCACGCCTGCCACTCTCGCGGCTCACGCAGAGACACCGCGGTGGCTCGCAGCTGGAAAAGCCTCTTTCCAAGAATAGAGATTAATTTGGTGGATGCTTGCGAGAGGATTTTCTCAGAACATCATCCAAAAATCCGCCCTACGTGACTACAATGCGCTGCGCTGTCAGGCGGGGGCCTGTTGCTAGGAGCCCGCCTAATGGGCATCAGCTGAAGAGAGAGAGATTCCTGCGCACACGGCCCGGGCGCAGCCAATGGGCGGCCGGTTGCTAAGCAGTCTTCCTCCGGCATGAGTAAGCAGAGAGGCGGCCAAAGGAGGGGGTGCTGCGTCAGCTGCGCGCGCCTCCCCCTCCTACCTCCCTGCGCGCGCTCTCCTTTCCACGCTTTCTTTCCCTCGCCGCCTCCCCCGCCCCTCATTTCCACGTTTCAAAAAGAGGAGACCCTTCGTGAGCGCATTTCATTAAAAAAATAAAATATCTCACACCCTAGGAGTGTATGCATTGTATTATACTTAGCAATGCATTTTAATTTAAGAGGGTACAATAAAGTAACGTCAAGCAGGTTCCTAATGGCAGCGGCTGGCACATGCGTCCTCTGGTTTCGGGTCGGCTCGGTCTTGGACATTATTGCTTACGTCCTCCTTCCCACGGTCCGCTCTCAGCAGCCCCGCATCTCTCGTCTCGGCTGTCTTTCACCGCCTACTTTCTTTCTTCCCCGTACCCCATTACCCTGCTTCTTTCCATCTCTTCGTCCTCTTTCTACACCAATGCCTTTCCCTCCCTCTTATCTTTACCTTCGCCTCCCCCTCTTCCCTTCTCCATCTGTCTGCATTTGCCTATACCATCAGCATCATTCCCGCTGAGCTCAGCCCTACTGCCCCTTCCTCTCCTCGTCCCTTCCTTCTGCCTACTGCCCCTTCCCCTCCTCGTCCCTTCCTTCTACCTACTGCCCCTTCCTCTCCTCGTCCCTTCCTTCTACCTACTGCCCCTTCCTCTCCTCGTCCCTTCCTTCTGCCTACTGCCCCTTCCTCTCCTCGTCCCTTCCTTCTGCCTACTGCCCCTTCCTCTCCTCGTCCCTTCCTTCTGCCTACTGCCCCTTCCTCTCCTCGTCCCTTCCTTCTGCCTACTGCCCCTTCCTCTCCTCGTCCCTTCCTTCTGCCTACTGCCCCTTCCTCTCCTCGTCCCTTCCTTCTGCCCCTTCCTCTCCTCGTCCCTTCCTTCTGTCTCACCCACCACGTTGCCAACCTTCGTCTCTCTGCCGCCTACCCCCCCCCCCGCACCCTCCTCTCCCTCTCATATGGGCAGCTCCAGCTCACTGGAATCTTTCTTTCTTTCTCTCCAACTTTTCCTCAATGTGTTTTCCCCTTTCCCTCACTTTCAGTATTCTTTCACTTTCCTTTTCCTTTCTTCACTTTTTTCTTTCATCCTTCCTTTCTTCTTCGATTTCTGACTTCTCTCTCATTGTCTTTCTCACGATACCAAGTTACACATGGAGTCCCATGTATCTTGATCTGGGCTTTTATTTTTTCAGATGATAAATCGGAGTGAATGAAGACTACATTAGCAAGTGAAATGTAAGCCGAGGACTGGAACACAGTCACACCTGTGTTCGGGGTTAATATTGAGGCACTGCTCGCCCTCTGTTCAACCACCGTGTCTTTTTCTTTTGTTTACATTTCAATTGACAATACGTCCAACAAATTGCTCAAGATGCCCCTTGTTAGACGAATGGCAATTTCAGTACTCCTGTTTTTTATTTTTTTATTTTGTTCTGTGGCATATATATTACGACTGCATTTTTAATGTGAAAAGTAAAATCTACAGGTTCCAGAAAGCAGACACAGCGCCTAGCGATAGATTTACTCTTCATGATTCAGCGCTATGGATAGGTTCACTCAATGGGTAAGTCACGCGGACCTCTATATTCCAGGGTTTAGTAGGTTACCAGATGGATCCGTGTTGGGAACAGAATAGTCAATTCCCGAGTTTGCATAAGATTAGCCACCGGCTTGTGCCAATTTTGGCTGCCAAAGTGAAAGTTGCTATTCGTGATTCTGATGACCCGGCACCATAGCCTCTGGTCACAAAAGGTCAATCGAGCCATTGTAATGTTCCTGCCCCTTCATGTTAAGGACCTCTTACACAGTGCCTTACTCAGGATGTAACATCCAGGATAGACATCTATAAGGTCTCAAAAACAATATGTATTTGGGTATATAGCATAAGAAGTCTAAGTACCACAAGGGGCGTAACATAATAAACACACGTAAAAGCCTTACGTAGGACTTTTGTGCATGTTTGTTACATCACGCCCCATTTTCAATCATTTGTATGGCTGAGAGGAGACACGGAATGCAACTTGCATTTCCACCCCCGTCCTTACTCACCGCCATACAAATTCTCCAGAATTTGCCACTACGTGCATTTTCATGACGGCACAAATGCTGTAGATCCCTATAGAGTCCACCTGGCAGCGTGTACAACTAAAATTTGACTCTGCCCAACCTGTAACCATATCAGGCAGGGTTTAATCGTAATCATGCAAGCAGCTCTCACAATGAAAAGTGAATGCTGCCTAGGATGCCAGGCAGTATTTACTCGCTTTGCACGGCGTGGGGCAAAAGTGCACGGGAAAAGGTAGTGTACCGCCTATCTGTCAACCATTAACAGCTCCTGGCCATCAAATTACGAGTTTATTGAACATGAACTCCCAAGTGTTAATGTTTATTTATTTATTAAAAACCACAGTGAAATAACCATTGATAGCAGAGTGGAGAACATTGGTCCTTTACAATGGGGTGAGAGAATGTGACTTGAAGACCAGGTGTTGTAGGGGACGGTAGAAACATAAACCAGGGACAAGGACAGGACAGAATGACATAGGAACGGAATGGTGGCGACAGTGCTGTATTAAAGATGGAGGGGTGACAGAAAAGTGCTGTAGGTTTGTCCATGAAGGGTAGGGAGAAAGGAAAACAGGTTTATGCATTAGCGTACAGTGCTAAGAAACAGATTCTTCAGAAGAAGGAAGTCTTTAAGGTTGATTGTAAATAGAGCGGAGTGGGAGAGGAAGAGCATTCCTGAGTACGGGAGTGAGGAGAGAGATGAAAAAAGAGGGAGCACAGGGGGCTCGAGTGGTGGCAAGGAGGTGAGCCAAGGATGATTTTAACGAGTGAGGATAACAGTAGAGAGTGAGATGAGGAGATAGGTATGATGGGGCGAGTCCATGGATAGCTTTGAAGATGATGAGAAGATGTTTATACTTAGCCCTTTGTTTCATAGATAGCCAGCCAATCTGGCGACGGGCAGAGGCGGTAGAGGTAAAGCGAGAAAGGTTGAAAAGTGTGCAGACAGCAAAGTTGAGGACTTTGCCCAAAGGATAGTTGGGAAAGTAATAGAGGAGAATGGTACAGTAGTTAGATCTAGAAAGCACTAAGAAGGAAATTAGCGGTTTAGCATTGTTGAAGGAAGACTATGACAGATTATTATGACATTGAGGAGGTTGAGTCTGGCTGCAAAGGCAGATTTAGCGAGAAGTTGTGTGATGGGGCGAAGATGACACAAGGTTATGAGAGGGAGCAGAGTAAATTAGGGAGTCAGGAGAGGAGAGAAGAGGAGTGGGGAGCAAGAGATAGCCAGTTTGTCTGGGAAGTAGAGAACTTCAATCTGAGTAGAGATGAGCGAGTCAGACACCATCCAATATTTCATGGTGTAGAGACAGTTTGAAATATTTGACAACAGCTCGTTGGATAAGGAGTGAAAGGAGAAGATCTGAGTGTTGTCAGTGAGGAGTTGATAGAAGCCGTGAGAGGAGATCAGGGGGCAGAGAGCTGAAGTATAGAGAGTGAAGAGAAGTGGACCTAGGACAGACCCTTGAGGCACTCCAGGACACCTGAAAGTGTCTGGGGCAAGGTATGAAGCAAACCAAGCAAGGCCCTTCTCTCTGATGCCAATGAAAGATAATGTAGAGAGAAGGTCAGATTGGTCGACTGTATTGAAGGCAGAGGAAACAGATAGGTCAAGAAGAATACGAACAGATTGAAGGTTTTTAAGACAAGCATGAGAGATGAAGTTGCTGACATTGAGGAGAGCTGTCTTAGTAGAATGCAGAGGGCGGAAGCCAGATTTAAGAGGGTCCCGGAGGTTGGGAGTATTAAGGACGTCAGTGAGACGATTAAATACTACTCGCTCTAATATTTTGGACTAGTGTGGTAGAAGAGAGAGAGGGCGAAAGTTGGCAGGACAGTTAAGATCTAGACCAGGTTTCTTAAGGAGAGGGATGAAAGTAGCTGTTATATAGGATGAGGGAAAGTGCCATTTTGAAAAGAGGAGTTGAAGAGGGAAGCAAAATGTGGAGCATCCCAGGGAGCTATATGCTTCATAATGTACGTGGATCGTGGGAGCACAGGGTTAGCCTTGATGAGTAGGGCAAGAACCTCATCCGGTTTGGTGGGGTGAAGTGTAGTGTTGTAATAATAGAATAAGAACATGAGATGTGGAAGGTTGGGGGCTCTACGAAATGGTTGTGAAGGAGAAGCAGTTGCACTGCTTGAGGGAGAATACAGACAGAGAAGTGTTGGTGGGGTCCCATGAGGAATAAGTAATAAAGAAGAGAAATGACTCATCATTGTCAGATTCCATATATCAAATTGTGATGATTGTCTCGACTCATGTGTGTGGATTGCTGGAGAAGGACCCCACAGCACTGTGTCATTCCACTCTGATCTCCATGCTCCAACTAGGTGTCCCTGCGGCAGATTGTGCCCAGGGATCCTGGTCCTGGATCCGGTTCCCTCGAGGTAAAAAGGAGAACAAAATTGGGGCTTGGGAAAAGTTCTGGACACAGGCGCAAGACCGGATTCATTTAAAGTTTCTGGTGCGCTAGAATGAGCTGAACAGTTGCAGTGGAGGCTCTGAGGTTAGAGGAGAGGACCTCCGAGCATGTAGTATGTGTATTGCCAGTGATGGGCAGTAAGCCATTTGAGGAAGATACCTCAAATTGTCTGGCAGCATGCAGCCATCTTGGATGATCACCGCTTACTCACTGCTTTCTCACTGTGATAATTATTTTGCAGTTCCATCTTGTTTGTGTCAATACTGGTCATGACGATCATCATTCTGCAGCATCATCTTCTTCTTAGCATTAACTGTCACAGTAATCATCATTTTACGACCTCATCTTCTTCGCTATAGTGCTATTTGAGTTGTGAGTTGAGGTCACTGAGGTTAGAAATTATGTATTGCTAAATTGCAATGTACCTAGATGCAAAGGGTTGCTATACATCCACTGCAGCTCTTTTTAGCAGTTCTGGGATAACCATCAATTCCTTGGATGGAATGGAGGAGTACTGGGTAAACTATATGGGGACAATTGAGAATGAGAAATTCACTCCTGCAAAGAAGAAAATGTTATTCCACTCGTAGGGTCCAGAGATACACTGAGTTTTTCGGGAATTATCTCCTTTGAGGTTGGGAGAAGGCTATGAGAACAAAGGATATAAACTAGCACTGAAGCGTCTAGACCTGAATCATTATACCCAAAATAATGTGGCTGTGAACCGATATTATTTTATATTCGAGAAAATGGAAAAGTGGGGTGAAAGTGGTTGTCGTGGTGTTACTAACGGCTGTTTCATTTGGCTGCCTGGAGGGAATCTGTTTACAGTGCCTATGGCATGGAGAGTGAAGATTCAAAATCCCTTTTCCAGCACGGAACGCAGAGCGGAAAGTGGGGCGAAAGTGGTCATTGTGGTCTGCGGGAGTCGCGGGACAGAGATGGAGACGGAACAAGACGGCACAAGACGGAGTAAGTCCCTCTTGAATTCTATCTTTCTTCTTGTTGGAGCCACAAAAAAGAACTTGTGGACATTGCGTGCATCTGAGACGACTCTAAAATATACCCTGCATTGTATGTTGAGGGCCTTGACAGTGATTGCAACATAGACTCCTGGCAACGGCGACGACTGTGGGGAAGTGCTCCGTTTGAATCACTGCCGTAGCTGATATATTGTACATTGTATATGAAGGAGACATTTCAACCTGAGACAATAACTCTGCCCGAGACTCTGTCTGAGATTCCAATATCCTGACCGAGTGGGGTGATCGGGGGAGGTCGATCATTGTCTATGGTGAGTTTATCAGTTAACAACTACTGGCTGACTGGAGGGTGTGGACTGGTTTACCATTCTGTGTAAACTCTGGAACAGAGCCACTAGAGTGAGAGAGATCTTACGTTCTGGTTTGAATCTCTTTGGTTCTTTTTGGCTGAAATAAAATTCCTCCCTCACTTCCATGCACGAGGCGCCAAGTTAAAAGCAAGGAAGCTGGTGAAGATTTGTGCTTACTAGAGCTCTCTAGAAAGGAGGCTCTGCCTCCACCTGCATTAAGTACAACATCAAATCCAACGACACCCTTGGCTACGAGGGTAACCAAAATATAGGTACTTGCTCCATCTGCATTAGGGGTAGCTTTGAATTCAACTCTGGCCCTGGCTACCACTAGGGCAACCGAGTAGGAAGGGATGGTGGCTACAGGTGAAGGCAGGGAGCTGTCAACCCCTAGAGACCCAGGCTGGAGGAGATCACCTCTTATGTCAGGGACGGACAAACTTCCCACTAACAACAATTGAGGCAGACGCTGAGGCTGAAGCAACACCAGTGGCAGTGGGAGGACCCCAATGAAGATTTCTTTAAGAAGACCTCAATGTTAGCCTCTACACCAAAGGCATTCCCACAAACAAGGAGCGTGTCTGGTCTATACAAAGAGATGGTGAAAGAGGCTCCCTTCTCCATGATGGAATCGGTATGCATGGAGGATTGTTCATACCTTGAAGAGGTGTTTCATAGACTTGACTCTCCGGATTATGAAGCATGGAAAGGATGTGGTGCAGAAACCTACATGACTCCGCAATCATCCTTGTTGGTGCTTTCAAATTTAGAGCAACAACACCTGGCCCTGGTTAATATATTGGCTAAGGAGGCAGAGTTGCTTAACACAACACGCTACCTGCAAAGAAGATGGAGTGCATGTAATGACGTGACAACCTCTGCCAGGAGGGCCGGGAAGACTTAGAGGGCTTGCAATTTATTGGAATCTTTGTTCAATATGTAGACAACCCCTTTTACTGAGGACGGCACCCGGTTCACATTCAAGGAGGAAAAAGGGGATGAAGTAATCAAACCCTCTAAATTGGATGCATCAACTGCTGACCCCAGAGAGGATGCCGCACCAGATCAGGGGGAGTTACCATTGTACTCACCTCGGAAAACATTTTCAGAATCCTCAGCATCTACTGATTCACAATCTATTCACTCAGTACCATTCCGCAATGAAGATGGACATGATTCTGGACCGACGCAGGAAAGCCTGGACATGGCCCAGATGCAAGACCTGATTATGGCTTCCCTGGTGGTGTCTATGTACCCATTCATGAAATTGTATGAAAATCTGCAAGAGACTATCAAAGACCAAGCAAATTTGTTGTCATTGTCTCAAACAAAGCTGATTTTTCTTGAGTCATTTGCAAACACTGTCCAATTAAGGCTCGACAAAGAAGCCAAATTGACGGACTGCCCAATGGCAGGCGAGGCTATTCGACCTTGCAAGAGGTGAAAACAACGAGAAAACAACAATGATGTTGGCTATAATGGAGCTAATGAAAAGGCAGAGACATCAGAAGGAAGCTCAAGAGAGACAGGCACAGTCTGACCCTCCAATGTTTAGCCAAATCCCGGTAATGGGTAATCCAATCCAGTTGGATATGGACAGTGACCAGCGAAAATCCAGACGCAGGTCAGTGAGATTCCAAGCAGCGGAGAGCCTGGTGTGCTGTTTAGATGGGAGGAACGCTGGTGGCCATAGGGGGAAGGAGGAGCGCTGGAAGCATTCCTCTGATAGTGAAAGCACACAGACAAGCACAGGAATGGAGAATGCACTTTCTCCTTTTCCCCCTACCTCTGCACTTGCGCGATCTGAATGACACCTGGCCTAGTAGGATTGTTTGTCTGTCTTCCCCTTGTTTCCCTCCCTCCCTGCCTCGTCACGCCTTGAAACACTTGTGTATAGGCGCGTTACAAATACCATATCATATCATATCATATCATATCATATCATATCAATGAGAGGGCCAGGGATAATCTGCAAGACAAGGGTGCCTCGTTGGGGGCGTAACAGAAGGGATTCACAGTTTTTGGACATAAGGAAAGCAACTTCAAGGAGAAAATAATCCCAGGGCCTCCTAAACAACAATAAAAAGTCTAAATAACAGGTGATAAATAGAAGAGGCTATCCCTGTGGCTCAAGAGCTTTTCTGAGAAATCTTTCTCTCCCGAAAATGGATAAAGAGGGTTTGAGCCGTAAAAGGTGGGACGTGGAACTCTATTGGTGGTGAATGGAGAGGATGGAGACTCAGTCAATATCGAGGTCCCGGTAGAAGATATCCAATTACTATTGAACCTCTTAACTTACTCAGAGAATGCCTCAGTGGGGGAAATGGACTTGGTGAAGTTGACCTTTGAGTTGGAGGCTAAGGTCCCTAGCGTGACGACACCTCAGAAGGAACAACGACTAAGGACCTGTAGCGAGGAAGACCAAGGAAATCCAAAGGGTGAAGCGTGGCTGATGTTGGCCTTCTTTCGTACTATAGAACAAAAGAGGGGCCCAATCACTAAGGGCAGGAGTGACTCCAGGATGGAGGCGAAACAGTGGCCAGGAAATTCTGGCTGACGGAAAGATCAAAACTTCCCTTTTATTGTTAAGGCTAAAAACATGGGAAAGACGTTCATAACCATTGAGCGGTTGATCCCGGAAAAGGACGACTTAATAATGAATAGAGCTAATGCTTTAAAGCTCTTACATTGCCTGCCGAAATTGAGGTTCACCACTCAGGAAGCTATAAACATAGTAGAATTTGTGGAAGAGGACCGACTTGATTGGGTAATGCTCCATTTGTCTTCAAACTTGATTAAGATTATTTTGCTGGAGGTGGCAAGGGATTTACTGCCACTAGGATTTGAGCTGACTGAGGGAAGATGTCACGATGCCCGCCAGAGGAAGTTTGACTCTAGTGGGAGGGTGGCGACGCTCCCCTAGGTGGGGGTTAACTTGGAGTCAGAAGGAGAAAGATATGTCGATCCGACTAAGTCTCCTAACTCCAGGGGGAGGTGGCAGGAGAAAGTAGGCCTGAAGGTCCCTTTTGATTGTCGAAGGGAAAAGGACATTATCCCCAAGCAATCCCAGAGAAATGAAAGAATGTCAAATTTAAGGAGTACTGGGGCTGGCTAGCAGCATCCTTAGTACATAAGGCGGACTTGTAGATTCCCAAAACGAGAAGATGTCCTTTCTCTTTGATTTGGGTTTTAGGCATTTATTTAATGAGGGGGGCTTGGATCTGGAAACCCTAGATTTGATTTTATGCAGATAATTTGGCTGACTTCTAAGCTACTCTATGAGGGTTTTGATGTTTGTTTCTCTCCAGCCTTGATGAAAGGCAGTGGAAGACCTTCTGCGGGCTTATTAACGGAGGTTGATGGGGAATATTAAAATTCATGCAGATTAGCCCCTTTGTACATCTAGTGGTTTTGTCATGTGTAAGAGAGGGAAAGGGGATCCTGCATACCTTACTTCTGTTTAATGTCTATTGGAATCCAACGGGAGTAGGAGAGAAGGCTTTGGTGGACTTGGTGGTGAATGCATTGGATTCCCCTCTGGAAGTACATAATAATGCATCAGTAATGATATGCAGAGACCTCAATATTAAATGCCTAGATGCAAGGGGTCTAAAGTTACACAAAGATAAACTCTCTGTTAAGGCAAGGCGGAAGGTATCTGAATTGAAGGAGAGAAGCATCATAATGGTAAATGGAGAATTGAAGGGGGAGACCCCTCGAAGAGCAACTTGGTCCAGGGATGCTTTAAGGGCCCTCCTAGATTACATCTTTGTATCCAAAGACAATTATGATGTGTTGGAATCCTTGGTGGTGTTACCGATGGCAAGCAGTGATCATGCTATTTTACAACTAACCTTCAAGGGTGAAATAGAAGGGGGAATACCACCAATGGAAGAGCCATTACAGATTAATCAAGGCTGCAATCGTTAAAAAAAACAACAGAAGGAGGTCATTAATACCTCGACCAGATTGAATGGCATTATGCAGAACAATAGCGGTGGGGTTGAATAAATGGCAGTCCTTCTAGCCTTCCAGCAAAAAGCTGCTACAGAGATTAAATCTGTGGAGAAGAGGTTACATGTTGCAAACTGGGAAGGTATACAGAGGAGCAGAGAGTTAATATCCAACCTTATAGCAATAGAACGCCAGAATTTCGGAGATAAAGAGACCCAGAAAAAGAAAAGAAAACACTGCTATAGAAATTGCCTGCTGGATTCTAGGCCTCAGCGGTTCCAGGCCGACGCTGAATTTATGATAAAGGCATTGGCCAACAGAAAAACACAGGATCTCTGGTCTCTTCTTAACAATAATGCCACCTTCCAACTGGTGATCATGACAAAGGTGGTGCCAGAAAAGGTATGTATCAGATTCTTTTCTGACCTTTTCTCTACATCTGGTCAACAGCGATGTCCTGTCCCCAAAACGGTTCTGCCACCATGGACATTTGCCTTCGATAGGGAGGTCATTTTAAATTGAATAAAGAAACTAAACCAGTCAAGGGCGGCAGGCCCAGATGGTTTAACCTATTACATCATTAAGCAGAATCCGGAAGAATGGTCAGATTTCTGCATGATCTTGTTTACTCGAGGCTAGAAAGGTTCCAGCTTCATGCAGGACCGCCATAGTTGTCCCCATCTATAAAAAAGGGAAAGAGATAACCCACAGAACTACAGGCCCATTTCTCCCCTTGACTCCCTAGGGAAAATCTTTGCAGCGATCCTACTAAAACATCTTAATTTATTGGTCCGGGAGTCTAGGCATTTTTACATCAGGCAAGCAGCGTTTGTGCCAGGGGTGGGCAGTAGTCTGAACCTCTTTATCCTCAACATCCTGAAGATGAGAGCTACAGAGACTGAACAAAACACCTATATGGCGTTCATCGATCTGGCACAAGCCTCCGATAGTATCAATAGAGTGATACTATGGGGAAAGAGGTCTGGTGGGATTGTCCGCCAGATCGTATGGATGCCATTAAGATTTTGTATTTGCAAACATCAATTCAGGTGAGATTGACAAACAGGGTGAGTCTTTGCGTCTCGATTCCAACTGGGAGGGTATGAAACAGGGGTTCCCTCTAGCTCCTACTATCGTCAATTTGTTTATTTCAGATATGACCTTAAGTCAAGAGGTGGTTAGAACTTTTCCACCGCAACTATACAGGCAAAACATCCCCTGGGTAATGTACGAAGATGATTTGGTGGTAATAGATTGTACCCCGATAGGCCTGCAAAGAAGGCTTAACCACCTAGACGCGCATTTTAAGACCAATGAGCTGCGAATAAACACGGATTAAACAAATTTCATGGTGTTTTCTAGAACTAGAAGGAAGGCTAACCCCAAGCTGCTCTGATGTATAGGCACGCAAAAGATTGAGCGTGTAGAATCTATAACCTATCTGGGTATCAGGATTAACAACAACGTAAAGATGGAAGAGCTAAGGCATATGTGCATCAGATTAGTGACACAGACAAAACAAATATTAAGGAAATTTGGCAGGTACACACTGGTGCCTACTCTAACCTTTTATAAGCAAAAGGTGTCT
The DNA here is from genome assembly GCF_040938575.1 of Ambystoma mexicanum. Lineage (NCBI taxonomy): Eukaryota > Metazoa > Chordata > Amphibia > Caudata > Ambystomatidae > Ambystoma > Ambystoma mexicanum. The sequence goes on from NC_090922.1 coordinate 1,425,065,737, forward strand.
CCTATTTTACTATACGGAGCTGAAACAGCGTTGAATATCGCACCGTCCTTTTGAAATCTCTTAGAAGGGTTTTTCTGTAGGAGCGTATTGGACCTCCCAAACAGTATGCTAGTGTTGCTAATTAGATTCGAACTGGGGTTGCAGTCACTTACCTCTTTGATCCGATGGAGGTCACTATCCTTGTATAGAAAAACATTGCTGGAAAATAATGCTCCTGTCCTAGATATTCTGAAAAGTGAGCAGATTGGGGGGAGCAGTAAGGGATCGAATTGTAGATGCCTGGAAACTTAAATGTTGAACAGTATTGAGGACCTGGGTTCAGATGAAGAAACCCTTATAAACATCCCGGATAGGATAAAAATAAAGTTGAGAAGACTTGACTGCATTGCGATTATAGCGTTAAGATCAGCGTATAAAGTCTCCATCACCCTCAGGAGAGAGCAAAGAGCTATCAACCAAGTCCCAAAGTATTTGATAAAATTCCCCTCAAACAGACATGGGAATGTGTTTACGAGATTTAGGTTGAACATTCTCCTGACTAAAGAAGTATTATGGTATAGGAGGGATAAGATGGTGGACCCTTTGTGCAGGTACTGCAAGGCCCAGTTATAAACAACAAAAATCTTCTCCTAGAGTGTGATGGTTTGGAGGTAATAAGAAGGAAGTTTCTTACTGAAGTTGTCCCAGAGGACAGGACCCTAACGAAAGAGGAATGGTGGGAGGGCTCTATAGTGGGAGAAATGGTCAAAGTGGTATTGGCAATTGTAAAATTCTTTATGAAAGTGTTAGACCTTAAATGAGACAGGAGGTTCATGTTATTTTCTTCTTTTGTTATTATGAATCAAGAGGCAGGGAATTTGGAAGGACATTGGGATTATGGAGGGATTGTGTGTAATAATGTGCTTGATTTTGTTCCGGGTATGGAGTGAGGGAATGTTTCATGAGAGGTTTGTATAAACCATAACATGTTTAATAAAAAGAAAAAAAAAAGAAATGGATGAGTCGGCTGATGTTTACGTGAGTGCTCTCAAGAAATTGCATTTAACTTACAAATTTGGAAGAGAATTGACTCAGGATGACCTAATAAGAGACCAGATCATAATTCATATGAACAGCAGAGGTAGTGGATGTGTGGTGATCCTTCATTGGAGGAAACTATAGCGATAGCTAGAAACATGGAGCCCACCACGATTTGTGCTGAGGCGATAAAAGAAAAGGAAAACGATTTGTAGAAGGCCACAAAAAATAAAAATGTAGTAAAGTCAAAGGAAGGAAAGGTCACATCTGTTGGAAAAACCAAGGAGACCAATGGCAAAGAAGAGTGGAAGAACACGTAATTGGATGAAGTTGGAAAAGAAAGGGGGAAGCCCTTCACTGGCAAATGTTACCACTGAGGAAAGAAGAGACACAATTTAAAAAAAATGTCCCGTGGTGAATCAAAAATGTGAAGTGGGTGCATGAGGATGAAGAGGATGAAATAGAGGAGCAAGATGCTGAAGTAGTCACGATTGTGTGAGGCAATAAGAAAGGTGCTCCAAAAAGTATATTTAAGATTGATTGTGTGAAAACAGAGTTAATGGTGGATTTGGGTTCACTATACATTACTATTACAAAAGATAAATGGGAGGAGTTGTGCAACAAAGGTTATTGCCAAAGAATGTGAGAAGTCTGATATTAAGATTCATGGAGCCTTTATGGGTTTGGTGATCAAAATTATTGGGTGTGGTACAGTTTTAGTTGAGGTCAAGGGGGGATTGGCTGAAGTGAAAGTGTATATGATGAAGAAGGGAATAAAAGTTCTAGGCTGGGAGGATCAGGCCAAACTAAAAATTAAACTTCATCTGGGTAGCGAAGATCCTGTTTCGATTGTTACAACTAATGAAAGCGAGTTTGGTGTCTATTCTAAGGGCAAGGAGAAAGATTGGTTTCCTAGAGTATTTAAGGATTGCATTGGAAACCTAAAGGGATATAGCCACAGAATTGAGCACAAGGCTGGTGTTAAGCTGATTTCACATATAGTTAGGCATGTACATATTGCCTTGAGAGATGATGTTAAGGAGGAGCTTAACAGGCTTAGGAATGAGGGAGTGATAGAAGAAGTAGAAGCCTCTGAGTGGATTTTTCCCATTGTAGTGGCAAGAAAGCCTAATGGCAAGGTGAGAATCTGTATGGATTTGAGCAAGCTGAATAAGGTGATAGTGGTGGAAAAATATCCATTGCCTGTGATGTCTGAAAAGTTAAATTTGATAGGGAAGGCAGATCTATCTTCCACAATCGACCTGTCAGCAGCTTATCATCAGATACAATTACATCAAGAATCACAGAAATGGAGTATGTTTATCACCCTGTTTGGCATGCATAGGAATGCTAGGATACCTTTTGGACTGGGGTCAGCTACAGCTGTTTTTCAAAGAGTGATGACACACATGTGTGGAGAGATGGTAGGAGTGCAAGTATTCCAGGATGACATTTTGGTGTGTGGACAAGGTGAGAACATAATGATAGATTATGTAGAGTGTTGGAAAAGTTGTAAGAGAAAGGATTACACTGTAGAGTACAGAAACGGTAAGTTTGGTGTGCCAGAGGTAGATTACTTGGGTCATACCTTATCAAAAGGTAGATATAAACCAAAAGTGAAGTCTATAAAGTAGAGCAAGCACCGTGTCCCAGTAATAAGAGTGAATTACATTCTTTCATGTGCTTAGTTGAGTATTACAATACATTCATTCCAAAGTTTTCAGAAATTACTCTGCCACTGAGAGAACTTATAAACAAGTGAAATTTGAATGGAAGGAACATCCTGAGGGTGCAATTAAATGAGGTATTATAGAAGCACAAGTGTTAAGGGGTTTTGTGCCTGGAAAGAAATGCATAATTATGGTGGATGCATGTTACAAGGGTTCTAGTGCAGTATTATCTCAGAAGGATGGAGTATAATAATGTTTGCTACTAGGACAGTTACGAATACTGAGACACGTTACTCTGTAATTGAGAGAGCGTTATCTGCATGTTGTTGGTGAGCTGAACACTTCAGGCAGTATGTTTGGGATGAAGAATTTGTGATGAGAACAAACCATAAATAACTTGTGAGGTTTTGACAGTCAAAGGGATGTCCAAGGCGACGCCCGGTTAGGGTTAAGATTGAAGGAGTATAATTGTGTAGTGGAATAATTGCCCAGAAGAAAAATTGTATAGCAGATCTTTTGTCCCGAATGCTGTTCCTGGAAAAATGTTTCTGAGGAGGAAGTGGGGGAAAAGGTGTGTCGTGTTACGGAAGCATTGGAAGGAGATGAGCGGTAGGAATGTAGCAGAGGGATGTGTTATTTGATGAAATAAGAGAATGGATTAGCAATGGATGTCCAGGAAAGGATAAATTGGAAGAAAAGCACAAAGGGTACTTTATGGTAAGGGAGGAGTTGTCTGTTGAGAAAGGATGGGTCATGAGAGGATTCAAGGTAATACCGCCTAAATTTTTAAGAGGTAAATAATTCAATAAGCCCATGAAGGCCATCTGGGGGTCAACATACTTCAGAGGAAAGTGAGGAGAAAAGTTGGTGGTCGGCGATGACTGTCCAAATAGAGAGAATACTGTATATGTGCGTTGTTGGTGCTGCCAGTGCTGCTAGTGCTGAGGACCTTGAACCCAGGACCCAGGAAATCGAGGGCACAAGGGTTACCAGACTCCATCAGCTGCTTCTTTGTCAGCGTGCCGCTTCGTTCCCAGGAGGGGGCGGAGCCTTGTCGCTGCTCACGTGAGGAGTCACGTGACCCAAAACACACGGAAAAAGCATCCGCTTTCGGGCGAGCGGTGCGTTGTTGGTGCTGCCAGTGCTGCTAGTGCTGAGGACCTTGAACCCAGGACCCAGGAAATCCAGGGCACAAGGGTTACCAGACTCCATCAGCTGCTTCTTTGTCAGCGTGCCGCTTCGTTCCCAGGAGGGGGCGGAGCCTTGTCGCTGCTCACGTGAGGAGTCACGTGACCCAAAACACACGGAAAAAGCATCCGCTTTCACCCTCGCGGCGTTGAGCCCGGTAGGGGTAGAGGGCGCGGGCTGTTGTGCGGCTGTTAGGCGCTGCCGGCGCGTCTAGAGGCAAGAGAACGGGAGACTGTGGAGGCATTCCCTCTTTGATCCCGACCTAGAACAAAAGGTAAGTTCAACTAACACTGTCAAAAGTCCTAGATGAAAATACGAGTAGCGTGGTAAATTAAATTAATAAGGGGAAAAAAAAAAAAAAAGTATTGTAAGTTCGAGTTGATGCGTATTGGCCGCTGCAAGAACCAAACCACTCGATAAATGTCAACAGCTACGAGGGGGATGACGAATAAAGCCAACACACGAGCTCAAGCTAAGCGAGGGTTGAACAATATGTCCACGACCATTGGAAACTCCACTGACATGGAGAGAGTTCCTAATCAGCCCTCTGCCTCTTCTAACGTCCAAGTAACTGCGACAATGGTTAGTAAGAGCGTCACTCCCCAAGTCAACGGCCCCAGAACTACAACCTTCAATGACAATACCAGACAGCAGCAGTACTCTAGCTCCGAGACACCCAGGCCTACCAATACACACAAACACATGGACATGGCGTGGCCGAGAAGGAAAGGAACGAATGACTCGATGGATACTTTCAATTTAGAAAGTGACTCCGAAAGTATCGAAGACTTAGAACGAGACGAAACCACCGAGAGGGAAACCAAAGACGAGTCTGAAAACGAAAAGAAAATGCAATCAGAGAAATACAGGGAGAGGCAAGGGTCAAAAAACACTGGCTCACCCACATCGCAGGGGAAAAAACCCAAAGTAATTACGGAAATGGAAAAAGAGACGCAGGTGATCGAGACACAGGGAAGAAACAGCGAATCTGAGGTCACTCAATCAGGAATAAAGAATGTTGAAGTCTGTACTGCAATGATACACCGTACTCTGAGTGATCGACCATCTCTTAATATCCCTCATTTCGAACACAATCCTGAGGATCCAACACGAGACCCAACCCATAACACTCAGGAAAATGGCATAAGTATAATGACGATACAAAGAACGGCAGCCAGGGTAGAGCACTTAAAATCGAGCTCATCGCTAAAACTACTGGCTTGGACAAAGGTAGCCGAGATGCACAATCCAGAGTCAGAGAAAATAGAAACAACAATAACCATGAGTAAAGGAGATGAGCATTTGATCAAATTACGACAAGATACAAGGGATCTCCACGCCATACAAGACGCAAAAGAACACCCCACAACGCCAGAGAAACCAGCGGGCACTAGAGAGCTGCGGTTATCGTCAAATGAATGGATTGAAAGCTCCACATTGCCAATAACTATACCACAAAATAATCCAAATTTAGGAGGAAGAAGAAATTCAGTAGGGATTGTGGATCAAGTAATAAAAGATCTAGCAAAAATGAATTCAAAATTGCTGCAAACGAGAAGGTCATCTCAAATAAACGTTAACATGGAAAAACCACCATCAGCGGAGTTATACTATCCTAAGCATAGGAGTATACACGAAGTAATGACTCTAGAAACAAACTCACCAGCATTCGAATCCAGAAATGAGGAGATTATAGTGTCCCAAAAGAGATGTCGAAGAAGAGAAAGTCCCGAAAATGATGACTGCAGTGTGAGGAAAAAACTCAAAAGCCAGAGAGAAGAAGAAAACAAGAGAAGAAATACATCTGTGGACTCGGAAGATGAGGATGATACAACAACTTCGAGAAATGAAAACTGGAGGAGATCCACGGAGATCCCCCAGACAGAAATAAGTAATATAGACGAAACATCAACCTGCGACGAAAAAATAATATCGAAGTTAAGCCCAATTCTGATGTCGGCCGCAACAATAGCTGTCGCGCCCCTGATGAAACTTTATGAAAACTTAAATGAGAATTACAGAGACCAAACAACTTTGATTGCGCTACTAAACTCCAAAATGATCAAACTAGAGACAGACCTTAAAGAAATGACCTCTGAGATTGTGGTAGCCAAATGAGGGAACGATATCTCGTTAATGGCTTTAAAGGAATCCCTAAGAAACAATTCTGAAGATAAGAAACTTCTAGCAGAAGTGACAAGGCAAGCCCTTACGCTACTTCAAAATGAACGAGAAAGAAGGAGAGATTCAAATACAACACAGGTCGCAAAAACAGTACAAACGAGCCAGACTGCAGTGATTAACCTAGAAACATGTGAGCTACCTGAGAAATTCGGTACAACTGAGCACGCATCCGAAAAAAAAAAGAAAGAAACAGAGGTAAGAGTATCTAAACAGAACTGCTGCTATGATAAGGAACTCATAATTAGCCATGATGTCAGTGATTGTGGAAGGACGGAGAGGAAGAGTGTGGAGATCGCTCAAAAAACAAGTACTTACTCTTCGATCAATTGCACGACATCTATAGAAAAATCGGTTGAGGAAAGTAAACAGCAAATCGAAAAAGAACCAGATAAAGAGCAAGTTCTCCTACCATCCAATCCACCCAATACGTCAAAATTCATTGATACAAACTCAAATAATCAAGAAAGTATGCCTATAATCAAACACGGAAAAAAAAATGAGAGGGAATGGTATGATATATTTGAAAACCCGAAAACCAGCTCAGGAGCGAGTAATGAGAAGAACTCAAAAACAATCAAACCAAACTCAAATAATTGTAACAAAAAATCGAAGAATCAACAAGCAAAAAAAAACAAGAAAACTCGTAGCTCAGCCAATTTCTTCAGAAACATCAAAGCATTGAACATAACTGTAAATAATCCAGAATTAACAACGTTGAAGGGAGAAAAGAAAAAAAAAATAGATGAGGAGATCCAAATCGTGGAGGAAAAAACACAGCCAGCAAATCTGACTGAAAACAATATAACCCTAATTGGAAGAACTATTGAGCTAGACATGGAAGACCCAGATGGTGATGAGGAAGAATTGCTGAACATGTCAACTTACAGTGTGTCTGAAGCTGACGAAAACAATGACAACGATGAGGCAATAAAAATAATCGAAAATGGAAACAATCCTGGGCGAGATAATCGTGAGCTAGAGACAAGCCCGCAGAAATCGCCCATCAAAGGGTACGAGAAAGAGAAAGATGATAGATCGGCAAACAAAAGAGTGATTTCGTGGCCAGAAACTCCTACAAAATCTCAATTTACAACAAAGAAAAGTAGTAAAAAGATGCAAGAGCCACAAATCTTCTTTACCTTAGAAGAGAAAAGACTGAAGAGTATGCTAAAACAGGGAAACATACCCAAGATTATGAAAGCCACAAAAAATACCACATTAGATGAGCGGAAAAACAATATAATCAGCACTGAGATTCTGAACGAGAAACCCACAAGAAAGGTTGAAGAACCTAGAGGGAATGTCGATGAGTCCATTAAGTCAAGAAACTCTACCGTGCCTGTCGGAAACAAAACAATACAGAAAAATCACCAGTATCGATTACTGGTCGAGAAAATTGATGGAAGAAAAGGTGGGACCCCACTAAATCGGTACACCATTTTACAAAAGTTCCAAAAGATTCCTGTACTAAAGGTAATAAAGAGCGCTCGGATTGATCGGGTGGAAATCATGGCTGAGATGAAACAGAAGTCTGTACTTTTATATATCAACGACAAAAAAGATGCTGAATTGATCATGATGAGTGAGAGACAACTCCTGGAAGCGGGATACCAAGTATATGAAGTAGACAACACCTTAAAGGGAAATGACGACGTAAAAACAAAAGAACCCAAAGCACAAAGAACAAACGAGAAAGAGCTAGTGACATTTGAAAGAATAGAAAAAAACGCAATAAGGGAACATGCGTCTAATGTCAAGCTCAAAGACACAGAAATAGAGACTGAAGTAGCAGGTCTTCCCGATGACATAAAGACGAAGAAAATCAAAATAACAGTGGATAATCGCGGAAAGTTAGATACAGGGAATTATAAATCTATGGAAGTAAACGCTGATGAAGATGAAAGAAAAAAGTGGTCTTGGTTGGCAAAATCATTGAACCCAATAAAGGAGAGCTAACGCTATGACAAGATAGGGACATTGACACTAGCCTCGTGGAACACCAGAGGATTCGCACACCTCCTAGGATCTCCAACGGAAACAATACAAAAGGCAGACTTGATATGCTTGCAAGAGACATGGATATCCAAACTACCATGTGTGGACGGCTACGAAGTAGCAATAAATCCAGCAATAAAACAAAAAAAAGGAAGGCCTATGACAGGACAATTGACTTTAATCAAAAGAACATGTGGACTAAGAATAAAATCCGCCCGCAACCTGTCACCTTTCCTTCAGGAGGTGTGTGTAGAACAATCAGAACTCACAGAGAAGCTGACGAACCGATTATATATATTAAACATATATTGGAATACAACATCAAAGTTTGTCCAAAAGCTAGAAGATGATATCATTGAGGCCATAGATACAATTAAAATAGAAGATTCAAAGGCAATAATTATCCTATGTGGAGATTTCAACAGGAAATTCATTGAGCTAAACCAACAAAAAACAACGAAGATCGATGGGATGAGATTTAAAAATGACTGTTGGCTAGAAGAGATGACAAATAGAAATCTATCAATGCTGAACGGAGCGACAAGAGGGGACATTCCAGCAACCCCGACCTGGGAAAGAGGTACTCAGCAATCTATTTTAGATTACATCTTTGTCTCGGAGAATATACTACATGAAATAGTCTCCTTTACAGTCACCAAAAACATCCAAAGCGATCATAATATCACATCAATGGAATGGAAATGGAGAAAAGCAGAGAAAAAGGATCAATGGAGATGTGACATCTCAGTGGAACCTGGACGCAACAGACTAAGGATAAACAAATTGAATATTAAGGAGATATCTGAACAAATGCAAAAATCCCAGGAGCAAGGCTTGTCCGAGTCAACGGAATACCAGCACTTACTAGAAATTTATAAATCCAAAAAAACGAAGGTTCTAAAGAACCAAAATTTCTATAAACATAAGTACGACCCGGAAGTGGCGAAAAAAAAGAGGGAACTGAGGAAAGCATTAAGATCGATTAATGCCACTAAAGGAGTAGAAAATCAAACCCAGTCCAAAAAAGTGAGAAACCAGTACAACAACTGGCACAAGTTACATAGAGCTAAGATGGAGAAAAACGACGCAGAGACAATATTGAAAGCGCTGAACCAGAGAAATTCCAGGGGTTTTTGGACCTTAATAAATGAATCATCTAACTCAGAAAAAGCCATTATAACAAATATGGTAACGGAAACAGACTGGGAGTGTCATTACAAAAACCTATTTAAAAGAAGGGAATGTACAAGTACAGCGGAGATCCACGTAAAAACTCCCTGGAACTTACAAATGGACAGAGAGGACATCCGAATCTCAATTGCAAATAGCAGTACATCTAGAGCTGCCGGACCGGATGGCCTCTCGAACGCCGATTTAAAAGAAAACATCGATGAATGGTCGGAATTCTGTGAGATCCTGTTCAAAGCAATAATAAAAGAAGGAAGGATCCCTGCGACCTGGAAACTAGGAATCATTGTTCCGATATTCAAGAAAGGCTTACGGTCGGAGCCAGCAAACTACCGCCCCATCGCCCTTCTCGATGTCATAGGCAAAGTGTTTGCAACTCAGCTCCTTAAACAACTCACACTGTGGATAAATCAAGGAAAAATCTACGATAACAGACAGTCTGGGTTTGTAAAGGGAGTGGGCTGCAGCACAAACTTGCTAATATTAAACCTACTAAAAATAGATGCCATTCGATCGGGACAGAAAATCTACCTGGCATTTATCGACATGGCAAACGCGTTTGATGGAGTGAATAGAGAAATCCTGTGGTGTAATTTAAAGAAGAGAGGCTGCGATGAGAGTCTGATAGCAGCCATCAAAGAACTTTACTCTGACACCTACATTCAAATAAGACTAGACAAAGAAGGAAATCTGTCAAAGCCAATTCGTACAGAAAGAGGAGTGAAACAGGGGTGCCCATTAGGGGCCACCCTGTTTAACTTCTACATCTCGGAAGTAGGGAATGCACTGTCAAGCGTGATTTCATTTCCACCAACCATCAATGGATGCCAATTACATCACATCTTATACGCAGATGATATGGTAATTTTAGACCTAACACCAGTCGGCCTACAGAGAAAATTGTCTGCATTGAAGATCTATTCGGAAAAACTTGGGCTGGAGATAAATGCAGCCAAGTCAGAAATCCTAGTCCTAGAGAACAAAAGAGGAAGAAAATCTGACAAGCACAGATCGAGTTGGTTTGTGGGAACAAAGAAGCTAGAGAAAGTGCACTTCACAAAATATTTGGGCACAATTATCAACTCAAGCATAAATGACGAACCAATGGTAAAGAAAATCCTAAATAGCTGCAAACAACTAACCTCTCAAGGGATCGTAATGCAGAAGAAATTCGGAAAATTCACATGTGAGCCAGTGAGAAAATTCTACCAAAATAAAATTACACCGATTCTGATTTATGGGGCAGAGAACATGTTTGGCTGTAACCACAAGATATGGTCTAGGTGTGAAGGTTTTTTCTGGAAAAAAGTTCTTCAAATACCACAAAGCACACCGACTGCGTGTGTTCTATATGAAGTAGGCATGTCCACATTGAACGCAAGGATTGCTTGGAATAGGCTATTGCTTTTTAGGAAAATGCATGACGAAGCAAACCTACCACCGTTCAAAATCCTATTGGGAAACAAAACAGGCGGAAAAACGTCAGCCCTAAGAGACTGGAAACAGCAATGTGGAGAAATTCTCAAACAGTTAGGGACGGACGAGTCAATGTTATGGAATAACCCAGACTTTGTAAAAAGAAAATTGCTAGATCTTGATTGGATTACAATTGGGGAAAGAAGAGATCGCCAAAAGGCGATGACAAATCAACCAAAAGAAGCAAAGAAACGAAACACGCTCCAGAAATATCTGGCACTAGCTCCGTGCAAACATCTAAGAAAGTATTATTTAATGTTTCGTTTAAACATCCTAGAGACCAAAGAAATCCTAGGAATTAGGCATGTGATATCAAGGGAAAACACCCTATGTCGATTCTGTGGAGAGAAAGATGAAAATTTAAAACACCTCATCATAAGCTGTACAGAACTAAACAACCAGCGTGTCAGTTGCTTGGGAAAGATGAGGGAAAAGTACCAGACGCTATCTGAAGAAGAATGGTGGAGACAACTACACTTGACAGAAAGCAAGCCACTGTTGATCTCAGTAATGCGATTCTTAGAGATTCTGCAGAAACACCTAAAAATGAACCCGGTGGTTGCCTAAAGAGACCAACCTATCCGAAAAGACTGGAAAAAGACAGAATATCTATGGATGCAAAGGTAGACGAATTAGGGACAGAAAAAGTCAAGAGAAGAAGTCCAACAAGGGGTTTTCTACAAAAATAGTTAAGGACTATGATGGAATGTTGATCTTACACTAAAAGATAAAGTTTTTCAAAAGTTTGTATAAACTAAATGAAAATAAAAAAAAAAAAAAAAAGTATATGTGTATACCATGTGCAAATTGTGACAAATACAGTTGACTAATGCTCTTCCATTGACTCCTAGTGCAGTGCCAAAAGGTCTGTGGATGGAGCTGATAATTAACTTTCTGAGTCCTTTTGGGGGACTAAGATGAGGATTTTTGATCGTGTTGGTGGACAGATATTCCCATTGGCCAGAAGTGGCTGTAGTAGATAGGGTTGATAGGGTTTTTGCAGAAGGTATTTAGGAGGGAAGGCAATCCTAAAGTAGTACTTGGTGATAATGGTCCGCAATTTAAGGCAACGGAGATAAAGGAATTCTGTGACCAAAAAAAATACATCTGAAACAATACTTCAAGGACAACCCATTCGATATGGAGCAGGTCAATAGCAGGCTCCACAACCCTTCTACTTTTTGTCCACCAAGCTCCAGCCACAGTCCTAAGTCTGTGGTCTTTGAACGGAGAGTTCTTTCCGAATTGGACAACCTGACGCCACAGTGATGACACGTACTTTCCAGAATTGTTCTAATGTACAACGCCAAGCCATCAATGGACTTAAAAACAATAAATCAATTGTAATTCGCAGTGCCGATAAAGGGGGTGCTATTGTCCTACTCGATCATGTTGATTATATCTCTGAATGCGTTAGACAGCTGGCAGATACTAGTTTTTACAAGCCTTTGAGTAATGATCCAACGGCCCGTTTAAAAGCCATGATCACATTGAAGGTAGAGAAGGCAAGAGACAGGAAATGGATTACCAATAAAGAGGCAGCTTACCTGGTCAAAAATTAACCGCAAGTTCCTGAATTTTACATTCTGCCTAAGGTCCACAAGACTTTAGTCAATCCTCCGGGAAGACCAATAGTTTCAGGCACTAACTCTCTACTAGAACCTTTAGCTAAATTCGCAGATTCCTTTTTAAAAGGTTATGGGCCTCATTACGAGTCAGGCGTTAAGGGGTTAACGGCGCCGTAAACGACGCCGACCCTTAACGCCTGATTACAAGATCCCTTAGCGCCATGGTGATATTAACGCCTGCTTTTTGCAGGCGTTAAAATCCATGGCGCTAAGGGACCATGGTGCTAATTACGCCACCGTAATTTACGGTGGCGTAATTAGCGCCTTCCCCACTCCCATTATGCCCTATGGGGCAAAAATGGGAATGGGGAATGGTAAAATTGGAAATGGGGATTTACCGCCCCACTCACCTTGGAATGGGGTGGTAAATCCGCCATCCACCATGGTGTAAACATAGTTTACACCTTGGTGGTAAGGGTACGACCCAGGCGGTAACTTACCGCCTGGGTCGTAATGAGGCCCTATGTGTCAGAGATGCAATCGTTCATACAGGATTCCACCAGTGTCATTAACCTCATAAAACATTTTCCTTTTAACAGCAGTGAAGACATATTGGTTACCTTGGATATTGTTTCATTGTACACCAAGATTCCACAATCATCTACTTTAGATATGATTGAAGAACTGCTGTTGGCTAAGCGTACACCTGGTATTACTCCCAATTGTTCATTCTTTGGTGCACTTCACTAGCCCTTACGGAGAATTACTTTAAATTTAACAATGATTTTTTCCAACAGATCCATGGAACAGCTATGGGCTCTGCTGTGGCTCCTACCGTGGCTAATCTTTATGTGAATTCAGTTGAACTACAAAGCATCTATAGCGAAATTAACATCTTTCTACAGCACCAGATTTTATGGAAAAGGTACATTGATGACGTGCTTATGATCTGGCATAGAGACGAACATCAACTACTGGCATTTTTCGATTGGCTCAATGGTATTAACCCTTTTCTGCGGTTTACGATCCATTATGACAGACACAGAATCGATTTCTTAGATTTTAAGATTCTAGTGAATAACATCAACAACACGTTACAAGTAAAACCGTTCCATAAACTGGCAGACCGTAATTCCCTATTGAGGTATGACAGTTTCACCCTAAAACACTTTGTGACAATCTCCCCTTTTTTGAGGTTGAAGAGAAACAGCACGAACCCCGATATACTTCGGGAGGAAGCCAGGATTTTGAGTGATAATCTCATCAAAAGAGGTTACCCTCGCAAAATTGTAAAACGGTCACTCAAAAGGGCCTCCAATAACCATCGACAAGTCCTATTAGAGTACAAGAGAAAACCTTCAACACCTAACCCGAACGGGTTGGTGTTTGTCAGCACTTACAATCCTTTATCACATAGGATTGTCAGTATAATCAGAAAGAACTGGCACCTTTTATCTAAGGGTATTAATCCGGTCCCTACACCGAGATGTGCGTTTATACGCAGACGTAACCTTAAAGAACTCCTAACTAGGAATGATATCAGCGACCAGTCCAGTCCCCAGCTCACTATCACTGAGCAATGGGGTTTAGCAAGACTGAGTGGTCATGCCCCATACGACAGGTGCAAATGCTGTTCCTCCACTAAACGTACTACAGCTGTAGATATAGGTTTGGCAAAACCCTGGCAGCAACATGTCTTCACAAATTGCAATACTAGTGGAGTTATATATGCCATTTCGTGTACTTGTCAAAAATTATATATTGGACAAACTGAACGTAAAATAAAGATCCACATTACTGAACATAAAAGCTGCATCAGGAGTAAAACCAGTACAGCCCCTATGGTCGGTCACTTTTTGACTAATAATCATGATTGTGAAGATCTAGAATAGACAGTTTTGAAGAAGATATGCACTGCTAATGGTGGCAACACAAGCAGAAGTATTCTGGTAAAAGAGGAGATGAGGTTAATATTTCTCACCAAAAGCCATCTGATTGGCCTTAATGAACAACTAGACCTCGCTTTTTAATTCCAGTCCCTCGGATGTAACCACATTACAATAGATAATCTCTATGTCTACCGTTTTTTCGTGGCATGCCGTGGACTCAGGTTGTTTATTATCAATACGTTTTGTCCTGTACACTGATTTAGCTTCTTTAGCCCATTCATTACTTAGGTTTATGTCATCTCCGCGTGTTGGTTATCACCTTTCCAATATGGCCGCTCGAATTTTCCTTAAGCGTGCCTTTAAACATGACTAGTACCGTGATGCTCCACGGCATATATTGAGTCAGTACACTGATCACTGCTAGTCCTTTCTCCATTTTTGAGAGGCTGCTTTCACTTTCATGACGGATACTAATCAGATGTTCATGCTCTCGGCGAGTATGAGATTCTGTAGCTTATGGGTTTAAAGGCAGTGGTTATTCACTAGCTGAACTGCGTTTTGAATCACTGTGTTGTTTGTTGCTTTTTGGAGATTTATTCTTCACTACTGCATCACGATAACGTGGACATTAGGGTGTCATTCGCTCTTTAGATGCACGCTGTATGGTCATCACCAGCATGGGCGCACAAGGCGAGCCGCTTTTTTCTTTCTGAGAGTGGTGGGGAAGAGAATTGTGGTAAGGGAGTGGAAACAGAGATAAACGGTAATGAGTTGATCGGGGAAAGGCGAAACGGGGGACGTGGCTGTGCACGGAGAACGCCGGCCACGGCAAGTGTAGAAGAAGGAGGAGGAGCAAATGAAAATAGGACGACGGTATAAGAACGTCACAAGGGGTACGCAGCCGCAGGGGGCTACATGCGCCTCGGCCGCAGGGGGCCGTAAGGGTGTTGTGTAAAGGAAGAAAGAAAGAAGAAAATATACAAATGTAAATACTATATTTTAATAATTTTCCTTAGCTGACTATCGCAAGTCCCCAAACTTACGGGGCCAGGTAAAGGTATAAGGCTGTGTATTGTAAGTGTTAGTAAGATAATAGCTACCAAATAGGGGAAGGATAACAAGTGAAGCGCTACTATGTCATACGGGACAGGATCGGGAGGGTGGGGGAACACCCTCACTACCCCACTACAACACATATGTACAACACTGTCACCGCATAGGGAGAAACTGATCAAGTATAGCATAGAATGGACACAAGGGACAGACAACAAAATGATAACACCATGGCCCCCTAATGGTAGCTTCGATCCATATACCCAACATTCACTATTAAACCATCTGCATAATACATACAAAGGGAAGAAGTTGACACACCACGTGGAGGTGTTTAACTTATGGAGGATGTTCCAAGGGTCCCGACCAGGACCAAATGGAATGTTCACTGTGGGGGAAATACCGGAAGAAAAAGAGATTAAGGAGGAAGGAGAGAATGGGAAAAAGGGGAGTGAAGACCCAAAGAACACGGGGAACGGACAAGAGGGAGGAGAAAAGAATAATAACTCAAAAGAAAATGAAATAAAAAAGGAACAAAGCAACGATATACCCCTAGCAAAGGTAGTGAAAACAGAGGGAGGGGGGTTGTACCCTTTAAGAGAATTAGGAGAAATAGAAAGAGGACAGTTAAGGGCGGCTGAGGGGTACTCGAACCCGGCATACAGCCCGCCACCATATGTGGCTCATAGGAAGATGCCAGCAGGGGAGGGGAGGACTGGAGAAGAACAAACTGTGGAAATAGGACATGATGAGTGGGTAGCTGCGCAGATACTATTAAAATTACGAGGTTCATTAACAGGAGAAGAGAAGGAGGTAGTAAGGAAAATAGACAAGGATAATACCAGGGAGAGTGGAATGAGAGGGGAAGAGCTGTTACGACAAAAGGAAGAGATTTTGGAGGAACGACTAGCAGAGTTAAGGGATGAGCAGAATGAACTGATCAAACAGCTCGAGAGGGAGGAAAGAGAGAGAGCGAGGGAAAGGAAAGAAGGTAAGAACGAATTGGAAAAAATAAGGGAACGAACTGAGGAGCAAAGGAGAGAGGCTGAAAGGGTAAAAGCAGCAGCAGAAAGGGTATCAAGAGCAGTGCTACGAGAGAGGAAAAGGGAAGAAGAAGAGAAAGAAAGAGAAATGGCAATGTGGAAGAAGAGATTACTATCAGAAACGATTAAGAAATACAAAGAAGGGAGGGTGATAGAGAGTATATTAGAAAGGGAGAGGGTGAGATGGGAAAGGAAGAAAGAGGATGAAAGGATATTGGAAAAGGTGAGTAGTGAAGTAATGGAGGAATTAAAAAGGAAAAGGGAGGAAATTGGTAGAGAGATGGAGGAGAGAAATGAAGGGGAAAGAGAAGATAGGAGAAGGGAGAGTGAAGAAAGGTGGTATGTATATAGAGACACAGAAGTAGCAACAACATCAGCGCAAAGGGGAGTGGTTGGTAAAGGAGAAAAGGGAGAACCGGACCTAATAGACTTAAAAACAATGACAATCAAGGGAAAAAAGACAGAGTGGGGGCTGCCGTTTATGAATGACTTTTGTAGTGAGGAAGAAGAAGGAATGGAGAAGGAAGGAAGAAACAGTGAAAGGGAAAGCCTAGATAAACTATACACCACCCGGACCAATACAGACTCACCATGGATCTGTAGGAGAAAGGATGAACTGGAGAGAAGTGAGGAGGAAGAGCAAGGAATAGCGGAAAGACAGACACATGAAGCCACACCATCACCATCACACCCTCTCCCATCCCACCCTACATGCTCAACCACCTCACGCTCATTACGTACAATCAAACTTGCGCCCTTCACAAACGAATTGACACCCTATGTAGGTCGGCTTAGAGACCTCCCTAGACGCAGGCAGGAAGGACGAATACACATGGCCACATTAAATACAGGAAATGATGGAAGAAGGGGAAAAGATGGAGAAGAAAGAGTTACGAGCAGGGGAAATACGGACGAAATTGACAATGTAGGAGAGAGGGAAGAAGAGGAGGGGTGTGAGGACTCGATTTTATGGAACCCAAGGGGTAAAACGAGACACAACTTAATGCCACTTCTGGAGAGGGGAGGGGTTAGACCACAGTACGGCCCTTGGAAGCATACAGACAAAGAAAATATAAAGTGCAGGCTCCCATCATTAAGTGGAGGTGCGGGTAAATGGATATATGAAATGGAAAAACACACCGCAGGACAGAAACTGGCAGTGGGAGATGTAGAGGGCCTTCTAATATCGATATTAGGGGATGCAGCGGATGACATTTGGAAGAGAGCGGGATTCCCTGGCGTAACAATAGCAAACACATTGCACGATGGGGCACCATACGCAAACTGCAGACATGCACTATGGCAGGCACTGAGGGTACAGTACCCAGACACATCAGACATAGGAGCAATTACCTCACGCAAGATGCGTGAGAACGAAGATCCTATTGATTATATCCAGGAAATCCAAGAGAAGTGGCGCATGGAAACTAGAGAACAATGGGACAAAACACCAGCAATATTTTATCATATACTAGAACAAGGGCTCACAGAAGGAGTTCAGAAACAACTGAAGAAAGTAGTGGGAATGGAAGCAAAAGCATGGCCAGAAATACAACTGACAATAGTGCATCATTGCAGGACATGGCAAGGAAAAATGAAACAAAAGGAAGAGGACAGGAAAACGGAAGAGGCTAAACTAGTACAGAAAAAACTTACTAAATACACAATGGAGGGGCACTAATAACTACACCTACAACAATGACCCAAAGCCCCACACAAGTAGTGGCTGCACAAGATCCCTCCCAAATACCACCCTCACAGACTATAACACAACAGGTGCCGCCACTCCAACCATACACGACCAACATGGGAGGAGGATACTCAATGCCAGGAGCGGGGTATTATAATTACAACAGGGGAAGAGGAGGAATTATGAGAGGGAGAGGATACGGATATAACACACAACAGCAGGTGGGAGGACTTAGAAATTCCTACCCCACCGGGCAACCAGTATACCAGGACAACACAGGAAGCTTTCCATGGCAGAGTAGGGAACCACCGGTGTGTTGGAGTTGTGGATTAGTAGGGCACATGTCACGCACGTGTAGAGTAAGACCAGGAACACCATCATGGAGCGAACAGGGACAACCAAGGCCCACACAGGAACAGCAAGGCATACAGCAACAGCAGACGTTGCAACAGGGAAATGAACAGCAACAACTAATAACACAACAACAGCCACAGACATATTCACTGCCACAACAACAGGTAGCGATAACACAACAACCCCAAGCACAACAAACACAACTGGGTAGGGTGACGGTCCTGGGACACAACCCTTACACAGGAAATGGTCAATCGTTGTACCCTCAATAGGACAGCCCACAGACGGCCTTGGTGTGTCCCATCCTGTCGGTAACACCTAATAGTGCGGAGGAACCACGCATAGAGGTAACGATAGGTGACAAAAAATGATCATTCCTTGTTGACACCGGGGCGACCCGGTCTTGCATAAGGGAAGGTAAATTTAAGATGTCGGGCGAAGCCATGAACACCCAAGGATTCTCTGGGGCTAGAGGGTTGGTTCCTTTTACTGATAACATTCCCTTATCTATAGGAGATTATGACATGTCAGTCCCACTTTTATATTATAGTGCCTCACCAGTAAATATATTGGGGAGAGACATAATGAACAGGTTGAATATGACGATCTCCTTTACGGAGGACGGCACAATTTGCTCTACTCCAGGAATTAACATGCTCACAGCACGACAGATTATGCAAGCATACTGCGGACAGACAGCGATTAGGGCTGAGCCAGTAGATGGCGAACTCTTCCAGTACGGGACAGACATGGCATTTGCATGGATGCCAGGGATAGAGGGAAAGATCTGGAGGAGGCCAGCAGCCTATTTGTTCAGACCAGAAACACCAGTCAATGAACCAGAAGGAAAGGGGGTTCCAGTGGACATTGAGAGCATTATAGCAACAGCTGATTACATTGCTGTACATGCCCAAGACAGAGAAGGAAGAGCATGGAGGGCAGTGATAGCACTAGCAGAAGGATGTAGACTCACCCAGGTGTCAGATGAGGAGTTGTTCTCAGAAGAAAAGGCGGAAGGTGAAATGGTGTTTATGATGAGTGTGGAAATATGGCTAAGAGTGGCGTACAAACAAGTAGCACAGAAAATTGCAATGGCACTTGAGGCACCCACATCCACCCCAGTTCCCTTCTTTGAGGAGGATATGACAAAAGTACCCACATCATTATGGACTACTAGCCCCTATGACGTGGGGTGCATAAAAAGTATAGGGGGAGTAAGGATAAAATTGAAAAAAGGTGCAATACTCCCCAGAGTGAAACAGTACCCACTATCAAAAGAGGCAGAAGAGGGCATATATGAAACCATAACGGCCCTTATAGATAATGGCATATTGGTCCCCTCAGAATCACCATGTAACACAGCTGTATACCCAGTGCGCAAGGCTAGAGGGGGGTCTTGGCGCTTCATACAGGATCTCAGTCCCTTGAACAACATAGTAGAAGCAGAATACCCCATAGCCGCAAACCCGGCCACAATATTGTGTGGCATTTCAGCAGAAGCATCACGATTTACAGTGATCGACCTTAAAAATGCTTTTTTCTCAATACCATTGCACCCAGACTCACAAGATCTGACAAGCTTCACTTACAGAAACACAAAGTGGAAACACACCAGATTGCCACAAGGGTATTGCGAATCACCCTCAATTTTCAACAGAGTAATACAGATGGATTTGGGTAACATTGAAGTGGAAAGCACAGTGTTGCAGTATGTCGACGACATAATAATTTGCAGTACAAACGAAAGAACATGCAGAGAGGACTCATTAAAGATGCTGACAATATTGGCTGAAAAAGGTTACAAGGTAGACATGGAAAAGTTACAGTACTGTCAAGAACAGGTACTTTACATTGGTCAGCTCATATCCCAACATGGAAGAAAGATTGCACCACAAAGAGCGCAGGCCATTTCAAAAACACCAGTGCCACAAACAGTGAGGGAACTGCAGCAGTTCCTGGGTCTGTGCAACTATTGTAGAGCATGGGTATTTGATTACAGTTCATACATAGGACCCCTGCTTGAGGCGTTAAAGGAAGCTAATAAAGGGGAGAAAAAGTTGGGGTGGACAATGGAAATGAAAGAGGCTTTTGATGAACTGAAAGATGCGATATCAACTGCTCCGGTACTGGCAACCCCAGACTATGAGCGACAATTCTTTATATTTTCACATTGCGACTCAGCAGTAATGAAAGCAGTGTTGGCTCAAAAAACAAGCATGGGCTACAAACCAGTAGCATTTTACAGCGGCCACTTAGATCCTGTGATGTTAGGTCATTTCCCTTGCGAACAAGGTCTCGCCGCAGCTGCTTTTGCGGTAGAGAAAGCATCAGCAATCACCATGGGGTGCCCAACTATACTGTTTGTGAAACATGCACTATTTGCGATATTGAATAAACCTAAGTCCACCCTAACCACGCAAAAGGCATCAGGTTATGAGATCATCTTATCCAGAGCTGAACTATCAATTGTTAGATGTAGCACGGTCAACCCTGCAAGGTTCCTAGCAGAAGTAATTCAGGAAGGAGATTATGCCCATGACTGTACGCAAATAACTCAAATGTACTCATGTACTAGAAAGATTGAAGAGAACGCACTAGAGGGAGGTGAGCTCCTGTTCATTGATGGGTCATCAACTATCGACCAAAGGGATGGTATAAGGAGTACTGGGGCAGCAATGGTAAAAATGGTGGAGGTACCGGTGTGTGTGGCAATGAAATGTGTACAACTACCACAGCATTATTCCGCTCAAGCAGCAGAATTAATTGCACTAATCTTGGTGTTGAAGGAAAGCTTTGACAAACGAGTGACCATATATTCCGACAGCGCATATGTTACGTCCACTGTCCACTCAGGGCTGTCGAAATGGAGAAGAAGAGGGTTTAGGAGAGCTGATGGCACTCCAGTGCAACATGCCCTCCTATTGACTGAACTAATTGAAGCAATAAATGACCCCCAAGAATTAGCTTTGGTCAAATGCACCGCACACACCAATGGTGAAGACCACATTTCAAAAGGGAATGCAGCAGCAGACGCACATGCGAAGTATGCTGCATATTTTGGTGAGATATGGAACCCCCCAGACTCAAAGAGAGGGAGGGAAATGGCTAAGGAGATGTTGATAAGAGAAGGGTACACCCATCTCCCAGCCACACAGATAATGGAGCTACAAGCGGCTGCACCAATGGCAGAAAAAGAAATATGGGTAAAAAGAGGATGCACAATGTCACCAACTGACGCACTATGGCGCCAGGGTGACACTGGAAAGATTGTAATACCACTGGCACTATTGAATACCGCCCTGAGCCAACTACACCACCCAGCCCACACAGGCAAGGAAGTAATTGCAGCACGAATTAGGGAAGACTGGTTCTGCCCCGAGTTAAATTCTCATGTGTCAAATTTTATCAGAAATTGTCTCACATGTCAACAGTTTACGGCCGGTCACACTCTGAAGGTGATAAGAGGTACTACACCCCGGCCAGAGGGACCTTTCCGACATCTCCATATTGACAATGTTGATATGATCAACGTATGTCAAGGAAATAGGTATATGATTGTAGTAGTATGCCCATTCTCGAGGTGGATTGAAGCAGGGCCCTGTTCACACCCAGATGCATTCAGAGCAGCTAAATTCCTAGTGAGGGAGGTCTTCCCCAGGTGAGGAGTGTGCGAGGTACTGCGGTCAGATAATGGCCCACATTTCGCAAATGAAATGTTCCAGCACATCACATCCTTGCTGAACATCAAGCATAAATTTGCATGTGCGTACCACCCACAGGCCAACGGTAAATGTGAACGCCTGAATGGCCTATTAAAGGAGGCAATTGCAAAAATACAGATAACAACAAAGAAGAGTTGGTTGTATTGCCTTCCACTAGCCCTATTTGAGCTAAGGAATAGACCAGGTTCCGACCACCACCTCACCCCTCACGAGGTGGTTACCGGACGTCAAATGCGCCTTCCCCTAACGCCAACATCAAGAGCATTTACCGACCATGAGAGTACTGCATATGTCCTTGGTGATGAAATGTACCAATATGTGTCTTCTTTGATTACTAGTGTAGTGTTTGTGTCTCAACAGCTCGAGCGCACGCGGGGCGGGTCTAACAGCGATCAACAAGAAGACGCGGATAAAGAATTGGAAAAGGAAAGACTGTGAAAAGTTGCTAAAGGTGACCACGTACTACTTCGCAATTTCAACAGAAAGTGGAACAGCCCACGCTTCACTGGCCCCCATCTGGTAGAGGAGGTATCAACGAGAGCAGTAAAGCTACAGGACAAACGTGCCTGGAACCACCTACACGACGTAAAGATCTACAAACTCCAGACCCGCCCCAGCGCCACCGACAGGGCCACTGGAAGAACAACAACAGCGTCACCAATGGAGAAAGAGACTTCTACCACAACTAACGGCCTAAGTGTCCCCATACCCTGCCACCCCTCAGATTCCCCAGAGACAACTACTAGAAAAAAAAGGGGTGATCCCCATACCGCCCACCCCATGGTTACACGATTAAAGAGTAAAGAGACTTCCGCCAGTTGAGCCCCAAACCCTCTGCCCATTGATCCCCTACCCACTGTAGTAATAACTGAACTGAAGGACATTGTCTTGCACATATACACATGTAAACACCTGAATGTTCTCTTTCTTTTCTCTCGCACATGCAGGTACAGCGTATTATTGTACTACTAAGAAAGTAGATAACTAACCAATTCACTGCCCAGGAGTAGATGGTACCCTCAGACGATAATTACCTGGAAGAATTGTCACACCAATTTGTATATGAAATAAAAAGGCCAACGTACCTGAAAAGAAGGAGGATACGTGTCTACTACACAGCATTCCTCTTGGCCATAGAACATTCAATGCCCCACCTCCAACCATATTTGCCTGCCCTAAGAGATAGATTGCTTAGATTGGCGTGGGAACAGCTCTTCGCCTGGGCACTGAATGACTACTTCATAGGGAGAGCTTACAAACGACAACTAACACTAATAACAAGCATATTAAGAATTTTCAGGCGGGCAACTGTAACGTCGCAAGAATAAGCTGCCGGACTGCAGCAAGGTAAGAGCAAAATGCCGGTGAAATTAGCATCTGTAATAAAATTGATAGGGATTTTAATGATCACCGGGTTCTTGGCTGCCTCTGTATGGCAGTACAGCTATGCTATCAATATTATTGCTGTACCCAAACCTAATACACCCCCACCCCCAGCTGCAACAGGTGTTACGTCAGGTGGTACTAGTAAAATCCCACACAAGGAAAATAGAGTTAAACGCAGCACATACTCAGATAATAAAGGTATTGACAACTACATACAAGATTCAGCACACATCTCAAACAACATATGGTACCAACACATGACCCACATAGGTAAGCAGACAACAGAAGACAGCTGCTATGTTTGCTCATTAATCCCATACGCCATGAGCGCTTCTCGAACATTTGTTGCCACGGAGATAGATGAAAAAATAGCACGATGTATAATATACCTGGCACTGTTCCAGACGAAAGGAAGATTTCAAGGGGCAGTGGTGCCACTGGTGTGGAAAACACGAGATACATATCCATATGAAGACTTATTTGAGTTACCACAAGAGCAGTTTACATGCTGAAGGATTCAGATACATAACAAGTGGTCCTGAAAAAGGAGAAACAAAGAAAGTAACACTACAGTACCTACCATGTGATTGGTACGCCACTGAAGTCCCTGGTAAAAACGGATGTTGGGAAAGACCACTGGTGACAATAACAGGGAAGGTGTACATGAACAACAAATGGGACATAGGAGTGGTTGGCAGCAACATGGTAACAAGAGAAAATATTTCAACTATTGATGGACACAACCATAGATGTTGGATGACTTGGGTCAAGTACGTACCCATGCTCACGTGGATGGAGAAGGATGAAGACCCAATAACAATACTGCCGCTAACTGCGCCTAAGGTATGCTACCAACATAAATGGGAGGTGGACGTAGGATACAACACCAACTGTGAAAGCGTGATGGAGTTACCTGAGGGGGGAGCAGGAACAGCAGTAGTAATGGACCATTACTGGGCCTGTGGAAAAAAGGCATACCACACACTGCCCCCTCTGTGGAATGGTATATGCACAATGGTGCACGTTAATGTACCGTCACTAGTGGTACCCCAGAAACATGTCAATATGGCGAACTTCCCCAAAATGGATGAAGGGAACAAAAGGAAGAAGAGATCTGTACAACCTCAGAAGGGGCCAGAGAGCAAAACCGACGGCAATAATACTGTCCTGAATAGAAAGAAAAGACAAGGAGAACCTCTGACAGGAAATTACCTATGGGGAAGGTCGGAAACAGCACTCACTTCGATTCCACCAGACCACAGACTATTCAGCAGAGCAGCAATGTTCTTCTCCTCGATAATACATCCAGGACTATAGGCTTACGCAAACGCAAAATGGCTCCAGATAACTCGATGGGAACTAATGATGACTATTAATTCTACGGTAAATGGATTCAACGCAATGAAAGAGGAACTGCGAGATGTGAGGATGGTAGCACTTCAGAACCTCCTCACAGCAATGGAAGGAGGAGTTTGCGCTAAAATAGGACAATCATGCTGCACATTCACCCCTGCCAACGATGCTGACAATGGTACACTGACAGAAGCAGTTTTACAATTGGCCCAGATGCACTCAAAAATGATGGATGAAAGTAAAGGTGTGAAAAAGGATGAGAGCTGGTTTTCAATATTATGGTCATGGATGCCATCTTGGCTGTCAGATGGACTGAAGATTATAGTTGGATGTACTATTTTGGCTGGAGCTACACTGATCAT
The DNA here is from genome assembly GCF_040938575.1 of Ambystoma mexicanum. NCBI lineage: Eukaryota > Metazoa > Chordata > Amphibia > Caudata > Ambystomatidae > Ambystoma > Ambystoma mexicanum. Next base: position 1,425,090,875 of record NC_090922.1, read on the forward strand.
AATAAGATTTTGGAAGGCCCGGAAGGCACGCACCACAGACGAGATGATCAAAATGGTTGGTATGCACCTCTTGATGCCAACAGATGACGGCAAACACACAGGCACAATCATAAAAGAGAGAGAGAAGTTGCGCAACCAGATCATCACCAACCACCTGGACCCACCATCTGTGAAGCTCGAAAACCCAAGAAACCCAAGGAGCTACATAGGGAAATGGGTATACTGCACTCCTGGAGGAACATGTGCATATATGTATTGGTCATTTGAAGACCAGGTTAACCACTATGGACATTTGGGAGGAATAACTAAAATATGGAGAGTAAGAGGAGATAAAGAAAAGGATATGTTTGTGGTCGACAAGTCGACCAGAGGGGGGACTGAAGTGGGAGAATGGAAGAACAGGCTCCCGCCCTTCCCCTCTCGCGCTTGGCCTAGAGGATCACGGCCTAGACACCCGCCACGAGAGGAGTTTGCCTATCTACCAGACGACCAAATACCCTGGTACAGGAACATACGGATGTGCCCACCTACCTGCCCAGCAGCCCGCCCTGTCCATGCCGACACCTGCGGCATGGATCAACTCGACTAAACCTACACGTCGTTAGAGATGCCATGACGACCTAGCCAACGGTCAGCACACCTGTGCAAACATGCACACCGGACACTCCCACACCAATCCACACAAAGAACATACTCAGTGCTATGACGTAGGCGACAGACATACCCACGGACGTGCATCTTTATTATTTTCCACATAGGCTCTCAAAATGCAGAAACGCAAGACGCATAATGAACTTATCTAAAAAAGGCTTGCTCACGCTTCTTCTAAGAACCATGTACCATAATGAAGAATATAACGGAGACACGATACTGAGGATAGAGCAATATGATACCGTAACCTAAAGCGCTATGCATCAAACGGTTCCACCTATGCACCAGGCCCAAGTAGGCCGCAAGCAAAAGCTTCTATGAACATTGAATGAGCAAGAGCTCGGTTGCTGACCCTGCAGAATGAGCCCGGCGAAAGCACACCGCCAAGGGCACGATGTTGCAATCTCGCACGCAACAAGCCGACGCCAAGGTCGCACCTGCAAGATAAACCAGGCACACAGTGGGAAAAACAATATTAATTGTGCTGAATTTTGCCTCAAACACGGTCCCACCTCACGTGACAAAGCCAAACCTGACAGGATGCCAAGCCCAGGAGGAAGGAGAAGCCTGAATCCCACGTTTCAAGACACAGGCAGATACAATTAAAAGACTCATTGGACATCTGCAGCAGTGGGAGTAGTCGACCTCCCAACATATGAATAAATCCTCACATTGTTTACACCTACCCATAGTAAAACATTGTTGCAAATGACAGGTGCACCGCAAGCTGGGAACAGCGATAGTCTCAGACTGGGAGGCTCGCGAACGGACCAATCAGAACATGGGGCTCTTATCACTGACGCCATTAACATTGACCAATCCTCAGAGGTCTTCATGTAACAATTTTCATGTATCAAATTGAAGGGACAGCCCAAGTATACCACCTGACTAACCCTCAACCACTAACACCGTTCTCTATATGTATGCTATACTAACCCTACCACTCGAGTAACCAATCCAGAGTGGAAATAGGTTTTTTGCTAAACTTTCTAAGGTGACGCAAGTAGCGCGTCAAACTAAGGTAAAAAGGGCCTGCGAGCCCCACGATTGTGTGTGTGTGTCAGGACGGACGCGTACGATCCTTGACCCATCCCTGCCGTTTTGTCTAATAAACAGCAGAGTCCCTTGCTTCTTGCGTGTGTCTCATACTCTATCTCTTTTGGGATATACGGGAGGAGTTTGGGCCTCCCTGCCCGGAGGTCTACGGACGGCCCGGCCGACCCCGGCAGAATTTCCCCCCGACAGTAGGTTTTCCCAGCATGTATAAGCGAGAGGTTGGGAATTAAAAAAAAGTGATCATTTTGTGTCTAGTAAAATGTTGGAAACCCAAAGGAAAAGTAAGAAATGTCACCACAAGAATTTCAGTATAAAAAGAAAATGTGGTGCGATTGGAGTAGGAGAAATGGTGAAAGTGAAATAGGGAAGAAGACGAAAAGAATGTCCAAATTCTCAGGACTCATGAGCATTATGGGGGCTCTTGAGGCCCTCCAAAGATGGAAGTGTGTGCTTATATTGCAATGTTTGTTGTTTGCTTACAGAAAACCACCACACGCATAATGGGGTACTTATGGATCTTAGGACAACACAAGACATATTGTCCCATGCTCACTATTCTATCCTATACCCCCTACACCCCAATTTGTTGTTAATTAAAAATGAAACAATCATTGAAACGTCCCGGCTTCATAGGACAAAATGAAGGAATGCGTGTTTTAACAAACCAAAGTGTTCCATCCTGCAGCACTGTAGGGATCAGTGACAGGGGTTAAAGTGTCTGCTTGGGTCCTTTTGTTTTTACAATGCCTCCAGGCATTGAAGTCTCCCTCCTATAGCAGTGGCTGCATGTAGGGAAAGCAGGAGGGAATCTTCTGGTGGTGATGGGCCTCAGCAGGGCCTTGTCTCAAGAACAAATTACAAACCCTACCATTGCATGTCAGTGTGTGCCCAATCCCTTATCTTAGAAAGCTGGTTTCCCCAGACATCAATATGGAAAATTGTCAGAGGTCACTTGAAATTTTGTGGCAAAAATACATTGAGATGTCAGGCCTGGGCACTTCAAAACCAAAACATTTCATGCAAATCTGTTGTATGGTTCAAAAGTTGTAAAGGATAAAAGAAAGGATTTCTTTTCACATTTTGCATTAGTTTTCCTGCAGAGAAAATATCACATTTTTGCTCACGGGCACATCCCCAACTGCTTTATGGATTTTTGCCAAATAAGAAATACATTTGGCTCAAAGGGCCTCATTACAAGTTAGGCGGTATGCAGTAAAAGTAGCAGTAACTGAGTAACTGCCGCTTTTACCACACCACCGAATCTGGGGCAGGAGCTAATTCCACCAGCAGAATTAGCACCAGCAGAATTAATGCTGTAGCAATTGCTACCAACATCAGTGAGAATTACCGTTGGTGGAATTAGCATTGGTACTAATTACGCTGGCAGAATTACTGTATTTCCACCACATCACAAGTTGAAATACCACTGAAATACTGCCAACAAAAAGAAAGTGCAGTTACCTCCACTTATAAGGTGGTGGTAAATGCATACAGGTGATTGAAATCAAGTCACAGGTTCACACAATCCACTCAGAGAGAGTACATAAGGCCCACACCTAATCCAAGAATACTTAACAACACCATGCTTCTACTAGCACTCACAGACTGCAGCACCTTTGCTACACATTGATCTGCCGAGGCAGGAACTGAAGCACATGGCACACAGTGCAGAAATAAAGAGGATACATGCAAGGTGTGCGCCCATTCCCCGGGTCCGGCCCTCACCCCGGGCATTGATTGATGCCCAGATCATTACCCTGTACCGGCTGAACAGGGAGACGATAGCATAGTTACTGTCCACGATCCACGACAGCATCCAGAACAGGATCCATATACAGACTGCCTACCTCTGCTGCTGAAGCTGGTGTCGGTGCTACAGTTTCTAGCCACTGGTACCTTCAGCACACTTTTTCAGTTGTACTTGGGAAGGTTCTGGGGACATTCATGGGCCATGAATCCTGCTACATTTCCCTGCCCACTACCCTCGCACAGATAAATGCCACAAAGGCACGTTTCTATGCAGCAGCCCACATGCCAAATGTAAATAGCATACAGGAACAGGAAGCAGTTTCACTTAGGAATGTTCAGGTTATGTGAGACCCTGACCTGACAATAACACAATGCTGCACCCGCTTTTATGGATCCACCCTCGATGCCATGGTTCTGCGTAATAGCGCCCTGCCTACATACATGGAGAGCCACAAAGGACAACGAACTTGGATGCTGGGTGAATACAAGTGCCATCACACAATACAATGCTGCAGCACAAGTTCAATGCAATTTGAAGGTGGGGTGGGGGACATTACTACTAGTGATCAATGAAGGACCTGTCGAGTCCCCGTACATGCAAGACCTGCCCTCTCATGCCACACATGACACCCACAAACCCAAAGGACTAGCCCAGCAGGGCTAGGCAGTACTATGCCAGCAATGCATAATGCCAGAATAAGTAACTCCTGCATGAACAAATGACTGCAGGAACCACAATGCATAGGGCACACATACCTACATAGTTCAACACTGCACAATTACCATGCAACACTGGCAGATATAGATGGCATGTACACTGCAAACCCTGTATGTGAATCTATTTTGGCAGGAATGCACAATCCAAAAAGAGTCACAAGAACAACTAATTATACAGCAGGGCAGTACTTGACAGCACATCACACCACTGGCCAAACACAGACAACATGCACGTTTGAAATTCTATCACAAACCATGTCTGGCACAATTTGCTTGTGAGTTGCATGCATAGTGTATCTCAAAGTGACAATGCACATGTACCTTATGGGAATGAAAAGCACGTAGAACAAATGCAACATGACTGCATGAAGAGAGTGTCCATCAACAAGACATGTAAAATGCTACACATCCTCAATGCACTGTTAATGACATCTGTGTACTATCTGCAGGTGCCTCTGGTCACCCCATCTCCCATGGCTGATGACACCTCTACGCAATCCACGTATGCCACAAGAGGTAACCTACAATAAAGCACACATCAGGACCAGATTCTGCTTGAGTAAACCTTTGGCCTGCTGAAGGCACATTTCCAGTGTCTGGACCATATAGGAGGGGCCTTCACGGCCTTGATGTACAGGCTAGAGACGTTTGTCCAGATATGTGTTACTTGTTTATTTATTTAAACAAGGGCAAAGAAAGTCAGACACTAAAGCAGAAAGAAAATGCTCAAACCATTCACGAACAAGAGTCTGGTTCATGCCCACTAAACATAACACCAGATCCGGCTGGAACTAACAGAGAAAAAGCTAAGAACAACTTGTTCACATTTGGAATTTTCAATCAGTCTACGTGGCCAAATTAAAGTAACTTGACAATGAAATTATCCTTGCACCTTCAAACCATAAATACTCAGCACAAACAAAAAAAACGACCCCAGAGAAAGACTAACTCCCATAACCTTGGGGAGGACACTGCTGTGATTCAACTGGAAAGACCAAATGCGGACGAAAAGGACCTTCAAGAGAAGATTAGCGCCCGAAAAGAGCAAGTTTCCATGACGAAGAGAGAGACGAAACATCAGTGGACTTGATGGACATGAGCACATATACAATCAAGGATTCCGAGCCAGAAACCAACAAAGTAGCAGGAACGAAAAGTAAGGCAGAAACACGAGACAATGGAAATCATAAAAATGAAACAAAATAAAAAAGGTTTTCATAGTCGAACCATCTTCCCCTGCGGTGGACATGGAGTTTACCGCGTCAGAAATGAAACTCCAGAATCAAGGATGTTCTCCAAGTAGAGGAAAAACTACTAGTAAGAGATTCAACGATACAACACTGAGGACCTCCAACTATAAAAGTCGGACTACAGGACATCGGGAGGAACCTAAGGCAAAAGCACAGACTGGTAAGCACAGCTCTCTGCAAGCGAACGGTTCTTCCCGTATCAAAAGACCTTACTCGGGAGGATTACCTGTTAAGAGGATACACAAGCGGGGCAAAAGCAAAGGAAGAACTCACTCGACAGGAAACTCGGCTCAAACCTCACAGACACGAGAAAGTAAAACAAGCACATTGACCAAAAGAATTCAGAGCCCCTGCATCCTAAAACTGGAAAGATACCTAAAACACAGTGACAATGTCACTTTGAACAGAACCACAATACTAGGTCTGTTTAAACAAATTCCTAACCTACAGAAATTAACAAATGAAGATATCTGGATAGTGGAGCCTTGTCATAGTGGCAGAAGAGACTGCTCCTTCCTCCACATCCAGTCAACAGTAATAAAAAAAACTGCTCAAAGAGGAAACAGAAAACTTTAAGCTCCTTGGATATGAAATGAAAGAGCTTAACGAACAGGGAATCACAGTTGAGGAAGACAACAGAGGCAAATCAAGACAAAGCAGGGGAGTGTCAAGAAGTCCATCTGACCACAGAACTCGTGCTAATCGTTTCTCTAAAGAGTCCAGAATAGAAAGTCAAATTCAGACGAGATCAGCTACCTGCAAAATTGATGGAAAACACCCTGCAAAGATCCAAACAGCCTTCCTTATGCGAGAGGAAAATTTCAAGAAATACAAAACCCAGATATTCAACACACAAGAAGAGATAAAAGACACCCATTCAAGACGGAAAACAAACAATAACAACTTAAAGAATCCTACGGATCCAAAAAAATGGTCATGTTCTGCCACAAGTAAAGAAAACAAGTATACCTTAGCCATTACCAGTGAGATCAGAAGTCCCGCAGGTCGGAAAAACCGACCTAGGATGCATTGGACAACACAACTTCATTGTTATGGCCTCTTAGAATACACAAGGCTTTAGCCATTTAACAACTCCCAGTGAGAAAGACTTGGGCAAATTCGACATCTTATGTCTTCAAGAAACTTGGCTCAAAACCCACCCTCACCTGGACGGATACTCAATTTCGTACACACCAGCCAAAAAAGGCATCACTGGGAGGCCAACTGCAGGACTCATCATGGACATATGCTCATGCTCAGGTCTGTACATTGTAGGACAACTTTTTTCAAACACATTAATACAAGCCACTCTACTCACGTGAAAACGAGCCACTACGGAGGGAAAACCAACATCGGAAACAATTGTAACAATCAATACATGTTGGAACCCAGACGTGACGACAAATGAATTATACCTGAGTATGTTATCAAAGGTACTAGAAGCAGCGACAATCGACCACTGTTGCACCCATATAATAATCAATGGAGACTTCAGTGCAATCTGTCCTGACATAGGTGACCAAAGCGTACATCACCCTAGATCGGACACAATTTTTGAAAGAGGAAGACTCCTGGAAAACCTTATGTCAGAAAACGATCTCCACAACCTGCACTGGATGAAAGAAAAAAACACAACTCCACCTACCAACATGGGAACATAGTAAACAACATAGTATAATTGACCACACGTACGTCTCAAAAGAACTGCTGGGCCTGATAACCTCATTTTCAATCGTCAAAACGAAGAACAGTGACCATAACCTGTTAAAAACTATTTGGTCAGCCCCCAAAGGCAGCCAACAGCAAATGCCATTTCAAATAGAAACAATCATCAGAGGTACCCGACTAAAATTGTCAGCTGAAGCAACTGAACAAATATCTACTCACGGGAAACTTACAAGTTTCAGATAGACGATATCCCAGTATGGTAGACTATACTCCACTCCTCCAGACTCACATAAAGAAAAGATCTTCCAGACCTTCGGCGAATACCAACCACCAACATACTTATGACACTCAATTAGTGACAAAAAGGAAAACCGTGCAGCAACTGACACGCATCCTGATAAAATTGAATACACGGGAAAACCAGGAACGGTTGACATGTGGAAAAAGACCCTAAAAACAGTGGCCTGTACAACATAGGCATATGCTACACCAGCAGGATGCGGAACAAATGTTACGAATAATACGCGGAAAGAACGCCAAAGATTTCTGGACTTTGGTAAGAGGCACAAATAAAAACACTAGCAATGCCGTACAAAACAACGTTGGAGAAACTCAATGGCTGAGCCGCTACACTACTCTGTACAAACCTCCGTCAACCGATATCATTTCCAAAACTTGGATAGTCTCATCGCCATGGGACATTCCTGAAGATGAAGAGACAATCTTGAATAAAATGAAAAAACTAACAACTCCAGAGCGCCGGGACCAGACGGTATCTCAAATTTCGACCTTAAGAAGCAGCCTCAAGAATGGGCCCGTCTTTTGGGCAAAATCTTCACAAACTGCAACAGAGCACAAGAGATACCTTCATCCTGGAGGAAGGCTATTGTGGTACCAATTTAAAAAGGGGGCAAAAGACGACCCTCGACAATACAGACCAATAGCCCTCCTGGACCTAATTGGCAAAGTGTTCGGGTCCCTGGCACTAGATGCCTTTCAAAATTGGCAAAAAACATCAAATACAGCAGTCCCATTCCAAAGAGGATGCATAAAAAATATGGAGACAACAACAAACATACTCTTGCTGAGTACATTAAAAGCAAAAATCTTGCAAGGAGCGCCAACTGTTTATATGGCATTCATTGACCTGGTTCAGGCTTTCGACCAGGTCAGCAGAAACCGTTTATGGGCAAAATTAAAGAACAACAACTGCCCCGAGTCAATAATAGGCCCAATCAGAGGCCTTTACAATCAGACTTCGATGCGAGCAAGACTCAACAACATAGGGCAACTATCTGAAGAAATTACAACAGCTAGGGGTATAAATCAGGGGTGCCCACTGGCCCCTGCCCTATATAACGCCTACATAACCGACTATGCCGATACAGAAGAGACGCTGAGAATCTTTCCTCCTAAAGTGGGAGATGAAAAAATCTCTAGAATACTGTACGCTGACGATATTATTCTTCCGGATGTAACACTGATAGGTCATCAGAGGCAGATCAACAACCTCTCTCAGTACTTAAATACGTACTTAAATACGAAGGTAATGGTGATGGGAAAAAGCGAGCGGAAACCAGAAAAAAACAAATCGCATGAAGACGGCCTCAGATTGGAGAAGATAAAATCCTTCAGATACCTTGGTGTCACAATAAGCAGTAGTCCAACGGAGTACCCGATGCAAGAATCACTACTAGCCAGATTAAAAATTCTAACGCCCAAGCAAAGGCAATCGACAACAAGTACGGTCGTTTCTCGCTTATACCTGTCATCAAGAAAAAGTTGCAACAAACCTGATGTACGGAACAGAGGCAATGCCACTTCTGCCAAAAACCTTATGGCTGAAATTGGAGAGCTCCTTTTGGAGTATAGTTCTTGGCTTATCAGACACACCACAGATGCCGCTTATAAGGCAGGAACTATGTATATCATCTCTGGAAGCAATAACCACAAGAAACACTCTGATGCTGTATAGAAAGGTGATCATAAAGCCTAGACTACTGATCATGACCATCGTCAACTCTGAATTGGAAAGTGGTACCAACATCATCATGAATAAATGGGCCCTAACTAATCAAAAAGTACTGGAGAGACTAGACTCCACAGAAACTGAACTACTAGAAAATCCAAACAAAGTGGCAAAATGACTGACGGAAAAAGATTGGATTAATACACTAGAAATAGCCAACAATTACAAACTAACAGAGGGCTTTTCAACAACGCCTATGAAATTGAACACTGTACGGAGTTACTTAGAGAAATTTCCGGACAAATGACTTGCAAGGCTATTCTTAAGATTCAGACTTAATCAGATCGAGACCAACAAAGTACTAGCGGCGAGAAAACAATCTACTTCCAACAAATGTCGATACTGTGATAAAAAGGATAGGATAAAAACCAGTCGGTGCCTCCTACTATCCTGTACAGGGACATTACCTATCAGAGAAAGACAGCTGAACAAAATCCTTGGAACTTTTAAGACTTTTGATGAAGAGAGTTGGTGAACAGCAGAACAAAAACAAAATGGTTGATTGGTGTAGCGCTATTCTTTAAAGATCTTGACCTGGACCAAAGAAACCACCCTGAAAGAGAAAACGGAAACTAGTCGACTCCCAACCTCTGGAAACACTACAAAATGTTTGGAGCCCGTTGGACCCAATTCATTTTTCAAGTTCTTTTTTGTAAAAATTGGATAACAATTAAAACTCGAAAAAAAAATAATTTTTTTAAATAAAAAGATGTGTTACTTGTTTATATATTTGCAATTTTAAAGCACTCACACAGCCCGAGGGCATCAGGGCGCTGTTACAGAATGTTTTTTGTTGTCTTAGTTGCATATTTATAATGTGGTTAAATATGCAGAGGTTTCTAAGCACGCACCCGGGGATCGAACCTGTGTTGCTTTGTGTCGTTTTGTTTCCAAGGCGAGCACATTGCCTCTGAGCTATCCTCCCGGTGCCATTCTTTACAACATCTGCATCGGGTGAAATGTTCCTCTGTCCTCTAATATGGATATGCCTCTCCAAGGCACTATCCACAGATGCAGAGCTGCTGCACATTGAGCTTGAGGAAGTCAGAAACTGAGATCTGATGCAGCAAGAACTAATTGAACATTTGTTCTAGACACATTACTTTTCAAATGCATCACACTTTTGTAACCACGTATGCCAGCCACCTTTCCATGCACAGGATATGTGCTCTTATGTGTGCCTGCCTGTTCACCCATGAATGTTCTTAATGGCAGATACGGGTCTATGAAATAAAACAGTCTGTAAGCACCCTTCAGGTGCTACCCAACCTGTGCCCCTCCCATAATGCCCAACTACCTGTCCAGGAAATGGACACTTTTGGGATGCCTGCACTAATGTCACTGTAGATCAGACTGGAAGTGCTGTAGTCACACCCTTAACGTGGTTACCTTGTTCTCTCCCTCACATGCCAACCCACAGATGTAAGTTTTAGTTATCTTTTCTCGGCCCTGGATACCTTCCTATTCGTCCACTGCTTAGAATATTCTGCAATCCATAATACCCCATCAGTAAGGACCCCATTGACACCAGTCCTACAGATAAGGGGTGTATCGCTCACTTTTACTCCCTCAATCTAGGCAAATAGGGAGTAAAAAGACAGATGGACATGTTTGGACCATAGGTGCACACAATGCCAGAGGAAGAAGCTACTATTATTACCGAATCATCTGCAGAGGTCAAATGCATTCGAATGTGCATTCATAACTAGCTGCAAAGACATAATTAGTACAAAAACATTTGTTTTACAATTGAAAATATTTTACTCGCTTATAAAATACTCCCATTGGGAATGAGGCTTACTTTTTTACTCCCTAAAAATAATTTTACTCCCAACTTAAAAAAATAGGGAGTAAAATATTCCGACTTCAAACAATACCTGTGGGACTGCCTGACAGCCCTCCCCTCTGTAACTGAACGATGTCATGGAGGGAAGGAGACCACATTATTTGAGGGCTGCCTGCCTGTTCCTTGTCTGAACAGTCCACCCACCTTCCAACCCACTGACTGCCACATGAGTCTTCCAGCCACCACTCCGCCGGCTCAACGGACATTTCTCTCAGGGGTAACGGCCTACGCGTGGCCCTCGCGCCTCCATATCCGACATAGGGCGCAGTCATACGCAGGGTTTGAATCGCACTGTCATCAGTTCCTATCCAAAGTCCTCATAAGAGACGGAAGAACAGAAAAAGTGGGGCTTGTGGTTAAACACATCTGTGGGGCGGAGTGTGGGGGAAGGATGGAGTTGTAAACAGGGGCCAGAGAAGCAGGATGAGGAGGAGTCGGGCGACTGAATACAACTGAAGGCAACGCAGAGAAAGTGAAATTGGCGGCAATCAGGAAGGAGTCAAAGGAGGCCAAGAAGGGGGATTGAATGTAGTTTCATGCCTACAGTATCCCTACAATATTGATAGTGTACTGCCTGATCGCCTTGCAAATGTATTGTAGCTTCATAAAGCTGTGCCCTCTTGTATAATGGGGGCATCCACCCATGATCTCCTCCCTTTCGGTCTAGCCAATCCACATCCCCCTTTTAATCCCCTAAATACCCGCTGCCCCACATATTTTATAATGCTGCAGCGATCCATTTGCAACAACCAAACTGTACACGAATAAATACTGTGGCAAATAAACCACTGCAGATGGTGGAGCCTGAAAAGGAACTAAATACAGATTGAAGAGAAGAAAGAGCCTAGCCAAGAAGAATGAGAGGGGACCCGGGAGGACTTCCGCCCAGATAAGTTAACAGTGGGGCCTCCATGTGGGCTACTGGGTAACTGCTGTGTAATGATTTCACCCTTCCTCCCCTTTTTTCTTTTCCTTTAATGCGATGTGTTTTATTTTTAGTTGTATATATTCTTTTAAGTGCTGGAAATGTAATATTTGAGATACTCAAGTTAATATGTGTGATTTACGTTTTAGGAATTGTAAATATGGTAAAAGTGCAGTTTCTTTTGAACTATCACACAATAGAATACATAGTTTAGTCCAGATATGAGATAGCTGGAGCAAGCATGGAAGTGAGCAGCAAAGCGAAGACTAGCAAAGGAAAACGCCCATGGCAGAATTCTGCCCATTAAGACCTACAACTAATTCATGGTATTGCACTGAATATGTCACAGAATGGTTTTGAGCAATCGTAGGCCACATTTTTATTTGTATTATGATATGATATGATATATATTGAGGTTTTATCACCGATTTATAGTCTTCTGCTTACCCTTTGCGTCTCGGCGACTACGCGTCATCCCAAACCAGCAGTCCTTATTGTTTCTTAGAGCCCTCCCTGATCCAAGGAGCTAGCGTCAATCTCTGCTCGCTTGTGAGGTCTCCTGTGTTTGTGTTGGACCTTTAAGGCCTCCCTGAAGCACACCCTCTGTTCTAGGCGCAGGCATTGCATAGGGCCCCCTTTCACTGCCACTGCGAGCTGAGATGAGTTAGGGTGTGACAGTGTTCTCAGCGCTTGGAAAAGTTCATCGGGGCTGAGGCAGTTTCCACACTGGAGGAGGCGCTTCCGGCTTTAGGTCATTGCTCAAGATGCCCTCAAAGAAAAGCAAATGATCATGTCCTTTTCTCCTCACAAGGAGCAGCTTGTAGTCGCTTGGCCACTGGTGACATCACCCCCTCCACAAAGGTACGATCCATCTGGATCCAAGAGGAATGAGATCTTACTTGCTGCGGCGCGCAGTGGTAAAAAAAAAAAAAGGCACGGTGTTCCTTCTCACCCAGGGCCATCCCCTAATGGAAAGAGAAATAAATTAGCACACATGCATGACATATTTAAACGGAACCTACAACGTGTTAGTCTTGGGGCTTTGACTGACAATGCTCCTGCCATTGGCCTTACTTCAGTATTTTCCAGAACACATATCTGTGCATCCATTTGTAGGTGTTTGGACATCTGTTTAAATGGACCTCCGGTGTGTAGGATGACTCTCTTGTTTTTATTTTACTTTTATTCAGAGTATTTGTGAGTGCAGATCTTCTCCCAAGCAGCCACCCATTGTTGTACGTAGTGGCAGAATAATGGGGGTGGGGGAAATTTAAAGGATACATTTGGGATTCGGGAACTCAGGCCCTATACAATCCCAAAGCACAGTGCTTTCACTTCTACTGGCGCCTGTGACTCTGCAGCAACTGGCCTTTTAAGGGAATCTAGGTACGTAGTACTGACACAATCAGAGCCCCTTGCACGGTTGCAGGAAGGCAAGCCAAAGAGATGGAAATGGGGGAACTGAATTAGGAAGGGAAACTCACCCATCAACCAGCCATCCATCATACCTACACTAGCATACAGCTAGGAACTGATAGCCTCAGAGAATCTTCCCAGGGGACAGTATTAGGGTGTCACAACCCAAGAAAAGGGACTAGACAGCCCAAGTCCCACATCAAAACGGGGAATTGTCCTCAGAGGTGGATCCTAGAAGTCCATCTCTACACCGGCTGCCTAAAGACCACACAGCTGTATTCCTCTCCCCTAGACTGGAAGGCAGGTCATGGCAGACAAAGAGAAGACCGCCTAAAGGAAAGGATATGCCAATCCCAAGCTCCACATCAAGCCTGTAATTCATCCCGGGGACGGAGCCATGCCACCAATCCCCAACCCAACTAACACACTTGAGTCCCCTTTCACCAGTGTTGGGTGTGGGCCAAACCCCGACACTTGCACAGAAGCTCTGTCTGGGAGTGGAGGTGTTTGGTGAAGGGGTTGAAGACAGAGGGAAGAACAGGAGCCTCTTCGGTGAAGACTTGAAAAGAGACCAGGTGGGCCTGGACTAGGAGCCAAACCGAGGAAGGATGAAGGAGAGGTCGAACAACACTATAGCCTGGGGACTGGAGGGGAGGTCCAAGAGAGAGAGACAAGAGAACCATGCGACAGAGCTGGAGCAGGTGGTCCGTCGTGGGTGAGTGGTGGCCAAAGAGAGTAATAATAATAGGAAAGGATATACACAGTGGTGTGGGGGAAAGCTGCAGATGTTTGGATACATTTGAGGTTAACAGTAAGGAGAAAGCAGTTGTGGCCAAGGAGGATAAAAAAGGTGCCAAAGAAGGGGTGACAAAGACGAGAGGAACATAGAGGTATCTGCAAGAGAAAGAAGCAAGGGCGTTGGGCCTAGAGGGACAAAGGAGATTCCCAGAGGAGTGATGATGGCATAGTTATAAAGCAGATTCCGAGTGAGTATCGGTGCAACCCAAGCCAGAAATAAAACGGTAAAGAGGTTTCCCATTGGGAATATTCTGGGAGTGAAATGAGTTGGAATCAAAGGAGTGAAGAATGTGAGAGAAATAGCAGAAATTAATTGTATGCAGAACAGAGCAGTGCCCGAAAGGCGCGAAGAAGGTGAAAGGTATAGCAGAAATCTTAAGAACACTGCTGACCAGAAAGGTGGTGCTGAAATGGGTGAAGAAGGCGGTGATCACGAGAAGGCGGCTACCTAAAGAGGTGATTGCAGTGGAGAGGAGAAAGAATATTACCAAGACTTGAAGTGCTTACAAATGAAGAAGTAGATACGAGGGAAGAGGAGTTGGCCCCAAGACAGAAATCAGAGGATCAGTTGGTACAGGAGTTGGAAGGAGAAGTATAGGAGTGAAGGAGTGGAATTGAAGCAAGAAGTCAATCAACAGAAAACAACCTGTTGGGTCAAGGCACAGGTATTCTGAGATGAGACAGGCGTGTTAAAATATCTTCTCACACCACTTTTGTAGTTTTACATGTTTATATAAGTATAGGATTAATAACCCACTGGTCACATCTTAAACAGCTTCATAACTGATGTTTTCCTGTGCATCATTCCAACAACCAATACATTCAAATATCTACTATCCTGGCTTCCCAGTACATTCTACATTCCATACCTATAGCCCATCTGTACATATGAATAACAATGTAAAACAGAACACCATTGAATTACTAATGACTTACAAAATAAAATACTACACACCTCCCTTCTTTACAGTGACTCACAACAATACATTTAACATATGTACAGCAAAATATACACTTGAAGTATTCAGATTACAGTTTCAACTTACATTATCTTTCAGATACAAGGTCTTGTACATATACATTTATTGCGATCATTCTTACAAACTTGAATGTCTCTGTTTTGTTCCACTTCCTTTCTAACATACCTTGTCTTTTACCATCATTCTTTTGCTTTGAGCATTTACATGCTCTATTGAGATTCCACACTCTCTCATCTGATACCTGTATGGCACCATGAAATCCTATAACTGTTTGAATGGGATCAGACTATTTGATCAAACCTCTGGCACTGACCCCTGGGAGTTTTATTCTCACCCAATCACCAACTTTAATTTGGGTCTCCTTAACTGCATTTCTCACATCATACGACTCTTCATTATTATCCTGCCTATGTATTTTCTGTTTATATATACCTCCAACAAACCATGCTGTATGATTGTGAACTATGACATATAATTTTGGTTGTTTGTAGATTGTTCTTTTTCCAAATTCAAGTGTATTAATATTAAATCTCTACTCGACTGGAGCGTACTCCAACTTAGTTCATTACTTAGTGACCTTTGACGCACTAATTTCAAGCCCTTCTCTTTAAGTACATCTTTTACAAACTACTAACAATTAAATGAATATTTTTTCCAATGGGGATCCTCTCTTTGTATGTTAACCAGCACCTGGACAACATGTCTTTGAGTACCATGCAATATTTCAAATTGCACTGGGCCTCATTCCGAGTACGGCGCTAACCAATGGCGCTATTAACGCCTTGGTTGACGCTGTACCCGGACCGGCAGCGCCTTGGTGGATGGCGGAATTACCGCCCCATTCCAAGGTTGGCGGGGCGGTAATTCCCCATTCACCAAGGGTCTTCCCCATTCCCAAATGAGCCCCCATAGGGCTCAATTGGAATGGGGAAGATGCAAATAACGGTGACCGTTCATTACGGTCACCGTTATTGGCTTGGAGGCCCCTTTACGCCCTCGACTTTAACACCTGCTCAAAACAGGCGTTAAGGGCGAGGGCGCAAAGGGAACACAGAGTATGGCGGTAAGGGATCACCGCCACCGGTCTCGTTACCGGTGGCCGCTATCCCTTAACGCCATACTCGGAATGAGGCCCACTGACTTCTTACAAGACCTACAATATCTGCCTGGTTGTATAGCCCTTAGCTGAGTCTTCACAGGTACGACAATCACAAATGAGTCTTTCAACTTCCAGATCAACAGCAGGCTACCAAAAATCCTGTCTAACTCTCTGCTTAGTTTTGGCCATCCCTTGATGTCCCTCATGAGCTATTTGTAATATCTTCTTCCTCGCTCCTTCAGGAGGAAATAGTTTTCCATTCCTTAACACCAAATCATCATGTAAATGTAACTCATCAAATCTCACTACCCTTCATGCCACTTTTAAGTAATTCTCTCACTTTAGTGAGAGTTGCATCTAGATTCATTGTTGTCAGCTATTCCTCCTCAGATACAATATCTTGGCATATACTCAACATTTGTTCCTCATCATTACTCTGCTGCTCATCATCCACACTTTCAAAAGCATTGGTTAATCTCGACAGACAATCAGCTGATTTGTATTTTACTCCTTGCACATATTCAGCGTCAAAATTGTATTCTTGTAGACTTGCTACCCATTTCCTAATTCTGGATGTGTCTTGTCAAGTCCCTTAGTAGTGAGAATTTCCTTAAGGGTTTTGTGGTCAGATCTAACCACAAACTTAGTTCCCCATATAAATGATCTAAATTTTTCAACAGCCCATCTTACAGCTAACAACCCCTTTTCAATTGTGGAATAGTTTGTCTCAGCTTGCTTTAGCACTCTTGACGCAATGGGAAACTCACTTCTACCATCCATTTGCGACAAAACAGCACCAAGAGCGTGATTACTGGCATCAGATGTAATAATACTAGTATTGTTTGGATTGAACGCTTTAAGAGTGGGTGCAGCATTCAAATCAAAATTGAGACTGTTGAACTCATTCCAATCAAATCTCACATTTTATTTTACTAACTTCCTCATTTGAAATGTCTTACTGGCTAGTTCAGGAATACACTTTGCGTAATACTCAGCCATCCCTAAAAATGAAATAAGTTTCTCTTTGATTTCTGGACTAGGAAAATTCAGGATGTTATTAACTAAATCCTGTTTAGGTCTAATTCCTTTTTCTTATATTTCATGACCTAAATAAGATATGGTAGATCTATTGAACTTATATTTATCTTTACTCAAGGTAAGACCAGCATCTCTAAATATATCTAATACCTTGTATAATCTATCATCCTGTTCCATTTGATCTTTACCATGAATCAGGACATCATCCTGAAAACACAAACTTCCTTGCATTTTATTAAAACGATGATACATCACACGTTGGAACACTGATGCTGCAGATACAAGACCAAAAGACATCCTTTTGCACCGAAACAAACCTTCAATGGTAATGAATGCCGTAATATCTCTTGACATGGGATGTAACATTATTTGGTGGAAAGCTGACCTTAGATCTAACGTACTCATAATCTTAGCATTTCCAATGGTACTTAACATTTCAGCTATATCGGGTGCTTATCAGGAATCACACATTTATTGACACATCTAAGATCTATGCAGAATTTCTATTTTCCATTTGGTTTGTACACTATTACCAAAGGTGACACCAATTCTGGAGAGTCTATTCTCTCAATCACACCATCACTAAGCAATCTTTCAAGTTCTTCCTTTACAGCTGGCTTTACATTCAAAGGGACTGGTCTCAATTTTTGTATTACAGGTATTGCATCATGCTTCAATCTAATTTTGTGAGAAAAATCTTTTAACACACCCAGTTGTTCTCTAAATACTATATGATCATCAAAATACTTTAAATGTGCTGCTACTAGTGCCTGATCCACTGCATAAACGAATTCCTCTGCAGCAGCATCCAACTTAATTTTCAATCTAGCCTGGGGAGACCAGCTTAGTAGTAGTTGCATTCCTTTCACTGTAACATATACTTTTCCTTTTGCTGACCTGTCCTTAAATATCCTTTCTGCCATAAACCACCCAATAAGATCAATTCACTTTCTCCATACGCCACTGGGTTAAGGTCAATCACATTTAGGTTTACACTGGTTCCAAATATTTTCTCAAACATGTAGTAGGGCAATAGGGTATATTTTGTACCATAATCAATTACCATTTCCAGTTTCTTACCATTCAATTCTATCATAGCCATGGGCCTTTCCTTGTCAGCATCATCATCATTCTTGTTCTCACAATGAACAACCTCTTCGACCGAAAAAGTCAATTCTTCAGAAATTTCACATAGTTCTTCCAAACAATTTGTTTTCCTTTTTAGTTTTACAAAACTTAGTTTTGTTTGTTTGTTTGTTTTATTATTTATAATGCGCATCATACCCGGGTGTAACAGGGCGCAGCAGTTACAAGTATATGCAAGGCTTAGTTACAACAGAAAAGGTATAAAAACTACATACAAGTCATTAATTACAAGAGGGTATATACAGAAAGTATCTATTTATAGGTTTAGGATACACGAGAGGTATATACAAATGATACAGACATCTTACAGAAGCAATATATACAGGTTTTAAGGTGTTTATAGATATAACCGGGTGGGCAGAGATAAGTACAAGTATACAGGCAATGAGCAGGGCAGTTGTAGTTACCACAAGTGTAGCAGGTCGATAGAAGCCCGGAAGGATACACTCCATACAGTAGTATCTGAATTCTAGCTGCTTGGTGAGCAGGAGTTATCATTTACTGGTCATTAGATTTCAGCCACATAATGATGTTGGATCTGAAGTTTTGGTAGGATTGGTCTATTCTCAGTGTGGGAGGCAGGGAGTTCCACAATTTGGCTGCTTTCACGGGGAAGCTGTTACATCCGATTGTGGAGCGTTTGAAGCTAGGTATGGAGAGGCGATCTCTGTTAGCTGATCTAGCTGGTCTCAGGGAGGTCTGTTTATGGAATCTCTCAGCCAGGTAGATGAGGGCAGCATTGTTGAGAGATTTGTGGATGAGCGAAAAGGTTTTTAGAAGGATTTTGTCATTGGGTGGGAGACATTTGTTCTTTCGGCTGCTCTCAGAGATGTGATCTCTTCTGGAGATGCCTAATGCCGCTCTAAGGGCATTATTTTGTAATGCTTGGATTCTTCTGATAGTGGCTTTAGTCGATCCTAAGTAGAGGGAATTGCAATAGTCCAGGCGAGACAAGATGAGGGCTCTGGCCAGGATGGTGCAGCTACTGTCAGAGAGAAATGGCTTGCCTGTGCGAATATGTTTGCATGTGTAAGCCATGGAGGACGCTAAGGAATTTACCTGTTTGGCAAATGAGAGGTTTGAGTCAAGATAAAAGCCTATTGTTTTTACCTCGTGTTCTACTTTAATGCTATTGACATCAATTATGAATGAGGAATAGTCAGTAGTCAGATCCTAGTTTTTTTTAGGTTAGAGGGGGTGCCCAGGATGATGAGTTCGGTTTTATCATCATTCAGGCATAGACCGTGCGTGGCCATCCATGCCTGGATGATGATGTACACTCTATTCACCAAGGCCAAATCCTTTTCATTATCCCGTGAAAGCGGGAGGAGGATCTGGGTATCATCTGCATAGTTAGTGTCGTTGATACTGAGATGATCTAGATCATCGAAAAGGTGCTTAGCAAAAATGTTGTAGAGTGTGGGCGAGATGCAAGACCCCTGAGGCACACCACAGGTGATGGGTATGGGGTCGGCAGCTGCCAGAGGCGACAAGACCCTCATTGTTCTATCATTTAAGAAGGATCTAATCCAGGTAACAGTGTCGTCAGAGAAGTATGCTGCTGTGTCAAGGTGGTTGCATAGAATGGTGTGGTCAACCAGGTCAAACACAGCCGAGAGATCTAGGAGGAGGGTTAGGGCTGATTTACCATTATCTCTAAGCTCATCAACTTGGGTCTTGAGATCGATGAGGGCTGTCTCTGTTCCATGTTGGGGACAGAAGCATAATTGTCTGGCTCCTAGTAGGTGGTGTAATTCCAGGTGCTTTTGGATTTGTATATAAGCTACATTGTCCAGAATTTTTAGAAGGAAGGGCACTGTAGTAATTGGCCTATAATTGGTAGGTGTAGATGGGTCAAGAGTAGTTTTTCTTTAGGAGTGGGAGTACCCAGGAGTGTTTAAGGTTGGTATGGATGATACCACTAGAGAAGGACGCGTTGATAAGTTTTATTATGAAGGGTGATAGGTCACGGGCCGCATCCTTGATGAGCTGCGCAGGGCAGAGCTCACCCTGACAGTTGGAGGGTTTAAGGGACAGAATATTTCTTTCCACTTCAGGAATAGAAACTTTGATGAAGTTGAATCGGGTGGATTCATCAGCGTTGGTATTCCTAATTATTTTGGATGGATGAGGGTCATTTAGAGAAGCTCTTTTACAGGAAATATTGTTTTGTAAGGTGGATATTTTATTGGATAAAGCGTGTTGGATATCTGAACACAATTTTTTATCTTTAGTGCATGTGTCAGGTAATGCTACAGGGTCTCTATTTCTTTAAGAATGGTGAATGGTTCCTTCATATTGACTTCACTTGGGATATGCGCGTGTCGAAGGATATTCGTTAGACATATTTCTTTTTTATATTAGGTAAGACAGTTTGGTGATTTTAAGTTTGTTAGCTTCTGATGGAAGTTTTTTCCAGGCAGCCTCAGTTTCCTTTTTGTTGCCCTAGGTTTTATAGGAAGGGTGTAAACCATTTATTCAAGTGAGTTTTCGGGTTGCTTGGTCTACGTTTTAGGGGGGCGATCTTGTCCAAAGATGTGGTCATAATTTCGTTGTAGTCCTCGACCAGGCTCTCGGGATCGGTGTTGTCTGGGAGCAGGTTGAGGGTGGGAAGTAAGGCCGGGATAAGCCTGTCCACAGTAATATTCTTTTTGTTTCTAGTTAGTGTGGGTGGAGCACTAAGGCCGGGTGGAGGTGGGGGTCTGTTGGTAGAAAGCATGAATGACACAAGGTGATGGTTAGTCCAAGCTAGAGTTGAGATGGAGAGGATGTTGGCCTGACAGTTGTGGTCTACCACCCAGTCAACTGTTCTGTCTTTGTTATGGGTGGAAGTATTACTTCTTTGGGTGAATCCAAGTTCTGAGAGGATGTTAGCTGTAGTTAGGGCAAGCTGGTCTGATGGGTCATTAAAGCCCATATTAAAGTCTCCAAGTAGAAGTACTTATATTGAGCTTGTGAGATTACTAGACAGGATAGTGTTAATATCACCCTCAAATGTCCCGGGAGGGCCCGGGGGGAGATATATCAGGTGGATATTAAGGGTTTGGGCTTTGGTAAGTGGTACTTTAACTGATAAAAGTTCACATGAGTGGACGTCAATCAGGATGGCTAATCTCATAGAGAGGCTACATTTGTAAATAATAGCGATTCCTCCTCCTCTGGATTTTAGTCTGTCTTGTCTCAGAATAGAGTAGCCATCAGGGACTGCTAGCATAAGCATAGGACCTGCGGTGGGGTGTAGCCATGTCTCAATGATGGCGAGGAAATCCAGGTCATCTCTCAGGATCAGGTCGGCAATTTCCGTGGCATGTGCTACTAAGGATCTGGAGTTTATTAGAGCTCCTTTGATCTGAGGGCTCATAGCGAATGTTGTTGTCGGTTGGGGGGCTTGTGAAGGTTTGGGTTTGCCATCCTTGACTGTGCTGTTTATTGACCTAGGGCCACAGTTGTGAGCTGGGTTCATGCTTGTGATCGGCTAGGCAAAGTTTTAGGTGACCTTATTCCTATAACGGTAGGGAGAGAGCTGACAGGAGGCTCGTATATTTTGGCTAACCTAGCTCTTAGGCGTATGTTCCTAGCCGTAGTTGGGCAAGGAATGCTTGGTATGAGATTTTTTGAGTCTTTCATATCTATGAATAGTTTAGTGGTGGTATTAATCAAAATAGTGGAGGACGTCGTGGTAGGTGGAGTCCCAAGGGTTGGTGTGTGGAATAAAATGATGTAGAGCGTGATTCTTTGTATAAGGACTGTGATATAGACAGTCTGGCTGGTAGCTGTAGGGAGCATACTAGTATATGGTAGAGATAAACTTTCTGTGGAATATGTAACTGAGGTAGGTAGCGAACTGATAGAGGTATTAATGTTACGACAGGGGATCACTCTTAAAAGGTGAGGTCAGTGCATAGGCCTTGTGCCAAACTTAGTATGATGGTCACAATCAAATGGGGAGGCCCCTAGGGCTAAATGTAACAATCAAATGGGGCACATATAAGCTAGATGCAACAATCAAATGAGGAGCCACCTAGGGCAAAATGCAACAGTTAAATGGGGAACCATCTAGGGCTAAATGCAACAATCAAATGGGGAGCCACCTAGGGCTAAATCCAGCTATCAGATGGTAAGCAGCATATGGGCTAAATGCAGCATTCAAATGGGGCACAGATGAATGCATACATAGATGCAACAATCAAATGGGGAGTCACCTAGGGCTAAATGCAACAATGAAATGGGGCACATGTGAGCTAGATGCAACAGTCAAATGGGGGGCCACCTAGGGCTAAATGCAGCAATCAGATGGTAAGCAGCATATGGGCTAAATGCAGCAATCAAATGGGGCACATATGAGCTAGATGCAACAATCAAATGGGGAGCCACCTAGGGCAAAATGCAACAATGAAATGGGGCTAATGTGAGCTAGATGCAACAATAAAATGCAACAATCAAGTGGGGAGCCACCTAGGGCTAAATGCAACAATGAAATGGGGCACATGTGAGCTAGATGCAACAGTCAAATGGGGAGTCACCTAGGGCTAAATGCAGCAATCAGATGGTAAGCAGCATATGGGCTAAATACAACAATCAAATGGGGAGCCACCTAGGGCTAAATGCAACAATGAAATGGGGCACATGTGAGCTAGATGCAACAATAAAATGCAACAATCAAATGGTGAGCCACCTAGGGCTAAATGCAACAATGAAATGCGGCACATGTGAGCTAGATGCAACAATCAAATGAGGAGCCACCTAGGGCTAAATGCAACAATGATATGGGGCACATGTGAGCTAGATGCAACAATCAAATGGGGAGCCACCTAGGGCTAAATGCAGCAATCAGATGGTAATCAGCATATGGGCTAAATGCAACAATCAAATGGGGAGCCACCTAGGGCTAAATGCAACAATCAAATGGGGCACATGTGAGCTAGATGCAACAATAAAATGCAACAATCAAATGGGGAGCCACCTAGGGCTAAATGCAACAATCAGATGGTAAGCAGCATATGGGCTAAATGCAACAATCAAATGGGGAGCCACCTAGGGCTAAATGCAATAATCAAATGGGGAGCCACCTAGGGCTAAATGCAACAATCAAATGGGACACATGTGAGCTAGATGCAACAATCAAATGGGGAGCCACCTAGGGCTTAATGCAACAATGGGTGCTGTGGCAGTAATCAGCATGGGCATGGCTAGATACAGGCAGGCCCAAATCACAGTGGCTGGGCTACAGGGCGGAGGCTGGCTAAAATTAGTTTAGGCTCAAAGTGATCTGATACGCAGTGGGTTGGAGACAGTGGTCAATTTGAGGTAAATGCAAGCATCAGTGATAGCCGATGGTGCATGCGAGAGGGATTTGCCGTTTGGAAGTGTTGTGCATTTGAAATATGTGGTTACATTTTAGTACAAGACATTTATGTACTGAATACATCGATAAACTTGAGCAATGTAGTTAAGAGCAGTGCCATCAACGACATCAGATATCAGATAAGCGCTGGTACCATATGTCGAGGCAGAGACAGGCGTTAGGCAGCAGCGATATTAAACCAAATAAATGTGAGTTGTTATATTGTTAAAGTTTTGGCTTGAGTTTGAGCAAGAGTACAGAGGATGGCTATTGTAGTGAACCGTAGGATATTGGTCAGCCTGGTCTTGTCTGAACACAGGCGTCAGGAGAGGTCAGACCGGATGTGCTTATGGACAGACCGAGAGACAGGCAGGGCTTGGTGGTACTCACTTTGAATAGGTCAGCTGGCCTGAAACTCTGGGCGATGCGGCTGTCAGAATGCGGACACTGCTCCAACAGTGTAGTAAGGCTCCTACTCCACCACAAGGTGAACAGCTGGTGACTACTGCATATGTTGGCCAGCGCTGCACGCATATGCGCAAACAGGCGCAAACAGGGCCTTAATTCCGTGGGCCTTGCCGAGCGTGGGCGGCTTCCGCCTGCCGGCGGAACTTCTTGATTTAAATAAATGCTGCGTTGCTTAGCAACGTGATGCTGCCCTTTGTGGGAGGCGGGCGGCCATTTTAGGAGTAGCCATCGGCCTGGTAGTGGGAGCCAGAAGCAGCGTAGAACATCGAGGGACTGCTTTGCTTGGTATGTTTAGAATAAAAGTGTGCAAAAGGCACATTGGCTCGTTGCTGGAGCGGGGTCGCCTTTTGCATGCAGGGAGCGCTTGAGGTGCGCTCGATTGCTTTACTGCTCATGCAGCGCTCGAGGGTCGCGGAATAGGTGTTGTAGGTCTGTTGGTGGTGCGGAGAGAGCTCCTGCTATTAGTGAGATGGCCTCTCCTATTACATCTCTTGCATAACTCCTTCATGGCTGGGCATTTATCACTTGAAGCTAAATGAAACAGGCTATTGCACCTGTAACATCGATGTTTGTCATATTCTCCTTTATTTTTAGTCTTTATATATTTCTTCTTCGCATTCATTATTTCTTTCTTGATAAAACCTTTTCTCTTTGTATAGTCATTTCCCTCTATAGCCAATACTTCTGGAATCTGTGCCATTTTCTCTTTCTTATTATCATCATCATTTCTCCTTTCAAGTTCTTTCAGACACTTATTGGTATGCTCCACTTCTTTTGCATCTCTAATTACTTCTTCTAAAGAAGGATTTCCTCATGCCCAAAGAGATTCTCTTATTTTGCTATCTTCGCATTCTAACATGAACTGATCATGAAGTCTTTCATTAAGTGTAATCCCAAAATTACAAGATGTGACCAAACCTCGCAAAGCAGTGATATATTGCTCAATAGTTTCATTCTCTTCTTGCTTTCTCTTGCCAAAATGATATCTTTCTAGAATGATGCTGACTGTTTTGTCATAATGGCAATCTAATATTTTGATACATTTTTCATATTCAGTAAGTCCAACAGCATTTTCTTCAGCAATCATTATCGCAGCATAATGACCGATCCCAATGTCTGTAAGGCTTTTAGCACATGGTGGTAGTAGCAATAAATGTTTTCAAGTTTTGGTGGTGAAGTAAACATGTCACTTTAATAGTCACTTTAATAGTGAGTAAAGTATATAGTCAAACTGAGTCAGTACATTTTAAACAACAATGTTTATTTACAAACTTGGTTAAGTGGGGGCAGGTTTAACATGACCATCATTATGTGTCACGTAAAAGTAAACAGTTATTCTAATTAAAGCATTTTACCATATTTTGACTTTATCTTTGGTGTGTTAAAAAGGATGTTGCAGCAAAAAAACAAAGTCCTAATTGAGAGGAAGTGACGTGCTGAAAAAATTCTTACTTGAAAATTGCATTGTTGCTTCCCGGTTTGCTTTTTGAAGACAAGATTCTGAATGGTTGAGAGGAGGTCACTAATGATGTTCAAGCGCTAATTAAGCAATAGGCCCCGAGCAGGGTGGCATTACCTGAAGTGGTAATTTGCCCCCTGCGAGGTGCATATTGCTATTAGTACCCCTGCTAGTAAGACCGGGGTACTAAGAGCATTTATTTTCTGTTATGAAATGCTCTGGTGTTTCGGAAAATAAAAAATGCCTGTCGGGGAAGGGAAAACAAAGTCTGTTTTCCTTTTCCATGGCGGCTATTGAAAATTAATGTAAAAAGGTAAACAAACACAATGCCCACCATGGAAAAGGAGAAGGGACTACAAATAGTCCCTTCTCCCTTTCCATGAAGGCCTTTCAAAAAATAGGGAAAATGTAAACTAAGAAAATCGCCACCATGGAAAGGAAGAAGGCACTATGTGGCCATGATGGCCTGTCGCGAATCGGCAGTGGACGAACTGGGGACAGAAGTGTTCCCAGTGCGTGCGATCCCGAAATGGACAAAAAAGAAGGTAAGTGGGGTTGGGAGGGCAGGGACAGGATTCTTTGGATTGGGGGGTGGAGGGAGGGGACACCAATTGCATCGATCCCCGGAGGGGGAAGATGGCAGCCCGAGTTGTGTGGTGGCTCAGAGCCACCTCATTGGCTGAGTGGCTGCCACCCCCTGCCGGGAACAGAAAGGAAGGAACATTGTGGGGGAGAGGGTACTAAGAGTACCCCTCACCGGGTACTATTAGTACTTAATTGATGGAGGAAAGACTGAGTCGGCCTTGCAGGATTTGAACCGGGTTTAGCACATGTAAACATCTGAGACAAGCACTTACCTCTCTAAACTTTTTACCATTTATGATGCTCCAGTACCCTGGGAGTTTGCCGGGGGGGGGCGGTATTAAACATGTGTCATTGGTAGGAGATAAGGGATTAAGGATTTAGCTTTTGTGTCCATGCTCCTGGAATGGCGGCAGGAACTTTAAGCATGTGAGTGTTTGCACTTCTTTCTTGAACCAAAGGAGGGGGTGAGGCTATCATAAAGGCAGCGAATGGTCACTTGTTCATTCATTTTTAACTTATGCAACATATACAGGTTCATCAATATGCATTCCATTTACATACTGTACTACAGTCATTGCATACGTGGAAAGAGAGATATAACGGTGTAGCGGGCATGGGTCAGAGAAGACCAGGAGGACAGGACCAGGAAACTGTGGAAAGGAGAGTGGGCAGATGGGTATGATAGGGTAGAGATGTGAGGTCACCAGGAATATTTACAAAGCACATTTAGCGAAAGAATAGTCTTTCAGATACCATATAGTTCCATAATATTTGACCAGATGAAATTGTGTCTTTCTTGGGTTTCATCTTGGATGGAGGTTCTCCTCTTCAAACCAGCCAGCTTCTCTAGATCCAGCAGCCATGTGTCAACTGATCGCCCGGTCCTCTACTTCCATACCCAGGGGCTCGCTCTCGTTTCACTTGTGACAGCCCTCCATAACCATAGCAGCCCCTTATACCTTTTTTTGTGCCATGCATTTGTTTGACAAGAGGGCAGCAAGGCACATCCAGTCTCCCGGTAGAGGTGGCATTCCACATCAATATGATGAGAAAACCCAGTGTTCTATGTATCTCCCTATAGCAACTGAACCATCAAAGGATTCAGGCAATAAAAGATAGCTATTCACTTTTACACCTGGCTCAATTATCCACAGGCCTATTGCCAAGGGTTCTATGTCATTTCATCGAATAGATTTCAACGAATAGGAATTAGTCCATTTTGATTTTCTTTATGTCAATATTCCCACGAATGTAAGCAGGGAGGAACCCCACAACCCTCTACCCCAACTTCCTCTATCGTTAATTAAAACGATAACCCACCCACCCACATATATTTACGGCCACAGTCTATAAATTAGTCAAATTCGTATTCGATTAAATATACCACGATGTAACCTGCTATTCCCTTGCTAAGCAGTATTTTATGGGCCAATTAATGCATGTGTTTCAAATGCCCTCCCTGTTTCGTATGACATAACTGGTAAGCATTCTGACTGGTCCATTTCACTTTCAGTTTGGAAGGCAATAAAAACAGGCCTCCATGAGCACTGTTTTCCCCGGTGTGATGCTGAATTGCATCTTGTCATCTTGCCCTACACTGAGCCCATACCCCACACAGAGCTCAGCCCACCACTTTCTGGAGCCAGCCTCGGCTTAGCTCAGATCCTAGTAGAGCATAGTATCCCGGTAATATATTTTTGCCAAGAGCCTACTTTAGCATAGAGCATAACCTAGTGCCTTGACCAGAGCTCTGCCCCTCATGGAGGTCAATCTTCGCAGCTACACACTGATACCCTTTTTGCAGGAATGCCACCCTAGCCAAGACCGCGTAATCGTCAACAGACCTGGCACCCAGTGTTGCCCAGCATATTATAGCCCCAGCCAAAATCCCGAACTGTCCACACCAAACCTTTTAAGGAGCTTGGCCTTTTTTACATATCAATGGTGCCAAACAAATTTCAGAGCCCACCCATGAAATCCAGCCTGACTCAATCTTCCATCCTGAACCCAGCCTAGGATAAACTCCATCCCACAGTTCAGCCTGGCTCCCAGCCAGGCCTGGACACCAGCCATGCCTGAGTTCCGATTTGGACTCTGCCACTGCCCAGAGCCCTACCAAGCATCCGGATGAGTTAAACCCAGTTACAAACCCTGTCTTGCCCAGACTAAGACCAGCAGATAGTCTGAATTGCTTTTTTGGCCACAGTCCCTGCTAGTTCATAGCTCAATAAAGGCCCAGCACAGCTTCTGGGTGGAGCTTACATGAGGTTAATACATTCTCTATCGGATTATCTCAACATTTGACTTACGCAGGTTACTGTACGCTTGCATATTTTAAAATATTGGAAACAATAAGATTGGTGTGTTTATTACCACAAGTGCTAGCTACTGCATGGACCTGCTTGGACTGACAGTACTAGATGTGACTTGGGCCTACCAACCAATCTTTTTCCAGGCCTGTCATTTTAGCCAGTTCCTTGGAGCTCTACATGGCACTTGAGAATGCCTGTGGGTTGTACCCTTGGATCAGTCAGGTGTACTACTTCTAGGGATCAAATGTTTGCTGAATGCCACCCGGCTCATGAAACAAGACAGGAAGTAGCAATATATTCCTGCATGCTTTCAGAGGAGCATTGTAACCATCTTGACTCTGACTTGAATGGTCACAGATAATCAAGATCGGTTGAGGTTGTATACTCAAAGGAAGGAACTTGCCTCACCATCACAGGAGCCATGTTCTGCCCCAGGTGGAAGCTTTCAAATCAGACACTGGGAGACCTTTGCATATAAAGCATTGCCACAGCCCAGCGTTGGTAGCCTACATCTCCCCAAATATTTTGGACCACGACTCCCATGATCCCTCACTATTGTCTATACTGGTTCAGGCTGTTGGGAGTTGTAACCCAAATCCTGCCTGCAATAATCTAAGCATCTTGATAGGAAGCCATGAATCAATCACACTTGTTCTATTATGTCAAAACAAAGCACACATGCTTAAAAGGCCTTACATTCAAAAATACATAAACAATGCATCATATAAGGGTCTTTTCTGTGCAGGCAGACAAACTGAATCCATTTCTTTTTGTTGTGCATGAGTGCGAGGTCAATCACTCTCTAGCTTTTGGATTTTTTAAACTTATGGTTTCTTTCAAATCCATCTGTTTGTCATCAGCCAGAGCATCACTTGCCTGCAGTTGGATCTCGGATGGTCAAATACACAACTTCTGAGATGAGCCTCTCACAATGAACTCACAAAGGCCCCCCTGTTAGTCCCTGGGTTCCTCCAAAGATCAGGGAGCAGGCCAAACTCTTCCCACATCCTCATAGAATTGACATGAGTGCCACTTGTGGTTAACCTGGCTTCCTCTGCTTTCATCCACTGTCATCATAGCCATCATGGGCTGGACCCTCTGTTACAGAAAATGGGGTGGTGTGCATTGATCAATCCTTGAACTTGATTCATGTGGATCCAACTTTTGTCTATCGAAAGCTCTGAATCTCCAGGGAGGATGCGATGAAATCACAATATGGGAAGAAGGGGCTGTATTTTTGCCACTTGGACCTTGAAAGTGCCTTTATTACCTTTACCTGTCCACTCAAGGATGTTAGGCAACTTAGAAGACATCTGACTGAGTTAAGTATCCAATTAGATGTGTTTAGACATCTTACATCAATGTCTTCCTACAAAACAAGGCCTTTGAGTCTTTCCCCCACGCTGAGGAGGCCATCAAGACTCATCAGGAAGAACTACCTAATGGGTGTTCTTCTGTGGGAGATCATTGTGCTCATTGGGATATTCTATGTGTATCATTCTGTCTTATGCACAAGCCTTTAGAATATCTTTATACTTGTGAACTTTACTTTCTTGTTCTCTCGAAGCTTTCAACAAGACTGGGACATTTATTTTATAAATAGCACAATTAACACAAGAAGCTGAAAGATAAAGTGAAATCAGTGGTGCTACAATATTACTAGATCCTGACTGCCCTATTGTGTAATAAACTTAGCAGGTGGTGGAGGAGGTGGAAATACCTGTGAAAGAGAAGGTGGGCATGGGATTGGCCGTGCTAACTGCTGAGCTGTTCGATTCGGACACTCGGACTTCCAATGTCCAAACTACTTGCAGTAATCACACTGATCATGCATATTCCACGTCTGTATATCTTGAGCTCATCTATGACCCACTCTAGCTGGTGCTATTCTTCCTCTGCCCTGTCCTCTTCCTCTAAAATTAATGCCTGCTCAGTACCCCACCCTTTCTTGCTAGGGCGTCCTTGGAGAGGTTGCAAATTCCTTTGAGCTTAGGACATGCCATTAGGCCACTGTACGCTGGAAACAGTGCTCATATTCGTTGGGGGCCTAATGGCGAAATGACAGAGCAAGTGCCTTTTGGAATTAGACAGGGATGGCCGCTGGCCCCTCTTTTTTGCTATTGTATTAATGACATTGCCTCTGATTTGCATGAAGGGGCCAAGGATGTTCCAGGTTTGGGTTCTCACAAATGGAGCCTACTTCTCTGCACAGACGATGCTGTTTTCCTGGCCCAAACTCCGGTGGGAATTAAAAATCACCTTGATGCCTTTGGGAAATTATGTGCTGCAAAAGGTCTTCGTATCAAACAGTCAGAAACAAAGATAATGGTCGATGCCCCCCATGGGCGTTATCCTTGATTAGTAACCACATTTTATGTAAATTACTGCCTGCTGGAGTTGGTGGATTCTTTTAATTATATGGATTTGGCCTTTTCTCACAAACTAAAATAGGCATCCCAGTCTGCGAGGAGCGCCCTGATGATTCCATGTTAATGTGGCCTCATTGCTAGTATGGTCTCTCGACTGGGTGGGAGGTAATTTCGAAACCCCTAAAATGCTACTCAACACAAGCGGTCCAGGCAATGTTCTATGGAGCCAAGTTATGGTATGGGCTGACTGTGTGTCTATTCAAGAGAATACATAGTTATTGGCGTGTTTATCAATGCACCCTCTGTCCCAGCTGCCTGTGAAGTAGGGTGAGTCCAGATTAAATATATCATTATGCTCCTACCCGTGATGTAGTGGCTGAGGGTTTGGAACTCAGAGGTTCTTGCACCATGTAGGGAAGAGCGAAAGAGTGGCTTTCCATGGCTGGAGGCAGATTGCTGCCATGGTTTACACACGTGCGAGCTATGCTTACTAACAATGGACTTGTTGATCTATGGTCAAACCCTACAAAACGGTGTTCTGGATATAAAAGCTTTGTGAGGACTTTGTTTAATCATTGGGCATGGGGTAGGATGATTGACTTTTGCCTTATGAGTAAGCGGGCAGCTAAATATCTCTCGATCAAAAGGCTTTGCGGCCCTGAGCAGTATTTCAACCTCAATATGAATCCGAAAGAGTGTGTATTTTTGAAATGTAGACGTGGCATTTTGCCGCTTGCGTGCTACACTTGCAAATGTGGGGAGAATATGTCCTCTGTGTGTCTCTGCTGTCTTGCTCCAGTTGAGGACGAAATGCACTTTTTCTGATTGTGTCCTGCCTATGCAAGGGAGAGATCACATTGGCTGAAGCCAATCTGGTTGTGCCTAGATGCAAGATCTGCATTTGTTGCGCTTGAATCCTTAAAATGTGTCACTTTATTAGCAGAAATTAAAGCTATTGTAGCCTTTTTTTAATTTTGCTTTTAGGAAGCTGTTTTGCTTGCCCTAAAGTTTTTAAGCCATTTATGATGTTCTGTATTTGTTGTAAGATTGTGTTATTCTTGTGTTTGTATTGTGTGATCTTTTATGGTTTGATATCACCGAAATAAAGATTTTACTACTAATGGTGGTTCAAATCCAGCAACTGTACCGTTGTATGTGTGTCAAAAAGACAAAATACCATCAATCGCCTCCGAAGGCTGCCCCCCACAATGTGTAACAGCGTCAGGCAGACCCAGAATGTCACCATGACGGGGAGCGAGCTTCAGAGATGGTAGCTATGTTGGGTGGAGTGGCTATGAGGAGAGGGGGCCGGAGGATATGTGGGAGGGCAAGCAGGCTATAGGGCTATCATGTGGGGTTTGGGGAACAGGATTGTTTGGATGCCGCTGCCACAGGTTGCAGGGGCGGAGGCTGGGTGGGGAGGCAGACTGCATGGCAGGCTCGGGAGGTTAGAACCCTCCATGGATCATGTCTGATAGAGGGTGGGCGATTTTGACAAAAATCCATCCGCTGCAGGCCACACTGAATGGGCCAATAAAAAGCTTTATTTTTTTGGATGAGGTCTTCAGTGGATGGATTTGTCACATTGAACCTCACAGTCACTATTGAATTGCCTTCCACAGGAACATGTCTCAAACGGTACCCTGCAGTGTCAGTTTGAGAGGGCGAGAGATTATGGCCCTTTAGGAACGTGCATTCAATGGATAGGTTCACCCAGAATAACTCTGAGTCCAAATAATCAAACAAACTTAGGAATAGGGCAAAGTACTCTTTTACTCACAGTGATCTAAAACAGGGCGTTTACAACGAACATCAACGGACGTACGCTCAGGTTCTCTCAGCAATCTTTTAAAAAAACAAAGGTTATATATCAAAAATACGTCAGAGGGGATGTCATACTACGTGGCAAATAATGACAACCCTACTAAGGGTCGGGATAGGCTTAAGGGGAACATCTAAATACACATTCTATATCGGTAAGATAGCTCAGCGTGTTGAGCGCTCGCTGCTGCGATATGAGCATGATATGCAGGTCGCAGGTTCGAATCCTGGCAAGGCCAACTCAGCCTTTCATCCTTCCGAGATCGATAAATGAGTACCAATTTCGGTTGGGTGATATTGTATGTAAAGTTGTGCTCTGTAAAGCACTTTGGATTAAGGCGCTATATGAATAACACATCATTATCATTAACTAGGATTGTGATTGGCTTCCCACTGTCAGGTGGAACACATATGCCTACCTCTAAAACATGTCTTTAGATACACTGTCGTCCTTGGTTTTCATACTATCCGGTTATATGGACCACTACAATTGATTGGCACTCTTGTGTTATGTCTGGAACATTCGGTTCACTTAGCAGCACATAAGCCCATACCCAGGGGCAAGGTGATGGGGCATGAAACTACCTCCTCACCCAATTAGCCCAGCATCTCTCATCACCCAAGCCTTCTGTCATGAAGATTGTCTTTGCGCTTGGCCTTGCAAAAGTATCCTTGTATTCAGAATGCATGCGAGTGTGAGCACTCATATCGTGTGCTGGGACTCCAAGATCGAACTCTATTTTCATCCTTGGCCCACGTGACAGGACAACATGATTTGTTCCATTTTGTAGGTTTTAAATGCTCTAAATGAATACAACTTGGCACTCTTGGTGTTCTTTCTTTACACCTTAACAAGGGATGATTCATCCTTCGCCCGGTCGCTCCTTTCCAGAATAGATAGCTGACCTTGACTGCTTCAGTCTTCACTCCAGGCCAGACAACCTCGCCATGCATCTCCACGATTTAGCTTATTCTTGCTGCGACACAGTTTTCCCTTTCCTCACATGGGTCCTGGCTTACTAAATTCATGATACCGATGTCCAGCTTTTATATAATGGCGGCTTCGCCTGCATTCCATTTATTACGTATAGCTTCTATGATGACTTAGTCTACTTGCGATTTAGCATCTGTACAATTATTGAACGGTTGATTCTCTGCAGCACTTTGTGCACGTGTAATGTTCTTTTTCATATTTCAAGTTCCCTTGATTCTTTACTTTGTCATTCATTTCTGTAGGATCCATACATCATCTTCATCCAGTATCTCGGGACGTCGTATATGTCTCTTGTGACGTTACTAGCTTCTTTCTTTGCTCTTTTTCATATTCGTTCAGGGAGTTCCTCCCTTAGGTTGTTGTCCCTTAGGGGATACATTTGATAGGGTTGTCTCAATGGGTATCTTCTTTTGAACACATGGTGCACTATTGGCACAACTGCTGGTGTAAGACACAGAACGATCTCAGGTATCCAACATATGGGAGGCAGGAGCAGGGTTTCCTACAGAGGCATGCCCCTACTCCTCTACATTTCCCTCTCTGGTCGAGTCCTTGACAACCTCCTCAATCATTTCCACATCCTGGCATTTTCTCGTGAAGTAGTGTTTCGTTGGTGTCCATATCTTCATCACCACCCTCAGAGTGCCTGCTGATTTGACATGTTCATCTACACTCCAGGTCATGTAGTTACATTGACCATTCGGGGTACAATAGATGCATCATCCCATGTACTTCTTATGATTCTTTGGATATAGGAACTTTGTTCCCTCAGGTGCTACAATACTGGCCTCTATGTATTTCCTGACAGTGTCATCAGTCAGCTCCTTGGCATTTGATTCAGGTGTGACAAAAATCATGATCTTCATCCCTACCACCGTCTATGACATTTTCTTGCATTGAGCAATCACCATCGTGACTACACAGAATCCAAACACTAGCACCATTATTATTCATAGAACCTTGAATATGTTTGCCAACCACTGTGGAATCAATGAGAACAAGGAGGGAAAACAGAAGTCATCTTCACTGTCATCTGTCTCGTCTTTCATCTTGGCATGCAGGTCTGTTAACGACGTTATGGCCTCTGTCAAGGTTCTATTCAGGTAATCATGAGAAGATATTAATGTGCAACATGATGGCACGGTTTTGGCTCAAACTCCCCCTTCCATCACTGTGATCATATCAAGGACATATCGATTCTGGAGGGTCATCAGTCGTATGGCCCTCAGCTCTTAATGGCGTTGAATCCCTTTATGGTAGCATTAATTGTCTGCAAAAGCTCATACCTAGTGATCTGTAACCATTTGGCATTTGCTACTGTCTGAATTCCAGGCATGAATATAGTTGTCATTATCATAGCAGTCCTGCTGAACAACCTGTGCTCCTCATGAATAGTGTCATACACTGATTTTGATTTGGCTGAGAAATAATGTTCTCTTTTTGTCCGATGGAGAAATTCAAGCGATCTTCTCTTTCTCAAGTGGGTATCCACCTTTGGAAATTCACCAATGTTCTGAGGAATAACTAATGCTAGAACATGAATGAGTACCAGGGAACACACTCCTCCCAATCCTTGGGAAACTTCAAATAGGCTTTAGATCCACAATCTCAGTATCGATCGATAATGACAGCCGTCCCTCCTCCCATTCTTGGGACATCAATTGTGGTCTTGCATTCTTTGTTATATCCCACATGGTTCTTTCCATGTCTTCGGGGGGCATAGTGTCATATTAACCAACTGGATTACAACTACTGGTCCTGATGCATCTTCTACCCATATCAATAGTTTGGAGTGCTTGGCCCATTACTTTAAGCATCCGTCATTCACTTTTTGCACTTCTTGCACGTAGTCTGCCTTCAGAAGATGAGCTGCACAGGACACCATTCCTTCTTCCCATCCCTTCTTGGTATTCACTCATCCATAGATCAACATTTGAGTTTGTTCCCAACATCCATGTGATCCTGCTATTTCTGTCACATCAGAACAATGCCTTCTCTTAATTTCTTCAATGATCCCCTCCTCCTGTCCTGAGGCAAGACACACAAGCATATTGCTTTTCCATTCATGCTCCTTCTCCATTTGTGTGGTCTTGATATAGTCATCCTGGTATGGAAACAACCATTTTGATCTCCATCGCAAGGTCGCCCAACTTCCTTGAAACTGTCCTCGAGTAGTATATGCTGCAAGATGGCTGAGGCACTTCACATCACGTTCTGAAACCTCCTTTGAAATGAAATTCCTTACTGTGTTCATGGCACAGGGGATGAGAGAGAAGACATAGCAACTCTCATCAGATGCTCTTTCCCCCAACATTTTCATGTGTTGATACAACATGTTATTCCCCAGGTGAGATGCATTATCTAGGTATGTATTTATCCCTTCATTGTCTTCATCTGCATCTCTTTTATGTCTCCCATTATACTTATAGAGATCAAAGATTTTGTCATTATTTGTTTTCATAGTGGTGAGAACCATTATAGCTTTTTCCTCAGTAGAAACATTAAGATGATAGAGACTGTGAAAGATGAACAGAAAGACAACGAGAACAATCATGGAAATATATATCAGGCATACAAATCTGGGAAACCATTTCTCGCGGCATCTTATTGCTTGCCGAATTTGTTCATTCGCTATTATCATGCCATTTTCTTCATCAATAATTTTTAATACACTCATCAACTTTCTTTTATGTCTGCAACTGTATAATTTGTTCAAGTATAGCAATATGGAGGCTTCTTATCACTGCACCGTTTTCAGGATCCTGTAAGAAAGTCTGAATTTTAACATCTCTTCTAACAAGAGCAGGGTAAGACTAAGGAATGAACCCAAAGACAGCAACCGCAAGCCAATTAACAATTCTGTCTGCCGGTACCAAGTGTTTTTATCACTTTAAAACAAATATTCTCCACAAAATGATTCTGGGTACTAATCACTTTTCCAATTTCTGATCCATTATTCTTTGCTTCAATATTTTTCTAAAAGTTCAATTAAAAATGTCTGGAATTCTCTACAAGTCCTTGCACTTCCTGCTAAAATGTATATAAGGAGTGTCTATTGAATTCCAGTCCAAATAAAGTATGTGTTTTATCACTCATTGCTTTATCGTCCTTCTGCTTAGTCATCGATCGGTTCTGCACAGGTGAAAATTCTTCTTCTTGTCTTTCTTCTGAATCAGCAACAGTGGGAGGGAGGGTCTCACCTTTATAAATCTTAACGTCGTTTAAGTGGAGTCAAGCGCTTCTTCCTTGTATCTTACCTGCAGAATGGGACACTTCTTCAACACAAAATGGGCCATGGAAACGTGGCGCATGCCACTTCCTGGTAAAATTCTTGATCAGGTCTAGGTCCCCAATATATGACTTAGGTGGTGGTAATAGTTGACTTGGATTGGTTGCCAAATTATCTTCTTCTGTGTTCTTAGACCGACCCACTTTATCTGAAATGAAAGATAATCATGCATCTTATCACCTAAAGTTTTGCTACACTCTGGGCATCACTCTTAATCCTAGATTCAGGTGTAAGGGGTGTTCTCATTTGACGCCCTGCAACTAGATTGTGCGGGGTGAGGTGGTAGCCCGATCCTGGCTGATTCCGAAGGGCCTACAAGGCCAGGGGCAGGCAATACAGCCATCCCTTCTTCAAAGTCATTTTAATTTTGGTGATCCTTTCTTTGAGGAGGCCGTTGAGTCTCTCAAATATTCCGTTCACCTGCAGGTGATAAGCAGAGGAAAATGTGTACTTTATGCTTAACAGAAGCCCTATCTGTTCAAATAGTTCATTGAAGAAATGGGGCCCATTATCAGATCTTAGCACTTCACACACATACCACCTTTGGAATACTTTGCACACTAAAAACTTTGCTGCACAGGTGGCATCAGGGTGTGTACACGGACTTGCCTCGATCCACCTAGAAAAGGGACACACAACCACTAATGGATACCTATATCCATTAAATGTCTGCAGCATGTCGACATAGTCGATATGTAAATGCTGAAATTGACCATTCGCTCGAGGTATCACTCCTCTAATCGTTCTTAGTGTGTGCATAGCAGTAAACCTTTGACACACAATAAAATTCACCATAAATAGTGCAACATGCTCCAACAAATGAGGAATGAACCAGTCTTCTGCAATATAAGCAGGAAGATTTTCTCTAGTTACATGCACAGGGTAATGCCACTGTTCAAGCGTGACTTTCAATAAAGTTACCGGCAACACTGGCTTTCCAATGCTGTCCTCTCACCATAATGCATCCATGTGGGATAAAAAAAACTTCCCCTTTGCTTCCACAGTTCTTGCTCTTTTTTGTGGTATGCTTCCCTGTATTTCTATCAATTGGCTTATTGACAATGTATTAAACCCCTCTTGTACTAACATAGTCGTGCTTGAGTTCTCTTTAATATATTCAGTATGAAAACTCAAAATTTCTGGAGAGTCTGCAACCCATTTGGCTTCTACGTCTGCGGCTTCGTTCCCGCAAGAGATACAATCTGTTCGTGCAGTATGTGCTGCACATTTAACAAATGCTATGGCTACTGGAGTTGCAGTGCCTTAATGAGCCTATCCAACAAGGATGCATTTTGCACTGGAGTGCCGTCTGTGCGGAGGTAGCCACTCCTCTTCCAACGTGCTAACCCTGCATGTACGGTTGATGTCACATATGCCAAGTCACTGTACAACATCACTACCTGCCCTTTATGCTTCTCAAGTGCGACAATAAGTGCTACTAAATCTGTTGCTTCCGCTGAAAATTGAGACGTAGTCTTGCACTTGCTACTACTACAAATTCTCCATTTAATCTGTGTTTCACCACTGCAGCACCTGAATTTGTTTCCCCACTAGTCTGATCAATTTTCGAAGAACATCAATAAAAATAATCCCCCCCTACTGCTAAAGTATTCTCCTTGACACGGGGTATATCATCATAAAATTCAACATGATTGGCTTAGTCATGCACATGATCACCTTCTTCTACGGGTTCAGATATGAACGTGGCAGGGTTCACTATTTTACATCTTACGATTTTAATCACTGGATTAGAAATCATTACCTCATCAGCTAATGCTCTTTGGGATGGCAGTGTGCCCTTGGGTTTCTCTAAAATGGCAAATAGAGCAAGCTCCACGAAAAGAGTCATAGAGCAGCCCATGACAACACTTGTGAATTTCTCAATTGCAAACTCGGCGGCTGCCAAATATTGTTCACAAGGGAAGTGTCCTCTCATAACTGTATCTAAAATACCACTGTAATATGCCAAAGGTTTGTACCCCAAGGTGGTTCTTTGTGTAAGTACTGCTGTCATTACTGACCCATCTGTGTGTGAAAACAAATCAAATTCCTCCCCATAATTGGGAATTCCTAAAACGGTGGCTGTGCAAATTGCCTTTTTTCAATTCCTCAAATCCTTCCTCCATTTCTTCAGTCAATTCTAATTTTGTTTTACCAACTTCTGCTTTCTTTAATGCTTGCAGAAGGTGCCTTGTGTAGTACAATAATGAAACACCCAGGCTCTAACGCAATTGCACAAACCCAAAAACTGTTGCATCTGTCTCACTGTGTTAGGTTTAGATGTTTTCATGATTGCCTCAGCTCTCTAAAGTGTCACTTTCTTTCCTTCATTCAAAATCAACTGACCTATGTATAACACCTCTCCTTGGCAGTACTGTTACTTCTCTTTGTCCACCTTATCTCCCTTGTCTGCTAGATTAGTCATTAATCGGATAGAGTCCTGTCTGCACTCATCCTCTGTTTTACTGCAAATCAATAGGTCATCTACGTATTGTATCACCACACTTTCGAGATCGATATTGCCTAGATCCATCTGTAGGACTGGGACTCACAGTACCCTTGAGGCAGCCTAGTATGTTTTCATCTTTTTTGGCGAAGGTAATTAAAGTCAAGTCTTGGGAGTCCTTATGCAACGGGATCAAGAAAAATGCATTTTTCAAATCAATCACCGTGAAATATCAAGCTTCTACTGGGATACTATATAAAATTGTCACCGGATTAGGAACTAAAGAAAACTCTGCATCTACAATTTGGTTAAGAGGTCGCAAATCCTGGATCAATCTCCATGACCCTCCTTTAGATTTTTTTATCTGATACACCGCGGTATTACACAATGACTCTGATGGCACCAGAATCCCCGGATTCATCAGTGCTGAACTAGTCAGAAATATACCTTCATCACCTTCTCGAGACATGGGGTACTGCTTAGCTTGGGGTAGGAATGCTCCTGGCGTAAGCTTTATTTTAACCTCCCCTATCCCCTTACTAAATTCATGATGCAAATGTCCAGCTTCTATATAATGGCGGCATCGCCTGCATTCTATTTACTATGTATAGCCAGCTTCTATGATGACTTAGTCTTTCATGCGTTTCAGCGTCTGTACAATTATTGAACGGTTGATTCTCTGCAGCAGTTTGTGCATGTGTAATATTCTTTTTTTCGTATTTCAAAGTTCACTTGATTCTTTACCTCGTCATTAGTTTCTGTAGGATCCATACATCCTCTTCAGCCAGTATCTTGGGACGTCGTATATGTCTCTTGTGGTGTCACTAGATTCTATATTTGCTCTTTTTCATATTCCTTCAGGGAGTTCCTCCCTTAGGTTGCCGTCCCTTTGGGGATACATTCGATAGGGTTGTCTCAACGCGCTGCGGTATTGGCACAACTGCTGGTGTCAAACACGGCACAATCTCAGGTCTCCAACATATGGGGGGTAGGAGGGCATGGTTTCCTGAAGACGCATGAAACTGCTCCTCTACAGGTGTGTTAGGGAATGCTTCAAAGTTTGCAGATGCAAGTTAAGTGCCACAAATATTAGAAAATCAGCCATCTATCCCACAGTGCAGCAATAGCTGAAAGCAATCGTGACGTAGAGCCTCCCAGTGATCACATAGGAGTGGATTGGCTATATGCTGGTTCACTGAGAGATGAGTCTGGGCTCTGAAAATGATTCTGACTCTTCCCCTCTGTGACATGGCAGGGCAGATACAGCTGTCTGGAATTGGCATGGTACCAGATTCAATTTGGCAGGATTGTACGACTCTGAAATATCGACTGGAGTTTCTTTGGTGGGGGTGACACTTGCAGTGCCACATGAAGTCTACTGCAACATTTCCTCTCCTTAGGCAAAGCCACATTTGCTTGTTCTGCTTTCAATTCTTTTAAATGGTCTTGTAGTTTTCCTTGGGTGTCTCTAAGATTTCTGGTCTTGGACACCTTTTTAGTAGCTTCTGTGTACCAGTTCCCGTTTTTGCAGAAGGTAAGACAAGGGCTACATTGTATGGAGGTCTCTGCCACTCTTTTGCATTGCCAAATGCTATAGTTCTGGAATACAAAAACTGACACGGTTGATGATTGACTGCTCAGTAACCACTCTCTTCACAACATTGCCAAGATGTCATGCCCCACGCAGTAAGGCTGAGACACAGTTTATTCTCTCATTACTTAAACATCAGCAGCTGTTCAGAGATGGGAGAGGAAAGAGACGAGTGTTATACACACACAGGGATAGATATATAAGCCTGATCAGGTTTTGTTGCCAGGCACAACAGGTTTATTGGGTTGGGAATGGGTGGCTAGACAACAAATCCTTGCACTTTTCAGCACCTGTACAGTATTCTCAATTACCAGCCCTGCAAACGCCTTTCTCCCACTTATAACGCCTTGTGAGCCTTGCAAGGTTGTGCAAGGTTGTCAGATTTGCTTTGTAATTGTGCATGGACATTTTAATATTCCTTCAAGAATAGTTCATACAAGAATACTGTCTCTCTGCACTGAAGATTTACCCCATAAATGTCATGCATGGGTTCAAGTGCTCCTATTTGTGACAA
Organism: Ambystoma mexicanum; assembly: GCF_040938575.1. Lineage (NCBI taxonomy): Eukaryota > Metazoa > Chordata > Amphibia > Caudata > Ambystomatidae > Ambystoma > Ambystoma mexicanum. The sequence continues at coordinate 1,425,132,435 of NC_090922.1, forward strand.
CTGGCTGTCACTTAACCAGACAGGATTTCAAGAGCACTATTTTCAAGGTTCCAGAGAAACAGTTATATAGAAAACGTAATGCGCTTAATAAATTCAAAATAAAATTCAAACACAAATACACTATAAACAAAACAAAGAGCAATTCAATCTTAACTATTTACCAGACTATCCGCTTAATAAAAGCGTCTCTTTCTCCAATTGCCAAAAAGGTTCCCTGACCCACAGGTGCTCTGCTCAGCGAGATCCTCCTTAATACAAAGCGTTTTAACTTCTTCAGTGTTCCCAAGCAATCCCTGAGATTGATTTTCCACAGTCCTCTCTGTGCACTTTCAGCCAATGGATTTGAGTTGAAAGGCACCAAATTCTGTAGAGGACCTCAAACTCTGTACCTAAATCTTCAGTAAGGTTAGTTTGGTAAACCGTTGATAGCAGCACTCCTGGGTGAACACAGAAACAGACAGCACATGATCTCCAAACAATACTGAAGCTGTTACCTCCATGCCCTGTACAACAACTTTATTACATAACCAAAGTAATTTCCTATGACTTCATATAAGGATTGTACTCCTTCCAATTGGTATGGACAATCCTTCAAGGACACATCTGCCACCTTCAAGAGATAAACCCTCACAGCACACAACAGCATTTTACTTCCACCCTCCATATCAAGGACAGGGTGTGTTATGAGGATTTGCACCGTGCACTGCTGCCATTTACATGGTCTCCAGGCACTCATGTGTAGGTCATACATGTGGGCATCAGATGCCCTTCATCGGTTATTATTCTATGCTTTCAACTAACATCATCTAACATTATGAGCTCTCTAAATTCGGGTCTTTATCAGGTATTATTCCATGGCAGCAGTGTTTTCCTATGATGCTCATTTTGGCCATGATGTTCGCAAGGAGCTGGTTGCCTGCAGGCTGGCTGTGAGTTATTGTCTTTCTTCTATGCCTTTATCTTTTTTATCTTCCTGGATTGGGAATGACATTAGATACAGTTAACATTATGGTGACTCCCATACAGCAAGTTCTCCGTTCTCTCCGATCACCAGAAGTTCCTATCCCGTGCTCATATTATTGGCCTTGCCCATGCACCCAATTGGCTTATGAATGGGAAGTGAGATGTATGTGCAGCTTCATGAAAAGTAGGTACCCACGTGTAGAATGCATGTGGAATTTAAGCAGTACACCCGAAACAGAAATGTTGGTCCTACCACATGATGACACCAGGACCTAATGATTGGCAACAGAAGAAATCTTAGGGCAGGTGTCAATGTAAAGGTGACTTTCGCTTGTAAAGAAATTGAATGTTTTAGCCCAGATGCCACTGAAGACTAGGTGAGAGAGTTGTGGGGAAGGGTCACACCTTTCAGGTCAGGGGTACACTGGGCCTCTTACCTGGCTCTCAAGGCATTATTATCCCAAGGAAATGTGAGAAAGGTCCATTGAGTACCATTAAGGACAAGTTCAATTGTGTGGGGACTATTTCAGTGTTGTGCCTGCGCCGCATGCCCAGGATACATTTTGGAACAACGCTCGCCCTACTAAGTTCTTCGGACATGCAATTGTGCTTCATTATAATGACTTGCCCCCATTTGTATTGAGGCCACAATGATTATACAAATTGCAAAATGAATTTGCATACAGGCATTTTGAACAGCAAATGAGGCCTTGAATCTCGCTAAAATAGCTCTTCGGGGGGGAGGGTCAAAGATGGTGCTGCCAGGGCAAACACTGGAGCCCAAGAGCCCTCATGAGACTCTGCTCTTATTGGAATCAGGCCTTGCATTCGAGAGCATAACAGTACACAAAGACGTCCATCTTGGAACCCGCCGGACGCAGCCCTCAGCTAATCATAGCCATTCTTGTCTATCCTTAAAAGGCACAGAACAATACCTTCTACGTCGATAGCAAGTGGTCACCTAAGTGGCCTTCCCATGTCTCTGCAGGGAAGCTGGCTCGACTCAGGCGAATTATTTGCCTGAAAACTCGCCTCAGTGTTTCTCAATACTTTGCCGCACACTCACACAGAGCGTAGTTTCTCGCTTTTGCTTTGCAGCATCACTTTAGCAACACCAACCTTGCCATCCTCACAAGGGACTCAATGCCCCGAAAGGCTTTGCAAATGGAAGAACACGTGCCGTTTAACCCCTTTACTTCTTAGGCCCTCCAGGATTTTGCGGCATGAAATGGCAAATTTTGCAGCATGAAATGGCAAATTTTGCGGCACAAACCTTTATTTATGGCGGCATTTTTGCAGCACAATTTTTATTGACTGGAGGGTGCAAGATTGGTACATTGCAGGAAAGAGGCTTTGTGCAAGGCTACAAGAGAGCAAAGGTGTTAATATATGTATCTTTTATATCAAATAGGAAGAGTCCTAGATGTCTCTGGCTTGGCAGAACAGTGTTTGTTTTGGCTACGTTTTTTGGTTTAATGTGCATGCCTATTTAATATTATTAACGTTATTAATCATTATCATTTGTAATGCTGAAAATATTTCCCCTTTTATGTTCCCCAGTCCCGCAAACACCCACACACCTCTCTCACCCAACACATCTCACATGTCTCTAAAATTCCCCATCACAACTTGTATTTTTGAACCTCGAACTCAGTCATACACATACTCACATCCTCTGTCACACTGCCAAGTCACAATTTGCACTCTCTAGTTGCTGCCAAACTCCAAATCATACTCCCAACTCACACCGTACACTTCCCAATTCCTCCCGCAGTATACAGTCCTTCATTCTTGCATGCTACCTCTGCATCTTTCATCCTTTCAACCATTCTATCACACTCTTCCCTCAACCTTTCTCCCAATCTGCAGCCCACTACTTCCCGTAAGCCCACGTTCCTTCCACTTTCTGTACCTCCGCTCTCTCTGATTTCTGGCCTACCGCCCCACTGCATCCGTTCTGCTCTCTTGCCCACTGCTTCTCACTCTGATCCACTGCTCTCCCTCTGATCTCCCTTTGCTTTCTTGCCTACCATGCCACAGCTCACTGATCACTCCCCTCTCACTCCTTTCTCTCATACATTGTGACAATTTTTCAATTTTTGAAGAAAACTGTAGATTTTGTACTAAAAAATGGGGCACCTAAAAATAGAGCAGAAGATGCGCTGTTTTTAGATAAGCCATTTTTGGAAATGAGCAGGCCACCTTAATCTCAAAGGTGACCTGTGCATTTCCACGGGGCAGAGCTGTAGTGCAAATGATGCGCTGGCCAGCCACCTTGAATACATTTGTGTTGAAAACGCTCTCCTGACAATGGTCTACAAGTTCCCCGTGCATTTCACCGCGACTGGCCCTTAAGGGTCCTGACACTGTAAAATGCAACCCAAAAAACACATTTCTATCCCATTTGGGGAACAGAAATGCAAGTGAGACAGCATCCGTCACACTTAAAAAATATATTTTTTAAAGTTTTGCATGAGTCAGTAGGGGCAGTAAAGACCCTGTAAAGCTGTGGCACCCCTCGTGCATGTATTTAAAGTGGTTGCATAGAGTGGCCTACAATTTCGGCACATTTAAAAGTGCATCTTGCTTGTCAATTTGGGATGCGCTTTTAAATGCGCAGGAACGCCCCCTGATTTGCACAAAGGGGTGAAAAAGGACTTCTGAATGGGCGCATATAAGAAGCGTCCATTCAGATGTTCTTTGTGGATCGGACTGCTCTTTTTTTTTGCTCAAGTGATGAAATGTGCTTGCGCCCCTTGCCCCCTTGAGTTTTAAAAAAAATTGTTTTTAGTTTTTTCAAAAACATACATTTGTTGTGGGTGTTTTTGCAAAAACAGCAGTTTTTGCGCTTTTTTTGCAAAAACAGCTGTTTTTCGCGGCATTTTGCGGTATCGCAAAATCGCTATAAACTGGAGGGTCTGAGTCTTCTCAGAATGTGTATGTCACGCATCTCAGTGCTAACCACGTGACATGCATACTCGGAATGCAGTTACAGGTAATTGTGCTTAGAGCTGCAGAAAAAGGCATGCAGAATAGGGTCGCACACCTGCACTGCCTTCCTGGCAACCACTGCTCTTGAGGACTGCTTCTGTATCCCTACAGTCCCACTGCCAGCACTTGACACCTTTTATCTGCACTTACCCCTGCACTTGCCACCTGCTGGCCGTACTTTACTTACTGTTATTTATTCTATTATGTAAAGCACTGTCCGCTCCCCTTACCCCCGCACTTTCCCACTTCCCCCTCCCATGCACTTGCGCAATCTGAATGACACCTGGCATAGTAGGATCGTTGTCTGTCTTCCCTCTGTTCCCCCTCCCTTGCCTCGTTGTGCCTTGAAACACTTATGTATAGGCGCGTTATAAATGCCTTATCATATCATATATCATAGCAATAACACTACATTGTTTTTTACTATAGCGCTTGCTATTCACATTTTTGCTGTCTCATAGCACTTTAAAGAACAGGTGTTCGTGTTACTAAACTTAATAGCATTCAGTCATGCCCTTGGAGAGATGAAAGGCTGAGCCAACACTGACAGAATGCGAAGTTGCAATCTGCTGACTGGGGCGAGTGCTTAACTTGCAAGCTATCCTCTGCGACGCCCACAAATTATTGGTGTAAAGTGGTTAAATTCACATGCTTTTGCATCCATGTATGCAGTCGGGTTATGAAGCCTGGACTTGGCTAGAAAGCAACGCTGTGCACTGGAAACACACCCAGCGGAATTGCTGTGTGGGGTAGGCAAGTTTGGGATGCCTGCAGACTCCAGTGCATTATAAATAGATAAATAAATAAAATAAATGGGCGCAGGGGGGCGCTGCAGAGGCGTAGACAGGGTAGGGCATGGACATTTACAGTTGTTAATGTCACTGTGATTGGCTCAACTACATTAGCTTCAGACCCCACTTTTTCGACAATCCTGGCTACGCCTCCAGGGAGCTGGGCTACAATTCTCACAATGATGTTTGCCCGGGATCGACAGGTAACTGGCAGGCAGAGCCTCGCACGGTATCCGGAACAATCCGCCCTTGTTCCAGCCCCACAATGCCTGTCTGTGTCGGCGGAGTGATGCGCTGCTTGGCCTCTGGCCTTCGCTGTTCTCTAAACAATGGCCGCCCTGCTTCCAGTGCGCATGTCGGCTGATTCCGGCGCGCCTGCATGACCTCCTACCCTGACAGCCACAGCCAGCCAAACCTCGATAGGGAACCTCGCTGGCAGACTGGAACTGCCCCGTTCTGCCCTCAGCCGGACGATGGGGTGTAACTGGCTCGCCTGTTCCCATTTTTTGGCACCTTGCACTGAGCTCTGCCGCGCCGCGTGAATTTAATGGGCCTGTCACTCTGCGACTAGATACAGGCCTGCCAAGGCCTATTCATCGCACATGTTTCTGACTCACCTAATAGATGCGCGCTTTAATGTCTCGCATCTGGAAGGGGAAGACTTTCCAGTGTTTTTCAGAGGAGAAATTCTCTAATGTCGTGTAATGCATTATTTATTCAGCTGCCGTGGCAGCGCCGTACAGTCCCTTGTCACTTGTTCTCTCATACGTTTTGCCTTCAACAACTTCGCAACAGGAAACTGAACTCTCAGAAAGCAATCCTTGCTCGTAATGGGGAGCTCTTAAAGCCTCGCATATTCACGAATTCTGAGGAGATTTGCCTTCAAAGGTGGAAAAGAAATAATAATGTTTACCATCTCTGTAGCACACACGCTGAAGAGAATGGTCTCTTGGAGCTTTATGATCAAGGTTGTTATTTTGCAACTCTATGGCAATCAATTCCTCGACCCAAAAGGATGAATAGCCAGTGCCTTAAGTGGCACTGGAGAATGAGCCGGGGCTCATCAAGGGGGCGTGGTCTAACGGTGGGGGGCGGGGAAAGAAGCAGGAGGGTCCCGTGCCTGTTCCTTAGGCCATGCCCTTTACTAGCCCCACATGCATCTCCACCACAGAGTCTTTTGTAGAGATCAGCACCCTATCCTCTTTTGGGGAGAGGCTGCTGATCTCTACATGTATTTGCTAAAGGCTTGCCTGGCAGGGGACAGTGCCTCACCTTTTCAGTCTTAATGGTGGCACTGCCCCTCACAAGGATGGGGAGGGGCAGCGTGCGTCAACAATAGGGCTGAAAAGGTGAAGCCACTGGAAGCCGAGGCCTTTTTTTCTGAAGCCTGAAACTCCTGCAAATCATTCTAGTTGCTGCAATAAGAAAATCCTGTGAACAGTGCCAAAGGCCAGGGTGTAATACATTTTCAGAGGTTTGCGAACTGTTTCAAACGTTATAACAACATTTTCTTATAACTGACAATAGAGTCAGTGACACTTGGAGGAAAGAGTGCGCAATCCCAAAGACTGGTGCCACTAACAATATGAATGTGTTTATATCTAGCGCTTCCATCCATAGTCGTGCTGTTTCATTGCGCTGTAAACAGCAGGGGGACTGAATTACCGACAAATTGCGAAGCACACACGAGGGGATTACTTACCGGAAATCTGTATTACTCCTAGTTCTGTGCATCCTCGTCACAGTAATTAATTTTGCGGCACCTTCCTCCATGCCAGGAACCCATCTCCACATTTTATTCTGTTCTACATCCCTTGACCAATTTATTACACAGTATGCATTTTCCAAAAATTCCCATTGCCTACCGGACCTCAAAACAATTGTGGCAGCTGTGCCATCTACATTCAACCTATAATGTCTGATGAATGTATTAGGATCCGTTCATGTTGTTCTCCTGCAATCTCCTGCAAGGATACTGTGCCAGATTGACATCTGCAATGTTGTGAAAGTCCTAGCTCTTTTGATTTTAATAACATAAAATAATGCAGTTCATTCTTTTTCTCAAAGGGTGAGCTGCCAATCAGACCCTGCTTTCATAAATGTTCCATGTCAGAACTATAGTGCAAAAATGTGCCTCTGCTGAGACAGCCTCCTGGCACCAACAGCACCAGCCCTGCAGTGGCACCAGGCAGGTTCAGAGTTTAGAGGTGCTTTTTCAGATTGCTGCTTGAACACAACGTTCCTGCAGAAAGAGGTGGCATTTTAATCTCCTGTACCTCGGTTCCCAAACTTAATAATTGTAAATGTCAGTCTGGTGTCACACAACTCTTTAAAAATAACACAGGACTTCTTGTGGCACGGTGACTACTAACAGCACACAGTTATAGAGCCACAGCAATTTTGTATCATGCTTTATGAGCAGGACTGCAGCTATGACAGGGGGTATGTGTATCAGTGTCTCCCCATGCGGGGCAATGGCTAGGAATCTGCCTTCTGTGATCCTCCAGAAGCACATGCACCCTCCCCACAAGGTCTCCTGGGAACCAGTATTTCAAAGACAGCACTGACATAAACAAGTCACACACACACAACAGGGGTCTGATTACTGGAGTCTATTTAAAGTCAGCAGGCATGGAAAGGGGTGGTGTTAGAGTAGCCAGAAGGGTGAGGTGGGCTGAGAGAACGGTTCAACCATCTTAGTTTCTGTTAGGCCTCTCTACAACTTCCTGTCCCACCCCCACTTTGTCTGCAGCACAGGCACTCTGCGTAAGGTAAATGACACTTGTTACAACAGATTGGACCCCTTACAGCAGGCTTACTTTGGACCAAGCCGCTGTGACATTTTGACTTCATAAGGAGAGAAAATACTCTCCTTTTTATTTTCGCCTTTGCACTGTGAAAGAAGAAAGATTAATCTGAACTCTGTTGCAGATACATGTATTCCAAAGCCCTCTGCCTTAGATGTGAAGACAGAAGCTTCTAAGGCAGGGAAGAGGTCTGCCCACTATCTATTCCCATGGAACAGTGGGAGAATGTCACTGCTGTTGGACCAATGCTGCTCTGCTGGCTGTGCACTGGAACCAGGATCTGCTGACTGGAGGTGAAGGACTCTCTCACGCTTGCAGACAACTACCTGCAGTGGAATTGTACAAATAAGTAAAAATTAACCCATGAAGCCTGCCAATGAGCTAAAGCCACATCCTAATAAGTCATTTGGTTATGTAAACACCGAAAGAATCTTGTTGATGACATTATATAAAAAAGTCTTATTGACATAACATCACATGCAGTCCTGCTAACCCGGTACAAAAAAGTATCTAGTACAATTTTTTTAAGGTCCATATGCAATGGACATAAATGTTGTCAACAGGTGTTTCGACCAGTAGGCCTTTTTCAAGGTTTATTGTACAGCTTGATTACATCAGCAAATATTACATATATTAACACAGTGCATAATTAATTGAAGCATGAAATAATGAAATATGATTAAAAACAGTGCCGAAGGTAAAGAGGGGAGGAAAGGAAAACACAACATTTTGTTATCAGTTGGTACTGTGAGCAAAGCAATTGACAAAAGATATCTAACATTTCCAAAAAGTTTATTCAAGAAATAGAAATCGAATATCTGTATGATTAAGTATTCCTACCAATCTGTGATCGAAAATCCACACATTACAAATGCCTTTATTCTATATTAAGTACTCATCATGGAAACACAGACATTTCATGTTCAGTGATTATACCAGAAATCGTACTTTTCAGTTTGCAAATAAGTCCAAAGCTTTTTCGTGCAACATCATGTTGATGCTTGGACCGCACTAACTATTGTATCTGTTTGAGCAGTTTACCAACCCAATGCTAAATGGCCATCTCAGGAAGCTTCTATAAGCCTGGCCCAATGCTATTGAGCCAACAAAGACAAGAAATCACAGGCACTGTGAAGTGGCCCTGTCCACCTGGTCAACTTTTATTCTACAGAAGCATAACCTTGAACTATTGACATTGTTATCAAGTCTCTGCCTGAACCACCCTGCTGACCAGCCCAGAGTGCCATATCACACCACATTTTGCATTCTATATGTTTCTTTTACAGGAGTGGGTTTGTAGTGTTTAATTTATTTTGCTGCATTTATGATTTTACTAAAATCTCTTTAGTGTTAAAGAATCTTGCTTGGAGATTGTTTTATTTTGGAACCATTGTACTACAGATGTTTGGGTTGTGGCTATTATTAGCTCTCATCTTCCCTGAAGGGATAGCATGGCCTCTGCTTGCCCTACCAAATGAGGCAAAGGAGATTTACCTGTTCGGCTGTACCTGTTCCCCCTTTATGATTCGGATCACTGCTGGTTTAGTCGTAGTTTATAAGTTCTACCAAAATCAATCAAATGAAACAGAATAATAGAGCCCACCAGGTGCAAGGAGAAAACTGTTTGATTGACTTTATTCAAAACCTAAAAATGCCCACATAGAGCCTAGGGTTATAATGCGGAAAACTGCAGGATTAACATTATTACAAGAAATAACATTTAATAAAATTCTAACATAGTCATTGGGTACTCTAATAAATACCTGATAGAACCCTGTGCATTGAAATCTACCATTGGCTAATCCACTGTCTTCAGAACCACCTAAGCCCGGCCCATTAACTTAACATCATCACCATGAAAGTCATTAACTCACTATTTCATTGGTTAGCAGGTCTTATGCTGACAGTGATAAAAAAAAGTTGTTATATCATGTTTTGCACTTCTTAGGGTGGCCTTGGATGTTGCATCCCTACAAGACAACCCAACTAGCAGTTTATGTGAACAGAGAGATCGAAACTTGGCCTCAGGAAAAAACAGATACTCCCATTTCACTTCCAATGCTCGGGCCCCAATGATCCCAGACCATTCCCCAACCTTGAATAGCTCATTCTGTAAGTCTCGTCTTGATACATGTTGCCAATGCAGGTACACAGTCTGCCAATTAGGTCATGGGATGAATAGCTTGTTTAGAAGAAAACATTTTTTATGAGATTTTTCAGCTTAAAATTTCAGCAAAAAATGAATTAAAAAAAGCCTAGCAATGTTAAAACCTCATACCACTATAGGGTTCAGTCATTTGCATTTGTTGTGTGATGTTACTAGATATTGTTACTATCTCGAATATGATTGGTAAATAAGTTTCTCCTTTTGCTGCCGTCTCTGCTATGGCATTCCCACGTGCTATCATGTCTGTTGTATTGGTATGGGCATGGAAATTTACCACTGCCACAGCTGAAGGGATCAGTAATGCTTCAATTAATCTAAATTATAATTGGGCATCCTGTACTGGGGAGCCATCAGACCTTTTAAATCACCCCTCCTTTTCCATCAAAATAGTGCTGAATGTACTGTGGAGGTAATGTACACAGAGTCAGAATTAACAGTGACCGGTTCATCTTCTGACATCTCAAATGCTGATATTAGTGACATTAGCACTGCTGTTTGCACGGAATAATGTGAAGGCAACCTTACTTTTGTTACCACTTCATATTCCCCAGCCTCACAATTTATCACTGCTGCTCCTGTATGTCTCAACCGTGTGCTTTGATCGATCGTCAATGATCCATCAACAATCAATGTCGCTCCCCCTCTAGTGCATCCTCCTCAACGTGAGGTATGTCATCATAGATGTCAGTGTATGTGTAGCAATTGTGTATATAATCACCCTTCTCCACAGGTTCTGCAATAAAAGTAGCAGGATTAACAATGCAGCATCTCACAGTTTTAATTGAGGGATTTGAAAGAATCACCTCATAGCCTGACATGATCTGTGTGGTAAGTGTGGATTTGGATTTTCCAGAATTCTACATATAGAGTCACTGAACAGCCCATGGATATTGTCAATTATTTCTCTATTGCGAATGCTTCTGCTGCTGCCTAAGCCTGTTCACATGGAAACTGTCCTTGAACCACTAGAGTAGGCCAGGGGGTTGTGCCCCATTGGATAATTCTGAATGATGACAGCTGTCATCAGATACATATTAGAATGGGAAACTAAGTCCCAAAAATGGCTGCATTTCTTTTACAGTGGTCGGCTGTGGTGTGGTGTATTGCTTCTGTTCTTTCTGGTCTTACTCTCCTCCCTTCCAATATTAAAAACATCACCAAATCCTGTCTGCACTGATCTTCCTCGTGCTGCACAACAAAGGTCATCAATATGCTGTATTACTGCATCCTGTGTTTGTACATTTCCCAAGTCCATTTGCAACACTTTATTAAAAACACTGGGTGTTTCAAAGTACCCTTGTGGTAATCGAGTGTGTCAAAAATCTCTGCCCGCAGTAAGAAAATGCAGTGAGATATTGTGAGTCTGGGTTTAATGGTATGGAAACGAAAGCAACAAAAAAAAGGGTAGGTAGCCCTTAGCACTTCATTTCAAGGGCTGATGTGTTCAAACACAAGAACAAGGGAGGAATTAAGGTTCAACCAGAAATTAAAAATACATTTTATTAAACATTTTTCATATTTAAAACCCTCAGGAGTTGCTCATAGATTAGCAGCAAATCATTGTAAACACAGTATCACATGTAAAAAACACCACAATATATCTTACAAACATCATAAAGTGCAAATTGCTCAATGCCATGGTGCTCAATGTCCCATGTTATGACGATAGAGTGTAATGTGCAAATGATGCAATCACCAGCTAGTCAATAGATAGGGTATCTCAATCGACTCTAAATCAATACATGAAAAAATCATGAACCTCCTTGGTGGAAAGACACAGTCAAAAGTGGTAAAGAAAGCATTCTTAAGATTAATCACTGTGAAGTGTGTGGCGTCTGTAGGGATATTATACAAAATGCTTACTGGGTTAGGCACCACTAGAACTTTGCCTTCACTATGGTGTTTTAAAGGCAAAGGTCCTGCATGAACCTCCAAGACTACGTTTTGCTTTCTTCACAGGTTACACAGCGGTATTACATGGAGAATCTAATTGTTGTATAATGCCCTGTTGCCATAATGCGACAATTGTGTCATATGTTACTTCATCTGCTTCTCACCCAGGGAAATATTGTCCCTTGTTTTAGTTTAAATCTGACTACTTCTACTCCCTGCAGGCGGTCTACATTGTGGGGGTTGCTAGTCCATAGCTCTTGAAGCACTTTCTCTAAATCATCCTGAAAGTGAGGTGATATTGTTTTGGCCAATAGTACTTTCTGGGGGACCTCTTTGTTCTCTACTGTCAACTGGTAGGGTATGTAAGGAAAGCACCAAGTTCAATAATAAAAATCAATCCAAACAGCCAAAAAAGTATGCACAAGATGTGAGAAAAACAAAAAGGGTATTACAACACAGACTATGTGGGAAATTATCAAACCGACATTCAAAATGGCTGCATTTATAGCAAATATTAGAAAAGAAATGATAACAAATGTTACAGATTGTTCATAAATCCCCAGCCTGTGATTGGGCATCGTCATTTGTACTATAGGTGAATCTATACAATACCTAGCAGTTTTGGCTTATTCTATCCTCGTGACCATAACAAGACATTAGTTTATTAATTAATTAGCATTGAGATTATCTCCTTTCCAATGATTCTGATTTGGAAGTTACTTGTTTTATTTTGTATCGTCTAGACTTGGTACTTGATTGGCTGTTCCAGGAGGAGTACGTGTGGAGTAAGTGACTTGGTAGATTTCAACCAATCACTCTGTGAGATGTGACTGTGTGACAACAAAATGATAACCTTTGCTTCCTCTTCCTAAAAGACCTCATCGTTTGGCACTGTCTTAATGTTCCCATCATTGTGAACTGTTCATCACCAGTTCACCTTTGCAACTCTTCGGTGGAAACATTATTTGCTTCCCTTCCAACACTCCCTTTTTCATTGCTTGTGCATGATTTAATTTGCTCTATTTTGACCTTATGACCTGGGGGGTTAGGTGTTTGCAAACCTCATTTTCTTACAATAGTATGAACATAAGTATGTATCTCGCAATATTATAGACATACACCTTCCTAATATTGTGCATGCACTGTTGGGGTTGTTCATAAGATTCCATGAACATTATTGTTACCTAATTAATTCTACTCTATGAGTGATGATATTTTGTGTGGGTCCTATCTTTCAGTGAGGTCCTGCCTACAGAGGGCAGTGTTGCTGGTGGTCATTCATTCTGAACATGTACACTCTGCATGGCTCATTTCTTATTTGTGAATTTCATTGTGATATGTTTCGATGTACTGGCTGGTAGCATACATTGTTATATATCTTTTGAGTACAGGCTAAGCTGATGTGTTTCACCCAATACATTGGCAGTGTTTGGGCCCCATTACAGGTCGGGTGGTCTGGGTAAACCCGCCGCCACTGTTATTTCCAGACCGCCCGATCTCGAGTCCTGCAGGCGGGAGGTGGCATTCCCGCCAGGTCTGACCTGGCGGGTTTTAAACCGCCCGCCTGCAGGCAGACGTGGAAACACCAGCACCATCACGAGATGTCAAAAATCACCTCTACATAATCATTATCCTCTTGAAAAAGCTGTTTGTCAGTGAAATCAGTCAAGCGCAGTGTTGGATCAATGCACACAACTGAGTGCCTCTCAATGCCCTCCTCATCTGTCCTATGTAATATTTCTCTATCTTCCTCTGTTGTAATTACCTATAAAAGTACTGTGATGATTGTTCTGAGTGGAATATCTTTAGAGACTGCTGGTCAACATAAAAATTCTATGGGCAAACATAATGTTTTATTTTCCATTCTGGGCACCCATACTAATAGCATCGATATTCCATAGAGAAATAAATCTGGGTGAAGTGGCAATCCTCGCAAACCGGGCTGATCACAAAATGCCTGTATCACTGCCTTTGTTTGTACATAGTGTATACTTGGAGTAGAACACACAATACCCTTTTCCATAAAAGAAATGGTATGTTTAATTTACTCATAATGTACCCGCCCAATATGTTTACTGGTGTGCTTCGGGAATACAACAGAGGCTCTATTTCTTGTGTACTGAACATCATGGACAAATCATCTGTGAACGGAACCGATATTATAGCCCCAGAGAATCCCTGTGTGTCCATTATGGTGTCTGACAAAGGAAACCGTCCCTCCCTGATACAGGATTCGGTAGCTCCTGTGTCTGCTAGAAAGAAAATGTCCTGCCTCTTATCTTTACTCCCAGCTGGGGTTCCTCATGTGGGTCAGGTGTCACTGATAGTATTGGGCATATGAAAGCCTTCTGTCTGTTGTCCTATTGTGGATACGTACTGGTGCCTGGGAACGAAAAATAGTTCCCCCACCACGTTGACCCTGCCAAAGTGCAGTACAACACCCTGTGTTATCAAGTTCTTGTCCCATTGCTGTGTTGATTTCAATGCGTGTGCTTGGAGGGGGTTTTCTGGTTGTTGAATCTGGGGATGTGGTGTTGTGTTCAAAGGTGTTGGTGCAGGGTACTGAACTTGCTGCTGCTGTGTATAGGGTGTTGCATCTGTTGAAGTTGCATTTCGATCTGCACATTTCGTTCTGCACATTTGTAAAGAAATATTGTGTCTGTTACTGCATGGGTTCCTGAATGCTAGGGATGTTCTGTGTCTGATCCTGTGGGTGATAAGTAAGTGTATGTTATGCTCGGCACCCCCTTGGCCATAGAGTCTCGAACCAAAAGGTACCGCCCCACTATTCCTACATGCTCACGCATAATGTCCCGATCTTCCACACACCCAATACATTACTCCAAACCCTCCAAATCCACCGAACCTTGGTCCTCCACCACCAAATCCACCTACAAAACCATGTCCCCTCACCTTCTAAAAGCTCTCCCGCCCTCTGGGGAAATACATCATCTCTCTTCTTACTTCTTTATATCCCACTGGTCCTTCTTCTCAATAGTCCTGTTCATACTGGCCCTAAACATGGTAAGTAATTAGTGTCCTTTCCATTGTAAATATAGCTAATTTCTTCTGCACTCATTTTGCTTCTTCCCCCTCTTTCTGTTCCACTTTGTTCTTCACTCTCGCCTGTTTCAATCTACAACAATGAACTATATATGATTGTATTTCAGGCCACACCCCCATATCTATACCCACTATTTTGCACAAGTCTACTTACAATTCAGTGAGAAGACCTTCACACAATATGTGATAAAAAACTGGAATATTCTTGTCCCATTTTTCCCTCCTTTCTAAACGCTACTTCTCCTCCATTTCCTGGATGTATTGTGCAGTATACTAATCTTTTTTCATTTTTTGTTTCATAATAATGTTTATATCAGATGTGTCAGGATATTGGACCCTTAATGCTTTCCAAAGCTTTGTTTGACAGTTATCGATTGGCAAGCCATCATGTGCATTGGTATTTGATGTAACTCCTGCGTGCCATGCCCTTTTCCAAAGATCGTCTGTTTGTTCTCCCAACAGAGAGACAAACAAGAACTTCATGTCGCCTACAGCGAGAGTTACTCCTGCTATTCTTTTTTCTCATTCATAAATCCATTTGCCAGCCCCGCCTGTGAGTGACTGCAAGTTGTTCATTACATTTTCTTTATCAATGTGGGGCTACGGGACATACTACGATACCCCCAGGCACTTCTAAAATATGGGAAACTGTGTGCAATAATGTGTTTCTTATTTCCTTTCCATTGCTAAAGCCATTTAGCTTGGTAGTTTTCTAAGTCTGTCCCAATAGGGCAGTGGTCCTCAAACCTTTTTGGCCTGCCCCCCGTGCCAAATGTGGACAGGCCGGGCACCCCAAAAATGCCAAATAGACAGTAAATCCAAATAGCTATGAACTACTGTGTGCCATCACTGCACCCTGGGCTCCCCCGCTTGCTCCCATCACAGTCTCTGGGATTCCTCATCCCACTCCTAGCCCAGTCCCTGGGCTCTCCCCACCCCACCACAGACCCTGGGCTCTCCCCACCCTGCTCCCACCAAAGTCCCTGGGTTCTCCACACCCTGCTCCCACCACTATCCCATGCCACCATCCTTCTCCCACCACATTCTCTGGGCTCCCCCCACCCTGCTCCCAATGCACTCCCAGGGTTAGTGATGTCTGGCAAATTTTTTAAGTGGAGAGGCATAAATATTTCCCCCAGATATGCCATAGCGACCGAGCGTAGGGAGGGAGCCAATACCAATCAGGGAGTGTTCAGGGGGTTCTCCACCAAGTAAATACCTTTAAATAATGGGTTATAATGTTGAATTTTAGAAGATACTTTAAAAAAGAATTGGGTAAAAAGCAAAACAGATGGCATTCGGCACTGCAGGGGGCGGGGCATGGTATTTCTTACTGGACATCTAAGATAGAGGTCCAGTAAAAAGACACCACTTCTGTCTCCTGGGCTCCAGAGCGCCTCAGAAGGAGAGCTGATTTTGGCAGGTGGGTAGGGGGATTGTTCAACAAAGGCATTTTTAAAATGCCTTTGTTGTACAACCCTCTTCCCCCTACTCACCAAAATCAGCTCCATGGACCAACACAAACACACATTCACACAACATTCACACAGCAAGCACTCTATCATTTAGATGAGCACCCTTCGTCATACACTCACCCATAACACAAACATACACGCATCCATACACATATTTAAATACAAAATAAATTAACATAAACGTACCTTCTGCCCCAGTCCTGAAGTTTCCTCCCCAGCGCTCCAGCTCCTGCACCATGAACAGGAATCAGGAAACAATAGATTCCTGGTTCCTGCAGGGGCCTGAGTGTGGGTGCTGAAACACCAAGCTCCTGCCTGTATGTGTGAGGAGGTGCAGGAATTCCACCTCGCACATACAGACATGCAATTCCCCAGCCAACATTTCCAAGGAGCTATGTGTAACAAAGTGGTATGGTCATCAACACACCTGTGCCAGCACGTAAGTTATATGGGTTTATTAGTTAAGAACACAGCGGAAACACCGGCACATCCTTGCCAGCCAGCTCTCTATCTCCAACTTCTCCCCATGGAACACATGTTCAGATGACAACACTCCAAGCACAGTGGCATCACCTCATTCCACTGACATCACCACTCCAGGGAGGTAAATGGAATGGAGGGAAGACACAGGAGGGAAGACACACATTATAACACTATGCATGGCTGGCGAAGCAAAACCTCACCAGCAATGCATGGGTCATTGAGCATGTGCGGTTGTGGAACTGAACTGTCAAAGGGAAAAACTGTTTCCCTTTGACAGTGCAGCCAACCCAGGAAAGCTCCCTCAGCTGGATAAAGCAGCTAAGGGAATGCTCGGTGTTTCACTTGGCTGGCTCCTCGGCCCCTCCATAATGGGTGAGAGGGCCAAGGGATCAATGTCCCCTCGCCCATTATGGATGAGCTGACCCTTTTTTCCCCAATGACCGCACCTCCCTACCCCACTCCCTGCATAGTCCCTGGGCTCACCCTAACCCACATCCTGCATAGTCACAGGGCCCCCACTCTCTCCAAAAACAACCCCAGGGCTGCCCCACCTTCTCCACGAAAAACCCAGGGCTCTCCCACCCTCTCCAAAAATAATACCAGGTCCTGCCACTCACTCCGAAAACAACCCCAGAGCTCCCCCCGCCCACTCCAAAAATATGCCAAAAGACCACCCACACCCTTTCCACAAACAACCCATAGGGCTCCTCTCACCCTCTTCATAAATAAACAGAGGGATCCCCAACCCACTCCAGAAACAACTCCATAGCTCCCCCACCTTCTCCAAAAACAACCCAACAGACGCCCCACACTATCCACAAACAACCGCATGGCCCCCTACTTACCTCATATAATCCTAGTCCTGTTTCGTTCCTGTGACCGGATTCAAACACCCTGGAAGTGCACTCTCTGGAAAGGGATAGTGAGCGTGCTTCCAGGGTGTCTGTTTCCTCGGTCAGCCACTCCCTAAGCCTTGGCCCGTCACAATAAGCATGTATGGTGGGAGCCATGGAGAGGTGGGATATGCACTAACGTGCATGTCCTATCCCACACCGGCTTTTTAAATTTCAGGCTAGGGTCCTGTGCCTCCCTGGGAATGAGGCCACACCCCCCCAGGGGCATGGGGGTGGAGCCCCTCACAGATTGAATACCATTGCTATAGGGTGTTTCTCTCCTACCATCCCTTGGGTGTTCGTTCATTGGGGTTCATCCAGTGGAGATTCATTGCCTATTTCCTAATTTTCCCAACCGTTCTCATCACCACGCAATACTATTGCAGGACGCTTCCACATCTAGTGAACTGTGATTAACTCTGTGCAACTGCTTATCACTATCCTGCAATCATGCTTGGGGCTCCTCAACCATTTTGCTGTCGATCTTAAATATGGTCTGTCCTTCCCTCCTCTCGTCTTAAGATAAGGCTTTGCTCTGTCCCTCTCCCTGTGCCTGCTTTGCTCTCGCTAGCTCGTCTTGTGTCTTCTGTAATTCATTTCACTGTGCATCATTTTCTACCTGTAAAACAAGCAGGTCTCTAGTAGCGTCCTTTAGGGGTTCTGTTGCATCTTTACTGTCTTTACCTGAGGGTTGTAATGGTGATTGGTATAGCCTGCAGTGGCCTGTAATGGGTAGTGTCCTGACATGGTCTGTTGAGAAAGGGAACCATAAATGGGAGGAGCAGCAGGCAGTGCACATATCTCGTCATTTCTCAATGTGACTTGACCAATATTGCCTTTCTTCCTTTCTTCAAACATCTTCCACAGCTCAATAATACCTAATCTGCTCTTTAACTCCTTGCCTTCATGTGTAGCTGCAAGATATGTGTACATGTGCTGTAGTATTTCCTTAGTCTGTGTACTCACTGTGGGATAAGATGTGGACATTTTACCTGCAGTCTCCTTATAACGAATCAACTTCCAGGGAACCAGTGGTCCAGGGATGAATATCGGTTTCTAAACCATCAATCAGCGTGTAAATACTGGAGGGGGTGTCTGTACTTCTACTCTCTATATGGTAGAGGAGAGGCACACAGGATCCCAGCCAAGGTTCTCTATTATTGGTATGTGGTCGAGCAATCAAGGCCTAGCTTCTCAGGAGGTGATACAGGCTGGTTCTTAAGTACAGTGTAGTCCCCAGGCAACCACACAGGAATGTCCGCACACTGTATTAGTTAAAACACAGTCTTTATATCATTAATATTAATATTCAAGGTTATGTATACTATCACAATAACTCACTTTGTGCTAAATAAATCTACAATGGCAAATATATACAATTATTATCAGATCTCATTAAAGTGCATCAACTATACTCTGGTCAAATGTCAGATCAAGGAATAAAAGTAACCAACAATAGATATCAGATAAAAGCAGTTGGCTAGAACAATAGGCATAATACTGGCCCCTACCACTAGACACAGTTCGACGCCCCTTCTTGAGGGCACTCCCTTTAAGGCAGGAGCCACGCGGGTCGGCGAACGTCCGGCGATGAACACGGTGAACTACGGCGGTGAAGTGGCAGCTTCGTTCCTAGCGATGCTCGTCGACGGGGAAGCGTAAACGTCCTGCAAGGAAAAGGCGTGCGGGGCACCTCGATGTCAATAGTTCTGGACCGCAAAGAGTTTGAAGAACTGTGGCCCCGTAAGGGCCTCGAGTCATCGGCGTCTCTGTGGTCTTTGGGTGGCGGGAAACCCACCGGCGGATGCTCCTCAGCGCGTCGACGCCCTGGCCTTCTCTGGTGGGATAAGGCGGGCTTCGGTGCGGACAAGCGCGTCTGTGAATCGAAAGTTCTTAGGCAACGGGAGCACAGCGGCTCCGGTTGGCGACGGCAGTTGTCGACAGTGGCGGACAACAGTCCTTGGATCAAATGAAGTTCTTAGGCAAACGGGAGTGATGTGGCTCCGCTCGGCGACGGCGGTCATCGAAGGTGATGGACAACAGTCCGGGCGCTTCTCTTTGGGATTCTGCGGCGGTCCCCGTCTCCCGTCGGCAGCCTGTCATAGGTTGTCTACCAGGGAGCTTTGGCAAAGATCAGCTGGTGCACGGCAGTTTCTCGTAGCTTGGGAAGAGGGCGCCTTACTAGATCCTCTCTGGGTCAGTCCTTGGAGACATAGTAGCTTTCAGATTGATGAAGTAGAGCAGCAGCAAGACTTCTTTTCCAGCAGGGCTTCAAGGTTAAGCTTCAGTTACAACTCCAGTTTCTCTTCAGCTTCTGAACATGAATTCTAGCAGTGAGAGGACCCCAGATGTACTAGTTGATCTCCCATTCATTCTGCTGGGTCACACTCAGGCAACCAATCGGTCAGAAGGGCATTCATGCAGACAGGCAGCCAATCAGGAGCATAGTGCATTCAGGCCATTCACTTCTAGACAGACACTCACAACAAGCTATGTGTATTGGAACAAGTACCCAGCCATTCAACACTCCACACTGCATTCATACCAGTTTCGGGTAGGGTTGTCTCAGTCATTTTGTCAAACAACAGATACTAGACATCCACAACAAGAAGTGCATATTCGTCACACATTTCATTCACCCAGGTCCCACCCACAGGGCGTACCCACAACATACAGTCACTGGGAACAGCCAGTCAGGGGGAAGGGACAGAGTCAGGGCTTCCCAGGACTTTGGGAAAACAAGGCCACAGGGGCCAACTTGTTTCCTATCAGGAATCAACTGATTCCAATGGCAGGGCCTGGGTATCCCAGAATGGAGGATACTCAGAGCACCTGTCAAATTCTGCATGGAGCTGCCACCAGCCCATACCCTGCTCTGTGGGCCATACACAGGTGCCCAAAAACATACTCTAGGGCCACAGGGTTGTACCCCCACCCATGGGTGCCATAAGGGTATCCCATGGGCCTGTACACCAAACCAATGGAGAGAGCTGCGCCGCCAGTAGTCCCACATGAACTCCTAGGCGGAAAACACGACAGAACACATGATAAAAAGCAGTAAAAGACAAGGATACAGAGGCCCTGTCCCTCCGATGCATGGCCAGCATCACACAGCCCCACACCTCTAGTACAACAGAAGGGATCCAAACAGATTGGAAACATAAGCAAATAATAAACCTCCTTGTCCAATTTTGGTAACGTGAACGGAACGGCAGGCTTAACTCTGAAAAGTCGTGGATTGTTGGTTAGTTGCAAGACAGTGAAAATACAATTATTACCCAATGATAAAAGGCACTGTCCAGTCAATGTTGTATAGAAATACCTACTTTATTATTATCACAACAGACAGTTCTATAAACCCGACGTAATACAACCCACTCTGCAAAGGAATATAGAGGACAGACAGTTTCAAAGTAGAAAAGGGATTCACGCTGGATACTGACAGGTGGGTAGTCGGTATGATTAATAACCACAACAGTTTAAGGTTACTTGGCTTAAGCGCAAAGGGGGCAATGGATCTTACAATGTCTCTAGGGACCTTCTTGGAAGGACCAGGGGCACAGAACCACAATTTACGTTGTGCTGGTGCTTGACAGGGTTGAGTAAGCTTCAGTGAGCTTTGCAGGCTTCTGTGACAGAGTTCAAGACGGGAGTCAGCTGCAGGTATCAGGTGTCAAGGCAGTTTGACGAGCAAAGCTGGACGAATGGCTGCAGGCTTGCCTACATAGCGGCTCTGGGTCAGGAACCATTAGCTCGGGCAGTTCGGAAGCACTGGTCGAGACATCTCGGATGTGTTTAAGTAACTGCAGCATAACAACGGTCAGCGTTGCAGTCGGTAGCAGCTTGAGGAGCTCGATTGGCTCAAAAGTGTCCTTTAAGGCAGACATTGGTAGATGCTCTTGAGGCACTTCTCCCTGCTTCTTCACTGGACTTGTGTCGTCCTTTAAGGTGGATGGCCCGAAGCTGAGGAGTGTGTTGCAGGGAGCTGCCTTGTCCTTGGTTTCGGGTTCAGAGACCTTCTGGCACTTCCTACCTATGAAGCTTGCTGCAGAGCCTAGCAGGGCACGTGGTGTGCTAGCTGGGTACCGGTTCTGGAGCTTCTGAAGGGTCCTCTGGATTAGGTATCTCCCTCTGTTACATGGGAGATATTTAGGAGAGGGATCTTCCATCCCTCTGGAATTCCTGGCCTTCTTTCACATGCGGAAGATGTAAGGCAGACTGTACATTCAGCCAGAGTCCAATGATGAGTTTGTCGTGCTGAGAACATAGGTAAATGTGTGTGGATTAGCCCCACACACTTTCATAAGGTTGGTCTATCATCATTCCATTTATTTAAAAATTTCAAGAAACCCTAGGTGAGCACACACCCACCCTGCGGATGCTCGAATTTCTCACACTCCTCTACCCACTCATGGTTGTACTTAATTATTTTCTCCCTATATTGCCATACATATATGAGCTAGTGGATTATCCATAATGTTACAATCTCTTACCTTAATTAATTAGCCTGCGAACACTGTTACAGCACTGTCTCACAAAATACCGTTTTCCCCTTAATAAACCAATTCCCATTTATCCAAATACCCTGCCAATTTTATTTTTATACCATAAAGCGCTTTCACTCACACAACAATTTCAAATCGTTCGCTCCCAAACACTATCACAACAACAACGGACCTCCCATGGTCCACAACAAAAAAACACAATATATGCTAATCTCAACAAATTATCACTTTTTATGTAGACTGTTAATCATCAATAAAAACAACCTTTTTTTATAACAATTACTTAGGTTCTTCCTTGTCCGCCTTCCTGAGGTGGAGGCATTCTCTCCTCCTCACATACCCATTACCGAGGAGGGAGTGAAACAAAATATATAACCTTCCCTAATTACACAACTTCTCATCTATGCAGCACTGCCCTTCCCTTTGTAAGAGGAGTACCCAGTCTTCAATTCACCTCCATATTTCACCATAAAACCACCAAAACCTAGACCACATGGTATTTCCCATATACTGGGAGTACTCTCCTTTTCCTCAACCTGTTAAATCATCACAACAATAAAAATCTAAAATCTTTACACTGCTGCATTTTCCATGCACAGGATCAATCACGTTCTAGACATCTCCGAGGTACACAAGTCTCCTCTCTCAACTCTCTGCACCTACCGGCTCAGCGGGCGCCTGTGAGAGTGGGCAGACTTTCATTGAACTCGGCACCTGCTCACCTCCTCATTCATGTGCATTGGTTCTCATCCCAGCAGGCCGACGCCGCTGCCTAAGGTGTGCGGCAGGAGCCTTCATCCCCTCGATGACACTGGAGATCTCGCTGGGGCCTCCAAATGTATAAGTGCTCCCAATACCAATCCAATGAGACACAGTAATAGAATGCACCAGGTATAAGGAAAACACTGCTTTATTTACTTTATTTTGCAAAATTAACGGCTGGGAGCAAACAAGAAAACCTCAAAACGCACACATCGGGCCAAAGGTTATAAAGCGAAGAAACGCAGGATTAACATAGTTACAGAAAATAACATTTAATATAATTCTTACATAGTCATTGACTACTCTAATCAGGACCCTATAGAATCCTGTACATTGGAATCTATCATTGGCCATTCAACTATCTTCAGGACCACCCAAGTCCAACCCATCACCATGAATGTCATTAACTCACTATTTCATTGGTTAGCAGGTCTTATGCTGACAATGATAGAACGTCTTTATATCATTGGTTGACACTTCTTAGAGTGGCCTTCGATTTTGCATTCCTCCGAGACACTCCAATTAGCAATTGATGTGAACAGAGGGATCAAAACATGGCTTCAGGAAATGAATCTCACCTTCTATGCTCGGGCCCCAATTATCCAAGATAATTCAGAATCTTGCAGACTGGTTTCCTCTGCAATTGTAGCAATACTGGGAAACAACTCCTTCTTGGTCAGCATGGGACTACCAGAATCACCTCGTCTGGCTAGGCTATATCATCCTAAGCACACTGGCTATCAGAGGAATGGGGAGGAAATCCATATAGCATACCCTATGACCAATCCAGAGGCAATGCATTCACCCTCAGTAGATAGGGGGGTCTGACGTCTCAAGCAGAATCTGGCCACCTGAGCTATTCCTGTACAGACGAAAAAAAATATTTTCCGGTCTCCTCAACCTGGTGCATACTAACAACATGCTCAGAAGGAGCAATAGTTCCTGTGAGCATGGGGATATCCTGCTTAAGTAGTCTGCTATACATTTGCGGATCTCTTGATGTGTACTGCCATCAAAGATCTTATGTGGATTTCTGCCCACTCCCCACTGTCCCTCTTCAGACCATCTGTTAGTTTCGAGCTTGATATGACCTACCAACTGCACCTCCTCAGAGGTATTCTTCCTTTCCTCTCCTTCCCCAGAAGCTCACTGTGTCCAGAGCTCTGGTTCTCTCTAGGCTGGACTACTGCAAGAGCCTCTTTCTAAATCTCCCTGCTTCTACTCTCTGCCCTCTGCAACTCATCCAAAACAGGACTGCAAGACTTGTCCTTGGCCTCAAGTCCAGGGATCATATCTCTCCAGCACTGAAATCTCTGCACTGGCTCCCAGTGGCTGCGAGGATTAAGCTTGAAACCCTCTGCATTGTCCACAAGGCCTTCTGGGGCCTCAATACCTCCAACTCTCTCTTCGTAAATATCTTTCTCCAACTCCCACAGGGTCAGTCGCTTCTGCAAGCAATGAGTTGGTGGATCTCTTTCTTTGGCTGGGGCCTCTCTCTGGAACAGCCTTCCTGCCACTCTGAAACTTGAGGAGAACCATTTCCGTTCCAGGAAGCAGCTCAAGACAATATTTGCTTCTGCTTTCTCTATTCCTCTCACTTGCTGAACGTCTGGATGAAACTGAAACTGCACTGGTCACCTAGCAACCCTCTTATCTCGAGCCCAGGTTCCCTCCCTGCCCACTGCACACCTGCACTGCCCCCATGGCAACCCTTGCACTTGGGGTCTGTTTTTCTGTATCCCTACAGTCCCCCTACCAGCACTTGGACACTTGATGTCTGCACTTACCCTTTGCACTTGCCACCAGTTGGCCACAATTTTATTTATTGTTTTACTGTTTGATCCCATGTACTGCACTGCCCTCTCCTCTTTCCCCTCACATTTCTCATCTCCCCCTCCCTGAACCTGCACGATCTCATTGTCACCTGGCCTAGTAAAATTGTTGTCTCTGTCTTGCCTTTGTTCCCCCTCCCTTGCCTCATCATGCCTTGAAACACTTGTGTATAGGTGCTTTATAAATGCCATATCGTATCATATCATATCATATGATAAGTTATTTATAACGTGCCTTTACACAAGTGCTTCTAGTCACGACAAAGGGAGGACAATACAACAATCTTACTAGGCCTTGTGCCATTCAGATTGTGAAAGTGCGACAGTGCCAAAGTGCAGGAGGGAGGGAGAGGGGGATGTGCCAGGGAAAGGGAGAGGGCGGGGAAATGCGATCAGGGCAGCAATGCTCTGAGTAAGTGCAACCAGGGCAGCATGGCTCTGAGTAAGTGCAAGGAGGCTGGGGACTGCAGGGTTACATTTACAGCTCCTAAGTGCACGGTAGGCCCGGAGACAGTGCAGTGGAGAATGATCATGGAGGAGTCTGGTACCCATTATGCTCAAATGGTAGCCAGGCAACCAGTCAGTGTCACACACAGGTAGGCCAGCAGAGGTAGAGGAGAGGCACACAGGATCCCAGCCAAGGTTCTCTATTATTGGTATGTGGTCGAGCAATCA
This sequence comes from Ambystoma mexicanum, assembly GCF_040938575.1. Classification (NCBI taxonomy): domain Eukaryota; kingdom Metazoa; phylum Chordata; class Amphibia; order Caudata; family Ambystomatidae; genus Ambystoma; species Ambystoma mexicanum. The sequence continues at coordinate 1,425,157,735 of NC_090922.1, forward strand.
AGGCCTAGCTTCTCAGGAGGTGATACAGGCTGGTTCTTAAGTACAGTGTAGTCCCCAGGCAACCACACAGGAATGTCCGCACACTGTATTAGTTAAAACACAGTCTTTATATCATTAATATTAATATTCAAGGTTATGTATACTATCACAATAACTCACTTTGTGCTAAATAAATCTACAATGGCAAATATATACAATTATTATCAGATCTCATTAAAGTGCATCAACTATACTCTGGTCAAATGTCAGATCAAGGAATAAAAGTAACCAACAATAGATATCAGATAAAAGCAGTTGGCTAGAACAATAGGCATAATACTGGCCCCTACCACTAGACACAGTTCGACGCCCCTTCTTGAGGGCACTCCCTTTAAGGCAGGAGCCACGCGGGTCGGCGAACGTCCGGCGATGAACACGGTGAACTACGGCGGTGAAGTGGCAGCTTCGTTCCTAGCGATGCTCGTCGACGGGGAAGCGTAAACGTCCTGCAAGGAAAAGGCGTGCGGGGCACCTCGATGTCAATAGTTCTGGACCGCAAAGAGTTTGAAGAACTGTGGCCCCGTAAGGGCCTCGAGTCATCGGCGTCTCTGTGGTCTTTGGGTGGCGGGAAACCCACCGGCGGATGCTCCTCAGCGCGTCGACGCCCTGGCCTTCTCTGGTGGGATAAGGCGGGCTTCGGTGCGGACAAGCGCGTCTGTGAATCGAAAGTTCTTAGGCAACGGGAGCACAGCGGCTCCGGTTGGCGACGGCAGTTGTCGACAGTGGCGGACAACAGTCCTTGGATCAAATGAAGTTCTTAGGCAAACGGGAGTGATGTGGCTCCGCTCGGCGACGGCGGTCATCGAAGGTGATGGTCAACAGTCCGGGCGCTTCTCTTTGGGATTCTGCGGCGGTCCCCGTCTCCCGTCGGCAGCCTGTCATAGGTCTGTCTACCAGGGAGCTTTGGCAAAGATCAGCTGGTGCACGGCAGTTTCTCGTAGCTTGGGAAGAGGGCGCCTTACTAGATCCTCTCTGGGTCAGTCCTTGGAGACATAGTAGCTTTCAGATTGATGAAGTAGAGCAGCAGCAAGACTTCTTTTCCAGCAGGGCTTCAAGGTTAAGCTTCAGTTACAACTCCAGTTTCTCTTCAGCTTCTGAACATGAATTCTAGCAGTGAGAGGCCCCCAGATGTACTAGTTGATCTCCCATTCATTCTGCTGGGTCACACTCAGGCAACCAATCGGTCAGAAGGGCATTCATGCAGACAGGCAGCCAATCAGGAGCATAGTGCATTCAGGCCATTCACTTCTAGACAGACACTCACAACAAGCTATGTGTATTGGAACAAGTACCCAGCCATTCAACACTCCACACTGCATTCATACCAGTTTCGGGTAGGGTTGTCTCAGTCATTTTGTCAAACAACAGATACTAGACATCCACAACAAGAAGTGCATATTCGTCACACATTTCATTCACCCAGGTCCCACCCACAGGGCGTACCCACAACATACAGTCACTGGGAACAGCCAGTCAGGGGGAAGGGACAGAGTCAGGGCTTCCCAGGACTTTGGGAAAACAAGGCCACAGGGGCCAACTTGTTTCCTATCAGGAATCAACTGATTCCAATGGCAGGGCCTGGGTATCCCAGAATGGAGGATACTCAGAGCACCTGTCAAATTCTGCATGGAGCTGCCACCAGCCCATACCCTGCTCTGTGGGCCATACACAGGTGCCCAAAAACATACTCTAGGGCCACAGGGTTGTACCCCCACCCATGGGTGCCATAAGGGTATCCCATGGGCCTGTACACCAAACCAATGGAGAGAGCTGCGCCGCCAGTAGTCCCACATGAACTCCTAGGCGGAAAACACGACAGAACACATGATAAAAAGCAGTAAAAGACAAGGATACATAGGCCCTGTCCCTCCGATGCATGGCCAGCATCACACAGCCCCACACCTCTAGTACAACAGAAGGGATCCAAACAGATTGGAAACATAAGCAAATAATAAACCTCCTTGTCCAATTTTGGTAACGTGAACGGAACGGCAGGCTTAACTCTGAAAAGTCGTGGATTGTTGGTTAGTTGCAAGACAGTGAAAATACAATTATTACCCAATGATAAAAGGCACTGTCCAGTCAATGTTGTATAGAAATACCTACTTTATTATTATCACAACAGACAGTTCTATAAACCCGACGTAATACAACCCACTCTGCAAAGGAATATAGAGGACAGACAGTTTCAAAGTAGAAAAGGGATTCACGCTGGATACTGACAGGTGGGTAGTCGGTATGATTAATAACCACAACAGTTTAAGGTTACTTGGCTTAAGCGCAAAGGGGGCAATGGATCTTACAATGTCTCTAGGGACCTTCTTGGAAGGACCAGGGGCACAGAACCACAATTTACGTTGTGCTGGTGCTTGACAGGGTTGAGTAAGCTTCAGTGAGCTTTGCAGGCTTCTGTGACAGAGTTCAAGACGGGGGTCAGCTGCAGGTATCAGGTGTCAAGGCAGTTTGACGAGCAAAGCTGGACGAATGGCTGCAGGCTTGCCTACATAGCGGCTCTGGGTCAGGAACCATTAGCTCGGGCAGTTCGGAAGCACTGGTCGAGACATCTCGGATGTGTTTAAGTAACTGCAGCATAACAACGGTCAGCGTTGCAGTCGGTAGCAGCTTGAGGAGCTCGATTGGCTCAAAAGTGTCCTTTAAGGCAGACATTGGTAGATGCTCTTGAGGCACTTCTCCCTGCTTCTTCACTGGACTTGTGTCGTCCTTTAAGGTGGATGGCCCGAAGCTGAGGAGTGTGTTGCAGGGAGCTGCCTTGTCCTTGGTTTCGGGTTCAGAGACCTTCTGGCACTTCCTACCTATGAAGCTTGCTGCAGAGCCTAGCAGGGCACGTGGTGTGCTAGCTGGGTACCGGTTCTGGAGCTTCTGAAGGGTCCTCTGGATTAGGTATCTCCCTCTGTTACATGGGAGATATTTAGGAGAGGGATCTTCCATCCCTCTGGAATTCCTGGCCTTCTTTCACATGCGGAAGATGTAAGGCAGACTGTACATTCAGCCAGAGTCCAATGATGAGTTTGTCGTGCTGAGAACATAGGTAAATGTGTGTGGATTAGCCCCACACACTTTCATAAGGTTGGTCTATCATCATTCCATTTATTTAAAAATTTCAAGAAACCCTAGGTGAGCACACACCCACCCTGCGGATGCTCGAATTTCTCACACTCCTCTACCCACTCATGGTTGTACTTAATTATTTTCTCCCTATATTGCCATACATATATGAGCTAGTGGATTATCCATAATGTTACAATCTCTTACCTTAATTAATTAGCCTGCGAACACTGTTACAGCACTGTCTCACAAAATACCGTTTTCCCCTTAATAAACCAATTCCCATTTATCCAAATACCCTGCCAATTTTATTTTTATACCATAAAGCGCTTTCACTCACACAACAATTTCAAATCGTTCGCTCCCAAACACTATCACAACAACAACGGACCTCCCATGGTCCACAACAAAAAAACACAATATATGCTAATCTCAACAAATTATCACTTTTTATGTAGACTGTTAATCATCAATAAAAACAACCTTTTTTTATAACAATTACTTAGGTTCTTCCTTGTCCGCCTTCCTGAGGTGGAGGCATTCTCTCCTCCTCACATACCCATTACCGAGGAGGGAGTGAAACAAAATATATAACCTTCCCTAATTACACAACTTCTCATCTATGCAGCACTGCCCTTCCCTTTGTAAGAGGAGTACCCAGTCTTCAATTCACCTCCATATTTCACCATAAAACCACCAAAACCTAGACCACATGGTATTTCCCATATACTGGGAGTACTCTCCTTTTCCTCAACCTGTTAAATCATCACAACAATAAAAATCTAAAATCTTTACACTGCTGCATTTTCCATGCACAGGATCAATCACGTTCTAGACATCTCCGAGGTACACAAGTCTCCTCTCTCAACTCTCTGCACCTACCGGCTCAGCGGGCGCCTGTGAGAGTGGGCAGACTTTCATTGAACTCGGCACCTGCTCACCTCCTCATTCATGTGCATTGGTTCTCATCCCAGCAGGCCGACGCCGCTGCCTAAGGTGTGCGGCAGGAGCCTTCATCCCCTCGATGACACTGGAGATCTCGCTGGGGCCTCCAAATGTATAAGTGCTCCCAATACCAATCCAATGAGACACAGTAATAGAATGCACCAGGTATAAGGAAAACACTGCTTTATTTACTTTATTTTGCAAAATTAACGGCTGGGAGCAAACAAGAAAACCTCAAAACGCACACATCGGGCCAAAGGTTATAAAGCGAAGAAACGCAGGATTAACATAGTTACAGAAAATAACATTTAATATAATTCTTACATAGTCATTGACTACTCTAATCAGGACCCTATAGAATCCTGTACATTGGAATCTATCATTGGCCATTCAACTATCTTCAGGACCACCCAAGTCCAACCCATCACCATGAATGTCATTAACTCACTATTTCATTGGTTAGCAGGTCTTATGCTGACAATGATAGAACGTCTTTATATCATTGGTTGACACTTCTTAGAGTGGCCTTCGATTTTGCATTCCTCCGAGACACTCCAATTAGCAATTGATGTGAACAGAGGGATCAAAACATGGCTTCAGGAAATGAATCTCACCTTCTATGCTCGGGCCCCAATTATCCAAGATAATTCAGAATCTTGCAGACTGGTTTCCTCTGCAATTGTAGCAATACTGGGAAACAACTCCTTCTTGGTCAGCATGGGACTACCAGAATCACCTCGTCTGGCTAGGCTATATCATCCTAAGCACACTGGCTATCAGAGGAATGGGGAGGAAATCCATATAGCATACCCTATGACCAATCCAGAGGCAATGCATTCACCCTCAGTAGATAGGGGGGTCTGACGTCTCAAGCAGAATCTGGCCACCTGAGCTATTCCTGTACAGACGAAAAAAAATATTTTCCGGTCTCCTCAACCTGGTGCATACTAACAACATGCTCAGAAGGAGCAATAGTTCCTGTGAGCATGGGGATATCCTGCTTAAGTAGTCTGCTATACATTTGCGGATCTCTTGATGTGTACTGCCATCAAAGATCTTATGTGGATTTCTGCCCACTCCCCACTGTCCCTCTTCAGACCATCTGTTAGTTTCGAGCTTGATATGACCTACCAACTGCACCTCCTCAGAGGTATTCTTCCTTTCCTCTCCTTCCCCAGAAGCTCACTGTGTCCAGAGCTCTGGTTCTCTCTAGGCTGGACTACTGCAAGAGCCTCTTTCTAAATCTCCCTGCTTCTACTCTCTGCCCTCTGCAACTCATCCAAAACAGGACTGCAAGACTTGTCCTTGGCCTCAAGTCCAGGGATCATATCTCTCCAGCACTGAAATCTCTGCACTGGCTCCCAGTGGCTGCGAGGATTAAGCTTGAAACCCTCTGCATTGTCCACAAGGCCTTCTGGGGCCTCAATACCTCCAACTCTCTCTTCGTAAATATCTTTCTCCAACTCCCACAGGGTCAGTCGCTTCTGCAAGCAATGAGTTGGTGGATCTCTTTCTTTGGCTGGGGCCTCTCTCTGGAACAGCCTTCCTGCCACTCTGAAACTTGAGGAGAACCATTTCCGTTCCAGGAAGCAGCTCAAGACAATATTTGCTTCTGCTTTCTCTATTCCTCTCACTTGCTGAACGTCTGGATGAAACTGAAACTGCACTGGTCACCTAGCAACCCTCTTATCTCGAGCCCAGGTTCCCTCCCTGCCCACTGCACACCTGCACTGCCCCCATGGCAACCCTTGCACTTGGGGTCTGTTTTTCTGTATCCCTACAGTCCCCCTACCAGCACTTGGACACTTGATGTCTGCACTTACCCTTTGCACTTGCCACCAGTTGGCCACAATTTTATTTATTGTTTTACTGTTTGATCCCATGTACTGCACTGCCCTCTCCTCTTTCCCCTCACATTTCTCATCTCCCCCTCCCTGAACCTGCACGATCTCATTGTCACCTGGCCTAGTAAAATTGTTGTCTCTGTCTTGCCTTTGTTCCCCCTCCCTTGCCTCATCATGCCTTGAAACACTTGTGTATAGGTGCTTTATAAATGCCATATCGTATCATATCATATCATATGATAAGTTATTTATAACGTGCCTTTACACAAGTGCTTCTAGTCACGACAAAGGGAGGACAATACAACAATCTTACTAGGCCTTGTGCCATTCAGATTGTGAAAGTGCGACAGTGCCAAAGTGCAGGAGGGAGGGAGAGGGGGATGTGCCAGGGAAAGGGAGAGGGCGGGGAAATGCGATCAGGGCAGCAATGCTCTGAGTAAGTGCAACCAGGGCAGCATGGCTCTGAGTAAGTGCAAGGAGGCTGGGGACTGCAGGGTTACATTTACAGCTCCTAAGTGCACGGTAGGCCCGGAGACAGTGCAGTGGAGAATGATCATGGAGGAGTCTGGTACCCATTATGCTCAAATGGTAGCCAGGCAACCAGTCAGTGTCACACACAGGTAGGCCAGCAGAGGTGGGAGAGAGAGAAAGCAGAGGAGAATAGGAAGGTCTTTATCTGCTTCTGGAACTTCAGGAACCTTGTGCCGCAGAGCCGATTTATATAAGCCAGAATTGTCTGTATGGACCAGCAATGCCTTGAAAGCTGTCAGAGTCCCGCCAATTGTTAGAGTGTCGAGATTTGTCCAGCGACCTTTTATCTTAGCTGGACTTTGCCCCCAGGGGTGCACTCCACCCTTTCTAGCTGGCGACTGTGGAAAGAGCCCCCATGAGGGTCTGATCCAACCCCACCCCTTTCCTGAGATTGGCCAAACTGAACCACCACTTGAGCCTGACCCTCAACTCCGGTAATAAGGGAACCAGGACTTTAAAATCCTGGGATTCTAGTGCTCAATGATTTTGGATGTATGCTACCAGAGACTGTACCTAAAGCCCAGCCCATGGCACTTTGAATGCAGAAGCTGGCACGTGTCCCTGTATCCTTAGGGGCACATGGTACTGCCACTTTACCCAGAGCCTTGGCCAGGAAGGACTGTAATAGCACGGCCCTTCCCAATGGGAGGAAAACTCTATCTACCCTTGTGCAGAACTGAGAACCTATAATAGATAAAGTGGTCCAATTCAAGTCTAGAGAAATACTGAATTATTTAATGGAAAATGCCATCACACATTGTACAAGTGTGATATATCATCCCCAACCTAATGGAGTAGTTGAACGATTCAACAAGGTGATAAAGGACACAATCGCGTCGACCTGGACTAATCAAAGAGATTGCAAGGTAGAGGTTACAGGAAATGGTGATAGCACACAGATTCACACTGCATTCTGCTACAGGTGTATCGCCATTCGTGGTTAGGAGAGTGAAGGAAACCAAACACAATGCAGAGGCCACCATGGTTATATACAGCTGGGAAGAAGGTAGTAAACCATAAGGCCATTGATTACAGTATAAGGGGAAAGCAGGAACGGAACAAAAGGGAGTATGATAGAAGTGGAGTGAAGACTCCTAAGTATCCCAATGTAGGTGGTTGGGATAGGATCAAGCTACTGAAAGAGTTAAGGGAAGGTCCATTGTGATGTTCCAACCCCATCCAAGTAATAACAGTGCAACATAATGCAGTGGAAAAGAAATATGAAGCGTATGGAACATGGTTTGAGTGATGGTGTGCGGGGACATGTCAAAAGAGGAGAGAGTGAATGAATGCCTTAAGAAAACATAAGGTACACTTTCCTTATCTAGACACCTACATGAAAAGTGCTGCAGCAATGAGGGAATGGGCAAAACATTGAGATGACTACCTGGCAAAGACCATGACACTCCAAGAAGAACGAGAGGGCCATACTGCAGACCACACGTCACTTCAGCCTATCTGAAGGGACTATGTCCGTTAGGTTGGGATGTCTCGTGAAAGGAGGGTGGTATTTGGTATTTGGTGATAACTTGTAAGGCAAGAAAGCGGGAGGTTTGAGAATGTTAGCAGGGTTTAAATAAACAGATTAAGGTTGAAGGAGTAGAGCCTACGAAGAGTCTTCATCACTTTAAGAGTCAAGTAATAAACAGACATGATGCAAAGATAAGTCCCCTCGACGGAGTGGATAGTGCCTTCCCTATCTTTAAGTGACGTTATAGTCTTCTTTTGTATTGTTTTAAATTTACATGCCAAGAGGCATCATATGTTTCCTGAGGACGGTTTGCCGTATGATTGCATGAGTTGTGCCATCACGAATTTCATATGGCAAACGGACCGGCACGATCAGAGGACCTGAACACGGGACCGAAAAAGATTCAGCCCTAAATGGCATGATGTAAACAGCAACAGAAAAGATTAACAAAAACCGCAAGACGACCTATAAACAACCGCAGAAACCCTAAACCACTAACCAGGACCACAAAACCAGTGTACAAACAATCGGTACACAAGAACCACGGAAGTTTATTCTCTCGGAAACAAGAAGAAGGAAATCATTTGTGTAAACAATTGAAAACATTAACAGCATATGTGTGTGTCTTACTATGAGATATATACACTAAAATGTGAAACGTAAAACAAAATTGACACACAATACAAAGTAAAGAATGTGCCTTGATAAAGCCCAAGGAAGGGCGAAACAATAGTACGTGCAAAGAAATGTTGGCACAAAGGTTTTTATAAAAAATAACACATCTCTCATTGGCATAAATGCTTTATAAAGAATAACGCATCTCCCACCACAAAAAGTCACCACTGATAATGAAAGGGAATACATAAAGTGAAGTAACTTGTGTCTCTATGGTGAATGTGAAACAAACTGAACAAACACTAGGTGAAGTAACTTGTGTTTATAATATGAATGTGGAACAAATTGAATAAAGTGTAAAAACTGTATGAAAAACACTAACAAGTGTGTACCTCACAATCATTACACAATTTGGGAACACATGTGGACAGCTGAACTCTAAAGCGCAAAGGTTTACATAGGAAAAAAAAACACCTTTCTTAAAAAATAAACCGACTGGTGAATATCGGTCCCTATTGAACCATGCAGCCACTGACCTCCAACTAAATTTGGACAAGTGAGTTATTAATGAAACATAATAACAGAAAGGAATCCAAACACACTAAACCACGGGTAGAGCGTACAGACTGATACTATTCACCCAAAGCAACAAAAAAAAACCAACGCTAGTTTTGAGTAGCTCCTATGGGCATGACTGCATATGTATATGTGTTCTCCATAAACCGATCAGCCTAGACTGTCTTATCTTTAAGCATCAGTACTTGGGAATGCTTGCTATGTTCAACTGTAGGATTATCATACTTATCCTTATCAGCATTCAAGATTGTGTTGACATTATTTCCTTTTATGGTCTCCCATTCGGCCAACCTACTGACCATTGTAAAGAGCTCCTGTTTCCCATTTGCTGCGTGAATTGCGTGAATTCTTCTTTTCATGAGCATTACTTTGGACAATCTCATAGGCTCTGAGAATGTGTAATTTAAGGCCTGGCTTTTCCACTGACTGTCATTGTGAAACCCATAGACATTAATAACTTATTATTTGGATCTCCAGGATACTAAGATTAGCCTTAGCCAGCACAGCCCTAGCTAGCACAGCCACAGATTAAGGATCATGGGAGTTGTAGTCATTGGACTGTGAGAACACTGCATTGTTACATGCCTAACTTGATTCAGTGTGGAAGTACCCACAACTGAACCGGGACTGGCCAAAAAGTCCTTCTCTTTAGCATTACTGCAGACTTGTTAGACACGTATACAATGTATCAGAAAATGAAGATCATTCATTAATAACTCTGCTCAAACCAACTAATGATCTCCTGTTTCCACTATTAGCCTGCACCACAAGGCGAAGAGCGTCGTAGATTGATGACAGATTCCATCAACAAATCTCTCGAGCAGGGCATAGTGCCCACCGAACCTAAGAAAGCCATTGTCACGCCCCTGCTGAAAAAACCCAATTTAGACCCATCCATGCTGCAGAATTATAGACCAATTGCAGGATTCCCGTGGCCAGGTAAACAGCTGGAAAAAGTGGTTACCAGCCAACTACAGGGGCATGTAGAGAAGGAGTTTCTGCTTGACCCTTTCCAATCCGATTTTAGACCAAAATGTGAGAATGAGACACAGTGCAGGATGACTTGTTAGTGGCCGCGGATAGAGGAGATCTTTAATTATTGGTAATGCTGGATCTCTCTGCGGCCCTTGATACAGTTGATGGCTCGATCCTACTTAGCCGCCTGAGAGTAATTAGCATTGTCTCCGAACATGCAATGAACGGGTTCGGTTCGTTTCTTTCAGACTGATGACAACATGTTGAAATGGGAGGTTTTCTCTCAGATTCCGTTCATCTGGTCTGTGGAGTACCACAGGGATCTTCCCTGTCACCCCTGCCTTTTCATCTTTACCTGCGGCCATTGATGGATATCCTTAGGAGTCATCTGATTAATTTTCCTTCCTATGCTGGTGACACCCATGTGTTCATCAAAATAGGGAATGTCGATGAAACATTCCTTAGCGTCTGTTAAGGATTCCAATCACACACTGGACCAGGACACTAACAGGGTAATTCATAGAATTTGGCGCACAAGTGGCACACGCGGCTGGCGCACAGAGTGCGCGTGCAACAGTCCGTGCCAGCCGCGTGCGCCAAAACCCATTTAGGCGCACAGCGTATTCATGGATTTATACATCCATAAGCAGCCGTGGCATAGAGTGGCCCCAACCCCGCCCCGTGCGCCAAAAACATGGCGCAAATCCAGTACATGGCACAAAGGCCAGTGGACCAGCATACATCCCCCCAACCACGAACAGGCCTATCGCGTGTAAAACTTCACACGCACCCCCGGAATAGATGTACCCTCCTCGTGCTAGCAAAAATACGTGGAAAAAGTCCCCCCTGTGGAGTAGGCTGCCTGCAGAGCATGCCCATGGTGGATGGGCTGCATGCGGGCTGTGGACTGGGGTGATGGGCTGCCTGCACATTTTCCGGGAGTGCGTGTGAAGTTTTACATGCTATAGGCCTGGCGCGAGCGGGGTACGAGTATTCCGGGGGGTGCGCGTGTGTTTCCATCACTCTGTACGTGGTTTTCATGGAAAGCGGTGCGTGTGTTTTCCAGACGTTGGGGTTTACACGCGATTACTTCACAGCGACTACAGTGCATACTTCTTCTTTTGGCATGGGTGTTGGCTATGCGTTCTTCTTCTACACGCAAAGCAGACGGTGAGTCGCACATGCTAGTTTTCCTACTGTGGGTGTCCCTGTTAGTTGCGTACCCCTTTTCCGGCCATACTAGCCTGCGTGTTGATCACGTACGCATTTTATGTGTTCCTGGCTGCCACAGCGTACTGCGTGTGTTTTTTTACATGCACGTGGGCTACAGGGGTTGCGTATTTTGTTTTCTTGCTTTTTTGGGATGCCTGAGCATTGCGTGACATGTCATTTCTCCTAGGGGGCCACAGAATGGGACATTCATTGTAGCTGTATTTACGTGTTTGTTGTTTGCGTGCACTTTTGTAATGCGCAGGGACGCTACCGCCTGCCTTCGTGTGGCGGACGTTTTTAGGCCTGTGCGTGTTTTTGGCAGTGCGTGGGTTTCCCCTATTCGATTCCATGAATACGTGTAGTTCGCATGCGTGTGGGCGTTCCGTGTATTTCCCTGCAGTACTTCCCCAGTTACGCCTTCTTTTTCACACGTTGTTCCCCATTCCGCGTGTTCCGCCCGTGTTCTGCCCCGTGTTCTGCCCCCTTTTTGGTGTATGCGCTGACTTTGTGCACTTTTGCTGTGCGCATCGTGCACAGCGGTCTGGATGTTGCAATGACGTGTGCACCCGTGTGCGCCACGCAAGGATTTGATGCACATCCCGGGCTAAACACGCGCAGGGCCTTCCATGTATCGCTCGCATGCATGTGCGCTTGCTTTTTCATGCTTGCGCCAGCTTGCGCCACGATTTCTGGTGCATATTTGTTCCATGAATCGGCCCCTTAGTCTTAGCCTGGTATGTGGTGCTCAATAGGAATGCTTTTTCTTTAATCTCAACTAATTCAAATTGACCCGGTACCCTACCCCTTCTCACACCCCCTTTTACAAGTACCCCGGGTCACAATGGACCATGAACCAGGCGGGTTGGTGAAAATACAATATTTATTTATTTTTAAAATTCACAAAAATCACACAAATTTTAACATTGGACAGTAATCACCAATGGGGTGATAATAACAATGGAAATGGAAGCAATGCACTTGGTTAACCTTCTAGTAGAACATATCCAAAGCACAAGAGAATATGAGAACTTTTAGAATTAGAATAAATAGCCCTCAAGGTAAGGTTTCCCCCTGCAATGTTCCCTCAACCCACAAATAATCAAATTCTGAGTGGATAGAACGAAGCAGCAGTTAGTCAGGGATAAGACGCAGCAAACAGAATCAAAATCCTAAAAGGCCTAAAATGACACTGATTTTGTAAATACTTATTTTATGTGTGCTGAAATAATGATATTCAGATGTTTTATCACAGGATTTGGGATGTTATATCCCTATCAACCATAAGGTAAGGTATCACAAAAGCATACAGTTCACAAAACAGATTGAAATTGAAAACCCATTGCAGCCGAATTCACACATGGAAAAGTTGAATTTTTTCAGGTTTTCAGTTTTAAATGCAAAAACGTCTTTTTTCAAAAAACGGGTGAAAAACACTGAATCGGAATGCAGTTTTGGGGCAGGGGGATAGATGCACAGCACATAGAAAATATAGACGTGAAAGGAGGGGGTGGGCTATAGTGAATTGAGAGAGATTTGGAAGGTAGAATGAGGTTAGTTTTTAGGAAAATAGAGCAGTGAAAAAGAGCATTGGTTTTAAAATGAAAGGCAAATTTGACTTAAACTTAATAATTTAGACTATATTGTTAAAGAAAGCCACGGTCCATTCAAAGATTGACTCACAATGTCAACCTTTTCCCACCCGGTTCTGATCTATGTGGGAATTACTTTAAATTACTCCAAATATTACTAATGAGTTACAAGGTGAGGTGAATAAAAGAGTTGCTCTAACACTAGGGAACAAGAACAGGGTGCACAGAAAATTAGAACAGTCTATACAAGTTATCAGGGTATGGATAGGGTTGCTTAGAGAGTGGAACAAAGACAAAAGTCAAGATGGGGTGACTATGTGTTATGGGATGGGGATACTCACAGTCAGCTCTTGAATTTGGGATAAGGAATAGTCAACTGGGTTCTGAACTCATGGGCTCTGGTCACCAGGTAGCGGTGGACTTTCCTAGCAGAACAACAGCTGGACCTGTCTGGTCACCGGATAATCAGGACAGCAGAATGGCAGGGTTGCAGCGGGCATGCAATTAGTGGGCAAAAAGCCAGTCTGGTTTCAGGATGCTTCCCAAAAGAACACCACAGCTTTTCCTTTTGGTTATTGGCATTTTTTTAGTGGGACCTCTGGATTGAGGCCTTGCTAAAATGATCAGCAATGGTTTGGCCTTGCAGTGGAGTCTGGAATCAGCTATGTATTGGCTTTACAGTGGGATCTGGAATCAGCTATGATTTGGCTTTGCAGTGGGATCCGGAATCTGGCAAGATGAATGCAGAAGATCAGGAACGCAGGCTCAGGAAGTTCAGGAAAGCGTCTGTGTAGAGTTTTGTCAGCTACCTTTTTTATAGAGTATGGTGACATCATAGAATTATATGGCATGGCGGGATTGGTTAAGGACACCTCTAAACAACTGGATTGGTCAGGGGAGATAGTTACCGCCTTCCTCCCAGCTAGTTGGATTTCAAGGGCATGATGTCAGATTTATGATGTGAGTTTTACAATGTCCAGAACCTCCCACAGTTACTTTAGCTACAATTCAGTTTTGCCATAAATGGCACATTTGTACAGTTGGGTCATCATAAGAAATGACATAAATAGGTTACATATTTTCTGCAGAGCATGTCAGTCCAACTCTCCAGTTTGTAAGACATTGTTTCGCCCTTCTACCAATTTTTTGTCATTTTTAGGGTGAAATATTCGGCCTAAAATTCTATAACTGTACACGTGTGTATGGATTATCACCTGGCCTATCAGCATTGATTTTTACACTGGCATCATGTACACTTTCCGTTGAATACCCAATTCCCTGCCATTTCTGTTCTCAAGGTGGCAGTGAAGGTGTCATGCGCCGCCTCCCGTGGACATTATGGTCCAGGGTGCGGCTTGGGGGCCGCCATTGTAGAGTTCCGCCACGTTCCCGAACGTCGCTGCAATAGTCTAGTGTTTCTTTCTCTGCGAGCCGGAATGCTTATCAGCCACACCCCCCCGGCACACAGTGCGTTGCAACCCGCTTGGTCAGCTCCCTGACTGCTTTTTTTCGGTTGCGCTGACGCTAGTTTTCTTCCTTTGTCCTTTTTCTCCTCTGTCGCCCTTCGGGCTGCTTCTTACCTTCCCGTTCACTCTTGTTTTTCCTTTCTTCTTTGCTCTGACTCCTTTCCGGTTCTTTCTCCGCTTTGTTGTCTTTCGCAGACCGTCATTATTGGCTACCTCACCGTTCCTTCGGAGCCTGCCTTCCACCCGGAATCCTTACGACGGACCTCCGCTGTTGCTGTTTCACACGGAATCCTTACGATGGACGTCCGCTGTTGCTGTTCCACCTCTGGGGTTTTTTTGTGCCAGAAGGCTTTTTCCCGTTTGTCCCTCCCAGAAGAGGGGCCGCAGGTAGTGCTATTCACAGCAGTACACTGTGGCTTCCTTTCGTGAGAAAGACACTTTCTCAGAAAAAAAAGAAGAAGAAAGAAGGAGAAGGATTATTGTGCTAGAAGACCACAAATATCATCTATTCAAGACCAATCTTCAGGTGAGGAGGAGGAAAGGGGAGAGAGGTTAAGGCTGGAGATTGAACATTCTCAGAGGGCTGACAGTTTGCAATGCCAAGTGGTCAGGATGGCACATTAGATCTCGTTAAAAGGTATTTCTACTTGCCCAGAATGAGATCCGGAATCAGACAGTATGTCCAAGCTTGCAGGATCTGTAACAGCAGCAAAGATCGCACTACCAAACCTTTTGGTTTACTTGAACAGAGTGCGATACCCTCACGTCCGTGGAGTCACATCTCCACTGATTTTGTGGTGGATCTACCAGTTTCAAGTGCATGTACCTGCATCATGGTAACAGTGGATTCTATGTCCAAGATGGCTCATTTCTCTCCTCTTCCCGGATTGCCTACAGCATCAGAAATGGCAGAGGCGTTTCTCAAGGATATTTTCCGTGTGCATGGCCTTCCCGACAAGATTACGTCAGATAGAGGCACCCAATACGTCTCAAAATTCTGGACGGCCTTATGTCATCGGTTGGGCATTGAACGGGCATTATCTTCCGGTTTCCATCCTCAGACCAACGGGCAGACTGAGAGATTGAATGGCACCCTCGAACAATACCTACGCTGTTATGTAAACCAAGAACAGGACAATTGGGTCTCTCTTCTTCCCACGGTGGAGTTTTCCTACAACAACACCCGTCATTCTGCTTCTGGGCTCACTCCATTCTACTGTACATATGGGTTTCATCCTCGCACGATTTTCCCTGCTCCTTCCATTGAATCCAATCTACCCGCTGTAGAAGGGGTGTTGTCCAAGATTCAGGAGGCTCACAAGACCGCCCAGTCAAGTCATTTAGACAGTCAAGTGACAAATATGGCTCAAGCGGACCATCACCGTCAAATGGTGCCGGAGTGGAAGGTGGGCACTC
Source organism: Ambystoma mexicanum (assembly GCF_040938575.1). Lineage (NCBI taxonomy): Eukaryota > Metazoa > Chordata > Amphibia > Caudata > Ambystomatidae > Ambystoma > Ambystoma mexicanum. Next base: position 1,425,173,480 of record NC_090922.1, read on the forward strand.
GGGTGTGGCTTTCTATGAAATATCTTCCCCGGTGGACTCGTCCTTCCAAACTTTCCCCCCGTTTCATCGGACCCTATCCTATTATGGCCAAGATCAACCCAGTGGCTTTTTGCCTGAAATTGCCTCCCTGTTTACACAGGGTTCACTCTGTCTTCCATTCCTCTCTTCTCAGGGAAGCTCCCGAGGGATCCTCTACCCGTTCAGTTCCACTCAAACCACCGCCGCAGGTAAGAAGTGGAGTTTGAGGTATCCCAAATTTGTGATTCTCGATACAGGCGAGGTCGCTTGGAATACTTGATACACTGGAAGGGATACTCGAGGGCAGAAGATTCATGGGAACCCTCTACCTTTGTTCATGCTCCTAGGTTAGTGCGGAAGTTTCACAGGGCTCACCCTGGAAAACCTGGGGGTTACAACATTGGAAGGGGGCATACTGTCATGCGCCGCCTCCCGTGGACATTATGGTCCAGGGTGCGGCTTGGGGGCCGCCATTGTAGAGTTCCGCCACGTTCCCGAATGTCGCTGTAACAGTCTAGTGTTTCTTTCTCTGCGAGCCGGAACGCTTATCAGCCATGCCCCCCAGGCACACAGTGCGTTGCAACCCGCTTGGTCAGCTCCCTGACTGCTTTCTTTCGGTTGCGCTGACGCTAGTTTTCTTCCTTTGTCCTTTTTCTCCTCTGTCGCCCTTCGGGCTGCTTCTTACCTTCCTGTTCACCGGGTCCTCTTGTTTTCCCTTTCTTCTTTGCTCTGACTCCTTTCCGGTTCTTTCTCCGCTTTGTTGTCTCTCGCAGACCGTCATTATTGGCTACCTCACCGTTCCTTCGGAGCCTGCCTTCCACCCGGAATCCTTACGACGGACCGCCGCTGTTGCTGTTTCACACGGAATCCTTACAACGGACCTCTGCTGTTGTTGTTCCAACTCTGGGGTTTTTTGTGCCAGAAGGCTTTTTCCCCAGTTTGTCCCTCCGGAAGAGGGGTCGCAGGTAGTGCTATTCACAGCAGTACACTGTGGCTTCCTTTCGTGATAAAGACAATTTCTCAGAAAAAAAAGAAAGAAGAAAGAAGGAGAAGGATTATTGTGCTAGAAGACCACAAATATCATCTATTCAAGACCAATCTTCAGGTGAGGAGGAGGAAAGGGGAGAAAGGTTAAGGGTGGAGATTGAACATTCTCAGAGGGCTGACAGAAGGCTACAACATCTTAAATTAAAACCCACAAAATTACATTAAAACTGTTAACTTTTTACATTCCTGTGAAGTTCTGTTGTAAAAATAACTGTCTTTAAAAGTTTCTGAATAAAATAGTCTTTTGAAACAAATGGGCATCCTCTGTCGTTCACTGGGACAGTTTCAGTCTCTTCAGCTACCTTCAACTGTTACTTCAGCCCAGTGGGAATGGGGGTTTGCCATTTTGATGGAAGGTTTTATGGTCACTTCCACTTCACAGATTGGTGACCCAGACGTTCCATTGTAAGAGCCCTCAGCCCAGATGCTAGAGGCCTTCTGTTGCTGGCACCCCCCAAGCAGAAACCTTTTTGGGGCTGACTTCCCCCATGTAGCCAAGGCAATTTAATTCCTTATTTTATTTATTTTTGTTATAAATCAGAATAAAGCCTGTTGAGTAAGATCCCCCATATATGTTTCACAGCACAAACCCCTTCACATTGCTAGATAATGGTAGGGCCTTATCCAACATACACCTTTAAACAAGTATTTTTCTTAGTTTGCAAAAGTACATTTTACACATGTGGTGACTACTGACATTTTTCTTGCAAATCCGGTTTTTCTCTTCCCTCTGAATTCCTACATTGTTATGTAGCCAGAATCAGCTTCTTGTATGCAGCTGTAGGTTAAAACACAGATGCACTGAAACTGACATTGGCCCAGAAAGCCGGGGCATTTTGACGCATTGATCCTTGACATTTTGTAGCCAAAAAGTAAAGTGTTTCCCGTGTAACTGAAGTATAACTTCTTTTGATTTCTTCAGATCTGAACAACAGCCTGTCATTCAAGAATACTGCTCTTGCCTGCTGGAGCACAATGTGAAGGTGGATAAGCAGGGCAAGGTCTCATTAATGAAAGTATTGTGGTGAGGAACAGAGGAAAAAGAGCATCAAAGCGGTATCATTTTTAAATGTAAATATTTCCCTTTTTCAATGGAAACTTTGGGCTTGCAGCAAAGCAGCGCTGCTTTTTCACTCCCCTTCCTCTGTACATGTAAGAACACAGTGGCGGGCTTTCTCGGGGTGCCCCCTTGTTCTATCCTGCCTAATATGTGCTTGGCAAGTTAGTGCAGCCATCTTTATGTAGCTGAAAATGCAGTTTTGGTGTGGGGCAGTGGTGCACACAGGACCAACTGCAGCCATTTTGCTGCTTCTGCTGAAGTTCAGCATGGTTATGGAAGGGAGTACAGCTGAGTGCGTAAATATATCCCACAGGTCTAACGGTGTCTCGACAAAGTCAGCCTTTGTATTTCGGAAAACCAGCTGCAATTTAATCCGGCCAAGACCGAGGTTGCCCTCTTTGGACTTAAACATGTTCTTGATGCAGGGAAGCATCCTCAAAACCCTTGCTTTTTGGGGCTGAATTAAAATGTGCTCCCAAAATTTAAAATCTTCGGTGTATTTGGCAGAACAATCTTCGAAGTGAAAGCCAGGTCAGTGCCAAGGTTCAGGCAGTGTTCTACTCTCTGCATATGTTACAAGTCCTGTTGTTTATTCCAAACAATGATTATGCAGTTGCAGTGGGTTCTTTATGGAATTCACATCTCGACTTCGGCAACAGCCTTCTTGCTGGAATTCCAGCCAAACAGTGTCAAAAACTGCAAAGGGCCCAGAACACTGCCATAAGATTGGTCTGTCGATTGAGCAGGTCTGTTCATGTCTCGGCTGCCCCCCGGACTCTTTACTGGCTTTTAGTAGAAGATAGAATTCATTTTAATGTGGCTTGTCTGATTTTCAAGGGCTTGTAGGGCTCTGCCACCCCCATATTTGGGAGATAAACTCAATCAGTATCACAATTACTGTTGAACATTCCCCATTACTGCTGTGTCACAAGGGGAGACAGAAGGTTTGCTGTCTACGGTCCTAAATTTTGGAACAGCATCGCCCAAGAACTCAGAGCCTCGGAATCCATCTACCGGTTTTGCCGAGCCCTCAGAACATTTATTTGTAAATAAAGGGCTGATAGAGGCTCTCTTTGTGGGTTCTCAACATTCCCATCTCAATAAGTGGCCCTCTACACTGTCTGTTGGCTCTACTTTGCATCATCTTCTGCCATTTGCACCTCTATACGATTAAATCGTCCTTGTTCGCATGTATAAATGCCTCAAATTGAAGTTCAAATTCAGTGTTCTGGGCAAGCTAGTCACAGGCACTAGTGTTTCAGCTGATTACAGGAGGGAAACATTCTTCCATTAACATTTTAAACACATTTATGTTGTTTTAAGACCGAATATAGCTTACCTATTTATGTTGTTTGATTCGTCTATAGTGTTGCTAAAATGTATTATGTAAAACTGTTCGGTGAATGAATGGCTGTGTGCATTTTAGAATCTCTATTCATTGGGATCATCCAGATATTTTTTGGGTTTTATATAACGTGCCTGTTAAGATCAGCCTTCCCTTCTATAGTTTCACCTTCTGAATGCTGTATGTATGTGGTGATGTCATTTGTGGAATGTATAAGGTATCTTGGAGGGTTTGTGTATGAATGGGTTCTAACCCAGGAAGTTGATCTAAGGAAGCCTGGGTGGTGGGAGCCAGTGGGCTTCTCTCATGATTTCCTCCTATCTCCATATGGACTTGATGAGACCTGATTTGTACCTGTAACTGAAGAACCTGAATAAAGCAACCATCAAGAATACCTGCAACTGTATCCTGTTTATATCACTATGACCCAGACCGGGTCATAACAATTGGCGACGAGGATGAGATACGAACCCACGCGTGCATAGCACAATGGATTAGCAACTGGCAGAGTATTTGTGCTTGAGGCCTTTTGATGGTTGAGTGTGATGACGGCGAGAACGTCCGTAAGTAAAGCACCTACCAACGCGTTAAAACGTGACCAGGAAATAGTCGATTCCTCAGTATGACTTCAAGGAAAATTAAGATTTAAGGTCAAAGGAAGGGACCATCATGCGTCTGGAGCGTGATGACGTGCGTGAAGTCCAGTTTCGATTTTGAAAAGCTGCATGAATCAAGCAAGTTTGAACTTCTGCATACTGTTGGCACTGTAAAGGATCACAGCACAGTTTATTCGCTGCCCTCATGGAGTAAGGGTGGTACTGTGTTGCAAAGAGGTGGGTGCAGCCATGAAGCATGTGATTCGCTAGGGTAAGGAGAAGCTAAACGCCACATCGGAGTGAAGATTTCACGATGGTGTGGGAATCGGGTATTTCATGTGATGCCCATATGCATGGCAATGTTTTTACTAATGGACACTATGCAGTGATTGATTTGATGTATTTTTTCGTTACCATTCCGGAATACTGGTGATGTTATTTTGTGAATGGAAGGTTGATGAGAGGTGTTTGTGGATGATTGGTTTAGATCGCGTGCATGTATGACATGTATAGAGTCCTGCAGGTAAGATAAATATTGAGTTTAACCAATTTTGAGGCTTTGCAGCTAAGTTTTGTTGCAATGGTGGCAACGTGAATCTTTAGGACGCGACCAGGAACTTTTCAGAAAAGGTTGAATTTAAACTGTTTAGCATTAGCATAAGATTTATTCTGCAACGAGTTGTGAGTTCAAAGTGAGTAGGTGTGGTACATCCTTACACATGTTATGATTGGTCACAATTGGGGCATGAATTATATTGCATGTTATGTGTGTTTATATTATGCTCTCTGATCAGTCTAGTTATTAACCATTTTGAGGATTTGCAGCTTGTAGCGTTGTTTCCAGGAATGGGCAACATGGACTTATAGATTTTGACGCTATAGATATTATTTCAGAGTAGTTCAGATATATTTTCATTTGTATTGATGTGTTTTGTTTTGCTAAGTGTATTTTAAGGACATGTTCTTTGATTTGGAGTGTGGGTAGGGCCCTACCCACACCCCATAATTTTTACCAGTTAGTAACTGGGTGAGGTTGCATGGTGTGCATGTAACCAGTGTGAAGTGGGTGTGCGCTGACTAGTTGTGGTTAGTCTAGTGATTCGGCCGAGTCATTGTGAATGTGACCAGTGGTAGTCTGGTCAGGCGGCTCTGCGGAGCCATGTTAGTGATTCGTGTGACTAGTGTAGTGTGGTCAAGCGGCTCTGCGGAGTTTTGATAGTGAGTTGTGTGACTAGTGGTAGTCTGGTCAAGCGGCTCTGCGGAGTCATCATGGTGAATTGTGTGACTAGTGGTAGTCCGGTCAAGCGGCTCTGCGGAGTCATGATAGTGAATTATGTGACTAGTGGTAGCTGGTCAAGCGGCTCTGCAGAGTCATGTTAGTGATTTGTGTCACTAGTGGTAGTCTTGTCAAGCGGCTCTGCGGAGTCATGATAGTGAATTGTGTGACTAGTGGTAGTCTGGTCAAGCGGCTCTGGGGAGTCATGTTAGTAATTTGTGTGGCTCTGCGGAGTCATGATAGTAATTTGTGTGGCTTTGCGGAGTCATGATGGTAAATTGCGTGGCTCAGAGGAGTCAGGGTAGTGATGTGTGTGGCTCAGAGGAGTCAGGATAGTGTTTTGTGCTGAGCCATGATGGTGAGTGATTGATTATTATTGTTTTTTACTTGAAGTGTTGCTTCTGGGGTCATCCTGGATTTTGTTCTGGGTGGTTCTGGGAGCATGGCAACAGAACATCTTGGTAGTGGGGTTACCTGGTTGTTTTTAGTAGCTATGAGGGCTCGAGGTGTCTGGCCAACACCTCGAGGAAGTATGGTGGTATGGTTGACTGGTTCTCCACTGGTTGCCTCTGTTGTGAGTGTTGCTACGAATGTTGAGTGGTTGAGGATGAGTCAGGTGAGTGTGTTTTGGTTGATTGGAGGCACCTGTCTCTTAAGTTGCCATGAGTCTATGGTCTGGTGTAGTAGGGTAGACATGTTTCTTGTAGGTGTGTAGCGGACTTCGTGCTAGCCGGTTTAGGTGGCCGTTTGTGCTCAGGTGTGGCAGCCCTGAGGTCTACCAGTGGCAGTGGTGGACGGGAGGTGGTTTGTTTTCCTCAGGTTGCGTATGGAATGCTGGAGCACAGACCTGCCCAGAGGGGCAGGTCTGTGCTCCAGCGTGGCAGGCTGGTGACCCGTTGGTGGCGGCGACGTGTGGAAGGTGATGCGTGATTTCTTGAAGGACAGAAGTTGTTGTTGTTTAGATGGGGTGCCTTTACCGGATTGTTAGTTACGCCTGGTTGTCCAGCTGTTATATTCTTGGTCTTTTAGATTGACTGGCAGAGTATTTGTGCTTGAGGCCTTTTGATGGTTAGGTGTGATGACGGCTTTAGGTCATGGTGTGTTTGAGGTTGACACTGGACTGGTTGGGATTGTAGGGGAAGGAGGTGCTAGGATTAGCCTTCCCTTCTATGGTTTATAAGGGAAGGAGGTGTTAGGATCAGCCTTCCCTTCCATGGTTTCACCTTCTTAATGCTGTATGTATGTGGTGAAGTCATTTGTGGAATGTATGAGGTATCTTGGAGTGTTTGTGTATGAATGGGTTCTAACCCAGGCAGTTGATCTAAGGAAGTCTGTTACGCTCACCTGGTTCCCACGGGGACGTCGGTCTGGACCGGCCTGGTGCCACGTAGAGCCGAGATGACTGACTGGACACCCCCACTTACTTCGTTTGTCGGCTCGTATGAATATCTTTCTGCAAAGGAGAAAGGGAATTAACCTCCCGTAATTCGAGCATTAACCCACCTTCCACTCCCGTTGTCTGCCCACTGACCACTCCCGATGTTCCCTCTTGTTCTCACCTGATGGTTTAGAAAGGTGGGCTCTCCATCCTGCATCGAGCACAGGGGCGCGTAGACGACCAGTTACTTCACTGGCGTGGAGGAATTGGTGAGTTCCAGTATTGACTCTAGGATCCAATAGTTTGTAAGAGTTCAAATGTCTGACCTTCACTCTTTCCGATTCCTTGTAGGTTGCTGACTTAACCACCAGGAAGAGTCCAAAGGGCAGTTGGTGAGAGTCAGGTAAGTCTATAGTGGTTTTCCCCTTAGGGGCCGGGGTACGGCGATGATTAACTGCGCCGACCCGATATGAGGTGAGTACCCCCTGCGGTAAATCAGGTAAGTCTTTGGGGGGTTGCTTGTAATGTCCAGTGGTTTCCCCTTAGGAGCTGGGGTGCGGCGGTGAGGCAGAGTTAACTGCGCAACCCGAGATGAGGTGAGTACCCCCTGTGGTAATCAGGTAAGTCTTTGGGGGTAGTTTGTATTGCCCTTTTGCATTCCCGTGCTCACCTGGCTTTTCTTGTCCCCTTAGATATCGGAGAGCGGTGTGGAAATGCAGAGTCTGCGTTGGAGTGAGGAAAAGCTGCACTGGATGGTGAGTGCAGCGCGGCGCTGTGAGGTGCGTGACGATGCGCGTGCAATGACTCCTTCTTGAAGATCGACGGCGCGATGGATCAAGAATTCAGGTAAAGTTTCAAGTTTGAACCTCTTCTCCTTCTTTTTGTTCGTTTCCAGGTGGTCCAGGACTGAAGCGGGCGTGGCTGAAGACTGGAAGATGCTGAAGGCACGGTGAGCGTTACGCTGCTGAATGCAGAATAACACGAAGCACGTGTGGCTGTCCGGGCGTGGTTTAAATAGCCTAGGAAGAAGTCCCAGGTAAGTATTCTTCCACAGCCCCCACCCGAGAAAAAAGTAGCCCCTTAGGAAAAATAGTCCCTCCTAAGCCCCATTTGGCTTGTGGCTTCATGCAGCATGGTCTGCACCAGGTGAGTATGCAGCATGGTCTGCATTAGGCAAGTTTTCTGTAATGAGCCTGGCGCCCATGGCGTCAGGACTGACTTTATCCTTATGAGCCTGGCGCCATAGGCGCCAGGACTGAACCCAAACAGCCCCTAACTGGGGTTTTTGGGCATGCTTCAAATAGCATGATGCCTGTTTCCGGGGATGCTGGGCCTGGTCTGGCTTCCCGGGGGCAGGCATCATGGCAGCACTCCCCCTCAAGGCCCCTCCTAAAGTCGTTCTTCCCCCTGGCCTTGGTTTGTTAGGAAATTCTCGGTGGAACCTCTTCACTAATTGAGGTGCATGCACGTGGTCACTCTGTTCCCAAGACCTTACCTGAGGACCGTAGCCTTTCCAGGCGATTAGATAAAAGATTTTTGATCTCACTTTTTTTGAGTCCAAGATGCTCTTAACCTCAAATTCGGGCTCTCCGTCTATGAGGATGGGGTCTGGAGGTTTGGTTAGTCTTGTTCCAGGTTGCACTGGCTTCAAAAGGGATACGTGAAAAACGGGAGGAATCCGCATATGAGCAGGTAGGTCCAACTTGACAGCCACCGGGTTAATGATGGCCTTGATGGAGTAAGGTCCTAAATACCTAGGGTTAAAGGTCCGTGTTCCCTTGAGTGGGATGCGCTTAGTGGCCAACCATAATTGGTCCCCTATCTGGTATTGCGGTGCTTCACTCCTGTGCAGATCCGCATCTTTCTTGTATTTTTCCTTAGCCCTTCGCAAATGTGCAGTTGCTTCCTTAAAGGCTTGTGTAATAACAGTGTGGAGATGGTCCACCGCAGGCATCTCCAAGAGTTGGGGCGAATCAAGGTCCGAGGTTCGAGGATGGTGTCCGTAGATGGTAAAAAAAGGACTTTGTCCGGTTCCCGAGTGTACGGAATTATTGTACGTATACTCGGCAATCCAAAGAATGTCTTTCCAGGTACCCTCAGACTGATGTAGCATACAACGCAAGTACTGCTCAAGAGTCTGGTTGGCCCTCTCTGTTTGACCGTCGGTCTGAGGGTGGTGACTGGTGGAAAGCCTAACATCTATCTGCGCCAATTTGCAACATTTTCTCCAAAAATGCGAAATGAATTAACTGCCCCGGTCCGAAATCAACACGGATGGAAAGCCGTGTAGGCGAACAATGTTTTCAAGGAACTCTTTGGCCAAGACTAAAGCTGAAGGTATCCCTTTTAAAGGAATAAAGTGAGCCATTTTGGAAAAAAGGTCCACAATAACTAAAATGGTGTTAAAGCCATTGCACGGGGGTAGATCTGTTATAAAGTCTAATGACAAGGTATGCCAAGGAGTGGGTGGGATATCCAAAGGTTGCAATAGTCCAGCGGGTCTTTTCTTTTGACTTTTATTTTGGGCGCAAATGCCAAAAGACATGACAAACAATTTAATGTCTTTGCGCCAAGTGGGCCACCAGAATTGTTTCTTAATTTTGGCTTCAGTTTTTGCAATACCAGGATGTCCTTCCAGTAAGGTATCATGGTACCGGGAAATTACAAGTTCTTGTAGTTCCCTTTGTGGCAGAAATAGCCGGCCTTGGTAATAAGGTAAATCATCGGTGACAGAATACTCTGGACCTTTCTTGGCCCAGTCCTGTAAGGCAACTGAATCAAAGAGCTGGTGGATCTTTTCTTGAATGTCCTCCAGTGAATGTATGGACGTCAGGCCAAGGATCCTTTGTTCGGGAATTATGGGTACAGGTTCTAAGGCTATTTCTGTTTCTCCCATTCCAATTCGGGACAAGGGGTCTGCTTTACCATTTTTACAACCTGGTTGATAGGTTATTACAAAATCAAACTCGGCGAAGAATAATGCCCAACGGAGTTGGCGCGAAGATTGGGCCTTAGCTGTCTTTAGGTATTGCAAGTTTCGGTGATCGGTGACGACCGTGATGGTATGTCTGGCACCCAGCAGATAGTGCCGCCAAGCCTTGAAGGCGGACTTGATGGCTAACAGCTCCTTGTCGGTAATGGCATAGTTTAATTCGGGAGGCGAGAACTTCCTTGACCAGAATGCCACTGGATGAAGCTGGTTAGTTTCGGGGTCCCTTTGGGAGAGCACTGCTCCCATGGCTGAACTGGATGCATCCGTTTCCACTATGTATGGAAGCTCAGGGCGCGGGTGTCTTAATACAGGGGCAGATGTGAATTTTGCTTTTAACTCTTGGAAGGCGTTTTCGGCTTCCTCTGTCCACACAAAGCATTTATTCTTTCGCACTAGCGTAGTAATGGGATGCACAATCTGTGAGAAGTCCGGGATAAACCTGCGGTAGAAATTGTCAAAGCCAAGCATACTTTGGACGCCTTGACTGAAGTTGGTGAAGGCCAATTAAGAATTGCGTCCACCCTACGTGTATCCATCCTGATTCCTCTCGGGGTCAGAATAAATCCAAGGAATTCCACTTCCGTAGTGTGAAAGATGCACTTTTCCACTTTAGCATATAGTTTATGCTGGCGTAACTTCTCTAGGACTGCTCGGACGTGCTTTACATGATCAGATTCTGATAAGGAGTATACTAAGATATTGTCAATGTAAACGACCACACAAACATCGATGAGCTCTCGGAGGACTTCATTCATGAAGAATTGGAAGGCTGCTGGTGCATTGCATAGTCCGAAAGGCATCACCTGGTACTCAAATAATCCGTACTTGGTGCAAAAAGCAGTCTTCCATTCATCGCCCTCTTTGACACGTACCAGATGATATGCCCCCCGAAGGTCTAGTTTAGTGTATATACAAGCGTCCTTCACTTGGTCTAGTATCAAAGGTAATGGGTATGGATTCTTGATGGTTATTTGATTCAGAGCGTGGTAGTCTATGCATGTTCTAAGGTCGCCTTCCTTTTTTGGTACGAAGAACAAAGATGAAGATGCAGGGGACTTGGACAGGCGAATGAAACCATTAGCAAGGTACTGGTCAAGGTACTGGCGCAAGTGGAGATTTTCGGGTTCCGTAAGGGCATAGATTCTGCTGCAAGGTGGTTGTGCTCCCGGTACAAGATCTATTTGACAATCATACGATCTGTGAGGTGGTAAAGTGTTTGCCTGTTCCTTTTGGAAGACATCCTGAAAGTCTTGGTATTCAGCAGGTAATTGTGTGGCAGCTGGGATTACTGGGGCCAGGACTGAGTTTTGAGTTTTCTTAGGGTAGCAGGTGTGAGCACATTCTGGGAAGGTTAGTCTCTTCTCTCGCCAATCAATGCAGGGATTATGTTTTTCTAACCAAGGTATTCCCAGTATTAGTTGGAACTGTGGGGCCTTGATCAAATCAAACACAATAACCTCTCGGTGCCCATCTTGACCCAGCAATGTCATTTCTGCAGTGGAATGAGTTACAGGCCCAGAGAGAATTTCCGTTCCATCCACTGTGGTGACGACATCGGCAGTGGTCTTTCGGATGAGAGATAGATTCATCCTGGAAGCCAATTCACAGTCCAAATAGTTTCCTATGACTCCACTATTAACGTACGCCTTTACCGCATGCATGCGTGATGGTTGCTCTGGATCTACAAGGACCGTGGGTATGGTGAAATGCGAGGTCAGAGTGTCCTTCTTTAGGCTCGGCAAGCGGACCTCTACACTTGCCGGGCTTGATCGTTTCCCCGAGTCAGGTTCTAAATGGCTTTCGTGTGCTGCTCCTATAGTTTTCTTGGGTGGTTTTACTGGGCAGTTCCGAAGGAAATGACCGGTAGCTGCGCAATAGAGACATAATTGCAGTTGTCATCTTCTTTCTCTTTCCTTCTGCGTTAGGGGTCTTCTAACCCCCCCAAGTTGCATAGGTTCTGGGGCATCTACTCCCTTGGAGCTTACGTGGGTTTTAATCAAGACCCTATTCTCAAACTTGGTTCGGTCAGCCTTTCTGTTTTGAAGTCTGTGATCCAACTGGACCACTAAATCTATATATTCAGCACAGTCCTGAGGCGGGCTCACTATTTGGGCTAAAACATCTTTGAGTTCTCCTCGAAGCCCTCGATGGAATAATGTGATTCGCTTGGCTTCAGTTCATTCGGTTTCCACTACTAATCTGTTAAAGGTTGCAATGTAAGATAAAAGATCCTGATTACCTTGCCGTAAGGATAAAAGTTCGTTATCCAAAGCCTGTCCTTGGGAGTGTCGGACAAATAGTCTTTCCATGCTTGTTTGAAAACCCTGGAAATCTCAAAGAATCGGGTCATCCTGATTGACTAGTGGAATGGACCAATCCGCCGCACTGCCGCTGAGATATGACAGCACAAAGGCCACCTTGGCCTGATCGTTCGGGAAGGCTCCAGGTCTACATAAAAAGTGCAAGCGGCATTGATTCATGAATATAGCAAACCTTTTTGGGTCTCCGGCAAAGCGTTCAGGCGGAGCCAAGGGAACGGCTCCAGGTAGATTTATCTGCACCGGGTTACTCAGTGGTACTGGAGCTGGACTTGCCCCAAGTCCTGGTAGAGGTGTTTGTCCAGCCTGGCTTTGCAATAGTTGTCTGGCCAAATCATCGCTTCGTTCTTTTGATATTATCAGTTCTCTCCTGAGGGCATTAGTTTCTTGACGGGCGGAATGCACTTCGGCCCTTAATTCCCCTAATAATTGGGCCAACTGATCCGTTTCCGAGGTCTCCATGACGCCCAGGTTGGTATTTGTGGGTAGGCTTCACGTTCTGTTACGCTCACCTGGTTCCCACGGGGACGTCGGTCTGGACCGGCCTGGTGCCACGTAGAGCCGAGATGACTGACTGGACACCCCCACTTACTTTGTTTGTCGGCTCGTATGAATATCTTTCTGCAAAGGAGAAAGGGAATTAACCTCCCGTAATTCGAGCGTTAACCCAACTTCCACTCCCGTTGTCTGCCCACTGACCACTCCCGATGTTCCCTCTTGTTCTCACCTGATGGTTTAGAAAGGTGGGCTCTCCATCCTGCATCGAGCGCAGGGGCGCGTAGACGAACACTTACTTCACTGGCGTGGAGGAATTGGTGAGTTCCAGTATTGACTCTAGGATCCAATAGTTTGTAAGAGTTCAAATGTCTGATCTTCACTCTTTCCGATTCCTTGTAGGTTGCCGACTTAACCACCACAAAGAGTCCAAAGGGCAGTTGGTGAGAGTCAGGTAAGTCTATAGTGGTTTTCCCCTTAGGGGCCGGGGTACGGCGATGATGCAGAATTAACTGCGTCGACCCGATATGAGGTGAGTACCACTGCGGTAAATCAGGTAAGTCTTTGGGGGGTTGCTTGTAATGTCCAGTGGTTTCCCCTTAGGGGCCGGGGTTTGGCGGTGATGCAGAGTTAACTGCGCTGACCCGAGATGAGGTGAGTACCCCCCGTGGTAATCCGGTAAGTCTTTGAGGGTAGTTTGTATTGCCCTTTTGCATTCCCGTGCTCACCTGGCTTTTCTTGTCCCCTTAGATATCGGAGAGCGGTGTGGAAATGCAGAGTCTGCGATGGAGTGAGGAAAAGCTGCACTGGATGGTGAGTGTAGCGCGGCGCTGCGAGGTGCGTGACGATGCGCGTGCATTGACTCCTTCTTCATGATCGACGGCGCGATGGATCAAGAATTCAGGTAAGGTTTCAAGTTTGAACCTCTTCTCCTTCTTTCTTTTCGTTTCCAGGTGGTCCAGGACTGAAGCGGGCGTGGCTGAAGACTGGAAGATGCTGGAGGCACGGTGAGCGTTACGCTGCTGAATGCAGAATAACGCGAAGCACGTGTGGCTGTCCGGGCGTGGTTTAAATAGCCTAGGAAGAAGTCCCAGGTAAGTATTCTTTCACAGCCCCACCCGAGAAAAAAGTAGTCCCTTAGGAAAAATAGTCCCTCCTAAGCCCCAAATGAGTATGGAGCATGGTCTGCATTAGGTAAGTTTTCTGTAATGAGCCTGGCGCCCATGGCGCCAGGACTGACTTTATCCTTATGAGCCTGGTGCCATAGGCGCCAGGACTGCACCCAAACAGCCCCTAACTGGGGTTTTTGGGCATGCTTCAAATGGCATGATGCCTGTTTCTGGGGTTGCTGGGCCTGGTCTGGCTTCCCGGGGGCAGGCATCATGACAGCCTGGGTGGTGGGAGCCGCTGGGCTTCTCTCATGATTTCCTCCTATCTCCTTATGGTCTTGATGAGACCTGATTTGTACCTGTAACTGAAGAACCTGAATAAAGCAACCATTAAGCATACCTGCAACTGTATCCTGTTTATATCACCATGACCCAGACCGGGTCATAACAGTGCCTAATACCGTACCGAGTTCAGTTTCTACGCCCGGATCCGGGATTTGAACCCCTGTGGCTCTGTGTGGTTTTGCTTCCAAGACCAGCGCATTGCCCTGTGCTATCCTCCGTTCACCTACATCCTATGCTGTAATTAGAGCCAATGCACTCCTCATTGACAGAGTGCATGCAGCAGAGCTTTCAGCCTTATTACCCAATGGTAAACCTGGCCTTCTTGTAAACCACTTGCTTGACATCAGATGAAGAAATTCAGAAAGTATGCTGCACTGTGAGAGAGCTTAAGGAGGGTGACCTTTAGGCCACCTTCACCTCTGGTACATAGAAACTGAAAGACAGAAGGCTGGACATTGCAGGTGTTGTTGTCCACAAGGTACTCAGGGGAACCTGATCAGCCACCCACCTCTATAATGATCCTCGCCCCTGACAACGAGCCCAAAACACCACTGGAAGAATTCTGCTTGGTGAGACAGACTTAAATTGCAGGACTCAAATTATACTTCAAATCATGGTTTGAATCTGTTCCACTCAGTCAAATCCCTATGTAGGGGACTCGGGAAGGGGTTTACTCAGCCTCAAAATGCTCGATTGACCTTGTATATGGGGCAAACTGGATCAAACTAGTTGAAAACATATTCAAAATCTGGTGAGACACTGGTTGAATGTGAGCAAAGCCCTAGGATCAAAATAAAACAAGATCAAAACCCAGAAAAATAAATGCAGTGAAAACAGAAAACAATGCCAAGAAACTCGAGCCGGGTCAAGCCAACAAGTCGTCTTATGTTTTCGAGTCGCTCAGATCTGTATTGGAAGCTTTGGAATCATTTCAGGTTTCAGCTGCAGATAATTTGAACTAAATCACACCCCCAGTGTTTAGAAAAGCTTGAACTAGCTTTAAGCTAAAACCCCAGTCCCTAGTTGGGTGGCAGGTTATAAAAACTATACACACAAACGCTGTACAGGAACACTTTGATGGCTAGTTGATTAGTCATGTAATCATATACAACCTGAATGGGCCTCCAACCATACCAACTGTACCCTCATGGAGCTAAATGTCCCTAGATGACGGCGCTGGGCCACCTACCTAGGGTGAGGGGACAGAGAGAGGTTTGCCCTATCCATAATACAGGCAGATCTAGAAGACAACTCAGGACACTTTCTGCTGTGCCCCAGAGTGTTTGGAGTTCAAGTAGGGGACCTGGTTACTCTTAATAATACCGCAACTTACTGAACTCAAAATTCCTTTACAAATATTTCAAACAAACTTCACAGACTTGTGTGTTGATTTTTTTTTTTAAAACATGTTTTTTATTATTTTCAACAAACAATAAACATCATTACAAGTGTTCTCCCCAACAATCCTCCCGCCTCCCGCCCCGCCCCCCGGAAGAGTCTGGTCATTTGTGTATTCTTATTCGGGAACTCTTACGTGCTATAAATGTCCGATATTTTAATGTTGTGTGGACACCATTGTTCCATATAGTCTGATTTCAGGTAATCCAACACTGAACCCCATTCCCTCGTGAAGGAGTCGTTCTGGGCCTGGAGATGGTTCGTAATTTTTTCCATGGTCATTTGGGACCACACCTTTCGCAGCCAGGTGTAAGCCAGTGGTGGGTCTCGTTTCTTCCAGCTTTGGGCTATTGTTGCCCATGCCGCAATGACCAGGCCCATAAAGCTCCTCCATTGTGCTTTGCGAAGTTTCTTGGTATAGGGGTCTTTGAATCCGCACAACCACACCCTCTCCCCCATTTGGCCCGCCTCCGGGTATATTTTTGTCATTTCCGTTTGCACTTCCTTCCAGAAGCTCTTCACTCCCTGACACTCCCACCAGATGTGTCTCCAGGTTCTTACGACCTGGCACCCCCTCCAACAATGGTTTGACGCTTCCGGGTACATTGTCCAAAGTCTCTCTAGGGTATAGTGCCATTGGATAAGTATTTTCAGCCACATTTCTCTGGTTTGGACAGCCCTGGTGAGTTTGGAGATGCCTGACCACAGTCCCTCCCATTGCTGCCTGGTAATTTCCTCCCCTAATGTGGTTTCCCATCTTCTCATGTATGTCCATTTGATTTCCTCTTCTGGTGTGCAGATGAAGCTGTACAGCATTGACACCAGCTTTTTGTCTCCTAGGTTGGTTATTAAATACGTCTCAAAGGGTGTGAGGTCCCTTGTGGCCGCCTGGAAAACCTCTGGTGTACACAGCCAGTGCTTTAACTGTTCGTATTTGATTCTGTCTACTTCTACTAGCTTCCACATATTTTTACAGGCCACAAAAGATCGTATTTCTTTGTCCTGGAACAGTTCCCCGATTTTCCTGCATCCTGCTCCTTCCCACTTCTCGAAGGCACTGGCCTCTTGTCCTGGTGGGAACTGCGGGTTCCTGCAAATAGGTGTGAAGGGAGCCAGTGGGGTGGTCATGATTCCCTTTCTGGTTTGTGCATCCCAGGCGTTTAGTGTAGTTCTCATGACTTTGCTTACTCGAAGGTTCAGGTGTCTGTATTGTTTATTCTTCCACAGTAGGTCCTCTAGGGGGGTCCTGGCGACCGCCCTATCTTGCGTTACCCAGATTGTCTGTTGGTTCTCCCCCAGCCATTCCTTCAGAACCCATAGTTGGGCAGCTTGGTAGTATTTCTTAAAATGGGGAAGGGACATTCCAACGGCCTTTATCGGTGCCGTAAGAACGGCTCTAGCAACCCTCGGGGGTTTCTTGTTCCACACAAATTGAGATATGGTTTTGGAGAGAGCTTTGAAAAAGGGGTCAGGGACTGTGACTGGGAGAGCGTGGAAATAGTACAGTACCCTGGGGAGTATGTTCATTTTGACAGATTGGATTCTTCCCCACCAAGAGATCTTAAATGGACACCATCTTTCTAGGTCCTTCTTGACTCTAGCCAATAGGGGGGTGTAGTTACTCTTATAAATCTTGTCAACCCTGTGCGCGAGTGTCACCCCCAGATATTTGATGCCCTCATCTGCTGTTTTTAGACTGAGATGGCCCACCACTGCTTGAAGTGATTCCTTGTTCCCAGCTAGGAGCATAATCTCCGATTTTTCCTATTAATCTTCAGGCCTTAGATCCCCCCAAATTCCTAGAGTATTTCTATGGTTCTTGGTAGTGAGTTCCCGGGGTCCTCTAAGGCAAGCAGCATGTCGTCCGCGTTTGCTATGACTTTATGTTGCCTGCCCGCCATCTCTATCCCCCTTACCTCCTCGAGTTCCCTTATCTTGATTAGAAGGGGTTCCAGGAATATGGCGTATAGAAGGGGTGATAGGGGGCAGCCCTGCTTCGTACCCTTTGAGATCCGTACCCTGTCAGTGACTTCTCCATTTATGGCTATTCTTACCTCTGGGGAGTTGTAATCAGCACTTACCATATTTATAAACTGATCCCCGCACCCCACATGCTTCATTGTTTTGAAGAGGATAGACCACTCAACACGGTCAAAAGCCTTTTCGGCGTCCAAGGAGAGTAGTATTGCCGGTGTTAGGGTGTGTGTTGATTTTATACACACAAATACTAAGGGGATCCCTAGGTTAGTGGGAACACCCCAGAAAAGAATTTTGGAATCCAAAGTGTCCTGAAGTGGGCACCTTGATATGCTCATTTCTGGTGATGCCACATTCAATTTGCATGTTAATGAGTCCCCACCCACACCCCGCCACGCCACGCCACGCCACGCCACTTACTTTTTAGGACTTGACCCCTAGTTTTTGTACAGGTCACAATAGTCCTTTAGTGTGTTTAAGGTTATAAAAACTACTCAAAGATACCAAGTGCTGCAAAGTTAACACTATCTAGACACTAGTATGAGTTTAGTGATATGATAGGATATTTATAAAGCGCTTGGAATACTAGATGTTTCTAAGCGCGGACCCAGGGATCGATCCTGTGGTGTCCCATGTCGTTTTGCTTCCAAGGTAAGCACGTTGCCCCTGAGCTCGTCATAAGTACTACCTAGTGGAGGGCACTGGAGAGAGAAGCATCCCTCAACGGATTGGGCCTGCCTTCCAGTGCCTGTGTGTGGGAGCTCGAAGCCTCATCTCCTCCTGTCAGCTGTTAGGAAAAGCAATGAGTCAGAGGAAAATCAAAAGCGCAAAGATGGCCGCCTGTGGGGCCGCCCCAGCGGCCCATGCAGGAGCTGAGCTCGTGCCGCATAAAGCGCCTCAGCACATCTATTTTCGGATGATATTTAAAACGCAGGCCTTCGTTTTGAAAGGCTAATGAGCTCTAATTAAAGTAACAACCTATGAGTATTTTGCCTAATAATTATCAGTGTTGTCCTGCATTCTTCCCCTTTTCTCTCTGCCAATGAAACCTTTGCTGAGGGCGAAGCTAATTGCCTAGAAAAATAACATCGTGTACCCCTATGATTAGGCCGGTCAGCTGCGGGTTTCCATCACAGAAAAACCGATGCCTGTGAGCGGTGTTGCCGCCTTTGTGCGTAAATGCCCAGAACCATCTTTTCGGTTTCTGGACGAGAGCAAAGCTTCCGTGGTCTCCTTACTGCCCTTTAAATGCCAAAAACAGCCAACGAACTGCGAAACACGAGGCAGGAAGCCAGGGGGTACGATTCACAAACCCTTTTCCATGAACGCCATGGGACGCGCAACATCACTGCTTTCAATTGCTTGGAAAATGGGCCAGGATCACAAAGTACACCAGAAGGTGTGCTGCATCATATATGATTTCATTCGTCATGCGTTTGCCCATTTCCAATGCCCCTGTGCCTTTCCACTGACCAAGACGAGGAGGGGAGAGGTCCCACGCCTTTCTAAATGCTTCTCGGCCCATAACGGGATGCACTTTGAAATGTGTCAAACACAAAGGTGCCCCCTCGTCCGTTTAGAAACAGGGGCAGAGGAATACATAATGCATGCATGCAAGTGTGTTTTCTGACCATTCTGTGCATGTTTACAGCAGCGGTATGATCACAGCTGTCCTGTTGACAGGTCTGCGCCAGTGGTTGAAATGTATGAAAAGAAGTAGTGGAACTATGTTCCCTGCTGGCCTGCACCCACTCCCCACAAACCCCATTGCCACGACCCCTCCCACACGCAATACACCCCCCAAACACGTGCACCTGCTGTTTAAGTGGACGTTCAGTGCAGTGCACTGAAAGTGAAGGTTTCAACTTCTTCCTACACTTTTATTTTAAAACGAAAGCATTCCGGAACGGTTTCTTTTTAAAATAAAAGTATAGGAGCTGTAAAAGGTAATTTAAAAAGTAGAGGAGCACCGCTCCTGCTCACTTCGACCACTGGTCTATGCCCCAAACAGGGATAGAAATCAGGTACGTCATTTCACCAAAATGCCAGGGGTAGCAGAAGTGACATCACACGACCCTTGACCTCTTAGACCCCGCCCCAAAGTGACATCACAGGAAGCGATGGAACATGATCTTCCACCCCTTGACAAAACAGGAAGTGGCATCACATAGCATTGTTTCTAAGTACACTACGAAAAATATGGGTGCAATATCACTGTAAATTGATATACATTTCATACAAGAATGGATCACCATATGTAGCCTTAATATCAGTATAAGTGCGTACCAAATTACCGTGAATGCAAGCAGATGTCCATTGGCAAACGTTAATGTGTTAATATATAGCATTTATGCTTAAGCACTTCATATTGAACAACTATACATACAATATTACCCAACCTGTGTTGAGACTCATTTATCAACATCAGCATTATGAAAGGCTGAGTTGACCTTGCCGGGAGACGAACCGGCAACCTGCAGATCCCACCCACATTGCAGCAGCGAGCACTCAACCCACTGAGCTATCTTACCAGTTATAGCTATCAGAAAACCAGCCACTCCAGAAATAAAGAGGCCATGCTGCTGGCCACAGCCCAGGAGCCTCAATTAAAAAAAAAAAAAAAGAAAAGAAAAAAAAATTCTCCTTTTTTAAAGGGTAGCAAGGGAGGCCACAAGGGTAGCAAGAGAGACCTCAGGGGTGGCAGGTGTTACCCCTGGCGACTCCTAAGTGACTGAGCCGATAGAAATGCCTGTTTGTGTGTTTTTACACTTAACAATAATAGGCTATTTAAGGGGCCATCGTGGTGAAATGCACGCCTTGCATCCACATAGGAGCCTGTATCGCATCCACCGTGCACCGTTTTCGATCATTTCGATGAAGTATGCCGGTCACTGAGACTTGTGCATATGAAAAGAGTGCAACTTGCGGGCTCCTTGTATGTAGAAGCCCTGTTTCCTATTTAAGTGTGCTTACAATATGTCTTTCAACTGGGACGCGTTTGAAGAATTTTCTAATAGGCAGTTTGTTCCTCTTTCTCTCCCTGGGAACCTCGTTTTGCTCTGTTTTGGCTGTTAGGTATTAAAGCCGTCACTATTGCTTAGAGTACAGCCAGGGAAAAATGGCACCTCAGCTGGGGACAGTGGTCGAAGTGTATGAAAAATAGTAGCGGAACTATGGTCCCTGCTGGCCTGCCTCTGCCCCCCACAAACTCTATCACCACGCCTCCTCCCACGCACAATCCAAACCCCCAAACAAACACGCCTGCTGTTTAAGAGCATGTTAAGTGTGCTGCACTGAAGTGCAAGTTTCAACTTGTTCCTACACGTTTATTTTAAAATTAAACCATTCCAGAACGGTTTCTTTTGAAAATAAAAGTATAGGAAAAGTAAAACGTAATTAAAAAAAGTAGAGGGGCACCGCTCCCGCCCACTGGGTGGGAAAGAAAGCTTCTAGGTGTTGATGTTTTTTTACCCATCCATTGACTACCGATGGCCATGCTGATCTCTATGTACATTACCTCCACGTCCACTCTTCCTCGTCCCAGTACTTACTTCATGAGGCACCCGCCTCCGACACAGGACCTTCTTATATTTCTTTAAAAAAGAATTTCCTGCCTCCGGCAGGTTGGACTTTTTCTTCCCAGTGCGGGCCACCAGGGAGCATCGATTGCTGGCCCCCTGGGGGGGGCTGTGTGGCGGGGCCCTCGGCTCCCTCAGGTGCGGCACTGCTCCTGGGCCCCCTGCAGGGCTTGGGGTCACAGTTGAGCTGGATTGCCTCACTCGGTTCTTTGCTGGGCTCCGGACCGCAGCGTGAGCATTGTGTCCCGGGTCCTGCACGGCCCGGGGGAAGGTAAGGAGAGGGGAGGACTGGGCTTGGTGTTTTTCCCCTCTCCTCCTGTTTTGGCCATCTTGATTTGACTTGGCAGTGTGGGCTAGCCTTCCCTTTTGTTGTGAGGCCTCTCTGCTTCTTGTCGTGGGGTGACAGTGGCAGAGAGTCTTTCGGAGTGCGGGGGCTCTGTTCTGTCGCGGGCATGTCACATACCACCCGCTCCACAGACACACACAGCACAGGATGCACCGGATGTTGGCTGCATTATCTGGGGGAAGGTAAGGAGAGGGGAGGACTGTGCTTGATGTTTTCCCCTCTCTTGCTGGTATGGCCATTTTGACTCCTTCAACATGCCGTTTTCCTCGTGCTTTGTGTGCACATCTTTATTGGAAATGATGGCAAGCACTTGGCAGTATGGGCTAAGCCTTCCCTTTTGTTGTGAGGCCTCTCTGCTTCTTGTCGTGGGGTGACTGTGACAGAGTATTTGAAAGTGCGGGGGCTCTGTTCTGTCGCAGGCATGCCACATACCACCCGCTCCTCAGAGACACACGGCCCAGGATGCACCGGATGTCAGCTGCATTCTCTGGGGGAAGGTAAGGAGAGGGGAGGACTGTGCTTGATGTTTTCCCCTCTCTTGCTGGTATGGCCATCTTGACTCCTTTGAAAGGCCGTTACCTCGTGCTCTGTGTACACATCTTTATTGGAAATGATGGCAAGCACTTGGCAGTATGGGCTAGCCTTCCTTTTTTGTTGTGAGGACTCTCTGCTTCTTGTCGTGGGGTGACTGTGACAGAGTATTTGAAAGTGCGGGGCTCTGTTCTGTCACAGACATGTCACATACCACCAGCTCCTCAGACACACACAGCCCAGTATGCACCGGATGTTGGCTGCATTCCTTGCGTGCTGCCTGTGAATACGGCGCAGATTTTGGACACATCTGCAAGCGGCCGGAAGGGTACCGGCCTGGCATAGTCTACACTTCGGGTTCGAGTATCAGCGGTGCTGACTCGGTCCTTCATCCTTCCTAGACCGATGCATTGGAACGATTTAGAGCATGGGGCTACCAGCTACTGGATACAGGGCTCAAGCCACCTCTCAGTCATGTGGTGTGTTAGTGGTGTGTTTGGGTCTGTACTAGCTATGGACGCAGACTCCTTGTCCTGTCCTCTTCCTCTAAACTGCGCAAGGGAAAGTCAAAGGAGTTGATTTGCTTTTCCCTTGTCCGGCATGGGATTATGGAAAATGATCATGGAAGTAACGGCCATGCAGGGGGTTCCCAGTGTCTCTTCTTTTAGGCCCTAGGTCCTCCGGTGCTGACGTGTTGCTTTCACGCCTCCTCTCAGACTTGTGGGAAGTGATAGGGCACATGGTGGCACATGTCTGTGCTTAGAGGGGTTCTCAGAGCCCCTGGTGCCGGTGGAGGGGGATGTCACTTCAGTGGGTTTTCCAGTATAGGCATACCTCAGGTAGGGGGTTGCCTTTGATGTCGGCTATCCGGGATGGATTGCTTTGCCCCACTTTGTGACAGTACTCTGCCCTTTTGACGCCAGCCTGGTGGCTCCTCTGTCGGCTGAGGGGGCCATAGTCTGCTGGACTTCTGGCCTGTCCAGTATCTTCCTTTTGATAGGTCAAATCTTTTTGTGGGCTGACAAGCATGCTGTTATATTGTGGCGCAGGCCTGTTTCAACGTCCTGTGATTTCCCTCTGGTGCAAGTGCAGTGACTGGCGGTTTTCCCTGGCTCCTCGTCTCTATCTTCTCGGAGGTGTATGGGACCGTGGGGTTCGGCTTCCTGGGTAATGGGCTCCTTCTGGAGGGGGTATCAGTTGCCGTTCCTGTCTCCTCCTGTCCAGGTTTGCATGGTTAGGACTTTGGTACCCAGCTCACGGTCCAAGTAGTTGGCCATGGGATCCGTTCTCTCCGAACGGTTGTTGTGGGTTACCGTCTTGCCCGTTCCTCTCCCTGTTCAGGGTCAAGTTTTCTACTTGCGGGTGTTCCTGGTCCCTATGCCTTCTAGGATGTGTCACCTGCTTATGGGTCTCAAGACCCTGCACTGCTTGTCCGGACGTCTGGGGAGAGTGTACTCTGGATGTTGTGCAGGGGGGGCGCTTGCTGGCTGTTCTGGGCTGGGTTCTCAGAAGGCAGTATGTCTCGACTCACCTGTTGCTGAAGTTACGGGGCACGTGGCGTCTTGCATGTTTTCCAGTTCCTTGAGCCTGTCTTCGGTTACGTCTCCTGGTGTCTTATACTCTCTCCCACTGGCTCCCGACATCTCGGCTTTCGTAGTTTTGTTTTCAGTGTCCCCAGCGCTGCGAGTGTCCCTGCTATGGTGGCGGGGGGTTTCAGGTCTACAGGCTGAGGTGTGCATGGTCCTTCCTCCTGTGACCTCTCCTACTACCAACACCAGCAGAAAGGGTATACATTGGGGGTCCTCTCAACTCAAGGGTTGTGAGATCTGGGGAGAGCCGGTGATCATCCAATTGGCAAGAGTTGTGCCATTGTGCAAGCTCTGGTGTACTTCGAGGAGTTGCTGGACGGTCAGCGGTTTTTGGTCCGATCGGACAATACGACGGCCTTGGCATATGTGAACTGCAAAAGGGGTTCCGGCTGTTCCTTGAATGCTCTGGCAGCGCTGATAGGCACCTGGGAGGAATCTCATCTGGTGTATCTGCTGGCCTCACGTATCAGAAGGGTGGACAATGTTCAAGCGGATCTTCTCAGACGCCGGTTTTCACTCCTCTGCAGAACTGGTCCTGTTGGCCCAGGTCTTTGCGGTGACCTGTGTCAGATTAGGGTCCTTGGTTCTAGACCTGTTTGCATCCCCGGCCTCAGCAGAAGTTCCCCTCTTCTGCTCTCGGTTTCAGGTTGAGGGGATTGGGGGATGGACGCCCTCTCTGTACAGTGGCCTTGGGGTTTTCCTTTATGCCTTTCCGCCTATTCCCCTTCTGCCCCGGGTGGTTTGGCGCATCTGAGTGTCCAGGGTGACTGTGTTGTTGTTAGCTCTGTTCTGGTGCCGCCGGAGTTGGCTACCCTCTCTGTTGGAGCTTCGTTCCTAGGAACCTTGGCTGGTTCTGAGGTGGCCGTGTCCCCTTCAAGGGGATCTGCGGTTAGAATTCCACCGGATGCAATGGGCGGTGTGGCTATTGCTCAGTCTAGGTTGATATCTCAGGGGTTCTCAGATCCTTTAGTTGAGTCTAAATGGATGCTCTTAGACCCTCCACTCTAAAGGTGTTAGGCAGACATTGGGGCCATTTCCGAGACTGGTATGGGCAGTCTGGGATCCCTCCCCTGCGTTCTGGCCTCTGCTATCCTTCGGTTCCTCCAGGAGGGGTTTTGACAGGGGCCTGGCAGTTTTTCCAGGCTTCGCTCTCAGCGGGCCTCCATGAAATTCCTTTTGGGGGACTCTGACGGTCACTTGGATGGGGAGGTGTTGGTGGGGAAGTTGATCCAGGGTTTTTCTTATTCCCTTCCTTGTGCTGATAAAGGGTTTTCCTTTTGGGATCTCCCTCTTGTATTACGGTTCCTTCACGGGCCTCCTTTTGAGCCCATTTCCGAGATTGATATCAAACATCTTACACTGAAATCTGCTTTTCTTATTGCCCTCACTTCTGCCCGTAGGCTTGGGGAGATTGGGGCTCTCTTATGTCACGCTCCTTTCCTGAGGGTACTGCCAGACTCGGTGGTGCCGGGGTGTGGTCCGAAGTTTCTCCCTTCAGTTGTCTCTCGGGTTTCACACCTCTCAGGGTCTGGTTCTCCCTGACTTCTTTCATGATCCAAGAACGCCTGAGGAGGTGGCTCGGCTTAACATTGATGTCCGGCGGGACGCGTTGGAGTATTTGGCTTGGTTTGCCTTTTCCACCAATCTGATAGTCTTCTGATTGCTTGTGGTCTAGCTGGGGCTGGGCATAACGCATCTGTGGTTTCCATTTTCCGGTGGTTCCGGATTGTGATCTCTAGGGCCTATGTGGCTTCTGGCCTGCCTGTGCCTGCGCACAATCATGGGCGGTCTACCAGGGGTTTCGCGGCTTCCTGGCCCGATGTAAGGAGGGTTTTTCTCTGCAAGAGATTTGTATGGCTGCCGCCTTGGCTGGTCTAGGCATTTTCATCAACCGCTATGGGTTGAGTTTCTCCCACTCGGGGGTTGGTTCCTTCGTGGTTGGAGTTTTTGTCTGTGGGGATGTGATTTAAGAGTTATTGTGGGTGTGTTTTGCTGCACTGTTTTTGGCTCTGTCTCATTGGGACCTTTTCCCCTTTGATGCTTTGGTATACCTCATGAAGTAAGTACTGGGACGAGGAAGAGTGGACGTGGAGGTAATGCTCTGATTACTTACCGGTAATCTTCATTACTCCTAGTCCTACTCTTCCTCGTCACAGTACTGACGACCCTCCTCACCCTCCCTGCGGGGAAGGTCCCATGCTCCGGCTTGGTAATATGAAACTGAGTGACATGGATGTGAGGGAGGAGTTATAGGGATTTAAAGAAATAGAAGAAGGTCCTGTGTCGGAGGCGGGTGCCTCATGAAGTAAGTACTGTGACGAGGAAGAGTAGGACTAGGAGTAATGAAGATTACCGGTAAGTAATCAGAGCATTCCCACCCACTTCCTGTCCATTTCCACCCAGAATGCATCCTCCTAGGATCTCCTTGAGCTGGGTTTATCAAGTCTTACAATCCCACTTTGAGCTTGAAGTGCCTGCCAGTGTTTTTTAAAGCAGTCCTCTGAAAGTCAATGACTTCATTGGCGCAGTAAAGACGCCACTGGTATAATAAAACTGCCTTAACCAGGTCTGCCTTCAGCCACTCGATTTATAAGCACTATATGTGTATGTCACTGAAGTCCTGTTAAAAACAAACACTGGCAAAGCCAACAGTTTTGGCTTGTGTATAAGTATCAGACATTTTCCGGACCCTGCTGTTATATGCCCAGGTACTCGCACCATGTTGCAGCGGGTACCACCAATGGTTAGTTAATGCCACTACGGCAGTGCCTGGCAAATGCCTTTGCAATGCCTACATAAAAGCCAAAACTGTTGGCATTGCCAATGCTGTTTTTTTTCAGGTGACGCTGATCTTTGAAAAGGGTAGTTAAAAGTGGGGGGGCAGCATATTTACCATTGTTGGGAATTTCCACAATGTATGAGGTGGAATTGGGGATAATGCTGGGCTTGTCAAGTGCCTGTGTTGTCTGTGCACCGCCTGACGAATGCAGCCACATCACCACAGCATGCATTTTCATGCTGACAGGAATGCAATGCATTCTTATGGAGCATGGCTGAAATGACCACCTGCCAAGAGCAGGCGGATTGCATAGGAATCCATTGTAAAAGCCTCCTGCAATTGTAAATTGCGGAAGGAAATGACCCTTTTCCACAAACGATGTGGAAAAGTAAAGTTTCACGGCAATTTTGCCTTGGTTTAACTTTTGACTTTTCCGCTACGTGGTGGAAACCTTAACAGTGCTTGAATGGGACCTTGTCTGCTCAAGTGCAGAGGGCATTCAACTCTGTGCAATTTACCTATCAATGGAAATGACCCACTCGGTGCCCAGATTCAGAAACTTTCGAATCCGTTCCACTGCACTGCCTTCTGTCTTATTCTGAGGCACCGGAAACAAAAGGCACAGGGATTCTGCAACGCACCTGTATTAAAATATTGAGTTGCGTGCATGTTTTTTTTTTGTTGCGGTTAGGGAGGTGATTAAATTCAGATGCAGAATCCCAGCTTTTAAGTGCAGAGCCCCAGCTGTTAAGTGCGATTCCCCTGCTTGCGTTCAAGATTGCAGAGGGTGACTTGGAGCTGTACTTGCCTTATTAGATCATGCATCAAGTAAGTTGTGAATAATGTTGACATCTAGCCGTATCATTCATCAGGCTACGTTTTGTTGTGAGGGGCAACTGGAATTACAATAATTCATTATTTATAACGCCTTTAATACCCAGATTTTTGTAAGCACTGACTCAGGGATCGAACCTGTGCTGCTCCATGTCATCTTGTTTCCAAGGCGAGCACATTGCCCCTGAGCTATCTTCCCGAGACAGGAGGTCAAGCTTGGTCAATCTACCGACACTACCCACGAAATGAAATGAATGAAAGCGGTTTGTGGTATACCCAAGAGGAATTGTGCTCTTGATAGACCTGACAGTTATGTGGCATAATTTCTTACTGAAATTTCTTTGGTAGAATTGATCGGCAGGACTGCAGGCGATGATCCCCTCGCCACGGGTCTTTGCACATCCACCATTGATTACATGTTTGCAGATCGTCATCTTTTCAATCGGGGGGCGAACCTTGGGGTGGAAGACGGAAGTGACCACTTCCAGTTAGTCCTTCAACTAAAATCAAGGGAAGTTCAGTATTGTCAAAATCAAAGGTCTCAACAGCTGAACAGGACTAAAATCGCTGGGTGTTTTCGCTCTGAAGAGGGGCTCGAGCAGCGTCACTTGCTGCTGGGTAAAGGGTACACCTCAGCCGAAACACTGGTAGCTTTCGAACTGTTTACAGATGCACTCCATAATAACATAGATGATGATGTTAATAGGCACGTGAGATCGGGTTTGGGAATAAGAAGGTATGTATCCTGGTTGGACACGGAGTGCAGAGCAGGAAAGAGCCATTTTAATGCGGCACTTATGGATGACGCCATCTTGGCGGGAGAGAGGTACGCGCTAAAAATGGAATACAAGAAAATCCTAACGAGAAAGAAACAAGAGGCCATCTCGAAACAATGGGATATACTTGCTGGCGCAGTATGTACCAACAAATACAGGATATTCTGGAAACTAGTAACCAAATGCTGGGGAAAGGCAGGGAATCAGAAGGGAGGATATTCAAAAAGAACAGATGGGTGACACATTTTAGGAATTCGATTTACACAGGGGCCGAGGTAATAGAATCGCAATTGGGTGGCTCTTTTAACAAAATCTGCTTCATCTAGGAGGAGGTCCTAAGGGCCATTGAACGAATAAAACTAGGAAAGCCTGTGGTCGCTGATTGGCTGCCCCCAGAGGTATACGCGGGACATGTTGATTGGTGGGCCCCTATTCTTGCGAATCTCTTTGAGGCAATTGATGTAGTTGTGAGGATTCTTTCTAAGTGGCGGGGCGGGATCATAGTTTCGATATTTAAGAAAGGTGATATCGATGACCACAACTGCTACCGCCCTATCTCGCTTCTGGACATCTCGGCGAAGATTTGTGCACAATGCATTCTAGGCAAATTGGAAGATTGGGTATTGGAGAAGAACACACTGACTCTTCTCCAAGCAGGCTTCAGAAGGGGCTTTGCAACAATAGACCACTGCCTTATTTTGTCCCTAATTATTGCCAAATATTGCAAACTTTGAGGCAGAGTAGAGTGTGCCGCCTGTCCGGACTTGGAAAAGACCTTCGATGGAGGCACGCTTTGGAAAAAAAATACTGGGCATTCCTTCAAACCTATTGAGGCTAGTTCAATTATGTTATGATCAAACCAGGTTGGGGGGCAGATATGGCGGAACAGGGGCCTACTCTGATTTCTTTCAGAGAAACGGGGGTGAAACAGGCTTGGCAGCCTGCTCCACTGCTTTTTATACTAGCTATGGCTGATTTTGACCCTGCAAAAAATAACAGTAAGGTGTCCCCACCGAGGTTGGGTAACACGGTACATTTACTTTGTGCCGATGATACCGTTATCTCGGCTCTCACCCCAGCAGGTCTGAAGCAAGGGCTTAACTACTCTGTGGATTTGCTGGACGTAAACAAATCAAAGTTAAACAAAGATAGACTAAGATCGTGACTTTTGGAGGCAAGAAGAAGACATTAAAGTGGGAATGTAAAGGGGCTACAGTTGAAGTAGTGGACACCTACATTTACCTGGGATTGAAATTTTCAAAAGACTGTCATTGGACGACACATATCAAATACCAGGAAAACAGTATTAGAAACACTTGTCTCCAGGGTTTAGAAAGGTGCTATTTTAAATATGGTGCTCTCAGACTTGACAAATGCACAGAGGTTTTCAAATGAAGAGTGTTAACCCAGATGTTGTGTGTTAGCGAGATCTGGGTTTATTGTTCCTGCCGGCCTCTCGAGGTCGTCCAGTTGCATTTCTGGTGCCAAGTTCTAGGGCTTGGCACCAGAAATGCAACCCAGAGCAGTGCCCTGAGAATAGAACTGGGGATTCAGAGCATTACATGTCAAGCACAAGGTAGACAATTGGCATATTTCACTAAAATGAAATTAGACGATTTAAAACACCCAAATTTACAGCTAGGATTTTCAGAAATGGAAAGCCGCCCGGAGGTACATAAGCCGATATGGTAGGTGACTGGAGCTAGGCCCTGGGACCTGTTCCGAGCTGGAAGCAGAGGACGTTACCTTGACCAAGGTAAATCATAAATTAAAATCTGATCCAGAGAAAGATCGCTGGCAGCGAATGTAAAATAACTCCATCTTTACCATCACTGAGTACAAGCAGTGTTTGTCGGCACAGGCCCGGTTTCTGACTTGGACTCCCCGGAGGGAAAAACACCTTTAATCAAGACCAGGTTCAACCCACTGCCACTGGCAAAAAAAACCACCTGGCAAAGGTCCCAGTAAAATGCTATGGTGACATGGGTGCAGACAAAGATTTGGTGCATTTTATTTTGATCTGCCCATTTTACAGAAGGGAGAGGGTGAGATGGTTAATACCCCACTTTTTAGCGCAACATATCTGAACCTGCATGGAGGCGATGGTTTCCATTTTTAATTGCACTGTAACACAGTTTCTTTATTATCTAGTGATGTATCTGGACAATGTCCTAATCGTGAGGCTATTTAAAATAATCTCAAGCAACGAATTAGAAGGAAGGTCATGCTTTTAAATGTACACTATATGTCGTTTTTAAGTGTGTATTGCAGGGTGACTTAATATTTGTTAATGGAGGAATCTGAATAAACTCGAGATGATGACGATTGGGCTAACTAAGGGAATGCTCCTTCTTACCTTAGGTTCCTCAAAATACACACTGCCACTAGATCTCACTGCCACTAGATCTCAGTGCCACTAGATCTCACCACCACTAGATCTCACCGCCACTAGATCTCACTGCCACTAGATCTCACAGCCACTTGATCTCACTACCACTAGATCTCAGCGCCACTAGATCTCACCACCACTAGATCTCGCTGCCACTAGATCTCACTGCCACTAGATCTCACAGCCACTTGATCTCACTACCACTAGATCTCACTGCCACTAGATCTCACCACCACTTGATCTCACCACCACTAGATCTCACTAGATCTCACAGCCCCTTGCCTTGCTCTCACTGCCACTAGATCTCACTGCCACTACATCTCACCCTGCCTCCATTGATTGGATGATTGGTGACGGAAGCGGCAGTAACGTCCTATGTGTTGCCGTGCGGCTTGACGCTTAGTTCTAACTTCCGGACCTAGTTTCTAGGTCCTTTCCTCTAACCGCTTTGTCGTGCCGGTATGTGAACGCTGCCTGTGACTGGATCCAGGCCCTCGGCTCCCGCGGCACCCGTGGTGCTTTCGGCCTGCACGGCTCCCCATGGTCTGTGGACACATGGAGATTAGAGTCGGAAGACCCTGAGTCCAGGAGCCTTTACGCTACCTTTGGACCCTTCTTGGGTGGCTTCCTTTGGAGAGGCAAAACTCTGCATGAGCGGTAAGAGCTGTGCTTTTTTCTCTGTCCATATAGGATGAGATTTTGAGGACAGCCCACATCAGAGAGTGGGACTGCCTATTCGGCTTGCTTATTCTGCTTGTTTCCAGGCCTGTCCCTCCTTTCAGTTCTCTTGTCAGTTGTGCTGCTCACTCATTCAGCTGTAGCCTGCCCTAGCAGTGAGTCTAGCAGCTAGCCTGCCTGGAGAATGGTGCTGTCTGGACATTCAATCTCTTCTACTTCGGGTCTAGCTATAGATAGTACGTGCGCTGTCTCTGGGGCGGGGGCGATACCATGGCCGCCAATAGAAAAGTTGGGGTCTCTGGTTTGCGGCCAAAAGGTACGGATTATACATTTTTCTCCTCACGGTCTCGGGGTAAGCCCATTATGGGAGTGGCAGAAACGGGATTAGTTGGTCCAGCAGTTTGCCTAGCTATCCCCCACCCCTCTGCCTCTCCCATTAGAGATCGGGTCTCAGAGGTTTTGTCCCTTAGCTCCCGCAGAAGACAAAGACTGCAGAGTAATCTGCCTATGCTTAAAGCTGAGGAGACTGCCTCTCTCTCTAAAAATCCAGCCCTAGAACCTTCACATCAGGAGCCCGACAAACTTTCAGCACAGCCCTCATACTCCCGCAGTGTACCCTTACAGCTGATAACAGCTATATCCAGAATTGCATGAAGCATGACCTCATCCCCGTGGCCCTAGGGGCCCTGGAAGGATCCAAGAATCATCCAGGTGACAACACTGATCATTGTACACTCTGCAACACCCCCCCACAAGTGGGAGTCAGATGTATCCCTCCGCAAACAGAATCACCTTATCATGCTCATTGGCCTGATTTAATGGCCAGCATAGCTAAGGAACTGCTCTTATGCTCAAGCCCTTTTGATCTGAATCTACATCTATCTGATCCTACACTAGACCCCAAAGTACCAGGGAACTATAGGCCTAGCGCTACAGTTCTTTTCCTTCTCAAGATCCTGGATAAAGCTGCATACCTCCAAGTTCAGAGCTACCTAGAAGCTCATCCCCTACTTGGTCTCCGGCAATCTGGCTTCTGCCCAAACCATGGCACAGAAACAGCACTACTGGACCTTAAGAACCAAATCGATGACCTAAGAGACGTAGGCAAACCAGCTCTCCTACTTCTACTCGACCTTTCGGCGGCATTTGACCTGATCAATCATGACACCCTCTGCCATCACCTCTCTACAGCGGGCAATTTCTCAGCAGAAGCCACCGCCTGGATAGCATCCTTCCTTAGGGGCAGAGAAATGAAAGTCTTCTTGGACACAGCCTGCGCCCATCCACATCTAATTAAATGCGGTGTCCCGCAGGGGTCCTGCATATCCCCCACACTATACAACCTTTTCACAAGGTCACTATTCAAATACCTCGATGCAATGGGCATCACTTACACCAACTATGCGGACGACACACAAGTCCTCATCCCTCTCACCGACCAAAAAACCCTCATCTCCATTTACACCACCATCCAAACCTGGATGGCAGAAAACTGGCTCTGCCTCAACAGTGAAAAAACAGTTACTCATCATCGGATCACCAGCCACAATCGATAAAATGGGGCCACAATATGACTCCTTCATCATCGACAATTGCCGCATCTCGGTCTCCAAAGCAGTCAAAACCCTTGGAGTTTACCTGGACTCAAACCTCACCATGGACAGACAGGTCAACGCAATCTCTTCAGCAGCAGCCTACCACTCAAAACTCATCACTGCTGCAAGGTCCTTCCTCTCACAGGAAAATTCCCTCACCATCACAAGAGCCATCATCGGTTCCCGCCTAGACTACTGCAATGCACTCCTACTAGGCACTTTAGCCAAAAACATTAAAAAACTTCAAACGGTGCAGAACAATGCCCTCATAGCAGCCACAGGAATCTCGAAAAGAGACCACATCTCAGCCACCAGAAAATCTGTCCACTGGCTTCCGGTCAAGGAACGGATCCTTTTCAAATCACTGGCACTCACCCACAAATGTCGACATGACACAGCACCGCGCTACCAAGCTCAGAGATTCTCTGTTCCCTCCTCTAACAGACCAACTAGGTCGAGCCATACTAACCGCCTAGTAATTCCAAAAAGCATCAGAACCAGAGCAGGGGGCGCTAGCTTCCCAGTCCTCGCCACCACCAACTGGAACCTATTACCCTATTACCCGCCAAGATCGGAGGCATCGAATCCCACCTGGGCTTCAGGAAAACAAAAAAAACTATGCTGTTTGTATAAACCCCACCTGGGCCATGTCAACTGTATAACCTCTGTAAAGGCAAATGTCCTTTTTTCCAGGCTAGGGGTAGACACAATCTCGCTGTAACACCCTCGATCTACCCCTCCCTGCACTGCAACTAAGTCAGTTTCGTGCAACAGAGCGCCCGATGCCTCTGAGCTGTGTGGCGCTTTACAAATGTAAAAAATAAAAAAATCTACTGGCAGATTCTCTTAAGAATTGGGCAGTGGATTTACTCTCTTCAAGAGCGAATGTTGACCCCCTAATAAATGAATCCTGTAAGCATATTGATGTGATCGAGGTAGCCAAATCGGATAAGGCTGTTCAAACTAGCTCGTATAAGGAGCAATTTAATCAGCAATTCAATCAGGCCACACAAACGAACCCCCGTTGTGATGAAAACCTGAAGCCTACACAAGCTATTATGACCAGCTCTAAAACACCCAAACCCCTAATGTGGACACTATTGTCTCTGTAGTGGAATTATGCGCTTCCACTTCGGAATTGGCCCAGAAACCAGCCCAAGGGAAGATTAATTATTCCACAGCAATGATCAGCATTCCTAAACCAGGATCCTCACTGAACATATGCTCAACAAAACGTCGAATGCCCAAAATTCAGGACATGAGTATTCATGACTTTGTGTGGGACCAGAGAAACTTTGTCATCACAAACATTTCTAAGGTCAACGGTAAAGAACCCAAAGAAGCCTTGCGGTTCAAGGTCCTAGCCTGGCTTAGACAAAGAACTGGGCCGGGGGTGGTCAGACTCTCAGATCTGAAGATCGTCCGCTTCCTAATAATGACTGTGTCCTAGTGCGATGCGGCACTAGCACATTACCTGCCTTTTTACAACAATGTCGATACCTGCCTAGAGGGTCTTCTAGTTGTAATTTAATTCTATGAGGTTTCTAAATTATGTATAAGTTACCGTTATGCCTTTGTATTTTAGCCTAAGAATGGCTTATCTTTTATTTTACTGTTTCATTTTCGCACTTGTATTTTTTCGTCTGTGTCAAGTCCTATTTTGTTTGTTATAATTGTTCTGTGAGCGCCCCTAAGCCTTCGGGTACCGCGGTGCGCTATACAAATGATTAAACATAAACATAAACTAGATCTCACTGCCACTAGATCTCACCGCCACTAGATCTAACTGCCACTACATCTCACCACCACTACATCTCACCGCCACTAGATCTCACCGCCACTAGATCTCACCACCACTAGATCTCACTGCCACTAGATCTCACAGCCACTAGATCCAACAGCCACTAGATCTCACAGCCACTTGCTTTCACTGCCACTAGATCTCACTACCACTAGATCTCACCACCACTGGATCTTCACGCAACTAGAGCTCCCAGCCTCTCGATCCACTGCCGCTCAAACTCACTGCCACTAGATCTTGCTGCCACTATCTCTCACTGCCACTAGATCTCACAGCCACTAGATCTCACCACCACTCAATCTCACTGCCACTAGATCTTGCTGCCACTAGCTCTCACTGCCACTAGATCTCACAGCCACTAGATCTCACCACCACTCGATATCACTGCCACTGGATCTCTCCACCACTGATCTCACTGCCACAGCTCTCACTGCTACTAGATCTCTCCACCACTAGATCTCACTGCCACCACATCTCACCACCACTAGATCTCACCACCACTCGATCTCACCGCCACTCGATCTCACCGCCACTAGATCTCACTACCACTAGATCTCACCGCCACTAGATCTCCATGGTCCTCAAAGGCCAGAAATCTGTCAGTGACAAACTGTCGAGGACAAAAAACAACACAGTAGGAGATTTGCAGGGACCAGCACATCGTGCCTCTCGAATTATTCCCCACTGAATCTTCAACTGGAAATAAACCATTTTAAATTTAGAAAAAGACACAAAACCTATTGCTTCAAGTAAGTGATCCTGCCTGAATGATTGGCTGTAGTGCGGACCAGGCCCAGGTCCTTTGGCTACCTTGCCCTCCACCAACTGCGTGACAGCAGAATTGCCATTTACTTTTTGGAGACTATTAGAACAGGCCTCAACGACTTCAGGCCTACAGACATTTCATGGGAAGTAAAGATGTCTGTCTTTCAGCGGTTCACTGGCCGGACAGACCCACTCAGCCTACGCTGCCATGACACTTACTGAAAATGTGCACTTCAATAGCTGTGCCTCCCATCACACTTTTATACTTAGACATTCTTTGTATGCTTGACCTCGTACTTACCTACCTTAACTTGTGGGGTCATCTCTACAGGTCTGCCTGTCTCCATCCCACTTATTTATTTATTTTCACATTTGTAAAGCACATAAAACCCACAGGCATCAAGGCGCTGGTTACAGAAACAGGTAGGTGCAGAGAGGCGAGGCTTGGCAGGAGTAGGGGAGAGAGGGTGCGGGGAGCAATCAGTTGAACAATATGGTTTTGAGTTGTTTTCTATTCAGAATCCAGTAGGATCTGGTTTCAGCACGCAAGTGTGGTGGCAGAGTCTTCCAGAGACAGGCGGCAGTGGCTGGGAAGATTGGCCTTTTAATAATCAGATTGCTCTATTCCTGCATATGTGATTATAACATGCCAACATTCTACGACTGCAGAAAATGGAAAAGAGGCTCCAGACCAATGTTAAAGAGAATTGGGAAAAGTGGGGCCCCCGTGGAACCCCGCATGAGACTGGAGTCCAGGGGATAAAAACGGTCCTAAATTATCATTCTGGACCTGACCCTCTAAGAAAGACAGATGCCATAGAAGACAGCAGCTGGTCAGGTGACAGATTGCTGAATGCGTGTTGATACAGTTGTAGAGGAGGTCCCAAGCACAGTTCACACTCCTACTGCCCATTTTGAAGTACCAGGGAAGTTCATACCGAAATATGTGATGTATGATGAGCAAATAAACCAGCAGAGAGCCGCAGTGGGGCTTTGTCCAGTACCTATCAGACTGAGAGCACCTATTAAAGTACCAACACCTAGGAAAACCTGGACAGTGAAGTACCCATTGAGAAAACCATATCGATAAATGAGACAGAGTGATGATTGTCAAAATGCAATACCTAAAGAAGCCAAGAAGGTACTAAAAGAAGAAGAATGGTGACGTCACAAGAACCGGGACTGACTCACATATAGAAGATATGACCATGATGATAAAAGGAGACGAAACACCATGGATAAGTAACATCCTTAGTTTAAAGTGAAACAATTGATGTCAAATGTAAGAAACTTATGCATGAGCGTGATGAAGATATTCAGCCAGTTTACACGTTTACATATACACGGAACCATAAGAAGCTAAGAATTCATGAGGCTTGCTAAGATTAGTAGTAAGATAGATTGCAGCAAGCGCCACGTATATACATATCTACCCCAAAAGGAGCACTTTATATAAGTATACTTCCACTATGCACAAGAGCAGAACCGACCAAAGGTTACTTAAGGTCTCAAGAGGAGAGCTTTGCAGCAGAAAAAGCTAGAATTAAGGACAGAGAGAAACCCAGACGAAGGCAAGTCATGCCAAGAAGCCAAGGTCGTACCAGCTGAAATAGCCCTATACAATTAATGAAGAGAAGAACAGAGTATCCTATTCTGAAAGGTCAAGATAAGCCACAGAAGGCAGATGACTGGAAAACTAAATCATATAAACGAATTACATGGAGAATAAGACGATTTCACGGTGTCGAAATCACGTGACCGAGCAAGCAGAAGGGATGAAACATTCACACCTACGGATGGATTTGTGCCATGCTCAGACGCCTTAACTTTTCCAGACCAAGAAGCAGTCTCGAGGCCAACATACAAAGAAATAATTGACACATGATCACTGAAGTGATGATTGATTGTTGCAATAATTGGAGGGAGGCTGGGGGTGCAGACAAACTCCCTGCACCTGGCTGACTATTCTGTACGCTGCTAGGCTAATGGAAAAGTATGAGTGGGGTTGATGCCAGCCTAATCATAATGGACCAAGTAATCTAGGGTCCTATAGTTAGTAGAACCAATGAGACGTTGTACTTTTAGTGACGTCTACAGTAGCCATTTTGAAGGAAGGTCTTAGATGCCCCACCTGATACTGTTTATCCAATCCCCTCACTTCGATACCATATACAGATATAGCACCTGTATTAAAGTTACCTTCCTAGAACCAGTAGAATTGCATGCAACATTTTAAGCGTTACAAATCAGCGATGACAAGTTTTTAGTATAAATGATGTGTTTTTTATGAAATTAGTTGGAGTTGAAGCGAGAAGGAAGATCGATCGATTGCTGATAATCATTAACTCCCCGTTTTTTGTACTTTTCATTAAACAGACTCCCTTTGCCAAATCGTTGAGTTGTCATTATTGATTTGATGCAAGAGTATTAATCTGCATCCCCATCCATCTCACGGGTGCTGCTGTCTCATCTTAAAGGGTTGGGTAACCCCCACCTCTATGGGCCGGTTGGGGTCCTAGTGCACACTTGGTAGCAGAGATAGGATGGTTTATCGACTATCGATTAGATAAGACACCCATTGGCCGTCGACATAAAGTAACTCTAGGTCCTCTGCAATATCACAAGTCCTTTGCCATCCGGCTAAGTAGACCGAAAGGCTAACCGTAGATAGTGGTTAGATTAAAAAGTAAAACCTGAAGGAACCTGTGCTTTCCCCCACAAACCCCTACCCATTTCTACGAGGAGCTGATCGAGCAAAAAGCAGGAGAGGCGGTAACGAATGTGGTGATCCCGAGCATCCAGAGAGGAAAACATCTGAACAGTGAATGGAAAAGACTAAATGCTTTGGCAAAAAGTTGCATGCCTTAGAACAAGTAAGGAAAGGTAACGGAGGGAGGTGGAACAAAATAACGTTAGGGTAAGAGTAGAATTTATATATAAATAAGGGGAAAGAAATACTGACTCCAGGGTGTCAGAGCTAGAGAGAGGATACCAGAAGGATACCTGAGAAGAGATAGAGGGCACGCCCAAATTCCTGTGCTTTAATATAGGGGTTAGAAGAAGCCTGCATTCAAAGTCCTGAAAAGATAGGGCACAGTAGAAGACCAGAATCGATGAAAGAGGCGATCTGAAAGGGATGGGCTTAAATTCCATGTCGAAATAATAATAAGGGCATGAGATCTGTGTAGCCGGCCGGAGTCTGTCTAGTCTGTTATGTCTGTCTTATTTTTTTTTTCTCTTACGTCATAAGGTAAGAATTTTTTTGGGGGAAACAGCATGAAAATTACGCGATTGTATAGCTAGGATGTTGTATGACATGAATTGATGGTTGTTGTTTGAAAAAGTAAAAAGACATTTTCGTGGAAAAACGGGATTGGAGCTTGCGACGATTGGTGCTCGCTCATATTGTTGATTTTGTTTAAGAAGCGAAAAACGTAACAAAGTGTTGTATGAGGAGAAGATAAATAATTTTAAGCATGGAGACATTACACCGTTAGTACACTTGTGCAAACAGTTGCCAAAACATTTACCTAAGCTGAAGAAGTACAGTGCAGAATGGGTTAAAGGAACCGCCCACAAAATGTTTATGCCGTGGCCCGAGGGTGGATCGCTATCTAAAACAGTCCTGAAACACATGATGACATATTTGCACGCCACATATACTGGCAAAAAGTTAAACAAACGCCTAGCTAGTTTAGAGCTTTGGAAGATGTACCAAGAGGATAAGGACGAGGAGCCGCCATTAGATTGGATACTTAACATATTCACAGAGGGGGATGAAATGCCTT
The DNA here is from genome assembly GCF_040938575.1 of Ambystoma mexicanum. Taxonomy (NCBI): domain Eukaryota; kingdom Metazoa; phylum Chordata; class Amphibia; order Caudata; family Ambystomatidae; genus Ambystoma; species Ambystoma mexicanum. The sequence continues at coordinate 1,425,212,283 of NC_090922.1, forward strand.
CTGCGCCACTGGCCCCGTTTGAAACGAAAAGCGAAGCCAGTAAGGACGGAGGATTATATCCATTAAGGGAACTTAAAACAGCCACAGGATATAGCAACCCGGCATGTGAATCACCCACGCAAAGTAGTGACGAAAACCCAGGTAAAGATAGAGATAGAGATATCACCTCCAAAGTCCTGAGGGACAAAGAGAGACGCGAGAAAGAAAAAGGAGATCAAGCACAAGCAAGTACATCTCCAGATACGAATAGAGAGGGAAAGAGATGTAAAGTAGATAAGGACAGAACTGATGAGATGGCATTCACACAGAATGAATGGATGGGAGGTCAGATTCAATCGAAACTTGATGGTAAAGGCATTGAGAATGTGAGACAAAAGAGAGAGTCCGACAACTCAAAGTGAAAATAGAAGGAAAAGAAAAAAGGATGGAGATGAAAGAATTAGGAAAAAAGAAAGACAGAGACGAGAATAGCTGTATCGTGAAGAGCAAGAAAGGAAATGTGATCATAAGCCAAGAGCAGCTAATGATCACTAGAGGCAGGAACAACGGAGAATAGAGAAAGAAGAACAAATGATATGGGAGAATAGAATAAAAAGATGAAAGGATGAGGAAATACGACGGGCAAATGAACGTAGAGATGCGAAGAAACAGGAAGAAAATAGGATCCGAGAAGAAGCAAGAAGCACAGAGAGTTCGATGACGACATAGACAAGCAAAGACAGAGGGCACGGGATCTTGAATATCTGGAAAGAGAGGTTAAAAAAGCCGATCCAGTGGTAGATTGGGAGGACATAGAAGAATTATTTCCTGAGGACGATTCAGTATGAGGAATGTCTAGGGTAAATATTGAAGATGACTTTGACACCAGAAGCATCGGGGAGACGATCGATAGAATATATGATGAAATGTAACAGGTACCCCAAGGGAGAGGAGAGGACGTGCCTCTTGAGAGCACTCTGTTGTATGACACTCAGGACGCCTCTAGAAGTAGCAGAATTAGAGAGCTGTCCTTAGATAGGTTGACACTAAATAGGAACGGGGAAGATGAGAGGAATTACACAAGTTGTCACTGATGATATCAGACGCAGAAAGAGAGGAATATGAAGAAAAGGAAGATGAGACAAAGCGTGAAAAATGCTTCTTTGGGGGAAAAGGAATAAGATGTTCAGATTCTAACGAGTCTGAATCTAAGGCATCAGAGTCAGCCACACAATCAGACTGACACGAAGGAGTATTTTACGGTCAGAGGGGGGTGTCTCCACTGCCCTATGTGAGCCGACTAAGGACATTACCATGTAGATGGCGGTGCGGGCCTATTACCCCTGCAGTGGATAGAAAAATGATGAGGGAGGAAAAGGAGTGTCATGTATTACATTCCCATACCACATGGATCGAGAAAATCAGAAAAATAAGCTTCCAATGTTAACATTGGGAGATGGAAAATGGATACATGAGCTAGAAAAAAATGTCGTAAGGGAACACGTTAGCTGTGGGGATATTAAAGGTCTTTTGATCACCATACTTGGTGATAGAGCTGACGATATATGGACACAAGCAGGTTATCCTGGTGTGACCGCAGTTAATACTGCGCACAATGGAGCCCCATTTAACAATTGCAGAGCCGTGGTATGGAAAGCATTACGATTGCTATACTCAGATACTTCTGACATGGAAGCTATAATGACACGCAAAATGAAGGAATCAGAAGATCCTTTGCTTTACAATCAGAATTTCCAAGACGCATGGGTGCCGCAAACAAGGGAATCTTGGGGGAAATCTATACCCGTGTTTTACCATATATTATGCCAAGGGCTGCCAGATCAGTCACAGAAGCAGCTCAAGAAATTGGTAGGAATCAAGGCCAAACCGTGGTCTGAAATACTTTGACCATAGCTCACTATTGGTCATACTTGAACAGCCTTTGATTGGAGTGGACCAGGCGAGTAATAGGAGATTTGAAGGAGATTTGAAGAATTTGTGTAGATGCTTGCTTTGGATTGGTGCCGCCTAAATCCTGTGTTTGGTAGCTCCCAGGGCTGAAGAGAGCTTGACACAAAGTAGACAATAGGAATTCCAAAACACTGGTTGACTGGCGCTCCAATTTAAATTTTATTTAATTTGTGCAAAAGTTATCCTCTACACGTGTTTCACCACTTATCAATATAGTGGCTCATCAGGAGGTAAACTGAACATTTGTTCTCAATCTTGAGCGAACAAGAAGAAATAATGAAAAGAAAGAAAATAAACAAAAAAAGATTTTTAGCCATATGCTGCTCGTTATTGTATGTTAACACATTTATACTTCAATTGTTCTTTGTGTTAAAAAAAAACCTTAATAAAACTTAACAGAGGCACTTAAGAAAAATGCTACCATCTCTCATATACATCCTTAGTTTATCACACAACACTACCTTCTTTGTTGTCACCTTGCTGTTTGCTTCCAGCAGTTATTGAACATTAACAAAGTTAAAGATTTTGTTATTGTAAATGTAAAAAGTGCTTACTTATTTGGAATCTTGTCTTTGAAGAGTTCTGTTTTGTGGAATTGGTTTCCTGTGACCTTTATCGAGATTTTCTTTTTAAAGTTTGAAGTCTTTACTTCTGAGTAAATAGTTGGGCAGTCCCTATAGACATAGAAAAAGTTTGCTAAATTGGATGACAATAAAGAGTAATCTGCCTTTGAATAATTTAAAAAATGAACTTCCTAAATTAAAGACAAAAGCCTAATTTCACTAGCTACAAAAAAATGCTCTTACCTAGATATCTGTAGCTCCTGGATTACATCGGATTCTGGTCGTATTTTCGAACTGCTGCAATTAGGCATCTAAGATGGCCGCTATTTCTACGTTTGTGGCGGCGTGATGACGTCATGCGTGTCATCATGTGATGATCGCATAGCGCGGGGGCGCCATTTTAGGTTGGTAGTGGTTTTAGGTGTGATAATGTGTAAAAAATAAAAAAAAACATCTGTTTAATTGCGGATTAGTCCTTTTAGGATGTGTGCATCCATGTTGTGATACCAATGCTTTTTTAATGAATTAATAGTTTGAGTTACGCAAAATTTATTGGCGTGATGACGTCACGCGTTCCATCGTTAGATGGTCGCGTCGCGTAAGGACGCCATCTTACGTTGGTAATGATATTGGAATTGCTATTGTGTCTGATAATTTGATCGAAAAATGTGTAAGTAACAATGCTATTAATTTAAGGATTATTCATTGTTAAGATGTGCACATCTGTGCTATAATGCCATCACTTGTATTATTGAATATATAATTTGAATTACGTATAATTCATGTAGTTAGGTAGGTATGAAAGGCTACACCGCTTTTTCAATTGCATTAAATTATTACGAACGGCTTTTTGATGGTGGTTAGTGCCTTATAAGGAAACATGTTTTATATTCTTGTGGTAATAAGATCGCATATAGACAAACTACATTAAAGAAAGTTTTTTTGGTATTTTTCGTATATAACGTTTTTTCAGAGAAGAGAGATGTCAAAATTTACAAAGATGGTGGTTAATTATAAGCAAGGTAGCACAATGCCTTCCTGCTCTAAACTTATCTCCAAAGTAGTTATTAAATTCCCTATCATATCTGTATTGTTAGTCAATATGTTATTACCTGGAAGAAAAGAACATTCTTAATGCTACTCAGCTGAGAGAGACTAGTCTTGCCTCATATATATTTCGGAAGACATTGTAATAATATAGTTGCATATTTACATGTTATTGACAAATTCTTAAAGAAAATGTTACAGTTCATGGTCTGCATTGTGACCTGCATTGGTACTATCCATAGTAAAAATCCAATATGCTTCCCTTTTGCGCAATTGTTTTTCTCTGTTGCCTCCTCTGTCTGGAAGGCACATTTTTTCAATTCCAAAGAATCTGATCATCATAATGTCTGCTGGTTTGTGATGTTCTAAAAAGTGTTTGCTTAATGGGTAACGTATCTCCCGTAGTTTGATTGTCCGTATATGTTCATATATTCTTGTCTTCAAGGGACTGAATATACTTCCTACATAGATTTTGGCGCATGCGCATTTGATGGCGTATACTGTAAATTTGGTGTTACAGTTCAAAAAATCCTTAATTTGATATAGTGAGCCATTGGCTTTTCAGCATTCCTTTAGACCATTTATGGCAAAGTTACACATTTTGCAAGTTCCACATTTGTAGAAACCTTTTAAGTTGTCTGTATGTAGACATCATTGATGTAGACCCTTCTGTTTTTTGTGTTCAACAAAATGTGATGGGCAGAGCATGTTCTTTAAATTGGGTGCTTTTCTAAAAGTAAGACACGGGACTTTTGGTATGAATGGTCTTAGATCTTCATCTGTGGTGAGAATGTTCCAATGTTTGTTGAGAATCTTTCTCAGATGGATGGCCTCAGTGTTGTAAGTTGTTATGAATCTTATAGATTTGGTTTTCTCTGCATCCATCTTTTTCCTTGTTTTTCCACTTAATAGATCCATCCTATTTTGTGCTTGGCTTTTGCTGAGAGCTTTTGAAAGCTGATCTTTTTTGTATCCTCTTGCTAAAAATTTGAAGTTTGCTGTTTTTGAATGTTTTTCAATTTCTTGATCATCAGTACAATTTTGTTTAATTCTTAAAAATTCTCCATATGGGATGTTGTTCTTTATGTGAGGTGGATGATGACTTGCAGCATGAAGGATGCTATTTCCTGCTGTCGGTTTTGTAAACAGGGTGGTATTGATTTTATTGTTGTAAATGTAAAGTTCTTAGTCCAGAAAATTGATTTGATCAACACTTTCTTCCATTGTCAGCTTTAAATTAAACAAGTTATTCTTCAGAAACCGGTGATATTCATTGTTTGTTGCCTTTTCATATGACTAGAATATCATCAATACATTGACTCCAATAGACAATCTGATTGAGTTCACTGAAGGCTCTGTGTTTCCATGCGTTGTGTATTTCGAAAGCTCCCATGTAAAGGTTGGCGTATGCCGGTGCAAATTTCGCCCCCATTGCTGTTCCTCTTTTTTTGCCTAAAGATTTCTCCATTAAATAGGAAGATATTGTTTGTTAGTGTGAAGTTCAACATTTCTAGTAACATTTCATTTTGGTTCCTAAATGAGATGGATCTGGTGTCAAGAAATTATTTTGTAGTCTCCATGCCTTTTTGATGTAAAATGCTTGTATAGAGACTAGTCGCATCAAATGTGACTAATCTAAGATCTTCTTCCCATTCAATCGAATCCAGTTGTTTGATGACATCAGTTGTGTCTTTTATGAATGAGGCAAGATTGGCTGCCAGAGGCTGTAAATGCTTGTCAATGTAGGCCGAGATTGGCTCTGTTAAAGAGCCAATACTATTAATTATTGGTCTGCTGAATGGAATTTGATCATAGTTTTTGTGATTTTGGGTAAGAAGTAAATGCTTGCTAGTGTTGGATGTTGGATATTCATATATTTGTGTTCATCTTCCGTGATTAGCTCTTCTTCCAGATAGTCCTTACTTAAAAGGTGCCATTCTGTAACCAAGTTTGGAAGTGGATTATTGGCAAGTTTCTCGTATGTATCTTTGTCATCTAAATGTTTGGCTGCCATTTTGATATAATCTGATGTGTTAAGTAACACTATCTTTCCTCATTTATCTGCTGCTTTCGTGATGACGGTTTCATCCTCTTGCAGTTCCACTAGCGCTTTTCTTTCTTCAATGGTAAGATTGAAATGAATGTTTTTGAATTTTGTGGATTTCAAATATAGTGCTTTTAAATCCTCTGATACTGCTTTTTCGAACAAATCTATAACATTTTCGCTATATAAGTGTGGATAAAAAGTTGATTTCGTTTTTAGTTTGGTTGGTTCACTCAGCTCACTATTGCACGCTATGGCAAGAAAAGAATCCCAAAAAAGAGGCTGCACGAAAAGCTGAAGAGGCAAAATTTGTGCAGAAGAAATTGTCAAAATATGCCATTGAAGGGGCAATGATAACTAGCACACATGGATCGAATATGCAGCAGGCCAATAATTAACAGCAAGTTAATCAGGGCATTAATGGGTTTTACCCCAGAGGGAGAGGCATTCGAGGAAGAGGATGGCAGAGTAATTAAGGAGGTTTCCAAGGTAATCAGGGAGGTTTTCAAAACATGTAAAATGGCAATTAGGGTATGTCAAATGAGCAAATAATCAGACCACCGCCTATATGTTGGGTGTGTGGAATGACAGGGCATCTAGCATGCACATGCAGAAGTCAAGGCATGGTGCAAATCGACCAAGGAACAAGAGTAGTAATGGTGAATCCACCTGTGTTTTTACCGCAGGGTGGAAATGGATTTGCACAGAATCACACGGTGTAACAGCAAGCACCAGAAGCACAGCAAAGCTTGCAACCTCAGTACTTGATACATTTTCCACAAGGGCAGTCTTCACAGTCGCTGATGCAACTGTAACAGACAACAAGTGCAGGACAGGCAGTGAACTCTGGAATGAGAACCAACACTGGTGATGGAGGGAGTCCATTCACGCAGCATGGGACAAAGTTATGTATGGATTAGGACAGCTCACTGGGAAACCTGATGTGTTCTATCCTATCAGCGACACCAGACCCAATGAGGAACCAAGGGTTGATGTCTGTATAGGGGATAAAAAATATTCTTTCTTAGTTGACACAGGTGCAACACACTCGTGTATACGTGAAGGCAAGATCTCCTTGTCCGGCTATGCCATAAATACTCAGGGCTTCACAGGAGCAACAAGTAGTGTTAATTTTACAAAAGCACTTCTAGAGTCTATAGGAGAATGTGACATGAATGTGCCACTGCTGTATTCAAGTCAAACCCCAGTAAATATATTCAGAGGAGACCTAATGACAAAGTTAAACATGACAATCTCGTTCACAGAGAAGGGCATAGTATGTTCGACTCCAGGAATTCATTATGTGAATGTATGCGAAATGATTAGAGCATACGCAGGACAAACGGCTGTGAGAGCTATTCCATTGGAACCAGAAATATTCGCGTATGGAATACGCATACGAATGGCAGGGCTACCAGGCCTTGCAGACAAAACCATGAGAACCCCAGACGAATTTTTATTTAGGCCAAGAATACCTATGCACGAGGGAAAGGGACAAGTATTTCCCTTGGCAATACACACAGTCATAGTGTGAGGAAAAATGTCTTTGATCGATGGTTGTGATGACGATGGCAGACAATGGTGCACAGTAATCGCCATCGAAGAAGGGTAAAGATTGACTGACGTCACTGATGAGGATCTACTTGACGAACAAACGAGTGTGGATGAAACAGCAGTTGAGATAAATCTTGTTTTTTGGGTGAGAATGATCAAAAGAGAGATTCCCCAGAGAATGATGCTGGCGAAAAACGACCTGAATATTTTGATGATGACATGGCCCAGGTGACTGTCTCAGTGTGGACCACAGGCCCGTATGACGTAAGCTGGTTAAAAGGAGTAGGAGAACTAAAGATTAAATTGAAACCAGGAGCAATTATATCAAGAGCACAACAATATCCCATGTCGAGAGAAGCAGATGAAGGGATTTTCAAGACAATTTCTGCTATAATGGAGCAGGGCATCTTAGTGACATCAGAGTCTTCATGCAATACCATGGTTTATCCGATTAAAAAAACAAAAGGAGGGTCGTGGAGACTAATTCAAGATTTACGCCCGATAAATGATATTGTAGAGGCCGAGTTCCCTCCGGTCCCTAACCCGTCCACAGTCCTATGTAATATACTTGTTGAGGCAAAATATTTCACAGTGATTGACTTGAAAACTGCATTTTTCTCAATCCCATTGCGCAAAGACTCACAAGATTTGATGTCATTCACGTTCAGACAGATGCGTCTGAAAAGCACAAGGTTGCCCCAGGGGTACTGTGAGTCTCCCTCAGTTTTCAACAGAGTCCTGCAGATGGACCTAAGCAATATTGCATTACAGAGTGTTGTCTTGCAAAATGTGGACAACATGTTAATTTGCAGCACAACAGAAGAAACGTGCAGACACAATTCTATCCAGCTATTGACTATATTCGCTGAAAAAGGATATAAAGTTGACAAAGAGAAGTTACAATATTGTCAGCAATGGTGTCGAACAGCAGCAAAATCACTAAAGACATTCTAATTTACTTCAAACTAGTATTGAGATCCAACCCGTCATTAGTGGGAAGGCTCACTAACATCACTGAATTTCTTCAAGACCCTGAAAACGAAAAGACAATAAGGAGGCTACTCATTGTGATCGCCAAGCAGTTCCTACTGCTTCCGGAATACAGCGAGGACAAGAGAAATGTCCCAAGCAGAGGAAGCAGCAAATAGGCTTGTCAGCGTGCTATTCTTTCGCTTAATTGAAGACTGTCCAGATCTTGTTGGGGGACGCACTGACATCTTGACATTTCTTCGAGATCCGGCAAACACAGAACATTTGAGCATAATCGTGAATGGAATCATAATTCAGGTTGCTCTTCAAGCTCACCAAAATCACAGAAGCTGCTCACAGTGAGTACCGAGCAGTTCCAGAATTCAACAAGGACTAGACAAATGTCCCTGTCACCAGAAGATAGCAGATTGAAAGCAATGTCTTCTTTCGCCTAATTGAGGACTTTCCAGAACTTGTGGGGAGGCCTGCCAGTGTTGATGTCCTCACTTTCATCAGAGACCCAGCAAACTCTACACAGATGAGCATGCTCCTGCATAGTATTGTGATGCAGGTTGAACTTTCTAATCATCATCAGAATTTCCGGAGGAGACTGTAAACTTTCCGCCGAGGGACAGATCGAGGAAGTATTGATAAGAATACACTTTTGCTGACAGAGCAGCAACATGTTCTCTGGAGTGAAACAGATAAGGGGCATTGATTGGGAGCTTTTTATTTTGAACACGCACAATAAGAGACTTGGTGAACTTATTACTGAACGTTCATTTCATATCCAGAAAAGAGAACTGTGTACATTGATGAGAAACAATCTAGTCGTCAAGCAAAGAGGACAATCGTTCCAGTTCCTGCAATCTATGGGCAGAAATAGCAGAATCCAGAGATAACGATCTTATCTAGAGTGTATTAAACTGCTAGTTTTCTTTCCTTAAATGATAGATATGGGCAACTTAAACAGTAACATCCCTCAAGAGGAGAGGCACACATACTGCCCCAGAACTAAGTGCTGCCAACTGACGTACAGGGGGAACCTGTACCTATGCATTGTATCAATCGTTGTTTTACTGTCATTGATGATTCAAACTGCATTTTTTATTAGTGCACAGAGTGCTCCGATTCCAGTGGACCCACCTAATGATGTACGCATGACACCCACAAAGGTATCCAGACCTTTTAAAGTCATTCCAGTCCCTAGACAGTCTGACAAAGGTGTGAGTGAGCTTGAAATGGATGTGATTAGCAATGACACACACACACATTTGGTAACAAGCAAATTGAAAAGCCAGAGACAGGGTCGGCAGAGCAAGCAGGAGAAAAGGTTAATGAAAAATACATACACGCAAGCAATGAGTGCACATACACCAGGTCTAGTGTCAAAAACTGCAGAACCACAGGCCAAAGAAGGGGAAAAGATTTGGCTGCCTACTATGAGAAGTTCTACTACAAGTGAAGTGAAAAGATAAATGGAGAAAGCAGAATTTTTAAAAGAGAAAAAAGGAGTTGGAGAATAAACCAACAGAGGCAGCATTGACAAGCACACATGTTCCAACGAAGGGGACAAGTACAAGTTCTACAATACGGCCATATACTGGACCAATGGTAGAGTGGACATGGACATTTATAACCAGACGAAAAAAGATGCAAGAGGAGAAGGAAAGAATTGCCAGACTTTCGCCTACTCAACTGGTACAAACAAAGAGGCCTGAACCATGGATTGAGATACCTCAGAATCCTACAATGAGAAAAAGCTACATGGATGCTATTAAGGATGTGATGATAGCAAACTACATGAAAACCTTGACAATAAAGAGAAGCATACAAGGAGATGACAATGAACTAACTGACTACCTGGACAGCACAGCACACTTGGGAAATAACATATGGTACCAACACATGAAAGAAGCTGGACGACAAAATTCAGAGGGGGAATGCTTTGTTTGTGCACTCCTACCTTACAGCATGGGGAAGTCAAAGATCTTCGTAGCTGTGGAAATTGATGTCTAGACAGCACAATGTCTATCACACGTAGCAATGTGCACGACCAGAGGCCAGTTAATGGGAAGTGATGCTTCACTCAAATGGGCAACTGAAGCAACAGATCCAAATGAAGACGATTATGTCCAAGTCATAAAGACAAGAAACAATGGAAAAACAAAACACATTGTGATCATATATAAGAAGCCTGGAGTAAAAGGAGCAGAGATCAGAAGAGAAGCAAATCACAAACTGAACGTTCAAGGAAAGACGCCAGGAGAAGTGGACAAACAGAGGTCAAATGCAAATTTGGGGAACAGTGCTTTCACCAGACGGATGGGAAAAAGGAGTAGTGATCTGCAGAGCAAGGATGGTCTTCGGTCACTATGAGCCCACCATCAACATAGTTTGAAATGGATGCAAGCTATTATGGCCAAAACTTGCTAAACTCTTGACATGGGTCGAAGACAGAGGAGGACCCTTACAGATAGTGATATTGGGGAATCCGAAATTCTGCTTCCAGAATAATGGTACAAGAACAATGGGAGAGAATCAGAATTGCGGCCGAGTCTTTGACGCTACAGGAATATGGTACACAGTACGGCAGTGATCATGGATCATTATTGTGCATGTGGATTCAAAGCATACATCAGGCTGCCGAAGAATTAGGGAGGTATATGCACAATAGTGAATGTCCATGTTCCAGCACTGGTGATTCCAAAAAGTGATCTGAATATTGACAGTTTCCCGAAAGCAGATGCTCACCTGAGGAAGAAGAGATCTGTGGAACTGATGAGCCGAATGAAGTGGGATAATTACTTTTGTGTCAAATCCATAGAAGGTTTTGATGCTATCCCTTACATGGACTGTTCAGTCAGACTTCTTCCGTGTTCATGACAATGTTTATGCCAACAATTCAGGTTGGAGCAAATACTTGCAGATGGGAGCAGATAAACGGTTGCAGATAACCAGATGGGAGTTACTGCAGGCCATCAACACTACCATAAAAGTATTTAATGCAATCAGGGAATAACTGAGGGAAATTCAACTAATGACTCTACAGAACAGATATGTCCTTGACTTGATCACCGCTATGGATGGAGGTTTTTATGCAAAAATCGGAGAATCATGTTGTACATTTATACCATCTCACGACTAAGAAAATTGAACTTTAACAGAGGCCATAGGTACGCTGACGAAGTTACAGAATCAGATGATCGATGAAGCTGCCGAAGTTGATGATGACAGCTGGTTTGGATCACTATTTTCGTGGGTTCCACAATGGATGGCAGATGCATTAAAACTCCAAGGAACCCTGCTAGTGATGATATTGCTCGGATTCTGTGTTATCAAGATAATAATCTCTCAGTGCCAGAAAACCGCCATAGGGATGAAGATCATGATTGATGTCGAACCAGGATGGAAGCCCAAGGACCTGACTGATGAAGAAATAAGAGACTTTGTGGAAGCTAGCATTCATGCACCAGAAGGAGCAAAGTTTCCGTATCCAAGGAAACACAGAACCTATGTGGCAGAATTAAAGTCCCTGCTGGGCAGAACAAATGTTCTCCCCTTCAACCAGAGTCAATTTCATTCAGCCGACAATAGCAACGTTCTTTTTCATACTTTTACTGGTTCCATCACAGATAGTTCTAGAGAGGGTGTGTGTGCAATCCAAGGTGATGTACAGGCCAGATGAAGTCTTGGTCTATCTCTCTAATCCCAAATTGAGGCCAGGTGCACCCAGGAGCATCTGCCAATCCCAATTACAAAACACAGGTGCAGACTGTTAATAGAAGGGTCTGAGATCACTAAAAAAACGAGACTCCAATCAGCCAGTGTTGGTTGGAAAAGCAGAAGGCTTGAATTTGGCAGGGGCTGGAGATGGGAGAGAGTTCAAGAAAGAGGACACTTAAGAGACAGAGACAATTGTGGAGGTGACAGCATGTCAAACGAGAAATTATATCGTGCCTCCTATTGGAACGAATATGTGTATATTGGCCTGCGCCAAGCTGCTTATAAGCCACTTGCGAAGAAATCTGTGTTGCAAGGTCCTGACCTTAGAATCAATGTAAGCTGCCATTTTAGGTCAATCGGCCATTTTAGGTTCGCTTTGTAAAGTCATCCTGTGAGTTAAAATGGTGGACGATGTCATTCCGAAATACAACATGGCCGTCTTGAACTCTGTGTGTAATTAATATGTAACTTGCCTGCAGGCCACTTGTTGAGGTCGTGAACTGAGACCTTGTCCTTCGTTGACCTGTGTGTAAAGGATTACTCACGCCAATGAAACTAATCCGCGAGCGTATGTTAAGAACAATGTATTCAAATACTGAACTGAGAACACTTGTTTAACTACATTGTATTAATGTTTGAGAAGACCTGTATGAGACATCCAAAATACACAGTTGCCGTGTAGGCTTGTTGACGTATGTATTATAGGCAAACTAGTTGCATGTGGATATGCGAACTCGCCATGAACCCTAGATCAGTAATGTATTAGAGGAATATTAACCCGAAGTAGGGTTGGACATCAGGTTCGCAAATGGTATAAAAGAGCAACGAATTCTAATGAACAGCGTCTCTCACTGAACACAATGAACCACGCTGAAGTTTGCTGTGTTGTACTGAGGGCCGATAGCTATCTGATTTTGTTTTGTTCTTTGTAACTGATTCAGTATAAATTAAAGATCTTTGTATGTTCCTTTGTAACCCGTGTTTGGTGCGTTTCCTTTTGGGGTACTCAGCCTCGATATTTTGATTTTGTTTTCACAGTTGGCGCCCGAATAGGGACCCTCAAGATTGATGCCGGATTATCGAAGGTTGACCCTCGCTATCGGGCCGGGATCGGACGGTGTGACAAAAGGGGCCCCCACTGAACGAGACGGCACCTCAGCAGCGCTGCACGACCCGAACCTTGGACGATTAGCTTGTGGTCCGAGATGGCATCTTGATGAGGGTCCACTTATCGAGGCGGCAGATTTGCCGAAATCACCAAACACGAGGTAAGATTAGTTAGGTAAGATTCTTTGTAATCCGATCGGACCTCCTTAGGAATCGATCAGGTGAGTCGTGACCCGATTCTTAAATATCCTGATAATTTGATTTTGGCGTATTGTATCTGCAGACACAATTATTGACCAGGTAACACCAATAATTTGATATGCCTGGGAGATTGTCTACCTGCTTCAGAGCGTTGTTCTGCAGCGATAGACAATCTTTGGAATTTTGCCGTCCAGCACCACAGGAGGGGTCGCCGGTGTGTACGATGTACTGTAAGCATGGCATTTGAAGTACAGTGTTTAATGATATTTGGCACAGACAAACCAGACATGCCTCTGAACTTCAGTGGCCAATCAATGGTAGTTTTGAAATCCCTCGTATTGAGTATTTAGAGTCAATTCTATTAAAGAAAAAGGCTAGACCTGCAGCATTTGATGTTTTGCAGAATTGGAAAAAAGAAGTGTTGCAGCAATTTAAGAGTAGAGAAAAACATGCACGCCATCATAAAACGAACGCTGAGAAAGCATTATTGTATGACCAAGATAAACATTCTGAGTCAACTAGGAATATGGATAGGGCTTTCTCACTTGGAATTCAGAAAATCTATCCTTCTAAAGACCTTCATGTTTCTGACGAATTCATAGACAAATTGTTAAATGAACGAAGGCCTGGTGCCTCTGCGCCACCTCCGTATGCTCCTCTTCCTGCTGCTTTGCCACTTCCTCCTGTTATTCCTGCTCTTCCTGCTGTTGTTCCTGTTGTTCCTGCTCCTCCTAATGTTCGTCTTCCTCTAGTTACCATTCCTTCACCTATTCCTCCACCTCTTTCTATTGCACCAGTAACAGTACCTCCATTGAGTTTGCCTGCTCCCCCTCTTTCAAGTGGTCCTGTGCCGCTTGTAGTCGATCAGGGTGCGGGGTCAAGGGTTGTCACTCGCAATACAGTACCGCCAGAGAAGAAACGTGATTTGATTGCATGGGCTAAGCATTGTATGGAGAGAGATGATCAAGCTAATGTTTTAGCCATACTCTTTAATATGGATAATTATCCTGAGAAAAATGTTTTTATTGAAGGTTTAGGGATTCATTTATGTGTAATGTGGGGTAAATTAAATAATACAGACCTCCCGCAGGGGTTAAGGGATCTAAACACTTAAGCGTTTTCAAGAGACACTGAGGAGAAAATAAATGAGCATGTCGAGAGGTTATTTGAGTATAGAAAGGAGTTGGAAAGGTTACAGAATGAGGATGATGAGGGGGAAAGTATGTATGTACAGAAACGGTTCCTTCCTTGTCGAAAATCGATATCTGAGGAAGCACGAAATTGTTCAAAAGACACACTTAAATGGATTTCAGATATGTCGATAACTCCAGTTGAGGTATATGACACATACAGTCAGTATACACCAGAAATGCAGAGGAAAGTGATACAGGTAATGATAGAGTACCTACAGGATGATTGTATAAAAATAAAGATTAGTTGTCCCAAAGAGTTATTGACTATTTAAAAGAGCTTTTTCACTTGACACTTCTTCGACTGCTTTAGCGCTCGACTTAGCTCTGTTGCTCAGTAAGCGTTTGGAGTTGCCTACTTCTCAGTTGCCTATGAGAGAGGTTCCTCCGACATTTGTCCCGAAGGTTGAGATTGCGGCTGATCCTGCAACAAATGTAGTCGCTGTGAACATTCCTGCACATTATGTATCACAGTTTGTTCATGTCCCGTTCTCGAGACAGGAAGTGAATACTACTAGACAATCTATTCCTGATATTAGGAAAAATCCAACAGGATGCTATAAAGAAATAGAGTCCGTCTTGCAGTCCTCAGTGTTCACCTTAGGCGATATCGATTTGTTATTTCCTGTACTCCTGCCCGTAGATTTGTGGAAACAAGTTAGGACTATAGATGACGTGCCAGGGTTGGGGGATACATGGGCGAACATAACTAGATTCGATGGAGAAAGGCCAGCTGGTGAAAGACCGCCCCAGTTGATACTAACTTTGCCTGATAGAATTATTACAAAATTGAAAAACATAATTCCCGAGAAACAAATTATTTGGGACAAATTTACGGCCTGTGTCCAAGGGAAGTCTGAGGGTGCTACCGAGTTCTTTAATCGGTTCGAACAGGTATTCTCGGATTTCAGCAGACAAGACTTAGGCACAGAGTCTGGGAAAAGGTTAATTGTGGACAAATTTGTGCGTGGATTGCTGCCTGACATCCAGTCACAAATTATGTCTTCTGAGAGCTCTTGGCAGGCGAAGTCCCAATCAGAAGTACTGCACATGGCTCAGTACTACGAGAATCGTGTCAATAATGAAAAAGATAGAGTCGAGAAGCAAAAAGGTGATTTAAAGACTAAAGTACTATTACAGCAAATTGTTAGAGTCCCCAGAGGGGGCAGTTCACAGATTAGAGGTCAGTATGTTCCACAAGGGAATGTGCCCTTGGGTCCTGTGAACATTAACCAGTGTGCCTATTGTCGTCAAGAGGGTCATTGGCGTGCACAATGCCCCGTCCTTCGACAGAGGTCGAATAAAACACTTTTGGGAATATGGGTAGATGATCCAGAGGTCGCCCGGTTGTAGGGGGCCCTGGTAGAGGTCAGTTTGCGCAGGATCCTCAGCAACCTTTTTCACAGGATAATCAGACTTCGAGTGTGGATACTAGGAACATATTTGATCATCCTTCTGCTGCATATCTATCTGAATATCTTCCTTTTGATGATATTCTGTTTTGTTAGGATTGCCCGAAGCAGGGTTTGGAACCTACACCTATTCCCGTCAATCAGAAAGGTCCCTACGTTGAAATGGTGGTGGGAAATAGGAAACATCAGTTTTTGATAGATACTGGGGCACAGACGTGTTCCATTGATCATTCTCGGGTTCCAAACATTCCACTGTCAGGGCAAACCAATGTTTCTGTAGGGTTTTCTGTCACACCAGTTGTTTGTCCAGTTTCTTCGCCGGTACCTATTTCTTTGGGTCCCTTTACGGACCACTATCCATTCCTTTTGACTTCGAATTGTGGAGAGAATTTGCTGGGGTTGAACCTGTTAAAAGAATTAAATGCAGTAATTTATTGTTCTTCTGATGGAGTGCGCTTGACGATTTCTCCACAGCAACTTTCTGTCTCTCAATTCTTAACCAGACCTTTGCCGCCAGAATTCAGTGATGTACCAGAGTGATTATGGGCAGTTGACGACAATGATGTCGGTGTTTTACAGATTGAGCTTGTTAAGATAATTTTGAAACATGGAATTGAGCTGCCACGCATTCCCCAGTATAAAATTTTAGTTGAGGGCGAGCGAGCTTTGAAATGCATTGTTTCCGATTTTGTGCATCGCCGGGTGATTGAGGAAATTTTAGGAAGTTTGTGCAATAGTCCGATTTTACCCATGTACAAAAAAGGCGATAATGCAGTTCCATTCTGTTTCATAATTTATCTACGTGCCATTAGTGCAATTAATAAAGTCGTCGCTCCACAACTTCCAATTGTGCCTGATGTGACGACAATATTGACCATGATTCCAGCTACAGCTACTTACTTTAGTGTTGTGGATCTGAAGAATGCTTTCTTTAGTATTCCTATACACAAGGATAGTAGATACTTGTTCGCGTTCACCTTAGGGGGACGCTCGCTCACATTTACTTGTGCACCTCAAGGGTACACAGAGAGCCCTAGCATCTACAGTAGGGCTTTGAAAGAACAGCTTGATACCTTTGAATTGCCCTCTACTTATACATTGCTTCAGTACGTTCATGATTTGCTTTTAGCTGCTGACTCTGAGAGCGCCTGTAAGGAGGGCACTGTATTGTTGTTTATACATCTAGCTAAACATGGTCACAAAGCTTCGCTTAAAAAGTTTCAATATTGTAGCCAGGAGGTCGCCTTTTTAGGCTATCTCCTGTCAAAGGAGGGAAGAAGATTGACACCTGAACGTATAAAACACATTTCTGGCATGTCTGTCCCAAATACACAGAAGGAAGTTAGAGCCTTGATAGGTATGGGTTCTTACTGTAGGTTGTGGATCCCGAATTTCTCACTAGTGATCAAACCGATGTTGGCTTTGACAAAGAAGGGCATTTCTTCGCCATTGCTGTGGAACACGGAGCACCAGCAATGGTTTAATTTGCTCAAACTGCATTATGCTCGGCACCAGTTTTGGGCACACCAAACTATGCAAAGGCCTTTGTGTTGTTTGTGCATGAATGTGATGGATGTGCTTTGGCTGTATTAATGCAGGAGCATGGAGGGAAGAATATGCCGTTCGGTTACTTTTCTTCCGCCCTTGATCCTGTAGCATGCACTTTGCCAAGATGTTTACGAGCTGTCGCTGCTGCGTCTGTAAAACAGAGTGAGGGAATGGTCCTAGGCCATGATCTAACCCTGATGGTGCCTCACTCTGTGGATGTTCTACTTGTGGGATGTATTTACCCATGCATCCGAGCCATACCTCGAAACTGTGCAGTACTGACATGGAAAACATCATGATGGCCAGAGCTTCCCAGAAAATGCCCAGGGAAGTGCATGAAGAATAGGCGGCCACCCATGTTTGCCGTTGTTATGGGCACAGAAGGACACTGCCTAAAACCACCATTGGACTACCCACACAGTAGTCTGAAACCATTGGGAATGGCAATGCTGATTGCCAAAAGCAAACCCATAACTGTGGAGAATTCATTTTCTTAAATCCCAAAAAGGGGTGCAGTACCAGTACTCACCACTATCCAAAAGCCGGCGTTTTAAAACCACCAGATTTTGTAGAAAACTGAATAAATGAACCCAAAACAGGCCAAAGAAAGACATTTTAAGAGGTGGATCCAATGTAAAGTTATATTCTGAAGTGACTTGAAGGTTTATAACAAGACTGGCTGAGCTGTGGATTTCAGCAATTTAAGTAAATTTGGACTGAAAGACACTAATAAATCTAAGTGGTTAAATTGACTGAGTGACCTACTTCTGAGTGTCACATAGGTTGCAATTGTTTAAATGTCATAGTTTTAAACTTAGAATCAGCATTCTAGCTGCATATGTAAAAAAATGTCTTGACTTAAACTGGGGAACAAAAAGTGACATTTTATCTGTAACCTGGCTTAAGGAACTGAAGTCTGCCTGGCAACTACCCCCATCAGGAGTGAAACTTGAGTCACAGCTGTGTTCCCAGGCCTAGCTGCCCTTTTGCTGCTCACACCAAAAGGGATATGACACTTCCCTGATTGAATTACCTGGGCTCTGCAGGAAATTGAACAAAGCCCTGTCCTGACTCAGGCAAATGTTTTATTGGCGGGAGTCGTAAATGGAGCTTCCTCTTGGCAGAAGCTGGGAGGGGCAGGGTCTCTGAGCTTGGCAGAAACTGGAAAGACTGGTTTCTGTACCATGTGACCTGAAAAGACACACCTCTATAGCCAGAATATGGTTTTAGAAAAAGATGAATAACTCATAGAGCGGACATGTGAAAATTGTATAAATGACACCATAATTCTTGTGATTTTTCTGCCCACATTTTAAGAGGTTTTTAGAACCGGTGGCATGTTCAGGGGGGTTTTAGCGGAAAAGAGGATATTACTCAAAATGTGTGCATGTGAAAAATCTGACACTTCATCAACTAATGTCCATACTCCTTGCGCACATGTGTGTAAATTTGGGGTAATGTCCGGAATTGCAAACCAGTTAAAAAGTGCAAAATATTGCCATTTCTGAATGCAAGCTCCCAGGAAGAGCAAAGTTTGGACAGGGTATATCTCCTGTGATATGTGATGTGTGCATGTAATTTTAAACCAATGTTTACCTGTGCAAATATGTCTTTTGTTATTAAATATAGAATGTGTGCACGTTGACAGGAGGAGTGGACTCTCTGCAGGCTGTAAAATGACATCACTCTGACACAACTTAGCTCCCCCAATCAAATGAGAAATGGAAGTTTGACCAATTAGAAGCTGAGAGAGAGGTAGGGTCAGTGATGCTAGAACACACCCACATTCTAAACACATAAAAGCAGACAGACAGGACAGATAAGGACTTTCAAATCCATCTGCCGCTGGAAGCTCTTCCGGAAAAATCCATACTTTACCTCCATCAAACCTCCAGAGAGCCAAACTAGAGACTTCAATCTATCCAGAACTAGAGACCCAGACCAGAGAACCAGAGAGAGCTGACCCAGATCACTGTGAAGAGGCCAGACCAGAGTTCAGTCTAAAACCTGACCAGATCCGTGGCGAGGCCCATTTCACTCAAGAATGTAGTGTGAGTACCTAGAAAACTGTGCAGAACCAATCTCTTAGTTAAAATAATATAATTCAATCTAGTTTAATCTAAGTAGAACTGTCTCCTAACTGTCACCTGTCATTTGCATAGCTGTCACCTGTCATTTTCTAGTTGCAAGCTGCACTTGTCTTTTTGAACTTTAAAATTTCAAATCTGAAAAACGACCTTTATTCAATCGCTCATATCTCCGCAACCGTTTGTGCTAGAGACTTGCAGTAACCTTCATCTGAAAGCTGAGAATCTAAGCTTGTAATCGCACCACATTCCTACCCCTTATAATTTTACCGCAATCACGGAACACGCATTCGCGAATTTTGCCGCGATTTGCAAATTTCTCCACGTGTGAAAACAGAAGCTGCTTGCCTTCCATTTGCCAGAAATTCGTTTAACCTGCTAATCATCCCTGAATCATTGCTAGTGTGAGCCTGGACTAATAGTAACTAGATACCACTCACCCTGAACCTCTAGAGGGAATTAAAAGCAAATTTAGCATATTTTTCACTCCATTGCCAGCACATATAAAAGCATTTTGCCTGTGTTTTCAAAACTCCTATCTGTTTTCTTTAAGCGTGCTTGGGGGGGATTGAACTGAATTACATTGATTACATTTCTGAGAACTGTGTGCTTCCCTCCATTTCCTTGCATTGCATAAAAGGGGGGGGGTGAATTGTCCAAGAAAGTGATTACATTGTCTTTGCTGAAATCCTATCAAGTTAATTTCTGGACTGCATTTCATTCCACATTGCATTCATTTGAAACCATAAAAGTATTGTTGCTATCTTATCCATTTCATGTCAACTCCTTAGTGATTATAAAGAAGTGTGCTAGTGCCAGATTCTCCGTTGTTAATCTTTATCATATCAGATTAAGTGTGCTATTCAATTATTAATTTATTATAAAGCGTGATATATATATATTGTTTAAATTATCAATTAAACCTTTTAACTTGCAAAACAGAACTACTTCTTGGCTCAGTGGGGTCAGGAGGATTCCAAGAGAGGGGTGTTATATAGGGGTAGTCATCCAGAACGCATGAACTGGACATAAAGGTATATCAATAAGGGTTTTCATTCAGTATTCTAGACTAGGTGTTGACTTAGCTGTAGTGTTGAATTGAATCCTCTTACAAATTGGGGGCTCGGGCCGGACGTTTGGGTTAGAATACCACTTGTGCAGCTTAATACAGCGTGCCAGCTGACCAGATACACATATCCAGTCGGATCACCACGCTGCATTACGCTGTGAAGCATTCCTCAAAAGGGACACTCCAAGAAAAGTTCTGTTCTGCAAAAATAAAATACAAACTTCTGTAAGTCAGGACAGAGACCAATCCCTAGAATGACGACCTTGGTAGATATGAAAATAGCCAGAGAGCACTTCTTACATAAACTATTTGTGAGAGGTGAATGGGCTGAGCAGGGCCAGGATGCCTGGTTGCAGGCCATCACGCGACAGGTGACTGAAACAGGGTCAGACTTATGGAGAGATCAGGGTCCATTACATGTGGCCCTGAGTGAACTATATATGGCTCCTAAGGCCAAAGATGAACACGACAAGATTGTTAGGATAGCGGCATATTTATATTTATATATGGGAGCCATAAAGAATAAATGTGCTGAAGGCCATGATCTGGCAAAAAGGCAACAGATGGCGTTGGAGAAGGCCCAATCTGATCTGGACTCCTCTGAGCAAAGGCTGCACAGAAGCCAGGAGTCAGAAAATGAGACCAGACAGTACATCACTAAAATAAAGGAGGATATGGATGTGCTGCAAAAGGAAAAGTCAGAACAGGATACCAGATTTCGGGCCTTGCAGAAGGAACACCAAGAAGGTTTGGACTCCCTACTGCAAAGCCAGAAAAAGCTGGAGCAACAACTGGACTTCAACAGGGTATGTGCTGAGCAGGTAGTCACCCTGCAAGGCCACCTAGATAGGGAAAAGGCAGAAAGCAATAAACTGATTCTGAAAGACCTGGATACCCAGGCAGAGTTTGATGAAGAGCGCCGGAAAGCTGGTGCCCTTCAAAGGCAGAGGGACGACCTGGCAGCACAGATGCAGGCTCTCAGTCAGGAAAGAGACACTTTAGGCCAGAAAGTCTGCCACTTAAAAAAGGAAATTGAAGAAAATCACCTGGCCCTCCAGGGGCTGGGTGACCTCCAAAAAGAAAACCAGAACTTGGTAGAGCACACCAGAAGGGTGGAAGATGCTCTGGCAAGAAAGGAGCAGGCCGGTAGGGATGGGACTCAGGAGGTAAACCTCCTGCAGCAAAGACTGGCCCAGTTCTCCAGGACCAACCAGGAAGCACAGAGGGAAAATGAGGCCCTCTGTCAACACAAGGATAGGCTCCAACAACAGGTAGCGATGCAGGAGAGACTGATAGAGTCTAGTAAGGCCTTGACTGAGGAACTGAAAGCACAAATGCAGGCTCTTGCATTGCAACAGGGAGCAGGGGCGGATAGAGATGAGGTCCGCTGGAAAAGAGAGACTCCTGACCATAACCGCAGGAGCCCTAACATCAGGGGCCTTCATCTCCCCCAGTCCCTGGACTCTACCACCCCCATGTCCCCTGGCGCACATGAGCACAGGGCCACAGGGATGGCAGATTACTATCCAGCTAAGAGTATGGGGCTCATAGGCCAGTACCACTCAGGAATGGAGGGGTGGGCATCCGGGTATGGGCACCCAAGTACAGTACAGTTCAATGGGGAACCCCGGGAGAATAGGCCCATTAAGGGCATCCTGAAAACCACCGCCCAGTTAGGTCAGTGGAGGGGGTACCCATCAAATCCTGGCAGCAAGGAGGAATCTGAAGACTCCTCTGAACTGCACAGGACACAGGAGACCAGGTCCCCACATTCTGCCAGCCATTCCCAGGCTCGCAGAACCCGGGAAAACCTGGAAGAGCAGAGAGGAACCTCTGGGAGCAGTGCCTCTAAATCCGAGGACGAATGGACAAGGGTTACCCGAACCAAAAAGGCCAATAAGGCAAAAAGGGCCTTGCTTAAGGACCCCTTAAAGCAGATTAAGGCGATCAGGAGCGTCATCACGCCTTACCATAAGAACGCTAAGTATTCTGTTTGGGAGCACTTAGAGTTGTTTGAACAAATGATGGAGACTTTCCATTTGAAGGACAGCCAAAGCTGTATTCAATATGTAAAGTGGACCTTCTCCCCGGAATACTCCAGTTTCTTTGCGGGGCTGGAGGACCAAAATCATTTAAGATGGTCCACCTATAAGGCGGCCATCTTGAAACATTTTTCTGTTCACAGAAATCCTCAAGAGGCTCGCAAGGCAGCCTACAATTTGCAATGTGGGGAGGATCAGGCCCCACAAGAATTTGTGCAGGAGTTAAAGCGTGCTTTTGCACAGACCACAAGAAGGGTGCGCACGGATAGCAGAGAATTTATAAATACTTTTTTCCATGCCTTGCCCAAATATATCATGACCCAGCTCGTGAGGGATTTTCACGAGAAAAGATCTTTAGACTGGGTCATTGAACAGGCTACCCGGATCTATGAGGTGCAGAAACCGATAGATAGCAAAAGTAATGCCCAGAAAAACCCCAAAGCCAACAGCACCCCTGCTGCTGCCAAGGTGGCAGAGGTAAAGGTCACCCCCGTTTTGGATTTGGAGATGGGGGGGCCTAAAAACCTACCTGCACCTAATAATGCTAGGCCCAGGAGGTCCTCGGGTCAGTCACAGACAGGGAGCCAAGGAGGCAGCCCCACAAATGGGGTCCCTCGCTCTCCTGATTATGTAAGTCCCCGTTACAAGGGAAATCGACCCATCTTGGGTTATGTGTGGACTCCTCCAGCCCAAGGGGGGGGATCCAGCCAAGCACCTAACCCAGGGAACTTCCCTCCAAACTTCCCACAGGAGGGCAGAAATTTACCAAACCCTGGGCAGAACTTTTTCCCCAGATATCCACCCGACTTTCAGCCCCAAAACCATCCATCCTTCTTTCCCCAATTCCCTGAGCCCAGACCACTGAATCCGGGAGAGGGGAGGCCAAGGGTGGAGGGGTACCAAATCTTCCCAACCCGGGGTATTACCAGAGGAGGGACAGCTACCCTTCCCGGGATCAGCCCAGGGGAGAAAACAGGGCCCCGTATCAGCCTGAGCGGGTTTCCCAGTTAGAGCGCCAGGTTCAAAACATGGCGCGGGATCTGGGTCACATACTGAGGGCTCAGCAGAACCCTCAGATGGGCGTGCCGGCGCAGAACGCACCCAACTCTGGACCTGGTGCTCCAGAACAATGACGGGGGCAGCACCCCGATAACTCACCGGTTCCCAGGGAGGAGGCACAAAGGGAAGGGGGGTGTAAAGCCTTGGAGGAAGCTTCCTTCCTCACTTGTAAAAAGCCCCTGGAAACCCAGGAACCGGAAACAAAATCTCTTGCCCCTGAAAGTCTGCCTCCTAAGGAGCAGAGGGGGGGGTAGGAGAAACAAAAGACCCAAACAGACTCAGTTTGAGGAGGAGGTACAGATCTTCCAATTTGAGGGAGAGGGATCCTCTGAGGATCCTGGGAAAAGGATCTTCTCCTTCAGAGAGGGGGGAACTCCTCCCAAAGAAAAATGGGTCCCTAGGGATGCAAATCCAGACTGGGGAGATGTGGAGACTGAGCTACCGCCGCCCACCATCTCATCCCAGAACCAACAGCAAGAAAATCCCCTGGTTCAAACCCATCCTGGTGACTGCCTCCAAAAAGGGGGGGCGGCCCAGAACCGGAGCCAGGGGAACCCACAATGGCTCTGATCTCCAGTTGCCAAATTTTTCTTTCAGATTCCCAAGGCTCTCCACAGAATTCTGCCCAAATCTCTTCGCTAGCGATGTCCAAAACCAGAAAATTAGCCCACCAGTTGTCCAAAAATGTGCATTATCTGTGCCCCCTTGAGGAGAAGGAGGGAAGATACTATGCCCCGGTACAAGTACAGGGGCAGGGTACAATTTTGGCACTGGTGGACACTGGATCTCAAGCTACCCTTCTGTCCAGAAGGGCCTTTGACGAACTGAATGCAGGAAGGTGAGAGAATTATCGTATTCCTCTCACCTCTCTTCCTGGACAACTCCAGAACTTCGACGGGAAGGAAATTCCCGTTGAGGGGACGGCAGACTTGGACATTAAAATTGGGCGACACAAGTTGAAACACCCGGTCATAGTTGTGACCCCAGAGGGCACCCCTTGTTTACTAGGGAATGACCTCCTGAGAAGGTTGTCACCCCTAATAGATTGCGTAAACAAGGTCCTCTGGACCCAGACTAGCCGACCAATAAAATTAAAACAGAGTGTCAACCATGTTAGTTTAAACGGCACCTGCCACATGGTTGAACAAAAATCTGACCAAGTAGAATTTCACTTCCAGAATAGCCAAATTCCAGACGTGACAGTAATAGCAGTAGGACAACAGACTGGTGATGGAGGGTCCTCTCTATTTCTGAAAATCAACCTGCCTTCCAGTCTAAAGTGGTACTCCACGCTGGAAGGAAACACTCTGAGATTCTATACTAATCCACAATCAGAAACTCCCACTCCTATAGTCCAAAAAGATGTGAAATCAGCTCAGAGCCTGGCTGATATTCAGCAAATTGGAGAGCAGTTGTTCATCCCTGTTCAGTTAAATGATGGGAAGGACTCTGTTCTCGCTCGAGTGTGTGTGAACAACGGTAAGAGCTTCATCAGCGAAGCCATGTTCCGCCAACTCCCAAAAGATCCAGCCATTCCCACCTTCAAACTGATAGACAAGTGGGAAATGGACCTGGAAGCACCTACTTCCAAACATCTCCTGCCAAGCAGGTGTATGCTCAAAATCTCCATTGGCAACAAGAGCATAGTCCACAATTGTTGGGTCGTGCGAGACGTCCCTGCCGCCTTTTACTTAGGCAGTGACATTCTCAATCGCTTTGCCATTAGTTTGGACCTAATAAACTTCAAAGCTTGGTCCTGATTAGCGGATAATCCCATGAGCTTTGATGTTCCAGAAAAAGCATTTAGGTCAGCTCAATTGCTACCTTATGCGGTTGAAATTCAGGTTAAAGAGGAAGTCACCATCCCAGAAAGGACCCGACAATTCTCCCTGGAAGTGAAAGTTAAAAGGGGACAAGAGTTGAAAAACCCTGATGCTTACATACATCTAAATGCTTCTCTCCAACAGCAAGGGTTGGGGGTAAACCCAACTCCATTAGTCAACATAGAACATGACACCATTCCAATAGAGGTGGATAACAGCGACTTAAAGAGTATTACTCTAGCCGCAGGCACCATTATTGGAATGGCGGTTGATGACCGACATTTCTCCATTGATCTTGGGAATTAACTGTTAGGGCCAATCCCCAAGGACTGTGTTGACAGTGACAGTGAGGACAATACAAACCCAGACAGGATTTTTACCCGGCATGGGGGGAACTTCCTGGTGTACACTTCCTGCCCCTATTGTAAGGAAGATGTGACGTGTGACTTCAGGAGGGATGAGGTGATTTTCCAGGTCCATGAGGGCTGCCTTTCCCACCTGATGCCTCCGGTCCAAATCAGCACTCTGACCAGGGACTTCTCCACCCAGCTGGAGGAGGCCGCGGAGATAGCCAAACCAGAAGTCTTTCCAGGCTTCAGGCAGATGGTGGAAGAGAGAGTCAACCTAGCTGATGCCTGTGTGACTCTGGAACAAAAGCAAAAGTTGAAACAAGTTTTCTTGGATTTCCAAGATCTCTTTGCGGTAGACTCATATGACTGTGGTCGCACTGACATCCACACAACAACAATCCCCACGGACCCTGGCATGACTCCTGTATTTGTGAAGCAATATCGTTTGCCTCTCGCATCAATGGAGTCCCTTACTGAAATAAGTAAGAACCTTGAGTCCCGGGGAATAATCCGTCCAGTCCACAGCACCATCAATAATCCGGTGCTGGGAATATTGAAGCCAAACGGCCAGTGGAGACTCTGCGCCGACCTCAGGGAGCTCAACAAACGGGTCCATACTTCCCGATGGCCTCTGCCCTACATTGACCAAGGGCTGGCCCAGATTCAGGGGTCACAGGTATTCACTGCAATAGACCTGACCAATGGATACTGGACCGTGCCTGTCAGCAGGGAGGACCAATACAAACTGGCTTTTACCTTTGGGGGCCAGCAGTACACATGGACCCGGACTCCCTTCGGATACCTCAACTCCGGCAATGAATTCAACATTTTCCTACATAAGGCCATGCCCGACCTGGGTGCGAGGGGTAACCTGGCTTATGTAGATGATGTCCTCATCAAAAGTTCATCTGTGGAGGAACACATAGCGGAGATCCGTTATGTTCTGAGCAAAACTTTCCTTTCAGAAAGCACAGTGGTGTAGAACCCGTGTTAATTTCTTGGGGCATGAGATTACTGCTCAGGGCCTCTGTCCCCAGGAAAAGAAAGTGGAAGCACTTCAGAAACTGAAAGACCCCACAACTCTGCGGGAACTAAGGAGCCTCCTTGGACTGACTAATTACAGCAGAAAGTTCATTGAGGGCTACGCAGAGATCACCAGACCCCTGATTCATCTCCTGAAGGGGGGGGTCAAGTGGGAATGGGGTCCAGAACAAGCCGAGGCAGTAAAACAACTCAAAAGAAGCCTCTCACAAGCGCCTTGCCTAGCTTACCCTGTCAGAAACAAGGAGTTCTTCCTGGAGACGGGGTTCTCTAATACGTGCTTGACGGCAGTATTATACCAAAAGCATGACAAGGTCAATAAAGTAATCTCCTATGCGAGCAAAACTTTATCCTCTGTGGAGGAAAAATTCAACGATTGTGAGAAGGCACTCCTGGCAACGGTGTGGGCATTGAAGAATTACCGCCCGTTTATCCAGGAGGAACACATCATAGTGGAGACTCCACACCAGCCTCTGCAATATCTCCAAAGTGATAGAATCCGGACCGGAAATGTGAGTAATTCCCGAATTACTTCCTGGATTCTGTCAATGCAAGGCTTTCCTGTGGAGGTCCGATATGGCCAAAACAAGAAGAGTCCCCTCGCAAAAGGTCTGGCTGACTTGCATGATTGTGCCAGAGAAAACTGTCTCGAGGACGAAAGTCTAAAAATCAAGGACAACACGGAGGCATACCTTAATTCCCCACACAAAGTCTTTGAAGAGGACAAGTGTGAGGGAATGCCCACTGTCTATGTGGATGGATGCTCTTACCATGTTGACAACAACAGGGAGAAAGAACTGGTGGCTGGCGTAGGGAATGCATGGGTGAAGGAGTTCCCAGAACCCTCCGCTGGACACAAAATTGGTCCCCGAAGTAGTCAGGTGGCAGAATTGATGGCTGTGCATCAGGCCATCCTCACTGCTGTCCAGCATCAACTCCACGAACTGGTCATAATCACAGATTCGGATTATGTACGGAACGGGTTCGTGGAGCACCTGGTTAATTGGAAAACCAGAGGCATGTTATGTGCTAACAACAAACCCTTGAAACATGGGAAGTTGATCCAAAACATCGATGATCTGGTCACCTCGAATGAGATGACCATCTATTGGAAAAAGATCAAGGGTCATTCCAAAGTAGAAGGACCAGACAAAACTGGAAATGACTTAGCTGATCAGCTGGCCAAAACCGGGGCCATCCAAGGGGATCTAATTGAGATTGAGTCCCTGTTGGGGGAAATCCAGGTCACTGCTATCACTAGGTCCCAGACAAATGCTCACAACGACCTTTCAATTGCACAATGGAGTAAGGAGACCCCTGATGCTGATTTGATTACAGCTCAGAAGGGGGATCCAATTATTGGTAAGTTTTACCAGCACCTTGAGGACCCTGAGAACTTTCCCCTGACGGATACCGATTACATTGGGAAAGAGGACCTAAGAGTGTTGATGAAATGTCCAAAAATGTTCCGGATCCAAGACGGTTTGTTGGTAAGGAAATCCAAAGCTGGCCACGATCAGTGGGTGGTTCCTACCTCATTCCGAAGCCTGATGTTAAGTCACGCCCATGATGCGGCCACCGCCGGTCATAGGGGGATTCACACAACATTGGAAATCTTAAGAGAGGTTGCATACTGGCCACACATGGGGCAGGACCTCGACCAATACTTGAAGGGGTGTCTTGTGTGTGCCCAATTTCAGCCATCATCCCTCACACACCGTGCGCCTCTCCAAAAGAGGGGGATGACACTGCCATGGTCAGATTTACAAATCGACTTTGTAGGCCCCGTGATTCGCTCTGCTAGGGGGAATAAGTACATGTTGACTGTGACATGCTTGTTTACCAAGTGGGTGGAATGTCTCCCAGCCCCAAATTGCAAGGCAGAAACGCAGCTGCCTTGATGATTAACCACATCTTTTCCCGTTTTGGTCTACCTCAAAGGATTGAGTCAGACAGGGGTAGCCACTTCACCAGTGAAGTAATGACAAAGATGTGGGATATACTGGGGGTCAAGAGAAAGCTGCATATTGCTTATAGACCAGCTTCTTCTGGGGCAGTAGAGAGATATAACCGAACCATTGTGAGCATATTAAAGAAGTTTGTGGCAGATTCTGGGCCAAGTTGGGATATCCGATTACCTCTGGTCCTAATGGCCATCAGATCTACCCCTTCATCTGCAACCAAAATGTCACCATTTGAGTTGATGACTGGGCGCAAGATGGTGCTTCCTCAGCATTTGCTCTACAGGACCCAAGAGCAGACACTGATAAATGCCTCCACTACTCATGAGTATGTGGAGAATTTAAGGAAACACCTCCAACATGCTTTTGCTTATGCTCAGCGGAATCTAGAAAGATCAGCTGATAGCATGAAGACCCCCTATGACCTGAAAACCTCCAGGAAGGAATATCAGGTGGGAGACCGGGTCTATCTATACAACTTCCAAAGGAACCAGGCCAAGCAGCGCAAATTTTTGCCTACATGGAAGGGACCCTTTGAGATCATCGACAAGATCTCCCCTGTGGCCTACAAAATCAACATCCCCAAAGGTCCTTTGGCAGCGGGGGAAGACAAGTGGGTCCACATAAACCAGTTGAAATGTTGCCATCCCAGGCACACTCTGCAACAACTGGAGGAATCCTCTGGAATCCTAGCGGGTACTGTCTCAGACTAATTCAGTTCCAACCATAAAACATACCACATCTAGTCTCTAAAATATTGTGATTTGCATGAAACTGTATCTTAGTTATACTGTTTTTTTTTCTTCAAAATAAGAATGTAATGTTTCGTTATGATGAAATGCACATGCTGCCCCACTATATCAACAGTGGTGGAAAAACGTCTATGAATAGGTATTGCCGCTCTTCCTTTGTCGTCCTAGGAGAGATGAAACCATGGAGAATGACCAAGGAGGACGATCCGGAGACCGGGAGCAGAGACGCAACGGGCCCGGGGTACCGCCCAATCTTCCCATCAGGACCGGCGAGGAGAACCGATCGATCAGTACCGGATGGAGGAAAAGATGCTGAACTGTGCCATCTATTGGAAGAAGATGAGGAAACATCCCAGGTCTTGCGAGTCCCATTCGTGAAATAGAATGGCCATCGCAAGAGGGGGGCTTGTGGGATGTATTTACCCATGCATCCAAGCCATACCTCGAAACTGTGCAGTACTGACATGGAAAACATCATGATGGCCAGAGCTTCCCAGAAAATGCCCAGGGAAGTGCATGAAGAATAGGCGGCCACCCATGTTTGCCGATGTTATGGGCACAGAAGGACACTGCCTAAAACCACCATTGGACTACCCACACAGTAGTCTGAAACCATTGGGAATGGCAATGCTGATTGCCAAAAGCAAACCCATAACTGTGGAGAATTCATTTTCTTAAATCCCAAAAAGGGGTGCAGTACCAGTACTCACCACTATCCAAAAGCCGGCGTTTTAAAACCACCAGATTTTGTAGAAAACTGAATAAATGAACCCAAAACAGGCCAAAGAAAGACATTTTAAGAGGTGGATCCAATGTAAAGTTATATTCTGAAGTGACTTGAAGGTTTATAACAAGACTGGCTGAGCTGTGGATTTCAGCAATTTAAGTAAATTTGGACTGAAAGACACTAATAAATCTAAGTGGTTAAATTGACTGAGTGACCTACTTCTGAGTGTCACATAGGTTGCAATTGTTTAAATGTCATAGTTTTAAACTTAGAATCAGCATTCTAGCTGCATATGTAAAAAAATGTCTTGACTTAAACTGGGGAACAAAAAGTGACATTTTATCTGTAACCTGGCTTAAGGAACTGAAGTCTGCCTGGCAACTACCCCCATCAGGAGTGAAACTTGAGTCACAGCTGTGTTCCCAGGCCTAGCTGCCCTTTTGCTGCTCACACCAAAAGGGATATGACACTTCCCTGATTGAATTACCTGGGCTCTGCAGGAAATTGAACAAAGCCCTGTCCTGACTCAGGCAAATGTTTTATTGGCGGGAGTCGTAAATGGAGCTTCCTCTTGGCAGAAGCTGGGAGGGGCAGGGTCTCTGAGCTTGGCAGAAACTGGAAAGACTGGTTTCTGTACCATGTGACCTGAAAAGACACACCTCTATAGCCAGAATATGGTTTTAGAAAAAGATGAATAACTCATAGAGCGGACATGTGAAAATTGTATAAATGACACCATAATTCTTGTGATTTTTCTGCCCACATTGTAAGAGGTTTTTAGAACCGGTGGCATGTTCAGGGGGGTTTTAGCGGAAAAGAGGATATTACTCAAAATGTGTGCATGTGAAAAATCTGACACTTCATCAACTAATGTCCATACTCCTTGCGCACATGTGTGTAAATTTGGGGTAATGTCCGGAATTGCAAACCAGTTAAAAAGTGCAAAATATTGCCATTTCTGAATGCAAGCTCCCAGGAAGAGCAAAGTTTGGACAGGGTATATCTCCTGTGATATGTGATGTGTGCATGTAATTTTAAACCAATGTTTACCTGTGCAAATATGTCTTTTGTTATTAAATATAGAATGTGTGCAAGTTGACAGGCGGAGTGGACTCTCTGCAGGCTGTAAAATGACATCACTCTGACACAACTTAGCTCCCCCAATCAAATGAGAAATGGAAGTTTGACCAATTAGAAGCTGAGAGAGAGGTAGGGTCAGTGATGCTAGAACACACCCACATTCTAAACACATAAAAGCAGACAGACAGGACAGATAGGGACTTTCAAATCCATCTGCCGCTGGAAGCTCTGCCGGAAAAATCCATACTTTACCTCCATCAAACCTCCAGAGAGCCAAACTAGAGACTTCAATCTATCCAGAACTAGAGACCCAGACCAGAGAACCAGAGAGAGCTGACCCAGATCACTGTGAAGAGGCCAGACCAGAGTTCAGTCTAAAACCTGACCAGATCCGTGGCGAGGCCCATTTCACTCAAGAATATAGTGTGAGTACCTAGAAAACTGTGCAGAACCAATCTCTTAGTTAAAATAATATAATTCAATCTAGTTTAATCTAAGTAGAACTGTCTCCTAACTGTCACCTGTCATTTGCATAGCTGTCACCTGTCATTTTCTAGTTGCAAGCTGCACTTGTCTTTTTGAACTTTAAAATTTCAAATCTGAAAAACGACCTTTATTCAATCGCTCATATCTCCGCAACCGTTTGTGCTAGAGACTTGCAGTAACTTTCATCTGAAAGCTGAGAATCTACGCTTGTAATCGCACCAAGAACCACATTCCT
Organism: Ambystoma mexicanum; assembly: GCF_040938575.1. Classification (NCBI taxonomy): domain Eukaryota; kingdom Metazoa; phylum Chordata; class Amphibia; order Caudata; family Ambystomatidae; genus Ambystoma; species Ambystoma mexicanum. The sequence continues at coordinate 1,425,244,306 of NC_090922.1, forward strand.
ACCCCTTATAGTTTTACCGCAATCGCGGAACACGCATTCGTGAATTTTGCCGCGATTTGCAAATTTCTCCACGTGTGAAAACAGAAGCTGCTTGTCTTCCATTTGCCAGAAATTCGTTTAACCTGCTAATCATCCCTGAATCATTGCTAGTGTGAGCCTGGACTAATATTAACTAGATACCACTCACCCTGAACTTCTAGAGGGAATTAAAAGCAAATTTAGCATATTTTTCACTCCATTGCCAGCACATATAAAAGCATTTTGCCTGTGTTTTCAAAACTCCTATCTGTTTTCTTTAAGCGTGCTTGGGGGGGATTGAACTGAATTACATTGATTACATTTCTGAGAACTGTGTGCTTCCCTCCATTTCCTTGCATTGCATAAAAGGGGGGGGTGAATTGTCCAAGAAAGTGATTACATTGTCTTTGCTGAAATCCTATCAAGTTAATTTCTGGACTGCATTTCATTCCACATTGCATTCATTTGAAACCATAAAAGTATTGTTGCTATCTTATCCATTTCATGTCAACTCCTTAGTGATTATAAAGAAGTGTGCTAGTGCCAGATTCTCCGTTGTTAATCTTTATCATATCAGATTAAGTGTGCTATTCAATTATTAATTTATTATAAAGCGTGATATATATATATTGTTTAAATTATCAATTAAACCTTTTAACTTGCAAAACAGAACTACTTCTTGGCTCAGTGGGGTCAGGAGGATTCCAAGAGAGGGGTGTTATATAGGGGTAGTCATTCAGAACGCATGAACTGGACATAAAGGTATATCAATAAGGGTTTTCATTCAGTATTCTAGACTAGGCGTTGACTTAGCTGTAGTGTTGAATTGAATCCTCTTACATACTGAACTGAACCCAAACGCAACACCTCACTTCCGCACGGTTGACGAAATATGAATTGATCTTGTTTGCTCCTCATATACAAATTAAGAGGTGTTGTGTTCTTAATCCGGCTGAACTCCTACCTTCCCCGCAAGATACTACTTGCGGCGATGAAGAGTCACATGACTGTCTATATACTACCAAACAAGAGACAAAAGGTAGAATTGATTTGAAAGACACTCCTTTGGATAATCCGCAAGGAGAGCTGTTTTGTGATGGCTCCTGCTTCAAACTTCCAGATGGTACATCCACAGCTGCTTATGCAATCACCACATTAAGCACGGTCGTGGAAACCATGAGAATCACGCATAACTCCGCGCAGGCCGCAGAGATTATAGCATTGACCCAAGCTTGTGAACTTTCCGAAGGGCTTACAGTAAACATATGTGCTGATAGTCACTATGCCTTTGGGGTGGTTCACAACTTTGGGAGACTTTGGTCAGAGAGAGGGTTTTTAACTTCACATGGTACCAAAATCCAGCATGGCTCCCTAATAGTACAACTACTCTCAGCGCTTGCACTCCCTACTCAGTTAGCCTTCATGAAATGTGCAGCACATTGAAAGATTACAGATGACATAGGAAAAGGGAATGCTTTCGCTTATCAGATAGCTAGACAAACAGCTACTGATCTCTTTACGGAGATATATGTTTCAAGGGAGACTGTAAATGCCTATGCAATGGACGAGGGTGTTGGGTCTGTACGGGATATCCAAGCTGATGCCACGTTAGAAGAATCCAAGAGGTGGGCTGAAGGCTTGGGGAAACTTGATGATGACGGGTGTTGGGTGGACATAGTTGAAGGAGAATGGCTACTCCCTGACGCTTATGTAATGATGATGGTCATCATGGCCCATGGTCCTACGCATATATGTGCCCCGAAAGTAACGAAAATGTTGGAGAAAGTTTGGGCAAATGACAACATTTCGAAAATTGCTCAGCACTATGTTCAGGACTGTATGATTTGCCTGCAAGATTATGTGGGAAAGGGGACAGCAAGCCAAGGGGACGTTTTGGGCCACACTCTGTCCCCTTCAAAGTCATCCACTTTGATTTTATTGAAATGGAGCGCTGTAATAATATGAAGTACGTAGTAGTGGTCATCTGTGCTTTTAGTAAATGGGTTGAGGCTTTCCCTGTCAAAGATGCTACAGCCATGACTACTGCGAAAACTATGTTAAAAGAATACTTGCCGCGGTTCGGGCTACCAAGCGTCATCTGGTCGGACAATGGTCCACATTTTGTCGCTGCTATAATTCTGCAGATATGTGCGGCATTACAGATTGACAAACGGTTCAATTCGGCCAGACACGCGCAGAGCGCCGGACTAGTAGAAAGACACAATAGTATCATCAAGAACAAGCTCGCTCGTGTGCCGGCACTAAATTAAAATGGCCGGACGCCATACCGATCGTGTTATTAGCCATGTGTACAACCCCTCAAACTAAGACTGGTATCTCTCCATTTGATGTGGTAATGGGGAGATCTGCCAATATCTGGAACCTTCCTAAATGTAGATCTTTGAGAAATGTTGAAAATGTATTACTTTCAGATTATTGCAGCCAGTTGACTAAAAACCTGTATTTGATTTACCACCAGGTGCGAGAGGCTTTACCTGTGCGATACGAGGGCCCGGGCCACAAAGTACGGCCTGGGAGCTGGGAGCCCATCAAGGCTTTTGAGCGGTCTTCCTGCCTTGCACCTCGCTGGCGGGGCCCATTCCAGGTCCTGTTGGTCACACAGACGGCAGTGCGGGTTTCTGGAAGAAAGATTTGGATCCACGCGTTGCATGTCAAGAAACTTCCTCACCCAGTGCCACATGATACAGAAGAAACAGAACCCCTCGCTAACGCTGCAACCAATGATCCCAAAGCAGTAGATAGCGCTGAGAGTGTATCGGAGAATCTTTCTGAGCCCGTGATGTTTGGAAACCTGCCACTTTGTCTCCACACTCTCCAAAAGTTTTGCTTCTGGAAACTGTTGTTTCAAATTCAGTTTCTTCACTTGTTTCTGATACGTTGCTTCCAACGGGAAATGACAACACATTTTTTCTGGATCAATCAGTACCAGGAAAAGCAAGGTACAATTTGCGTCCAAGAAAATAGACTTACGGCACGGTTTTGCTGTGCATCTGATAGACTTACGGCACGGTTTTGCTGTGCATCTGATAGACTCACGGCACGGTTCGGCTGTGCATTCGGAGAAGGAAAGGATCATCGAGGGCTTGTTTTTTCCCAAATTTGAGAAAGGAGATTCTGTTGGCTAGGGTTGTGGAAGGACTAAGAAGTCGTGCGGCCGGGAGGTCACCAGCAACGAACATTGGGGGTTTCCGTTTGAAGACTACAATGCCTGCCACCGCTACCGCTCGTATGGGACTTATAAATGATTGTGTGACCAACCGGGATAATGGACAAAGAGCTTGGGCCCTGAAAACGTATTGCTGTGTTTTTTATAATAATATTTGGTTTTATAATAGTCACTGTTTTAGGCTTATGGTACCTCGAGGAAACTCATCCTTTAGAATCCTTGTTACCGACTGAAAATTTACCTACTGTTCGTACTTCCTTCGTACATTTGCATACTCTGTCCCCTAGGGACTCCCAGCATAGACAAAGGTACCACAATAATACTCTGCTACTTATTAAAAATGGCATGCGTGGTATTTATGATAAGTCTTACTGTTGGGTCTGCTCACATTTACCGCAACACGGGGATAAGGGGCTAGGTTGGTATATTCATCCTTTACCTTTGACAACTGCTTGTTATGCTTCTCTTAGAGCACTGTTCTTTGGCCGTTGGAGCGATAGCATCTCGGGGAACTTTGATGGCACTAATTTGAATAGCTTTGAGAAACGTGTTCTGACTCCCCTGGGATGCTCGCTTTTCGCAAATAGGAGTAAGCCCAACGTTGCTTCTATTAGGCCTTCCGACAGACTGTCTCGTCCTTTCCAATCTTTGATTTCTTTTAGGATGGCTCCAATAGGCAATAAGGATGCCATGCCCCCTTTTTATACTGTTAACCATAGCCCCGATTCAGTTTCTTTTTGCATACAGAGGAATGGTACCCAGTCAATGGGAGATTTTAAAGGTTGTGCCAACGTTGCAAATTTGACTGGGGAAGACAGACCTTTGAATGTAGGCGAACCTGTCTACTTTGTTTGCGGTAATGTAGCATTTCCATGGTTGCCCAGGGATTGGCAGGGAACCTGTTATTTAGGGATCCTGTTACTTGGGGTGTCTATAGCTAGTACAATAGAGGTTTCAAAGGCTCGTCCACGACGGGGCGAGAATGGTGACACTCCAGCACAGGTCTTGGGAGATATAGCAAAATCAGTTGTGCCATTTTTGGGGTAGATAGCGAATTCCGAAGATATCAGAAAACTAGCGAGAGTACTGGAGAGAACCATCAACCGGACCACGGACATACTCTATAATATGACATTAAAGCAGAAAGCAATAAGATTAGTAGCGCTCCAGAACCGGATGGCATTAGATGTCATTCTGAGTGAACGTGGTGGAGTGTGTAAATTAGTGGGGTCCGCTTGCTGTGTTTTCTTGCCAGATTCCTCCCCAACTATCTTCAAGGCAATACAGAATCTGCACTTCCTTAGTTCAGAAGTGCATGTTCCCGAAGGAAACTGGGATCTTAGCGCTTGGTTCTGGGACTTCTTGCGATCTTGGGGTTGGAAGGTCCTTTTGGTCTTACTGATTATTTTGGGAATTCTGTTATTCCTTTGTTGTTATATTCAGTGTCTACCTAGTATATGTTCGATGCTAGGGGGATGTTGCGCACAAGCGATAGGTACGATAGGACATAAAGTGTATGCCCCAGATAAAACCTCCAAAGAATACGTGTTAAAAGAAATCTTACCGAATGACCTGATGGCAATAGATATTTCTGACATTGATTCAGGGTGCATGGACGATGATGCATGGAGTTATTTGCAAGAAGATCAGAAGTAGTTTAGCACTCGGCATAGGCCAAAAAGCTGGTTTGTCAAACGAGAAATTATATCGTGCCTCCTATTGCAACAAATATGTGTATATTGGCCTACGCCAAGCTGCTTATAAGCCACTTGCGAAGAAATCCGTGTTGCAAGGTCCTGACCTTAGAATCAATGTAAGCCGCCATTTTAGGTCAATCCGCCATTTTAGGTTCGCTTTGTAAAGTCACACTGTGAGTTAAAATGGTGGACGATGTCATTCCGAAATACAACATGGCCATCTTGACCTCTGTGTGTAATTAATATCTAACTTGCCTGCAGGCCACTTGTTGAGGTCGTGAACTGAGACTTTGTCCTTCGTTGACATGTGTAAAGGATTACTCGCGCCAATGAAACTAATCCGCAAGCATATGTTAATAACAATGGGCCTCATTACGACCCTGGCGGAAAGTGACTGACCGGACCGCAACAGCGTAAATAGCGTTTCCGCCATTGCACGAAGGAGCAAAGTGCGGCTAATTACGACCCATCGGGCACGAGCATTACGCCATGGCGGAATCCGAAAGGCTGCGATGGCGGAAATGACCCCAAAACGGCCCTTACCGCCGCCGTACGCTGCACCAGGTGCAATACCGCCACCCATCTTAGCGGTCACCGTAATGAGCGGTCACCGTAACGAGCGGGCACCGCAAATTACGGGCACCGTAAATATACGGAAACGGAAGTAAAAGCATGTGGCCGGAACGGGAAACAGCACGCCGCACAACTATAAAATCCGAATCCCAACACAACCATTAAAAATCCGACCCTGACACACATCCCAACCCGTTAGCAACCCCAGTTAAAAAAATAAATATGGGAAAGGTAGCCAAGAAAGCGTGTGATCGCAAGCGGCAGGTACACTTCTCCCGAGAGGAACTGACCGTGCTCACCGAGACCCTCCAGGAAAATGCCGCCGTCGTCTTCTCCAGTCAAATGACCAGGACGGCCCTTGCCAACAAGAAGGCCATATGGGCCCTGGTGGCACAGCGCGTAAGTGCGGTGGGGACAACACCCCGCACGCCACAGCAATGTCGCAAGCGGTGGGACGACCTGCGGATCCGCGTACGCAGCATACTTTCTGCGAACAGGAACATCGCCACAGCTACCGGGGGGGGTTCAGAGTCGCCCATCAAGTTGACCCCCTGGGAGGATATCTGCGCCTCCACCATAGGAATGGAGAGCATAGAGGGAGTCGGAGGGATGGAGAAAGGAGTGCCGACATCCGGAGAATCAGGTAGGTTGGCCAAGAGAAACAATGCGAAATCCACAAAACACGAACATGTGCAGTACCATGTGACCCCATAGTGCAATACATACTTTGCCCTGACAGCGCCCTCTAAAAGTCAGAATGAATAAACAAATCAATCAAGATGCCATAAACAACCCCTACATGTGCAGCATGCACCCCCTAACTGCAGGCAGCCAAATGAATGCATCCTCAATCCACACGAAAATGAGACCACCTCCAAGGCCCAGTCCCAAATCAGCCTCATGTACCACCCCAATGCATTTGATACGTTGCCATTCCAAATCCGACAGACCCATAACTAACGCTCGCCCCTCTTTACTCCACCACAGGGTCCGATACCAACGACGAGCTGCAGGACACCCCTACCAGCACGCCTGCAAAGAGGGCCAGGACCAACGTCCCAAGAGCCTCCACCTCAGGTGCAAGGATCAAGACACGGCAGCAGCAGGAATCAAGTGGCAGCACACTGGAGGGGACTGCAACAGGCACCCCAGCAGCCAGCAAGTCCACAACCCCAGCACCACAGGTCCCCCCAAAGAACGTATCTGATGGCACTGCCTCTGGTGGTAGCAGCACCATAGGTGACACAGCTGTCATGCCAGCATGCTCCGACACGGAAAACAGTGCTGGCGACGTAGGTACCATCCATGACCTTTCCCAATCCCCCTGCATGTTCCATCCCCTACACCATGACGAAACCACGCAGGGGCACCCTGAAGACGACGACTGGCCAACCCCCACAAGTCCTGTGCCAAGGCAACATGTGTTGAGCAGCCCCCCTGTCACACCACCGCAAATGTCCATGGCCCAGCAGAGGCAACAGTCCCTCGACCTGCTGATCGAGCAACAGCAGGAAGTGTCCACGCTACTCAAGGACCATGCAAATGAATGCGGGGGTTCCAGGGCAGCCATGGAAACATCCACCGAGACACTCAGGGCACAAATAGAGAAAAGTAGTGAGAGCCTCAGGGGAGAAATGGAGAGAAGCACCGAGAGCCTGAGAGCACAAATGGAGAAAAGCACCGAGAGCCTGAGGGGGGAACTGCATGCGACGTCCAAAGACGTTTGTGCTGAACTTGCTGCTGTGCGCCGTGTGCTCTCGGAGCTCTCACAAACCCTCAGAGACATGCATGGACGCGAGCAGGCAGAGACATCATCCGTGGCAAGTTCCGTCCAGGGCAGCCCCCAACGCAGATCTGGCAGGAACCTGCGCTCCACGGGCAGGGGTGCCCCTGATACCCGTAGAGGGGGCTTGCAATAGCGTCTACCCACGGACAGCATGCATATTTGGACACTGGTGTTGGGGGGGGAGGTAGTAGGGTGGAGGGGGTGTGTTGGGCTTCACTGGGTGGCGGGTCCATAGGGTGTATAAATCAAATCACATTAACAATACAGCACCTCATTATCATCCAATGACATGTGTGGACATTGATATTTGCGTACGAGGCCTTCATAGGCGTACAGTCCACAATGTGCCTGTACTACACACACACAGTGCCACAGGTCCCCTTTCCGTGTAATAGGCACCATGCGTGGTTGCTAGAAGCATGCATCTATGATGCTCTGTCGGATTGCACGTGCATCCTGTGCCTCATGGACTCCTTGAGGTGCCTCCACATCCCCACCCTCATCATCATCATCATCTTCAGGTGCATGCAGTACAGCGTCAGGGGGCATGGGCACATTCCTACGTATGCACATGTTGTGCAGCATGACACATGCCATGACCATCTTAGAAACCTTCTCATGGCTGTACATGAGTGCCCCGCCAGACCTGCTGAGGCTGCGGAAACGAGCCTTCAGTAGGCCGAATGCCTGTTCAATGACCACACGGGTACGTGAGTGGGCATGGTTGTAGTCCTCCTCATGCTCGTTCTGTGGGTTCCGGATTGGTGTAAGGAGCCATCTCTTCAGTGGATACCCGGCATCACCTGTATGAGACGAATAAAGGGTGTCAGTGGAATGATAGTGCTAAGTAGCCCCCCCCCCTCCTGCAAGGTCATTGACGCATCAAATGGGCCACGATGTCATGCATGGAATGAGACTCACCGAGTAGCCAGGATCTGTGCCCTGCGTGTCGCTCCATGTAGCGTGGTATTCTTGTGTTCCTCAGGACCATAGAATCATGGGTAGATCCTGGAAATCTGGCACAACAATGCGTAAAGATCTTGTTGGAGTCACACACCATTTGCACATTGATTGAATGAAATTGTTTCCGGTTGCGGTACTGGACCTCCATGGCATGTGGGACAACCAATTCAACATGGGTGCAGTCGATGGCACCAATGCAACCCGGGATGCCGCCAAGTGCATGGAATCCCACTTTTGCGTTGGTAATCTCCTGGTACGTGCGTGGTAGTGTGATGTGGTCGTCGGCGTGCTTCAGGAGGGCATCGTGCACTTGGAAGAGTGTCCGTGAGAACAGTGGCTGTGAAATGCCATGCAACTGTCCCACTGTGTGCTGGTAGGTGCCTGTGGCCAGGAAGTGGAGTGCAGACACCACCTTCAGTAGGGGTGGGATGGCGGTTGGGCTATCTATCATGCTCACGAGGTCAGCATGTGTCATGTCCACAATGGCGATTATGGTGTCCCGGTCCAAACGGTAGAGGGTGTGGATCTGCTCAGCAGTGAGGTTGAACGGATCGGCTCGGAGGCGTGGGATTGCGGGCCGCCTGCGTGGTGGTAGTGGCAGTGCTTGTGGCCCTTGCTGACCCTGCCTTGCCCTCCTCCTCCTCCGTCTCCCCTGTGCGCCCGGTTGTTGTACCTGTTGTTGTTCGTCGTCTTCTTGTAGTTGTAGCACTTGCAGTGCTATCTGGTCCCCCAGGCCCAACATCGCTAGTCCTGCCGGTAGCATTTTGGAGTGGGAGTGGTTGTGGGAGGGGTTTGGGTCTGCTATATATGTGCTGTCGGCCTGTATGGCCTCCACCTGTGCTGATTGAATGAATCTGTGGCAGATGCAATCCCTTCTGGCCGAGCACGTCCCGCACGTAAGGCTGCATTTGGCCGCATGGCATCTTGGGATTGGAATCATGTATCAAATCCCGATGGCAGTGTGATGTACTTTGACTGATTTTCATGCTATGCTCCCATTGTTACACATGCTATGATTGCAGCCGCTTACATACCTGTGAAGAGTCAGTGGTATGTAGGGCTCGATCGATGGCCGACCCTCATGCAGCACAGTAACGTACTTCACCGACGGGCGTGGCGTCCCATTTGTGATTGCAGCCAGTTAGCATTATGACACACAGCCGCACTACATTGATGTAATTGTGAATGCAAGCGTTCACAGAAGCCTTTTCGACGTAATGTTGCAAGTGAGGAATTCGAAGGCCAGCATTTTTGGTTTTGAAGTAGCGGCGAGGATACGCCCACAGGTCTGGCTGGAAATGTAACGTTCTATTGTAGAATGTCCTTGGGACATGGCCCATAACGAGCAAGCAATGAATGATATGAATTGAATGGGATGCGCAATAGCGTAGTGGACGATAAGGCAGGACGTTCCCAAATCCATCTTGCTTCACAACACTACAGATCCGGCCAGGAGCACAGTGGTTTTTGCAGACTGCATTACGCACAGACGCGATGGAAGTTTCACATATTATGTGAGTGAATATTCATGCGTTTTCATTGCGGGATGAGGGAATGATGAATGGATGCATGGACAGATGATTCCGTTTAGGGTCTGCCATGTACATGGGTTTTTTGAATCACTCCCCTTCCCCTGCGCTATGTGATGCAAGGCTGCCATAGTGGGACTTACGTCTATCTGCCCTTGTCGGATCCTCCCTGTCTCGACGCGCCTTCATACACTTGTGTCTAGGCACGTTACTAATCCCATGTCATGGGTTCTATCTTGACGGACGCATGCACAGTAACCGACGTTGCCAATGGTGTATTTACCTCGATTGATTTCGTTATGAATTGATACTGATTTAGGGGTCTGTATATTCCTTTGGAGTGGGCTAGCATGCATATGGGTGTGGATTTGGTGTGTTGAATGAAGATTGTAATGCATCATGAGTCCCGTAATGCAATCGGTTAATTTGTGTTTCATTTGGGTGACAGGTATCTCCTGCCCTATTGCAGATGCCATCTCTACGCCACTCCTCCAGATGGGTTTTACTCTCGACACCTGCAGCTTCGGGTGAATCAGTGGAGCACCATTTCGATCTTATGGGACGATCGCCAATGGGCCACATGCCCTTACGCTGTACTGGTGGCTAGGTGCAACATTTCGGCCTTTCAGCTCGACTAGTGCCTGCCTCATGGGACGGACCTGCGGTTCTTGCCGCTTCCATGTTGCCTTTTGGAACGTTGATGTAGGCCCTGTGTGCCATGATGGTACAGGGCGTCACACAAGTGGAAGCTGGTCAATTATTGCAGATGCAGCCCTCGGTGATGATGGATGTTTTGGTGTTATTTTGCAAATTGCTGTGGGGCCTTTGTCATTTGGATGTGCATTTAAATTGTATTCCGATATTTGTCGTGTTGCGTTATTCTTTGCAGGTGATGTGGCGATTTTCGATTTGTGGCGGTATGTATTGCGAGATGATCTGCATTGTGTTCCGCCTTCTGAGTTGAGTTGTGTGGTACAGTACTGGCCGCGTTTGCCTACGTAGCACAGTATGGTCACGGATAGGGGCTGCCATTGTGACTGTTTACATGATGTGCTGTTCAGGGGCGGGGGATTGGCTTTTGGCCGACTGGTGCCTGTCAGCCAGGTCGATTGGTGGAATGATGGGATGTTCAGAATGTGGCTGGTCACAGGTGACTGTGTTTGCGTGCGTTTGTTGGAGGGGGACTGGGGTCATGTCCATTGGAATAGCTTCTGTATTCATGCCATCTGTGCCCTGCAGCTCCCATCGGCCCCTCTTGGGATGTGCCTGGCTGCTCAGTCACTCTGCCAACTTGTGTGGTACATGCTTCTGCTGATGGTTGGTTTGTTTACTGGCAAGAGTACAGGGCTGGTGCAATCCCCCTCAGGATGCTGTTTTGGATGTTGCCTTGCGCTGGTGGCAAGCGATGGGGGACTACTGTTGTTTTGTGTCATGTGTTCTTGATTTTCATTTTGATGTATTGTACCTTCACATGCCTGTGCTGCATCAGTACGGCTATGGTGACATGCCGTACATGGATGCCCACTCACGGGGCGCTTTGAGCCCCTGCATGCATTTCTACGTTGGCATGCATGGGTGAATTGTAGATTTCACTGGTTGCATAGTGTGAGTACATTGCGCCTGCCAGGAGTTGTGCAATGTGGCCAGGGAGTGGAGTACAGGCACTCAGTGGGCCATTTACGGTTGGTTCACGATGCCGTATTTCTCGCCATGGCGGAATGGTACTTTACGACGTGCTTGATGGCGTTCAGTACATGTCCGCTAGGGTCAGAATTCGCGTACCGTTGCGCCATGGCGGTGATTCCGGTTTTGCAAGGCGCGCGTGCGCGTACTTGGTGCAGTTAGCGTTGCCGTTCACTGCGGTGTCGCTAATGGCATCGTACTTTACGGTGACGGGTCATAATCGCAACGAGCGGTGTTCGATGGCGGTATTGCATTTCCGCCATCATTTTTCCATTTCCGCCAGGGTCGTAATGAGGCCCAATGTATTCAAATACTGAACTCAGAACACTTGCTTAACTACATTGTATTAATGTTTGAGAAGATTTGTATGAGACATCCAAAATACACAGTTGCCATGTAGGCTTGTTGACATATGTATTAAAGGCAAACTAGTTGCATGTGGATATGCGAACTCCGCATGAACCCTAGATCAGTAATGTATTATAGGAATATAAACCCGAAGTAGGGTTGGAAATCATGTTCGCAAATGGTATAAAAGAGCAATGAATTCTAATGTACAGCGTCTCTCACTGAACACACTGAACCACGCTGGAGTTCGCTTTGTTGTACTGAGGGGCGATAGCTATCTGATTTTGTTTTGTTCTTTGTAACTGATTCAGTATAAATTAAAGATCTTTGTATGTTACTTTGTAACCCGTGTTCGGTGTATTTCCTTTTGGGGTACTCAGCCTCGATATTTTGATTTTGTTTTCACAAGCAGTTGAGAGCAGGATGAGATGGTGAGAGGTAAAATACTAGAGGATGTGGTAAATAAGGCCAACAGTGCAGGAGGAGGTGGGGACATCAAGAGGAAAGGGTGGCAAGTCAGAAGAAGGTGATAAGGCCAAGGAAACATGAGGAAGTGGGATCATGTAGTGGTGAAAGTGGTACAGGCGAGGCAGAGGTGGAAACATCTGGTGGAATAGGAGGCACAGGGGGAGGCTGAGGTGGAACATCAGGTGGTGAAGGTGGTACAGAGAAGTAGAGTTGGTAACATCAGGAGGAGGAAGTGTCAGACAGATGTGCTAATGCTAAGAGGAGAATGTTGTAGTTTGAATAAGATAACATCAAGAGGTGAAGGCAGGGCAGAGAAGCTGGAGCCATCCAGAGGGGAGAAAGAAAGGCTCACAACATGAAGTGAAGGTAGTACAGAATTGAAGCTGATGGGAACATCGAGTGGCAAAGGTGAGAATGAGGAGAAGGAGAAGCAGAGTCCAGTAGTCCAACAGGATAGGATGGTTCTGTTGGACCAGGTCTGCCCTAGGCGGGACCAAATGGGGGGTTGAGGAAGGAGAGTGGAAGATAAATTCAGAGAGGTGAGGGGAGTAGAAGCAATAAGGACTTGGTTAAGGAAGGCCTCAAGAGGTACCCCTCCTGCTCTTCCTGTTGCCTACTCCTGTTGACCAATCTTCTGGAAAGACAATTTGCCTGAGTGAGTCTAGGTGTATGAGACCAGAGGAAAGCCTGTGACTTAACAATCATCCACAACTATCAGAGAAGTGAGAAGGGGGTGAGAGGTTAAAAAAGCCTTTTTCCATACTGTATGGACTGGTTAGGAGATTAAAGGGGCTTGGGAGGCCCAAGAGTCCGGGAGTAACCGGGGAGGACATTGTGGGGTATCTCCAAGGAGTGGAGAATCCTAGTTAAACCAAGGGTACTTACAATGATAGCCTGGAATGATGCCCAGCTGTACTTTAAGTTGGCCCCTATGTAGTAAAGGCTTTTGAGATTAAACACATGGTTTTGGTGGGCTTCTTGGTTCCACGCACCCTGCACATCTCCCCAAATGAAAGGGCGAAGAATCACCCAACAGCATATTTGAAATTAAATTCTATACAATAATGCTGCAAGACTTGCAGATGTGCAAATAGTTTTTGAAGTTCAGATGACCTTGATTTAGTTAGTAATTTGATATATGACATATTCCCCCCCTTAGGGGATCCCTTCCCCGCTCCCACCCTCTCCTGCGAGTTCTATTGTTTAACTCCCCTTTTTCTGCCTTTTCCCCACCCACCACCCCCTTCCCAGTACAATACACACTTACAACACACACATGTGCACATGCTCACAACCAGACACTCCCGCGACAACTCCTCTGGGTCTCGCAGTGCCTGTCAGCCCCTGCGGGCACTAGTGTGCTGCAGGGGAGTGACATTCGATTTAGAAAGTCTGTACGGTCACAGATCAATCTTTTTATTTCTCGTTCTTTTGAAAACATTTTTTTGACCCAATACCGTGTTGCCTCCTATTTTTGTGTTGGCAACCATTATCAAGTATTGTCAAGTAATAGTCCTACTTTTATGTTGGTGTCCCAAAAATCCATTTTAGGCAAGTCTTTGTTGGATATATATATATATATATATATATATATATATATATATATATATATATATATATATATATATATATATATATATATATTACTGGGCCTGCGGTAGCGTCCCAGTAGTTATGGTTAAGTTGCTAAACCCATAGGAAGAGCCCTTTTTGAGTGGCTTATAACTTCACTCCACCTGGACAAACCCTCACACAAAAAAAGTATATGGCCCGCCCTCATTTTTATTGCCAACTTTGGTGAGGTTTCGTGACGGGGTGGCAAAGTTATAGGGGGGGGGGGTCGCAAAATAATTTTTTTTCCTATAGACATAATGGGAATAAACTTTGCTGATGCCTAGAGTCCAAACCGCTGGACGGATTTTAACCAAATTTGCAGCAGGAGCAGCGGCTTCATCCCGAAAGCGTGCCATTGTAAATTTAGTGTAAATCCGTCCAGTAGTTTTCTTTGAAACGGGTTAGATGTAAGTCAAAACAATTGATATGTTGCTCTGCGGACCCATTTCCCTGTTCCGTCTGTGGAATGTCATCTGATTGGCCAATCGGCGACGTGAAATCCACAGACATCGGACGGGCTCGCTGATTGGATGGAGAAAAACGTGAAATGCGTCAGTTTTCCTGAAACGCCCGCCATGGTGGATTTGCAGACTTATGCCAATGTCCGTTGCACTTGTCAAACTCAACAAACAATCTCTGGGGACGTGGGGGGATGAGGATGGGATGGGATATGGTCATAAGAAGCCAAAAAACGTGTGGTTTTAATCCCCGAAAAGTCTGCAAACACTCCAGATGTCCAAAAATAAAACATGAGTGGATTTCAAGTGAACTCATGTAAGGAGCATTGCCAAGGACATTAAAGCCTGGTTTTGCAAATATGCCGTGTTTTATTTTTTTGTTATAATGTAGGTACAAAAAATAGTGGTATACTTTTGGTGACTGAGGTATAGCCTGTGGCCATGGGCAGTGGCCAGATTTTCCAGCTCATGGTATAAGGTCATGATGCAGACGATCTGGCTACTTGCCATGACCTCGAGGGATGAAAAATGGTGTTAAAGTGGCCATGTCCACCTGGGACCGGCTATGTGGTAAAGTTATTCGAAGGTAGGCTAGGTATGAAAGGGAAAAAAATGTGCTTGTGGTAATATGGTCATAGGGTTCTGGAGGCTGCCATGCAGGCTGCCATGGAAAGGGAAGAGTGGCTCTGTACCGAGCCCCACCTTCTCTTTCCATGGTGGCCAACTTGGAAAATCCTTCCTTCCTACAGCGGGATGCCACAGGTATGCCGCTATAGGAAGAAAAATCGCTTTGGGAACCAGGGGTGCTAATGGCCTTTATCCCCCATTGCAGGGGCTGCAATGGAGGATAGATAATTATAAAAATAATGGAGGATTTATTTATTTATAACGCGCCAAAGCCCGCAGACATCAGAGCGCACACAGACACACTGTCTTGGGCCGATAACTTCGGCTGCCGGGCTGTTATCCCCTGTTCCGGTCCCTGGAACGGGGGATGAGCGTCACATTATTCCCATTAGCATAACACAGAATGCTAATGGAATGTTGGAAAAACGTATTGAGTCTATGGGCCTCATTACGACCCTGGCGGTAAGGGGTTAACGCCAGCGTTAGCTGCGCTGACCCCTTACCGCCAATTACGAGGTCCCCTAGCGCCATGGTGCTTTTAACACCTGCTTTTAGCAGGTGTTAAAATCCATGGCGCTAAGGGACCATGGAGTTAATTACGCCACCGTAATTTACGGTGGCGTAATTAACGCCTTCCCCACTCCCATTATGCCCTATGGGGCAAAAATGGGAATGGGGAAGGGTAAATGGGGATTGGGGACTTACCGCCCCGCCTAGGTCGGAATGGGGCGGTAAGTCCGCCAACCACCATGGCGTAAACGTAGTTTACGCCATGGTGGTAAAGTCACGGCCCAGGCGGTAACTTACCGCCTGGGTTGTAATGAGGCCCTATGTATTTTACTGAGAAATGTAAATAAGATAGAGTCTATAAGAATTTTTTTAGTTCTATTTTTTAACTGTGAAAGGTGGTTCCTAAAGGAACCTTTATATATATTTTTTTGTTTAAATATTTGCAGGAGAGGTTAGAACGTAAGGTGAGGAGGGAAATGAGGGAAGAGGCACCAAGCACTAATATGGAGGGGCAGGTGGACAAGGGAAGATGTTGCGCGTTTGTTACTTCTAAGGTAGTGGCCAGTGTTTCTCATGCTCCATGATTACAGCTTCAAACGCACGTCAAAATTGCTTCCCCCTGCAGAATGGTGTGTTCCAGTATTTGGATCAACAGCCTCTTTTATTGCTTGCAAAGTAGGAGGTGGGATGTTGTGTACCACAGAAGAAGGCTGTGTGGTTAGAGTATTGATTGAGGAAGCTGAGGTGGAGGAAGACAGCCTACTACTTGCTGAGAAAGGAACAACCTTTCTGAGAGCATTGCAGTGGTTGGATTTGGTGTGGCGGCATATGGAGGTGGTCTCGTAGGAGTACTGTCCAGGTAGTCCGCGACTGAGTACAAAGAGTGTATTTCATTCTGGTAGCTTTAGCCTTTGGTACACTCCGAACAATGGTGAATAACTGCCACACCCATGATTCTCTCTGGGTGCTAGAGGTAGGCACTTCCTCTACCTCATCTTCTTGGTCCTCTTCATTGTCTTTGGAAGTACTGCGCTTTCTTTGTTGTGTAAGTCCTCCAGCTGGTGGTGGTGGTGGCTCTTGGGGAGGAGGGATGCCAATAGCTGATGCCATTTTCAAGAGGAATAGCAGTTTTGCTAATATTCTTCCAAGTATGTGCTTTGTACTAGATTGTTAATGGATAATGAGTAAGTATAAGGTGTAGGAGCTGTCCAAGGATACATTTTGACCTCGAAAGTTCCTAGATCAGTCGAAAAATGAAGTTCCAAACAGTCCTCAAAGCACGGCTCAATCGTGAAGTGCAGACACCTTCGCAGACAAGGCATCATGCTGCGTGCGAGTGCATGGTCACGTGGCACTGTCCAGAAGGTCTGTGATGACACCAGACGTTTGTGGACGTCGACGGATGCAAAAACAGTGGAAAAAGTTGCAAGAAATGTATAAAAGTGTTAAAAATTATGCTAGAAGGTGTGAAATGGCAGAGCTTTAAGGTGAAACATTGTAAATTGGACAGAAGTGTTGCTATCTTGGAGTAAGTATGATATTAGTAAGTTGTAGGAATATAGCATGCACTGGTAAAAACCCATGAAATTCAGTGAAAAACTTTGTTAAAGGGGCGGTATGGTTAAGTTGCACTGATAAAAACCTATGAAATTCAATGAAAAAACTTTGTTAAATGGACATTATTGTTAAGTTGAACTAATAAAATGATGAATGCTTTCGTTTCAGAGTTTTGTGTACTGTGAAACACGTACTAAGTAGCTAACAGTGCCTCACTTACTACATAATTGTACTACTACACACAATACATGAAGAGACCACAACACCTACAAATATGAGCATATACAGGTAAAGTAAAGTAAGGAAAAAATCAGCACCATTACCAAAAAGTGTTCAGACCCTAACTGATTATCTTCATGCACAGAAATGATTGCTGTGTTTCAGGCTTGCTTCTTCCCCTATGTATATGTATCATCTGATGTGTCTGGTCACTAAGGAAAGTAGTGTAAGACCATATGAGATGGGTAAGGTCTACAAATATAGTACCTTTTCAATTTTTAGGAAGGAAGAGAACCACCTGGCCTAGATATGTCAGTGAACAAAAAAAGAGGAAGCCAAACATGTGATGTCATCAGTGATGTCATCAATGACATTTGTGATGTCATCTTTGATGTCATGGGTGTTAGTCTTAGAAGTGCACAGTGGTGGTGCGAGTTATGGTTGCTTAGCTTACCATAACTGATGAATTTCTGGGGTTTTTCGGTTTTACTTGTAACCATAATATGGATAGGTTGTTATTAGTGCAAAGTAACTAATTTGCACTGAATTTGCTAGGTTTTCATTAGGTTTTTATTAGGGCAACTGAACCATAACGTCCTTTTAACAAAGTTTTTTTCACTGAATTTGATAGGTTTTTATTAGTGCAACTTTATTTATTTATTCATATTTTTAAAGCGCACATCAGCCCTTAGGCATTGTGGCGCTGTCACAGGTAGGCTTACTGGTAACAGGGGAGGAAAGAAGCATTGCCGTTACATAAGATTATGCATTTGGTTCTTTCTTAAATTACATAAGACTATACATTTGGTTCTTTCTTCAGGTCACAGAAAAAGTTGCATTTCCTATTTGCCGTAGGATTTCATACATTGAGTAGCGGGGTAGACTGAGGTGTAGACAGATGCTTATGTGAATAGCGTAGTTTTGAGGGATTTGCGAAAGGAGAGTAGCGATGGTTCTGCTCTGAGTGTGTTGGGTAAGGCATTCCAGAGTTTAGGAGCTATGTAGGGGAAGCTGATGCCACCAGATTTGGCTCTTTTTATGGCGGGTATGCAGAGTTGGTTGGCGTGATGGCTTCTTTTAGGGCGGGCAGAGGTGTTCTTGGTTATCGTTTCTGATAGGTAGGAAGGGGAAGAAAGTTTGATGCATTTATGTGTGAGGATTTGGAAGTTGATCTTTTCTTTAACTGGGAGCCAATGGGCATCTTGCCTCGCCTGAGATATGTGTTAATCTTTTGGGATATGTAGTGCGGCACGGAGCGCAAGTTTTTTCATTGAATTTCATGGGTTTTTTTCAGTGCAACTTAACCATAACGTCTCTCTAGCAAAGTTTTTTCACTGAATATATATATATATATAAATACATATATATTTATATTTATTTGTCAAATCGAGAGTTAAAATTAATCTCACAAAAAGTTAAAGTCTCCAAAAAGTGGACCATATTAGTATAAGTCTGCCTAATACTTCAAGTGAGTTTTAAGTTTTGATTTGTAGTTGTCTGAATTGAGTGTATACTTTTGAGTTTTATGGTTTCATTTGTAGTGGGATACAGTGATTATATCTTAAATATGTTATTCACACTCACTGCCGACTTTACTTTTTTGTGAGATTTACATTAACTCATGATTTAAAAAGCTGTTTCATATTTAAATACAGTGGTTATTTTTTCCGAGGAGTAGGTCATATAGCATATAAGTGTATGCTGTATATGTTCATATAGTATGAGTTGTTTTGGTATGAGGGTATCAGATTATGAGTGCATGTCGTATAAGCCTCTACGGATTACATTTCATACAATGATTGACATCTGGTACATGTGTTCCATACATATGAAACTGAACATAATGTACATTTCATACATGCACAGGTCGAGTTGCTTTAGAACATGTCCATGAATTTAGCGCATCTAGCCTTCATTTTCATAGGTAAATTGGCTTAAACTAAACGGTGGGAAGACTGAGGTCCTGATCACCGGCCCATCAGAGGCAGTTAACGAATGGACCTCAGTGTTTTGGCCAGCTTTGCTGGGGTCACTGCCAGAGCCAGCTAAAATGGTCTGAAACTTAGGTATTAAAATACCGGAATCTCTCTCCATGGAGGCTCAAGTTAATGCACTGTGTGGCCTGTTTTTTTTTAAACTCAAGCATTTGAGGAAAGTTCTCCCCTTTGTGCCTGAAAAACGTCATGCACAGATAGTGGCGGTGGGTGACAACGGCAGCGTTGACTACTGCAATGCGATTTACTTGGCACAGCCATCCTACCTTATTCATCGCCTAAAGGTACTGCAAAACGCAGCAGTTGTGTCTGTTGAAACATATCCCCCTTGTAAGAGGGCACAGCAATCTCTACACTGGCTGCCCATCGAGGCAATGGTTGAATTTAAACCATTGTGCCTGATTCATCGTGCACGGAACAGCAAAGGATGTCTAGCCATTCAAGAGAAGCTCCATAGCTATACCCGAAACGGGTCTCTGAGATCTACTAACACTGCACTTCCATGCGAGCCTAGGTACAGAAAGGAGCAGCTAGGTGGAAGAGCCTTCTCTGTGGCTGGGCCCAGACTTTGGAACTCTTTGCCTCAGCAGCTGAGAACTAACATAGACTTCACATCTTTCAGGAAAGGACTAAAAATCTTTCTCTTCAGATAGACGGCTCTTTCCCAGTCCTTCTTTCCTCAGTATCTCCATGATGCCTTTGCGAAAATGCGCTATAGAAGACATGATTTGATTGATTGATTGATTGAACTAAGTGGTATAACTAAAACAGCTTCAACCTTTTCCCAGATTGCACCAAGAAATTATTCTAGAGAAACGTATAACATATTAAACACATATTATATGTAATAATAATTATATGCTTTTTCCATTTAAATTGTGGACCTCTATCAAGGAAAGTGTATATTTCCTTGCTTACAACACTACAATAGAATGATAGTTCTAAGAAGGAGCTTCAGGCTTCGAAGTTGTGTGGCAATACGTGGGCTTCTTCGAGGCGCTTTTATTACTCAAGGTTTATCAAATTGCACACCGATTTTCCAAACCACATTAGCAAATACAGCAAGCGTCTCTGGACAGGTACATCCTCGGGCACCCTCTCTTTCCCTTCCATTCCAGAAGGCTTTCCAGGAGAGGGGTGACGAGGAGAGGTTAGGATAGGGATAGATAAGGATACACAGAGAGATAGAGAGGAAGAGAGAGGGGGGGGGGTCGAAAGAGGGAGCAAGAAGAAGACAGAAAGAAAGAGAGGGAGAGGTAGAGGCATACAGAGAAAGCGATCAAGGGAGAGAGAGAACAGGAGCCCAGGCACGCTTTGGATTCTTTATGCAGGGACCCAAGGGAAGGAAGTGATAGGAAGAGGGAGAGAGCGAGAGAGAGGAAAGGAAGGAAGATGGAGAGATGGGGGAGGGATTGAGAGGAAAAGTGAGAGATGGAGAGGAGAAAAAAAGAGAGAGGTTGAAATAGAATGAATGAGGAAGGGAAACAGAGCTGTACACAGGGATAAAAGAGTGTAGGGCACACCGAGGGAGAGATAGAGGGACAGAGAGGGACAAAGAAAGAGAGAGACACAGGAAGAGATAAATATACACACTCAATGGGAGTGGGGAGCAAGAGACAGAAAGAGAGAGACACACACAGAAGGGGAGGGAGACATAAGAAAGAGAAGACAGGGAGAGATATAGGGAGGTGAAGAGAAATAGTAAGAGAATGAGTGGACTGGGGAGGGAGTAACCCAGATAATACTGGCAGAGCGAGCTTTCAGGGAGAAGTATGCACTTCTGCCAGGGAGAGGCGTGGAGAACAGAGCCCACAACAGCACACTAACAAAGGAAGAGGCAGAGTATGAGAGAGAGACAGAATGACAGACAGAGTGTTAGACTACATTGAAGAGAAAGCGAGACATAGGGCCTAATTCCGAGTCCAGTGGTATCCCTGGTGGTGCTCCCAGGGGGTTGCTGCCGGATTTGTAACATTTTACTGGCACCTAGCTTCCCGGTGCCACCGGGATTTATAAATCCCGGCGGACCGTGAAACTAGGTCCTGGGATATGTTAGTCCCCATTCCTGTGGAGTCACAGAGGCCTCCACAGGAACGGGTTCATGGAAGCACTGACACCGTTGCTAACGGTACCAGTGCTTCCGTGATCAGTCTGCCTACTGGGGCCGCTGTGCCCGGCAGGTTCAGACCTGTTGGGCGCAGCTGCCCCAGCAGGCACACTCGGAGTGTAGCAGTCCAGAATAAAGGGTGCCGGTAGGCTTACGGCACCCTCGTTTCCATACCACCACACTTGTAATGAGATAGAGCGCACTGACAGAGAGACAAGGAGAGCATACCAGACATAACTGACAGAGAGAAAACAGAAAAAACAGTGTACCTGACAACAGGATTCATCTGCAGAGATGAACAGGGCGCTAGATTGTTTTATGATGCGCGGCTTCCTCTAGCAGTTAATTAAAAAGAAAGACATCTCCTTACGACCATGCCGGTCCGGAAACAAGGGTGCCTGTAAGCCTACCGGCACCCCTATTTGCGGATGGGCAAATTACAAGGTTGCCTGCCAGGGCTGCTGTGCCTGACAGTTCTGACCTGCTGAGCATAGCGGCCCGGTAAGCAAACTCATCGCGGAAACATCGGCACCGTTAGTAAAGTTACCAGTGCTTCTGTGAACCCATTCCGATGGGGTCCTGTGGGACTCCATGGGAATGTGGAACAACATTTACCGGCACCTAGCTTGCCGGTTCGATGAGACTTGTAATGTCCCGGGGGCACCGGCAGGCAGGGGAGTTGCTAGGTCTGGAAAAGACCCGGGGCTAAGCTGATGTTGGAACTGTTGGGACTGGGGGCTAGCTAGTCTTTTGGCTGCAGCTCCTGAGATTCTATCAGGGGCTACAACCAAAAGATCAGGGGCTATAGCCCCCTTAGCCCCCCCCCTAGCAACGCCCCTGCCGGCAGGCTAGGTGCTGGTAAAATGTCACGAGTCCAGCGGCAACACACTGGAAGCACCAGCAGGGTTACCGCCGGGCTCGTAATGAGGCTGGAAGAGTAAGGCTGTGGAGAAAAACTGCAGAGGATGTAACATTTTTATAGTAAACCACAAATGTTCACAAACAGCAAATGTAACAGCTGTTCTAGTTGGTTAAGCCTTGTTACCAACGACTACTGGACTTGTACCCTTTTTAGCAGCGTAAGATCCTTTTCTTTGCAAGATGTTATTGAAGCAGATCAGAGACCCTATTCCGAGCAGCTCACAATGCACTAAGTCATTCAAAGGTTTTATAAAAACTGAGCTCCTTTGAGACAAAGCTGATAGTTGTAGAAGCATTGTACTATGCCAGGGCATAAGTGTGGGTTTATTTATTTGCATTTTATTCAGTACTTTTAGGAAAGCATTGAATAGAGAACAAAATAGGAACATATTCAAGAATAGCAATATTAAGTTTCCAAAAGAATGAGACTGCCCAAAACCCCCATTCCGACTCAGGCCAGACCCCAAGAACAGCTGGTCAGGGTCCGAGATCAGGAACAAAAGGAAAGAATGAAGGCGAGAGCCGACTGCCAGCGAGGGGCAAAAGAATGTGAAATTGAACATGGAGATCAGGTGGTGGTATGCCAGCCGAAAACGAGAAACAAGGACCCGAAATTAGCCCCCGAGCGGCTGGTAGTAAACAGCAAAAAGGGCACCATGATAACCGTCAGCGGAGAACACCAACCCTCTATAATAATAATAATAATTTGGCATTTATATAGCGCTATGAACCCTCAGGTATCTGAGCGCTGCTTATTATTGCCCACAGTGTGTGGTGCTCATTTATCGACCTCGGAAGGATGAAAGGTTGGGTTTGGCCCCGAACCTGCGTTAGCAGGCTCTGCACGGATGGCAAAGCGGGCGCTCTACGCTGTGCCACTTGACCGGCTTCCTATGACAAGGAACTCCTCCCACTATAAGAAACTTGCGGGCATCATGCCCCAAAGGTGGGAACATTCACACACCCTTACGGATGGACAACTTTCAGATGACCCTTATCAAGGGGATGGAGAGCAGTAGAAAGGAGAAGGGAGTAATGGAGGTGAAGGGGCAACCGCACAAGAACTCCCTATCCCCACGAGGCCTCAATGATGCTGCATGAACCCTCGAAGACTAATTGAGGAAATGGGGTGAAGACTTAAGTGACACAGGACGTTAAAAAGGGGGGAGATGTCACGTCTTGACGTGGCAGGCCCAGCGCCCTCCCACATTGTTATATGGGCTGGACCATGCTGAGGCCCAAATGCTGGGCTAGGGAATGGGCGCGATGGGAAGAAGGGACTTTCAGTTTCAGTTATCTGTAAACGGAATGGAGGAAGGTTACGAGCAGTGTGAGTCTCATTTGTAAAAGCCAGCTTTGCTGGGCAGGGGATGCCTCACATGTACATGAGCGTGGTCTGCTCATGTTGATGTGTGCGTGTTTGTGTGCGTCGAGGGTGTGAGCAAGTAAGTGAAGTGTTAATGTGTAGTTTGTATATATGTGTGCATGTGCTCCTACAAAACGGATTGTCTGTGTGCGTGTTGGGGGGATGCGGGTGTGTCCCCCGCTTTCTTAAAAAGGAAAGCTGGGGAAATGGAAGTTTAAGAACAAAACAAAAAAACAAACCCTGTGGCGAAAAATACTATTTTGCGCTGTAAATTTCGAATTCATAATTTTCGGATTCGAAATTTTGCGTGACGAAATAATCACGTAGCTCCAAGTTCTCTAATTATGGCATGGCATTTTTAAAATGTTGTCAAAAGTAAAGTAAACTTTATACGTGTTATTACGTGGCAATACTGACCAACATTGGTGGTACAGCCAGTGTGGCCATGTTTTCTAACTGGCATGGCAGTTGTTACCTGGCATCAAGGGTAAAGCAAACTTGATAAGTGTCATTGCGTGGCTAGACTAAAAAGGAAAGCAGGGGAAAATGAAGGTTTAAAAAGAAAAGAAAGCAAAAAACAGATCCTGCTGTGGGAAAAAACGGACCCTCCGCCTTGGGAGATCTACATGATTATCGAGCTTTGTAAATTTCAAAATCATAATCTTCATTATTCTACATTTTTTCGGCGACAAAATAATCACGTAGATCCAAGTTTTGTAACTATGGTATGGCAATTTTAAATGTTGTCAAAAGTAAACCAAAATTATAAGTGAAGTTAGAAGTGTTATTACGTGGCAATACTGGCCGCATTGGTGGTACAGCCAGTGTGGACATGTTTTCTTACTGTGGCATGGCATTCGTTACCTGGCTTCAAGTGTAAAGCAAACATGATAAGTTTTATTACATGGCTAGACCGGCCCACATTGGTGGTGCAGCCATACTTTCCATGGTTGCTAACTACGGAATGGCATTGCTTAATGGGCATCAATAGTAAAGCAAACATCATAGGTGTTATTACGTGGCAAGACTTGCCAACATTGGTGATGCATCCAGTCCTGCCTTCTGTTTTAACTGTGCATGGTATTTTGTACGGGGCATCAGGAGTAAAGCAAAGGGGGGGATTGATTTTGGACTGTGTAAGAAAAGGTTGGGCTTGCAGAAAACACCAGGGTAGACCACTAGGAGAAACATGCAGGGATTCTGGCCCATGCCCTGACTAATGCCTGATGAATGCCTTACAAACACCTTGCCTGCCTTCAACAAGCCATGCCCTTGATGGGCAAATATTCAAGCAGACCACTGAAGGCATGCCCCTATATTCTCACACCAGAAAAAAGTACAGCCTGCTAGGGAAAAAGGCCCAAGAGATTGTGAACTGGTGGCTTCCAGCCCTTTAAGATGAGTAGCAATACCCTGGAGATGGATGGGGATGCAGATTTTAATCAAACATCAAAAATTCAGATGACACAAATAGTTTGGCAAAAGTTTGTCTGTTTTAATGCAAGTAATTAAAACAGGGAGTACAACGAACATCATCGATCTCTCGATACTCAACTCTCGCTTCTTTTAAATGCTTATAGACCAAATGTGTCACTACTGACGTGTAGACCTGCATCATTACCAATGTCATCCTACGTGGCAAATTACTAAAACCTATTGGGAAGTGGGATTGGTTCTAAGTGAATAACTAAGCATAGGTGTTATATCTGTATAGAGTAACGGAGAGAGATCATTTGAAATTTTACTTCAGGAGGGGCAACTAAGCCCTTCCTTCAAAATGCCCACTATGAACATCACTAAATGTACGATGTCCCATTGGCTACACAAACTATAGGACCCCCAACTACGTGGTCCTCTACAATTGGTTGGCTACTAACCCCTGTCAATAACATTCCACCTACCTGAGCAGCACGCAGACCAAACAACCAGGTGCGGGTAAGCTTGTCTCAATACCAGCTTCCCACCAATTAAAACTCTAATCCATCACCACCTCAATGGTTCAGTGTCAATTAGCACTTTGAAATTGGCCTTGAGTCTGTACTGTTCTCTGGGACTTTTTAAGGAGTATGGGTACTGTTTGGCTTCCGTGCGTATGTGTGATCTTTTCATGTGTCCAACTTTCTTCCATCACGTGACTGGAGACCTGGAGATTTTGTGTATTTGTGTATTTGATTTTATTTTCCAATAGTCCTCTGACGTCGTTTGTTTTCACTTGACCTTCCCGAACAGGAGCTTCTGTTCTTTCACGTTAATTGTATCCATTGTCAGCCAATTCTAGTTCTGATGAGACTTTGGATTTCTTGGCTCATCAAACGTCTTAGCTGAAATATATTCTGTTTAATTCAATTGCTTTTGTAACTGCGATTAGGGGCCTTCCTCGTTGCTCAAGACTGCTATATAAATAGTGGAACATTCATTCTTTATTTAATCCATATTTATCTATGAGGTATATATATATATATATATATATATATATATATATATATTCACTATAAACATGTGGCTAGCTTCATAATTGTTTTGCTGCTTGCGTTTCATTGAATCAGTAAACGTTTAAACTAAGTATCTTCATCATGCTTATGGCATAAGTCTCTTCATTTTGATCCCAAGACATCACTTATCCTTAGTACTTCTTCGTTTTATATATATCGTCTGCCTCTCTGGTCTGGTTATCTTCTATTTGGAGTCCATACAGCTTTGTATGACGTCACCATTCTTCCTGGTCGTTCAGTTTCTTTGTTTCATCAAGAATCACATTCAAATGGCCATCATATTGTCTTGGATGTAGGTATTGTTTCCTCAATGGATAATTTACTTCCCATATCCTCTTAGGTATAGGTGTACTTATGGGTATTGCATAGAGTCGTTACTCTTCTTCCTGCTTTCTTATTGGTGCAGTATACGTCACATACTTTGGTTCATACTTTTCAGTTAACATAGGCGGGGCCAGTGGAGTGGGCATACTTGGCTCCTCCTCTACACTACCTCCTCTGGGCGATTTAGCGACCGCTCTCACATTGTCTTCTATTCCTGGACATCCTGGTCTGAAGAAGTGCCTCTTAGGGTCCCATAATTTTATGACTCCCTTCAGGCATCCAGCTGATTTCACATGCTCATGTTCCATGTCATGAGCATGCACTGTCCATTTGGACTCCAGTAGACCCATCTTCCCACATATATCTTGTGCTTCTTTGGATACAGGAACTTCGTTCCCTCGGATGCATGGATACTAGACTTCACAAAGTCTCTGATTTCTTCATCAGTCAAGTCGTTAGGCTTCCATCCTGGTTCAACATCGATCATGATCTTCATCCCTATGGCTTTCTTTGCTGTCTTCTTGCATTGTGATATTATTATCTTGATCACACAGAATCCAAGCATCACTAATAATAGCAAAGCTCCAAGAAATTTGAACATAGCTGTCATCCATTGTAGAATCCATGGGAAGAGTGATCCAATCCAGCTGTCATCAGCAATATCTTATACTTCTTCTATTATCTGGCTATGCAGTTTCATCAGCATGTCTATGGGCTCTGTCAAAGTTCCATTCTCGTCGTCGTAAGAAGGTATAAATGTGCAACCTGATTCTCCGATTTTGGCACAAACACCTCCATCCATGGCTGTGATCATATCCAGGACGTATCTGTTCTGGAGAGCCATTAGTCTTACTGCTCTCAGTTCTTCTCTGATTGCATTGAATCCTTTTATAGTTGTGTTAATTGTCTGCAGCAATTCCCATCTTGTGATTTGTAACCGCTTGGCATTTGCTCCAACCTGGATTCTTGGCATAAAGATCATCATGAACACTGATGAGGTCTGGCTGAACAGCCTGTGTTCATAAGGGATAGCATCAAAGGCTTCTATTGATTTAGCAGGGAAGTAGTTTTCTCACTTTTGTTTCGAATTATCAGTTCTACAGATCTCTTCTTTCTTAGATGAGCATCTGCTTTCGGAAAACTATCAATGTTCAGGTCACCTTTAGGAATCACCAATGCAGGACCATGGACATTCACCAATGTACAGATTCCTCCACAATCTTAAGGCAGTCTGATGTAGGCTATTGTTCCACGCTCCCAATAGTGATCCATGATTACTGCTGTTCCATGCATCATTCCTGGTGCATCGAATATGCGTCTACAGTTCTAATTTTCCCCCATTTTTCTTGTTTCTTTGTAGTATCCACTGACCATCCATGCTCTGCAGATCACCACTCCTTTCTACCATCCGTCTGGTGATAGTACTGTTCCCCAACTTTGAATTTGTCCTCAGTTTTTCCATCTTAAAGTGTCTTCTGCAGATTTTCCTTTGACATCAAGTTTTTCTTTCACTTCCCATCTAATGCCAGCTCCTTTCACTTCTGGTTTCTCATATCTGATCACATGATTTCTCGTATGGGCTCTGTTTCTTGTCTTTATATCTTGTATATAGTCGTCTTCATCTGGATCTGTCTTTTCAGTTGCCCATTTGAGAGAAGCATCACTGCCTATAAATTGACCGCTTGTTTTGGAACGTGCGATGTGCGAAAGGAAATGAGCTGTCTGGACATCAATTTCAATTGTTATTAAGATCTTTGACTTCCCCATGCTGTATGCAGGAGTGCACATACAAAGCAATCTTCATCTGACGTCCTTCTTCCAACTTCTTTCATGTGTTGGTACCATATGTTGTATCCCAAGTGTGCTGTGCTGTCTAGATAATCATTCAGTTCATAATTGTCTTCTTGGGTGCTTCTTTTAATTCTCAAAGTCTTCATGTAGTTTTCTATAACCACATCTCTGAATACATCAGTATACCTTCTTCTGCTGGTTGATTTGCAGGAACATCCATCTGGGTTCTCTGAGTAGAAGAAAGTTCAGCAAGTCTTTCTTTATCTCTCTGTTTTTTCCTGGCAATCACTAAAATTGCCCATATAGATTCTGCTATCATCTCTGCACGTGATTTTTCTGTGGGACTTGTGCTTGGACTTCTTGTCACTGGACTAGGTGTGTCTGCATGCATTATCTGTGTGTGGCCCAACCTTTGTCAACCCCCTATTTTGCCTGTTTCACCGACCTTGTCTCTGGTGTTCAAAAGTATTGTTTGAAACAAGTGATGTGTGTGATGTATTACTAATAATATCCATTTCTATCTCAGGTATCTGTCCATTTTTTCTAGGGACAGGAATGAGTATGAATGGCCTGGGTTGCCTCGTAGTTGCCACGTTTAGCTTTTCCATCTGCTCAGAAACATAATCAGGAGTCTTTGTATCAAGTGCTCCTGTACAAAAAACAGTTGTAACTGTCAGTGAAAGCAATATGAGTAGGAATACAATACATGTGTAAACAATGCTGTGGTAGGTGATCCTACAGCATCTGTTTCTGGGACAATTTGCTTGTCTGTCCTCTTGGGGCAACACAAAGTTACTACTTTGATTCGCCATCTCGATCATTTGATGCTAAGGAAAGAAACACACTTTTTTTAATGACACTGCATTTTTAGATTGCTTCTGGAAACTTGTTGTCTTTTTCAGCTTTTGTCCTTGGTCAACTAGCTGCTTTCTGGAACCAATTCCTTCACCACTTGTGGTGCAATTGTTCCTTTATCGTGAAAAAAAGATGATTTCTACAAGCATCTATACATTCTGCTTCATTTACCAGTTCCCAAAGGATGCCTCAAATTTGCTTCAGTTCAGATGACATTGTAGCTTCCCTGTTGGCATGAACAAAGTTTTAGGTTTTATCCCTTCCTCGATCTGTCTATCGGAGAAAGTCTCTACACAGCTCTGTGATTTCTTTCATAATAGATCGCCACCTGGATGATGATTCCTTCCAGGATCACATTCAAATTTACAGTATTTCTTGGGTCTCTAAGAAACGTCACCACATCTGTTTGTCTTCCCACGAGATGAGGGTATTCTTCAATTAAACAAAAGAACACCACACTGACCAGCCTATGTGCTGCGTCGGGTAATTGGGGCGTTTGTATTTTCCTCACTGACCTCAGGCAACTTCAAAAACTATTCAGTGATGATTATGAGCAATCTTCTATTGAGCTTTTCGTTATCAGAATTACCAATAAAATCTGGAATGCGGCAAGCTCTCCCCACCAGTGACGGATACGAACGTAACACCAACTCAAAATAAGTAAGTATATGCCTAGAAAGGTCATCACTGGGTAACACCATGAGTAACACCGAAAAGAAGCTCTGTATAGAAGGAATCAGGTTACTGTATCCTTTTCCAATTGCTGTGTCGACGATCAAAATTTGGCATTTCCTTATTCTTATCAAGGCTTAAGAGTGCCTCAGTCTAAAGTTAATACATCTTTCTCACGTTTCCTGTTATCAAGGCTTACGCATTACTTAGTCCCAAGTCAATGACCTACTGTGGCTTTCAAGAATGCAGATATTCTGTTACTCTGCAACTAGGATACACAGAGTGTTTGAATATGTCCTTTTACCTTTTATTTGTAGCTGAAAAGGGAATGTCCAAATTAAGCAACAGTCCACCAGTAGGTTCCTTTCTTTCCTCTTGTCGGGTTATGCGTCCTTCTTCCCGTCATGGATCTCATCTGCACATGTTGTGGTTCTTTCCCAATGTTTGTAGCTTCTTTGCGGTGGGGTGTAAGTAGAGGCATTTCTCTGGTGTAGATTTTAGTGTCTCCCAGGAAGATCCAGGCTCGCCTATCCTGCACTTTGAAAGCAGATGGCGTCACTTCCTCTACAACAAAAGGACCGTGGAATCTGGGCTTGTCCCACTTTTTCCTCATGTCATTAAGAATCAGGACCTTATCTCCTGGGTAGATTCTTGGACGTAGAAATTCGGGAGTTCTGTGTTCTGTACTGCTTTAAACCTTCGTCTCTGCAACTGTCCTTAAATCACAGAAAAACTAGATGTTAAACAGTTCAAGTAGTTTTGCAATTCAAGTCCTAATATTTCTGACGTTGGCTGAGCATCACTTCTAACTCGGGATGGAGGCATTTAAGGCGTTCTTATTCGTCTGCCTGTCACAATCTCGTGTGGCGTAAGATGGTGGTCAGAACCTGGTTGCTTCCTCAATGCATACAATGCCAGTGGTAGGCAGTGCAACCACCCTTTTTTGAAAGTAAGCTTCAACTTACCTATTCTTTCCTTTAACAGGCCGTTGAGCTTTTCACAGACACCGTTTCCTTGCGGATGATAAGCCAAAGAAAACTTATGTTTTATACCAAGCAGGGAGGTGATCTGCTCAAAAACTGTATTAACAAAGTGAGGTCCATTATCTGATCTCATTACTTCGCACACTCCCCATCTAGGAAACACTTCACACACCAAGACCTTGGCTGCATGGGTAGAGTCTGAGTGTTTACATGGACTGCCTCTATCCCTCAAGAAAAAGGACATACTACAACCAATAGTATCCATTACAAACTTGTAGCATGTCGACATGGTCGATATGCAAGTGTGAAAAGGGACATTGGGTCTTGGGATGACCCCCCTCACTATGCGCAGTGTATGCCCAGCCATGAATTGCTGGAAAATAATACAATTTACCATAAAAACGTAACATGCTCCATAAGGTTCGGTACGAACCAATCCTCAGCAATGGTTACAGCAAGATTCTCCCTAGTTGTATGCGCTGGGTAGTGTAATTGTTCTAGCGCTACTTTTAGTAAGGCTGTAGGCATCACTGCTTTACCAGTGCTGTCTTGTCGCCACAATGCTTCAGAGGGGTTTAAAGAATACCGTCTTCACTTCCATAAATTATTTTCCTCTTGAGGTGCCTCTCCTTGAAGCTCCACTAATTGTGTTTGTTTTGTTTGTTTGTTTTGTTTTATTCGTATTTATATAGTGCACAACAGTCCGAGGACATTGTGGCACTTGTTACAGTACAAACCTTAGTTACTGTAACCCTCACCTGATTCCCGCAGAGGCGCCGGTCTTGACTGGGCGAATACCGTATCTTCAAAGGTGATGTGTAACACACGGTTGGCTCTTTGGGCTGGACCTCTGTGCACTGTATGTCTGACTCGAAGAGTAAGATGTCTGCAGATAGAAAATATGGGATTAATGAACTGGGGTTATTGGGTGTCTCTCTCTTCTTCCCCTTCTCCTCTCCTGTAGAACCCCAAAGGTTAACGCTCTCACCTTAGGTAAGTGAACGCCGAGCTCTCCATCTGCCTCGGGGCAGGGTGCCGTAACCAGTTTCTTCACTGGATAAGGGTGCAGGCCTCTTGACCTCAGAGGACTGCTGTCCGTCGTTTACTGCACGAACGGTAAGTTCTGAGCATTTCAAATGTCTTTAAAAGTCTTTTGTAATTATGTCTCTTGTTTTGCAGGGTTCTGGCGATGGCGGATGACGGGCTAAAGTGAGTTGAGGATGGAACCCGTGTGAGGAATAGAAGCGCCTGGAAGCACGTAAGTAAGCGCTTGTTGCCTGCTTCACGATGCGCACTAACTGTCCTTTTATCTTGCAGGTACAAGTTCGGAGCTGCTGAAGGGTGCCGGAATACCCACTGGGTTCGGCGTGGGAAGGAGTACTGGCACGTGAGTAATATAGTTACCCAATGTCTTTAAACGCACCTTCTTTTGTCTTTCAGATGCGGGATGCAGCGCCGAAGGCCTCCGGAGCGTGCGAAGAGTTGGTAAGCTTTTGTCTTTCAGATGCCGGAATGCAGTGCGAAGACCTCCGGAGCACGTGAAGAGTAGGTAAGCCTTTGTCTTTCAGATGCCGGAATGCAGCGCGAGCCGTTGGTGACAGCCGATGGACCAGGTAAGAGAAGCGCTGTCACTGAAGACCGTAATGCTAACCTGTTCTTTCTTGTCTTTATAGGTGTTGCTGAAGACTGGATTCAGGATGGTAAGCCTTTTTCCCTTAGGCCCAGGATGAGATGCAGAAGACACAATGAGCGTTCTGCTGCAGAGGATGCAGAATAACGCAAAGCAAGATTCATCCATCGGGTGTGGTTTAAATAGCCTCCTGTAGTGCTTAGGTGTCTCCTTCCACAGCCTCGCCTAGGTAAGAAAAGAGTTCCTGCTTTCCAGAAGAGTTCCAGTGTTCTGAACCTAGGGAGTGGCTCCTACCCCACCCAACAGGAAAAGTAGTCCCAAACAGAAGAGGATTAGAGGCTCAACTGGCAGGTAAGTAAGCAGCATGGTCTGCTGCAGGTAAGTCCACCCAAGCATTATGAGCCCGGCGCTTCCAGCGCTGGGACTGGGCATATTTATGAGCCTGGTGCCACTGGCGCCAGGACAGGGTCCAAAAGGTCCCAATTGGGACTGGTTGGCACTCGGAACCTGGGTTATGGGTCTGCTTCCAAGGGAGTTGGGTAAGTCCTGACCTTTTGGAAGCAGAGATCATGACAGCACCCCGCCTCAAGGCCCCTCCCAAACCGGGCTTCTCCGGGGGTTTGGGTTTGTCAGGAAATGTTTTATGGAATCTTTTGATTAGACGAGGAGCGTGGACATATTCTGCAGGTTCCCAGGATCTTTCTTGGGGGCCGTAGCCTTTCCAGTCAATTAGGTAAAATGGTTTAGATTTGGAGATCTTGGAGTCCAGGATGCTTTTGACTTCAAACTCGAGTTCTCCATCAACTAGGATAGGTTTTGGAGATTTAGTTAGTCGGGTTTGAGGTTGCACGGGTTTTAATAGAGAGACATGGAAGACCGGATGTATCTTCATGTGAGGGGGCAAGTCCAACTTGACCGCTACTGGGTTTACTATGGTAGTGATGGAATAGGGACCAAGGTATCTTGGGTTGAATGTGCGTGGTCCTTTTAGAGGTAGATATTTGGTGGATAACCAGACTTGATCTCCTACTTGATATTGAGGGGCTTCCTTCCGATGTTGATCTGCTCCTTTCTTGTATTGTTCTTTAGCCCTTTGAAGGTTAGAAACGGCTTCCTTAAAGGCTTGGGTGATTGTAGAATGCAGGTAGTCTACTGCTGGTGTTTCAAGATCTTGGAGTGGATCCAACTCCGAGGTTCGAGGGTGACTGCCGTATAGAAGAAAAAACGGGGTTTTCCCAGTTCCCGAGTGGACAGAGTTATTGTAGGCATATTCGGCTATCCAAAGGATATCTTTCCAAGTTTTTTCAGTTTGTTGCAGCATGCAGCGTAAATACTGTTCCAGAGTTTGATTGGTCCTCTCGGTTTGTCCGTCGGTTTGAGGGTGGTGACTGGTCGATAGTCTCACATCAATTTGAGCCGACCGACAGCAATTTCGCCAAAAATGAGAAATGAATTGACTACCTCGATCCGAAATTAGAACTGAAGGAAAACCGAGCAGTCGGATGATGTTTTTGAGAAATTCTCGGGCCAGAGTTGTTGCTGTTGGCAAGCCTTTGAGTGGAATGAAATGCACCATCTTGGAGAATAAGTCCACGATTACTAGGATCGTATTGTATCCGGAGCATGGAGGTAGATCGGTGATGAAGTCCATAGAAAGCGTATGCCAAGGGCGAGGTGGGATGTCAATAGGGCGTAAGAGGCCTGCTGGTCTTTCCTTTTGACTCTTGTTTTGGGCGCATACTCCACAGGACATTATACAGTCTCTGATATCTTTTTTCCAAGACGGCCACCAGAAGTAGCGCTTGATCTTTTCTGAGGTTTTGGCCATACCGGGATGTCCTTCCATTAAGGAATCGTGATAACAAGAGATTACCTTTTTCTGTAAATCTGTGCTGGGCAGGTATAATCGTTCTTGGAAATACAATAAGTTGTCCTTCACTGCAAAGTCCTTTCCCTGCAGATGCCAATTCTGTATGTCTGCTGGAGTTACAAGTTGCCTGGCTTTATCCTTAACTTCCTCTATGGATTGTGTGGCGATTACACCCAGAATTCTTTGTTCGGGAATGATAGGTACAGGTTTAGGGTTGATCAAGTGTTCTTCCACTCCCGTCCGGGAAAGGGCATCAGCTTTACCGTTTTTTGTACCAGGTTGATTGGTAATTATGAAGTCAAACTCGGCAAAGAATAGTGCCCAACGGAGTTGTCTAGAGGATTGGGCTTTTGCGGTTTTCAAATATTGCAGGTTTCGGTGATCCGTAATCACAGTAACGGTGTGTCGGGCCCCCAGAAGATAATGCCGCCAAGCCTTAAAGACAGACTTGATAGCCAGAAGTTCCTTATCAGTAATAGTGTAATTGATTTCAGGAGGCGAGAATTTGCAGGACCAAAATGCCACGGGATGCAACTGATTGGCTACTGGGTCCTTTTGTGATAGAACTGCCCCCATGGCAAGGCTCGAAGCATCAGTTTCAACGATGTAGGGGAGTTCGGGGCGAGGATGATTTAAAATTGGTGCAGAGATAAATTTAGTCTTCAAATTCTGGAAAGCTTGCTCCGCCTCGGTAGACCATTCAAAACGTTTGTTTTTCTTTAACAAGGCGGTGATGGGCTGGACTATTCGAGAGAATTCGGGGATAAACCTGCGGTAAAAGTTAGCGAAGCCTAGCATGCTTTGAACACCTTTTACGGAGGATGGTGATGGCCATTTGAGAATTGCATCGACCTTCTTTGAATCCATACGCACTCCGCTAGGTGATAATATGAATCCCAAGAACTCAACTTCAGTCACGTTGAAAACACATTTTTCCAACTTGGCGAAAAGTTTGTGTTGACGCAATCTCTCGAGGACCATTTTCACGTGTTTCCGATGTTCAGATTCCGATGAAGAATAAACGAGGATGTCGTCAATGTAAACAACAACACACACATCTATGAGCTCTCTGAGGACATCGTTCATAAAATATTGAAAGGCGGCCGGGGCATTGCAAAGTCCGAAGGGCATGACCTGATATTCAAATAGCCCATACTTGGTGCGGAAGGCCGTCTTCCATTCATCGCCCTCTTTTACTCGTACCAAGTGGTAGGCTCCTCTAAGATCCAGCTTTGTATATATGCATGCTTTTCTGACTTGGTCCAGGAGTTCAGGGATCAAAGGTAACGGATATCTATTCTTAACGGTGATCTGGTTCAGGGCACGATAATCTATACAAGTTCTAAGGTCCCCTTCTTTTTTTGGAATGAAGAACAAAGCTGAAGAAGCAGGGGACTTGGAAGGACGAATAAACCCATTCGCTAGGTATTGATCCAGGTATTGTCGGAGGTGAAGGTTCTCAGGCTCAGTGAGGGCATAACTTCTACTACAAGGAGGAGTAGATCCAGGTATCAGGTCTATCTGGCAGTCATAAGACCTATGAGGAGGTAGAGAGTTAGCCTGATCCTTCCGGAAAACATCTTGGAATTCTAGGTATTCGGGAGGTAACTGGGGAGTCTCCGAAGAAATTGCTGCCAGTGCAACACCAGGTGGAGGGTGACAAGTAGAGACACATTCTGGAAACTGAACCGTTCTTGCTTGCCAATCGATCTGAGGATTGTGTTTCTCTAACCAAGGTATTCCTAGAATAATCTGGAACTGAGGGGCCTTGATCACATCGAACACGATCTTCTCATGGTGTCCATCTTGACTGACTAGCGTCACTTCTTGAGTGGTATGCGTTACTGGTCCGGAGGCTATCTCCGTACCATCCACCGTAGTAATGACGTCCTTTACAGCCTTGGGACAAAGAGTTAGATTCATCCTCAAAACCATTTCATGATCCACATAATTGCCGATGCCACCTCTGTCGACGTAAGCTTCAATCGCATGTAATCGATCCGGATGATCAGGGTTAATGAGGACCATAGGTATCACGAAATGCGAGGTCACGGAACTGGTTTTAACGCTCGGCAAGTGGACCTCTATTCTTGTCGGGCGAGGTCGTTTCCCTGCTCAGAGTTTGTGACCTTGGTAACTGCAGCTCCTACTGCCTTCTTGGCTGGTTTCACCGGACAGTCTCAAAGAAAGTGTCCTGAGGTTCCGCAATAGAGGCATAAATGCAACTGTTTTCTCCTTTCCCGCTCCTTTTGTGTTAGTGGTCCTTTCAGGCCCCCTATTTGCATGGGTCCCCCGGAGTCTACTCCTTTGGAAGGAGTTGGTGGTTTGGAAAATATTCGAGCATCAAACTTGGAACGATCGGCCTTCGTGTTCTGCAGTCTGTGATCTATTTGAACGACTAAGTCTATATAGTCCGAACAGTCTTGCGGGGGATTCCCTACTTGGGCTAACACATCTTTGAGCTCTCCACGTAGACCTCTATAAAACAGCGTAATCCTTTTGTCCTCAGGCCATTGAGTTTCCACTATCAGTCTGTTGAAATTCGCAATATAAGCCAAAAGGTCTTGATTACCCTGTCGCAACGAAAGAAGCTCATTGTCCAAGGCCTGCCCCATGTGAATGTCTTGCGAACAGTTTTTCCATACTGAGCTGAAAAGCTTGAAAATCATGGAGAACTGGATCATCTTGATTAACTAGAGGGATCGACCAGTCTGCCGCATTGCCACTAAGGTACGAAAGCACGAAAGCTACTTTAGCTTGATCAGTTGGAAAGGCTGCTGGCCGCATAAGAAATGCAACCGGCACTGATTAATAAATACTGCAAACCTCTTTGGGTCACCAGAAAATCGCTCGGGCGGAGCCAGAGGTACATTCCCAGGTAGGTTGATTTGCACTGGATTCATAGAGGATGTTGAAGGAAGATTTGCCCCTGATGCGGGTAATGGGGTCTGTCCGGCTTGTGACTGTAGCAGTTGTCTAGCGAGATCGTCTGTTCGCTCCTTGGAAATAATCAGTTCCCTTCTTAGAGCGTTCGTTTCCTGACGGTCTGCATGCACTTCTGCTCTTAGTTCCCCAAGTAACTGGGCTAGCTGGTCGGTATTTGAGGTTTCCATAGCGCCTGGGTGGGAGTTTTGCGGTTGGCTTTGCGTTCTGTAACGCTCACCTGATTCCCACAGAGGCGCCGGTCTTGACTGGGCGAATACCGTATCTTCAAAGGTGATGTGTAACACACGGTTGGCTCTTTGGGCTGGACCTCTGTGCACTGTATGTCTGACTCGAAGAGTAAGATGTCTGCAGATAGAAAATATGGGATTAATGAACTGGGGTTATTGGGTGTCTCTCTCTTCTTCCCCTTCTCCTCTCCTGTAGAACCCCAAAGGTTAACGCTCTCACCTTAGGTAAGTGAACGCCGAGCTCTCCATCTGCCTCGGGGCAGGGTGCCGTAACCAGTTTCTTCACTGGATAAGGGTGCAGGCCTCTTGACCTCAGAGGACTGCTGTCCGTCGTTTACTGCACGAACGGTAAGTTCCGAGTATTTCAAATGTCTTTAAAAGTCTTTTGTAATGATGTCTCTTGTTTTGCAGGGTTCCGGCGATGACGGGCTGAAGTGAGTTGAGGATGGAACCCGTGTGAGGAATAGAAGCGCCTGGAAGCATGTAAGTAAGCGCTTGTTGCCTGCTTCACGATGCGCACTAACTGTCCTTTTATCTTGCAGGTACAAGTTCGGAGCTGCTGAAGGGTGCCGGAATACCCACTGGGTTCGGCGTGGGAAGGAGTACTGGCACGCGAGTAATATAGTTACCCAATGTCTTTAAACGCACCTTCTTTTGTCTTTCAGATGCGGGATGCAGCGCCGAAGGCCTCCGGAGCGTGCAAAGAGTTGGTAAGCTTTTGTCTTTCAGATGCCGGAATGCAGTGCGAAGACCTCCGGAGCACGTGAAGAGTAGGTAAGCCTTTGTCTTTCAGATGCCAGAATGCAGCGCGAGGCGTTGGTGACAGCCGATGGACCAGGTAAGAGAAGCGCTGTCACTGAAGACCGTAATGCTAACCTGTTCCTTCTTGTCTTTATAGGTGTTGCTGAAGACTGGATTCAGGATGGTAAGCCTTTTTCCCTTAGGCCCAGGATCAGATGCAGAAGACACGATGAGCGTTCTGCTGCAGAGGATGCAGAATAACGCAAAGCAAGATTCATCCATCGGGTGTGGTTTAAATAGCCTCCTGTAGTGCTTAGGTGTCTCCTTCCACAGCCTCGCCTAGGTAAGAAAAGAGTTCCTGCTTTCCAGAAGAGTTCCAGTGTTCTGAACCTAGGGAGTGGCTCCTGCCCCACCCAACAGGAAAAGTAGTCCCAAACAGAAGAGGATTAGAGGCTCAACTGGCAGGTAAGTAAGCAGCATGGTCTTCTGCAGGTAAGTCCACCCAAGCATTATGAGCCCGGCGCTTCCAGCGCTGGGACTGGGCATATTTATGAGCCTGGTGCCACTGGTGCCAGGACAGGGTCCAAAAGGTCCCAATTGGGACTGGTTGGCACTCGGAACCTGGGTTATGGGTCTGCTTCCAAGGGAGTTGGGTAAGTCCTGTAACGCTCACCTGATTCCCGTAGAGGCGCCGGTGTTGAGTGGCCGTATACCGTATCTACAAAGGTGATGTGTTACACACGGCTGGCTCTTTGGGCTGGACCTCTGTGCACTGTATGTCTGACTCGAAGGGTAAGATGTCTGCAGATAGAAAATATGGGATTAAGGAACTGGGTTATTGAATGTCTCTCTCTTCTTCCCTTTCTCTTCTCCTGTAGAACCCCAAAGGTTAACGCTCTCACCTTAGGTAAGTGAACGCCGTGCTCTCCATCTGCCTCGGGGCAGGGTGCTGTAACCAGTTTCTTCACTGGATAAGGGGAGCAGGCCTCTTGACTTCAGAGGACTGCTGTCTGTCGTTTACTGCACGAACGGTAAGTTTCGAGTAATTCTAATGTCTTTAAAGTCTTTAGTAATGATGTTTCTTGTTTTGCAGGGTTCCGGCGATGGCGGATGACGGGCTGAAGTGAGTTGAAGATGGAGCCCGTGTGATGAATAGAAGCGCCTGGAAGCACGTAAGTAAGCGCTTGTTGCCTGCTTCACGATGCGCTCTAACTGTCTTTTTATTTTGCAGGTACAAGTTCGGAGCGGCTGCAGGGTACCGGAATACCCACTGGGTTAGATGTGGAAAGGAGTAATGGCACGTGAGTATTAAAGTTCCCCAATGTCTTTAAACGCACCTTGTTTTGTCTTTCAGATGCGGGATGCAGCGCCGAAGGCCTCCGGAGCGTGCGAAGAGTTGGCAAGCTTTTGTCTTTCAGATGGCGGAATGCAGTGTGAAGACCTCAGGAGCGCACGAAGAGTAGGTAAGCCTTTGTCTTTCAGATGCCGGAATGCAGCGCGAGGCGTTGGTGACAGCCGATGGACCAGGTAAGTCAAGAGCTGTCACTGAAGACCGTAATTGTAACCTGTTCTTTCTTGTCTTTATAGGTGTTGCTGAAGACTGGATTCAGGATGGTAAGCCTTTTTCCTTAGGCCCAGGATCAGATGCAGAAGACACGATGAGCGTTCTGCTGCAGAGGATGCAGAATAACGCAAAGCAAGATTCACCCACTGGGTTCGGCGTGGGAAGGAGTACTGGCACGCGAGTAATATAGTTACCCAATGTCTTTAAACGCACCTTCTTTTGTCTTTCAGATGCGGGATGCAGCGCCGAAGGCCTCCGGAGCGTGCAAAGAGTTGGTAAGCTTTTGTCTTTCAGATGCCGGAATGCAGTGCGAAGACCTCCGGAGCACGTGAAGAGTAGGTAAGCCTTTGTCTTTCAGATGCCAGAATGCAGCGCGAGGCGTTGGTGACAGCCGATGGACCAGGTAAGAGAAGTGCTGTCACTGAAGACCGTAATGCTAACCTGTTCTTTCTTGTCTTTATAGGTGTTGCTGAAGACTGGATTCAGGATGGTAAGCCTTTTTCCCTTAGGCCCAGGATCAGATGCAGAAGACACAATGAGCGTTCTGCTGCAGAGGATGCAGAATAACGCAAAGCAAGATTCATCCATCGGGTGCTTAGGTGTCTCCTTCCACAGCCTCGCCTAGGTAAGAAAAGAGTTCCTGCTTTCCAGAAGAGTTCCAGTGTTCTGAACCTAGGGAGTGGCTCCTGCCCCACCCAACAGGAAAAGTAGTCCCAAACAGAAGAGGATTAGAGGCTCAACTGGCAGGTAAGTAAGCAGCATGGTCTGCTGCAGGTAAGTCCACCCAAGCATTATGAGCCCGGCGCTTCCAGCGCTGGGACTGGGCATATTTATGAGCCTGGTGCCACTGGCGCCAGGACTGGGTCCAAAAGGTCCCAATTGGGACTGGTTAGCACTCGGAACCTGGGTTATGGATCTGCTTTCAAGGGAGTTGGGAAAACCCTGACCTTTTGGAAGCAGAGATCATGACAGTACCCCCCCTCAAGGCCCTTCCCAAACCGGGCTTCTCTGGGGGTTTTGGCTTGTCAGGAAATGTTCGGTGAAATCTTTTGATTAGGCGAGGAGCGTGGACATATTCAGCAGGTTCCCAGGATCTCTCTTGGGGGCCGTAGCCTTTCCAGTCAATTAGGTAAAATAGTTTAGATTTGGAGATAATGGAGTCCAGAATGCTTTTGACTTCAAACTCGAGTTCTCCATCAACTAGGATAGGTTTTGGAGATTTAGTTAGTCGGGTTTGAGGTTGCACGGGTTTTAATAGAGAGACGTGGAAGACCGGATGTATCTTCATGTGCTGGGGCAAGTCCAACTTGACCGCTACTGGGTTTACTATGGTAGTGATGGAATAGGGACCAAGGTATCTTGGGTTGAATGTGCGTCGCCCTTTTAGAGGTAGATATTTGGTGGATAACCAGACTTGATCCCCTACTTGATATTGAGGGGCTTTCTTCCGATGTTGATCTGCTCCTTTCTTGTATTGTTCTTTAGCCCTTTGAAGGTGAGAAACAGCTTCCTTAAAGGCTTGGGTGATTGTAGAATGCAGGTAGTCTACTGCTGGTGTTTCAAGATCTTGGAGGGGATCCAACTCCGAGGTTCGAGGGTGACTGGACAGAGTTATTGTAGGCATATTCGGCTATCCAAAGGATGTCTTTCCAAGTTTTTTCAGTTTGTTGCATCATGCAGCGTAAATACTGTTCCAGAGTTTGATTGGTCCTCTCGGTTTGTCCGTCGGTCTGAGGGTGGTGA
Organism: Ambystoma mexicanum; assembly: GCF_040938575.1. NCBI lineage: Eukaryota > Metazoa > Chordata > Amphibia > Caudata > Ambystomatidae > Ambystoma > Ambystoma mexicanum. Next base: position 1,425,285,769 of record NC_090922.1, read on the forward strand.
CTGGTCGATAGTCTCACATCAATTTGAGCCGACCGACAGCAACTTCGCTAAAAATGAGAAATAAATTGACTACCTAGATCCGAAATTAGAACCGAAGGAAAACCGTGCAGTCGGACGATGTTTTCGAGAAGTTCTCGGGCCAGAGTTGCTGCTGTTGGCAAGCCTTTGAGCGGAATGAAATGCGCCATCTTGGAGAATAAGTCCACGATTACTAGAATCGTATTGTATCCGGAGCATGGAGGTAGATCGGTGATGAAGTCCATAGAAAGCGTATGCCAAGGGCGAGGTGGGATGTCAATAGGGCGTAAGAGGCCTGCTGGTCTTTCCTTTTGACTCTTGTTTTGGGCGCATACTCCACAGGACATTATAAAGTCTCTGATATCTTTTTTCCAAGACAGCTACCAGAAGTAGCACTTGATCTTTTCTGAGGTCTTGGCCATACCGGGATGTCCTTCCATTAAAGAATCGTGATAACAAGAGATTACTTTTTTCTGTAAATCTGTGCTGGGTAGGTATAATCGTTCTTGGAAATACAATAATTTGTCCTTTACTGCAAAGTCCTTTCCCTGCAGATGCCAATTCTGTATGTCTGCTTGAGTTACAAGTTGCCTGGCTTTATCCTTGACTTCCTCTATGGATTCTGTGGCGATTACACCCAGAATTCTTTGTTCGGGAATGATTGGTACAGGTTTAGGGTTGATCAAGTGTTCTTCCACTCCCATCCGAGAAAGGGCATCAGCTTTACCGTTCTTTGTACCAGGTCGATAGGTAATTATGAAGTCAAACTCGGCAAAGAATAATGCCCAACGGAGTTGTCTAGAGGATTGGGCTTTTGCGGTTTTCAAATATTGCAGGTTTCGGTGATCCGTAATCACAGTAACGGTGTGTCGGGCCCCCAGCAGATAATGCCGCCAAGCCTTAAAGGCAGACTTGATAGCCAGAAGTTCCTTGTCAGTAATCATGTAATTGATTTCAGGAGGCGAGAATTTGCTGGACCAAAATGCCACGGGATGCAACTGATTGGTTACCGGGTCCTTTTGTGATAGAACTGCCCCCATGGCAAGGCTTGAAGCATCAGTTTCCACGATGTAGGGAGTTGGGAAAACCCTGACCTTTTGGAAGCAGAGATCATGACAGTCCTGACCTTTTGGAAGCAGAGATCATGACAGTTACATAGTCATTAGAAATATATATATACAGGGTACAAAATAGTTATACAGACGTGAGTAATATATGTAAAGGTTACAACCAGAAGCCCTTGCAGCAGAAATCATCATTGATTATCATCACCTGCACTTGCTGGGAACTGCAAGTTAAGACAGCTTCCCTGATGACATGTAAGAGCACAGAAACCGGTCGGAGGAGAACACTAATGGCTGAGAAGGCTGTGCAGGGAACTGGAGTGCGCCCCTCTCCTTGTTTTACCATATTTCCAGGATTTTGAAGGGTGGAATCTTCAAGACCTGATAGGGTGCTGCACCGGGTGATATATGTCCTGCTTTGGAGTGCCTCACTGCAGGCTACCCCCCCCTTCTCCACTGTGGGATTGGGCGTGAGCTTTTTCCTTGTTAAACCTGATGACTACATCTACCAGAAGCCCTTGCAGCAGAAATCATCATTGATTATCATCACCTGCACTTGCTATGAGCTGCAAGTTAAGACGGCCTCCCTGATGACATGTAAGAGCACAGAAACCGGTCGCAGGAAAACACTAATGGCTGAGAAGGTTGTGCAGGGAACTGGAGTGCACCCCTCTCCTCGTTTTACCATATTTCCAGGATTTTGAAGGGTGGAATCTTCAAGACCTGATAGGGTTCTGCACCGGGGTGATATATGCCCTGCTTTGGAGTGCCTCACTGCAGGTTACTCCCCCCATTTCTCCACTGTGGGATTGGGCGTGAGCTTTTTCCTTGTTAAACCTGATGACTACATCTACCAGAAGCCCTTGCAGCAGAAATCATCATTGATTATCATCACCTGCACTTGCTGCGAGCTGCAAGTTAAGACAGCCTCCATGATGACATGTAAGAGCACAGAAACCGGTCGGAGGAGAACACTAATGGCTGAGAAGGTTGTGCAGGGAACTGGAGTGCGCCCCTCTCCTCGTTTTACCATATTTCCAGGATTTTGAAGGGTGGAATCTTCAAGACCTGATAGTGTGCTGCACCGGGGTGATATATCCCCTGCTTTGGAGTGCCTCACTGCAGGCTACTGCCCCCCCTTTCTCCACTGTGGGATTGGGCGTGAGCTTTTTCCTTGTTAAACCTGATGACTACATCTACCAGAAGCCCTTGCAGCAGAAATCATCATTGATTATCATCACCTGCACTTGCTATGAGCTGCAAGTTAAGACGGCCTCCCTGATGACATGTAAGAGCACAGAAACCGGTCGCAGGAAAACACTAATGGCTGAGAAGGTTGTGCAGGGAACTGGAGTGCACCCCTCTCCTCGTTTTACCATATTTCCAGGATTTTGAAGGGTGGAATCTTCAAGACCTGATAGGGTTCTGCACCGGGGTGATATATGCCCTGCTTTGGAGTGCCTCACTGCAGGTTACTCCCCCCATTTCTCCACTGTGGGATTGGGCGTGAGCTTTTTCCTTGTTAAACCTGATGACTACATCTACCAGAAGCCCTTGCAGCAGAAATCATCATTGATTATCATCACCTGCACTTGCTGCGAGCTGCAAGTTAAGACAGCCTCCATGATGACATGTAAGAGCACAGAAACCGGTCGGAGGAGAACACTAATGGCTGAGAAGGTTGTGCAGGGAACTGGAGTGCGCCCCTCTCCTCGTTTTACCATATTTCCAGGATTTTGAAGGGTGGAATCTTCAAGACCTGATAGTGTGCTGCACCGGGGTGATATATCCCCTGCTTTGGAGTGCCTCACTGCAGGCTACTGCCCCCCCTTTCTCCACTGTGGGATTGGGCATGAGCTTTTTCCTTGTTAAACCTGATGACTACATCTACCAGAAGCCCTTGCAGCAGAAATCATCGCTGATTATCATCACCCGCACTTGCTGTGAGCTGCAAGTGAAAGCACAGAAACCCGTCTGAGGAGAACACTAATGGCTGAGAAGGTTGTGCAGGGAACTGGAGTGCGCCCCTCTCCTCGTCTTACCATATTTCCAGGATTTTGAAGGTTGGAATCTTCAAGACCTGATAGGATGCAGCACCGGGGTGATGTATGCCCTGCTTTGGAGTGCCTCACTGCAGGCTACTCCCCCCCCTTTCTCTACTGTGGGATTGGGCGTGAGCTTTTTCCTTGTTAAACCTGATGACTACATCTACCAGAAGCCCTTGCAGCAGAAATCATCATTGATTATCATCACCTGCACTTGCTGTGAGCTGCAAGTTAAGACAGCTTCCCTGATGACTTGTAAGAGCACAGAAACCGGTCGGAGGAGAACACCAATGGCTAAGAAGGTTGTGCAGGAAACTGGAGTGCGCCCCTCGCCTCGTTTTACCATATTTCCAGGATTTTGAAGGGTGGAATCTTCAAGACCTGATAGGGTGCAGCACCGGGGTGATATATGCCCTTCTTTGGAGTGCCTCACTGCAGGCTTCTCCCCCCCCTTTCTCCACTGTGGGATTGGGCGTGAGCTTTTTCCTTGTTAAACCTGATGACTACATCTACCAGAAGCCCTTGCAGCAGAAATCATCACTGATTATCATCACCTGCACTTGCTGTGAGCTGCAAGTTAAGACAGCCTCACTGATGACGTGTAAGAGTACAGAAACCGGTCGGAGGAGAACACTAATGGCTGAGAAGGTTGTGCAAGGAACTGGAGTGTGCCCCTCTCCTCGTTTTACCAGGTTACAATATAGATATACATTTGTATTATATTACAATCAAGGATGCCAGGGCAAGGCTAGTTGAGGAACACGGCCTTGAGGTTGTTGCGGAAGGCAGAGATGGAAGTTTCAGCTCTAAGGGTGGCCGGGAGAGAGTTCCAAAGTTTTGGTGCAATGTAGGAGAAGTCTAGACCTCCAGCTGTGGCTCTCTTTATGTGTAGTAAGTGTAGCTGGTTGGTGTACTGGGCTCTGGTGGGGCAAGTGGATGTGGTCCTGGATAATGCTTCAGATAGGTATGTTGGGGTGGTTTTGTATATACATATGTGTGTGATGGTGAGGGCTTTCAGAGTGATACGGTCTTTGACCTGGAGCCAACGTGCTTCACGTCTGGCGTGAGATATATGGCCTCTTCGAGGGATGCTCAGCGTGGCTCTGAATGCATTATTTTGTGTGGTTTGCAGTCTTTGAATGTTCTTGGTGGAGGTGCCAGCTAGGAGGGCATTGCAGTAGTCGAGTTTGGTGCCTATAGTTGCTCTGGCTATGGCCAGGCGGTTGGGGGTGCATAGGTATGGTTTAATGGCATTGATGAGTTTGGTGCTGAATGCAGATGCAGAGGCTATGGTACTGACATGTTTGTTCATCGATAGATTTGCGTCAATGTGAACACCTAGAGTCTTGACTACCGTGATGGTAGTGTTGTCTATATTGCAGTTGGCGTATTGGGGGCTTAGTTTCGTTGTTGGGTTTGTTAAGCCAAGGATGAGGATTTCAGTCTTCTCCCCGTTAAGACACATGCCATTGATTGCCATCCAGGCTTGGATAGTGGCATAGATGTTGTGAAGGGTCATGGTGTCTTGGTGATAGAGTCCAGATAGGGGAATAAGGACTTGGGTATCATCTGCATAGTTGGTATATGCTATACCCATAGAGTCCAGTAGGTCGAAGAGGGGTTTTGTAAAGAGGTTATAGAGGGTGGGGGCTGTACAAGATCCTTGGGGGACACCGCAGTTGATGGTGGTAGGGTCTGCGTTTGCTGTGTCCGAGTAGACCTTCATGGCTCTACCTTCAAGGAAGGATGTGATCCAGGATGCTGCTTGTTTAGAGAAATGTGCTGCATGGGTGAGGTGAGTGGTAAGTGTTTGGTGACCTACCAAGTCAAATGCAGCTGATAGATCGAGTAGGAGGAGCAGTGCAAGTTTGCCTTTGTCCATGATCTGTGAGATTTCATTTTTTAGGTCCAATAAGGTGGATTCTGTCTCGTGCCCAACATGGAATCCGGATTGTCTTTTGCCTAGTATGGAGTTAGCTTCTATGTATGATTGTGAGCTGCTTTGTCTAGGATTTTTAAGAGGAACAGGACTATCGTTATCGGTCTGTAGTTGTTGGGATTTGTTGGGTCAAGCGTGGCCTTTTTTAGGAGTGGACGTACCCAGGCTTCCTTGAGATTGTCTGGGACGGTTCCTGTTTGGAAGGATGCATTAATGAAGGCAGTAATCAGGGGTGCTAGGTCATTTGCGCATTCCTTGATGAGTTTGGGCGGGCAGATGTCTGCTTTGCAGAGAGATGGTTTGAGGTTTTTGCTGAGATTGAGGACCTCCAGTTCAGTGACGTCTCTGAAAGTGAATTGAGCGTGATTGAAATTACTACACCTGTCTTGAGAAGAGTGGTTGTTTTTTTGATTAGGGAGGGCTTTGCAATGGTTTTGGATTTTGTTCTGGAGGAGTTTTATTTTGTTGAGCATGGCGGACTGGATGCAAGCGCACCATGCTTTGTCTTTTAATTATCTCGTCAGTGCTAGCTGTTGGAGTGACTAGTTCATTAAAGATTGCAAATAATTCTTTAGCTTGGGAGTTGGCCTTTGAGATCCTGTCATTGAAGGAGTTTGATTTGGCTGCTAAGATGGCTTTTTTATATTAGAGGGCTATTTGTTTGAAAAGGCTCTTATTTATGTCACTGGGATCCGTTTGCCAGTTTTTAGCGACTGACGCTTTTGATCTCGGAGGGTTTGGAGTTCATCCCAGAACCATGAGTTGCAGTGGAATGATTTTTCTTCTTTCTCGTTTCCAAGAGGGGCTATAGAGTTTATGCCATTGGTGAGAGTCTTGTTAAAGATAGCTGATAGTATGTTTGGGTCCTGAGAGAAAGGTGGTGCTAGGCAGGGATTTTTGAGGTACGGACGCAGGTTGTCTGCTTTGAGTTGTTTTGAACTTCTTTTGTGGCAGGTGGTGCGTAGGTGAGATTGTTAGGTTTGGGGTTTGGGATAAGGAATTCAATGCATGTGTGGTCCGTCCAAGGGAGGGGGGTATTAGCAGTAATGTGGCATATGTTAGCATATGTTTTAGACATATGATTGTATCCCTCTTCCACACTTGTCATCACAGTCATTCTTTCATTCACATCAATGGTTTGGATATTCATCATTCCTATATCTGTGTTTGCTATGCGCTTGGCTTCAGTGTCTGCTGCTTGATTTCCGTGCAAAATAAAATCTGTCCCTTTCGTGGGAGCTGTGCATTTAACGACTGCTATGCCCACTGGGAGATGTAGTGCCTTAATGAGCCTGTCTAATAAGGCTGCGTGCTGCGTGCCTTCTGCTCGGAGGTAGCCTCTCAATTTCTTTGAGCGTGCTAATCCTGCATGTACCATTGACGTCACATAGGCGAGTCGCTGTACACTGTCACTTACTGGTCTGCGTGATTCTCGACTGCGAGTATTAACGCCAATAATTCTGCAGCTTGCGCTGAATAATGTGATAGTAATCGAGTACTCACGAGCACTCGCAATTCTCCATTTGTCAAATGTTTCACTACTGCGGCGCCTGTATATCTTTGCACGTCATTTTGATCGATCCTTGAAAAACCGTCAATGAAGACAATCTCTCCCCCTGCGAGTGCATTCTCTTTTACTCTAGGGAGCTCATTACAGAACTCTTCATAGTTTGCACAATCGTGTATAGGTTCTCCTTCGGTAATAGGCTCAGCTATAAACATAGCTGGTTTCGATATGATTACCTCATAGGCTGAAGCCCTTTGAGTAGTCAACGTGCCTTTTGGTTTTTCTAAAATTGCAAATAATGCATGTTCAATAAATAACGTCATGGAGCATCCCATCACTATGTTTGTAGCCTTTTCTGAAGCGAACGCGGCTGCTGCTAAATTTTATTTACATGGAAAGTTACCTCTTATTACTGGGTTCAAAATTCCACTCTAATATGCAAGGGTTTGTGCCCCGTTGTAGTTCTCTGTGTGAGTATTGCTGTCATAAAAGTACCATCTGTGTGCAAGAATAAAAAAAATTCCTCTGCGTAATTGGGAATCCCTCAAACTGGAGCCGTGCAAATATTTTTTTTTATTCATCAAACCCTTCTTCCAATGGCACAGTCCACACGATTTTCTCTTGCATCGCCTGTGCTTTCTTCAAAGCCTGTAAGAGCGGCCTAGTATACGAGCTGTAGTCAAAGACCCATTGTCTGACATAATTACATAGTCGTAGAAAACTCTGCATCTTTTTTATCATGTGTGGCTTAGCTGTTTTTAAAATGGCCTCAGCTCTTTCAGGAGTAACTTTCTTTCCCTCATGTGAAATCAATTGGCCTATGTACACTTCTTGTTGACAATATTGTAACTTTTCCTTGTCAAACTTATATCCTTTGTCAGCAAGTATATTCATTAGCTGAACAGAATCGCGTCTGCACTCTTCCTCTGTGGTGCTGCAAACTAAAATGTCATCTATGTATTGCAACACAATGCTTTCTAAAGCAATATTGTCCATCTAGCGGACTCTATTAAATATTGAAGGGGACTCAGAGTACCCCTGGGACAGTCTTGTGCTTTTTAATCTCACTTGTCTAAAAGTCTATGATGTCAAATCTTGTGAGTCTTTGTGCATGGGATTGAGAAAAATGCATTTCTTTAAGTCAAGAAATATCGTGCATCAGCAGGTATATTACATAGACTCGTAGACAGATTTGGGACTACAGGGAACTCGGCCTCTACGATCTTGTTTATTGGGCAAAGGTCTTGGATTAGCCTCCATGACCCCCCTTTCCCTTTTTTCACTGGGTAAATCGAAGTATTACATGGTGACTCTGACGTCACTAAGATAACTTGGTCCATCATGGCAGAAATCATCTTGAAAATTTCTCCATCTGCCTCTCGAGACATGGAATATTGCCATGCTTGAGGCAAAATTGCTCCTGATTTCAATTTAATCTTCACTTCCTCAACTCCTTTCAGTAAGCCTATGTCATAGGGGCAAGTGGTCCATACCAAAGTTGGTACTTTTGCCATATCTTCATTGAAATATTCAGGACGTTTCTTTGCTAACACCATTCTCTGCAGGACCTCTGTCTTAATCACCTTGATCCAATAAGTAATGCACATTTCAAATGTCACAAAATGGTCAGATCTGTCATCTCCAAACAAATCATCAGTGATGTCAGTCACCCTGCAGACTTCCTCAATTGCAATTACTGTGCTCCATCGTCTACCCTTATCATCAGTTGCATCAAGCTAGGACTATAGCTGCTTCTAAGGCTAACGGGAAAATTGCCCCTCTTCTTCATCCATATGTATCTGTGGTCTAAATAGAAACTCGCCTGGTATTCTCATGGTTCTGCCTTCTAGACCTGGCAGCCATGTTAACAGGATGCATATCCCATAATGGAACATTTTGGGTTCCAATGGTATTGCTCTAGGCGATATTTGTCCTGCGTGTGCCCTGATAATTTCGCACACGTTTAAATAGTGCATTCCCGGTGTTGAGCATACTATACCATCATCTGTAAATGAAATAGTCATATTCATTTTTTCATTAAATCTCGTCCTAATAGGTTTACAGGTGTTTGCTTTGAGTAAAGCAGTGGAACCTTCATATCACACTCTCCTATAGAGAATGGTAATTCTTCTGTAAAAGGAACACGACTTGTTACTCCTGTAAAGTCCTGAGAATTCATCGCATTGCCATACATTGAAAATTTGAACTCATGTATACACAAGCATCTTGCACCCGTGTCCACTAAGAAGAAATACGCTTTGCTGCCTACAATTACATCTATCCTCGGCTCCTCATGAGGATTCAGCGTAATAGATATGACTGAACACATCAAGTCTCCCAGTGACCTGTCATATTTCAGGTACAGCCTCACTCCATCACTCGTGAATGGATTTCCTCCATCAACAGTGACACCTCCTCTCCTACGCCTCATAAATTGCTCTGTGTTTGTGTTCTGTTGAAGCTGCATTGGAGATTGCTGTGATTGTCCTTATGGTTGATTACTTGTCACTTGCTGTGGTTGCAAGCCTTGTTGCACTCTCAGTGCTTGCTGCTGCACTGTTTGATCTTGCACAACTCCATTTCCGCTCTGCTGCGAATATGCAGGTGGATTTGACATTCCCTGTCTTGAAAACTGAGCATTCTGTACCATCCCTTGGCTTCTACACATACAAGCTATGTGCCCTGTCATTCCACATGTCCAACATACAAGCGGTTGTCTCCCCATCTGCCCATATTGCATGTTTTGATTACCATTTTGCATAATCTGAAACCCTTGTTGTCCATTCTGAAAACTTCCCAGATTATTCAGCCAATACCCTTGATCACCCTGCCAACCTCTTCCTCGATATCCCCTTCCTCTTGAAGCATATCCATTATTTGTCTGATCAAACTGTCTTTGGTTATTTACTTGTGGCATGTTCACTGCCTGCTATGGGTTTGATCCGCCCAAGTTAGTTAACATTGCCCCTTCAATGGCATACTTGGATAATTTTTTCTGCACTAACTTTGCTTCTTCACCTTTTCGTACATCGTCTTTTTTGCAATTCCTTTCCTGCAGGAGTCTACAATAATGTGCAATGGTTTACTGAATTTCCGACCATGGTTTTGCTTCTATCCTCACTAATTTCTTGAGCTGTTTCTGCACCTGCTCTGGCATCCCTTAGAATAATATATGATAAAATACAGGTATTGACTTCCCCCAAGCCTCACGTGTTTCCAGCGCCCATGCGTCTTGAACATTTTTAATATAAAGCAGTGGATCCTCTCCCTCTTTCATCTTTCTTGTCATTATAGCTCCCATATCGGAAGTATCCGGATATAGTACTCCAAGTGCTTTCCAAATTGCTGCTCTACAATTGTTAAATGGTGCTCCTTCATGCGCGGTGTTGACCTTAGTCACACCAGGGTAACCTGCCTGTGTCCATATGTCATCAGCTCTTTCACCAAGTGTGGGGATTAGAAGACCTTTAATGTCCCCTATAGCTAATGAATTCCCTCCTGTCATTTTTTCTAACTCATGTATCCATTTTCCAGTGCCAGAAGTTACATTCGGGAGTTTACAGTTGAAGTTTTCCCTGTCCATCTGGGGTCATGGTATATACTGTGGCCTGGCTCCTGCCTTTTCTAAAAAGGGGAACTGAGATGCTTCAAACTCATTCTCATTCCTAATCATTTGTCTATCTACTTCTGCAGTAATATTCCTATTTCGCCGTCTAACTGGCAATGACCTAAGCCTGCTTACATAGGGCGGGACCTCCCCCTCTGACCATGGGGTTGCCCCTTATGTCGGTCTGACTGTGTCAGTGGCTCTGATGCCTTGGAAATAGGCATCTTTAAATCTGACCATCTTACTTCCTTTTCCAAAGGTGGATGTTCTTCTAGATCACATATATCACTCCTAACCTCCCTCGAGTAGGATTCCCTTTCTTTTTCTGATACTTCTTGTGCCCAACTCGTGCATCTCTTCTCATCATCATCTCTATGTAATGCTAATCTGTCTAAAGACAGCTCCTTCTGTCTCATGCTACCTGAGGCTTCCTTCGTGTCATACAACTGAGTACTCTCGTGATGATCATTTTTTTCCTTCCTTTGTGCTTCTTTCTGGGCTTGCATTTCATGGTATACTTTATCGATCATTTCCCCAAAGCTTTGCGAGTCAAACTCATCTTCTAGATTTATTCTAGACGTACCTGGTAATCGCTCGGACTCGGAAAGAATTTCTCTATGTCGTCCCAGTCTACCCGTGGATTGGGATCTCTTACTTCCCTTTCCAAATACTCAAGATCATGTGCTCTCTGACTTCTTTTGTGTCCATGTCATCATCGTTTTTCTCTGCACTTTCTCGTCTCGTCTCTTATTCTATCTTCCTTTCTTTTTCATATCCCTTTGTTCATATGCCCTAAGTTTTTCCTCATCTCTTCGTCTCTGTATTCTTGTCTCTCTTATCCTTTCCTGTTCATCGGCTTCTATTATTTTCTCTTTCATCCTTTCTTTTTCATCGGCAGTTCTTCTTTTATTATCACGCTTTCTTTGCTCTTCTGATCTCTCTTGATTTTTAGCTTGCTCATCTTGATATAATTGTTCTCGTCTTTGTCTATCTTTTCTTTTCACTCTTTCAACTCTCAATCGTTCCTCCCTCCCTTTATCTTTTCTATCTTATTTGTCTTGATCTCCCCTTTGTCTGACATCTTCGATGCCTTTACTATTGAGTTTAAGTAAAAGCTGACCTCCCAACCATTCATTCTGTACAAGCATTATCTCATCACTTTTATCCTTATCTCCCTTCCATCTCTTTATTTCTCTCCTTATGTCTAGAGATGTATTTGCTTGATCACTTCTCTCCTTATCGCATCGCTCCTTGCCCCTCGGGACTTTGGAGGTTATATCTTTCTCGCCATCTTTCTCTAGGCCCTCGTCACTACTTTGCGTAGGTGACTCGTATGTCGGATTGCTATATCCCATCGCTGCTTTAAGTACTCTTAATGGGTATAATCCTTTGTTATCCTTAGTTTCATCTTTTATTTCAGATGGGGCGGGTGGAGTAGAAGGTTCTTCAGCCTCCTCTTTGCATATATTGAGTATCCAATCTAACGGGGACTCGTTCTCCTTCTTGTGTTCATACATTTTCCAAATCTCTAGACTCCCTATGCGCTTTTCTAACTTTATTCCTGTATACGCAGCATGCAAATATGTCGTCATATGCTGTAGAACTGCTCTCGATAATGATCCTCCTTGTGGCCATGGCATAAACATTTTGTCTGCGGCCCCTTTAACCCATTCTCCACAGTACTGTTTAAGTTTGAGCTTGGCTTTAGTAGCTGTTTGAAAAGATGCACTAATGGCTTAACTTCTTCCATTTCTAACATTTACTTCTCTTTTTACTAGCACTTCGCTTATGCTTTAGTTACACTTTCCAATTTTATGTTTCAATCAACATACACTTATGAGCGAGAACCAATCACCGCAAGCTCCAATCCCATCAAAATGCAATTGTTTACTTTAATCTTGCTAAAAAACAACCATCAAAGTTTAATCTTAAAACAATCACTTTTCACATCTTAACTTCACGTTTCCATATTACTTAAAACATTTATTTTTTAAACTCTGACATCATCACCCCTTGCAACCACATGAAACAAAACAGACAGACTTGACCGGCTACATGTACATGAACCTCACGATCCTCTCTTAGGACTTGCCTTACCCTCTAAATCCTGCTCTGATTGGAACTTAAGCCAATTCCTTTAAGAAAGTCTTTAAACTAATCTCGTCTTCTATATGTCCACAGAAGGGGCTCTGAATTAAAGCTTCTGCTAGCACTCTTTAAAATCTAGGAACATGGCGTATCCTCATAGCGTGACTACACCTCACAACTATTTTCCTCATATATTACTTGGCACCACTCAAGTCAATATCTTTTTCCCATATACATATATTTATGTTCTTATTCGTGCATTGTATTTTATACCGCCTCCCTCCGTTACTCTCTGTTATTTAATACGCATGCATCCCTCTTGCCACACTCTTTAGTCTTCTTCACTCACCGTTCGCATGTTTTTCATCTCAGACCCTCAGGATCACTGCCTTCGTTACCGCCTCTTCGAGCTGCTTTCCGATCCGCTTCTCGTAGATGTGGGAGGGTTTTCTATTGAAACTAGGGGTCCCGTCACACCCTCTTTGCAAGGATTTTGTCTTATTCTAACCACAATCTACTGTGAGCTTCACGTCCTGTCAGCCGAATGGCAAAGGTTGTGTGATATTGCAGCGACTCTCAAATTACTTATGTCGACGGCCGATGGTATCTTATCTAACCATCAATCTCTGATAACAAGTTAACTGGTGGCTTCCAGCCTTTAAAGATGAGTAGCAACACCCTGGAGATGGATGGGGATGCAGATTTTAATCAAACATCAATAATTTAGATGACACAAATAGCTTGGCAAACGTTTGTTTGTTTTAATGCAAGTAATTAAAACAGGGAGTACAACAAATACCAGCAATCGCTCGATACTCAACGCTCTTTTCATTTAAGAAAAAAATAAATTTTGTATCACTACTGACATGTAGACCTGCGTCATTACCAACATCATTCTACATGGCAAATCACTGAAAACTATCGGGAAGCGGGATTGGTTCTAAGTGAATAACTAAGCATAGGTATTATATCTGTATAGAGGCTCTTCCACCTAGCTGCTCCTTTCTGTACATAGGCTCGCATGGAAGTGCAGTGTTAGTAGATCTCAGAGACCCGTTTCGGGTATAGCTATGGAGCTTCTCTTGAATGGCTAGACATCCTTTGCTGTTCCGTGCACGATGAATCAGGCACAATGGTTTAAATGTAACCCTTGCCTCGATGGACAGCCAGTGTAGAGATTGCTGTGCCCTTGTTACCCCTTTTACAAGGGGGATACGTTTCAACAGACACAACTGCTGTGTTTTGCAGTACCTTTAGGCGATGAATAAGGTAGGATGGCTGTGCCAAGTAAATCGCATTGCAGTAGTCAACGCTGCCGTTGTCACCCACCGCCACTATCTGTGCATGACGTTTTTCAGGCACAAAGGGGAGAACTTTCCTCAATTGCTTGAGTTTAAAAAAAAACAGGCCACACAGTGCATTAACTTGAGCCTCCATGGAGAGAGATTCCGTTAATTTAACACCTAAGTTTCAGACCATTTTAGCTGGCTCTGGCAGTGACCCCAGCAAAGCTGGCCAAAACACTGAGGTCCATTCGTTAACTGCCTCTGATGGGCCGGTGATCAGGACCTCAGTCTTCCCACCGTTTAGTTTAAGCCAATTTACCTATGAAAATGAAGGCTAGATGCGCTAAATTCATGGACATGTTCTAAAGCAACTCGACCTGTGCATGTATGAAATGTACATTATGTACATATGCACGGATAGGCATATAAAATCTGACAAAAAATTCAAGAATAACTTTGATGTTCAGTTTCATATGTATGGAACACATGTACCAGATGTCAATCATTGTATGAAATGTAATCGATAAAGGCTTATACGACATGCACTCATAATCTGATACCCTCATACCAAAACAACTCATACTATATGAACATATACAGCATACACTTATATGCTATATGACCTACTCCTCGGAAAAAATAACCACTGTATTTAAATATGAAAAAGCTTTTTAAATCATGAGTTAATATAAATCTCACAAAAAAGTAAAGTCGGCAGTGAGTGTGAATAACATATTTAAGATATAATCACTGTATCCCACTACAAATGAAACCATAAAACTCAAAAGTATACACTCAATTCAGACAACTACAAATCAAAACTTAACACTCACTTGAAGTATTAGGCAGACTTATACTAATATGGTCCACTTTTTGGAGACTTTAACTTTTTGTGAGATTAATTTTAACTCTCGATTTGACAAATAAATATAAATATATATGTATTTATATATATATATATATATTCAGTGAAAAAAACTTTGCTAAAGGGACGTTATGGTTAAGTTGCACTGAAAAAACCCATGAAATTCAATGAAATAACTGCACTACATATCCCAAAAAATTAACACATATCTCAGGCCAGGCAAGATGCCCATTGGCTCCCAGTTAAAGAAAGGATCAACTTCCAAATCCTCACACACAAATGCATCAAACATTCTGCCCCTTCTTACCTATCAGAAATGATAACCAAGAACACCTCTGCCCGCCCTAAAAGAAGCCATCACGCCAACCAACTCTGCATACCCGCCATAAAAAGAGGCAAATCTGGTGGCATCAGCTTCCCCTACATAGCTCCTAAACGCTGGAATGCCTTACCCAACACACTCAGAGCAGAACCATCGCTACTCTCCTTTCGCAAATCCCTCAAAACTACGCTATTCACATAAGCATCTGTCTACACCTCAGTCTACCCCGCTACTCAAAGTATGAAATCCTACGGCAAATAGGAAATGCAACTTTTTCTGTGACCTGAAGAAAGAACCAAATGCATAGTCTTATCTAATTTAAGAAAGAACCAAATGTATAATCTTATGTAACGGCAATGCTTTTTTCCTCCCCTGTTACCAGTAAGCCTACCTGTGACAGCGTCACAATGCCTAAGGGCTGATGTGCGCTTTAAAAATATGAATAAATAAATAAATAAAGTTGCACTAATAAAAACCTATCAAATTCAGTGAAAAAACTTTGTTAAAAGGACGTTATGGTTCAGTTGCCCTAATAAAAACCTAATGAAAACCTAGCAAATTCAGTGCAAATTAGTTACTTTGCACTAATATCAACCTATCCATATTATGGTTACAAGTAAAACCGAAAAACCCCAGAAATTCATCAGTTATGGTAAGCTAAGCAACCATAACTCGCACCACCACTGTGCACTGCTAAGACTAACACCCATGACATTAAAGATGACATCACAAATGTCATTGATGACATCACTGATGACATCACATGTTTGGCTTCCTCTTTTTTTGTTCACTGACATATCTAGGCCAGGTGGTTCTCTTCCTTGGGAGTCAGGAACTAAAAATTGAAAAGGTACTATATTTGTAGACCTTGCCCATCTCATATGGTCTTACACTACTTTCCTTAGTAACCAGTCACATCAGATGATACATATACATAGGGGAAGAAGCAAGCCTGAAACACAGCAATCATTTCTGTGCATGAAGATAATCAGTTAGGGTCTGAACACTTTTTGGTAATACTGCTGCTTTTTTCCTTACTTTACTTTACCTGTATATGCTCATATTTGTAGGTGTTGTGGTCTCTTCATGTATTGTGTGTAGTAGTACAATTATGTAGTAAGTGAGGCACTGTTAGCTACTTAGTACGTGTTTCACAGTACACAAAACTCTGAAACGAAAGCATTCATCATTTTACTATCCAACATGGCAAGATTTTGATTATTGCACCTCTATGGTGCATGCTGCAGACAATGCCTACGTTTCTACATGAGTAGGTTCATGTACTGGAAAAAAATCTCTAATGCAATGGTGTTTATAGGAATGCATTGCCTAATGAACTATGTATGTCATGATAGTTCTCCCAATGACCTCTGATAGTTTTCTGCCAAAATTATAATGACAATCCCTTGTGGAGGCTTTGCACTGAATTTGCCAGGGCAACTGAACCATAACGTCCCTTTAACAAAGTTTTTTCTCTGAATTTGATAGGTTTTATTAGCGCAACTTAATCATAATGTCCTTTTAACAATGTTTTTTCATTGAATTTCATCGGTTTTTATTAGTTCAACTTAACAATAATGTCCCTTTAACAAAGTTTTTTCATTGAATTTCATAGGTTTTTATCAGTGCAACTTAACCATACCGCCCCTTTAACAAAGTTGTTTCACTGAATTTCATGGGTTTTTACCAGTGCGTGCTATATTCCTATAACTTACTAATATCATACTTACTCCAATATAGCAACACTTCTGTCCAATTTACAATGTTTCACCTTAAAGCTCTGCCATTTCACACCTTCTAGCATAATTCTTAACACTTTTATACATTTCTTGCAACTTTTTCCACTGTTTTTGCATCCGTCGGCGTCCACAAACGTCTGGTGTCATCACAGACCTGCTGGACAGTGCCACGTGACCATGCACTCGCACGCAGCCTGATGCCTTGTCTGCGAAGGCGTCTGCACTTCACGATTGAGCCGTGCTTTGAGGACTGTTTGGAACTTCATTTTTCGACTGATCTAGGAACTTTCAAGGTCAAAATGTATCCTTGGACAGCTCCTACACCTTATACTTACTCATTATCCATTAACAATCTAGTACAAAGCACATACTTGGAAGAATATTAGCAAAACTGCTATTCCTCTTAAAAATGGCATCAGCTATTGGCATCCCTCCTCCCCAAGAGCCACCACCACCACCACCAGCTGGAGGGCTTACACAACAAAGAAAGCGCAGTACTTCCAAAGACAATGAAGAGGACCAAGAAGATGAGGTAGAGGAAGTGCCTACCTCTAGCACCCAGAGAGAATCATGGGTGTGGCAGTTATTCACCATTGTTCGGAGTGTACCAAAGGCTAAAGCTACCAAAGTGAAATACACTCTTTGTACTCAGTCGCGGACTACCTGGACAGTACTCCTACGGGACCACCTCCATATGCCGCCACACCAAATCCAACCACTGCAATGCTCTCAGAAAGGTTGTTTCTTTCTCAGCAAGTAGTAGGCTGTCTTCCTCCACCTCAGCTTCCTCAATCAATACTCTAACCACACAGCCTACTTCTGTGGTACACAACATCCCACCTCCTACTTTGCAAGCAATAAAAGAGGCTGTTGATCCATGTACTGCAACACACCATTCTGCAGGGGGAAGCAATTTTGACGTGTGTTTGAAGCTGTAATCATGGAGCATGAGAAACACTGGCCACTACCTTAGAAGTAACAAATGCGCAACCTCTTCCCTTGTCCTCCTGCCCCTCCATATTAGTGCTTGGTGCCTCTTCCCTCATTTCCCTCCTCACCTTACTTTCTAACCTCTCCTGCAAATATTTAAACAAAAAAATATATATAAAGGTTCCTTTAGGAACCACCTTTCACAGTTAAAAAATAGAACTAAAAAAAATCTTATAGACTCCATCTAATTTACATTTCACAGTAAAATACATAGACTCAATACGTTTTTCCAACATTCCATTAGCATTCTGTGTTATGCTAATGGGAATAATGTGACGCTCATCCCCCGTTCCAGGGACCGGAACAGGGGATAACAGCCCGGCAGCCGAAGTATCGGCCCAAGACAGTGTGTCTGTGTGCGCTCTGATGTCTGCGGGCTTTGGCGCATTATAAATAAATAAATCCTCCATTATTTTTATAATTATCTATCCTCCATTGCAGCCCCTGCAATGGGGGATAAAGGCCATTAACACCCCTGGTTCCCAAAGAGATTTTTCTTCCTATAGCGGCATACCTGTGGCATCCCGCTGTAGGAAGGAAGGATTTTCCAAGTTGGCCACCATGGAAAGAGAAGGCGGGGCTCCGTACAGAGCCACTCTTCCCTTTCCATGGCAGCCTGCATGGCAGCCTCCAGAACCCTATGACCATATTACCACAAGCACATTTTTTTCCCTTTCATACCTAGCCTACCTTCGAATAACTTTACCACATAGCCGGTCCCAGGTGGACATGGCCACTTTAACACCATTTTTCATCCCTCGAGGTCATGGCAAGTAGCCAGATCGTCTGCGTCATGACCTTATACCATGAGCTGGAAAATCTGACCACTGCCCATGGCCACAGGCTATACCTCAGTCACCAAAAGTATACCACTATTTTTTGTACCTACATTATAACAAAAAAATAAAACATGGCATATTTGCAAAACCATGCTTTAATGTCCTTGGCAATGCTCCTTACATGAGTTCACTTGAAATCCACTCACGTTTTATTTTTGGACATCTGGAGTGTTTGCGGACTTTTCGGGGATTAAAACCACACGTTTTTTGGCTTCTTATGACCATATCCCATCCCATCCTCATCCCCCACGTCCCCAGAGATTGTTTGTTGAGTTTGACAAGTGCAACGGACATTGGCATAAGTCTGCAAATCCACCAGGGCGGGCGTTTCAGGAAAACTGACGCATTTCACGTTTTTCTCCATCCAATCAGCGAGCCTGTCCGATGTCTGTGGATTTCACGTCGCCGATTGGCCAATCAGATGACATTCCACAGACGGCACAGGGAAATGGGTCCGCAGAGCAACATATCAATTGTTTTGACTTACATCTAGCCCGTTTCAAAGAAAACTACTGGACGGATTTACACTAAATCTACAAAGGCACGCTTTCGGGATCAAGCCGCTGCTCCTGCTGCAAATTTGGTTAAAATCCGTCCAGTGGTTTGGGCTCTAGGCATCAGCAAAGTTTTTTCCCATTATGTCTATGGGAAAAAAAAGAATTTTCCGACCCCCCCTATAACTTTGCCACCCCGTCACGAAACCTCACCAAAGTTGGCAATAAAAATGAGGGGGGGCCATATACTTTTTTTGTGTGAGGGTTTGTCCAGGTGGAGTGAAGTTATAAGCCACTCAAAAAGGACTCTTCCTATCTGTTTAGCAACTTAACCATAACTACTGGGACGCTACCGCAGGCCCAGTAATATATATATATATATATATATATATATATATATATATCCAACAAAGACTTGTCTAAAATGGATTTTTGGGACACCAACATAATAAAAGTGGGACTATTACTTGACAATACTTGATAATGGTTGCCAACAGAAAAATAGGAGGCAACACGGTATTGGGTCAAAAAAATGTTTTCAAAAGAACTAGAAATAAAAAGATTGATCTGTGACCGTACAGACTTTCTAAATCGAATGTCACTCCCCTGCCGCACACTAGTGCCCGCAGGGGCTGACAGGCACTGCGAGACCCAGAGGAGTTGTCGCGGGAGTGTCTAGTTGTGAGCATGTGCACATGGGTGTGTAGTAAGTGTGCATTGTACTGGGAAGGGGGTGGTGGGTGGGGAAAAAGGCAGAAAAAGGGGAGTTAAACAATAGAACTCGCAGGAGAGAGTGGGAGCGGGGAAGGGATCTCCTAAGGGGGGGAATCTGTCATATTTCGGCATTTTAAAGCCGATGTGACATAGAACCGTAAACTCCAGCCATGAGTCATACATAGGAAGGTTCTCTATTTTGTAATGTCATATCTTTGGCAGCAATCAAATTACTAACTAAATCAAGGTCATCTGAACTTCAAAGTCTTGCAGCATTATTATATAGAATTTAATTTCAAATATGCTGTTGGGTGATTCTTCACCCTTTCATTTGGGGAGATGTGCAGGGTGCGTGGAACCAAGAAGCCCACCAAAACCATGTGTTTAATCTCAAAAGCCTTTACTACATAGGGGCCAACTTAAAGTACAGCTCGGGATCATTCCAGGCTATCATTGTAAGTACCCTTGGTTTAACTAGGATTCTCCACCCCTCGGTAGTATTATTAATGCATACAGAAGCGGACCCAAACGTACAAAGTGGCAAGCAAAAAGGATGAAATATGACGCCTCTGACAATCTTGGTCACAACGCCATAGAAGATGTGCATCACCCAGAATTGCCCAATAGTTTGTATACGAACATGATTCAGTGGGGAGAAAGTGAATGGCAGCTGCTATGTGTGTTCATTGATACTGCATGTGTCAGGAGTACCCATGGTCTTAATGCCAAAAGAAGAACAAATTCTAAAAGCACAGTGTGTAGTCCATCTTATGCTATATAAACTCAAGGGAACCTTCCAGGCACAGAAGGTGAGACTCAAAGTTGATCTGGATCGTCAGCAACGCAACAATAATCTGAAAAGCAACCAATGCTTAAAACAACCACATCTGCTGATACAAGACCTTAACTATGTGAACAACAAATGGCAAGACACGACAATTAGCTGCATGGTGGAGTGTCTAATAGGATACAAAGAATGGATCCTGACTCGAGTGGAAGCAACCTACGCACCATTCTGGACTGAGCATAACACAAAACTAACATGGACTGAAGCAATGGAGAAACTAGTGAAAGCGCACAGAGAAGAAATGTGCCCATTTTTCTTTTATAGTGCTGGAACTACCTTTGTGGGGGCCAACGAACGTTGAAACAAGACCCTGCTTATTGCTGATCTCAAGAAAGGCACAGCCACAGTGACGGATTACTATTGGGTGTGCGGCCAGCAAGCAAACTTGCAACTCCCACCATCATTGAGGGGCTGTTGTTCACTAGCAATGCAGCAGTCAGCTGGTCAAGTGGCACAGCGAGTAGAGTGCTCGCTTTGACATCCGTGCAGAGCCTGCTAACGCAGGTTCGAATCCCGGCGGGGCCAAACTCAGCCTTTCATCCTTCCGAGGTCGATAAATGAGCACCACACACCGTGGGTAATAATAAGCAGCGCTCAGATACCTGAGGGTTTGTAGCGCTATATAAATGCCAAATCATTATTATTATTATTATTACTTGTGATTCCAGAAAAATATTTGGATGGGGGGCCAATCGCTTTTGTCCCAGCCACCTTTCTGCATCTGAAGAGCAAACAAAAAACCTGTTGCCAGCACCAGAGATTTGCACCCTCCCTGGGAACGAGAAATATGAAAATTTGCGAAAGAAGAAAAGAGCTAACTATCTAAAGACATATCTGAACTGCTCAATGAAATACCCAATGAGTGTAAAATGTTCAGCAAGGCAGAGACGTTCAAGCAGCAGCCAATCTCAAATGGCTGCAAATAGTTTGATGGGAACTGATATAGCTGGTACATGACAATGAACAAGCGTTCAACGTTATAAAGGTGGAGTTGTGCAACCTGATATTGATGACCATGCAGAACAGATGCACCAAGGACCTGCTCACATTGATGGAAGGTGGTGTGTGCAAAAAGATCTGGGATTCATGTTGCACTTTCGTGCCTCCGAAAATGCTGAGAATGGCTCCTGCTCACAAATAATAGGAGCGGTACACAACCTAGGAGTATGCATGAAGAAGGAAGTTGAAATACAAAGTGAAGACTGGTTTTGACATTATTTTTTCCTGGGTACCATACTGGCTAGGGGTGATTGTGAAGGTGCTGATGCCTGTCAGCGTTTTTCATGTTGGTCATCTTCTGCACCTGCCAAATGGGTCTCCGATGTTGTGCCAATGCAGTGCCTAATAGCGCATTGAAGATGGTTTCAATTGGGGTATCATACAAAGCACCTTGCGGTACGACAGCGAGTGTTATCCAGACAAATGACCCAAGTAAGCCCTGCAATGTACAGTGCTTGCACCCCCTGGGACAATAACCACACCCCCACAGATCACGAGAATTACACTGAGCACTGGGTAAATCTAGCTGGAGATAGGGGAAACATTTACATGACCTGTACCTCAGAGGAGCGAGTTTACATGATGTTTGCACAGCATGGGTTCCTAAAGAGGGACCACCACTATATCTGGAAGCAGAAAGTTTGGAAAGGGTGTGCAGAGGAGAGGACAACAGATATTGGGACTTAGATACTGATAGCACTGCAGGGGAGTTTGAACATTTGGGATTAGCGAAAGGGGGAATGTTGGGAAGGAGAGAGGGTCTTCCCACCCCCCCACGCAATACCGAATGAGAAACAAATGCTAGAGAGAACATCCAGGGAGAAGGGGGCGAGGAGGGTGCACACAAACGAGGGTGCACAATCCCATCAGTGCATGCATTAGAGGCTATATAGTAGATGCAAGTGTGAACACCATCTTAGTTAGTGGCAGCCGTTTTGTAACATACGCCCAAGCACTGAAAAAAGCACTAAATGTTTAGCATTAGATCCCCTGCACAAACACAGATATCACCCCCACCCTCATTGTCTTAGAAGTTACAGGCCTTTGTTCCCTGGGAAGAATGTGCTCTGCAAGGTCATAAGAAGGGAGCAGAGCGCATCTTGGCAGTTATCATCCCGCAGAACAGATAGGGAGGCCCTCCTGCCCCCAACAATCCCCACAAGAGAAATACAGCTTTGCAATGCTTTTATCCAAGACTCCCGCATACCACAGTACTATCCAAACCCAGACCACTGACCATAAACTGTTACACCCCCCATCGATCACTGAGATCAGAAAGCAAGGCTGTCTCGCCTTCACAAGTGGGTCACGTTATTTGTGCAGCGAGGTGCAGGGTGGATTCAAATTATTGCTTAAAAGGAAGGTGGAAGGCCTTGGAGGTTGTTGACTTGTCTTGGAGTGGGTCAAGTGTGGGAGTTAGCGTGACCTCGGCTCTCCTCCCGGGCCCATCTCTGTGCCTGCCAGGTGCATTGTTACAATGATAAAATAACATTGTTTTTCCAAGTAGCAATTAATTGTTAGGCCAACCTCACCACAGATGACGAGCCCAGTAGCGCCCACATGGACGAAGATGGACAGATGAAAGTCAACCAATGGCCTGGCATCCCTTATGGAGTAGGCCCTTCATGTGTAGGGCTGCGCCAATTAGTGTTGTAGAATTGTACTGTATGCAATTGCACCATCAGTGATTTTGTGCTTATAACGTGCTGCACATGCCAACATAGGCCAGAATGTTTGGCGGCAGCAGAGTTCTTTGCTGATGCACTTCTATTTTCTAGAAATATATCCTTGTTATCCATGCAAGCAGTTGTAGAGGAGGAGCCAAGTACCCCACTCCACCGGCCCCGCCTACATATACTGCACCAATAAGAAAGCAGGAAGAAGATCAACGACTCTGTGCAGTACCCATAAGAATACCTATACCTAAGAGAATATGGAAGCAAAGTACCCATTGAGGAAACCATACCTACATCCAAGACAATATGATGGCCATTTGAATGCGATTCCAGATGAAACATAGAAACTGAATGACCAGGATGAATGGTGGCATCATACAAAGCTGAAACGACTCCATATAGAAGATAACCAGTGGGGACATTTCACAAGAGAATGCAGGAGTAGACCAGGAACAGGATACACCCCATACACCACCTATTACCACCAACTCAACCCTTGCAGCAAAGCTCTACCCCCCAGTGCCGACTTCCATACAAGCTGAGATAGAGTTGGCATACGCCCCACTCCCCTATCAGCCCCCATAGATGGTGCCACAACCCCAACATGCAGCGATGCAAAACCTGCTAGCAGTCCAGCAGAGCATGCCCCCGCCCAATGCCCACCACAGAGGAAACGTGCCCACATATGACTCTGTGCCTAACTGCACCATCACAGCCTATTGGGGGGCCAGTGTAGTGGGGGGAATGCTTTTGTGTCCCCCGTGATAAACACATACCCTGACTAGGACAGCCCACAGAGAGATCTTGCGTGCCCAGTTCTATCTGTGATTTCCGCCCCGATGAGGAAACCCTGGTGGGCGCAGGGATAAGAACCAAACACTTCATTTTCATAGTTGACACAGGTGCTACAAAATCATGCATCAGTGAGGGAGATTTCCTGCTCTCGGGCAAAACTCTTGACAAGCAGAGCTTCTCTGGGGCTGTCTCCATGGTTCCATACACTAAAGAAATTACCATCAAAATAAGGGGGAAGGTGGTACAAGCCCCCCTACTACATTTTGAAAGTTCTCCAGTGAACTTGGGCAGGGACCTTCTCAGCAAACTCAACATGACTATCTCGTTCACAGAGAGTGTGCATAGTTTGTGCCACATTGGGAATGTGCACCATAAGGGCAATGGTGATAATACATGCTATAGGAGGGAAGGTGGTGGTTCGTGGGATTTGCGTAGACCAGACATGTTTGTGTATGGAATAACAGTGTGGAGACGGTGCCTCAGATGGGCAAAGGTTGTTGGTGAGTGCCCACAGACTTCATATTCTGTCCTGTGGTGTCTCCCAAGTTGGTGGCAGGTATATTGCCTCTAGACTTGCAAGGTCCGGTGGTTTCTCCAAAGAGAATTGTTGTGATAGTAACAGACCTGGATGGATGGATTTGAATGGATTTGCATGGCGAATGGTGCTTTGTATTGACCCCTAGGTACCTGACACAGAATTGTTTGAAGACAGGCCGGACGACGGTGAGATTGTGTTAGCAATATGTATCACCTGTGAAATGATGGCACGGTACTGAAAGGTCCAATATCCCCTGATGTCCGCCCCCTCCCCTTCATTGAGGCAGATTTGGAACAGATGTCTGAAAGACTGTGGACCACTAAGCTCCATGAAGTATGGCTCCTACCGGGAGTGACCCAGTATACATAACACTGAAGCCAGGAGCAGTACTGCCCCGAGTGAAACAGTATCCACTATCCAGAGAGGCAGAAGAGCGAATTAAGGATACCATCTATGTCCTACTCAACCAAAGATTAATAGTACCATCTACTTCCCCATGCAACAAGGCCATCTACCCTGTGAACAAGGCAACAGGGGGCGGTTGGAGAATGATACAGGATTTACGCCCCTTAGTTTAGTACAGCAGCAGTTTCATGTGCTCCCTAACCCTGTCACGATCTTGTGTAGCATCCCCAAGGAAGCGACCCACTTCACAGTAGTGGACCTCAAAAATGCATTTTTCTCAATACCATTACATCCAGACTCACAGTGCCTTACCTTGTGCATGACCGGATGCCAAATAAGCAGCTACATTTCTGGTCTGCCAGGTTTTCCCTCCATGGCATGTATGTATTTTGTTAAGATCAGATAATGGCACACACTTTTTCAATTAGTTATTTAAAGAGATAACCACATTACTTGGCATTAAACACCGGACGTACACAATTTATCACCCCCAGGCCAACAGCATTGTGGAGAGGATAAACAGACTCCTCAAAAGTAAACTGCTTAAGCTTTGCAGCACATTGAAGAAAAACTAGATGCACTGCTTACCAGCGGCACTGTTTAGTTTGCACACACAGCCCTGCAAGGACCACCAACTATCACCCCGTGAGCTGGTCAGTGGTCATCATATGCATACACCCCTGTCTTCTGCTAGGTGGGTGTTATATGCCCATAGGACATCTGCTGTTTTAGGAGATGAATTTAAAGATTATTTAACATCCCTTACACAGGTCTTTAAATGTATCTCCTGACAGACTGCACATCCCAATCAGAAGACATACTAGGTGCCACAACTGCCACAACTGATTCCCCACCCACTCAACCTCTGCTGCCAGGAGAAGTCATCTACGTGCTGAGCGTCCTCAGTACTTAGTATCTACCTAATCTCCCATTGTAGTACCAGCATACCACTTTGTATCTTCCCCAATCCGTGCACACGCACAGCTGCTAGAACAGGTACACTTACACAGGGGATCCTCCCTTGCACCCTCCATCTATCTTTCTCTCTATCCTTCTATCTTTCTCTCTATATATATCTCTTTCTCTCTTTCCCTTTCTTTCTCTCTCTCTCTCTCTCTCTCTCTCTCCATACCTGTTGTGTGCATTATGTTTTGCCTTTCAGAAAGAGACGAAAATTAAACCAGCCTTCCCAACTATTCATTGTATATTAATAAATGTGATAATTATAGTCTCATATCTAGATTTTCTAACTCGTACATGTGTGCCATGGATTTATTTGCTGGGGTGTTTGCAATATCGATGTTTATATTAGAAATTTATCTAGGAACATCTTTTCTATGGGGAACACATAAAAGAGAGCGGAGGTGGGGCGGGTTCAAAACTTCACTGTATATAATATGTCAAATGTGTACACAAATGCAACTGGGTATTTACCTCCCCTAGTGCACAACACTGAGGCTCAACACGACAACAATTCTGTCCAAGACAAAAAGGCACCCCCACGTACTGGATTTTTAGAATATATTACTAAGTCTTTACTGTTTTAAAAATGGCCTAATGTTTTTCGGAAAACATGCTTTACAAATGCCACTCATATCGGTAGTATTATTAATGCATACAGAAGCGGACCCAAACGTACAAAGTGGCAAGCACAAAGAACGAAATATGACGCCAACGACAATCTTGGTCACAACGCCATAGAAGATGTGCATCACCCAGAATTGTCCAATAGTTTGTATACGAACATGATTCAGTGGGGAGAAAGTGAATGGCAGCTGTTATGTGCGTTCGTTGATACTGCATGTGTCAGGAGTACTCAAGGTCTTAATGCCAAAAGAAGTACCAATTCTAAAAGCACAGGGCCTAGTCCATGTTATGCTATATAAACTCAAGGGCACCTTCCTGACACAGAACGTGAGACTCAAAGTTGATCTGGATCTTCATCAATGCAACAATAATCTGAAAAGCAACCACTGCTTAAAACAACCACATCTGCTGAAACAAGGCCTTAAATATATGAACAACAACCGGCAAAACACCACAATTAGCTGCATGGTGGAGGGTCTAATAGGATACGAAGAAGGGATCCTGACTCGAGTGGATGCAACCTACCACCATTCTGGACTGAGCATAACACAAAACTAACATGGACTGAAGCGATGGAGAAACCAGTGAAAGCGCACAGAGAAAAAATGTGCACATTTTGCTTTTATAGTGCTGGAACTACCTTTGTGGGGGCCAAAGAACCTTGAAACAAGACCCTGCTTATAGCTGATATCAAGAAAGGCACATCCGCAGTGACGGATGACTATTGTGTGCGCGGCCATCAAGCATACTTGCAACTCCCACCATCATGGAAGGGCTGTTGTTCACTAGCAATGCAGCAGTCAGCTTTACTTGTGATTCCAGAACAATATTTGTATGGGGTGCCTTCAAAATGCCCACTATGAACATCACTAAATGTATGATGTCCCATTGGCTACACAAACTATAGGACCCCCAACTACGTGGTCCTCTACAATTGGTTGGCTACTAACCCCTGTCAATAACTTTCCACCTACCTGAGCAGCACACAGACCAAACAACCAGGTGCGGGTAAGCTTGTCTCAATACCAGCTTCCCACCAATTAAAACTCTAATCCATCACCACCTCAATGGTTCAGTGTCAATTAGCACTTTGAAATTGGCCTTGAGTCTGTACTGTTCTCTGGGACTTTTTAAGGAGTATGGGTACTGTTTGGCTTCCGTGCGTATGTGTGATCTTTTCACGTGTCCAACTTTCTTCCATCACGTGACTGGAGACCATGATTTGAGCCATTTTGTGTATTTGATTTTATTTTCCAATAGTCCTCTGACGTCGTTTGTTTTCACTCTACCTTCCTGAACAGGAGCTTCTGTTCTTTCACGTTAATTGTATCCATTGTCAGCCAATTCTAGTTCTGATGAGACTTTGGATTTCTTGGCTCATCAAACGTCTTAGCTGAAATATATTCTGTTTAATTCAATTGCTTTTGTAACTGCGATTAGGGGCCTTCCTCATTGCTCAAGACTGCTATATACATAGTGGAACATTCATTCTTTATTTAATCCATATTTATCTACGAGGTGTATATATATATACATATATATATTCACTATAAACATGTGGCTAGCTTCATAATTGTTTTGCTGCTTGCGTTTCATTGAATCAGTAAACGTTTAAACTAAGTATCTTCATCATGCTTATGGAATAAGTCTCTTCATTTTGATCCCAAGACATCACTTATCCTTAGTACTTCTTCGTTCTTTATATATCGTCTGCCTCTCTGGTCTGGTTATCTTCTATTTGGAGTCCATACAGCTTTGTATGACGTCACCATTCTTCCTGGTCGTTCAGTTTCTTTGTTTCATCAAGAATCACATTTAAATGGCCATCATATTGTCTTGGATGTAGGTATTGTTTCCTCGATGGATAATTTACTTCCCATATTCTGTTAGTTATAGGTATACTTATGGGTACTACATAGAGTCGTTACTATTCTTCCTGCTTTCTTATTGGGGCAGTATACGTCACATACTTTGGTTCATACTTTTCAGTTAACATAGGCGGGGCCAGTGGAGTGGGCATACTTGGCTCCTCCTCTACACTACCTCCTCTGGGCGATTTAGCGACCACTCTCACATTGTCTTCTATTCCTGGACATCCTGGTCTGAAGAAGTGCCTCTTAGGGTCCCATATTTTTATGACTACCTTCAGGCATCCAGCTGATTTCACATGCTCATGTTCCATGTCATGAGCATGCACTGTCCATTTGGACTCCAGTAGACCCATCTTCCCACATATATCTTGTGCTTCTTTGGATACAGGAACTTCGTTCCCTCGGATGCATGGA
The DNA here is from genome assembly GCF_040938575.1 of Ambystoma mexicanum. Lineage (NCBI taxonomy): Eukaryota > Metazoa > Chordata > Amphibia > Caudata > Ambystomatidae > Ambystoma > Ambystoma mexicanum. Next base: position 1,425,314,418 of record NC_090922.1, read on the forward strand.
TACTAGACTTCACAAAGTCTCTGATTTCTTCATCAGTCAAGTCGTTAGGCTTCCATCCTGGTTCAACATCAATCATGATCTTCATCCCTATGGCTTTCTTTGCTGTCTTCTTGCATTGTGATATTATTATCTTGATCACACAGAATCCAAGCATCACTAATAATAGCAAAGCTCCAAGAAATTTGAACATAGCTGCCATCCATTGTAGAATCCATGAGAAGAGTGATCCAATCCAGCTGTCATCAGCAATATCTTATACTTCTTCAATCATCTGGCTATGGAGTTTCATCAGCATGTTTATGGGCTCTGTCAAAGTTCCATTCTCGTTGTCGTAAGAAGGTATAAATGTGTAACCTAATTCTCCGATGTTGGCACAAACACCTCCATCCATGGCTGTGATCATATCCAGGACGTATCTGTTCTGGAGAGCCATTACTCTTACTGCTCTCAGTTCTTCTCTGATTGCATTGAATCCTTTTATAGTTGTGTTAATTGTCTGCAGCAATTCCCATCTTGTGATTTGTAACCGCTTGTCATTTGCTCCAGCCTGGATTCTTGGCATAAAGATCATCATGAACAGTGATGAGGTCTGGCTGAACAGCCTGTGTTCATAAGGGATAGCATCAAAGGCTTCTATTGATTTAGCAGAGAAGTAGTTTTCTCACTTTTGTTTTAAATTATCAGTTCTACAGATCTCTTCTTTCTTAGATGAGCACCTGCTTTCGGAAAACTATCAATGTTCAGGTCACCTTTAGGAATCACCAATGCAGGACCATGGACATTCACCAATGTACAGATTCCTCCACAATCTTAAGGCAGTCTGATGTAGGCTTTTGTTCCACACTCCCAATAGTGATCCATGATTACTGCTGTTCCATGTATCATTCCTGGTGCATCGAATATGCGTCTACAGTTCTAATTTTCCCCCATTTTTCTTGTTTCTTTGTAGTATCCACTGACCATCCATGCTCTGCAGATCACCACTCCTTTCTACCATCCGTCTGGTGACAGTACTGTTCTCCAAATTTGAATTTGTCCTCAGTTCTTCCATCTTAAAGTTTCTTCTGCAGATTTTCCTTTGACATCAAGTTTTTCTTTCACTTCCTATCTAATGCCAGCTCCTTTCACTTCTGGTTTCTCATATCTGATCACATGATTTCTCTTATGGGCTCTGTTTCTTGTCTTTATATCTTGTATATAGTCATCTTCATCTGGATCTGTCTTTTCAGTTGCCCATTTGAGAGAAGCATCACTTCCTATAAATTGACCGCTTGTTTTGGAAAGTGCTATGTGCGAAAGGAAATGAGCTGTTGGACATCAATTTCAATTGTTATTAAGATCTTTGACTTCCCCATGCTGTATGCAGGAGTGCACATACGAAGCAATCTTCATCTGACGTCCTTCTACCAACTTCTTTCATGTGTTGGTACCATATGTTGTTTCCCAAGTGTGCTGTGCTGTCTAGATAATCATTCAGTTCATAATTGTCTTCTTGGGTGCTTCTTTTAATTCTCAAAGTCTTCATGTAGTTTTCTATAACCACATCTCTGAATACATCAGTATACCTTCTTCTGCTGGTTGATTTGCAGGAACATCCATCTGGGTTCTCTGAGTAGAAGAAAGTTCAGCAAGTCTTTCTTTATCTCTCTGTTTTTTCCTGGCAATCACTAAAATTGCCCATATAGATTCTGCTATCATCTCTGCACGTGATTTTTCTGTGGGACTTGTGCTTGGACTTCTTGTCACTGGACTAGGTGTGTCTGCATGCATTATCTGTGTGTGGCCCAACCTTTGTCAACCCCCTATTTTGCCTGTTTCACCGACCTTGTCTCCGGCGTTCAAAAGTATTGTTTGAAACAAGTGATGTGTGTGATGTATTACTAATAATATCCATTTCTATCTCAGGTATCTGTCCATTTTTTCTAGGGACAGGAATGAGTATGAATGGCCTGGGTTGCCTCGTAGTTGCCACGTTTAGCTTTTCCATCTGCTCAGAAACATAATCAGGAGTCTTTGTATCAAGTGCTCCTGTACAAAAAGCAGTTGTAACTGTCAGTGAAAGCAATATGAGTAGGAATACAATACATGTGTAAACAATGCTGTGGTAGGTGATCCTACAGCATCTGTTTCTGGGACAATTTGCTTGTCTGTCCTCTTGGGGCAACACAAAGTTACTACTTTGATTCGCCATCTCGATCATTTGATGCTAAGGAAAGAAACACACTTTTTTTTAATGACACTGCATTTTTAGATTGCTTCTGGAAGCTTGTTGTCTTTTTCAGCATTTGTCCTTGGTCAACTAGCTGCTTTCTGGAACCAATTCCTTCACCAGTTGTGGTGCAATTGTCCCTTTATCGTTAAAAAAAGATTATTTCTACGAGCATCTATAAATTCTGCTTCATTTACCAGTTCCCAAACGATGCCTCGAATTTGCTTCAGTTCAGATGACATTGTAGCTTCCCTGTTAGCATGAACAAAGTTTTAGGTTTTATCCCTTCCTCGATCTGTCTATCGGAGGAAAGCCTCTACACAGCTCTGTGATTTCTTTCAGAATAGATCGCCACATTCAAATTTACAGTATTTCTTGGGTCTCTAAGAAACGTCACCACATCTGTTTGTCTTCCCACGAGATGAGGGTATTCTTCAATTAAACAAAAGAAAACCACACTGACCAGCCTATGTGCTGCGTCGGGTAATTGGGGCGTTTGTATTTTCCTCACTGACCTCAGGCAACTTCAAAAACTATTCAGTGATGATTATGAGCAATCTTCTATTGAGCTTTTCGTTATCAGAATTACCAATAAAATCTGGAATGCGGCAAGCTCTCCCCACCAGTGATGGATACGAACGTAACACCAACTCAAAATAAGTAAGTATATGCCTAGAAAGGTCATCACTGGGTAACACCATGAGTAACACCGAAAAGAAGCTCTGTATAGAAGGAATCAGGGTACTGTATCCTTTTCCAATTGCTGTGTCGACGATCACAATTTGGCATATCCTTATTCTTATCAAGGCTTAAGAGTGCCTCAGTCTAAAGTTAATACATCTTTCTCACTTTTCCTGTTATCAAGGCTTACGCATTACTCAGTCCCAAGTCAATGACCTACTGTGGCTTTCAAGAATGCAGATCTTCTGTTACTCTGCAACTAGGATACACAGAGTGTTTGAATATGTCCTTTTACCTTTTATTTGTAGCTGAAAAGGGAATGTCCAAATTAAGCAACAGTCCACCAGTAGGTTCCTTTCTTTCCTCTTGTCGGGTTATGCATCCTTCTTCCCGTCATGGATCTCATCTGCACATGTTGTGGTTCTTCCCCAATGTTTGTAGCTTCTTTGCGGTGGGGTGTAAGTAGAGGCATTTCTCTGGTGTAGATTTTAGTGTCTCCCAGGAAGATCCAGGCTCGCCTATCCTGCACTTTGAAAGCAGATGGCGTTACGTCCTCTACAACAAAAGGACCGTGGAATCTGGGCTTGTCCCACTTTTTCCTCATGTGATTAAGAATCAGGACCTTATCTTCTGGGTAGATTCTTGGACGTAGAAATTTGGGAGTTCTGTGTTCTGTACTGCTTTACACCCTCGTCTCTGCAACTGTCCTTAAATCACAGAAAAACTAGATGTTAAACAGTTCAAGTAGTTTTGCAATTCAAGTCCTAATATTTCTGACGTTGGCTGAGCATCACTTCTAACTCGGGATGGAGGCATTTAAGGCGTTCTTATTCGTCTGCCTGTCACAATCTCGTGTGGCGTAAGATGGTGGTCAGAACCTGGTTGCTTCCTCAATGCATACAATGCCAGTGGTAGGCAGTGCAACCACCCTTTTTTGAAAGTAAGCTTCAACTTACCTATTCTTTCCTTTAACAGGCCTTTGAGCTTTTCACAGACACCGTTTCCTTGCGGATGATAAGCCAAAGAAAACTTATGTTTTATACCAAGCAGCGAGGTGATCTGCTCAAAAACTGTATTAACAAAGTGAGGTCCATTATCCGATCTTATTACTTCGCACACTCCCCATCTAGGAAACACTTCACACACCAAGACCTTGGCTGCATGGGTAGAGTCTGGGTGTCTACATGGACTGCCTCTATCCCTCAAGAAAAAGGATATACTACAACCAATAGTATCCATTACAAACTTGTAGCATGTCGACATGGTCGATATGCGAGTGTGAAAAGGGACATTGGGTCTTGGGATGACCCCCCTCACTATGCGCAGTGTATGCCCAGCCATGAATTGCTGGAAAATAATACAATTTACCATAAAAAACGCAACATGCTCCATAAGGTTCGGTACGAACCAATCCTCAGCAATGGTTACAGCAAGATTCTCCCTAGTTGTATGCGCTGGGTAGTGTAATTGTTCTAGCGCTACTTTTAGTAAGGCTGTAGGCATCACTGCTTTACCAGTGCTGTCTTGTCGCCACAATGCTTCAGAGGGGTTTAAAGAATACCGTCTTCACTTCCATAAGTTATTTTCCTCTTGAGGTGCCTCTCCTTGAAGCTCCACTAATTGTGTTTGTTTTGTTTGTTTGTTTTGTTTTATTCGTATTTATATAGTGCACAACAGTCCGAGGACATTGTGGCACTTTTTACAGTACAAACCTTAGTTACATAGTCATTAGAAATATATATATACAGGGTACAAAATAGTTATACAGACGTTGGTAATATATGTACAGGTTACAACCAGAAGCCCTTGCAGCAGAAATCATCATTGATTATCATCACCTGCACTTGCTGGGAACTGCAAGTTAAGACAGCCGCCCTGAAGACGTGTAAGAGCACAGAAACCGGTCGGAGGAGAACACTAATGGCTGAGAAGGTTGTGCAGGGAACTGGAGTGCGCCCCTCTCCTCGTTTTACCATATTTCCAGGATTCTGAAGGTTGGAATCTTCAAGACCTGATAGGGTGCTGCACTGGGTGATATATGCCCTGCTTTGGAGTGCCTCACTGCAGGCTACCCCCCTTCTCCACTGTGGGATTGGGCGTTAGCTTTTTCCTTGTTAAACCTGATGACTACATCTACCAGAAGCCCTTGCAGCAGAAATCATCATTGATTATCATCACCTGCACTTGCTGTGAGCTGCAAGTTAAGACAACCTCCATGATGACATGTAAGAGCACAGAAACCTGTCGGAGGAGAACACTAATGGCTGAGAAGGTTGTGCAGGGAACTGGCGTGCACCCCTCTCCTCGTTTTACCATATTTCCAGGATTTTGAAGGGTGGAATCTTCAAGACCTGATAGTGTGCTGCACCAGGGTGATATATCCCCTGCTTTGGAGTGCCTCACTGCAGGCTACTCCCCCCCTTTCTCCACTGTGGGATTGGGCATGAGCATTTTCTTTGTTAAACCTGATGACTACATCTACCAGAAGCCCTTGCAGCAGAAATCATCACTGATTATCATCACCCGCACTTGCTGTGAGCTGCAAGTGATAGCACAGAAACCGGTCGGAGGAGAACACTAATGGCTGAGAAGGTTGTGCAGGGAACTGGAGTGCGCCCCTCTCCTCGTTTTACCATATTTCCAGGATTTATAAGGGTGAAATCTTCAAGACCTGATAGGGTGCTGCACCAGGGTGATATATACCCTGCTTTGGAGTGCCTCAATGCAGGGTACTCCCCCCCCTTGCTCCACTGTGGGATTGGGCGTGAGCTTTTTCTTTGTTAAACCTGATGACTTCATCTACCAGAAGCCCTTACAGCAGAAATCATCGTTGATTATCATCACCTGCACTTGCTGTGAGCTGCAAGTTAAGACAGCCTCCATGATGACGTGTAAGAGCACAGAAACCGGTCAGAGGAGAACACTAATGGCTGAGAAGGTTGTGCAGGGAACTGGAGTGCGCCCCTCTCCTCGTTTTAACATATTTCCAGGATTTTGAAGGGTGGAATCTTCAAGACCTGATAGGGTGCTGCACCGGGGTGATATATGCCCTGCTTTGGATTGCCTCACTGCAGGCTACTCCCCCCCTTTCTCCACTGTGGTATTTGGTGTGAGCTTTTTCCTTGTTAAACCTGATGACTACATATACCAGAAGCCCTTGCAGCAGAAATCATCATTGATTATCATCACCTTCACTTGCTGTGAGCTGCAAGTTTAGACAGCCGCCCTGATGACGTGTAAGAGCGCAGAAACCAGTCGGAGGAGAACACTAATGGCTGAGAAGGTTGTGCAGGGAACTGGAGTGCGCCCCTCTCCTCGTTTTACCATATTTCCAGGATTTTGAAGGTTGGAATCTTCAAGACCTGATAGGGTGCTGCACCGGGGTGATGTATGCCCTGCTTTGGAGTGCCTCACTGCAGGCTACCCCCCCCCCTTTCTCTACTGTGGGATTGGGAGTGAGATTTTTCCTTGTTAAACCTGATGACTACATCTACCAGAAGCCCTTGCAGCAGAAATCATCATTGATTATCATCACCTGCACTTGCTGTGAGCTGCAAGTTAAGACAGCTTCCCTGATGACGTGTAAGAGCACAGAAACCGGTCGGAGGAGAACACCAATGGCTAAGAAGGTTGTGCAGGAAACTGGAGTGCGCCCCTCTCCTCGTTTTACCATATTTCCAGGTTTTTGAAGGGTGGAATCTTCAAGACCTGATAGGGTGCAGCACCGGGGTGATATATGCCCTTCTTTGGAGTGCCTCACTGCAGGCTTCTCCCCCCCCCCCTTTCTCCACTGTGGGATTGGGCGTGAGCTTTTCCCTTGTTAAACCTGATGACTACATCTACCAGAAGCCCTTGCAGCAGAAATCATCACTGATTATCATCACCTGCACTTGCTGTGAGCTGCAAGTTAAGACAGCCTCCCTGATGACGTGTAAGAGTACAGAAACCGGTCGGAGGAGAACACTAATGGCTGAGAAGGTTGTGCAAGGAACTGGAGTGTGCCCCTCTCCTCGTTTTACCAGGTTACAATATAGATATACATTTGTATTATATTACAATCAAGGATGCCAGGGCAAGGCTAGTTGAGGAACACGGCCTTGAGGTTGTTGCGGAAGGCAGAGATGGAAGTTTCAGCTCTAAGGGTGGCCGGGAGAGAGTTCCAAAGTTTTGGTGCAATGTAGGAGAAGTCTAGACCTCCAGCTGTAGCTCTCTTTATGTGTAGTAAGTGTAGCTGGTTGGTGTACTGGGCTCTGGTGGGGCAAGTGGATGTGGTCCTGGATAATGCTTCAGATAGGTATGTTGGGGTGGTTTTGTAGATACATCTGTGTGTGATGGTGAGGGCTTTCAGAGTGATACGGTCTTTGACCTGGAGCCAAAGTGCTTCACGTGTGGCGTGAGATATATGGCCTCTTCGAGGGATGCTCAGCGTGTCTCTGAATGCATTATTTTGTGTGGTTTGCAGTCTTTGAATGTTCCTGGCGGAGGTGCCAGCTAGGAGGGCATTGCAGTAGTCGAGTTTGGTGCCTATAGTTGCTCTGGCTATGGCCAGGCGGTTGGGGGTGCATAGGTATGGTTTAATGGCATTGATGAGTTTGGTGCTGAATGCAGATGCAGAGGCTATGGTACTGACATGTTTGTTCATCGATAGATTTGCGTCAATGTGAACACCTAGAGTCTTGACGGTGGATGATACAGGGATGGTAGTGTTGTCTATGTTGCAGTTGGCGTATTGGGGGCTTAGTTTCGTTATTGGGTTTGTTAAGCCAAGGATGAGGATTTCAGTCTTCTCCCCGTTAAGACACAGGCCATTGATTTTCATCCAGGCTTGGATAGTGGCATAGATGTTGTGAAGGGTCATGGTGTCTTAGTGATAGAGTCCAGATAGGGGAATAAGGACTTGGGAATCATCTGCATAGTTGGTATATGCTATACCCATAGAGTCCAGTAGGTCGAAGAGGGGTTTTGTAAAGAGGTTATAGAGGGTGGGGGCTGTACAAGATCCTTGGTGGACACCGCAGTTGATGGTGGTAGGGTCTGCGTTTGCTGTGTCCGAGTAGACCTTCATGGCTCTACCTTCAAGGAAGGATGTGATCCAGGATGCTGCTTGTTTAGAGAAATGTGCTGCATGGGTGAGGTGAGTGGTAAGTGTTTGGTGATCTACCAAGTCAAATGCAGCTGATAGATCGAGTAGGAGGAGCAGTGCAAGTTTGCCTTTGTCCATGATCTGTGAGATTTCATTTTTTACGTCCAATAAGGCGGATTCTGTCCCGTGCCCAACATGGAATCCGGATTGTCTTTTGCCTAGTATGGAGTTAGCTTCTATGTATGATTGTGAGCTGCTTTGTCTAGGATTTTTAAGAGGAACAGGACTATCGTTATCGGTCTGTAGTTGTTGGGATTTGTTGGGTCAAGCGTGGCCTTTTTTAGGAGTGGCCGTACCCAGGCTTCCTTGAGATTGTCTGGGAAGGTTCCTGTTTGGAAGGATGCATTAATGAAGGCAGTAATCAGGGGTGCTAGGTCATTTGCGCATTCCTTGATGAGTTTGGGCGGGCAGATGTCTGCTTTGCAGAGAGATGGTTTGAGGTTTTTGCTGAGATTGAGGACCTCCAGTTCAGTGACGTCTCTGAAAGTGAATTGAGCGTGATTGAAATTACTACACCTGTCTTGAGAAGAGTGGTTGTTTTTTTGATTTTTTTTGCAATGGTTTTGGATTTTGTTCTGGAGGAGTTTTATTTTGTTGAGCATGGCGGACTGGATGCTAGCGCACCAGGCTTTGTCTTTTAATTATCTCGTCAGTGCTAGCTGGGGGAGTGACTAGTTCATTAAAGATTGCAAATAATTCTTTAGCTTGGGAGTTGGCCTTTGAAATCCTGTCATTGAAGGAGTTTGATTTGGCTGCTAAGATTGCTTTTTTATATTAGAGGGCTATTTGTTTGAAAAGGCTCTTATTTATGTCACTGGGATCCGTTTGCCAGTTTTTAGCGACTGACGCTTTTGATCTCGGAGGGTTTGGAGTTCATCCGAGTTGCCGTGGAATGATTTTTTTTCTTTCTTGTTTCCAAGAGGGGCTATAGAGTTTATGCCATTGGTGAGAGTCTTGTTAAAGATAGCTGATAGTATGTTTGGGTCCTGAGAGAAAGGTGGTGCAAGGCAGGGATTTTTGAGGTACGGACGCAGGTTGTCTGCTTTGAGTTTTTTTTAACTTCTTTTGTGGCAGGTGGTGCGTAGGTGAGATTGTTAGGTTTGGGGTTTGTGATAAGGAATTTAATGCATGTGTGGTCCGTCCAAAGGAGGGGGGTATTAGCAGTAATGTGGCATATGTTAGCATATGTTTTAGACATATGATTGTATCCCTCTTCCACACTTGTCATCACAGTCATTCTTTCATTCACATCAATGGTTTGGATATTCATCATTCCTATATCTGTGTTTGCTATGCCCACTGGGAGATGTAGTGCCTTAATGAGCCTGTCTAATAAGGCTGCGTGCTGCGTGCCTTCTGCTCGGAGGTAGCCTCTCAATTTTTTTTGAGCGTGCTAATCCTGCATGTACCATTGACGTCACATAGGCAAGTCGCTGTACACTGTCACTTACTGGTCTGTGTGATTCTCGACAGCGAGTATTAACGCCAATAATTCTGCAGCTTGCGCTGAATAATGTGATAGTAATCGAGTACTCACGAGCACTCGCAATTCTCCATTTGTTAAATGTTTCACTACTGCGGCGCCTGTATATCTTTGCACGTCATTTTGATCGATCCTTGAAAAACCGTCAATGAAGACAATCTCTTCCCCTGCGAGTGCATTCTCTTTTACTCTAGGGAGCTCATAACAGAACTCTTCATAGTTTGCACAATCGTGTATAGGTTCTCCTTCGGTAATAGGCTCAGCTATAAACATAGCTGGTTTCGATATGATTACCTCATAGGCTGAAGCCCTTTGAGTAGTCAACGTGCCTTTTGGTTTTTCTAAAATTGCAAATAATGCATGTTCAATAAATAACGTCATGGAGCATCCCATCACTATGTTTGTAGCCTTTTCTGAAGCGAACGCGGCTGCTGCTAAATTTTGTTTACATGGAAAGTTACCTCTTATTACTGGGTTCAAAATTCCACTCTAATATGCAAGGGTGTGTGCCCCGTTGTAGTTCTCTGTGTGAATATTGCTGTCATAAAAGTACCATCTGTGTGCAAGAATAAAAAAAATTCCTATGCGTAATTGGGAATCCCTCAAACTGGAGCCGTGCAAATATTTTTTTTTTATTCATCAAACCCTTCTTCCAATGGCACAGTCCACACGATTTTCTCTTGCATCGCCTGTGCTTTTTTCAAACCCTGTAAGAGCGGCCTAGTATACGAGCTGTAGTCAAAGACCCATTCTCTGACATAATTACATAGTCATAGAAAACTCTGCATCTTTTTTATCGTGTGTGCCTTAGCTGTTTTTAAAATGGCCTCAGCTCTTTCAGGAGTAACTTTCTTTCCCTCATGTAAAACCAATTGGCCTATGTACACTTCTTGTTGACAGTATTGTAACTTTTCCTTGTCAAACTTATATCCTTTGTCAGCAAGTATATTCATTAGCTGAACAGAATCGCGTCTGCACTCTTCCTCTGTGGTGCTGCAAACTAAAATGTCATCTACGTATTGCAACACAATGCTTTCTAAAGCAATATTGTCCATCTAGCGGACTCTATTAAATATTGAAGGGGACTCAGAGTACCCCTGGGGCAGCCTTGTGCTTTTTAATCTCACTTGTCTAAAAGTCTATGATGTCAAATCTTGTGAGTCTTTGTGCATGGGATTGAGAAAAATGCATTTTTTAAGTCAAGAAATATCGTGCATCAGCAGGTATATTACATAGACTCGTAGACAGATTTGGGACTACAGGGAACTCGGCCTCTACGATCTTGTTTATTGGGCAAAGGTCTTGGATTAGCCTCCATGACCCCCCTTTCCCTTTTTTCACTGGGTAAATCGAAGTATTACATGGAGACTCTGACGTCACTAAAATAACTTGGTCCATCATGGCAGAAATCATCTTGAAAATGTCTTCATCTGCCTCTCGAGTGTAAGAGGATTCAATTCAACACTACAGCTAAGTCAACGCCTAGTCTATAATACTGAATGAAAACCCTTATTGATATATCTTTATGTCCAGTTCATGCGTTCTGTATGACTACCCCTATATAACACCCCTCTCTTGGAATCCTCCTGACCCCACTGAGCCAAGAAGTAGTTCTGTTTTGCAAGTTAAAAGGTTTATTTGATAATTTAAACAATAGATATATATATCACACTTTATAATAAATTAATAATTGAATAGCACACTTAATCTGATATGATAAAGATTAACAACGGAGAATCTGGCACCAACACGCTTCTCTATAATCAATAAGGAGTTGACATGAAATGGATAAGGTAGCACACAGGTGAATAGGAACAAAAGAAGAAGGTGGTACAGGATGCTTTATGTAAGCTCAGGTGGATGCAATATTCAATGAATGCAGTACAGAAAATACTCAATATGATTTCAACCAAACAATGTAATCACTTTTCTCTGGCTATTCACTCCCCCCCTCTTTATGCAATGCAAGGAAATGGGAGGAAAGCACACAGTTCTCAGAAATGCAATCAATGTAATTCAGTTCAATCCCCCCCAAGCACGCTTAAAGAAAACAGATAGGAGTTTTGAAAACACAGGCCCGAATGCTTTTATATGTGCTAGCAATGGATGAGAAATATGCTGGAAATGCTTTTAATTCCCTTTCAGAGGTTCAGGGTGAGTGGTATCTAGTTAATATTAGTCCAGGCTCACTCTTGCAATGATTCAGGAATGATTAGCAGGTTAAACGAATTTCTGGCAAATGGAAGGCAAGCAGCAGTAGATTTTTTTACACGTGGAGAAATTTGCAAATCGCGGTAAAATTCGCGAATGCGCCGGGCGCTATTACAGAAGAACTACAAGGACTATCACTATCGTTTTGGGGTCCTAGGAAAGCCTAGGATCTCAGCTTCCAAATGAAAGTTACTGCAAGTCTCTAGCCCAAACGGTTACAGAGTTATGACCGATTTAGTAGAGGTCGTTTTTAGTTTTGCAAATTTTAAGCGCAACAATTTTTCAGCTTTAAAAATGATGGCAGAATAACACAATTTCTAAGCTGCAGTTCTACTTAGATTAAAAATGGATTGAATTATATGATTTTAACTAAGAGATGTGTTCTGAGTTTTGCCGAGTACTCACAAGAGATTTTGAACCGGAAAGCGACTTGGTCACGGACTTCAGTCTGGTCAGGTCTTCCCGAGTTCCGCTCACAGCGCCTGGCCTCTGGAACTGCTCACAGCATCGGGGTCAGCACTCTCTCTCTGGGTACAGCACTGCTTCTGGATTCTGGAGATTGAGGGATTTGAAGTCTCTGTTTATCTTGGAGTCCCAGTGTTGGCTCTTTGAAGGTTGATGGAGGTAAGTATGGATTTTTCCGGCAGAGCTTCCAGCTGCAGATGGAAATGAAGCTCTCTACCTAAGTTTCAGTAGTCCATTTATATGTTCTGCAAGTGGGTGTGTGTGTTGGTCATAACTAAACCTGCCCCTCTCACTTGTCATTGGTCCAGCTTTCATTTCTCCCCTGATTGGGGGAGCTAAGTTGTGTCAGAGTGATGTCAGCCATTTATGATCTCTTAAAAAACTCCCCTGTCATCTGTGCACCCAAATCTATATATGATCAAAACACATATTTCACAGTTACACAGTTGTTTGAAATTACATACCCATGTCACATATCACATGAGGTATACTCTGTCCCAAATCTGCTGTTTCTAAGAGCTTGCATTGAGAAATGGCACATATTTCACTTTTTAACGGATTTTGCAATTTCTGACATTGACCCCACTTTACATTCATGTGCGCAGGGAGTAGGGACATTAATTGATGAAGTTTCAGATTTTTAACATGCATACATTTAGAGTAATATCCACTTTTCCGCTAAAACCCCCCTGAACATACCACCGGTTCTAAAAACCTCTTAAACTGTGGGCAGAAAAATCACAAGAATTATGGTATCATTTATAAAATTTTCACATGTCCGCTCTATGAATGATCCATCTTTTTAAAGTTATGTTCTGGCTCCAAAGGGGTGTGGTTTACCCTCAGCACAAGGTTGAATTTCTGGTTTTTCCAGTTCTGCCAAGCCAGCTTGCTCTCACAGGCAGTGCTCCTCCCCTTTCCTTCAGGAGGAAGCCACTTTTTACGACCATTTACGACTCCTGCCATAAACCATCTGCCTGGGTGAAGGGGGTTACATTGTTCAGAGCTCCTGTATTCTGTAGGGGGCTCCCCTTAATTCAATTATCAGAGAGATGGTATATCCTTAGTGTGGCCAGCAAAAGGCAGATAGGCCTGGGAACACAGTTGTGACTCAAGTTTCACTCCTGATGGGGGTAGCTGTCAAGCAAAATCAAGTTCCTTAAGCCAGACTTTCAGCTAACTGTCATGTTTTTTTGTTGCTTTTTAAATTAACTTGCAATTTTACACATGCAGCTAGAATGCTGATTCTAAGTGCAAAACTATGACATTTCAACAGTTACAAAGGCATGTGACACCAAACATAGGTCACTCATTTAATCTAAACATTTTCGATTTTAGTGTCTTTAAATCCAGTGCAACTTAAACTGCTGACTCCATAGCAGTTTTGTTATAAGCATTGTTTTGGGCTCTTCATTTCCCAGATTTTGTAGGCACACAACACTCCATTCTACCAAATGTATGCTGGTGTCCAGTGAGTTTTTAGATGTGTTGCAATGTTTAAAATAGACATTTTGAGCCTGCCTTCAGAGAAACACAGGGTGGTTTTAAAGCGCTTTGAAGCTAACCGGCGCTACTGTTTTTCCTTTGGCAACCCATTTCCCTCATGGCACCCCGGCCTATCATTCTCGCACTGGTGGGTGGCAAGTGAGGCAACCATTTTGGTGTGCGCACAAACTGCGCAGCTTTCCTGGATTTCGGCGCACATGTGGGTTTTCCGCCATCTTGAATTTTCTAAGCCCACAGCACCAAATGTTGCAGCATGATAGCTTAAACGTGGGTCAGGACACCCAACAAGCCCCCCCACGCGACTGCACTTTGAATTTGAGTCGATGGGGAGTCGGGTGCACAAGGGTTTTGACCCACGCACCGGTCTGTCCGCATAATCTTCTTCCAATTCTGCAAATGGCACAGCTCAGCATCTTCTTCTCCATCCGGTACTGATCGATCGGTTCTCCTTGCCAGTCCTGATGGGAGTATTGGGCGGTACACAGGGCCCATCGCGTCTCTGCTCCCGGTCTCCGGATCGTCCTCTTTGGCCCGTCTCCAGGTTTTCTTTCTCCTAGGACGACAAAGGAAGAGCGGCAATACCTACTCATAGACGTTTTTCCACCACTGTTGAGATAGTGGGGCAGCATATGCATTTCATCATCACGAAACATTACATTCTTATCTTGAAAAAAAAAACAGTATAACTAAGAGACAGTTTCATGCAAATCACAATATTTTAGAGACTAGATGTGGTATGTTTTATGGTTGGAACTGAATTAATCTGAGACAGTACCCGCTAGGATTCCAGAGGATTCCTCCAGTTGTTGCAGAGTGTGCCTGGGATGGCAACATTTCAACTGGTTTATGTGGACCCACTTGTCTTCCCCCGCTGCCAAAGGACCTTTGGGGATGTGGATTTTGTAGGCCACAGGGGAGATCTTGTCGATGATCTCAAAGGGTCCCTTCCATGTAGGCAAGAATTTCCGCTGTTTTGCCTGGTTTCTTTGGAAGTTGTATAGATAGACCCGGTCCCCCACCTGATATTCCTTCCTGGAAGTTTTCAGGTCATAGTGGGTCTTCATGCTATCAGCCGATCTTTCTAGATTCCGCTGAGCATAAGCAAAAGCATGTTGAAGGTGTTTCCTTAAATTCTCCACATACTCATGAGTTGTGGAGGCATTTATCAGTGTCTGCTCTTGGGTCCTATAGAGCAAATGCTGCGGAAGCACCATCTTGCGTCCAGTCATCAACTCAAATGGTGACATTTTGGTTGCAGATGAAGGGGTAGATCTGATGGCCATTAGGACCAGAGGTAATCGGATATCCCAACTTGGCCCAGAATCTGCCACAAACTTTTTTAAGATGCTCACAATTGTCCGGTTGTAGCGTTCCACTGCTCCAGAAGAAGCTGGCCTGTAAGCAATATGTAACTTCCTTTTGACC
Source organism: Ambystoma mexicanum (assembly GCF_040938575.1). Lineage (NCBI taxonomy): Eukaryota > Metazoa > Chordata > Amphibia > Caudata > Ambystomatidae > Ambystoma > Ambystoma mexicanum. Next base: position 1,425,329,541 of record NC_090922.1, read on the forward strand.
CCCAGTATCTCCCACATCTTTGTCATTACTTCACTGGTGAAGTGGCTACCCCTGTCTGACTCAATCCTTTGAGGTAGACCAAAACGGGAAAAGATGTGGTTAATCATCAAGGCAGCTGCAGTTTCTGCCTTGCAATTTGGGGCTGGGAGACATTCCACCCACTTGGTAAACAAGCATGTCACAGTCAACATGTACTTATTCCCCCTAGCAGAGCGAATCACAGGGCCTACAAAGTCGATTTGTAAATCTGACCATGGCAGGGTCATCCCCCTCTTTTGGAGAGGCGCGCGGTGTGTGAGGGACGATGGCTGAAATTGTGCACACACAAGACACCCTTTCAAGTATTGGTCGAGGTCCTGCCCCATGTGTGGCCAGTATGCAACCTCTCTTAAGATTTCCAATGTTGTGTGAAACCCCCTATGACCGGCAGTAGCCGCATCATGGGCGTGACTTAACATCAGGCTTCGGAATGAGGTAGGAACCACCCACTGGTCATGGCCAGCTTTGGATTTCCTTACCAACAAACCGTCTTGGATCCGGAACATTTTTGGACATTTCATCAACACTCTTAGGTCCTCTTTCCCAATGTAATCGGTATCCGTCAGGGGAAAGTTCTCAGGGTCCTCAAGGTGCTGGTAAAACTTACCAATAATTGGATCCCCCTTTTGAGCTGTAATCAAATCAGCATCAGGGGTCTCCTTACTCCATTGTGCAATTGAAAGGTCATTGTGAGCATTTGTCTGGGACCTAGTGATAGCAGTGACCTGGATTTCCCCCAACAGGGACTCAATCTCAATTAGATCCCCTTGGATGGCTCCGGTTTTGGCCAGCTGATCAGCTAAGTCATTTCCAGTTTTGTCTGGTCCCTCTACTTTGGAATGACCCTTGATCTTTTTCCAATAGATGGTCATCTCATTCGAGGTGACCAGATCATCAATGTTTTGGATCAACTTCCCATGTTTCAAGGGTTTGTTGTTAGCACATAACATGCCTCTGGTTTTCCAATTAACCAGGTGCTCCACGAACCCGTTCCGTAAATAATCCGAATCTGTGATTATGACCAGTTCGTGGAGTTGATGCTGGACAGCAGTGAGGATGGCCTGATGCACAGCCATCAATTCTGCCACCTGACTACTTCGGGGACCAATTTTGTATCCAGCGGAGGGTTCTGGGGACTCATTCACCCATGCATTCCCTACGCCGGCCACCAGTTCTTTCTCCCCGTCGTTGTCAACATGGTAAGAGCATCCATCCACATACACAGTGGGCATTCCCTCACACTTGTCTTCTTCAAAGACTTTGTGGGGGGAATTAAGGTATGCCTCCATGTTGTCCTTTATTTTTAGACCTTCGTCCTCGAGACAGTTTTCTCTGGCACAATCATGCAAGTCAGCCAGACCTTGCGCGAGGGGACTCTTCTTGTTTTGGCCATATCGGACCTCCACAGGAAAGCCTTGCATTGACAGAATCCAGGAAGTAATTCGGGAATTACTCACATTTCCGGCCCGGATTCTGTCACTTTGGAGATATTGCAGAGGCTGGTGTGGAGTCTCCACTATGATGTGTTCCCCCTGGATAAACGGGCGGTAATTCTTCAATGCCCACACCGTTGCCAGGAGTGCCTTCTCACAATCGTTGAATTTTTCCTCCACAGAGGATAAAGTTTTGCTCGCATAGGAGATTACTTTATTGACCTTGTCATGCTTTTGGTATAATACTGCCGTCAAGCACGTATTAGAGAACCCTGTCTCCAGGAAGAACTCCTTGTTTCTGACAGGGTAAGCTAGGCAAGGCGCTTGTGAGAGGCTTCTTTTGAGTTGTTTTACCGCCTCGGCTTGTTCTGGACCCCATTCCCACTTGACCCCCCCCTTCAGGAGATGAATCAGGGGTCTGGTGATCTCTGCGTAGCCCTCAATGAACTTTCTGCTGTAATTAGTCAGTCCAAGGAGGCTCCTTAGTTCCCGCAGAGTTGTGGGGTCTTTCAGTTTCTGAAGTGCTTCCACTTTCTTTTCCTGGGGACAGAGACCCTGAGGAGTAATCTCATGCCCCAAGAAATTAACACGGGTTCTACACCACTGTGCTTTCTGAAAGGAAAGTTTTGCTCCGGCGGCCCTCAACTGTGTCAGAACATAACAGATCTCTGCTATGTGTTCCTCCACAGATGAACTTTTGATGAGGACATCATCTACATAAGCCAGGTTACCCCTCGCACCCAGGTCGGGCATGGCCTTATGTAGGAAAATGTTGAATTCATTGCCGGAGTTGAGGTATCCGAAAGGAGTCCGGGTCCATGTGTACTGCTGGCCCCCAAAGGTAAAAGCCAGCTTGTATTGGTCCTCCCTACTGACAGGCACAGTCCAGTATCCATTGGTCAGGTCTATTGCTGTGAATACCTGTGACCCCTGGATCTGGGCCAGCCCTTGGTCAATGTAGGGCAGAGGCCATCGGGAAGTATGGACCCATTTGTTGAGCTCCCTGAGGTCGACGCAGAGTCTCCACTGGCCGTTTGGTTTCAATATTCCCAGCACCGGATTATTGAAGGTGCTGTGGACTGGACGGATTATTCCCCGGGACTCAAGGTTCTTAATTATTTCAGTAAGGGACTCCATTGATGCGAGAGGCAAGCGATATTGCTTCACAAACACTGGAGTCATGCCAGGGTCCGTGGGGATTGTTGTTGTGTGGATGTCAGTGCGACCACAGTCATATGAGTCTACCGCAAAGAGATCTTGGAAATCCAAGAAAACTTGTTTCAACTTTTGCTTCTGTTCCAGAGTCACACAGGCATCAGCTAGGTTGACTCTCTCTTCCACCATCTGCCTGAAGCCTGGAAAGACTTCTGGTTTGGCTATCTCAGCGGACTCCTCCAGCTGGGTGGAGAAGTCCCTGGTCAGAGTGCTGATTTGGACTGGAGGCTTCAGGTGGGAAAGGCAGCCCTCATGGACCTGGAAAATCACCTCATCCATCCTGAAGTCACAAGTCACATCTTCCTTACCATAGGGGCAGGAAGTGTACACCAGGAAGTTCCCCCCATGCCGGGTAAAAATCCTGTCTGGTGTTGTATTGTCATCACTGTCACTGTCAAAACAGTCCTTGGGGATTGGCCCTAACAGTTCATTTACTAAGTCGATGGAAAAATGTCGGTCATCAACCGCCATTCCAATAATGGTGCCTGCGGCTAGAGTAATACTCTTTAAGTCGCTGTTATCCACCTCTATCAGAATGGTGTCATGTTCTATGTTGACTAATGGAGTTGGGTTTACCCCCAACCCTTGCTGTTGGAGAGAAGGATTTAGATGTATGTAAGCATCAGGGTTTTTCAACTCTTGTCCCCTTTTAACTTTCACTTCCAGGGAGAATTGTCGGGTCCTTTCTGGGATGGTGACTTCCTCTTTAACCTGAATTTCAACTGCATAAGGTAGCAATTGAGCTGACCTAAATGCTTTTTCTGGATCATCAAAGCCCATGGGATTATCCGCTAATCGGGACCAAGCTTTGAAGTTTATTAGGTCCAAACTAATGGCAAAGCGATTGAGAATGTCACTGCCTAAGTAAAAGGCGGCAGGGACGTCTCGCACGACCCAACAATTGTGGACTATGCTCTTGTTGCCAATGGAGATTTTGAGCATACACCTGCTTGGCAGAAGAAGTTTGGAATTAGGTGCTTCCAGGTCCATTTCCCATTTGTCTATCAGTTTGAAGGTGGGAATGGCTGGATCTTTTGGGAGTTGGCGGAACATGGCTTCGCTGATGAAGCTCTTACCGTTGTTCACACACACTCGAGCGAGAACAGAGTCCTTCCCATCATTTAACTGAACAGGGATGAACAACTGCTCTCCAATTTGCTGAATATCAGCCAGGCTCTGAGCTGATTTCACATCTTTCTGGACTATAGGAGTGGGAGTTTCTAATTGTGGATTAGTATAGAATCTCAGAGTGTTTCCTTCCAGCGTGGAGTACCACTTTAGACTGGAAGGAAGGTTGATTTTCAGAAATAGAGAGGACCCCCCATCACCAGTCTGTTGTCCTACTGCTATTACTGTCACGTCTGGAATTTGGCTATTCAGGAAGTGAAATTCTACTTGGTCAGATTTTTGTTCAACCATGTGGCAGGTTTAAACTAACATGGTTGACACTCTGTTTTAATTTTATGGGTCGGCTAGTCTGGGTCCAGAGGACCTTGTTTACACAATCTATTAGGGGTGACAACCTTCTCAGGAGGTCATTCCCTAGTAAACAAGGGGTGCCCTCTGGAGTCACAATTATGACCGGGTGCATTCAGTTCGTCAAAGGCCCTTCTGGACAGAAGGGTAGCTTGAGATCCAGTGTCCACCAGTGCCAAAATTGTACCCTGCCCCTGTACTTGTACCGGGGCATAGTATCTTCCCTCCTTCTCCTCAAGGGGGCACAGATAATGCACATTTTTGGACAACTGGTGGGCTAACTTTCTGGTTTTGGACATCGCTAGCGAAGAGATTTGGGCAGAATTCTGTGGAGAGCCTTGGGAATCTGAAAGAAAAATTTGGCAACTGGAGATCAGAGCCATTGTGGGTTCCCCTGGCTCCGGTTTTAGGCCGCCCCCCCCTTTTTGGAGGCAGTCACCAGGATGGGTTTGAACCAGGGGATTTTCTAGCTGTTGGTTCTGGGATGAGATGGTGGGCGGCGGTAGCTCAGTCTCCACATCTCCCCAGTCTGGATTTGCATCCCTAGGGACCCATTTTTCTTTGGGAGGAGTTCCCAGCTCTCTGAAGGAGAATATCCTTTTCCCAGGATCCTCTGAGGATCCATCTCCCTCAAATTGGAAGATCTGTACCTCCTCCTCAAACTGAGTCTGTTTGGGTCTTTTGTTTCTCCTACCCCCCCTCTGCTCCTTAGGAGGCAGACTTTCAGGGGCAAGAGATTTTGTTTCAGGTTCCTGGGTTTCCAGGGGCTGTTTACAAGTGAGGAAGGAAGCTTCCTCCAAGGCTTTACACCCCCCTTCCCTTTGTGCCTCCTCCCTGGGAACCGGTGAGTTATCGGGGTGCTGCCCCCGTCATTGTTCTGGAGCACCAGGTCCAGAGTTGGGTGCGTTCTGCGCCAGCATGCCGATCTGAGGGTTCTGCTGAGCCCTCAGTATGTGACCCATATCCCGCGCCATGTTTTGAACCTGGCGCTCTAACTGGGAAACCCGCTCAGGCTGATACGGGGCCCGGTTTTCTCCCCTGGGCTGATCCCGGGAAGGGTAGCTATCCCTTCTTTGGTAGTACCCCTGGTTGGGAAGATTTGGGTACCCCTCCACCCTTGGCCTCCCCTCTCCCGGATTCAGTGGTCTGGGCTCAGGGAATTGGGGAAAGAAGGATGGATGGTTTTGGGGCTGAAAGTCGGGTGGATATCTGGGGAAAAAGTTCTGCCCAGGGTTTGGTAAATTTCTGCCCTCCTGTGGGAAGTTTGGAGGGAAGTTCCCTGGGTTTGGTGCTTGGCTGGATCCCCCCCCTTGGGCTGGAGGAGTCCACACATAACCCAGGATGGGTCGATTTCCCTTGTAACGGGGACTTACATAATCAGGAGAGCGAGGGACCCCATTTGTGGGGCTGCCTCCTTGGCTCCCTGTCTGTGACTGACCCGAGGACCTCCTGGGCCTAGCATTATTAGGTGCAGGTAGGTTTTTAGGCCCCCCCATCTCCAAATCCAAAACGGGGGTGACCTTTACCTCTGCCACCTTGGCAGCAGCAGGGGTGCTGTTGGCTTTGGGGTTTTTCTGGGCATTACTTTTGCTATCTACCGGTTTCTGCACCTCATAGATCCGGGTAGCCTGTTCAATGACCCAGTCTAAAGATCTTTTCTCGTGAAAATCCCTCACGAGCTGGGTCATGATATATTTGGGCAAGGCATGGAAAAACGTATTAATAAATTCTCTGCTATCCGTGCGCACCCTTCTTGTGGTCTGTGCAAAAGCACGCTTTAACTCCTGCACAAATTCTTGTGGGGCCTGATCCTCCCCACATTGCAAATTGTAGGCTGCCTTGCGAGCCTCTTGAGGATTTCTGTGAACAGAAAAATGTTTCAAGATGGCCGCCTTATAGGTGGACCATCTTAAATGATTTTGGTCCTCCAGCCCCGCAAAGAAACTGGAGTATTCCGGGGAGAAGGTCCACTTTACATATTGAATGCAGCTTTGGCCGTCCTTCAAATGGAAAGTCTCCATCATTTGCTCAAACAGCTCTAAGTGCTCCCAAACAGAATACTTAGCGTTCTTATGGTAAGGCGTGATGACGCTCCTGATCGCCTTAATCTGCTTTAAGGGGTCCTTAAGCAAGGCCCTTTTTGCCTTACTGGCCCTTTTGGTTCGAGTAACCCTGGTCCATTCATCCTCTGACTCAGAGGCACTGCTCCCAGAGGTTCCCGTCAGATCTTCCAGGTTTTCCCGGATTCTGCGAGCCTGGGAATGGCTGGCAGAATGTGGGGACCTGGTCTCCTGTTTCCTGTGGTGCTCAGAGGAGTCCTCAGATCCCTACTTGCTGCCAGGATTTGCTGGGTACCCCCCCCCACTGACCTAACTGGGCAGAGGTTTTCAGGATGCCCTTAAGGGGCCTACTCTCCTGGGGTTCCCCACTGAACTGTACTGTACTTGGGTGCCCATACCCGGATGCCCACCCCTCCATTCCTGAGTGGTACTGGCCTATGAGCTCCATACTTTTAGCTGGATAGTAATCTGCCATCCCTGTGGCCCTGTGCTCATGTGCGCCAGGGGACATGGGGGTGGCAGAGTCCAGGGACTGAGAGAAATAAAGGCCTCTGGTACTAGGGCTCCTGGGGTTATGCTCAGGAGTTTCTCTTTCCCAGCGAACCTCATCTCTATCCGCCCCTGCTCCCTGTTGCAATGCAAGAGCCTGCGCCTTCAGTTCCTCAGTTAAGGCCTTACTAGACTCTATCAGTCTCTCCTGCATCGCTACCTGTTGTTGGAGTCTATCATTGCGCTGGCAGAGAGCCTCATTCTCTCTCTGTGTTTCCAGATTGGTCCTGGAGCACTGGGCCAGTCTTTGCTGCAGGAGGGTTACCTCCTGAGCTGTGTCCCTATTGGCCTGCTCCTTTCTTGCTAGAGCATCCTCCACCCTCCTGGTGTGCTCTAACAAGTTCTGGTTTTCTTTTTGGAGGTCACCCAGTCCCTGGTGGGCCAGGTGATTTTCTTCCATTTTTCTTTTTAAATGGCAGACTTCCTGGCCTAAGGCGTCTCTTTCCTGACTAAGAGCCTGCATTTGTGCCGCCAGGTCGTCCCTCTGCCTTTGAAAGGCACCAGCTTTCTGGCGTTCTTCATCAAACTCTGCCTGGGTATCCAGGGCTTTCAAAATCAGCTTGTTGCTCTCTGCCTTCACTCTATCTAGATGACCTTGCAGGGTGGGTACCTGCTCCGTGCATGCCCTGTTAAAGTCTAATTGTTGCTCCAGCTTTTTCTGGCTCTGCAGTAAGGAGTCCAAACTGTCTTGGTGCTCCTTCTGCAGGGCCAGAAGTATCCTGGTCAGCCTTTTCCTGTTGCAGTATATCCATGTCCTCCTTTATTTTACTGATATACTGCCTACTGTCATTTTCTGACTCCTGGCTCCTGAGCAGCCTCTGCTCAGAAGAGTCCAGCTCAGATTGGGCCTTCTGTAATGCCAGCAGTTGCCTACTCGCCAGATCTTGGCCTTCAGCACATTTGTCCTGCATGGCTCCCATATGTAAATATAAATATGCCGCTACCCTGGCAATCTTGTTGTGCTCATCCTTGGCCTTAGAGGACATATATAGTTCACTCAGGGCCCCATGTAAGGGACCCTGGTCTCTCCATATATCTGACCCTGTTTCCGTGATTTGGGGTGTGATGGCCTGCAACCAGACTGTTTGGTCCTGGTGAGTCCACTCACCTCTCACAAATAACTTATGTAAGAAGTGCTCTCTGGCTATTTTCATGTCTACTAAGGTCGTCATTCTAGAGATTGGTCTCTGTCCTGACTTACAGAAGTTTGTATTTTATTTTTGCAGAACAGAACTTTTCTTGGAGTGTCCCTTTTGAGGAGTGCTTTACAGCGTAACACAGCGTGGTGATCCGACCGGATATGTGTATCTGGTCAGCTGGCACGCTGTATTAATCTGCACAAATGGTAAATCTAACCAAAACGTCCGGCACGAGCCCCCAATTTGTAAGAGGATTCAATTCAACACTACAGCTAAGTCAACGCCTAGTCTATAATACTGAATGAAAACCCTTATTGATATATCTTTATGTCCAGTTCATGCGTTCTGGATGACTACCCCTATATAACACCCCTCTCTTGGAATCCTCCTGACCCCACTGAGCCAAGAAGTAGTTCTGTTTTGCAAGTTAAAAGGTTTATTTGATAATTTAAACAATAGATATATATATATCACACTTTATAATAAATTAATAATTGAATAGCACACTTAATCTGATATGATAAAGATTATCAACGGAGAATCTGGCACCAACACGCTTCTCTATAATCAATAAGGAGTTGACATGAAATGGATAAGGTAGCACACAGGTGAATAGGAACAAAAGAAGAAGGTGGTACAGAATGCTTTATGTAAGCTCAGGTGGATGCAATATTCAATGAATGCAGTACAGAAAATACTCAATTTGATTTCAACCAAACAATGTAATCACTTTTCTCTGGCTATTCACTCCCCCCCTCTTTATGCAATGCAAGGAAATGGGAGGAAAGCACACAGTTCTCAGAAATGCAATCAATGTAATTCAGTTCAATCCCCCCCAAGCACGCTTATAGAAAACAGATAGGAGTTTTGAAAACACAGGCCCAAATGCTTTTATATGTGCTAGCAATGGATGAGAAATATGCTGGAAATGCTTTTAATTCCCTTTCAGAGGTTCAGGGTGAGTGGTATCTAGTTAATATTAGTCCAGGCTCACTCTTGCAATGATTCAGGAATGATTAGCAGGTTAAACAAATTTCTGGCAAATGGAAGGCAAGCAGCAGCAGATTTTTTTACACGTGGAGAAATTTGCAAATCGCGGTAAAATTCGCGAATGCGCCGGGCGCTATTACAGAAGAAATACAAAGACTATCACTATAGTTTTGGGGTCCTAGGAAAGCCTAGGATCTCAGCTTCCAAATGAAAGTTACTGCAAGTCTCTAGCCCAAACGGTTACAGAGTTATGACCGATTTAGTAGAGGTCGTTTTTAGTTTTGCAAATTTTAAACGCAACACTTTTTCAGCTTTAAAAATGATGGCAGAAAAACACAATTTCTAAGCTGCAGTTCTACTTAGATTAAAAATGGATTGAATTATATGATTTTAACTAAGAGATGTGTTCTGAGTTTTGCCGAGTACTCACAAGAGATTTTGAACCGGAAAGCGACTTGGTCACAGACTTCAGTCTGGTCAGGTCTTCCCGAGTTCCGCTCACAGCGCCTGGCCTCTGGAACTGCTCACAGCATCGGGATCAGCACTCTCTCTCTCTGGGTACAGCACTGCTTCTGGATTCTGGAGATTGAGGGATTTGAAGTCTCTGTTTATCTTGGAGTCCCAGTGTTGGCTCTTTGAAGGTTGATGGAGGTAAGTATGGATTTTTCCGGCAGAGCTTCCAGCTGCAGATGGAAATGAAGCTCTCTACCTAAGTTTCAGTAGTCCATTTATATGTTCTGCAAGTGGGTGTGTGTGTTGGTCATAACTAAACCTGCCCCTCTCACTTGTCATTGGTCCAGCTTTCATTTCTCCCCTGATTGGGGGAGCTAAGTTGTGTCAGAGTGATGTCAGCCATTTATGATCTCTTAAAAAACTCCCCTGTCATCTGTGCACCCAAATCTATATATGATCAAAACACATATTTCACAGTTACACAGTTGTTTGAAATTACATACCCATGTCACATATCACATGAGGTATACTCTGTCCCAAATCTGCTGTTTCTAAGAGCTTGCATTGAGAAATGGCACATATTTCACTTTTTAACGGATTTTGCAATTTCTGACATTGACCCCACTTTACATTCATGTGCACAGGGAGTAGGGACATTAATTGATGAAGTTTCAGATTTTTAACATGCATACATTTAGAGTAATATCTACTTTTCCGCTAAAACCCCCCTGAACATACCACCGGTTCTAAAAACCTCTTAAACTGTGGGCAGAAAAATCACAAGAATTATGGTATCATTTATAAAATTTTCACATGTCCGCTCTATGAATGATCCATCTTTTTAAAGTTATGTTCTGGCTCCAAAGGGGTGTGGTTTACCCTCAGCACAAGGTTGAATTTCTGGTTTTTCCAGTTCTGCCAAGCCAGCTTGCTCTCACAGGCAGTGCTCCTCCCCTTTCCTTCAGGAGGAAGCCACTTTTTACGACCATTTACGACTCCTGCCATAAACCATCTGCCTGGGTGAAAGGGGGTTACATTGTTCAGAGCTCCTGTATTCTGTAGGGGGCTCCCCTTAATTCAATTATCAGAGAGATGGTATATCCTTAGTGTGGCCAGCAAAAGGCAGATAGGCCTGGGAACACAGTTGTGACTCAAGTTTCACTCCTGATGGGGGTAGCTGTCAAGCAAAATCAAGTTCCTTAAGCCAGACTTTCAGCTAACTGTCATGTTTTTTTTGTTGCTTTTTAAATTAACTTGCAATTTTACACATGCAGCTAGAATGCTGATTCTAAGTGCAAAACTATGACATTTCAACAGTTACAAAGGCATGTGACACCAAACATAGGTCACTCATTTAATCTAAACATTTTCGATTTTAGTGTCTTTAAATCCAGTGCAACTTAAACTGCTGACTCCATAGCAGTTTTGTTATAAGCATTGTTTTGGGCTCTTCATTTCCCAGATTTTGTAGGCACACAACACTCCATTCTACCAAATGTCTGCTGGTGTCCAGTGAGTTTTTAGATGTGTTGCAATGTTTAAAATAGACATTTTGAGCCTGCCTTCAGAGAAACACAGGGTGGTTTTAAAGCGCTTTGAAGCTAACCGGCGCTACTGTTTTTCCTTTGGCAACCCATTTCCCTCATGGCACCCCGGCCTATCATTCTCGCACTGGTGGGTGGCAAGTGAGGCAACCATTTTGGTGTGCGCACAAACTGCGCAGCTTTCCTGGATTTCGGCGCACATGTGGGTTTTCCGCCATCTTGAATTTTCTAAGCCCACAGCACCAAATGTTGCAGCATGATAGCTTAAACGTGGGTCAGGACACCCAACACGAGACATGGAATATTGCCATGCTTGAGGCAAAATTGCTCCTGATTTCAATTTAATCTTCACTTCCTCAACTCCTTTCAGTAAGCCTATGTCATAGGGGCAAGTGGTCCATACCAAAGTTGGTACTTTTGCCATATCTTCATCGAAATATTCAGGACGTTTCTTTGCTAACATCATTCTCTGCAGGACCTCTGTCTTAATCACCTTGATCCAATAAGTAATGCACATTTCAAATGTCACAAAATGGTCAGATCTGTCATATCCAAACAAATCATCAGTGATGTCAGTCACTCTGCAGACTTCCTCAATTGCAATTACTGTGCTTCATCGTCTACCCTTATCATCAGTTGCATCAAGCTAGGACTATAGCTGCTTCTAAGGCTAACGGGAAAATTGCCCCTCTTCTTCATCCATATGTATCTGTGGTCTAAATAGAAACTCGCCTGGTATTCTCATGGTTCTGCCTTCTAGACCTGGCAGCCATGTTAACAGGATGCATATCCCATAATGGAACATTTTGGGTTCCAATGGTATTGCTCTAGGCGATATTTGTCCTGCGTGTGCCCTGATAATTTCGCACACGTTTAAATAGTGCATTCCCGGTGTTGAACATACTATACCATCATCTGTAAATGAAATAGTCATATTCATTTTTTCATTAAATCTCGTCCTAATAGGTTTACAGGTGTTTGCCTCGGGTAAAGCAGTGGAACCTTCATATCACACTCTCCTATAGAGAATGGTAATTCTTCTGTAAAAGGAAAACGACGTGTTACTCCTGTAAAGTCCTGAGTATTCATCGCATTGCCATACATTGAAAATTTGCCCTCATGTATACACAAGCATGTTGCACCCGTGTCCACTAAGAAGAAATACGCTTTGCTGCCTACAATTACATCTATCATTGGCTCCTCATGAGGATTCAGCGTAATAGATATGACTGAACACATCAAGTCTCCCAGTGACCTGTTCTATTTCAGGTACAACCTCACTCCATCACTCGTGAATGGATTTCCTCCATCACAGTGACACCTCCTCTCCTACGCCTCATAAATTGCTCTGTGTTTGTGTTCTGTTGAAGCTGCATTGGAGATTGCTGTGATTGTCCTTATGGTTGATTACTTGTCACTTGCTGTGGTTGCAAGCCTTGTTGCACTCTCAGTGCTTGCTGCTGCACTGTTTGATCTTGCACAACTCCATTGCCGCTCTGCTGCGAATATGCAGGTGGATTTGACATTCCCTGTCTTGAAAACTGAGCATTCTGTACCATCCCTTGGCTTCTACACATACAAGCTATGTGCCCTGTCATTCCACATGTCCAACATACAAGCGGTTGTCTCCCCATCTGCCCATATTGCATGTTTTGATTACCATTTTGCATATTCTGAAACCCTTGTTGTCCATTCTGAAAACTTCCCAGATTATTCAGCCAATGCCCTTGATCACCCTGCCAACCTCTTCCTCGATATCCCCTTCCTCTTGGAGCATATCCATTATTTGTCTGATCAAACTGTCTTTGGTTATTTACTTGTGGCATGTTCACTGCCTGCTATGGGTTTGATCCACCCACGTTAGTTAACATTGCCCCTTCAATGGCATACTTGGATAATTTTTTCTGCACTAACTTTGCTTCTTCACCTTTTCGTACATCATCTTTTTTGCAATTCCTTTCCTGCAGGAGTCTACAATAATGTGCAATGGTTTACTGAATTTCCGACCATGGTTTTGCTTCTATCCCCACTAATTTCTTGAGCTGTTTCTGCACCTGCTCTGGCATCCCTTAGAATAATATATGATAAAATACAGGTATTGACTTCCCCCAAGCCTCACGTGTTTCCAGCGCCCATGCGTCTTGAACATTTTGAATATAAAGCAGTGGGTCCTCTCCCTCTTTCATCTTTCTTGTCATTATAGCTCCCATATCGGAAGTATCCGGATATATTACTCCAAGTGCTTTCCAAATTGCTGCTCTACAATTGGTAAATGGTGCTCCTTCATGCGCGGTGTTGACCTTAGTCACACCAGGGTAACCTGCCCGTGTCCATATGTCATCAGCTCTTTCACCAAGTATGGCGATTAGAAGACCTTTAATGTCCCCTATAGCTAATGAATTCCCTCCTGTCATTTTTTCTAACTCATGTATCCATTTTCCAGTGCCAGAAGTTACATTCGGGAGTTTACAGTTGAAGTTTTCCCTGTCCATCTGGGGTCATGGTATATACTGTGGCCTGGCTCCTGCCTTTTCTAACAAGGGGAACTGAGATGCTTCAAACTCATTCTCATTCCTAATCATTTGTCTATCTACTGCTGCAGTAATATTCCTATTTCGCAGTCTAACTGGCAATGACCTAAGCCTGCTTACATAGGGCGGGAACTCCCCCTCTGACCATGGGGTTGCCCCTTATGTCGGTCTGACTGTGTCAGTGGCTCTGATGCCTTGGAAATAGGCATCTTTAAATCTGACCATCTTACTTCCTTTTCCAAAGGTGGATGTTCTTCTAGATCACATATATCACTCCTAACCTCCCTCGAGTAGGATTCCCTTTCTTTTTCTGATACTTCTTGTGCCCAACTCGTGCATCTCTTCTCATCATCATCTCTATTTAATGCTAATCTGTCTAAAGACAGCTCCTTCTGTCTCATGCTACCTGAGGCTTCCTCCGTGTCATACAACTGAGTACTCTCGTGATGATCATTTTTTTCCTTCCTTTGTGCTTCTTTCTGGGCTTGCATTTCATGGTATACTTTATCGATCATTTCCCCAAAGCTTTGCGAGTCAAACTCATCTTCTAGATTTATTCTAGACGTACCTGGTAATCGCTCGGACTCGGAAAGAATTTCTCTATGTCGTCCCAGTCTACCCGTGGATTGGGATCTCTTACTTCCCTTTCCAAATACTCAAGATCGTGTGCTCTCTGACTTCTTTTGTGTCCATGTCATCATCGATTTTCTCTGCACTTTCTCGCCTCGTCTCTTATTCTATCTTCCTCTTTCTTTTTCATATCCCTTTGTTCATATGCCCTAAGTATTTCCTCATCTCTTCGTCTCTGTATTCTTGTCTCTCTTATCCTTTCCTGTTCATCGGCTTCTATTATTTTCTCTTTCATCCTTTCTTTTTCATCGGCTGTTCTTCTTTTATTATCACGCTTTCTTTGCTCTTCTGATCTCTCTTGATTTTTAGCTTGCTCATCTTGATATAATTGTTCTCGTCTTTGTCTATCTTTTCTTTTCACTCTTTCAACTCTCAATCGTTCCTCCCTCCCTTTATCTTTTCTATCTTGTTTTTGTCTTGATCTCCCCTTTGTCTTACATCTTCGATGCCTTTACTATTGAGTTTAAGTAAAAGCTGACCTCCCAACCATTCATTCTGTACAAGCACTATCTCATCACTTTTATCCTTATCTCCCTTCCATCTCTTTATTTCTCTCCTTATGTCTAGAGATGTATTTGCTTGATCACTTCTCTCCTTATCGCATCGCTCCTTGCCCCTCGGGACTTTGGAGGTTATATCTTTCTCGCCATCTTTCTCTAGGGCCTCGTCACTACTTTGCGTAGGTGACTCGTATGACGGATTGCTATATCCCATCGCTGCTTTAAGTACTCTTAATGGGTATAATCCTTTGTTATCCTTAGTTTCATCTTTTATTTCAGATGGGGCGGGTGGAGTAGAAGGTTCTTCAGCCTCCTCTTTGCATATATTGAGTATCCAATCTAACGGGGACTCGTCCTCCTTCTTGTGTTCATACATTTTCCAAATCTCTAGACTCGCTAGGCGCTTTTCTAACTTTATTCCTGTATACGCAGCATGCAAATATGTCGTCATATGCTGTAGAACTGCTCTCGATAATGATCCTCCTTGTGGCCATGGCATAAACATTTTGTCTGCGGCCCCTTTAACCCATTCTCCACTGTGCTGTCTAAGTTTGAGCTTGTGCTTTAGTAGCTGTTTGAAAAGATGCACTAACCTCTTCCATTTCTAACTTTTACTTCTCTTTTTACTAGCACTTCGCTTATGCTTTAGTTACACTTTCCAATTTTATGTTCCAATCAACATACACTTATGAGCGAGCACCAATCACTGCAAGCTCCAATCCCATCAAAATGCAAATGTTTACTTTAATCTTGCTAAAAAACAACCATCAAAGTTTAATCTTATTAACAATCACTTTTCACATCTTAACTTCACGTTTCCCTATTACTTAAAACATTTATTTTTTCAACTCTGACATCATCACCCCTTGCAACCACATGAAACAAAACAGACAGACTTGACCGGCTACATGTACATGAACCTCACAATCCTCTCTTAGGACTTGTCTTACCCTCTAAATCCTGCTCTGATTGGAACTTAAGCCAATTCCTTTAAGAAAGTCTTTAAACTAATCTCGTCTTCTGTATGTCCACAGAAGGGGCTCTGAATTAAAGCTTCTGCTAGCACTCTTTAAAATCTAGGAACATGGCGTATCCTCATAGCGTGACTACACCTCACAACTATTTTCCTCATATATTACTTGGCACCACTCAAGTCAATATCTTTTTCCCATATACATATATTTATGTTCTTATTCTTGCATTGTATTTTATACCGCCTCCCTCTGTTACTCTCTGTTATTTAATACGCATGCATCCCTCTTGCCACACTCTTTAGTCTTATTCACTCACCGTTCGCATGTTTTTCGTCTCAGACCCTCGGGATCACTGCCTTCGTTACCGCCTCTTCGAGCTGCTTTCCGATCCGCTTCTCGTAGATGTGGGAGGGGTTTCTATTGAAACTAGGGGTCCCGTCACACCCTCTTTGCAATGATTTTGTCTTATTCTAACCACAATCTACTGTGAGCTTCACGTCCTGTCAGCCGAATGCCAAAGGTTGTGTGATATTGCAGCGACTCTCAAATTACTTATGTCGACGGCCGATGGTATCTTATCTAACCATCAAACTCTGGTAACAAGTTAACTGGTGGCTTCCAGCCTTTAAAGATGAGTAGCAACACCCTGGAGATGGATGGGGATGCAGATTTTAATCAAACATCAATAATTTAGATGACACAAATAGCTTGCCAAACGTTTGTCTGTTTTAATGCAAGTAATTAAAACAGGGAGTACAACAAACACCAGCAATCGCTCGATACTCAACGCTCTCTTCATTTAAGAAAAAAATAAATTTTGTGTCACTACTGACATGTAGACCTGTGTCATTACCAACATCATTCTACGTGGCAAATCACTGAAAACTATCGGGAAGCGGGATTGGTTCTAAGTGAATAACTAAGCATAGGTATTATATCTGTATAGAGTAACGGAGAGGATCTCTGATCTGGTTATCTTCTATATGGAGTCGATTCAGCTTTCTTATTGGTGCAGTTTACGTAGGCGGGGCCAGTGGAGTGGGGGTACTTGGCTCGTCCTCTACAATTGCTTGCATGGATAAAAAGTATATATTTCTACAAAATAGAAGTGCATCAGCTAAGAACTCTGCTGCCGCCAAACATTCTGGCCTATGTTGGCATATGCAGCACATTATAAGCACAAAGTCACTGATGGTGCAATTTCATACAGTACAATTCTACAACACTAATTGGCAGAGCCCTAAACATGTAGGGCCTACTCCATAAGGGATGCAAGGTCATTGGTTGACCTTCATCTGTCCATCTTCGTCCATGTGGGCGCTACTGGGCTCGTCATCCGTGGTAAGGTTGGCCTAACAATTAATTGCTACTTGGAAAAACAATGTTATTTTATCGTTGTAACAATGCACCTGGCAGGCACAGAGCCGAGGTCACTCCAACTCCCACACTTCACCCACCCCCAGACAAGTCAACAACTTCCAAGGCCTTCCACCTTCCTTTTAAGCTATAATTTGAATCCACCCTGCACCTCGCTGCACAAATAATGTGACCCACTTGTGAAGGCGAGACAGCCTTGCTTTCTGTCTTAGTGATCGATGGGGGGTGTAACAGTTTATGGTCAGTGGTCTGGGTTTGGATAGTACTGTGGCATGCGGGAGTCTTGGATAAAAGCATTGCAAAGCTGTATTTCTCTTGTGGGGGTTGTTGGGGCCAGGAGGGCCTCCCCATCTGTTCCGTGGGATGATAACTGCCAAGATGCGCTTTGCTCCCTTCTCATGACCTTGCAGAGCACATTCTTCTCAGAGAACAAAGGCCTGTACCTTCTAAGACAATGAAGGGTTTATGAATTTCTGCCCAGGGTGGGGGTGATGTCTGTGTTTGTGCAGGGGATCTAATGCTAAACATTTAGTGCTTTTTGCAGTGCTTGAGCCTATGTTACAAAATGGCTGCCACTAACTAAGACGGCGTTAAAACTTGCATCTACTATATAGCCTCTAATGCATGCACTGATGGGATTGTGCACCCTCCTTTGTGTGCACCCTCCTCACCCCCTTCTCCCTGGATGTTCTCTCTAGCATTTGTTTCTCATTCGGTATCGCGTGGGGGGGTGGGAAGACCCTCTCTCCTTCCCAACATTCCCACCTTTCGCTAATCCCAAATTAAAAAACTCCTCCGCAGTGCTATCAGTATCTAAATCCCAATATCTGTTGTCCTCCCCTCTGCATACCCTTTCCAAACTTTCTGCTTCCAGATATGGTGGTGCCCCCTCTTTAGGAACCCATGCTGTGCAAACATCCTGTAAACTCGCTCCTCTGAGGTACAGGTCATGTAAATGCATCCCCCATCTCCAGCTAGATTGACCCAGTGCTCAGTGTAATTTTCATGATCTGTGGGGGTGTGGTTATTGTCCCAGGGGGTGCAAGCACTGTACATTGCAGGGCTTACTTGGGTCATTTGTCTGGATACCACTCGCTGTGGTACCGCAAGGTGCTTTGTATGATACCCCAATTGAAACCATCTTCATTGCGCTATTAGGCACTGCTTTGGCACAACATCGGAGACCCTTTTGGCAGGTGCAGTATGGTACCCAGGAAAAAATAATGTCAAAACCAGCCTTCACTTTGTTTTTCAACTTCCTTCTTCATGCACACTTCTAGGTTGCGTACCGCTCCTATTATTTGTGAGGAGGAGCCATTCTCAGCTTTTTCAGAGGCTCGAAGGTGCAACATGAATCCCCGATCTTTTTGCACACACCACCTTCCATCACTGTGAGCAGGTCCAGGGTGCACCTGTTCTGCATGGTCATCAATATCAGGTTGCACCTCTCCACCTTTATAACGTTGAATGCTTGTTCATTGTCATTTACCAGCTATAGCACTTCCCAGCGAACTATTTGCAGCCATTTGACATTGGCTGCTGCTTGAACGTCTCTGCCTTGCTGAAAATTCTATACTCATTGGGTATTTCATTGAGCAGTTCAGATACGTCTTTAGATAGATAGTTAGCTCTTTTCTTCATTCGCAAATTTTCATATTTCTCTTTCCCAGGGAGGGATGCAAAACTCTGGTGCTGGCAACAGGTTTTTTTTTTGGTCTTCACAGGTAGGAAAGGTGGCTGTGGCAAAAGCGATTGGCACCCCATACAAATATTGTTCTGGAATCACAAGTAAAGCTGACTGCTGCATTGCTAGTGAACAACAGCCCCTCCATGATGGTGGGAGTTGCAAGTATGCTTGATGGCCGCACACCCAATAGTCATCCGTCACTGCGGATGTGCCTTTCTTGATATCAGCAATAAGCAGGGTCTTGTTTCAAGGTTCTTTGGCCCCCACAAAGGTAGTTCCAGCACTATAAAAGCAAAATGTGCACATTTTTTCTCTGTGCGCTTTCACTGGTTTCTCCATCGCTTCAGTCCATGTAAGTTTTGTGTTATGCTCAGTCCAGAATGGTGGTAGGTTGCATCCACTCGAGTCAGGATCCCTTCTTCGTATGCTATTAGACCCTCCACCATGCAGATAATTGTGGTGTTTTGCCATTTGTTGTTCATATATTTAAGGCCTTGTTTCAGCAGATGTGGTTGTTTTAAGCAGTGGTTGCTTTTCAGATTATTGTTGCGTTGCTGAAGATCCAGGTCAACTTTGAGTCTCATGTTCTGTGTCAGGAAGGTGCCCTTGAGTTTATATAGCATAACATGGACTAGGCGCTGTGCTTTTAGAATTGGTACTTCTTTTGGCATTAAGACCTTGAGTACTCCTGACACATGCAGTATCAACGAACACACATAACAGCTGCCATTCACTTTCTCCCCACTGAATCATGTTCGTATACAAACTATTGGACAATTCTGGGTGATGCACATCTTCTATGGCGTTGTGACCAAGATTGTCGTTGGCGTCATATTTCGTCCTTTATGCTTGCCACTTTGTACGTTTGGGTCCGCTTCTGTATGCATTAATAATACTAACGATACGAGTGGCATTTGTAAAGCATGTTTTCCGAAAAACATTAGGACATTTTTAAAACAGTAAAGACTTAGTAATATATTCTAAAAATCCAGTACGTGGGCGTGCCTTTTTGTCTTGGACAGAATTGTTGTCGTGTTGAGCCTCAGTGTTGTGCACTAGGGGAGGTAAATACCCAGTTGCATTTGTGTACACATTTGACATATTATATACAGTGAAGTTTTGAACCCGCCCCACCTCCGCTCTCTTTTATGTGTTCCCCATATAAAAGATGTTCCTAGATAAATTTCTAATGTAAACATTGATATTGCAAACACCCCAGCAAATAAATCCATGGCACACATGCACGAGTTAGAAAATCTAGATATGAGACTATAATTATCACATTTATTAATATACAATGAGTAGTTTGGGAAGGCTGGTTCAATTTTTGTCTCTTTCTGAAAGGCAAAACATAATGCACACAACAGGTATGGAGAGAGAGAAAGAGAGAGAAAGAGAGAGAGAGAGAGAGAGAGAAAGAAAGGGAAAGAGAGAAAGAGATATATATAGAGAGAAAGATAGAAGGATATAGAGAAAGATAGATGGAGGGTGCAAGGGAGGATCCCCTGTGCAAGTGTACCTGTTCTAGCAGCTGTGCGTGTGCACGGATTGGGGAAGATACAAAGTGGTATGCTGGTACTACAATGGGAGATTAGGTAGATACTAAGTACCAGTCTTTCAGGGTAACGGGGCAATGTCCGGGGGCGCTCTTCGAACATCAGACAGGTGAATCCAATAACATAGTTCCTTGAACTTGACCGCAAGAGGAGTAGAAAACACAACCTCATAGGATCAATTGAACTGCGGGCTGTTCCACTTGCAGAGGACGCTCTGCATGTAGATGACTTCTCCTGGCAGCAGAGGTTGAGTGGGTGGGGAATCAGTTGTGGCAGTTGTGGCACCTAGTATGTCTTCTGATTGGGATGTGCAGTCTGTCGGGAGATACATTTAAAGACCTGTGTAAGGGATGTTAAATAATCTTTAAATTCATCTCCTAAAAAAGCAGATGTCCTATGGGCATCTAACACCCACCTAGCAGAAGACAGGGGTGTATGCATATGATGACCATTGACCAGCTCACGGGGTGATAATTGGTGGTCCTTGCAGGGCTGTGTGTGCAAACTAAACAGTGCCGCTGGTAAGCAGTGCATCTAGTTTTTCTTCAATGTGGTGCAAAGCTTAAGCAGTTTACTTTCAAGGAGTCTGTTTATCCTCTCCACAATGCTGTTGGCCTGGGGGTGATAAATTTTGCACATCCGGTGTTTAATGCCAAGTAATGTGGTTATCTCTTTAAATAACTAATTGAAAAAGTGTGTGCCATTATCTGATCTTAACAGAACACATACATGCCATGGAGGGAAAAACTGGCAGACCAGAAATGTAGCTGCTTATTTGGCATCCGGTCATGCACAAGGTAAGGCACTGTGAGTCTGGATGTAATGGTATTGAGAAAAATGCATTTTTGAGGTCCACTACTGTGAAGTGGGTCGCTTCCTTGGGGATGCTACACAAGATCGTGACAGGGTTAGGGAGCACATGAAACTGCTGCTGTACTATACTAAGGGGCGTAAATCCTGTATCATTCTCCAACCGTCCCCTGTTGCCTTGTTCACAGGGTAGATGGCCTTGTTGCATGGGGAAGTAGATGGTACTATTAATCTTTGTTTGAGTAGGACATAGATGGTATCCTTAATTCGCTCTTCTGCCTCTCTGGATAGTGGATACTGTTTCACTCGGGGCAGTACTGCTCCTGGTTTCAGTGTTATGTATACTGGGTCACTCCCAGTAGGAGCCCTACTTCATGGAGCTTAGTGGTCCACAGTCTTTCAGACATCTGTTCCAAATCTGCCTCAATGAAGGGGGGCGGCCATCAGGGGATATTGGACCTTTCAGTACCGTACCATCATTTCACAGGTGATACATATTGCTAACAAAATCTCACCGTCGTCCGGCCTGTCTCCAAACAATTCTGTGTCAGGTACCGTGGGGTCAATACAAAGCACCATTCGCCATGCAAATCCATCCAGGTCTGTTACTATCACAACAATTCTCTTTGGAGAAACCACCGGACCTTGCAAGTCTAGAGGCAGTATACCTGCCACCAACTTGGGAGACACCACAGGACAGAATATGAAGTCTGTGGGCACTCACCAACAACCTTTGCCCATCTGAGGCACCGTCTCCACACTGTTATTCCATACACAAACATGTCTGGTCTACGCAAATCCCACGAACCACCACCTTCCCTCCTATAGCATGTATTATCACCATTGCCCTTATGGTGCACATTCCCAATGTGGCACAAACTATGCACACTCTCTGTGAACGAGATAGTCATGTTGAGTTTGCTGAGCAGGTCCCTGCCCAAGTTCACTGGAGAACTTTCAAAATGTAGTAGGGGGGCTTGCACCACCTTCCCCCCTATTTTGATGGTAATTTCTTTAGTGTATGGAACCATGGAGACAGCCCCAGAGAATCTCTGCTTTTCAAGAGTTTTGCCCGAGAGCAGGAAATCTCCCTCACTGATGCATGATTGTGTGGCACCTGTGTCAACTATGAAAATGAAGTGTTTGGTTCTTATCCCTGCGCCCACCAGGGTTTCCTCATCGGGGCGGAAATCACAGATAGAACTGGGCATGCAAGATTTCTCTGTGGGCTGTCCTAGTCAGGGTATGTGTTTATCACGGGGGACACAAAAGCATTCCCCCCCACTACACTGGCCCCCCAATAGGCTGTGATGGTGCAGTTAGGCACAGAGTCATATGTGGGCACGTTTCCTCTGTGGTGGGCATTGGGCGGGGGCATGCTCTGCTGGACTGCTTGCAGGTTTTGCGTCGCTGCATGTTGGGGTTGTGGCACCATCTATGGGGGCTGATAGGGCAGTGGGGTGTATGCCAACTCTATCTCAGCTTGTATGGAAGTCGGCACTGGGGGGGAGAGCTTTGCTGCAAGGGTTGAGTTGGTGGTAATAGGTGGTGTATGGGGTGTATCCTGTTCCTGGTCTACTCCTGCATTCTCTTGTGAAATGTCCCCACTGGTTATCTTCTATATGGAGTCGATTCAGCTTTGTATGATGCCACCATTCATCCTGGTCATTCAGTTTCTTTGTTTCATCTGGAATCGCATTCAAATGGCCATCATATTGTCTTGGATGTAGGTATGGTTTCCTCAATGGGTACTTTGCTTCCATATTCTCTTAGGTATAGGTATTCTTATGGGTACTGCACAGAGTCGTTGCTCTTCTTCCTGCTTTCTTATTGGTGTAGTATACGTAGGCGGGGCCGGTGGAGTGGGGTACTTGGCTCCTCCTCTACAACTGCTTGCATGGATAACAAGGATATATTTCTAGAAAATAGAAGTGCATCAGCAAAGAACTCTGCTGCCGCCAAACATTCTGGCCTATGTTGGCATGTGCAGCACGTTATAAGCACAAAATCACTGATGGTGCAATTGCATACAGTACAATTCTACAACACTAATTGGCGCACCCCTACACATGTAGGGCCTACTCCATAAGGGATGCCAGGCCATTGGTTGACTTTCATCAGTCCATCTTCGTCCATGTGGGCGCTACAGGGCTCGTCATCTGTGGTGAGGTTGTATCAATTGCTACTTGGAAAAACAATGTTATTTTATCATTGTAACAATGCACCTGGCAGGCACAGAGATGGGCCCGGGAGGAGAGCCGAGGTCATGCTAACTCCCACACTTCACCCACTCCAAGACAAGTCAACAACCTCCAAGGCCTTCCACCTTCCTTTTAAGCAATAATTTGAATCCACCCTGCACCTCGCTGCACAAATAACGTGACCCACTTGTGAAGGCGAGACAGCCTTGCTTTCTGATCTTAGTGATCGATGGGGGGTGTAACAGTTTATGGTCAGTGGTCTGGGTTTGGATAGTACTGTGGTATGCGGGAGTCTTGGATAAAAGCATTGCAAAGCTGTATTTCTCTTGTGGGGATTGTTGGGGACAGGAGGGCCTCCCTATCTGTTCTGCGGGATGATAACTGCCAAGATGCGCTCTGCTCCCTTCTCATGACCTTGCAGAGCACATTCGTCCCAGGGAACAAAGGCCTGTAACTTCTAAGACAATGAGGGGTTTATGAATTTCTGCCCAGGGTGGGGGTGATGTCTGTGTTTGTGCAGGGGATCTAATGCTAAACATTTAGTGCTTTTTGCAGTGCTTGGGCCTATGTTACAAAATGGCTGTCACTAACTAAGATGGTGTTCACACTTGCATCTACTATATAGCCTCTAATGCATGCACTGATGGGATTGTGCACCCTCGTTTGTGTGCACCCTCCTCGTCCCCTTCTCCCTGGATGTTCTCTCTAGCATTTGTTTCTCATTCGGTATTGCGTGGGGGTGTGGGAAGACCCTCTCTCCTTCCCAACATTCCCCCTTTCGCTAATCCCAAATGTTCAAACTCCCCTGCAGTGCTATCAGTATCTAAGTCCCAATATCTGTTGTCCTCTCCTCTGCACACCCTTTCCAAACTTTCTGCTTCCAGATATGGTGGTGGCCCCTCTTTAGAAACGCATGCTGTGCAAACATCCTGTAAACTCGCTCCTCTGAGGTACAGGTCATGTAAATGTATCCCCTATCTCCAGCTAGATTTACCCAGTGCTCAGTGTAATTCTCGTGATCTGTGGGGGTGTGGTTATTGTCCCAGGGGGTGCAAGCACTGTACATTGCAGGGCTTACTTGGGTCATTTGTCTGGATACCACTCGCTGTCGTACCGCAAGGTGCTTTGTATGATACCCCAATTGAAACCATCTTCAATGCGCTATTAGGTACTGCTTTGGCACAACATCGGAGACCCATTTGGCAGGTGCAGAAGATGACCAACATGAAAAACGATGACAGACATCAGCACCTTCACAATCACCCCTAGCCAGTATGGTACCCAGGAAAAAATAATGTCAAAACCAGTCTTCACTTTGTATTTCAACTTCCTTCTTCATGCATACTCCTAGGTTGTGTACCGCTCCTATTATTTGTGAGCAGGAGCCATTCTCAGCATTTTCGGAGGCACGAAAGTGCAACATGAATCCCCGATTTTTTTGCACACACCACCTTCCATCACTGTGAGCAGGTCCTGGGTGCATCTGTTCTGCATGGTCATCAATATCAGGTTGCACAACTCCACCTTTATAACGTTGAACGCTTGTTCATTGTCATGTACCAGCTATATCAGTTCCCATCAAACTATTTGCAGCCATTTGAGATTGGCTGCTGCTTGAACGTCTCTGCCTTACTGAACTTTCTATACTCATTGGGTATTTCATTGAGCAGTTCAGATATGTCTTTTAGATAGTTAGCTCTTTTCTTCATTCGCAAATTTTCATATTTCTCTTTCCCAGGGAGGGTGCAAAACTCTGGTGCTGGCAACAGGTTTTTTGTTTGCTCTTCAGATGCAGAAAGGTGGCTGGGGCAAAAGCGATTGGCCTCCCCATCCAAATATTGTTCTGGAATCACAAGTAATAATAATGATAATAATAATTTGGCATTTATATAGCGCTACAAACCCTCAGGTATCTGAGCGCTGCTTATTATCACCCACGGTGTGTGGTGTTCATTTATCGACCTCGGAAGGATGAAAGGCTGAGTTTGGCCCCGCCGGGATTTGAACCTGCGTTAGCAGGCTCTGCACAGATGTCAAAGCCAGCACTCTACTCGCTGTGCCACTTGACCAGCTGACTGCTGCATTGCTAGTGAACAACAGCCCCTCAATGATGGTGGGAGTTGCAAGTATGCTTGCTGGCCGCACACCCAATAGTAATGCGTCACTGTGGCTGTGCCTTTCTTGAGATCGGCAATAAGCAGGGTCTTGTTTCAACGTTCGTTGGCCCCCACAAAGGTAGTTCCAGCACTATAAAAGCAAAATGGGCACATTTCTTCTCTGTGTGCTTTCACTAGTTTCTCCATTGCTTCAGTCCATGTTAGTTTTGTGTTATGCTCAGTCCAGAATGGTGCGTAGGTTGCTTCCACTCGAGTCAGGATCCATTCTTCGTATCCTATTGGACACTCCACCATGCAGCTAATTGTCGTGTCTTGCCATTTGTTGTTCGCATAGTTAAGGCCTTGTATCAGCAGATGTGGTTGTTTTAAGCATTGGTTGCTTTTCAGATTATTGTTGCGTTGCTGACGATCCAGATCAACTTTGAGTCTCACTTTCTGTGCCTGGAAGGTTCCCTTGAGTTTATATAGCATAAGATGGACTACACGCTGTGCTTTTAGAATTGGTTCTTCTTTTGGCATTAAGACCATGGGTACTCCTGACACATGCAGTATCAATGAACACACATAACAGCTGCCATTCACTTTCTCCCCACTGAATCATGTTCGTATACAAACTATTGGACAATTCTGGTTGATGCACATCTTCTATGGCGTTGTGACCAAGATTGTCGGAGGCGTCATATTTCCTTTTTGCTTGCCACTTTGTACGTTTGGGTCCGCTTCTGTATGCATTAATAATACTACCGATACGAGTGGCATTTGTAAAGCTTGTTTTCCGAAAAACATTAGGACATTTTTAAAACAGTAAAGACTTAGTAATATATTCTAAAAATCCAGTACGTGGGGGTGCCTTTTTGTCTTGGACAGAATTGTTGTCATGTTGAGCGTCAGTGTTGTGCACTAGGGGAGGTAAATACCCAGTTGCATTTGTGTACACATTTGACATATTATATACAGTGAAGTTTTGAACCCTCCCCCACCTCCACTCTCTTTTATGTGTTCCCCATATAAAAGATGTTCCTAGATTCATTTCTAATATAAACATCGACATTGCAAACACCCCAGCAAATAAATGCATGGCACGCATGTACGAGTAAGAAAATATAGATATGAGACTATAATTATCACATTTATTAATATACAATGAGTAGTTTGGGAAGGCTGGTTCAATTTTCATCTCTTTCTGAATGGCAAAAAATAATGTACACAACAGGTATGGAGAGAGAGAGAGAGAAAGAAAGGAAAAGAGAGAAAGAGATATATATAGAGAGAAAGATAGAAGGATATAGAGAGAAAGATAGATGGAGGGTGCAAGGGAGGATACCCTGTGCAAGTGTACCTGTTCTAGCAGCTGTGCGTGTGCACGGATTGGGGCAGATAGGAGTGGTATGCTGGTACTACAATGGGAGATGAGGTAGATACTAAGTACCATTCTTTCAGGATAACAGGGCAATGTCCGGGGGCGCTCTCCGAACATCAGACAGGTGAATCCAATAACATAGTTCCTTGAACTTGACCGCAAGAGGAGTAGAAAACACAACCTCATAGGGTCAATTGAACTGAGGGTTGTTCCACTTGCAGATGAAGCTCTGCACGTAGATGACTTCTCCCGGCAGCAGAGGTTGAGTGGCCGGGGAATCAGTTGTCGTGGCAGTTGTGGCACCTAGTATGTCTTCTGATTGGGGTGTGCAATCTGTCGGGAGATACATTTAAGGACATGTGTTAGGGTTCTTAAATAATCTTTAAATTAACCTCCTAAAACAGCAGATGTCCTATGGGCATCACCCACCTAGCAGAAGACAGGGGTGTATGCATATGATGACCACTGACCAGCTCACGGGGTGATAAATGGTGGTCCTTGCAGGGCTGTGTGTGCAAACTAAACAGTGCCACTGGTAAGCATTGCATCTAGTTTTTCTTCAATGTGGTGCAAAGTGAGGAGTTTGTTTATCCTCTCCACAACGCCGTTGGCCTGGGGGTGACAAAATTGTACACATCTGGTGTTTAATGCCAAGTAATGCGGTTATCTCTTTAAATAACTCATTGAAAAAGTGTGTGCCATTATCTGATCTTAACACATCGCATACACGCCATGGAGAAAAAACCTTGCAGACCAGAAATGTAGCTGCTTATTTGGCATCCGGTCGTGCACATGGTAAGGCACTGTGAGTCTGGATGTAATGGTATTGAGAAAAATGCATTTCTGAGGTCCACTACTGTGAAGTGGGTCGCTTCCTTGGGGATGCTACACAAGATCGTGGCAGGGTTAGGGAGCACATGAAACTGCTGCTGTACTACACTAAGGGGTGTAAAACCTGTATCATTCTCCAACCGCCCCCTGTTGCCTTGTTCACAGGGTAGATGGCCTTGTTGCATGGGGAAGTAGATGATACTATTAATCCTTGGTTGAGTAGGACATAGATGGTATCCTTAATTCCCTCTTCTGCCTCTCTGGATAGTGGATACTGTTTCACTCGGGGCAGTTCTGCTCCTGGTTTCAGTGTTATGTATACTGGGTCGCTCCCAGTAGGAGCCCTACATCATGGAGCTTAGTGGTCCACAGTCTTTCAGACACCTGTTCCAAATCTGCCTCAATGAATCAGGGGATATTGGACCTTTCGGTACTGTACCATCATTTAACAGGGGATACATATTGCTAACACGATCTCACCATTGTACGGCCTGTCTTCAAACAATTCTGTGTCAGGAACCGTGGGGTCAATACAAAGCACCATTCGCCACGCAAATCCACCCTGGTCTGTTGCTATTACAACAATTCTCTTTTGAGAAACCACTAGACCTTGCAAGTCTAGAGAGAGTATACCTGACACCAACTTGGGGGACACCACAGGACAGAATATGAAGTCTGTGGGCACTCACCAACAACCTTTGCCAATCTGAGGCACCGTCTCTACAAACACTGTTATTCCATACACAAACATGTCTGGTCTACGCAAATCCCACAAACCACCACCTTTCCTCCTATAGCATGTATTTTCACCATTGCCCTTATGGTGCACATTCCCGATGTGGCACAAACTATGCACACTATCTGTGAACGAGATAGTCATGTTGAGTTTGCTGAGCAGGTCCCTGCCCAAGTTCACTGGAGAACTTTCAGAATGTAGTAGGGGGACTTGCACCACCTTCCCCCCTATTTGTATGGCAATCCCTTTAGTGTATAGAACCATGGAGACAGACCCAGCGAAGCTCTGCTTGTCAAGAGTTTTACTTGAGAGCTGGAAATCTCCCTCACTGATGCATGATTTTGTGGAACCTATGTCAACTATCAAAATGAAGTGTTTGGTTGTTATCTCTGCGCCCACCAAGGTTTCCTCATCTGGGCGGAAATCATCGATAGAACTGGGCGCACAAGATCTCTCTGTGGGCTATCCTAGTCAGGGTATGTGTTTATCACGGGGAACACAAAAGCATCCCCCCCCTACACCCGCCCACTAATAGGTTGTGATGGTGCCGTTAGGCACAGAGTCATATGTGGGCACGTTTCCTCTGTGGTGGGCATTGGGCGGGGGCATGCTCTGCTGGACTGCTTGCAGGTTTTGCATCTCTGCATGTCGGGGTTGTGGCACCATCTATGGGGGCTGATAGGGAAGCGGGGTGTATGCCAACTCTATCTCAGCTTGTATGGAAGTCGGCAGAGGGGAGTGCGAACTTTGCTGCAGGGGTTGAGTTGGTGATAATAGGTGGTGTATGGGTGTATCCTGTTCCTGGTCTACTCCTGCATTCTATTGTGAAATGTCCCCACTTTCCAAAATTCCAACATTGTGATGGACCCATGCCCCATCCTCTGGGCCCCATTCCTCCAGACCCCCCAAACCTCCTCTTTCCCCTTGCACCCCAACACTCCCGTGTTGTTGTCCTCCTTGCTGCCACTCCGTGCCGGGATGTTCAGGCACCGCTCCCCACTGTCCTTGTCCTTCTCCTCCTGGCCAAAATGCAGCTATTCTCACATCTGCGGGTACTTGCATGCTCACTGTTGTCTGTCTGTAGAGGTGTAGGCACCATCCCATCTACAGCTATTTTAGCCAACTTTCTCTGTACCAGTTTCGCTTAATCTGCCTGCAGCCATTGCACTGTTTCCTTTTCACATTCTTTTATTTGTTTGCAGTGGTGTATTATTATTGTATGAATTCCCGCCCACTCTTTCTATTCAATACCCACTACTTTATCTAGTGCCTTCTTCACTTCGTTCGGTAAGCCCTTTCTAATAACAAAATACAAAAGAGGAACTGATCAGTCCCACTAGTTCCCCCTTCTCTACCCTACACATCTCCTTAATCTTAATAATGTACTGTTAGGGGCCCTCATTGTTGGCCATAGTATATTGCATGATGGATTGTAAGTCTGGGTTATCAGAGTACGTCCGCCGAAGCGCATCCCAGACCTGCACCCAAATGTTGTTAAACAGTGCTCCATCATGCTCATCGTCGTCTAAACATACTCCTGGGTACCCCGCTTTAATCCACACATCCCCAGTCTGATATCCCACGATCAACACCAACAAGCTTTTCATATCACCCACAGCCA
The DNA here is from genome assembly GCF_040938575.1 of Ambystoma mexicanum. Lineage (NCBI taxonomy): Eukaryota > Metazoa > Chordata > Amphibia > Caudata > Ambystomatidae > Ambystoma > Ambystoma mexicanum. The sequence goes on from NC_090922.1 coordinate 1,425,359,370, forward strand.
GGGTCATGCCTGTTATCTGTTTCTCAAATGCATCTAACCACTTCCCAGCCCCAGCTGTTAAAGGCGGTAGCGCTTTAACCAAATAGTTTTTTGTACATTTGTGACCAAGGCACATACTGCACCCCACCCATGCCCTTGTGTATCAGGGGCATCTGCAAGCCTGTTCCCTTCCCCTCCTTTCTTCCGGCACTTCCCTTTTGGCCAAACCTGCTCCTTATTCTTTCGTCCCACAAACTCTCCACCCGAGGTATTATTTTGGATGCCTGTAGTACCTCCTCCTCACCATCACCCTCCTACTCATCTGTGGTACTCCACCCGTCTTCTCCCGGATCTCTGTCTGGACATCTACTTGACCTAACCGTCCCATATCCTGTGCTGCCTGCCTGCCACCCTCACCTTCTTTCTTCTCGATATACACATCCTTTATTGCTGTGCTGCCCAAGTGAACAAAATATCCCCTCCCTCCATTCATCTTACCGTCTCCCCTTTGCTTTCCCTTCACTCTGTTCTGGTTGTAGCAATGCCAACTCTACTCACGCTGATTCTAGTGCTTCCTCTTACTCTTTCTGCATATTCCCTTATATTCTGTCTGTGTCCCACCCCCGTGCCGGTGTATTCCCTTCCTTCCCTTCCTTTCGGTTCTGCTTGCCTTTGTACTTTGCTGCTAAAAATGTGGTCATGTGCTCCGAAATTCCCTTATTTTGAGTGCCCTGCTCTGGCCAAGAGCAGGGTATCCCCCGTCGTGTTTCTACCACCCACCGCTTATGATATTTCCTGAACTTCTCTCGGTACAAGGGTAAGACCGTGTACATGTATTCTAGAGGGGTCTCCCCTTGCATTATATCAATGTGCATGCTCTAAAACACGGCTGCACTTCCAATCGCATGCTGCGCATGCTGCAATTGTCACAGTAAAAAAATCAGTCCACTGTCCCCACCTCCCGGTCAACCCAACTTAATTTCCCTCCCCTCCCTTTCACACACAGCCAATGTTGCACTCCACTCACTCAAAAACCCACTCTATTAACCACGCCCCTCCTCGGACCGTCACCGTATCCAAAATCGTAAAACACTAGATCAACAAGCTAAAACAACAACCACTACTGTATCCGAGCCCAATAATTATGCAGGACTCCTACTTATTTCCTTTTTTCCTCTGTTACACAAAGAAGTGGTACCACCTTCTACCCACACTCAGTGAGGCTCTGTACACTGCTGTTTTCCTTTCCGTAATGTCCTCCTTAAAGCAAAAGACCTTCTCAAAGATGCTTGTTATGTTCATCATAGGATGCAGAGGGCCTCATTATAACCCAGGCGAGATGGGATTAACGGCGCCGGTAAAGGTGCCGGCGCCGTCAACCCTGTCCCGCCTGATTATGAGGTCCCGCGAGGGGAGAAGGGAGCAAACAACGGGACGCTCGTAATCGGCCCGTTGTTTGCTCCCTCGCCCATTCCCATTCAGCCCTATGGGGGCTGAAATGGGAATTGGGAAGGTCCGGGCCCGGGTTCCTAGAAGGAGGAATTACCGGGCCCTCCGAACTCGGAATGGCCCGGTAATTCCTCATTCTGGGAACCCGGACCCGATTTCTGCGGCAGCCATGCCACCAATAGCAGCATGGCTACCGCCAAGGTCGTAATGAGCCCCAGTGTATCTATTTGAGACAGAGAGAGAGAGAGAGACAAAAAGAGAGCAAAAATGAGAAAGAAGGATTGACAGGTGACAATGCGAGCCAGGGAAATGGGGCTTGTCTACAAATGGCATGGGGTAGGAGTGAATGGTTGCAGGCTGTTTTTTCCTTTAAAGGCATGCTCCTTCCTCCTCAAGACTAATCCCCTGCTCTCTATGATGTCCTACGATCTTACACTACATAAGAAATCCCCAACAAAAAGTTGCCACATGCCCAGCCATAAGCACATCAGCATTAAGTGCTCCTATTTTGCACTATCACACTCTCCCAATTCAGCGGCTAATCAGACCCAAAGTGTAGTGTTTGTAACAATATATTAAGAGACCACGCTTAAACTGGGGAGTCCCCTCCCCCACTCAGCAATATGACCACAACAAACTGATTATGTTGGTTCCCCTATCACTATCTATGACTCATATAGAGCCATGTAGATCCCCCCCCCTGTGCCAACAATGATCCAAGAACCAGGCCGGGGTATAGAGAGAATATATATTTATTTTAATTATAGGTTCAATAAATCTTGCACTAAATGCCTTTTTGTAATAAACAAGTAAATATTACATGATAAGGTTTAGATTGAACACCAATGCACAGTTTTGTTTTTAAAACAAGTTCACATGCAGTCCTTTGGACTTTTTAATTCCCTGCACACCTGACATTTAAGAATACTTTTCGTGGCTAGAACCGTTCTTCCTCTTTCACCTGAAAGCAATACAAAATATTTCTGCTTTCAGGGTCCCTTATTCACTCTCAGGAAAGAGTGTATATTTTTCAGTGGAGAATTATATTGATTTCACTTTGCAAAGCATTCGCTCCTCCGCATCCAAACGCATCAAAAATGCAGGCATCAGTTATATGCAGCACCCCTCTTTTTAAAGACAAGGGGCCTCATTGCGAGTCCGGCGGTAACCTTGCCTGAAATTCCAGCAGGTTACCGCCGGACTCGTATTACCATTCCGCCTCCGTGATTCCAGGAATTACCCGGGAATTCCGGAGGCGGAATTCGGTAAGTCCCCATTCCCATGGAGTCGCATAGGACTCCATGAGAATGGGGAAGTGGAAACACTGGCACTGGCCTGCAGCGGGAGGTGGTAAACCTGGCAGGTCTGACCCTCCCGCCTGCAGGACTCGATATCAGTCGGTCCGGAAACAACGGTGGCAGCGGGTTTACCGCCACCGTTATTTCCGGACCAAATGACTCGTAATGAGGCCCAAGCTCTTAGGAGTGGTGACCGTTAGGAATTTTGTTTTGGGACAAGGACACCCCCTTTCTTTAACGGCAAGGTCTGGGAGTAGGGGCAGTTGGGAATTTCGTTTTGGGACAAAAATACCGTTGTTCTTTAGAAAAGGCTGGAGTTAACAGGAAAAATAAAAGCACCCCAAATACAATCCCCCCGCGTCAATCTATTTGGGAGATAATTAAATGAATAGTCAGTCAAATATGCTAAGGGTCTATGCAATTGCCCCCCACCCACTATTAAGGGAAAGTATTAAGGCAGGCAGGTCCCCCACACACTTAGTTACATTTTCGATACTCTACTCACATTGGAAGCTTCTGTTTTTGGCACTCAGGGAACGTCAGCAAGGCCCCTCTTTGGACAGCACAGGGTCTGGTCAAACACTTCAGTCAACAAAAGTCACCAACATCCATCCCTCATTTGACTCTCCTTAATCATAGGGCATGGTCAGCTTTAGGCTTTCACAGTTGCTGCCTCCCGGGCAAGGTTAAGTCTCCATCAATTTGAGACCTCTCTACTCTGGTAATATCAGGCAGCTGCGTCAGGATGCACCCATGTAGATTATGGCAAGTCTCCTTCAAGATGTTTGGCAGCTCTCTCCAAGATGGTTTTTAGGCAAGTTCCTCTCTGGCTGGTGCAGCCACTTTTTAATTCAGAAATCCCAAACCTGAAATATTAAGATCAAGAGGTGTTTGCTTATTAGCCATGACGTTTCATTGGACCATCATAGTCCTCTCCTACCCCCAAGGATCAACTCCTCTCAGCCGAAAGGCCCTTGGAGTTCTATGATTGAAGTTGCAGGGAGGCCACGACATCTGTTCCAGTTTCTAGGCCTAATGTTGACACAAGCCTGGGGTAGATGTATCATCCTTTGTTCCCTGAGGGCTAATGGGTGCTGAAGAGATTCTATCTCTCTAACCAGATGGTCTCTGACTTCCTATGACACCAGAAATTCCTGTTCTTCAAGAGCCGAATTTTTCTGCACGGGCTTCAAAGCAAAGGGGGGATGTCACTTGAGAGTTTTGCCCAGCAACCTACAGTCATGTCTTTCTTGAGCTCATAAGAGATTTCCATGTTGCATTTGAAAGAAAATAGTATTTTCAATTCATGGCATATCTTTTCCAGGTAAAGCCATTTATTTATTTTAATAATTTTGCATCTCGCCATTATTGTTCAATGCCCTTCTGAATCAGTGTATTTTTTTGTTTCAAACAGCTTTATTTTTTCAATGGGGAAACTGAAAATGAAACCCTGCTGTTCATTTTGTCATTTACAATGTGCATTTTCATTTAACATGATGTCAGTTTCTGGGTTGAAAAGTACGGCTTAGTCATACAACATATAAAATATTAACATGGCTTTAAATTTCGCATGCAAGGCCCAGTATGTACTTTTAATTTTCAGGGTGGACAGCATTTTGATGTTTGGCAGTTCCAATGAAAAATGCTGCTTTTTGTCTCTCATCCAGCAATGTAATGTGCCATTCCCTCCTGTAATCTGTTTTTACTTTTCAGCATTGTCTCGGGAGGATAGCTCAGGTGCAATGTGCTCACCTTGGAAGCAAGACGACACGGAGCAACACAGGTTCGATCCCAGGATCGTCGCTTAGAAACCTCTGGGTTTTAAGTGCGTTATAAATAAACAATGACATCATATCATAGCATACTCCTTGTTTCAACTGCAGAAGTACAGGTATTTGAATTTTCTGGGCACCTTGGCTATGTTAAGGTTTTAAGACTGCTGTGTCACCTTTCCACTGGACCTTTTCCATAGGAACAATGTATTTCTCATTAGAGGCCTAACATGGCTTTCAAGTTATGACATTCTGGGGCTGTCATTAAACCCCACAGATCCTACTGGTTCTTTTATCCTGATTTCTTGTGGGAAAGAGCACAGAAGTCCTTTTTATTTAGAGCATGTTCTGCTCATTTTGCTTCCTTAGGGAGTGGGCACTGTGGACTCCTCCTCTGTGTTTTTTGGCGTTCTGGGGTATGTTCCTGGAACCCCGTCTTCTCTTTGGTTTTCCTTTCTTCTGGGTTCCTGGGGTCCTCGCCGGACTCCACTCCTCTGGTTCCACAGGCTGGAAGATAAGGAGGTTACTTTTCTATAGAAAGGAATAAAAATAGAGGTTTAGTATTTTGTACAGAACTCATTCCCTTGGAAATAAAGAATTAGAGAAACACCATTTAAGAAAAACATGGAACAACATTGAATAGAATTACAATACATGGATTACATTTTAAATAGACATTTTCACAACCATACTTTTCTTTTTGATGTTTTTCTTGGAAATTAAATTAGTCACTGCTATGTTTTATTCTCCATCCAGGGTATTCATCCTTACCTCTCATTCGTCAGATGGTTCCTCCGCTTAACCTTCCTTGGGCTCCTAAATGAGTCGTAAATCTTGTATGGGATTACAGCTTTTCAACTGATTGACATGGACCCATTTCTCTTCTGTCTGTTCTCCTTTAGGGATGCAGATCTTATAGACAACAGGGGAGATTTTATCTAAAATTTCAAAGCTACCGTGCCAAGACGGAGGAAATGTCCATTCCTTGGTCTGAGTCCTCTGAAAATTGTACAGGTACACCAGGTAAACCCGATTAGATACCTCGTACGTCTTCTTCGTGGTCTTTAAATCATAATGTCTTTTCATTCCTTCAGCTGACTTTTCTAAATTGCTCTGAGCATAAGCAAAAGCATGCTGCAGGTGCTTTCTTAGATTTCTAAAGTACTCATGAGTGGTGGATGCATTTATCAGTGTCTGCTCCTGAGTGCTATAAAGCAGCTGTAACACCTCCTCGTCACATAAATGGTGATCACCTTCCTATGAGGGTCATATTATTTCCTGAATAGCCAGATATGGTCAGTGCCAAAGTGGCACACCTTTGCAATTGAAAAAATAACTGAAACATTGAGGAGAACAGAGAGTAGGATTATATGTTGTAGTGTTATATAGACTTATCTTGCCCAGTACATTTGGTAGCCTTTAGCTTATTTGAGTTTTACTGAACCCTGAGTATAAGCATTTTTTATAATGTGTTACTATATATCGATGACGAGGATTGTGGGGGTGGGGTACCGAACTGCAATTCTGGTTATTATGATAAAAAAGAAAGATAAAACCAAAGTATGGCTGAGTAAGAATAAGAACATTCTTGGACCCATTTTGGCTAATAATGCTGAAAGGAAACACTGCCCACTTTTCACAGCTGTCATCCTTTGTTCATTTACACTGCTCAGAAATATCTAGAAACGTGGGGCCTCATTAAGAATTTAGCGTATTTACCAGTGGTAAACATCCAAAACCAATGTATCGTTAACACAGGATTACTGCCTTCAAACTGGAGGTAAATCCTCCAGATTCTGTAGTGGTGGTGGTAGTCCCTATTTTGGAGTTCAATAGGATTCCATTGGGGTTTGGAGGAATATACCCTAGTGGTAGTTCCGCCAGTGGTAATTGCTCCACTTGTTTGGAGGTAAAGTGGGGTGAAAGCCCCCCCCCTGTCCAATTTCTCAGATGGAAAAGCTTGGAAGCCTCATACAGTACAGAGATCACACCCTGAACTGAAAATGAAAATGCAAACTTCGTTAAGAGAGGGTACGTGTATGGAAACCAAGATTGTAATATAAGTGTATGTCACTATCATTCCTACGGGCTGTATGATCCAAAAGGATCCAAAAAGGAGAATATAGAAAAGGGATGAAATGGAAAAATGAAAACAGTGAAGTAAAGACAGATAGCAGAAGGACGCTGACATACTAAGAGCAACAAAAGCCTCCATGTGTCTAGCTAGCAAGCTGATGGTGAATACGTCTAAAAAATACAAGGGACCCCACGGACATCCATCAGCTGTCTATAGAGCCGTCAGAGTCAACATAGTGCAGGTAAAACAGAGTCCCAACAGGATATTCAAAAGCCAATTAAATATAAAGATGAACTCAGCAAACCTTCTGGCAAGTTAGGAGCGCAGAGGCATGTCCAGAGGTCAAGCCAGAAATTTGAAATAGGAAAGTAATCATTCTGATGGGTGCAGTTGGTGCACAGAATGCATTTCCACAGTTTACCCTACATCCACGCTAATCTGGGCAAGGCCTTTGGATGAGCTCCTGCCTGTTGCCAGCCTGGAGGAACCCTACGGAGGAACCCAGAATCGATGGACTGTGTCCATTTTTAGTGGACTAGGAAAACACTGAGACAGGATAGCCTTGTGGGAGGCAGAAAGAGGCGAATGCAAGGGTATGTTTCTGTAACAGAAGAGGGTCTGTTATTGTCACCTCAACAACAAAAGGAATGGTAATGTATTTGTTGAAAATCACAAAAAATTCTCTTGCAACAATTCTATCAAAGAGGTCCATCCAACCCGTCTTGAGAGTCTGATCACCATGGTCTTTGTCTTCAGGCTCTTGGTTTGCATGCATTTTCAACCCTTGTTGGCTGAGTAAAATAATAAGCCTTCTGCAGACGGTACATCCAGACTTTGACAACTCAGCAGATCTCCTCCAGCAAGCAAATGCACTGGGAGAGTCTTCTCAGGAGTGACTCACTCTCCCAAGCTCTTGCGGTGGAAATTAAGGTGCACTTCATTGGTTGACCACCTTCCTGCTCTACGGTCCTTGTACCTCCTGGCTGACCCCACCCTTAGAATGAGCTAATTATTTTCCAGTGTGATTGCAACATCTTGTATCTCCTTCCACCTCCTCTGTTTTCTACCCTGGAAAGGCATAGTCTTCTGGAATAACCCTGTTTGCCCTCTCTCCTCCCTCCCCCACAGGTATAGTAGCAGTATCTCCCTTATAGCTCTTTTTTCTTCACCACAGATCTTAAAGGCTTTCTCCTCCATCTCCCTCCTGGACACTTGATATCATGTTGCAACTTCTCCTCTAACCTCCCCAGAATAAAGTCTTTAGATGGTATCAATTCTTCTCCGACTTCCTCACAACTTTCTCTCAAGCTCTGATGGTCTGCCTTATCCACTCTTCAATAATTCTCCTCTGCCTGTCGACACCTCTCTCTTCCTCCAAACACCTCCAAAATCTCCCTCCTCCTCGGCTGGTCTGCTTCTTCCACTTCCCAACAACTCTCCTCTCTCTGATGATACCTCTCTTCCTCCATTCTCCTCCAGACCTTTCCTCCACCCTCCACTTGCAGTCTTTGCAGTACAATTTATTTTAATTACACTCCATCAAATTTCTTCCTCCAACTCTGTCACGCCCCCCGGTTTCCTAGGGCATTCTTATGTCCAGGGGAGAAGCCCGTGGCGTTTGGCCTGGCGTTTACAGCAACGCCGACGACACCGCCGGTAAACAACTACATCTCCCAAGAGGACCGTGCCTGCAAGGAACCTTTGGAACGTTTTCACTTTCTTTTGCGTGCGTTTCACGCCTCCTTTGTATTCACTTCCTATATCTGGCCACGCCCCCAGTAAGCCGGTGCTCCTAAACCGTTGCGTTACACGAGCTACGCTCCTGGGATAAGTTGTTCTTTTTCCTATTCCTTGCTTACCTTGTTGCCGAATCATACCTTTGCCTTGGACCTGGTTATCCGTTTTCCTGATTCTGTCTTAGACCTCCGTTTGATCTCCTCCCCTGCTCGACCACGGAATACGCACCGGACTTGCTTTGGGTTCTGCTCCTCATGTCTGGCTCCCGGCTCCCTTCAACCCCGTATTCCTCAATCGCTCCTGGCCATCCGCTCCCCGAGCGAAGAAAGAAACACCCTACATCCAGGCGTTCGAGAAATCTTACACCACTTCTAATTTCTCCCTGAAGTGTTGTTTACCGCGCTAGCAAGAACGGCGCTGTTTATTTACACCCGGTGAATTTTTGCTTGACCTTTTTTGTTTGTTGGTTTTTTTGGGACGCTTTGCTGTGCTCATCACTTGTTGGTTTTTGGGACGCTTCGCTGCATCGCTCTGCCTCTTTGGACCTTGGGACACTTGGCTCCTGGCTTCACTCCTTGGATTGTGGGACGCTCTGCTGTTTTTTCCCGCTCATTTGATTTCGGAACATTGGATTTTGCTTTCACTCATTGGATTGTGGGACGCTTTGCTGTTGACATTACTTATCAATTATTGGGGGGAAGTCTTTGATCCCCCTTCTTTCAAGAAAGAACACTTCCTCTGACCTTCACTCACTCCCAGTCTTGTGTCTTAGCACAAGTAGGTATTCCGCTGGAAAAAAGGAATACACAGGTAAGCTTGTGGGTCTCGGAGGGGGTAGAGGGACTGGAATTGTCAACAAACGGTATGTAATATTTGCTTTGTTTGTTTTCTTCCCTCTAGTTCCGCTGTGCGTTCCGCCTTTTTGCCTGAGCCCTTGGTCTGACAGGTGTTCTTTTCCCTGCACGCTGTGCTCTCAGGAAGGAAGTCTGAATTACTCTAGCGGCATCTAGCCCAAGTGATTCCCCAGACTGATCGTGGAACATACGGAGTGCGACAAACTCATACTCTTACGCCTGACACTGACAGACTGAACTGCCCTCCCCATGAGTCTTGCTTAATGATATTGAGGATACCTAGGGACTGAGAGCTGTTCTGATATGTGAGTGGGGCGTGGGTTGGCTGTCATGTGATTTGGAAGGGGGCTGGCCTGAAGTTACTTGAAGGCCCACCACCATCCTGGATTCCATAAGGGCCATGGGTCTCTCACTCTGCCTGGATTCATTGCTGACCATGTCTGCATTAATATGTGCCCCGCGGCTCCCTGAGGATGTGAATCTGCAGTTAGAGAATACCCTGGAAAGCCTGGGAAGTAGTCTGTTACATTTAAACTCCTTTTGGTAGGGGTAATTTGCAGGTTTACTGGAAAAAAGGGGCTTGTTTGTTTGCTTCGTCACTTGATCTGCGCCAATCACTTCCTCGTTGTTCAAGCACACTTTTGTATCTGTGGGGCCCCTTTGGGCTGCACAGGTATTCGTCACAAAGTAAAAGAGATTCTTCAGCACCAGTGCCAAAGGAAGGAATATATTTCCTCACTCATAGCGGACTTCCAATGTTGAAACATGGTGCCTTAAAGGGAATGGTATCCTTTCAAACACTGAATGCGTGGGTCCGGGTAGGCGGCTTGAATGGCTCTCTAAGTGTGTTCATCTCATGCGAAGGACTCTCTCTAAGGGTTTTGGGCAGCCACCTCTCTCTGTGGCGGTCCCTAGTAGGGTCACTGGTGATGTGGAGTGCGAGGGCACCTTGATTGCGCCCTGGGTGGTACTGCATATCAACATAAGCAGTGGGGAGAAGAATGCCCCATTGATTATCCCCTTAGTGGTCTTGAATATGTGTAAGGTGGTGCGGGTGAGCCTTCCTGTTACTGACCCCTGCCTTAGGGCCTGGACCCAGTGTGGGTGGTCTGAGGATTCCCATACACAGCCTCCGAGGCTAGCATCCACTAGTTCGGGGTGGTACCTGACGCCTTGACAAGCCCAAGGTTAGGTAGGCACAGTCCATTCAAATCAATAGTGCATCCGAGCCGAAATCCTTTTCCCTGCTATATGTTGTTATCGCAAATTCCTGCCACCCTAGGTTCTGCGTACAATTCAGAGGTCAAACCTTTCGAGGTGAAAGTTGATTGAAAAATGCTTTCCCAAACCTTGGGAGGCTTACAGGCATGCTCTACTACTTGTCGCCCAGTGTCAGACAGGGACATATCGAAACCTATCCGCCTAACTAAACTAAGATCCAATGTGCATCTTTCCATAGACTTCTTAATTACCCAATCACCTAAGAGGCTTCCCACCTAAGACTTTAAAAACCCTGCTCGGCCCAGGGTAAAATCACTGTTAGTAGTTGTGTGTGAATGGTGAAGGACAGGTAACCATCCCTTGCCTTTTGCTATGAAATCCCATGCTTCCATAGAGACTCTGGCAACAAAGTTGAGATATAAAATTGGAGTCTCCGATTTCTTTGATAAACATGGTTGAGTCCAAATTTACTGGCCGACAATCTGCTTTTCTGGAAACAGCCTTTTCTTTTCAGAATATGTGTTGTGAGTGGCATGACCATATCAGGGGTTATTTGAGGAATGGAGGGCTACCTGGGTACAACCAGAGCCAGTCCTGGAATCCATGGCCCTCATTACAAGTGTGGCAGTCCGGAAATAGCTGTGCCGGCTGCACCATACGGGCACCCTTTTCCGGACAGCCGCACTAAGAGTCATGGTGCCGGAAACTGTGCCCGCAATTGAGATACACAGTCCCACCATTGCCGGAAGCACCATGACCCCGGACAGCGATTGCACCTGAAACACTGGCACAGCGGTCGTACGACTGCATTCTGAGTACCGCCAACATAGAAAAAACAGCATGAAAATGCTGGTGCCACAGTGAACAATACGCCGGAAACATTGGCATCGCAGATTTGGCTGAAAACAGTCTCAGGTGTGCAGCAACAGGTCACAGGTGGCCATAAGCAGCCCAGCTGCACACCATGAGCACAGCGAATGCTTAAAAGGACCACACCCCACACACGAAGGACCACACCCCAACACAACCATGCTGGCAGCTGCAGTAGCAGTCATGGAGCTCGGAACCTTCATGCAGGGCTACAATATTGGCTAGAATTCGAAGAGGTAGAGGAGGCGGCGGGGATGCAGGAGGAGAAGGAGGATGATGATGGCCATGCACATGCACAATGACCAGGAGGTAGCATCCCGCAGGTAGCACCCCGCAGGCAGCCGCCCAGACCCCGCCAAAGGGCCACACCCTGGAACCTGAGTGCCGCACAGATCCACACCCTGTATCGGCTGGACCGAGAGACCATTACCCACATAGTTGAATTGATGCAGGATGACATCTGGAGCCTAATCAACATCATGACTGTCGTACCCCCCCTTGCTAAAGGTGGTATCAGTGCTGCATTTCTTGGCTACCACCACCTTCCAACAAACCTTGGGAGAGCTACACGGGTTATCCCAAACTTGTTTCTCCTAGGTGCTATTCCAGGTCCGGGGATGCCCTCCTGCAGCATATGTCTGACTACATAGCCCTCCCCAGAACACCTGCCCAGGTGAATGCCACAAAAGTGGGGTTCCATGCCCTGGCAGGCATGTCCAAAGTGATTGGTGTGCTGGACTGCATGCATGTTGAGCTGATGACCAGACATGCAAATGAGGCAGTCTACTGCAACCGCAAACTGTGCCACTCCCTGAATGTGCTGGTTGTGTGCGATGAAGACCTCCTCATTACCAACTGCAGTGCATGTTTCCCTGGATCCACGCACAATTTTTGGTGCTGCGGAACTCCACGCTCTCAGGGTACATGGTGCGACACAGCGGAGAGCAGACCTGGCTGTTGGGTGAGTCAAAGTACCATAGCATGTGCACTGTGGAAAGGGGGAGGGTTGCCCACTGTCACCAGTACATGTGCATAATGCAATGTCATGTACACAGATAACATGCATGAGTGGGAGGGCATGTCTGACATGTGGTGGATGGGCAAATGGGGCACACCCCATCACAATTTGCGCACAGATGGACAGGCACATCACATGCACTACAGGTACCAGAATGTATTTCACCCATGCCTCCTACCGCAGCATCTACACACTGTGCATATCCCCCACCACCTGTGTCACATCCATGTCAGAGTAATGTACCCCACAGCGTGAAGCCAGATCACATGTCTGTCACAAGTGCACATACCCATATGCATGTGACATGAATCCAAACAATATTGGAACCCAGATTAATGACTGGGAGAGATGACAACTGCAAATGCAACCAAAAGTGGCACACGAGACGACGAAAGTAGAGACCTCTGTTGCCATTGGGGTGATGGGCAAGGTGGGTGTGAAGTGGTGGGAATGTGGCCGCAAACCCCCCCCCTGCATTACAATGTACCGGATACTAAAGTCATCTATGTCATTCGCTACGCCTTGCGGCAATCCCATGTGACACAGACCAACATACAGATATGGCTCCGTTGACACTACCATCATAATGACTTTGCCCCATTGTGTCCCTCCCATGCAGGTGATGGGGGATACCCATTGATACCATGGCTCATGACCCCTGTCAGGCATCAGCAAAACCAGTCCCAGCATGCCTACAACCGTGCACACATGCGCACACGTTACACCATTGAACAGACTTTCGGACTGCTGAAGGCTTGGTTCTGTTACCTGAGTAGATCTGGGGTGCCCTCATGTATAGTCCTGCGAAGGTGGGCAAGATTGTCCTGGCCTGTGCCCTGTTACATAACGTGTGCATCAGGCGCAACCTTCCTCTTCCCCCAGACATGGACATGCCTCCAGCGGAGGTGGACGAGGTGGTGACAGTGAGGATAAGAACCCATTGCCACATTGCAGGATGACATGGATGGGTGTGATGTACATTATCAACTGATCACCCGCTACTTTTAGGCACAGATCACATGCACATGGACTAAGCCATCAACCACAATGAACACTGTACAGCAAATTAAACTCTCACGTAAATAATGAATGTCCAGTCATGATTTTCCATGTAACGCCCAGTGTATTAACATGAAAGAATAAATTGAACAGGTGGACCAACAACGCCTTCCAACTATCCCCCAACACTCCCCAACTATCCCTCCCCCTCCCCAACTATCCCTCCCACCTCCACTCCCCCTACTCAGCTATCCCTCCCCACTCCCCAACTATCAATCCCCACCCCTCCTCAACTATCCCTCTTCACTCCTCCTCATCAACTATCCCTCCCACCCCCCCCTCCCACCTCCACTCCCCCTCGCCAACTATGCATTCACATCTTGTGTCACACAGTCAATTATGTCTCAGCCCAAAACACACCCATAGCACGCCTGGCCAGGGTCTATTTACGTGGCAGCTGCTTGCCACCTGGACTGCCCTTGTGGCCTGTAACAGCCAGGCGCATAGACCACCGCCTTGGGCTGCCCTGGTGGGAACTAGCGGGCATGGCGCTTGTGGGCGGTGTATGGGACGGCTCACTGGTCAGTGGATCCAGGACTACCTGCAGGGTCATAGCCAGTGACTCACCATGGATGACATGATGCTTTTGCCCTCGTGGACACTCCTGCCCATGAGTACAATAGCGAACGTAGCACATCAGACGGCACATGCACTGCGATGCCCAGTGGCCTGCACAATTTCCCACATGAGCTCGGCCTCAGTCGGAGCAGGGCTGCCTCCACCCACATAGGTGAGACTCCTCAAGGTGCTGCTGCACCAGGGCCGATAATCCCTCCTGCCTTTCCTCGATGCAGCGCAGACTTCTGTCCTTGTACCTAGGGAAGGGCAGGCGTGCGGGGCTTGACAGGTCCATGGGGCTGAAGTCTGGCTGCTTAGTCCGTGGTGTCCCCCATAGTGTGATCTGCATCATCAAGAGCCTCGTTCTCTCTGCAGTCAGCCACATAAGTATGATGCTGCGGGGTGGGGGTGGTCTCGGTCCCCCTGCCATTGCCCTTGTAGGCAATTTTGCCACTGAAGGAGCTGCCTGGGTGTTGGGGGCAGCTGTAGTGGGAACTGCTGGGGCTGCCTGGCGGTGTGGGCAGCTGTAATGGTCACTGCAGGGGCTGCCTGGGTGGTGGGAGCAGCAGTGACAAAGCCAGATGCTGTAAGACCACTAAGAAGTTCAATGGTGTGAGTACACTCCAGACAAGCACCTCTCTCCAGCTATCTCTCCCTTTTGTGCTGCACCCCATAGAATACAATTGAGTACTATGATAAATTCTCTCCAATTGTACACATAGCTCCTCCCCCTTTTCCTTCTCATGTCTTCCTGTTCATCTTATCTTTCCTCTGCACTCTTCCAAACTATCTGCCCGGCTTTCCTCTTCCCTACCACTACTGCATGTTCTATAATACTCCTTGTTTGCCTCTTTGACAGGCAAAGCGCTTCAGCACCATAACCTATGGCATGTGGCACTACACAAATGTAAGATAACATAACATAACAATGATGGCTCCCTGTTTGCCATAGTGATGAAGTTTCCCCAATTAAAAAAGGATGTCCTAGGCCTTGAAAGCTCCTAGGGATGATATACAATACTTTCAGGATGAGCCGCTGCTGAAATAGCAGCCACTGGAGCTGGCAGAAGAAGGGAAAGACGTGATCTCTAAGCCACGCCCCATTTGGATATAGGTCTGCGGCATTATGTTACAACTGCAGGCCCTTAAGCAAAAAGGCTGGGGTACTTGGGATAAGGTCACAGCCATGATGCCGCCTGGAGGAAATGGTGCTGTTAATGCCACAGTTTGTTTGTCATGCAACAGGACAGGGAGACCTTTCTGATGGATCCACGCATGGAAAAAGCAGGAGCTCATGGCGGAGTAAAGAGAGAGGCGAGGGGCAAAGGCGTATCACTGGAGGCCAAACAGAAGTGTCCTATAGGTCCTCACTGGCCTCCACTTTTGTTACATTTTAGCCTCTATCTGTCCATCCACTCATGAATGGCCACTAGGCCACTCTGAAGATGGCTGGCTGTTGATACCCTACACCGGTCTCTCCGAACAAACATTTGTGCATTGAGGCTTGGGTATAAAACTAAAGGTCAATATAGTGGATCAGTTTACACAGAGACTGGAAGAAGATGCTTAAAAAATGTGGGGACATCCAGGACCTCTGGGAGAATCCACAGAGATTTGGAAGATATTCAGGGATCAAAGGAGCAATAGTGATTGTTTACAGCCAGAGAGGAAAGATTTAAACCATACATAGGTGGGACGCATACTAAATGACCTTTTCACAATTGACCTTGGGAGAATTGACCTCGGGAGAATTGACCTAATTTAAAAAGTCAATTAAGACATATATGCGGGGGGAAAACCCCCGAAACCCCCCGCAACTCCCCACCCAATTGCCTTATATTATTTATAATCCAAAACCAACCCAATACATATATATAATATGTAAAATAATATAAAGGTCAATTGTGCAGAAGGTCAATTAGAACCACTATAATTAGGTAAATTAGGACAAAAGGTCCATTGTAAAAGGTCAATTTGGGTAATACCCATAGGTGGACCTGCCTACCTCAGCTTCACTTTGCCTGTGAAGAAGCAGGGAATGACCAATGGTTTGAAAGGTCATAGAACGTTCCAGCAATATCAAAGCTGTGACAGCGTTGCCAATCAAGGGTATCTATGACTGAGATGAGCAGTATGCCAGTCTTGTTGAAGTTTATATAAAGCGGCAATGATCACTAGTGATCATGCACTCAGTGACCTTGCCGAGCACAATTGAGGATTTGTAAGTAAATGTAGAATTCTGGCTGTTTGTAGGGTATCAGGTAATATTATCCCCACCAATAATATCACCATATATATGGTTGTGGGGTAAGGCCATAGGCAATAGTATTAGTGGGGATAATTGGGACAATGGGTTACGGGGTGTCCCCTGCTCCATTAAAAAATTTATGGGGGTTGCGCGGGGGTCCCCCGCAGGTTCCATGGCGATATTTTTGTAGGGCGATATTTTTGCGGGGATATTAACGCATGGAACTGTTTGAAGGCTGACGGCACAGTGCCTGATTCCTAAGGGGAGTTAGCAATCTGGCGACAACAGCATAAAGGGTGGCCTGATGTTGCCCAATCATTCTCCCAGACCCAGGGCTCTTACAGTGATAAAAGATTTAACAGCTTGCTTCATAACGGGAAAAATGAATGAGGTGAGGAAACTCCGGAGAGACAATCGGGGTGCTAAAATTAGGTGAAAAATTATTCCCAGTCCTATTTTGCTCACACATTGTAAAGTTTTGTCCGAATAAAAAGGGCAGTGCTTTGCATAGTGTGCCAGAGGCTGGGGCAGTATTGACTAGGGTTGGAGATGAGATACTCAACAGCAAAACATGCACAAAACAGCAGCAGTAACCACTTCAGCTGT
This sequence comes from Ambystoma mexicanum, assembly GCF_040938575.1. Classification (NCBI taxonomy): domain Eukaryota; kingdom Metazoa; phylum Chordata; class Amphibia; order Caudata; family Ambystomatidae; genus Ambystoma; species Ambystoma mexicanum. The sequence continues at coordinate 1,425,376,116 of NC_090922.1, forward strand.
ATATGCCTGGCATGTGTACGCGCCAAGACATATGCCATCTTTTTTGCATTGATGGAGTTGCCCTCTGCCTAGTCACCAGGAATCTCAGTGGCACATGGCATCTTAATTATGGCCGGCGGCGGCCAAGTAGTGGAACCCCTTGTGGGCGTCCCAAGAAAGAGAGTCTGCAGGACTCCATCAGCATAAGCCAGGCATAGACATGGTATGGGTGCGAGGGGAACAATGAAGTAATATAAGTTGCCCTCGGTCCAAGATCAGGGAACCCATGAGCATTAGAAATGTGTGACAGGCACCTACTCTGATGTTCAACCATAGTGAGCATCCTCCATCTCTGTGCATGATCATTAGCTTCTTGCACATATTGAGGGTGGGCAAGTGCTGCTCTGCTGCTGCAGCAGACATTTCCTCATTCATTTTGAATAGCTCTTTACTGGAGATCTGTGCAGACAAGTTATGGATCTGTACATTGGATTTCTTTGACCTGGCCCTCTCAGCTGTGCAGCCATTTGAGTCTATAGGGCACTTAGAGTGGTCAGTCAGCCATGTTGCTGGACCCTCTCTCTTGTCTCTCCAGTGACATGCCTTTCCACTTTACCTGCTCTCTTTCCTCTGACAGGTATTGAACTTGTGGGCAACGAAGTAGTCTAGGTTGTCGAGAGTGAATGCAACCTTTCCTTCAAGATGACACTGTATGAATGATGGGGGGTGCCTTCTGTTGCCAGGAGACCTTGAACTAAACGAGCCTGGGAAGCTTTTGTTTCACTTTCTTCTTGGGGCCTCGTTCTGAGTATGGTGGCGACACTAAAATCATGTTGCATTTTAAATATTTCTTATTGTTAAATACATCCTGAGCTGGGATTGCATGGACAGTTTGCAGAATGGGCTACATAGGAATTACTGATTATGTTCAATATTAGTAATGTACACCATGCAGTACTTTCTATGCACCCCAGTTCCCAATGTATTCTAGGCTGATTTAGTAAACCCTGTTTATTGGGTAAGCTCTCTCTCCTTTGACTGCACTTATTTGCACTTCCCGTTGGACTTTCAGTTTACTTCGTAGCTTTCAAAGTCACTCAGAGGGCCTCATTAAAAGTTTGCCGGTATTTCTTTTGGAAATAATGCTAAATCCAATCGCCAGTTCTGCATGGTTACCACATGCGTTAATGGTCCACTTGATTCAGAGTCATATGGTTCCTTCCATTCGGCCCCCTTTTGGAGTCCCACATCTGAAGCACTTTCTCTGCGGGAGCAGTAAACCATGGGTAATTCAGGAATACCACTAGTTTCAGAATCACCACCTAACCCTTAATGATCCCCACGGGTCTGAGAAATTCCAATGGTTCCAGTGGCCTCTTTTTTAGTCTGGACAACGTTTGGTTGCCTTGCCGTTTAGCTATTGACAGTCTATTTCTTCTCCATCTGTCCTGGATTGTGTGGCTGCAGTCACTGGAGGGCCTTCTCAATCTGTGCAGGACTGGGGCAAAATCCCTTAGTTAAGTGGGGGTGTATTACCTCTTTCAGCCACTTCCTTCTCCTCTGTCCCAATATAGAGCCCCTGACCTGTTCCTTCCTTCTGCTTCATCTTCCCTTCTCTAGATCTTTCCTTTCTCCAAATCCAACCTCTCCATTACCCACTTTGTTCTCTTCCTCTTCCTCATCCTCGTCCTTCCCTTCCCTCGCCGTTACATCTTTGCCCTCTTCCGCTTCCTTCTAGCTCACTCTTCACCTCTTTGCTTCTTGAACACGCTGTTGTAACTCCCCCATAATCCTGTTTTAATATTGGTTGGTTTAGTTGCCCAGGTTTGTTTATGAAGTAAACTGGATCATCTGGGGCCATGCAAGGTGGGGGGCTTGTGATGAGTTCAGTGCCTGTCCTTCCGCCACTCTCCCATGTGTATCCAGCAAAGTTGTTATGGAGTATAATGGTGCCTCAGTGCCTCGATCAGAGCTTTTAAAAGGTGTGTCTGCTCTGACTCGTATGTAGAGGCTGGGCCAAGAGAGCGGCTGCCCGGGGCGCAGAGGGAGAGGCACAACAAAGGCAGGTGTGAATGTGCCTCAGGACCGCAGAGAGAAGAGTGCTCTAAAAGAACATGTGCCTTTGATGCCCAGTGGCTATGAAAGGCAATCAGCATGCTACCTAAATGTCTGGTGTGAATCACTGGAGCCAGGATGTGCAAACTAAGTGGGTTTGCAGAGTGCTAATGTATGCAAAAAGAAAGCAAGCAGGCACTGTAAGGCTGAATCTCTACCTCTAGCAGGAACTACAGGGTGATATGAGCTTCCCCACTGCCCCAGTCAGCAGCTGACCATCTATTCCCCGTTCGTTGTCTAGACAGGAGTCTTCAGAGTTTGAAAGTTCTTGTTAAACACAGTACTGGGCCTCATTATAAGTTTTTTCGGTCCAGTAACAAACGGTACTGGTAAGCTTGCCGGTACCGTTGTTACCGGACAGGCAAACTACGAGGTCTGCTCGCGGGTGTTTTTCCGCTGACTATTTCTGCTGGTTATATCGGCACCCTCGAGGTTATATCGGCACCCTCGGATAAACCGGCACCATTCACAAATGATGCCGGTGCATCCGGACTCCCATTCCCATTGACTCCAATGAGACTCAAATGGGGAGTAATTATTACTGGCACCCAGCAATGGGGATTTACCGGGTCCGCCGGGGCTGGAATGCCCTGGTAAATCCCCATTGCCGGGTGCTGGTTAATTCATGGCTCCGGCGGCATTTCTTTTTGTTCATGTTCCTGATAAAAGCCAAGCATTTCGCAGGTCTGGTCCTCAAAGCCACTTCCGTTCACAGATCATCCACAGGAGTGCAAAAACAGGATCAAAAATACACACAGAGTCCTGAGATCATCACAGGATTTCCCTGGCCATGCATGAGAAGGTTATGCAGTCCTGTTTGTTTCCTTTGCATCCTGGGACTTGTAATGTTCTCTAATTTCTCATTGAAAAAACCTACAAGCCCCAGAATTCAAAGAAAAAGCAGGACTGGCTGTCCCTCTCATGCATGGCAATGGGCAACTAGAAATCTACACTTTAGATGAGCAGTGAGCTTTGGAAATGATGCCAAAAAGTTAAGTTTATGCCGCACAGATATGATAAAGGGGCAATTATCTGGCTTCCCATTGACAAGAGAATTCTCTTCAAATCTAAGTGTATGGTGCACCAAGCCTTTTATCAGCTTGGGGCAGAATATATCCAGGAAAAACTCCTACGGTATATGCCGGCTCGCCCCCTGCACTTCAAGGCTGCCGTTCTATTATCTGTTCCTCTAAGTGAATGTACACTTTGCTTGTAAACTTGGGGAAGAGTAAATGACGCCCCTACTCTGTCCCTTGCCAAAATGCACATTAACAAAAATCCATATAATAATCGATTGCCTCCACTTCCTCCTCGTCACAGTTCTTAACTCTATGAAGGAGTTATCCTTCACATCAGACCCTTAGAGCATTTGTTTGTCTGACAGTACTTCATCTCCTATGTACCTTCACTCTTCTTGAGCGACGCTCTCTTCGTCCCTCCAGGCCTGGTCCTCTCGCTGATGTTCTTGAGGTGCCTTCTTGAAGAAAGAGGTGTTTCTCACAATGTATTTGTCAGCTCTTTCGGCTGTGACTATAGAGCAATTCCTGTTAATGACGATGAGGGGTTGAGTGTCAAATGGCGGTTCTCCTTTGTGGGAGAAATGTGCTTCAGGGAAACGCTGTCCCCAAGGTGTAAGTGCAACTCCCAGGCTCTGCGTCTGCAGTCAGCATACGCCTTCATCCGGTCTTTCGCTTCCTTGTCCCTTTCCCCTACTTCACGGTCGTTTGCTTCGCGGTCTCCATTCTCACAGTCATGGGGCATTCTTGTGCAGACTGGGCGCTCAAACATTTGTTCTGCTGGGCAGGCTCCCATGGTGTCATGTCATGTGTTTCGGTAATCCCGCAGGAGTTAATATAACTATCCATTAGGCATGTGCATGATGTTAAATATCCTGATACCCCTCTTGACATTCGCCATAAAATGTTCTACTGTCCTGTTTGCCTGGGGCCATAGCGGGTGTGACATTTCTGTGGTGAAAGTCCAAGTAGCGTGCAACGCCTCGAAAATCGTGTTTGGTGAAACGAGGCCCATTGTCCGACTTCACTACCTTCGGAATGCCGTATGACAAGAAGATCTGATCTAGTGCCGGGATTACCGCAGTGGCTACTGCAAGTTCTAGGGTTGCATCCTCAGCTGTGCATCGCACCAGCTCATCCATGGAGATGGCCTGTGGTCTGGCATGATGTACGATGTAGTTGAAATAGTCACCCGTTCTGCTTCTCGAGGGTTGTGGGCCTGGAGAGGGTGACGCAACAGGAAATCAGACGGATTCTCTTCTTTTCCCAGCTTGTGCACTGTGCTAAAGCGATATTCCTGCAGGTGTAGGCCCCAGCGAGCAATGAAGGGGTGGCATTTGGGCTGTGGGTTTGCCATAAATTGTGACTAAGGCCTGATGGCCCATGATAATGGTGAACGGTTTTCTGTATATGAACAGGTGGAAGTGCTTTCAGGCCCACACTAGGGCGAGGCCTTCCTTCTCAACCTGCGCATATCGTTGTTCAGCTTCTGTAAGGCTCTTGCTTGCATATGACACAATCTTCCTTTGGACATGTGCACTGCTGAGGTATTGTGCTAGGATGTCACTAAGCCAACCAGGCTTGCGTCGACGGTCACATCTGTGTATAGATTTGGGTCGAAGGACAGCATGCAGACTGCTGCATTGATTTCCTTCCTTACCTTGGCGAATGCTGCCTCTTGTGCTGGCTCAAATGGATACTCGTGGTCATTCCTAGTCAGTGCTCGCAGTGGGGTACTGGTAGAGGCAAAGTCAGGGAAGTAGCATTTGCAATTATTTCTTTTTTAACGCGCTTAATACCAGTGAGTGGTTTCTAAGCGTGGGATAGAGATTCAAACCTGTGTTGCACTGCGTTGTCTTGCTTCCAAGACTCACGCCTTGCCCCTGAGCTATCCTTCCTCACCAATAGCTTGCCAGTCCCAGTTCTTGGGCGACGTTCGTTGGGCGGGGTCTTCTGTCAATGCTTTGATCTTGTTAGGGTCTGGTTCAATGCCCCCTTCTGAAAATATATGGCCAAAGAATTTAAGGGTGGCTTTCTTAAATGCACACTTCTCCTTGTTGACTGTGAGATTCGCCTCACTGAGGACTTTGCAAACCTTCATGAACGTTGCGTCATGGGCCTCCTGTGATTCCAAAGATGAGAATATTGTTGCTGTAGTTAATGAAGTGTATTATGGGGCATATAACTTTCCAAATTACTTCCTGGACTATTTCTACAGCTAACTAGATCCTAGAGTTCAATCGCTTGTAGCGAAATAGCCCGAGGTGTGTTGTGAACATCATGATATAGCAGGATTCTTCGCTAAACTCAACCTGGTGGTAGCCCTTATTCAGGTCTAGCCTGAAGAAGACCTTGGAACCCTTTAGCAGATGCATCATATCGGTGATGCGTGGGGATTGATGATTATAATAATTATAATTGGTTTTATATAACGTGGTTAATACTGAAGAGGTTTCTCAGCGCAGACCTGGGATTCAAACCTGTGTTGCTGTGCGTCATCTCGCTTCCAAGACGAGCATGTTGCCACTGAGCTATTCTACCTGTGCTCGCACAGTAATACATGGTTGGGACTGTGCATGTACACGCACAGTTGTAGTTGCCCTTCAGGGCCTTTCTTCGTAATGTTATGTTACATGCATTTGTACAGCGCATGTACGCCCTAGGTGGAGCAAGAGGGACAGCGACACACAAGGAGCCAAAAGCCTAGAACAGAAGTGTTTTCAAAGAACGGCGGAACACAGAATGGTCATTCATGGCTCACAGGGCTAATGGGAGGTCGTTCCATACCTTTGCAGCCATCACTGAGAAAGCCTGGCCACCTATGCAAGCTAATCTGGTACAGATAGTAAAAGGGCAGCCTTGAAGCGCAGGGGGCGAGCCGGCATATACCGTAGGAGTTTTTCCTGGATATATTCTGCCTCAAGCTGATAAAAGGCTTGGTGCACCATACACTTAGATTTGAAGAGATTTCACTTCTCAATGGGAAGCCAGTGAAGTTGTCTCAGAAGTGGAGACATATGTGAATGGAAAGCGGGGTGCAGTACCACTCTGGCAGGAGCATTTTGAAGCAGCTGAAGCCATTTAATAAGATACCGGGGTTGTCCAAAGTACAGCGAATTGCAATAGTCAGTTGTGCTTACCCGGTGTTATGTATTTGCCTGCCATGATCTGGTATAGAATGTGGATGAGCCCCATCTGGATTGCTGATTGGGAGCTTAATATGCAACACCTGATGCTTCTGTCTCAATGACACAGATGAGTATGCAGACATGTTTGTCTTTGTGCCTGCATGTGGTCATGAGTGCCCCTAGACATGAGAGCTGCTGCTTGGCACCATATTCATAAATGTCCACTCAGGTTTTCTTCAGTCATGGTGCTTGTGCTAGTTTCTTGTATTCACACTCGGGCATCACCTTGACTGTTGCTTCTGAGTCAATAACGAAACCAAACATCTTCCCTTACATAATGATGGGCCTGTGGGGCAGTGTTCTGCACAGAGGGGTTTTCCAAGGCATACAGGTACCCTTTTCCTTCATGCTGTGCTTGACTTGGACTCAGATTCACTTGTGCATGGTGTGGTTGTGTGAGGTGGTGAATCTGATGGTTTCCTTTCCGGTGAGCGTCTTGGGAGAGGGCGGCATTTTGATCTGGTGCTGAGTCGTTCTCTGTCATATATCCTCTCTGAGTACCGGTGCTTTCCTTCCTTGTGTTGCCATGGTGTTGATTTGTATTTGTGGGTTTTGGGATCCTCTTGGCTCGATCTTGAGGCCTTGGGGTTGCGGCACATGCATCAAAAGTGGTCTTCGCCACCACACGCTGAGCATTTCCTGGCCAGTCGCCAATCATGCGCCCTTGTGGGGAAACGGGTAGCCACATCAGAAACACTGCCGCTTCTCCAACTTATCGTACCTAACTGTGGTTGGTAGAGTCATGACTTTGTTGAGAGACTCTTCTTTCATTGCAGCTGCTGGCAGGATGTGAATCTTGCTCATGATAGATACTTGCAGTTCAGGTGCCATGGTCTTTCTTGCTAAGAATAGGATTTCGGCCAGAGTATGGGGCTTCTGTAGCATTTATTTCTTGAGGGCCCTCTATTTGCAGCCCACAATGACTTGGGATTTTATGGCCTCTTCATTAGTGTAAAGTGGAAATAGCAGTGTTTCACTTTGGATCTGAGGCTTGTCACAAACGTATCCATGGATTCACATGAGTGTTGCATCGTGGTGTGAAAAACATGGCCTTCATAGTCTACATTTTTGTGGATGGCGAAGTGTTCATTCAGATGTGCTTCCAATCCGGGTACATATATCCGAAGTACTCGGGCAGTTCAAAGATGATGGGCCTCATCATGAGTTGGGCGGTAATGGAATTAGCACTGCCAATACCGCTCCGCTGGATTACAAGTCAGCCCAAATACCGCTGTGCCCAGAAATCTACTGCCGCTATTTCAGCTGGTGCTATTTTAGCCGGCACTATTACAGTCAGCGCTAATAGCATCGAGAACACCAAGTGCAATTACAACCGTATCACAAGTGCAACCGAAAAATACCCAGGTGCCCGAAATTAAGCCACAGGTGCACACAATGCACACCAGTGGGCTACATAAGACACACCCAGGCCCCAAACACTGTTTCCAACACCATGCTGCCATTATTAGTTGCAAGCTGGGACAGACAGCTGCGCATGATGTGCCTAGACCTTGAGATTCAGGCCAACCAGGCCAGGGCACAGGGAGTCCAGGGGTGGGGGAATGAGGAGGAGGAGACTGGTCCAAGAAAGGGGAGCACCCATACTCAGGGTCAGGCCATCACCTTGGGCGCTCAGCGATACCCAGTTGGTTAATGAGTACTGCCTCAACAGGGAGACCATCAATGAGCTGTTGGCCACAGTCCAGGAAGATATCGGGAGCAGGAACAATATCCGTACAGCTGTGCCCCGCACTGGTGAAGATGGTGTCAGTCTTGCAGTTCCTGAAGACAGCTACCTTGAGAACACTGTGGCCATGATGCATAGCATGACACAGCCCATATTCTGTGCAGTACTGGCCCAGGTGTTGGATACCCTCCTGCACCATATCCTCCAACATATTGCACTGCCCACCATCCAGGCATGAAGGCAAATTTCTATGCCACCGCACAACCACCTAATGTCATAGCAGCCATTGACTACACCCATGTTGCGTTGGTTGTGGCCCAGCCCAATGAGGCTGTATACAGGAACGGGAAGCACTACACCTCCCTCAACATGCAGGAGACATGGGTGATGGCGTTAGGTCTGATACGCCAACATGTTTTGGCATGTGTGGCATTGAAAACAAAGTGATATGTGGGTCCCCGGGCTATTGAGCTGATGGGCAGGCATGGTCTTGGGCGTTTTTCAAGTGGATTGACAATGATGATAATGGGTGCAGAAAGGGGGGGCACATAGGGGGGGTTGCATTTGGCCAGTGTGGGGATGGCAAGATGTTGTTTCTGGGCCAGCTGTTATTTGTCTTGCATGCTTCTGATCCCCATGCACCCATGTTGCCAACGTGTGTGGTACTGGGGGGGCGTAATGGGGTACATGGTACTGGCAGGTCCCTATGGGGCACTGCTGTGCTCCTGCCATGGGTGTGTGGTGTATGGCACTTGGATGTGTCCCATGGCTTCCCTCAGCACTGCGTTGACCCACAGGCGTGGCCTTGGTGAACTAGCACATGGATGCTGCGGTAGGCGACTGATGTGGCACCCACTCACTGCACCCTGTCGCAATGCCCGGGTCATGGGTCTGTCCACTGGGGCATACTGTGGCAGGCTGTCATGGTTGCATGCACATCATTGGGGGGGCGGAGTTCACTCGCCTTCTGCCTCCTGGCTGCCGGCACCCTCCTCTGCACCTCCAACGCCTTTGATGGCCTCCATGTCCAACACTGAGCTGCCCTTGTCCTCCCATGATGTCAGTGCAAATGGAAGCACTGTCCCTCCACCTGTGGCCATATTGTCCTGCCTGTGCTGGGACAGAAGTCCCCGGAGCCGCAGGTGACTCTCCGGTTTCTGCCATTGATCTCTTTATTTTCTGTTTTGTCTCTGTTATGTGAGCGCACTGAGGCCTATGGGTGAATGGCGCTATATAAGAACATAATAGATAGACAGACAGACAGACGGATAGATGGATAGATAGATGGATAGATAGATGGATAGGTAATTCTACCTTTTTCTGCAGTCGTCTTTGCCGGCGGATGCAGGCAATTGCACTGACCTTCTGGCTCACCATCTGCCAGATGGCAGTGCGGTGCTGGGCAGAGGTTTTATGCTGCCTCGAACCATACAGCTAGCTCCTCATGGTGTACCACAACCTCACCCACAACCACCACCAGCTCCCCCTCAGCAAATTTAGGCTTCCTGAGGCTATTTTCCCCTGACCCTCTCCTGAGATATTGTGGCTGTTTTGCTGGTGTGGATGGCTGCAGGAAGGGGAGATTTTAAATGTATTGTGTTTTCCAAAATGGCTGTCGCGATGCTTCCCGTTCTGGAGGTGATTCAATTCCGCCAGAGCTATTAGCAATGCCTCTACGACAGTTGCGCTATTAGAGCCGGTTTTCCAGCTCCAGTCCTTATTTGGATGTGATTACCGCTGGGCGCTAATAGCATTACCATCATAGTTGGGGGCACATGCACACCAGGCTGTGATGCGGCAGTAGCCCTATTTACACCCGGTGGTAATTGCGCCGATTTACCGCTCCAACTCCTGATGAGGCCCTATGTCTCTTACCTCTGAGCCAGCTGTGAGCGTGAGTAGACCTGTGATGCGCTTATCATCTTGCGGTTCTAGGGCGTTCAAGTAGACATCAAATTCTTTCATCCATTGGGACCATCTGGCGCAAGGTTGGAGGTTTTTGTCATGTGAAAGGCCAGCAGAGAAAGTATAGGGAATGAGTAGCTGAACTGCTGCGCCACTGCCTCTAGGGCTCAGTCTGGTGCTGGATCACCCATTCGTTCTATGGATATATGGTGTGGGGATTGTCTAAAAGCACCTTCAGACAATTGTGAGCTGACCTTTCATAGGGTGTTGCCTTTCTTTGGGCACTGGGGTCTGGTCTCCTTTGTTTTCTTAATGTTCTGTTGAGTAAATTCTCCCTTCCATGTTGAGAGTTTATTATTCATTAACTCTTCAGGCAGCTGGGTAGTTTGCTGCTTTGTGTGTCCTGAGCACCCCTTGTGTCGGGGCTGCTCCTGGTTGGGCATGCGTGTTTATGCATGCTTGAGCAGCACGTTATCTTGCTACGCGCGCAGCTTTGAACATCCCTGGGGCGGGGCTGGGATGACACTCACTTGAGTGGGCGTCGGGCTCTGCCATTACGAGCTCAGACGCCGGTTTGAGCGCGTTGCTGGTGCGGCCAATTTCTTCACTCCAGGTGGTTCGCCCTCCAGAATGCGTGCCCATGTGCTGTGTTCCACACCGGGCGTGGGGCTGCAGCGTACCTGGAGCCCACTGCCGGTTGGCTTTGCCTTCGGGCTCTGCATGTCGGGGCATAGCCAGGGGGATGGGGGGGCCTGTGGGGGTCATGGCTCCCTCGTCACCAGTGTCAGGCCTTAACCCTTAAAAGTAGGCTCAGACACACATGCCTATATTATAGCCTCCCAAGAAGACGCCTGCTCACAAAAGGGTAATCCAGGAAACTACTTTATTCCAGCACCGAGCGCAGCCTTTCTAATTTGGGTCACATGACCCATATGTGCTGAACGTGCCGGTGTCACCTGACACTGGGCACAGCATTACATCTCGGATAAATATGACACAGAACCTGAACACCACATGTTTGGTCAGCTGCACTGCAGTGTCTTATGGCATTTTCAGAGACCTGCTGATCTCTGCACATGGATTTTGAGCATTATGTTAGGTAGTGTTTGCGCAGGGTCCAAGTTTGAGTCATGGGAGTGTGCCACAAACTCATGTGGGAAGGGGCACAATTTTATTGTTTGTCCTGGGCACCATATGGCCTATAAACTGCCCTGTGTCTGCCATTTACAGATCATGCGTAACTGTTGCTTTGCTCTCTTGAATTCACCATTCTTTCTACATGTACACACATGGCAACATTTCGGCAGTGCACCAGATATTCTGCTCGTAGCTCCCCAACATTGCGCACTCAAACAAGTGGTCCCGCAGACATGCTCTTGGACCACTTGCAGCGCTTACCACTTCATGTTATAAATATGTAGTCCTGACAGGGGGGGCACCCCGCTTATCAACACTTGGTCTCAGTGACTCTGGGCAGAAAGTTATCAGGGATGGGAGAAAAGCTCTGTAGGATTCTCGATTTGTCAGCTCCTTTATTGTTGGGGGTTGGTCCTTGGCCCCCATGCGTGCCCGTGAGCCCCCAACCCGACAGAGCACACTCACACACGTCTGTCGGCTTCGGGCTCCCCGGTCGCTCTGCCGGCTTCCGGGAACGCCCCATTTATTAAAGCTGCACGCGGCGACGTGCAACGTCACGCCGCCGCGTGCGCAGCCCTTGCGGGGCAACGCCACACTCCTCCTTTTTCAGGAGGAAACACAATTGCAACATTATTTAAACACGACACATCACACGACAAAACAAACTGCCCGTCCTGAGCCCATGCCCCTTTAATGTCAGCCACCCGGGTCCCCTCACTCCGGATGACTCTCCAACTGTCCCAACACATACTCGCTGAGGTAAGCGGGTTTCCCTCGCTCAGCCCTCTGGGGGTACCTCCCGCTCACCTCCGGCACCGGCAGTCCATCAGCAGCGGCCCCTCGAACTGGAGAGGCCAGTGTACCGAGAGGGGGCCCATCATCCTCCGGTATCTCAGCGACACCAGGGTCCAGAGGGGGTTCAGTTCTCGAGTCCCCCAACTTCTTGAAGAAGCTGACGTTTCGGGTGACAGCCGATCGCCCATCTGAGGCCGTCACCATCGACCCCTTCACGGCGACCACATCCAGGGGCTCTGGTTCGTAAGGGAGGGACAGCTTCCCGTGAGGATGTCGGTTCCGGATGAGCACCTCATCCACGGGTTCCAGCCGCTGGGGACGAAGACCCCGGCGCAAGTTCTCTTGGCTGATCCTGGCCAGTCGGTCGGCCTCAACCTGCTGGTCGTTGATCACACCGGGTTCTTTCTCCTGTACCTCTGGCAGTAGCCCCCGGGGGCATCGCCGGAATAATGCCTCCGCCGGGGCGACCCCAGTGGATGCGTGTGGAGTGGTGCGATACACTCTCAGGAAATGATACAAAGCCCGTTGGAGAGGCTGACCTTGTCCTTGCGCAATCCGAAATGTCTTGTTCAGCGTTCGCATCAGCCTTTCTGCGTCACCGTTGGCTCGAGGCCACAATGGGGATATCTTCCGATGTTTGACTCCACAGCTGGCTAGAAATTCTGAGAACCGCTCGCTTTGGAATGGCGACCCGTTGTCCGAGCAAAGCGTCAGGGGAAATCCATGGGTTGCAAATATCTTTTCCACGGCGACTACCACTTGCTCGAATGCCACCGACTCCACAAACTCCACCTCGGGGTACCGGGAGTACTCATCAACTATGGCCAGAAAGTGGGTGCCCACGGACGTGGACCCAAAGTCTGCATGAACGACCTCCCAGGGCCTGGTCCCCCGAGGCATGGCTTCGATGGCCAGTTGTCTCTGCACCGGGGAGGCTGCCTGACACCATACGCAGGCTGCCACAAAGTCATCAACCCTTTTCTCCAGCTCCGGGAACCAGACCTTCATCCGCAGCCTTGCCTTAGTCTTGGCAGCACCCTGAGGCCCGTGATGGGCCAGAGTGATCACATCACCTACTTTGGAGTGGGGGACCACTATGCGATCCCCTCGGAGTAGGAGTCCCGACTCCGAGAATGACAGCTCGTCTTTCACTTTCCACAGTTGTTCAAGGGCGGTCTTCGCCTCATGGGTCCGCCCCGCGAGAGCTTCCAAGACGAACTTCCAGGATCCGCTCTGCATCGACTGCTTCAGTATTTGGAAGCACCCATCCTCGGCCGCTGCAGCCTCCAGCTCCGACAGGGGCATCGCATTTGGTGTTGCTCCTTCCACTACCATCCGGACATGGTCGTCTGCCTGTTCCGCGCAGGTGTCTCCCACCACTCCCCCAAGCACTCCGGGATGCCGGGAGAGGTAGTCCGCTGCATTGTTAGCTCCTGGCCGGTACACCAGCGTGACCCCATACTCAAGCAATGCGAGCATCCATCTCTCAATTCTGGCCGGGGGCTTTGAGGACGAGCCCGCCAGGATCGGGAGCAGGGGCTTGTGGTCAGTCACCACAGTCACCGGGCGCCCCAGCACATAGAGGCGAAAATGTCTGCATCCCCACAGGACCGCCAGGGCCTCCCGCTCAATCTGGGAGTAACGCTGCTCCGTTTCCAAGAGCGCTTTGCTGGCATACGCTACGGGACGGAGGCTTCCATCCCGGTCCACCTGAGTCAAGACCGCCCCCAGGCCAAACGGACTTGCATCGACCACGATCTCCGAGGGTAGCGCTGGGTTGAAAAACGCCATGGTGTCCTCCGTTGTTAAGGCGCTCTTGATGTCCTCGAACGCCGACTGCTCCAGTGGACCCCAGTGACAGGCCGTCTCTTTCTTAGTAAGAGCTCTGAGCGGCTCAGACCTTGAGGCCAGGTTTTGGATGAACCGACCGCAGTAGGTCACCATGCCCAGAAAGCTTCTGACCTCCGACACCGATTCCGGGGGCTGTGCCCTCTATATGTCCTGGACTTTCCGCGGGTCGGGTGACACTCCTCCCTCCTTAAACACGAACCCAAAGAATTCTATGGAGGGGCGCAGGAATTCGCACTTGTCCCTATGGAGGGTGAGGCCCAATGACTGCAGTCTCTCGAAAGTCTTGGCCAGGCGTTTTAGGTGGATCACCTCCGTGGTGGCAAACACCAAAATGTCATCACTGATATTGAGTACCCCTTCAAGATCAGCAAGGGCACCTCGGATAATGTTCTGAAACACTTCCGCAGACGACGACACCCCGAAGCTTAACCTCTTGTATCTGTAGAGTCCCCGGTGGGTGGTGAATGTTGTTATATACCGGGACTCCGGATGGAGGACAACTTGATGATACCCTGCTCTGAGGTCGAGCTTGGAGAAGAATCTGGCCCCTTGTACCTCAGCGATTATGTCTTCAATGGTCGGAGTCAGGTGTCGCTCCCTTTTGATGGCCTTGTTGGGCAGCCTCATGTCCACACAGATACGAACTGAGTCCGGCTGTGTTGGTTTTCTGGCCACGACAATGGGGGACACCCATGGTGTTGGGCCTTCCACTTTCTCGATGATGTCCAAGGCCACCAGGTTATCCAGCTCCTTGTCGACCTGCTCCCTCAGATGAAAGGGAACTCTCCGGTGTTTCAGGGCAATGGGTTGTACTGAATTATCAATGTGCAGCCTGACTGGATCACCGGTCATTCTCCCAATGCCGTTGAACAGGGCCGCGTACTTGTCAAGTAGATCGTTAATGTCCTCCAGGTATACTGAGTACGCAAAACTGACTATCCCGAGTGCCTCTGCAGCCGCACAGCTTAGCAGGGTGTTGTTGCTTATAGGGGTCACGTAGAACCGAGCCCTGATCATCTAGCCTTCATGTTCCACCTTCGCTACGAACGCCCCGTCCAGCGGTATAGGCTCAAGTCCACCAAAGGCGAATATGCAAGCTCTTGGCACAGCCAGATCGGGTGGCGGGTCAAGAGTGTCATAATGTCCCCTCGCCATTACATTGACAGATGCCCCTGTGTCCACCAACACGGGAACAGGCGAGCGGTTCACCTCCACCACGCACCTTGGCTGCCTCCTGCTTTTGCCTTTCAGGACCCCCATGCTTGAGACGAAAAAGATGTTCTCCTTCTCCTCTTCTTCAGCTCCTCCATCTGGGTCTCCTCTTCCGCTTGATCTACCTGTGCCACGTTGGATGGCCGGTTTTGGCGCGGAGTCCAGATCCGGGCAGGGCCTCTCGGTACCATAACAGGGAGAGCCGATTTACACACTCTTGAGAAGTGATCAGGCAGTCCACATCGGCCACATGTTCTTCCTGCGGCTGGGCACTCTGTTGTGTGGGGGAGGTCATAGCCACACTTCTGACATGACTCCCCTGATCTTCCGGCTCTGTCTCAGGGGCTTCCACCAGGCCTTCTTATTCCTCGGCCGCCCCGCCAAACCGCGCACACCTCTTCGGCCTTGATCGAGCGTGATCCCGCCTCCATTTTGTTTGCCCGTGCCTCGGCCACTTCGTGACATCGACCCAGTTCTAGTATGCGGGGCAGAGTGATCCCCGGCTCTCTGAGGACCTGTCTCCTCAGTTTGCCGGAGGAGCATGCTTGGATCAGCATTGTTCGTATCATATCATCCGCGTCCCCCCACGCACACCCTTGGGAAAGGCGGCGCAGGCGGCCGTAAAAAGTGTCCAGGGTCTCATCATCCTTTTGTTTGGCCGACAGCATGACAAACCTCTCGAAGTCCACGTTGGCGAGGGGAAGGAAATGTGCGAGGAGAGCTGCTTTGGCCTCACCATAGGTCTGGTCAGCCGGTGTCAGCGACTCGAAGATCTCCTGAACCGCGGCTCCCGCTGAGTACAGCATGGTGGCCACCATGCTGTCGTCGTCCGTCACCCGAGCAGCCCTAAAGTACATGTCCAGGCGGGCCACCCACCTCCTCCATCGGGGCCCCAGGCTGGACGGGGGGCCCGATGGATCAAATTCTGGTATCGGTTGTAGGGCCGCCTGGGCTCTCGCTTGAGCCATGATGGGAGCCCCTTGTGGAGCGGCTGTCTGCGCTCCTAGTAGTGCCTGGGGTGCAGGCGCCTGATTCCCCGGTGACAACGGTTGCAGTGCTGCAGGCTGTTGTACTGGATGCTGTGGGCCCTGCTGAGGCTGGGCCGCCTGACCTTCGTCCTGAGAGTCTTCCACAGGGTCCGCAGCGTCACCGTCCTGGTCGCTGTCGTACATGGGATTGAGAGCACAGGCACCCCCACTTCAAGTCCTGGGGCCGCAACTCAGATTCCCACCATCACCATGCAGGTGGACTCACCCCATGCCCGGCACAACAATGGTCCAACTTGGAGAACGGAGACGACGGTGAAGTGTGTCCCCTTCACTGAGCACCACCAAAGAGTCTTGCACACAAAGAAGCACCAACTGCCACCACCTTGTGATGATGAAGAGGATCAAGAGAATGTGAAGCACCAACTGCCACTACCTTGTGATGATGAAGAGGATCAAGAGAGTGTGTCCTGATGATGAAAGGGCGAGGAAGTGCCTTGTCGCCACCTTGCAGCAATGCACCGCAATGTAGAGGTCCCAAAAATTAAGCTATGTGGGTGGACTGGACTAAGCAGGCCCTGCCATAGTAGTCCTTGTCCTAGCTTACACTCGACGTAACGGTCCCAAAATATGAGTGAAACACACAAATTAGGTATGGGCGTGCAGGTTATGCAGTCTGCTACCATGAAATCCAAAAATTAGACACGGATCACCTTCTCGTTCCAAACCGGTGCCCCTAAGAAGTTCTGCAGCCTTGTGTCCAAAATGGCCGCCAGCCGCGTGTGCGGTCCGCAGCCACGGCGTAAAACGAAACATCCGTGAACGTTCCGTTATGAGGAAAAATTCCGGAAGCCTTTCACCGCCGGGCCCGGGCATCCGTCACCACTCGTCGCCACTGTTGGGGGTTGGTCCTTGGCCCCCATGCGTGCCCGTGAGCCCCCAACCCGACAGAGCACACTCACACACGTCTGTCGGTTTCGGGCTCCCCGGTCGCTCTGCCGGCTTCCGGGAACGCCCCGTTTATTAAAGCTGCACGCGGCGACATGCAACGTCACGCAGCCGCGTGCGCAGCCCTTGCGGGGCAACGCCACATCTATGCGGTGCCTTCCCCTTTAAGGGCACACACGCGGCGTGTGTTTGCAATAAACGTGGCGTTGCGACGGCCGCAGCAGAGCTACCGTGGAGCCCAGAAAAGCAAGCACGTCTCTGTGTGTGCTCTGTGGCTGGGGGGGTTTCACAGTGGGACCAGAAGAGCATTCTGGCCACACACAACACCGCAGTTGCAACACAAAACTAACAGCTTCCCTCCTCCCAGAGATCCTTCTGAACGCCCTTCCCTTCGCTGCTCGATTGGAATTCATCACAGAGCATAACAGGAAGACAAAGTAGCAATTGGGTTTGCAAATGTTCCAATCTGGCCACAGGGAGTGGAGGCAAGGATTAAGGAAAATGTTCAAAGAGAAAAAAACTGCCATCAGAAAGATTCTGAATTCTTCTGAGACTCCATAGGTGGAAGTCACTGTGCAATCTGTGGACGTCTCTGACTTTGCGATTTCTCATTTCTGCCCGTTGTTTGCTTTTTCAAGACACAGCAATGTCCACTGAAGCATTAGCACTGCAGGGCCCTGAAATACTCGGTTGGCCATCTCGCTATTCCAGGGGGCAGCCAAGCAGTCTGCAGCATAGAGAATGTACGCCTGCAAGGCTCATCTTCTAGATACACTAAACATTCAACCAATCTTTCTTTGGAGGAGCCCAAAAGATCAGGCTCTTCATCGGCTCAGAATTGCACTGGACCCAATCTTCCCTCATGTTCAGGCAATTACTCCATACCTTGTTTTTCAAGATGCATCTCAGGGCGTAGTGGCCGTACCTTGAACAATGGTGACTGGTGATGTTATTAATTGGAGGGGTGTAAATGTTTGCCTCGATTAAGTGGGAGCAACTGAACGTAGCGAGGGAGCCGGATCCTACCAAAGAGGGTTTGAAGGAGAATTGCCCCAGAGAACATTTTTAAAATGATGGTTTAAAACACCACGAGAAAGTGGTCTTTGTCGCGTGTTGTCATGTCATCTCGTTCAGAGCATTTCCTGAGGTACTAGTGTGAATGTTCTTCCAGCGGCCATGTTCTCGACGTCCTTGAACTTTAACGTTAAGGACAAGTTTGAGTCTTTCAGTGCATTGACCTTTTCTGTGAAGCACTGGAGTTTCCGCTCCAGCATACATTTCACCCTCTCCATTTACTCCGTCAGTCAAGGATGCTACATCTCTCCTGTTCTCATTAATTGCCAGAGTCAGGTCTGACCGCAGGCCACTAATTTCACCATTTATTGCCGCTTATTGACCTTAAGCTATGAAATGGATTTCTTTGGTCACTGTAGTGCCTGTTGCCGATTTCTCTGAAATGCCTGAGTCCTCTCCCATCTGACTGAGCCTGGCGTGGCCTTGGAGCCTTTTATCATTTTCAATTGGTTTGGTTCCCCAAATATTGGATGGAGAGGGTGGCTGTGACTCAGACAAAGTAAGATTAATAGCTTTTCATAAGTAGCAGTTTGTGGTTTCAGCTCGCACACCACACCCTGTGCACTGCCTTCATTTGTTCTGCTGTGCAGTGGCTGAGGAATCTGTCCCTTGATAATATGCATACATTAACCCCCAGACATGATTGCTGTATCTAGGATTTTACCACAGATCGAAGTAATGAAGTTGGGCTAATGGCATGCGTTAGAATGGATTTCTGAATTCTTCGTTAGTAAACAGATGTTTAGAAGGCCACCCTTGTTACTGAACCAGGGAACATTTCTATGAAGTTAGCCAGGACAATTCAAGGTAGGTTGGAGAGCAGCCAAGGCTAGGTCTCAGGAGTAGTGGGGGTGATCTGAGGTCTCGGATGAGCACACACAGTAGAACGACAAGAATTACTCTTAGACAGTATTATAAAAAATATACAGTTTATAAGGCTCAAAATAAACATAGGTGAATAATGACAAACACAGTAATATCACTACTTAAACATACACTATGTAAAATATATGTAGAATCACTTTTCGGTCAGTGAGGTTTTCTGTCAAAACCTATTCGGAGGGAAAGCAGACACATTTTAATACATTAGCTAACTCCAGAGATGAATATCCCTAACTTAAAATGTCCAGTCCTACGAAGATTGGAGCCTTGCACTCAGTGTCAAGTTTGCGCATAAAGGCGCTCTGTGATGCGTAGAGCTAACAAAGGACAATATTCAATGGGAAGGAAAAGCTAGGAAGAGATTCTGGAGTGTGGAAATTTGGTCCGAGGGTCAGAGGAGGATCTGATGTGGAGAACAAAGCTGCACCCGACTTTCAGATGGATTGAGGACGCAAGAGCCACCCAAGTCAAGGCCAGGACCACAAGGGATCCTTTGTGCATAAAAACAGGTTGGATGAACAAGGTGCCACTGGTAAGTGGTATGATTACTCACCTCAGACACTTCCGAGAAGGCTAGTTTGCAGAGCAACATGGAGCCGTGGAGAGTGATTGGTCCCACCACTCCAAGGGGTGGAAGTACCTTTGCAGGTTTTCGGTGATCGAGCGCAAAGCAGGGCTCTATCGGGATGACAGCGGGCACATGGTGCCAAACCATCTCAGTGTTGTTCTGGATAGTCTTTGAACCTGCTTCACTTCTCTGGATGCTTGGCTCTGTGTGTAGGTCGATTTAGACCTATGGCTGAACTGCGGGTCTGCACTCAGGCCCCCTCCTCATATCCCAAAGTCCAGTGAGTGCTCGTATCCAGCTGGTCAATGAGGAGGTCTTCCCCTCCTGCTAAGTTTAACTTTTGTAAGGATTCAATAATCTACAAGCAGGCCATTAGAAAAGCTAAACTATCTTATTTCCCGGACAAAATCACTCAGGCCCTAAATCAACCTAGAGAACGTTTTTTCAGTTGTTAGAGAATTCCAGCAGTTCCCCCTTTGCCCAGTCCCTCTGTGAAGCATTATCTGATTTAGTTATTGAAAGATTACCCTTATTCACCAAACTATTGCTACATATGTGCCTAGCTTACATGCTGATGGTCTTAACCTAAATGCAGTTCCCATCAGTTCTTTTCATGTTATTCCTTTTCCCTGGCAGATCCAGATGATATAATTTTAGCTACTCATAAGCTTAAGTCAACTTCTCAATGTATTCTATCCCTCTAATTATCCTGAAACAAGTGATATCTGATATTGTGCCACTAGTCACCAAGACGGTTAGTCACTCCTTTCTTTCAGATTCTATTCCTGTTTCGTTAAAGCATGCAATGGCGATTCCTCTCCTTAAGAAGATTTTGCTAGACCCTTCATTCCCATCCAATTATTGTCCCATCTCCATGTTTCCCTATTTAATGAAACTGTTGGAATCATTAGTCACGCCTATGCTCAGCCCCTATTTGGAAATCTCTTGTTTTTTAATCCGTTACAGTCAGGTTTTAGACCTGGCCGGGGCACTGCATCAGTCCTGGTTTTGGTTATGGATAATTTGGCCCGACTAGCTGACCAGAGTGGAGGAGACGTCCTGATAGTTTTGGGTTTGTCGGCCGCCTTCAATACTATTGATCATACCATCCATCTTCATAGGTTGTCATTGACAGGCATTTATGGTGGAGTGCTGGACTGGTTTAAGTCTTTTTTGACTGACCGTTCGCAGGCTCACTCTTTACAGCCTTTTATGTCATCTCCTCATGCACTTTCTTGTGGTGTACCCCAGGGGTCTGGACTCTCACCTATTATCTTTAATGTATATGTTCAGCCTCTCTCCTAACTCATCCTGGGACTCATTATAACTTGTGTGGAATGGGTTTAACGGCGCCGGTAATGGTGCTGGCACCGTTAAAACAATTCCGCACAGTTACGAGGTCCCCTCGCGGGACCCGCTCTGGATGTCTGGTTTTTCCAGGGCCCGCTCGTAATGGGCCCTTTGTTAGCTCCCTCCCCATTCCCATGCCCTATGAGGGCTCAATGGGAATGGGGAAGGACCGGGCCCGGGTTCCCTGAAGGAGGAAATACCGGACCCTTCATATTCTAAATGGCCCGGTATTTCCCCATTCAGGGGACCCGGACCCGGACACGCTTTTGGAGGCAGCCATGCCCTTATTAAGGGCTACCTCCAAAGTCGTAATGAGGCCCCCTGTCTTTTGGTTTGTGTTTCTATTAGTATGCGGATGATACATAGACAAATTGCTCCACTGAAACTATAAGATCCAGCAGGAGAAGCCAATCTCACTACCTGTCTAAAAGCTGTGGGGGACTGGGAGAGTCAGAATTGGCTGAAATTGATCTGGACACCTGATTATTGGCATGCATCTTTAAGCCCCTTTCCTCAGCCTGTTTCAAAAGTGAAAAATGTGGGTGTTCAGATATTAAATGCCCTCTCTATGGAGGCACAGGTTAGTGCAGTTTGTCAAAAGGGCCACTTTAAACTGAAAGTACTTCCATTTCTTCCCACATCTTTGCAAGCTCCTGTGGTGGCCTCACTGGTTTTAATCGCTCTTGAATATTGTAAAGCCTTACATCTGGTTCAGCCGGCTTTTCTCTTGGATCGACTACAAGTGCTGCAGAATAAGGCCGCACAGGCAGCTCTTGGCCTTACCTCTCATGAACATATTACAATGCGAAGGAGTAGCCTCCACTGGCTTCCAGTGACTCAGAAAATAGAGTTCAAGGCCTTGTACCTAGTTCATCATGCCACAAATGGCCATGGTCCGGACTATTTAATGAAAATATTCCACCAATATGTGCCGGCACGTCCTCTTCCCTCCTCCGTAGATTTGCATATATCTGTCCCTAGGTTCCACTGAGCTAGGCTAGGCGGCAGAGCTTTCTCTGTTGCATCTGCACTTCTATGGAATAGACTCCCCCAGAAACGTTATAGTATCACTGATCATTTGGTTTTCTCACGTGAACTCGAAACCATTTTATTTCAGTAACAGTAGACCATTTATGCTTCAGTCATGTATTTCTGGTTGTCCATAGTGCCATGTTGCCTTTGGGTGTAAGTCGTGCTCTATAAATTTGTCTAACAGAACATAGCAACATAACGTGCACGCCAGAAGAGGTCCAATCAGGGACCACTGTGGCTCCCATGCACTCGTACACATCAGACATCGTGATACCAGCAGTGTGGATTGGTAACTGATAGACCCAGCCTACTTTCTGGGTACCCACACATGTGACATGCATTAGCCTGCGAAAAGCACCAAATTTCTCTGGTGAATGCATGCCCAAATAAGGCTCCCCTGGGTCACAAAGATCAGGAGGAAGGGCAGTGGACAAAATGGCCAAAGGAGAAGACAAACGACCTTGTGGCATGTTCATGATGGACACTAGCCACAGTCATGAGCCAAATGCGTAAGCACAGTATGGCTCATTAAAGAAATGTAAAAACACATGAAAAAGCTTCTGCTGCCACCAGTCTACTCCTAGGCACATTGTCCAGTTACCAAAAAATCCTTAAGGGATGTCTAGGGCCCGAAAACACAAGGACCCCAGTGCACGGTACAGTAATATACTTTGCGCACTGAAATACAGTTGCCAAAAGTGGCAACAAAGTCATAAGACTAAGGAAATAATGTTTCTCAGTACAGACTGTCTGAAGGACAAGTCAGCTTCCCCATAACGATGAGAGAAAGCCCAGTGGAGTGCAGCTGAAGGCTGTGCTTCACTGGCAGAAGGTCAGAACAGGAGGGTGAAACAAAAGCAAAAAGTTGGGGGTCCACAAATATAGAGGTAAAGTAGCAGTAAGTGAAATTTTACCTAACACTCACCCCTCCCACACTAAGGACAGATGGACTTAATCCACCACTGAATGAGTCTCATATTCAGGTCGGTTAAACATTCTGGACAACCCATCACCATTGCTATATTGGACACTTGGCCTATGCTCAATAGTGAAGTTAAAGCCTTGGAGGCTAATGGACCACCTGAGCAACTTAGGATTCTCTCCCTTCATTTTCATTAGCCACTTTAAGGGCGTATGGTCAGTCTGCACAGTAAAGTGGGTCCCACAGCTTTCTTAGGGCCCACACAATAGAAAAACGTTATTTTTATACAGCAGACCACATGAGCTCTACGTCCTTAAGCTGGCGACCGATGAGTCCAATAGGGTGTTCCCTGCCTTTCTCATCCAGCTGAGCTTATGGCCCTTTAGTAACGTGCATGCAATGGATGGGTTCACAGAATAACTCTGAGTCCAAATAATTGAACCAACCAGGAAGATGGCAAAGTACTGTTTTATTATCAGTTATCTAAAACAGGCAGTTACAATGGACATCAACGGATGTTCGCTCAATTTCTCTCAGAAAACTTTTCACAAAACATAGACATTCTACTAAAAATACTTCAGATGTGACTTCATACTATGTGGCAAATAATGAAAAACCTACTAGGGATTGTAATAGGCTTAAGGTGAACATCTAAGTATACATTACATAGGAACTAGGATTGTGATTGGCAGCCTACTGTCAGGTGACAATATATGCCTACCTCTAAAACATGTCATCCTTAAAATCATTAAGTACATGGTTTTCAATTGGTCTTTAAACTATAAGGACCTTCATTATACGGACCTCTACAATTGGTTGGCATGCTTGTGCCATGTCTGGAACATTCGGTTCCCTTAGCTGGACATAAGCCCAGATCCAGGCGCAAGGAGGTGGGCCTGACTCTCCCCACCCAATTAGCCCAACATCTCTCGACACCCAAGCCTTCTGCCATGAAGATTGTCTTTGAACTTGGCCTTGCAAAGTATGCTTGTCTCTGGGAATACATGGGAGTGCGAGCACTCACTATCGCTGTTCTAGGGCACCAGGTTCAACTCTATTTTCATTCTTGGCTCACGTGACAGGAGACCACAATCTGGTCAATTTTGCAGGTTTTAAATGTCTTAAATGAATAAAACCTGGCACTCTTGGTGTTCTTCCCTTGAACCTTAAGAAAAGATGATTCATTCTTTGCTCGTTCACTCCTTTCAAGAATACATAACCGACCTTGGCCGCTTCAGTTTTGATACCAGGCCAGACAGCATTGCCATGCAGCACCACAATTTCAGCTTATTCTTGCTGCAACACAATTCTCAATTTCTTCTTCCTGGGTCCTGGCTTACTAAAATTCATGCCACTGATGTCCAGCTTCTATGCAGTGGCGGCTTCGCCTGCATTCTGTTCACTACTTATTGCCAGCTGTTATGATGACTGTCTACCTTGCGTTTCAGCGTCTGTACAATTATTGAATGGTTGATTCTCTGCAGCAGTTCGGGCACGTGTATTCTTCTTCGTATTTAAAAGTTCACTTGTCTCTTTATTTCGTCATTAGTTTCTATATGATCGATGCATCCTTTTCAGCCAATATTTCGTGATGTCACACATGTCCCTTGTGACATCACTAGCTTCTCTCTTTTTCAGATTCCTTCAATTAGTTCCTCCCTCAGATTGTCGTCCCTTCGGGGATACATTTGATAGGGTTGTCGCAAAGGATATCTTCTTTCAAATATACGTTGCGTTATTGGCACAACTTCTGGTGTCAAAAACGGCACAATGTCAGACTTCCAATATATAGGAGGCAGGGGGGGATAGGAGTTCCAGCAGAGGCATGTAACTGCTCCTTCACCCCTCTGATTGAGTCCTCGACCACCTTCTCAGTCATTTCAACATCCTGATATTTTCTCTTGAAGTGTTTCTTTGGCATTCATAGCTTCATCGCCCACCGCAGTGTGCCGGCTGATTTGACATGTTCATATACACTCCAGGTCATGTAGTTACATTGTCCATTCAGATTACAATAGGCCCATCGTCCCATGTACTTCTTATGATTCTTTGGATACAGGAACTTCATTCCGTCAGGTGCTACGTTGCTGGCCTCTATATATTTTCTGACAGCTTCATCAGTCAGCTCTTTGGGTCTTAGCCCAGATTCGACATCAATCATGATCTTCATTCCTGCAAATGTTAGTGAAACCAATTTGTGATTGATTTCACCCCTCATTAAAATGTCCTATGATTTAACACATTTCAAATTTGCAAATTGATCAATATGTAGTCTACATGGCTAGTTTTACATTACAATTTTGGGAATGGGGGTATATCAGGATGTAGTCATCTGTTACACACATGCAGACCCAATTTGAAAACAAATTATGCTGTCTGTAGGGCATATTTATATGTTTTTTTTTCTGGATTGGCTCAAGTAGGTGTAGGATATGCCATATAACAGGCTTTTCTTCCATAAGCCCATTCAATTAATTAAATGGTTTAATTTGGAGATTCATGTCCCCAAGAATTATCACATATGGTTTGGAGTTACTTACTCACTCCCCTTCCTCGATTAGCCACTCCAAATTATTGAGTATTTCCATGCCCTCTGGTCCATGTGGTCTGTTATACATGTTACAGACTAGCAATGTGGTATCTTTTAGTATTTCAATGTGAAGGCATTGGAGATCAGGGGAGTGGTTTAATCTGGGCATTGAGGTCTACATTTATCCATGTATTTAGCTCCTCACTAGGGCACCCCATCTTATCCTTTGACCTAATGGCAGGTACCATTAAAGTTGAATATCCCTCCAATGTATGTGGATTATATATATGCCCACATTTCGTGGAGGCAAATTATGTCAAAGGTTCTGATGAAATTAACCCAATCATGTTCTTCCATATGTTTGGCTAAATTAATAACTGCTCAAGTCTGTCCACCAAGGATATAAAACTGCACCAACAGAAGCGGCTTGCATCCACTTCCGTAACTGGGGCCCCCGCACCCCTCCGCCCCCTGCGGTGCGGCGGGCCTCATCCATGTCCTGGGAGGTGCCCCTCACCTTAAAAAATGTTTTTTTACATTTTTTTTTTTAAACTGTAGAGTTCTCTGCCTTCATAAAGATTTTTTTTTTACAGAAATAATTTCTTTATGAAGACAGAGTGACAAAAAAAGATTCTATTTCTTTATGAAGTCTGAGGGCTCCCCCACCTCATTTCGTGGCAGCCTAAAGGCTAGTGGCCTCCAAGGCATGAAGTGGGGAGCCCTAGGACTTCAAAAAGAAAAAGGGCCTCATTACGAGGTTGGCGGTAACCCGCTGGTGTGACC
This sequence comes from Ambystoma mexicanum, assembly GCF_040938575.1. Taxonomy (NCBI): domain Eukaryota; kingdom Metazoa; phylum Chordata; class Amphibia; order Caudata; family Ambystomatidae; genus Ambystoma; species Ambystoma mexicanum. Next base: position 1,425,402,076 of record NC_090922.1, read on the forward strand.
GGCGGGTTGCCACCGACCTCGTAACACCATTTCCGACACCTAGCTTCCCGGTGCTACCGGGACATTCCTAGTCTCGGCAGACCGGGAAGCTAGGTGCCGGAAAATTGTAGTCCCCATGGGTACAAAGAAGCACCGGCACCGTCACTAACGGTGCCGGTGCTTCCGTGATTAGTCTGCCTACTGGGGCCACTGCGCCTGCCAGGGTCAGAGACCTGTTGGGTGCAGCAGCCACAGCAGGCAGACTGAGTGTGGCGGTCCGGAAACAAGGGTGCCGGTAAGCTTACCGTCACCCTTGTTTCCGGACCGCCACACTCATAATGAGGCCCATAGTTTCAGTTTGAAGTCACCCTGCCTTCACATTTTTTTTATTTCTGTTCCGGTTTGGTCTATTTGGTCAGAAATATTTGGTCGGAAATCATGTCTTTATGAAGTCAGAGTGACTTTAAAAATAAACCATTTCATTTTGAAGTAATGGGACTCCCCTCCATCCCATGACACAGGGGCCTCACGATCCTCTGCAGATGACAGGGACAAGCATTCCTGGATACTGCAGGGAGCTGATGGTCTTGGTCCCTGGACCAACGGATTAAAGGTGTGTGTGCATGCATGTAAAAATGTGTAAATGTATGTATATAATGTAATGTGAATTAATGAGTGAGTGCATGATGCAGCCTGGGTATGCGTGTGTGAGTGTATGGTGAAAGTGTGCACACTCAAATGTATGGGTGGCTGGGTGTGGGAGTGTATGGTGTAAAGGTGCACACTTAAATGTACGGGTGGCTGTCTTGGTGTGCTTGTATGGTGAAAGGGTACACACTTAAATGTATGGGCAGGGGCACCTCCAAGGGGTGGCCAAGGAGGGCAACTGCCACCCTTATAGAAAGGCTGGCCCCCCCATTGGCCACCCCCACGAAAAAGCAACAAAAACATATTTTTTTTTGCACTCAACTGTGCATGGACATTAACATGCCCAGTTCAGTGCGAAAAAAATGGAATCGTTGCAACGTGTACTCCACTGTATTCAATGCGTGTGTGTGGCCCATGTGTTGGGCAGTGCTGAGTGGCTCCAGATTGCTGCCGCCTGTTTCTCTGGGGTTGGCAGATATCACACCCATGTAGCAGCGTGCAGGCACCATGTCCCGAGCAGCAGACCATACAATAGATGTTCTGACATGCTCCGAGTGGCAGAGCAGTTACCCTGCGGCCATCTATGTCTGCGCTGCACACACAGTCAGCGCCCCCACCCTCACTTCTCTTTCCTTGGCTACAACAGAGCTCATCCTGTGAGTGGCTCAATCAACTCCTTCTGTTTTGCCTTTTGGCTCTGGTGAGAAATGTCGCACTTTCCTTGCTTTAAACCAAAGCCGAAATTGAATTACCTCAAGGCTGCCACGTTCAAATTACAGGCGGTCATACAAGCGGCTAAGCAGGGGAGACACAACACTCCTGTGTACGGATGTAGGGGAGGTGGGACACATCCTCTGATTGGCCAGCTCCAGGTGCCGGGGGCTTGCCTGAGCAGGTCCCTAAAAGTTAGCCCAGGACAGAGGAGTGAGCCAGAAGTGTGTGTTCCCCTATCCGGAGAGTGGTGCGTTTCTTTGCCCGCACCTAAGAAAGGCGGTACAGCGGACAGCAGCAGCAGGGGCCATGCAGGAACCGATGCAGGTAGCCCACAGCGAGCCTCACCTCCACACTACGGATCTCATCACTTTAAGGGGAGCCCATAAGCCACGCTGCTGGCAAGCCAGCAGAGGTGTATTCCCATGACCTTGCAACCCAGGGCCAGGCCAGTTATACAGCTGCATTTCACTGCAGATATATTCCAGAGCCATTAAAATGAAAGCAAGCCATCTTAAATACAACACCACCATTCTCTGGCAATGCATGGAGTCAAAGCTCCAGTGGAAAGGCAATCACATCTCCTTAAACCCAAAGTGAAACAGGAACTTAACATTGGAGAGCTGTGGAAGTAATCCACTGCATTATGGAAATTATAATGTATTATGTATTTATACTGGATCCCTTAGTGCCACAGTAGTCTCACCTAGCCGAGGCTCCTCCCGCGCTGGTGTATTGTGCCCACACGGCAGAGAAGCAGGTCATCACAAGTGCGGATCAGGGAGGTAAAGAGAAACCCATGCAGTGTGCCCAAGTCTGTCAGTGGTACTGCATGCAAAGGAGACCTGGGCTGCGGTGCTGAGCGATTCCACCAGGCAGGCAAGAAGCAAGCACTTCAGAGATGAGAGGTAAGCAGAGTGTGTCTGGAGATACAGTCTGAAGAGTAAGAGTATTCCTAAGAAAGTCTAACTTTTAAATTGCCTGGGTTTTTTTATGCACACTGGCAGGTGGTGACTTTACCTAGGTTGTGTTCTCAGTGAAACAGAAAATAATAATGGAAAGATGCGTTGCTCAAACTTACAAGTAACATTCTGAAAACTAAATTGGGGATGGCAGAAGAGCTGCCATTTCAGAAACTGAAAATAAGCCTTTTGGTAGACCCTCATTTTACCATCAACCTGACTTCCCTAAGATTCTTTTGTGAAGACCAAAGCGTCAAATGTATCCCTGGGTGCATTCCCATCGTAAATGTAGTTCAAAGGCAAGATACATCTAGTATTCTATTTCTACATAATTCAAACCCTGCTGAGTGCACCATATTCGATACAGTTGTTGGCAATTAAAAACTCGTGAGGATTTAGAGGATTCTCTGGCTATGATATGATAAGATATTTTAGCTGTATTGCGCTTATACACAAGTGTTTCTGAGCGCGACAAGGCAAGGGAGGGGAACAAGGGAAGACAAAACAACGATCTTACTAGGCCCAGTAACATTGAGTACATGCAAGTGCAGGATGGAGCGCAGGGGGGAAGTGCAAGGGAGATGGGAAAAGTGGAAAGTGCTGAGCAAAGGGTACAACAATACAAAAGGTAGTGCAGCCAGCAAGGTGGCAAGGGCAGGTGGTAGGCAGGTTCTCAGTAAATGTTTTGTTCATTACGATCAATGTGCTCCTTTAAATTAAAACTGTATATTTGACTTTTCAAGTCAAAGTTGAACAACTATTCTGTTTGAAGAACAATAAATTGCCCAACATGCATATACACATCACATATTCCCTACATAGCACAAGCAGGATTGTGGAACTCAAAATGTTAACCGTAATGGTATTAGTGTATGCGCATCGGGTACATTAATTAGTTAACAGTTAAATAATAAATGGAACTATATCAATATGCAATTTCTTAACTCTCATATATACATAGTTTTCAGCTGGACTATATACTGCATCAGCATAATATATTTCCTGAAATTCAGTTATGTGTTTGTTTTGGTGTGCCACCCCAAGATTTCCTTAGGCCTCATCAGGCCACTCCTATAAAACATTTCTGGGGGCGCCACTGTGTATGGGTGGCTGGGTGTGTGTGTGCATGTGTGTGTATGGTGTGTGTGCTTGTGCTCAGGGGCTCAACAAAACCAACATTTCGGGAGACCACTAACCCATCAAATATTGGGGGAAGGGAAAACATATTTGTGTGGGGGCATCTAACTTCTTTATGCATTCTAATGAAACTAGTTAAGAGCAGTTTCAATGTTACATGCAGTTACCTCTCTCCTTTAAGTCTGAAAAGCACCCTCTTATGGACTGCTGTCAGAATGAGCAGTCTCCTGTCCCCTCTCCAACCTTCCAATCACTCCCCTAGCATGCAAGTACTAAACCCACATCACAATTTCAACTTCCTAAAAACGAACACTGAAATGCTTTACGTTAGTATTGGCTGGGCCTTAACAACGAAACACAGGTGCCATATGTGTCCTGTTCTGTCTGGCAACGGGATTGTAGTTCAGCCAGGTCAAACATCAGCTTAACTTAATTGCCTTTGATGGAAGGCAGTGGCAAAGAGTAAGGAAAATGAGAGAAAATTCGAATTTAGAATACCGGCCACCACCCCAAGATGGGAAGTTAGAAAAGAAAATGAGCACCCAATTATTGAGCAAAACGGCAGAATCAGATTTGCTTGATTACTCGCACAACAGCTCACAAAATCAGTGGGACAGCTAGGAAGCAAGTTCATGATTCTGTGCTTGAGGAGATGGGGGAGCCTAAAGACTACTTCTCAGCACACCAGGGCAACGTGAAAACAAGGTAGGAAAATAGATTTTGGGGAAGAAAGTAAATGTAAAAGAGAAATAGACACAGCAAAATTTGAAATTCGCTTTACACAGGATTTGTGATGACAGGCAGCTAAGGAAAGGGATGAGCTGTCAGAATCGGAAATTGGTTTTAAGGACAAGAACAGAGGCACATAACAGATATGATACTAGAAAGAAAGGATTGATCTCAATGGGACGATGGTTTGGGTTTTTCAATGGGACAGATGCAAATTGGAATTCGTGGGTAAGTTGCACATTTGGTTTTCAGTGACAATGACCAATTCCATTGAGTATATTTTAAAGACTATAGTTATCAAAGAAAGACACTGGACACAAGGGGGTTAATTTCGAATTTTAACCAGCTGGCACCATGAATGAGACTAAGGAGACTAAGGACTTATACAGACACCTGAAAGATTTATCAAAGGAATGCACTAACATACACAGGTGAATACAGATTCTTCTATGGAAAGTTGAATGAATTATACTGACATTTTGGAATTTCAATGGGATTTTCTACAGTATTTTCTATAGGATTGACTTTACAAAGAGAGGGCTATGCAATTTGGGATTGGGGTTGTTCACTACTTACAAAGTAAGGCTTGGTGTGGTGTGGATCTTAGGACCCTCAGGACAGCTAGGCAAAGGACCTTGTCTCTGCGCTCTCCTGGATGGGATTCTGGACAGCCTGGCTGGATCTCAGGACTCTCTGGACAGCTCGGCAAGGGACTGGTCTCTGAACTCTCTTGGAATGGATCAGCTAGGCAAGGGTCTGGTCTCTGCACTCTCTTGGATGGGATCAGCTGCCTCCTCTCTGTCCTCCTCCTGTCACCCCGGATTCTTGTGTGTGTGTGTGTGGAACAATGTCTGGTAGAGTCCCCTCTTATATAACACAAATGACATCATTTATTTTACAATCTGGGGGAAGTACCCTAGAATTACTCCTACCCTGGGGTTGGACAGCATACCATTATTCCCTCCACCCCCTGGTGTCACTTGTTCAAGGGGAGAGAGCATCAATGGTCTGTTTGGCCTTTGAGACAGTTCATTGTTCTCTTGGCCAACATTTTGGCAAAACAGAGTTATGCATCATAACTTCAAATTTATACTAGTCACTACTATAAGAAGTAGATACGTGGTTTCAGTGGGCCACAGGGAATTATGCACTCCGATTGCCAACTCTGTACAAGGTAGAATAGCCCTTTGGCACATTTTTGTCTTTTTCATGAAATACATAACAGTTATAATTCTGCAAATGATCAAGCATATTCATAATGTACATCTCCATCTTCCCACTGATTGTCATATCTGTCCAATTTTAAAATCAGCCGGAACGAGTCTTGACTGGCCATTTCAGTTCACAAATTCCTAGAAACATCCACTTAGTCTCTGAAAATCCACCTGGAAATCACATGGAAAAATATCATAAAGCAACATTATTTCTTATTCTGAGTGCTGGGGAAAATGCCTAAAATGCATATATCATTTAATGTCAATTTGGAGGATCAGCCACATATGGGAAGGCGGTGCTTCAACCTCCACAACCAAATATCTCCCCCTGGCTCAGCTTGCAACAGAGGACTTTAATTGTGCCCATTGAAGTTTGTCAGTTTGTCCTTCAGAATAGGTTCTGGTGGAACTCGCACTTCTTAGTCAATCACTAGCCACGCTTGCATTCTTTGTCCCTTCTGCTAGGACTGCCTGCTAAGTGTGACTACCAGGGGAGGCCAGGCTTCCAATTGAGCCCAAAACTGGTTTTACTAGTATTCTGAATCTCAAGGTGCTTGAAGGCTTGTGGGGGAGAACATACTGTACATATGTAGCCAGCCCCCGCCCACACACTGACATTTCTTTTCAAGCAAAAGTTACTGTTTCACATTTGGCTTTTAAAGGTAATTTTTTGTCATGTTCTTTCCCCCGTGTGCAAGCTGTATTTCATTTTCTGTTGGAATGCGGTTCTTTAAATCAGGGGATGTTCTTTTAGTTTGACCTTTTGAGTGGGTTTGCAATTACTGTTTGTTCATGGACACAGGGAGATATGGCACAGGGTTCTTTGATGTGACATGAAATGAAAATTGAAAACCAAGCTGTTTCTTTCATTTGCAGTGTTTTTGAGTGCTGCCGTTCACATGAAAGGGACAACAAAAGCTGTTTCGGTTGCAATGTGAAATCCTTGCCCCTCATGTGAATGAACAGTCAGATGATGCTGCTTTCTGATGTATTGCCGAACGTTTTGGCATTCAGAAGGAATAAATCAAACGCAGAGCTCTTTTTCAAGCAGCACCTAACTTTGTGGTATTACTGATGAAAGAACAGCAAGCGCAGGGCCGTCTTGAGTGTAGTGCACAACTTTGATCTTCAGATGACAGAACAGCAAATGTAGAGCTGTCTTGAATGCCATGTACAACTTTATGGTTCAGATGACAGAACAGCAAATACAGAGCCGTTTTCCAGGATGCAGTGTTCACATGCTTACCACACCGCTGCCAGGGAGAATACAACACAGCCATTTCTGGTGGCATTGTTTAAATGTGGTTTTTAGGTGAAGGATTTCTGTTAGGGCCTGTAAATGCACTCCACAGATTCTGCCCCCCCACAAGCTCCTCCATGACTTTTTGTTGGGGAAGAGTGGGGCAGAGTGGGGTTTCCTTCGGTGGAATTCTTCTTCATAAGGGAGTGGTGCTCCAGGATACCCCTCTGTCTTAGAGTTGGAGAGTGTGGTGCAGTACCCTCTTTTCTTCCTTCCCTTCCAGGTCCCCAGGGTGTCGCTCTCCAGGTTGGAATGTAAGAACGTTATTTCTCCAATAGAAGATAGAAAAATAAACTTTTATTACTTTTGACTGACATTATGCCCGGAAGATTTACAACAAGGGAACAACAGCAACAAAAATGCTTGCAATTCTTTTATCAGACATGTTTATCTTTGTATTCTTTTTTCCATATATCACTTTACTCTTCTTTTTAATTTTTATAAGCACACCCAGAAAATCACTTCCTGATATATATGTATATGAATATGATTACTGCCTACAATAGCAATGGAGCTGACCGGAAGGCTCTTTCAGGATTTTCAAAGCCCCTGAGGTTATCCTCAAGTTGGAACCAGGCCTGGCAATTAATGAGATCAAAATCAATTGCGAATCAATTGAGAATGTTACTGCCTAATTTGAAGGCAGAGGGGACACATAGCAGGACCCAACAATTATGTTCTATGCTTTTACCCAAAATAGACATTTTTAGCATACAACTGCTAAGCAGAAGAGGTTTGGAACAGGAATTTCCAGGCTCCATACCCACTGATAAACCAACTGAACAGTGGGAATGGTTTGATCTTTTGGGAGTTTCCTAAATAACGCTTCACTGATGAAGCTTTCCTCACTATTCAGGCCTACTCTGGCGAGAACAGGCCTCCTACCCCTCATTTACCTGAATGGGGAGGAACAGCTGTTCACCCTTTCTCTGAATATCGGACAAGAATTGGGCTGGCTTTTCATCACTTTTTATCATGGGACTTGGGTTTTCAAATTGTGGATCGGTATAACATTTCGGGGTATTTCCTTCCAGTGTTGAATGTCACTTGGAACTGGAAGGAAGGTTGATTTTCAGAAATGGAGAAGGGCTCCCATCACCAGTTTGTTGTCCTACAGCAATTACAGTAATGTCGAGGACTTGATTGTTCCTGAAATGGAACTCAATTTTGTCAGATTGCTGCACAACATGTGGCATGTGCCATTTAGACTAAGATAGTTGCTGCTCTGTTTTAATTTTATTGGCCGGTTAGCCTGCATCCAGAGGACCTTGCTCACACAGACTATTAGTGGAGACAACCTCTGAAGGGGGTAATTCCCTAAGAGACAGGGGGTCCCCTATGGTTTTACAACTATAACCAGGTGTTTCACCTTGTGTCACCCAATTTTGATCTCTAGATCCGCAGTCCCCTCGATGGGCATGTCATAACTGTTGAAGTTCTGGAGTTGTCCCGGAAGAGGTGTGAGAGGAATTTGGTAACTCTCCCCCCTTCCTGAATTAAGTTGTTCAAATGCCTTTTTGGACAGGTGAGTGGCTTGGGATCCGGTGTCCACCAGTGCTGAAATTGCACACTGCCCTTACACACGGACGCGGGGTATAATACCTACCTTCTTTCTCCTCCAGGAGGCAAAGGAAATGGGCATTTTGGGCTAGCTGGGCAGTGAATTTCTTTATTTTGGACTCCGACACCGTGGTATCTTGGGCGGGTTTTTGTGTCAGAGTTTGGGAATCTGTAAATAGAATTTGGCCTCCTGAGATTGGTGGGGTTTTGGAATCCCCTTTTTCCTTTGATTCTGGTCTGTCTCCCTTTTCCCGGAGACAGTCACTTGAACCGGTCTGTGGGGAGGATCCCTCTGTGATTTCTAAGATCTCAGGATGCTAGAACAAAAATGAATTGGTTGGAAAAACAATCTTTCTAGGAAAACCGGCTGTGGGCACTTTTTTTGAACTCTGGATAGTCCATCCATTACTTGTCCTTTACCTTCCCATAACACTCGGATAAAGAACTCCACTCGATGGAGAATGTCAATATCGTATCCTATACGGATGAATATTTCAAGAAATTACTTGGAACAACTTCAAACCTCAGCAATAAGGAAGGAATCATCACTAGAGGTCTCTCAGAAGACCAATAAGAGATCCTTAAACAAAAGAAAAAGAAAATTATAAGAACTGAAATGCACGGCAGGTTTATTCCGGAGTATTTAAAGGCCGGAATTATCCCTGAGGGCCTACAAGTCCGCAACATTCCGAGGGTATTCACTGATAACCCTAGGTACACAAAAAACTTCAGCGGAGTAGGGAATTAGTGTAGTACAGACTGGTTAATCCTGGTGATAGATACGGCAAAAGAAGAGTGTGACAAACAGGGTACTTTGCTGGCAGAACTTGAAAAGAAATTCCTTGAAGACAAATCCATCAAAGAGGCTAAAGAAAAATTGGAAAAATTAGAGATCGAAGTTGAGAAATTTAAGAACATCACAATCGATAGAAAGGTCATCAAATTCAAGAAAGATTTGGCACCCTACACAGAAGAAAGAACATACCCATACCTGCTGAGCACTACACCGATCTCCAACAAAACCAAGGATACAACCGCAGAAATAGAGGTGTAAATTTCTCTGGCACCTCGTCCAGTGGCAGCGGGAGCAACCTAAGCCTTCCCGGTGCATCGGGACAATCGCAACCTTTGTTCCAACCTCAACAACCTTTTTTTCCGCGAGGGGGACAGAGAGGGAGACCCAAGAGGAGACCAACACCATCGAACCAGCAGATGCGCACCCGCCAATGGTATCAAAATCAGGGACAACAAGCGGGATACCCATCTTCAACATATCCAAACGCCTAATCACGGCAGCTGAGGAACGACTACTTGGAAATGGCCTCTCGTTTGTACCTGCCCAAAAAGCACAATTTTTGAGACTGAATTAGAACTACAGAGATTCTTTAGAAACATTCCGACTCAAATTTTAAAAGATAAAATAGATAAAAAAGACAACACCACCGGCTTGAAACCAAAATCTAGCTTCTACCCGCCTCCACATACCATCCCTTGTGAAATCGAGGCTTTTGAAAGAACAATGTTGAAGACATTGATGACTGGTTTCCAGAAACATAATTTTTACAGAAACAACCTGGAGAAAGAAGAAAGAAGAGCTTTAGAGACCCTACACCGAGACACCAACATTACCATAAAACCGGCAGACAAGGGCGGGGGTATAGTCATTATGGATACCCTAGATTATGACAAGGAATGTTTACGCCTGCTCGACAACCAAACAGCCTACAGACCACTTAACCATAATCCTACTTCCATTCTACAGGAAGAAATCAAAAGCCTCACAACACATGCAGTTGAGGAAGTTTGGATCTGTGAGGATGAACAACAATTCCTCAATAAAACATTTCCTCGGAACCCAGCCTTTTATATCTCGCCCAAGATTCATAAGAATGCCACTCAACCACCTGGTAGACCCATCGTGTCTGCATGTGACTCCCTCCTGGAACCTCTGTCTCTATACACCGATTTTTTCCTTAAGCCTTTTCTTATCAAGATGCCATCCTACCATAAGGATACGACCAGCACCATCAACTTACTTAATCATGTCCATTTAGAACAGGAGAGTCTCCTTGTGACCATGGATGTTGAGGCGCTCTACACCTCTATCCCCCAAGCCGAAGGCCTAGAGGCCATTCGTTTGGTTCTAGACCAGAGAAATGATACTACCACGACTCCCACCAACTTCATCTTGGAGTGTACTAGGCTTGCAATGTCGGAAAATTACTTTCTCTTCCACAAACAGATTTATAAACAGATACAAGGAGTCAGCATGAGGGCTACTTTTGCCCCCAACATTGCTAAGCTTTATATGGCCCAGTGCGAAAAGGACAACATCTACTGTGCGGACAATCCTTTTCTTGACCATATTGCCCTTTGGAAATGTTATATCGATGACGTGATCCTGATCTGGAATGGCACACCAGCCTTGCTTCTGGACTTTCATCGTTGGATCAATCAACGTAACCAATTCATCAAGTTCACTATCCAGTGGGACCACCACCAGATCGATTTTCTAGATTTACACATTTAATGAACTGGAGACCAACTTAAAACAGAACTTTTCCTTAAGCCGACAGATTGGAATAGTTTACTCCACTTCCACAGCTACCACCCACATGGCCTCAAATACAACTTGCCCTATGGACAATGTTTGAGAATTCGAAAGAACTGTACTGAGGTTGATAAGTTCAAAAAACATGCAGAAGATTTACATGAAAGACTGACTAAAAGAGGGTACCTCCACAAAGCCATCAGGGATGCCAAAAAGAGAGCCACATACACCCCCAGGGAAATCTGCCTCGAGACCAAACCTAAAAAAGAACTTGACAGACTGATTTGTGTTACCACATTCAGCCCGTTGGGTGACATTATCCAAAAAGTAGTCAAGAAAAACTGGCATCTAGTCAAACAAGAAGGGACGCTCAACAAAGTCCCCTGTTTTGCATACAAAAAGAATAAGAATTTAAGGGACACCCTTGTCCACACTTTTGTCGAACCAACACGACCAACTGATAACACACTGTGGAATTTACCGGCTATAAAGGGACACTACAAATGTGGCCACTGTGTGGCATGCCCTTTAACTCTACAGAAAAAAGTCTTTGAGCATAAGAATGTGAAATGGACACTGAAAACACACACGAATTGTAACTCAAAAGAAGTCATTTACAACATCGAGTGCCCGTGTGGCCTTCTATATGTGGGCAAGACTATCCGCATCATAAAAATGCGTATCACTGAACATTGCTCCTGTATCCGGAACAAAGTCCCGGATAAACCGTTTGTAGACCACTATTGCCTCTGTAAACATAAGGATGTGGACCTGAGATGGTACATTATCCAAAAACTTGAACCAACTGTGAGGGGAGGAGATCTCAACAGAGCCCTCACCCAATTGGAACAACGTTGGGTGCATAGACTTGATACGGTTAAAACAGGTCTAAACATTTCCGTGGAATGGAAATCTTTCATGTAGGACTCAGATATATCTTACCACATTCATTCAGACACCTCCATTGACAACTATGTAACAAGAAAAACTGTTTGATCATAATTGTTGTTTCTTTCCTTTCACTCTCGTTCTTTAGGCGTCTATTACAAATGTGCTTGTTATGTATTATCATGCTTTGATAAATCAACATGTCTTTTTCATGATACTAACTTACCATGGTACTGCACACACGCTAGCAGGTTATATCGCCCGGTGTCATGCTTTTTGTCGCAAGTTATGCATGCCAAATGATGATCCCGGCATGCTACATTAGGGAACCATCCGAGACATCACTATGTATCTGGACGCTCACTATCATTGCGTCCTATTAAGATAGCCAGCTCTAGTTTGAGCTTCATGCCTATCTGGTCACCCCTGGTCCTTTATCCATACCTATCCAGCTAGACGCAGTCACTTTAGCCAGAGGGTGGTTCTAACACACTAAGAACTTTCCGGCTCATTGGCCGTACAGTTATAAATTTCTTCACAATACGATTCGGTTGCCATGGCAACAGCGCACTAACATATTGTTTTTAAATTACCTATTTTCTGGGGACATTACAATTCAACAGCCCCGTTAATAACACGTGCCAAGACTGTGGATATCATGTACATTCGGGTTCCCCCACAGTTAATTGTGTTTCCCCAATTCAAAATGGCGTCCGCTATATCAGTACGCGGCTCCTAGCAACGGCGTCATCGCCATATGTGCGTCTCTTTCAGGATCGGATAGACGCGGCAGAGGTTATACCTGTGAGACCTCTGCCGCAGGCAGAGCCTAACATTCTATGCGTCCTCGGCGTGCCCGCTCTGCCGTGGACTCTGTTACAGCAGCTATCAGTGCTCGCAGACACAGGTAACCCTCGTACTCTTTCACCTCCCACATTAGTTCGTACCATTCCTCGCACGGTATGGTGAGAGATGTGACAATTCTTTTATGTTCACATTTTAGATCCTTTCCCTGATTACAGTCAGATGGACACGTTTTTGGGTGCACATTGAAGCCATTTAGAGACTTCGCCCTACTAGCTAAGCGGCTTTCTGTAAACCTAAGTGCACATCACGTGCACATCCACATCCTGAAACTGATTAGAGCCTCATGTGTTTTGTCTTTAACTACAGCATTCAATTGTGAAGATTCAGTTGTCCTATTACATTGATTTTGGACACCTGGCTACCCTGTATAGGTAAGATTTTCAGAATAGTCATGTAGACCCATCTATCTTTTTTAACCTCGAGCCTTTAATACCAGATTCAGTCACATGGTATTGTTCATTTCCCCTGTAGGTAATTCACCTCCACCTGTGGTTTGACTCGCGTCCCCACAGGTAAGCTATGTCGATTCAATTCTTTGACATACACTTAGTGATTTAGCTCACTCACGTTAATTAATTTATATTGAGCCTCCCCTTATCAATGTCCTTCATTCCCGTTTCATCACCCCTTGAACATCCTGAACACACCATCTTCCCTTAGTCCTGATGAAGGCCCTAGGAAGAAATGGCTCACTAAGCTTGACTATAGGGCTGAAACACCTGGTGTAGACGCTTTTCACCAATTCACAACATTACCAATGTTAACTGTTTGTTCCCTTGTAGATATGCACTACTGACTTGTTTTGTCTATTTGTTCACTTTGTGTACGACGCCTGTCATCTGCTTATAACAGTGACAGTAGTGATTGCATTACTTTTGTTCAACCATACCAGTATGCAAGAACAGTATCTTGTTTCTGCTTTGTTCTGACAATGCAATGTGTGTTTGCTCATGTGTGTGTTCTTTCACATTTTGTTCAAATGTATAATATAGGAATTTTGTAACATAGAAACTTAAAACTATATCCAAATATAAAACTTTTTGAAATTTCCCATGTGATTCTTTACACATGTACGTGCTGTAAGCTTTGGGATGAAACAGAAGGGAGGAGGTTTTCCTAGTAAGATTGTTTTTCCAACCCATTCATTTTTTGTCTAGCAACTGAAGCATTCCTGGGCAGAATAGGGTTGTATCCACCAACCCTATTCTGCCCTTTTTTGATATAATTAAGTTCTCAGGATGACATTTCTTGGGTTCAGGGGTGGGCGGTTCTAGGTCAGTCCCCATACTTACCCAGTCTGAGTTATGGTCTTTTTGTACCCATTTTTCTTTGGGAGGAATCTCCCCATCCTTGAAAGAGAAGATTTTCTTCCCAGAATCCTCCAAGGATTCTTCCCCTTCAAACTCGAGGACGCGGACCTCCTCCACAAAATGGGTCTTCTTTGTCTCTTTGTTTCTCCTACTTATCCTCTGTTCCCTAGGTTGCAGCTTTTCAGGGGTAGGAGTTTTGAATTCAGGTTCAGAGGTTTCTAGGGGCTTTTCACGGGTGAAGAAGGAAACTTCCTCTAGGGCTTTGCATCCCCCTTCCTCCCGAGCCTCCTCCTTTGGAACCTGCTGGTTGTCAGTGTTGTTTCCCCGTTCTGGGGTGCCAGACCCTGGTTTCGAGCTGCTCTTAGCAGCCATGTTCATCTGAGGGTTCTGATGAGCCCTCAACATGCGACTCAGGTCTTGGGTCAAGCTCTGGACCTGGCACTCCAGTTGGGACACCCTCTCTGGCTGATAAGGGGGTCTAGAGTCAACTCTTTGCTGGTCTCGGGAAGTTTAACTGTCCCTTCTTCCCGAGTAGCCTTGGTATGGAATGTTTCCCTGGTACCCTGCCATTCTTGGCCTTCCTTGTCCCTGATTTGATGGCCTAGACTCCTGAAAGCGGGGATTTCTGAAAATTGGGGTTTTGAGGATACATGGGGAAGAAACTCAAACCAGAGGGTGGAAGATGACCGCTCTCCTGAGGGAGGTTTGGAGGGAATTTGGGAGGAAGATTTCCTGGGGCTGTACTTACCTGGTTGGATTCACCCCACTGAACCGGGGGAGTCTATACGTACCCCAAAATGGGTCTATTCAGCTTGTACCTGGGGCTGATGTGGGTGGCAGAGTCAGGTGGCACATATGTGGAGTACCCTGCCTGGCTACCACCTGCTTGAGACTGACCAGAGGGTCTTCTCTGCTTCTGGTTTGATTGGTTAGTGGGGGTAACCCTCACCTCTGCCACTTTGGTAGAAGCGGGGGTGTTGGTTTGTTTGGGGTTTTTGGGAGGATTCTTATTTTCTACCGGCTTTTGGGCCTCATTGATCCGGGTAGCTTGCTCTATTGCCCAGTCCAGGGTCCTTTCTTCATGGAAGTCCCTAACCAACTGTGTCATAATGTATTTGGGGAGTGCATTGAAATAGATAGTGATGAACTCCCTGCTATTCGTGCACACCTGCCGAATGGTTTGT
Source organism: Ambystoma mexicanum (assembly GCF_040938575.1). Lineage (NCBI taxonomy): Eukaryota > Metazoa > Chordata > Amphibia > Caudata > Ambystomatidae > Ambystoma > Ambystoma mexicanum. The sequence goes on from NC_090922.1 coordinate 1,425,417,116, forward strand.
GCGAATGCCTGCATTAAATCCTGAACAAATTCTCTGGGAGCCTGATCCTCTCCGCACTGCAAGTTGTAGGCTGCTTTGCGAGCCTCCTGGGCGTTTCTGTGCGTGGAGAAGTGCTTCAAGATGGCCGCCTTGTAGGTAGACCACCTTGAATGGTTTTGATCCACCAACCCAGCAAAGAAGCTGGAGTATTCTGGGGAGAAAGTCCATTTGGCAAACTCTATAGAATGCTGATCATTTGTAATGCCAAATGATGTCATCATCTGGTCATATAGCTCCACATGCTCCCAGACTGAGAACTTGACATTTTTTTGGTAGAGGGTCATGAAACCTCAAATGGCTTTTATCTGTCTATTGGGGTATTTTACCAAAGTTCTTTCTTGTTTTGCAACCTTCTTTTTCCACTGCACCTAAGTCCATTCGCCCTCAGACTCAGAGCTGCTGCTATTTGAGTTCCCATCCCTATCCTCTAGACACTTCCTTAGTCTGGGAGACTGGGAGTCTCTCCCAGAATGATGGGCCCTAGTCTCTTCTCCCCGTTTGTATTGTGGGCTCTCTGTGTCACTTCCTTTGAACGCCTTCTTTCGCATCTTGGAGTAGTCATCTGAATCCTCCCTTCTTCCGTGTTTGGTAGAGAACTTACCCCACCTCCCTGATGGGATGGAGGTTTTCAGAGTACTCTTTTGGGGCCTAAACTCAGACTCCTTTTTATCTGCAAAGTTGACCAGGTGGTTCCTTTGTAGCTGATGTTTCTGCCAGTCTAACTCCCTGATTTTCTCTTCATAGGAATCTTTCTGGTCAGATACATCATCCACAATATTTTTTACCCTGGACAGGGAGGCATGCCCATCAATCTCTGATGGATGCTGGCCTGCCGGCTCAATCATTCTGGACCAACTGAGGTCTGGCTGCCTCATGGTTTCTGGTTCTTGTGAACCTGTGGACATGAGGTTAGCGGTGCCTTGCGCATACAAGGTGGTAAGTTGGCTGGAGGCCCTGGGTACAGAGGGCATCACACTTTGATCAGGGGTTGCCCTTTCACTCTCTAACTTTCTCAACCCCTATTTCTTGATAGTATGCAAAGGCCCGAGACTGGTCTTGACTGGCCTCTATTACCTTCCCTTGTACTACTCCATGGCTCTGGAGTCCCCTGTTCTCATCTCCAAGGGCCTCATTTTCTTTTTCAACCTCTTGTATTGTCTGGCCGACCATTTCTGCTGCAGGAGATACATCTCCTCACTCTAAGCATTTTTTTCAGTATTGTCTGCTCTAGATCCTGTTCTATTTGCCTTATGTGTCCCATTAACTTTTTCATTCACTACTTTTAGGTCAGTCAGTTCCTGAAGGCTTGTCTCACTTCTCTCCAGGTCTGTCTTTAATTTGCACACTTCTTGGCATAGGGCATCTTTCTCCTGATACAGGATGCCAATCTGTTCAGTCAGGTTATCTTTCTGTTGCTTTATAGCACCTAGCTTCTAGCGTTCCTGGTCAAAATCTGTTTGGGAATGAACTTCTTTAATGATTAACTTATTATTCTCCTCTTTTAATTGATCAATCTGATTTTGCAAAGCAATCATATCCTCTAAGCAGCTCCTACTGTATATCATTTGATGCTTACATTTTATTTGACTCTCCTGCAGAGAGTCATCCCTTTCTTGGCACTCTTCTTTTAGTGCAGACAATTGGGCCATCTGTTCTGAATTTGATTGTTGCTGAGCTGCCAACTCATTCTTTAGCTGCTGAATGGTATTTCCTAATTCTAACTCAGAGTTTTGTCTTTCTCGCATTTTCTCCTCTACCTGACTTAACTCACTTTGTATTTGATTTAAAAGCTCAGACTGGTTTGGCACAGAGGTTACGCTTTCTTGGCACTTTTCTTCCATGACTATCATGTGGAAGTACATGTACATAGTGAGTTGGACCATCTTTATCTGCTCATCTTTAATGTCCTGAGTGATATAAAACTCAGTCAGGGCTTGATCTAACAGGCCACTGTCCTGCCACACGTCCATGCTTATAGAGGTCACCTGTTGCATCATACTAGATAGCCAGGTTTCATGATTTTGTTCTGCCCATTCCCCTCTAATGAATAATTTGGACAGAAGGTGCTGCCTAGCCATGTTAATTTCCAGGTGCTCATTATGAAGAGTGTTCTTCCTTTGGTTATCTATGCAAGGACTAAATCTCTACCCTGCTCTTGCCTAGTTTAGGGTTATACTATTTTATTTTGAGACACAGGCCTGATACCTAAGGTATATGTTTTGGGATGGCGCCTTTACAGTGTAACTCAGTTTCCTATCCACTAGAAATACACTACCTTTAATGGGTTAGTCTGCTGTGTTGGACTGTCACAGGTGAAAAACACTTATCTCAATCACGGCACGAGCCACCACTTTGTCACGGTTTTAAAACACAGCACACTCCCGCCAGGGACTCCTTCCCCTGACAATGAACGTGATGCACAATAAAAATCTTTTTATCTTTAATAAACCACAGGTTCTTTATTTGAGTAAGCCCCAACCCTTCTCGCACCCACCTTTTACAAACACCCCATGTAACAATGGACCAGGAACCAGGCTGGTGTGTATCAATAAGATATTTATAAATGTATTATTTAATGGAAAAGGAAAGAATATTCAAAATACAATTTTGCAATAGCCACCAATGTTATGGCACACAAATGCAATGCTTCCTACAGAACAATGGGTTCAAAATCTTACACTGTTCACGTGGATCTTATTACGCTCACCTGGTATCCATGGGGGCACCACACGATACTGGATGGCGGTCTAAGCGCCATCCCGGACCCCTCTCTGCTTGGTAATGTGCCAGACGTTGGGTAGAGCCTGTGCAGGGGCGCATGGTTGGAGTGGGTGCTCCATGGACCTAGTTGCTTCACTGGTCCGTGCGCCCTTATGTGAAGTCCAGACTGGCTGTGACTCTGACTCTGCTTGCTGTCTTCCAGGTGAGTTATAATGTCTTTTCCGTCTTTATTCTGTCTCTTTCTTTCCCTCCGTTTTCTCTGTCTTCTCAGCATCTTGGTCCACTACGCTGTTCCCTAACAATGGGCCTCGTTACGATTCTGGCGGTAGCCATGCCGTTATTGGCAGCATGGCTGCCACCAAAATCAGGTCCAGGTTCCCAGAATGGGGAATTACTCCCTCCAGGAACACGGGCCCGGACCTTCCCCCATTCCCATTTCAGCCCCTATAGGGCTGAAATGGGAATGGGGGAGGGAGCTAACAACGGGCCGATTACGACCGGCCCATTGTTCGCTCCCCCCTTTCACCAGACGTGCAGAGTGGGTCCCGCGAGGGGACCTCGTAATGTGGCGGAATGGCGTTAACGGGTCTGCATCCTTTTGTGCCACCCGTTAACCCATTCCGCCACTCTTGTAATGAGGCCCAATGTCTCTTTTTGTTTTCCCAGGGATGATTGCGATCTCAGAGTTGCCACGCCAATGGCGAAGACCATGGTGAGTTATTGATGCACGGAGCGCTGCGCTGTTAATTGTTGTTAATTGCTAACCTGTGTTCTCTTCTCTTTGTACAGGTTGCAGTGATGTTCCGGAGTGATGAGCGATCGAGCCGCTGCTTGCCCAGGTAAGTGCTTTGTTAATGCTGACTTTGTTCCTTCTCCCTTGCAGGTTGCAGTGAAACCCGGAGATGGGCGAGGTAAGAAAAGCGCAGGGTGCTGCCAGGACTCGCTGCTTGCCCAGGTGAGAATTGTTATTAATGCTGTCCTTGTTTCTTTACCTTTGCAGGTTTGCGGCAAACTCCGGAGAAGGGCGAGGTAAGCGAAGCGCAGGATGGATTCAAGACCGGTTACTTCACAGGTAAGTGTTCTTGCTCGCCAATGCTGTTCTTGTTCTTCCAGGTTAATGATGGAATCTGGATCTAGGGCTTTAGGATCGGGCCGCCGGAGAAGCAGATGAGCAGGAGCTGGACACGGTGAGCGTTACGCTGCAGGAGTGCAGAATAATGCGAAGCGTGTTCTGCTGTTTGGGTGTGGTTTAAATAGCCCATGTAAAGTAGTCCCAGGCCAGGTAGTTCCAAGCCCAGCCACACCCAAAACACTAGACTGCATGGCTTGGTTCTAAAGAACTGAGCTGTGTAATAGGCCTCCATGTTGGATTAAGATCCAAAACTGGTATTGCTTTATTCCTGGTAATGAGCCTGGCGCCAAAGGCGCCGGGACTGACTCCATGCATGTTTCTGATGGAGTTTTAAGGCCATTGGGGCCAGTGTGAAGGGCTTTAGCCCCACTGCTGCCAAGGGGCTGTTAGACCCGAGGGGGTCAGGGGCATGGATCATGACAGATCTTTAATGACAAAACAGGAAAAAGGTTTTAAAGCAACTGACAGCACTAAGGTTAAGCACCCCCCCTGCAACACTCACCCCCAAACATCAGCTAGCTTAATTCCCTGTTGAAGGCAGTGGCAAGGAGTAAGGATAATAAGAGAAAAATTGAATTTAGAATACCGCCCATTGCCCCAAGATGGGAAGTCAGAAAAGGAAATGAGAACCCGATTTTTGAGCAAAACGGCAGAATCAGATTTGCTTGATTACTCGCACAGCACAGCAGCTCACAACCATGATGGGACAGATAGAAAGGTAGTTTGTGATGCAGCGCTTGAGGTGACGGGGGAAGCCTAAAGACTACTACTCAGCACACCAGAGCAACGTGAAAACAAGGTAGGAAAATCGATTTTGGGAAATAAAGTAAATGCAAAAGAAAAACACACAGCAAAATGGAAATTTGCTTTGCACAGGATTTGTGATGACAGGAACTAAGGAAAGGGTTGACCTGTCAGAATCGGAAATTGGTTTTAAGGACAAGAACAGAGGCACATAACAGATAGGATTCTAGAAATAAGGGATTGCTCTCAATGGGACTATGGTTTGTGTTTTTCAATGGGACAGATGCAAATTGGAATTTGTGGGGTAAGGCACAAATTCGGTTTCAGTGACAATGACCAATTCTATTGACTATATTTTAAAGACTATAGTTATTAAAGAAAGACACTAGAAACAAGGGGGTTAATTTCAAATTTTAACCTTCTGGCATCGTGAATTTCCTTACAGGAGAATTAATTGATTTACTTCAAAATGAGACTAAGGACCTATATAGACAACTGAAAGATTTATCAAAAAGAATGCACTATCATACACAGGCTAATACAGATTCTTCTAAGGAAAGGTGAATCAATTATACTGGCAATCTAGGACTTTCTACAGGATTTTCTATGGGATTGACGTTACAAAGAGAGAGTTCTACATTTGGGACTGGGGTTGTTTGCTGCTTACAAAATAACTTTGGTGTGGGATTCTGGAAAGTCAGCGGGATCTCAGGACCCTCAGGACAGCTGGGCAAGGGGTCTGGTCTCTGCGCTCTCCTGGATGGGATTCTGGACAGCCAAACTGGATCTCAGGACTCTCTGGACAGCTAGGCAAGGGTCTGGCCTCTGCACTCTCTTGGATGGGATCAGCTAGGCAAGGGTCTGGTCTCTGCACTCTGGATGGGATCAGCTGCCTCCTCTCTGTGCTCCTTCTGTCTCCCTGGATTGTTGTGTGTGTGGATCTGATCTCCCTGTGTCCAGTACAGTCCCTCTTATATAGCCCAAATGATGTCATTTATTTTACAACATGGGGGAAGTACCCTAAAATTATTCCTACTCTGTGATAGGACAGCCTACCATTCTTCCCTCCACCCCCTGGCGTCATTGGTTCAAGGGGAGAGAGCATCATCGGTCTGTTTGGCTCAGCATGCAACAAAGTCAGTTTGTCCTTCAGAGTGGGTGCTGGAAGAACTCTCACTTCTTGGTCAATCACTAGCCACACTTGCATTATTTGTCCCTTCTGCTAGGACTGCCTGCTAGTCTGCAAGAACAGATAATTATCACACACTAAGCCACCTCATAAGTCATTGCCAAATAGTTCACTTTTAAGTGTGACTTCCAGGGGAGGCTAGGCTTCCAATTGAGCCCAAAACTGGTTTTACTAGTATTCTGAGTTTCAAGGTACTTGATGTCTTGTGGGGGAGAACATACTTTACATGTGTAGCCAACCCCAAGCCATCCACTGACATTTCTGTACAGGCAAAAGTGACTGTTTTACATTTCGCTTTTAAATGTCATTTTTTCTCATGTTCTTTCCCCCGTGTGCAAGTTGTATTTCATTTTCTGTTGGAATGCGGTTCTGTAAATCAGAGGATGTTCTTTTAGTTTGACATTTTGGGTGGATTTGCAATTACTGTTGGTTCATGGACACGGGGAGATACGGCACAGCGTTCTTTGATGAGATATGAAATGAAAAGTAAAACCCAAGCCGTTTCTTTCATTTGCAGTGTTTTTGAATGCTGCGTTCACATGAAAGGGAAAACAAAAGCAGTGTCGGTTGCAATGTGAAATCCTTTCCCCTCGCGTGAATGAACAGTCAGATAAGGCTTCTTTCTGATGTATTGCATAACTTTTTGGCATTCAGATGGAATAAAACAAACGCAGGGCTGTTTTTCAAGCAGTGCATAACTTTTTGGTATTTCTGATGAAAGAACAGCAAGCGCATGGCTGTCTTGAATGTAGTGCACAACGTTGATCTTCAGATGACAAAACAGCAAATGTAGAGCTGTCTTGAATGCAGTGCACAACTTTATGGTTTAGATGACAGAACAGCAAATGTAGAGCTGTTTTCTGGGATGCAGTGTTCACATGCTTGCCACACCTGTGTCAGGGAGAACACAGCATAGCGGTTTCTGGTGGCAATGTTTAAATGCGGTTTTTAGGTGAAAGATTTCTGCTAGGGCCTGTAAATGCACCCCACAAAATCCTTTGGCTATATATTCTCCAGTGACGGTCTTCCCCCTGACCCTGGCAATGTGCAGGCATTCATACCCACACTAGATGCTATTTGTGTGACTGCTACATGATAATTCTTGGGCGTGGCAAGCTCTTGTAGCAGATATATTAAAAATTTTGCTTCAATAAACACTCCCTTATGTCTACTCACCAATCCAGTTTCTGACTTCCACTGGTCCTCAGTCTGTCAGACTGCATTTTGTAAAATCAAGGGATGTGTTGCGTCTGCCCCAGGTAGGGCATATTATGATTCAGATCTGTCTACTGAATCCATGGCAGATGTCAGTTCAGTAGGTTCGGGGCCATCCTAGCTCAATATAGGATTGGATTATGCTCTCATTGATGCATACTATCATATACAAGACAGAATCTCAGTTCTACGGGACAAGCCTCCTCCCAGTCTGAAAGGAAATATCTTTTGGTGGTATAGGCCTGTGAACATTACCATCTTTTTCTCTATGGAACACCATGTACAATCATCACTGACCATCAGGCTTTGACATTCATTATGCAAACACAATGCCATGAAGCCCCCTTAGAATTGCACTTTGGGGACTGCGATTACAAAAGTGCCACTAAAACATCATTCACAAACCTAGCAAAGAGAACAATCCTGCAGATTTTCTGCCCCAACAACCTTTAACTGTGATGCAAGATCATACGGCTTCGAAAGCTGAACAATACATCAACTATGTTGACCATTATGCCCGCTCGGAAGCACTGTCACTAGAAACCATCATGGAAAAAATTGCTTAAGATTCTACAATGTCTTTAGTAATGGAACACATTAGATAGATGTGTTGGCATGGCATGACATGACCATCTCTGGTGTGACAAGATCAAGATTGCACTGAAGTGAAAATGTTTGCTCTTGTGGAGGATGTATTATCCATTGCCTCTTTTGGAATAGGTCCACTCACCTTCCAGAGCCCCTGAAGATGACAACATTACCACTGGCGCTCTGGGAGGAGATAACGATTGACCTATTTTGCCCTCTGCCAAAGAGTTCTTACGTTTTAGTTGCCAGGGACGAAATGTCCAGATATCCTGACGTTCAAATAGTAGCATCCACCGCTGCATCTGCTATCATTCCAGCACTGGATAGAATGTTTGCGGTTTACAGAAGTAGTGAAGTCAAATAACGGCCCTCATTATGAGTCTGCCGGTAATCTGCCTGTAGCACCAGTGGATTACCGGCAGCCTTACGTTACTGTTTCCACCACCCGATAACCCAGTAATACCGGGATATTAGGGGTAGTGAAGGAACAGTACGCACCATTGTTAGCAACGGTGCTGGTGCTTCAGTGAAAAGTCTGCCAGTAGGGGCCAGAACTACTGTCAGGTCAGGCCTGCCGGTAGTACACAGCCACTACAGGCAGACTTGTAGTTTACCAGTCCAGAGAAGGTGCTGGTAACTATTGTTACCGCCACTTTTTTCCAGACCAGCCAACTTGTAACGAGGGACTATGACTTAGTTTTATTTGATCAATATATGGTTTTCCACCATTGTACAATTACACCCTTATGACCCTATTAAACGGAACAGTAGAGAGCTTCATGGCGAACCTCAAAATATTATTGCAAGCACGTTGTCAGTTGCTGCAGGATTACCGCAGTGCACTGCATAGTGTGACTGGGAGTGTGAGCTGATGTTTACCAGAAATAGTCAGACAAGAAGACCACACACACACCGGGAGGAACTGACGATGATACAATTCTGGAAGTGCAGGTGATAGATGCCCATGGTAAAGAGATAGTGAAAATGTATGCCGAAAAACAACGTCCACATTGAGTGACAGAGAAAGCGGCTTAGTACGACAAGCACAAACTCATAAAACAACGTCTGCATGTGACCCAATGCCACTACCTATAACAGAAGTTCATGAGTCAATGATTTCGGCAGAACAAGACAGCTATCAATTTACGATGAACTCATGAATCTTTGAGAAAGCTTCACCAACCTGTGGCAATCGCAGTGAAGAAAATTAGTATCAGAAGATTCTGATCTAGAAGAATCTGAGGACACGGACGGTGGCGTGGACACTGCAGATATTTGTGATGACCTGAGAGGTGGACCAAGAATTACACAAATCCCCCCCCCCCCAGCCCATCAGGAAGCCCAGACAATTGATCGAGGAGATGGGCTTATTTGTGACGTGTTGTTTAAGTGCTGGGGCAGGAGGGTGAATGTCTGCTGTCTGTTTCTGGTGTGAGAAAAGAACAGAGGATGTTATGTCAGAGGAAGGGGAGGAGTCAGCAGAAAGAGGAAGGATATTGAATAAAGAGGTTTGGAGGCTAAGGGCATGTTATGCAAATGTTTTTTTCGATGGGATTGCACCATTATAAAATTGTAAATCAGGCCTTTAGAGTTATTGGTGGCTCTGTGTGAACTAATTAATATAACATGTCTAAAGGAATATAACAATCTGATTGATAACCGACTTGTTTCAGCCCATGTTTCTATTCTCTGAGCTTATTTGGGTATGTGTATGGACATAATAATATGTGTTGTGGGTGTGCTCATCTTTTAATCTTCACTATTACTGCATCTTCTGCAGTGGTGCATTTTCCGAGCAGACCAGTGGTGTGCACCTATACATATTTCGATCATTTATTTTAATTGTCCCATAGTGCCTGCTTTCTATTAGCTTCAACCTTCTTCCCCTGTACTCCAATGCAAATCAACGTGATAAAACAAATCATTTTGGTACAAAATCTCCCTCATATGTGTTGTCAAAATGGACAGTATCAGGCACGTATTGGCCGGTGGCCCCCTGTTTTACCAGTCTAGGTTCAGACGGTCAGGTTCTTATCAACACAAGTGAAGGTTAGAATATGTTGAATTCCAGAAACGGACCAAACTCACAATTCATTCATTGAGATGTTGCTTTAGCCCCGTTGATGCCTCTTGAAATGTTACTTTACAAAACACTGTACCATGCCACTTTTTTCAAAGACGTAAACAAATTTGTCTCATTTCACTGTTGTGTTTTACTGTAAAATGTTCTAGGATTACTCTGATGTATTGCACTTGTAACTAAAATAGAGTGAACGAAGCAAAATCCGTTGTATCCTAAGCAGGAGCATTGTAAAGTTATGTGTTCATTTTTTTAAGCACTGTATTTTGCTATTTGGTGAAGTCAGGTGTAACGTTTTTGAAACAGGATGATGATATTTAGTAATTTAAATAGAAGGTGACTTTATTTTAAAAGCAGAAATACGTACGCTTCAGTTTCCTCTTTCGTCTCGGCAGGATAGCTCAGGGGCAATGCGCTGGTCTTGGAAGCAAGACAGCGCAAGACAACACAGGTTCGATCCCCCATTATAAATAACCAATTACAATTTGATTCAACGCTTTTTTTTTTGTTTTTTTTGTTTTGGCTTAGGCCTTTACAAAAATAATACAAAATTGTTAGTATAAAACACCTAGAAATTACTTTAAATTTCATTTTTTTCCCCCAACCCTGCTAATTTTCTATTTTTCTGCTGTATCAATGTTTTGAAGACTTTTGTCCTTTATTTTATTAGATGGTCAGTCCAATTTCTGCTAGCACCTGGATTGCTGCAAATGTCAAAACTGCATTGCTTCCTGAGATAATTCTATCCCAAAAGAGGTCTGAAATTATATCTTCCTCTCTCCACACAAAGTCTCTGAAAAGTCTTAATCGTTGAGGCCATGTGCCTTCACATTCCATTAGAACATGCCTTAATGTTTGTTTGGCAGGGTTGATGCAAATTGAACATAGTTTTTTTGCTACATCCCCTTGGTTGCGCTTTTCCAGAACAGCCCCACACTGGACAAGGTTCAGTCTCATTCTAAGAAAGTCTGAGCGCAGTTTCCTGTTTGGGGATTTTAGTAGATAGCTAGAGAGACACCCAAGCTTCTTTTCTCCCTTCAAGAATGGATTTTGGGTTGGTTTATCTCTTACTCTCTCTACTGTTTCGATCCATTCCCATTGTTCTAGTTTTCTTTTCACTTTGAGTGGGTTTAGGATTAAGATCTCTTTGTTTATATCTAAAATCTTCAATCTCTCCAGTGTTCTCGCCTCTAGCAAGGTGAGGATAGTTGATTTTTTTTGAGCTGTTTCATGTCTGAGGTCTCCATACAGTGTCGAGTCCTTGCTTGTTGCTATTTCTCAAGAAAATGGCCCTCATTACGACCCTGGCGGAAAGTAACCGACCGGACCGCCATAGCGTAAATAGCGTGTCCGCCATTGCACGACGGAGTAAAGTGCGGCCAATTCTGACCCATCGGGCACGAGCACTACGCCATGGCGGAAGTGCAAAGTCCGCGATGGCGGAAATGTCCCCAAAACGCCCCTCACCGCCGTCGTACGGCGCCCTAGGTGCAATTCCGCCACCCATCATAGCGGTCACCGTAATGAGCGGCAATCGGAAAATACGGTGACCGGAACGGGAAACCGCACGCCGCACACCTATAAAATCAGAATCTCCACACAACCATTAAAAATACTACCCTGAGACACATTCCAAACCGGTAGCCACCCCAGTGAAAACAATTTAAATGGGAAAAGTAGCGAAAAAAGCGTGCGACTGCAAGCGGCAGGTCCACTTCTCCCGTGAGGAACTCACCGTGCTCACAGAGACCCTCCAGGAGAATGCTGCCGTCGTCTTCTCGACGCAAATGACCAGGACGGCACTTGCGGACAAGAAGGCCATATGGGCCCTGGTGGCACAGCGGGTAAGTGCGGTGGGGACCGCACCCCGCAACCCACAGCAATGCAGAAAGCGATGGGACGACTTGCGGATACGCGTACGGAGCATACTATCCGCCAACCGTAACATTGCCACAGCTGCCGGGGGAGGATCGGAATCACCCATCAAGTTGACCCCCTGGGAAGAAATCTGTGCCTCCACCATTGGAATGGAGAGTATAGAGGGAGTCGGAGGGATGGAGAAAGGAGTGCAGACATCCGAAGAATCAGGTAGGTGGGCCAAATAAAACAATGCCAAATCCACAATGTCCAATCATGTGAAGCACCACGTGTCCACATAGTGCAACAGAAACACATGTCCAGGAGAACGTCCACATATATAGGCCTGATGGCGCACCTTAAAAGTCACATTAAATACATAAATAATTTAAAATCCTAAAAACACCCTCTACACGTGCAGCAGGCACACCCTAACTGCAGGCTGCAAAACAACTGCATCCTCAATCCACACAAAATTAAACCACCTCCAAGGCCCTGACCCAAATCACCCTCAGGTACCACCCCAATGCATGTGATACATTGCCATTCCAATTTCCACAGACCCATCAATAACGCTCGCCCTCCTTTACTCCACCACAGGGTCCGATTCAAACGACGAGCTCCAGAACACCCCTACCGGCACACCTGCAAAGAGGGCCAAGACCAACGGCCAAAGACCCTCCACCTCAGCTGCACAGATCAAGACACGGCAGCAGCACAAATCAAGTGGCAGCACACAGGAGGGAACTTCAACAGGCACCCCAGCAGCCAGCATGCCCACAACAGCACCACCACAGGTCCCCCCAATGGATGCCACAGAAGTCACTGCTTCTGGTGGCAGCAGCACCATAGGTGACACTGCATTAATGGCAGCATGCTCCGACACAGAAAACGGGGATGTCGATCTAGGATCCATCCGTGACCTGTCTCAATCCCCCTGTTTGTTACATCCCGTACACCATGAGGATACCACGCAGGGGCACCCACAAGACGACGACTGGCCATCCCCCCCAAACCCCGTGGCAAGGCAACATGAGGTGACCAGCCCCTCTGTGACACCACCGCAAATGGCCATGGCACAGCAGAGGCAACAGTCCCTCGACCAGGTGATCGTGCAACAGCAGCAACTGGCCACGCTCCTCAAGGACCATGCTGATGAATGTGGGGGTACTAAGGCAGCCATAGAAACATCAACTGAGACACTTAGGGCAGAAATGGAGAGAAGTACAGAGACACTAAGGGCACAAATGGAGAGAAGCACCGAGAGCCTGAGGGGGGAACTGCATGCGACGTCCAAAGACGTATGTGCTGAACTTGCCGCTGTGCGCCGTGTGCTCACTGAGCTCTCACAAACCCTTAGGGACATGCATGGACGTGAGCAGGCAGAGACATCATCCGTTGCAAGTTCCGTCCAGGGCAGCCCATCTGGGAGGAACCTGCGCTCTACAGGCAGGGGTGCCCCTGATACCCGGAGAGGGGGCTTGCAATAGCGTCTGCCCAATGACAATGAGCATCTTTGGACACTGGTGTTCGGGGGGGAGGTAGGAGGGTGGAGGGGGTGTGTTGGGCTTACTTGGGTGGCGGGTCGATGGGGTGTGTAGCTCAATTTCACATATGCTATAAATATTTCACAATCATCCAATGAGATGTGTGGACATTGATCTTTGTGTACGAGGCCCTCATAGGCGTACAGTCCATATTGTGCATGTTCCAGACACACACAGTGCCACAAGTCCTGTGTCCATGTATCAGCCACCAGGCGTGAGTGCTAGAAGCATGAATCTATGATAATCTGACGAATTTCACGGCCCTCCTGTGCCTCGCGGACTCCTTGAGGTGCTGCCACATCCCCACCCTCATCATGACCATCTTCAGGTGCTTGCAGTTCTGCGTCAGGGGGCATGGGCACATTTCTACGTACGCACATGTTGTGTAGCATGACACATGCCATGACCATCTTTGCAACCTTCTCATGGCGGTACAGGAGTGCCCCGCCAGACCTGCTGAGGCAGCGGAAACGAGTCTTCAGTAGGCCGAATGCCTGCTCTATGACTACACGGGTACGTGAGTGGGCATGGTTGTAGTCCTCCTCATGCTGGTTCTGTGGGTTCCGGAGTGGTGTAAGGAGCCATCTCTTCAGTGGATACCCGGCATCACCTGTATGTGGACAATAAAGGATGTTTGTGGAATGACATTGCTACGTACGCACCCCCCCCCTTCCTGCCAGGTCATTGCCGCATCACATACCCCACATTATCATGCATGGAATGAGACTCACCGAGTAGCCAGGATCTGTTCCCTGCGTGTCGCTCCATGTAGCGTGGTATTGTAGAGTTCCTCATGACCATGGAATCATGGGTTGATCCAGGAAATCGGGCACAACAATGTGTAATGATCCTGTTGGAGTCACACACCATTTGTACATTAAGAGAATGATATTGTTTTCGGTTGCGGTACTGCGCCTCCATGGCATGTGGGACAACCAATTCCACATGGGTGCAGTCGATGGCACCAATGCAACCCGGTATGCCGCCAAGTGCATGGAATCCCACTTTTGTGTTCGTAATTTCCTGCTCCGAGTGTGGTAGAGAGATGTAGTCGTCTGCGTGCTTCAGGAGGGCATCGAGCACTTGCAATAGTGTCCGTGAGAACACTGGCTGTGAAATGCCATGCAACTGTCCGACTGTGTGCTGGTAGGTGCCTGTGGCCAGGAAGTGGAGTACAGACACCACCTTCAGTAGGGGTGGGATGGCGGTTGGGCTATCTATAATGCTGACAAGGTCAGCGTGTGTCATGTCCACAATGGCGGTTATGGTGTCCCGGTCCAAACGGTAGAGGGTGTGGATCTGCTCAGCAGTGAGGTTGAACGGATGTGCTCGGAGGCGTGGGATTGCGGGCTGCCTGCGTGGTGGTAGTGGCTGTGCTGGCGGCCCTTGCTGGCCCTGCCTTGCCCTCCTCCTCCTCCTGCGTCTCCTCTGTGCGGCCGGTTGTTGTAGTAGTTAGTGTTCGTCTTCTTCTTGAAGTTGGAGTACTTGCAGTGCTATCAGGTCCCCCAGGGCCAACATCGCCAGTCCTGCCGGTAGCATTCTGGAGTGGGTGTGGTTGTGGGAGGGGGTTGGGTGTGCAATTTATGTGTCTTCAGGCTGTATAGCCTCCACCTGTGGTGATTCATTCCACCTGTGCAAGCTGCTATCCCCTTTGGGCGAGCACGTCCCGCACACAACGCTGCAATTCGACGCATGGCATCTTGCTATTACAATCATGTATTTGATCCCGATGGCAGTGAAATATTGGTTCATATGTTCATTCTGCTATGGTCCCATTGTTTCACATACTATCTTTGCAGTTGCGAACAAACTTGTGAAGGGTCAGTGGAATGTAGTACTCGATTAACGGTGGACCCTCATGCAGCACTGTACCGAGGTTCACCGACGGGCGGGGCGTCCCATTTGTGAGTGAAGCCAGTTGCCATTTTCACACACTGCCGCACTACATGGATGAATTTGTGATTCCAAGCGGTCACAGATGCCTTTTCGACGTGATGTTGCAAATGAGGAATTCGAAGGACAGCGCTTTCGGTTTTCAGCTAGCGGCGAGGAGACGCCCACAGGTCTGACTGCAGATATGAAGTTCTATTGTTTAATGTCCTTCGGACAGGGGCCATGGCGAGAATGCAATGATTGACATGAATAGTATGGGATGCGCAATAGCGTAGTGGACGATAAGGCCGGACGTTCCCAAATACATGTTACTTCACAACACTGGAATTCCGGGCTGGCGCACAGTGGATTTTGCAGGCTGCATTACGCACAGACTCAATGGAAATTTCTCATGTTATGTGAGTAAATGATCAGGCGTTTTCATACCGGGATGAGGGAATGATGCATGGATGCATGGACAGATGATTTAATAGTGAGTTTGCCATGTACATGGCTTTTTGGAATCTATCCACTTCCCCTGCGCTATGTGATGCAGGGCTGCCATAGTGGGACCATCGTCTATCTGCCCTTGTTGAACCCTCCCTGTCTCGACGCGCCTTCAAACACTTGTGTCTATGCACGTTACTAATCCCATCTAATGTATTCTGTTTTGACAGACGCATGCACACAAACACTCGTTTGTAATAGTGTTTTCACCTCGATTTATATAGTTATGATTCGCAAGTGTTTTTGGGTGGGATTGATCCTTTAGAGTGGGCTAGCATGCATATGGCTGTGGATTTAGTGTGATCATTGAAGTGAGTGATTCAAATGAAGTTCTGATGGCCATACTATTCTTTTTCATTTCATTTGGGTGACAGGTATCTCCTCCCCTTTTGCCACTGCCATCTGTATGCCACTCCTGCAGATGGATTTTACTCCCGACACCTGCTGCTTCGTGTTAATCAGTGGAGCAGCATTACGATCTTATGGGACGATCGCCAATGGGCCACATGCCCTTACGCAGTACTAGTGGCTAGGAGCAACATATCGACCTTTCAGCTGGACTAGTGCCTACCTAATGGGACGGCCCTGCGGTTCTAGGCGCTTCCATGTTGCCTTTTTGGACGTGAATGTAGCCCCTGTGTACCATGAAGGAACAGGGCGTCACACAAGAAGAAGCTGGTCATTCATTGCGGATGCAGCCCACATTGATGAAATATATTTTGGAGTTCATGACCTAATAGCTGTATGGGCTTGGTGATTTTGTTGTGCATTAAATTTTGTTTATGATATTGACCGTGTAGCGTTATTCTTTGCAAGTAATGTGGCATATTCCTATTTGTGGAGCGATGTATTGTGAGGAGATCTGCATTGGGTTCGGGCTTCTGAGTATAGTTGCGTGGTACTGTGCTGGGCGCGTTTGCCTACGAAGCCCAGTGAGGTCAGGGATAGGGGCTGCCATTATGACTGTTTTAATGATGTCATGCTCAGGGGCGGGGGATTAGCTTTTGTGTAACAGATGCTGGTCAGCCAGGTGGATTGGTGGAATGATGTGATTATCAGAATATGGCTGGTCACAGGTGCCTGTGTTTGCGTGCGTTTCTTGGAGGGAGACTGAGGTCATGTCCATTGGAATAGCTTCTGTATTCGTGCCATCTGTGCCCTGCAGCTCCCATTGGCCCCTCTTGAGATGAGCCTGGCTGCTCATTCACTCTGCCAACTTGTGTGGTACATGCTTATGCTGATGGTTGGTTTGTTTACTGGCAGGAGTACAGGGCTGGTGCAGTCTCACTCAGGATACTGCTTTGAATGTTGCCTTACACTGGTGTCAGGCGATGGGGGGCCTGTTTCTGTTTGTCTCATATTTCAGTTCATGTTGCTGTACTTGAACCTTCACATGCCTGTGCTGCATCAGTACAGCAATGGTGCCATGGCAAATATGGATGGCCACTCACAAGGCACTTGGAGCCCCTAGATTCATTTGTCCTTTGGCATGCATGGGTGACTTGTACATTTCACTGGTTGCATTGTGTGACTTCATTGCACCTACGAGGAGTTGTGCAATGTGGCCAGGGAGTGGTGTACAGGCACTCAGTAGGGCCTTTTACGGTTGGTTCGCGATGCCGTACTTCTCACCATGGCGGAATGGTACTTTCCGCCATGCTCGATGGCGTTAGGTACATGTCCGCTAGGGTCAGAATTCGCGTACCGTTGCGCCATGGTGGTTTTTACGGTTTGGCATGGCGCGCGTGCGCGTACTTGGTGCAGTTAGCGTTGGCGTTCACTACGGTGTTGCTAATGGCATCGTACTTTACGGTGACGGGTCATAGTCGCACCGAGCGCTATTCGATGGCGGTATTGCATTTCCGCCATCGTTTTTCGATTTCCGCCAGGGTCGTAATGAGGACCAATGTAATCAGCTTCCAGTCTGCCATACAGTTCAGCGATTTTAGACCAAGTTCAAATCTCAAGCTTTGTGAAGAGGCACAGTTTGGGAGACCCAGAGCTTTTTTCCATAGGCGGCTTTCAAATTTGTCCCAGTTTAAGAACCAAAGATCGGGTTTGGCTTCTAAACCATACAGGATGACTGGGACCACTTTGGCAAGGTAGAATTTTACCAATGGGAGAATAGAGAATTTACAGAGTTTATAGTTTAATTTGATCATTTGTGATGTGAATTGTGTTACTTTAGCCATGATTTCACTTTCTGCTTTGTGTATTGCTGGATGGGCGTAGATGTTATATCCTAAGTATTTTATAGTTTCTACCGTTCTTATCCGTTCTCCTCCCATATTCCAATTTATGTGTTTTGTTTTTAGTAGCGGATGTTTGAAAATCAGGATATTTGATTTAGCCGGATTTACTGTCAGTTTGTTTACTCCCACATACTTATTCAGTTTGTCAAGTAAATGTTGTAGACCAATTGCTGTTCTGTCGAGGAGGACTATATCATCCGCGTACGCAAGCCAACATATTTTTCTCCCGTTTAATATTGGACTTAACATTGCAGATGGTTGCAGAAAAAGGCCCATATCTGCTAAGAACAGGTTGAAGAACAGAGGCGCTCCCAAGCACCCCTGTCTGACCCCCCTATTTACTTCAACCAGTCTTGAAAGGTGTCCCATTGCATCGAGCCTTACTCTCAGATTACTTTCTCTGTGTAATTCCACTAAGATGGACAATAGTGGCTCTGGCATTCCCCATTTCCGGAGTTTCTCCCAAAGTAAGACTCGTTCTACTTGGTCGAAAGCTTTGGACAAGTCTATCCAGGCTCCGTACAATGTTTTTCTTCCCCCTCTTTTTTGTTCACTTAAGATGCTTAAAATCAGGCCATTTAGTGATGTTGAATGGCCTTTACGGAATCCTGTTTGAAAGCGTGATAGGATATTGAAGTCTTCCACCCATTTTGAGATGTAATTTAGTAGAAGCTTCATAAAAATTTTGCTTTCAATGTCCAGCAATGCTATTGGTCTATAGTTCATTGCTGCACGACGATCCCCATGTTTAAAGAAGGGTATTATAAGGGCCGTTTTCCAAGATGCTGGGAAAGTCCGTTTTTTTAGTATTTCATCAAAGAGAGCGAATAATATTTTTGACCACAGGATAGGTTCGCTTTTCAAAGCCTGATAGGTCAAGCCATTTAGTCCCGAGGCTTTGGATGTTGATGAATTAATTATGATTTCGTATATGTCCTCTTCATTGAAATCAAGTTGCCAGCGGAGTTTTGGCTTGCTTATAAATTCACGATTGTCGTCGCTTTTATATATCTCTGTCAAATATCTCACCCAACCATCTTCTGGCACTAAATTACATAGTGATTGGTTGTGATCCCCTTCGAATTGGTTCATTATTTCCCAGAAGTTTTTGCTGTTGCTTTCTCTAAGGGTAGTGAGTATATGCTCCCCATCTGTCTGCATCCGAAGTGCTTTGTGTGAGATTGACCATGATTTATAGTTTACTTTTTGGTGTTTTATCGCGATTTGCATTTCTTCAAACGAGTATCCTGCTTTTCGAATATCTCTCAGAGCTTTTCTATGCTCTCTTTTTCTCCTTTGTGTAGGTTCATCAAAGGCATGTAGATGTTTCTGTTTTATTTCTCCCGCTAAATATTTGGGCTGCAGAGTTGTCCATAAAAATTTGGTGAATCGGTCTGGGTTACATTGTATTTTCCAAATATGTTCAGGGATCCTTTTAAGTTTTCCATTTAGTTTTTCTCCCCCATCTTTGTATTTGACGACTCTGAGTTTTCCTTTTTTTTCCTCTAACAACTGTAATTCTCTTTCAGCTTCTGTTATAAAAATGTTTTCAAATGACCGCTCCAATCTGCTGTGATCACTACCAGTTTCTTGTTTTATTGTTAAAGTGGAGGGCAGAGCCTGCAAGGTTTTTGAAACAAAAATAAAATCCAATGCAGAGGATGAATTCCCTCTCCGCCATGTTATATACGGTTCATCATCCTGTGTGCCAGCTACCATGTGAAGATCACATTGTTCCATGAAATCCCGCCATTTTTTTCCCCTGCTCCCTTTTCCATGTGCCCTTTGATCTGAATCTCCTTTCTGTGGATATGAACAGTTCGAGTTGAAGTCTCCTGCTACCACAATTTTACTGGTTGTTAAGGTTGTTTTTAATAGTTCAAAAAGTGATGTAAATCTTCCAAAAAACAACTTAGTTTTGATGTCGCTGGGTTCCAATAAATATTTACAAAGATCCAGGTTTTGGTGGTTTCTTGTAAGTTTACTTCAGCTCTACATGCCTGGATACCTTGGGGATTTTTCCATATTTCTATTACGTTTTTAAAGACTTGATTTTTCAGTGCTATCAATAAGCCTCCTGAGGGACGCCCTAATGGTTTTTGTGCAGCTGATAAACAGTTCACTGTATATCCTTCTATATTTATAGGATTTACCAGCCAGGTTTCTTGTAATAGGACTGCATCTCCCTGGTTGAATAGATGTATCCGTGTTTCTTTGCCTCTGATGACGCTAGAGCCTCTTGTGTTCCAACTAAAGATCGAAGAGTGTGGAGTCACAATTGGAGTACCTGTGCGCTAGTTATCACCAATATGATATATCATCGAAAAAATGTATAGGAGGGAAGAAGTGTTAGCAGCAATCCAGTTCCCACCGGCCAATCCACACAGGCCGGTAATAAAGTAACAGTTTTATAAAAAAGGGGGGGGGGATAGGGTTGCGCTCAACACTATTACAATTTGACAACCAGAAATCAGAATACAGTATTTTAATAAGGTTGATTGAGTAATAAAGTTGATTGAAAGATAGCCTTTTTTTTTTTTTTTTTTTTTTTTCAGAATACAGTATTTTAATAAGGTTGATTGAGTAATAAAGTTGATTGAAAGATAGCCGACACGTGTTTCGACACTCGGGTCGTTTTCAAGGCTAAATGACATACATCAGTGACATCACAAAGTCAGCATATTCAAAAAATAACAATTATACAAAAAATATGTAAAAGAGTAAACAAATATACCAGGAATCAGGTAAGGAGGGTAGTACAGCAGTGGCAGATGGATATAGATAAACAAAAACAAAGGAACACAAAATCGTAAAATGAATTCAGTTAAGTCCTTGTCATTTTCTCAAGGCTAATTGTGAACAGCACCCCGCGGCACAACCCCCATGCAAGCCCAAGTGCCAGCCAAAAAACTCCGGTGGTAATCAACAATTAACTTCATGAGAATTAGTGATGTCCAGTAGACAAAACAGATATAGTTACAATAACCAGTTATTATTAACATCGATGAAACCACACCTCAAATAAAACTAAATAAAGCCAAAGTGAGGAGTTACTGAGTTAAGCTTACCCTTCAAAATAGTAAATAACAGCTGTTATGGCAATATCCTGTTCAAGGAAGAACTCGAATTAGAGTAAGTTATAAGCTTAAGTAAAAGTTAAACAAATTGTTATGAGAAAATATATTAATAAAACCACTCACCCCATCAGTCCGGGTGGGTTATGTATGGGTAAAAGAATATCAGAAGCCTCAAATGTCCGGCGTGAAAGTATACCTAAAAGCGAAATCATCACAAAGCATAAGCTAAAACTTGCGCTTATACAAAAAAAAAGGAGACAATCCAAGGTCAAATGGGAAGAGGTACTTACTCGACTAATCGAGAAAGAATCCTAATATATCTGGACAATTCCAATCATTGTGTACCAGAAAAGGCTCCGTATTAAGGACTAGCGTCAAGTCCGTCACAGAAGTGACGCCGACGAATACGTTCGCACGTTACGTCGTTACATTGACGTATGATGTCAACAGAGAGAATACGTTCGCACGTTACGTCGTTACAGTGACGTCTAATGTCAACAGAGTAACGATCAAGAAGAAGATTGGTAAATGCGGTCGCAGGTAATGACGTGCAGTATAAACAAGGCACCAAACAGGAAGCATCGTGACGGCAAGTGCCGGAAGTAACTCAGTAACATATTAAGATACAAATATGGTAAATATCTTTAATCGAAATGGGCGTGGGTAATAAATAAAGAATATTTTTTAAGAGGTCATGGGAAACATAACCATTATCAATAGTACAGGGGAGACAACCCCTCAACCAGCAGTAAAGGAATATTTATCATATAACAAAAAATATATAGGTGCTGGCACTTGAGCGCGCATCAGGGGTGCGCCACAGTGGTAACCGCTGACAAAACCATAAGTAGCAGAAAATCCTGAAATGAGGACATGAGAATATAAACTGAACATGGCACCATGCGATAGTTTTGCAGTAAAACAACTAGGTCAGATAGACTAGCAATCACAAGAAGACATGCATTTCGTGGTCAGAATTTAATCCACGTGTAGTACATCGCAACAGGCATATTAATTTGGCTTCCATTTGACGTAATTTGAGCTGGAGATTCCCGCCCCTTTTCCCCTTATGTGCTTTCAGCAGTCCAATGTACCGTAAATCCGAGATTGAGTCCATTTGATGTTCCAATTGCCAATGAATCGCTAAAGGCGATTTTGGTTCACATGTTCGGAGACTGGACAAGTGTTCTCTAATGCGGAATCTGAGTTGGCGAATAGTACTCCCCACGTAAAGTTTGCCACACACACATATAATGGCATAGACCACAAAAGTAGTCCTGCAGTTAATAAAATCCTTAATCGTGATTGTGGAACCAAATTTGTCAGTGAAAGTTTGACATTTCGGAGAGGCCCATGGGCACTGATTACAGTTCCCACATTTATGGAAGCCAGTAGGTTGTTGTAGCCAAGAGGAGTTAGACTTTTGATAGTCAAAAAATGAGGGACTGATCTGTGACTTGATAGTGGGGGATCTCAGAAAGGTAAATTTCGGTTTAGGTGATAGATATGGTTCAAGATCCTTGTCTAGTCTCAGAATGTGCCAATGCTTGGCAACCATTTTATACAACAATGAAGAGTCAGCCGTAAATGGGGTAACCAAAGAAATATGTGGTAAAGGGTCTTTCGGTCGTGGCGTCTTAGTCAGGAGGTCTGGCTGAGTGACATTAGTGAACTTAGCATGAGCATCATTGATAACAGATGTTTTATATCCCCTATTCAGAAAGCGTTGATTTATAATATTACATTCTTTGTCAAAGTCAACGGGACGAGTACAATTTCGTCTAGCCCTATGAAATTCTCCGGTAGGAATATTGTTGATAGTGGTTCTCCTATGGTTGCTTTGTGCTGCCAATATAGAATTCACCTCAGTGGGTTTCCTATAAGTACAAGTATAAAGTTGTTGATCCTCAATGTAAAGGTGTAGGTCCAAAAAATCAATTTGTTTGAAATCACATTTACTCGTGAAATTAATACCAAATGTATTAATATTAGCAAAAGTTAGAAAGTCATTAAAGGTCTCTTCAGTACCTCTCCAAATTAGGAAAATATCATCAATGAACCTTCGCCAAGTGACAATATTGGCGGCATACTGGTTATGGTTCAAAATATGTGTTTCTTCAAAATATGCCATGAAGAGATTGGCCAAGGAGGGTGCAAATTTAGCCCCCATGGCCACCCCCTTCAATTGTAAGTAGAAATGATCATTGAAAAGAAAAACATTATTTGCTAAGACAAATTGTAGAAATTGCTTGAGCATAGAAACATGTTCAAGGAAAGATGCCGAACTATTTCTAAACACATAATCTAATGTAAGCAAAGCCAAGTCATGGTTAATATTGGTGTACAAAGCAACAACATCAATGGTAGCTAACATAAAGTCTGAATGCCACGTAATAGAAAAAAGGTCCTGTAGGATATGGGCACTGTCTCTAACGTAGGAATTCATTTGGGTTACAAATGGTTTAAGCGCTTCATCCAGGTATTTGGACAAGCCCTCGGTAGCCCAATTAATACCGCTCATGATGGGCCTAACCTCAGGTAGAGTATCATAAGGTTTATGTATCTTAGGCAGAAAATACATTGTGGGTATAGTGGGGTCAGTAATTAGTAAGAAGTCCTTTTCATCATCAGTAAGATAACCTCTAGAGTGCCAAACATTGATCAATTCAATTAGTTCCAGTACAACACGTTTTGTAGGATTAGACTTCAGAATCTCATAACAACCGGGGGTGTCAAGATGTTTGAGACCCATAGTAATATAGTCAGTAGAATTTAAGATGACGATATTACCCCCTTTATCTGCCTCCTTAATTACAATATTGGTATCATTGGCAAGATCTCGTAGAGCGGTTTTTTGATTATTGGTAAGATTAGATTTCCATTGGGGTTTGAAGCGCTTGTCCAAGTACTGGTGGATATCTCGAGTTAATGCTTGATTAAAAGTCTCAATGACATTGTCACTAGCAAATTGTGGCGTGAATTTAGATTTGAGTTTAAGAGTTTAAGTTCCTTGAGGTCCATATTGAGGGAATTTATTTTCAAATCCTGAATAACATTCGAGATGTCACTCCCGGCCTCCTGATTAAGGGAAACCAGGGTTTCAATAGCTCTTAAATCTCCGATGCTGAAAGAACTGGGTGGATCGGGTTTGGGTTTAGGATTATATGTAGTCACCTGAGTAGCAAAAAATTTTTGCCTTTATTAAGGGCAGAAATTTCATGTAGAGAAAGGGTACGTTTAGACAGATTAGTTACCAAATCAGCCTCAACTATTGTCCCAAACGTTTTTTGGAGCGAGTCAAGATGCCCGGACGGGCTTGGTCTTCGTCTGAACTGCCGCTTCCGCTGCCACTTGCCCCCCCTCCTGCCCCTGGTATGTTTGCCGGGGTTGGAGTAAATACTGTGGGAGTTTTGTTGAAGCGAACTTGTTTCGTATTTGCAAATCTTACGTTTCCTTTCTTGTAGCGCCGAATTTCTCCTAAAAAATGTTTTCCTTTAAGATTGGGTTCATTAATTAGAGTATCATTAGTCTGCGGTTCACTAAGTTCAGTTTCAGAGTCAGGATCAGAACTGGCGGGAGTGGTATTAACAGAGGTGGAAGTAGAAGATGGTTTCGAACCAATGTTAATATTGTCATATTTAGTTTGGAATGTATAGACTCTATCTTGACGATAATCTTTATCATCTCGAAAAAACTTTCTACATTTGCGCATCTTGATTTCATCTTGGTATTCCACTAAAATTTCATGCATCTTATCATAATTCTTTTGTTTATTTTCGTCAGCATTGGGCATTTCGCTAATTTCCTCTTTGAGTTCCGTAATTTGGGCAAGTACTCTTTTGTGCTCTCTAGTGGCATGTATGATGAGTAATTCTAACATATTCTTTGAGCTTTGGTTGAGATTATCGACCCACTGTTCCGCTAGGTCCGCGTCCTCCTCATTATCGAAATTGGGGAAGGTTAGGTTACGTAAGCCCCTGGGAATAAGATTATTTTCAAGATAATTAGTGAGGGATGCTTGCTCCCAATATTTGTTGATTTCTTTTTTAGAAAGTCTTTCAAGTCTAATGAATTTCTGTTTCAGGGTCTCTGGGACCGAGAAGTTACTTTTGAAAGCATTAGCCGTACTGCCCCGTGGAGCAAATAGGGCTGCTCTGTCTTGTTCCCTATTAATCATGTAGTCCGCCATAATTTAAAGAGGTGATGGTCAGCTACCACTATCAACAATATTCCTACTGGAGAATTTCATAGGGCTAGACGAAATTGTACTCGTCCCGTTGACTTTGACAAAGAATGTAATATTATAAATCAACGCTTTCTGAATAGGGGATATAAAACATCTGTTATCAATGATGCTCATGCTAAGTTCACTAATGTCACTCAGCCAGACCTCCTGACTAAGACGCCACGACCGAAAGACCCTTTACCACATATTTCTTTGGTTACCCCATTTACGGCTGACTCTTCATTGTTGTATAAAATGGTTGCCAAGCATTGGCACATTCTGAGACTAGACAAGGATCTTGAACCATATCTATCACCTAAACCGAAATTTACCTTTCTGAGATCCCCCACTATCAAGTCACAGATCAGTCCCTCATTTTTTGACTATCAAAAGTCTAACTCCTCTTGGCTACAACAACCTACTGGCTTCCATAAATGTGGGAACTGTAATCAGTGCCCATGGGCCTCTCCGAAATGTCAAACTTTCACTGACAAATTTGGTTCCACAATCACGATTAAGGATTTTATTAACTGCAGGACTACTTTTGTGGTCTATGCCATTATATGTGTGTGTGGCAAACTTTACGTGGGGAGTACTATTCGCCAACTCAGATTCCGCATTAGAGAACACTTGTCCAGTCTCCGAACATGTGAACCAAAATCGCCTTTAGCGATTCATTGGCAATTGGAACATCAAATGGACTCAATCTCGGATTTACGGTACATTGGACTGCTGAAAGCACATAAGGGGAAAAGGGGCGGGAATCTCCAGCTCAAATTACGTCAAATGGAAGCCAAATTAATATGCCTGTTGCGATGTACTACACGTGGATTAAATTCTGACCACGAAATGCATGTCTTCTTGTGATTGCTAGTCTATCTGACCTAGTTGTTTTACTGCAAAACTATCGCATGGTGCCATGTTCAGTTTATATTCTCATGTCCTCATTTCAGGATTTTCTGCTACTTATGGTTTTGTCAGCGGTTACCACTGTGGCGCACCCCTGATGCGCGCTCAAGTGCCAGCACCTATATATTTTTTGTTATATGATAAATATTCCTTTACTGCTGGTTGAGGGGTTGTCTCCCCTGTACTATTGATAATGGTTATGTTTCCCATGACCTCTTAAAAAATATTCTTTATTTATTACCCACGCCCATTTCGATTAAAGATATTTACCATATTTGTATCTTAATATGTTACTGAGTTACTTCCGGCACTTGCCGTCACGATGCTTCCTGTTTGGTGCCTTGTTTATACTGCACGTCATTACCTGCGACCGCATTTACCAATCTTCTTCTTGATCGTTACTCTGTTGACATTAGACGTCACTGTAACGACGTAACGTGCGAACGTATTCTCTCTGTTGACATCATACGTCAATGTAACGACGTAACGTGCGAACGTATTCGTCGGCGTCACTTCTGTGACGGACTTGACGCTAGTCCTTAATACGGAGCCTTTTCTGGTACACAATGATTGGAATTGTCCAGATATATTAGGATTCTTTCTCGAATTAGTCGAGTAAGTACCTCTTCCCATTTGACCTTGGATTGTCTCCTTTTTTTTGTATAAGCGCAAGTTTTAGCTTATGCTTTGTGATGATTTCGCTTTTAGGTATACTTTCACGCCGGACATTTGAGGCTTCTGATATTCTTTTACCCATACATAACCCACCCGGACTGATGGGGTGAGTGGTTTTATTAATATATTTTCTCATAACAATTTGTTTAACTTTTACTTAAGCTTATAACTTACTCTAATTCGAGTTCTTCCTTGAACAGGATATTGCCATAACAGCTGTTATTTACTATTTTGAAGGGTAAGCTTAACTCAGTAACTCCTCACTTTGGCTTTATTTAGTTTTATTTGAGGTGTGGTTTCATCGATGTTAATAATAACTGGTTATTGTAACTATATCTGTTTTGTCTACTGGACATCACTAATTCTCATGAAGTTAATTGTTGATTACCACCAGAGTTTTTTGGCTGGCACTTGGGCTTGCATGGGGGTTGTGTCGCGGGGTGCTGTTCACAATTAGCCTTGAGAAAATGACAAGGACTTAACTGAATTCATTTTACGATTTTGTGTTCCTTTGTTTTTGTTTATCTATATCCATCTGCCACTGCTGTACTACCCTCCTTACCTGATTCCTGGTATGTTTGTTTACTCTTTTACATATTTTTTGTATAATTGTTATTTTTTGAATATGCTGACTTTGTGATGTCACTGATGTATGTCATTTAGCCTTGAAAACGACCCGAGTGTCGAAACACGTGTCGGCTATCTTTCAATCAACTTTATTACTCAATCAACCTTATTAAAATACTGTATTCTGAAAAAAAAAAAAAAAAAAAAAAGGCTATCTTTCAATCAACTTTATTACTCAATCAACCTTATTAAAATACTGTATTCTGATTTCTGGTTGTCAAATTGTAATAGTGTTGAGCGCAACCCTATCCCCCCCCCTTTTTTATAAAATTCCAACTAAAGATGTTTATATTTTTCCTTCTAAAGTCGCTGCGTGCCCAATCCCAGCTTCTGTAATACTTCTGTCAGTATTTCTGGAAGGAGCATGAGAGTGTTGTCTTTTGTCTTGGTATCTTTTTCTGCGCTTCTCTTCTCTGTAACAATCGCCTCATTTTGGGATGATCTACCTTTATTTGGGCATGCAAGATTGCGATGTTCACTTATGAAGGTTTTTTTTTTGTTTCATTGCATGAGACCTCTAAACCATAGGATTCCATTTCAATTGAGTTTTGTAGGATAACGTTTTTTGTTTTTTCAGACGTCAGAATAAGTTCTACCAGAAATGGATCGTTTGACATTGGAAATTTCACGCTCTCAATGTCCTCAGATTTAAAGGAATGAAGATTTTTAATTTTGTGTATTATGCCTAAAATCACTCCCCGATTCAAGGGTTTATGGTGCCCAAAGTTTGATCGCAGCCTCAGCCAAACCCTTTGAATAGTGTTTTCCCTTGGTATGCTTTGGATTGAGTGATTGGATATTATAGAGGGGGTTTGGTTGCCTGCAGTGATCTCCTCATGCTTTGTAGGGATGTCAAAGTCTTACAAATTTCCCTTCTCCATTTTGAATTTTAATTTCGCTTGTTTGAGATATATTTTTTTCCACCCCGTTTGCTAAGATAATTGAATTGGAGGGAGTTAGGCTTGAGTCCTTGATAGCCACCTGTTTCTTTGATAGGAAGATAGGGGCGATTTTCCTGCTCTCGTGTTGATTTAGAGCGATGGCTTTCCCTTTGGATTTATGTTCTTCGAGCTGGAGGTTTTTTTTTAGAAAGATAGGGGCCCATTTTACTGTTTTTACTGTGGGCTCCTTTTGGAGTTGATCGTTTGAATTGTTTTTTTCTAGTAATTTTTCTGTATTTGGCTGCCCTTTCGGATCCTTATCAGCCTCTTTATTATTTTTTTTTAGATTATCCTTTTGCTCTGTCTCCTCCTCTGTTTGCAGACCGATGCTTGCTTTTGTTACCAAAGCTATATCATCCAATTTGTTCCCTTCCCTTGTTTTGATCTTCTTAGGGGTGGCAGTTTTACACTTCTGGTTTCCCTTTCCTGCGACGGGTTTATTTCTTTTTGTGTGGTTTTGAGGTGTTTTAAAGTCGCCCGTAATACTCTCTTGTTCCTCATTGTACCCATTTGGTTGGATTTTATGGTGTATTTTTCCATTCTCTTTTCCGGTTTTGTTGCATTTCCGCCCTTTATTTTGTTTTCTTTTTCCTTCAGGATGTATAGATTTGGATCTCTCTCTCTTTGCGAGACGATTCCTTCTTTTTCTTCTACCTCTTGATGTTTGTTCCCCTTGTTCTTGCCATTCTTGTGATTCACCCGCTTGTATATTTTTCTGTTGATCACTATCTGTTTCTTGTGTGTTATTTCCAGTCTCTGCATCTTCCTCCATTACGATAGCGAGTCTTAGAAATTCTTCCATTATCGAGTCTGACAGCGGTGTATCATCAAGTGAGTACTCCCGATTTTTTTCTGGGGTTTTCTCTGC
This sequence comes from Ambystoma mexicanum, assembly GCF_040938575.1. Lineage (NCBI taxonomy): Eukaryota > Metazoa > Chordata > Amphibia > Caudata > Ambystomatidae > Ambystoma > Ambystoma mexicanum. The sequence continues at coordinate 1,425,446,181 of NC_090922.1, forward strand.
TTGGGCTGAAGACGGGTGTCCTTTCAAGGTTAGGAGAACCTCTTGTAACAATCTGTTGTTAAGGTTTCCAATTTCATTTTTTTCCTTTATTGATTGCTGAATGGAGGAAATATCAAGTCCTTGTTTTACAATCTTGAGGTTTAGAGCCTGAATTGAAGTGCTCAGTTTTGTGTTAAAGATGTTTGCCAAGCCCACTAAGGTAGAATCACATGATGCGATTTCCATTGTCATTTCTAGTAATGTCCCGCTTTGCGATTGGACCTCTCCTTTTAACATCTCAAAGACTGTGACCAAAGACCTAAGAACGAAATTTAAGGCTTTCAATGTGTCTGTGTTTAACTTTGTTTTTGTCTTCTCATCATCTTTGAGATCTGCTTCACTTTGTTCCTGAAAGAAATGTGTAGCATTTTTTGTTACTTGTAGATTTTGTAGCGGTGGAGGGGTCATATTATCCTCCTCAAATTGAATGGGGGCTTCTTTTTCCACATTTGTTAATGTGGGATGCATTTCTGTGTTAGAAGCCAGAGTATGCGATTGTCTTGGATCTTCCCAGAGGATGAGTGAATCTCCTTCGATGTCGCTATGACTTTTGTATCTTTTTCTTCCAAAATGACTTTCTATTTTACTTTGTATCTTTTTTGTTGTAACAGTATATTCCAAACCCCGCTTCCAGTTATTCACTATTGCAATGTTTGGGCTTTTCTCCATGGAGCTTTTTACTGGAGTGGTGTGAGATTCTTCGGCATGTATCAGTACTTGGATTTGCTGCGGGGTGTTTGGATTTATTTTCTCCTGCACATGTTGAACAGTTGATGTATGTGCTTCCTGATTTTTACTTAAATATGATCCTTCCCCTGCTCCTTCCATTTCTTTTGTGCTACGTAGTTTCATTCAGCTCTTTTTGGGTTACAAAACACTCTATAAAAATTGCAAAATAATGCGTATATAGTAGTTTGGGACCTGAATGGAATGGAAGCTTTCTGTGTCAGAGATGCTTGCAACCTGGGATGTGTGTGTCACGATAGCCTATCGATGAGCCCTTTCCAAAGCCCAGAGAGGTAAGTATATCCCAGATCTTATTGGGCAAAACCAGCGCGATCAAAGGAAATAATATCCCGCAGTCTCGCGCGGTAGCCAATCTCAGGTACGATACTATACAAGTATAATGAGGCCCCTTACCTCGGTTCCACTTGATTTGTTGTTAGATAGTGCAGACTCTGTTTGGTTTCCGATGCAGGTATGGCGGGTGATCCTTTATGGGGCCATATGCGCCACCCGCGCCAAACTGCCGCAAAACAGTCAGCGCCCTTGACACCGTCGGGCTTAACGCCGCGAGGGTGGTTTGTGCTTCGTTTTGTCTGGGCAGAAGGTCACGTGATCAAACAGCTGATCTGGCCAAGCTCCGCCTCCTCCAGGAAGCGAGCGTTTTCGTAACGAAGTCTTTTGCTGCTTCTAAATGCGTGTTTCACTAGCAACAGGCAGGAAAGAAAAATGCTCTCTTCTCAGCGCGCTCCTCCTCTGGAATAAGAGCACACGCCGCTCAGCCGGTTTGTGCTTCGTTTTGTCTGGGCAGAAGGTCACGTGATCAAACAGCTGATCTGGCCAAGCTCCGCCTCCTCCAGGAAGCGAGCGTTTTCGTAACGAAGTCTTTTGCTGCTTCTAAATGCGTGTTTCACTAGCAACAGGCAGGAAAGAAAAATGCTCTCTTTTCAGCGTGCTCCTCCTCTGGAATAAGAGCACACGCCGCTCAGCCGGTTTGTGCTTCGTTTTGTCTGGGCAGAAGGTCACGTGATCAAACAGCTGATCTGGCCAAGCTCCGCCTCCTCCAGGAAGCGAGCGTTTTCGTAACGAAGTCTTTTGCTGCTTCTAAATGCGTGTTTCACTAGCAACAGGCAGGAAAGAAAAATGCTCTCTTCTCAGCGCGCTCCTCCTCTGGAAGAAGAGCACACGCCGCTCAGCCGGTTTGTGCTTCGTTTTGTCTGGGCAGAAGGTCACGTGATCAAACAGCTGATCTGGCCAAGCTCCGCCTCCTCCAGGAAGCGAGCGTTTTCGTAACGAAGTCTTTTGCTGCTTCTAAATGCGTGTTTCACTAGCAACAGGCAGGAAAGAAAAATGCTCTCTTCTCAGCGCACTCCTCCTCTGGAATAAGAGCACATGCATTTTTTTATTTCAGCTTTGGCTTCTCTTTGTAATAAAGTAACTCTGTTTGAGTTCTCTTGGCAACTACTAGTGCCACCGCACTACTGTATCTCTGGATGATAACTACGGTTCTCAGCATCTGCCACACTTCTTCCTTTAGTAGCAACACAAATTACGACCCAGGCGGTAAGCGGAAAACGATGCCGGTAAATGAATACCGGCATCGTTTTCCACTAGGTCCGATTATGACCCGCGAAAGTGCCATTAAAGACATCGTAGTTTACGGTGCCGCTAACAGCACCAAGGTCGCGCGCGCGCGACCCTCCATGCCGTAAATACCGGCATGGTGCAAAGCTACGCAGATCACAAACCAAGCGGACATGCCCCTAACGCCACCGCCAAGGCCGTTAAGTACCTTACCGCCATGGCGCTAATTCCGCCATCGCGAACCAACCGTAAATGGCCATGTGCAGTGTTCTCAGCTGCCACAGGTGCACAGAATCAGCACAGGTGGAGGCAATACAGACTCTCCCAGTGCAAAAAGAGCACACCCCACCCCTACCAGCCCCAGTCACACTCCACAATGATACCAATAGGACTAGCAATGTTGGGGCTGGAGGACCTGATAGCAATGCGAGTGCTACAACTGCAACAACAACAACAACAAGAACAAAAACAACAACAGGCTGCACAGAGGAGAAGCAGGAGGAGAAGGAGGGCAAGGCAGGGCCAGCAAGCCCCACCAGCACAGCCAGTGGCACCACGCAGGCAGCCCCCAATCCCACGCATCAGAGCCAGTCCATTCAACCTCACCACAGAGCAGATCCACACCCTGTACCGACTGGACCGGGATACCATCACCAACATTGTGCACATGATACACAACGACATTGTCAGCATGATAGAAACACCCACCGCCATCCCGCCCCTACTGAAGGTAGTGTCCGTTCTCCACTTCCTGGCCACAGGCACCTACCAGCACACAGTGGGCCACTTGCATGGCATATCCCAACCATTATTCTCACGTACACTGATCCAAGTGCTCGATGCCCTCCTCAAGCACACAGACGACCACATCTCATTGCCACGGTCTGCCCAGGAGATTGCCAACACCAAAGTGGGTTTCCATGCACTAGCTGGCATACCTGGTTGCATTGGTGCCATCGACTGCACCCATGTTGAATTGGTGGTCCCACATGCCATGGAGGTACCATACCGCAACCGTAAACTATTTCACTCAATCAACGTGCAAATGGTCTGCGACTCCAACAGGATCTTCACACATTGTTGTGCCCGATTCCCCGAATCAACCCATGATTCAATGGTCCTTCGGAACTCCACAATACCACGCTACATGGAGCGACATGCAGGCCCAAGATCCTGCCTACTCTGTGAGTCTAATGTCATGAGCATGGAAATGCGAAGTGTGTAGGTGATCGACGTACCAATGCATATTTCACCTGGCAGAAAGGGGGGGGGAATGATGCATACGTCACATGGCTGCGACTAGCAGTAGCCAGATCATACCCTGAGGCAGCACTCACGTCATCTGACAATTGTATACTTGATGCCTGATCTAATCAGCCCTAACATGTGAATGAAAGTGTACCCCAACCATGACACAGCCATCTGCAAGTGCATTGTACAAAATGTGACCACATTTACTCCAAAGGAACGCACCTACATGCACGTCACCAAACACCATATACTGAAAGGCCTGTCCCCCATAACTGCGCACAAAGGAGGCACATGTCGGACAGGAACATCAATGCACCACTTCACAGACAGCAAGACCCACAAACTGTCCCCATTGACACCAGTATTGTTCCCTGGGGTCATAATGAGCCAGACAGCAATGTTGCAATCATGTGAGCTTTGACCTCACAGGACACGTGCCAGGTCACATAAAATAACAGCCTGAACGGACACAGTGGATGGGCACTCACAAGGCAATTGTCCCCTCTGCATTGTGTCTTGGCATGCAAAACAGTACATGAGAGCCATGAACATATACCGGTTGCATAGTGTGAATCCATTAGCACAACTAAATTTGGTGCAAAGTAACAGTTGAATGCAAGGCATGGTGGCGCGTCATGTTCAGAAAGCAATCTCATTCCTGACACATACATTGTTGCCCATTTACAGGTGATACAGGCTATCCCCTGAAGAGGTGGCTCCTTACACCAGTCCGGAACCCACAGAACCAGCATGAGGAGGACTTCAACCGTGCCCATGCACGTACCCGTGTGGTGATAGAGCAGGCCTTTGGCCTACTGAAGGCACTTTTCCGCTGCCTCAGCAGGTCTGGCGGGGCACTCCTGTCCCACCATGAGAAGGTTGCGAAGATCGTCATGGCATGTGTCATGCTACACAATATGTGCATCAGACGTAACGTGCCTCTGCCCCCTGACGCAGAACTGCAACCACCTGATGATGAGGATGATGAGGGTGGGGATGGGGCAACACCTCAAGGAGGCAGCGATGCACAGGAGGGGCGTGAAATGCGTCAGAATCTCATTGACCAATACTTCTAGCACACACAGCGTGTGCGTGTAACATGTGGACGGCACTTGGGGCACTGTGTTTGTCTGGTATATGCACACTGTAGACTGTACAACAATAAAGCACACATACACAATGAGCAATGTCCACACATTTGGTTTGTGATAAACGAAAAAGTGTATTGTGCTTCTGAAAAGGTATGACACACCCAATCTCCCCTCCCCCTCCCCCTGAACACCCCAACACACCCAATCCCCCCTCCCCCTCCCCCCTGAACACCCCAACACACCCAATCCCCCCTCCCCCTCCCCCCTGAACACCCCAACACACCCAATCCTCCCTCCCCCTCCCCCCAGAAATCCCTGCAAAGGAGTGCCAGTGCCCGTGGTGAAGTGGGTAATGTTTCAGTGGTCCACTGGGCGGGCACTATTGCCAGCCCCCTGTCCCGGAACCTGGGGCCCCCCTGCCTGTACTCCTCTGGGTCCTGGATGACCTGCGGACGGGGCTGGATGGGGCCGAACTTGCAGCTGAGGAGGTACCGGCCTGCTCGGTACGCCGTGTGTCCATGATTGTCCATATCAGTTCACTAATCATATTCCGCACTGCAGCTAGTTCTGTGCATATGTTCGTGCTTGCTGATTGGATGGCTGCCTTGATGCTCTCAGCACACCTCTCCATGCCTGAACTGGCACCTCCACAATCAGCAACATGCTGCGTTAGGAGTGACGCCAGTTGTTCGTGCCTCGCTGATATTTGGTCCAGCACCTTCCTGAAATCAGGCGCAATGGAGGTTGCAATTGCAGGCCCAATAGGACTACTCCCCTCTTCCCCTACTCCCACTGGGCTTGGAGTGGCTGGCCATGAATCTCCAGGGGATTGCCCCTGTGTGTCCTGTCCATGCAGGCTACATGGGGACAGGTGTGGGGAGGTAAGTTGGGTGTTGGGGGGACCTTCCATGTCATCATCCACATTCGCCACATCGCTGTCAGAACAGGCTGCGATGGCTGCAGTCTCCCCGACTGTACTGCTCCCCGCAGACACAATCCCCTCAATGGGCAGCAGTGGTTGTGTGTCTGCCGTGGGTGCTATCATGTCCCTTTTCTCGGGGGGAATTGCTGCCCTGGGCTGTTCGGCAACAGGAATTTTGGCCTGCTGTGGGTTGGCCATGGGTCCAGCAGAGGTGGATGGTTGGTGGCCTCTTCCCTCTGTCCTGGGCTTCTTAGCTGGGGTGGTGCCACTCTCGTCCCTGCCGGTGTCCGAGTGTGAGCCTGTGGTGGAGCAGAGTAGGGAAAGTGTTATTGATGGTTCAGCGGACATTGAGCAGGCATTGTGATGAGTGCCATGGTTTAGATGGATAGATGGTGGACTTTGTAGGCCGTGACATACAGGTTGTCTCTCTTTTGGGTGGGTTGAGCATGCAGGAATGTGTGTGCCTGCTGTAGAGTGTACATGCTGCATGTGTGCAGGGTGTGGGTCTTCTGCTGATGTGTTGCGTTTGCCATATGGGGCGACATTGTGATTCCCATGTAAGTGTGATTCAGGGTGTTTTGCAAGGCTGAATTGGAGGCACCTACCTGTGTCTCCTGATGTCGGGGCTCCTCTCTCCATTCCGCCGACGCCCTCAATGCACTCTATGCCGATCAATGAGGCACATGTCTCCTCCCATGGCTGCATCTTCAGTGGGGAGTCTGCTCCACCGCCAGTTGCCAGTCCCAGGTTGCGGTTTGCTGACAGTATGCCCCATACTCGGAGCCGGAGGTCATCCCACCTTTTGCGGCACTGTCTGGCGGTGCGTGGGGTGGTACCTACGGCACTGACGCGTTGTGCCACGAGTTCCCATACTGCTTTTTTCCGGGCTATGGCTGGTCTCGTCATCTCTGATGAGAAGACGATGTCTGCCTTTTCCTGCAGCGTTTCTGCCAGCATAGTAAGTTCTTCGCGACTGAAGCGGTCCTGCCGCTGCCTGTCGCAGCCTTTTTTAACAACTTTTGGCATGGTTAGGTGAGGAAATGGGTGGGTAATGGGATTCACAGGGTTTCAGGGTCGAATGTAGTGGGGTTGGGTAGGGTGGCAATGGATTGTGTTTTTAAAGATGGCCGCTGTGCTCTTTTCCGTTCCGCCGCGATGACGCTACTTCCGGTTCTGCTTATTTACGGTGCCCGCTAATTACGGGGCCCGCTGATTACGGTCGGCCCAATGATGGGTGGCGGTAGGTCACCCTGCGCAGCGTTCGATGCCGGTAAGGGCTGTTTACGCCATGGCGTAGTTTACATTACCGCCATGGCGTAATGCTTGTGCGCGATGGGTCGGAATATGGCGCTCTTTACGCCATCGGTCCATGGCGTAAACGATGATTACGCCATGGCGGTAATGTCGCATACTTACCGCCAGGGTCGTAATGAGGGACACAGTGTGCTCTTCTCTCTTTGTCAACTATCAGCACAATAGTGCTATTAACACAGAAGCGTATGATCAACGTTTACAACATTCTTCTCACTTGTGACATTAGCTTAGAACCACAATTCCCAGTATTGAAGTGTTTTGGTTCTGCCTTGAGTATAGGACTTTCCTGTTTTACTTTCCATTCTGGGCGCTATTGTGAGCTAGAGCGTTATGGCCTAATTCATGGAACTTTAAGCGTGGTACAAAGTGACTTTGCACTGCCAACAAACACCCTGATTCACAGAGCGGTGCAAAGTGTATTTTTGCTGTGTTGACCGTTTGCGGTGCAAAGTACTGTTTGCACTGCGCTACATGGGCCGGTGTCAAGAGTACTTTTGCAGTGCAAAGTGATTTTGATCCGCAAAAGTACACTTTGCACTGCCCTGTGAATTTTGCATCACACTAAAAGTTTCATGAATTATTCCCTTACGGCCCCAATCATGGAAATGTGTGTAGAAATCCAGGAGTGTTGTGCGCCGAGAAGAGTACTGCGAGCCTGCACACAGAATGAAAAATGCGTGCATGTCATATTCATGGAATTTACTGCGCAAAGTAACCATAATCACAAGTCGCGGCCGGAACGCCCCTAACACGCCCACAAGCAAAGCAGAAACAGCCAGAAGAGCTACCTTTGCGTGCCTCCCCGGGCGTGACTGCACACACCCTTAAAACAGTGCGTGGGGTCCCCCTCAAACAGTCCTGCGTCTTGGAGACTCTGAGCAGGGTCCCCCATAACTGTATCCGGAACCCCGACAACATGTGCATAAAAAATCGTACCTCAGTATTTACTCATGAAATCTGTGTATCGACCCGCACAAACAGCTCCTGCACACCGTTACACACGTATGCACACTCCTACGTTGGATCGGTACCCCAGTTGGGTAAATGCACCCCAAAATCTGACATGCAAACCCACCTCTGCGCTGCCATTCGTATGCGCAAGTTTACTTACGCCTGCCTTTTCCTGGCGGATAGTATGAAGGGCGTGCGTGGACTTTTCCCAGCTGAGAATTAGCGCGATCGAATCCATGAATACGTCTCATGCCATGCAATTGTAGGCATGCGAGGAACTGCCTGCAGGCCGTCCCTCGGAATACCCACTTTTTCACAGGTTTTTCCTCATTTCTGGTGTTCAGTACACTTCCCAGCCCTCTGCGCAAGCCAATCCCATGCTCTGCATGGAGTCTCGCGCAAGTCTCTCGACGGCTCGCAAAAACATGATGAGCCTGCGCAAACTCCACACATGTCCAGGAAAAGTGCTGCACATTCGATTCCATGAAACGACGAATGCGGATCTGCACGAAGTTTGGAGTGCAAGTACCCTTTTTTCCATGCAAATTATTCCATGAATCGGGCGCTAAGTCTCCTAACTCCTAACTTGTACACTTCATAGTCATCTTTTGATTGGTAGTGCCAATGTGTGATGACCCTGCAATACCAGTATCACAACAATTGACATGCATTTTTTCTTGGTTCTCTTTCACATGTCAGTGCCAACTCTCAACATGTAACTCTTCTTCTTCTCTTGTCAGCTGCACCGCACTATGCACTTGGAGTGTTAGATCCACACTTCCCAACTGCCATTTTTTCTAGGTTCTCTTTTCTCTAGCAAGAGCCGCAGAACTATGTCCATAGAGTTTCAGAACCAAAACTCTCAATATGCAACTTTCCTTGTACTATTTTTCTCTTGGAAGCACCAAAGGGTCAGTTCATGGAGTGTTAGTGCACAACTACCTGCTTGCAGCTTTCCTTGGTTCTCTTTTCACTGGCAGTACCATTGATCAAAGGTACTGGAGAATAAGAACCACAACCGTCCACAAACAACTTTCCATTCTTCTATTTTCTTTCTTGTGATTGCCAGAACCAGACATACTATATTCAACTATTCTTGGTTCCCTTTTCTCTTGTCAAACACACATGCACTATGTTCATGGAGTGTCAGAACCGCAGCTCTCAACATGCCACTCTCACTTTCCTTCGGCTGTTTTTACACCTGAGCATCACTGAGCTAACAACTCGCACAATGCAATTGTTCATGGTTCTCTTTCATATTTCAGGGCAACTATGCTATGCTCTAGGAGTGTTAAGATTCCCATCATACAATTCTTCTTGCTTCTCTTTCAGTTGTCAGCACTGCCCCATGCTCTTGGAGTGTTACCATCACAATTCCCAACCAGCAACTCTCCAAAGTCCTCCTCATGTGGCGTACATCATTGAAGTAAGTTCGCAGGTCAGGCAGTCCCATCGATGTACTTTCCATTGGTATCTTATTGGCGTGCTGCTCTCACATCCATGTACTTCCAACCTTTTCCTGCTGCAAAACCATGTGTCTTCTCTGCCTAATTCTGTTCCCCTTGGCATCACTAGCAAGGGTTAGGGAATCATAAACATGGAAAAAAGACTGATGTCAAGATCTTAATGAAGACCATGTGGCTGCTCCGGAGATGGGGAATTAAGGTTGAGTGGAGCGATCACTATTCTGGAAGTCAAGAATGTGTTACCCTCACAGTAAGACTCTGCAACCTGAATCCCCAACGGATCAGAAACGTTCCTGATCATCTGGCTTAACAACCAACCCTAAAGCTATGGCACTTCAAAGAAAACAAACTCCTCCTACCATCATGGACTCAGTGCCAAGAGGACACCTCAGTGATGAAAATTGCACTATACTAATAATAATAAGCATCAAGGCCTGCTAAATACTGCAAGTCAGAAAGGGTTTAACTGTAATTATACACACCCCCTGCCATGTGTTATATGTTAAATGTTAAAGGTATTTGTACCGCGCACCGTCACCAACGGAGTTGGTCCCTGTACAATGAATCCATATGGGGCCCAACTGCTTTATGCTGGTACATAAAGCAGGCGTCCCACAGAGGGATTGGCAGCATCTGCGCCGGCATGAAAATCCATGCTGGTGCAGTACTGGAGCATTTGTATGGCCAGACAATTGAATAAATATAGTCCTTAATGTAAATTAATGGCAGAAAAGCCTCACACAGGGCTTTTACGCCATTTATTTGTGCCAAATGCTCATGGAACATGAGTGCCTGGGCACACTCCCTATGTACAACGCTCTGTTGCTTCACAGCTAGCTCTATGCTTTATTAACCCAATCCATACATAAATACACTCCTTGATCTGCTGGTGAAGTGGCTACAAATTAGGCTCCTAGACAAAGAGCCCACGTTTCCAGCAGGGGTCTGTATTTTAAATTTGAGTAAAGGAATGGAGAACATTCTTTGATGGGTGATAGAATGCATTTAGAGGGGTCTGCAACCTGCCACTCTCCAAATGTTTTGACTATGGCTCCCATGATCCCTTACCATCGAATGCTGGATGGGGATGCTGGGAAGTTTAGTCTGTGGTGGAGTCAGACTCAAAGTTTTGGGGGAATTGAGGGCAGTTTCAATTGAACAATGTCAGCCTGACATTCAAACCTGGCGTTCTTCTTCAACAAAGCATGCATGCCCACGGTCTTCTCCGCATACAACAGTATAAACATGACGCAATACTCTGTTATGCCCAAAAATGACCAGAGTTGGTCCTCATTCACTGGGGAGGGGGCCTCCTTCATAACTCTAATCAACCCTTCACAGGGCTTTGTGTGTTCCCAAAATATGTCACACTAGACACACTAGGCACCCCCACTTGTCACTTCGATAACTTCAACATCAAGACACTCTGCTGCAGAATTTGCATGACCTGATGCACCCTCTCGTCATGTTCCCTTTTGTTCTTACCCCACACTAAAATGTCATCTTGAAAATAGCTCACACCCGGCATACTTCCAAATAACTCCTGCATGAAATGCTGAAACACAGCAGAAGCAGATGCCAAACCAAATGGCATATGATGAAACCTGTACACTCCAAAAGGTGGCCACAATTCCTCATGTAGATTAATCTGATGATAAGATGATGACAGATCAAAAGTGGAAAACCACTGTGCGTGACTCATTGTCAACAGCAATTCATTGATGTTGGGGAGTGGATGACGATCCACCCAAATATTGGAATTAATCTCCCTAATATCCACACACATCCTTAATCCACCGTCCTGTTTCCGTGCCAACAACACAGGGGATAACCACTCAGAACTCTCAATCTCTTCTATGATACCCGACTCCTTCAACTTTTCCAATTCCAACTTCAACCCTTCCCTGTCCATAATGGGAACACCTCTGACCTTGTGTACCTTTGGCACTGCCCCCTTTTCAAAACAATTTTGTGTGGAAATCCACGTAACATACTTAGTCACTCCACAAACACCGACAGAAACTTGTTGCACAAATATTGCGCCAATAAGATGTCATATGACACTTCCTCCTCACTAAGCACAGGCACGCTCTTCCCAGGACATATTTCTATGTCAAGGGCCGCTTGCTCATCCCACTCCAAAACACTTGTCCAGAGGATTGAGGCTAGATACCTCCTTCCCAAAGCTCTCTGTGTACACTTCTGGGGAGATCATGGTATTAGAAGAACCAGAGTCCACCAACATTCCCAAACACACACCATTCATCATCAACATATCCCATGGCCCCTTCTTGGCCCCCACCGACATGCAATAGCACCCCTTCCCTCAACACACTGCTGTCCAGAATTCCAGCGCTCCCCTGACCACTGTCAGCTTCAATTTGACATTCTGTGTTCCTTGGACATTGCCCTCCTCCACGTTCATTCTGCACATCCTGGCATAGTGTCCTTCAGTCTTACAATGCCAGCACTCAACTGCCCATGCAGGGATGATTTGACCAACCACATTTTGTACATGCCTCCCTCACCCCACCCACAGAGTTCACTCTATTCGGTCTGTTGGATTGCCCGTCAAAATTCTCTGGCTTTTTCCTGACATCATTGCTACCCTTCATGAATGGTGCCAACACCGATTGGATTGACTCCCTTTGGCCATGAGTCTCCATCTTCTCAGTGACAACTTGAACCCTGGCACGTGACTCCTCTATGGCTCTCGCAATTTCTATCACTTTGTCCAAAGGTGGGTCTCTCTCTATCCATAGCCTTTTCCTGACTTTGGAATTGCTCGTTTTTATCATGATCTGGTCTCGGGTGTACTCCTCCTGCACACCAGTAAATGTGCATGTAGCCATAAGGGTCTGCAGTGCCGTAACATAGGCATCAATGCCTTCCCCGACTCCTTGCGCCCTAGAGAAGAAATGGTATCGCTCGAGTACCACATTGGGTCTCTTCCCAAACCGTCCTTCTAATTTCTTGAGGGCTGTTTCATATGCGCTCAATCCTCTCTCCCCTTCTCCACCGCCTGGAACATACACCTCCTTACCAGGAAGATGTCTGAAGACTCTGAGTTCCTCAGTGCCAAGACAATTAAATAATGCTGCCTCCTTTTCATCATCACTGTACTTCACTCCATCAGCTGCTCTCATATATACTTTAAATGCATCCACCAATAAATCCCATGAAACTGGGGTTCACCTGGAGGCATTAAAAAGGCTGGAGGAGGCCTGGCATTGCTGTGATGCATGATGATTTGGGGTCTCTCCCGTTGCTATTGTGGGGTACATTTACCAACCCAGCAGAACTCCCCAGCATCACCAAACTGCATTTTCAGCAGTTACAAGAATAATGGGTGTGCTTGTTCTGCTGAGCCCATATTCTCCAGCATCACCAAAACTGCATTTTAGCAGTTACAAAAGTAATGGCTGGGGTGGCTCTGCTGAGCACATATGGGGCGAGATGGGACATAAAACACCCAAAGAAGGGCTGCAGTTATTTTCTACATGTGCACCAAAAAGGAGAATTCAAAAGCAGCCTGGCTAGGCGCTGCTATGCTGCCAGCTCAAGACTTCCAACTGAAAGAGATAATGTTCTGTGTTTTAAAATGGCTTTGCACTGGTGCTGTTTCCATCTTTTCAACATTACACAGTTTGATTCCAGTAAAACATATCCATGCCCAGCTATCTTCAGGAGGAACAACATCAAAGGAGGGTCATTTCCCCCAGAAAAGCATTGCGTGTCAAGTAAAAACTATGAAAGAGCAGAGAAATCCATTTCAGGCCGTACAGCACGTGTTTACTCTTGAAACAAAGTAACACAGGCAAAAATCTTCACAAGAAGCTCTCTCTCTCCCTTTGCTTATGTCAGTTTCAAAGAACCCTTGTTTTGAACAGATTCCTGTGTATTGGAAATTGACCAGATCTATGGAAATGTTCACACTAAAGATGCAAGGAAAATTGCATTTGTAAATAACCAGGGAAAGTAAAATGAAGCCGTGTTGCACTGCTCTGCAAAGCAGTGAGTTGATATTGTACAAACTCAATGGAAATAACACTGGCAAGGGGGAAAGGCTGCTGAACCCTTTTGGGATTATCGAGTGACCAGACATGCTTTGGCCTGCTACCTGCTTTGCCAAGCTGATGCATCACGCTGTCCTTTGAGACCAGGCCCCAGTTGCCTCGCTGTGTCCCTGGAGGAGCGCCGCTGCTGCGCAGTGACCAGACCCCTGTCCCGCTGTCCAAAGACCTGGCTGGCTGTCCAAACTATTACATTCAAGTGTTTTTGGGAGTGTCACCCTTACCCAGTAACCAACAAGCTGCATCCTTTGCTGTGTTACCTTGCAATTTGTCCAACCCCATAAGAAACCCTATAAGAAATCCTATAAGTATCCAAGTACCTTCTTAAAATTGTCAGAATCCTGTGTGTATCCTATCCTTAGAAAAATCTGTGTTAATCTCCATGTGTTAACGCAATTCTTTCCCATTAATTTCAGTCCATTGTATAAATACTTAATACTATTTGGAATAAATTAATTAATTCCCATATAAAGAGGCACACAGCGTGAATGGGTTAACCTTTTCACGGGCAGTGTCTCTCTTTTAACATCCAGCCACTAAAAAAAAAATAGTCTCAGTAGAACCTGTCAATTTCCTTTTTAAACCGATTATGTCCGTGTAACTGCTTTCATTATAAATCAGAGTTTTCCCTTTCTACAAAGAATCCCATACTGTCACCCATCCAGAGTAACCCTTTCACTTTCATATCATACCTGTTATGGGCTTTTGTACCTTAGCATTAAAACCGATTTCTGATTATGTCTCTTTAGATTATTTTCCAAGCCGTTTTGCTATTTTAAACCCATGAAACGAAGCAGTTGCAATTTTGCCACGTGTGATTCTTGCTGCACTGTCTTTTCCTTCTAAAGTCGCTTTTCTAACCTGTGTGCCCATTATTAGTACATTTCCTTGTAGCTTGTAAGTTTTGTTGCCTCGTTAGTACAGCCACACACATTCTTGCCTGTTCAACCACATATGTAAAATAACTATTTCGTAATTCCAAGTGCCATTTTGCTAATTTTTCAAGGGAGCTGAATCCGATTTTGGCCTCCCATTCTGGGTGGTTGGTCGGATTTGCATTGCGATTTTTGTCTAGTATACATGACTCCTTGCTACTCCATTCCACCCACACACATTATGCTTAACAGGGGTGTTGAAGGGGGAATGCCTAACTGTGGTGCTATCTGAAAATAGTACCTAAAAAGTAATCTTGCTTTCATTCATTTGTACATTGTGTGTCTTATGTTAGAAGGTTAAACTAAGTGTATCCTATCATCACACTGGTGCCCTATAGTGAATGTGTTTGATTTTTATTAAAAAAAATAAAAATAAATAAAATATTTAATTATTACACACCGGCCTGATTTATGGTCCATTGTGACACAGGATGTACATTAACAGGGGTGTGAGATAGGTTGGCTGCCTTCTCAAAAATTGAATCTGAATATCATAAACTTAAACACATTTTTAATTGTGTGCTGCTTCCCTGGTCAGTAGAAAGAATCCTGGTCTGGAGTGTGCCGCAGCTTTAAAATCCTTAACATAGTGGGGGCTTGTTACCGGGATTGAGCTAGTGTTTCCACTCATGACAGCTTAACACAGCAAGCTAACCTTCAAAGTAGTGATATTTTGGGGGGTTAGAAAGCTATGTTACACTGTAAAAATGCCTTTCCACAACTTAGACCCTAAGTATCAAGCATGTGTGTAAAAATAAAGTAAAATCAACCCTGAACTAGATAAAAAGCAACAGAATACAGATTTACTGTTATATAAATACATTTATAAAGGAAGAACACCCTTCAATAATGACCACAGTGGAGATAAACATGGCTAGTCAGCACCTTCTGCACAAACTATTTGTCAGAGAGGAATGGGCAGAGCAAGATGAGGAGGCCTGGCTAGAAGAAATGATGCAACAGGTCACCGCCTTGAACATGGATGTGTGGCAAAACGGTAGCCTGTTACATCAAGCCTTGAGCAAACTGTATATGACTCCAAAGGGAACAGATTAAAATGGTCTGATTCACAGTTTACATATATCTACATGGGAACTATGGAGGAAAAATATGAAGAAAATAGAACCCTTGCACAAAGTGTGTCTGAGTTCTTAACCCAAATCCAGACTGAACTAAAACTAGTAGGAGAGAAATTGCAAAAGAGCCACAATTCTTAGGTAGAATTGGAAGCCTATGTCAAACAGGTAAAAGAGGAATTGGCTCTACAACAGCAAAATAATTCAGAGCAAGAGGCCCAATTAGATATATTAAAAATGGAGTGTCAGGAAAAGGTTGACTCTCTGCAAGAGAGTCAACAGAAACTGAATCAACAACTAAAATATAACAGAACCTGCCCAGAACAAATAACCATAATACAAAATCAGATCAAAAAGTTGGAAGAGGAGAGTAATCCTTAAATAACTCCACTTCTAGACAGAATTTAACCAAGAACGCCTGACATTAAGTACAATCAAACAACGGCGGGATGACCTTGCTGAACAGAGGGGCGCCCTGTATCAAGAAAAATATTCCCTATGTTAGGAAGGGTACAGCCTAAAAAACAAACCTACAGAAAAGAGAGTTAGACCTCCAGGAACTGAGCTAACTAAAAGTAGAACATGAAAAATTATTGGGGCACGCAAGACGAGTGGAAGGTGCTCTAGAAGAGAACACCCAAGATAAAAATTTGCAAAATCGGGAGATGCACCTACTGCAACAGAAATTGTCTCAGTGTTCCCAGGCCATACAGGCAGCACAAAAAGACAATGAGACCCCCCTCTGTGATGAGAACAGGGGACTCCAGAACCAGTTGGATGCTCAAGAGCAGGTAATAGAGGTAAGTCAAGCCTTGATAGCAGAGCAAAAGGCTCAGGACTTAGCCTATTGTCAGGAAATAGGGTCTGAGAGAGAGAAACCTGAGCTGTTAGAAAAAGAGTATGCTAGGCTGATTCCCAACTTGCGGGACCCTGACCAAGTAGAGAGGGACAGGGCCACCCCTGATCACAGTGTGATGCCCTCTGTACTACGGGCATCAAAGCCATTTACCACCTTGTCTACACCAGGTCCTGCTAATTTCATGTTCACCGGTTTCCCGGAATCGGTAATCATGGGGCAACTAGACTTTAGGAGGTCCAGCATGGTTGAGCAGAGAAGCCACACCCATCAGAGGGTGATGGACTGGCGTCCCTGTAAAGATTTGAAAATCTTATGGCTGATATATCTGGTCAGGAAGACTCCTATGAGGAGAAACTCAGGGAGCTAGACATGCAGAAGCATCATCTACAAAGGGACCATTTGGTTCACTTTGCAGAATAAAAAGATCCTGAATTGAGGCCCCAAAAGAGCATTCTAAAAACCTCTACCCAATCAGGGCAGTGGGGGGGAGGATTCTTCACCAATCCTGGGAGCAGAGAGGAGTCAGAAGACCACTCTCCTGTGCGAAAGAGGGAGTCCAAGGGGAGTGACCCAGAGAGCCCAAGGTACAACAGGGGAGAAGGAACTAGACCCCACCATTCTGAGAGCAACTCACAAGCTCAAAGAATCAGGGAGCACCTAGAAGATAACAAGGGGACCTCAAACAGTAGCAGCTCCGAGGGCAAATGGACTCAGGTGAAGAGGCTAAAGAAGGCCAATAAACAAATAGACCTCTGGTGAAAGACCCCATTAGGCAGATTAAGGCTATTAGGAATTTTATAACCCTTTATCACAAAAATGCAAAATATACTGTCTGGGAGCATCTGGAGCTATATGAACAGATGATGGACTCTTAACATTAAAAATAGCCAGAATTGCATAGAGTATGCCAAATGGACGTTCTCTCCGGAGTACTCCAGCTTCTTTGCTGGGCTGGAAGACCAACATCATTCAATGTGGTCCACCTATAATGCAGCCATCTTGAAGCACTTTTCTGCCCCCAGAAACCCTAGAAGGCTCACAAAGCAGCCTACAATCTGCCGTGCAGAGAGGATCCGGCCCCAAGAGAATTTTTGTTGACGAGCTAAAACGCACCTTTGAGCAAACTACCAGGCGGGTGCGCACGAATAGTAGAGAATTTATAACCACCTATTTTCATACACTCCCAAAATATATAATGACCCAGTTGGTAAGGGATTTTCATGACAACAGGACCCTGGATTGAGTAATAGAGCAGGCTACTCGGATCTATGAGGTCAAAAAACCTGCAGGAAGCAAAAACCAAACACAAACCCCCAAACCAACCAACAGCCCTGCTGCTGCTAAGGTGGCGGAGGTGAAGGTTGCCCCCATTTTGGACCTACAAATGGGGGGCCTTCAAAATACACCCTCCCAAAAACAGCCAAATCAGAGGCAAAGATGGCCATCTGATCAATCAGCAGCAGGTGGAAGTCAGGTAGGTAACCCCACCAATGTGGCCTCTAACATTCTTATTATATCAGTCCCAGGTTTAAGGGAAATAGACCTATCTTGGGGTACGTGTAGAATACCGCAGCCAAGGGGGATCCAACCAGGTTAGTACTACTCCAGGAAATGTCCCTCCTAACTTCCCTCAGGAGGGCAGTAATCCTCCAATTCCTGGGTTAAGTTTCTTCCCCCGGTACCAGGAAATGTCCCTCCTAACTTCCCTCAGGAGGGCAGTAATCCACCAAATCCTGGGTTAAGTTTCTTCCCCTGGTACCTTCCAAACCTGAACCTACAGGACAACCTTCCTTTCTCTCCCCACTTTCAGGAGTCCAGACCACCCAATCCGGGCGAGGGGACTCCAAGGGCAGAGAGTTACCAAGGGAATCCCCAGTACCCAAGGTACTCCAGGAGAAGGGATAGTTACCCTTCCCAAGAACAACCTAGGTTTGAGCAAAGACCATTGTACCAGCCGGAACGGGTGTCCTAACTGAAGTGCCAGGTCCAGAACCTTACACAGGATCTGAGCCGCATGTGGAGGGCTCAGCAGAACTCTCAGATGAACATGGCAGCTCAGAACCCCGCAAACCAAGGGTCTGGCACCCCAGAACAATGACAAGGAGAGAACACTGACAACCCACCAGTTCCAGAGGAGGAGGCACGGGGTGAAGGGAGGTGTAAACCCCTAGGGGAAGCTTCCTTCCTCACTCGTGAAAAGCCCCTGGACACCCAGGAACCAGAACAAAAATCTCCTGCCCCTGAAAATCTGCAACCCAGGGAACAGAGGGTGGATAGGAGAAATAGAAATAGCAAAAAGGCCCATTTCATGGAGGAGGTTAGTGTCCTCCAGTTTGAAGGGGAAGAATCCTTAGAGGATTCAGGAAAAAGAAATCTTCTCCATCAGGGACAGGGGAACTTCTCCCAAAGAATAATGGGTCCCAAGCGATCTAAATGAAGACTGGGTGGGTGTGGGGATTGATTCAGAATTGCGCATCCTTGAACCCCAGAATGAGCATCCAGAGAAACAAATATTAAAAGACGGATCCCAAACCCCTCAAACCGATTCTGATGACTGCCTCTAAAAGTGTGGGAGGGGGAACCCAGAATCAGAAAAGAATTAGCCCAAAACTCCCCAAATATTAGAATGTAAAATTTTGCTTTTAGATTCCCAAACCCAAACAGAGAATTATGCCCAAACTACCCATGCGTCGGAGTCCAAAATAAAGAAATTGACCACCCAGCTTGCCCAAAATGCACATTACCTTTGCCCACTTGAGGAGAAGGAAGGTAGATTTTATGCCCCGATCCAAGTGCAAGGACAGTGTACATTTCCAGCACTGATGGACACTGGATCCCAAGACACTCTTCTGTCAAAAAGGGCCTTGGATCAGCTAAATTCAGGAAGGGGGGGGATACTAGATCCCTCTCACCCCTCTTCCTGGACAACTCCAAAACTTTGACGGGAATGAAATTCCTGTCAAGGGGAGAGCGGATTTGGAAATAAAAATTGGGTGACACAAAGTGAAACACCCGGTCATAGTCCTGACCCCAGAGGGCACACCCTGTCTACTAGGGAATGACATCCTGCGCAGGTTGTCCCCCCTAATAGACTGTGTGAATAAGGTCCTCTGGACTCAGACTAACAGGCCAATAAAATTAAAACAGAGTGTCAACCATGTTAGTTTAAATGGCACATGCCACATGGTTGAACAAAAACCTGATCATATTGAGTTTTATTTCCAGAACAATCAAATACCTAACGTGACAGTAATTGCTGTAGGACAACTAACTGGTGATAGGAACTCCTCTCCATTCTTGAAAATCAACCTTCCTTGCAGTTTCAAGTGGCATTCCACACTGGAAGGCAATACTTTGAAATTTTATACTGATTCACCATCTGAAAACCCCAATTCTATAGTCAAAAGTGATGAGGAACCAGCTCAAAGTTTAGCTGATATTTAGAAAATCAGAGAACAGTTGTTCATCCCTATTTAGTTAAATGAGGGGAAGGAGTCTGTTCTCGCCCGAGTGTGCGTGAACAACGGTAAGAGCTTCATCAGCGAAACCATGTTCCGAAAACTCCCAAAAGATCCAGCCATTCCCACATTTAAATTGATCGATAAGTGGGAAATGGTTCTGGAAACTCCCAATTCCAAACATCTCCTGTCTAGCAGGTGTATACTCAAAATATCCATAGGTAACAAAAGCATTGAAGATCATTGTTGGGTCGTGCGAGATGTCCCTTCTGCATTTTATTTAGGCAGTGACATTCTCAATCGTGTTGCCATTAATTTGGTCCTGATAAATTACAAAGCCTCGTCCCAAGTACGGGGTAATCCCAAGGGCTTTGATGATACAGAAAAAGCATTTTGGTCAGCCCAATTGCTGCCGTATGCTGTTGAATTTCAAATTGGAGAGCAGGTCACCATCCAAGGACGTCCTGACTATTCCCACTTGAATAAAAAATGAAAAGAGGACAGAAACTGCAAAATCCTGACGCATATGTACACCTCAATACCCATCTCCAAAAGCAGGGATTGGGGTTAAACCCAACACTATTAGTCAATGTAGAACACAACACCATTCCAATATTGATGGATAACAGCAACCTTAGGAGTATCACTCTGGGCGCAGGCTCCATTATTGGAATGGTGGTTGATGACCAACATTTTTCCATGGATCTAGGAAATGAACTGATAGGACCAATCCCCAATGACTGTTTTGGCAATGATAGTGACAATGACTTACCACCAGACAGGATATTCAGCCGGCAAGGTGGGAATTTCCTGGTGTATTCTTCCTGCCCTTATGGTGATGAAGAGGTGACCTGTGACATCAGGCAGGATGAGGTGATCTTCCAGCTCCACAATGCCAGCCTCTCCTACCTGAAACCCTCTGTCCAGGTCAATACTCTAACCAGGGACCGCTCCACCCAGCTGGAGGAGGCCTCCGAGATAGCAAAACCGGACGTCTTTCCAGGCTTCTGGCAAATGGAGGAAGAGCGTGTCAACCTAGCTGATGCCTATGAGACTCTGGAGCAAAAGCAAAAGTTGAAACAAGTGTTCTTAGATTTTCAAGATCTCTTTGCGGTGGACTCGTATGACTGTGGTCGCACCAAAATCCACACTACAACAATTCCCACGGACCCTAGAATGAATCCAGTGTTTGAGAAGCAATACCGCCTGCCTCTTGCATCTGTGGAGTCCCTGACGGAAATCATCAAAAACCTTGAGTTCCGTTGGATAATTCGTCCAGTCTGCAGCACCTTTAATAATCCGGTACTGGGGATTTTAAAACCGAAAAGCCAGTGGAGACTGTGTGCTGACCTTAGGGAGCTAAATAAATGGATCCACATGTCCCGATGACCTCTCCCATACATTGACTAAGGACTAGCCCAGACCCAGGGGTCAAAGGTATACACTGCCATTGACCTGACCAATTTTTACTGGACCGTGCCTGTCAGTAGGGAGGACCAATACAAGCTGGCCTTTACCCTTGGGGGGCAGCAGTACACGTGGATCCGGACTCCCTTCGGATACATAAACTCTGGCAACAAGTTCAACATTTTCCTACATAAGGCCATGCCCGACTTGGGTGAAAGGGGCAACCTGGCCTATGTGGATGATGTCCTGATAAAAATCTCAATGGCGGAGGAACATATGGCAGAAATCTGTTACATTCTAACCCAGTTGAGAGTTGCCAGAGCAAAACTATCCTTCCGAAAGGCAGAATGGTGCAGGACCCGTGTCAACTTCTTGGGGCAAGAGATAACTCCTGAGGATCTCTGACCCCAGGAGAACAATGTGGAAGCATTCCTAAAACTAAAAGACCACACAACTCTGCGTGAGCTAAGAAGCCTCCTTGGACTGACTACAGTAGGAAGTTCATTGAGGATTACGCTGGGATAACAAGAGCCGTGATCCATCTGTTGATGGGTGGGGTTAAGTGGGAGTGGGGTCCAGAAATAGCTGAGGCAGTAAAGCACCTCAAAAGAAGCCTCTCACAAGCACCTTGTCTGGCTTACCCTGTCAAAAACAAGGAGGTCTTCTTGGAGAAAGGGTTCTCGAATACATGCTTGACAGCAGTATTATATCAAAAGCATGAGAAGGTCAATAAAGTCATCTCAAATGCAAGTAATACTTTATCCTCTGTGGAGGAAAAATTCAATGAGTGTGGGAAGGCACTCTTGGCAACGGTGTGGGCATTAGAAAAATTACCGCCCGTTTATCCAGGGGTGAACACATCATAGTGGAGACTCCACACCAGCCTTTGCAATACCTCCAAAGTGACGGAATACGGGCCAGAAATGTGAGTAATTCCAGAATTACTTCCTGGATTCTGTCCATGCAAGGCTTTCCTGTGGAGGTCAGATATGGCCAAAACAAGAAGAGTCACCTTGCACAAGGACTGTCTGACTTGCATGATTGTGCCAGAGAAAACTGTCTCAAGGACGAAAGTCTTAAAACCCAGGACAACATGGAGGCATACCTGAATTCCCCGCACAAAGTCTATGAAGAAGGAGGGTATGCCCACAGTTTATGTGGACGGTTGCTCCCACCATGTTGACAAACACAGGGAAAAGGAACTGATAGCGGCGTTGAGAATGCCTGGGTGGATGATGCCCGGAACCCTCTGTAGGGTACCAAATCGGTCCCCCTAGTAGTCAGGTGGCAGAGTTGATGGCAGTTCATCAGGCCATCCTCACTGCCGTCCGACATCAACTCCACGAAGTGGTCATAATTACCAAATCAGATTATGTCCGGAACGGGTTCGTGGAGCACCTGGTTAATTGGAAAATCAGTGGCATGCTGTGTGCTAATAACAAACCTCTCAAACATGTCAAGCTAATCCAAAATATTGATGATCTGGTCATCTCTAGTGGGATGACCATCTACTGGAAGAAGATCAAGGGTCATTCCAGGATAGAGGGGCCCGACAAAACTGGAAATGACCTGGCTGATCAGCTGGCCAAAACCGGAGCCCCCTGTTGGGGGAAATCCAGGTCACTGCTATCACTAGGTCCCAGGCAAATGCTCACAATGAACACTTATCTGCCCAGTGGAGTAAGGAGACCCCAGATGCTGATTTAATCACAGCACAAAAAGGGGATACGATTATTGGTAAATTTGATCAACACATTGAGGACCCTGAACATTTTCCCTTGACGGATACCAATTACATTGGGAAAGAGGACCTCAGAGTGTTGACGAAGTGTCCAAAAATTTTCCAAATCCAAGATGGTTTGTTGGTTAGGAGATCCATATCAGGCTGTGACCGGTGGGTGGTCCCTACCTCATTATGAAACCTGATGCTATGTCACTCCCATAGAGAGGTTGCATACTGGCCACACATGGGCAGGACCTTGACCACTACTTGAAGAGGTGTCTTGTGTGTGCACAATTTCAGCCAACTTCAGCCAACTTCACTCACACACCGAGCTCCCCTCCAGAAGAGGGGGATGACACTGCCTTGGTCAGATTTACAAGTAGATTTCATCGGGCCTGTGATTCACTCCTCTAGGGGGAAAAAGTACATGTTAATCAAAACATGCATGTTTACCAAATGGGTGGAATGTCTCCTGGCCCCAAATTGCAAGGCAGAAACAGCAGCTGCCCTGATTATCAACCACATCTTCTTTCATTTTGGCCTACCTCAAAGGATTGAGTCAGACCGGGGTAGTCACTTCACCAGTGAAGTGATGACAAAGATGTGGGAGATACTTGGGGTAAAAATGAAACTTCACATTGCATACCGCAGTCCTCTAATGGTAGAGCTGAGAGGTGCAATAAAACCATTGTGAGCTTTCTAAAAAGGTTTGTGGCAGATTTTGGGCCAAGTTGGGACATCCGATTAACGCTTGCTCTGATGGCCATCAGATCTACACCTTCTTCTGCAACTAAGATGTCTCCATTTGAGCTGATGACGGGACAAAGGATGGTGCCACCTCAGCATCGGCTCTATAGAACACAAGAGCAGACACTGATAAGTGCCTTCACATCTCATTAGTATGTTGAGGATCTAAGAAAACACCTTCAACATGCTCTTGCATACGCTCAGCGGAATCTGGAAAGATCTGCAGAGGGTATGAAAACTCAATATGATTTAAAAACAACCGAAAAGGAATACCAAGTAGGAGACAGGGTCTACTTGTACAATTTCCAAAGGAACCACACCAAAGAGCATCAATTTTTGCCAAGCTGGCGGGGTCCTTTTGAAATTGTAGAAAAATGTCACCTGTCGCCTACAGAATCTGCATCCCCAAAGGAGAACTGACAGGAGAGAAATGGGTCCATATTAATCAGCTAAAGAGTTGTCACCTTAGGCACACTTTGCAGCAAATTGAGGAGCCAAGAGAGAATCAAATAGAGGAGAGATCTGAAGCATTAGAATAAGAAAAACAAGAATCAGAAAAGAAAGATGCATTTAGAAGTATAATTATGTAACACAGAGTATGTTTCTTCACTTTCTTGGTGAGGGACTGTTTGTGATGACACCTGCTGCAGTACCTACGCGCCCCGTTAAATTAAAAGGGTTTGTCCATGAGAGTTGAGGTGATGTTAAAGATCTTGCGTCGCACCAGGTTTAGCTACTACGGAGACTTAGAGTCCCTCCACTCCGTTTGTGACAATATATAATGGTTGTGTTGAGCTATCCCTTGATAGTGCGCCGAAAAATAATGGAATGGCAAGTAGTGATGATTAATCAATTCCTGTTTATTTTTGTGATGTTAGAGCCTTTGTGGATGACACGTGTTTCGGCAGAGCTGCCTTTATCGAATCCAGGCTATATAGATAGCTCATAAGTCACTGCATAATGCATAAAGGTGCTGAAGTTCACAGGGATGAATCCCTCCTGATACAAAGAAGTCCTCCGTATGTACTATCAATTGTCATTATTGAATGCATGCATGTCCCACTGCTGTGAACCCTATTGGAAGGCAGTTAGTGGGAAAATGAAGTAACCAGTTCTTATGATTAATAGATTTATACTGGTTGCGCCTATTCAAAGACCAAGGAGGACCTCCCCGGATACGTGTAAGGAAGAAATCAAAGAAAATCTGGGGGTATCGCTCCACAGTGCAAAGAAAGATCCGAAAGAAAGCTGTGGGTGTTGTTCCACGCTCCAACGAGAGTCAGCGAGAAGATCGTGGTGAACCGCTCCCTGATGATGAAAGGACTACACCTGATGAAACCAGTTGTTTCCCATTGATGAACCCACTTGCCCCTACTCTCCATCGACAAGGAATCTCAGTAGAGTCTGGGGGCAATTTTTAGGATATATTTACCCACTTAGCAGTACTACATCACCAAGCTGCGCAACTGCAGTCAACAGCAAAATGGCTGTGCTGGCTCCTTTGAGCTCCACCTCCTCACACCAAAACTGCATTTTGCAGCAACAAAAAGATGGCTGCACTGTGTTGCCAAGTGCCATTGGGCAAGATGGAACAGGCAAGATGGAACAGGGAGCACCCCGAGCACCCCGAGAAAGGCTACTAGGGTGTTCTTGTTTGCATTACAAAAAATGGAGTAAAAAAAACAGCGCTGCTTTGCTGCAAGTCTAAAGTCCCCATTTAAAAGGCGATATTTTACATTTAAAAGAATGCCTCTTTGATGCTCTTTTCATCTGATTTCATCAAACTGCTTTTATCAAAAAGACCCTGCAATGCCCATTCATATCCCCATTGTGCTCCAGCAAAACCAAGCAAGACCCCTGAATGACAGGCTCTGTCTAGCCAAATTCAAAAAAGGCCTAAAGAAGCTTTATTTTCCACTGTACGAGAAAAGCTTCACTTTTTGAGCTACAAGGTGGCAAGGATCAAATGTCAATTCCAGTGCATCTATGTTTCAAACAAACTGCTACCTACCAGAAACTAAGTATGGCTTCAAAACAATATTGGAAAGGCAGATGGCAAAAACCGAATTTGAAAAGTGCTAGCAGCTTGCACCACATATGGCAAAATGTTTTTTTTACAAACTAAAGGGAAAACACGCCTGATTTAAAAAGTACAATGTTGAATAAAAGCCTGCCATTAATTTGCAATGTTAAGGGGTTTGTTGCTGGTGAAAATACATATATGGGCTATTTTATTCAACAGTCTTATTTTTATTTTTTTGATTCAGGACCAAATAAAAGACAGCAAAACTGTTAAAACTGCAATGGCTGGATTTTGCAAGCTCTCAAAACTAGTTATTCCAGTTGGCAGAGCTAAGGCTTCCCCTAAAAGGGAACCACCATAAACTTCCAGGTCACCCAAGTGATAATTGCTAGGTTGAACAGACTGTTGTCTGTGCTCCAGAATCGTACAATAGAATTCTAGGACACTAAAGTGTGAAGTGAAAATGTACACCACCTCGTGATTTCCACCAGAAGCTTCAAAGAACATCTCCGTGACAACATTGGACTGAGAGGGTAGCTTGGGAAGCCATGCCCAAATATGGGAAACACTACAGCCCATCTGTTTCCAGAGACTATTTTATAAATAAACTTTGAAGATTTTTATCTCTGCAGCAGGACTTTGCAAAAATGTGAAAATGGTACAGTTTAAATGTGATTTGGTGGTTTATAATTTAAAACATTGTAGCATTCACTGTCATGACCACTATGAGGGGGCGCACGTTGTGCCACAAGCAGGCTCCCACCAGAACCCTGAGGGCCTTAAAATCACTGCAAAAGGGCTCCTGGAGCCATTCCTAGCACCTTTGGCACCAGGCTCATATCTAGGAAGGAAGGGCTCTTCAAACTAGGTCCCATTTATGTACATGGGCCTTTAAATCCAACATGGAAGTACCCACACAGTCTAGTTCTAAGAACCAAGCAATGCGGTCTAGTGTTTTGCGTGTGGCAGGCCTGGAACTACTTTCCCTGGTACTACTTTACCTGGGATATATAAACCCTGACTGCAGAACACGCTTCAAGTTATTCTGCAACCCGCAGCGTGACGCTCACTGTGTCCAGCTCCTGGTCTTCAGCATCTTCCTGTAATCCTGCAGGAACAATAACAAGATTATTCTGCCTTATCTGAGAAAACACCATCCAGCACGCAGCATCTCAACTGGGCTGAAATCTGTGGAAACTGAGAGAAGAAGAAACATCACTCACCTGTGAGTACTAGCTTAAGGACTTCCGGCGAACTGCTACCACAGCTGCTGTTCGAACATTGCAACCTGCAATAACGAGAAAGGTTAAAACAATATTAGAATGCGCGCTTCCAAAACATCGAATTCCATCATTCTTACCTGAATTCCATCACGCTATGCCACGCTTCCATCCGGAGCACCACAGCAACATCTGCAAAGGAAAAGAGACATATTCAGGTTCACTTTCAATATTAAACAACCGCACAGCCATGTACTTACCTTAACGGATTCCGGGGCCTGTTTTTCATCGCGCTCTCATCCACTCGCAGCACCACAGCGGCCTGTGAGGAGAAGAAGAAGAAAACACAGGTTAGCTTTAAAAGACAATAAAGGCGCTGCGCTTCGCGCTTTCTCTTACCTAGAAAACGTGCCCATCCATCCGGCATGCCAGCATCAAGACCTTCACACCTGAAAAGAAGGAGATAAAGACATTAACGAATACCCACCATAAACAGAACAAAGACTTACAATTAACAAACCTACCTGCCTACAAGCAGATTCGGGGTCACAGCAGGTCTGGGCCCAAGGAAGGCGTACTGCACCAGTGAAGCAACTCGGGTAGCTCGCCAACAAATGTCAAGCGCCCCTGCACAAAAAACGCAGGACGGATAGCTCACCCTACAAATAACTAAGATTCATTATTCAGCACTGGGCAACTACACATCTAGGGTTCCAGATCTCAGAGCCTTCCAGACGCCCCCGGGGATATCAGGTGAGCGTAAGAGATCTCAAAGCCTTTAAACCTTATCCACCTGGGAATCATGGAGACATCTGAAGCTGATCAGTTAGCCCAGCTTTTGGGACAATTACGCGCCGAGGTGCATGCAGCCCGGCAGGAAACCATTGCCTTAAAACGAGAGTTAATAGTCACAAAGGACTGTACTGATGAACTCAGCAAACAGCTACTACAAACACAGGCGGGACAGGCTCCATTGCCCGGATTCGGCCCATCCGTCGCTACACCATCATCAGTCAATCCACTACAGATAACGTTGCCGGGAGCAGTACCCCTGGCACCACCAGAAGGGTAATGGAGACCCCAGAAGGTATGCAACATTCATGAACCAGTGCCGCCTCCATTTTCTTTATAGGCCTGGGGTTTTGCTAAAAGACCAGTTGAGGGTGGCCTTCATGTTATCATATTTGAGTGGAAGTGCCGCAGACTGGTCCGTACCTTTAGTGAACCAGGATGACCCATTACTGCAGAACTTCAGGGTTTTCAACAGGAGATGGAAAAGTTATTTGCTCGACACTTGTATGGACAAGCTCTTGATAACGAACTTCTGTCCCTCCGCCAAGGGAATCAAGATTTGCTGTTTTATATTGCCACCTTTAATAAACTGGTTGTAGAAGCAGGGTGGCCAGAAGATAAAAGAACCACGTTGTTTCATCTGGGCCTACGAGGAGACCTGAAGGATGTCCTTGCTGAACTGGTAGACCCACCTAAAGACTGTGCATAGTTTATCAACCTAGTAATTCAGTTGGACCACAGATTACAGGATCGAAGAACAGACCGAAGTAGACTCGAAAATCATGCAATGTACGTATGTTCAAAAGATAATGTTCAACGTCCATCAGAAAACACCACAGAACCCATGCAGATTGGAGGAGTATGACCCCCTTTAACCAAGGGTGAAAGAGACAAGAGGAGACACCTACAGGTATGCCTACACTGCGGTAAATCGGGTCACTACCTCAAAGAATGCCCAGTGAAACTTCCAAGGAAGGTGGTATGCACTACAGATAAAGAAGATGATTGAAAGGAATCGGAAAACTATCAAGCCCGGCAAGCGTAGAGGTCCGCTTGTCGAGCGAAAAGGATGAGTCATAGACCTCACATTTCGCCCTACCAGTAACCTTGATCAATCACCAACGACCGTCACGGGTGCATGCTATAGAGGCATATATAGACAGCGGAGCAGTTGGTAATTACATAGATCGAAATCTGGCAACAGAAATGGGACTTCCCTTATGCACAAAATCAACAACTGAAAAGGTAACTACTGTTGACGTGCAGAAATTGCTTCAGGACCAGTAACCCAATGCACAACAGAATTAACCCTTCTGTGTCAGGATGGACATCAAGAAGCAATCATGTTTGACCTCATCAAAGCTCCTCAGTTCCAGTTTATTTTAGGGATGCCATGGTTAGTAACTCACAATCCCCACATAGACTGGCGTGCAAAGAGACTGACCTTTTCCGACAAATGCGCCCAAGCTTGCTACCCGAAATCTATAACACAGCCAATTTTGAAATCTGTTCAAGGAATAGCATCAGGGATCGCAGAACCAATGGACACCTTACCAAAAGAATATCAGGATTATCAAGATGTTTTTCAGTAGGAACAGGCTAACACATTACCGCCACATAGGCCCTATGACTGTCAGATCGACCTGATAACTGGCGCACAGGTTCCTTGTGGTCGACTGTATGCACTTACGGAAACCGAAAATCTCCACTTGAATTCCATTCCGGATCAATAACTGGCTAATGGGTTTATCCGCCCGTCAAAGTCAACAGCAGCCTCTCCCTTATTCTTCGTACCCAAGAAGGAAGGAGATTTGAGGACTTGCATCAATTACCACAAACTTAATCAAATTACAGTAAAAAAATGCTACCCTTTGCCCCTTATCCCAGAACTGTTGGACCAAGTCAAGGTAGACGAATCTACACCAAACTAGACCTCAGAGGAGAATACCACCTTGTACGTGTTAAGAAAGGGCATGAATGGAAAACCGCGTTTTGCACCAAGTATGGCCTTTACGAATATCAGGTAATGCCTTTCGGGCTGTGCAACGCTCCCACAGCGTTCCAATACTTCATGAATGATGTATTATGGGAATTAATCGATATCTGTGCCCTGGTCTAAATTGACGACATCCTGGTGTATTCCCCCTCTGAAAGAGATCATGTGGAACATGTTCGCTCAGTCCTTGCAAAACTGCCAGCACAAACTGTACGCTAAACTCGAGAAATATTCCTTTCAATGTCACCGAAGTTGAGTTCCTCGGTTTTGTTCTCTCACCAAAGGGAGTCAAGATGGATTTACACAAAGTAAAGTCGATGCCATCCTTAATTGGCTGTCACCTTCTTCACTTAAAGGAACCCAAATCATGCTCGGTTTTGTGAATTTTTATTGCCGATTTATTCCAGATTTCTCACGGCTAGGCCCCCAATCACATCGTTACTGAGAAAAAAACAACAAAAAATTCCAATGGACTGAAGAGGCGGAACAGGTCTTTCAAGAACTCAAGAAAAGATTCACCTCTGCGCCAATTTTATGACATCCTCACCCTGATCTCCCCTATGTAGTAGAAACTGATGCTTCCAGCGTAGCTATGGGAGCAGTTCTCTCTCAAAGAGATCCAGAGACAGGCCAATTACACCCTGTGGCCTTTTGGTTACGTAAATTCTCACCACCAGAACTTAACTATGCAATTAAAGACAAAGAATTGTTGGCAATAAAATCAGCCTTCAAAGCCTGGCGGCAGTATGCATTAGGTGCCAGACATACCATCACAGTGATCACAGATCACCGAAACATTCAATACCTAAAGTCAGTAAAAGCCCAATCGTCACGACAGTTGTGGTGGGCTTTATTCTTCGAAGAATACGATTACGTAATAGCATACCGACCGGGAGTTCGGAATGGGAAGGCCGATGCTGTGTCTTGTATGGGTGTTGATGAGAAAATGAACAGTACCCTGGACCCTGTTGCCATCATCTCAAGTGATAAACTACTGGGACTCACCACCACATTTACTCTGGGTAAACTTCAAGATAAGATTCAAACTTTAATGAACCCTGAGATCTTACGGAAATGTAATTCCCAAAATGAACATCACACAGTTCAGGATGGATTACCCTACTTCAGGGAACGACTATATCTACCAAGTAAAGATCTGCAAGAATTGGTCATGTCTGGTTATCACGATTCCCTGATCGAAGGCCATCCCGGAATTGCTAAGAATCTAGCCAGGTTTAAACAGAATTATTGGTGGCCAACCTGGCGTAAGGACATTGCTCAATTTATTCTATCCTGTGGGATATGTGCACAGAATAAATCACAAAAACAGAAACCAGCTGGCCTCCTACAACCACTGGATATTCCACCGGCTCTCTGGCATACTCTTTCTCTTGATTTTGTTACGGCCTTACCTCCCTGTCAAGGTTTTAATACTATTTTGGTGGTTGTAGACCTGTTCTCTAAAATGGAACATTTCATTCCATTCAAAGGACTTTCTAACGCTACCGGTCTGGCAAAAGCATTTCTTGAACAGATTATAAAGCTGCATGGTTTGCCCTCAGTCCTAATATCAGATCGTGGAAGCCAATTTGTATCCAACTTCTGGAGGAAATGTTGTACCATGGCACAAATTGATTTTCTATTATCCACTACCCATCACCCCCAAATGGATGGACAAACAGAAAGAACAAACCAGACATTAGAACAGTATCTACGTTGCATGCTGCATCAAGTGGAAGAGAATTGGAAAGACTTGTTATGGATAGCGGAATACACATACAATAACTCCATACACACCAGCACAGGACAAAGCCCGTTCTACACAATATACGTAAGACATCCATGTACCTCAGAACTAGACTCCCCCACGACCTTGGAAATGCCAGCAGTAAAGACTCTACACACAAGCATAACCCAAGCCTTCAAAAGGGCAAATGAACATTTACTGCAAGCCAAAGACAGACAAAAAGGTTTCTCGGACCAACATCGAAAAAAAGCTCCCGATTACCAAGTTGGAGACGAAGTCTGGTTGGCATCATAACATGTGCCCATAAAAGGTACTCAGACCTTTAGTCCAAGATATCTAGGACCCTATACCATCGAATCAGTGATAAATCCGGTGGCCGTCAGGTTAGCCTTACCACCAAGCATGCAAATTCATCCGGTGTTCCATGTGTCACTTGTAAAACCTGTACAACCAGGAACCTGAGTCTTAACACCACCAACCCTGTGCTAGTTGATGGAGAGCCTGAATTTGAAGTTAAAAACATCCTGGATTCGAAATTTACCAGATGTAAGCTATACTATTTAGCAGACTGGAAAGGGTACGGGCCTCAAGACAGAACTTGGAAACCAAGTGAGCATATTCACACACCACGTCTGATTAAGAGGTTTCACCTGGATAACCCCACCAAACCCAGACTGGACAGGAAGGATACCATGAGAGGGCCCTTGGGTGGGAGTGCTGTCATGACAACTGTGAGGGGGCAAAAGTTGTGACACAAGCAGTCTCCCACCAGAACCCTGAGGACCTTAAAACCACTGTAAAAGGGCTCGTACAGCCAGCCCTGGCGCCTTTGGCACCAGGCTCATATGTAGGAAGGAAGGGATTTTCAGACTAGGTCCCATTTATGTAAATGGGCCTTTAAATCCAACATGGAAGCACCCACACAGTCTAGTTCTAAGAACCAAGCCATGCGGTCTAGTGTTTTGGGTGTGGCAGGCCTGGAACTACTTTCCCTGGTACTACTTTACCTGGGATATATAAACCACACCCTGACTGCAGAACACACTTCGAGTTATTCTGCAACCCACAGCATGACGCTCACCGTGTCCAGCTCCTGGTCTTCAGCATCTTCCTGTAATCCTGCAAGAACAAGAACAAGATTATTCTGCCTTATCTGAGAAATCACCATCCAGCACTCAGCATCTCAACTGGGCTGCAACCTGTGGAAACCAAGAGAAGAGAAAACATCACTCACCTGTGAGTACTAGCTTAAGGACTTCCGGCAAACTGCTACCACAGCTGCTGTCGAACATTGCGACCTGCAATAACGAGAAAGGGAAAAACAATATTAGAATGTGCGCTTTCAAAACATCGAATTCCATCAGTCTTACCTGAATTCCATCGCGCTACGCCACGCTTCCATCCAGAGCACCACAGCAACATCTGCAAAGAAAAAGAGACATATTCAGATTCGCTTTCAATATTAAACAACCGCACAGTGGTGTACTTACCTAAACGGATTCCAGGGGCCTGTTATTCATTGCGCTCACAATCACTTGCAGCACCACAGCGGCCTGTGAGGAGAAGAAGAAGAAAACACAGGTTAGCTTTAAAAGACAATAAAGGCACTGCGCTTTGTGCTTTCCCTTGCCTAGAAAACGAGCCTCTCCATCCGGCACGCCAGCATCAAGACGTTCGCACCTGAAAAGAAGGAGATAAAGACATTAACGAATTTGCACCATAAACAGAACAAAGACTTACAATTAACAAACCTACCTGCCTACCAGCAGAGTTGGGGTCACAGCAGGCCTGGGCCCAAGGAAGGTGTACTGCACTAGTGAAGCAAGTCGGGCAGCTCGCCAACAAACGTCAAGCGCCCCTGCTCAAGAAACGCAGGACGGCTAGCTCACCCTACAAATAACTAAGATTCATTATTCAGCACTGGGCAACTACGCATCCAGGGTTCCAGATCTCAGAGCCTTCCAGATGTCCCCAGGGATATCAGGTGAGCATCACATTCACTGACCCCTTGGGAATAGAAATGGCAGGGAATTGGGTATGATAAGAAAAGTATCCATGATGCCATTGCAAATTTTAATACTTACGTGCCTAATGATAATCCACACCCATGTATAAAGTTATAGAATTTTAAGTAATAAAATTCTCATTGAAAAGCGTGAAAAACTGGTAGAAGGGCGACACAAGTTCCCACAACCATGAGGATTGGACTGCTATGCTCTACAAAAAATATATAATCTGCCCATGTGATTTGTTACCATGCCACAACTGTACAAATGTGTGAATTCTGTTATGACTGATTTTTGGCAGAAAGACTGTGGGAAGGCTTTGTACATCGAAAAATACAACCCCTAAACTATGTAACATCCTAAAGGAGGCAACCAACATTGAATGTCCAATCCAGTTGTTTAGAGGCATTCTTAGCTAAACCTGCCCCACCATATAGTCTATGATGTCACTATGCATTATAAATAAGAGCCCCTAGCAGAGCACTAGACACACTTGCTCCTGAGTTCCTGTGCTGCGTTCCTGATCTCCATTCATCTTGATGATTCCAGATTTTCACTACAAGGCCAAGGCATTGCTGGTCCTGTCCCAGCAAGTCCATATTATACTATCTAAGCAATCCTATTTATACCCTGGTAAGTTGTTAAAACTGCTAGAATTCTCTGTGCACCCTGTCCTTGACGTTCTAAGTGCTAGCACCATCTCTCTTTTCATTTATGTCTGGTGTAAATTATAAACAGTTATATTTTGAATAATCAAACTAATTTCCAGTTCAGGTTGAGCGCTGGGGTGACCAAGGTTGACCTTGTGAATCAACCTTGGAGCTTATTGTGTTGTTCTTTAACAATATAGCCTAGATAATTAGGTTAAGTCAAATTTGCCTTTCTTTCAAAACCGATTTGCTCACTTTTAACTGCTCTATTTTCCTAAAACTGAACCTCATTCCATCCTGGAAATCTCATCCAAAACTTGAACTACCACTATCCTTTCACTTTTATATTGTCCCTGTGATATACATCATATTTCCAGCCCAATAACCGCATTGCAAATAAGAGTATTTAACCAGTTTTTCATAGAAACCGTTCATGGTTTTTTAAACCTTCCACTCATTTTCGAATTGTATGCTTCTTGTTGATCCATTGCCTTGTGATTGCTAGTTTATGCATTCCTGCCATTGTGAGAAATCATATTTTCCTCACACATAACCGCACATTAATTCTTTATTTGTCCATTTCCAAGTGTCATTTCATGCCATTGCAAAGGGTTTCAAATATGTTTTCACCTCTTATTTTGTGAGGGAAAATCAAATTTTGATTCTGTTTTCTGTCCCTTATTCCTGACCACCTGTTGCTTCTTTAAATCCGTGCAGAATACTATTAATTGTGGGTTGAGGGAACATTGTAGGGGGAAACCTTACCTTGGGTGCTATCTATCCTAATTCAAAAAGTGCTCCTATTCACTTGTGCTTTGTATGTGTTCTATGAGGTTAACCACGTGCATTGCTTCCATTTTCATTGTATTTATTCCCCCATTGGAGATGACCCATATTAAAATTTGTATGATTTCTTTTGAATCTTAAAGTAAATAAAATATAGCATTTTCACCAACCGGCCTGGTTGATGGTCCATAGTGACCCAGGGTATTTGAAAAAGGGGGTGTGAGACAAGTTGTGTACCGTCCCAAATTGAATCTGCATAAAATAAAGAGAAAGGCATCTCAGTTGAACGCTCCATCCTAGGCTGAGACCAAGGTGTGTGTCGCCTGATTGAAATCCTTAACACTATGTACACCAAATACCCATCTCCAAATGCATGGGTTGGGGTTAAACCCAACACATTAGTCAATGTAGAACACAACACCATTCCAATAGTAGCGGATAACAGCGACCTTAGGAGTATCACTCTGGGCGCACGCACCAATTTTGGAATGGTGGTTGAAGACCAGCATTTTTCCATGGATCTAGGAAATGAACTCATAGGAACAATCCCCAATGACTGCTATGACAATGACTATGACAATGACATACCGCCAGAAAGGATATTCACAAGGCAAGGGGTGAATTTCCTGGTGTACTCTTCCTGCCCTTAGGGGGGGGAAGAGGTGACCTGTAACATCAGGAAGGATGAGGTGATCTTCCAGGTTCACAATGACTGCCTCTCCTATCAGAAACACTCTCTCCAGGTCAACACCCTAACCAGAGAGCTCTCCACACAGTTGGAGGAGGCCGCTGAGATCGCGAAACCTGAAGTATTTCCAGGCTTCAGGCAAATGGTTGAAGAGTGGGTCAACCTCGCTGATGCCTGTGAGACTGATGAACAAAAGCAAAAGTTGAAACAAGTGTTCTTAGATTTTCAAGATATCCTTGCGGTGGACTCGTACGACTGTGGTCGCACCGAGATACATGCTACCTCAATTCCCACGGACCTTGGAATGACTCCTGTGTTTGTGAAGCAATATCGCTTGCCTCTCGCATCTATGGAGTCCTTGACAGAAATGATCAAAAACCGAGAGTCCCGTGGTATCATTCATCCAGTCCACAGCACCTTTAATAATTCGGTACTGGGGATTTTAAAACCAGATGGCCAATGGAGACTTTGCATAGACCTTAGGGAGCTGAACAAACGGGTCCACATATCCCGATGGCCTCTTCCCTACATTGACCAAGGGCTGGCCCAGATCCAGGGGTGAAATTTGTACACCGCCATTGACCTGACAAATGGATACTGGACCGTGCCCGTCAGTAGGGAGGACCAGTACACGCTGGCCTTTACCTTCAGGGAGCAGCAGTAACCCGGACTCCCTTCAAATACATAAACTCAGGCAACAAATTCAACATCTTCCTACACAAGGCCATGCCTGACTTGGGTGAAAGGGATAACCTGTCCTGTGTGGATGATGTCCTGATTAAAAGCTCAACTGTGGAGGAACATATAGCAAAACCCCACTATTTTCTGAAGCAGTTGAGAGTTGCCAGAGCAAAACTGTCCTTCCAGAAGGCACAGTGGTCTAGGACCCGTGTCAACTTCTTGGGACATGAAATAACCCCTGAGGGTCTCTGTCCCCAGGCGAAGAAAGTGGAAGCACTACTAAAACTGAAAGACCCTGTTCTGGGGAGAGAAAATCGCTGACGGGCCCCTAGGTCAGCGCTCACCCTCTAGAACTTGTAAGACAAGATAGCTGCACCATGTGAGGACAGGGGGTGCAGGATTCACTTACTCCAACACGACTCAATAATGGGGACTCAGTAAGCAAAGGGAAGTCTGTTTAATGACAAGTACATCAATTAGAGAAACAAATGGAAATCAGCAGCATTACGATCACCTGTCTCGCTCAGACTTCCTCGAACCTCAGTCGAACAGCAATTCTTATAGGTGAAAATCGTCATCACTGACGTCTAATTTCTATAAAAAATCATCATGCAATATAATTGGTTAGGAAAGGTAACTTAAGTATAGGTGTTATATCTGTATATGATAATAGGGCATGCAGATTGGATACCTCTTATCGGGAGGGCGTCTACGCCCATCCCTCTACATCACGTGTGATAAACGTCACTACAACCACGACGTTCTATTGGTTACAATATCTATAGGACTCCAGATAACTTGGTCCATTTTGATTGGGTAGGTTACACCCCTAGTCATAAATTTCCACTTTTAATTAGCAGCATGCAGAATGGACACCCCTGTGCCTGGTGTCCCAAGTTTCACCCTGCCTCCCTTCCATCAATCAGTGGTTTAGGGCGATGTGTCAATTAGTTGGCTAAGGATGGCCCCGAAACTGTAGTCTCTTATCGGGAAAAGTTATGGCATCCTCCGATCCTGGATGATATCAGGTGATGGTACTTCTTCGCGCCTGGCCGATCACGTGTTAGTTCACCATGAATCTGCATCAGTTTCCAGTTTTTAGTGCATTTAATTCTGTGACAGCCTCGCCACCTGCATGGGCCCCCCTTATCTTGACCTTCATGAGGCAGGCTGGTATGCTCTGAAGTTTGAGTCTTGTTAGCTGACGCTCTCCTCCCCTTCTCTGGTTGACCTCGATTTCCTAGGCATGAGCTGCTCTTTGTTGAGTTTAGATTCCGCTCCTTCTCTTGCCTTTGGCTTGGTTTCAAAACTTAGCCTGTCAGGCCTCTGGCCGCCTGGGTACATTTCTGCTTTTACAAAATGGAGTCGCACTTGCATAATGTGCCTTATTGAGGTAGATATATGGTTGGCGCTTGCCGCTCTATCTTCTACTAAGCATTGGAAGCAGTATCGATTTCTTAGCATCTTGAGTTTCAAGCCTATTTACAAACGTTTAACAGGTCGGTTGCTTCCATCTTGTCGCGTAGCACCGTTTCCTCACGTTTTACCATTGTCTCTTCTCTGTGTCCATTACATTTATTTCGTAGTTACTCACACTGACGTGCTTGTCTTTGATAGCCGCTTTTGTTCATTCATGAGTCTGTTCAGACCCTTAAGTCATTTCCACTGGCCTTCCATTAAGGCTTTTGGGGTCTCTTCGTGGACCGTATGTAGGTACACTTTGTTCCGTATAAGCGGCTGGTATGGCTGTCTGATAGGGTACCGTGCTACCCAGGGTTGTCTGGTTATTGGTGCTTCAACAGATATGGATCTTCTGATGTGTACTGGGCAGAGTCCCAGTGCAGCTCTTTGTAGGTTAATTTGCTCTTCATATGTCACATACCTTGGCGAGTACGCTCCTGGTACCTTGAAATGAAGGGAAGGGGTGCAGGCCATGTCTGGGATCTCCTCTACACTCCCCCCTCTGGTCGGTTCATCGACCACTTCTGCAACCTCCTTTGCATTCATTTCTTTTGATTCTTAGGTGTCACGTTCATCGTCTTCAGCGTTTGTACATGATGGTGTGAATGTGTGAGCCTTTGGAGTTCATATTTTTATCACTCCCTTCAAACTCCCTGCTGTCTTCACATGTTCGTCTTTGTTCCATGTCATTAGCTGACATTGTCCATTTGGGCTGCAGTAGATCCATTTTCCTTCATACCTTCTTCGTTTCTTAGGGTATGTGAACTTTGTTCCCTCTGGCGCAAATTTTCTGGCTTTCACAAAGTCTCTTATTTCTTCATCAGTCAGGTCTCTGGGCTTCCACCCTGGCTCAACATCAACCATTATTTTCATCCCTATGGCTTTCTTCGCAATTTTCAGGCACTGTGTAATGATTATCTTGATAACACAGAATCATAGCAATACCATTGCTAGTAGAGCTCCCAGAAACTTGAATATAACTGCCATCCATTGTGGGACCCACGAGAATAGATCTCGAAACCAGCTGTCATCGTCCACTTCATCACTTTCATCGATCATCTGGTTTTTCAGGCTTGTCAACATGCTTATGGCCTCTGTTAGGGTTCCGTTTTCTTCATCGTGTGATGGTACAAATGTGCAACATGATTCTCTGATTTTTTCACAAACACCTCCATCCATTACAGTGATCATGTCAAGCACATATCTGTTGTGGAGGGTCATCAGTCTGATTGCTCTTAGCTCTTCTTTGATCGCGTTTAATCCTTTTATCGTGGTATTGATGATCTGCAATAACTCCCATCTGGTTATCTGCAACCATTTAGCATTCACTCCAACTTGGATGTGGGTCAAGAGTAGTGTGGTGAATACCGTTGAGGTGAGGCTGAACAGCCTGTGTTCGTACGGGATTGCATGGAATGCCTCTTCTGATTTGGGTGAAAAGTAATTTTCCCTCTTCATCCTGGATACCAGTTCCACAGATCTCCTTCTTCTTAGATGAGCATCTGCTTTCGGGAACCTGTCCAACTTCAGATCCTTCTTAGGGATCACTAGCGCCGGAACGTGGACGTTCACCAGTGTGCATATGCCTCCCCAGTGTTTCGGCAGCCTTATGTATACCTTGGATCCACACGCCCCGTAATGGTCCATAATAACTGCGGTTCCTTGTGTCATTCCTGGAGCTTCAAAGATTTGTCCGCAGTTTTGATTCTCTCCCATCTTCATTGTGCCAATGTTTCTGAAACATAGTTTCGGGTTCTCTAGTGGCACTATCTGCAGGGGTCCTCCTCTATCTTCGACCCATGTTAATAGCTTTACTAGCTTTGGCAACAGAGGTTTGCATAACCTCTGCAAATTCTCTATTGCTTCCTTGCAGGCTCCAAGGACCATCCACGCTCGGCAGATTACTACTCCATCCTCCCATCCAACTGGGGAGACCACTGACCCCCAGATCTGCATTTGGCCTCTGTTCTTCCAGATTTGAGCCTCTTCTGCAGTCTTTCCTTGAACGTTCAGTCTCGGGTTAACTTCCCATCTTATCCCTGATCCTTTGATGCCAGGGTTCTCGTACCTGGTCACATGATTTCTGGTGTGCGCTCGGTTTCTTGTTTTAATGTCCTGGACGTAGCCATCTTCACCCGGGTAACCCTTTTCGTTGGCCCATATCAACGAGGCATCTTTTCCCATAAATTGTCCTCTGGTGTTACACATTGCTACATGTGACATACAGTGTGCTGTAGGGACATCGATTTCTACAGCCATGAAGATCTTGGATTTTCCCATGCTGTATGGTAGGAGAGCACAGACAAAGCATTCTCCTTCTGACTGCCTTCCCATGCTGTATGGTAGGAGAGCACAGACAAAGCATTCTCCTTCCGACTGCCTTCGTCCTACTTCCTTCATGTGCTGGTACCATATGTTGTTTCCGAGATGGGCTGTGCTGTCCAGATAATCATTAAGTTCATTGTTATCTTCCTGCGGGCTTCTCTTGATTCTCAGTGTTCTTCTGTAGTTTGCTATGACTATGTCTCTAAATGCGTCTCTGCTGCTTTTCCTCTCTGGGTGTCTCAGTAGAGCAGACTGCCTCGATGGTATCGCTGTGGTAGGAGAAGGGTTTGTGTTTACTTTCCTTCCCTTTTGTATGTTGTCATAGACTTCCTCTAACCGCCCCTGGCTCTCCAACCTCCCAACGCATGGTCGTGTTGTAGGCCTGAGGCTTGTTCCTTGCGTTGGAGCAGGTGTGCTTGCTGTTATAGTCTTTATAGTCCTGCCTTTCAGCTCCTCGTGCAGTTTCTTTGCTCTGGCTATAAAGGGGAACAAATAGTCTATCAGAATTTGTGTTTTCTCTGTAAATTCCTTTGTGGCTACTTCTGTTCTTTTGAGGGATTTTGCAATGCCCTCTCAGTCTAGTGTTTTGCTTGGCTCCTCTTGGGTACTTCCACTGTTTTCTGGGCCTGCTTGTTCGGCAGGCAGTCTCCTCTTCTCTGCTGCCTTCATTGGAGGCCATGTAGCTATTGACACGTGCCATTGTCTGTGTGTATCCTGTGTGTGTGCAGTGGTCAGTGCAGCATTTTCATTCATTCCATGCTGACACTGTCTCCAGCTTTTCTCTTCATTTGTTACCTCAAATGTGTCTAAATCATTGCTTATTACATTTAAATTCAGTTCGTTATTTTTATCATCAGGTTTTCTTGGGACTGGAATGACTATATAGGGGCTGGGTGCTTTCGTGGGCCCCAGATGTTCATTATCTGGTGGGTGCACTGAGATTGGGACACTTCGTGCACCAATAAAGAAAGCAGTTCTGATGGTTAATGACAGAAAAATAATAATAATAACTATACATATGCACATAATCGTTCGGAATGACAATTTGCAGCATTTTCTTCCAGGAAAGTGGAGGCGCCCTTCTGTTGGGGGTAAAACCAAGTTACTGTTCTGGGCCCCCATTTTGAATGAGTTCATAGTCAGTTATTTATTCCTACGTCTGCTCTGTTCTCGTATTTCGAGAGTTTGTTACTATTAGAGGGACGAGTGCTTCTCCAGATGTCCCTCCTCATGTGAGTGATGACGGTAGCCTCTGGGTACTTAGTACAGTTCCTGTGCTAGACTATGGAGAAGGGTTAGGCTATCAATTTTGGTACATCACATTCATTATGCATATCGATAATAGGTAAGGTCCCAATGCACGCCTCGAATTTGCCTTGGTCCTGAGGACATGCTGGAACTTGCTCAATGAGAAAGACTGAAAAGATGGAACTGCTAAAAATCACACAAAAATAAAATGTTGTAAAAATAAAAACAAAAATAAAAATAAAAGTGAACATATGAAAAAATAGAAAAAAAAGAAGAAACAGGAAAATAAGATGGTAAAGTTCTGGTGTCCGCTATTTTCGCTTGGTATCTTGGCGACAAGTTGAAGAACAGTGTCTCTCTCCTCGATCTGCTCCACGGCGGAAGGTTTATTGGGATCTTCTCTTCACAAGGCTCTCCTCAGCAGTTGATGAACATAATTACTTCTCAGTTGCGCTATGATGGCTCTCAGGAGCTTGTTTAATTGTACATTCTTTACTGGGTCTCTGAGGAATGCGGTGACGTCAACATTGTTGGGTCTGTCCACTAGTTCTGGAAAGTTCTCAATAAATGAGGTGGAAGGAGACATGGTATGCATATCTGCTGTCTTCTGGTGATAACGATATTTGACCTGTTCTTGCTGGATTCAGGATTAGAGGCCTTTCTTGTGACATGAACAGTCTTTACACTTTTCTGCTGGGTGGATTGCGACCACGTAGTTCAGTTTGTACCACACTCGGTTTAGGAATTCGTTGTTACTTGGATCTCTGATAAAGGTTAAGGTATCTGTGGTTCTCCCGACGAGTCCTGGGCATTCCTCTATGATGCGGAAAAACAGAGTGCATGTCAGTTCATCAATGATCACTTGTGGTGGAAGCATATGTACCCTTATCACCGTACTCGGGCACTTAGGCAAAAGCCTCCGTGAGGACAGTCAGTAGTTGCTGTATTATCTTGGTGTTAGCTGGATTTTGAATGAAATCTGGGATACTGGTGCCTCTCCCTAAAAGTGATGGAAATGTCTATAATACTAGCCGAAATGCTATCTCATCACCAAAAGTAACGAGTTTACTTTTTCACTCACCGATCGCATCTTTTCCTCTCTGGAACTTTGGAATCACCGCCCCTTCCTCTTCCCGCTTTTAAGGTTTTCATCTTATTGGCTGCCCATGGGAATGAGAAGGGGTATGCTTGTAAAGGCGGGTTCCTTCAGACCCACTGCAGATTTTCGAAATTTTGCTCTATCATTGTCCACGGGGAGCTTCTCAGTCTACTCAGCCAGAATAGCGAAAGGACTAGTGGTCGTACCAAAGGCCTAGAGTTACTTCATGCCGTCGGTCTAAAGGTGTCTTAGTATTAATAATCAATAATTAATGGCCGAAACCATCCTCACGCTACCAAGTGTTCTGGGGGAGAGGAAATCGCTGACGGGCCCATAGGTCAGCGCTCACTCTCTAGAACTTGTAAGACAAGATAGCTGCACCATGTGAGGACAGTGGGTGCAGGATTCACTTACTCCAACATGACTCAATAATAATCAGCAGCATTGCGTTCACCTGTCTCGCTCCGACTTCCTCAAACCTCAGTCGAACAGATGTTCTTATAGGTGAAAATCTTCATCACTGACGTCTAATTTCTATAAAAAATCATCATGCACTATAATTGGTTAGGAAAGGTAACTTAAGTATAGGTGTTATATCTGTATATGATAATAGGGCATGCGGATTGGATACCTCTTATCGAGTGGGCGTCTACGCCCATCCCTCTACATCATGCGTGATAAACGTCACTACAACTATGACGTTCTATTGGTTACAATATTTATAGGACTCCAGATAACTTGGTCCATTGTGATTGGGCAGGTTACACCCCTAGACATACATTTCCACTTT
This sequence comes from Ambystoma mexicanum, assembly GCF_040938575.1. Lineage (NCBI taxonomy): Eukaryota > Metazoa > Chordata > Amphibia > Caudata > Ambystomatidae > Ambystoma > Ambystoma mexicanum. Next base: position 1,425,489,312 of record NC_090922.1, read on the forward strand.
TAATTAACAGCATGTAGAATGGACACCCCTGTGCCTGGTGTCCCAAGTTTCACCCTGCCTCCCTTCCATCAATCAGTGGTTTAGGGCGATGTGTCAATTAGTTGGCTAAGGATGGCCCCGAAACTGTAGTCTCTTATCAGGAAAAGTTATGGCATCCTCGGGTCCTGGATGACATCAGGCGATGGTACTTCTTCGTGCCTGGCCGATCACGTGTTAGTTCATCATGAATCTGCTTCAGTTTCCAGCTTTTAGTGCATTTAATTCTGTGTCAGCCTCGCCACCTGCATGGCCCCCCTTATCTTCACCTTCATGAGGCAGGCTGGTATGCTCTGAAGTTTGAGTCTTGTTAGCTGACGCTCTCCCTCCCCTTCTCTTGTTGACCTCGATTTCCTAGGCTTGAGCCGCTCTTTGTTGAGTTTCGATTCCGCTCCTTCTCTTGCCTTTGGCTGGGTTTCGAAACTTGGCCTGTCAGGCCTCTGGCCGCCTGGGTACATTTCTGCTTTTACAAAATGGAGTCGCACTTATATAATGTGCCTTATTGAGGTAGATATATGATTGGCGCTTGCCGCTCTATCTTCTACTAAGCATTGCAAGCAGTATCGTTTTCTTAGCATCTTGCGTTTCAAGCCTATTTACACACGTTTAACAGGTCGGTTGCTACCATCTTATCACGTAGCACCGTTTCCTCACATTTTACCATTGTCTCTTCTATGTGTCCATTACATTTATTTCGTAGTTACTCGCACTGGTGTGCTTGTCTTTGATAGCCGCTTTTGTTCATTCACAAGTCTGTTCAGGCCCTTAAGTCATTTCCACTGGCCTTCCATTAAGGCTTTTGGGGTCTCTTCGTGGACCGTATGTAGGTACTCTTCGTTCCGTATAAGCGGCTGGTATGGCTGTCTGATAGGGTACCGTGCTGCCCAGGGTTGTCTGGTTATGGGCGCTTCAACAGGTATGGATCTTCTGATGTATACTAGGCAGAGTCCCAGTGCAGCTCTTTGTAGGTTGATTTGCTCTTCATACGTCACATACCTTGGCGAGTACGCTCCTGGTACCTCGAAATGAGGGGAAGGGGTGCAGGCCATGTCTGGGACATCCTCCACAACCCCACAACTTTGTGTGAGCTAAGAAGCCTTCTTGGACTAACTAACTACAGTAGGAAGTTTATTGAGGATTACGCAGAGGTCACAAGACCCCTTGTCCATCTGTTGAAGATGGGGGTCAAGTGGGAGTGGGGTTCAGAACAAGCCGAGGCAGTCAAACAAATCAAAAGAAGTCTCTCACAAGCACCTTGTCTTGCTTACTCTGTCAAAAACAAGGAGTTCTTCTTGGAGACAGGGTTCTCGAATACATGCTTGACTGCGTTATTATATCAAAAGCATGACAAGGTCAATAAAGTCACCTCCTATGCTAGCAAGACTTTATCCTCTGTGGAGGAAAAATTCAACGATTGTGAGAAGGCACTCCTAGCAATGGTGTGGGCATTCAAAAATTACCACCCGTTCATCCAGGGGGAGCACATCATAGTGGAGACTACACAACAGCCTTTGCTAGGGGACAAAGTGACTTAATCCGGGCAGGAAATGTAAGTAATTCCAGAATTACATCCTGGATTCTGTCCATGCAAGGCTTACCTGTGGAGGTTAGATATGGCCAAAACAAGAAGAATTCCCTCGCGCAAGTTCTGGCAGACTTGAATGATTGTGCCAGAGAAAACTGCCTCGAGGATGAAAGTCTCAAAACTCAAGACTACATGGAGGTGTACCTGAATACCCCACACAAAGTCTATGAAGAAGACAAGTGCGAGGGGGTGCCCACAGTTTATATGAATGGGTGCTTCTACCATGTTGACAACAACGGGGAAAAGTAAGTGGTGGCCGGCGTTGGGAATGACTGGGTGAATGATGCCCCGGAGCCCTCCGCTGGATACAAAATTGGTCCCCGTAGTAGTCAGGTGGCGGAGTTGATGGTAATTCACCAGGCCATCCTCACTGCCATGCAACACCGACTCCACAAACTGGTTATAATCACAGATTTAGATTATGTCCGGAACGGGTTCGTGGAGCACCTGATCAATTGGAGAACTGGAGGCATGCTGTGTGCAAATAACAACCCACTTAAACATGGCAAGCTCATACAAAATATTGATGATCTGCTCACCTCTAATGGGATGACCATCTATTGGAAAAAGATAAAGGGTCATTCCAGAATAGAGCGGCCAGACAAAACTGGCAATGACCTGACCGTTAAGTTTGCCAAAACCGGAGCCATCCAGGGGATCTACTTGAGATTGAGTCCCTGTTGGGGGAAATCCAGGTCACTGCTGTCACCAGGTCCTGACAAATACTCACAATGAACTCTCAACTGGCCAGTGGAGTAAGGAGACCCCAGATGCTGATTTAATCACGACACACAAAGGGGATCCGATTATTGGGAAATTTTACCAACACATTGAGGATCCTGAGAACTTTCTTCTGATGGAAACCGATTACATTGGGAACAAGGCCTTCAGGGTGTTGATGAAGTGTCCCAACATTTTCAGAATCCAAGACGTTGTGTTGGTAAGGAGATCCATCTCTGGATGTGACTAGTGGGTGGTACCTACCTCTTTCTTAAGCCTGATGCTAAGCCACAACCATGACGCGGCCACAGCCAGTCATCGGGGGTTTCATACTACTCTAGAAATCTTGCGTGAGGTTTTATACTGGCCACACATGGGGCAGGACCTCGACCAATATTTGAAGGAGTGCCTCGTTTGTGCACTGTCATGGGTTTTGACCCATGTTGAATCAATAGACTGGGTAGATGTGGGGATGAGCTGTCGCCGCCCATTATTTTATCCCAGAACAAACTAAATCAATAGACTGGGTGGATGTGGGGATGAGCTATCGCCGCCCACATTCGCGCCAGAAAAGGAGAACTGCGCAGTTGGCACGAGACCACTCCAAAGATACAACCTTCTTGTGGGGAATTCATTTTCTTAATCCCAAAAATGGTTGCATTACCAGTACTCACCACTATCAGAAAGCCGGAGTTTTAAAACCACCAGACTTTTGTGTAAAACTGAACAAATGAAACAAAACCAGACCAAGGAAAGACTTGCTAAGAGGTGGATACAATGTAAAACTATATTCTGAAATGACTTGAAGGAAGTAATTATTTAATGTATATGTAAAAATTGTCAGTTTGATTTGAATGTAGAAAACTGGGAACAAAAAGTGACATTTAGCTGAAACCTGGCTTAATGAAACTGAATTCTGCCTGACAACTACCCCCGACAGGAGTTGATACTGGATCAACAGCTGTGTTCCCAGGCCTGGCTGCATCCTGAGGTCACATGGCCCTGTTGATTAGATTAGGGGTGGAGCAGCTGGGGACTACAAGGAGTTGAACAAAGGCCTGTCCTGGACTCAGGCAAATGTTATATTGGGGGCGTCGTAAAAGTGGCTTCCTCTTAGGGGAAACTGGGAGGGGCAGTGCCTCTGCTAGCAGCTGAGCTTGGGGGAAGTGGATAAACCAGTTATTCCACCCTGTGATGTGGGAAGCCACACCCCTTTATCATTATTTTTGTGATTTTTCTGTGAACAGTTTGAGATGCGTTAGGACCCTGTGGTGTATTCTGGGGGGTTGCTAGCGGAAAATAGGGTCTCACTCCAAATGTCTGCATGTTAAAAATCTGAAACTTCATCAATTAATGTCCATACTCCTTGCGCACATGTGTGTAACTTTGGGTAAATGTCCGATATTGCAAAACCAGTTAAAAAGCGCAAAATGTTGTCATTTTTGAATGCAAGCCCCCAGGAAGATCAGAGGCGGACAAGCATGGACCATAAGGAATATATAATGTGCACATGTAATTTCAACAAATTGTATATCTGGGAAGGATGTATTTGAATCAAATATAGATTTGTGGGCAATCTGACCAGGGGAGGATCCTCTGACCATAAAACCTACAGCATCACTCTGACTCACATTCCTTCCCCCAATCATGGGAGAGGGGAGAATTGGGCCAATGACAAGTAGAGAGGGGCAGGCTTAGCTAGGCCCAGGCACACACCCATTTTCAAAACACATAGGAAGAGACTGCTGGGACAGGTAGACACATTCAAATCCAGTTGCTGCGGAGCGTTTTGCCTGACCACACAACATCCAGAAGATACAAGTTCCAGACTGACTCCAGCTACATACTCCAGAACCTAGAACTTATACTTTAGAACCTAAATCAGAGGCCTAGAACCACAAGCTGAGTTCTCTGCAGCAGGCCTCAAATCATTGCAAGCTACTCACAGCGAGCTGCTTGAATCCCTTGCCAAGAACTTTTGCCAGGACCAGTGCAGAGATCCAGGAGCCGTGCAGAGACCGCTGTATCCGGACAGACCAGACCAGAGATCCAGAGTGACCCAGACCGCTGTGAGCAGAACCAGAGAGCTGATCCAGATCACTGTGAAGTGCCGAGACCAGAACCGGAGTCCAGTCCAAAACCTGACCAGATCCGTGGCGAGGCCAATTTCAAATTTATATTGTGAGTACCTAGCAGAACTGTGCAGAACCAATCTCTTAGGTAAAATAATCTAATCCAAACTATTTTAACCTAAGTAGAACAGCCTCCTAGAAATCGTGTCATCTGTCATTTGTAAAGCTGCACAACTGTCACCTGTCAATTCTGAAGCTGCAAGCTGTCACCTGTCATTTTGAGTTTACTTTAAATCCGAAAAACTACCTTTATTTAATCGTCCGTATCTCTGGAACCGTTTGGGATAGGAACGACATTTAACTTTCCTCTGAAAGCTTAGAATCTCAGCTTTCCAACAAACCTCCTTATACTTTTGCCGTAATCACGATTCACGCACTCGCGAATTTTACTGCGATTTGCGATTTGGTTAAAAATCCAGCCACGTGTAACCATCAGCAGTCATTTCTTTCCTTGCTAAAAATTTGTTTGCCTCTTAATCACCATCTTTGAATCATTGCTAAAGTGAGCCTGAACTCATCCCAGGTATCACTCACCCTGAACCTCCTAAAGGGAATTAAAAGCATTTTCAGCATATTTCTCACTTCATTGCCACCACATTCAAAGCACTTGGGCCTGTGTTTTAAAACTCATACCGGTTTTCTCTAAGCTTGCTGGGGGGGAACTGAATTTCGTATTGTATTTGATTGCATTCCTGAGAACTGTGTGCTCCTCTTTCCATCCCCTTCCATGTCTAACATTGCATAGGGGGGTGAATTGCCAGAGAAAAAGTGATTATATTATCTTTTGCTAAAATCATCTCAAGTATTTCTGTACTGCATTTTATTCCTCATTGCTTTTCCCTTGAAATCATAAAAGTATTTTTGCTACTTGATCCATCCTATACTAACTCCTCATTGATTATAAAGAAGTGTGCTAGTGTCAGATTACCCATTGTTGATTAACATTATATTTATAAGGGCGGTATTGATTATTAATTTATTATAAAAGCGTGGTATCTATATTTTGTATTATTTCTCAAATAAACCTTTTAAACTTGCAAAACAGAATTACTTCTTGGCTCAGTGGGGTCAGGGGGATTCTAAGAGAGGGGTGTTATATAGGGGTCGTCATCCAGAACTCATGAACTGGACATAAAGACATATCAATAAGGGTTTCCATTCAGTTTCCCAGACTAGGCTTTGACTTAGCTGTAGTGTTGAATTGAATCTTCTTACAGCACAAATTCAGCCAAGTTCACTCACCCACCGAGCTCCCCTCCAAAAGAGGGGGATGACACTGCCTTGGTCATATTTACAAGTAGATATCATCGGGCCGGTGATTTGCTCCTCTAGGAGAAACAAGTACATGTTAACAGTTACGTGCTTGTTACACCAAATGTGTGGAATGTCTCCCGGCCCCAAATTGCAAGGCAGAAACAGCAACTGCCCTGATGATCAACCACATCGTCTCGTGTTTTGGCCTACCCCAAAGGATTGAGTGAGACCGAGGAAGTCACTTCACCAGCGAAGTGAGGACAAATATGTGGGAGATACTTGGGGTAAAAAGGAAACTTCATATTGCATGCCGCTGTCCTCTAGTGGGGGAGCTGAGAGGAACAATAAAAACATTCCGAGCATTCTAAAAAAGTTTGTGGCAGATTCTGGGCCACGTTGGGACATCCAATTACCGCTTGTCCTGATGGCAATCAGATCTACACCATCTTCTGTGACCAAAATGTCTCCATTTGAGCTAATGACTGGACGAAGGATGGTGCTACCTCAACATCTGCTCTATATAACACAAGAGCAGACACTGATAAACGCCTCCACAACACATGAATGTGTTGAGAATCCAAGAAAACACCTTCAGCATGCTTTTGCGTGTGCTCAGCGGAATCTGGAGAAATCGGCAGAGGGGTTGAAAACTCAATATGATTTAAAAACAACCAAAAATGGATACCAAGTAGGAGACAGGGTCTACTTGTACAATTTTCAGAGGAACCAGACTAAGGAGGGGACATTTCTCACCTCCTGGCCTGGTCACTTTGAAATTGTAGACAAAATTTCACCTGTCGCCTACTGAATCTGCATCCCCAAAGGAGAGCTGTCAGAAGTGAAATGGGTCCACATTAACCAGTTAAAAAGTTGTCACAACAGACAGACTTTGTAACTGATTGAGGAGCCAAACAAAAGTCAAATAGAGAAGACATCTGGAGAATGAGGAAAAAAGTAACAGAAAAAGCAGAAGGGAATAGGTAGGTCCATAGGTATATCTGTCTAACAGGGAGTACTTTTCTTCAGTGTTATTGCAAAAATATATAATGAAACTATGGTGTAAAAGTTCAATCATGGCTTTGCATTGTTAAGTAATTTGTTTTCTGATATTGTTCAAAGAATCCAGATCATTATACATGCATGCCTTTTTCCACTGATGTCAACCTTCCGGGAAGACAGTCAGTGAAAGATTCTAAAACCTGTTTTTATCTATCTCCTATTAGCGTACTAATTTCATTCCCTCTTACACTGATGAGGTCCTCGCCGGGGACCTGGAAAGGGAAGGAAGGAAAGGAGGTGTTGCTCCATACTCTCCAATGAAAGACGAAATGAGAATCTTGGCATACCGCTCCTTGATGAAAGAAGAACTCAACCCGATGAACCCCACTTGCCCTACTCTCCTTCAAAAAGAAGTCCCGGGAAAGCAGGGGGGATTCTTTTGGGTACATTTAACAGCCCAGCAGAACTCCCCTGCACCACCAAACTGCATTTTCAGCAGTTACAGGAATAATGGCTGGGCTGGCTCTGCTGAGCACTTATTCCCCTGCATCACCAAAACTGTGTTTTTTAGCAATTGGAAAAGTAATGGGTGCACTGGATATGCTGAGCACATATGGGGCGAGATGGAACATATAACACGCCAAGAAGGGCTGCAATTGTTTTCTACATGTGCACCAAAAAGCAGAATTCAAAATCAGCCTCACTCAGCGCTGCTATGCTGCCAGCTCATGACTACCAACTGAAAGAAAAGAATGTCTGTGTTTTAAAATGGCTTGGCACTGATGTTGCTTTCATCTTACCAACATGACACAGTTGGATTCCAGTAAAACATATCCATTCCCAGCTATCTTCAGGAGGAACACCATCAAAGGAGGGTCATTCCTCCCAGAAAGGCATTGTGTGTCAAGTAAAAACTGTGAAAGAGCAGAGAAATTTGTTTCAGTCCGTTTGGCAAGCGTTTACTCTTGCAACCAAGTAACACAGGCAAAGTTCTTCACAAGAAGCTCTCTCTCTCCCTTTGCTTCTCTCAATTTCAAAGAACCCTTATTTTGAACAGATTCCTGTGTATTAGAAATGGACCAGAGCTATGGAAATGTTCAGAATAAAGATGCAAGGAAAATCACATTTGTAAATGACCAGGGAAAGTAAAATGAACCCATGTTGCACTGCTCTGCAAAGCAGCGAGCTGATATTGTACAAGCTCAATGGAAATAACACTGTAATAGGCCCAGAAACACACTGTACCTCCTAGGAAGAAAAGCTGCAAACATATTTTCATATGTAACTCTGTGTATTTTATTTTCTTCACAAAAAGAACTTCAACAGCCTTACTAAAGATGCATTCCTGTTAGACCAGTTTTAGCTTAAAGGCCAAATGTTGAACTTCCCCATGATTTCCTTCTGCCAGAGCAGGAACCCTGTTCTTTGGATTACAAGCGTCAAAATTATAGGGTGCCGCAGACTGCATGGCAGAGATGTTCTCAAGAACAAAGAGGGACCTCAACCCATGTGTTTCCCTCAAAAGTGTGAAAATCCTCTGCATTTAAACTAAGGACTTCAAAGTATGTCCTGATGCATTCTGGTCGGACCATCACTGTCTTGTGGCTAATGCTGGATTTCACTTTTATGGACTTCATTGATTCACGATGCATCACCCTTTCTCATGGTGGCCCTGAATCATGCTGTTCCCATCTTCATCTTATATCCAGGCTTGCAACATTATGTGTTACTACTGATTTCTTCAATTGAATTCGCTCTCTCCTCTTGCTCCTCCACTCTATTTGACTGCTTACTCTCTGTTTTCTCCTTGTCTCTGTTTCTCCCTTTTCCTATCTCCTCCCCTTACTTTCTTCTATGCAGTTACTCTATCAGAATTGTCCCAGGACCTAGATTGATATCAACCACGTCTGTCACCTCCCCCCATCCCCTTACTTGTTCCCACCCTCCAGCAATATCTGAAATGTCGTCAGGCCTAGTATGATAGTCACTTGTTTTGTTCCTACCCTCCCTTACTGCATCCCTCTCCCTCACATTTTGTTTTTATCCGGCTGTACCAGAAATGTCGTCAGGCTTCGTATGGTAGTCGCCTTTCTGTTTCCATTTCCTTCTCACTCTCCCCCTCCCGAGTACGATAGTTAATTTCACATCCTTACTGTTCATGGCCTGTAAGAATGTCATTGTATTTTCCCTTGATCCCTCCCTTGCCTTGAAGTGCTTTGAAACACATTGTGTGTTGGCGCTATATAAATAAACTATCATATTACATCATTATCATATCAAAGGAGAAGCCATGGCAACCTCTGTGTCAGCTGACTAAGGAAAGACATTTTACTGGGGGTTTAAAGGGCTGCCCACTTTTGGGGACAAAGCCAGCCCATATGATTGAAAAGACTTTTCATATAAAGACATTTATTTCAGTAATCTAAAGAAGCAGTAATGTAACATTTTGGCAGCTTGAATGTAATTTTTGCGCCATGAAAATAAGACGATGTGGATATTCCTTGCATGGGTACGCAAACGCCAGTAAGATGGCATTTCTGGGATAATCAAACATGGTACAGTTATGAAACTTGTTGTAAATATGCCCGCCATTGATAAGCTTCAGTGTACCCATTTGTAGATTTTTAGGGGAAGTATTTGCCATAGAAATTGTGAAAGATTGCCAGAAGGACTAAACAGCATCGTACAAACTTCAGGTTTGGAACGGTATACTCCATGTGAAATCTGGTATTTGCCTATCTAATTTTTATAAGGGTGACATTTATAAATATGAGTGTTTTGTTTCTTAACTGATTTTGGAAAAAGTAACTGTGGTATAACAAAGCACCGCATAAAATCACACACACTAAAACTGAGTCACTTCCTGCAGTCTGCTTACAGGGAGGCGGCGACATTCACAGGCTGACCTATCCCATCTTAGAGGTATGTTCAGCTTAGTTCTGCCTACATAGTAATAATCCTCTGATGTCATCCAGCCTATATAGGAAAGGGACATTAAAAATTCAGGACATTAAAAAAAATCCAGCATTCAAAGTCTAACCTGCAGCATCCAGCGATCCAGACATTCCACATTCACCCTGCAAGATTCCAGATTCCAGTGCCAGGCCAGGGCTAGCTGATCCTGATCCATGCAGTACCTCCTATCCAGGCAGAACCACTATCTAGAATTAGAACCTACAAAAATCCCAATAATTCAGGGAGAAAGGGGGAAAGGCTGCTGAACCTTTTTGGGATTATCCGAGTGACCAGACCTGCTTTGCCCCGTTACCAGCTTTGCACCAGCTGATGCACCCCGCTGACCACTGAGACCAGACCCCGGTTGCCTCGCTGTGTCCCTAGAGGAGATCCGCCACTGTGCAGTGACCAGACCCCTGTCCCGCTGTCCAAAGACCGAGCTGGCTGTCCAAACTATTCCATTCAAGTGTTTTTGGGAGTGTCACCCTTACCCAGTAACCAACAAGCTGCATCCATTGCTGTGTTACCTTGCAATTTTTCCAACCCCATAAGAAACCCTCTAAGAAATCCTATAAGTATCCTAGTAACCTCTTAAAATTGTCAGAATCCTCTGTGTATCCTGTCCTTAGGAAAATCTGTGTTAATCTCCATGTGTTAGCGCAATTCTTTCCAATTCATTTCAGTCCGTTGTATAATTCCTTAGTATTATTTGAAAAAATTAATTAATTCCCATACATAGATGCACACGGCGTGGATGGGTTAACAATGCAAATTAACATTTTCGCAGGCAGTGTCTCTCTTTTATAATCCAGCCACTAAAAATAAAATAGTCTCAGTAGAACATGTCATTTTCCTTTTTAAACCAATTATGTCCGTGTAACTCCTTTCATTATAAATCCAAGTTTTCCCTTCCTACAAAGAATGCCTTACTGTCACCCATCCACAGTCACCATTTCACTTTCATATCATACCTGTTATGTGTCTTTGTACCTTAGCATTAAAACCGATTTCCAATTGTGTCTGTTTAGCTAATTTTTCAAAGCGTTTTGCTATTTTAAACTTGTGAAACAAAGCAATTGCAATTTTGCCACATGTGATTCTTGCTGCACTGTCTTTTCCTTCCAATGTCGCTTTTGTAACCTGTATGCCCGTTGCTAGTACATTGCTTTGTAGCTTGTACGTTTTCTTGCCTCGTTAGTACAACCACACAAATTCTTGCCTTAGCCGTTCAACCGCACATGTAAAATAACTATTTCATAATTCCGAGTGCCATTTTGCTAATTTTTCAAGGGACCTTAATATTAATTTTATTTTTGCCTAGTATACCTGACTCCTTGCTACTCCACTCCACCCAAACAAAATTCGGTTAACAGGGGTATGAGGGGGTGTTGCGGGGGAATGCCTAACTGTGGGGCTATCTGAAAATACTACCCAACAAGTAATCTTGCTTTCATTCATTTGTGCATTCTGTGTCTTATGTTAGAAGGTTATACTAAATGTATCCTATCATTTTATTGTGTAATTATCACCACACTGGTGATTGCTGCCCTATAGTGAATGTGTTTGATTTTTATTCAATAATAAAAAGAAAGAAAATATTTCATTATTACACACCGGCCTGGTCATGGTCTATTGTGACACGGGGTGTACGTTAAGGTGCCTGCTCAAAAATGGAATCTGCATATAATAAACTTAAAAGCGTTTTTAATTGTGCGCTGCATCCCTGGCCAGTAGGAAGAGACCTGGTCTGGAGTGTGCCGCATCTTTAAAACCCTTAACAGTATGCACCCGCAATGCGCCCACAGGTACACTGTATGTCAGTGCAGCTCACCGGCCCCTTACAGTAAGTACACTTAAGCGTCTCAAATTTTTTTCCGCGGACACAATGCTTTCACTTGCCACCCACAGATTCCGTAAATCATCACAGGCTATGGTGCCCGTTTCTCTTTCTGTGCCACCTTGCAATGCAACTATAGAAAAATATATATGCTTCTCCTGTATCAGTACCTACAATTTCCACTTAATATGGCAGACTCCCAAAGCAGGTTGTTAACAGGTTCCAAAAACTGTTCCTCCACCGTTTGCAGCTAGGGGTTAAAAAGAAAATGCTTTTCTTGTAACAGTATCTGCATTTATCAGTGGATATTGTAAGAGATATTCAATCAACACTACAGCTAAGTCAATGCCTAGTCTGGGATGCTGAGGAAAACCCTTATTGATGTATTTTTATATCCAGTTCAGTACTCTGGATGACAACCCTTGTATAACACCCCCCTCTTAGAATCCCCCTGACCCCACTGAGTCAAGAAGTAGGTTTGTTTTGCAAATTAAAAGGTTTATTTGAAAAATTAAACAATATATATATATATATATCACACTTTTATAATAAATTAATATCTGATAGTACACTTAGACATATGATGTTGATCAACAATGGGTAATCTGGCACTAGCACACTTCTTTACAATCAATGAGGAGTTAGTATAGGATGGATAAAGTAGCAAAAATACTTTTATGGTTTCAAGGGAAAAGCAATGAGGAATAAAATGCAGTACAGAGATACTTGATATGATTTTAGCAGAAGATAAGATAATCGCTTTTTCTCTGGCAATTCACCCCCCTCCCCTATGCAATGTAAGAAATGGAAGGAGATGGAAAGAGGAGCACACAGTTCTCAGGAATGCAATCAAATACAATACGAAATTCAGTTCCCCCCCAGCAAGCTTAGAGGAAACAGGTAGGAGTTTGAAACACAGGCCCAAAATGCTTTTAAATGTGATGGCAATGGATGGGAAAATGTGCCAACTGATTTTAATTCCCTCTAGAGATTCAGGGTGAGTGGGAGATGCGTGTTGGTATTAGTTCAGGCACACTTTAGCAATGTTCTATGATTTATTACCAAGTTGCAAACGGATTTTAACAAAAGAAAGAATGGAGCTGCTATTTTGACAAGTGTAGAAATTGAGCCAAAATCGCAAATCGCGGTAAATTTCGCGAGTGCGTGAATCGCGATTGCAGTAAAAGTATAAGGAGTAGGAAGTCGGTTCTAGGCTTGTTGGAAAGTTTAGATTCTAAGAAAGTTAAATCTCGTTCCTAGCCCAAACGGTTCCAGAGATATGGACGATTAAATAAAGGTAGTTTTTCGGATTTAAAGTAAACTCAAAATGACAGGTGACAGCTTGCAGCTGCAGAATTGACAGGTGACAGTTGTGCAGCTTTAAAAATGACAGATGATACGATTTCTAGGAGGCAGTTCTACTTAGGTTAAAATAGTTTGGATTAGATTATTTTAACTAAGAGATTGGTTCTGCACAGTTCTGCTAGGTACTCACAATGTAAATTTGAACTAGGCCTCGTCACAGATCTGGTCAACACGTCCGGCTGCGGTTCTGTCGGCTCGGCGGGTCAATCAGGCACCGGTTCATCTCACAGCGATCTGGGTCAGCTCTGCTCTGCTGGTCTAGCCTCTCTGGATTCTGGATGTAACACTGCTTTCTGGGTACTGCTACAGGTTCTTGCAAAAATTCTCGGCAAAACTTCAAACAGCTCGCCCGGCTGTTGAATAGTTTGGTTAGTTTTGAGGCCTGCTGAAGAGGATTCAGCTGGTGGATTCAGGCCTCTCTGCTACAAATTCTGGAGTTAATTTCTACTACAAGTTCTGGAGATTGATGGATTTGAAGTCTGGATCTCTGGATGTGAAGTCGTCGGTCAGCATGCTCCGCAGCAAATGGATGCTGCCTGTCTCTACCTGTCCCAGCAGTCTCTTTTTATGTGTTTTGGAAAGTTGGTGTGTGCGTTGGTCATAACTAAACCTGCCCCTCTCACTTATCATTGGCCAATTCCTCCTCTCTCCCTTGATTGGGGGAAGGAAATGTGAGTCAGAGTGATTCTGTAGGTTTTATGGTCAGAGGAACCTCCCCTTGTCAGATTGCACACAAATCTATTTCTGACCCAAATACATATTTATCTATGTACCATTTTTCTAATATTATAGGTCCAGTTAACATATTTTCTGTAGCACCAAACCATCCGATCCCTGACTTTGTACGATGTCGTGTCCACTGATGACAGAATTCTCCCCTTTTCATCCAGATAACGACCTCTAAACCTTTCCAGATTTTACACAAATGTGCACCAGGGATATGGGTTACAGATGATAAAGTGTCAGATTTTTAACATGTATACATTTGGAGTGAGAACCTTTTTTCCGCTACTATCCCCAGGAACATACCCCAGGGTCCTAACACCTCTTAAAATGTTCACAGAAAAATCACAAAAATAATGATATTACTTATATAATGCTGACAAGATCCGCACTATGAGTTATCTATCTTTTTAAAATTATGCTCTGGTCAAAAGGGGTGTGGCTTCCCACATCACATGGTGGAATAACTGGTTTATCCACTTCCCCCAAGCCAGCTTGTTCACAGAGGCACAGCTGCTCCCCAGTTTCTCCCAAGAGGAAGCTATTGTACGACGCCCCCAATATAAGATTTGCCTGAGTTAAGGAAGTTGCATTGTTCTGTTCTTTCCAGTTCCCAGGTGCTCCACCCCTAATCTAATCAGAGAGGTGACAACTCCTTTTGGCAAGGGGCAGCAGGATGCAGCTAGGCCTGGGAAGAGTGGCTGAACAGGTTTCTCCTGTCGGGGGTAGTTGTCAGGCAGAATCTAGTTTCATTAAGCCAGGTTTCAGCTAAATGTCACTTTTTGTTCCCAGTTTTCTACATTCAAATCAAACTGACAATTTTTACCTATACATTAAATAATTACTTCCTTCAAGTCATTTCAGAATATAGTTTTACATTGTATCCACCTCTTAGCAAGTCTTTCCTTGGTCTGGTTTTGTTTCATTTGTTCAGTTTTACACAAAAGTCTGGTGGTTTTAAAACGCCGGCTTTCTGATAGTGGTGAGTACTGGTAATGCAACCATTTTTGGGATTAAGAAAATGAATTCCCCACAGTTCTGAGTTGCTTTTTTGGCAATCAGCATTGCCATTCCCAATGGTTTCAGGGTACTGTGTGTGTAGCCCAATGGTGGTTTTAGGCAGTGCCCTCCTGTGCTCACAACATAGGCAAAAATGGGTGGCAGCCTATTCTTCATGTTTTCCCTGTGCACTCTCTGGGGAGTTCTGGCCATCATGATGTTTTCCATGCCAGTACTGCACAGTTTTATGGTAGGGCTTGTATGCATGGGTAAAAACATCCCACAATATGACTAATTATATGCTGCTGTTCACATGTTCCAACACAGCTTGTTTCGCCTTCTGCTGTCATGCTCTATGCAGCTGCTGTTGAAATCCAAACAAAATATTGCCTTGCAACGAAAGATGGTCGCCAGGAATGTCAACATTGCTAGGTCCTTTCCTCTAGCATTATCACGTTGGTTGTCAGATCCGATGATTGGGGCTGCTTTGGTGTGGCCCAACTTTTGCCCCTGTGCCTGGTTCCTGTCTGTGGGCTGCCCTGTCCACTCCCTCTGCTCGACCGTCTCCAAGATGTGAGGGATACACCAGGATCGGGCCATGGTCAATCGACTTGCCAGTGTGGTCAATTGTTGCACAAGTGGGTCACACAGAGTCTGTCCCTCGCTGATGCTGATCCTCGTCGCCAGTGAAGCAATCACAGAGGCAGGTGTTTAAGGTAAGTCCTTTATTTGGTTAGGACAGACTCTGGGCCATACCGCCACTCAGCCCCTCTTCCATCCGTTTAACAGCACCTGGAATGCTGACCGCGTAGCAACGTGATCCAGCATTCCAGTGTGCTTTATGACACTACCTTTTATAAACATAGAAATGTTTAAAAAAGAAGGCTTGAAAAGTACACAAACCATAAGGTACGCACACAAATATATAAATGTTATATATTTGTGTGCGTACCTTTCTATGGTTTGTGTACTTTTCAAGCCATCTTGAAGTACACAAACCATAGTAAAGCACGCAAACAAGTATATCAATGTAAGCATTTATATATTTATGTGCATACCTTACTATGGTTTGTGTACTTTTCAAGCCTTCTTTTATAAACCTAGAAATATCTTACATATTTCTAGGTTTATAAAAAATGCCTTGTATAGTACACAAACCATAGTAAGGTACGCATACAAATATATACATGCTTACAGGCATTTATATATTTGTTTGCTTACCCTACTGTTGTTAGTTTAGTTTTTTAGGCCACACCCCCAAATGAGGCCCCTCCTCGAATTCATATGCCACTTAAAGCCCCGGAGGGCAGTGTTCCATCCCAGATCATATCCTCTTACTTTAAGGGCATCACTAGCACTAGTTGATATCAGTGCCCTTCAGAAAGTTCTGCATGGCATCCAGCTTGATGCATACTTGCCAACCCTACAGATTTAGGCAGTAGGCTACTGCTTTTTAAGCAGTCCTACCGCCTACAGATTTGAGTGGCAGATCCTACTGCTTTTTACAGTGGCAGGTAATTTGTGTGACTCTAAGGCAGGCTGCAGGACAAAGCATGCAACACATTAATTAGTCTGTCTGCACAGTGGGCTGGTAGGGGATTACTTTGATTGGGCTCAGACCAATCCACTGACCTGACAGCTACGTGACTCTGCCCTGCACTCTGGCCGGGACAGGCCTTAGGTGAACCGCCAGTGAAGGCAAGTGACAGAGTGTAACACCATCACACAGCTTTTGTCTATCAGATTGCTACAGAGCAGTGGCAAACGTTACCTACCAGCTCTGTGTGATTACCATCTGTGAAGTTAGGTAATTGAATTTGGTGTTAACTTACCCTTCAGAATTATACATTTTTATCATTTGAACATCTTTGCATGTTGTGCTGTTTGATGGGTTGTGTTGGGGGGGCTGCTCCGGGCCACCGGGCAGCCCCCATACTCATGTCGGGGCACCCGACGGGACACACTAGTGCGGCGCTCATGCCGCGGACTCATGGGTGGGGGTCACCTCACCCGTTCCGGATCACCAGAGCTCCACACGTGGCCGGGGGCGCTCTGAGGGCACCCAGGCCGGGGGCATCTCACTGGCCATGGTCACATGGCGTGGGGATCACCCCTGGATGGCGTTGCCCGGCAGGGGTGCCATCCGGATGGCGTGGCCCGGCAGGGGCACCACCCTCGAGCAGGGCCCCATCCTTGGGCCCAGCGAACACGGTGCAGCACCAGCATGGTGCTCCACAAAGAACAACACCGGAGCCTCAGGATGGAGTGACTGACGAGCCGGAAGCGGCTCGCTTCTTTTATTATGTTGGTCACGTGGCTACTGCCACGTGACCCATTACAACATCCTGGGAGCTACCATGCTCCCAGGATGGGTCACCATGCAACACCACTCCATTCTTTTAATAACAACAAAACGAACTTACAACACTACACACTACTGCTCCTAGAACCACTCTACTAACACACCCTTTATTAACCTGGGTGAGTGGTCCTACTATAACCAAAAATAACTCAAGGAGCTACTGGCACTGTATTACGTTTCCCCCGACTGGGTCATTTTGAGCACAGAATCTTCACAGGGGCGTCAATGATAGTGTCCGTCATCTTACGATGCAGCAGACCAGGTTGAGTCCTCACTGGTGTTCGCTGCAAACAGCCCCACCAGAGTCACATAAAGAGAGACTGGCAAAGCCGCACCGGGGAAGGCCCAGGGGCCACAACGGCCAAGTACATAGTCTGGAGCGCCTGTGATGATCCACTGGCACCTTGGGAGCAGGCCCGTCGTTCCGCTTCTCCACCGTGGGCAGGTTCCAAAAAGGGGGGGAGGTACCAGCATAGCCGCACCGGGGAATTCCCACACACTCCTTTCCCTTTCACCTGGTGCAGCTGGCAGGGCGACACTGGTGATAGGATGATGGGTTGCTCCCCTGAGAGACACCAACGCCCGACTTCTGTGGGCTTGCCCAGCCCTGGCAGCCCGGGGCAGCCTGCACCCCTGCTCAGCGTGGCCCCATTGGCTGGTCTTGAGTTGAGGGCGCACAAGCACTCCCTTGGGGAGCTGCTACCCTGTGGCTGGGCGATGACTGCAGCCTTTTCCGGGTGGGATGTGCGGCCCTCGCTGCCTGTTGGGCATGGGGACCTTCCATGCCTGTCCCTCTTGGTGGGCTTAGCGGGGTTGCCCTTCTCACCCTGCGCCCCCCTTTGTTAAACGCTGGGGCACAGGCTGGTGCTCCGTGGGCCACACTGAGTGCAGGCCCTCAAATCAGCCCCCTCCTGGCATGGGGGAGGCAGGGTACGCTGATGTTCCAGGGTTCTTCGCCCACCTCTCCTTGTTTTGGGGCTGGAACCCTCTTGGCCCCCTTGATGGCCACTGGTGGGCTGGATGCATGCTGTGTGGCAGGGTACTCAAGCTGCTGCCTCCCACTGTTGTAGAGCGTGTTACTTTTTTTGTCTTTTTATTTTATTTTTGCCGCCGCGGGTCCGGGTTGTTTGGGGCACGCCCCTTTCGGTTGTCCTGCCGGGCGTCAACAGCTTCATTATTGTGGGCCCGATGGGGGGGGGGGCAGCAACGTTGCAGTGTACGGGGGAGGGACAGCTCCCGTCTCCTCCATGTGGCGCAGGCCACCAGCTTTCCTATTTTTTTTTATTTTTTATGCGGGACTAGACGCCGCTCTTCACTTTTGCGGCCCACGGGTGGGGAAGGGGCAGCTCCCTTGTCACTGTGGCTGCAGCCGCTCCACGTCCTCGGGGGAAAACTGCAACCCTCCTCCTTGCGGGCCGTGACGCCGAACATCCTCCTCTGAATGGGGAAGGGGCAGCGCACGACCAGCTTGGCACGGGCCGGGGCAGCGCAGTTCTTCTCCTCAGACGGGGACACTGCAGCACCCGAGGCCAATGCCATTTTCCTTTTGTATTCTGCGGCCGAGACTGCGGGCAGTCCCCCTGTCAGATGGGGGAGGGCCAGCTCATGCGGCCACCGCCGCCCTGACGAGACGCTGCAGATCACTTCTCCTCCACACGGGTGGGGGAGCGGCTCCCTCCTTGTTGCCTTTGCGGGGCAGCCGTGGACTTGTTGCCTCGCCCGTGGGGCGGGGCAGGCAGCTCGTGCGGGCCCGGTTGCATTTGGGCCCGCCTCACTCTTTACCTTCGGGGCGCGCAGGGCCCCTCATCCCCTCACATTGTGGCACAGCCGCCGCAGGGAACACGGCAGGCAGCTTGCCATCCTCTTCTCATTTGTGGGCCCGTTGGAGTCGTGCCCGCCACACCTCTACTTCTTCTGGGCACGCGAGCCCATTCCTCGTCGCCATTGTTGGGGGGGCTGCTCCGGGCTACTGGGCAGCCCCCATACTCATGTCGGGGAACCCGACGGGACACACTGGTGCGGTGCTCATGCCGCGGACTCATGGGTAGGGGTCACCTCAACAGCTCCGGATCACCGGAGCTCCACACGTGGCCGGGGGCGTCCGGCGCACAGCGGCCCCGGCTCTGGGGGCACACAGGCCAGGGCCATCTCACTGGCCATGGTCACATGGCGTGGGGATCACCCCTGGATGGCGTTGCCCGGCAGGGGCGCCCTCCGGACGGCGTTGCCCAGCAGGGGCACCGCCCTTGAGCTGGGCCCCGTCCTTGGGCCCAGCGAACACTGTGCAGCACCAGCATGGTGCTCCCCAAAGAACGACACCGGAGCCTCAGGATGGAGTGACTGACGAGCCGGAAGCTGCTCGCTTCTTTTATTATGTTGGTCACGTGCCTACTGCCACGTGACCCATTACAACATCCTGGGAGCTACAAGGCTCCCAGGAGGGGTCACCATGCAACAGGTTGTGTATTTTAGAATGCTTCAACGGTGCCAGAATGTTGGCAACTATGTTGACACCATGTCTATAAAGTTACATATCAGTCCCATAGTAGCCATGGCAACAAACCTTCTCGAATCAGGTATTAATTGTTCATACTTGCACTGTAAGAAGCTCCAGCGTTTATCCGGAGCTAAGACCCAAATGCATACCCTGCCTGAATCCTAACCTAGTGCAACCCTTCCCCCCTCCATCCTCTTAGATGCTGAAGCCCTGCTTGGATAACTTGGCGGGCTCCATGGAGGAGCAGGCCGCGCCTGGATCATGGCGCATGCGCTTCGGGCCTAGAGCAGAGCCTGTCAGATAGAGGCAGAGCTCAGGGGACAGAAGCAGCTGAGGCAGGCTTCGGGGAGTACAGCCGGGCGCGTTTTAATTGGGAGCAGAAGAAGAAAGAAAGTGCTGTAAACAGGCAGGCAAATTCATAATTCAAGAAGAGCTATGCAGAGAGTTCAGCTTCCGCTCTTGGACGAATCAGAAACGAGGTCCCCAAAGAGATGGGAAAGCAGCCGTGGACGCCGCTCGGGTGAGCTGCGCGCCCCCGCTAACAGGGATGTGATTTACCCCATTCCTCATGGTACTCTTAAGTGAACTGTGCCCCTTGCCGAAAGCGTGGTTCTCGGCGATGATTATGGCTAATTAAAGCCCCGAACACAACATGTAAAGACAGACAGGCTCACCCGTGAGAGGAACGGAGAGAGAACATGGAAATAAGGAGGCGGGAAAGAGCTGCCTGGTGCCTGAAGCAAGTGAGACCGACGAAGGGGTTAGCTAAGGCCGAGCCAAAGCTAGGACTCGCAGGGCTAAGGACAAAAAAGTAAAAGAAATCGCGGGGCCCGCGGGTTTGCATCAATCTGACTTCACAGAAAGGGACCCCCAAGTGACACTACAAGAAATGTCATCACTTTTTATTTTATTTATTTATTTATTTATTCGACATTTGTATGGCGCCTATACACAAGTGTTTCTAGGCGTCAAAGTTATACATTAGTGACCTCTCCCAAATAACCAGTGAGAGTTACATTACCTTTGGAGCATTGTGGGAGCCCCCAAAAGAGAACCAACAGGAACAAATATCCCGTTCCAAGGGGTGGGCTATTGTGTTATTTATTTTCACATCTGCCAGCTATCTACCAAAACATTAACATTAAAGGACTTCTATGTGCTTTTTGTTTGAGGGGATATTATGTACAGTATTGCTTATTTACGTTATTTATTTATTTATTTATTTTATTTTTTGGCTTTACAGAGCGCACTACAGCCCACAGGCATTGAGGCACTATGAGGGACGTGAGAAGGCTTGATTCAGGGTTAAAAGAATGCGGCCCAACAGCGTATTGCTTGGTATACGTTGTTTCGTTGCATATAGCGAGGCACATAGATGGTTCAGGAATGCTGCCCAACAGGAATAGCGTGATACTAGTAACTTAGATGCATAAACAGAGATACATGCAGCTGGTAAAAGTGCTTATCGTTGTTATATCTAATCTGTGACTTGCTAAGGGATGCTTATGGCTGACTGTAGATTCTGGAGTGTCCATTGTTTCTTGTATTATACATCTGGTAGTTCTGGAAGGTATTCTTTTCAATGGCATGCCTGAGCTTGTCAGGCAAAGTGCTGTTGATCTTGGGCATCTCACCCGGGTAAAAGGAAATAAGCACACCAACATTGTTTGGATATAGTAATCTTTACAATGCTGATGATTGGAAGAATGGTAGCATGAAAAGTATGGCTGTCTTTGTAGTTCTAGGTTTGGGCCAGTTGGACCAGTCTCATGTTTGCCATGTATGTCAGTAATGGTTGTCAGGGGTCATTCATTCACACGTTCAGGTTCCCTAAGGTAATCCTTTTGGTCATTTATACTTCTAATCCCTACAAAGAATGGTTGCACTTACATCCTGTATGGAGTCACTGTAGCCGGGAGTAGGGTCTGCCAACAGTGTGGTAATGGGTGCGCTAGCATCTATCATGCATTATATGAGTCAGAAGTGGGGCTTGTGTTTGAGGCAATGCATGTATTCTGGATATGCGGCTGCAACTCTGTTTTTGTCGGTGGTCTTGGACCTTCTTAGCAATGCCGGATCCATGGTGGTGGTGAAATTGTTCCGACGCCATGTTTTTCCTGTTGGACAGGTAAAGGTATGTAATTAAGGGATGCATGTGATGGTCTTACTTACAGAGCAACCGTTTATCAGTCCATGCTCTGCTGTTCCTTCCCTCTTTTCTACCCCAGTAGCTTGCTCTAAGGGCTTTGTGAGGTTGTTTGGATTACGAGGGAATGCTGGTTGGTCATCACCCGTTCCCATGGCTTCTATTGTCTCATTCCTCTGAGATGTGGTGGTGTGGTGGTGGAGCTCAGGTTATCGTGGCTTTTCGCCTGTATTCTGTGCAGGTTATGTCCTTACCTACCCTGGCTGAGGTAGTTCCATAGGAACATTTGATGAGTAGGGGTTGCTGTTGGCGATGTGATTGTTCTTGTGGCAACGTTTTAAATATTGAGCTGGGGGGAGGGACAGAAGCGTGTTGCTGCTGTTATTGTAGGGGAGAGAACTCGTAAGTTAGGAAGGGATGGTGTGTGTAGGGGAACGTGTTTGGAGGTAAATTATAGGGCATTTTAGAACAGACCCAGGATGACTTTTCCCAATTCGACATATTAACGCAGTCTTTATGGGATCCTCTTTAATCCTTTCTTTGTATCAACAATGCTCACTTGATACATTTTAAAGGTGTTCATTTTTTAGCCTATAATTGTTAATAGAATGTTCAAACGTCCTATCCCCTCTTTAAACAGTTTGATTAAAGCAAGACGTGTGATTCTGTGCAATCTCTGAGAATCCAGAGCACTTCTACTTAGATAAAAATTCACAGTGGAAGTCAGTCGGTGGAAACCAATCGGCGCGTGCCTTACTTCATCAATTCCCCACTACACACCAACAAAAGTAAATTCAAAGCAAACATTTCACATACTGCCTAGCTAAGGTCAAGGCTAAATCATGCTAAAGCAGGCGTCTAGCTGCTTTAAACTGGACAAGCAGCCAGGAACGAGGACCTTCTTTCCAATGTCCCCTTTTTCTAAAATCCTGGCATATGTAGGCCCTCCCAGATAACACTCCTTAACTTTGGATCTAATCCGTCACTTCCCTTGCATTTCTGCCCTCTCTACTGCCCAGGATTCAGCTCCCTCTAGTGGCAGGCGCCGGTCTTCGGTCGTCATCCTCGTTCTGGTAAACAGTCTCAAAGTCAAAAATCAAACCGCTACTGCAGCACCATTAGCTCACCGAGTTCCAGTCTCTTCCAAACGAAAACGCTAACAGGCTATTTGTGTTACAAAGTAGTAATTATTACCATAATTGGGAGCCTCCACAGAAGACACCCTTCTTACCCAGTGCCAAGCCATTTGCTGCTGGTCCCCCTCTGTTTTGACCAATCCTTCTGAGCAGTTGGTCAGAATCCTTCTGAGCAGTTGGTGAATTTCAGACTGTTCATCTCTCCAGCCCTATGACTGTCCAAATAGTCGAGCCTCTCTCCCATTTTGCTCAAACACTGTTCTGCTGTGTGCACCTGATCATTTAGGCCGCTGAGGGTTATTGGTCTAAATAATCTCGTTGGGACAGGAGTTTGTCATAATCTCTCCCTCGTTTTCCTTTGGTGACTACATTCAAAATACATTCTTGCAGCTGTACCAGGTTATGGTTATATTAGATGAAATGCGGAGCTAAGGGGGAATTATGTTGTTTGTAGCCGAATGGGGGAGTGATGCTCATTCCATCTGAGCTCTTTCTGTTGGTGTTCCCCATGTACAATTTTCTACAGGGACATTTAATTTCGCAAACTACTCTTTTTGACTCGCAGGTAGTGAGGTGGCATTAATACATCTTGTGCCCTTTCTGTGGATGATGTATGTAGGGGTCCTTGAAGAAGGAATTAAGCAGTTAAGCAGGAGAATGTACCCTTTTTCTACTACATTACCAGGAACGATTGCTTAGCACAATCATTCTGTTCCGCTATCATCAATTAGTGGCGTAAGACATAATGGGAGCCTCTGGAAACAAATATTTAATAGTATCATCTTGTGTGATAAGTTTCTGTAGTGTATAGGTTCATTTGACGCGAGTAGAAAAGGAATAGGTTCTTTAATATGTTTCAGGTATCAGGCTAGCAGGACATTTGGAGAACAGGCAGGAGACATCCTTTCAGCTTGTCTCCCATAACTTGGATGGCCAACGCTAACTCGTGGAACTTCAGGGCACCCCAGGTTTCATGGCGTTCCGCATTCCATCCCAGGTAGCTGGTGCAAGTACCCCGGTACACATTCCGCTTTCCTTATAAACATCTAGGAATGGGAACCACACATTCAATATCATCACACAGGACTAACTGCGCTCACAACGCAAGACAAACTCACCACCAACACATCAACAATCAAAACATATCCACATCAAAGAGCGCAACGAGAACGAACCCTGCGTATCTAACATTCCAGACATTAGCAACCGTCATGGCATATTCTCATTTGAGCCCAGCCTGCCACACGCATCCCTCATGTAAGCACATCGCTGTTTTCGCAACCATCAACACAAAGCAACCAACCAATCAGTTCTGACCAATGACACAGCCACCACTACAAATAGAATTCTGTGGGGCAACCATCTACCACATCACCAAAACATTGAGACCACGACTCATCCTCACCACTCTCCCTAGAAGACACTCAAAAACATGAAAACGAAAGAAAAGCCACAAACAGAACAAAGAACACATAGAAACAAACGAGACCGCCAGAGAAGTGACACGTCATAACACGCAGTCAATGGGTTGATCGGACCAATTTTCATGTTATGGAAAAGAAAAATGCATTCATGCGATGGAATAGAGAAATTAATCTGCACAACATTTTTTAGGCCTACTGATATTTAAATACATTCATTCATCAAGCTCACTTAATTGCAGCCTTGTGTCTCAATACATGTTGTCATTTTGACATACCTCTACTCATGGCAAACAAATAGCATTCAAAACACAGATATTCTCCTACAACCCGTGGCTCACAGACCACTAACATCTATCCAATGCATACAGTCAAAATTTGCCAAAATAAACTGCTCTGCACTAAAACATCTAACCTTATTCATAACGTTGGTGCATTAATACATGTCAAACATGAATAAACTCACTTCATAGACATCTGCCTTAGATGCATTTCTTCAAATGAACCCCCATAGTATTTGCATTTAACCAGGAAACATAATATACATTTTAGTAAAGAAATCCACTTAATGTGTAAACTCATGCACACCACCAACCAGAAATATGCAGTAAACACTTCCTGTGGTGTAGCTCTATATGAATTTATACATTGTAGAGTGTCTACATCTGCTGTAAATGTAGTATGCTATTACACAAATATGATTTCCTAGCGTATTAACCACAATATAGCATATATTTCTGAAATGTTCAAATCAATACAAGCATGCTTAAAATGTTAAATGCATTAACGTACTGTGTATTTTCTCAATGTCAACAGTTTTCCTGAAAACGCCCCTTCTCCAAGTATTCATGTACTTATTACTTCCAATTAGGCACGAGACACTGGAAATTGCTTGTAAATGTATGCATACAGAAATTCTCTATTTAGGTCCCAGCAGCCAGGCTGCAATAAAACATTCAAAAAAGGTCCTATCTGCAAAAATAACAAACTTTTTTCTTTAAAGATCTCCTTCAACACAATTGCCAGTGAAACTGAACACTGCATAACAACAAGTAGTTGTGCATATTTAAACATACCGCTCCACTTACTATCTAAAACATAGTTCACTAAACATTGTTCTCTCTCCACTCGCCTGCCCAACCTGGCGCAGAACGCAAAGATAATGTAGTGTTTTTAATTGCCCTGTCCCCGAAATGAAGTATCCTCGAAAGTATTCACAGTACCTTAGTACTGCTTCTTCATCGATTTGACGAGAAGTCATCAAGTAACCCGCTCATTACTAGAGCCATTCCTCTAGTAATTAGAGACACATCATATCACCTTCTCCTCACGATGGGACAGCTTGTTAGAGGCACAGCATTGTGCTGGACGGCAGCCCTTACGCCATCCAGTGTGACGTCATTATACCTACGATATGATATGATATTTTATTTATATCGTGCTTGTACACAAGTGTTTCAGAGGCAAGGGAGGGGAACAGGGGAGAACACAAAAACAACAATGATCTTACTAGGCCCAGTGACATTGAGAACACGCAAGTGCATGGGAAAGGGAAAAGGGAAAAAGTGCATGGAAGGGGGAGAGTGGAAAGTGCAGAGCAGATAAAAATAAAAATAAATAGAAAATGGAGGCAATAAACAGTGGTAGTGCAGCCAGCAGGTAGCAAGTGCTGTGTTTATGGCAGCAGACTGGGTAAGTCTGAAAAGTGCAGAAAAAGAAGAAAAGGGGGGGGGGGCTGTATGTGTACAGATACAGTCCACCAGTGCAAGGGATGGCCAGGAGGCAGTGCAGGAGGGCGGCAGGATGAGCAGGTACCTGGGCCCAGGGGAAAGAGGGTGGCCAGGTGCACAGTGCCAAGAGAGAGCCAGTCAGCAGGGTAGAGTGGGAGAGAATGCAGAAGCAAAGAGGAAGGTCTTGAGGTGCTTCCAGAACCAGAGATGTAGGTAGAGGAGTGAAGAGCTCGAGAGGGGAGGTATTTGCAGAGGGATAGCTGAAGGTATTTTGGACCCAGGCCCCAGAAAGCCTTGTGGACAATGCAGAGGGGTTTCAATTTAATCCTTGCATTCACTTGGAGCCAATGGAGAGATTTCAGAGCTGGAGAGATACGATCCCAGGGCTTGAGGCCAAGGACAAGTCTTGCAGTCCTGTTCTGGATAAGTTGCAGAGGGCGGAGAGTAGAGGCAGGTAGATTTAAAAAGAGGCTGTTACAATAGTCTAACCTTGAGAGAACCAGAGCTTGGGAGACAGTGAGCTTCTAAGGGAAGGAGAGGAAAGGTAGAGTACCTCTGAGGAGGTGCAGTAGGAAGTTTGACTTTTTAGAGACCTCAGAGATATGGGCGGAGAAGGTAAGTGTGGAGTCAAAGATGACGCCGAGGTTCTTAACCTCGCAGGTAGGGGTAGGAGAGGGGCCAAGGGAGGCTGGCCAGAGAGTGAGGGAAAAGGTTGGAGATGGTGTGCTGATGAGGATCTCAGTCTTGCTGGCATGTCCTATGCAGCCTTCTCGAGCACTGCTCTCAGCTGACCAACGTCTTCAGTGGCATCTGCAGCTGCACTGACCCTCACGCTGCCTCCACACTGGAACGCACAACACCCAAACAGGCACTGACCTGTCAAGTGTCTCTGGAGATCCCAATTCTCTGTGCCCCTCCCAGCACGGACATCAAATATGTTTCAGGTACCAGGTTAGTAGGAAAGAGGGAGAACAGGTGTGAGGCATCCTTCCAGCTTGGCTCCCATAACCCGGATGACCAATGGTCACTCATGGAATCGCAGGGCATTACAGGTTCCATGGCATTCTGAATTCCATGCCAGTTAACTAGTGCAAGGAGCATGCTACGCATTCCAATGGTCAAGGACAGATTTTCTCTAATATGAGTATGTCGAGACATAGATAAGGTCAGGTGCCAGTTGTCTTGGATATTGGTCCAATAATGTCTGACCTTTCAGAGCACTTTTCTCACTAGATGCAGCAACTGATTAAGGATGCATGGTCGTCAAACCTAGGAGTCATGGTCTGTAGTTTTTCGGTCAAAAAAATCTTTGTGGTAATCATTTTCAACCTAAAGAATTGGGAATATGGTAAAGTTGAAAAACACTGCATGAGAGGAAGCAATCAGCTTTTATTTATTGGTTGGTTTGTAGTATATGTTGGAAGTAAAACGTTTGTTATGTAGTGTGAGAAACCTGATGGTATTATCCCACCCACTCCCTTGAGATCTTCCTTTCAGGTGGCCAGGGAAGGGCCATTGCTTTTGGATCCCGACCCTGGGGGTGGACAAGCGAGGGAGGATCACCTGAGTGGAGGGTTGCAGGGGATTGGGAGGAGGATACCCAACGGCGAGACATGGTATTCCCCGAGCCCCAAAAATACCCTTACCTACTCTTCCTCAGCCATTGTGGGGTATCTCCAATCTCACCCCATCTCCCCGTTTCCAACAAATACTGAGAAGAGGAGGAGGCAACTAAGATCAGTAAGATTACCCATAGGAATAACATGGGGAAAATAAGAGCAACCTACCCTAGAAATAACTCAGGTTGTCCCACTAATAAAGTCAGGCAGGGTCAGGCATTCAATACTAACCATTCACACCTGACTCCACTTGACTGGTTTGTTCACTATAAAAGGCGTGGTCTTGCACAGATGGAGGAGTGAGCAGGGGATGAAGTCTTGACCGGAGGAGCCTAGGAGCAGAGAGAAGCAGGAGCTGTAGGCTGGAGAAGGACGGCGTGCAGATATGCTGGCCCTGTGTGGATTAAGGGCTACAGCTGGAGCAATGCAGCCTGCACCCTGCCGGCCCGCTTCAAGAGAGTGCTCATTCCCTTTGGTCCCGTGCCAACCCCAAGGATATCTGAGGATCAGGTGGTGAGACCCTGACCTCAACCTCGCATATCCTGGAGGGACCCCATCTCAAAGCAACTCTGCCCAGTGAGGTTTGTGAAGAATGTGAAAGAAAGTCTGGAGCGTGGGTTTGGATAAGAGCGCAGCGGGAGAAACGCGCTGACAGTAAAAGCGGCACAGAATTGAAAGGAAAGAAAAGTATAGAAAAGCTAAATGCAAGAGCAAAGCAGAAAGTGTAAATTTGACAGAGCAGAAAGTAAAGTAAAAGGCTGATCGGACAGAAAGCAAGCAAAAGACTGATTGGATCAGAAAGTGAGTGAAAGTAAGAAATGCACAAGGGTGTGAGTGACCTATAACAGAAAAGATGGTGCATGGTAGCAAAAGAAGAGTAAAGGAAAAGTGCCAGGGGTACGATAAAAAGGAAGGCAACCGTGCAAGTATGCATGGAGAGGAAAGAAGAAGTTAAGGGGGTGCAGGAAACATCTCAAGATAAAAGGTACAAAGAAAAGTAAGAGTAAGAAAGAAAGAGATGGGCATAGGGTCAGATTGGTTGCGCTTAGGAAAAGCAAAGAGACTGGCGTTTTCGAAAGCTTCTGATTCTACACCATGAGAGGATGGTATGTAAGAAAAACAGGGAAAAGTTACATCCTGACCAGCTGAACTTGTATTTGGAATTATAGGGGCCTAAACCTGGTGAAGGGCACCTTGTGAAACCTAAAAGGAACTGTGATATATTTTGTTTTGTGCTAGAAAGCTGGAAGAGGCCTATGCTTGGGGAAGGGAACCCTGAGAGGCCTTACAAAGAAAGCACCCTGATAGCTATGTGTTTGAAAGTTGGAAGTGGCCGAGCTTGGGGAAAGGAACCCAAAGAGGCCCAACCAAGTTGGATACTTATTAGTTTTCTTTCTAGTGTTGGAAGGATTGAAGCGTGGGGAAGGGAACCCCAAGAAGCTTAAAAAGGGAACTGTGTTACATTTCTTTTATGGTGTTTGAAACTTTAATAAGCTGAAAATTGGGGAAGTGAACCCCAAGGAACTCAAAGAAACTTAAGGTAGTTGGAATTACTACAAGGGCCCTGTAGAGAAGGTCTTACGAGCAGCCTTGTTGATAGAACACATTTTTGTAACATTGAAAAAACTGCACCTGGTGAGAAGACCACCTGAAACCATCTTTGGTTCCCACTTTTTATTGAACCACTACTTTCTTCTTCAAGAGTCTTCCTATCGCATGTTTGCAAAGAGTGAGGGCAGGCGCAGGTTTAGACACAGACAGACTTTTATTTTTGAACTATTAGACAATGACGGCCAATAGAAGCATCAATTAAGGGAATTATCCCTTTGAGGTTAAGGCCAGCCGGGCATTACACCTACCCTTAGTAAATAAATGTTTTAAAACAAATCCTTTTGAGCCTGGGTAGCTTAGGGTGGAGGAGGGGCTCCCAGACCTTTTTATGCATTTTTTAGGAACTTTGGGTTTCACCCTAAATTACCCAGGGTAATCCAGGTCATGGACCCCTTGCTCACCGTGCTTAGAGAGACACAGTTTCACCTCACTGATGAGGCCCGGCTAGGCCAAAACATGTGTCTGGGGTTGCTGTTGGCACTCTACAGAGGAGAATTGCCTAGCATTTTGGCGCTGGACTGCCCGCGTGTGTGGGGCAAAGACTGATATGCAAATGGCTATTTCTCCTCTGTGAAGGGTGCAGTGAGCTAAAACTTAGTTGTAGATCCTCCTGCGTGGACGACAGTTCCATAGAACAGGGTATGTGATTCATGTTTGCTCTCAGTAGAGGGGCTCCCACACTCCTTTGTAATTTTGTAAAACTTGGGGTTTCAACCTAAGTAACCCAGGGTAATCCAGACATGGACCCCTCTCTCACTGTGCCTTAGAGAGGCTCAGCTTCACCTCACCGAGGCAGCCAAACATGGCCAAAACACGTGTCTGGAGTTGCTGATGGTATGTTTGTTCAGAGGAGAATTGCCTAGCATTTCGGTGCTGGACTGCCCTTCCGGTGGGACAAAGACAGATATGCAAATGGATATTTCACCTCTGTGAAGGGTGCAGTGAGAAAAAACGTGATTGTAGACCCTCCTGAGTGGAAGATATTCCATAGAGCAGGGTATTTGACCCCGTTCGTTCTCAGTAGAGGGGCTCCCACACTCCATTGTATATTTGTAAAATAATATTGGTTGTTGTATCTGAAGAAATAGAATAATCTTCAAGAGGTCCAGGAGAAATATCTTGTCAGCTCCCACAGAATCGTGTTGTAAAAAGAACCATTCGACCGCGTGGATGCCTTCATTGCGTGGAACTATAGTGTATAAACTGACAACGTCAAAGGTGAACAAACAGCAGTATCTAGGTAATTTATGTGACATTTATAGATGTCTCACTAAATGGCCAGTGTCTTTTATAAAGGTCTCTGCACTTAGATTAGAGGTTATAAGGGTGTGTCAATATATTGAGCTAATTGCTCTAGTAGATCTCCATTGCCCTCATAATGGGGCATAGAGGAGTATTCATTAAATATTTGTATATTTTGAGGAAGTCTGTAAAAGACAGGCATGATGGGATGTTTGTTAGTTAGGAAATCTACATTTTTTGTAGAAATAAAATCATTTTCGTGTGCCTTCACTAGTGTGTGATTAGCAATTAATGTGTTCTGTTGGATCCCCATCTGACAGCAACTGTGTGTTGTTTTAACTTAATTGGTGTTGTGTGGATTTAGAGTATTTATTTGAATCCATAATTACAATGGAACCTCACTTGTCGGCAGATTTGATCGTAATGGTTAGGTTATTGAGTAAAACTAAAGACTTGATTCTCATTCCAAAATAAGTTAGACTTGTTCTTAGGATGGTAATTCAGAGTGCTTAGGTTAGCCAGTACCGCAGCCTCAAAAAGATAGATTGAATGATTAGATATAGTTCCTCAAAATATGCTTTTAGGTGTAAATTCTTTAAATTTCAATGAAGATGGTGGATCAGGCTCTTTAGGTGTGTACATATTGTAAAACATGCAGTTTCAGTTTGCTCGTAAACTTCAATAAATTAATCTTCTCCTTTGAAAAAAAGAGGAATTAAATCGCTGAGTAAAATAAATACCTTTTTGAATATCAGTCAGCTGATAACTTGAAATGGGATAGACTTAAGCAATAAGCCCCAAGCCGTGGGGGCATTACCGAGTCAGGTAACACCTCAGCTCTGGGCTTATTGCTATTAGTACCCTGGCCCGCAATATCTGGGTACTAAGAGCATTGTTTTTCTGTTCCGAAACGCTGTAGTGCTTCAGAACAGAAAAAAAAGTTTTTTAAAATGACTGCCGTTTTCCCTTTCCTTGGCGGCCATTCAAAGTGAATTGGAAAAAGGTAGACAAATGAAATGGCCGCCATGGAAAGTAGAAGGGACTACAAGTCCTTTCCATGGGAGCCATTAAAAAAATAGGAAAAATGTAAACAATGATGATGGCCGCCATGGACGGCCTGTCACATATCAGGTGCGGACGCGCTGGGGTCAGAAGTATTCCCAGTGCGTCCGCTCCCGAAATGGACCAAAATAAGGTAAGTGGGGTTCAGAAGGCGGGGAGGGGATTGTTTGGATGGGGAGAAAGGGAAACAATTACCTCGCTCCCCGGCAGGGGAGGATGGCTTCCTCCAGCTGTGTGGTGGCTCTTAGTGTGGATTACCATGTTCCGTGCCTCCTCATTGGCTGAGGGCCTGCCACACCCCCTTTCCCCCCCCCACCGGGGACAAAGCAAAGGAACGTCAGGAGAGGAATACCCAGTCAGGTAAGGCCACGGCGAGTGCCAATAAGATTGCATGTTACAATCTGATGGTCCCTCGCCGGGTACTAATAGATCTTCTTGATCTCGGTTGGAACAAATCTGTCTTTTTTCTTTTGCCCGTTCTTGTCAAGTGAAGTCAAGGGAGTCTCCTCAGGGGTGTCTGTCAGAATTGTATCCTATTATAAAATGACTACATTCACTGCAGATGATGCCTGTATGCTATTAATTCTAATTAAAGATACACATTGCACAGTGTCCAGTACATATTGCACAGTATCCAGTACAAGGAACAAGGAAGATATCCTCTGCCACAAACAATCAAAAACTCCATGCTTCAATTTGATAAGAATATTACAAAGCTAAACAAATCCCTATGGGATTAAGAATGTCCTTACAAATGACCCTCTGTAAACATAATATAGATATAATAAAATAATGGCACAACATTCTCTATAAATGTTCATCAGACTTAATCCTCCTAACCAGCGAGGAACTCTCCAAAGCACTTGAGAAACTGGATTCTGTAATAAACAACCTCTAATCCAACCTTTGCCTTTGTCTCCAGTGATGAACTATCTTCAATATCAGGAGATATAGAGAATACATTACCCAATTATAGAAAAGATCTAGAATGAGGGAAGATCATGTAGTTGTATGGTTACACCCTCTATTACAAAAACAATATAGTATACATATGGCAGGAAGTTTATGGCTTGGGTACATCTAATCCATTCTACAAGACTGCAGCAGTTCTTGCTTACAGGAATTTTCCATGTCATTCTGGGAACACATACTGTGTTTACCATCATGCATCGTTTCTCACTGGAGCGTCTTTCTTTGCTGTGGGAACTCACATTCTAAGATCCTACAGGGAACGTTTTGCATCAGGTTCACCTTTTCAAACCTATCTTCCTCTAAGGTGTTTTGACCTCACACTGCAGTTCCCAAGGTGCATCTTTACTTCTTGGATTGTGTCAGGATTCCACCCTCCCAGGTTTCCAAGTCACGCCTCACCCGTCCACTGCACTTTATGGGAGACAACATCACCATGTTACTGATCCGCACTCTCATTTCACATCATAACACAGACACATCTCTTTCCCCAATACAGAACAGTACGGATTACTCATACCCGCACTGGAGGACACTACGGCATTGCTTGGAAGTTGCCGTGGAGACTGTGGCATCCCGGCCGGTGCGCTCCTGGCTTACAGCGCACATTCAGATCACGTGACCGCATTCAGGACACT
Source organism: Ambystoma mexicanum (assembly GCF_040938575.1). Taxonomy (NCBI): domain Eukaryota; kingdom Metazoa; phylum Chordata; class Amphibia; order Caudata; family Ambystomatidae; genus Ambystoma; species Ambystoma mexicanum. Next base: position 1,425,522,350 of record NC_090922.1, read on the forward strand.
TAAGCACCTCCCCATCAAGGAAGCGGTGCTTCTGAATTTGACTGAAGTGTGTTTTGTTTCTCATCCTGATTTCTTGGCTATTTTGGATCTTGCTGCCTGTTGTTTACCTGGATTACTGCTGTCTTCTACTCATTTGCTTCATTCGCCCGGTTTGACTGCCTTCTCCCTGCTCGACTCGGAACGCTGCTCCTCGACTTCTACTGTTTCCTCCTGGCCTGGTTTGATTACATTGGTTTTTTGTCTGCCTTCATCTTGCTCTACTTGGAACGCTACCCAAATTGATTTGGGTCTCGCTCTGGGACCATTTACCTCACACAATCTTGACCTATCTGGATCACAAGGACCCCGTATCAGGTGTGTGGAGTTACCCCTTTCCCAAGTACCGTCACACAACGGACTAGAGACTTCATTGCCGTGTGGCGGCTACTTTCCCCCAGGCAGCCACGTGCCGGCGGGATAGGCGGCTGGACTAGACACTGTTCCGCGTACGCGTCCTCGTGCCGTCGGTACAGGTCCCTTTGGTACACTCCACCTACCTTGGTACTCCAACAGTGCATCGCTTCTGGAATGTGCCCCAGTGGCTTTCGGTAAGCTTTTACTTTCTCACACACTCACATACATTGACATTGTACCTTAACATTGTCTAATAGCAGGGTGTGTATATTGCAGGTCTTGGAGGGACGGTTGGAGAAGATTCAAACATCTGACCACTGTTTTCAAGTCATGTCACGGTACACTTGCCTCTACCACCTAATAAGGTTAGTGAAGATTAGAATCGCCTCTGTCTATTCTGCATTGAAAGAAACTTTGTCTAAAAAGATTCTTTCTTCTGTCTTAGGTTGGTTGGTGAATCGTTGGGTCCATTCTTCCGAAGAATACATCCTGTTGCTTCATTTATACTACGGACTTCAGGTTCTATTGCTAGAAAGAATCGCCGGCTACACTACGAGGGCAATCTTGGTACGGATTCTGACATATTCAGAAGCCGCTTTAAAATGGACAACCATGACCCTCTGGCCCAGATTATGCACCTAGTTGCTGATTTACGCAACAATATGGCCACTGTTCATGCTTCTATGGAACGCAGCATAGATGACCTACAGGCAGAGAAGCAGGCTGCGGTACCTCCTGCGCCTTTGCCTGCAGTGGCATCAGGCTCTGGGCTGTCCCTGCCTCGACAGGACCCCACTCCTGTGTATATGGATACACAGTTTCCGCTGGCTCCCCCAGAACGGTTTAATGGTGATCCCAAAAATTACCTGACTTTTCAGAATCAATGCCGTCTGCATTTTTTATGTAGGCCAAACTCGTTTCCTGATACAACCACTAAAGCGTCCTTTGTGTTGTCACATTTAGGCGGTACAGCAGCTTCTTGGGCCAACCCTCTGTTAGAGGCAGGGAGTCTGTTGCTCTTTGATTGTGATGCCCTGATTGAAGCCCTAAGTCGTGTTTTGACACAAGGTACAAAACCCAGGCCACAGATCTAGAATTGTTGGGGTTGCAACAAGGCGATTCTCCTTTGCTCTCTTATTTGGCTAAGTTCAACCAGCTGGTAGCCGAGACTGGTTGGCCGGAGGACAAGATGGCATCCTTGTTCTACAAGGGCCTCTCAGACCCCGTGAAGGACATCCTCGCCACGGTTCCTGTGGTTCCTGCAATGTTCCCTGAACTTCTTTATATGGTTTTGCAAATCGCTGCCAGAAAGGCTGAACGAAAGAGTGAACGTAGGCCGTTAATCCCTGTAACCCTGACTGCACCTAACCCTAGTAATGGAGGCAGGGAATCTATACAAGTATCCGCAGTGAAGGGCCCTTTGTTTCCTGAGGAAAAGGAGTTACGGAAGAAGAAGAATCTTTGCCTCTACTGTGGTTCCCCTGAACACCTCTAACGAGAATGCAATAAGAAACCCAAGAAGCAAGGAAATGCCAGGGCTCAACAGTAGATGGAGTCCAACTGCTGAGCACTATGCACCTAGACTCCAATAGACCGTTCCCGTTCACTGTTACCACCCATTGTTCGACTTCCACGGGTTCCACATGGGACATCGATGCAGTTCTGGATTCTGGGCAACCGGAACTTACATCGACTGTACATTTGCCAAGGAGATGGACATTCCCTTTATTGCCAAGGTACATCCTGATTTATTGAATGCAGTTGATGGTACCGTATTGCTTTCCGGACCGGTAACGGAGCGTACTGTGGACCTACAGATGGTCATAGGAAACAGTCACACTGAAACCATCCATTTTGATCAAATTGCAGCACCATAGTATCGTCTGATTGTGGGTCTTCCCTGGCTTATGTCTCATAATCCAATTATTGATTGGCAGTCGGGAGAACCAGTCCAGTTGTTTAGTCTCATTTACAGTGGCCAGTAACCCATGTCGCCCTTTGTTGCTCAATACTACTGCAATAGGGGCTGTCACATCCACTTCATTACCGGTGGAATACAAACAATTCTGAGATGTGTTTGATGCCAAGGGGGCTGAGACTCTTCCTCCCCATAGGCCGTATGATTGCCCAATAGATCTGGTACGGGGGGCCAAACTACCGTTGGGTCGTATATATTCCTTAATTTAAAAGGAGGATCCGATCCTTAAAGAATACATTGACAAGTCTTTGAAAGCAGGCTTCATCCGCCCTTCACGCTCTCCTACCGCTGCTCTGTTGTTCTTTGTACCTAAGAAGGAGTGGGATCTCTGGCCATGCATAGACTATCATGCATTGAATGCCGTAACAGTCAGAAATCAGTATCCTATTACCCTGATCACTGTCCTCTTAGACCAGTTGGGCTCATCTGTAATATTTACCAAGTTGGAACTCAGAGAAGCCTATAACTTGGTTAGGATACATCAGGGGGATGAGTGGAAAACAGCATTTAAGACCAAATACGGCTTTTATGAACACTGCATTATGCCAATCGGTTTATGTAAAGCCCCAGCTACTTTTCAACAATTCATGAATGACATATTCAGAGACATAATGGATAGGTTTGTGGTAATTTATCTTGATGACACCCTTGTCTTTTCTGAGTCCTTTCAGTCACACGTGTAACTCGTTTCCCAGGTGTTACAGCGCCTCAGAGACTATTCATTATATGCTAAACTAGAAAAGTGTACATTCCACGTCCAGAGCGTTGAGTTCCTGGGTTACAAGATTATGAACAAGGGAATACAAATGAGTGTTTCCAAGGTCAAGGCGGTGTTGGATTGGCCAGTCCCTAGCAATTAGAAATCTCTGCAGTCATTTCTTGGCTTCGCTAATTTTTATAGATGTTTTGTGAAGTCATTCTCAGAAATAGCAGCCCCCCTGACGAAACTCACTAGTAACAAGACATATTTTGTCTGAAGCCCTGTGGCTGATAATGCTTTTAAAGCACGCAAGGCCCCTTTCACATCGGCACAGGTTTTGCAGCATCATGATCCTAAAAGGCCGTATATCGTGGAAGCAGATGCCTCAGATCTGGCCTCGGGTTTTTCTTATCCCAGAATAGAAAGGACACCAATGCTTTGCATCCAGTAGCCTATCATTCTAGGAAGTTAACCACCTACGAACAAATTACACCGTTACTGAAAAGGAGCTACTTGCAGTTTGTGATGCATTCCAAGTCTGTTGGGTACTGTTTTACCTGTTGTAGTATGTACGGATCACCGAAATCTCCTAGTGTTGCAGTCCATAAAATTCACCACAGCTCGGCATGCTCGATGGCACAAGTTCTCCTCACAGTTCAATTTCTCAATCACCTACCGTCCAGGATCCATTCATTCAAAGGCTGACGCCTTATCTCGTCGCAATGGGAACGCCGTGAAGCAAGTGATTAACATTCCCCTGTTACTACCTAACCAGGTGGTTTGTGGCTGCACATTACAGGAATCCATGAAATCTCATCTACAGGCCTGGGTCAGGACAAGTCCACAAGCCACTAAAGACAGCAACATTGAGGTGGTTCAGTCTTTACCTTACGTACAAGGAAGACTCTATATCCCCGATCCCATGACTCGCGGGATGGCCTTACAATGGTGTCATGACTCGAAAATTGCAGCTCATCCTGGTAACAGGAAGAGGGCCGACCTGCTTAGTCATTGGGACTGGTGGTCAAACATGACCTGGGATATAGCCCAGTATGTCGCCACATGCGCAATATTTGCCAAAGGTAAAGATACCTGTGCCAAACCCACCGGCCTTTTGCATTATTTACCGGTTCATGATCACCCCTGGTCCATGGTTTCCATGGATTTTATCATCAAACTGCCTGTAGTGCGAGGGTTCGACACTAGATGGGTGGTTGTTAACTACTTCTCAAAAATGGCACGGTTCATACCGTGTTGAGCACTTCCGACCGCCCCGGTGTTGGCTGACTTGTTTTTGCCCATGTCTTTTGCTTCTTTGATTTACCTAATGTGATAATCAAGGACCGTGGCTCACAGTTCACATCCCATTTTTGGGGGGCTCTCACGAACTCCTTTGGCATTCAGGATCGCTATTCCAGTGCTTATCACCCACAAATGGATGGAACGACCGAACGAACGAGTAAATGCCACACTTTAGCAATACCTGCAGTGTCTCACGATTCAACATCATGTGTCGTGCCTCTCTGCATTGGTGATGGCAGAGTTTGCCTACAACATCTCGGTACATACAGCCACCGGCTCATCTCCCTTTTTTGTTTTGCACAGACAACATCCACATTCTCTGCCTACCCCACCGTTGGTTACTCCCTGTAATCCTGCTGCTCTAGCCTGCACCCAAGACCTATCCAGATTGCATGCAGATGTCAAGCAGCATCTGTTGGACGCTCAAGCCCGTAACAAGCGTCATGCAGATGCTCATCGTGTTGACTTCCCTGAATAAAGGGTGGGTATGAAGGTGTGGTTGTCTATGAAGAACTTGCGTCTGCCAGACCGGAAATCCCTTGTGCCTCGTTTTGTGGCTCCTTTTGTCATCACCACTGTTATGAACCCTGTGGCAATGAGATTGGCCTTACCGGAGTCCTGGAAAATCCATCCGGTGTTTCACGTTTCCCTGTTGAAGCCTGTTCACGAGGATACCAGGCACCTTAGGGATGATCGTCCCTTGCCAGTTTCGGGTTCTGACAAGTATGAGGTGAACCGAATCCTGGACACTAGGGTGCATATGGGCGTTCGTATGTATTTGGTGGATTGGAAACGGTACGATCCCGAAGACCGTACGTGGGAGCCCACGGCTAACATTCATGCAGCAGTTCTTTTGGCCGACTTCTGGTCCTCTCGTAGGGTGAGGCGTTCTTTGTGGGAGCATACTGTCAGGATTCCACCTTCCCAGGTTTCCAAGTCACGCCCCACCCGTGCTTCATCCACTGCACTTTATGGAAGACAACATCACCATGTTACTGATCCACACTATCGTTTCACATCATCACACAGACACGTTAAACATCTCTTGCCCCGATACAGAACAGTACAGATTACTCATACCCGCACTGGAGGATGCTACGGCATTGCTTGGAAGTTGCTGTAGAGACTGTGGCATCCCAGCCAGTGGTCTCCTGGCTTATGGTGCATGTTCAGATCACGTGACCTCGTTCAGGACACTTAAGCGCCTCCCCGTCAAGGAGGCAGTGCTTCTGAATTTGGCTGAAGTGCATGTTGTTTCTCGTTCTGATTTCTTGGCTATTTTGGATCTTGCTACCTGTTTAGCTGGATTGCTGCTGTCTTCTCCTCGTCTGCTTCATTCGCCCGGTTTGACTGCCTTCTCCTTGCTCGACTCGGAACGCTGCTCCTGGAATTCTACTGTTTCCTCCTGGCCTGGTTTGATTACATTGTTTTTTTTGTCTGCCTTCGCCTTGCTCTACTTGGAATGCTACCCAAATTGATTTGGGTCTTGCTCTGCGACTATTTGCCTCGCACAATCTTGACCTACCTGGATCACAAGAACCCCATATCAGGTGTGTGGAGTTACCCCTTTCCCAAGTACCGTCGCACAACGGACTAGAGACTCCTTTGCTGTGTGGCAGCTACTTTCCCCCCAGGCGTCCGGCTGCTGGCGGGATAGGCGGCTCGACTAGAGACTCTTCTGCTTAGGCATCCTTGTGCCATCAGGTACAGGTCCCTTGGGTACACTCCACCTACATTGGTACTGCAATGGTGTATCTCTTCCGAAATGTGCCCCAGTGGCTTTCGGTAAGCTTTTACTTTCTCACACACTCACAAACATTGACATTGTACCTTAACATTGTCTAATAGCAGGGTGTGTATATTGCAGGTCTTGGAGGTATGGTTGGGGAAGATTCACACATCTGGCCGCTGTTTTCAGGTCGTATCACGGTACACTTATCTCTACCACCTGATAAGGTTAGTCAAGATTAGAATAGTCTCAGTCTGTTCTGCATTGAAAGAAACTGATTACTAATTGTTTCATATTTGATTTGATTTGATTTATTTATATTGCATGCATGACAAACTTACTCGAATCCTGGCACAGGTGGAACACTGGCTGTATAGTAGAAAAGTCAGTCAGATGAATTGTTTGTGCCAGTAAAATGTATCTAAGGGACGAAACACAGGCGTACCTATTTAAATAAATGGGTCTTTAAACATGCTCTAAAGATTGATAAAGAATTTGCCCTTCTTAAATTCAAAGGCAGGTTGTTCCATAATCTGGATCCAGTGACTGAGAAGCTGTGATCTCCTCTTGTAATACAGTTCGACCTCGGAACAATGAGCATTGATCTTCTGACCTTAAATCCCGAGTGGGATAGTACCGCTTCAATTCATTCATTAGATAAATTGGTGCCAGTCCATTGAGGCATTTAAACACCAGACACCCAATTTTAAATTTGATCCAGTCTATTACCGCTAGCCAGTGTAGGAAGCGATGAAGGCCTGAAGTTGGGGTGTTTTTAGATGCACCAAATACCAGTCTTACTCTGGCATTTTGGGCCTTTTGTAAGCGATGGATCTGTTTTGCCGGAGTTCTGGCCAAAAGTCCATTACAATAGTCTAATTTTGAATTGACCAGAGCTCCCACCACCAAACCACGATCAGTGTCAGGTACATAAGGTAGTGCTTGGCGGAGAAGGCAGATATTATAAACGACTGACTGTACTTTGGCTGAAACCTGCCACTACAGCCCAGGTCACTCTACCAGACACAGCCAAGGTTTTTAACCTTAGTGGCATATTTAAGGCTAGATCCTAAAAACTGGGGTGGAAAAGGACAACTTTTTCCTTCAAGCAGATGTTTAGGTCCAAATAGGATAAACTCAGTTTTATTGGGGTTAAGTTGCAACCAATTTTTTACCATCCAAGACCCTATTTCCTCCAGGCACTTGGCCACCATAGCAAGAGTGTCCTCTGCATCATCTAACCTAATGTACATTTGTGTATCATCGGCGTATGAATGGAATCTAAGATGGTATTTCTCCAAAATATCCATGAATGACCGGAGAGAAATATTAAATAGAAGAGGTGAAAGTGCCGATCCCTGCGGTATGCCACAGCACAGGTGGATGAGTTCGGACAAGAAACCCCCCACCTGTACACATTGTTTGCGCCCAGTAAGGAATGAAGTAAACCAATCCAGGGCACAGTAATTATATTTAATGATACATTTTACAAACAAACCATGAGTGTAGCAATGGGGGCTATATATGCTCCTACTGTAGCCAATCTATGTATGGGACAACTTGAAATTTTCTAAGCCTTAGACCCAACCAATGCATACACACATGAAAAAGACAAATAGACAATGGGCCTCATTCCGAGGTTGGTGGTTGTCATGGCGCTATTTGTGCCATGACTGCCCCCAATAATGGGTCCGGCACCGGCCTAGTTCAATGGGGACTTACCGGTGTAGTCCAACCTTTGTGGGACCGGTAAGTCCCCATTGAAAATGCCATTCCCCATTCCCATTTGAGCCCGCATAGGGCTCAATGGGAATGGGGAGGGGGCAAAAAACGGGCTGGCGCCCTGGTCCCTTAACGGGTCCCATCCATAATGCCAGGTCAGACCAGGCGTTAAAGATGGGACCCGCTAAGGGACCTTGTAGTAGGGCGGTAAGGGATTACCAGTACCAGTCTCCTTACCGGTGCCCGGTATCCCTTACCGCCCAACTTGGAATGAGGCCCAATATATTCATGATCGGGAATCGCAATGCACAACTTCAACTTGACTCTTACCAGCACTGCAGGTCATCAAGAAATTACTTTCTTAGATTGAGCTTTAAGGATTATTATGGTATTTATTGAGTGCGGGCCTAGCTTCGAGAAGCAATGGAGCACTTTACAGAGGTACACAACAATACAGATACACAACAGACTGCTTTACAGAGGTATACAACAGTAGAGGTGTATAACAGAGTGCTTTTCAATGGTAACACCAGAACCGATTTACTGTGGGGTGTAGAATACATAGGGGCACAGAGGAGGGGTACATCTGTAAAGGGTTGCGTGGAGTAGAGGGACGGACTGCGTCCAGCGAGTCAGGTTGCAAAGAGTTGACATGATGGCCTAGATGTTCAAGAGGAGACAACAAAATTATAAACAAAACATTCCGAAAACACAAAGAAGTAAATTCAGTGTTGTATGCAATGAGTGGACACAAACTCAGTACCCTCACCAACATCCGCAAAGGTGAACTAATTAGGGCCAAAAGAAACCAACTACAAGGAACACTGGGAAGAGTGCAAGGATGGGGGACCAGATTTAGGCCAGTCGGGGAGGGTGCCCGAGGGCAAGTGCAGGTTAAGTGGTGCTGGGGAAGACTGGACGAGAAGGGCCTGGCCACTGTAAGGCACATAAGGGACCAGCGCAGCAACAGGGGGACATTAGCAATAGAAGGTGAGAGTGAAGAAGGAGGAGAAAAGGAGGGTCTTGAGAAGTTTCTGGAACTTATGGAGATCTGGCTCAAGTCTGAGGGGGGCAGCAACGCTGTTCCAGAGGGAGCTCCTGCCGAAGAAAGAGATCTATCCCCCACTCTCTGATTGGAGAAATGTTTGATCTGCAGAGAGTTGGAGCTAGAGGACCAAAAGGATGACCAAAAGGAGTCTAGCAGGGAGGTATTTAGCGGTGTCCCAGGCCCCAGAAAGCCTTGTGAATGATGCAGAGGGTCTTGAATTTGATCCTTGAAGCCACCCAGAGCCAGTGGAGAGTTTTTAGGGCTGGAGAGATGCAGTCCCTAGGCTTGAGGTATTGTATATGTCTTGCAGCAGCCCTGTTCTGCATTAGTTGAGGAGGGCAGAAAGAGGCAGATTGAGGAAGAGGCTGTTACAGTAGTCAAGTCTAGAGAGAACCACAGCTCCGAGCTTCTGGAGAAAGGTGAGGAAAGGGAGAATGCCTCTGAGGAGGTGGAGCTGAAAGTTCGACTTCTTGGGAAGGTCTGTGATGTGAGGGGAGAAGGAGAGAGAGGAGTCGAAGATGACCTCAAGGTTTTTTGACTCACAAGAGGGTGAGGGGAGGGGGCCAGAGGAGGATGGCCAGAGAGTGTGCGGGACGCAAGGAACAGGCATCCCAATGAGAAGTATCTCAGTCTTACTGGCAATAAGGCAGAGATCATTAGCGGAACACCATGCCTAGATAGCAGTAAGGCAGTCAGATATGATAGAGGGAGAAGAAGAGGTAGAGGAGGGAAGTTTAAAGTAGAGCTGTGTGTCATCAGCATAACACTGGAAGTGAGGAGAGAAGGTGATTAGGTGGGCCAGATGGGCAAGATGGGCAAGGTAGATATTGAAGAGCTGCGATGATAGGATAGAGCCCTGTGGGACACCACAGGTAGAGAGTGAGGTGGTGGAGAGGAAAGGGCCCAATTGCCCTTGGGAATGTCGGTTTGAAAGGAGAGGGGCAGCCAGGCCAGTGCCCATTCCGTAATGCCAAGGGTATAACAGAGATGATGTATGAGGATGGCATGATTGACCGTGTCAAAGGCAGAAGAAAGATCAAGAAGGATCAGAGCGGAGGGAGAGTTGGAATCAAAATTTGAGAGCAGGTCTTTATGTGTGTTCAGGAAAGCAGTTTCCGTGCCTCTGGATGCTCTAAATCCAGAGTGGTGGTTGTGATTCGGTGTGGTTGGTCAGTTGAGGGATGACCAACTTCTCCAGGAGTTTGCCCAGGAAAGGTGTGATGGAGATAGGGTGATATTTAGCCGGGCAGAAAGGGTCAGCAGAAGGCTTTTTTAGGTGAAGGTGCACAACAGAGTGCTTGAGTGGTTGTAGGAAAGAACCAGTGACAAAGGAAAGGTTACAGAAGTCAGCCAAGTCAGGGGCAAGAGAGGAGATGTTGTCCATGATAGTTCTGGAAGAGCAGGGAGCACCTGTTTGGAGGAGATTTTCATAGAGCGGACTACTCTAGAGACCACGTACGGTGGAATGAGAGAGAAGGCGGAAAGAGTGGTGGAGAGGGAGGTCAAGGGAGGCAAGAGCGGAGGGTGGTGGAGAGGGGAGTAGAGGAGAGTGAGGACAGGATGTCCTGAGTTTTGGTGGAGAAGTGGGAGGCAAATGCAGTGCAGAGAGCCTGGGAGGGAAGACTGCAGTAGAATTAGCAAGTTCCTTACAGATTTTGAAAAGTTCAGCCGTGTTGTTGGTGGTCCCAGACATGAGGGCTTGCACACGAGCCCTCTTCTTGGAGCGGATGGAGAAACGATATTGCCTTTGGAGCAGGTGGCAGACCAGTTTGTTGGAGGATGTGCGTGAGGCCTGCCACTTCCACTCAGTAACTCTGCACTTGCATTCCAGAACGGCCATGCGACTATACTGATAATACCAAATCCTCCTACCCATTTCTGGAAACTACACTGAAGACTTGCTCACCTTAAACACTACTCACACGGCCATCCAAGCCTAGGTGGCTACTAATGGCCTCAGTCTGAATGACGAGAAGACAGAGCTCTTGTTGGTGGGGCCACCAGCAGTAATCAAGAAACTGAACTCATCATACTCGGCCTTCAACATTGACGGCCTCCAGATACCCGTCTCCTCCTTGGTGAAGAGCTTGGGCATCTATCTTGATGCCACACTCTCCCTGGCTCGCCAGGTTAAAGCCATCGCCTCCTCCACTGCCTACACCACTAAGCTAGTCAATGCTTCCAGACCATTCTTATCCCCTAAAAACTGCTTACTATTGCTAGAGCTCTCATTGGGTCGAAGCTGGATTACTGCAATGCTCTCGTTGATGGATCCTCCACACACAACATCTGCAAGTTGCAGGTGATCCAGATCAATGCCATTCATGCTGCCATTAACATTCCTAAACATTTTACAGGCCGGAAGAGATGCCCACTGGCTGCCAATCCAAGAATGAATCATCTTCAAGACATTATCAATCACATACATATGGCTATCTAACTCGGCGCCTCCTAACCTTTCTCAGATTTTTACGAAAGTCCAGTCATCCAAGCCAGTGAGACAGGCATACACACATCGGCTCATCCAACCAGTGTTCCACCGAGTTAAAGGTGGCTGTACAAGCTTCTGCGCCGTGGCAGCGCGTCAATGGAACTCTGCTTCACCCAGCCTGTGAGCCAAACAATCCTGTTGGGCCATCAGAAAAGCTTTAAAAACTTGACTGTTTGACTAAGGGCTTGAGAGTCAGCCTTACTATTTTTCTTGACATTCATGTGCCTGCAACTGTAACTGGCTGTAACAGCGCCTCAATGCCCCAGGGTTTGTGCACACTTTATGAATGTAAAATTAAATAACTAAAATGTAGTGTTCTTTTGATATATGAAATGGATTCTTGAATATTTAGTATTGTATATGTGCGCATATTGAAAAACATGTTTGGCTTAGTTTGGAGTCAAGTTTCCTTATTTACATCATGAGCAGAGATTATGTAACTAGGACACGATTTGTGCCTTCAAGTTTCAACTTTTTGATTGTTGGTCTTACTTCTGATTGTTTTGATTATATTGTCTGACTTCTGTGACAAGACTTTGTTTTCTAAGAGTGGTATACTGAGGTGATATGCCCCGAGACAGTGGGGTGATACTGTTGGTAACGGCTGCTGCCCAAGTTGAGGGCCCGAGTGACACCATGTGGGGAACCAGAATCCGCCTTCAGTGTTTCAGAATCAACACTGAAGACGGACTCCTGCTCCCGACAGGAGTCTTGCAGGACGGAATAACAGTACGTTTTTCCTTTTTCCTTTTGCATGCACTCACGGGTGCAAAAGGCGGTATGGGGGAGGGTGCAAGAACGGCACACGGCAAGGGGCACACAGTCATGGGGGAGCTCAGAACACAGGCTTATACTAAAGGATTCAGCCTGCATCCTGAACTCCCTGATTGGCTGGCGCCCCAACCCCTACGAGCTAAAACAAATTACTGTGTACAGAGCATTTTGTAACAAATCCTACTTTTTCATCTTTCACGTCTATTTTTATCTTTCTACTTGACAAGCAACCAAAGAGTTCTTTCAGTCTAGTTGTCTGACTTTGATTGCCTTACATATGCATTTCTTATTGTACCTTCTTTTTCCAAATCTGTCACCTATGACTTGCCCTGCAGCTGGGGCCCCATCGCTCCTGCTCTTTTCCCCTGCCTCCTTCATTTCTCCCCTGCTCCTCCCCCCTTTTGTCTTGTGATTTCTTGAAGCACTTGTGTATAGGCGTCATACAAATGTTAAATAAATAAAATAAAATGAAATAAATAGTTTGTGTATGAAATGCTGATAGAGTCCAGGAGGTGAATATATTGCAGAGGGTGGGGGAAACACGTGAGCCTTGGAGCACTCGGCATTAGATAGGACTAGTGGGCTACACGCTGTTCCCCAGCAAACTCTCTGTATGTTCTGTCAACAGGAAGGACGCTACCCAGGTCGTGGCTTTCGGTGAAAAGTTTGCAGCTGACGTTAGGTGGTGGCATAGGATTTTGTGGTCGACTAGGCCAAAGGTGGCCAAGAGGTCCAAGAGAATGAGGAGGGTTGGCTTTAACTCATCTCTGATTGCATCAAGCTGTTTTTTATTCGTCTAGCAGGGCCGATTCCATTCCATGGCCTGGTCGGAATCCTGATTGGCGCATTCCCAAGATGTGGTTGGTTTTTCCAGGTAGCACTGGATTCGAATGTAAGCCGCCGTGTCGAGGATTTTGGCTTCCTTCAGGCTAGCCAGGACTAAGCCTGTTGAAAAGGAGGCATTAATAAAGCTGGTGAGGAAGGGAGTTAGAGGTTCAGCGCAATACTTGATGCTGGCATGGCAAATATCCCCTGTACAACTGGAAGGTGTCAGGCTCTTGATGATGGCTGCAACCTCAGTTTCAGAAACACTGTAGACGAGAAATGCAGGGTGGTCCAAGGAAACGGGTAGACGGTAGTTTAGCGGATGCTGGTAGGGATAGGTTTTTGAGTAGAACCTGTTTGGCGTGGATTTTCGCATGCAGGGAGTTGATTTGGTATTGCATGGCTTTTTGGATGTTAGTACACCAAACTTTCTCTTTGGTGAAAGTTGGTGGTGGGGTGGCTGGGGCTTCCAGCTCTCTAAGTATAGTGAAAAGTTATTTTGTATTTGACATAGCATGTGCCAAGACCAGGGTTTCAATACTATACATGCTGTCAATAGGTGCCAAACTGTTTCCACTTCTGTAGAACAGTGCCTGCACATTATATCTTCGACCTCTTGGGCAGCTCTCTTCCACTTGTTAGTGTATTTTTAGATCTCAATATAATGAGTCTTAGTTGCAGTCTAAATCTCCTGAGCGATGGATTGGACCGTTTTATTAGGTAGCTTTTGGGTTTACATTGCAAAGTGAAAGTTCCTCCAAAAAATCGGGACAACAGCAGGGCGCACTAAAGACTGACCAAAGTCAGCAAAAAAATCTTTGTATAGATAATTTAATTGAAGTTATACAAAAACAATTTTTCATAAAAGGAATTTCCAAATATATGTTTTCATTTGAATTCAGTTAAGCTATTAAGTTATTGCATGTATACATTTTGATTGAATTACCATATATTTCGAAATTCCTTTTGAATTTTGAATTTTGAATTTGAGTATTCCATGAGCCCTATGTTGTTCTGGCTGCCGGTTGGCAATGTTTCTTAGTAATCTTGCAGAATCCCTAAGGCTGGTGCCAGTATCAGTGCAGGTCGCTCATCAGTAGGTTCTGGACATGGGATAACAATCCTCAGATATATTACGTATGCCTTGATAAAGACACGCTGGGGTTGAAACACGTGTCGGCTGACCACTTTCCTTTTACCATATGTCCACATCGGGGACAATAAAAACCACATGTGAAGACACAGCAACCTGCGTGAGATCCTTTTTATTTACAAAGGTCGAATATAATATCTTTTACTGCAAGGTAACCAGGACCTCTTACCAAATGAACCAAAAACAGGACTAAATCTCAAAGGAAAGAAAGTGGGCTTCAATCTCAAAGGTGCGAAGATATTGTCACAATCCATGCCCCTGACCCATGCCCCCGACCCCCTCAGGTATAACAGCCCCTGGCAGCAGTGGGGCTAAAGCCCTTCACACTGGCCCCAAGGGCCTTAAAACTCAATCAGAAACATACAAGGAGTCAGTCCTGGCGCCACTCAGCTTAAGGGTCTACCAAACACATCCCCTCCGTCCTGATTTCTGACCGAGGGATTCAGTTTGTGTCTAACTTCTGGAGGAAGAGTTGTGCAATTGCCCAAATCGATATTCGTCTGTCCACAAGTCACCATTCCCAAACTGATGGCCCAACGGAGCGGACGAATCAGACACTAGAGCAATACCTATGGTGCATGTTACATCAAGTGGAAGAAAGCTGGAAGGATGTGCTGTGGATAGCCAAATATGCCTACAACAACTCACTACACACCAGTACTGGACAGGGTCCATTCTATACCGTATACGGAAGGCACCCATGTACTTCCGAATTAGATACCCCCATTGCCTTGGAAATGCCCGCGGGGAAGACTTTACATACGACCATCACTTAAGCCTTCAAAATGGCAGCAGAACACTTGATCCAAGCCAAAGAAAGACAGAACAGATTCTCTGACCAACACTGAAGAAAAGCCCCAGACTACCAAGTCTGAGATGAAGTCTGGTTGGCGTCTCGGCACGTGCCCATAAGAGGAACTCGAACATTTCGTCCCAGATGTCTAGGGCCCTATACCATCAATGCTATTATAAATCCTGTGGCAGTAAAACTAGCTTACCACCAAATATGCAGATCCATCCCGTATTCCACGTGTCACTCTTAAAACCTGTTCAGCCTAGAACTCGGGTCAAAACACCACCAAATCCGGTACTGGTTAATGGAGAACCCGAATTTGAAGTCAAGGTCATCCTAGATTCTAAACTCACCAGGTCCAAGTTATATTACTTAGTGGACTGGAAGGGATATGGCCCTCAGGACAGGACATGGGAGCCTAGCGAGCACGTCCATGTGCCAAGCCTGGTAAGACGATTTCATCAGAACCATCCAACCAAACCAGGGCCAGACGGAGGAAATACCTTGAGAGGGGCCTTAAGGAGGAGTGCTGTCACGATCCATGCCCCTGACCTCCTCAGGTATAACAGCCCCCCTGGAAGCAGCCAGAACACTTACCGGTGAAGTAACCGGACTTGAATCCATCCTGCACTTTGATTACCTCGCCCATCTCTGGAGTTCGCCGCAACTTGCAAAGGTAAAGAAACAAGGACAGCATTAATAACATTTCTCACCTGGGCAAGCAGCAAGTCCCGGCAGCACCCTGTGCTTCTCTTACCTCACCCATCTCCGGGTTTCACCGCAAACTGCAAGGGAGAAGGAACAAGGTCAGCATTAACAAAGCACTTACCTAGGCAAGCAGCGCTTCAATCGCTCATCACTCCGGAACATCACTGCAACCTGTACACAGAAGAGAAGAGAACACAGGTTAGCAATTAACACCAATAAACAGCGCAGCGCTCCGCGCGTCAATAACTCACTGTGGTCTTCACCATCGGCGCGGCAAATCAGAGATTGCAACCATCCCTGTGAAAACAAAAAGAGACATTGTTAGGGAACAGCGTAGTGGAGCAAGACACCGAGAAGACAGAGAAAACAGAGGGAAAGAAAGAGATGGAATAAAAACAGAAAAGACATTATACCTCACCTGGAAGACAGCAAGCAGAGTCGGAGTCACAGCCGGTCTGGACCCGACATGAGGGCACACGGACCAGTGAAGCAACTAGGTCCACGGAACGCCCGCACCAACCACATGCCCCTGCACAGAGACGCAGGACGGAGAGTTCAACGCACAAAAACCTAAGGTGAGCAATAACCCCAAGGGAGGGGATTTGGACCAGAGGGAAGTGGGAGTCCACCCATCACAGAACCAGTACCTTAACCCTCCATTTTCCTGTTGTAGGCGTTACCCAATGTCTGGCCCACAACCAAGCAGAGAGGGGTCCGGGTTAGCGCTTTGATCTCCATCCAGTATCGTGTGGCGCCCACGTGGATACCAGGTGAGCGTAACAGATATGCGCAATGTATTTCAGCAAGAAAAAGAAAGACATGTGGCTGACAATACTGTTTTACTGAATCCATGGAGAACTGCACTTTTACTTAAAGATACAGATAACAGTGTGTACATTATCTTCAATGTAATACCAGATTGAGCTCCAGTCATCTCAGGTGAAACCGAGCTCATTCCAATTATAAGAAATAAAAGGAAATGCTTTTTCCTCATCCAAATGACAGTATGCTAAGAGAAGTGCCTACTAGACTTTCAGAGTTTGAACATGGTTTTCTCACATCTGCCCTATACATGTGGGCAATCCACAAGTGATACTCATGTATTTTGCTACTGTGAGATTAAAGAAGTACATTACACATAGATATAAGGCCCAGGTGCCTCATAAAATGTAATGTAAAATGTATTGTGTGTGAGTTTAAAAGCCATTGTTTGCAGAAATGTACATGCAGCCGGTTGTTCCTCCTAAAGATGAAACTGAACTTCCCAGACCTTTCCTCTTCTGATCCTGGAGAGGGAGGTCTGGTTGTCAACCATCAATCAGGGCCATTGCTTAAAAATATTTAAAGAAATACACTGCCTATATTTAAACCACAGTGGAAACAGATAAGGCCATGCCTGTTCTTTCAGCAGAAAAGACCTTGAGGTCACAATTCCCATAAAATGTTCAATTAGAGTTGCACCCAGGGCCATTACAGGCCATGAAGGGAGAAGCGAAGATAAACATGAGCCAGCCTCTGGTTGATCACATGCTCAAGGGAAAATAAAAACTGAAAACCAATAAAGAAAAAACTGGAGTTTAGTTAATAGAAAAATACATTTTATTGCATAAAAGGTGCAGCGTATATGCCACAACGATCATTCCAGACTTTAATTAAAGGTGACAGTAACCCCCTTTGAACCATGCTAACACATTTTTGTGTGATAAACATAACAAAAGGTATTAGTGAAAATTTGATTTAGGCCTTCCCTTGATTCAGAGAGATTTGAAAGTTGCTGTGAGGGTGAAGGGTAAAATTAACATGGGAACTATGATGTGGCATATTTTTCACTATTATGGCTCCTGAGTAAATGAAGAAAAACCGTATCTCTGCTTAGGAAGGATGTGCCGACTTCAGATTAGCATCATCTGATTTACCTTAAAATGTAGTTCTTAAAAATATATCCATAGGGGCGCTGTTGCGCCGAAACAAGATGGCCGCCTGAGTGAGGAGCTCCGGACAACGAGGGCACGTATTTGCAGATTCGTCACCAATAATACAGCTGTGCCGATCCATATTGCTGCAGCCGCGATGTAAACTTGCTCCCCGCGGCCGCCCCGACTCTGGAGCTCGTGGGCCTTCTGCAGGCCGAGCTATCGCTGTTGGAAGCGCAGCGCCGGAGACGCCTACCCCGTCCCGGACGAGGCCCCGGGGAGTGCCGGCTCCCGCTTCCACCCGGCACCCCGGCGTATGCGGCCTGAGTGGGGGAGGGGCGGCGGGACTCCGGTGTGAGTCGGAGTGCTCTGCGGCCGCCGAACTGACTGACGGCTTGAGGATCGCCCTGCGCTGCGGTGTGCGGGCGGCGGGGGCCCTGGATTCGCGGGCGCCTCCGCTCTGAGGTTAGCTCCCAGGCGCCCCTGGAACTGCCGCGACCACCTTGCTGGCACACATACCCCCCAACGGTGTGCTCCAACGGAGATCCTAACGAGGTGAGGAGCTCGCCTGGCCGAGGGTTGATGGGCACCCCCCCCCCTGGGTTGACCCCCGCTGATGTTCCCTGGTTCTCCCTCCCCCCCTAATCGGTGGAGGCCCGTCGGAGCTGCTGCGGGGTGGTTGCCTCCAGTCGATACCGCCCGCGGCGCCCTGGAGGGGGGCCCCGCTGGGATCTGTGGTTCCCTTTTCAACCCCAATAAACCCCACAGTGCACCGGACTCCTCCCGGCACATCGGAGGGAGCGCCTTCTGACTGGGGAGACTGCGGGGTGCCCAGGCGGGCCGGTGCCTCCGTTGATTCCGGGGGCTGCCCCCCCCCACCAACTAACCACGTCGACTGAGGAGCCCTCCATCCCTCCTTCAATAAAACAGAACCTGCTGGGAGTTAGCGAAGGCAACATAATCCTCAATCCAAATTGACTCCCACGCCTCGCCCTGCGAACCCGCCCTGTGAGCCCCGATAGCACTGGACTTCATACCTGCTATACACAAAACACGGGCACTGGAGGTGAGGAGAACCCGGTTTTGAACTTTTGGGCCTGCTTTACACGCTCCGGGTCTTAGGACTGCGGCACCGACAATTGCATTTCTACGAGCATCAACACCAGCCCACTGACTCAGGAGCCGCCCCCCTACTACTCAGATACCCCTCTGGTCAATTTATCTGCTTCCCTCCAAGATCCTGGGCCCCCAACCCAGCCTCCAGCATGACAAAAGGAGCCGGCACTGGGAAGAAACAAAGCTCGCTGAACATGTTTACAAAAACACCGTCCAAACCTCCCCCAGATGACCCTGAGGAGCTTTCGCCCGTCCCTGCCCCATCGACTTCCGACGACTCGCAGAAGATGCTTGAATACATACGTGATGGCTTTACTACACTTCACACTAAGCTGGACGACATGAACGGGACCATCTCCTCCATTAAAGCCCACATTGAGAAAACAGACGGGCGAGTCGCGGAGGTCGAGACTCGACTGGGGGCTGCAGAGGATGACCAGGGCTCTTTACGCGCTGCGGTCTCTACGCTCACCAACCGAGTATCGGTGATAGAGAAGAAGAATGATGACCTCGAATCCCGATCGAGGCGAAATAACCTGCACATTGTCGGAATACCAGAGGACAACATTACAGAACCCATGGAAGACTACATCGAAAGGATCCTCATGACACTCCTGGATTCCCCTAAGCTCTCCCCACAGTTTGCGGTCGAGAGAGCACACCGTTCCTTGACCGCGAAACCCCGACCAGGTGCACCCCCTCGGCCCATTATAGCCAGGATCTTAAATTTTCGTGACCGGGATGCACTCCTTCGAGCGGCCAGGGTCAAGGGTGAACTTATACTTGGAGCGGCCAGAATCCACATATATCCAGACTACTCGGTGGCAGTGCAGCGTGAACGCCAAACGTTTGCGGCTGTGAAGAAGAGACTCCGAGACTTGGGAGTCAAGTACTCCATGCTGTTCCCTGCAAAATTGCGAATTGAACACTCCAACAAAACTTTTTTTTTCACGATCCCAGAGGAAGCTTCGAAATTCCTTGATGAACACTATCAGGGCTGATCACCAGTCACCGCCATTCTAATCCATAATGTGACCTAAGATGATGGCCCTGGTTGAGTTGGACAGAACTCAGCATTATTCACGCTGGTTGTAGCAATTCAAAAAGTTATCGTATGTTTGGTTTGTTTTTCTTATCATATTGATCCTTTTGGATTTGACCCCTTGGTTGGGGTATTGATACTATATGAGTGTTTTCAGATTTCAAAATACATTTGGGCTTCCTGTCCATTTGCAGGGGCCGGGAAGGTTGTGACTACGGGTGGTAATGCCTGGCACCTATGATAATGCATCGACATGGTATGGCAGCCCCCTCATGTCTGGACCGTGAAAGTGTACGTGTACACTGCAAACTGAATACACCAAAGACTCCGGCTGTATTTGTACTATCCTCACCCTCTTCAGTCCGTTGCGCCATTGCTCGGTTAGCCAACAGGCCCCCAGGCGCTGATGCCGAGAAGTTTGTTGTTGTCATGGATGGGTTTGGGTATCATTCCTCAAGTTGGGGGAGGGATGTGGGTGGGAAAAGGTGGGAGGGGCAGTTATGTTAAAAAAGTTTTGGCAACCACTAGAGAGACCACACGGGACACGCTATTGCAACACAGAATCACAGATGGTATGGGACGCGGACTTAGCCCGCCATGGACTGATCCATCTCAAATTTATATCAAAAAACCCACACGACCCCTCTATACTAATGGCGGATAGAAACTTAACCTTTATGAGTTGGAATGTCAGGGGTCTGGGTAACCACAAAAAGATGCGGCAGATACAACTTTACGCAGAACGCCATGGTACACAAATCCTATGTTTACAAGAAACCCATGCATGCTCTGAACAGTGCGAGAGGTTCGCCAGACAGTGGGGACCCCAAAGGTATTACACAGTCTATTCTACTCAAAGCAGAGGTACCCTCATTTTAATTCACAGAAGCATTAAATTCAGCTGCTCTCAATCACTTGTGGACCCTTGTGGTAGATACGTACTTGTCGTGGGTAAATTGCAGAATCAAGAGGTAGCTATCCTGAATATATATGGGCCCAATGTTGACGACCCGGAATTCTATCTTCACCTAGCCTCGATCCTCGAGAGTTACCCTCAGATCCCAATAATATGGGGCGGTGATTTCAACACGATTCTGGACGTCACCCTAGACAGGTCGGGCTCCAGACCCCGTCAGCTCTCAAGGGCAGCTTGCACGATCCTTACAACTCTCCCCCGATTGGCGGTGGTCGACGCCTGGCGTTTAATGTACCCCCTTTCCCGCAGTTATACCTTCTATTCCTCTGTCCACGACTCACACTCCAGGATAGATAGATGGTTGTTATCTGACATACTAATTAGGTCCCTGTCCAATCAGTCGATCCTTCCTAGAACTCTATCCGATCATTCCCCGGTGATCATCTCCCTGAATTGGGGGCATGATCTTGAAAAATCAAGGCAATGGAAAATGAGACCCCATGCCCTCCTAGACCACACCTTTGCTTCAGAGCTCGAGTTATCCATTGAGGAGTACTTTGAGTTCAACACAGACTCAGTACCCTCTAGAGCCACCCTCTGGGAAGCATTTAAAGCCTATATCAGGGGTATCGCCATATCTAAAGGAGGTGGCATCTTGAAAAACATCCGGGAGGATATCGCTAACAGCGAGTCGACCCTCGTTAGCCTTGAATCCCAATACTCTAACGATCACTCCCCTCACACACTGGCATCACTGAGTCGTGAATTGGCCAGATTCCGTAATCTTGCTGAGCGAGAAGTTAAATTCCTTGATGACCCTCGGGCGGTTAGACGTTATGGGGAGGGAGAGCGGCCAGGCCGTGTGCTGGCCAGGCTGCTTCGTCATGAGTTTGGTGCCCCCAACATTCCGGCGATAGAGAGACCGGATGGTACGTTAGCCACGTCCTCGCATGACATCAACACGGAGTTTCTCACATTCTATACGTCCCTATACTCGAAGGCTGATGGGCCCCAAGTTTCGGAAATTGACTCCTATTTGGAAGGACTCCCACTCACTACCCTTTCCATGGACGCTGCTGTATCTCTGGACAGGCCCTTCACCACTGAGGAGCTGTCTGAGGCCATCGAAGCACTCGCTGCAGGAAAGGCCCCCGGTCCGGATGGTCTGCCTATGGACTTTTATAAGCGTTACAAATCTAATCTGGTGCCACAATTACTCGCTCTATGGGAGGAGGCATGTGAAGTGGGTACACTTCCCCCCTCGCTCCGCGAGGCCATGATAACGGTCCTTCTCAAGCCTGGTAAACCTCCCACCCGGTGTGGCTCGTACCGTCCCCTATCACTGATAAATTGTGATATTAAAATTTTTGCTAAACTGTTGGCTAACCGCCTTGCCCCATTCATGCCCGATATCATACACCCCGATCAGTCGGGATTTGTCCCCGGTAGATCCACAGCCCTAAACCTTAGGCGATTTTTTAATGTGGTTAGTAGGATCAATCCAAAAACACAAGCTGTGGCGGCCACTCTAGACATGCAGAAGGCATTTGACTCGGTGTCTTGGGAGTATCTATGGCGAGTCATGGAAAAATGTAAGTTCGGCCCCAACTTCCGATCCTGGGTCAGACTACTCTATACCAATCCAGTGGCAAGAGTCCGCACCGAAGACAGATGTTCCACCCTTTTTCAGATAGCCAGAGGTACGCGACAGGGGTGCCCCTTCTCCCCGTTAATCTTTGCAATAGCAATTGAACCCTTTGCTGACATGATGCGCCAATCACACTCTCATAGGGGCCTACGTTCAGCAGGACAAGCTGACATTGTCTCGTTATACGCTGACGATGCCTTACTTTACATCCGTTCCCCGGAAATAAACCTCGCTCCAATCCTAAACGACGTGACCCGCTTTGGGCACATATCTGATCTTAAGGTTAACTGCTCTAAATCGACCTTATTTCCACTTACTGACAATACACCACCACTCGCTGACCTGATGGGCTTTACTTGGTCCCAATCCACCTTCACCTACCTGGGAATATCGGTCTCCCGTCAAGTTGAGAAACTACGCAACGATAACTACCAAAATTATCTAGCCAACTGACCACCAAAGCCGCAAGCTGGACCAGACTCCCCATTTCCCTAGCTGGCAGAATAGGAATACTAAAGATGGTCGTACTGCCCCAACTCCTATACCGCTTTGCAAACATTCCACTCTGGCCGGGTGATGGATTCTTTAAGACACTACGCAGTGTTACTAACAAATTCCTCTGGCACTCCGGTGCAGTCCGGCTTAAACTGAACACTCTCACCGCTCCCAAGGAACTGGGAGGATTCGATGCCCCCGATTTTCTCAGATATTGGATGGTGGCGCAATCCCAGTTTGCCTCATACTGGTTTAATACAACGAACCCCCCTCCTCATGTCCGTCTTGAAAAACTAAAGGTTAGCGAACGAACTATTGGGTCCCTCATTCTCAAACCAGCCCCGCCGGACCCGGACTCCCCTGATCCAGTGATTAGCACGTCGCTTGCTCTTAGCAAAATATGGACAGTGGTTGTGACCCCCAATCCTTTTCACGGTGACCTCCCACTCTGGAACTTCCTCCCTGGAGTACCTTATATTCCCCAATCCATTGTAGCCCGATGGACGGGGGCAGGCTTCTTAAGTATCCGGGATATCTTTGACCGTGGTAGTTTCCTGGAGTGGTCGGACCTCCCCCCTGAGCTTAAGCGTAAACCATCAGCTTGGTTACAATTCTCCTCATTACGGAAAAATCTAAAGACCAAATTTCCCGAATTTCCTGCAGTTCCGCCAGATGACCCTATAATAGCTGAACTCTGCGACTCCGACTCCTTCAGGGGGAAAATATCTAGACTATATAATCTACTGCAGACCAGGGCCGTCCCCTCTTTTGTTATACTTAGAGCTAAATGGGAGAAAGATCTGGGAGTACAGATTTCGGACGAACATTGGGCCCGTATGTGTGCACGAACCCACGAGGTCTCGTACAACTCCAGGTTCAAACTACTACAATTCAAGGTACTACACAGGTATCATCACACTCCAACTAAACTGCATTGCATGTTCCATGAGACCTCGCCTAATTGTCCCAGATGTGGCGCAGACCAGGCTAATTATATTCATATGCTTTGGGAGTGTCCACACCTGACACAGTATTGGCAGTACATATGCTCCACTATATCAGACATACTAGACTGCACCATAGACCCTTCCCCAATGCGATGCCTCTTTCACGATTTTCCAAAACTGCAGCGCGATTCTAAGAAATTTGCAGGCCTCTGTATGTTGCTCGCAGTCCGCGGTATACTTCTATGCTGGCTTCGCCCCTATGCACCTACGCACGCACAATGGCTCCGGGCAGTTACCTGGGCACACGACACTGAGGAGGCATGGGGGGCTACACAACACCCCCACTCAAGGCCAAGGGATATATGGTGCAGATTCCGTGACTACCTGTCAGCCCGTTCCTCAGACTCGGAGGCCTCAACTCCGGCCCACTCCCCTCATTAAACCTAGGTGGGATACACTTTCTCTCCCACTCGAATTATAATGCTCTCTCTATTATAAGCTTGTTAAGTTCTGAGTTGCTATAAATACTGCACTGTACAGTGAAACCGTTGTATCTGAGATTCGCAAATTAATGTTACGTTATGCATTTGCTGACCTGTGAGTCTATGTGTGTTGTCAAGTCTAATAAACAAAGTTTTAAAAAAAAATATATATATCCATACATATAAAGATATGAAAAATTAGGATACTTGCCATGTTGGTAGATTTTCAGAGTCTACACAGGCCAAGCCCACATGTCAGTTTGGGATGACAGAGCTTTCTCCTCCCACGGCTTTTCTAGCTCACACCCCTCATCTCCTTGTCCTATTAGTACACAGGTGGGAGATGGGTAGAGAAAACAAACCAATCCCTTTTTCGGGAATCATGACACGTTTGCAATGTCATTTGCCCTATAAGTAAACCAGTTTGCATTAAAACTGGGCTTTTTCCACTTGTTCTGGGAGGTAACCTGCGGGTGAACTCTTGCGAGAAGCATCTGAGCAGAGAAGCCCCACATCTTGCATTGGAAACAGGGACCAGGAGACATAGACGCTGACTGGCACCCCTTGGAGGAGCCAGAGGGACTATCCTGGACTGACACACTTGCTGTCCTAGAGGTGCCCTGCTGTTCCCTGATGCTCATTACAAGGCCTCTCCTGTAAGTAAAACCATCCAAAAAGCCATAGATTGTGTAGGCCTGTAATTAATTTTCAAGTACTGTTTTAGTTAGTTCCCCATAGCAAAATATCCTGTTTGTCTGTGTAGATCCTTAGCGTATTTAATTCAAGTAAATCTATTAATTCCCCTATAGAAATCACAGGATGTGTTTTGTTGGCATTCAAACCTAACAAGCTCTTCCCAGTGTGTTTTGTGCCTGTATAGACATAAAGATTTGCCAATAGAATTAATCACAAACCCCATTTCCACATGAGTGTGCAGGGTGCAAAAACGAAATTGCCCCTTTGTTCCCAAATGAAAATTAATTTTCCCATTGCTTTTTTTTCCCTCATACTGCACCTGTGGTAATAAGTAAAACACGGTTTTGCCCCTTGAATCCCTTTTTACAAAAAGTGCCTTTTATCAGAATCCCAAAACGATGTTCCCATTGTGTTCCCACTCTCTGCCTCTGGGCTTCTATTTAGAGGGGTCCAGTCTAATTGATGTTTGGACGGTGATGGTTGCTTGGAGAAAAAGTATTATAGCCAAATCAGCAATCGCTGTGTGTTTTGAATTGTTCTTTTTCTGTTTTGGTGGGTGATTTGAAAAGAAAGCTTTGGGGAATTGTGACTGCATATCTCAGTATTATCTCTGTGTCGGTGCCATTACGGAAGTCAGTTTTGTTCTTGTGTTGCCACAGCATTGGTGGCTGATGTTAGCCTGTTTGTCAAATTTGTTTTAAATAAAATAATCTATATTCTTACTACACGCCGGCCTGGTTCCTAGTCCATTGTGGCACTGGGTATTTGTTTGGGTTGAATGCAAGATGGGTTGGAGGCCTTACCAAAGTGAACCTTGATGAACAATAGTGAGTTATTGTGCGCCACATTCTTTGGGGGGAAAGGGACTCCCTGAGTTGAGTGTGACCACGTAATAAACCGCAACAGTATGTAAAGCAGAAGGACTTGCAGGATATCCAGAAAGAAACCCTATCTCTCATAGAACAAACGTGCACAAATGCGTACAGAAAATGTCACAAAGCTAACGTGGATTGCAGCAATTGAAAAACCAGTGAAAGTGCACGAAGAAGAAAACTATGAACTATGGGGGTCCTTACAAGTTGGGTAAGGAGACCGGTGCTGGTAATCCCTTACCACCCAATTCCGAGGTCCCTTAGCGGGAGCCTCAAAGAACGTGTGGTCTGACCACAGGTCCTTTACGTGCCCCGCTAAGGGACCAGGGCGCTAATAACGGTACCGCAAATGGTTGGTTCAATGGGGATTTACCGGTCCCTCCAGGGTCGGACTGCACCGGTAAATCCCCATTGAACCAGACCGGTGCCGGACCCAGTATTGGAGGCTCCCATGGCGCAAATAGCGCCATGGCTACCTCCAATCTCGGAATGAGGCCCAATGTTTTTACAGAGTAGGAACTGTTTCAGTGGTATCAAACCAATGTTGTAACAGAACTATACTAATCCCAGATCTCCGGAAAGGCACTGCAGCTCTGATGGATTATTACTGGTTCTGCGGCCGGACGGGTACTTGCACCTCCCGCCTTGTTGGAGGGGCTATTGTTCGCTAGCAACGCTGCATTCGGCCCTGCTGGTGGTACCAGAAAAACACCTGAAGGTGGGGATCCTTGCCCGATGGAGAGCCCACAGTGTCCCTGACCATAGAGGTGCAGCACATAATGCCACCCCAGACTTTCGCATCCTCCCCAAGAAATAACGTTATAACCAGCTGCGAAGAAAGAAGAGATCCTCAAAAGAGATCTATCAAATGATCTATCTCAAGACTAATCCGACCTGCTTGCACAAATACCTGATGAATACAAGCTTTTAAATTCAGCAGAGATATTTTTTGCATCCGTAATTCCCGGCATCCAGACACGAGCAAATGCAAAATGGCTCCAGATCATCAGATGGGAGCTGATCCAGTTCGCTAATGATACCGAATAGGGGTGCAATGTCATAATAGTGGAACTAAGAGCCATGCGACTAATGACAATGCAAAACCGCTACGTATTGGATCTCCTGACAGCCATGGAAGGTGTGTTGGAAAAAAGATTTCATGTTGCATATTCGTATCTTCTGAAGACGCTGAGAATGGGACATTGTCATACGTCATTGCAGCAGTGCCTGAATAAGGGTTGAAAATGAAAAAAGAAGCTGGAGTTCAACAAGAATACTGGTTCACCATGGCCTTTAGCTGGGTCCCATCATGGATTGGAGCATTGGTGAAAATGTTGGTCCCCATCATCGTGGTTATCCTGGTGATCCTCTGCACATGCCAATTGGGCCTCCGGTGTTGTGCCAAAACTATGCCTAATAGCACAATGATGATGGTTAGTATTGGGAATACTAAATTACCTCGTGATACAAAGGATGTAGAGATGCAGACTGATCAAATGACCGCCCTGTTCACCATATGGTCCCAATTCCTATTGGAGATATAGTTGATAACTTATACCACACAACCATCGTTCCTCCCCCTGATCCTGAAAATTATAAGGAAGAATGGGTGGATCCGGCGGGCAGTGGACGGTGCATCTACATGACATGTACACCTGAGGAGTATGCACACAGGCGAGAGAGTTTACAAAACATGTGCAGAGACTCAATGCCAATTAAGGGTACGCCCACATGAGATGAGGAAGTAAGGCATGCAAATGAGCATAAATATGGCGGTAGAGAATTTGTTACTGTAGAAGTAATGAAAGGGGGGAATGTTTGGATGGAAATGAGTATATCCCACCCCCGCGAGGCGCTTTCAGGTCAGGTGAACCCCATATGAAGTGATGTAGTGTATAAGGGGAGAGAAAACCGCACTATTAAACACAATGTAGAAGCAATGTAGTGCCAACAGTAGATGTGCTGCACTAGAAAACATATAGAACAAAACTCCATTTTGTAGTAGGCCATGAAGCACAGGCTTGTATGATCGCGCTGCAGCCGCCAAACTCCATGAACTCAGTTCACTATGCCCTACCTCATTAAGACAACATGAATTCGCACAGCCAGTTCTCACGGAACATCACTTCCCTCTTGTCCCTCTACGGTTGCAAACATTTAGTATCTTTCAGAGGAATGTGCCCTGCAAGAGTGTGAGACAACACCAGGTTCCGTGAAGCATCCATTCGTCTCCACTAAACTGCCAATAGGCCTCCAACCCTAACCAAGTCAGTCTGGAGCCAGCCCAACACCAGTGACCCGACCCCTACACCTTTGCATTCCACGATAAGCAAGCAACCCTCCTGTCCCAACACAAATCAAGGGTCCATAAAAGATCTAAGTATGCACAACTGTATTTCCTCCACCATAAAATACAGCCTTTGTAACACAAGGTACATGGAGGGATACATTAATGATCAAAACCCAGGGTGGAGACCTTGAGTGCAGGAAGCACGGTATCAATGAATCCCTGAATGTGTGGGTCAGCATGACTGTATTTTATCCTGCCTTCTCCCGGCACAATTTCTCATGCCGCCCAGGTTCATGCCACAATGATGGAATTAGGAGCCTAGCATGTTAGTTTAGATGTAACTTTGTATTGTACGAGCAACCTGACCTTCACCCAAGACTGAGATGAGCCCAGCTGACCCACGTGGATTCTGATTGACGGCAACAGAACTAACCAACTCTAGCCTTGCATCCCCTATGGAGAAGGCCCATCTATAGGGTTCTGCCAATCGGTCATACCAGTTCCTACTATATGTAATGACGCCGCATCAACATTTAAGCTTCAGCTTTTCGTTAGATTAACCAGAGCGATCTCGAGCAACAGAGTCCTTTGCTGATATTTTGTATTCTATACAATTATACCTTTTTATCCTTGCAAGGCTATCTCCTGGCCTATTTCCCTAGAGGATTGTCTTTATTCTGGAGTGTGCGTAAATAGGAACTTGCCTTCACTATCTACATCTGCCCAGATTTTACTTCCTTGTATAGTGGTGGGTACCCTCTAGGTGTTACTTCCTTCAGAAAACAGATAAGGGTTCTTACCCTGTTCCTTGGTGTAGGCAGAGAGGATATTGGAATAGAAGTGTGTATGATTTATCTGGGCCTTCTTGCTCTCTTTGGGGTTTGGTTCCACTGATCTACTGGGGAGATGTTTTTGACTAAGTGAATAGTCTTTCCGTGGGTGATCTAAACTTCCCTCTAAACAGAGTAATAATACCTCAGTGAAAGAAGGTGAGGGTAAAGTGGACAGATATGTTTCTCCCAAGGGATTGTACTCTTTCTCTTTCTCTCCTCCAGCGGTTATGGGATTAACTTCTCGGGAATGAGTTAAGGCTGACTGTGTTCTTAGAAGATGTACAGTCTTCGGTCTTTACAGGACAGAAAACATCCCAAGAAGGTAGGGAGGTGGAAAAACATTTATCTTCCCTCTCAGGTGTTCTGGCTAAAGGTGGCTGGGATAGTTCTCCTGGTTGTTCAGAAGTTCTGACCTTCTCAGAGCATACAGAGGTATTCTCATCTCTACCAGATCTCCTAATTGTGTTAGGTTGCTTGTTCTCTGGGGAGGATAAAGGTGTGACACGGTTTTTGGGAGCATCAGCATCTTCTGTTTTCAAGGCGAGCGGGATCTCCTGTGATATTGGAGTATCAGGAGCTCTTCTCTCTTCCTCTAATAGTCTTGAATCTGTCTGATAGTGACTGGACTAAGAAAGCAAATTGAGTCAAAGCTACATATCCCTTATAGCGCAAGGTAGTAGTTGACACACGTCTACATTTCAAGAATGTCGCGCATAGCCTGAAGGCGCTTACAATTTACGAATGGTATGTTGGCACTTCTTTCTGTTCTTCTGTACCTAATTTTAGGCTTACCCCGTCATAGGGACACACACATTTACCCACTGTTTTTTATGTTGTTTTTAGATGAGGGTTTGACTCGCGACTTACCGGCCTACACTACTCTACTCCGGTGCCTACAAGGATTATGAGTCCTGATGAACGTTCGGAACTGCTCTATGAATTATGATATTTAATCTCTTTATATTAGAACTAAACTTTCCGAACTAGAAACACCAAATACAGTGTCGACATTTATGACATGGGCTATGTATTAATTCATGGTTCATCAAACCTTCATGCATTTAGCCTTGTGAAACAATCTTTTGGAATCTAGATCATTCACATACAGTCATAATTGTTGATATGTTTTATGTATGGGTCAATAGTCCATCAAGACTATCTGTATTGAACACTGGAAATCCTTTGAATATACACAGATGATTATGTCCTGTTTTCTGTTTTTATGTCACCATTTTGTAAACTTTTTAGAATACATTTTGTTTTAACCAGATGTGTGTTCTAAACATATCACACTAGCCTAAAGAACTGTGTCAACTACTACCTAGCGCTATAAGGGAGAGGTAGCTTTGACTCAATTTGCTTTCTTAGTTCTGGTACACCCTCACAAGTCAGGCCCCCCCGTAACCAAAAAATAGGGATACATAGCCCTTGCTCTTTATGATAGTGACTGGAGTCAGAGGTTTTCTCTGCCTCCATCTTTGAGTCACACAAAAGTATTTCTTCGGCTCACCTCCCCTCAGACTGCTTCCCTGGGTTCTCTCCATCTCCCTTCCTAATGCCAGACTGGGACAAGGGTTCCCATGGGGTTTCATCCACCAAGAGTCTTACCCTTTTAATCCGTACCGGATTGTACAACAAATTCAAAAGGGCCATTTTTATTTCCTACCCAATGGATAAAAGAGACAACACCTTTGTCCTCCCCTTTCATCTCGGGGCATAAAATACATTACTGCGCAGGCAGGGATCTCTACCTAAAGCTCTAGGGAGACGATTATTTTATCCCTACTGAGAATTTGGTATTTGTGGGGAAAGAAAAGTTTATAAGTGTTACCCTCCACATTCTTCCTAGTGGGGAAAATGGCTTGGGAGGTCAAGGGGAGAAACCAGACTCCTGCTCTTTGGCCCAGGTGGTGAAGGGGCTCTTTTATCTTTCTGCAGGTCCCAGCCCACTGGTAGAAAAAAGGACCTGTCTAGGAGCCTCATCAGGGGTTGGGTGGAGTGGTAAAAATACACCGGTAACGCTGTATCAAATGTGTCAAATGAGTCCGATCCAACCCCTGACATCATATATGACGGGTCAGAAATGAAAGTCGGACACAAGTCATTCATATTCTCAAGTAAAGACATTTATTAAAACAAAAATACATTACTGCTCCACCCAATCCCACGTTTGGGTGGAAAGTGGGAGGTTTACCTCCAGTTTTTTGCTGAAGGTAAAAGCATCCCCTTTCTTTTCATTTTCAGCACTATTACCGCCAACGGTAATAGTGCCAAAAAGCCCCATAGAGTCCTATGGACTCTGAATAAATGGGGACTAACAGAAGCACTGCAACTCAGGATCGGGCACAAATTGCACCAGACCAAGTTGCGGTAACGCTATTAGCGTTGTGCGGTATCCCGCTGCATTTACCGCTGGAATACTAACCAACTTGTGATGAGGCCATAGATCTCTCCCCAGGCACAAGGGTAATGGAACAGGAACCTATCTTGGTCTTTTGGGTGTATATTTCACCTGAGCAATAGGTGATGTAAATCCACTGTTTCCCAGATGTAACAAGTGGTGGGCTAACGTCTGCTCTACTTATGTGGGATCCCCAGCTTGTGTCAAATGAGTCCGATCCCACTTCTGACACCATATATGTGGGGTCAAAAATGAAAGTCGGACACAAGGCATTCATATTCTCAAGTAAAGACATTTATTAAAACAAAAATGGGTTGGGAAACTACCTAACTGGCTCTGTTCTAAAAGGAATTTCCCTACCTAAAAATCAAAACTAAGGATCAGTCCATATCAGGAAGTCTGAAACTGAAAAACTGTCCTTGTGTCCAAAACGTCCTATCCTGACACTGACACTAGAACAAAAAGATAAAGGGTGCAAGGAAATGTCTTTTTCTGGATATTAGCAAAAATTGTTCAAAACCAAAATGTAATAATGACTCCGACAAATATGTTCTCTAAAGTAGACTCTTGGATCCAGAGAGTAGTTCCCTTGCCATGGTTTCTTATATAAGATGGCAAAAGTTCCACTTTAATTAACAGTTCTGTTGTTTTACAGCAGTCTTTCTGTAAGATTTCCTTTAACTCTGTAGATTGTCTGGTCAACTCCCCTGCCAGGAATCTTTATTCAATTTCATCCAACTGGTATATACAACTGCCAGGATTTCTTTTATAGTTGTTTCAATCAATCTCTACCACCTGGTATGTTCTCCTGCCAGGAATTCTTTTAACTTTGCAAATCACCTCGGATACACTGCGGCCAGGGATTTTACCTAACTTCAACTGCCTGGTGTAATCGTCTGCAAGGACTTCTCTTAATTGATTCACAGTTCTTCAGTTATACCATAATGGCCTATACCATGAGGTACTTGGTATACTGGCCTGTAGTAACACTTGTTCAAACTTCTCCCACACAATGGCATCTCATGCACCTGTATTGTGTTGAGTTTTTCTTTGTACTGTGTCTTCTCTGCATACAAACATTCTTTTATTGGGTTTTGCAATAGTACTATGTCTTGAGTGTATTCAAACATGCTACCTTTGTTGAATTCTTTGAAGGAACTTGGGGTTGGTCACCCTAGGTTACCTGTGGGCAACCAGACGTGGACTCCCTGCTCACTGTGCTTAGAGAGGCCCAGCTTCACCTCACTGATGATGCCCAACAAGGCTGAAACACGTGTATGGGTTGCTGGTGGTACTCTTGTTCAGAGAGGAATTGCCATAGCATTTCGGTGCTGGCTGCCCATGTGGGCGGGACAAAGACTGATATGCAAATGAATATTTCCCATCTGTGAAAGGTACAGTGAGCAAAAAGCAGATGGCTGCGAACTCTCAATGTGGTTAACAACCAATGAACAGGTTATCATGCCTTGTTCTTCCGAGAGAGGGGCGTCTGCTACCTTTGTTGAATTCTTTGAAGGAACTTGGGGTTTGTCACCCTAGGTTACCTGGGGTCAACCAGACGTGGACTCCCTGCTCACTGTGCTTAGAGAGGCTCAGCTTCACCTCACTGATGATGCCCAACAAGGCTGAAACACGTGTATGGGGTTGTTGGTTGTACTCTTGTTCAGAGAGGAATTGCCATAGTATTTCGGTCCTGGACTGCCCATGTGGGCGACACAAAGACTGATATGCAAATGCATATTTCCCCTCTGTGAAATGTACAGTGAGCAAAAAGCAGATGGCTGCGAACTCTCAATGTGGTTATTAACCAATTAACAGGTTATCATGCCTTGTTCTTCCGAGAGAGGGGCGCCTGCTACCTTTGTTGAATTCTTTGAAGGAACCTTGGGTTGGTCACCCTAGGTTGCCTGGGGGCAACCAGACGTGGACTCCCTGCTCACTGTGCTTAGAGAGGCTCAGCTTCACCTCACTGATGATGCCCAACAATGCTGAAACACGTGTATGGGGTTGCTGGTGGTACTCTTGTTCAGAGAGGAATTGCCATAGCATTTCGGTGCTGGACTGCCCATGTGGGCGGGACAAAGTCTGATATGCAAATGGATATTTCCCATCTGTGAAAGGTACAGTGAGCAAAAAGCAGATGGCTGCGAACTCTCAATGGGGTTAACAACCAATGAACAGGATATCATGCCTTGTTCTTCCGAGAGAGGAGCGCCTGCTCCCTTTGTTGAATTCTTTGAAGGAACTTGGGGTTGGTCACCCTAGGTTACCTGGGGGCAACCAGACGTGGACTCCCTGCTCACTGTGCTTAGGGAGGCTCAGCTTCACCTCACTGATGATGCCCAACAAGGCTGAAACACGTGTATGGGGTTGCTGGTGGTACTCTTGTTCAGAGAGGAATTGCCATACCATTTCGGTGCTGGACTGCCCATGTGGGCGGGACAAAGACTGATATGCAAATGGATATTTCCCCTCTGTGAAAGGTACAGTGAGCAAAAAGCAGATGGCTGCGAACTCTCAATGTGGTTAACAACCAATTAACAGGTTATCATGCCTTGTTCTTCCGAGAGAGGGGCGCCTGCTACCTTTGTTGAATTCTTTGAAAGAACTTGGAGTTGGTCACCCTAGGTTACCTGGGTGCAACCAGATGTGGACTCCCTGCTCACTGTGCTTAGAGAGGCTCAGCTTCACCTCACTGATGATGCCCAACAAGGCTGAAACACGTGTATGGGGTTGCTGGTGGTACTCTTGTTCAGAGAAGAATTGCCATAGCATTTCGGTGCTGGACTGCCCATGTGGGTGGGACAAAGACTGATATGCAAATGGATATTTCCCATCTGTGAAAGGCACAGTGAGCAAAAAGCAGATGGCTGCGAACTCTCAATGTGGTTAACAACCAATGAACAGGTTATCATGCCTTGTTCTTCCGAGAGAGGGCCGCCTGATACCTTTGTTGAATTCTTTGAAGGAACTTGGGGTTGGTCACCCTAAGTTACCTGGGGGCAACCAGACGTGGACTCCCTGCTCACTGTGCTTAGAGAGGCTCAGCTTCACCTCACTGATGATGCCCAACAAGGCTGAAACACGTGTATGGGGTTGCTGGTGGTACTCTTGTTCAGAGAGGAATTGCCATAGCATTTCGGTGCTGGACTGCCCATGTGGGCGGGACAAAGACTGATATGCAAATTGATATTTCCCATCTGTGAAAGGTACAGTGAGCAAAAAGCAGATGGCTGTGAACTCTCAATGTGGTTAACAACCAATGAACAGGTTATCATGCCTTGTTCTTCCGAGAGAGGGGCGCCTGCTACCTTTGTTAAATTCTTTGAAGGAACTTGGGGTTGGTCACCCTAGGTTACCTGGAGGCAACCAGACGTGGACTCCCTGCTCACTGTGCTTAGAGAGGCTCAGCTTCATCTCACTGATGATGCCCAACAAGGCTGAAACACGTGTATGGGGTTGCGGGTGGTACTCTTGTTCAGAGAGGAATTGCCATAGCATTTTGGTGCTGGACAGCCCATGTGGGCGGGACAAAGACTGATATGCAAATGGATATTTCCCATCTGTGAAAGGTACAGTGAGCAAAAAGCAGATGGCTGCGAACTCTCAATGTGGTTAACAACCAATTATCATGCCTTGTTCTTCCGAGAGAGGGGCGCCTGCTACCTTTGTTGAATTCTTTGAAGGAACTTGGGATTGGTCACCCTAGGTTACCTGGGGGCAACCAGACGTGGACTCCCTGCTCACTGTGCTTTGAGAGGCTCAACTTCACCTCACTGATGATGCCCAACAAGGCTGAAACACGTGTATGGGGTTGCTGGTGGTACTCTTGTTCAGAGAGGAATTGCCATAGCATTTCGGTGCTGGACTGCCCATGTGGGCGGGACAAAGACTGATATGCAAATGGATATTTCCCATCTGTGAAAGGTACAGTGAGCAAAAAGCAGATGCCTGCGAACTCTCAATGTGGTTAACAACCAATGAACAGGTTATCATGCCTTGTTCTTCCGAGAGAGGGGTGCCTGCTACCTTTGTTGAAACATTCTTCTTATGCTAATTTCTTCCTTACCAATCTCATATTTATCAAACATGGCTTGGCGCCCTCGTCGGAATGCCCCAAGGTCCCCAGCTGCTTTGAGCAGACTCACCGGTCTCTTCTTGCATCCATGACTCTGCCAACGCCTTTGTGGAACAGCTGCGCCATTCACTTTCCACTTTGGAGTTAGCATAGGTATTTCCAGCATTCTGTGTGGCTCTGCGGTCAGATGCTGGCTTCCCTACTCGTTCTGGATTAATGAGCGCTGCTTCCATGAGAAGGCTGACACCCAGGAGCTTCTGCTCAGCCCCTCGAATCTCCATGGCTTTTCCTGCTTGTCAGTGGTGTCCTACCTTCTGTCCCACTAACCTGGAAATCACTGTCCACTCCTACAAAGTTTGCTGCACCTCTCTCTCTGCTGCAGGCTGCATGGAAATCTATTTCCTCTGCCCCCCTTTTTATGTGGAAGCCTACTTTTGGCTGTTGCACCCTGCTAAAACACAGGGGTTCCCATACTTTCTGGAGGGGCCAGACTAGTTCTGTTGGCTCCTCCAGCACTCCTCATACCCCCTTTGGCAATTGGGGTGCAAGGGATCCCTGTCCTCTCGCCCAAACAGCAGTCCACAGTGTTTTCCTTTCTGACACATGAATTATGCAACCAGGTCCTCCAGAAGGGCCTCTCACACACTTCCTGAGTCTTTCTACTATTTCATAATGGCTTTGGTCAATCGGGTTTGGAGAAGGACTAGACTGACAGAAGAACGTGATCATCATTACTCTTCTCCCCTTCTTCCTCCCAGTGTTGTGTGCATTGTGGGAATGATAGTTCCTTTTTGTGAATATGTTTTAAATGTTTTACAAAGGTTTTAAAGTCGCCCTATGTTTGGAAGTGGAGTATGAAGGAGCTGGAAAAAGTGTCCTTCATAATTTTATAGGGACGGTTAGTTGAGTGTTGGCCTTTGGGATGTGACCAAACAGTGAGGAATCCATCAGATTCACACAACACCCAAGAGACAGGCTAGGAAAACATTTTCCCCACTCTGCAGCGTCTCAAGTTTCCCATAACCCCCAAGTTCACAGCCATTGGCCCACAACCCAATAGCCTTCCCCCTGTAGATCTCTAGCATATGTCCAACCGAAAATGTCCCCATAGACCTAGCAAATCGAAACATACCTCCAATAACCAGGTTCCTTTTTGCCCACTGGTTATTTATATTAGTTTTCCAGGTGAGGTGATGCCTGAAGGTAATCCCCAAATAGGCAAAATCATGACAGACCTGAAGTCTTTGGCCGTTTAATGTAATACATGGAACCTTCAGCAATTTTAAGAAAAACACATGACCTTGCATTTACCTGCATTGGCTGTTAAACCTCTTGCCTGCATATAGCTACTATTATGTCCACCAATACTTGCAAGGATTTAGGAGTTCTTGCAAACAAGACTGCATCATCAGCCTAACTCAAGGCAGGCAACATTCTGCCTGCACATTGACGCTTGTCCGTATTTGTGACAGCCAGTGTCGATGCAAGGGAGTTAACGTAAAGATTAAACAGAATGGGTGCAAGTATGCACCCTTGTCAAACGCCCTTATTTGTCTCAACCGGCTTACTTAATTCACCTTTCCTTTGTGAGAAACCAGAAGGTGTCTCACCCACTACTCTGTGAGGATCTGTCATCCAGGTGGCCAGGACACTGCCATCGCTTTTAGATCCTGTTCCTGGGCTGGATCAGTGCAGGAGGATCACCTGGGTGAGGAGCCTATGGGGAGTGGGAGTGGAACACTGGATGTTGAGATGTGGTCTCCTTCCTTGTAACACCTTTACCACATCATACCCGGTAGGATATTTAGGAACCTTACCCATCCCCCCATTTACAACACAAACACTTTCATTGACAGCCCTCTCTAAGGGAAAACAGACCAACACCTGAGCCGTGTACCTGACATGTCCCAATACCATGGTCAGGCGAGGTCAGGCAATTATGGACAATCACTCACACCTGACATGAATTACACTTACTGACACGGATAAAAGGTGGAGCATGACAGCACACTCTGAGCGAGGTAAAACACACAAGAAAACAGCAGTTCCAAGATCGCAGTTTAACGAGAGAAGAAAGACGGCGAAACTGAAAGGGATCGCAAGGAGGGGAGTACCCTGGACCCTTTCAACAAGGAACCGTTGCTTTCATGAGTCCTCGAGATTGGAAAACATAAGACCAGGAAAACAGGCTGAGGAATCCTGCATTATGTGTCAGAGGTACCCGTGGCCCTCCCGCGTTAATAGTCAAGGTGGGGAGAATCACCAGCCACTGTGGTACTGTCCTTGGCTTCAAGATCAAAGCAGCGTCATTGAAATCAACACAGCCAGTGAGTTGGAGAGACCGATGAAAGACTGTTCTGTGTTGAAGTCAATGATGCAAGCAGCAGCATTGTATGGCAAGCACTGGTACGAACATTGTTAAAAGGCATATGATAAGAGACAGGAGTGAAGTTAAACTGCTGATGAGTGATTGAACTTTAAAGCAAGCTACAATACCTTTGACAGAGTGGTCTGACACCACGTGGGTGATCAATTGAAGGTCTCTGTAAGGTATCCAGCTGAGGAGTGATGAAAGTAGATGAATTTGATCCGAGCCTGGCGGAGGGAGATCATTTGAAAGCGACAAATAAATGTGAATCGAAGGGCTCCTGCGCTGGGTCAAGCAAAATCCTGCACACTGTCGAAAATCTTCGATTTTGATGAAATGGAGAACGCTTGGAAAAATGTTTGAATCTGTTCCAAGCCCGGCAGAGGAAGACCAATTGAAGATTTTCAGTTAAAGTGGGTCTGAGCCCAGCAGAGGGGGATCCAGGGTGAACAGTGAATCACCCAAGTAGGTTTTCTGTTTAAGTGAGTTTGAGCCCGGAGAAGAGGAGAGGTGAATCGAAAATCACCCAAGAAGTTGTACATGAGAATCCAGAGGAGAAAGGACCTTTTGAATGTTTGTTGTATCAGGCCCTCTGATGTAAAAGACTTTGAATGGCAAAGAGACATTGGTACAGAAGGCCCGGGTACTGCGATTTGAACTGCATGCTCGTGCTAGAGAAGCCAGAGACTATGCTAAGCTCGAGTGCTGAAAACATGGGGAAAGGAAACCAAGGCTTGAATATCCTGACATATCATTTGTTGAACACTTTTCTTTTGCATAATATTATTTCCCACACTATTTGTATTTAGAAGTAATAATTGGCAATATGTTTATTAGTATAAGCCCTTCTATTTTGACAAGACACCAGTAGGACTGCATTATTACTATTTGATGGCCGTAGCTTGCTCCCATCTTTAGATTTAGGATTAGATAGGCATTTTTCAAACCCAATACAAGTTCAATAAACACCCTATAACTGTGATCACTTGTGTCTGTCTTACTGTTTGATACCATGCCTTCCTTACACCTCCCATAACAAACCTGAACCTGAGAATTTGTATGAAGACACTCAATCATCTGAACCAGGCCCTAACTCCTTCTGTGTCCCAAAGAAGTAGGAGGCCCACACAAGAGCAATAGGTTACTGCTGTTTATTACATGGAAACAGGCAGGGACAGCTTTAT
The DNA here is from genome assembly GCF_040938575.1 of Ambystoma mexicanum. Classification (NCBI taxonomy): domain Eukaryota; kingdom Metazoa; phylum Chordata; class Amphibia; order Caudata; family Ambystomatidae; genus Ambystoma; species Ambystoma mexicanum. The sequence goes on from NC_090922.1 coordinate 1,425,561,247, forward strand.
GAAGTGTAGGTTCCAAAAAACTTCTCATTGTAATCGGGCTTGCAGACTGTCATGATGCCTACCTCCAAGGAGCCAGACCAGCCCCAGCTACCCCAGAGGCAGACATTATGTCCCCGAGGGAAGTCTCAGCAGCCCCAAGTAGGGGCCCTTTGGACTCAGACCTGGCGCCTTTGGCGCCAGGCTCATATTGGACAACAGTCCTGGCGCTATAGGCGCCAGGCTCATAAAAGATGACTTTGTGTTTAAAGGTGCTTGGTGTAAACTTACCTGATGCAGACCATGCTGCAACATCCGGGCCATCTAGAGGCCTGAATAGGACTACTTTATCTTTGGCGACTACTTAACCACACGGGTGTGGCCAGAGGAAGAATACATCCCTGAGAGGAAGGATACATACCTGGAACTACTTTGAAGGCTATTTAAGCCACGCCCAAGCAGCAACTCACGCTTCGCGTTGTTCTGCATCTAGCAGCTGGACGCTCACCGTGTCTGCTCCTGTATCCTGACTTCTGCCACGCCCGCCAGCATCCTGGAACACCTGCAAAGGGAGAAGAGAAGAGAATAGGAAAAGAAGAGTCCTTACCTGCTAAACCCGCATTCCGGAGACATTTCGCCGACGATCCTGAAAAGGAAGACATTCATTTTAAAAGCACATTGCATCGATCGCTGCAGCGCCGCATTCCACTCACCTTTACTAGGCGCCTCCATGTTCATCAGCGACCATCTGGATCCGCAGCCACATTTCAGCGCCTAGGGAGAAAAAGACAAGAACAAAGGTGAGCTAGGGAAGAGAATAAGAAAACCTTAATTTGCCATCATAAGACTTACCTGTTGGGTCATTCCCACTTAATTTCGGGTCGGTGCCGCATCCTGGCATTTCCGGACCCCGGCCCCTAAGGGGAAAAAAGAGACATCAGCGTTAGTGAGCGAATGCTAAGACATTACCTGAACGCTCATTAAAGACTTACCTGTTATCTACTGGAACTGCACCTCTCACTTTGGGTCAGTGCCATATCTCCGGCATTTCCGAACCCCGGCCCCTATGGGGAAAAAAGACACAAGCATTAGTGCATTAATGCAAGGACACTAAAGGAACCTCTCATCAAACAATTCACCTGAGTTTCCTTCGTCGGTTCCATTGCTCATCTCGGAATCTTTGTTCTGCACCTGAAATAGAGACAACGGACAATTATTATTTCGGGCTCATACTTATAAACAGAATTCTCACAGTACTTTACCGGGAAGGTCAAGCAAACTTGAACTCTCTACAATCCATGATCCAGTGAAGTAACTGGATTACAACGCGCCCCTTCATCAGAAGCAGGATGGAGAGCTCGTCCTTTCAGACCCTAAGGTGAGACTTCACGGGGAATCGCAGAAGGGTTTCATGGAGGGTGAGAAGGGAGTGGGAGGCTTACACATTATCCCGCAGGTTGTTAATACTCCCTTTTCACACACAGAAGGATATTTCTGCGAGTCAGACAAGCCAGATTTGAGGGTCCGGTCCTGTCCATCTTCCGAGTCCTGCGCTTCACCATAGAAGAGGCAACAGCACTCCAAACCAGGCCTGCGCCTCCGTGGGAGTCAGGTGAGCGTAACAGAACGCGTAGCCTACCTACAATTTCCCACCCGGGCGCTATGGACACTTCCGAGACAGACCAGCTGGCCCAGCTTTTGGGGGAATTACGGGCAGAAGTACACTCCGCCCGCCAGGAGACTAACGCTCTCAAAAGAGAACTGATCCTATCTAAGGAAAGAACTGATGACCTGGCCAAACGGTTGTTGCAGGGTCAGGCAGGACAAACTCCTTTACCTAGTTCCGGGGGTAATCCCACTTCTATGATTTCGAATAACCCGGTACAAATCAATCTACCTGGAAACATGCCTTTGGCCCTGCCTGAACGTTTTGCAAGGGACCCCAAGAAATATGCCGTTTTTATGAACCAATGCCGCTTACACTTCCTATGCAGACCTGGGGCCTTCCCTAATGACCAGACCAAGGTAGCTTTTGTATTATCTTATCTCAGTGGCAGTGCTGCCGATTGGTCAGTTCCTTTGGTAAATCAAGATGACCCAATTCTCCAGGATTTTCAAGGCCTCCAGGCAAGCATGGAAAGATTATTCGCTCGACACTCTCAGGGACAGGCCCTAGACAACGAACTGCTATCCTTACGACAAGGTAACCAGGATCTCTTATCTCACATCGCCACCTTTAGGGGGTAATTCATAGAATCCAGCGCACAAGTGGCGCACGCGGCTGGCGCACAGTGTGCGCGTGCGAATCCCTGCGCCAGCCGCGTGCGCTAAAATCCAATTCCGCGCACAGCGTATTCATGGATTCCAGCCACCAAAACCAGCCGTGGCGCACAGTGGCGCAGCGACCCTGCAGCAGCGCCAGTTACGCCCCCAAGAACGCCTCTCGCGCAGGGAAAAGCCATCAATATACCCAATCCAGCGCAAAGGGCTGCGCCAACCCTGTACCAGCACAGCAAGCGGGCTACGTGTATCACTGGGGTGCGCGGGAAGTACCTCACGCGATTGGCCCCGTGCAAGCAGGGTACGCGTATTTCAGGGGTGCGCGGGAAGTTCCACACGCGATTTCATCATGGTACGTGTATATCAGGGGTGCGCGGGAATTTCCACACGCGATTGGGCCCGTGTGAGCAGGGTACGCGTATCTCAGGGGTGCGCGGGAAGTTCCACACGCGATTCCATCAGGGTACGTGTATTTCGGGGTGCGCGTGAAGTTCCACACGCGATATCAGCAGGGTACGTGTATTTCAGGGTGCAGGGGAAGTTACACACGCGATTTCCGCAGGGTACGTGTATTTCAGGGGTGCGCGTGAAGTTCCACACGCGATATCAGAAGGGTACGTGTATTTCAGGGTGCAGGGGAAGTTACACACGCGATTCCAGCAGGGTACGTGTATTTCAGGGGTGCGCGAGAATTTCCACATGCGATTGGGCCCGTGAGAGCGTGTATTCCAGGGGTGCACGTGAAGTTCCACACGCGATTCCATCAGGGTACGTGTATTTCAGGGTGCAGGGGAAGTTACACACGCAATTTCAGCAGGGTACGTGTTTTTCAGTGGTGCGCGTGAAGTTCCACACATGATATCAGCAGGGTACGTGTATTTCAGGGTGCAGGGGAAGTTACACACGTGACTTCTGCAGGGTACGTGTTTTTCAGGGGTGCGCGTGAAGTTCCACACGCGATATCAGCAGGGTACGTGTATTTCAGGGTGCAGGGGAAGTTACACACGCAAAATCAGCAGGGTATGTGTATTCCAGGGGTGCGCGAAAGTTCCACATGCGATTCCATCAGGGTACGTGTATTTCGGGGTGCGGGGGAAGTTCGACACGTGATTCCATCAGGGTACGTGTATTACAGGGGTGCGCGGGGATCACCACACATGAATTGCACGTGTGGGCCCTCCCAGGTGTTCCCTCTACACCCTCCATGGCCCCTGCAGGTGGCTCACACCACAGGGGCCTACCCTGCACATGTCCTGCAGGCACCCCATCCACCATGGCCATGCCCCCCAGCCAAAACACATGTCAACTTGCACTACTGCCCACCAACGCATGTCCCCCTGCACCCCCAGGGGCAGCCTCCACAGGCCCCCACCCATGTCTCCCACCACCCCCCAGCAGTGCAGGGGCACCCTCCACCAGGCCCCCACCCATGTCTGCCACCACCCCCACCACCAGCCACCGGGGGCAGCCTCCACCAGGCCCCCACCCATGTCTCCCACCCCCCCACCCCCCAGCAGTGCAGGGGCACCCACCACCAGGCCCCCACCCATGTCTCCCACCACCCCCACCCCCCAGCTACCACGGGCAGCCTCCACCAGGCCCCCACCCATGTCTCCCACCACCCCCACATCCCAGCAGTGCAGGGGCACCCACCACCAGGCCCCCACCCATGTCTCCCACCACCCCCACCCCCCAGCAGTGCAGGGGCACCCACCACCAGGCCCCCACCCATGTCTCCCACCACCCCCACCCCCCAGCACTGTGGGGCACCTGCCAGCAGGCCCCCACTCATGTCCAACTCATGTACCCCTGCACCCCCACCCCCCAGCACTGTGAGGCACCTGCCAGCAGGCCCCCACCCATGTCCAACTCATGTTCCCCACCACCCCCACCCCCCAGCACTGTGGGGCACCTGCCAGCAGGCCCCCACCCATGTCCAACTCATGTTCCCCACCACCCCCATCCCCCAGCCACCAGGGGCAGCCTCCACCAGGCCCCCACCCATGTCTCCCACCACCCCCATCCCCCAGCCACCAGGGGCAGCCTCCACCAGGCCCCCACCCATGTCTCCCACCACCCCCACCCCCCAGCCACCAGGGGCAGCCTCCACCAGGCCCCCACCCATGTCTCCCACCCCCCTACCCCCCAGCCACCAGGGGCAGCCTCCACCAGGCCCCCACCCATGTCTCACACCACCCCCACCCCCCAGCCACCAGGGGCATCCTCCACCAGGCCCCCACCCATGTCTCCCACCCCCCCCAGCAGTGCAGGGGCACCCACCACCAGGCCCCCACCCATGTCTCCCACCACCCCCACCCCCCAGCCACCAGTGGCAGCCTGCCACCACCAGGCCCCCACCCATGTCTCCCACCACCCCCACCCCCCAGCACTGTGGGGCACCTGCCAGCAGGCCCCCACCCATGTCCAACTCATGTTCCCCACCACCCCCACCCCCCAGCACTGTGGGGCACCTGCCAGCAGGCCCCCACCCATGTCCAACTCATGTTCCCCACCACCCCCATCCCCCAGCCACCAGGGGCAGCCTCCACCAGGCCCCCACCCATGTCTCCCATCACCCCCATCCCCCAGCCACCAGGGGCAGCCTCCACCAGGCCCCCACCCATGTCTCTCACCACCCCCACCCCCCAGCCACCAGGGGCAGCCTCCACCAGGCCCCCACCCATGTCTCCCAATCCCCCCACCCCCCAGCCACCAGGGGCAGCCACCACCAGGCCCCCACCCATGTCTCCCACACCCCCACCCCCCAGCCACCAGGGGCAGCCTCCACCAGGCCCCACCCATGTCGCCCACCCCCCCATCCCCCAGCAGTGCAGGGGCACCCACCACCAGGCCCCCACCCATGTCTCCCACCACCCCCACCACCCAGCAGTGCAGGGGCACCCACCACCAGGCCCCCACCCATGTCTGCCACCACCCCCACCCCCCAGCCACCAGGGGCAGCCTCCAACAGGCCCCCACCCATGTCTCCCACCACCCCCACCCCCCAGCAGTGCAGGGGCACCGACCACCAGGCCCCCACCCATGTCCTCCACCACCCCCACCCCCCAGCACTGTGGGGCACCTGCCAGCAGGCCCCCACCCATGTCCAACTCATGTTCCCCACCACCCCCATCCCCCAGCACTGTGGGGCACCTCCCAGCAGGCCCCCACCCATGTCCAACTCATGTTCCCCACCACCCCCACCCCCCAGCACTGTGGGGCACCTGCCAGCAGGCCCCCACCCATGTCCAACTCATGTTCCCCACCACCCCCACCCCCCAGCACTGTGGGGCACCTGCCAGCAGGCCCCCACCCATGTCCAACTCATGTACCCCTGCACCCCCACCCCCCAGCACTGTGGGGCACCTGCCAGCAGGCCCCCACCCATGTCCAACTCATGTTCCCCACCACCCCCACCCCGCAGCACTGTGGGGCACCTGCCAGCAGGCCCCCACCCATGTCCAACTCATGTTCCCCACCACCCCCACCCCCCAGCACTGTGGGGCACCTGCCAGCAGGCCCCCACCCATGTCCAACTCATGTCCCCCAGCCAACATGTCATCACAATCTAGATCCCTGGTCCCTATGGTCAGCCTCCACATGCAAAACACCCACCCGAGTATTGCATCCACCCACTCATAATTTGCAATTACATCACAGAACACCAATTGCAAGTTCCGAAACAAACACATTTCCCTCACATACACCCAATGGGTGTCAGTGAATCTCAAAACACATATCATGAAATGCATGAAACCAATGAGATACCACACATTGAAGTTCACCAAAAATAATATGTATTAAAGGAAACATCAATAGAATAAAAAATGAAGAAACAGAAACGTGAATGTACAAAAATGAAAAGAAGCATGTCCGTCAAAAAAAGCAAAACCAAAAATAAAAATCCAAAGTAATGTCCAAAGTCAATGTCCACAAAACAAAATCCAATGGGAAATAAAAAAGAAAGCCATTGCTCCATGGTCAAAAATAGAAAAAAAAATACAATCCAACTGTCAACTATGTACATGGGAACAATCCAGGGTCCATTATCCCAACAAAATAAAGGAAACCTATCTAACTACACTAACTAATAAAATAAACTATATACAAAAATGTGGCCAATGTCCGAAAGGTCCAAATAAAATAAAAACAAAAATGAAACCTAACACTACCTAGAAACTATGTACAAGGGCAGCGGGCTAGTTTCACGGCTCACATGTGGATGTTCCGGGCCAGGGCATCATCGAACTCCTCCTCAATGTCCCGGAGGCGGTCCTCCTCCATGGCCCTGAGGGTCCGCAGGGCCGCCCACGTCTCCACCTCCAAACCCCTGCGGATTGCCTCGAGGCACTCGGCCCGCCTCAGGGCCCTCCGCATGGAGTTCTCCACCCTGACCATTGTGAGCCGTGCCTCTTCCGCCCGCTGCCGCTCCGCATCTATGGCGTGGCCCAACCGCTGACACACGGAAGGCACTCTCTGTCCTGGGTCCTCCTGCCCTCCGGCCGATGCCTGCCCCTCCGATGTCGAAGGCCCCGAGCCTTGATGGCTCCCACCACGTTGCTGCTGCTGCTGTGCCTCTTCCCGTGCACTGCCTCCTGCTGCCTGCACATCCTCCGCCGGCTGGGGTGCAGTTGTTGATGTGGCCACCCCTGCTGGACGTCCGACTCCCGACTGTGGCAGGGATGCCTCCTCCACCAGCCTGGCCGCACCGTAAGAGGCAGCTCCACAGGGCACCCAGGTGACTGATGGGTGGGAAGATGGCACAGAGGAAGACTGGCGCGTAGGGGGTCCAGTTGAGGAGGGGGTCGGAGCAAGCCCCATCAGACGGAGGAATCCGGCCTGGGTGACCTGTCCCAGCAGGCTGGTCAACGAGCCATTCGAGATGACTCGCAGTCTCTTCATGCAAAGACTGCAGGTCACCTCGCATGGCCCGTTGACGCAACGCCACACCAGCCACACCAGCCAGGACAGGCTCAACCCGGACCTGGATAGCCACGTCCGCAGGCAGAGGAAGGCCAGTTGATGTGAGCTCATCCCCTGCCTGAAAACGGGTGTGGACGTAGGCATCCCTGCTGGTGCAAGATGATGCAGGGACAGGATCGGGGACAGGATTGCACACAGGCACCTTTGCGGCGGCCTGTGCTGCCTCCTGTCCCTGGTCCTGCACTGCACCACTAGCACCAGTGGGATCCCCACCTCCAGAGCCCGTCTCTGGTGCTTGCACGGCCTCCTCCTCCACCAAACCCCCCACCAACCTGGATGACTCCGTGCCATCTTCCCCTGTTGGGCCCTGTGGGGTCCCAGCTGCCCCTTCTGCTGCCGAGGAGTCCAACTCCAACCTCCGCCTCTTGGACCTCCCCCCGGCAGCTGCGGCCTGGGACGCGGCACCGGACTCCTCACTCCCCGACAAGATGACAACCTGGGAGGGGAGCCGGGCCTTGCGTCTCCGGCTGGCGGTCGGATCCCCGCCGCTGTGCTCCACAGCACCTTCTCCGTCCTCTTCATCAGTTGACGCTGCAGACAGGGAGAAACAAAACACAGGCATCAGGGCACTGTACAATGGACACATACACACATGACAGTTGTACATGAGTGGCATTGGCAAACCTCAGACATGTCATCACAATCCCCAACACACATGTCATTACAACTCGCACACATGAGCCATACCACAGCCATATTGCAACTGCCACCACCATCCATACACATACAACAGCATGAGCAGCCAAAGGTGAGCCAGACATCACATGCAACACAGGAAGTGTACCACACATGTACACACACCACCACACTTGCATGCATGTGTACACCTCTGCCAAGTGTCGCACTGTTCAGACGGGCATCCATGTCACATCTGCCAATCAGGCTTCCACATACCGCTGTCACATGCATCCATGTTGCATCACTGTTGCACCCTTGTCAAATACACACACATGCACATGTACACAGTGCTGATACATGCAGCCGAAAACAACATACATGCGTGACATCACGGACATGTCTACTTACATACACATTCATCCAAACATGTGTGCCCACACAACTGCATATGGCATGCAAGCCTACACACACAAGCACCATCCATGTCTCACACATTACAGCCCTCGCATGTGTCAGCCCCACGGCCCTGTACATCCCCACCCATACTCGACCCCATACAAACAGATGTGCAACCTGCACACTACTGAATAACCACCACACGCACTGCTCACAATCAGGATGCATGTACACTCACCGCTCGACTCCAGACGGGTCTGCTTCTCAAGGACCTGGACGTGGAGCGCTGGGGATATGCGTTCCAGGACCCTCATCTGCTCTTCCGACAAGTGGCCCCGGCGCCCCTTGGCATCTGCTGCCTTCAAGAGGCACCGGGCCTTGTTCAGGGTCCTGGACCTGAAGTCCTCCCAGCGCTTCCTGACATGTTGTAAGTCGCGGACTGCCACCCCCTCCACGTTGATGGCAGTCACGATGTCAGTCCAGATCCGAGTCCGTCCTTCCTTGTCGGCGCGGGAACTTCCGAAGAGGGCATCATACTGCCCCAGGACTTGCTCCACCAGGACACCAACTTCGGTGGAACTGAAGCTGGTGCCCCTCCGCCTCTGTGGCCGGGGGTTGTCAGTGGACACAGATGGTGTTTGCCCCGACATGACAACCCCAGAGGCAGGAGTGGGTGGGCAACTGGGTCCTGGGGCTGGGCTGTGGAGGGATGGAATCCCAGTCGGGAGTCTCCGGTTCCAGCAGGGGTGGCCACAGCACTAGCACCCCTGGCTGATGTGCAGGCAGCAAATGGCAGTGCACGTGGGCAGCAGGCAGTCAGGCAGCAGCAGATGGCAGGTGGGAGCGTGCTCGGGGCTCTGGGGGGCAGTAGTTCGGCCTTCTGGGCAGGAGCGTGGTCTTCCGTGTGCTTACGCGTGGCCAGCTTGATACGGAGTGATTTGGCACGTGAAAAATCTGCACGTCAGCGTGTAATTCAAGGAAAGGCCCTTAGCGCGTAAGCGCGTCTGCACGCATACGCATTTTCATTGGACAGAAATCGCCCCTGTGACGTGACGCGTACAGACGTGCCTGGGCATTTCAGCGCACGTGAAAAACTGCACGTCCGCGTGTAATACGAGGAAAGGGCCCATGCGCGTAAGCGCGCGTGGAAAACTGCACGTCCGCGTGTAATATGAGGAAAGGCCCTCAGCGCGTATGCACGGCAGCACGCATATGCGATTTCATTGGACCAAAGGCCCTTAGCGCGTGAGCGCGTCTGTGACGTGACGCGCGCAGGTTTTTCCCTCATTGCACGTGATGACAGAACACACGTGGATTTCCACCAATCGCGTGTGAAAGTTCCTGGCACCCCGGAACACACGTACCCAGGCTAATCGCGTGTGGAACTTCCCGCGCACCCTGAAACACACGTACCCAGGCCAGTTGCGTGTACGCTCACTCCCCTCCGATCACACGCAATGACACTCGGACCGTATCCGAATACGGGAAACCCGCGCACTGCAAAAGACGTGCACAGGCGTCAACGCGTCTGCCACACGAAGGCAGGCGGAAGCGTCCCCGCGCACAGCATAAAAGTGCGCGCAAACAACAAACGCATATATAAAGCTACGATGAATGCCCCATTTGTCACTGCACTGATCGTGGGACACCGCAGGAGGAGGAGAATAGCCAGGGCACGCATTTTCACACCACGGACAAGCCTTTTTGGGATGCCTTACGACCAGGTCTATGGCAGGTATAGGTTTCCACCCCATATCATCCTAGACCTGGTCAGGGAGTGGGAAGATGACCTCACATCCCCCACCCTTTGCTCCCAAGCATTGAGCCCCTTGGAGAAGCTGCTCAATGTCCTGCATTTTTTGGCCACTGGGTCATTTCAGCGGACCACTGCCATAGTGGGGGGGGGTCTCACAGGCCACGCAGTCACGCTGCCTACACCAGGTACTGGCAATCATGACAGCGCGCCCCTCAGTCCGCAGGCACATATACATGCCCAGAACACCCGCAGAAAGGCAGGCCGTTGTCCTGGATTTTTTCAGGGTGGCACACTTCCCCAAAGTGCTCGGTGCCATAGATTGCACCCATGTGGCCCTACGTCCACCTAGGGCCATTGAGCACATCTACCGAAACCGCAAGCACTGGCATTCCATCAATGTACAGGTGGTATGTGATGCAAAGGGAATCATCACCTCTGTCTATGCAAACTACCCTGGCTCCACCCATGACAGTTTCATATACAGAATGTCCGCCCTGAGCCGGGCCCTGGAAGCTGGGCAGCATGGCGACACATGGCTCCTAGGTCAGTACAAATGCCCTTGCACATGCATGCAAGTCACACACAGACAAATATCCAAACCCTAATAATCTCAACTATTATCACCTCCCCAGGGGACAGTGCCTACCCTCTGAGCAACCACAAGATGACACCAATCCGGAACCCCACCACACCACCCCAGGTAAGATACAACGCCGCCCATATTGCAACCAGGGGCATAGTGGAGCGCACATTCAGAGTGCTCAAGTCACGTTTCCGCTCCCTTGACCGCTCTGGTGGGCAACTACTCTATGCACCACCAGTAGTGTGCAGGATCATTGTGGCAGCATGTGTCCTGCACAATGTTGCAACACGGCAGGGCGTCCCGGTGGACATGGTGGTGCCCCCACATCCCCAACCACAGGCACAGGCGCTGCCCATGGGAGGGGACAGGGCACGTGGCGAGGAAGCCCGGACCCAGCTTGTGGCCACATTTTTCACCTAAACTCCCACCCCTGCGGAGTGCACACAGGCCTGGCACATACCAGGTGACAATCGATGATGACAATGAGACAGTTAACTGTCACAACCCTACCACCCTGAGAAAGTTGCCATGGAAGTGCCAAATCGTCTGCATCCCTAGCTACTTAAACACAAGCTATCCTGTGTGACCAAAAGGCACACATATGACATATGACATGATATGGGCCATACACAAGTATTCCAAGGCGCAATGAGGCAGGGAGGGGGGAACAAGGGAACACAGAGAACGGTACTACTAGGCCAGGTGTCATTGGGATCGTGCAAGTGCAGGGGTAGGGGGAATGGGAAAAGTGCAAGGGGAAGGGTGGGGGGGGAGTCCAGTACAGGGGTAGTAGCCCAAAAAAACAATACATAGGTCGCCTGGTGGCAACTACAAAGGTAAGTGCAGACAAGTGCTGGGAAGGGAGGGCTGTAGGGATAGAGAGACAGTACTGCAGTGCAGGGGTTGCCAGGGAGGCAGTGCAAGTGGAGAGTGGCTGGGCCAGGGACCGAGGCCGGTGAGAGTGGCCCAGTTGCAGCTCCTGTGCAGTTCCAGTGGAGAATTCTGCAAGGGAGAGGCAGACAGTAAGCAGAAGCAAAGAGGAAGGTCTTGAGGTGCTTCCAGAACTGGAGATGATTCCCCTCAAGTTCAAGTAAGGCCGTAAGTCTGTTCCAGGGGGAGGGCCCTGCTGCGGAGAGAAATCTACCCCCAGCTAGTTGCTCTGAGAAGCGGATGACCCGGAAATGCAAGGTGTGCATCACACACACCTGCAAACCAGGCCATGGCCATCACTGTCATGTCACTCAAACCCTCCCAAACATCAACATGACATGGCACGCAATACCCATACACCAACGCAGTAACGATAAGGTACACATTGCCATGTCCTAAATGCACAGTGGCATCGGACACTGCTGCCTGACCCGGAATCAGATGAAATGACAGACCAACAACCTCCCACCCAAAATAAGTCATTTCCAAATGCATTACAACAGTCGTAGACGTTACATCACAATGAATGCCTGTCTACATGCACATTATGCATTGCAAAATCAACACTGCAGCTCATGTGTGCAGTGTCCTACTCCTGCATCACACTGTTCAGCGCACAGTGAACAGCCATTCTGTGTGATGCACACCCTGAGCATCACATCTAAGTGACAGACCACGTCAAACATCAAATTAGGCATGTACTGGATCCATGATCGGTCACAGAACATGTGCTGCCGGGACACAGTGGGCACCAGAAGGCAAACAGTGTACACGTGGATATGCAAGGGTGGGAGTACATGTAGTGCATCAGAGTGCAAGTGTGTGGTTCTGCAAGGACATGCACTCCACATATGCATGTGCACTCAAGTGACCATCAGTGTTCCCTACACATCACATGTGAACATCCACCATGTGTACACCCCAGCATATCAAACCACAACTATCCCCTCGCACCTGAAAGGAAAACACAACACATGAGCAGGCATTGATCAGCAGAACACAACATGTACATAGGATACCACCATTACTATGTCAGAGTTCCCATCACACTGCAGGGCAAGGCAACTATCAACAACAACCCCCCCCTCCCTCACAAATGACCATGACCCACTGAACAACTGCACCTGGGTCATGGAGCCTCCAAACCTCAATTCCACCTGGCCACAGGATCACCTTTACCCTTCGTCACCATCTCCCACCTTGTGTGTAAAAAGATGCCTGAACCCTCAGAATCCACACTCATTTCCAAAATCACAAAATCCAAGGCATATAAACGAACCCGAACACCCTCCAGTAGATGACTTGACATAGCAGTACCTCACAAAGGCCAAGTACTACCACAATGATGCAACAACCAAGGTAGCACAGCAAAACAATGTCACGACAGGATGTGAGACATGTGTGGTACATGACATAGGATGATGCACCATGAATGGATGTGTACTGTCACAGGTCCCCTGTACAGGCGCGGGAGTGTCACGAAACAACCACCCCCACCATGTCCCGGGTGCCTGCAAGGTCAAACTCACACAGGCCCCTGAGATCCTGGTGGGGAATGAGGTTCAGGGATATGCAGTCGGGACAGGTGTTGACACACTGGATGACTGGAATGAGCGGCAGGAGAGGGGAGGAGGAATGACACATGAAACTAGGGAATGCACGAAAATGTACAACCTGCATGAACACATACACAATCCAAACAAACTTGGACATCATTGTCATGGCCTTCTGTAGTCCAGGCTCAGGAGTGGTACGAACCAACCACCCCCTCTAGGGTTTTGGCGCCTGCAAGTTCGGGGCTTACACAGGCATCCGCAACCCCAGTGGGGAAAGAGGGTCAGGGAACGTTGCTTGGATAGGCACGGGAAGCAGGAACACCGGGTAGAGGGTACAGGTTTCAAAATTGCCTAGGATCACGGGTGATTAGGGAGAAAAAAACATACCAAATTGAACCACACATACATCCATGCATCAGTACACTCCCCAGCAAGCCTATGCAGAGCAGTTCGTAAGAAAAACAACAAGACACTTAGCTCTGGTTTTGAGTGCTGGCCTCCTGCCTGCGCACTCTCAGGACCGGTTACAGGAGCACTGCAATGCTGCAAAGAGAGCCACAGTCAACAACCTGTACGTGCCAATTGCACAAAAACACAACACCAAACATGCCCCATAGCAACAGACTACTCTACAAACAGACAATCTGTGGTTGATGCTTCGTACCCATATATAACATCACCCCTGTGACGGGTCATACACAGTCAATGCAGTAAGGCAGCCGCTGCTGGGTGCGTGGCAAATGGAACACCAATGTGTCACAATTCACACAACATGCAATGTTCCCTGGGTAAGCAGACAGACCCATATAGCAAGCCATGACTACAGAGCAAGTTGCGTACCACCATGACCGAAACAAAGTTGGCAGTGCATTTATCATGAAGTACGTGGAAAAGACATGCACTGCACCCGAGTATGTCCCTTGCTGTATGTCCCTGTGAGCTGCCCCTTTCCATGTCTCGGAAGGCTACATGGTTGATACAAGTGCCTCAATGGACCATGGTGTACCGGAGGGTATGTGCCACTGCCCCTGCATGTGTCCCAGACAACCCTACTATCAGCAGCCATCAGTCCACAAACACATCTGAGCTGCATTGTGTGCTTCAACACCAATATTCGTCTAAGCTCACCCTCAGTGCTGTGACTAAGCCTGCATGTGCAACTCGCCTGGTGCAAGCTTTGCTGTGTCGTGGCCCCCCTGTGATGCTCACCTTGCCTGGAGTTCCTTGGAACATGTCAGCTGTTCTAGGATGTGGGTCTGCAATCACTGTGCCTCTGCTTCTGCTTCTGCATTCTGCACACATGTGCATGTGGGCACCAACAAACGGGTCCAGAATTCCGTCGTCCAATGGGCCATGTCTGCTGGCAAAGGTGCTCTGGAGGCTCATCCCCCTGCAGAAAGGGCATGAAACACATGATTAATGCTTCAAAGTCATCTGTGTGTGTCTCATCAGGCATCGCATTACTTGACCATGTCAGAGAGTCACATCACAAATCACACCATCAGTCCGTCTTTCACCTCCAAAGTGTGGAACACTATCTACAGCATGAATTGCAACAGGCACATGTACAGGAAAGATATGAAACATACTACACAATGCATAGCAATCAATGTCCACATTAATCATGACACACCCCATCTAGCAAAAGCTGAACAGTGGACAATGACACCTAAATCATCCTCACTAGGGGTGTCAACACAAGTCACACAGCACCAGACATGCCACAGATATGACAGTCCAAGGCCCTTGTGTAAAATGCTGTAACACCGAACCATCCTTGCGAGCCCATGGATAGGGAGGCAGGAGTGGCATATGTGAGTCAAGGAACCCAAGCAGCAAACACATACACAAGACAACCATGAAGGGCCCAGCTGGAACAGACAGTGGATGCCTTCAAAAGCCACAAAGCACTGCACCGTCACATGAAAGCACAATAGACTAGCAATTTTAAACTAAATCAACTATTAACTAATTACACTAACTATGGAAAACCTACATTACCTATTTAAACTAACTATCAAACAGAAACTTAACTAACTAAACTAAAAGAAAAATCAAAAATGGCCACATATGACCCGGGGGGAGGGGAGGCACCCAGGAGGGGGTAGGTACAGGGTGCTGCTCAACATCCACATGCGATGATGCTGAGCCAAAAACAAATCCTCCATGGGCTCAACGCCTGCACAGCACGACCTATGTGGGAGATAGATGGTCGTCCGAGTCTGGCTCATCCTGGAAAGGAGGACGTGGCACAGTAGCCTGGCCACGCCTAGCCGCAGCTTGCCCCTCGTCGGCAGCAAGTCTGCCGGATGGGTGAGCCTGGTTCTGTGTGGCGATGTGACGTAGGTCTGCATGCAGAACCTCCCGTGATACACGTGCTTCCTCTTGCAAGGTAGCACGTGTAACACGGAGTTCCTCCTGCAAGGCCTGGCTGGACAACCGCTGCACCTCCCGGCAAGCCTGTAGCTCAGCCGAGATGGTACGCTCAAGCTGTGCAAACCTCTCCTCTGCCTGCTGCCTCTGGGACATCATAAGGACACCCAGAGTGGATCTGAGGGAAGCATTCTCCTCCCTCAGGGTATCCATGTGCGCCTCTGCGTGAGCAGCAATTGCTTGACGCAGAGACGACATTTCAGCCTGGCGTGCCCTGTCTGAGGCCGCCATGCCCAGCCTGAGCGAGCGGGCCGTGGACCGTACCGCCTGCTGCTGGAGAAGCACCTGCCTGGCAGGGGGGAGCACAGATCGGGCCACACGCTCCATGCTCTCAGTGATGTTCTCCATTGCTGCCCCCTGCCGTTCGGAATTGGCAGTCATGTCTTGCTCCCACTCAGTATACAGCGGTTGCGCGCAGCGACCGCGTTGCCGGGCTTGACCCCTGCGGGACCCAACGACCGGGGGTCCTCGCTGTGTTGGCACCGCCTGCAGCTGCACGACTACATGCCCCCGTCGACGTGATGTCCCAGGCACATCAGTGACTGGTGTGGAGGGTGACCCTGCGTCCCGATCCACCACGGGCGGAGGAACCAAGACTGCCTGATCCCTCAGTGCAGGTGTCGCAGACAGAGGAGTGTCCACATCAGAATCACTCACCCCTGACACATGGACTTGATGCTCATCCAACTCAACATGGACGTCAGAGTCGTCATTAAGGCTGGACTCATAGGCAGCCAGAGACAAGATGGACTGCAGCACTTGGGGGTTTTCGTGGCCTACCACCCCACGCCCCCACTAGTGCCGGGTTGATGTGGCGTTACCAACCCTGTGTCTGGCATGACAACACCATCCTCTGCCTCCATTGCGTCATCACCTGAAAAATAGAGAGAAAAAGGTCACTACACATGTCAGAAGCACACGACACACACACACACCGACAGCAAAGGCATCCGGCAGACATGTGACACACAACATGTGACCTGGCATGCATGCTGGGTCTACTTTGAATAGCTTCTGTGATCAGACCTGTTGAAAGGTGGCAGTTTCCATGGAAGTGGGTCTATGCAGTGCAGAAAATGTGTACGCCACTCACTACCTACATGTACAAGCACTACATGGTGTGTGCCAGGAAATGTGAAGGCAGTGCAATGTCAAATTCAGACATCACGTGCATTGTGCATTCAATGTGTACCATGTCTAGAAGCCAAGCACCCCTCCACCCCAGTACCAAAGCAGGGATGCCTAGCATGGAATCAAAAGGCTGACCATACACCTGTGTATTGACAGGCAGTGTTGACTGGCATCAACAGCTTGATGTGATTCAAATTACAACACTGCAATTGATGCTGGGACAGTGGGCAGGACACATGATGGAAACTCCGGAGGCCGTCCACGTGTGAAGAAGACACAACAAGAGTTGGACAGAGTCATTGGCCATTGAACATGCTGAGGCCTGTGAGCCACACAGATTGTCAGAGCCTAAACATGTGTGCAACGCAGGACTGAGCCACAGTTGACATGGGAAGGCTGATGAGATGGCAGGCGATGTATGTAACCAAGGACGTATATTACAGTGATCAACCAGTCAAGGACACATAGGAGCATGCGTGCAATGCACATGGAGCATGAATGGGCTCTCATGTCCCTGCGGGACATCTGACCCATGCACAGTACAAGTGAGATACCCTGCATCGAGTACTAAGGCTGTACCACACGGCATATGTCTGGCAGATTCTATGCTTGAAGTTTGCATCTACACAGGACACATGAACAAGAAAGTACACATTGGCAAGATTGAAGCAGACCAGTGCAAAGGTGGAACTGGGGTTCAGAGTGGCGGAGGAGGGGCAAGGGAGCATGCCTACATGGAGTCCCGCATGCAGGCAGAGGAGACATGCATGAGGGTAGCATTGCATTACTTACACATCAGAACCATGTACACGTCACATGTAGCAGCAATCATGCACAACACATCCCACAAGTGAAACACACACGTCCTCACAAACACGCATCAACACTCACTGGACTGGGCATCAAAGTCCAGCTTCTCTCCCACTCCTTCGACCAATTCTGGTGGTATGAACTCCGCAACGAGAGCCTCATGCGGAGTGAGTTCTTCCTCCTCTGGTGCAGGCCCACCGCCAGTCACCAGAGTCAAGTTGTAATTTGAGGCACGCTTGGCCTTAGTGCTGCGCTTGATGTCATTCCAACGCTTTTTGCACTCCTGCGCCGTGCGCACCTCATGGCCGAATGAACTGACATGTTCCGCAACATGCTTCCAGTGGGTGTCACGTTGGGCAGCCGTGGTCTGACTATTGGCACCCACTAGCATGTCACGGCTGTGGCCCCGCACGTAGTCCACGAGGAAGTCCAGTTCCTGCTTACAGAAAGGCTTCTTCCTCGACGTGCAGGAGGTCGTGGCTGTGTGTGGGGTCCCAGCCTGTGCTGCAGGTGCAACCTTCCTCCTCTTGGACTGTGGCGCAGACCCTGGCTGGCTAATGCCGCCCTGACCAGTATGGCCAGTGGGTTCGGTGGATTGAGCCAAGGGAGTGGCAGGTGGAGGGATGACCAAAGGCCTGACTTGTGTCAGTGGCAGCTGGGTGCCCACTAATGGACCCTGCGCAGCAACATCAGCTGTGGCAGGGTCGTTGGCCGCAACGGTCCTGGTTGGCAGACTCACAACCGGGGTGCTGTTGGGTGCATCTGCCCCTGCACTTGCCAACATCCGGCTGTTCGGGGCAGCAGATGACATGACTGCCCCAGGGACACGTGTCTTGGTCTGAGCAGCCCGGCCTGCCCCTATGGTTTCCCCCCTGGCCTGTTGGAGATCTACCAAGGGCTCTTCAAGTGCCAATGCAGCCTGCGCTGGCAGACCCTGAGCCTGGGTGGCGGTGTCCACAGCTGCACCTGCAGCTACCACTACCCTTGGGCCCGTGGCAGTCGATGGAACGGACTGCCGGGTCATATGGGTGCCAGTGCCAGATGCAGGAGCTGCATCCCCCGGAACCACAGGGGGTGGTGGCATGGCTGCACCGACACATGGCACAACATTGTGCTCAAGTGGCGCACCCCTGCCTCTTCCCCCTCTGTGGCTGCCCTGGACACCCTGGAGTCCCCCTACTCCCTGGTCACCACGGCCACGTCCCCGACCATGCCCGCCACGAGGAGTACGCCCAGCTGAGGCGCCCCTCACCTTTGGTGGCCTCCCAACCATGGCACAGATGTATTAGTGCTGGCACAGATGGAGTGGTGCCAATGGGAGGTGTACACCACAATTGACCTGGGCAATTGGGGTGAAGGGGGTGGGAAGCAAGATGTTAACAGCCCCCCTGCACCTGCAAGGCTGTATGTGACCCCGGTGATGTGGTGACGGGTCACGCAACGCTCAGGCACCCCAAAATTGCAGTAAAACCGTGCACGCAACCCTGCAGCCTACGTGCGTGGATTCAACCTCCCGCAGTACGCGGTGGCACCCAGTAACACGAATAACGCGTACGCGTGGGACACGCAGGCTACTATGACATCGAAAATGGGTGCGATACACAGGGGCACCCGCAGTGGGAAATCGAGCGTGTGCGACTCACCGTCTGACTAGCGCGATGCAGAAAAACACTCATAGCCAATACCCCGCCAAAAGAAGAGATACGTTCTTGATAGCTGTGAAGTTGTGATGGCGCGCGAAACAACAGGAAGCAGCAACACACGTTGGTCTCCACGAAAGGCACGTACAGCGAAGTGCTGGGCCTGCTCAACTTTAACCCGTGCTGAGGGAAACGCACGCGCGCGTAACGTCACTTACGCGCATGGGCCCTTTCCTCGTATTACACGCGGACGTGCAGTTTCCACGCGCGCTTACGCGCATGTCCCTTTCCTCGTATTACACGCAGACGTGCAGTTTCCACGCGCGCTTACGCGCATGGCCCTTTCCTCGTATTACACGCGGACGTGCAGTTTTTCACGCGCGCTTACGCGCATGGCCCTTTCCTCGTATTACACGTGGACGTGCAGTTTTTCACGCGCGCTGAAATGCCCATGCAGTCCGCGACTTACAACATGTCAGGAAGCGCTGGGAGGACTTCAGGTCCAGGACCCTGAACAAGGCCCGGCGCCTCTTTAAGGCAGCGGATGCCAAGGGGCGCCGGGGCCACTTGTCGGAAGAACAGATTAGGGTCCTGGAACGCATATCCCCAGCACTCCACGTCCAGATCCTTGAGAAGCAGACCCGTCTGGAGTCGAGCGGTGAGTGTACATGCATCCTGATTGTGAGCAGTGCGTGTGGTGGTTATTCAGTAGTGTGCAGGTTGCACATCTGTTTGTATGGGGTCGAGTATGGGTGGGGGTGTACAGGGCCGTGGGGCTGACACATGCGAGGGCTGTAATGTGTGAGACATGGATGTTGCTTGTGTGTGTAGGCTTGCATGCCATATGCAGTTGTGTGGGCACACATGTTTGGATGAATGTATGTAAGTAGACATGTCTGTGATGTCACGCATGTATGTTGTTTTCGGCTGCATGTATCAGCACTGTGTACATGTGCATGTGTGTGTATTTGACAAGGGTGAAACAGTGATGCAACATGGATGCATGTGACAGCGGTATGTGGAAGCCTGATTGGCAGATGTGACATGGATGCCCGTCTGAACAGTGCGACACTTGGCAGAGGTGTACACATGCATGCAAGTGTGGTGGTGTGTGTACATGTGTGGTGCACTTCCTGTGTTGCATGTGATGTCTGGCTCACCTTTGGCTGCTCATGCTGTTGTATGTGTATGGATGGTGGTGGCAGTTGCGATATGGCTGTGGTATGGCTCATGTGTGCGAGTTGTAATGACATGTGTGTTGGGGATTGTGATGACATGTCTGAGGTTTGCCAATGCCACTCATGTACAACTGTCATGTGTGTATGTGTCCATTGTACAGTGCCCTGATGCCTGTGTTTTGTTTCTCCCTGTCTGCAGCGTCAACTGATGAAGAGGGCGGAGAAGGTGCTGTGGAGCACAGCGGCGGGGATCCGACCGCCTGCGGACCCTCGGGGCCATGGAACAGGACCGCCTCCGGGACATCGAACAGGAGTTCGATGATGCCCTGGCCCAGAACACCACAGAGTGAGCCGCTGGACTTGCCCGCCGCCTTTGTATATAGTTATATAGTTAGTGTTAGGTTTCCTTTATTTATTTTTTTATTTAGTTGCTATTGGACAATGCGCCACGTTTTTGTATGTAGTTCAGTTTTTAGTTAGTTGTCATAGTTAGGTTTCATTTGCTTGGGCTCATGGACCCGGGATTATCTTGTAAATAGTTCTTTAATGGATTTTTCTTTTTTATGGATTTTTTTCATCGCCATGGAGCAATGGTTTTTGTTTATCATTTACCCTTGGATTTATTTACTGACTGTGACTTTGGACACCATTTATTTTGATTGTGCTGTGTGTTTTTGATTTTTTTCATGGACATTCATCTTCTTTTGTTTGTTTTGCTTTGTGGTTTTTCTCATTTCATTTCCATTCAAGTTGATTTTAAATACATTTATATTTTCATCCTTCAATGTGTCGTATCATCGCATTGCTTTCATGCATGTCATGTTGGGTGTTTTAACATTCACTTGCAGCTATTGTGTGTGACAGACATGTGTTCATTTGCATTATTTACATTGGGTGTGTAACATGTAATTGCCTTTGATATGTGGGTGGATGTGATAGTTGGTTGGGCCTTTTGGCAGGGGAGGATGGCCATTACGGACATGATTGGGGATTGGTGGGACCCAGGTGCAGGGGGGCATGGATGGGACATGGGCGAGGGCCTGGTGGAGGGTGCCCCTGCACTGCTTGGGGGTGGGGGTGGTAGGAGACATGGGTGGGGGCCTGGTGGAGGCTGCCCCTGGTGGCTGGGGGATGGGGGTGGTGGGGAACATGTGTTGGACATGGGTGGGGGCCTGCTGGCAGGTGCCCCACAGTGCTGGGGGGTGGGGGGGGTGGGGAACATGAGTTGGACATGGGTGGGGGCCTGCTGGCAGGTGCCCCACAGTGCTGGGGGGTGGGGGTGGTGGGAGACATGGGTGGGGGCCTGGTGGAGGCTGCCCCTGCACTGCTGGGTGTGGGGGTGATGGGAGACATGGGTGGGGGCCTGGTGGAGGCTGCCCCTGGTGGCTGGGGGGTGGGGGTGATGGGAGACATGAGTGGGGGCCTGGTGGTGGGTGCCCCTGCACTGCTGGGGGGTGGGGGTGGTGGGAGACATGGGTGGGGGCCTGGTGGTGGGTGCCCCTGCACTGCTGGGGGGTGGGGGTGGTGGGAGACATGGGTGGGGGCCTGGTGGAGGCTGCCCCTGGTGGCTGGGGGGTGGGGGTGATGGGAGACATGAGTGGGGGCATGTTGGAGGCTGCCCCTGCACCGCTGGGGGTGGGGGTGATGGGAGACATGAGTTGGACATGAGTGGGGGCCTGGTGGAGGCTGCCCCTGCACTGCTGGGGGGTGGGGGTGGTGGGAGACATGGGTGGGGGCCTGGTGGAGGCTGCCCCTGGTGGCTGGGGGATGGGGGTGGTGGAAGACATGGGTGGGGGCCTGGTGGAGGCTGCCACTGGTGGCTGGGGGATGGGGGTGGTGGGGAACATGAGTTGGACATGGGTGGGGGCCTGCTGTCAGGTGCCCCACAGTGCTGGGGGGTGGGGGTGGTGGGGACCATGAGTTGGACATGGGTGGGGGCCTGCTGGCAGGTGCCCCACAGTGCTGGGGGTGGGGGTGGTGGGAGACATGGGTGGGGGCCTGGTGGAGGATGCCCCTGCACTGCTGGGGGGTGGGGGTGGTGGGAGACATGGGTGGGGGCCTGGTGGTGGGTGCCCCTGCACTGCTGGGGAGTGGGGGTGGTGGGAGACATGGGTGGGGGCCTGGTGGAGGCTGCCCCTGCACTGCTGGGGGGTGGGGGTGGTGGGATACTTGGGTGGGGGCCTGGTGGAGGCTGCCCCTGGTGGCTGGGGGGTGGGGGTTATGGGAGACATGAGTGGGGGCATGTTGGAGGCTGCCCCTGCACTGCTGGGGGTGGGGGCGATGGGAGACATGAGTTGGACATGAGTGGGGGCCTGGTGGAGGCTGCCCCTGCACTGCTGGGGGGTGGGGGTGGTGGGAGACATGGGTGGGGGCCTGGTGGTGGGTGCCCCTGCACTGCTGGGGGGTGGGGGTGGTGGGAGACATGGGTGGGGGCCTGGTGGAGGGTGCCCCTGCACTGCTGGGGGGTAGTGGGAGACATGGCTGGCGGCCTGGTGGAGGCTGCCCCTGTTGGCTGGGGGGTGGGGGTGATGGGAGACATGAGTGGGGGCATGTTGGAGGCTGCCCCTGCACTGCTGGGGGTGGGGGTGATGGGAGACATGAGTTGGACATGAGTGGGGGCCTGGTGGAGGCTGCCCCTGCACTGCTGGGGGCTGGGGGTGGTGGGAGACATGGGTGGGGGCCTGGTGGAGGCTGCCCCTGGTGGCTGGGGGATGGGGGTGGTGGGAGACATGGGTGGGGGCCTGGTGGAGGCTGCCCCTGGTGGCTGGGGGTGGTGGGGAACATGAGTTGGACATGGGTGGGGGCCTGCTGGCAGGTGCCCCACAGTGCTGGGGGGTGGGGGTGGTGGGGAACATGAGTTGGACATGGGTGGGGGCCTGGTGGAGGCTGCCCCTGCACTGCTGCGGGGTGGGGGTGGTGGGAGACATGGGTGGGGGCCTGGTGGTGGGTGCCCCTGCATTGCTGGGGGGTGGGGGTGGTGGGAGACATGGGTGGGGGCCTGGTGGAGGCTGCCCCTGGTGGCTGGGGCATGGGGGTGGTGGGAGACATGGGTGGGGCCTGCTGGCAGGGGCCCCACAGTGCTGGGGGGTTGGGGTGGTGGGAGACATGGGTGGGGGCCTGGTGGAGGCTGCCCCTGGTGGCTGGGGGGTGGGGGTGATGGGAGACATGAGTGGGGGCATGTTGGAGGCTGCCCCTGCACTGCTGGGGGTGGGGATGATGGGAGACATGAATTGGACATGAGTGGGGGCCTGGTGGAGGGTGCCCCTGCACTGCTGGGGGGTGGGGGTGGTGGGAGACATGGGTGGGGGCCTGGTGGAGGCTGCCCCTGGTGGCTGGGGGGTGGGGGTGGTGGGAGACATGGGTGGGGGCCTGGTGGAGGCTGCCCCTGGTGGCTGGGGGATGGGGGTGGTGGGGAACATGAGTTGGACATGGGTGGGGGCCTGGTGGAGGCTGCCCCTGGTGGCTGGGGATGGGGGTGGTGGGGAACATGAGTTGGACATGGGTGGGGGCCTGCTGGCAGGTGCCCCACAGTGCTGGGGGGTGGGGGTGGTGGGGAACATGAGTTGGACATGGGTGGGGGCCTGCTGGCAGGTGCCCCACAGTGCTGGGGGGTGGGGGTGGTGGGAGACATGGGTGGGGGCCTGGTGGAGGCTGCCCCTGCACTGCTGGGGGTTGGGGGTGGTGGGAGACATGGGCGGGGGCCTGGTGGTGGGTGCCCCTGCACTGCTGGGGGGTGGGGGTGGTGGGAGACATGGGTGGGGGCCTGGTGGAGGTTGCCCCTGCACTGCTGGGGGGTGGGGGGGGTGGGAGACATGGGTGGGGGCCTGGTGGAGGCTGCCCCTGGTGGCTGGGGGGTGGCTGTGGTGGGAGACATGGGTGGGGCCTGCTGGCAGGTGCCCCACAGTGCTGGGGGGTGGGGGTGGTGGGAGACATGGGTGGGGGCCTGGTGGAGCCTGCCCCTGGTGGCTGGGGGGTGGGGGTGATGGGAGACATGAGTGGGGGCATGTTGGAGGCTGCCCCTGCACTGCTGGGGGTGGGGGTGATGGGAGACATGAGTTGGACATGAGTGGGGGCCTGGTGGAGGGTGCCCCTGCACTGCTGGGGGGTGGGGGTGGTGGGAGACATGGGTGGGTGCCTGGTGGAGGCTGCCCCTGGTGGCTGGGGGGTGGGGGTGGTGGGAGACATAGGTGGGGCCTGCTGGCAGGTGCCCCACATTGCTGGGGGGTGGGGTGGTGGGAGACATGGGTGGGGCCTGCTGGCAGGTGCCCCACAGTGCTGGGGGGTGGGGGTGATGGGAGACATGGGTGGGGGCCTAGTGGAGGGTGCCCCTGCACTGCTGGGGGGTGGTGGGAGACATGGGTGGGGGCCTGGTGGAGGGTGCCCCTGGTGGCTGGGGGTGCAGGGGGAAATGCGTTGGTGGGCAGTAGTGCAAGTTGACATGTGGGTTGGCTGGTGGGCATGGCCATGGTGGATGGGGTGCCTGCATGACATGTGCTGGGTAGGCCCCTGTGGTGTGAGCCACCTGCAGGGGCCGTGGAGGGTGTAGAGGGAACACCTGGGAGGACCCACACGTGCAATTCACGTGTGCTGCTCCCCGCGCACCCCTGTCATACACGTACCCTGATGGAATTGCGTGTGGAACTTCCCGCGCACCCCTGGAATACACGTACCCTGATGGAATTGCGTGTGGAACTTCCTGCGCACCCCTGGAACACACTTACCCTGCTAATGTTGCGTGGGATACTTCCCCCGCACCCCGGAATACACGTACCCTGATGAGATCGCGTGTGTGACTTCCCGCGCACCCCTGAAATACACGTACCCCGCTCATTCGCGTGTGTAACTTCCCGCGCACCCCCGAAATACACGTACCCCGCTCAATCGCGTGTGTAACTACCAGCGCACCCCCGATATACACGTATCTCGCTCAATCGCGTGTGTAACTTCCCGCCCACCCCCCGAAATACACGTACCCCGCTCAATCGCGTGTGTAACTTCCCGCGCACCCCCGAAATACACGTACCCCACTCAATCGCGTGTGTAACTTCCCGCGCACCCCCGAAATACACATACCCCGCTCAATCGCGTGTGCAACTTCCCCGCGCACCCCCGATATGCACGTACCCCGCTCAATCGCGTGTGTAACTTCCCGCGCACCCCCGAAATACACGTACCCCGCTCAATCGCGTGTGTCACTTCCCGCGTGCCCCCGAAATACACGTACCCCGCTCGATCGCGTGTGTTGCTTCCCGCGCACCCCCGCAATACACGTGCCCCGCTCGCACAGGCCTGATCGCGTGAGAAACTTCACGCAAACCCCTGAAATACACTTAGCCCGCTCCCCCAGGCCCGATCGCGTGTGAAACTTCACGCGAACCCCTGAAATACACGTAACCCGCTCCCCCAGGCCCGATCGCGTGAGAAACTTCACGCGAACCCCTGATATACACGTAGCCCGCTCCCCCAGGCCCGATCGTGTGAGAAACTTCACGCGAACCCCTGAAATACACGTAACCCGCTCCGCCAGGCCCGATCGCGTGTGAAACTTCACGCGAACCCCTGATATACACGTAGCCCGCTCCCCCAGGCCCGATCGCGTGAGAAACTTCACGCGAACCCCTGAAATACACGTAACCCGCTCCCCCAGGCCCGATCGCGTGAAAAACTTCACGCGAACCCCTGATATACACGTAGCCCCCTCCCCCAGGCCCGATCGCGTGAGAAACTTCACGCGAACCCCTGAAATACACGTAGCCCGCTCCCCCAGGCCCGATCGCGTGAATAAGTTCATGCGAACCCCTGAAATACACGTGCCCGCTCCCCCAGGCCCGATCGCGTGAAAAAGTTCACGCGAACCCCCGGAATACACGTACCCTGCTCAATCGCGTGTGTAACTTCCCGCGCAACCCCGAAATACACGTGCCCCGCTCGCACAGGCACAATTGCTGTATGTTGCCACTTTTGTAATGCGCAGGGATGCTACCGCCTGCCTTCGTGTGGCGGACGTGTTTCGGCTTGTGCGTGTCTTTCGCTGTGCGTGGCTTTGCCCTATTCGATTCCATGAATACGTGTGGTTCTGGTGCGTGTGGGCGTTCCGTCTGCTTCCCTGCAGTACATCCCCAGTTACGCCCTTGTTTTCGCGAGTTGTTCCCCATTCCGCGCGTTACGCCCCGTGTTCCGCCCACTTTCTAGTGTATGCGCCGAGGTTGTGCGCTTTCACTGTGCGCGTCGCGCACGTCTTTCGGGATGTTGCAGTGACGTGTGCGCCATGCACGGGTTTGGCGCACATCCCGAGGGAAACACGCGCAGGGAGTTCCATGAATCGCACGCGTGCGCGTGCGCCTGTTTTTTTGCGCTTGCGCCTGCTTGCGCCTGCTTGCGCGAAGATTTTCGGCGCACGTTTGTTCCATGAATCGGCCCCTTAATAGGTTGGTTGTGGAAACTGGGTGGCCAGAGAATAAAAGGATCACATTATTTCATCGAGGTCTGCGCGGAGAACTTAAAGACGTGCTAGCCCAAATAGTAAATTCACCCCAAGTCTGCGTGGAGTACATAAACCTTGTGGTCCAACTTGATCACAGACTTCAGAATATAAAAGCAGATCGATCCAAGTTTGAAACCAGAGTGTTGATCAAAACTCACGCTAACCCCAAGAGTACCGACGTTTCAGAACCTATGCAAATCGGTGGAGTTAAAGGACCGTTAACGCAGAAGGAACGGGAGAGAAGGCGGCAAAAGCAATTATGTCTCTATTGCGGGGCTTCTGGTCACTTTCTACGAGATTGTCCGGTAAAACCACCTAAGAAGGTGGTTGGAGCCACTGACAACAATTTAACAGAACCTGATTCGGGAAACGACCAAGCCCGACAAGCGTAGAGGTCCGCTTGCCGAGCTTGAAAACAAACTCTTTGACCTCGCATTTCATCATGCCAATGGTCCTCGTGGATCCGAAACAGCCTCGGCGGTTGCATGCTATAAAGGCATACATCGACAGTGGAGCTATTGGAAACTATGTAGATCGTGAATTGGCCTCCAGGATTAATCTCCCTCTCCGTCCGAAAACTAACAAGGATGTCATTACTACAGTTGATGGAACCGAAATAGTCTCAGAGCCGGTAACTCATTCCACTACAGAAGTGACACTAGTGGGTCAGGATGGACATCGGGAAGCTATTGTGTTTGACGTAATCAAGGCCCCACAGTTTCAAGTAATTCTAGGAATTCCTTGGTTAGAAACACATAATCCTCAAATAGACTGGCGAGCAAAGAGAATAACCTTTCCTGATTGTGAACAAACTTGTTATCCAAGAAATCCAAATATGGGCCTGGCCTCAGTAACTTCCGCCACTATACAACTACCGGCTGAGTACCAAGAATTCCAAGACGTTTTCCAAAAAGAACAGGCCAACACGTTACCTCCCCACCGGTCGTACGATTGTCAAATCGATCTAGTACCCAATGCTCAACCGCCTTGTAGTAGGATTTATGCTCTTACTGAACCTGAGAACCTTCATTTGCGTCAGTATTTAGATCAGTACCTTGCCAATGGTTTTATTCGCCCATCAAAGTCTCCTGTTTCCTCAGCTCTGTTCTTCGTACCGAAAAAAGAAGGCGACCTTAGAACATGTTTTGACTACCGCGCCCTAAATCAAATAACGATTAAAAATCTTTATCCTCTGCCTCTGATCCCTGAACTTCTCGACCAGGTAAAAGATGCTTGTATGTACACCAAGTTAGATCTCCGGGGAGCTTATCACCTGGTGTGTATAAAAGAAGGCGACGAATGGAAGACTGCATTCCGCACCAAATATGGGCTCTTTGAATATCAGGTGATGCCCTTCGGATTGTGCAACGCACCTGCCGCCTTTCAATACTTTATGAATGATGTTCTTCGGGAACTTATCGATGTTTGCGTCATCGTATATATCGACGACATCCTGGTGTACTCCTCTTCGGAATCCGATTACAGAAAACATGTCAGGGCAGTTCTTGAAAAATTGCGCCAGCACAAACTGTTTGCAAAACTCGAAAAATGCGTTTTTCATACCACAGAAGTCGAGTTTCTCGGATTCATCCTGACACCTAAAGGAGTCCGAATGGACTCGCGAAAGGTGGACGCCATCCTGAAATGGCCATCTCCTAGCTCTGTGAAGGGGGTTCAGAGCATGCTTGGTTTTGCCAATTTTTATCGAAGATTCATCCCAGAATTTTCTCGAGTGGTCCAACCCATCACAGCTCTCTTACGGAAGAATAAACGCTTCGAATGGACTCATGAGGCAGAACAGGCCTTTCAAGACCTAAAGACTAAATTCACCTCCGCACCTGTGTTGAAGCATCCACGCCCAGATCTCCCTTACATTGTTGAAACCGACGCATCCAGCTTAGCCATGGGAGCTGTCCTGTCTCAAAGGGATCCAATAACTAACCAACTACACCCTGTAGCCTTTTGGTCCAGAAAATTCTCGGCTCCTGAAATTAATTACGCAATCACCGACAAGGAGTTACTAGCTATTAAGTCCACCTTCAAAGCTTGGCGTCATTACCTCCTCGGCGCTAGACACACCATCACGGTGATTACAGATCACAGAAAATTGTAATATTTAAAGACGGCCAAAGCACAATCATCACGTCAACTCCGATGGGCTTTATTCTTTGCGGAATTTGATTTTGTAATCACATATCGCCCTGGTTGCAAGAATGGCAAAGCGGACGCTTTATCCCGGATTGGGATGGAAGAAACAAATTCGAGCTTAGAACCTGTACCGATTATACCTGAACAGAGAATTTTGGGTTTGACCTCTTTACAAACTATTGAGGACGTTCAAACTCGAGTTAAACAACTATTAGACTCCACAGCCTTACAAGAATGGAATTATAACGATTTATCGTACTTCCAGGGGCGATTATTTCTGCCTATCAAAGAACTGCAAGAACTGGTTATTGCCCATTATCATGATACATTAATGGAAGGACATCCTGGTATCGCTAAAACTGAGGAAAAGATCAAACGACAATTCTGGTGGCCATCCTGGAGAAAAGACATAAAATCTTTTGTGATGTCTTGCGGAGTTTGCCCCCAAAATAAAGGTCAAAAGAAAAGACCAGCCGTTCTTCTACAACCTTTGAATATTCCACCGGCACTTTGGCACTGCTTGTCAATGGACTTTATTACCGACCTGCCTCTTTGCTATGGATACAACACTATCTTGGTGATTGTGGATCTCTCCTCCAAAATGGCCCATTTTATCCCTTTAAAAGGGTTACCCTCAGCCTCCATCTTGGCCAAGGAATTTCTGGAGAACACAGTTCGTATGCATGGTTTTCCATCCATATTAGTCTCAGATCGAGGAAGCCAGTTTATTTCCAATTTTTGGAGGAAATGTTGTCAACTGGCGCAAATTGATGTACGACTATCCACCAGTCACCATCCCCAAACCGATGGACAAACCGAGAGAACTAACCAAACCCTTGAACAATATCTTCGGTGTCTGTTGCACCAATCTGAATGTAATTGGAAAGACATTCTTTTGATCGCAGAATATGCATATAACAATTCTGTACATTCTGGAACAGGACAAACCCCTTTTTACACCTTGTATGGTCATCATCCTCGAACCTCAGACCTGGACCCTCCTCAAAACCTGGAAATGCCTGCGGTAGATCATTTGCATTCCACGATAACCCGAGCTTTCAAAGAAGCTACGAATCATCTTCAGCAAGCCAAGAGAAAGTACAAAGAAAATGCTGATTTACATCGAAGTGAAGCACCTCCGTACCAAATAGGGGACCAGGTGTGGCTAGCAACTAGACATTTACCTCTCAAAGGACCGCAGACTTTCAACCCCAGATACATAGGACCCTATCCCATCAAAGCTATAACCAACCCGGTGGCCTTTAAACTCGATCTACCAGCGAACATGCAAATTCATCCCGTTTTTCACGCCTCACTGTTGAAACTGGTGCAACCAGGAAGCAGACTGATCAAACCACCAGAACCAATTCAGATTGATGGGGAATTAGAATTTAAAGTTAAAGACATATTGGATTCCAAGGTGTTAAAGTCAAAACTCTTCTATCTAGTTGATTGGAAGGGGTTTGGACCTCAGGAGAGATCTTGGGAACCAAGCGACCATGTACACGCGCCGCGATTTATACAAAAATTCCACTGAAAATTCCCAAACAAGCCAAAACCCCCTGAGAGAACAACCTTGGGAGGGGCCTTGGGAGGGGGTACTGTCATGATGCCTACCTCCAAGGAGCCAGACCAGGCCCAGCTACCCCAGAGGCAGACATTATGTCCCCGAGGGACGTCTCAGCAGCCCCAAGTAGGGGCCCTTTGGACTCAGTCCTGGCGCCATAGGCGCCAGGCTCATAAAAGATGACTTTCTGTTTAAAGGTGCTTGGTGTAAACTTACCTGATGCAGACCATGCTGCAACATCTAGAGGCCTGAATGGGACTACTTTATCTTTGGGGACTACTTAACCACACGGGTGTGGCCGGAGGAAGAGTACATACCTGAGAGGAAGGATACATACCTGGAACTACTTTGAAGGCTATTTAAGCCACGCCCAAGCAGCAACTCACGCTTCGCGTTGTTCTGGATCTAGCAGCTGGACGCTCACCGTGTCTGCTCCTGCATCCTGACTTCTGCCACGCCCGCCAGCATCCTGGAACACCTGCAAAGGGAGAAGAGAAGAGAATAGGAGAAAGAAGAGTCCTTACCTGCTAAATCCGCATTCCAGAGACATTTCGCCGACGATCCTGAAAAGGAAGACATTCATTTTAAAAGCACATTGCATCGATCGCTGCAGCGCCGCATTCCACTCACCTTTACTAGGGGCCTCCATGTTCATCAGCGACCATCTGGATCCGCAGCCACATTTCAGCGCCTAGGGAGAAAAAGACAAGAACAAAGGTGAGCTAGGGAAGAGAATAAGAAAACCTTAATTTGCCATCATAAGACTTACCTGTTGGGTCATTCCCACTTCATTTCGGGTCGGTGACGCATCCTGGCATTTCCGGACCCCGGCCCCTAAGGGGAAAAAAGAGACATCAGCGTTAGTGAGCGAATGCTAAGACATTACCTGAACGCTCATTAAAGACTTACCTGATATCTACTGGAACTGCACCTCTCACTTCGGGTCGGTGCCATATCTCTGGTATTTCCGAACCCCGGCCCCTATGGGGAAAAAAGACACAAGCATTAGTGCATTAATGCAAGGACACTAAAGGAACCTCTCATCAAACAACTCACCTGAGTTTCCTTCGTCGGTTCCATTGCTCATCTCGGAATCTTTGTTCTGCACCTGAAATAGAGACAACGGACAATTATTATTTCGGGCTCATACTTATAAACAGAATTCTCACAGTACTTTACCGGGAAGGTCAAGCAAACTTGAACTCTCTACAATCCATGATCCAGTGAAGTAACTGGATTACAACGCGCATCTGCATCAGAAGCAGGATGGAGAGCTCGTCCTTTCAGACCCTAAGGTGAGACTTCACGGGGAATCGCAGAAGGGTTTCGTGGAGGGTGAGAAGGGAGTGGGAGGCTTACACATTATCCCGCAGATTGTTAATACTCCCTTTTCACACACAGAAGGATATTTCTGCGAGTCAGACAAGCCAGATTTGAGGGTCCGGTCCTGTCCATCTTCCGAGTCCTGCGCTTCACCATAGAAGAGGCAACAGCACTCCAAACCAGGCCTGCGCCTCCGTGGGAGTCAGGTGAGCGTAACACAGGCCCCTTTTGTGTCTTAGTGACGTAACAACGTGCGTTAACTGTGAGTGCTCGCCCACAAACCTACCGCCATTACAGATTGGTTCCCTGAGTGGTAGGGTCAGTATAGGACGGTATAGTGAAACGTTTCATTGGTAGAGTAGAGGTCAGGTGGTACGCTTGGGTTGTCCCTAAAAATTGCTACTTGGAAATTGTTATATGGAGAGAGTTAGTGATTGGTTCGATTGTGATGCCATCAGTGGTTAGCCCCCGTGTCCTGATTGGCCCACCCGCGAGCCCCCAAGCCTGGGACCATCATTGTTCCCAGCTCGCGATGTACCTGGTGCTGGTAAAAATGTGTGACTATGTGTCAGTGAAAGACAATGGACAGGTTCTGCTACTTGCTGTTAGAGCGCTCCTTTCCCCTTGCTGCCGATGTTTAATTTGTTACTTCTTTGTTGCAAGGACATAGTACCCCAGAGACTCTTCATTCCTTGGAGCTTGGCATCATATCAGTTTGGTCTGGTCACGTGTTGAGGGAACGTGGCTGAGGCAGAATTACGGGGATTTCATTTGTATGTCTGCTCCGGGGAGTCCTAGCAGTGGCAGGTGTAACCTCGGCTTGGAGAGCACGGCATGTTGATTGCAACGTTGTGACCCTGGCTGTGGGGCTTTAGTCAGGGTTGGGCTGGATGATCAGCACCTTGTAGCTCTTTATGAACTGCTCCGGGTCTGTGGACTCTGGTTTGCGGACTACTTCGGCTTGGTTGTATGTGGCAGTATAAGGTCCATAAGGCAAGGGAGTGAGGGTGCGGTGTGCTTCTTTGTACATCGGTCCATCTATAGGGTCTTATCTTCAGGGGTTAGTAGCATGAAGCGTCTGCAAGCATATACACAAACCCTTCTGGTGTCTTGCGTTTCTGCTATGTGGTTGCTGACCTATGTGAAAAATAATAACGATGCATGTCTGTGAGTGTGCACGGTCCTCTAAATCGTAGCACTGAGCCTGGTCTTCATGTGGATTGGTGTGTGTCTGAGCCAGGTGCATGGCAGCACATGTGTTTCTGTTCGTAGTGGCTATGTCGTCATGTTATCTCTAACGATGGCAGTATAAGTTTGTGACGTTTAGTTGAGCTGGTCCATGTGGTCGGTCTCAGCTCCATCTTGTTTCCCCCCTCATACTCTGGGTGGGATGCGGCCAGGTTGTGAGGTGGGGCGTGGCCACGTTGGATATTGACATCCGAGGCGGCAGACAGAGATGCAAACTCATCTCGCTGAGGGTACTTGGGTCGTGACATCGTCGGCCATACTTTGTACGTGGGTCGGGGGAAGGGACCGTCCCATATTTCCTCTTCAGTATGTGTCCCTCACGCTTATACAAACAACAAAATCATACAGGTATAATATGGCTATTCAAACTCAACAAAATAACAGTTATATTCAAACATAAACTTTGTAACCATGGATCCTTGTAACCACGGTCAGATTCCCTTCCCCAGATTAGTGCAGGATTTTCCAAATTGAAGTTCCAATCAAGAAAGTTCTTTTCAATAGCCAAGTTCTTCGTCAAATGCAACACACAGTTTCTTTCACTCCATAAGTCTTTCACTTGGCATTTGGATTATGTTATTACTAAACAAGCTTTATCACTCTTCAAAAATGATTGGCCAATGTTACCAAAAGCGCTTGCTTAATAAACCAAAAGACTTTGGGGCCTCATCACTAGTGGGGCGGTAACGCCGGCGCTAATAGTGCTCGTGTTAATAGCCCTACCACCAAACCCACCAGCGCTATTAGCGCCTGATCACAGGTTTGGCGGAACGGGTATTGCCCATTCCCCATTGAGCCCATTCGGGAATTCCCCATTCCCCATTAGGCTCAATGGGGAATTTTCGCGCTATTACCGCCAGCGGATTTCCTGCCAGCAATAAACATGCCGAAAATCGGCAAAATTTCGGCAGATTTCCACCCAGCTCTGAGCTGGGGGGGAAATCAGCCGAAGCCGTGATTTGGCAGACCCTTAAATGCGGCGGTAACAGCGCTACTGCCGCATTTAAAGGCATGGTCTAGTAAAAAATGTTATTTAAAAAATAGATAGGCAACATCAAAAAAAAAATACTAGCATTCTCTTTTTTTAAAACTTCCTATGTAAAATTCTGAGCTATTCAAGCTCAAAATTTGCAAAAGCAAGCACATGGGCGCATCCATTTTGTGAAATGGATGCCCTCCTGTGCTGGCTTTTGCTTTTGCGGCACTAATGAAGGAAAAGCCAGCTAGCTGCAGTAAACAAAAGCTACCGCTGGGTGGCTTTCCCTTCATTAGTGCTGTACGCGGAGGACGGGGACCGGAGACCAGAGCAGGAAAGCTGCAGCTGAATCTCGGTAAGTGCTATTTATTTGAAAAAAAAAATAAGCACTAGCTGCGTTTTTTTTCTACGTTTTCCGGGCTGGAGGAGCCCAGAAAACTTAGAAATAAAACCACAGCTTTAAAAACGTTGTATTTATGTTTGCGGTCGCTTTTGAAGCGACCGTAAACATAAATACAACGTTATTGTGTTGGAAAACGCTGCGGTTTTTCTTTCCAAGTTTCTCAGGCTCCTCCGGCTCGGAGGAGCCTGAGAAACTCGGAAAGAAAAACCGCAGCGTTTTCCAACACAACTGCGTTGTGTTTCTGCCTGCTGTGGCTATCACTTTGGGTCTCCGGTGCTCCTAGGGGAGCACCGGAGACCCAAAGAGAAAGCCACAGCAGGCAGAAACACAACGCGGTTGTGTTTATATGCCGCGTAGTGTTTCTGCCTACAGCGGATTTCCCATTTGGGGCTCTCGGAGAGCCCCAAATGGGAAATGCTAAATGCTGCGTTGTTTCTGCCTGAATCTGCTTTCCCATTTGGGGCTCTCGGGCTCCCCGTGGAGCCCGAGAGCCCCAAATGGGAAAGCTTATTCAGGCAGAAACAACGCAGTTGTTTTCCGCAATGCTGTGTTGTTTCTGCCTGAATCTGCTTTCCCATTTGGGGCTCTGAGGCTCCCCACGGGGAGCCCGAGAGCCCCAAATGGGAAAGCAGATTCAGGCAGAAACAATGCGGCTGTTTTCCGCAATGCTGCGTTGTTTCTGCCTGAATCTACTTTCACATTTGGGGCTCTCGGGCTCCGTGGGGAGCCCGAGATCCCCAAATGGGAAAGCAGATTCAGACAGAAACAATGCGGTTGTGTTGGAAAACGCTGCGGTTTTTCTTTCCGAGTTTCTCAGGCTCCTCCGAGCCGGAGGAGCCTGAGAAACTTGGAAAGAACAACCGCAGCGTTTTCCAACACAATAACGTTGTATTTATGTTTGCGGTCGCTTCAAAAGCGACCGCAAAGATAAATACAACGTTTTTAAAGCTGTGGTTTTATTTCTAAGTTTTCCGGGCTCCTCCAGCCCGGAAAACTTAGGAAAAAACCCCAGCTAGTGCTTATTTCTTTTTTTTCAAATAAATAGCACTTACCGAGATTCAGCTGCAGCTTTCCTGCTCTGGTCTCCGGTCCCCGTCCTACGCGTACAGCACTAATGAAGGGAAAGCCACCCAGCGGTAGCTTTTGTTTACTGCAGCTAGCTGGCTTTTCCTTCATTAGTGCCGCAAAAGCAAAAGCCAGCACAGGAGGGCATCCATTTCACAAAATGGATGCGCCCATGTGCTTGCTTTTGCGAATGTTGAGCTTGAAAAGCTCAAAATTTTACATAGGAAGTTTTAAAAAAGAGAATGCTGGTATTTTTTTGTATGTTGCCTATCTATTTTTTAAATAACATTTTTTACTAGTCCATGCCTTTAAGGGCTACCGCCAAACTCGTGATGAGGCCGTTTGTCTTCACACATCTAGTCAGCATTCAATATAACCTCTTATTTGAAGAACAACCACTTTCACATTGATTCTTCATAAACAAAGTTCCAACTTCTACAACTTTCTCGACACTGCAACCTGCTGCAAACAAAGTGGCGGTTCCAGAATCTTCTTCTTTCGGCTTCTGCTGCTTCCACAGCTGCTCTCTACTTCTAATGGTGTGCACCTGAAGGGGCTTTAAATATTTAAAAGTCCCGCTCAGGTATGGGTCATTAGAACCACTAGACTGCACACTACAGTTCTGCCCCTCTGAGACCCTTTTCCTCGTCTCAGTACCTAGAGCATTAGGGGACTTGAAGTCCCTAATGATCTGAGTTATTTTGACATCACAGGCTTCAATTTTACAATAGGGCATTAAGACCGTGGGATCATTAGGGAAGTTAGTTAAAGCGTTCTCCCATTTCTCCTGACCTGAGTTCCCTCCCATTTGATCCTCCCGCAGAACACCACCCCCAGGGTCAGGAAGCAGCTGCCTTTCCCAGGCGACATGAGAAGGGTCCCAGGCCAGGGTCTTCGGGATGATTACCTCTGGTTCATCACATCCCACACCTGTCCTATCTACCTTTTGTGCATCAATTAAAAGATGGTGATCTTTGACCCACTCCTTCAGTCTCCTGAGCAAAGTCCCTGCAAACAGTTTTGATGTGCCGTACAGTAATGTAACTAGGAGGTAACCAAGACTTCCGTCCCCAGATCTTTTAGTTGTTGCAGAATAGGGCAGAATAAGGCAGCAAATCAGCTTACACTTCTCCACAATGAGGGCAAAGGATGTAGCGATCACTGATGGTAGAAGACATAGGACCCAATGCATGGAATATTTGCCCAGTTGAAAGGGTATTTGCACTGCTGAAAAGTCTGGGCACATTCAGAGCAGTTCACAATGACTTTGCCCGGACTTTGCACGGCAAAAATACACTTTGCACAGTTCCATGAATCAAGGTTTCTGTCAGCAGTGCAAAGTCACTTTTCAGCAGTGCAAAGTCACTTTGGACCAGGCAAATATTCCATGAATCAGACTCCTAGGGTCTAGGCACGTCATAAGGGCTTACTTATTCAATTTCACTGGCTTTATTGAGAGTTCCAATTCCTTATCTGCTTTCCAGCAGAGCACCATGCCTTGGGGACCCTTCACAAGAGGTTGGGAATAGATATCCTGCCTCCTGCTCACCCTCCTCCCTCCCGACGCCCAATCAAGTGAGAGATTTTTAATAAAACATACCTTTTTACGTATGCATTATATTAGAATGCAAATTTTAAAAAATGTGCTGTCGTGGCGTCAACTTGAAGATAAATGTAGAACCTTGTTTCGTGTCAAGCACACATTTACATGAATATTATAATAATAAGGAAAACATAGCCTACAGGAATGTGTTTCCATTATCACAGTGAAAAATCCCGGTTGTGCGCTTTCGACAGCTATTATGAATAGAAACTTGAATTTCATCCGTTGTGTTTCTTTCAACTTCATGCTATCTTTTTTTTTCTGCTTCGTTACTAAATGCTATCCTTGGAATTTGTACTATGTGGGATTCAGGGCTAACTTACAATGAGCCTCTTTCATTGTTCACAATTCCATTGTCCCCTTGGCTTTCA
This sequence comes from Ambystoma mexicanum, assembly GCF_040938575.1. Taxonomy (NCBI): domain Eukaryota; kingdom Metazoa; phylum Chordata; class Amphibia; order Caudata; family Ambystomatidae; genus Ambystoma; species Ambystoma mexicanum. The sequence continues at coordinate 1,425,598,705 of NC_090922.1, forward strand.
TGTTTGCCTATAACGCAGAAAGGAAAAATATTATGTTCCTATTTCTATTAGGACCTCTAGATAAAAAATAAGACAATATTTTTCTATTCACCAGAACATAATATTTAGTTCAAACATTACTATTAATATACACATTCTTAATCAAACCATGTTAAACTATTATTAAAAAAGCAAACAAGTATACATGCAGATGTGGGAGAGTGTTCTTATGTTATTTCTGGTCTGTCACTTGTACATTGCAAACAGATTAGCACTGCTTTTCCCAGTCAGATTTATTTGGGTAAAATGAATAACAACTAACATGTTATAACCCAAGTAAAACAGTGTCCTTTACTAGCAATGAGAATTCAATACAATTTTACTGTTATTTGAATCAAAATAGTAATGATTCACAAATTGTCATTTTGGTCTACAATTGCAAAAACTAAGTACTCTCTTACAAAGTGTCCTCTCTAGGGTAGGTGAAGGGAGGGCACCGGCCTCCCTAACAATGTGTTGCGCCTTCCTTCTGTGGCCTTTTCCCCTCCCACCTCCAGGCGGCATGTGTGGGGCTGGTTTGCTGTACTGGCTGCCTCACTATCGAGAAAGCCAGCACAGAAGGGGAATGCACTTCAGGGCCGACACATCAAGACTAATATCATGAGGCAGTTCAAACAGCGCTGCTGACTGCTTCCTGAAGTGGGTTGTTTGGGAGGGGGTGTTGCCATGGCCTGGACGCTGTGGGCCTTCTGCTGTGTGGAGCGGGAGGCAGGGTTCAGGCATGGGGCTTCTGCTCTGGCTGTTGGGTGGCAGGATGCCAGGTATGGGACTTGCAATCTTGGTGGTGGGAGGAAGGATGCCCTGTGTGGGGCTTGTCCTCTGGGAAGTGTGGGGGCCAGGTGACAGGTATGGGGCTTGTACTCTTGGCAGTGGGCGACCAGGATGCCAGGTATGGGGCTTGTGCTCTGTGTAGTGGGGGACAGGATGACTGCTATGGGGCTTATGCTCTGTGTAGTGGCGGGCTGGAGGACAACTGTGGGGCTTGTGCTCTCTGCAGTGGGGGACAGGATGCCAGGCATGGGGCTTGTGCTCTTGGTCGTGGGGTTGTTGGGTCATTTGAGTTTGGACTTGTGGGACGCTAATCTATAAATGGTGACTCTACCAATCATAAATGGCATTAGTGGGGCATTTTAAGCTGCACTGGGCATATTAAAGCTGGCTATGCAATACATATGGCGAATGACCAGGCATACGTTGGCATTATTGGTTGATTTGAGGCTGCACTTACATCAGAACATGTCACACAGGGGCAGGTTTTGGCAAAGCTGGCATGGCACTGTTGGAACTGGCATTTTGCTGACTGTGATTAATTAGAGTTGTTTGAAGCTGTGAAGGCTATGTTCAACTGGCAGCTGCCACATTGAGCGCAAAACCTGCAGTGTTTAGGAGACCCAAGGTGTTGTAAGGATAACTTCAGGCAGGTTGGCACTTTTATTTGCAACTGTCTGTAATTGGGCAACACAGGTCACCACCAATAGATAGCACCCTGCACCATTTGGGCAATACGAGGGTATAGTTAGAAGTACACAAAAAGGTCTGGAAGCCCCTCAACTGAAAACAAACATGGCCAAATAAACTGTTCTATGGGAGGGTGCCCACTTGGGAGGGTCTACAACCACGTTTTAGCCAACTGTACCTTTCACAGAGGAGTAAATAACCATTTGCATATTAGTCTTTGTCCCACCAACAAGGGCAGTCCAGCACCGAAATGCTAGACAATTCGCCTCTGAACAAGAGTATCAACAGCATCCTCAGACAAGTGTCTCGGACTAGTCGGGCCTCATCGGTGAGGTGAAGCTATGCCTCTCTAAGCACAGTGAGCAAGGTGTCCACGCCTGGATTACCCTGGGTAACCTAGGGTGAAACCCAATGTTGCTAAAAATGCACAAAAAGGTCTGGGAGCCCCCTAATCAAGAACGTACATGGCCACATGGGGGAGGGTTCCCAGCTCCGGAGGGTCTACAACCACGGTTTAGCTCACTGTACCTTTAGAAGTAACCTGACATTTTGGTGGTAACACCTTGCATCTAATTCTGCTATACGCTGGAAATTTCGAACCCAACACTTTGTACTTACTGCCTGATATCCTGGCACAATATTACAATTGGTGCCATTTATATTTGCCTATGAGGCGTAGTTGGCATTGCACTTACAGTTGATATCCTATCATCAAATGAATTTTCCTACGGAATTGCTTAGAAAGATAATATCCACAAACTAACGCCCCTTGTTAAACAACTAGGAGCTAAACTCTATAGTTGGTGGGGGGGGAAGCTCAAGGACAATGTAATAAATTATCCTAGAACGAAATTGGCAAGGGTTGGGGTTGGCTCAGAGGAAGCCAATGGCAACTTAATTCTAGTTGGCCCACCTAGGAAACGTCAACCACCAGGGAGTAGGGATTGGTCAGACACCAATTGATGATGTCATTAAAAGACACGTGGAATCAAATCCATTGCGATGGCAGGCAGACCGCTGTGCAGCCTCTCGTGTTCCAAATATGAGAACTTTGTTGCAACAGAGTCTATTGCCCATCCATGGGGTGCAGGGAGGTATAGGCTCCCACTCATTAGAGGTCCCATCGGAAAGGGTTGAAACAAACATTTTGTAGTTATGCACAATGTCCCAGGTTACCCCAGGGATGTTTTGAAGATCAGTCGTCTCTAACCAATGAAGTTATACATTGGATTTGTCAAAAGAAAGGGTGTCTTTCCCTGATTAGGAATGACATTATCCATTGCAGATGCCAGAGTGAACCAGGGGGTGATTTTATTGAAGTGTTTCTAAGGGAGGCGTGGTTGGCTCAGGGCATACTAACTATTGAGGTCAGATCGTACCCGCCTCAGGGATCTAAAATTACTCTAAGACCCAATATCCCCTTATCTAAGGGAAAAACTACATTTACAAAATTAGGGCCAAATATAATTACATATCTGGATGCAGTCCACCACCCCGTGGCTCAAACTTCTCTAATTGTCTAGCCATCTGAAGGAACTTTCAGGGAGCCAACAAATTGTAAGCAACGGATTGACCATCACTAAGCTACGAGAGGTTGAATCTTTCCCCTGAACCAATGTGTAGGGTGTTATCATGAAATATAACTGTCGTGAACAGACACTTGGCTGATAGTGAGTGGAAACAGTTCCTGAGGGGCTTTAATGTCATCTACCTCCAAGAAACATGAGCCATGGAAGATGTGGACATCCAGGGATTCTTGTCTTTCAACATTAAGGGTCAAAAGGAGGCACAGGGGAGACCTTTAGGATGGTTTTTGGTGTGGGTCGAGGTTAGTCTCAATTGGTGAGATCAGGAATATTGACAGAGGTTGTGTGGAGCTGCAACAATTGGTAATCAAATCCTCTGGACCAAAGCACTGACTTTTATTTAATGTATACAACCGGCCGGATGCAAGAGCCATTTCAAGTACCGTTCTACCCCTACAGGATTGTATTCTAAGTTGGGAAAATATAAATAGTGGCACCCAGGGACTAATTGCACTGGGAGATTTTAACCTACAGTTGGAACCAATAACAGAACGGGAAGGATTATGTGAGGATGAGGGCAAGGCATGGGGAAAAGAAGCCCTTGATGCACTACCTCGAAAATAATACAAGGCTGTGACCTTCATACTGTTAGAACCCTTCATAATGTGGGGTTGCGCCCATGCAGCGGCCAGTTTCCATCAGACCTACCAGCAATGGATACATATTATGGTCCAAACGGTAGGACTAGAATTGATTATATTTTTATCTTGCCCTCAGAATGGACCTTGATTAGGTACTTCCAGGTATTGAATAGGCATGAAAGTGATCACTAACCAATTATAATGTCCCTGTGGGATCCTAACAATTTCGTAAATTTAGGCCAAGCTATGACTTCGGACCTCATGGTGACAGGTCAAGTACGCTCAGGTATAAGGTGGGCAAAGGTTTTAGACAATGATATGATCACTAGATTATTTGAATCAATACTGGAACAGTTGGCGGGAATATATTCACATGTCTGCCAGGACCATGAGGCAAATATTGAATTTGGAAACATATTGGCCACAATCCAACCATTTGTTACTAGTGCCAAACTGAAATTAAAAAAAACGAGCAAAGAAAAAAGAGCCATGGTACAACAGTGAATTCAGGGAGGCGAAGCAGGCCTTCGTCGGGTATGTTAATTCTCATGCCAGAACTGACAGGACACATTTACAACTCCTGAGACCAGTGTACAAGTCCCTATTGAGTGCAAAGAAGAAAGACTTCCTGTCTAACAGGTGGGAGGCCCTGTTAGGTAAGGCTGGAACTGGAAACTCTTTGGGTTTTTGGAGCTTCATTTCAGATAGGGAGTTGACACGTGATAATTCACTTCAGGCTTGTATTTCCCTGGCTACATGGAGGGAGCATTTCTCGTCTTTTTATAGGAGTTTGGACCCACCATACTCTGAGGCTCTATCATTGGAGAGGTGTCTTGAGGGGTCGAGTGGTTCCAAGGGGATGGATTTTCAGTTTACCCAGAAAGAGGAGGAGGATGTGTTGAAGGCACAACGTGTGGGGAAAGTAGTGAGACCCGATAGGATCCCGGTCGACTTGTTCAAGGAGGAGCCAGCTATAGGGGTAGCATTTTGCACCTCGAAACACAGTGGGCCTCATTACGAGTCAGTCGGTCCGGAAATAACGGTGGCAGAATAACCATACCGGAACCGTTTCCGTGACCGTCAAATCACAACCCACGATTCCGGAAATACCACCGCCACAAACCGCTGCCGCGGAGTTAGGGGACCCATAAAATGTGTTGCCGGGGAAACCCCCCAGTTACCGGCAACACCTAACACTTGGGCAATACGAGTACCACGGACATGGAAACACTGCCATAAAAATTGCGGATAAAACGTGGCCACAGAGGCGGTATCAGCGCCACCGCGAACATGATGTTAAACAGTGCCTGGTGAGCTGAATCAGGGCACAGGTGCAGCTAATGAGGCTAGCTGGACCCAGCAGGCCACTGAGAGCCTACAAAAGAGCCACATCCAGGCCAACTCCAAACACAACTATGCAGACAGCAGCTGCAGCAGCATTGGGACTGGGGCTATTGAACCTACAGGCAGCACTGCACCTGGTGGCCGTAATGATGTAGAGGAGGAGGAGGTGTAACGCTCACCTGGTTCCCACGGAGGCGCAGCGTCGAAGGCGCAGAACTCTGAAGATGGACAGGAAGGGCCCCTCTATTCTGGCTTCCCTGGCTCGTTGGATACCCTCCTGTGCGTGAAAAGGGAGTATTACCAACTGTGGAACAATGCTCAAGCCTCCCACTCCTTTCCAACCCTCCACGATACCTCCTCCACGATTCCCCGTGAAGCCTCACCTTAGGGTTTGGATGGATGAGCTCTCCATCCTGCTTCTGATGCAGGGGCGCGTTGAAACCCAGTTACTTCACTGGATTGAGGATTGATGGGAGTTCAGGTAAGCTTGACTGTTCAGGTAAGGCGCTGTAAAAGTTCTGTTCAAAAGTTCAAGCTTAATAATAATGTTCGTTGTCTAATTGCAGCAAGCGCTAATGCTTATGTCTTTTTCCCCTTAGGGGCCGGGGTTCCGGAGTGCCGGAGATATGGCGCCGACCCGAAGTGAAACAGTTCTGGATGAGCGCTCAGGTAATGTCTTTGCATTCGCTCATTCAATGTCTTTGTCTTTTTTCCCCATAGGGGCCGGGGTCCGGAGATGCCAGGAAGCGGCAGGACCCGAAATGCAGTGGGAATAATCCAACAGGTAAGACTTAAAAGGAAACTGAGCTTTCCTTATTCCTTTTCTCCCTCTCACCTTTGTTCTTGTCTTTTTTCCTCTAGGCGCCGGGGCGTAGCTGAATCCGGAAGATCGCTGCTGAAGATGGAAGCGCCTTGCAAAGGTGAGTAAAATGCAGCGCTGCAGCGATCGAAACAAAATGCCTTTAAAATGATGTCTTCCTTTTCAGGGCCGTTGGAGAAATGACTCCGGGATGCAGATTTAGCAGGTAAGGGCTTTTCTTCTCCTATTCTCTTCCTTTCTCCCCTTGCAGGTGTTCCAGGGTGCTGGCAGGCGTGGCTGAAGTCAGGATGCAGGAGCTGACACGGTGAGCGTCCAGATTCTAGGTGCAGAACAACGCGAAGCACGTGTGGCTGTTCGGGTGGGGTTTAAATAGCCTTGGAAGAAGTTCCTGGTATGTATCCTTCCACCAATCAGGTATGTATCCTTCCCCGACCACACCCGGGTGGTGAAGTAGTCCTACAGGTAAAGTAGTCCCATTCAGGCCTCAAGAGGGCCTGGATGAAGCAGCAAGGTCTGCATCAGGTAAGTGTGCACCCAAGCACTTAAACACATATCCTCTTCTATGAGCCTGGCGCCTAAGGCGCCAGGACTGGGGCCCGCTATGAGCCTGGCGCCTAAGGCGCCAGGACTGAGTCCAAAGGGCCCCGACTTGGGCCCGCTGAGACTTCCCTGGGGAAAATGATGTCTGCCTCTGGGGTTGCTGGGCCCGGCCTGGCTCCTTGGAGGTAGGCATCATGACAGTACCCCCCCTCAAGGCCCCTCCCAAGGTCTTTTCCTCCGGGGGTTTTGGTTTGTGCGGGAATCTTCGATGGAATCGTTGAATTAATCGTGGTGCGTGAACATAGTTACTGGGTTCCCAAGATCTTTCCTGAGGTCCATATCCTTTCCAATCAACAAGATAGAAGAGTTTCGACTTAACTATCTTGGAATCTAAAATGTCTTTCACTTCGAATTCTAATTCTCCATCAATTTGGACAGGGCCTGGGGGCTCAGACAGTCTGGTTCCAGGTTGTACTGGTTTTAGAAGAGATGCGTGAAAAACGGGATGAATCCGCATGTTGGATGGTAAATCGAGTTTAAAGGCCACTGGGTTGATAATAGCTTTGATGGGGTAAGGCCCAATGAATCTGGGATTAAAAGTTTGCTGACCCTTGAGGGGTAGATGTTTAGTTGCTAGCTATACCTGATCTCCTACTTGGTAAGGAGGAGTTTTACTTCGGTGCAAATCAGCGTTTTCTTTATACTTTTTCTTGGCTTGCTGTAAGTGGGTTGTAGCTTCTTTGAAGGCTTGGGTTATTGTGGAATGTAGGTGATTTACTGCAGGCATCTCCAGGGTCAGAGGTGGATCTAGGTCAGAGGTCCGAGGATGGTGACCATACAGGGTATAAAAAGGAGTCTTTCCGGTTCCAGAATGCACTGAATTGTTGTATGCATATTCTGCAATCCAAAGGATGTCTTTCCAATTTAACTCGGATTGGTGTAACATGCACCGCAGATATTGCTCGAGAGTCTGATTGGTTCTCTCGGTTTGTCCGTCGGTCTGGGGGTGGTGGCTGGTGGATAACCGCACGTCTATTTGTGCTAGTTGGCAACATTTCTTCCAAAAGTGGGAGATAAATTGACTTCCACGGTCTGAGACTAATATGGAAGGGAAACCATGTAACCGCACTATATTTTCCATAAATTCCTTGGCCAAGGTGGAAGCTGACGGCAATCCTTTTAAAGGGATAAAATGGGCCATTTTGGAGAATAGATCCACTATTACGAGAATCGTGTTGTAACCACCACAAGGAGGCAGGTCAGTTATAAAGTCCATTGACAAGGTGTGCCAAGGTGCTGGTGGAATGTCCAAAGGTTGAAGTAGGCCGGCTGGCCTTTTCTTTTGACTCTTATTTTGGGCACAGATTCCGCAAGACAACACAAATGACTTTATGTCTTTTCTCCAAGAAGGCCACCAGAAGTGGCGTTTGATCTTTTCTTCTGTTTTCGCGATACCGGGGTGTCCTTCCATTAATGATTCATGATGACCGGTAATGACAAGTTCCTGCAATTCTTTACTTGGCAGAAATAACCGCTCTTGGAAGTAGGGTAAATCATCCTTAACGGTGTAGTGAGGACCCTTTTGACTCCATTCCAGTAAGGCAGAAGAGTCAAAAAGCTGTTTTACTTGAGCTTGGATGTCCTCAATGGTTTGCAATGAAGTCAAGCCCAGAATTCTTTGTTCCGGTATGATTGGCACAGGTTCTGAACTCGAATTGGGTTCTTCCATGCCTATCCGGGATAAGGCATCTGCCTTACCATTCTTGCAGCCAGGGCGATAGGTAATTACAAAATCAAATTCCGCAAAGAATAAAGCCCATCGGAGTTGTCGCGAAGATTGAGCTTTGGCCGTCTTCAAATACTGCAAATTTCTGTGGTCCGTAATTACGGTGATGGTGTGTCTTGCACCGAGAAGATAGTGACGCCAAGCCTTGAAAGCTGATTTAATAGCCAGTAGTTCTTTGTCGGTAATTGCGTAATTGAGTTCAGGTGGAGAGAATTTTCTGGACCAAAAGGCTACAGGGTGTAGTTGGTTAGTTTCTGGGTCTCTTTGCGACAGGACAGCTCCCATGGCCGAACTGGATGCATCGGTTTCCACGATGTAAGGGAGATCTGGGCGCGGGTGCTTCAATACAGGTGCAGAGGTGAATTTGGTTTTCAGGTCCTGAAAGGCTTGTTCAGCCTCAAGAGTCCATTCCAAGCGTTTATTTTTCTTTAGGAGAGCTGTGATGGGTTGAACAGTTCGAGAAAATTCCGGGATGAACCTTCGATAGAAATTGGCAAAGCCAAGCATGCTTTGCACTCCCTTCACAGAGCTAGGAGATGGCCATTTGAGAATGGCGTCCAATTTCCGCGAGTCCATTCGGATTCCTTGAGGTGTCAGGATGAATCCGAGAAACTCCACTTCTGTGGTATGAAAAACGCATTTTTCGAGCTTGGCAAATAATTTGTGCTGGCGCAATTTCTCAAGAACTGCCCTAACATGGTTTCTGTGATCAGATTCTGAGGAGGAATACACCAGGATGTCGTCAATATAAACGATGACACAAACATCGATAAGTTCCCGAAGAACATCATTCATGAAGTACTGAAAGGCGGCAGGTGCGTTGCACAAACCGAAGGGCATTACTTGATATTCGAAGAGCCCAAATTTGGTGCGGAATGCAGTCTTCCACTCGTCGCCCTCTTTTATACGTACCAGGTGGTAAGCTCCTCGGAGTTCTAGCTTGGTGTACACACGAGCATCTTTTACTTGGTCGATAAGCTCAGGTATCAGGGGCAAAGGGTAACGATTCTTAATCGTTATCTGATTTAGGGCGCGGTAGTCAATACAGGCCCTAAGGTCTCCTTCCTTTTTAGGTACGAAGAACAAAGCGGAAGAGACTGGTGACTTTGATGGGCGAATGAAGCCATTGGCCAGGTATTGATCCAAATACTGGCGCAAATGCAGGTTCTCAGGTTCAGTAAGAGCATAAATCCTACTACAAGGTAGTTGTGCATTGGGTACCAAGTCGATTTGGCAATCGTAAGATAGATGGGGAGGTAAGGTGTTAGCCTGCTCTTTCTGAAAAACGTCTTGGAATTCTTGGTATTCAGATGGTAACTGTACAGGGGTGGAAGTTACAGAGGCTAGACCCATAGCTGGATTCCTTGGGTAACAGGTTGGTTCACAATCAGGAAAAGTTATCTTCTTTGCTCGCCAGTCTATTCTCGGATAATGTGTTTCTAACCAAGGGATACCAAGAAGTACTTGAAATTGTGGGGCCTTGATCACATCAAACACGATTGCTTCCCGATGTCCGTCCTGACCCACCAGAGTGATTTAAACTGTGGAATGCGTTACAGGCCCTGAGGCTATTTCGGTTCCATCAACTGTAGTAATTACATCTTGGGTTACTTTCGGGCGGAGAGGAAGCTTAATCCTGGAAGCCAATTCACGGTCTATGTAATTTCCAATAGCTCCACTGTCTATGTATGCTTTTATAGCATGCAACTGCTGAGGCTGTTTTGGGTTCACAAGCACCATTGGCATGACAAAATGCGAGGTCAAAGAGTTTGTTTTCAAGCTCGGCAAGCGGACCCCTACGCTTGTCGGGCTAGGTCGTTTCCCGAACCAGGTGTCAATAACTCGTTATCAGTGGCTCCAACCACCTTCTTGGGTGGTTTAACTGGACAACTTTGAAGAAAGTGACCGGAAGTTCCGCAATACAGACAAAGTTGCATTTGTCGCCTTCTCTCTCGTTCCTTCTGCGTTAATGGTCCTTTAACACTGCCAATTTGCATAGGTTCGGAAACGTCAGTACTCTTGGAGTTAACGTGGGTCTTGATAGGTACTCTGGTTTCATACTTGAGCCGATCTGCTTTTCTATTTTGAAGTCTGTGATCAGGTTGAACCACTAAGTCTATGTAGTCTGCGCAGGCCTGGGGTGGATCTACTATCTGAGCTATAACATCTTTAAGCTCTCCGTGCAGGCCTCGATGAAACAATGTGATCCTTTTATTTTCAGGCCATCCGGTTTCCACAACTAGTCTATTAAAGGTGGCGATATAGGACAAAAGATCCTGATTACCTTGTCGTAAGGATAGCAGTTCGTTGTCAAGGGCCTGTCCCTGCGAGTGTCGAGCGAACAATCTTTCCATGCTGGCCTGGAAGCCCTGGAAATCCCGGAGAATGGGATCATCCTGATTTACCAATGGAATAGACCAATCGGCAGCACAGCCACTGAGGTAAGATAGTACAAAGGCTACTTTGGTCTGGTCGTTGGGGAAGGCCCCGGGCCTGCATAAAAAGTGTAAACGGCATTGGTTCATAAAAACAGCATATTTCTTGGGATCCCCCGCAAAACGTTCCGGCGGGGCCAAAGGCATGTGTCCAGGTAGATTGATTTGTACCGGGTTATTCGAACCCATTGTTGTAGAAATATCTCCGGAAACAGGTAAAGGAGTGTGCTCTGCCTGGCCCTGCAATAACCTTTTGGCCAGATCATCAGTTCTTTCCTTGGATAGGATTAGTTCCCTTCTGAGAGCATTAGTCTCCTGGCGGGCTGAGTGCACTTCTGCCCGTAATTCCCCTAAAAGATGGGCCAGCTGATCTGTCTCGGAAGAATCCATAGCGCCCAGGTGGGAAATTGTGGTAAGGCTTCGCGTTCTGTAACGCTCACCTGGTTCCCACGGAGGCGCAGCGTCGAAGGCGCAGAACTCTGAAGATGGACAGGAAGGGCCCCTCTATTCTGGCTTCCCTGGCTCGTTGGATACCCTCCTGTGCGTGAAAAGGGAGTATTACCAACTGTGGAACAATGCTCAAGCCTCCCACTCCTTTCCAACCCTCCACGATACCTCCTCCACGATTCCCCGTGAAGCCTCACCTTAGGGTTTGGAAGGATGAGCTCTCCATCTTGCTTCTGATGCAGGGGCGCGTTGAAACCCAGTTACTTCACTGGATTGAGGATTGATGGGAGTTCAGGTAAGCTCGACTGTTCAGGTAAGGCGCTGTAAAAGTTCTGTTCAAAAGTTCAAGCTTAATAATAATGTTCGTTGTCTAATTGCAGCAAGCGCTAATGCTTATGTCTTTTTCCCCTTAGGGGCCGGGGTTCCGGAGTGCCGGAGATATGGCGCCGACCCGAAGTGAAACAGTTCTGGATGAGCGCTCAGGTAATGTCTTTGCATTCGCTCATTCAATGTCTTTGTCTTTTTTCCCCATAGGGGCCGGGGTCCGGAGATGCCAGGAAGCGGCAGGACCCGAAATGCAGTGGGAATAATCCACCAGGTAAGACTTAAAAGGAAACTGAGCTTTCCTTATTCCTTTTCTCCCTCTCACCTTTGTTCTTGTCTTTTTTCCTCTAGGCGCCGGGGCGTAGCTGAATCCGGAAGATCGCTGCTGAAGATGGAAGCGCCTTGCAAAGGTGAGTAAAATGCAGCGCTGCAGCGATCGAAACAAAATGCCTTCAAAATGATGTCTTCCTTTTCAGGGCCGTTGGAGAAATGACTCCGGGATGCAGATTTAGCAGGTAAGGGCTTTTCTTCTCCTATTCTCTTCCTTTCTCCCCTTGCAGGTGTTCCAGGGTGCTGGCAGGTGTGGCTGAAGTCAGGATGCAGGAGCTGACACGGTGAGCGTCCAGCTGCTAGGTGCAGAACAACGCAAAGCACGTGTGGCTGTTCGGGTGGGGTTTAAATAGCCTTGGAAGAAGTTCCTGGTATGTATCCCTCCACCAATCAGGTATGTATCCTTCCCCGACCACACCCGGGTGGTGAAGTAGTCCTACAGGTAAAGTAGTCCCATTCAGGCCTCAAGAGGGCCTGGATGAAGCAGCAAGGTCTGCATCAGGTAAGTGTGCACCCAAGCACTTAAACACATATCCTCTTCTATGAGCCTGGCGCCTAAGGCGCCAGGACTGGGGCCCGCTATGAGCCTGGCGCCTAAGGCGCCAGGACTGAGTCCAAAGGGCCCCGACTTGGGCCCGCTGAGACTTCCGTGGGGAAAATGATGTCTGCCTCTGGGGTTGCTGGGCCCGGCCTGGCTCCTTGGAGGTAGGCATCATGACAGTACCCCCCCTCAAGGCCCCTCCCAAGGTCTTTTCCTCCGGGGGTTTTGGTTTGTGCGGGAATCTTCGATGGAATCGTTGAATTAATCGTGGTGCGTGAACATAGTTACTGGGTTCCCAAGATCTTTCCTGAGGTCCATATCCTTTCCAATCAACAAGATAGAAGAGTTTCGACTTAACTATCTTGGAATCTAAAATGTCTTTCACTTCGAATTCTAATTCTCCATCAATTTGGACAGGGCCTGGGGGCTCAGACAGTCTGGTTCCAGGTTGTACTGGTTTTAGAAGAGATGCGTGAAAAACGGGATGAATCCGCATGTTGGATGGTAAATCGAGTTTAAAGGCCACTGGGTTGATAATAGCTTTGATGGGGTAAGGCCCAATGAATCTGGGATTAAAAGTTCGCTGACCCTTGAGGGGTAGATGTTTAGTTGCTAGCCATACCTGATCTCCTACTTGGTAAGGAGGAGTTTTACTTCGGTGCAAATCAGCGTTTTCTTTATACTTTTTCTTGGCTTGCTGTAAGTGGGTTGTAGCTTCTTTGAAGGCTTGGGTTATTGTGGAATGTAGGTGATTTACTGCAGGCATCTCCAGGGTCAGAGGTGGATCTAGGTCAGAGGTCCGAGGATGGTGACCATACAGGGTATAAAAAGGAGTCTGTCCGGTTCCAGAATGCACTGAATTGTTGTATGCATATTCTGCAATCCAAAGGATGTCTTTCCAATTTAACTCGGATTGGTGTAACATGCACCGCAGATATTGCTCGAGAGTCTGATTGGTTCTCTCGGTTTGTCCGTCGGTCTGGGGGTGGTGGCTGGTGGATAACCGCACGTCTATTTGTGCTAGTTGGCAACATTTCTTCCAAAAGTGGGAGATAAATTGACTTCCACGGTCTGAGACTAATATGGAAGGGAAACCATGTAACCGCACTATATTTTCCATAAATTCCTTGGCCAAGGTGGAAGCTGACGGCAATCCTTTTAAAGGGATAAAATGGGCCATTTTGGAGAATAGATCCACTATTACGAGAATCGTGTTGTAACCACCACAAGGAGGCAGGTCAGTTATAAAGTCCATTGACAAGGTGTGCCAAGGTGCTGGTGGAATGTCCAAAGGTTGAAGTAGGCCGGCTGGCCTTTTCTTTTGACTCTTATTTTGGGCACAGATTCCGCAAGACAACACAAATGACTTTATGTCTTTTCTCCAAGAAGGCCACCAGAAGTGGCGTTTGATCTTTTCTTCTGTTTTCGCGATACCGGGGTGTCCTTCCATTAATGATTCATGATGACCGGTAATGACAAGTTCCTGCAATTCTTTACTTGGCAGAAATAACCGCTCTTGGAAGTAGGGTAAATCATCCTTAACGGTGTAGTGAGGACCCTTTTGACTCCATTCCAGTAAGGCAGAAGAGTCAAAAAGCTGTTTTACTTGAGCTTGGATGTCCTCAATGGTTTGCAATGAAGTCAAGCCCAGAATTCTTTGTTCCGGTATGATTGGCACAGGTTCTGAACTCGAATTGGGTTCTTCCATGCCTATCCGGGATAAGGCATCTGCCTTACCATTCTTGCAGCCAGGGCGATAGGTAATTACAAAATCAAATTCCGCAAAGAATAAAGCCCATCGGAGTTGTCGCGAAGATTGAGGTTTGGCCGTCTTTAAATACTGCAAATTTCTGTGGTCCGTAATTACGGTGATGGTGTGTCTTGCACCGAGAAGATAGTGACGCCAAGCCTTGAAAGCTGATTTAATAGCCAGTAGTTCTTTGTCGGTAATTGCGTAATTGAGTTCAGGTGGAGAGAATTTTCTGGACCAAAAGGCTACAGGGTGTAGTTGGTTAGTTTCTGGGTCTCTTTGCGACAGGACAGCTCCCATGGCCGAACTGGATGCATCGGTTTCCACGATGTAAGGGAGATCTGGGCGCGGGTGCTTCAATACAGGTGCAGAGGTGAATTTGGTTTTCAGGTCCTGAAAGGCTTGTTCAGCCTCAAGAGTCCATTCAAAGCGTTTATTTTTCTTTAGGAGAGCTGTGATGGGTTGAACAGTTCGAGAAAATTCCGGGATGAACCTTCAATAGAAATTGGCAAAGCCAAGCAAGCTTTGCACTCCCTTCACAGAGCTAGGAGATGGCCATTTGAGAATGGCGTCCACTTTCCGCGAGTCCATTCGGATTCCTTGAGGTGTCAGGATGAATCCGAGAAACTCCACTTCTGTGGTATGAAAAACACATTTTTCGAGCTTGGCAAATAATTTGTGCTGGCGCAATTTCTCAAGAACTGCCCTAACATGGTTTCTGTGATCAGATTCTGAGGAGGAATACACCAGGATGTCGTCAATATAAACGATGACACAAACATCGATAAGTTCCCGAAGAACATCATTCATGAAGTACTGAAAGGCGGCAGGTGCGTTGCACAAACCGAAGGGCATTACTTGATATTCGAAGAGCCCAAATTTGGTGCGGAATGCAGTCTTCCACTCGTCGCCCTCTTTTATACGTACCAGGTGGTAAGCTCCTCGGAGATCTAGCTTGGTGTACACACGAGCATCTTTTACTTGGTCGATAAGCTCAGGTATCAGGGGCAAAGGGTAACGATTCTTTATCGTTATCTGATTTAGGGCGCGGCAGTCAATACAGGCCCTAAGGTCTCCTTCCTTTTTAGGTACGAAGAACAAAGCGGAAGAGACTGGTGACTTTGATGGGCGAATGAAGCCATTGGCCAGGTATTGATCCAAATACTGGCGCAAATGCAGGTTCTCAGGTTCAGTAAGAGCATAAATCCTACTACAAGGTAGTTGTGCATTGGGTACCAAGTCGATTTGGCAATCGTAAGATCGATGGGGAGGTAAGGTGTTAGCCTGCTCTTTCTGAAAAACGTCTTGGAATTCTTGGTATTCAGATGGTAACTGTACAGGGGTGGAAGTTACAGAGGCTAGACCCATAGCTGGATTCCTTGGGTAACAGGTTGGTTCACAATCAGGAAAAGTTATCTTCTTTGCTCGCCAGTCTATTCTCGGATAATGTGTTTCTAACCAAGGGATACCAAGAAGTACTTGAAATTGTGGGGCCTTGATCACATCAAACACGATTGCTTCCCGATGTCCGTCCTGACCCACCAGAGTGATTTCAACTGTGGAATGCGTTACAGGCCCTGAGGCTATTTCGGTTCCATCAACTGTAGTAATTACATCTTGGGTTACTTTCGGGCGGAGAGGAAGCTTAATCCTGGAAGCCAATTCACGGTCTATGTAATTTCCAATAGCTCCACTGTCTATGTATGCTTTTATAGCATGCAACTGCTGAGGCTGTTTTGGGTTCACAAGCACCATTGGCATGACAAAATGCGAGGTCAAAGAGTTTGTTTTCAAGCTCGGCAAGCGGACCCCTACGCTTGTCGGGCTAGGTCGTTTCCCGAACCAGGTGTCAATAACTCGTTATCAGTGGCTCCAACCACCTTCTTGGGTGGTTTAACTGGACAACTTTGAAGAAAGTGACCGGAAGTTCCGCAATACAGACAAAGTTGCATTTGTCGCCTTCTCTCTCGTTCCTTCTGCGTTAATGGTCCTTTAACACTGCCAATTTGCATAGGTTCGGAAACGTCAGTACTCTTGGAGTTAACGTGGGTCTTGATAGGTACTCTGGTTTCATACTTGAGCCGATCTGCTTTTCTATTTTGAAGTCTGTGATCAAGTTGAACCACTAAGTCTATGTAGTCTGCGCAGGCCTGGGGTGGATCTACTATCTGAGCTATAACATCTTTAAGCTCTCCGTGCAGGCCTCGATGAAACAATGTGATCCTTTTATTTTCAGGCCATCCGGTTTCCACAACTAGTCTATTAAAGGTGGCGATATAGGACAAAAGATCCTGATTACCTTGTCGTAAGGATAGCAGTTTGTTGTCAAGGGCCTGTCCCTGCGAGTGTCGAGCGAACAATCTTTCCATGCTGGCCTGGAAGCCCTGGAAATCCCGGAGAATGGGATCATCCTGATTTACCAATGGAATAGACCAATCGGCAGCACAGCCACTGAGGTAAGATAGTACAAAGGCTACTTTGGTCTGGTCGTTGGGGAAGGCCCCGGGCCTGCATAAAAAGTGTAAACGCATTGGTTCATAAAAACGGCATATTTCTTGGGATCCCCCGCAAAACGTTCCGGCGGGGCCAAAGGCATGTGTCCAGGTAGATTGATTTGTACCGGGTTATTCAAACCCATTGTTGTAGAAATATCTCCGGAAACAGGTAAAGGAGTGTGCTCTGCCTGGCCCTGCAATAACCTTTTGGCCAGATCATCAGTTCTTTCCTTGGATAGGATTAGTTCCCTTCTGAGAGCATTAGTCTCCTGGCGGGCTGAGTGCACTTCTGCCCGTAATTCCCCTAAAAGATGGGCCAGCTGATCTGTCTCGGAAGAATCCATAGCGCCCAGGTGGGAAATTGTGGTAAGGCTTCGCGTTCTGTAACGCTCACCTGGTTCCCACGGAGGCGCAGCGTCGAAGGCGCAGAACTCTGAAGATGGACAGGAAGGGCCCCTCTATTCTGGCTTCCCTGGCTCGTTGGATACCCTCCTGTGCGTGAAAAGGGAGTATTACCAACTGTGGAACAATGCTCAAGCCTCCCACTCCTTTCCAACCCTCCACGATACCTCCTCCACGATTCCCCGTGAAGCCTCGCCTTAGGGTTTGGAAGGATGAGCTCTCCATCCTGCTTCTGATGCAGGGGCGCGTTGAAACCCAGTTACTTCACTGGATTGAGGATTGATGGGAGTTCAGGTAAGCTTGACTGTTCAGGTAAGGCGCTGTAAAAGTTCTGTTCAAAAGTTCAAGCTTAATAATAATGTTCGTTGTCTAATTGCAGCAAGCGCTAATGCTTATGTCTTTTTCCCCTTAGGGGCCGGGGTTCCGGAGTGCCGGAGATATGGCGCCGACCCGAAGTGAAACAGTTCTGGATGAGCGCTCAGGTAATGTCTTTGCATTCGCTCATTCAATGTCTTTGTCTTTTTTCCCCATAGGGGCCGGGGTCCGGAGATGCCAGGAAGCGGCAGGACCCGAAATGCAGTGGGAATAATCCAACAGGTAAGACTTAAAAGGAAACTGAGCTTTCCTTATTCCTTTTCTCCCTCTCACCTTTGTTCTTGTCTTTTTTCCTCTAGGCGCCAGGGCGTAGCTGAATCCGGAAGATCGCTGCTGAAGATGGAAGCGCCTTGCAAAGGTGAGTAAAATGCAGCGCTGCAGCGATCGAAACAAAATGCCTTTAAAATGATGTCTTCCTTTTCAGGGCCGTTGGAGAAATGACTCCGGGATGCAGATTTAGCAGGTAAGGGCTTTTCTTCTCCTATTCTCTTCCTTTCTCCCCTTGCAGGTGTTCCAGGGTGCTGGCAGGCGTGGCTGAAGTCAGGATGCAGGAGCTGACACGGTGAGCGTCCAGCTGCTAGGTGCAGAACAACGCGAAGCACGTGTGGCTGTTCGGGTGGGGTTTAAATAGCCTTGGAAGAAGTTCCTGGTATGTATCCTTCCACCAATCAGGTATGTATCCTTCCCCGACCACACCCGGGTGGTGAAGTAGTCCTACTGGAAAAGTAGTCCCATTCAGGCCTCAAGAGGGCCTGGATGAAGCAGCAAGGTCTGCATCAGGTAAGTGTGCACCCAAGCACTTAAACACATATCCTCTTCTATGAGCCTGGCGCCTAAGGCGCCAGGACTGGGGCCCGCTATGAGCCTGGCGCCTAAGGCGCCAGGACTGAGTCCAAAGGGCCCCGACTTGGGCCCGTTGAGACTTCCCTGGGGAAAATGATGTCTGCCTCTGGGGTTGCTGGGCCCGGCCTGGCTCCTTGGAGGTAGGCATCATGACAGGAGGAGGCGGAGGCGCAGGTGGCAGGTAGCAAACCCTGTACCCATTGCAAACCCAATTGTGCAGCCGGCACAACCCCGCAGGCAGCCTGCAAAACCCCGCATCAGGCTCTCAACCTGGAACCTGACCCCAGGACAGATCCACACATTATACCGGCTGGACCGTCCAACAATCATGTACATCACCACCATGATAGAGGACGACATCAGCAGCCACATTGGCATTTCCACCGCTATCCCCCCTCCTGAAGGTGGTGTCGGTACTGCATTTTCTTGGCACCCGAACTTATCAACACAAAGTTGGTGAGCTGCACGGGATCTCACAACCCTGTTTTTCAAAAATATTGGTACAGGTACTGGATGCCCTGTTGCGCCATGTGTCGGAACACATCGCCCTACCCCGTATCCTTGCCCAGGTCATTGCCACCAGGTTGGCCTTCCATGCCATTGCGGCCATGCCAAATTGCATAGGTGCAGTAGACTGCACCCACATAGAGCTGACAGTACCACGTGCAATCGAGATGGTGTACCGCAATAGGAAACTGTACCACTCACTGAATGTACAGATGGTATGTGATGCCGGACAATTGATAACTCATTGCTGCGCATGTTTCCCGGGCTACACATGACTCAATGGTCCTGCGGAATTTGACATTGCCACGGTACATGGAATGCTACGCTGGACAAAGCACAGGGCTATTGGGTGAGTACAACTGCCAATGCACAGGCCCTGTGGAAGGGGTGTGTGTGTCCAGGGCAATGACCTATGTGAGTGGGCTGCTACGACTGCACATGCATCACCCCCCGCCCATGTAACGGACAGTCAACACAACCCACACATCACAAAGCTACACATGACATGTTGCCACAGTGTGCCCGTACACACCTTGCCAAATGAGACACATAACCAATACTACCACAAGCCCATACAACTGGAGCCACTCAATACATCCAACCACACTATACACCACTGCCCCCCAATGCACATGATGCCTGCACATGAGACATCCTGCATCGACCACATCATCACAGTCAATTGATTGACTCCACCATGTGTGTACATCACTGCACAATGCCATACTTACCAACCACTATTGTTCGCAAGGGCAACTACATATGCACAGCATTTCGTTGGTCAATGTCCAAATGCCAACGTGGACAACAATGACCCAGGAATGGTAATCACCCACCGGTCCAACCACTGCTTGGCACATATGGATGACTGAATGATGAAACAAAATTGCACTGCATCTGATCAAGACATGATACCACAAACACTGACACGTCCCCCACATTTACATCCCATGTAGGTGATGCTGGATATGCACTCACGCCATGGCTGATGACGCCTGTACGGAGGCCAAGGAACAGGCATGAGGAGGCGTACAACAGGGCACACGTCTGCACACGTGGCATGATTGAGAGGACATTTTGCCTACTGAAGGCCAGGTTCCGCTGCTTGAGCAGATCTGGAGGATCACTGCTCTACAACCCAGTGAAGACGGGTAAATTGTGCTTGTATGTGCCATGCTGCAAAATCTGTGCATGCGCAGGAACATTCTGCTGCCCCCAGACACAGAGGATGATGATGGAGGTGAAGATGGGGATGGGGTGGCTCCACACCCTCCCAGTGGTGCACAAGATGGCCAACGAGCACGGGATACACTCATTTGCATTTACTTTTGAGAGACTGCACATTGACAGCATTGCATGGATATGACGATGCCGGTGAATAAATGGTTTGTCGGCAAATGAAATGATGGATGTCCACTTATTATGCTTTTTTTTCAAAGGTGTTGTATTATAAACAAAGAAGGTGCATTGGGTAGGGAAGCTGTACACCCGTGCCCACCACCCAAACATACTCACCCCCAACCAGGCCCCAAACAACTAACTCCCTATTGAACCTCCCCCACCACCCAACCGTACCCACCCTAACCAGGCCCCAAACAACTAACCCCCTAATGAACCTCCCCCCACCACCCAAACGTACCTACCCTCAACCAGGTCCCAAAGAACTAACCCCCTAATGAACCTCCCCCACCACCCAAACGTACCCACCCCCAACCAGTGATGTTACTTGATGAGCCCATCACATGCATCAAACTGAACGATCCATGACCACTTGCATGTACAGACTTGTGACTATTGATGCAGGGGTCATGCATTGGGGATGTGTTACTTGTCATCTGGGTGGTCAGTGGGTCCATTGGGTCACAACTGCCCCGGCTGGGGGGGGGTGTGAGTGGGTCCATTGCGTCACTCCTGCCTTGGCTCGGGGGGGTGTGAGTGGGTCCATTGGGTCACTCCTGCCCTGGCTGGGGGGGGGGGGTGAGTGGGTCCATTAGGTCACTCCTGACCTGGCTGGGGGGGTGTGAGTGGGTCCATTGGGTCACTCCTGCCCTGGCTGTGGGGGGGGGGGTGTGAGTGGGTCCATTGGGTCACTCCTGCCCTGGCTGGGGGCGAGGGGGTGTGAGTGGGTCCATTTGGTCACTCCTGGGATGCATTCACACTTATGGCTTTGTACTTTTGCACTTACCAGCATCTGCAGGTGGGCTCACTCCTGCCTCTGTGTCTACGATGCCGTGGATGCCCTTGAGGTGCAGGACACTGCTGCAGCGCTCCTCCCACGATTGCGCACCCGGAGCCTGTGATCATCCCACCTCTTATGGCAGTCCTTCACAGTGCGTGTGGTGTCACCGCCCGCTGTGCACTTGCGTGCTGCCTCCGCCCAGACCTCCTTGCGGCGTTGCTGGGTAGCGTGCCGCTGGTCTGCGCTAAAGAGCATTTCCGCATGCTCGACAATGTGCTCCACCAGTACTGTGAGCTCAGCCTCACTGAGGCGCTGCTTTCGCTGTCTGCGTGCTGGGATCCTGGATGCCATGATGGTGTTAGATGAGTTCTCAGTCTCAGGGAGGTGTCTGAGGATGGCACTGGATTGTGCTTTATATAATGGCCGCCTCTCTGTTTCCGTTTTTTTTTTCACAGTCATGGTATTTCCGCTTCCAGTGATTCCGTGTCCGTTATGTCTGTGTGCGTGGGTGTTTATGTGACGGCGGTGACACCGTTTCCGCCTCGGTGTGTCGCACGCGACCCACGTGCCGTAATCGCCCATTCATTCCGCACCAGATTCTGGCACGGCGGACTCGTAATGAGGCCCATTGTGAATAGGTGCATTATAATTACTGAATAAATCAATCAATGGGTACCGATCCTGACAAAGGTTTGTAACAACATATTAGCAGTAGGGAAGGTATCAGAATCATGGAGGACAGCCGAGATCGTCCCAATATGCAAAAAGGGGGTGGGGATAATCCCCTGAACTATCGCTTGATCTCCCTTCTAGACATCAGAGGGAAGATTTTTGGCAAGGCCCTCCTAACAAACCTACAGGATTGAGTAGATGGGGAGGCCCTGCTCTGCCATTTACAGGCAGATTTCAGTTCCGGCATGAGTACCGTAGATCAGGAGTCCTGGCTCCATCTGATTATCCAGAAGTACCTGCTCTTATCTAAAACAAAACTATAAGTAGTGCTGGTCGATTTAAGAACTGCATCCAACAGTGTCCCGAGGAAGTCACTTTGAGATATCCTAGTGGCTAAGAATATTCCAGATGAACTATTAACACCACACAGGTTGCTTTTTTCTGGCAAATTCAGCGACGGCGCAATTGAGTCTAGCTGGTGACACAACTCTCCCCTTTCCAGTGGACACAGGGGTTCACCTGGGATGTCCCCTGGGACCCCTTCTGTTCTCTATATTAACACCATTATAGATTAACTGTGTCACCACAATTATGATTTTCCATGGCTGGGGAAGGATAGGTTCTCAGCATTCTTTTTCTATGATTACCTCGTTCTTCTGTCTACCACCCCAGCTGGTCTGAAATAATCCTTGCTGTACTTCCAGAAGAAATGTTTTGATCTGGGCCTCAAATTGAATGTTGGAAAGAACAAGGCCATGATTTTTTCCCCCAAGAATTAATTCAACAAACCTTTCACCGTAGAAGTGCGAGGAGTAAAGCTTGAGCAGGCCCCCTGGTATGAATATCTGGGTATCCATTTTACGGCCAATGGTAGTTGGGCTCTCCAAGTAGACAAGGCTACCAGGGATCTAGGCAAAAACCGTGGATCCCAGAGAACGTTTTTATTCACCCAAGGCGGTGGAGCTGTCCACCCAGTACCTGAAGTCTACAAAGCACAAGTAAGTTTGGCTGCACTAATATGTTGTGGAAATATGTGGACCGACTATGAGCAAGAGTATATATACTATTGAAAACACATTTTTTAAAGTATCTTATTACTTCCTCAAGGCACCCCGACTGCACATGTCCGTAGGGAATGCAACCTCTGCCCTTTAGATGATGAATCTGCCACAAGACCTGCTCTTTATTGGTTTAGGTTATGGGGGAACTCTGCACTTGCATGATCTGAATGCCACAAGGCCTAATAGGACCGTTATTGTTATTTTCTTCCTTGTTCCACCCTTTTTTTGTCTTGTGGCACCTTGAAACACCATTTGTTGTATAGGCGCCTACATATCCAATATATAAATACAATAAAAAAAAATAATGCAGGGAAGCTCTGATCCAGGTGTGGAATGTGAAAGTGGGCAGAATGTGCAGTGGTTCACTCATGTAAAGAAGTGCTTAGTAGCATTAAATCACTCTTGTTATTGGCTGATGCCAAGTCTGGTTACTAAAATTATAACCTTTGTAATGAAAAAAGCTTGGGCAAAATTGAGGGCTAATAGCATGGAAAGAGCATGTCTTGCCTTATCTTTGGACATGGACTATCGCCTCCTCAAACAAACATTTGGGTATGAACACTATTTCAACATGATTGTTTAGTTTAGTTTAGTTTATTTATTTATATAGCACACCTTACCCAAGGTTATCTGGGCACCTATGCTTAGGTACATAGTGGGTTACAGATCACCTTACAGACAAACACAAGTTTTTACAAAGAATCAGATTCAGCGGTCATTCATATATACAGATCACCTTATAAACAGAAAACTCTAACTTATTACAAAGATGTATAAAACGGAGAAAAAAATCATATTTACAGTTAAATGTACATTCATTACCATATCTATAGGTACAGGCACAACGCAAAGTGTACAGTTTTTCTGTGCAGATCAATACCATAAGTGGTGTAACAAGAGAGTTGTGCTAGATAGGCGTTTGGGCTAGGAGCCAGGATTTAGTCGTGGATCTGAAAGACCAAAAAGATGGTTCTGCTCTAATGTCTGGAGGGAAGGAGTTCCAGCACTTGGCCACTAGCACTAGGAAACTGGAACCTCCTGCCGTTTTTAAGTTGTATTTTGGGATGGAGAGTTTGTTGAGGTAATTAGATCTGGTGGGTCTGTTTGACTGATATTGAGATAATTTATCTGTCAGGTATTTCTAGACCGTATTAGAGAGACACTTGTGGGTAATGTCTAGCGACCGTAGTGTGATTCTGCCCCCTATGGGTGGCCAAAGTGCATCTCTTCTGAAGGATGAGATGTGACTGGAGCGAGGGATATTTGGGGCCGATCTTAAGACATTGTTCTGAATAACTTGAAGTTTGTTTAGGTTCCGAGCAGAAGTCCCAAGGAATAGGGTATTACAATAATCCAGCTTCCAGAGTATCAAAGCTCTAGCTAGTGTAATGCAACTGTTGGTGGATAAGAACGGTTTGCAGGCATTTATGAGTTTGTTAGTGTAGGCTGTGGATGAGGCTGTGGTATTAACTTGTTTTTTAGCGAAAGCATAGAGTCTAGGTAGACCCTTAGCGTTTTGACTTCGCTCGAGACTTTTATGGTGTTCCCATCAATGATAAATGCAGAGTAGCGTTTGTCTAATTTGTTAAAGCGAGCTTGGGAACCAATGATCAGAAGTTCAGTTTTGTTGTTGTTTAAACAAAGACTGTGCATGGCCATCCAAGCTTGGATCTCTAGATAGATGTTGTTGATCATTTTAGTGTCTTCTGTGTAGCAACCATTGAACGTGGTGAGGATCTGGGTATCATCCACATAATTAGTGTAGGTAACACCCAAATTGTCAAGACGGTCAAAGATGAGCTTAGTAAATATATTGTATAGCGTATGCGAGACACAGGATCCTTGCAGAACTCCACAGTGGATGAGAACTGGTGGCGCAGAAGCTGAAGGCGCAAAGACCCTAGTGGTTCTATTAGAGAGGAAGGATTGAATCCAGCGGCCGCACTTGGTGAAAAGTCAGCCGAAGGCTGCTGATAGGTCTAAAAGATGGAGGATGGCCAGATTGCCTTTGTCTTTCATTTCATCCATCTGAATCTTTAGATCTAACAGAGCCGTCTCAGTACGATTTCTGGGTCTGAAGACAGACTGTCAGAGGCCTAGTAGATTATTGTCTTTGATATTTGGATATAGGCAGCATGGTCAAGAATTTGGATATAGGCAGCACGGTCTTTGAATTTGGATATAGGCAGCACGGTCAAGAATTTTTAAGAGGAAGGGAACCGTAGTGATAATATAATTGGTGGAAATGTTAGGGTCTAGGCTGTTTTTTTTTAGAAGTGGCATGACCCAGGTTATCCCCTTATGTACCCCTTATGTACCCTATGTACCCTAGATCGACGTTCTATCTGCCGAATGTCTCAGCGGAATCCTTAACTTTTGAGAAGTCCATAGTGAAAAAAATGGAAGAGATTGAAAAGCAAGAAAAAAGGACCTTCCACAATATCACTATGCGAGAACGTAATGCTTTGCGCGGCCTTAGTAACAACAAGGCCATCATAATTGAACAGGCAGATAAGGGCGGTGCAACGGTTGTTATGAACTTGGTGGATTACGATCTCATGGTTACATCACTCCTGGGAAATGGGGAGCATTACAAAATTCTAATAGGCGACCCCACAGAGAGTCTCTGAGTTACCATTACGAATATTGTAGAAGAAGCAGCATGTGAAGGCCATATTAGTACCAAAGAAGCGGCCTTCCTCACCCCCAAATTTCCAAAGATTCCGGTGTTTTACGCACTACCGAAGGTACATAAGGGGATATCACCACCCCCCGGTAGACCAATTGTCGTGGGGATTGATTCCATCTTGGAACCACTCTCCCAATTTGTAGACTTCTTTTTGAGGCCATTAATTCCTAAAATGCGATCATACACCAAGGACACCATGAGTATCCTGAATATGCTCCAGGGTGTGAGATTCGATCCAACTACACAATTCTTGGTAACGTTGGACATAGAGGCTCTTTATACCAACATCCCTCAGGCAGCAACCCTGGAGATAGTGGAAAAAGCCCTTAGAGATCTAGTGACTCCCCCAGAGGTTCCAATTGGGCTCATATTACAACTAGCGGAGCTCGCACTCACTAAAAACTTCTTTCTGTACAAGGAGTTGTTCTATGAACAATGCTCAGGCACTGCTATGGGGGCTACATTTGCCCCGTCTCTGGCAAACCTATATGTTGCTGAATTCGAGGAGACTCATATATACCAGCTATTCAATCCTTTTGGGACAGAGTTCACCTTATCGATGTGGTATATTGATGATGTGTTGGCCATCTTTACAGGAACAGAACTAAGATTCAAAGAATTCCTGACCTGGCTCAACTCAAGAGATAGATATCTCAAATTCACACATTGCATCTCGAAAGAAATCATTTTCTTGATGTTGAAATTACACTGGTTACTACAGTCTTTCGAAAACCCACTGATCGCAACTCCCTACTAGACTACACTGGCTTCCATCCAAGGAGTCTTCGTGAAAACTTAACCTTTGGCCAGTTTTTGCGATATAGGCGTAATTGTTCAACCACACAGGAATCCGATTCACAGGCACATAGACTCACAGACCGCCTATTACAACGCGGATATCCCAAGAAAACTGTGAGATCAGTAAGGAAACGTGCAAGAAATATCCCTTGGTATATAACCTTGCAACAATAAATACGACCAGTTGGAGAACAAACCATTACAGCAGTCTTCAGTTATTCAAATAAAATCAACCTTATCAAAAGGGAAATCATTAAACTGTGGCCAATACTCAATGTAGGACCAGTTACTTTGCCACTACCACGGTTCGCCATGAAAAAAAGAAAAAACTTGAGGGACACTCTGATACATTCATACACACCAGCTCCAGAGACTACCGGGCAGATAACTTTGTGGAACAACACAGCTCCACAGGGACACACACCATGTGGTCAATGTAATGTGTGCACTCTCACCAAACGCACCAAGACTCTAGACCTTGGCCTGAAGACACCGTGGAAACAGATCGCCTTGACTAACTGTAATACATCCAATGTCATTTACATGATTAAGTGCCCCTGTGACAAAAGATACATTGGCATGACTACAAGGCCATTTAAAAAACGCATCCAAGAGCACTTATCACGTATCAGGACTCATCGGGAAAATGCACCTATGGGTGATCACTTTACTAGGCTGAATCACCAGGCCACTGAAATCGAGTTGACAATCATAGAAAAGTAAAATGCCCACGAAGAGGAGGGGACATGAGCCATCTCCTATTGAAACGTGAACAAAAATGGGTGTTTCGCTTAAAAACTGATAAAGTTGGTCTGAATGAAAACATACCCTGGCATTCTTTGGCCATGATCACCTAAGTCATTATCTAGTCCTAAAAACAAGTATTTCCTGGGGCTGTTTTGCATTGAAGGATGGTTACAGGTACCGTCTAATCAGAGATGTATGCTATATAATGTATGTGATATAGACAGATAGCATTACTAGTTGACCCAATACCATCTCCTCTCGCTCACCCCTTTTTATGTACATTCTTTTTGTCATCTCTTCTTTGTCACTATCAAAGGATGAGCCATCAAGTAACACATCACACATAAATAATTTTATGTCTGATTAGGTCACTAGGAGCCAACTTTGTTCTTGAGCTGCTTTAAGAATTAAACAAATTTGGCCACTATACAGACAGCAACATACATTGGCTACCGAATGTTGATCGATTGATTTCCATTGTTAAAAAATGACATCTCGAATTCGAGTATGCCCGGGCCATATCCTTGCCGACTTGCTATAATAGGCTGCACCTGACCGGGTCCCAATAGCTTGGCCTGACTTCCGGGCCTCTTAAGTGTCAACACAGTGCGTGAACACATGACATGCCACGGCATGTCATGCGATAGGGGAAGGGGTTTCCCCAGTCTGGTCTGGTCTAGCCTGGCCCGCCTGGCTTCCGGGCTGAGCATGCATACAACGAGGCACGCACACGTGACTCGCTGACGCAGGTCACGTGTCACGGAAAGGAAACGAAGCCTCGCCTTTCTTTGCCTTATATAAACAGCGAGCGCTGTACGATGGCGGTCGCGCTCGCATTGGATGCTGTAGTTGAATCATACACCTTGGAAGGTGTACGCTAGTAAGTTCCGGGGACCACTGGTGGGGCCACAATAACTATAATGTTTTTACTCGCCGTAACGGGGAAGTGTCCCATTGAACATAGTGAATTCACCCTGTGTAGTATTTAGCTACTTTTTGCCTTCCCCTGGGGTTTTTCCTACTTACCAAAATGCATTAGAAGTACTAATCCATTGCCAGCACCATAATCATTTTTGTCGTGGACAGTGGCACAAATAAAATCAAGTGCCCTAAACACTGTGATACCTCTGTATTTTTCCATAGATCAGCAGCATGTGGACTGGTCAGTTAAGCTGTGCCTCCAATTGAGGCATCCCATTTTTTGCAACCATAAGGGAAGCAAATACAGGGTGAGTGCATTTTTGATACCTGCAAAAGAATGATCTCCATTGACCTAAGACCTGTTTAACACCTGTGAATGAATGCTTTCCATTTACCAAGACCAGTTAAACTAATATCTAGCATATAGAATATTGCAATCTATACTCTGGGCACAGATGCCATGAATACTACATACCGAGGAGATTGAGAGCTATATACCATGATTGAATGAAGAAGTGGTGGCATAACAGTCTCTGTTTGTATTAGATGAATGATACGTATTTCTGTGTTGATTCATAATCCAATGCGTGGAACTTAGCAGCCGCGTTGTGACTGTGGTGTATTTTGTTTTGATCCCACAGGCTCCCCTTCAGACTGTTCCAGTTCTATGACACCTACGGCAAGGTGGTAAAGTACAAACCACATTTACTGTATTTTTGTTCCTCACAAACTGGTCTCTGAATTACGAAATACACCAGCTTTGAGGAATTTAAGACTGTCCTGATGAATGTGGCTTCACTAAAATCATGCCACTGAAACCGGTCGACGGTGTTTGCTACATCTAAAAAGGCGCCAATTAGCCTATTTGTGATAGTTTGAGCAAACCTTTTTACATTGTCCGACTCCCCTTTCGTCAAAATGAGCTTTGAAAGGGAAGTTGTGACTGTATTGTCTTTGTGTTTGAGGAAAAGGAATTTTTCTCTTTTTCCCATTGTATTTGTGTCATTTTAACCCGAGCAATCCAGGGTCAGTGTGACAATCCATGGGTTTTTAAAGGATCATTTACCCCATTGGATGCCACACAAGTATTTGAAAAGGAATACATATCCTCTTTAATTTCCCTGGTGCGCTTCTTCTTTTACTCATAGTCTCTTCCAATTCAAATACATCTGGAAGAGAGTGGTATAGGACTTACAAGGCTGAATGTATTACACACTATAGAAGTTGGTAATTTTTACTCTTATTCTGTCACTGGTAGACAGGCGTTGTAACACTGCAACGCAGTTGAGAGTGCACTTTAGGCAGGGATAGTAGATTTCTTGTTCTATCCTTCTGTCTTCTGCCACAGCCTTGTCTTTCTACTTTTAGCTAGATATTAGCTGAAATTGTTGTCCTTACCACAGTTCTTGGTTTTTTCAACTGGACCTCTCTGGGGTCTCATTTTGGCTGCTAACAACTTGTAACACAAATGTGTGTTGCCAATCCTTAAGCAGAAACAGTGGCAACCACGTAATTGTGTTCTAAACGCTAACAAGAATGTTAGTAACAATAGCAACAACCAATGTGTGGTCTAAGAATGCATGCACATGGTATTTGGAATGTTGACTGAGCTATGTGCCGATACAGAGCAAACGCTTGAGTTAACTTAGACATTGCATTATGGTGACCTGCAAGGGAGAGTTGATAGCAATAGGCAGGCCTGTCAACGTGCTATGGCATTACGCTGAACAAGAGGGTGAACGACTAATAAGGTAGGCTGGCGGTACTAGCATGCGTGGTGCTGCGGGCATGAAGGTTTCATACAGCAGTCATGCCATCTAGGCTAGTAGCAGGACTCAATTCGTATGCAGAAGAGTAGATAATAGTGCAGATGCAATCAGGCAGCAGGCAGGCAAGCAGATATCGCAGAGACATATGTAGAGGGTTAACATATTTGGAAGCAAAGACAATGACACAAGTAGAACCAGATAAAAAGAGTAGACATTCGGAGGCTGGCTGAGTACATTAATAGACGGGGGTGCGACTTAAGTGCTCCTTACGCACTGGACCAGGCCGTGGTGCCGTGTTTCTTAGTAATATAAAGTACAATGTGGGCAGATGTCAGTCCAGTTAATGTCATCAACAATAGTATGGCTGTGAGGGCGAGGAGATCCAGGCAGCGTGACAGGCACAGACAGGGAAGGCCTTTCTCGTAGGAGGCCGGCTTCCACCTCAAGTCTGTCTGGATAGGTTATGAGGCCTACTGATCCAGTTGCTAGCAACCACTACAACAAAAAGATCAGATGGCTCGGATCATTGTGCGGTGGCCATCTTATTTATGGGGCATACACGCTTATTTCCACGGCGTGGTCGCTCCACGTGGATCAGCCCTGCTCGGGATATGCAGTGGCGGTGTGGAAGGGGCAAAGTAGCAGAGTGAGTGGTGGGGAAATCACGGAAGGCTTCATTTCTGCAATGGCTCGAAGAGGAGCACGGGTATAGCTGCTCCTGCAGCAGCAGTGTTCACTTTGGCGTTGCAGCCGAACTATGCCCGAGCACTATATATCGAGTTTCGAACTGGTTATTTGAGGATACTGTGAAGAATCCAACGGATCTCTAAATAAAACCCTGCCTAAAGTCGACTCCCAGGAGGCCAGGGAAAGGCAGGCACTTCATGATCCTGACCTTCAGGGTGGTGTACTGTGGGAGGATCACCAGGGCAGAGACTGTATTGGTCCTCTGAAAGGAAGTGCCTTTCTGAGTTGCCAAAACAGGTGATGGCATATTGCCATGATTGTGTCCCTGACACCCATATTAGTTCTGTGACCCGGGGGACAAACTCTGTTAAATCTGAGCAAACCTTGTTAACAGAAAGATATTTTAAGAATAAATATACTCCTTACTGCCTAGGGTATAATGGAAAAGGATCTAGAGAAAATGTCTTAAATTCAATATCTACCACTGTAACCACCAATTCTGACAGTCCATCTTTAAATGAGCTTAAGGAAAATAAATCTACCCTTAGAAAATAGCTCAATTGTTGAGAAAACTAACTTTACTGAAGGGGACAACAAGTCCCAGAATCCCTGGGACGAGGAAGAGGAATGAAGGGGCATGCTGTAGCAGTAATCAGGCAATTAAGCCTAACAGCCCACAGCTGAAGGAGGCATAAAAGGCCCCTCAGGTGCAGGCAATTGGAGGGAGTGGAAGGAGCTAGAACTGTGACTGAAATGTGAGCTGAAGTAGTAGTAGCCGAAGGAAGAAGGCATAGGTCTGGCAAACCAAGCAGAAGTGGGAGAACACGAGGGAAGTCGGAACGTAGAGCTAGCAAATTTCACCTGCTTGTTCTGAGAGGGTTCTGTTCTCCCAAACTCTGAAGTGTAGAGGCTGCGCAGCGGAAGACATGCAGGAGAGCTGTCTTTCCCCACGTGAGCCTGATTGCTGTGGTTGCCGAGCAGCAGACATGCAGGAGACCAAGGTTAGAGGCAGTTGTCAAGCTGTGGGTCTCAGCAGTGGGAGGGGCTCCCTAAACCGAAGACACTGTTCCACAAGAAGGGTCTGGGTTCCCAGCGAGCCAGAAGCAGTAGAAGTTGTGGCAGAAGTCAGGAAAGCAGTGCAACCTGTAGAGCAAGTGTTCAAGAAGCCGGTGAGTGAAGCACAGAATTCTAACACCTTGTGGGAGCAATGCTGCAACAGTATCCAGTTCCCTGTTCACTCGTGTAAGAATTAAAGCAAATAGAAGTTGTTCTTTGCAGCTAAAATATCCAGAACAATAGAAATGTAGCACTTATGTATAAAGTGAAAGTAATTTTACTTGTGTGAGAAGCCAACGCTGCTTAAACCCATTGTTCAGTTGTTTAAATACTGTTACTGCGTGAAGGAGTGTTTGCATGTACCTAATTAAAGAGAGGGGATGCTGTTACGACAATTACTGAATACCTAATTTATTTATTTAATAGTACATTTATAGCAGCGGGCAAAGCCAGCGGGCATCTAGACACTAGTTACAGTATAGATAAAAAATAGTAGTCTGGCGCAGCAGGGGTGGGTCAGTTAAACAACAAAGGTTTAAGATTCTTTCTGAAAGCATTGTAGGAGGGTTCTTCCCGAAGGTGCAAGGCTAGCTTGTTCCAGAGCACGGGTTCACCGACAGGGAAGCTGGTATCCCCCGCTTTGGACTGAGTGAACTTTGGGGTAGTGATTTGATGACTGTACGCCTCCCTGGTGGGTGCCATTGAGGTGTGTCTCTTGATACTGGCCACTAGGTACCCTGGGGCATTGTTCGCAAGGCAGCGGTGGGTGAGGGATAGGATTTTGAAGGTGATTCTACCCCTCCTGGCCTCTGAGATGTGTTCCCATTTGCCAATGTTCAGAGCAACTCTGATGGGTGGTTTGAAGCTTGCGAGATTATTTTCAGAGGTGCCTCCAGGTAAGGAGTTGCAGTAGTCTAATTTCCAACATATAAGTGCTCGTGCAACTTCAGGTGATTCATAGTGGACAGGAAGGGTTTGCTAGCATTAATTAATGTAATTGCGTAGCCTGAGGTCGAAGCGATGTGGTTGACTTGTCGAGACTTGGAGAGCGAAGAGCTGATGTAGACCCCAAGAGTCTTAACGGAGACTGCTACTGGGATCTTGTGGCCATCAATGACAAAGGAGGTGTAATCTTGACAATACAAGAGTTATGACCTTTAACTGGTGGAAACTACATCAAAGAATGATTTTCCCACATGCAACTTGCCACACAGACACTTCAAACATGACACAATGCACACCCTGCCCATCTAGTGGCGACCTCGCCAGCTATGGAAAAATGGGACACCTTTCTGCAGGCTTTTCACCAATAGCACTTAGACCAGTAGTATTCAAACTATGTTATGCTGAGATCACCTCTGCCCCCCAGACCTTTGAGTAGAAAGATTGTTGTCGAGCACCACCTTGAATATAAATAGTGTTGCCCCCCCCAGATGCCATATCTGCTTATATTTTCTATTGGAAACAGTCACCGTACTGTCTTTTGGAAAAGCCTCGTGCCCCCTCTTGGACATCCTTGAGCCGCGAATGCTTCTGCTGCCAGAGCTCCACTTTGCGGTCTCCAAGTCTCTGTTTAGGTGGATTGTCTTCTTTGAGCTTCTAAACCTTTCCTGGGTCTTCTTTCGGCTCCTCCAGCTTGGGAGACTCCTCGTGCAGACCTGGCATCCGCACTCATGCCCTTTCTTTGGACTTTGGAAAGCACTGAGAACCGCTCACCCAATCACAGTTGACCTCTATTCTAAAGGGAAATTACTGTGGGTTGAGTTTGGTAGGATTTTAAGATAACGAGGCGCGTGAGCCTCTCACAAGGTCCTGCTGGACTTTGTAAGACTATTGGACACGTTTGTAACTCTTTGGGTCTCATTTTCTGAAGACTCTATTTCTGTAAGTTTAGCTAATGTTAGTTTTCTTTTTCCCCCAACTTTTAATATTAATGTTATACTTTTACAAATATAGTGTGGCCACCTTCCATTTTATTGGGTGTGTATTGAAAGTGTTTGTACCTGACTATGCTGGAATGGATCCAGGGGCGGGTGGCACAGCCCAGCAATGGACAACCCAGATAGCTGAGCTCTTTGAAACACTTGCTTTGTGTATAGGCGCTTTACAAATAAACAATACCAGCTTTACAAAAAACAATACCATAGGTCACTTTCTTGTCCCACAATGAGTCCAGCATCTAAAATGAAGATGGTGTAAGTGATATGTGGCTCAGGCAGTGCTTTAAACCAGCAAGGTAGTTCCTTCTGATGCCAGGCTAGGCTCCTGTTGTGGTGTCTATCTTCCAACAGGACCTTCCCAGCCACGGGTCCTCGGGTGACGGATGTTCCCAAGTTTTGATGGTGTTTAGTTTGGAGTATATTCAGATCTTTTGCCGGACTTCTAGTAAATGTGGACTTTACGTTTTTAAGAACACACGGATGGCAGTATGCTCCGGAAAAGTAGAGTCCCTGATGTATTGGAAGGAAAAAAAGACAAGATGAGCTCAGCTGGGCCAAGGTGATGGGGCTGGGCGCGCTGCATGCCGGGATGACGCGAGGCGCAGCTGTGGGAATATTTTCTCGTCGCCATTCTCCAGGCTCTGAGTCATCCACTGCCACTCTCTTCCTAGCGAGCATCTATTTTTATCGGGCAGGCCGTGCAGGGATTCCATCTGTGTGATACCGCTGGCGTCGTTCCCACTTGTGCTGCGGGCCATGAAATAAAACAAGTCACTGTACACATTACATAATCCGCCATACATAATGGAGCGCGGCCCGGGCCCTCCCCCACGCGCGCCCGAGCGTCACAGTGAGAGCCGCCTCTGGCACCTTCTTGTTAGAATCAGGGGCGCTGACCTATATCACCCATTGCTGCTGCATTCTACAGAAGTGTCTCCTGCTTTCTGCAGTCCGCGCTTGTCACCTTCCGGGACAAGAATGCACATCTGTGCAGTGCACAAACAAAGCTGACAAGAATGCACCCGATTTCGATTCTAGCAGGCCCTTGAGAAACGCCAAGAGATGGTTAGGTCTTTTGTGCATTTCATTCAAATACTACTGATTGGATAGCTCGGATGGTTAACGCACCAGCTGCTGTAGAATATTGTGGCGTTGAGCCCCTGTTCCAAGGGCTGGAGTGGGGATAATGTCCCGGCAGCCCAAGTTAACTGCCTGAGCAAAGCGAGCGCCATTACCGAGGCCTCCAGGCCGTTAGCCCTCCCAGTTCCAGCACTTGGAACGGGGGCTTAAAGCCATTAGCATCCTGGGCTACCAAAGCGATAACCCGGGGTGCTAGAAAAAGGATTTCCCTTCCTTTAAAGGATTTCCCTTCGTCCCGTTGTGGAAGGAAAATCCTTTACAAAGATCGTGGCTTGCGGTAGGTAGTGGGTAGGAGCGGATGTGGTGTTGGCACCCAGCGCTGCCGAAATAACGTAAGTAGGGGGTTGGGGGGTGGGGTGCGGAAAAAAATAAGGGGACGGAGGTTGTAGCGAAGATGATGGCGGGGGGGAGCCGGCCGTCAGGAGGCATCGAACATGGGCTTGCACTGGGCGGGGCGAGCCAGCATTCCGTGCCATCTGATTGGCTGGCTTCCCCTGCCATGGTGCTAATGAATGTAATAGCACTCAGATTACATTTTAAAATGCCACCACAGTGCTTCTTGGGTTCATTCGTATATACTGTCAGGGGCGTAGCATACCCAATAATATTGTTTGTGTGTGGGTACCACAGCTGCGTCTCAGTTTTCCAACCAAGCTATGTGGTATTCACAACTAAACAGGAAGTCCAGAGATTTGGGAACCAGCCCTTTATTGTGTCCTTGTTATGCATTTTAGCATGACTGCCGTGCCTTCAAATGATTCACTGCAATACCCTACGTTTGCAGGTGTATCTCAGACATAACCACATCCTTTCATGCTTCCTATTCAAAATTCTACACTGCAATCTCCAGGCACCCTCAGCCAGCCTACACCCACCTAACAAACATTATAGTATAATGTATTTCCCTTATTTTACCCATCACAATGGATGCAGCCATGAGTCACACAAGATATACTTCAGCCTATAGAATGCACTATACAAATGGTCAAGAACATTGTTACATATTTGGGGTCTGCAACCTTCGTGTCTCCAGATGTTTTGGACTACAAATTCCAATAGCCCAGGCAAGCATAGTCAATGGTGAGGGATCATGGGAGTTGTAGATCATCTGGAGATCCGAAGTTTTCAGAGTCCTGTTATATACTTGTCCACAGTGCAGTTTGTTATACTTGTCATGAGTGTTTGATTTTGTGTAGTGCACACACTCTTACAGTCAACACCAGTTTTGTCAGCTATGGAAACTGATTGGGCCAGGGTCACATACTTTAATAAAGTGGAGTAGCCCTGCTTGCCTAGATTTAGGATTTGTAATTCAGGCAGTAGACCATATCCACTCCCATTCCATCTCTAGTTTTACATCAACAGGCACAGCTTTCTGAATAGTCTTCTTTCAAAAGCTTCACTCTCCCTCTCCTTTCAGTAAAACTGGCCTGCAAAGCACCACAATACACTTCCTCCACCTAGCAGTAGCAGCACTCATTGGCCTCATACCAGCCATGTCAATACTGCAGAATGTCTGTATCTAGAACACACACAATGTTGCATGAGTGTCTTGCCCGCTGGCATGTCTGCAAGATGACAGACAGCATGACATTGTACTTCCCACAGGTACACAGTCCGCGGACAGTGAAGAGGCCGGTTCCTCCACTGCTGTCACTCCATCCACCTCACCCCTGCACAGGCTGGTACCGAAGGCAGCAGGAGTAAGAGGAGGAGCAAGACAACAAGGCAGACTAGATACCACTGCAGCCACAGCCACCCCACAGCCAGTGCCTGTGGCAGTGCCCGCTCCAGCACCCAAACGTCGTGGCACCAGCACACCTAGTGCATCAGCAGCCAGAATACCATTGTGGCAGTGGCAGCAACCGCACCACTGACGAGGAGGAGGAGGAGGAGGCGGACATGGACATGGACATTGCACAACATGTCAGCCATTTGGTCTCAGCTAGATCCCACTCAGTGTCTCTCTTGAGACACTGGTGGGCCAGCAGGTGGGACACATGCAGGCCATGAGGGACTGCCTACAGGGGTCATGCCACTGCATTTCCCATTCCCTCTACCAGGCCACCGCTGCCTTCACTACGGTCGGGCAGAGGATGAGAGAACACACAGAGGGAATGTCGGCCTTTGCAGGGTCCCTAAATACCTGCATGCTGCTGACCCCACACCATATACGATGCCAGGGGTCTGACCCCTCCACCTCTGTCACCCTCACAGAGGCATCACAAATCAGCACACCCAAGGTTCCATCTGACTTCTAAGGTGCTGGAGCCGGCTTCCATGCCCCAGAAGCACCGCAAGTGACTGCCAACTGTGTGACTATTGAGGGTGTTTTGGGGATGGGTTTTGTTGAGGGAAGAGATGTTGTAGGGATGGTGATTTGGGGGTGGTGTTTTGCAGGGGCTTTGGGGAGGCAGGAGGTGTTGTAGTGATGGTGTTTTGGCAGGGTTTTTGGGAGGGTTGTTTGACATTTGTTCTTTAAATAGTTGTTCACTTGAAACAATGCTAGAACATTCCTTATTGTTTACAAGTGACTTATAATGTGACTCAATACAGAGGTGCGCTATAAGTGCATATCAATTGACCACAAAAGAATCAATCAGTCACTGTATGGCAGCACAGCACCTGCAGGTTGTGAGTCCTCCTCTTTTGGTGGTGGCTTGTCCTCATCAGGTCGGCTGGGGAACATTCCGCCTGAGGCGAATGTTGTGCAGCATAGCACAGGCAAGGACAATTAGTCCGACCTTCTTGGCCTGTACATTAGGGCCCCTCCAGACCAGTGTAGGCACCGGAAACAAGCCATCAACTCGGACAAAGGTCTGCTCCATGCAGAGCCTGGTCTGGACGCGTGCCTCATTGTAGGCCTCCTCCTGCGGCGTCTGTTAATTCCGAACAAGTGTCATCAGCTATGGTAGCGGGGCGTACCCAGAGTCACTTGCAATGTCAGAGGTCATAGGTGTCAGTCACAGAGCATTGTGAATGTGTTGCCTGTTACAATGGCATATTGATAAACAGTCTGTGCGTGAATTTCACAAGTATTGTCGCACAAAATGATTTACCATGTCAGTATTTGCATATGGAGTCATTCACTTAGGGGGTACATTTGCTCTGTCGTAGAACATCATGCACACAGCCAGCATTTATTGCTTTCAGGCGTCTTTGATTGACAGGGCAGCATGCCATGGTGGCTGTGTTGGGCCTGTGCGTTGCTCCCATGCATGTTCACTGATTGGTGAGGGCCTCACATCCATAGTCATCTGATTACGTGGCATTACATCTGCCAGTGTCACATTCCTTTGTTGCAGTGTTGATGCGTGTCGTTCCATGTATATGGTTGTTTAATGTTGCATTGTGGTGCCTGTAGTCCTATGTGTGTGTTGCTAGCCTATATGGTGAATATGCATTGGTGATTTACCGCAGCATTGTCACTCATGTCCTAGTCATGTGGGTTGTAGTCTGTCATGTGTGGGGTGTGAGGGCAGATCCTGCATGTACAGGGCTTTGACAGGGCATGCATACCTCAGCTGTGGTAATCCCCCCTCACATGGAATGTCAATTGTGCTGCAAGAATAGTCTGTGTGATGGCACTTGTACTCCCCCAATGGCCACATCCATTGCCATCTGTGCTTCTTTGTGTAGCCTGGCAGTGTGCTGTTCCGCAGGACCATGGCATTGTGGGTGGAACCAGGAAAGCGGGCACAGCAGTGTGTTAGGAGAAGGTCAGGATCGCAGGAGACCTGGACATTCAGGGAGTGGTACTGCTTCTGGTTTCGGTATACCTCCTCAGATGGCATGGGGGGAAGGCG
This sequence comes from Ambystoma mexicanum, assembly GCF_040938575.1. Lineage (NCBI taxonomy): Eukaryota > Metazoa > Chordata > Amphibia > Caudata > Ambystomatidae > Ambystoma > Ambystoma mexicanum. The sequence continues at coordinate 1,425,636,773 of NC_090922.1, forward strand.
CCAACACCACATGGGTGCAGTCCAGTGCAGCTATCACGCTGGGCATGTGTACTGATTCATAGAATCATGCCTTCATGACATTCTCCTGTGCCGGGGTGGTGGGCAGGAGATGTGCTGGGAGACGTGGTGCAGGAGTGTTTCCAGCACCAAGCACATTTGAAAATATGGGCTGGGATATGCCGTGCAGCATGCCCACGGTGTGCTGGAAGGTGCCAGTTGCCAAGAAATGCAGGACCAACACAAGCTTCAGCACCGGGGGTAAGGCTGTACTGATGCTGCTCTTCATGTTGCCCTGGATCAGGGTGAGTAGCTCAGTGATGGTCTCCATGTTCAGCCAGTACAAAGTGATTCGCTGGTTGTCAGCCAAGGTCTAGGGTGAGGGCCTGAGATGGGGTACGGTGCTCGACTTACATGACATCTCCTCCTCATCCTTCCCCTCCTCTTCCTCTCCTCTGTGTCCTGCTCTTACAGCGTCTGCAGCTTATTGCAGAGCTGGAGCAGCAGCTCCTCCCTGTGCACAGAAGCCAGTGGCAACATGATGGTGTTGGAAAGTGTTTTTGGGGAAGGTGTGGGCCTTATGTACCCTTCCTGAGTGGATTGGGTGCACCTGTCCTTTTGGCACTGATACTGCCCAATTTTAACAGTATTACTGCCATATTTCAACTTGTAATACATTGGTAAAACCGTTGTGTGATTTCAGTGGTAATACCATTAGCGTTAATTCCGCCAATGGTATTACCGTTGCCTCCGAATTTGGTGGAACGGTAAAAGTGGAAGTAATACCGTTACTGCCACGTTTAACATATACCGCCAGACTTATAATGAGCCCCCATTTTGTCTCAAAAAAGTACAATGGCAAATGCAAAGAAAGGAAACAACTATGTGTATATTACAATCAGTTAAGTACACTGAAGTACTGTGAGTAATTCTTTAGCAAGTCAATGATTATGATAAATACATCGTACTTCTACTTACCAGTTAATGAAAAGCAACACAGCAGTGTATTCTATACAAATTCAACAAAACTAACAATAAAAAGCAGAGAAGGCCCTTTTTTCATTCCTGTTCACTTTGGGAATGCACAGGTCACCTTATTTTCATAGGTGGCATGCTATTTTAGGGGAGCTGGACTGTAGCGCAAAAGATGAACTTGCCAGCACCCGTGTCAGGAGCCTGCAACGTCACTAATGTATTACAACCAGGGTTGATCAACTCCAGGCCTCGAGGCCCGGAATCTTCCTGGGTTCTCACGATAGCACTCATTAATATTCATGAGGAAAAATGTGCATACATTCAGAATCCTGTATACACATTGATCTCATGAATATTAATGAGGGGCATCCTGAAAACCAGGCATGGATCAGGCCCTCGAGACCTGCAGTTGGACAACCACAGGCTCACAGCACCCGTGTGGGTTCGGGTGGCATGCCCATTTCACAGTCATATGCCCTTAGAGGGCCTGTCACCGTGAAATGCTACAAAAATAACGGAAGCCTTTCTAACTCAGTTTGAGGGCTAGAAATGCAGACTCGACAGCAGAGGTTCATAGCGCTGCTGTTCCGGTTAAGAAAAGCATGGCCAGGTAAGCCTCTGACATGCAATGCTCAATTCTTTGCACATGCTCAAAACAGGCGCCGGGTAATTGCCTTTGTTTTCTGCACGTTTTAAAGCGTATCACGTTTGTTAATTTGGGATGTGCTTGAACATACTCACAAAGGCACCCTGGGTTGCCCACATGCAGAAAGGGCTAAAAAAAAGGGTGCATCTATGTTTTGGCAAAAATTGGGCGATGCACTTTTGCATCTGTAAGAGGATTCAATTCAACACTACAGCTAAGTCAATGCCTAGTCTGGGATACTGAATGGAAACCCTTATTGATATATCTTTATGTCCAGTTCATGCGTTCTGGATGACTACCCCTATATAACACCCCTCTCTTGGAATCCCCCTGACCCCACTGGGCCAAGAAGTAGTTCTGTTTTGCAAGTTTAAACGGTTTATTTGATAATTTAAACAATATATATATATATCACACTTTATAATAAATTGATAATTGAATATCACACTTAATCTGAGCAGTAATCAATAATGGATAGTCTGGCACTAGCACACTTGTGAATAGGAACAGAAGAATAAGGTGGTAGAGAATGCTTTATATAAGTTCAGATGGATGCAATGTTGAATGAAAATGCAATACAGAAAATACTCAATATGATTTCAACAAAACAATGTAATCACTTTTCTCTGGCAATCCCCTCCCCCCTTTATGCAATGCAAGGAAATGGAAGGAAAGCACACAGTTCTCAGAAATGCAATCAAATGTAATTCAGTTCACCCCAGCAAGCTTAGACTACAGAAGTTTGAAGCACAGGCCCCAAAATGCTTTTATATGTGATAGCAATGAAGTGAAAAATATGCTAAAATGCTTTTAATTCCCTCTAGAGGTTCAGGGTGAGTGGTATCAAGTTAATATTAGTCCAGGCTAACTCTAGCAATGATTCAGGGATGGTTCTTAAGAGGCAAACAAATTTTTAGCAAGGAAAGCAAGGAAGCTGCTGTTTTCACACGTGGAGAAATTTGCAAATCGCGGCAAATTCGCGAGTGCGTTTTTCGCGATTGCGGCAAAAGTGTAGGGGGTGGAATGCGGTTCTAGGTTCGTCGAAAAGCCAAGATTCCCAGCTTTCAGAGGAACGTTACTGCAAGTCTCTAAGACAAACGGTTACAGAGTTATGAACGATTTTGTGAAGGTTGTTTTTCGGATTTGAAAAACTTGCAGCTAAAAATGACAGGTGACAGCTTTGCAAATGACAGGTGACAACTTCTAGGAGGCAGTTCTGGTTAGATTAAAATAGATTGAATTATATTATTTTAACTAAGAGATTGGTTCTGCACAGTTCTGCTAGGTACTCACAATATATTTAGAAATAGAATGGGCCTCGCCACGGATCTGGTCAGGTTTTCTTCACTCGCCACGGACGGTCTCTGCGCACAGCGGTCTGGGTCAGCTCTCTGGTTTTGCGAACAGCGGTCTGGGTCAGCTCTGCTTCTGGATCTTTCTGCACAGCTTTCTCTGGACCCAGCGCTGATCTGCACGGCTCCTGGATGCTGCTATCGCTGTTAGGTTTGCTGGACGCTGAGGCCCACTGAGAAGAGTTCTCAGTTTGTGGGTTTAGGCCCTTGTTCTGGCCCCTTTAGGCCCTGAGTTCTGAATCAAGTTCTTTGGAGTTTTAAAGTCTAAGTGTTGAATCTGGTATCTTCTGGATGTTGTGTGGTCCGGCAGAGCGCGTTGCAGCAAATGGAATTGAATATCCCTATCTGTCCTGACTGTCTGCTTTTATGTGTTTTGAAAATGGGTGGAGAGGCTAGCTTCCTAGGCCCTACCACTCTCCACTTGTCATTGGCCACTTCCTCCTCTTCCCCTTGATTGGGGGAATGAAATGAAGTGTTATCATGATGAGGTCTGTTTATGATACAGAGTACCCACCCCTGTCAACTTTACACACAATCTATATTTGCTCAAAAAGACATATTTCATAGATACTAAGTGGTTTGAAATTACATGCACCCATCACATATCACATGAGATATACCCTGTTCAAATCTGCTCTTCCTGGGAGCTTGCATTCAGAAATGGCAACATTTGCACTTTTTAACTGGTTTCGTAATATCGGACATTACCCCAAATTTATACACATGTGCGCAAGGAGTATGGACATTACTTGATGAAGTGTCAGATTTTTAACATGCCTACATTTTAAGTAATACCCTCTTAACTGCTAGCTTGCCCCCAGATCATGCCACCGGTTCTAAAAACCTCTTAAAATGTGGGCAGAAAAATCACAAGAATTATGGTATCATTTAAATAATTATGACAAGTCCGTACTATGAGTTATTCATCTTTTTCTAAAACCATATTCTGGCTACAGGGGTGTGTCTTTTCAGGTCACATGGTACAGAAACCAGTCTTTCCACTTTCTTCAAGCTCAGCCTCTGTCTCCAGTTTCTCCCCCTCCCAGTTTCTGCCAAGCCAGCTTGCTCTCACATGCAGTGCTCCTCCCTTTTCCTTCCAGGAGGAAGCCACATTTACGACTCCCACCAATAAAACATTTGCCTGAGTCAGGACAGGGCTTTGTTCAATTTCCTGCAGAGCCCAGGTAATTCAATCAGAGAAGTGTCAGATCCCTTTTGGTGGGAGCAGCAAAAGGCAGCTGGGCCTGGGAACTGCTGTGGATCCAGTTTAACTCCAATTGGGGGGAAGTTGTCAAGCAGAATCCAGTTCCTTAAGCCAGGCCCCAGCTAATGTCACTTTTAGTTACCCAGTTTTCTGCATTCAAATAAAACTAACCATTTTTAAATATGCAGCTAGAATGCTGATTCTAAGTTTAAAACTATGACATTTAAACAATTGCAACCTATGTGACACTCAAAAGTAGGTCACTCATTTCTTTTAAACATTTAGGTTTTTAGTGTCTTTCAGTCCAAATTTACTTAAACTGCTGAAATCCACAGCTCAGCCAGTCTTGTATAAACCTTCAAGTCACTTCAGAATATAACTTTACATTGGATCCACCTCTCAGTAAGTCTTTCTTTGGCCTGCTTTGGGTTCATTTATTCAGTTTTACACAAAAAGAAAAATCTGGTGTTGTTTTAAAACGCCGGCTTTCTGATAGTGGTGAGTACTGGTAATGCAACCATTTTTGGGATTTTTCTTGGATTAATGCATTCCAAACAGGAATGGTTCTTACATGGTAGTAAATCCTTGCTTAACATTGTTTTGATGGGGCTCCTTACAGTAAAATGGTTATGTGGAACCCCACAAAAGGGTTAAATCTTTAAAGTGGTCCAATGAGCCACGATTTCAGCAACTTTTTGACATCAGTAACAGTGGATTTTGTTAACAAAGATCTTTCTTTACACTGGTGGGTGGCAAGTGAGGTAACCATTTTGGTGTGCGCACAAACTGCGTGGTTCTCCTGGATTCTGGCGCACTTGTGGGCTTTTTGGCCATCTTGGATTTTCTAAGCCCACAGCACCAAATGTTGCAGCATGATAGCTCAAACGTGGGTCAGGACACCCAACACATCTCATCATTTGTAACAGAGAGGTTTTGAGAATTTAGCCCAGTTTGTCTTCAGCTGTGTTAAGTCAAAGAGCAGCATGAACAGTTCAAATATTCGCGGCATTGAAAAACAAAATATGAACATTTTATTGTTGCTAATTCCATTTTCTTTACATTAACTTTGCAAGTTTATTGTGTATGGTGTGTTTTCCCACAGTCACATTGTGTTCATTTGTACTTGCACAGGTCCATGTTGCTAGGGTGACCAGACGTCCCCGTTTTGCGAGACTGTCTCGGGAGTGAGACCTCTGTCCACCTGTGCCGAGAGTTTCATGTTTAAAAAACCCTGTCCCGGTTTCGGTCAAGGGAGAGTGACAGTCCTGTTTTGTTTTATCACTAACAATTACCAACTGTGTTAACAGTGTTAGAGGTTAAGGATGTTGCCATTTTAGGATGGGTTCGAACCCGCTTCATTCTAGATACAAGCCTTATGCATTAACTGCTTGCACCACAGTGACAGGCAGAGGGGAAAGTACATAGCAAGATATTTAAAATCAAACGGAGCAAAAGCACCTTTGTTATTAGTATTTACATGTTTTTTTAGTGTGTTATAGTTGAGATGCTAACTACCAATTTAGTTTCCACTAAATAACAATAACAGTCAAGTTCATTGTACAAATATAACATTAAAATAAATATTTCAATCAGTATCATGCTTGGTATTTACATGCTTTTATCAATACTCTAAGTGCAAAATTTGTATGCATATACTGTGGGAATGGGGTTGGAGAGATGTCCGGTTAGGGGGGGCGGGAAGTCCTTCTTTTATGTTGTTGACTATCCCGGTTTTCTGTCTTGAAATTCTGGTCACCCCACCATGTGCTAATAGCCTTTTAAACCTCTGAAGGGGGTCATTATCTATTTGTATAAGAACTCTAATGTATGGTTTTCGGTTCTCTGTTGGTGCAATAACTTAGGGTCCGGTCATTATTAGACAATAACGACCACTCCCTCCGTCTATAAGGCTTAATGAATATCATGCAAGAATAATAAAAACTGAGCCCTGTTTTTAATGTGCACAGATTCTGGCACAGTACTCACTGCAAAAGGCTTAGTTACCACAGACTTCTATCTACTGCACCCTGCCCCCTTGCTCATGGGGAAGTCAAGAAGGGCAGATCGCGGTCTCCTTGGTTATAAACTATCGCTAATGGCATATCCAGCCAGAGTCTGTAGGGCTGGAGTTATGAAAAGATTTAACAAATAGCAATGTGGCGATTATGTATTCATTGGATTATTTAGCCTAATCTGCCTGCAAAGTAACTTCTGAGTACGTTCATTTTGAAATTGCTCACCACTCTTGCCATATTACTTTACTCCTTAATTTACACTCATTTTCGAAAAAAACTTATCTACTGTAGTTAGTAGGCAATTGTGATCTTTATTCCGGTCCCTTTTAATAATCTCATGCTGTTTTGCTCCCTTACACTAAAAATTTGTTTTCCCAAATAACTGCAGATCCAAAGTAGCAGCTTTGCGGGGTGATGTGAGCCCGAGTATCCAACACCTGACATTGGACAGTCTGTCAGATCCACAGAGAGGGGCCTATGATCCAACAAAGTTTTAAGTATCTGCCCAATACCATGCCTGACACCTCAGTCCAGCTCTGGCAAGTCAGTCATCAGCAGTTTGCATTCTCGGGCTTGTAGTTTTGCTTTTCCTATTTAGCTTGGGTCTCCGAATCATTGAATGTATTTCTTTTTAATTAAATGTAAGTGTGTTACAGTTTAGACAAACTTTACACACTATACAAAAAAGATTTACACAACTGGTAGCATTAATATGGCTTTCACCCCCGCAGTTAGCTGGTTGGAGCCTGCCAGCCTGCCAACCTGAGCCAAAGTAGGCCTGACTGAAGCGAGGGGCTTGGCGCAGGCTCTGGGGCATTACCGGCCATGGCCACCCCCCAGAGCGAGGGTGAAAGCCATTCGTACCATGGAGTTTAACCGGGTGTATGGTAAGAGGTGACTAAGTCCCTTTTTCATTTCTATGGTGGCAGCCGGGAGACGGGAGAAGCGCTTGGTCCGGAGCGCAAAGCTCAGGTCTACCAGGTAAGTGGGGAGGGAGGGAGGTGGTGGTGAAGGGGTTGGGCTTGCTTTAGGGGTTGAGGAGGCAACAGGGAGATACTCACTGTAGACGGCCAAAATTCATTTAAAAAAAAGATGGCGCCACCCGGTGAAAGCCTAGGGTGGCTTCAACAGCAGGCAGAGAATGTGTCTTCTCCCCTGCTGTGCCAGCCACCTGATTGGCTGAGCACCCTTCTCCACCCTTCCCCAGGTGTGAATACACCATATACACTAAACATCCCTTGCTTCATGCGCTCATACATGGGCGGCGCCAGCTATGGGCTTGGGAGGGCTAAAGCTACTCCGATTTGAAGCAGTAGACATCATCCTGCTTTCACGCCCAGCGTGGGGCCCAGACAGCAAGAACCTGTCAAATTTCCCACCTTGGAGAGCAGTTAATTTCCTCACTTTTAAACTTTAAAAGTAAGCAAATACATTACGCTCTGAGATGAGAAACGTGTCATTAACGTGACTGTGGCAGCAGAAAACGAACAGAGGCAGAGGACAGAAGACTGCCAAGGCAATATCAGTAGACCCGCTATGTTGACATTTTTAAATGAAAGGCTTACCTGCTGGGCTCACCTTTTAGATGGCTCACGCCTGCAATAATTAGCATGAACTAAATAGCCTGTGAGTTGCAGAGACATTGATAGGGTAGGGCCTGAGCGGTCCAGAGGGAAACAGGTAAGAAAACAAGAATTGGCAATGCCAACAGTTTGGGCTTTTTGTCTGGGCATGAGAAAGGCACTTGCCAGGCACTGACGTAGTGGTATTAATTGGGCATTGATGGTAGCCAGTGCAACATATTCTGAGTACCTGGGCATCTAATAGTAGTGACTGCTAAATGCCTAATACTTGAACACAAGCCAAAACTGTTGGCTTTGCCAATGCTTGTTTTTAACAGGTCTGCAGTAAAGGACACGCGCAGTGCTAAACAATTGAGTGGCTGATGGTGCAGCCATTTAAGACATTTTTATTACACCAGAATTGTGCTTACAGCTTCAATTAAGTCATTAACTATCAGAAGACTGCTTTGATAAAACACTGGCAGGAACTTTGAGTGCAAAGTTTGATGGTAAGGATTGAGTTACCACGAGGAGCTGTTTTGGGCAGGGAGGGGCAGGAACTGGGTGGCAATGGCCATAGGGATTAGCATAGCCATTGACAGTCAATGGGTGGGTAAACAACCAAACACCTTCAAGCTTTGTGCCCCATCTCATGTGCCATTTCTTGCTATCTGTACACTAATGCAATAGTTTGGGGTTATAGGCGTCTCTGCCACCTAATAGCCCAAAGTAAAAAATGTTTTGTTTGTGTACATGCACCGTTGGTATGCATGTGAGGGTGTGTGTGAGGTCGTATATGTCTATATGGAGGGGATGTCTGGAAGTACACGCATATGAATGAATACAGTGGGAATAGTGTACATGGGTGCTACTGTGCAGTGTGAAGGTTCTGGGTGCTCGTGTGAATGGCATGGCAGATAAGTTGTACAGGTGGGGATTGGTGGGTGATTTTATATATATATATATATATATATATATATATATATATATATATATATATATATATATATATATTTATGTGTGTGAGTGTATCTGCATGTGTGTGTATATGTGTATGGGGCCCGGGCAGGGCATTGGAGCATGAACATTTTTGACAGTTGTATGTTTTGCTGGTGTGTTTTGGCCAAATCAAAGGCAACCTGAGTATTATTGTGTGAAGGGGTACAACGATGGGGCTGGCTGCAAATGTTGTAGTTGTACTAACAGCAAAGCCAACATGTTGAGTGTATTTACATGGCGGAGGGCATGTTGTGGCATGGCATTTTATTTACTGGTGTTAATGTCAAACACAAATTACAACATAACTGCCCTCACTTAGGGAGGGCGTTGACATTTTTACTGGCTTTACAGGGTAAATTCTACATGATGATGGTTCTTATATGGTATAGCGTTTTTCCAAAGCGCTGTACAGAGCACATATGTACATGCAATTATCACCGAACCGAAATTGGTACTCATTTATCAACCTCAACAGGATGAAAGGCTGAGTTGGTCTTGCCAGGATTTGAACCTGTGACCAGCAGATCAGACACAGATCACAACAGCGAGCTCTCGACCTGCTGAGCTATTTTACTGGCTAGCCAGCAAGGACCTGCTTTCTTACTGTGGCATGGATTTTTATTTTACTGGCATTAAGGCAAAGCCAGCAGGAGTATGTTCTTACGTGGGGATACTGGCATATGTAGGTGCACTAGAATGAACATGTGTGGGGGGAAATCATTATGAACATGTTTTTTTACAATGGCAGAGTACTGGCATATAGCGGGCAAACACATTGTAAACATGCCTTGGAAAAGGCTCCCGTGCATTGTTCGTGACTTGGCTCCAATGGACTTTTTTCATGTCCCTACAAAACCGATTGCAAACTGTGTGAGTTGTTACCTAATTTATCACCGAAAGTGCACTGTAAAATGCACCATTTCAACCCATTATTACTAACATATCCTCAGGGGGAGAACCCCCTGATTGGTTTGCGCTCCCTCTCTATGCTCGGTCACTCCTGCACATTCGGCCGGAGGCAGAGGATGACCCCTTCTACATTAGCTGCGAGCCCCACTTGTTACGCAATCCTGGCTATGCCTCTGGTGATTTAGGGGTGAAAGAAGCATCTGTTAGTCCAAAGAAAGGCGTAATGTCTACTCAGCCATCCGGGTTCAGGCAGTGGGGCGGAGGGGTCTATAGTGCAATAGGTTTAATGTCCCCTCCAACTACCAGCGTTCAAAACTGCCATCCAGCCCCTCCAAAATGCTGATGCTTGCTCAGCTTGCAGCTTGCTGAGGACTCATCCGCATGAGGTGGGATTGAGCCCATGACTTATTATTAAGCTGCATTATGCTTCTATTCACGGAAGTGAGCAAGGCCTGGATTTGAGAAAGGCAAGTCATGTTTGCCGAAACACGTGTCATCCACTAAGGGCTATAGACATTTTCAAATACAGTAATCTCAATAATTTTTCAAGACTTCTCTCTTTTTATGAGAATCCCGCAGCGCACTATTAAGTGTAAACTCACCCTATCATTGATAATTTGAACAACGGAGTTGAGGGTCTCATTGTCTCCACAGACGCTTACAGTGGTGCGACCAAGAGTTAATCACGCAGCTCCCACAATCAAGATCTCTCAAGTTCTAAGTACGAAACACATAACAAGGTCGCAAGGTATTACTACAAAAGGTGTCAACCAAAAAGTCCCTCATCACTAGTTCAATAAAAATAACTTAGTTATGTCTACAAAATGTAAAACAAATATAATAGTCTCCATCAGTTGTTAATTATGCATGTTGTTAAATAAAGATCCAACCTATGCGCGTTATTATTAGATGAGGACGACACTAACAGTGAGTATGAGTGAGTATGAGGGCTGAAGTCATTCAACTCTTTTTCAATAATCAGCCACAATCTAACTAGAGCTATCAATAATGACAATTTAAAGCGCAGTTGGGATCAACCACTAGTTAGCTACTCCCCCTGCCCCTTCTCCCCCTCCCCCATAGCACACTTAACGCAATATGGTAGTTGTGATGCAGGGATGCGTTCCATCACTCCATGTGCCTGTCTTACTGGTTTCTTTGGATTCTTCTACGTGTAATGTATGCTAATTCTGTTATAAGCCCAGAACTACAAGTACCACAATGCAAAGGAAAGAAAATCAAATCTGGACTGGATGATGGAATGCTCATACGTGACAAGGGACAACTTAGGTGGTCTCTGATATTTTCACTTTACGGTGCAGAGCACAATTGAAATGACAGTGTATGCAGGCTTATTTTTTTATTTGATTTAATAGACCCTTGCCTGAAGCTCTAACCCATAGCTGTTACTATGCCTCTTGTCATATGCAGAGCAACAGATGTTCGAATCCCGAACTCAGGTACGGTATTAGGCGCGTTATTAAATAAGTAAATACATAAATAAATAAATAAATGTGCGCCGTGCGTTTCCCTGCGTTCTGGTACTTGTGCTTTTCCATGGTAGATGCAGAGATGCAAGTGAAAGAATTCCAGAAAAGGACACAGGGCTGGATGGGATTTTCACATGTGACACAGGGTCAACTTGACATGTCTGCACAGTCAGCGATGGGTAGATTTGCAGTATCAATCCAATTCACTTACTTTTTGTCTTGTAGCATGTTTTGCATTATGTGAATACTTTGTGCAGTAAAACGTTTTTGCATGTCAAACAAGCAGTCAGCTTTGTATATTTTTTATAAGTATATGGTTAACCATTCATTTCACGAGTTAGCTAATCAAGCACTCTGATCTGTGGTGGGCACTTCACTTTAAAATACACGTGGCACATCCCAGTTTTCAATCCCAACTTTTTGTGAGGTTTCGGAATTTTGCACTTGACAGTGTTCTTGGAGATGAACTTTTCCCCGCTACCCATTTCCCATGAATTACTGGCTCTGAGGATCCCTTTTCGGAAAGTAGGGCTTTAGATCATGGCTTCAAGGAAAATCTCATAATACACAGCCGTGGGGAGCCCACCAGGGCGCTAGATGAGCACCAGTCAAGACATCTACACCTTCAGACCAGCCAGCGCTCTCTTAATCTGACAACTGGGCTTATGTGAGGGAGGCACCCCATACACACATATCATTGCAGTTGGGCACTATGTAAAGTGCCTTAAAACTCTAGTGAGTTTCTTAGGTGCTGTGCACACACTTCTCTTAACAGGGATGACACAGAGCTTTTTCTGGGAGACACAGTTTCAGATCAGGAAGATGACGCTCTCAAAAGGGGATGGAGACCCCTCTCAACCTGTGGAAGGAGGCCTACTAGGGTGTTTGCCAGACCTAGTGTGGGAGTTGGAAGGACCCCAGTCTCCATCCCTTCTATTTGTGCGGCTACAAATGTACCTGCCTTGCCCTCTTCTGGCCAGTTTTCTTTTTCAGGGCCCCAGATCACAGTAGTCCTTGCGGCAGAGGAGGGGAACAAGCAACCCAGCAGCGAATGAGCCGGTGATCAACAGCAGTGAACACTGCAGTCTGGCACCCAAGAAGCTCCAGGTAATAAGAGAGTAATACTACAATTGAGAACTCCAGAGCAGAATGTAAACAATGCAAAGTGGACCCCTGACGAATGTCTGAGCATCCGAAGTGTAATTCAGACAGAAACATGTCGGGAAGATAGCTCTGCGGCTCCGTGGCTACGTGCTGGCCTTGAAAGCAGGACGACACGGAGCACCACAGGTTTTATCCCCTGGTTCGAGTTTAGAAACCTCTGGGTATTAAGCACGTAAATAACCTATCATCATTTAAGGCACCTAGAATAGGAAGTCACCTAACTGTACAAACATCCTAGAAATGTAGAGTATGCTAGATTAGTATGTTAGAAATATACATATGATTTATTTACTGATTGGTTCCGAGGACATATTAAGTGCATAGCATTCTGAGCATGCAGATGAGTTACTAATCCATCAGTTAAAGTTCTGAGGTTTCTAAACAGGTATGTCATGTATGTTCAATTCATTGTTCTAGTGTGTGTATTGTAAGTTAGATTATGTAGCACTTTTAGCACTTTAGCTGTCAGGCACTTTATTTAAATGTATGGTAATAAATGAGATTGATGTTCTGTGGGAGGGATATAGTATAATGTCACTTTAAGTGAATAAAAAGGATTTCTTTTGTAACATATGCAATATTAGTGAGAAATATGAAATAATTGCTGTAGAGATGGAGGTTTCCAGAGAAGGATTATTGTAAACTGTGGGACAGAGAGATGAAAATGATACACTGCCCATAAATCCCACATCAAGTATTATATATGTAGGTAAATCACCACTAGACCGGATATTCATGTGGGGAGAAAGCTGGTAGCCCTCAATAGACTAGAAGCCTTCTGGGCTGCGCGCCAGCAGCATGATCCTCTAGGCAGGAAAGCCCAGGTCACCCACTGCAGTGATGCCCAGTTCTGCAGCTTTTGTGCCTCACTATCATTTACAAAGTATTGCATCTGCAATTGACTCCCTAGCGGCAGAACAAATCAAAATGATTAAACCTGAGAGCATTTAGAACTCCATTGTTCGGTGATGAAATTATCCAGGTCAGGAAACAGAAAAGAGTGGTGGAAAGGGAGTGGAGAAAAAAACCCTGCCCCTGTACCCTGACCACCTATACGGAATCTGCTCAAAATATTAAAGGCATTATTGTTGAGGCCAAATATATTGACTTTAACAAGAGGATCAATAACGCCAGTTCCAGCTCTAGTGAACTCTTTAAAATCTTGACAGAGATTGAGGGTTTACCTCCAGTAGCTCTTCCTGGAGCCAGGAATGCAGCCTGGTGTCAGGAAATTCAGGACGAGTTTATAGGGAACATCGCTGATCTTCAACAGGTCATCCTATCACTGCCTGAACGGCGTCTCGTCTGATATAGGGTCTACACTGACTACGGAGGGTCCTACCATTAAGCCCATTTTGCCCGAGTTTGAATTCAGACAATATACTGAGGCAGACTTTTTAAAGATAGTTTCCAACCTGAAACCAACTTCTTGCACAGTAGATGCTTGTCCAGTTAATATCTTCAAAGCATCTCTGGGTCTGCTGGTCCTTGGATTGCTAAGATTGTGAATACTTCCTTTAGAGATGGTCTAGTTCCCTCATGCCTTAAGGAAGTATGGATTACTCCACTTCTAAAGAAAAGCAGCCTGGATCCCTGTCTGGCAAAAAAACTATCATAACATCATGAATGTCCCATACAAATCCTGGACCGGGTTGCATATTTGCAGCTCCATAAATTCGGAGAAACTAATAACATCTTAGGTAATCGTCAATCAGGTTTTAAATCTAAAAATGGCCCAGAGACAGCTTTATTGGACTTAAAGTCCAATATCACTGGAGGGCGCTAGAGAGCCCAGCCAAGATGGCTGCGAGCTCGTGAACTCCCTGCACTTCACGAAATCTGGACAAGATCCTGTCGACCCCCCCGGCCAATTTGAATATTTTAATGCAGTGTGGGGCATTGTGAAGGTCCTGTCCACACTCAAGCAAAAATCTGGAGAATGTCGGACCCCAAGAAGCGGGGTTACAATCAGCAACACCAGACCCCCCTCGTACCGTGGCCTCAGCACTGTGCCGCAGGACTTTCCTGAGAAGGATGCGGTCCCGAGAGAGACACAAGCCGGCGTGTGGTGGTGAGCACATCGAATGGGGAGAAACAAGAATGGAAGGGGCCCACTGTGGCGGAGAGAGTTGTGACGCGGCTAATAGGGAGAATCAGCCAACCAGCAGAAGAGGGCGAGTTACACCTATGAGGCGGGGTACGGTGCTGTTTAGAGTGGTGTCGGGCCAGCTATCAGCCCAGCTGGAAGCAGCAGCGCGGCCAAATGGAGCGATCGGGAGCCGCAAACAATTAGCAACCCTGGGTGGGGGCCCGCACGGCCTGCAGGCAAACTTGGGGCACACAACAAGGTACGTGTCAACCCTGCGTAACAACAAGACGGCAATCGAGTCTGGCGGGACCTGGGCTGCCGTACGGGGGCCTTCTTGCCTCTGCACCCTCTGGGTCTAGACATGGGCCGCTGGGGGGGGCTATTGGAGGATGCTGGGAGGAGCAGCACCTCTGCCCACTAAATAGAGGAACAAATAGTGGAACTGTGGGCCACTGACCGTTGTTTAAGCTAAAAAAAACCTGAAACCCGCCTCACCAAGCAGGGATTCGAGGCTGAGACATTGTCCATGGACATAAATCCACCCCCCTCCAGTGGTGATATCTTAGTATCGTACTGGAACAACCACATGAACAGCGGTCTGTTTGCTGGCTTGAGGCCCATTATAAAAGCAAATGAGCAGAAAAACATCATAGTGCTTGAGAGTGCAGAGGAAGTGAAAGGCACCGGACTACACACGCTGTGCTCACTCAAACACTGCTGACCGGTAGCTTGGGGGCTGAACAGTTGGAGCTAGGAACGGTGAGCATACGACAACTCCATGAGGCGGTTGGACCGCAATAATGGACATTGGGCTGGACAACTGTAGTCTAAACTTGGAAATTGCGCTCAGAGGGTGAATCAAAGGGGCCTGCAGAGTGGAAAATGGTCATATCATTGATGCCTGGCAAGACGTCAAAAGCGAGCAAAGGGGGAAACAACAATCCAAACTTCAATTCGACTCCCCCTCCAGGCGAAAAATAATAAGACCATGGACGATTTACCTGACGGGTGCGTCCACCCATGACCCATGACACCTCAGTTACGACATGTTCAATCAGTTGCAAAATCTCTTGATGGGAAGATGGACACTCTAACATGTAAGGTAGACCATATGCAGGTCCGCCTTCACAAGCACGGAGAGTGATTGGACAAAGCAGAGGGGCGAATCTCTATGAGGATGAATCTTCGTTGACATCTAGGGAAATGACACAAGTGAAACAGGCAATAAAAGAACTGGCTGAAAAACAGGATCACCTCAAATCTCGATCCAGAAGGAACAATCTGCGAATAATAGGAGTGCCTGAAGTGGTGGAGCTAAGATTCATGGAACCCGTAGTCGTAGAGATTCTGAGGGAAGCAGTGGGAGTGGAAGAATTCTCTGCAGTATTGATAGTGGAAAGAGAGCACCGGATACTATGCAGGAAGAAGCCAATAACTGGGGCCCCTCCACGCCCGATCATAGCCCGAATGCTGAACTACCGGGACAGAGATCTAGGTCTTCACAAAGCTAGGGAAAAGTGACCCTTGACATACAGGGGAGACACCATTACACTTTTTCCGGAATTCTCTGACAAGGTGTAAGCATCTCGAAGAACGTACATAGAGGTGAAGAAAATAAATGACTGCGGGAGAGAAGCATTCGCTATGGCATGATGTTCCTGGCCAAACTACGAACAGAAAACAGGGAACGCATACTTACCTTCTAAACACTGGATGAAGCCAACACTTTCCATGAACAGTTGCCACTGAACCCCAGACATGGGGGAAACAATGGGTGACACTGCATCTGGCATAACCTGTCCCTGCTCGTGGTCACTTGATGACACGAGTAAGGGAAGATCCCCGATAATGGCCAGGGAACTAATGTTTATGTAGCTGAGGTGCTGAGGATGGCTGAGCATCTAGCTGCCCCTCAAGCGGAAGCTGAAGTTGTTAAGGGGGAGGAAGAGCGATGCTGATTTGTTGGGGTTGTCAGCAGGGGTTGGGAATGAGGGCTCAGATAACTGACAGGTTGGTGTGTGTTGGTGAGCGAGGCGGGAGGAGAAGGGATGGAAGAAGGGAGGGGGAGGAACACTGAAAATCAAAAAGGGCAAGGGTCACGCAACTGGGGTGTGCAATGGCAAATCACATGGGACAGTACTGAACAGATTATGAAACCCAGGACGAGATTGCCACCATGGACATGTAATGACCAGGTCACTTAGAAGTATCACGTGGAACCTAAGAGGGGTATGCATTCTCATTCACAGCTCTGTTGTATTTTGTATGGTCACCACAAACAAAGACTGGGAGGGAAGGGGCCTAATAGTACAGGGAACTATACAAGGCTGACTCTACACGTTAATCAATTACTATGGCCCGGATCAAGAAACTCTACCAACGCTTGAATGGATAGACCTTCACTTGGGGAGACTCCCACCTGGGATACCATCTGGGCTGAGGACTTCAATGCAGTCATGGACCTGAGCCTGCATCACACAGGGGATGGGCAAACTGCGGGGGAATGTGTCATAAATGGGAGGTTGATGATGTTTGGAGACTTAGAAATCCAGAGGTGCTACAATACACATTCCACTCATCTGTTCACAACTCAGCATTGCGACGAGACTTCTTCTTGGTCTCTCAGGTGCTGCTGGGAGCAGTCACATAGGTAGTTATCCTGGCACATACATTATCGGAGCACGCTCCTGTATTACTGAATGTGGAATTTACGGGCCGGGAGAGATAGAGGATGCCCAGGGTGTTTAAGAGTGTAGGCCTGACAGACACACTTTTCAGAGAAGGGCTAACAGATGTGATGGATACATTTTTCGATATCAATGAAAGGTCGGTGGGGTCAGCCGGGGTCCTCTGGGAGAGCTCAAATTGCCTAATGAGAGGGAATTGCATCTAAAAAGAATCTGAGATGCTGAAACAAATTAGGAAGGAACTAGCCAATACAGATCCCCACATATGTGCACAGCAATTGGAGGCAATCACACCAACGTCTATAGAACAAGCGGAAATTATGATGCACCTGCGAAAGTTTAATATACTAGCGCATAGGCAAGCTAACCAACTAGGTGGAAAACAGCGGTATGACAACATGGGGAGGGATAAAAGCCAGGCAGACTACTGGCAAGAGCTACAAAGTTGGATAGTCACCGAGAATGGGTCCTGTTCGTGACAGATACACATGGAGAGATTTGCAGACCTGGAAATTATATGAGAATTCTGTCAGTTCTATGGTCAGCTACACTTCCCCATATGCAGATCTCCCAGGACAAGATGAATAAATACATGGATCAGGCAGCTCTACACTGGTGCACGGATGAGGAAAGAGAGAGGTTGGGTCACCCGGTGTCTTTGGATGAGGTGCTGGGTGCTATTTGCCTCTCTCATCAGGGAAATCTCCCGGGCCAGATGGGTTTATGGCAGTTTTACAAATACTATGCCGCAAAGCTTGTGCCCTACTTACTGCAGATCTACCATCAAAGTCTGCGAGAAGGCAAGTTACCGGACTCCATGAGAGAGGCTTTGATGGTGGTACTGCTTAAACCGGATAAGCCCCCCAATGACTGCTCATCATACTGACCAAGCTCCCTCATTAATTTAGACAATAAAGTCCTGGCCAAAATACTTGCCTCCCGATTAGCAGCCCTGATGCATACAATGGTAAGGCCGGATCAGTCAGTGTTCATACCGGGGCGCTCCACCTATTATGGCATAGAGAGGATGTTCGACCTGATCTCAGCAGTGGGACAAGAAGACCCGATGGTGGCTGCCCTGGTGGGTGAAACCAAGGCATTCGATTCGATGGAATGGTCCTTTCTGTTTAAGGTGATGCGCAGGATGGGGGTGTAATTCATAGCTATGATGTCCCTGCTCTACACGCTGCCTGTTGCCAGAATACGGGTGAACACTCAGCTTACACCAAAAATACAGTTGGGGAGGGGCACCCGGCATGGAAGCCCCCTATCGCCATTATTATTTGCACTGACAATAGAGCCACTTGCGGAAAGAATAAGGGAGACTGAGCTACATAGAGGGGTTCAATTATACAAGCATAAGGTGGAGATTTCCCTCTAGGCGGACGATATGGTGCTCTTTATTAATGACCTCAAACGTAACCAGGACCCCATTATGAGTGACGTTTTGCAGTTTGGGTTCTTCTCTGGGCTTAATGCAGCCAAATCGGTTCTGTTCCCACTGATGGACAGCGTGAAGCAGTATCCAGATGGATGGGGGTTTCAGTGGTACACTATTCAGATCCGATATCTAGGGGTCAACATTGCCGGAGATGCAACCATCCTATACAAGAACAACTATCAGAGGGTACTGGAACAAGCTAGAGATGCTATGGCTAGATGGGGGAACCTGCCCCTTAACCTCTATGGCAGAATCTCCCTAATTAAAATGGTGTTCCTGCCCCGGTTTCTATACATATTTCTTAAAGTCCCGATCGCAATACCGGCAGAGTAGTTTTGAGACCTGAGATCCACGATAATGCAGTTTATTTTGGCGGGGAAGCAAGCTAGGATATCGTGGGACAAACTGGTAGATCTGATACATGAGGTGGGCCTAGCGCTACCTGAGATCGAAGCGTATTACAATGTAGACCAAGCAGGGTTTATAATGTATTGGTTCGGAGACCAGGGGGACAGGATGCATGTGGAGGTGGAGCGTGCCACAGCAGCACCATTCCTCTTGGGATCAGTTATCCTTACAGCACCTGCCAGAGTATCCAGAGCGGGCAACATCGTGGACCTGACATGTAGGGCAAGGACCCATATTGAACATAAAGCTAGAGGAGAGGTCCTTTACTCCTCAGTACTGTCGGTCATATACACACCTGGGATCCCCCTCACTAGTCAAATATGCTTTGTTAACCTCATGAAATGACTGAAGGTGGGTTGTTACCGTGATCTATTCCCTAGTGGGCGGTTCATACCACAGAAAGAGTTGAAGACCAGGGGAGAACTAACTGCCTTGGATGTGTTCCTGTTTTACAGGCTAAGAACTTCCCTACAGCAAATATTTCCCACATTCCCTGAACACATGTGGCCCTCATACTGGACAATGTAGTCCAAGGGGGATACAATAATGGAGTGGTCTCAGCCATGTATGCCAACTCCAGGGAAGGGAAACCTACCCCAGGGAAAAATGGGAATTCTCTTTGGGACACAGGATATCTAGCGACGAATGGAGATATTGTTATGAGGGGACGACGAGGGTGGCTCTCAGTTCTAGATTTAAACTAATTCACTGGAAGTACCTGCATCAATTCTATTACACACATGTTCAATTACACAGCTATTTTCTAGAAACTTCCATCGGGTGTGCCAGATGTGGTACTATAGCAGCCGACTTCCTACATATTGCGTGGGAATGCCCCCTGGTTATTTCATTCTGGGAGTGGGTGTTTGTAACTTTGGTGAAATAATAGGGGAGAGAATGGAACCCAACCCTATGATAGCACTGCTGGGATACACCAAATCGATCCCAGAGGCACGGGGAGACTGATTGGATTACTTCTGCTTCTGGTAGGAGGCGGGTGGCGATGGTGTGGGGTGGAACGAAATGCCCAAAAATGGGGAAGTGGCAGGCTGATATTTTGTATTTTAACGATATGGAGTTGGAATGCAATGTGTTATCGATTCATCAAACTGACACAAGAGACATGTGGGGCCCATATATACACTACCTGTTATCACAATCATGTGGGGTGAATGACCGCCACCACTACCCCTGGAGACTAAAGAATTAAACGTAGTGTGGTACAGAGCCAATAGAACACAACGAAGGTGGACAATCCCAAGCCTTACTGCAAGACAGTGGAGAAAGACATTAATTGCTCCAGAATGAGTATGTTATGAACTCCTTACATGTGATACCCAAGAAACTGTAGCCAAAATGCAAAGCCCTGCTTGAAATGCTGACACCAATGTGAGATCTGGGGAATGTTGGGGAAGAGTTAATGTTGTGTTGCCGGCTGTGTTGGAAAATGCCAACAAAAATAAATACATTTTAAAAAAGTCCAATATCACCAGTATTGCAGAGAGGGGTCATCCTGCGCTGTTGATGTTATTGGACCTCTCTGCAGCGTTCGACCTCGTGGATCATACACTTTTGATGAACAGGCTCAAGGGCACTGCACAATGTTCTAAATTGGCTGCCCTGTGAATTCCATCTTTCCTGGGCCCTAGAACATCTAGAGTAGCGATTGAGAATAATCAAGCACCTGTGTAGTACCACAATGCTCATGTCTGTCTCACACCCTACTTACCATCTACATCAGGCACCCTACTCAATCTTTTAGATAGTCTGGATGCAGAGTATACCAACTATGCTGGTGGCACCCAAGTTCTCCTTGAGCTATCTGGTAATCATCTTCAAGATACTGAGGCCGTGAATAGAGTTTATCTTGCTATTCAATCTTGGATGGCTATAAGCTCTCATGCCCTAAATGACAAGATGGCATAGCGTCTCATTATTACCTCAGGCTCCCACTTAAAGACCCTAAAGACACTAGACCCTCTGTACAATCACTTTTCAATTTTGGGTTGTGAGATACCTGTAGTAATGCAGGTCAAAACATTAGGAGTTTTCTTGGATGCGGAGCTGTCTATGAAACCTCATGTTCCTCATCTGCACTCTTCTTGTGAATATGTTACAAAGCTCCTGCATCAGATAAGGCCCTATTTGTCTATTGAAAATATATCTCTTTTTCATCCGCTCTTGTTAACACAAGACTTGATTAATGCAATAGTCTTCTGAATGGAACATCTCGAGACAGTTTACACTCTCTTCAGAATGTGCAGAATGGAGCTGTTAGGGCCACCCATGGTTTGCCAAAACGTGATCATGTTACATCCTTTAGACGGGCCTTGCATTGGCTCCCTTTGAGCACAGGATTACCCACCAACTGCTGCCCTTGACCTAGAAATGTCAAAATTCCCTGGCCCCTCAATATCTCATGAGTCGCTTAGTAGTTGATCAACCCATGCAGCAGCTGCACTCCACTGTCAATCACACGCTTTTACAACCAGGCCTCAAGCTTGTGACATTTCGGGGGACAATCTTCGATGTGCAAGCTCCCAAAGAATGGAACGCCCTTCCTCTTTCTTTGAGGCTGTCCTCCTCTCTTCCCGTATTGAAGAAATCCATTAAAACGCACCTGTTTAATTTGATGCCAGGCTAAATAGAACTACATCACTGCTTTTTACTTTTCTTTTTCTTCTCCCTGCTATATAACTGTACATTTGTGAGTCGTTATCTGTTTTATGTGCGTTCTGAGGCATATGGGCATGCAGAGCTTAATAAGAATTAAATTATAATAATAACACTAATTGAAGAGATTCTTCCATAGCACACACAATGCAAGTGCAAACTGTGCGGATACAGCCGAAAGTAGCCTAGGCTGTTCCAAGAGTAGGAGGAGTTACACATCCCCCTTTGAACTGTTCTCGCTCCTGAGCATAGGCGTCGCCTAATTAATGAAGGCGCCAAATCTTGATTTGGATTTTGCAGCCTCTGGTTGTCACCTACTAGAGTTGATAGTGGGTGGCAACAGCCACTGGTTGCCACCCACTATCCTCGTTCTTTAGTACCAGGTAGTCCCACATTGCCATGCGAGTGCTATTGAATCTGTCTACCTGGTTTGTCATTGGGCGCGATGAGGAGTTGTAAGTGTCTTCTTGATGCCAGCCACCTCGAAATGTGCTCTTTGATCCAACTATATTGTGGCAGACCAACCGCAGTGCACACAATACTTATTCCACAGCAGACAGGCAACGGTGGTGGCATGATGATACTTGAAGCAAAACACCTGCATGGATCAAGTGAAATAGTCCTGCCACCACCTGAATGTTCTACACCCCACAATGATCTGTCTCTGAACTGAGAAAGTCAATGCAGTCATGGTCCAATGGCCAAGAGCTTTGCAGGTAATGGAGATAGGGTGCAGGATGAGTTGCCATCTTCCTGGTCACTCAACTGATGCAGTGCTCTCAATATTGCTTTATGTCAGCAGATAATTGTGGCCAGAAGAACTAGAAGCAGGTCAATTTGCAGATTCTATAGCTGCCGAGATGTCCATGCTGGTCGTGTAACACATACAATACAGCTTGGCGGAATCACTGCAGCAACACCAGGCAATGTAGTGTTCAACCGGCAACCTCACTCTGCTCACCCCTCGATACGAAGCAAAAGAGCAGGAGGGACAAGCTTCTGTGTCACAGTGCCCACTCTATGGAACTCCCTGCCACCCAACATCAGAAACGAGCGCTCCTACACAATCCTTAGAAAGCCTGTGAAAACATAGCTGTACAACAAATACGATGAATGCCTCATTCTCTGTATCCTCTGTACAAATGCTGTGATACCTCCGGGTCTGGTTGTTGCATAAAGGTAATAGATGAATAAAATACATTTATCCTGGTTAGTCCTTGTCTTGGTGCTCGGCTAAAGGTTTCATTTATTCGTGCTTGTGAAATATGCACTGCCCTGTTTTGAAGTGCACTGAGTTAGGCTTGGTATGCGACACTGAGCTATGTTATGCCACGCCGTTTTCATGTAGAAACATGTTGTGTAATCACTTGCTCTGCTGGGATCAATGTGTTTGTTTTCCAAAGCAAAATGCACGCTAGCAAGAACCTTCCTGAGTACTACTGTATGTACTCCTTCACTCCTCTGAGGGAGGGGGGAATATGATGTCATGTTCCTTTTATACTAGCTGGTTAGGTGATGTTAGATTATGTTGTGATTTCATTATCATTTTTAGAATTATATGTCTAATTTTCAAGCACCTTTGAAGCAGTCATATCATAGCAGGTATCTCTCACCCAGCCTCTACAATAACTATACTAAGCCACTCTTCGCTTTGCTAAACTCTCATGCTGTCAACTACACAAACCTAGCAGACGATACGCAAATCCTCATTCCTATCTCAGGCCATCAAACAAGTTGCTTTCACCATAAAGAAAATATACGGCTTCATTCAAACCTGATGGCCTTTCACAACCTCTGTCTTAATGATGATAAAAGAGAGCTGCTCATTGCAGGCTCACCCCACCAACTAAATAACCTTAATTCTGCCTTCTCCACCTTCTGCATTGATGGCTTTGACATAACAGTCCTTAAACAGGTCACAACATTATGTGTTCACCTTGATGCAGAGATTTCCACGTCTAAACATATCAGTGTGCTAGAGTCAGCCACGGCCCACAACTCCAAACTCATCTCCCTGAGCAAATTGAATTCCTCCAACAACTGCCCACACTCGCTCTGATCATCAGCAAACTGAACTATTGCAATGCACATCTTATGGGTGCTACTGCAATTAACTTGGCGAAACTACAACTGCTACAAAACAAAGCGCTGCGCGCTGCACTGGATCTATGCAGATCCCTCAACCACACTATCACCACGAAACAACATTTGGGCTCTCTAAGATCAGCATCCAGGATGGCGCGTTTCATTCCTCGCAACAGAAAGAAGAGAGCAGGTGACGTCAGCTTCTGTGGTCACAGCGCCCACTCTCTGGAACTCTCTCGCGCCGACTATCAGAAATGAACAGTCCTACACAACCTTAAACAAATGGCTACAAACGTGGCTGTTTAACAGATACGAATAGAACTTTCTGACTCTTTTGCTTGCCAACCTACTGTACCAACGCTGTGATACCCCTGGGTATGGGCGTTACATAAATGCAATAAATAGAATAAATAAAATAATAAACCTCCTAAAAATGAAAAAGAAGAATGGAAAGAACACAGAATCTAGACCTGGCCATCTAATCTGTTCACTAGATCATACACCACTGATTTAACCTAACATTCGAATGATGCCCTCTATTAACAGTACACAGTAACTGCAGCCCAGGGTGAGAAGGCTAGTCAGAGGCTGAATTATGTAAATTAACTCCCATAAGCACCCAGCCTCAGCCTAAGAGGAGTCGTGCCTCACATACAAATATAACCCTTACCTTAAAGGACCTAGCATGACTCAGGAACCTCTAGGAAGGTCGGTCTGGGCTTATGCTCCAAGGAAGCCGTGGTCGAAACCCAACCCTCAGTTAATTGTGGCCATATTTCCTTCAACTTTCCCATATTTAGAACCTGGCCATTCGTGGCTTAGGGTCAGTAAGTAGAGTGGCTGCGCACACTGTTTTCTTGGGCATGGTTTCTACATGCCTTGGCTCAAAGGTCTGGCCATAGACAGGCTCTGTATCCTTAACCACGTTGCACACAATCATAGGGTTCTGGTCACCATGACATAAACGAGGAAATCCCCAACATTTGAGAGTTTGTTGCTCAGTTTCCAGGGAGCTTTTGCAAACTTGGCCAATTCATATTTCTGACATACAACCCATCGCAAATGTTGTTGGGATCATAGGGTATTAAGCAGCAGGGCTTTGCCATTGGTTTTCTTTGGCATGGCTTCAACATTCCAGACATACCCCCCTGATGCAGCAAACATCCCCTCTCCAGCTATCTCTCCTTTCGGCACTGCACCCCATAGAATCCAGTTGAGTGGCACAATAAAGTCAGTCCAATTGTACACCATCTTTCCTTCTCATGCCTTCCTGTGCATCTTCTCTATCCCTCGCCCTCATCCCAACTATCTACCCGACTTTGCTCCAAACACTACTGAATGCTCTATCATACTCCTCCTTTGCAATGACAGGCAAAAAGGATTTCAATGCCATAACCTATGGCAGTCAGCGGTGTACCAATGCAAGATAACATCACAGAATGTGGCCTGGGCCCTGTGTGGCATTCCTACAATGATTGCATTGCAAAACTCTCACTGAGGAGTGCTCTATTTGAAATATGCTGTACAAGATATTCTGTTATCGCATGAAATCCTGTTCATGCTTTTACTTTGAAAATCCTCCTGACGAAGTAATGCGAGTGGCGACCTCTGCAATCACCCTTTCCCTGCCTCTCCCACCTCATCCAGTTCTCTCAAACTGACCTCTGCAAAAAGCAAGACCCCGACACGCCCCAGTCACTCCAGTTCTATTTCTTTTATTTATTTATTTGTTGGGTATTTACAATGCGCCTATACAGCAAAATTGGGTTTCAAGGCGGATGTCTAAGAGCGCAATCCAGGGGAAACACCCAGAACAACCCTGGCTCCGGCCACACCCACAAACAACTCCAACCGGACCCCCTGGAGTGCCTCTTGGCCCTCAACAGACCCCAGCAATGGGCCCCTTCGCCCCGTCCACCCTTTAGACTCACTGCACGGCCCCCTTCAGAGCTTCTTTGCCCGCCCCTGCCTCTCTTCTGTTGACATCCATGGCAGAGAGCTGGCGACAGGCCCTCAGCTTCAGTCCTCTGTTTGGTCATGAAACTCCTCAGTAACTTGCAGTGCCTTTAGAACGTACGTAGGGGTACTTTATCCCATAAAAATGGAGGGTGGGTTGAGGTGTGAGCAGAATAGTTAGTTATCGGGAGGCGAGAACTTTTGTTGTGCCACTCTCGCAGGTGGTGGGTAGATTCGTGAGGAGATGGTTAGACTGGAGGGTGTGGTGCACGGTCATGAGGAAGAAAAATGTATTAGAAAGATGGCTGGCAGGGGTGTGATGAGAGTAGCCACACATCACATGCCTTTGTGATAGGCTTAAGCGTGTGGCCTGTTGCTCGTGTTCTCTAGATGTTGGTAAGAGGCACTGACCAGTCTAATAGTCAAGAAGACTTTACGTAATAAAGAACTATGGACTGGAATATCTGATCAAAGCACACCGTTTTGGCTGTTGTGTAGGCATAGGATAGGCATTTGAAAAGCATTGTCATAATGGCACTACTACCTGCCACTACAATGGCAAAAGCTGGCAAATGTGTGAGAACCTGGGCAAATGATATGATGTGTGTGGCATTTATAACGCGCCTGCACACAAGTGTTTCTTGGCGCAACAAGACAAGGAGGGGGAAACAAAGGGAGGACTCCTAAGCCACCTCTGCTTCTTCCCTCATACCAGACTATCTGACCGCGATTCAGGAATGGCGTGCCGCCAATGATCTCTGCCTTATAATGGCAAGGAGTGGTAAATGTCTATCTAATGCCTATACAAGTGACAAAACTGTTGGCCTTGCCAATACGTGTATTAACAGGAATTCAATGCACGGAACAGATGCGAGGAAACAGACACATTGCTTAAAAATCAAGTGGCTGAAGGCACACTTGGTTAAGACATTTTTATCACACCAGGAGCTGATTTACAGTTGCAAATAAGCCTGCTTAGGAATAACAAGTGCAGCCCAATAAAAGGGCGTAGTTTGATGTTATTGCGTGGTATGGCTCAAAGGAGGTCCCAGGAGGGTATGCTCTGGGATGTGATGCATTGGCTAACGGATGGTACTTGCTGTAGGAACTAGGAGGAGCATCGGTGGGTAAAAAGCCAAGCAGCAACCACAGGCTTTGTGCCCCTCTTCGCATCCCATATCCAGCCTATTGGCACGCCTATGCCAATAGGCTTGGCTTTATACATGATGAAAAAGTGCCACCTAGCAGGTAAAACGAAATCAGAGCCGAATGAAACAGCTGGAGTCAAGAGCTAGGTGCTCAGGAGCTTAAGAGAAGATACCCTGACCCGAATGAATTCTACTCTTTTGAGATGTGAGCACATTTGCATAATGTGGACCGAATGACATTTAGTGACAGGCATGAGCTATAGTTGTGCGTCCTCCCTCTATTCCCTCCTTCCAGTCCTCCCTCTATTCCCTCCTTCCACATCACACCGTTTTTTTTTGTTCTCTGTCTCACATCTCATCTAAATTTATGCGTGCTTTTAGTTTTGGTGATTTGGATTTCTCTTGTTGAGTTTTGCTCTTTGTTTAGCCACAATGCTATTTATTGTGCTGATTGTACGCTGATTGGCAATTATGATAACCTGAATAGATTAGAAAGCTGTGGTACTTGTTGATGCCGCAAACGTTAGCGGGGCGTTCTCCTGCTTCCTTGTTTGTACATTTCCTTTGGAAATACACCAAACTCATTTTATGTTACCGCATGCGGTAAGCATGCGGTAAGAGGGAGGGTCGCTTGATTCAGAGCTATACAGACCTCTGCCAATATTCCACTTGTAGGAGCCCCATCAGATTCCATTGGTGACATGCAGTATTCCCCCATTCTGTATTTCCTCATGGGGTGATATTGCATCCGGTACAGCTTTTGCGTTGAGGTATTTTGCTCCACAAATAGGAAAAGATGAGTTTCACGCCAGAAACTCAGACTTTGCCAGAGGGGGGAAACATCTGGTATTCTTAATCACTGGCTGTTTCACCATTGCCACCAAACTCGTAATGAGGCCCAGTGGAGTAAGGTTGCTGAAAATGTTGAGGGTAGGGCATGACAGAAAGGGGCTTCTGCCAAATGAGTGGGCCAAAATGATGTGCCACAAAAGTTGGGGAGACAAACACCCTTGCCCCTCCCTCCCCTAATATTAGACCCATGCCGAGGCCCAAAGAGTTACTTTTGGTACAACCTGCTCCTTAACAGTTGTGCATTCAGAGCACAGCGAGAGCCCAGCCCCAGGGGATGCACACTTAGGCAGAGGAATTCACCGTTCCCAGGGTACCACCCTTGAGCGAGAAGCTTTGCACCCCAAAGGTAAAAGGAGAGGGACTGCGCTGGTGCCAGGCAGCTGTGCGCATGCCTGGAAGAATTCCTGCAGGACTCAGTCACGTTTTC
Organism: Ambystoma mexicanum; assembly: GCF_040938575.1. Lineage (NCBI taxonomy): Eukaryota > Metazoa > Chordata > Amphibia > Caudata > Ambystomatidae > Ambystoma > Ambystoma mexicanum. Next base: position 1,425,664,852 of record NC_090922.1, read on the forward strand.
AAGTAGAAAAACAGGCATTAAAATCCCCCCTGAGCCTTCTCACTAGTGAATACGTCCCTAGGTCTCTCCGCCATTATGCGAAGTGCATTTCTAGGTCAGGACATGCTGTGCATATTGTCATGGGCTGCTTTATGACTGCACAGATCATGTCTACGCTTGTCCCACGTTTGCAACCCTTGTGATTTAACCAATCTGACCACTGATCTTTCCCAATTAAGTATTCTTTTAGTTTGGTGTAGCAGCTGTCCTGGTGGGCTGCCATGAATCCCTGTTTAACAGGCTGCAGAATGGACTTTTCAGGAAAGATTGTTTTGCATGGAAGGTTCAATGGCTTCTGATTAGGGTCAACGTGTGTGTGCACTCGCTTCCTCCGATCTCACTGTCTGTACCTATTGGGTTTCATATGGCGGAAATCTATCAGCGAGGCAGAGCAGCACTGCACAAGAAGTGGGATTTGGTACTAGTATGCAAAAATATGAACGCGATGATATGATAGGTTATGTATAACGCGCTTCCGGTGATCGAACCTGTGGTGTTTCATGTCGTCTTGCTTCCAAGAGGAGCACGTTTCCCCTAAGCTATGCTCCAGAGACAAGATGGAAACAATACTAAGGATACAGTTAGAAAGATAAGGAGGGAGGGGTTACACAAAGTCAATGGGCCTCATTCCGAGTTGGGCGGTAAGGGTTTACTGACACCGGTAAGGATGCCGGTGCCGATAAACCCTTACCGCCCTATTCCGAGGTCCCTTAGCGGGACCCGTAAAGGATGTGTGGTCTGACCACACGTCCTTAGCGGGTCCCGCTAAGGGACCAGGGCGCTAATAACAGGCCCGCTATTTGCGGGCCTGTAATTAGCACATTTTCATTGAGCTCAAATGGGAATGGGGAATGGTTTACTGAATGGGGACTTACCGGATCCTCCAAGGTCGGAATGACCCGGAAAGACCCCATTCAGCCAGACTGGACCCGGACCCGGGTTTGGAGGCAGCCATGGCACTAATAGCACCATGGCTGCCTCCAAACTCGGAAGGACCCCGAATAAGTCCCTGGCTCTGAATCCACAAAGCTCAAATTAATCCACCGGTCCCGAGAAGCCCCAAAGGCAGAGGCGTTGCTAGTGGGGGGACAAGGGGGCTATAGCCCCGGGTCTTTTGGTTTTAGACCCGGTTAGAAGCTCAGATGCTACAACCAAAATGCTAGCTAGCCCCGACATTAGCTTAGCCCCTGATCTTTTCCAGACCTAGCAACTCCCCTGCCCAAAGGATTCAAATCATTAAGCTACTCGTTCCAAATTCTTCTCGCCGTCATACCATGAGCTTTAGAAAAGCAAGGCTGCTGTTATTTATTCTGGTTATCTCTCCGGGATTGCACACTTCTAATTAAGAAAAAAGGGTTCACCCTCCCAAAATTCCGGACAGCCATCGCCACAGCCAAAGCAACCCATTGCGTAACAACCCTCAGGGAAGAATCCAACAAGAGCAGAATGATCTTCCAAGCTGTGGAGTGCTGTATTAACCCCCAGCCAGTCCCTGTAATACTGCAACCGGCTGGCGGCGAAAGCAATACCTTTAACAACGTCTTTGCCGACAAGAAAGACAAGATGTGTCAGTGCTCTTCAACCAGGCTCAGAGCAGCGTGCCGGATCCCTTGATCCGCCTCCTCCAGCTTTCCCCACCAAATGGTGACTACTTAAGGGCTTTTCTATCCTTCCCTTGTCATGCTCTTTGAGCAGGCTTAGTGGAGTATCCCTAGTCGCGTGAACTGCACCACCTCTGTTGGTATTTCTCGCAAAATGGTGGTATTTAATCACTTTGTTTTTTACTCCATTCAAGTGCTCCTCAAAGTGCTTCGTGGAGTGCCTCAGGGCATGTGACCAGCACTGCCTCCACCACCGAGTCCCACCAAGTGGTGACTACTTAAGGGCTTGGATGTTTTCCCTCCGTTGCAGGGCTCTAGGATCATTCTCATGAGAGTGCCCGAGCTCTGTCTACCCCAGCCAACCAGCTCTTCATTATTTCCAGCCTTCTGTAGGCATCTTCTTCACGAGTATTCTCAGCTAAGAATTTTGCGTTATCACTCCATACCAAGGACTGGAACGGGGGGTAACGGCCCAGCAGCCCGGGTTATAGGCCAGAGCAAAGCAAGGGCCTATAACAAGGACACTGGGACGTTACCTCGTTCCAGCTCTTGGAACAGGGTGCTAACTTTATTACCACCCCTGGTTACCAAAGCCGTAACCCAGGGTGTTAGAAAAACGTATTTTAATTCCAAGAACGGAACGCGCACGGCTTCCCGTACATTGAATGAAAATACTGTTCCAAGATGGTCGCCATGGTTATGGAAGCGGGGCTACATATGGATCCCCTCTTCCATTTCCACGGTGGCTGAAAACCGAAAAGGGTGGAAGCTGATGCGGCAGCGGTAGGAGCCGCCGCTACAGTCAGGTAAGTGGGCTGGGGAGAGGCGCTGGGATAAGGTGAAAACAAATAAAGGGAAAGGATTGGTTGGAGATGGCGGCCCGCAGAGGGAGAGGCAGCCTGCAGGCTCATGGAACGCGGGCTGAGGTCAAACAATTTTAGCCCTAATTGGCTGCTGCCCCCCACCCCAGGTGCTAATGAAAACAAGGGCATTGCCTGTTTGTGCCGGCTACTGCCTAGACAGGGCCACGCCCGGAGCCCTTCTGTTTTTCAACATCAACATCAGGGAGATTTTGCAACATGTCTGCTACAGTCACATATCATTCACAGACTCTCAACGCCAGGGCCCTGCAACAATCAGAAAGCCCAATCCCTCCAAATCCTTGTTACCTCATCCACACCCCTCTCATTGCCTCCTCACCCTCACCCCTAATGTTCTCGTGGTGTCTGATGCAATGCTCATTCAGCCATCCAACACCGATGACCTCATTTGCTCACAGAAGCTCGATTCCCTCGTTATCACTGAAAGATGGCTTCCCGACACCTTCTTCCACATCTTTGATATCCGCATCCCACCATATCCTCCATCCAATATACCAACTGCACGGTAAAGTCTGAGTGAGGGTTGGTAGTCAACCACAAATCCAACTGGCACAGCACAGTGCTCAACTGGGTGCCTATGAACTCTGTGGAGCTCCTCACATGCCATTACTCACTATCACACAAACAGACTGCCACCTTCCATCTCATCTATCACCCCCTCACAGGTGTGCTTCATTCCTTGAGGAATGCATCATATCTGTGTCTATCACGCACTCAACAAACAGTTTCCTTGGTGATGTCAACTAACTAGGAACCCAAGCCACCAAAAGCACCAAAGATTCTTTCTCTCTGTTATCTCACAGTATCCAGGAACATAAAACAGCAGGTCTGAAACCCCACCCACAAAAGGGGAAACATGCTGGGCCTCACTTTCTCCACATCTCCCCTGGTAAAATGAGTCACCCTGGCCCCACTTGACTGGACAGTCTACACTGCCATCCTTAGCCTACTTACGCACACCCTAGTGACTAGTAAGGGGCATGGGATACTCAGGTATCCAGCCAGTATGTCGAATGCATTTTTCGAAATGCAAATATGTCAAAAACATTTTGTCGAAAAAATAATTTCGAATGCATTATTTTTTTATTTAATACGTTTTTTTGGGAGTTTTGTGAGTAAAGAAAAGTGTTAAAAAAAAAACAGGGGTTTAGGGGGAACCCCCCGTTAAAAAAGAAACATTCAAAATGTTTTCGACAGATTTGCATTAGAAAAAATGTCATTCGAAATACTCGCTATAAAACCGGATACTCATTATGTCTTCCCATCGCTCCTTTAATAAATGTCCCTTGGCAGCACTAGCCAGTCCAACCAACACCAACGTCGAAATGTCCCTTGGCAGCACTAGCCAGTCCAAACAACACCAACGTCGAAATGTCCCTTGGCAGCACTAGCCAGTCCAACCAACACCAACGTCGAAATGTCCCTTGGCAGCACTAGCCAGTCCAACCAACACCAACGTCGAAATGTCCCTTGGCAGCTCTAGCCAGTCCAACCAACACCAACGTCGAAATGTCCCTTGGCAGCACTAGCCAGTCCAACCAACACCAACGTCGAAATGTCCCTTGGCAGCTCTAGCCAGTCCAACCAACACCAACGTCGAAATGTCCCTTGGCAGCTCTAGCCAGTCCAACCAACACCAACGTCGAAATGTCCCTTGGCAGCTCTAGCCAGTCCAACCAACACCAACGTCGAAATGTCCCTTGGCAGCACTAGCCAGTCCAACCAACACCAACGTCGAAATGTCCCTTGGCAGCACTAGCCAGTCCAACCAACACCAACGTCGAAATGTCCCTTGGCAGCACTAGCCAGTCCAACCAACACCAACGTCGAAATGTCCCTTGGCAGCTCTAGCCAGTCCAACCAACACCAACGTCGAAATGTCCCTTGGCAGCTCTAGCCAGTCCAACCAACACCAACGTCGAAATGTCCCTTGGCAGCTCTAGCCAGTCCAACCAACACCAACGTCGAAATGTCCCTTGGCAGCACTAGCCAGTCCAACCAACACCAACGTCGAAATGTCCCTTGGCAGCACTAGCCAGTCCAACCAACACCAACGTCGAAATGTCCCTTGGCAGCTCTAGCCAGTCCAACCAACACCAACGTCGAAATGTCCCTTGGCAGCTCTAGCCAGTCCAACCAACACCAACGTCGAAATGTCCCTTGGCAGCTCTAGCCAGTCCAACCAACACCAACGTCGAAATGTCCCTTGGCAGCTCTAGCCAGTCCAACCAACACCAACGTCGAAATGTCCCTTGGCAGCACTAGCCAGTCCAACCAACACCAACGTCGAAATGTCCCTTGGCAGCACTAGCCAGTCCAACCAACACCAACGTCGAAGCCTTATTGTCAATTTCAACCAACCCAGAAAGGAAATGGTAGATATACATGCTGCGCAGAAATGGCATTGCACCAGGGATCATCCCTGTGCCCCCTGGTATACCTAAGCACTGACTGACAATAAGTGCACTATCCGAACACAAGAAAAGCGCTGGTGCAAAACACAAAAAACCATGAGAACCTCCTGACATTAAAGGTGTTACACAGTCCTCTGTAAGGTGATTTGATCTATAGAATATATCTTACTTTTGAAGATTTGTTTTACAGAGAAACGTCACCTGACTTAACTCCCCCTACCACGAAATCTAAATATTCAAAACAAATAAAACCCAAAGGTGGTCCCCATAATGCTTGGAAAATTTGCCCTTGGAACAGGCACAACATCCGGGTTCATGAACTCATAAAAAGAAACCTTTGGGATCAGGACTTCATTGCTAATGAGCATTAAAGTTCCACTTCATGCAGTGTCCTTTCTTTTCTGCACAATATTATTTGGAGAAATGAAACTGAGCATTTAAATTGACATTATTTTCTGGATAATACTGTAGACAAACTGAACTCTTTCCTATCTTATCCAGGTTTAAGAGGGCTATCTCTATATAGCATTTCTCTTTTTATATGAGCTATGGTTTCCACAGGTCAGGAATTTGAACAATTCCTTAAAATCTGTGAAATTTTGTACACCATCTCACAAATCTATGCATAAATTATCCCTGTGTAAACCCAGGAATTCATTTATTTGGTTACTTTCAATGAAAATGATGTGCCCTGCGCAATCAATTAAGGGGCACATTATTTCATATACACTTGCACAATGTTTCCTTTATAGCCCATAGCCCACTCAGTGGCGCAGCTGGTAAAGGATTCCCCTACAAGACTTTCTATTGCTATCCACGATGTTACCTCATTACTGGGACATATATCTAAATGCACAGTGATTGTTATTCTCACTTTTGGTTTGTCTTTTAAAGGCACTGGAAAGGTAGAGACATCTACAAGTCCAGTCAATCTCCTCCAGGTAAACACTGCTCCCACACTGTTCCTTGCTTTCAGAAATACCTATCAGGCAACCTGGTTCTCTCTTGGGAAATGGTTCTACATCAGGGCTCTTCTGGAAAAAAGCCTTTTGAAGGGGGATTCCAATCAGCTACATCCAAGGAAGAATGGCAATCGGCACCTCTGTTGGGCAACTCCCTTTGGCTGCAGATTTCCCAAGAATGTCCCTATTTTCTTTGTCATCAAAATAACTTTAATCGGCTGAGGGGCCATCAAAGTACATGCTAACACAAATCATTCACTTAAGTTTCCATAATGCATCTTATCATCATATCAAAGGAAAAAGAGAAAGAGAAAAATCCACTGTAAAGGAAAAGAAAATAACAGAAAAAGAGAAAGCATGTGAGGGCGCAATAATTGAAAAATAAGGAGGAACGCTTATTTAATCTAAACACGGTTCAAGGCTCCACAAATCAAGACCCACAATGCTTCCCAATTGGTCTTGTCCCCAAGGGTGTAAGGTCTGCACCAGTTGAGCATGGTTAGTTAGCATACTTCTAAGTAGGCCAAGGTTTCCGGGGTAAGGGAAAAAGTGTATTGCAATCCCACTATTAACAAACCGAGCGTAACTCCCCAAACTGCCAAGTACACCTCTGGCCACTCTCTGATCACGAAAAAACAATTTTACTGAGTCATGGGAGTTATCCCACTTGCTAGACATTCTATGACACCCACCAGGGTTTCCCTAGATACAAAATCACAACCCCTGGTCAGGTGAAGCCAGTATAGACATTTGTTAAATAGAGCATCCGTTGGTCATCGCTTGTAGGAGGGCAATTTAGGTACCCGGTGGAGGAATACTGTAGCGCCTCTTGGCCCCCCAAGTTCATGACGATTATACATACTCCTCCTAAGACAATGGCTGCGTGTTCTGGGTTCCTTCATGCTAGGGTATTGAATTCATGTGCCTTGCTACGCCCTCCAGTGCTTTGCCAGGCATATAGTGCTAAGATGGGTTCTCTGGCTGGGACTGCATCGTCTGGGAATAGGTATAAGCATTAGGCACACAAGGGCGGTGGCCAGGAGGGGTCTCACATGGTCGCAATTGTGGATTTTGGCATTTTCTTCAAGGGTCAACAGGTCGGTAGTGTCTCTGGTTGGTGGAGCTTTCCAGTGATAGATTTTGGGGCTCCATGTCAACAGGTTGAACACAGCAAGACTCCCCCTGAGGACCTCCTCCTCCCTTCCCATGAGGCTCCAGCAGGACTAGAAGCTGTTTTCTTTTATAACTGTTAGTTCCAAAAGCACCCATTCACAGTTACACCCCCTCACAGTATGGTTCCCCTTGACAAATGGGTCAGAGATGGGTTGTATACCGTGGATAGGTGGCGTAGGAGCCCTGAATGGAGTCAATCGGAGGTATGAACTGGAACCTGAATGCATTGACAACGTGTTCTCTTTCCAGGTGTTATATGTGAGGCTGTGGGAGGATTTAGCGGTAGTTATCTCATCAGTCTCAGTAACTATGGGTTAAAAAAATGTTGTGCAGGAGTAGATAGAGGATGGACCTCAGTAGGACCCAGCACAGGCAAACAATCAGGGGCCAAACAGGAATTCATAGTAGAGATCTTGGGTGACAGCCTCCCCCCTGGGTTATATGGCAGGAGCAGCCAACAGGGGGTGGAGGGGGCGGTTGTGGTAACGACCGCCACTGCTGTTGATGATTTCACCATCCTGAAGGTTATTCAACAAATGGATCTATAGGCATAGTATTCCACCACGCACCCTGCGCCCTTTTTCCATAAAAGACCCCCAGCTATCACAGCTGTCACAGTTTGCCACAGGTTACCACGCAACAGGGGATATACGCAGGTATACCAGGTGGGTCACCGGTGGCAACTATTAGAGAATCTTCAAGTCGAGCGCTTCAGGAAGTGACTCCAGTACAGCCTGCTACCTCGAACACCTGTGGCCCCAAACACTGTGCCCTTGCCACACCGTGGGCTTCATTACTGCAGGGCTACCAGTGCCGCTTTACGTCCAGAAGGGCGTGGCAAGAGCAGGATGCGGGAACCAGGAAAGCCAGAAAGTCCCAGGATGGTGCCAAACACTGCGCCCTTGCCCCGCTGCGGGCTTCACCGCTGCAAGGCTACTGGTGACGCTTTATTTCCAGGATGGCGTGGTGAGAGCAGGAGGTGGAGACCAGGAAGGCCAGAAAGTCCCAGGAGAGCGCCAAATACTGTGCCCTTGCCATGCAACAGGCTTTACCGCTGCGGGCCTACTGGTGCCGCTTTACATCCATGGGGGGATGGCAACAGCAGGCTGCAGGAACCACGAAGGCCAGAATGTCCCAGGACGGTGCCAAACATGCCCTTGCCCCGCTGCAGACTTTCTTTGTGTTTGGCCTTACTTAACTGATAAACTTCACCCATGCAGCGTAATTTCATATGACATTTTTCATTAGACGTGACCTATCATTGGTTTGTTTCAGATACTAACACTCCCAATTTTCCTCACCTTTATTTTGATTGCTGAATGTTTTTGCCGTGTGACAATGGGAGGTTTTTCCCCCTGCCATCTAGGGTTTTGAGTCACTTTGGACACAGGTCACAGTCAGTGTTGTAGCCAAGAGATGTTCTACTCAATGAGAGTTGTGGAATGAACCCGATGAGCTTTTTTTCACTAACCCAATTCTAGACTTTGGCAGGCTTGGTGGGGATTCCAAGAAGGTTGAATTTGGTCTTTGTCGGTTTGAGCTTCACATCCAGCGAGATCCAGACTTGGATGAGGGCAAGGTGGTGTTTGAGTCAATGGATGTCATTAGTGCTTTTACAAAGTTTCTTGGCTTCAACACTGACTGTGACCTCTCATTCACAACACACATCTACAAGAAGATCCATGCTGCATGGTCCCAGCTGGTACTGCTCTACAAAATCAAGCCTGTCATCCCTGCTATGAGTTTAAGAACAGTTATCCACATCCTGACCACCTGCAACACTGGCAGTGGCAATGCCCTACTCGCAGGAGCCTCAGATGCCAACTTGGCCCCTCTGGAAGACATCTGACAAGCTGCAGAGTGCCTCTACACAGTACTCACAAAATTGAACCACATCACCCTCATCCTCATAGAGCTGCAATGAATACACCTTCAAGTACACATCATGTTTTAGACTGCTTGCATCTCCAAGCAATCACTGTCACAAGCACTGACCTTATGAAACCTGTGCAGAAGTATCAGCAGAATGACAGCCCAGTAATGTCTGTGCAGTTGCAGTAAAAGGGGAACAGCCCAAAGAACATCCACGGATCTGATGTAACAGGGACCCGTGTACTCGATGGGCTGAGCCCACGGAAAACCTGTGGTCAAGAAAACCCTTTGTGGTGCAATTGGATGATTCCAAACGAAGATAGGTGGAGTCTTATTGTCAAGAAGTAAGCAGGAACCTGGATGAAAAGAATTACTGGTGCAAAGTGCAGCCAGAGGAGAGGAAAGGCAGAAGCAACAGATCAGGAAGGAAACTGGATGGAAGCAGCGAGAAGGAGCACATAGGGGCACAGGAGAGAGGGATATTAGGAGAATAAGAACAGCGTCACTGCTTACCAGAGTGAAGCAACGTACCAAGCCCAGATTCTTTCCTTCTTTGTAGTGAACGGCAAAGACGCAGACAACAAAGATCATGATCTTGGATTTAACTAGAATGTTGCGCTTGTCATGCCTGAGCGTCCTGATCCGACCACTATCTTGGGTTGGAAAATATTCCGTTCGGATGCCTTCTTCTCCAACGCTGACAGATAGACCATGTTGGAATCGGATTCCCAACAGTCTTACAAAAAACAACACTGTTCCTGTCAGAGAACCTCATCGTCTTTGGAGGTCAATGCACCACCAAAATCCAGACTGGAAACAAAGGAATGAAAGTGGGATACAACTAGGAAACAGTGTTTTCCTTCTATGCACCCTCACTTTGGAAGGATACCAACGGAGGTCAGATTGTACCCCTCAATCTTACACTTCTGGAAGGACCCGGAAGACCCTACCCTTCAAAGAGCACCTTGCCAATTGCTAATCACGCCACTGAATCCTACATCTCCCCCTCTGAAGCTACTGCCCTACCTGTCCACCTAGTCATCACATATCCTCTGCTGCTGGATATGTAGCCCCTGACCCAAACTGGGCCAAGCTGTGTAGCGCTAAATGCTTGTCCCCTGATGGAAATACACAAAAAATAAACAGGTAGACACTAGGTTGGCTAATAGATTATTTACCGTGGCATATGTGTGTTTAGATGATGGACTTACCTGGACTATACCATGCAGCCAATCATGAGGCTGGATGTAATGTAGAGAAGGAAAAGAAAGAGAAAAATGCATCTCCTGCCCAGGAGTAAGCTGGGAAGAGAATGTTAATAATATGAAACCGTTGAGATAAAGGTTGAAGAAGGGAAAGGAGGAAAGAGGCAGTGATCAACAGCTCTCTCGTGGCCTGTGGCCCTGAGTGGCCCGCCAGTGCCTAACAACTTCCTAAACATGTCCAGGTATTCCAGGTGTGGCCCAGCATGTTCTATGTGTCCGGACTACATGCCTGCTGCAACCGAGGTACTAACCAAGCCGTCAAAGTCAGGACCACGTGTGCAGGTCGGTCCGGGTGAACAGTGGAGCTTCCCAGCCCATTCAGCAAGTGTGAGGCAGCCCAAACCAAGTTATACAGCCGTGTCCCTGTGATGGTTGTGAGGAACTTATGTTGACAACAAGTAAGACAGACACAAGTGATCACAGTTCAAGGTTGTTTATTGAACAATGAATATTGTATGCCGCTTGGAAAAACGCCTAATCTAAACCGAAATCTAAGTTGGCAGCAAGCGTCAACCATCAAATGAAAAATAAGGCAGTCCTAGTGGCGCTGTGTCAAAATAAAAGTGCCTATACTAAGAAACCTATTGCCAAACCTCACAACTAATACAAAAATGTGGTGTGGGATAGTTCTCAAGAAAAGAAAGAAGTGTTCTCAAATAATATGTCAGGATGCGGTAGCCTGGGTCTCCCTTCCCCAAGTTTTGGACACGCGGTCAGGTGGGAGCTTGGAGCACAGTACAGTCTCGGGTTTATTCAACACAAGACGACAGTTCTAATGGCAGATCTCAGTTGACACACTCGAGCTTTCAGCTATGAGGGCTGTCGATGGACAAGTCTTGTTTCACTTGAAAGTCTCTTGCCTTCGAGGTCCTGACGTGTTCAAATACCAAACCAAAGGTTCCTTTAACAAATGAAAAGTTTGTTTCCAATGTTCGCTGGGTGATGGGTTCAACCTTGGGTCCCCCTCTGCTGGGTGCTGACCCTTCTCAATTGTTTATTACAGTTTCATGTAGGGTGATGGCTTCACCCCCTGTGTCCCCCCTCTTCTCAGCGCTGAACTTTCTCGTACCGTATTCCACAAAATCTGAATTTTTTGTTAAACAGTTCCAAACACTCTGTTTCTTGGGACTTTAGGCTTGGCCCCTCATTGGAATTTGCTTCCCTAGTTTTTTTCTTATTGCGGGATTCATTTCCCTTTCTTTCACTTAGTTTGTAGATCAAAGTCTTTCGATTGTACTGGGATTTTGCTTGACAATCAGTATGACCACTTTGATCTATTCAGCTGGCTCTCCCACGGCCTGCTGGTAGTTTCTCTCATATGGAGCTTGACCAAAGTATCTTGATTTAGCACCCACGTGGTGCCGGTTTCCCCCCTTTTACACTTGTTACAATTCTTTCACAGTTCATAGAACTTGGTTCAAATTTGCCACTCTGCGATTCTCACTCAACACAGCCTGGTTCTTATCATTTTCCCTTTTGACTCACTGGCTTGGCTTTGCTTCTTCATTGGAGTCAAGGCTGGTACCACGGTCGCGGGAGCTTCCCTCGCTCCTGCTTATCAGCATGGGCTTGCCCCATGTACCATTGACATCTGCTGCAAGACAATTGTTCTATTGTTCGTGGTCTTAGGCTCTCTTCCACAAAGGTTCTGCGGGTCTGGGATGAAAAGGGCAAGGTCACTTCTCTCCTCGCCTCCCGCTCGATTCCTGCTGTCTTTCTCCTTCTTTTGAATTGCTGTGCCTCATTAGCTGTGCCGTAGTGCTTCCTGCCGTGCTCGCCATGCTTGTACTGTGCTCTCTGGTGCCACCTTTTATCCCTGTGTGGAAGGGAAAGGGCTGTCAGGTGTGTGCGATTCTGATCAATTGCCTGAACGTTGTATTGGGTCATATCAGGTAAACGGCTCAGGTGTTAGTCCGTTGTCCTTTGTGTTGATCGAAAGTGTCCGTGTTGGAAAGGGAGGGGGCAGTGTTTTAGAATGTCCTAGGTGAGAGGAGGGAGAAAAGGTGTCAAAGAAAGGGGGGTACCACGTCTCACCACTCGGTGTCCCACTCCCACTCTCCAAGGACCCCCATCCAGGTGATCCTTCCTCACTGGTCCACCCCCGGGAACTGGATCCAATAGCGATGGCCCTGTCTTGGCCACCTGGATGACAGATCCCCGGGGACCAGCTAGGGAGACACCTCCAGGTTTATCACATGGTCCACCCTGGGGCCATACTGGGAAGGCCCAGAATATCAGGCCTCCATGTTGGTACTTGTGAAGAGACGGATGGGCTGCCTGAAGCCTGCACTGCCACATTGGGTGGTATGGTGAAGCAAAGGTGAAGGCAGCCACGTGCTTGTAGCCTGGCTGAAAAATGGAGCTCTGACACGCCGGCAAGAGCTCTAAGAAGGCAGGTGCCCTCCTCAAACATAAGAGTAGAGAAGAAAGAGACCAGGCCATGAAGGAGGCGCGCCGGAGCATCAGTGAATGGTGGCAGTGTCCCCATAGCAACAGTTACACTGCTGGAAGAAATATTGTGCCACTTGGTGCACCGGTGAGTGCAGCAGCCCCCCAGGGCATGGTGTTGATAGAGGTGGACCAACGTGACCACCTGAGGAGATTAAAATCCATTGAGCATAGTTGTGATGATGGTGGTCCCTCAGAGCATGGGGACACTTAAAGGTCAAGTATCTGGTACAGGGAATGCAGAGATGATGTGGAGGCCTGTTTAGGGCATGGGTAGCCGCTACATGAGCTGCAAGCACTGCATCACAACACCCAGCATGAAAAGAACAGTGCCTGAGGTGGACTAGTATTGGGAGCCATCAGATAGGGGCTGATCCCATCCATTCTGCCATCCATCAATGCAAGGAACAAAAGGTACTGATATGGACCCCAGGGTGTGACTGACTGAAGCAGTCACACCCAGGTAGATAATGTGCATATGTGTTGGGTATTGTTATAATATAGGTAAATGTATGGTTATGCATGCGGGTATTTTAGGATTATGTCTATTTTAGTTATGAAAGTGGGTAGATGCGATTGTGGATTTGGCAAAGTATATGGGTTGGACAAGAAGGGGTATTGGGAAGTGGAGACGTGCTAAAAGCTGCTTAGAGGAAGGAACCACCCACTGGGGACCTCTCCTGTCCCTCCTCCAGAGAGGGTGGTGCTAGGCAGAGAGTGAGGGTTTGATCCACCAGTACCACCCTCGGGGTCTATGGTTGACCCCTCTTAAAGAGGGTGGTATGATGGGCATCAACCCTCAGAAGGAAAGCATGCCAGGGAAACAGAGGATAGGAAAGACATTACGGTTTTAGCTGGTAATGTTTATACCTTAGTGCTTGTGTTACATTGGGAAGAATAAGGGAAGAACCCATGGAGCAGCCAATCCCATGTTCTAATCATCCTTTAATTGCAGGTTGTGTGGCGTCCCTTACTTTCCTGCTGGTCTGGGAGGTGGTGGCCGTGGTTATAGTGTGCTTCATACCTGATCTGGGTTAAGGAAGGGCCACCCTTGCCCCAGACCAGACTCAAAAAACCTAGGGACAATACATGTCTTACTTGGAACTTCCTGTGTACACCCTCTATGTAGAGCGCTCCATCGCTTTCTAGCTAGGCTAGCTCTTTATAAATCCCATACAGGCATGCAGACATGTAATCATTGGCGATCAAAGGCCGGATGACGTCACTTCCACGTAAACTCTGATTTTAGTGAAATGGGAACACTGATTATTTAATTATTTCCCCACATGCTCAGACATCCCTTGTTCGTACGAATGTTTAGCACCATACAAAAGTGTTTAGATCTTGCATGACCCTTAACTCTGTTCTTGTCTAAAGGGGGCTGACCCAGAGTTCCCTAAATAAGGCGGATATTATGAAAACGCTCTACATGCATTTTTTCAATGAAGGAATAACGTGGAATCTTAAGAAGTCTATGCGGCTCTGTGCCCACCTGTGACAATAATAATGTCATGGCATTTGTATAAAGCGCTTCATGTTGGAATTCGCACATTCCCAAGTGCCTTGATGCTAGATGTCTCAAATACCCATTTTATATATTTTCTTTTTATGGTCCGTGGCAGGACGAAGGGCTGAGCCTTCTTTGCGAGGATTCGCACATTGTATTTGCATTTTGTATTTGATAGATTCATAATGAACAAAATGGTTCATACATCAGCCAAACGTGAAAAAGCACAAGGAGGTTTGGGGGTCGTAAGGAGATGAAGATGAAGAAAACATGAAGAGGAATAGAGCGAATTGAGGGAAGCAAAATAAGGGGGAGGAAGGCCACGGTAACGGTAGAAGACAATACAGAGAAAATGAAAAAGAAGATGGGAGTCTTAAGGAAGGAGTGAAACGGACAGAAGAAGCGGCTTAATAGGAGAGCGAGGAAGCAGAGAGGAAAGATGAACGCATGTGGGTATGATTATGAGTGGAAGATGGACGTCCAATGAGAAGTGCAGAAAATGTGTGAAATCGAGAGGAAATAGCAGAGGTGATCAGCAGTTTTGCAGCATGAAAGTATAGGTAAGGGCGTACTTTACGAATATTCAAAATTAGAAAGTGACCGGTGCAAGCAGTTCTAGAAATATGTGAGGTAAAGGATAGTGAAGGGTCAAAGATGAAGCCAAGCTTTCCCGCAAAAGAAGGCAAGTGGAGCAATGGGGGGAGGAGGAGACCAGTAGGTGAGAAAGGCGGTATGGGGAAGCAGGTGGGAAGTAGAGAATCTCAGTTTTTGAAGGGTGAAAGTGCAGGACGTGGGAATGCATCCAGCTCTGGAAGCAGAAAGGCATGGTGATATAGAAGTATGGAGGGAGTCAGAGAAAGAGAGAATCATTTGTGAATCGTCTGCGTAGAAATTAGAGGAGAGATTGAATGATTCAATGATAGAAATTGGAGGTATAGTATAGAAAAAAGTAATGGACCCAATACTGAAGCTTTGGGAATACCATGTTGGAAAGGTTGGGGAAGAGAGGTGCTGTCTGCCATGATACAGAGGAAGAGCGGTTAGACACATAGGCGTGGAACCAAGAGGTGCTAGAAGTAGAGAACCCGACTGAGGAAAGAGCAGAGTAGGGTGGGATAATCAAATGTATCAAAGGCCGCTGATAGATCAAGAAGAAGGAGAATAGAAGATGATTTATTATGGCGTGCAGAACTAAGAGAGTTAGATGGAGAAGAGTGATTTCTGTAGCGCGTGCACATGACTCTGAGACTGAAATACAACCCCTTCGGAGAGGCCCTTGCCACTGTGAAGAAGATAACCATACCGGACCCCATTAAGGGAAGCACAAACTATCGGGAGACTAAAATCAAACAATGAACCACCACTACGTGAAATCACGACCAGGAACCAAAAAACACTAAGAACGTTTCACTCAGAAATCCAGCTCTGGCAAATAATCCAGGCAGGGGTAGTTCTACCCTGAATAGCTATGCCCCAGGAACAGCCTTACTCCTGAGATGACTCTGCCCTGAAACAGCTAAGGCCACAGGACAGCTCAGACTCTGGGACAGCTCAGACTGTAGGACAGGTCAGACCCTAGGAAAGCTCAGATCCTGGGACAGCTCACGCCCCTCGGACAGCTCATGCCCCTTGGACAACTGATGCCCCTGGGACAGTTCCCAACCCTTGGGATAGCTCCTAATCCCTGGGATAGCCTCCGACCACTAGGATAACCTCTGACTCCTGGGATAGCCTCTGACCCCTGGAATAGCCTCTGACCCCTGGTATTGCCCTTACCCCTGACATAGCTCCTATTCCCTGGGATGGATCCCGAACCCTGGGAGAGACCACAACCACAAAATGCCACCACCAGGAAATACTGATGCACAGGGAATAACCAAAACATAATACACCAATTGGAATAATTCCAAAACACCACACCGGGGATCCAGCCTATACTGAGAGATAACACACCTAACTGTCTACCGCAAATGAGCTCCTTTCCCGGAACAATACCAACATCACTGTACTTAGCAATTAAGGAGGATAACCGGAAAAGTCAATGGACGGGAATCCCACAGAAACCAAACCGAAAGAAGCAACCTCAACAGGCCATTTGTCACTAGAAAAGTGGCATGACACAATGAATCATCAATGTGAGCAGACAGAGGGCCCTGAAGAAAACATCAATCCAAGATACAACCTTATTAAACTACTCAACAAAGAAACTGAAACAACAGAACTGAATGCACCAGATGGATCAATATCAATGCACACCCATTTCCACAGCCAAAGATCAAACAAACAGAAGAAAACAAAAAGATACACTGCATCCTAGTCAATGCCAGATCAATGTCAAAACACATAACAGAAAATACGAACTTCTAAACGATGGAGGTACAGACATGCTATTCCTCACTAAAACCTGGCTAACTCCAAACTCCAAAGTAACAGCACACGATTCCCTACCCAACAGCTTCAAACTTAAACAAGCCATTCAAGAAGGAAAAAGAGGAGGAGGTCTCGCTGTGGCATACAAGGACCAGCTAAAAATAACAGCAGCACCACCACTTAAAATCCCAAACTGAGAATCCCTCCTTCTGCACGAGCCTTGAATAGCCAAACCAACCTATCATTCCTACTTGTCTACAGGCCACCAACATACAACCCTACTGTCACGGACACATTTGTGGACTTCATTACCAACATCATCACCATTAAACAAGATCACCTGATCATACTGTGAAACATAAACATCTGGTTGGAAGAAGAAAACATTGACTCAACCAAAGCTTTAACAAATCAACTAGCAACAATGGTGAAAGGAAAGACACACACAGAATGCCACACCCAAGATGCAATTTTCTGCAACAAAAATCTAGTCACAACTGCACCACCAGTGCAAATACTCTGGAGCGACCACCATATTATACCCTTTGTGATCCACTCGTCATCACGGATACTTGCTAACCTCCTAAAAAACCTCCAATTCTGAAAGGAAACTGACAATCTATTAACAGCGTGGACCTAAACACGAGACTGGAATGAACAAAACCGTCAATAACATTCTATACTCAGCCTGCTTAGAAGAACTGACATATTTCAAAAATGGATCATCGAAAACATTGGATGACATTGCACCAGAAAAACCACTCACCCATTCTCCAACGAAAACAATGGAAAGGTAGTTTAACAACCCACCTCCGAGCACTGAAAAACAACTATTAGGAAACTGTAACAAGAATGGAGGAAAAACTATGACCAATTGAAAAAAAACTGCATTCCAAAGACAGATACAACTATACAAAGCTGAAATACTCATAGCAAAAAAGATATTCTACAACGAACGGATCACAAACGCAAGCAACACCCAGAAAGAGATGTTCAACATCATAAACGAGCTAAGAAATACAACATGTGAAAACACACCAACCCCATCACAAACACTATGCAATTACCTTGCAGACCACTTCGAAAACAAATTCACAAACATCCAGCAAATCATTAAGAGCTTGCTGAAAATCTCCAACAACCCTCTTAACCAGCCAACGCCGGAACACCTCCCACCAATCTCAACAGAAATATTGAACAGCCTGGTGAGCAAAAGCAACAGAGCCAGCTTTCGAGAAGACCCCTGCCTCAACTGTTCTGTTCCCTGTATTCTATTGTATTTTATTTCTTTTAGCACATGCAACGCGGGTGACTGTACGTCGTATTGCAGACATTGATACTGCCATTGTTTTAATACACTTAATGTGCTTTATTTGTTACTTGTAAATCCCGTCTTCGGGTGGAAGGTGCCTGGCTTCCATTTCAGACACGTTTGCAGTCTCTTGTTGCTTTCTACTGCCCAGAGTGGGAGGGGCCTGGCATCTGCTGTTTTTAAGCAGACTCTTCTGCCTCACCCAGATACACCTAAAAGGTACGGCCGGCTCTGCTGCTCTGTTTCCTGTATTCTATTGTATTTGGTTTCCTTTTAGCATGTCTTGCGTGCAAGGTGGGTGATTGTATGCCATATTGCAGACTTTGATACTGCCATTGTTTTAATACACTTAATGTGTTTTATTCGTTCCTTGTATACGCTGTCTTTGGCAGGACGGTGTCTCGCTTCCTTTTCAGACACACTTGCGGTCTGTTGTTGCTTTCTACTTTCCCGAGTGGGAGGGGTCTGGCTAGTTCGAAATCATGTATATACACAATGCAGGCCATGGCCGTAGGCACAGCACCGGGCGCAGCGGGCAAGAGCCCAACCAGCCCATCTGTGCTTGTCTATGTGCAGACCGGGCCATGGGGCAAGCAAATAGAAATCACCCCTTCACTTATGCAGGTGAGACATATTTCTTGTAATGACCTGCTGTGCCTAGCACCCACTAATACTATCTAGCCAGTGGGGTTTAGCACATCTGCTTCAAACATATCATGGAGTAAAAAAAAGCTCAATGATTCTCTTGACTACCTTTTACTGAATGCTTGCTCGCTGGTTGCAGATGCCCAGGATTGCTATCATTTGTTAGATGATCTCCAACCTGATTTGCTGTGCTTTACGGAAACGTGTCTCTGTGATAGTTTGTCTACACATCCGGGGGGTGTGGGGGACCGCTGTGATTTTTTTGATCCATTCTAAAAACGACTTGTATAGTGATTGATTACAAACTCAAGGTGGAAAGTGTATTCGTTTGTATCTCTGTTTCTGCTATAATTTGTTTGTTGTAGTGATCTATTGCCCTCCTGGTTATGATTGTACCTTCTGTACTGAATTTCCAGCATTTGTGTCTGAATTGCAGCTAAAATATTCTAACTCGGAAATTGTCGGTGACTTCCATCTCCCGGTTAACAAGATCAGTGAGCAGTTGGTTCCTCTTTTTCAGGTAACCATGATAGATCTAGGTCTCCCGCAGCAGGTTACTGACTACACATATTCTTGATTTTATATTTGCCCCTGAAGCCTCAATGTCAGTTTTTCCCACATTTCCTTTTATCTGGCCCGACCACTATGTTGTACACTATGTTGTACCTTTTTCGATCCTTCTTCAAGCCACTGTTTTTCCTCGTCAGAGAGAGGATGTATGGAAATGCAGCTGGCAATGTGTCTCTCTGCAGGATCTGGGGACCTGTATTGTGACACACTGTGCGCCAGCTGATTCCTGTTCCTTGACTCAAGCATTTAGTACATGTGGCTAATTTCGCTGCTCCTCTTAAGCTTTGTAAAAAGAAAGACCGCTCATCACAACCATGGTATTCCAATGAGCTGAAATCTTGTAAGCTTTTATGCAGGCCGGCGGAAAGGAAGTGTAGAGCGGGATACTGTGCAGTGGATAAAATCCTTCTTTTCCAAGCCACAGTAAACTACCAGAATTCTATTCCTCTTGCTAAACAACCCTTCTTAGTGCTAAAGTTGAGGGTGCCCTCAATCAGCCTAAAACACTATTTGATCTTGTACAGTCCCTGCCCTTGCTAGCCAAGGTCATTTCTGGGATTGTACCGTGTCAGACTTTCTGTGAATCTCTGTCTGTTTTTAGTTGTTGATAAAATTGACATTATTCACCATAAAATCACTAGCGCATGTCATCTTCCAGTTATACCTATCTATTCTTCTTTCGACATGAGGTTCAATGCCGATTGGTCTACTTTTCCTATTTTTACTGATCACGATGTACTGACTGCATTTAACAAACTTAAATCTGCTTCACCTCTCGATCCTATTCCCCTTTCTTTGCTTAAAGATATTTCGGCTGAGATTATACCATGGTTTACGGCGGCAACCAATAGCTCTCTTTCCTCAGGACAAATTCCTATTAATCTGTAACATGCACTTCTAATTCCTCTTTTAAAAAACCCTCATTGGATTGCTCTATTCTATCTATTTTCCGTCCTATTTCACTTCTCTTATTGCTTATGAAATTTCTTGAATCTCTAATTTCTCCCCTGCTTGGTGCTTTTCTTGAATCATCAAAATACCAGTCTGGTTTTTGACCTAGCATGGGGACAGAATCGGTTCTTGTCTCAGTGGTTGACAGCCTTTCT
The DNA here is from genome assembly GCF_040938575.1 of Ambystoma mexicanum. Lineage (NCBI taxonomy): Eukaryota > Metazoa > Chordata > Amphibia > Caudata > Ambystomatidae > Ambystoma > Ambystoma mexicanum. The sequence continues at coordinate 1,425,685,017 of NC_090922.1, forward strand.
CATCTGGTACACCAGGGTGGTGTGTGGGTGCTGATTTTATTAGCCTTATCGGGCACATGCACCACCGTAGATCACCCACCCTGGTCACCAATCTGTCTATGGGTGTAATTTTAGGGGGGACTGGGGCGTTTGTCCCCCCCAACTTTCATGGCATACTATTTTGTCCCCATTCATTTGAATGGGTCACCTTTTCTTCTGAGGTCATGTCCCCCCCAAAATTTTCAGCAAAGTTTCTCCACTGAGTCTGTCCTCAGCAGGTCTGTCTGGCCAGGTTATTACCTGGTTTTCTTCCTTTCTGTCCGATCATTTGCAGTCTGTTTATCTTTCTCCTTTTCGCTGTACACCAGTGCCTGTGACTTGCGGAGTCCCTCAAGGCTCTGCTTTATCTCCCACCTTATATACAGACACTTTCTGCCTTATCCACTGCCATGGCTTCATAAGCTACTCCGACGATAAACAGATCATTCTTCGCCTGGATCTTTCTCGGCCGTACACAGCTGTTTGGTTTAGGGGTTGCCTTAAGGCTGAGGGTGGATGGATGGCCGAGAACTGGCTAAAGCTGAACGTTGAAAAGACAGAGGCACTTTTTGTTGGCTCCTCTCACCCCTTATTCTTTTGGACTCCTGATTTCTAGCCTTCTATTCTTGGTCCCTTTCCCGTTCCTGTTACATTAGTGAAATAAAAATATCAGCTTCACTCTTGATGTGTGATCAGGTGACCTCTATCTGTCAAACTGGTCATTTCAAGCCAAGAACCCTGCGTAAGGTCTTACCTTATATTCCTCCCAATTGTCATGCCCCTGTGGTAGCTTCACTGGTGATGAGTGGTATTGATTATTGTAACGCACTCTATCTAGCCCAGCCTGCATATCTCATCGGCCATCTCCAGTTGCTGCAGAATGCAGCAAATAGAGTTGTGTTGCACCCTCCTTTTGGCACACGCATGACATTCACATTCTATGTCAGCTTCACTGGCTCCCTGTGCTATTTAAGTCCTTGTACGTTGTCCACAAAGCCTTCTATAAACTAGTGGCTGAATATATTCAGACCAAGTTCTGCCTCTACGTCCGTTCCAGAGTCCTTCATTCTCAATATTGCTTGATTATTCAAGTCCCTTGTATGAAGTACTGTCATATCGGTGGACTTGCTTTCTCTGTGGCAGCAGCAAAGGCATGGAAGTCTCTTCTTCTGCCCCTGTGGGAAATTGTCAATCATTTGTCTTTTCGTCGTGCTCTGAAGACTCTTTTATTTTAAATGTATGCTGCTTGTCCTGGGTCTATATCTGTTGGGTGAGTGCCATGATGCCTTCCGGTGAACGTGCGCGTTATAAATTTGTATAACATAACATAAGCAGGCATACATAAGACTATCCTCACCCAGAACACATAGAATATTTTCTCAAGCTCTTCAACCATTCACTAGCAACAGGAACCATGCCAGGAGCCTTCAAATTGGACGACATCAAGCCGATCCTTAAAGACCCATCGCGAAACACGGAAGACCTAACCAATTACCAACCAATCTCAAACATCCCGTACCCGGAAAAGCTACTAGAAAACAAGGTCTACGAAAAAATCCTGAAACATGTAGAAAACAATTGAATACTAGACCAGGCACAAGGAGGTTTTCAGACCAATCAGAGAAATGGAAACAACATTACCATCAATGGGACTTTCTAAAAACCAATGCAGACTCCAACATCAACTCACCGCTAATACTACTCTACCTATCAGCAGCCTTCATCACAGTCCACAATGAAATGCTCGTGAAAAGACTAGAAGGTATTGGAATTAGCAGGACAGCCCTCCGCTGACTAAAAACCTTCATGACCGAATCAACAGAAACAAGTTGGCTAGCACCATTCAAATCAGCACCTTGTAAAACATAATGTAGAGTCCCACAAGGCTCATCACTTTCACCACTGCATTCCAACATCTACATGACCCCCCTGATTAACCGCATCAAAAACCATGGCCTCACTTGTTACAACTATGCAGATGACACTCAAACCATCTCAAAATCAATGCAAGGGAAGAACCCTTACCAACTTCGTCACAGAAATAAACCATTGGATCAGCACCAACAGCCAAAAACTTAATCTGGACAATCATGATTGCGCTTCAACGACCCATGGAACCATCACCTGATTCCATGGCCTCCGAACTGGGAAACCCACCAGAAACATCCGAAGTGGTGAAAAACCTCTGACTATTACTGGCCAACAAACTAACATTATAACCGCAAGTTAACATTAAGAAATACTTCTTCCAGTTACACACATTCAAGTGGATACTCCCCATCTTCACCTTCCCACACAGAACACTCAGCGTCATCTCTCTCGTCATTTCAAGAATAGACTATGCCAACAGCATCTATCTTGGAATGCCAGAATATCTTCTGAAAAAACCAACACAAATACAGAACGCAGCAGCAAGATTGCTCCTCAGTCTCACTAAGAGAGAGCACATCACACCAGCACTGAGAATACTACATTGGATAAACTCTAAAAACTAATTTTCTTCAAAAAACTCTGCATAACACACAGAGCAATCCACGGCCAAGGAACAGACTTCATATATGGAAAAATCTCCATCTACAAACCAACACGACACTAAGATCCTGCAACGACATTCGCCTTGAACCGAAACAATACGCAAAGCACAATTTCGGGGAATAGCATTGTCCTGAATAGCGGTGAGAGTTTGCAATTCGCTAAGACCACCTATGATTCAGGAAACGTTTAAAAACTTGTTTTTTTAACTCACAAAGCTAAAGAGGACACACCAGCAAAGGAAACCGCCAACATAACACAATAGAAACCCCAAAACAGGACCACTGAAAGAAATAAAGCATCCGACCCCAAACACCATAGAATAATATTAACCCAATGGACCAACCCAACCTGCAGAAAAATACTCAGACAACTGCCGACTAACCATACTAAGAAACTCTCCTATACTCAGCAAACCCACCCCCAACACTGAAGAAACCAGACACATACCACTTCTGAAAAAAACAAAAAAACACCAGAAACTGCAAACACTTTACTAACACTCCACAACACCCAATAACAGAACATAACATTGAGTTGGGGAGAGGGCAGGACACGTGTGACTTGACTTTGTGATTGAGTGGGTAAAAAGACAAACAACATCCATTGATTGTGTGCCACCTTACACCTCACTTCTCTACTATTTTCTCTTCGTATGCCAATAGTTTTTCCTGCTTGTTGGCAGTGATTACTGGAACACCTAACATACGAAGTTAACTAGCAAAATCCAAGAACATACTGCCAGTGTATCGGGAGCAGGGCTGGTTAAATGACTGGGGTTCAAAGAAGCAGCATAGGAGCAGTAATGCTGCACAAATAGGGTTCCCGGACAAATGTGAGGAGTGGCTGTTAAGACACTTGCTGCCAGGGTCGGCCTGGGGCATAAAATTGGCTCGGGCACCGATAGAAAAGTAGCCCACAGTCGAAATTGCAATTCATTCCTTGTCTAACAGACTACTTGAATATGAGTGAGCTTTTGGGGGGGAAATGCGTTGCAAATTTTGATTTGAAATAATATTTGTTCAGTAACACTGGTCAAATCTACTAGTTGCAAAGTGAAGCAACTCATCAAAACTGTCCCACTTTGGCCAAGAGAATTGCCTATTTGGACCAAACAAAACTAGCACACACTAGGAAAGCTCTGCCTGCAATCGGGCCTGGCCCTATTTCATTATAGGGAAGTCAGAGACTGCGGCTTCTGCCACCCAGCAACCTACACATACATGTAATCTGTCTGCATCTTGTTAGTCACCTATCCCGCCACCCCCACCTGCAGCGGCTGCAGGTGTGTCTGTTGCATCCCTGCACATAGATGTAGCAACAAAGTAGCAATCGCGTCCCCCTATATTGCATCTCGCCACCCCTGCTGTAAAAAGTGTTTGCTAGCACTAACGAGCCACAAATTGCACCTATTGCCCACTCTTCTTTACCCCGCATTAGTAAAGTCACGAAAATAATTTGCAACGTATCCCTTAGCACACAGGCATTGCTGGGGGTGGGGGATGGGCACAGAGGACTATAGCCCCGGGTCTTTTGGTTGTAGCCCCGGATAGAAGCTGAGGGGCTACAACCAAAAAGGCTAGCTAACCCCCAGTCTTGAGAGTCCCAAAATTAGCATAGCCCCAGATCTTTTCCAGACCTAGCAACACCCCTGCGAGCACCTCTTTGTGAGACGAGCGCCATAAGCTGATGTTTTGAAAACAAATGCGCGTTTTCTCCTAGTTAAAGGACAGTGACCCAAAAAAAAAGACGACAAAGGGCCGTTGAAAAGGCCTCAATTAGCCTCCGTGTCAGTCATGAAGCAGACGGCACCTCGAGCCCGCACAAGGCCCTGCTGTCGCCGGTTACATCACAGCCCCAGACACAAGGCCTGTGCTAGGGGACAAGTGAATTGCGCCATTGTTGAGCAGGCCTAATCCCTTGCTGTGCTGTCCGCAGGCCGGGTTATATAACCGCATCAAAGCTCCCGTGTCCATGAATAAATAAGGGAACATGAGGCTGGCAGAAAGGCCCGTCCCCCGCGCTGTGCAGCCCTGGCTGTGACGCACTCAGGCACCATGGAGTCTCCAGACGCTGACTCATCCCGGCATGCCAGTTCCATGGGCCCATCTGGGCAGGCAGCGGCGGCCACGTGGAACGGCAGCCGCCAGAGCGGAAATATTGGCCTACATTGGTGGAAACGCTCAACCTTACCTCAAACTCACTGGGTGGGGGCACACACCATACATTTCCTTTGCCGCTTTTTAAGTGTTCTATGATCAGGGCCGTTTCTAAGATCGGGGAACTGGGCAGTGGCCCGGGTTACAGATGGGAGCAGAGAGGCAACATGGGCGGCCTGTAAAGCTCCCACCTCGGAGAGCAGCGAGGCTTTGCACTTAAACATTATTAAGACAGAGCAGCAATACACTGACAGAGATAGGGGTCAATAGCCTGCCATGCCAATATGTTCATCCCCCTTGGGACCCCCACTCCTACACTTTACCCCATCATGCCAACTCGTTGCCCCCTCCCCAGCCCTGCACCCTATTTCCACCCCACCCTGCACTTTCTGTCTCTGCACTTGTGTGGTAAGAATGTCACTAGCCTAGTAATACCGTTACTGGCTAGTTTTTATCCTATGTCCCCCAAACCCTCTCCTCCTTTTTTGTCTTGTGGCACCTGGAAACACTTGTGTATAGGCACCATACAAATGGCCAATAAATAATAATAATAATAATTTCGCATTGATATAGCGCTACGAACCCTCAGGTATCTGTGCGCTGACTATTATTACCCATGGGGTGTGGTGCTCATTTATCGACCTCGGAAGGATGAAAGACTGAGTTTAGCGCTGCCAGGATTTGAACCTGTGTCAGCAGGATCTGCACATATGTGAACGTAAGCCCTCTACTCGCTGTGCTATTTACATTAAAATCTACACCCTGTCCTTATAATGCAACCAAAGGCTTAATACTCAGATGATTTTTTAAGAAGGCTTGCACCTCCCGTATTAGCATTTCTTTGTGAAATTAAATATCCTTAAACTTCCCCACAACCTTGAGGTTTTTGGGGCAGGGGTAGAAGGCAGACGCAAATGCCCAAAGGAAGGAATTATATAAGTGGAAGGGAGGAAGTGGCATTCGTTTCTGCTCGTGTAGCCTGTCTCTAGGCTGATTTTTAGTTTGGGCTATTAGGTGGCACTAACGCGCTACCTATAAGCAGAAACTATTGTATTAGATTAAAGATAGAGAGAAATGGCATATGAGAAGGGACACAAATCTTTGTAGGTTTTGTTTTGATTATTTTCCCACCCATTAACTACCGCTGGCCATGCTAAACTTATGACCATTCCCACCCATTTTCTGCCCCTATCCGTCCAAAACACCTCCTCATGTGAAGTCTTTGAGTTCGCTTTAATCATGTTTTACTATCAAACTTTGCAGTCAAAGTGCCTGCTCGTGTTCTTTCAAAGCAGTCTTCTGAGAGTTAATGCCTTAACTGGAATTGTACAGGTGCTGCAGGCCTGATAAAAATGGCTTAACCAGGTCTGCCTTCAGCCACTAAATTTATAAGCACCATGCATCTCCTTCACTGAAGTCCTGTTAAAAACAAGCACTGGCAAAGCCAAACATTTTGGCTTGTGTATACGTTTTAGGCATTTACCAGCACTGATATAAGATGGCCAGGTACTCGCACCCTTTAGCACCTGCTTCCAGTAATGGCCAGTTAACACCACTATGGCAGTGCCTGGCATGTGCCTTTCCTACTCCGAAACAAAAGCCCAGACTGTTGGCATTGCCAGTGCATGTTTTTGGTTGTGGGACGTTTTAGGGCTATCAAATAAGGGATTCCATGATATCTTGAAATCACTGGTCTTTTAACATAAGCATTTTTGTATATGTTAATCCAGGTGAAACCAACAAACACTACAACTCCCAGAATGCACTGCTCTTAAATTGAAATACAGGACTGCCGAGCACATGCTCTGATAACATGGGATCACAATGCCAAAATATGCTGTTTGCGTAAGTAGGAAGAAAAAGCAATATTATTACCCATTATATTGGTGCCGCCAAACCTTTAGGTTTTAAGCAAAGGGGCCAGAGGTTGGAAATTGGGAGGGTAATGGTTTAGAGCGTACGTTTAGTTTAATGGTGTGTGTGTTTTATTTCCTGTGGAAGGAATTGCATGCGCAATGGACTAAAATAAGCATTGACTTATGTGTAGTGAAAATGCTTTCTTTGTTGCTTTTATACGCATTGAGATGTTACAATTGTGTGTCCAAGTTAACATAATTTTGTAGGTTTTGCCAGGGTTCACATACTCACAGCATATTAAATGTTTTGTCATATAGTAAGGTACTTACACCATTGCCAGGTATTGACACAAATTGCCGACTTTTGCCATCAGAAAACAGCAACTCATGGTAAAGCCAGCGTTCCAAGCCTCCTCAGAGGCGGGAGGCTGCCATCTTGCCTTCTGGGACAGCAGGTAACTGCCCCAAGCGCTGTTTGCCCCCACCTGCACTTTTCACTTCCCTCGACCCTACCATCACCCACCTTCCACCCCATTTACTTACAGTTTCCTCGTCTCTCAACAGAGCCAGGAAACTCTGTCTTCCCAGTGCTTCCCTTTTAAGTTGAGAAATGGCAATCACACTGTTTCTCAACTTAAAAAAGAACTATTAGCATTCCTAGTAGCAATAATCCCCTCCAGGCGGAAAGATTACCAGGTCTGGTAATGGCCCGTGGCTAAAGTTAAGGCTCTTGCTTCGCATGGGCCTGTAACTCTATCCTCGGGCATTAGTTGACCCAGTAATGACCTTGCACAGAGGGGTTTATTGCTTAAATAAGAGGGCTATGGGAAGCAATGGGCAATACCAGGGCTATTTTTTATGTCCCTCTGCTCTGACTAACCTCACACAGAAACTCAGTAGCAGGACCACTGTAAGCAATTTTGGGGCCTGCGGCACAGACACCTTTGGGGACCCCTTCCACAGAATCAAAGACATTATGGAATCTAGGATATTTGGTTGTGTCCCTGTGAGGTACATAGCCCTGACTTTCTTGTTTTTTAGTACCAAAAATGATGCAGCTGATTCCTTCACCAAAGGCTAAGCTAAAAAGCAGATCCCCTTTTTCGCAACTCCATGCCAAAAGTATAGTGAACTTATGCCCTGCTGCATAAGTAGCTTGATGCGCAGCACCCGCTCTGCTCATGGCACAGAGCAAGTTAAAAGGTCAGAAGATGCCCACTCGACCACTGCACTAACAGCAAAGTCACTGCAGCACAGGGGTGACGTTTAATATATGCCCCCGATTACCAAACTACGATGATCATGAGTACCACATGCTGGTGGCAGGGCAATCTCTAAGAATAAGGTATGCCTGAGTTTAGGCATAGTGCATGGTGATACTTATGATCGTGGCCGCCACAAACCTATTCATGTTGCACATGTGTCAGCTCCTGTGAGTCAGCTCTGCTGTGGAAGGATATGTGATTAGGGTCAGACGGGCTGATACTGCCACCCAGCAGAACAGAAACTCAGAGGACCAAGCCTCTCTTTGATTCTCTTTGTGAGGGCCAGTAACCACCTCTCCCAGAGACAGCCACACAGCAGGCATGTATCAAAGGCGCACACCCACTCAGGAGGATTATCCTCACACCAGGGTGCTGCAAGTCTACAGGTCTTTGGTTGTCAGTAGGAGGTTATGGAGGCGGGAGTAGTAGAAACAGGAGTGCTCTGGACAAAGGAAGAAGCCTTCCACCATGTTGTTTCCTACTGTCTCTTTTTCCCTTTCCTGTCTCCTCCACTTCCCCTGGAGCAAAGCACTTTGGGTGCAAGATCAAGAGGGAAAGTCCACTCCTGCCAGGAGCAGGGATTAATCACATACAGCAGGCTAGCCTTACACCAATTACCTCAGGACCGATGCCCTTAAAAGAGGGAGTCTTGCGCCCCTTCCACAGAATACCTTCAGTTCCTCGAGGATACTTTAATGCTGTAGAGACGTTCTGTGGACTCAACTGGACTTGATTTGGGACAGTTGGATTATTCAAAGCATTCCACCGAGTTGAAGAAGGAGCCTTCCAAGACAGAAGGAAGATCTGTCCCCTCAGCACTCCCAAGGACTATCAGGAATGACCACTGCCGTGGACCAGGACCCGATCAACCAATCTCCAATGGATCTTCTGTGCCAAAGAGAAGACCCTGAAGTGGAGTATCCTGTCCTTGAGCCCTTTTAAGGAGACATCACAGCGACCTGGAGGGCCAGACCAACCGAAGATCCCTGTGCACCTGCACAGAACCGGTCGCTCTGTGTTCCCCGTATCCTGACCGAGCAGGAATGCACAGGTGCTGGTATCTGCTTTCTTCCAACCAGCTGAAAGATTGCACTGCATTTCCATCAGCTCACACAAAATAATGTCCTAGCAGAGCCTGTCAAATGCCAGGCCAAAAGCGTGTGCTCAACACCGGAAACCAAACTGAATCTCTGGAGAGTCACTCACTGATTCTACCCAGAGGTTACCACATGGCTCGGCCCACCTAGCCCAAGAACCGCCGCCTCATTGCTTGCACCTTGATACCCTCTTGATCACCACTTCATGACTGCCTACTTAACCCGTTGGAGCGTCACTCACCAGCCTCTGCCAGCAGCTAAAGCCCGACTTGGCTGGGCCATTGTTGAAGCGTTCTTGGGACTGCCCGGTCCTGCAGCACTTGAACCTCTGCTTTTTGATGGCACTGAGCTCCTGCAATCGCTTCACTATATGCCCAACTGAGCCTGATCAGCTTGCATCAACGTTCAACCCAGGTCTTATGCATCGACCCACCAAGAACAGAATCCAGGTACAAAGACACTGACCTGTCCCCCAGTCCACTTGAGCCCTATAGACTAGTTAGGTCACGATAATCACTGTCTTCACCAAGATATCCATTTTGGTAGTATGTTACCTACCACCCCTATAACTAAGCTCAAAGTGCTACTTTCTCTAGTATGTTGCTTCTTCTCTGTCTTTCCTCTGGGATGGGTTTTTGTACATTATCACCCTTCAGGGGGGGTGCCAGCCAATCAGGAGCCTCAGAGCACGGGCTATACTGTATGTTCACATTCTGAGCTGCCTGAGCAGCCAAAGCCCCCTTCCCTTCCTCGCTCTCCCTTCCCACTCACCTTAGTACCTGAGTAGATTCCTACAGTACATTACAGTCATCAACAATGAAAAAGGACTGTGGCTTTCAGTATCACTGTGCAGCCTGGTTAGAATTTTATAAGAACATAGATTGTCTCAGAAATCATAAAAAACATAATGAAGAACGTGCCCTCTCAACATAAGAATACACAACATGTCCATGAAGAACCCTAGTGCTCCCCCTGTCCGCACCCCCTAATACAGTTGATGATGCATTCCGGTTCTGAATAGATGGGGCATGTCTTCGATACACTGTTTTTAAAAAAACATTAATTAGCACCCATGTAGAAAACTACATGGGTGCTAGTGGTAATATGCCTCAAGGCTCTTAACTTGGGCAGCGGAATGATACTTACAGGGTCAGCCCACCGCCTTGGGGCATATTGCCACAGTAATCTCTTTTTGTTCTACTTGCAGATGGTGTGTTTTTATTAAAAAGTTGATATTTTTGCAGAACCTTGATTCGACATTCTGTTTATTTTGGACTGTGATACTGTGTTGTTTGCATCACTAGTGGTTCGCCTTCACACCCCTCTTAGAGTATAGTCTTCCATCGGCCCACGTTACCACAAAAGGCAAAGTTTGTATATCTCTTAAGTGCCCCTGTGGTACCTTTATGATTGCGTTGTGTTTTAGTTTTGTAGAAATGTGAGGGCTGAGCAAGCTATTTTGTCCCTGCTCAACCTTGTACTCCTAAGAGGCAGAATCCGATTTGTCGCAGTCCCCACGTCACAATTGCAACTAAAAAGTTGGTATACTGCCCCTCAGTGATTAAAATAAGCATAGGTACTCGCTCCCAGTTCCTTACCTTCTTCATCCTTGTACGAATCCGAATAAAAAGACAGTGGAATTTCAAGGGCAACATTAGCCATCCAGGACCAGGGTACTTGGGCTCTTGCCTAGGGACAAGTCACCTGTTTGCAATATCAGCCACAAGCAACGCATACAGACTGTAGATAAATACAGGATCTGTAGCCATATGAAAAAGATTCACACATCTCAGAATAGATAGGGTACTTAGATTAGCAGCCTCGTGGAATGTGAAAGTGCTCAAGCAGGAGACCAATTTGAAGCAACAAGAAAGATACACACACCATAGCATAGATAGTGGATGCAGATTGGAAGCTACCAAGATAATGCACATTTCTGGAATTAGACAGAGATGAAGAAAAGGGCAAGGGGTTCAAGTGGTGTTGCCATTAGCGAGCAAAGAAACAAAAGGTGGTGGTGGTGTACAATCTATAAATAGTCACTATCCTATATGAAGCAACAATATAGCCAGCTAAACCATGAGGCTATTTTGAAGAGCATACCTTGAGAACGAATTCACTCTCAAGGCCTGACATTTGTAAAATGTTTGAGGAAGGGCAATATTGACAGGTTAGACCATATGAGATTAAACGCGTTGCCCAGGATCACACACACACATTGGTTAAGAAGTGAAGCTGAGATTTGAGCCAATATGCAATTTCACACTTTACCTCTTTGTTTTTTAGTTCTTATCATAATCAAGGTGCAGTTATCTGTGAATGTTTGACTTTTATTATTTAAAATAATCACATTTTGTTGAACTGATTTATAAAGTATGCTAATGACATCACCCAGCATGACCATGTTTGAAAGAATAAAATGTTATATGAGCATGTTATGATGGTGTAGAGGAGGTCCCAAAGAAAGCCCGCACTCCAGTCATCCATTTTGAAGTACCAGGTACATATGCACCGAGATATGTGACATACGATGAGCAAATAAACCAGTAAAGAGCCGCAGTAGGGCTCTGCCCAGTAACCACTAGAAGAACAGCACCTATTGACGTAGCTATTTCAAGAACACCATGTGCAGTAAGGTATCCATTAAGAAAACCCTACCAGCAAATAAGACGAAATGAAGATTGCTTAAGTACAGTCCCGGAAGAAAACCAAAAAGGCCTTAATGGAAGACGAATGGTGACGTCACGAAGGCCCGGACTGACTTGAAGATAGAAGAAATGACGACCAGAGAATGATGCAAAGAGACAAAATGCCACAAATAAAGATATCGTGAACCTAAAAGAGAACGATGTTTAAACATGAAGGAGCTTAAGCTGTAAGCAAGAATAAAGATATCCAACTAGTTAACGCCTGTACATATGCTTGAAACGCAAGAAAGCTAAGAAAACAGTATGGCTTGCTATGCTTAGTAGAAGAATAAAGTGGCAAGTGCCATGTTTACATAATGTACCTCAAAACAAAGCACAGTGTTATAAGTGCGAGTCCACTTTGCATTAAAATCAGAATCAACTAAGGTTACTATAGGCCAAGCACGACATACTTCATATTCTAGCAAAACGATGAAAAATGGCTGAATCGAAACTCAGCAGAAGCAACTCATGCCAAAGGAGCCAAGGTCATACCAATAGAAGAAGCAAACAGTAGCTACATCTAATTGAAACTTAAGAAAAGAATATCCTGCCTCTGAAAGTTCAAGATAAGGAAGCGTAGGCAGGTGGGAAGCCGAATAAGAATTAAATGCACAAATCGAGAGAAACTAGGTAAATTTACAGTGTCTGCATCACGTGACCATCCGAGCGAGGAGAAGCACGAGTTCACACCTACATGTGGCATCCGCCCAGGAGAAGATAGCGGAACTTTCTCCGTCAGAAGATGTAGTTTCGAGGCCAACCACAGTAACATAATTGACACATTGTTGTAAAAGCGATGATTGATTATAACCTTAATTGGAGGAAGGCTGGGTGGATGGGGGGAGCACCCTGCACCTGGCTGACCCTTCTGAGTGCTGCTAAGCAAAGAGGAAGAATATGCATGGGGTTGGTGCCAACCCAATCACAGTGGACCAAATAATCTAGGGTCCTATAGTTAGTAGAACCAATGGGATGTCGTACTATTAGTGATGTCCACAGTAGTCATTTTGAAGGAAGGGCTTAGATGCCCACCTGACAGTGTTTTTCCCAATCACCTTACTCCATTACCATATACAGATATAGCATCTATATTAAAGATACATTTTCTGAACCAATAGAAATGCTTATTAACTTCGGAGTGTTATACGTCAGCTGTGATGAGTTTTTAGTATAAATGATGTTGATTTTATGAAGTTCGTTGGAGTTGAAGGGAGACGGACGATCGCATCACTGCTGATTTCCATGACTCCCCATTTTTTGTACTTGTCATTAAACGGACTCCCTTTGTCAAACCATTGAGTTGTCGTTATTGATTGGTGTTGGAGTAATAAATCTGCACCTCCATACATCTCAAAGGAGCAGGTATCTCATCTTAAAGTACTTCGGAGCAAACCTCGACTCTATGGGTGCAGCCGGGTGACTCCCCAGTATAATGGGAATGATTCTAGCTTATTTGTCTCCATCATCAAGGGAAGTATACAAGTGCCAGAATACTTATGGATATGAGCATAAAAGATTTCACCAGGATTTTTATTTTTAAGCTTCAAATACACCCAATTCACAGGCTTGTGGATTGTTATTTATGATGTGCAGAAAAACCTTTGAAATTGTACAAAAAAGCAAAATGTTATGTGTGTCGAATAAGCAGACCGTAAAACATGGCCGCCAGAGGCCTGTGACATTTGATCTGCTCTCTTTGGTCTAGAACCCCTTCCAATCAAATGACCTACATAAAAATAAAGATTGTGCAATGGCAAACAATGCCACCAGCATGTGAGAAAGAACACCTTTTCATGAAAATATGCATAGTACTATATATTTATATAAGATAATTTGCCTAGGATTACAATATTGTCTGCTGGCAAAGCCAGGATACAAGCCTGGACACTTGTGGCAATGTGGCTAGCTAATCACCTATCCCAACTAACACTTTATGCTCATCATTTGGAGTCGCTGCCCCCTTATGGAGGAACCGACTTTTAGAACCTAGTCATGTTTTTTTTGTAGCACAATAGGTGTTACTATCACCAGAGTGAATATAAACAATGCAGGTTTATCAACTTCAGACATAGGAAAGTATGAGTTGGCGTTGCTGGAATTTGATACTGTGATCTGGCATCTGAGCACACACCTCAGTAACGTGTGCCTAACACACTGGGCTACCTTCTGAGCCGTTGCGACACTCAAATTCATCAATATGTATTTCAACTTTGGTTATTGCACATTATCAATGCATTAACCGCAGAAAGGTGAGAACGCCTCGGTGACCACACAAACTATTTATACCACAATGAACACACAAAGCATTATTGGTCAACAAACAATGTGTTTGCCAACAACAGTTGAGAGCCTCAGCAGCACACCATACAATTTCATGACGTTTGTTACTTACATTTTGTGAACAATGGACCCTGTCTTCTTTGTATCAGGCAGTCACGTGGGGCCCAAACCCCAAGGAGGGGGGGTCCATGGCACGAGACCCTTTTGCCCTCCCGTAACAACGCCTCTGCTCCGCAGCCCAATATGCTCTCAAGGGTTCCTATCGTGGGAACACCAGAATAATAAGTGGCAAATGAACTAAGTACCTAAGCAATGCCCAACAGCGATGGGATTGCAATGCCCAACAGTGATGGGATTGCAATGCCCAACAGTGACGGGTTTGCAATGCCCAACAGTGATGGGATTGCAATGCCCAACAGTGATGGGATTGCAAGGCCCAACAGTGACGGGTTTGCAATGCCCAACAGTGATGGGATTTCATAGGCACCGTGACAACACCATGTCTAAGCTGGTAATAGCGGCCTATGGGGTTCTGTGAGCAACACATGTCTTTCCCTGGGATTCGTCGTGGGATCATGTCTGGGCACTAGACCTGATAGTAGCACAAGTGGAGGCTGAACGGTCTGCTAGGGTTATACTGCCTGAGACTCTGGAGCAGAAGATTTAAAAGGAAAAGAATGAAAGGCCTCCAGCCAGCTTGATTATTGGGTACCAAGGTTAGGAGAAACCCTTTGAGTCAAGGATCATTTACTCCCTTTCCAAAGGCAAGGGAGGAAGGATAGCTCAGGGGCAACGCATTTGTCTTGAAAGCAAGACAATGCAGCGGAACGCAGGTTATCCACCGCTCGCTGGTGTTAGGCGCGTTATAAATGAACAATGAATAAATGGGAGTTAATATGAATGAGCAGCCATTAATGGAAGTGAAATAAGCCATTCGGGTCAATTGATTGGTTAGGATATTCTTTACGTAACCTGCTCACGCACCGAGGGAGCAAAGCGTCAACAGTCACTGTGAGCCCAACACACTCCCCACCATTCCCCCAAAATACAAGTCCCACATTCCTTCAGTTCCATGTCCTTCAACAGAAGGGAGAAAAGAAGCATTGGCTCCAAGCAATAAAGGAAGAGTTGTAGATGCAAAAACACACGAAAAGTGAATTGCAATAAAGAATCGGCAGGAAAAAAAAAACAAGTGCATTTCATTGTTTGAATTTTGGCTTTGTTTCTCCTTTGATCTTTGAGCCGGCAAGCGTATGTGCTCAGGGGTCTCTCTATGGTTCCACAGTACCACAACTATCCTCTTGCTTGGGAGAACCCCAAATGGCAGTCCCTTTAGGGGACTCCCATCCCGGCTGTCTCTGATCGCTGGATCAGCTGGTTTGCGCATGCGGGAAGATGCGCGAGAGTGTCTTACTTTATTGTTAGGCCCCAGAGGAAGTCCGACTGTCCTAAACTCAAGGCACAGCCTGGGGGGGTTACAGATAAAAAGGCCCACCAAGGGTGTCTTCAAAACGCATTACAACTGCAGAGCGAGAGCGTCAGAGTCACCCTCTCCTGATATTCTCCCTACAACTGGTTGAAGCACAGTTCAAATAGCAACGATTCAAAGAGGAATCCATGAGCTAGAACATTCTGTCCCCGCCAGGAATGATCCAAGTCCCACATGGCAAGGAAATGAAACCGCCCTCCCATGCCTGTAAATGGGACTGAATACTTTTCGTCGTGCAGTAGAAAAGTGGATTAATGCAACCCTCGTAGTCCCTCTCCGTAATTGCCTACACACTTCCTGCAATACATGTGGACAATGATAATAAATACGTCATATTATTGTTGTTAATTCCTGAATTTTAAATTCTGAATTCATTCATTGTAAATACTTCATAAAAAGGAATTAACAAAAAAATAAATTAGGTCTGCATTTTGGTACATCGGGCTCAAGCAATGACAATCGGAACCCAGAGTGTGACTTGCAACATTCAACTTGGCTTGTGTTTGTAAAACATTTTACAGCTTGGATTTCTTATTGGCGGTTGCACAATGGTTGCACCTGGCAAACCTATTCTTTCCCGCAGCACAGGACCTGATGACCTCATCATATATCATGTTGGCTGCATGCCACTAGCGAAATTATGTTAGCATGAGAGTACATTTGTGTAGGACTCCTGTATTTTGCAAATGCTGCATGTATGTATGTATTTATGTATGTATGTATGTATTCATATTTGTAGAGCGCAAAAAACCAAGGCCCGAAGTCACGTGGTGCTAGTAGTAGACCAGGACACCAACAGGATCAGCACCCTTAGGACAGATTTTTTTTAAAAACCTTTAAAAAAGTGCAAGTGATCAGGGATATCTCGCAAACCCTGCGGGATAGAGTTCCATAAGATTGGTGCGAGAACGGAAAAAGACCATCCTCCAGACCTTGACCTGCAGAAGCGCAGAGCAACTAAGAGGTTTTGACAAGCAGACCGGAGCCTGTGCGCCGGGACATAGCCAGTGAGCTCTGGCGGAGAGAAAAACAGGACCTACGGAGTGGACAGAAGAGTGTGGCTGGTCATGTGATGTCAATACCCTGTAGATGGTGCATGTATCGAGTCATATGATGGCAACACAATGCAACGTCGAAAATGTCACGATACAAAACCCCAAACCATTGGCTTTCACTCAATATTCACATATTTCACCAACGTGTGATCAATGAGTCTTCAGGGTGAGCAATACCTTCTTTCTACGGGCAGTGACAGAACCGTTTCCCATTCGTGGGTGTTTACACTATTCCGTTGGGGTCTACGTGAAAATGTCCCCTGGAAAATGTAGTCATGTAAAAACGTAGCCAGCAAAAAGTCGTTTTCAAATATCTAGTCAATTAATACAAGAAATGCAGAGTGTGGAAATGTTGCCATAAAAAGGTCACCCACAAAATATTTTTAAATACACAAAGGGACAAGACTGTAACCCTAACAATGACCCATACTTTTAATAAAACCTCCACAATCACTCTAACTCCATTCCTAAAACTTCCCCTAACTTTAACTACCCTGAACTCTTACAGAACACTTATCCCTGATTTACAAACATTTTCCAACCTGCAAAGCCCCCTCTCCAGTGCACCAGAGCATTTCATTTGCATGTTACTCAATACAAAATCAATGAATAATTAACAGTGAACCTACCCCATCACCAGCTGCCACAAATGATATAGCCCCTGCCCTAACCCAAACCCTTGCTCTGATCCTAACCTTACCCTTACCCTAAACACAACTCTAACACGTACCCTAATGCATCGGGTAGTATAGCTCAGTGGCAACGCGCTCGTCTTGGAAGCAAGACGATGCGGGGCAACACAGGTTTGAATCCCGGGTCTTATAAATCGCCAATTATGTACAATGCTTACTTTGCTCGAACCACTAGGTTTATCCTAACCCTTATTCTACATCAGCAGCCCCCCTCCCCCAACTTCCCTATCCCTTTCTTTAACACCCAAACCATTACTCTATTAGCCCTAGCCTTACCATAATGCCTAACCTAACACTTAACCAGACACTTAATGTACCTAATGACTAACTAAACCCCAATATTTTGGCTACCTTTCAGCTGGATCTGTTTACTACTTTTTCAAGGCAGAGCTTTTTTCACTGACTACATTTTTGCCTGCAAGGATACCTTTCCGTTCTTGATTGCAGAGCTGGTGAAAGTTGGTGAGCCTGGCGCTGTCTCCTGCTGTCTTCTTGTGTAGGCCAATTAAAGGAGAAAGGCATTGCTTTTGAGCAATGTGTTCAGTGTGCCTTTCACACAACTGGCCACACCCAGTTGGATTGGAGGCCCTCCATGTGAAGGTGCGAACTAGATACATCACAATTATCGTTCTACCATTTCGATGACTTAGCTCCTATGGGGGAGGGTAATCAATGAATGTGGGTTTGTCCACTAAAGGTTATTCAGCTAGTACTGTCTTAGATTCTACAACACAGGGACAGATAAAACACAGACTTCCAAATCTTCAACAGAAACATACATGTTTGTTAGTTTTGCTTTATATTGTACACTGTGTTGTGCTATGTGGTGTCCTGGAGCTGGTGGGTGTCGACTGGCCTTGATGGGACTGTTATGCATCAAGTCTGATAGGAGGTCTTGTTTACACTGGTCTACGGGATGTTTGGTTAGGCCTTCAGGACCTTAGTGGTTTATTGAGGGAGCAATGTGTGTAGCTTGGATGTGTTTTAGAAGAGTGTGCACAAACTGTTCACTATGGCAGTTGTTTGCAGCCTACCTGGTGCATCTGGTCAGTGTTCACAACATAGCTATTATAGGCTTCCCATTACTTTAGACAGTGTCCACTTTCCAGATATAACCATTTTTGCTATGCCAAAATCCGGAATCAGACTCCTGGTAGAAATAAAGGTTAATTTTGGCCTCATTCCGAATTTGGCGGTGCAGGACGAAAGTGGAGGTAATTCTGTGACCTCCATTTCACTCACGTTTGGTGGAATTAGCACTGGCGGAATTACCGAGTGGTAATTCCACCAATCTTTGGAGGAAAAGTGGACAGTCTACCTCCAGCTTGATGCTGGAGGTAGATTCTCAACTATCAGTAGTTAATTCTGCCGATGGTAATTCTGCCAAAAATACCCAATGGAGTCCCGTGGACACCAGAAAATGGGGATCTACACTGCCTATTACCCCTTGTAATCCTGTGGTAAACCCACAGGACCAAGTGGTGGTAATGGTAATTCCGTTTGGTGGTCTCTCCGCAGATTTACTACCGAGATACCACCAAACCCATGATGAGGCCCAAGTCTTCTATTGGGAAGGAGAATTCCTATATTAATAGTGTTAATGATTTTCTGAATGGGAACAGGCGCTAAAAAGGTGAAACGTGACCTGTCTCATACAGCATATGCTAGTGCTGATGAGGTGCAGTCCAAGTGAAAAAGAATTTGCTACAGCTTGGCATGACACAATGGGTCATCGCAGTATGGAGTTTTTGGTTCCATTGGCACTGATTGATGTTAATGTATTCAACAGGAACGGTGGAACTTGGCTTTGTCTGGTCAAAGTCTGAAAACGCTTTGTTTTCGTTGCTTTCCTCACCTTGTCACTATCCAAACATTAGGGCAAAGGACCGGAATTCCTTCCTTCCCATGATTGCAAAGCAGCATGGACACAGACAACAGACTCCAAACCTCTCACAGTCCTTGCAGTGCAGTGATTTCTGTTGCTATCTTGGAAGTCCTGAGTTTCATCCGGGGTAGTGCTGTAGCAGCTGTCACAAGGCCACCTGGGAAGTGCATTAGTATTCCCCCCGTTGTGCTGCCGCCTCCTTCTGCCATTCCCCCCAGCTGCTGAGTCCTCCAGCCTCTGTCTCACAACTGTCTTCTGCTGCCTCTCCACCCAGGTCCCTCCGACCGAAATCAAGAGAATTGGCTTTGTCACTGCTTGTTCTAACATATCATCGATAAGTGAGAAATGCATTCATTATCATTTTGTATTGAGAGCAAATTGGCGATTGCAGTGCTGTACAGTCAAATAATCAAAATAGAACAATGCAAATACATTGTTTATATTTATACATTAACAATTTTGCCCTTTCGACATTTGAAAAACCTATTTAAGAACATCCAAACAAACCAGCTGTCTGAGATGAAAGGGCAGGTGCAGGGCTTTAAGTGGGCTGGGGCCTGCAGGCTCTGAAATTTCGTTTTCAGGCGGGGCCCTGCCGGGCCCACTAATCTCCCCTGGCAGCCCCGGCCACTACACGAAAAGGCATTTTTTTCTTCAGAAAAACATGCCTTTTAGCCATAATGGTGGCGCCGCACCTGCGAGGCATCCCTTTAATCAAGTGATGCACGTGGGCTGGCGCCACCATTATGGAGAAAACGTGAGGCCGCTGGAAGCAGAGGCCTTACTTTCTAAATACTGAAGCTCCCGCGGATTCGCTGGAGTTTCAGTCTTTAGGAAAAAGGCCTCTGCTTCCAGTGGACTCACCCTTTCAGCCTTAATGGTGACGCTGCCACTCCCCAGCTGGCGAGGGGCAGCATCACCATTAAGGCTGAATAGGCGAGGCGCTGTCCCCTGCCAGGCAAGCCTATACAAAATAAATGCAGAGATCAGCACCCTCTCCCCAATAGGGGAGAGGGTGCTAATCTCTACAAAAGGCTGCCTGGCAGGGGTGCCAGTAGCCCATTGAGCCGGGGCTCGTCAAGGGGGCGTGGCCTAACAGGCCATGAAGACCCCCGTTGTTAGGCCACGCCCCCTTGATGATGAGGTGTTATGTCGGAGGCCCCGAGGATTCATATGTGGGAGAAGGGGGTGAAGTGGGGTGTAGGCGAGTTGTTGGCTGTGACGGGTACGGATTTGGTGAGATAGCTGATGTGGATGATGGGGTCTCCAAAGGTGTGTTTAGAGTTGGCGAGTGTGGTGTCGAAGAAGCGGGGTTTGCGGGGTGAGATCAAGGCTTTGGGTCAGGCGTATGTGGCAGGGAAGGAAGGATGTAAGGTGTTCACGGATGGTTCGAAAGATCCTGTGTCTGGGAGAGTGGGTATGGCGTATTATTTGGAAAGCACTGGGGAGTATAAAGTGGGGCGTCTGACGAATGATGTGTCTATTTGTACGGCCGAGTTGGTGGTGATTGCATTGGCGATTGATAGGGTGTGCGAGTTGGGGTATGAGAAGGTGGTGGTGTTCTCGGATTCATTAAGTGGGTTGCAGGCGATTGTGGCAGGGGATGGTGATAGGAAGGATGTGATTTTGGACATCAGGAGGAAGATTGATCGGTGTGTGCGTGGGGGAATGGATTTGGAGTTGGCGTGGATCCTCAGTCACAGTGACATTTTGGGTAATGAGTTGGTGGATCTGGCGGCGGGTGAAGGTATGAGGAGGGGAACGGTTGATGTGAGGTTGCCTTTGAGTGTGGATGAGGTGAAGGCTGTGGTGGTGAGACGGGTCATGGATGAGTGGCAGGAGAAGTGGGTGAGTGGGGTGAAGGGCAGGTGGATGTTTGGTGTCCGTGGGAAAGTGTCGGTGAAGGTGGACTCGGGAAGTCTGGAATGGAGGAGGGGGGAGGAGGTGATGCTGAATCGGTTGAGGATAGGGCATGTGGGGCTGAATGACTGTCTGTATCGAGTGGGGAAGCGTGAGTCGAGGGACTGTGCAGTGTGTGGGGTGCCTGAGACTGTGGGACATTTTTTGCTTAGGTGTGAGAGACATGTTGTGGAGAGAGAATTGATGAGGGTTCGGTTGTCTGCACTGGGTGTGGCTGAGATGAGTGGGAAGGCTTTGCTGGGAGGTGACGGGGTGAGAGGCAGGAGGAGGAGCAGTGTGTTGTTGGATTTTGTGAGACAGACGGGGCGGTGGGAGGAGCTGTGAGTTTATGTGGGCTGTGTGCTGATTGGTGGGTTGGTGCACATCATCCTATTGGATGGGGAAGCGCCTGCGTGGGTCCGCCCACGCATTCAGTAATTAAGAAGAAGAAGAAGAAGATTCAGACGGTCTCCGACGTCAATCGCCCACACGGCTCCCTCCCTCAGTAAGGACGCGTACAACCATCAAGAGAGATGTCCTTTATCTCTCCTCTAGTACAATCTAACTACTGCCTTCCTTTCCGCCCATCACTTCCCTTTCCTGCTTGTACCCGCCCTTTGTGTGCGACGATGTCCCTGTGCCCCCGACATCACAACCTCCCATCTTTTTAAACAGCAGATCCCTTCTTCGCCCATTGATTCAATTAGTCCGCAAGGGCGAGTTCTTACTCGCCGTGGCCTCCCAGTTTGCTCATCTCCAGCTCTTGTCGGTGTACCTTCTTCATCTATTTCTCACATATCACTCAGTGACTCCTCTCTATCTCTGAGATATGACATGTCTGACTCTTTGGATCCATGCCGCTGTCTCCGGATCCTCTCATCAACCTCCCTTCCATTCTCTTAAAGTGCAAGGAGTTCCACGTGACCGGACGGTGTCCATCTTCAGCTGTTATCATTGAGCCCTTCTTCTGAACAATCCACATGAGCTCAAATCGAAATACAGGAGAGTGTTTATGGGTCCTGGGTTGTTGCACAATCACCACATCTTTGACAGATAGCCTTCATTTCCGGGCTTCTTGTTTCGTGTCAGCATATATCTTCATCTTCTCCTTAGCCTTCTCATCTTGATCCTTCATCCGTGCATCATCATGGTAGTTCTCTGGTTTGGGAAGATGAGGCTCTATTCTTGTCCTTACCTTTTGCCCAAACATGACCTCAGACAGGGTCTTCCCGGTCGTGCTATGGGGTGTGTTCCTGTTATCTCTCGGTAACTGGTCCAGTAACTGTTCAAAAGTCTTCCCTTTCAGATGTCTGCTCAATCTCTCTTCTGCCTTTGACACTGTCAACCATGCCATCCTGCTCAACCGTCTCTGTGATAACCTGGGTATCACTGGTCAGGCTCTGGCGTGGCTGACCTCTTTCCTTTCCAATCGACCCTCCCAGGTCCAACTTGGGTCCTTCCTCTCTGACATCTTTTTCTCCACCTGTGGCGTTCCCCAGGGATCTAATCTCTCTCCCTGGCTGTTCAACCAGTATCTGGCACTCCTGGCCCACCGCATCGCCGCCCTCTGCCCCAACTTTCAGTGCTATGCGGACGATACCCAGCTCATTTTCAGGCTACCCTCGGCCTCCTCCTCTCCCTCCCTCATCTCTGACTGTCTGTCTGCTATCCAGGAATGGTGTGCTGCCAATGACCTCTGCCTTAATGCTAGTAAGACTGAGATCCTACTCATCAGCACACCCACTCCCTCCTTCCCTGCAGCTCTATGGCCGGCCTCTCTTGGCCCTCTTCCTGCTCCTACCTGCAAGGCAAAAAACCTCGGGGTCATCTTTGACTCCACACTCTCCTTCTCTCCTCATATATCTGACGTCTCTAAGAAGTCACATTACCAGCTGCACCTCCTCAGAGGTATTCTTCCCTTCCTCTCCTTCCCCCAGAAGCTCACTGTCTCCCGAGCCCTGGTTCTCTCGAAGCTGGACTACTGTAACAGCCTCTATCTTAATCTGCCTGCCTCCACTCTCCGCCCTCTGCAACTCATCCAGAACAGAACTGCGAGACTTGTCCTTGGCCTCAAGCCCAGGGACCGTATCTCTCCAGGACTGAAATCTCTACGCTGGCTCCCAGTGGCTGCGAGGATTAAGTTCAAAACCCTCTGCATTGTCCACAAGGCCTTCTGGGGCCTGGGGCCTAAATACCTTCAACTCTCTCTTCCTTAATATCTTCCTTCCCGAGCCCTATGCTCATCCGTCTCCAACTGCCTCAGGGTCAGCCGCTTCTCGAAGCAACGAGCTGGGGGTAGATCTCTCTCCGCGGCAGGGGCCTCCCTCTGGAACAGCCTTCCTGCCTCCCTGAAGCTTGAGGAGAACCATCTCCGGTTCCGGAAGCACCTCAAAACCTTCCTCTTCACTTCTGCTTTCTCTCTCCCTCTCCCCTGCTAAATTCTTCACCTAAACTGCACTGATTCTGCAACTGGGCCACTCTCACCGACCTCGGTCCTGGGCCCAGTCACTCTTCACTCGCACTGCCTCCCTGGCAACCCCCTGCACTGCGGGACTGTCTCTGTATCCCTACAGCCCCCCCCCCAGCACTTGTCTGCACTTACCTTGCACTTGCCACCAGCTGGCTCTATTTATTTATTATTTTATTTCTATTCTACTTATTTGTACTGCACTCCTCCCCCCTCCCCCTTCCCCTTGCACTTTTTCCCTTCCCCCTACCCCTGCACTTGCGTGGTCTTAATGACACCTGGCTTTGTAGGATCGTTGTCTGTCTTCCCCTTGTTCCCCCCTCCCTGCCTCGTCGCGCCTTGAACCACTTGTGTATAGGCGCGTTACAAATGCCATATCCTATCATATCATATCATATCATGTGCAACTTGGAGCGCTCTCTTCATGCTGCCCATGAATCTCTCTACAGTTTCGTTGGCCTGTGGATACAGGAGGGGGGGGTAACTTTGCTTGAACACCATGTATTCCGCAAATGTTCTGAAATCTTGGCTGGTAAATGGTGGTCCGTTGTCTGACTTGGCCACTTTGGAGATCCCATATTCCATGAACATTCTATTGAGGACCAGAACTAGATGGCGTGCTGCTGTGGTCCCTATTAAGTAAGCTTCCGGAAACTGTGTATTCATCTACAGCTACTACTTGGAAACAAAGTTCCTAGAGCCAATTGAGAAGGGGAATAAAAGAGAAATGATGCATGCTGGAACTTGTAGGCAGTTCTTGCTAGATCCAATCGTGAAAGGGTTCGATAAGTGTGCATTGTCCACTGCCTCGCATTGGGGACTTTCATTGGAGAGCCTATGTTGATCGGATGCCTCCCCTAGGTAGTGAATAATGGGTCTGAGGCAGTATGGGGCTGACCTACAGGTCACCTTCACTTGATGCCCATCTCAGGAGAGGAGACAGTCACATGGTGCCAACAGAGTCTAGCCGGGTTCCTTTTAGAGGTACACACACTTAACTGAGAAGCAGAGAGCTTATGGGATCCAGGAAATTAGGCTATCCCGAAGACCAAAGTATAGGGTTTTTACTCTAGCTCCCATAGCTACTCCTGCTCCTTTATGAAATCGAGGTGCTACGGTCAGGCTGAGCCATTACCACCAGTGTGGAAACCACGCCTAAATCTACCCAGAAAAAAAGGGGGGACCTGAGAAAGGCAATGGAATTCCAGAGGCAGTCAGCCATTCCTCACAAAAGGTCTCTTCAATCATACCATTGAGGAAAGCTAGGGGGTTGAGTCCATCCTGGGGCTAAGGCCTAAAGCCTAAAGTTGACAGCCAGAGAGTTGATGGCCTAATTGGAGGGACTAGGAAGGTCTAGGGCACACCTTAGAACTGGAAACCATCCTCACATGGGAGAGCCACCAGCCAGCCCATATACATGTAATTTAAGAAGGAAACGTGATTTAGAACCTCTTAGATGGCGGGTGGGTTTATTGAAGGTGTGATCCAGAAGACACCAGAGACCACTGGCTACCTGGACACCCACTGATCTCGGGACCAGGTCCCTCCCCCGCCAGACTCTCACACCTGCACTGCCCACCTGGCAACCCCCGCACTTGGGGACTGTTTCTGTATCCCTACAGTCCCCCACCCAGCCCTTGACACCTGATGTCTGTACTTACCCATGCACTTGCCACATGCTGGCCGCTACTTACTTAGTGTTATCATCTTTTGCCATGTACTGAACTGTCCCTGCCCCTTTCCCACGCATTTGCGTGATCTGAATGATACCTGACCTAGTAGGATTGTTGTCCGTCCTCCCTTTGTTCCCCCCTTGCCTCGTCGCACCTTGAAACACTTGTGTATAGGCGCGTTATAAATGCCATATGATATGATATCATATCATATCATTTTATATCATACCAACCAAGGCTCAGAGGACTATGACTGCCACATTTCCTATACGAAGGATCCACCCTTGAGTTCCATTAACACATAGAAAGGCTAGAAATGCAGGGCCAGGGTATGCAAAGCAGAAGGATTCCCCCGGGCCTCTATTGGACTTGAGTCCAGCCAAGTCCCACAGCAGGACTGCAAAACTCCCCATAGGATCTACCACACCTGAGTCTCTCTTCACCAGAGAGAGGCCAGGAGGCAAGACTAAAGCCCTATAAAAAAGCCAAGGGATGAGTCTGAGATCTAAACAGATACATTTTAACCACTTTCCGAAACTGAGGGAAGGACTCCAACTTCCTGATCTCCCATAGAAAACTATTTCATAGTTGAGTCCGAACACAGAGAATCTGCGGTCACCCCTATATACACAAGAAGATGCGGGAACAGCCAACAGGAGTTTATCCTGTGATCAGAGTGCTGTGTTGACTGATACAAGTTCAATTTTTCTATCAGATACACAGGTGCCAGCTTTTTAAGGCACTTGTATACCAAACAAAGGATCCTAAATGTGATCCTTTCCTCCACTGACAGCCAATGTAGAGTGCGGCGTAACCTGAAATGGGTGTAGACTTCCTTACTCCAAACACTAATCTAACGCCAGCATTCAGTGCTTTTTGGAGTGGCTGAACTTGTTTAGCCGGAACCCCAGCTAAATGGTTGTTACAGTAGTCCAGTTGTGTGTTTATCAGTGCTTCCACCACTGCTGCATGGCCGGTTGGAGGCACGAAAAGTAGAGCATGCCTTTAGCAGGCGAAAAGAATAGAACACAGTCTGCACTTCAGCGCCAATTTGGTCTTCACAGCTGAGATTGTTCTGCCATATACAGTCAAGGTTTCTTAACCTAGATGCATGCTTTAATGCAGTACCCAACCAAACTGGTGGCGGAGCGCTTCTATCTCTTTTAAGGAGATGTTTTAGTCCAAATAGGGCAACCTCCATATTATTTGAATTAGGTTGGAGAGAATTGGCAGACATCCAGCTACTGATTTCGTTTAGACAAAGACTTACCCTCGTAGATGAGTCCTCCACCTTATCCAACCTAATGAACACCTGTGGGTCGTCTGCATATGACTGGAAGAAAACCATATGTTTCCGCAGTGTGTCCATTAATGGACGTAAGTAGATATTGAATAATAGAGGAGAGATGGAGGAGACCAAATTGAAGAGCCAGAAGAACTGGGGCTGTGAGTAAGGAGTGAGGTAATGGTGACAAGAAATTGTTTTGAATTAGAGAAGGTCTTTTAGGATAGGAGTGGTGCCCGCAGGGGTGAAGAGGTGCAAAAGATAGATGTGAGGAACAATATGTGAGTGACAGTGTTGAGCAGGAAAATACTGATGAGGGCATGGATGAAGGAGATGCAGTCGTGCTTTGAGTGGAGAGGTTGTGTTCAGAGGGGCAAAGAAGGCGGGAGAGACAGCAAAGACCTGGAGAACAATGATTGCAAAGAGGAATGTGCCTGAAGAGATGAAGAAGCTGGGAAAGATAGTAGCCATTTAGGAATATGGGCCCGGGAAAGGGAAAGTGCCAAGGGGGCGAAGAACGCAAATAAGAGAGTCAAAAATATAAAGGAGTATAAATCGATGAGATGTGATTACGAAGTGAGAAGTAACTGGTGGAAAGGGACGAGGAGTTGGTACTGGAGTTGATAAAGGGAATGGAATTGTTGAGAGCAGAGGATGATGAGGAGAACAGGATGAGTAGAACAGCAGGGGAATTTAGGGCTGGAAACTTAAGACACAAAATGCAGGAGTGGAGAGCCTGGATACAGTTATAAGAAGAGCTAAGTCAGTTCTGGTTGGGAGAACCTGGTGTAGGTTCAGAGGAGTTGGAGCAAAGTGAGCAAGATGTCAGGGAACCTTAGTAGGAAGAACTAGAGTAGTTATCCACCCTGCTGTCCCACCATGCTGTCTGGGTCCATGTCCAGGACTATGGGACCTAGCACACATGCCCCCCAGGGCCCTCATTCCCTGCACCTGAGATGCAGAGGCTTCTACAGAGGCAGAGTGACACAAGGTTCAGAGGTTGGAGATCACAGGGGAGGATGAGAGACCAGCAACCAGTAAGAACCAACAGGAAAGAAGAGGAGAAAGGCAGGAGAGACATTTGAAAACCAGTCCAAAATACCTTTAACTATCCCACCGTAAATACCTCCCCTCTCGAGCCCTTCGCTCCTCTACCTCTAACTCCCTCAGGGTCAGTCGTTTTTCAAAGAAACAAGCTGGGAGTAGATCTCTGTCCTCGGCTGGCTGAGGCCTCCCTTTGGAACTGCCTCCCTGCCACCTTGAAACTTGAGGAGAAACATCTACGGTTCCGGAAGCTCTTCAAGAGATTCCTCTTCACCTCTGCCTTTGCCCCTCTTCTCCCCTGCTGATCTGCTTTCTCTCTCTGCACTGTTGTAACTGGCCACTCTCTGTCCTTCGGGCCCAGATACTTGCTCACCCTACCATCCTCCTGCACTGCCTCCTGGCCAGCCCTTGCACTGGGGCCTGTATCTGTACCCATACAGCCCCCCCACTCTTCTTCTGCACTTATCAGATACACCCTATCTGAGAAACCTTCACTTTGCCACTCACAGGCTGCCCTACCACTGTTTTTTGATCACCTTATTTATTTACTTATTATTTATCTTGTTCTCTCCTATGCTCTGCATTTTTCAATTTCTACCCCTCTCATGCACTTTCCCCCTTTTTCCTTCCCCATGCACTTGCGCGTCCTCAATGTCACTGGGCCTAGTAACATCGTTGTTTTTGTTTTCTCCCCTGTTCCCCTCCCTTTGCCTGGTCGCGCTCTGAAACACCTGTGTACAAGCGCAATATAAATAAAATATCATATCATATCAGTGTTTATGGGGACTATCCACAATTCTATACAGGCAAATCTAGTTAAAGGCTTAGGGCCTCATCACGAGTTGGGCGATAAGCCCTAAAAGTGGCGGTAACAGAATTAGCGCTGCCAATACCTCTCTGCCGCATCACGAGCCAGCGCAAATTCAGCCGACTGTAAAATCAGCCATAGCTATTACAGCCAGCAGAATCTGTGCTGATAACATGAAGCGCAATCAC
Organism: Ambystoma mexicanum; assembly: GCF_040938575.1. NCBI lineage: Eukaryota > Metazoa > Chordata > Amphibia > Caudata > Ambystomatidae > Ambystoma > Ambystoma mexicanum. The sequence goes on from NC_090922.1 coordinate 1,425,713,399, forward strand.
TGCTGCATCACAAGTCTATGTACAGCGGTATTAGCGCTGAAAAAACGGGGCTAATACCACTGAAAAAACAGCGCAATTAGCCCCAGCCTCCAGGTGGAGGTAAATGAACACACGTGGCAGAAATGAAGCCACAGCTGATCCCAATCCACTCCAGAGGGCTACATAAGGCACACCCCTACCCCAAATACTGTTTCCAACACCATGCTTCCGCTAGCCACTGTGAGCTGGGATATGCAGCTGCTCATGCAGCTCCTGAAAGTAGAGATGCAGTACAACCAGGACAGGGCACAGGGAGTTCAGGTTGAGGGAGGAGGAGAGCCCAAGCAAGGCATGCACTGATCCCCAGGGTCAGGCCCTCACCCTGGACCTCACTGACAGCCAGTTGGTCACCCTGTACCGCTGCAATAAGGAGTCCATGACTGAGTTGCTCACCACAATACAGGATGACATAGGGAGCAGGATGGATTAACATCCAGACAGCTGTGCCCCCACTACTGAAGGTAGTGTCCATCCTATAATCCTCAGAACTGGCACCTTCCAGCACTCTGTGGCCATGATGCATGGCATGGCACAGCCCACATTCTGTGTAGTGTTGGCCCAGGTGCTGGAAGCCCTCCTGCGGCATGCACAACACCACATCTCACTGCCTACCACCCCAGTCCAGGTCAACTCCATGAAGGCACAGTTCTATGCCATTGCCCAAATGTGATTGCAACCCTGGACTGTACCCATGTTGCGTTGGTGGCCCCCCAGGGCCACGAAGCAGTTTACCGTAACCAGAAGCACTACCACTCCCTGAATGTGCTGTTTACCTGCGATCCCAACCTGTCCATCACCCACTGGTGTGCCCGCTACCATTGTTCCACCCATGATTCCATGTTCCTACGGAACAGCACACTGCCAGGATACATGGAGAGGCACAAAGGACAATGGACTTGGATAGTGAATGATGAAAATTGCCTGTACGCAGGTGCTGTGAAGCACCTGACTAAATGGGGAGGCAAATAACTATACAGAGCATGACATGACTAGCGAATGCAAGAGTCGTTCAGGATCACCTCCCTCACAAACGTCACAATACACCCCAGGAGTCATGCACATGTCAGACAAATCCTGGATGGAAAAGCTGATGAACACATACAATTTCAACTCCAAACACACACATTACTACAGGTACCTCAATGCAACGTGCAAAATCCAAAGCAATGCAAAGAAATTGGCACATCGCATCACACATCGTCAACCCTGCCAGTACCGCAGCCATGTACCCATATATGCCCCGCCCACTATGCTGACACGCTGGCCCTGGGAGCTAGGGAGGGCTGATAGGAAACCTTAGCAGGCCACATGCAGGAGAGCAATTCACTGCCACAAGACAGTGACTATGTCAGCTGCACATGTCACTGACAGACACCTTATGTGACATCTGCTGCAAGGGAACAGGGTGCATGTGATGTAAAAACAATGCATGATATGGGTGACACAGCATGCACAGACATTGTATAGACACATACCACATTTTAATACCCGGCACGCGTGGCGCACTGGGAATCCAATGTGTTGATTGGCTCTTTTCCGAGCCATACCACACGCTATTCCCATGTACGCCGTGCGTGCCGGGTACTCTGTTCCCGGCAAGGGGCATGGCTGCCCCTCAGCCAATGAGGAGGCTCAAAACAGGGCAATCCCCGCTCCGAGCCTCACCATGGCTGGAGGCTACCTTCGTCCCCTGCCGGGGACTCAGGTAAGACTTTTTTTTCCCTCCCTCCTCCAACCTCCCTACCCTCCCCACCCCACTTACCTTCTATCCTTTGGTCTCCGGCAGAGGAAGATGGGAGCCTCCAGGCGTGTTGAGACTCGGAGCAGGGCCATCCCTGCTCCGAGCCTCCACACGGCTGGAGGCTTCCATCGTACCCCGCTGGAGCCGTGGTACATTTTTCTTCTTTTTTTCCCTTCCCCCCTCCCAACCACACTAACCTTCTTTGTTCTTCTTTTCTTGGGAGGGAAAGCGCTGGAAACACTTATGTTCCCAGCGCGTCCGCTCCCGATGGCCGCCATGGAAATGGAAAACGGACTATGTTTTCCCTTTCCCGGCAGCCATTTGTTTCATTTTTTTTTTCTGTTTTGAAAAGCGGCAGCATTTCCAAACAAGAAAAAAATGCCATTAGTACCCCGGTCTAACGGGTCGGGGCACTAATGGCAATAAGACCCGAGGCGGCGGGCCAATACCGCCCACGGTAATGCCCCCGGGGCTTCTGTTACTACCCTGTGGGCATTACCTGGGGAGGTATTGGCCCGCCGCCTAGGGTCTTATTGCCACAATGAAGCCCCATATGCATGCACATGATGACCATTACCCTACTACTGTGTAAGGCCACCACCACATATTACACTGTGACTAATGGCTGTGCCTCCCCCCATGCAGGTGACTGATAAACAGTTTCTTCTGACACATACACATGGCACAAGAGATGCACGACTGTGTGACACTCATCTCTATTTAAAAACAAGACAATGACACAATCAGGAAGTTCCTCGCACTGATGAACTTCAACAATTTTAATGAAATTAGGTGCACAAACTATCCCCTTGCCCCTCCCACCTCCAACTCCCCAGCAAACAATCCCCCCTCCCACCACCCACCACTAACTCTCCAGCATGGCCACTCAGGGCAAAATGTGTCCCAATGCTATTTCCGGGGCCTCTTTCCCTCATGCCATTTCCTGGTGATCTGGGACCCAATAAGCGCTGAGACCTGTGCCTGGGTGTGCTCAGCTGGGACCCCTCAGTGGACATCGTGGAACTTGAGTGTATCGACCCAGGCCCCCAGATGTGCTGCAGTGTGACCTCAGTGCTCTGATATATGTCCTCTGCAAGAGCCGAGACCCTTTCAGTCATCTCCCTGACTCTCTGGTTATACACAGTCAGGGCGGCAGTACTGCAGATGCCTCTGCCCGGTTTCTTCCCATGGCTCACACAATCCTGCGGGTGGCCCCTTGCAGGAAATTGCGGATTGCCTGTTGGTGTTCTGAAATGGTGTGCACTATTGACTCCATCTCCCTTTGTCACCTCTCCATCTCATCCAGCCTCTAAAGGATGCTGTTGCTTGGTGATGTGTACTGAATGGGAGGGGGCTCTGCAGTGGCTCTCGGCTGTAGGCCGGTGAGCCACGGGATGGTGTGTCCACTTCCGGCTCAGGTTTCTGGCCACGCTGATGGCTGTGCGGTCTCACGGGGGTTTGTGGCCCTTTTGTAGGCTGTGACACTGGGCGTATGTCCCCAGGTGCTCATGGTGGCCTGTGGTGTTGCCGTTGGGCCTGCAGTGCCACCAGCAAGCTTGGCCTTGCTGGGTGGAGGTGTTTCACGGCGGTCCATGTGCATAGGCGTAGATTTTTTGCGCCTTTGTGGGGTGATGGCTGGCCTTAAGGGCCTAGAAGCGCCACATCCCCATGGGCCTGACCCCTCATCCTCCTCTGATGCCTGTGGTGATGCGTGATTCCCTGTAGGGGTCATAGGACATTTTGTCAGGTATGGTTCTTCCATATGTGTTGTCATGCAAGACACATTTGCTATGGTACCGAGTGGGATCCTACACATTTGGGTAGATGGGCATGGTTGGTCAAGGGACATTGCATGTGGGCACAGCATTGTGGGGATGGTTGCAGCAATGTGTGTGTGAGACACATGGCCAGGTGGCCTTTGGCCTGTGTGAGGGGAGGGCAGGGATTACATGCTGGGGCAGTTGATGTGTTGCATGCATGCTTGTGGTCCTTCATGCCCTCACATCCCCTCCCCAGATGACACACATCTTGTGGGTGTGGTAGCTCTGTCTATGGCACTGCCATGGCTCTATGGGGTGCTGCTGTGCAGCTAGCAGTGTTGCGCTGTTGTGTACAGTGATTGGCTACCTGCGCCGATTTCGGTGTTGGGTGACATGTACTTCCATGTGGCTTGTCTGCCATACCAACAGGTTAGTGTGACTGCTGAACGGTGTCGTGGTTACCCATGCCCCACAATCCGGCTAGCACAGGATACACCAGCAGAGGTGTGGTGTGCATGCCACTTGGATGATCACTTGTCACCCCTTCACACTGTTGTAACGCTCTGGGGTGTCTTTGGTGCCCTGCCCCATGGCTGCTGTGGAAGGTGGCTGATGTGGCACCCATCACTTCACACTGATTGGCCTGCCCATCTGCTGGGTCTGCTGACATGTGTTCCTGTCCAATGGGGCATCTTGTGCTAGGCTGACATTTGTGCATGGACTTGTGCTGGGGGGGTTGATCCACCTCAGTGCTAATACCGCTGCACGACCCGGCAGTAACGCTATTTCCGCTCAGCAGAAATTGCACCGGAATGCCGCCCAACTCGTGATGCAGCCACTAATGTTTTGATACTGATCTGTTGACCCGGGAAGGGAACACCTAAGGCCATTCTAAGGTCACAGGAAAGCCATTTCCAAACTTTTAGTTGCCCTGCAAACTTTACATGATAAAGATTGGAGAGAAGACTGTATAAACCTCCTACGCTGAAGAACTATGGGTGTGCACAGTGGCACAACCTACCCAGAAATATGAGGCACTTCACCTCTGTGTTTGAATGCAAGAAAATAAAATATCTTGGGTATCAGATTGCACCAAGTACTGAACAATCATATATACGACAAAATATCTCCAGAATCTGTTGTATTATTCATTCTCTTTTTATTTTAACATATCCTTGTGCCAACACTTTTTTCAAGCTCTGCAACCTTCTTCAGGGCTTTGAATTTGGTTATTCCATATGTGCCATAATTCCTTTAATGTGTGGATTCGGTTTCTCTTCTTATTTCATGAGGAGTTCTTCAAGTGTCCTCTTGGTAGCTGGTTCTGCACTATGGTTTGTTATTGTTAAGCATTGTCGGTTATTCTTTATATGTAGCTAGTTGTGTGTGGGCATTATCTTCCACATTATCTTCCATCAGGGTGTTCCCCTTAGGGTCGTAGTGCTAACCTATCCATCGGTACGAGCTACAAGATTGTGTGTTTGCTGAAAATTAGAATTAAAAATCACTGGATCTATCGCAACACATTTCAGTTTCAGTTTATTCCATCCCTGTTTAATATTTTGCCCCCACAATGTTATAGTTCCCTAATAAACCACTTTCAATTTAAGTTATACTGTGATGGCCTGGCCATTGATCTCCATCACCTGTAGGATAACAAAGAAAAAATGCATGCTGGAACTTGAAGTCTAGGTTCCTAGCCCCTTCTCTCAATCTCTTCAGAAACTGATTGAGAGAAGAAACATTAGTAGAGAGGCAGATATACACATCATCTAGAGAGCCCGCCCCTCACCTCTGTTATAAAAGTGTCAGGGCACGAGCAGGAAGATCGAGTTTCCCAGTAATCGCGGCCACCAACTGTAACTCGCTACCCCCCCCCCCCGAGAAGCCTCGAGTCACACACAGCATTCAGGAGAGCCATTAAAACACTGCTGTTTGTGTAGAACGTGATGCTAATCCCCCTGCTACCATGTATGTATCGTATGTGTATGATTGTAAATGTGGTGTTAATTACCCTACTAACATATATGTATCATATCTTATGTATATGACTGCAAACCCTTTAGGGCACTTGCTCCATGTAACCTATGCACTGCCTACTGTTCACGCAACTAAGACATCTTCTTGAAACAGGGCCTCGATGCCTCCAGGTTATAGGTGCTTTACAAATCCAAAAACTAAAAAAATTTCAAAATTAAAAATACTGGAAGAACAGCAAGAGAGTACTGTGTGTGACACCTAGTATCATCCCAATACCACATCGAAGGTATGAGAGAAGTTATGCACTCAGACAACCCTATCGAATGTATCTTCGAACTGAAATGGTAGACATGAGTCTGCATACACCATTGAACATAGAAGAACTATGAGTAAAGTTGGATTGAAGTGAAGTCACATGCTAGTTTCAGTTGCATGATTGTGGTCTTTTTTGAAGGGGAAAGGCATATGACCAAGCTGAAATGGCTGGCGGGAGGAATGGAAGCAGGACTTGCATAGCTGGAGATTAAGATTTTCAATTTGTAGCCATTTAGGCAAATTTACTTAAATTCATCCCCCCCAATAAGGCACCTATGGAAGACTTCAAATGGTGAGCGTTAGGAGTTACGGTTCTGGAGAATCGAATCTCTGACTTCTTCTACCAGCTGTGTGTCATCAGTTTACATTTAGAAGCTTATGTTCAAGGATCTAATGATATTGACTTGTAGCCTCAAGTATGCATTAAAAAGGTGGAAGGGAGAGTGATGTATCATGAGGAACTCCACAGCCTAGGTTGGTGCGGTGAGAAAAGAAAGGACCAAGCTTAATATAGACATAATATGAACCTATCATTTAGATATTGGTACATGTATCGGAAACCCACTATTGCGTCAATATGGCATATTTGTAACCAACACTCATTTATTAACTTTATTTAATTTCTCATTCTCTCTTTCAACATATTTGATCCATTCTTTATAAAAAAATAAGTAAGTCAACATACAAACATAACAAATGTATATGCCTGCTCCCATGTGACACAGAAATAGGATCACAGTGCATCCATATGTTAGCTGATCTTTTCGTTTAATTTCTTTTCCAGCATGTGGTGTCTGCATATGTTTGCATTACCAACAGATATCAATGCAATGTTGGCCCCATTGTTTGTTCATTGAACGTTAGTTTCACCTTGACATGTTTAAGGCATTTCTTAGTACTGTTGGATTTTCTTCTGGGTTTACTACTATGCAGTAGCATTAGATGCTTCCTAAAATTTGAACAGCATTGAGAAACTGCACTGAAGAGGGACTTGGGGAGGCACTAAAAACCCAAGGAGGCAATACAACAGGAATGCTAACAAGATCCAAACAACAAGGACACAACAATTACATTTGGTTATCAATTTGTCCAACATGTATATTAATCCAGACCTCACATCAGCACTCTATAAAGGCCTACCATGTAGTCCAACATGCACCTAAGGCTATTTTCAAACAAATCTAAACATATACATATTTTGCAGATGGCTGAGCTCCAAAAATATTTTGAAACTGTACCAAAGACAATTTCCAGACCGGAAATGTATTAGTTACCATCAGACTTAAATGTTAAATACACCGAAGAGACAGTAACTCTATTGAACCTGCAAGACATGAAGGAAGAATATACAAGTCAACAGTTTACTGAAGAACAAGAAATAAATCTCTCAGAGGAAACAACTTTAAAACCATGCTCTAGTTTAATTCCAATACTACTGATCGAAAATGTAATTGATCTCTTTCAAAAAGCGGTTTCTAAAGATCTAAGACAAAATGATCTATCCAATATTAAAAAATCAGAAGTATAACAAAATCTTACTAAAGGAGAAAAATGTGCACTCAAAGAGTTGAGAAACAATCCAGAAGTAATCACAAAAATAGCAAAGGAGGAAAAATAGTCATCATGAAAAGAGAGGATTATATACAAGAAGTAGAACACTATTTAAGTGACGCTAAATGCTACAAGAAACTGACAAAAAATCCACTTCTAGACTTAACTAATGAATGGCAAACCATGAGTATAACTTGGTGCGAAGAAGGCTTACTAATAGAAGATGAATACCATTATATGAACATACAATTCCCAATAATTGCAAACAAATATTTATTTTGTTCCGAAAATTCACAATTCACGAAATTCCCAACTTGCAGACCACTAATCAATGGAATTGGATCATTAACTGAAAGAATTTCACAATATATTAATTTACATTTCCAACCTCTAACCACAAACCTGTCCTCATTTATAAAAGACACAAAACATGTTATTCAGCAGTTTGAATTTATCTCTTGGGAAAACAACTACAGAATGGTGACATTATATTTAACATCTCTCTATTCAAGCATCCATCACTCAATGGGAATCCGGACAACAGAATATTTTCTCAAATCTAGATCAATTTCATATCAAACCCAAAACAAAATGCTTATATCAATGCTGGAATTCACACTTAACAATAACATCTTTTGCTTTAATGATTAGATCTACCAGCAGCAGCAAGGAACAGCCATGGGCTCCAACTTTGCCCATCTTATGCCAACCTCTTTATGGGGTTCTTTTAAATTAAACATACGTGGAAACAGACAGCGTTTACAGACAACAGGGATATTGATTACTAGGGACATGACATTGATGACATTCTCATGCTTTGGGAAGGAGATAAAGGGCCTCATTACTTGTTTGGTGGTCCGGAAACAAGGGTACTGGTAGCAACGTACCAGCACTCATTCCGGACTGCCAAACTGAGAGTTTGCTGGTAGGGGCCTGGCATTCCTGGCAGGTTAGTCCCCTACTAGCATTGTTTGTTTGTTTGTGTGTTTTTTTATTTAATATAGCGCAAAACCAAACCCGCAGGTAGCCGGGCACAACCATTACAAGGATACTTGAGAACTTAGTTACAGTGACACACACAAAATAGGCAGTAGGACAGTTCAACAACATTACAGTCTGAATATACTTATACAGTTAATGCCAGGTGTCGGAAGCATAAAGAAATAGGCAGTAGGACAGTTCAACAATGTTACAGTCTGAGTATACTTATACAGTTAATGCCAGGTGTCGGAAGCATAAAGACCTAAGTAAAAATCGAACACAGTTTTGTAGTCCCGGTAGGATCCAGTGAAGTTCCTAGATACTAGCATTGGTAGTCGGAGGTCCCTATGGGGGGACAGGTTAACAATGGGCACAGTGGGGAGGTGTCACTCAGGATGAGTGGTTCTAGTAAAAGAGGGTGATCACATTAGATGTCATTAGATTGTATCCATGAAAGAACCTTGCATCTGAAACTTAGGGAAAGTTGGTCCTTTCTGAGTTCTAAGGGGAGTTTGTTCCAGGTTTGGGCAGCTATGACTGGAAAGCTAGCACCACCAGCTGTACTCTTTTTGTATCTAGGCACCATCAAGGTATAAGCGTTAGTCATTCTTGTGGGGCGGTTTGAGATTCTCTTGTTGATTCTGTTTGCTAGAGAGGGAGGAGCTTTATTGTTGAGGCATTTGGACGTGAGCGAGAGAGTTTTGAGGGTGATCCTGTCTTTAATTTTTTGCCAGTGGATATTCCTTATTCCTTTTGGCGGTAGAGACATGGGCTCTGTTAGGAATGTGTAAGGCTACTCTAAGAGCGTTATTTTGGAGTGTTTTGGAGTTTGTTAAGGATATACTTGTTAGATCCCACATATAGGGCATTACAATAGTCCAATCTGGATATGATAAGTGCATTAGCTAGGGTAATACAGCTGGCCTCTGTTAGGAATGGTCTACATGCTCGGATCAGTTTACAAGTATAGGCTGTGGAGGAAGCTAGGGAGTTAATTTGTTTCTTAAAAGTGAGTGCTGAGTCCAGATAGACCCCCAAGAGTTTTGACTGCAGGCATCACTTTGATGACATTGTTGTCAATGTTAAACAAGGCATAGTTCGGGTCAAGTTTTTTAATCGCTGTCTCTGTGCCGAGGATCAGAATCTCTGTTTTGTCGTCATTCAGACAGAGGCCATGGGATGCCATCCATGCCTGAATGAGGAGATATATCTTGTTTACCAAAGCTGAGTCTTCCAAGAAGTTACCTGAAAGGGGGATGAGGATCTGAGTGTCATCTGCATAGTTAGTGTAGATGACACCCAGTCTATCCAACTTGTCAAACAAAGGTTTGGTAAAGATGTTGTACATAGTAGGAGACACACATGATCCCTGGGGGACACCGCAGGAGACTTGTATGGGATCAGCAGCTGCTAGGGGGGAGAAGACTCTCATAGTCCGGTTAGCAAGGAAGGATTGAACCCAGGTTATGGCATCGCTTGAAGAATGGGCAGCGGAACCGAAGTGATTGCATAAAACTGCATGATCTACCAGGTCAAAGGCTGCCGAAAGGTCAAGGAGGAGTAGCATAGCGAATTTTCCATTATCCTTCAACTCGTAAATTTGAGTCTTAAGATCAATCAGGGCTGTTTCAGTGCCGTGAAGGGGGCGGAAGCCGGAATGTCGTGAGCCTAGAAGGTTATTAGTTTCAAGGTAATACTGGATTTGCAGGTAGGCTACCCTGTCCATAATTTTGAGTAGGAATGGGACGGTAGTGATGGGTCTGTAATTTGTTGGGATGGAAGGGTCGAGAGTTTGTTTTTTTAGCAAAGGTAGGACCCAAGACTGTTTAAAGTTATTGGGCACTAGGTTAGTCTTAAAGGAGGCGTTGATCAGTTTAGAGATGGAGGGAGCTAGGTCTCTCGCTGCATCTTTTATAATTTGAGGAGGGCAATTATCTCCTTTACAATTAGAAGGCTTTAGGGAGTGTATAATTTTTTCTGTCTCTAGTATGGTTATTTGTTTGAAGCTAAACAAGGAGTGAGGAGTGTTATTGGACTGGTTTAGGGAGGGCTGTACCTTGGGAGTAGGCTCCGCTGGCAATAGCAAGGCAGCTTTTTTAATTGCAATTTTGGTTTGAAGAGAGCTAATTTTTCCTGCAAGTGCATTTTGTATATTAGTGCACCAGAGCTTATTTTTGGGAGTATTATCAGTTTGCGGTATGGGTGATTCCATTTCACGCAGGATGGAGAATAATTCCTTAGTGTCAGATTTGGCTTTAGCTATTCTGCTGTTGTAAGTGTTTTTTTTGTGCTAATAATTTCCTTTTTATATCGTTTGGCATGGGTGGCTAACTTGATTTTGTTCTCCTCAGTAGGCGAGTGCTGCCATATTGATTGCAGTTTTCTTTTTTTAGTTCTAAGGTCTTTCAGTTGAGGTGTGAACCAGTTATTCAGGTGGGAGAGTTGTTTGCCTTTACCAATTTTGGTGGGGGCGATCAGATCTAGTGCCTTGGTCATGGTGCTATTATAGGTTTCCACAAGTAAGGTCGGGTCTGTAATATTGTGTACATTGTTAAGGGTGGGGAGGAGGTGTGGAAGGATTTGTTCTACTGTGATGTCTTTTTTACTTCTAGTGGGGAGTGGCGGGGTCATAATTATAGGTTTAGGGTGGGTACGGTCAAGTGAGGCAGAGAATGAGATTAAATGGTGGTCTGTCCATATTTGAGGAGTTTTACTGGTGATACTGATGTTGCAGTTCAAGTCAGCAACCCAATCTAGAGTCCTGCCTTTAGAGTGTGTAGGGGTAGTGGCTTTTTGCGTTAATCCATAATCATACAGTAGTGCGGCGACAGATGTGGCATGTTTGTCATTACAGTCATTGAAACCAAGGTTGAAGTCTCCTAATAGTAGGATTTGTGCATGGTCTTTTGTATTGTTAGTCAGGATACTAGTTAGGTCGTCCTCGAAGGACCCTAGTGGTCCAAGTGGTCTGTAGATCACATAGATGGTGAGAGTACGGTTACATGAGAGTTGGAGTTTGGCAATGAGGAGTTCACAGGACTGAGATGGCGTAGTAGTAGCTAGTCTGATAGGCAGGTTGGGTTTTTGGATAATAGCTAAGCCACCTCCTTTGGTGTTAGGTCTGTCAACTCTTAGCAGATGGTCGCCGTCTGTTATTGCTAGCATAATAGCAGGGCCAGCAGCCTCATGGAGCCAGGTTTCAGTTATGCATAGCAGGTCTAGGTTCTCATTAGTTAGGGTGTCTGAAGTCTCAGTGGCGTGGGCTACCCTGGATCTAGCATTAACGAGGGACCCAGTTAGCAAAAGGGTGCTAGTTGGTATGGTAGTAGAGGGTTGCATCTTTTTACTTAAAGTAGCTACTTGAGATAGTAACTGCTTGGTAGGTGAGGTGCCTAGGGGCAGAGGAGCGGTCTTGGGGTGTTGTGAACGTTTGTTCGTTGGGTTAGTTAGGTTGGTATAGCCCCTAAATGTGTGGTAGGATGATGATTCATGTAGATGGGACAGTCTAGCCCTTAGTCTCATGTTTCTATCTTTAGGTGGGCAAGAGGCAACGGGTGCAAGTGCCATGATAGTAAGGAGGCTCAATGCAAAGTGTGATGCATGCTTTTGGGAAGTTTTCATTATGGTCGTGGGCAATGAGTAACTAAGTTTGTTGGTGCAAGTTAGGCTAGGACCTGGCCTTGCATGGACATGTGTAGTTTAGACAATGTGCTGGAAGTTGGGTGGACTAGGCACGTGCAATTATACTATAAGTTACAAAGGCCTAGACATATGCAGATTAGGCAAAGTACTGGACATAAGGCTGACTAGACAAATACAGATATGCTATGAACTGCAGAGGTAAGGTCAAATGCAGTCACAGATTAGGCTAAAAACATTGTGTAGGCGGGTAAGAACCAGTATGGCAACAGGGTCTGTCTAGGTTTGACAATCACAGATTAGGCTAAAAACACTGTGCAGGCAGGTAAGAACCAGTATGGCAACAGGGTCTGTCTAAGTTTGACAATCACAAATTAGGCTAAAAACACTGTGCAGGCAGGTAAGAACCAGTATGGCAACAGGGTCTGTTTAGGTTTGACAATCACAGATTAGGCTAGAAACACTGTGCAGGCAGGTAAGAACCAGTATGGCAACAGGGTCTGTCTAGGTTTGACAATCACAGATTAGGCTAAAAAACACTATGCAGGCAGCTAAGAACTAAGGCAACTGGCAGTAGTATTGTTTCCAGTGGCCACTTAAAATTGCTCTAATAAAGCGGGAGCAACAGCAATACATCTCAATCAAAGCATTACAGTAATATGCATGGCAGTAGTACAAGAGTGTAAGTATATGGTTAGCAAGAGAATAGTTGGCTAAGGGACAGTAGTGAAGTAGTCAATTATACGTTATGGCTAGCCCAAGTGAGCATTTTAACTCATTTAAAACTTGAACATATGATCTGGTTGACACACCATATAGGCTGAGGTGGGCCCGAAATTCAAAGGTGCATTACGCAGCTCAGCGCGGCTTGCCATCGTACGTGTAGGTATCATATTTGCTGAATATAAGTGTAGGCTGGGTGGGGATAAGCAGTATGAGGTGCGGCACCGGTAAGAATGCGTGCTGGTAAGAGTGTAATTATTTGTCCATATATGAAGTGCATACGTGATGCGATATGTGAGCCCAACAAGGTCAGACAACTGTGAAGCCAGGTGGCAGTGCACAAGTGCAAGAGTCCAACACACGGGCAGCAGAAAAAGTGTCTTTTAAACATTTCTTAGCAGCAATGTGAACAACAATCTGATGGAATAAACAGCACAACAATGGTTGCAATGAAGGTTTGACCAAAACACTGGTGAGCTGCTTACCCTAATATATGAGTATGCATGAACAAGATGTTACAAGTCGGTCCCAGGAGGAGCAGGGGTTCTGGCACTCTGCACTTTCCAGCTCCTGACGGGCTCACGACAGGAGGAAGCCTTAGGCAGTGTGCCATTGGTGGTGGGCCGGGTTAAGGGCCTGCCGGCTTGCTATTGGCCAGGAAATAGGGACTCCAGGCCATTCAGGATGCAGATCTGAGCCTGGTGTGTTTCCTCGAGTGGAAACTACTGACAAAGGTTGCGGGCGGCCATTTTTAAGTGGCTATAGTCCTCGTGGTAGTCAATGGCTGCAATTGCACTCCGGCTGTTTGGCTGAAATTGCAATTGGCTGTTTTCACTGAAGCACCAGCACTGTTAGTAACGGTGCTGGTGCTTCAGTGACCCCATTCCAGTGGGGGGCTGGGGATTTACGGTTCCGCCGCCTGCCATGATATCCCCGTAGCACGGGGGTGTCAGGCAGTGGAAACAGTGTTACGGGTTTGCAAGTAACCTGCCGCCTACTGGCGGGTTTTACCGGCATCCCTGTAATGAGAGCCAAAGTGTCCCTCCTTAAATATGCTAAATATCTGCCGACCAGCAATTACAATAACCAACTCACTATGAATGAAAGCACATAAAGGATCAACTTTTTGGATTTGGAACTCTATGTGGAGGATAACAATATCCAATCCACATTGTACACAAAACCAATGGCAGGCAATTGCATTTTACATGCAAATAGCAACCACCCCAAACAAGTTATAAGAAACATCCCATAGGGAGAACTGCTTACAATAAAAAATAAACTGTAGCAACAATGAACAATTTTTGACACATGCAGAGAAAACAATGGAGAATTTCAGGCAAAGAGGATACTGTGAAAACGCTCTAAATAAAGTAATGATAAAAGCCAATTTGAAGGAAAGAATAGATCTACTCGGTAGTAGAGCCAATGATTCAACAAAGGAATCAATACGGAAAATAAGACTAATTACAACTTATAGTTAGAATATACACAATATACGCAATATTTTGAGTAAACATTGGAATATTCTGAAACTACAAGATCTAAACAAATATCTAGAGGAGGAACCAGCATTAACATACTGAAAAGCACCAACTATTAAAAATGAAATCAGTCCAAACTATTTTAAACCAATACAAGAAGCCAAGGATCTACGGACAATGTGGACTCTTGAACCCATCATGGGTAAACAAAAGTGTGGCAGTTGTAAAATATGTCCACAAATGATGAATGTGAAAGATAATATTCAGCTACCAAATGGGCAAAAGGTGACAATGATGCAGTGTATTGACTGTAATACGAAATATGTTATCTACTGTATACAGTGTTTATGTAGTAAACTCTATATAGACAGCACAATGCTCCTTGAAATTATGAAAAATGGAACACCTTAGAGCCATCAAAAACAAAGACCCAACATAACCATTGGCAAATCACTTATAGATGGAACATCCTTCTGAAACAAAAGGAATCAAATTCTTCGGAATAGAAAAAGTGGACTTACCACCCGAGGTGGACATGAAGAACTGCTACTAAGAAGGAAAGAAGCCAGATGAATCTGCCTTATGGAAACATACACACCTGGTTTAAATCAGGACAATGAAATGTTAAACTATCTCTGAATGTGCATTATACAATGACCTACAAGATTCAGATGTCTTAGCATTGACAATTCAGTAATTTAGGCACAATCATAATTATCACATCACCAGTATTTACAGATGACATACCATTTAGTTCTGTGATACATCATTGCAGTTGTTTTCCTTTTAATTCCCCATTTCCATTGGACTCACTTATATATATTTTCATCTATATACTTACATCTATTTTTATTTTTGTTGTCTCATCCTTGCATACGAATCTAAATTATACTGAATAGATCCAGATGTATACAAAATATGTGCAAGAATGTTGTTAGGATACAAAAACCGTCACAGTTGGATGGGCGTGCTTTGATGAGGCGCGATAACTTCATTGAGCATAACAGCATTGATTGGCGTCTCAAAATCTCAAGGACGACTGAATCCTAGAGAACTACCAAAAAACAAAGTAATAAATGAAAAAATATTTTGGGACACTTTTCAAAATATATTGGAAATATATTATATATTGCAATGCATCCCTAGTACAAATTTTCTAAGAACCACTGTTTTTTTTGTGACAAAATCAATTTTTATTACTTTCAGACAACTCCAAAAATATAAGGAACATTTGAAAAACAGGCAGCACAATTAGTAGCAACATTAATTCAATTAAAAAAACAATAAGGGTGAGTCACAATTATATGAAGAAAACTATAAACTATCAAATAACAAGAGAAAAAGTGTTTTTAAAGATTAAGACTAAACTTTATTTATAACCATTGTTAATTTATGTTATTATTTGTCTCTCAGAAACCTTTAAATTGTGATTATAATGAAAACCTCCTGATGACCCACTGGAACCACAGTCAGTGGAGAAACTTGTGTATAGGGTTAAGAATATGAGGTCAGCAACCTTATCGAAACTATGATTTATGAGACATATCATTTGGAGCATATCGACAACAGAATGGCCCAAGATCCTGGTATTTATTTATTTATTTATTTATTTATGGTTTGCTTGTTAGGCGCTTATACAGAAAATAAAATATTGTTTCAAAGTGGCCACAGGGCGAGACAAGGTCACAAGGGAGTGAAATACATTACAAAACGCAATAATGAAAAAGTGCAGTGGGGGGAAAAAGTAGGGAGGAACTAACCTACTATGCCTTGTGAGTACCCATAACATGCAAATGCAGCATTTAATTTAAAAAGGTATATCTCCTTGACAACTCTCAGTGATTAATCAATTAAAAATCTGGCGGAAACTGTATGAATCTTTCAAATAACTAATTAATCTGTATTGTGTATTCTGCGCAGACCATATTCAATATAACAAATGTTTAGTGATTGTCATCTTGTTTACTAAATGAGACAACCCCATCATTGCCAACATCATTGCCTTATTGTGGACAGCAGTTGTCATCTTTCAATTATTATTAATTGGGACTTTTTAAGGGTGCTGCTTCTATGTCTTGTCATACCTCTTTTTTGTTGGCAGGAAGAAAAAATAAGAAAAAGGAGTTATTCTCTTTTTATTACCAAAAGCTAAGAAAAAGCGAGGTAATCATGTGTTATTAGGTTATTAATGTCAACTGCAGCTACTATCTGAGGGCAAGGAAGCTTCCCCACAGCAAACCACGCTGCCGGCCCACACACCATCCAACATTAAAGTGGCCTCATTGGCCTGACGGTATAACTTGACCAGCAAACAACACTGTTTTCAGTTTTGGCACTTTGGCAGCTATCTCTGCCAGCTAATGGAGGGCAATTAGCAATGGATCTAGCCTACATTTCAGTTCACGGGTTACCATTGCCCCTGCTTTTCCATGCCTCTTGCCCCTTTCTACCACTGTGATCGTTACACCAAGACCAAACAATCAACCACCATCAGGCCTTCTGCAGAGGAGCTCATGCCAGGCTGCCACCATCTGCTTCTACAAGCCTGGGGTAGAACTCAGTGCATGCTGCTCCCTTCCTCTCTCTCTGCCACAGCTACTCGGCACATGCTGTCTGGCAGCAGTTTCTCCCTGTACTCGGGGGTGCAACCAAGGGGTATCCAAGGCAAGCCATGGCCACCCTAATAAAAATGCTGGCCCCCGACCGGCCCGATCAGTTATATGTTTGTTTTGGTGTGCCACTCCCAGATTTCCAGTGACCTCACCAGGTCACCCCTATGAAAGTTGTCTGGGGGTGCCACTCTGTGTACTCTCTTCTCTCCCTTTTATCTGGTTCTTCTCATGGACCGGTGTGTTTCCCAAAACGATGCCTGAACCTAAGCCGCGGTCGCACAGGGAGAGCTCCGCCTTCGAGCGGATCGATTTACATGTCTCCTGAAGCCCATTGCGCGGGCTTTTTGCTATGTGCGCGCAGTGTTCGGGTCGGGAAGATTTTCTGAGTTACAGTGCCCGCCCACACGTGTCACAGTAAGCCTGCTCGGCTGCAGACTTTGTCTGCTTGTCAGAACGTGAGATATTTCTCTGGCTTGCTGTTTTTAAGCAGTTTGGTTTGTTTACTCTGCAGCATCTGCTCAGCGCTTTTGATGAGGCGTTCTCCTCACACACAGGGAGGCTTCATACAAATTCGCCTGCTCAGGGTTGTGCTTCCTCTCTGCATTAACAAGTGCTGCATTTAGTCACCATTCCTACTGTGTTAACCAGTGCCTGCTAGGCTACGTTATTTACTTCTGTCTCAAGGTGTGCATTTATTTATTTTTTCCACATTACATATTAAGTTTGCTATGGCTGGTAAAGAGTATGAGGGCCCCTCTTTTGCAGACGCCAGTACCCAAGTGAGGCCTTCCAAAAAAAAGGAGAGGTTGGGGAAGGATGCACTTCATAGGCCATTAGGCGAATGTTCCGTCCAAGTCCAGCCATCAGTGGCTCAAGTTATTCAAACGTCATTGGACACAGCCCTTTTAGACTTCAATTGTACATTGGCCGCAGCCTTTAATAGGCTTATAGATTAAATCTCTGATTTTCACTCTTCACCAGAGGTGGGTTCGACTATGCCTAAACATGTTCCCCCGAAAATGTACAAGTAAGTCCAAGCATTTACAAGGACAACTCAGTCCAACTACTGCCCCTAGTCAGACCACCCCCCCAGAGAGGGGTCAGAAGCACAAGTTAGATGGGTCCCAGCAATACCAGTCAGTTCCCGTTGGGCCAGACATTTCTCAAAGGCCTGTTAGTGCCCCTGCAATTACCATTACCACTACTGACAGTTCAGAAGATTCAAGCTCACCACCCAAGAGGCGTAAGAGGAAGGTGGACCCTGTGGATCCGTCCCAGGGGCCTATGCTTGGTGATAGTAAGGTTCCTTTCTTTGACCCAACGCTTATTCAGCCCCTAGATCCGCAGAGTGGCATGCCTCGGATGCAGTATCATCCTTTTTAACCTACTGGGTTAGACGTCCCTTGCCAAAGGAGGATAGAAACAAGTTGCGGTCAGAGTGCCCTAGGCCTGTGCTCTCAGATAAGGTGGCCCTTACTCCTGATATTGACCAGTCTATGGTCTCCTTTTTGTCCCAAAAAGGGAAAGATCCAAGGAAGAGGGTAGACAAGGCCTGGAGGAGTTGCCAGGACCAGTTGTTGGATGTATTTGGTCTGGTGATCCAGATTTTTGAGTTGGCAGAGGAAGCAGCTTTTTCAAATGCCGCGATTGATGTGCAGGCCCTGAGGGACTGGATTCAAAGGACGGTTTGCCTGCTCGGCAATGCCAGCGCAGCCATCTCTAGAGAGCATCACAAGTCCCTCCTTATGCAGCTTGACTCTAAGTTGGCAGACATAGCAGAGGGGGAAGCGATGCCTAAGGCCCAAGGAAAGCTATTTGGTGACAGGTTCATTAAAGATCTTTCGGCCTACGTTCATACGTTCACCACTTTAGATAAAGCGCAGGTCAACATAAAAAAGGTCTTTGCCTCTAAGGTTTTTGTCAGGGCCGGAAGCGGTAGAGCCCGCTCCTCTGGCTGTTTCTCCCAGGGCTTTACCTGTCCTCAGCAGTATGCGTCAAGAGATGCGCACAATTCTTCCTCTGCTCGAGGAGCGCAAGCTGAATTTTACCTCCGGAGGGGCTTCCATTGGAGAGGACGTACCGACAGTGGTGCTGGTAGATCAAGATCAGGCCCAGGTAATAGCACATGTGTTCAACGTTTCTTCCCGCAAAGGTTTGAGAGGCAGGCTGGCCAGGTTTCTGCCTCAATGGGAATCTCTCACCTCAGATCCCTGGGTGTTACAGACGGTGGAGGGGTTTCAGATAGAATTTTTCTTCCCCCCCCCCCCCCTTGTCAACTAGCCTTGCCATCTCTCATAGTGTTCGACAAGGACAAACAGCAGTTAATAAATGCAGAGGTTGGGGACCTCATTTTCAAGAGGGCAGTGGTCCCAGTGTCTTTTTCAGCCTCCCAGTTCTTGAACATGATTTTTCTAGTACCCAAACCAGAGGAGGGTTTTCATCTAGTCATAAACCTGTGAGCCCTAAACTCTTTCTTAGTGTATCACCACTTAAAAATTGAAGAAATTCACCTTCTCAGGGAGACCCTACTCCCGGCGGATTGGATGGTCAAGATAGACCTCCAGGATGCGCACCTGGTGGTCCCCGTCTTTCCCCCCATCAGGAGTTCCTTCAGTTCCACTGGAGGTATCGCACTTGGCAGTTTGGCCTCTCATCAGCCCCCTGGTGCTTCACCAAGTTGATGAAACCAGTGATGGCTCATCTCAGATCCAAGGGAATTTGGATTATAATTTACTTAGACAACATGCTTTTGCTAGCTCAGAGTTCTCATATTCTATTCTTCAGGCTCATCTGGGGATAACAGTTAATTTACTGCAAGCATTGGGCTTTCTCATAAATGTAAAGAAATCCATACTCCAGCATACGCAATCTATCCAATTTCTGGGCTTCAATATAGATTCAAAGTTTTGCATCCTTCTTTCGGATTGCATGCTCTCCAAAATAAGGAAGGAGATCCATATCGTCCTCAGGAAAGGGAGCGTCTCCCTCAGACAACTGGCCAGGGTTGTGGGGATGTTGTCAGCTTCCATCCAAGCTATCTTTCTGGCCCCCCTCCATTACAGAGCGTTACAGTGACTCATGGCCAAACACCTTCGAAAGAGTCTGTCGCACTCGCAGTTAGTGGTTCTGTCTCCCGAACCCAGGTCAGAGCTCCTTTCTCCATGTGTTTTTACTGAACTTGGGGACATACTTCAATGGTTCTTGTAAACTGCAGCTTCTGCCATTTTTTAGTAGCCTCGTTTGGATTTAGGCGGCCATCCATGTCTTTCCAGGATCTAAAACCAGGAATGGGAAGCTTACTTAAAAGGGTTGCATCAGAAGCGATTTGCAAGATTGCAACTGGGGAAATTTGACTGAGAAAGGATGGCAGTGATTGGAGCCTGACTCCTGAAAACATCACTACATAAACACTCAGAACTTTAGGGCCCAGCTTGAATATCAAAGTTAGACCCATGTCTGTCATCTCGCCCTCATCTGGACTAATTTCACACTGCCAGCAAGCTCAAAGACTCCCACAGACGCTAATGTTATTACCCTCCTAGCAAAACACTCCCGCCAAAAGTAATCACCTTGCAGACTTCAAAGGCATGACCCTCCAAAGCATTTGACTTCACCCTCCTTGGAGACTCAAAAGGTTGAGGGGTATGAAAGACCACTGTTGGTTTAAGGCCGGCCAGGCACACACCTTTTATTCTGGCCCAGCTGCTTCCCATGAAAGAGGTTTTGAGTTCCCATCACCTGCCGCCCCGCCCCCACCTCATCCAGCTGCCTGGTTTTCAGACCTGCAGAAATGAAGTCAGTGTCAAAAACTTCCTTTCAATAAGAAAAGGAAAAAAATGGTAGAAAATCATGAATGGAAGGAATAAATAAAAACACGAGCGGGGTAGAAATAGCAAAAGTGGAGCATATGAAAACAAACGCCTGCATGAAAATGAAAGAGAAATGGGACTGCTTTGAAGGTTTAATTTGTGCTACCTCGCCTATGAATGGTCTCCTTTGTCGCCCTCACCGCTTCCTTATTCCTTTGCCCGCGTTTTTTTGTGGTGGTCTAGATGGAAATATTCCTCCACGCCGCGGTGCCCGTGCAGCCGGCTGGTCTTCACAGCCTCGGCCGCCCTCCCCTGCGCGCAGGTTTCTCTGCCAAGGCCGGGGCCCTTTGAAGCCGAGCAGCTGTAGGTGCCTGAATGAAGGCATTGAGCTCATTTTATGACCCCTCCCCTGAGAAACCGGTGGCTTTTTTTTTTCAATGCTCTTCATTCATTTATCGGGTCTGCGGTTCATTTTTTTTTTTTTTAGCCTCCACTTTGTAAAATGGCCCCGATTCTTGCCACAAACTGCACCTCCTTGGTCAAGTGAAAATGAAATGAATTTAATTAAGGTGTGTGTTGGTAAAGCGCGCGATGAGGCCCGGGTCAACGGTTGGCACGCTTGACTCTGGATTAGTGGTTAAGGCCGCTGACTAGGCCCCGCTGCTCAGTGCATTTTCAGGGCGAGATGGTTTACAGCTTTACAGTGATTCTGAGAGAATAGCGATTTTACAAGGAATATGAAAACAAATTGGCGAGATGGTGGTAGGTGTTATGAAAATGGCTTTCTTTTGTATATTTGTCAGAATGCAAGAAGGGAAAAGGAGGTCAACAAACTATTGATTCGTAAAATCCCATCTTTCTTTCGGTTTAGTCCATTGGCTGCCATGTTAGGATCAGTTAATCTTCTTTCCCCGTCCCGACCAACAAATGACCAACAACAACATCCAAAAAAAGAGTCTACTGTCATCCGATCACCTGTCTGTGGCCACCTTGCTATCTGCGTCAATAAGGGGCCCTTCAACCAGGTGTGGAATGGGAACCACAAGAGGCCCTGGAAATAATGTTCAAAGTAGCCCAATATTTGTTAATTTTTTTTAAAAAAATGTAATACAGTTTATTACAAACTTTTAAAAATATTTTTTCCACAATTAACAAAGCAATCCGATATATGTGCGTTACACCCGGGCCTTATAATCTCATTTAACTCATTAAGCCCATTTACCATCTTGCCATCTATCAGTTTTTCTTAATCCATTAGTCTCATATTTAGTTGAACTAGATATACAGGCCGATTCATGGAATTAATGTGTGCTGAAAATTCCCACGCAAGCGTGCATAACCGTGCGAATCGCAGTGCAAGTGCGAAAATCGCAGCAAAACCCGCACACATCGATTCATGGAAGTCCGTGCGCGAGTAAAATGTGGGATGTGCGCTGAAAATCTGCGTGGCGCACGCCGGCGCACAGGTCATCTAATGGCGTGCGCTACGGCCACAGCGAAAGCGCACATAGCGCGGCGCACATAACAAAAGTAGGCGTAACACGGGGCGTGACACGCGGAATGGGGAACAACGCGTGAAAATGTGGGCGTCACGGGGGAAGTACAGGAGGCAAGTGCGCGGAACGCCCACACGTTCGCCTACAACATGTATTCATGGAATCGAATAGGGCAAACCAGGGCATCGGCGAAGACGCGCACAGGCCTAAACATGTACGGCACACAAAGGCAGGCGGTAGCATCCCTGCGCATGAAAAAAATGTGCGCCAAAATGTATGCTAACAAAAAGCACGTATATACAGCTCTGATGATTGTCCCATACTGTGGCCCTCTAGGACAAATGACGTGCAAAGGGGTACGCGACAAACACGAACACCCGCTGTGTCAAAAATAGCGTGTGCGTGAATTTCGGGGGTGCGCGGGAAGTTTCACACGCGATTGGCCTTGGGCGAGCGGGGTGCGTGTAAATCTGGGGTTGTGGGAAGTTTCACACGCGATAGGCCCTTTGCGAGTGGGGTGCGTGTATTCCTGGGGTTCGCGTAAAGTTTCACACGCGATTGGCCTGGGTACGTGTAAATCTGGGGTGCGCGGGAAGTTTCACACGCGATTGGCCTTGGGCGAGTGGGGTACGTGTATATCTGGGGTGCAGGGGAGTCCTACACGTGAATTGGCAGTGTGGGTCCTCCCAGGTGTTCCCTCTACACCCTCCACGGCCCCTGCAGGCAGCCCACACCACAGGGAACTACCCTGCACCCCTAGTCATGTCCCGCAGGCAGCCCATCCACCATGGGCATGCCCCCCAGCCAAGCCACATGTCACCTTGCACTACTGATCACCAACGCATGACCCCCTCCAAACCCACCCCCCAGCAGTGCAGTGCACCTGCCAGCAGGCCCCCACTCATGTCCCACTCATGTCCCCTTGCACCCCCACCCCCCAGCAGTGCAGGGCACCTGCCAGCAGGCCCCCACTCATGTCCCATTGCATCCGCACCCCCCAGCAGTGCAGGGCACCTGCCAACAGGCCCCCACTCATGCCCCACTCATGTCCCCTTGCACCCCCACCCCCCAGCAGTGCAGGGCACCTGCCAGCAGGCCCCCACTCATGTCCCCTTGCACCCCCACCCTCCAGCAGTGCAGGGCACCTGCCAACAGGCCCCCACTCATGTCCCCTTGCACCCCCACCCCCCAGCAGTACAGGGCACCTGCCAACAGGCCCCCACTCATGTCCCCTTGCACACCCACCCCCCCAGCAGTGCAGGGCACCTGCCAGCAGGCCCCCACTCATGTCCCCTTGCACCCCCACCCCCCAGCACTGAGGGGCACCTGCCAGCAGGCCCCCACTCATGTCCCCTTGCACACCCACCCCCCAGCAGTGCAGGGCACCTGCCAGCAGGCCTCCACTCATGTCCCATTGCACCCCCACCCCCAGAAGTGCAGGGCACCTGCCAACAGGCCCCCACTCATGTCCCCTTGCACCCCCACCCCCCAGCAGTGCAGGGCACCTGCCAGCAGGCCCCCCACTCATGTCCCCTTGCACACCCACCCCCCAGCACTGATGGGCACCTGCCAACAGGCCCCCACTCATGTCCCCTTGCACCCCCACCCCCCAGCAGTGCAGGGCACGTGCCAGCAGGCCCGCACTCATGTCCCACTCATGTCCCCTTGCACACCCACCCCCCAGCACTGGGGGGCACCTGCCAACAGGCCCCCACTCATGTCCCCTTGCACTCCCACCCCCCAGCAGTGCAGGGCACCTGTCAGCAGGCCCCCACTCATGTCCCCTTGCACCCCCACCCCCCAGCAGTGCAGGGCACCTGCCAACAGGCCCCCACTCATGTCCCGCTCATGTCCCCTTGCACCCCCACCCCCCAGCAGTGCAGGGCACCTGCCAGCAGACCCCCACTCATGTCCCACCCATGTCCCCTTGCACCCCCACCTCCCAGCACTGAGGGGCACCTGCCAGCAGGCCCCCACTCATGTCCCCTTGCACCCCCACCCCCCAGCAGTGCGGGGCACCTGCCAGCTGGCCCCCATTCATGTCCCCTTGCACCCCCATCCCCCAGCAGTGCAGGGCACCTGCCAAAAGGCCCCCACTCATGTCCCCTTGCACCCCCACCCCCCAGCAGTGCAGGGCACCTGCCAGCAGGCCCCCACTCATGTCCCCATGCACCCCCACCCCCCAGCAGTGCAGGGCACCTGCCAACAGGCCCCCACTCATGTCCCCTTGCACACCCACCCCCCTTGCACCCCCACCCCCCAGCACTGAGGGGCACCTGCCAGCAGGCCCCCACTCATGTCCCCTTGTACACCCACCCCCCAGCAGTGCAGGGCACCTGCCAGCTGTCCCCCACTCATGTCCCTTTGCACCCCCACCCCCCAGCAGTGCAGGGCACCTGCCAGCAGGCCCCCACTCATGTCCCACTCATGTCCCCTTGCACCCCTACCCCCCAGCAGTGCAGGGCACCTGCCAGCAGGCCCCCACTCATGTCCCACTCATGCCCCTTGCACCCCCACCCCCCAGCAGTGCAGGGCACCTGCCAGTAGGCCCCCACTCATGTCCCCTTGCACCCCCACCCCCCAGCAGTGCAGGGCACCTACCAGCAGGCCCCCACTCATGTCCCATTGCGCCCCCACCCCCCAGCAGTGAAATGGCGATCTCATGAAACAAACCAAAAGTCAACTATGTACATCAACAGATGTCCGCCACACGAAGGCAGGCGGTAGCGTCCCTGCGCTAACAAAAAGCCTGTATATACAGCTCTGATGAATGTCCCATACTGTGGCCCTCTAGGACAAATGACGTGCAAAGGGGTACGCGACAAACACGGACACCCGCTGTGTCAAAAATAGCGTGTATTGCGGGGGTGCGCGGGAAGTTTCACATGTGATTGTGCCTGGGCGAGCGGTTACGTGTACTTCAGGGGCTCGGGGGAAGTTTTACACACGATTGTGCCTGGGTGAGCGGGGTATGTGTACTTCAGGGGCTCGTGGGAAGTTTTTCATGCGATTTGACCTGGGCGAGCGGGGTACGTGTATTACTGGGGTGGGCGGGGAAGTACAAGAGGCAAATGCGCGGAACGCCCACACGCATGCGCCAAATAAAACGCGCTAATCCAGAAACACGTACGCCAGCAGGAAGCAGGCGTATGTGAACCCGCGCAGCATAAAAGTGCGCGCAAACAACAAGCAAGCTCAGACGCCAGGATGAACATACCGTTCCTAGCAGCAGTGCTTGTGGGATACCGCAGGAGGAGGAGGAGGATAGTCAGGCCCAGAATTTTCACACCCAGAACCAGCCTTTTTGGCATGCCTGATGACCAGATGTATGGGAGGTACATGTTTTCACCTCACATAATACTCGACCTGGTCAGTGAGTGGGAGGATGACCTCACATCACCCACCCTCTGCTCCCAAGCACTCAGCCCCCTGGAGAAGGTCCTTAATGTACTGCACTTTTTGGCCACCGGATCATTCCAGCGGACAAGTGCCATAGTGGGGGGGGGTGTCACAGGCCACGCAGTCACGCTGCCTACACCAGGTCTTGGCCATCATGACTGCACGCCCATCAGTCCGCAGGCACATATACCTGCCCAGAACACCTGCAGAAAGGCAGGCTGCCGTCCAGGATTTCTACGGGGTGACACAATTCCCCAAAGTCCTAGGTGCCATTGATTGCACCCATGTGGCTCTACGTCCCCCCAGGGCATCAGAGCACATCTATAGAAACCGCAAGCACTGGCATTCCATCAACGTCCAGGTAGCATGTGATGCCAAGGGAATCATCACCTCAGTATATGCCAACTATCCAGGGTCCACCCACGACAGTTTCATTTACAGAATGTCAACCCTAAACCGGGACATAGAAGATGGGCGGCATGGTGATACATGGCTGCTCGGTGAGTATAAATGCCACAGCACATGCATGCATGCCAGATACTGAGTAATGTCACAACCCTACTAATCATACCCATCACCACCTCCCTAGGGGACAGTGCCTACCCTCTGAGCACCCGCATGATGACGCCAATTCGGAACCCCACCATGCCACCCGAGGTAAGATACAACACAACCCATATTGCAACCCGGGGCATAGTGGAGCGCACATTCGGAGTGCTCAAGTCACGCTTTCGCTCCCTTGACCGTTCTGGCGGGAAGCTGTTATACGCTCCCCCAGTAGTGTGCAGGATCATAGTGGCAGCATATGTCCTGCACAACGTTGCAACACGACGGGGCCTGCCGGTGGACATGGTGGTGCCCCCACATCCCCAACCACATGCACGCCCGCTGCGCATGGGAGGGGAAAGGGCATGGGGTGAGGCAGCCCGAACGCAGCTGGTGGCTAATTACTTCACTTAGAATCACGCCCCTGTGGAGTGCACACAGCCCTGCCACATACCAGCTGACAATCGATGATGACACAAGGGACAGTGAACTGTCACAACCATACCAGCTGGAGATTGGTCACCTGGAAGTGTCACAATGTGTGCATACCTACCTACAGAAACACCACCAATGCTGTGTCATCAAAAGACACATATGCTGCTAAATGCATTACCCCCTTGCAAAATACAACATGAGAACAGTGCCATGTCACCCAACACACCATGGCATGTCATGCTATGTGAGAGCAAACAAAGCAATCCCGAAAACCTGACACAAGTGTCACAAAGTACAGTGTCCCTAATGGAAACTGGCCACAAACAATATGCTCCCAGTAATGTTGAACTAACAACACACATGGCCAAATACTTACCAACAATACAATGCAGCTACACAAGCTCAAACATAACTAAAACATGACAGTACTAAGTTAAAGTAGTCGTAGTCTTACAACATGAATATGCCACCACATCGCCCCCTTCCAACTGTAGTCTTGCAGGCTTCAAAACTTGTCTGTGTACTGCATACAACATGAACTCCATCTCCAAAGTAGACGGCCTTGTGAAGACATGAGGAATGAACCTGCAAATTCAGAGGGAGACATGGAAGCAGAAGCATACATAATTTCAACATGCAGCGTACAATACAACTACAATATACACAAGGAATGTCTACACAGTATTGACTACAGACTGCCCACACAGCTCATGGGAGCCCAACATCACTGTGTACATCACTGTCACTTGGTCACACCCTTTGCAAGCCCATGGAAACGGTAAGCAGGAGGGGTGTGTGTCTCACAAACCCAAGCATCGAACCCAAACTCAGGACAAGCCTGCATGTGCCCAGCCGGAATACAGTGGATGCCCACGGGAGCCACACAAGGCAACACACTGTCAAAAAATATTCAAAAATCAAAAAGCAAAAAAGCAAAAACCAAAAATGGCCATGTGGGGGCCAGGGGGGGGGGAGGCCACCCAGGAGGTCCGAGGACAGGGTGCGCACCAACAGCCGCCTGTGTGGATGTTGGGGAAAATAAAACACCTCCATGGGCTCATGGCCTGCACGGCTATGCCAATGTGGGAGAACTGCTGCTGTCGCTCTGAACACCCTCTGCTGCTGCCACAGGAAGTGGTGGTGCTATGGGAGGCAGCCCACGGAAAGCCCTGATATGGTCCTCCATGGCAGCAAGCATGTGGGTGTGGAAGATCTCGTTCTGGAGGATTATAGTGCGGAGACCCCCATGCAGCACCTGACGTGATGCCCGGATCTCCTCCCGAGTTGCCTGCATCTCATCTGAGAGCGAACGTGTGAGCCGCTCCAGCTGCTGTTCTGTCCTCAAGTTAATGGAAGTCTCAAGGTCAACAAGAGTCTCCCTGAGGTGATGGAGTTCTACCTTTAGGGCTTCCCTGTGGCCCTGGGACTCTATTGAAATCGATTGGCGTAGAGTCTCCAGTGCCACCCGTCTGTCCCTGTTGGACGCCAACATGTCCTCCCTGTGTGATTGGAAAATGGAGTCTGTTGCCTGCTGTAGTAGCTCCATCTGCCTTTCAGGGGGGACAATGGAAGTGGCCACCCTCTCCATTGCTTGAGCCATCATCTCAACTGATGCTGCCTGTTGGGTTGCCATACCGTAAATGGATTGTTCCCATGCGGTATTGCCTGGTGGCGTACGGCCACCGCGTCGGCGGGCACCACACCTGTTTGGGGCAAGGCGATCTGCGCCTTGCTGTGCCGGCACTGCCTGAGGCTGCAGGACTGCATTCCCCCTCTGATCTGCTGGCCCAGGAACAGGATCAGATGTTGTGGAGTGTGACCCTGCACCCGTAACCGCCAAAGGCTGACTAACCAACACTGACATCCCCATAGAGGGTTCTACCCCTGGTGCAGGTGGGTTGGACAGAACAGAACCCCTTCCAGAAACACTTACCTGCGTCGCCACATAGGTCTCATCATCCGAATCAACACCTGAATAGAGGTCTAGAGAGGTGCACCCAGAGACACCCCTTGACAGTATCGTCTGCAGCAAGAGTGGGCTCTCACCCACCACCACACCACGTCCCCCACTGGTGGCCGGTTGTGCCTCAGGTTCCTCCTGGGTCTGCACCATCTCCTCCACCTCATCAGCATCAAGTGCGTCATCCCCTGCAAAAACATGAAAGACAAAAAATGGAAACAGGCATTAGCACCATAGCACACAAATAGGCCCGACAAGCTACAGAACCAGTACATGATTTACACATGTCCCAGATGACTATAACCCTCCCATGCATGCCCTGCCACAGAGTTGGAAGGGGAGGCAAAAGTCTGCCACTGATGACACCAAGATGGAAGAGCAACACATTTGCTGCATGCTGGGTAGCTCTGCCATCACACATTGGCCTGTGAGTGGCATGTCCTATACACATAAATGACACATGCCATCACACAGATGGCATGTACCATAGCCATAGTACATTCCACAAGTACATCCATATGTCAGTGAATGATTACTGTCACCCATCCATGTGAGATGGACATGAAGAGATGAAAAATGCCACATAGTGTGAAAAGATAGGCCATGTGCCACACACTGCAACACATCCAGTGTACAAAAATACAGTGATTGCAGGGCCATGTACACATCAATGGTTGTGCACTTCAACATGACAGGAAACAACTAGCATGTTCCACATTCAAACAGGCCCAAAAACATCATGTGATCAGGACAATACTCATTCAGCCTGAATGGTCAAATCTTTCAACTACCAAGGTGACACATGTGGGCCTATGTGGGGTTCTTCACTGACAGAAGCATGTCACATATGTCACAATAGGGCTGAGGAATGTGTTGCAAAAGTGGGAGAATTGAAACAATCAGCCTGAAAGAACACTGAAAAATACAAACAATGTTGTTGCATGATGCCACCTCAAGGGCAACTGCCGTAATGTTGCGCTAAATTACTACTGTGGACAGAAGGGATAGTGTCACACCCAAATTCAAGGCCGCAGAATGTTTTGGTGAAGCACATGGGTGACCCATACTACTCAGTCACACACACCCTCACCTGCCACTCAATCAGAACCCGTCACCCAAACAACATACACATGCATTACACACACAGGCATGGGCACTCACCGGACAATGTGTCATAATCGGGTAGTTCTCCCACACCTCGGATCTGTTCCTCTGTGACGAAGGTCCCAGCAACAGACTCATGTTCAGTGAGTTCTTTGTCCTCTTGTGGAGACCCACCGCCAGTCACCAGAGTAGTGGCATGACTTGAGGCCAGCTTGTCCATTGCTCTGCGTTTCAGGTCGTTCCACCGCTTGTAGCAATCATCAGCTGAGCGCCTCACAAATCCAAGGGCACTTATGTCGTTGGCGATGGTCTGCCAGTGTGCCTTACGTTGACCAGGTGTGGTCTTGGACCCTGCAGTCACCACCATTTCGTGGCTATGTTGCAACACATAGCTCACAAGTGCATTAAGCTCTGCGTCATTAAAGCAAGGCTTCCTTGACATGCCGGAGTGTGTAGCCATGCCTGGGGTCTCAGCCTGTCGTGCCAGAGCACCCTTCTTCCTCTTTTTAGAAGGTGGAGTGGAGCCAGAGTGGCTAACGCCGCTCTGGTCAGTAGGGGCAGAATCACCGGTGGACTGGGTTGTTGGAGTGTGCGAATGCACATTGACCATAGGACTTGGTGCAGGCATTGTCTGAAGTGTGATGTTGGCAGGGGGAACATCAGTATGATGGACCAGGACCAACACTGTCCTGGCTGGGAGAGTCAGAGCTGGGGCGGATGGAGCTGCAGCTGCCCCTGCAGCCTCACCACCCTGCATACTTGGGGCAGCAGATGAAATAGCTGCCCCAGATCCACGTGCCTTGGTGACAACTTGCACCGCCACACAGGGCCTAGACTTGCTGACCTGGAAGTCACCCCGGGAGTCATCCTGTGCCAGGTCAGGTGCCACAATGGGCTGGTCCAACAGGGGCTGAGCTGGGATGGTCTCAGCCACGTTTCCCTCAACCATGGGGGGGGGCATGGGTGTCCCTGATTGGTCCTCCACACATGGGGGTCTACGGGCACTCTGCAAATCCTGGCCACGTCCCCTACCGCACCCACCACGTCCACCTTTTGAAGGTCGGCCACCTTTGCCTCCCTTACCGCTTGGTCGCCTCCCAACCATGGCACTGATGTTGTTGTCCGTATGGGAGGAGCAGTAAACTATTGTCCTGGGCAATTGGGGGTCAAAGGGGTAGGGTAATAGATGGAATTCATACCCTAGTGCTCTAACAAGGCTGTCTGTGACCCCTGGGGGAAGATGACAGGTCACGCAACGCACAGGCAGCCCAAAAACAAAAATAAACGTGCACGCAACCGGAGGGGCGTGGCCAGGAAGCCATGTGAAAAGACGTGTCCATATGGGGGCTCCTGCAGATCCGCACATTATCCGACTGAAAACCGTGCAAGGACTGTTGCAATTCGGCTGTGACAAAGAGGATCGCGTACACGAAGCTCGGGTGCACGTGTGGATACATTTTGACACGGGCCCGTACCGTGAAAGCGCTGCCAGAAGCTAAGGGAAAATCTGGAGGCGAGAGCGCAACGAAGGAGAAGATGGCCGCCGCTGCATAATCGAGGAACAAAGGAGAGGCTGGCCTGGGCGCCTGGCGATTGCAACGGAGGTGAGCGGCATTGGAGGGGCATGGATCGGGTGCGTTGTGAACATTAAGGACACCCGGCACCCAGCCCTAGGCCCGCGAGGTGTGCAACCTCTGCAGTGTGGCGGCTCCGTGCAACGCAACCCCGAGGTCCGGGAGTCGCCGAAGCGGCCTGGTGCGAGAGCGTCGAGATCGGAGGGTGCGCAGCCTGCCCGATTCACAGTTGCTGAGAACAGCGTGTAACTGAAAGGGAGCCGGGCCTGGCCAGAGATACATTGTAACTTGTGTTAGGGAAGATCGGCCGCGGGAGCGGCAGTATGGCCAGTGGACAGCTGGGGCATTGAGCCCGTACAATGACGTAGATGTTTGACTTGTAGGCTACAAATGTAGTGTGCGTCTTGTCATGGAGCGAGGCCCCTGACCTTTCGTAGCCCAAGCGCCGGCTTTCAATAAGCATACAGCTGGAGATAAATGAGGTGAAGGCCGGGCTTAGCTGGTGGTGAGAGCCTGCAATACGGTATTGGATGGCGGAACTGTAGGAGGGCGATGGGCCTAAAGCGCAGATAAAGATACCAGAGGTTGTTGGAAACACACATGCGCCCTCAGAACTTTTCAAAGGGAGAAGCGCAATTCGGCCTATCATTGGGCTGTGAAAGTCAGAGGAAGAAGATAGAATGGCCGGAGGGGCCAGGGAACAAAGGAGCCTCGTGACAGGAATGCAACGATAGCGAAGGGACAGCAAAAGAGTGCACTGGGACATCCTGCTGCAGATCTAAGCGCGGACAGGAGGCTGCCTTTGACGGAAGAAATGTCTAATAAGCTCCTGAGAGCGAAGAATAAACAGCCCACGCTTGACGAATACGCCAAGACACCGACTGGCCCGGACGGAGCCAGAAGTAAAGACAAATCTCAAGCAAGGGAAATGGCCGCGGGGGGCCCGAATCAGGAGGTCCTCGCGGCGATCGCGGATCTGAAGGTGGCCTGGGCGACCAAGCTCCAGCTGGCTGTGACGGAACTGAAGACTGCAATGGAACTCCAGGTCGGGGCGGTGCAGGAAGATGTGAACCTCCTAAGGCAGGACGTGCGGACTCTGGCGGAGAGCACGGAGACTCTGGAGAAAGAAATGGGCCCTACTGCGGCAGACTGTGCCGCACAGAAGCGTGAGCTCCATGCCCTGGTGCAACGTGTGGGCAACTTGGAGAGTAGGGCGGAGGAGGCGGAAGGACGCGCCCGGAGGAACAACATCCGTATTGTGGGCCTGCCGGAGGGAGCCGAAGGTCACAACCCTACGGAGTTCATTGAAAATATGCTGCTGCAGGAGATCACTGGGGGCACCCTGTCGCAGGGTTTTGCGGTGGAAAGAGCGCACAGGGCCTTAACTAGAAAGCCGCCGCCGGGAAATCCGCCAAGGCTGGTGATCGCCAAGATCCTCAATTACCGGGACCGGGAAAGGATCCTTGAACACTTCCGCAAGGGAGGAACAATACAACGAGGAGCGGCGAACATAACTGCCTGCCCTGATTATACCCTGCAGGTACAGCGCAGTCGCATGAACTTTGGATCGGTCAAGAGGAGATTGCGGGAAGTCGGGTACAAATACATGCTGCTCTACCCGGCCAAGCTAAAGGTTTTTTGTAAGAACAGGATGCTGTTCTTTGATACTCCAGAGGATGCTATGGAGTGGCTGGACGTGCAAAACTGCCCTCAAGAGCCGGATGTCCAGACGGCAGATGAAGTAGGACGAGATAAGTAACGCTGCGGGCCCGGTCGGGCTCCGAACGGTGGGACTTGAATATAGTCATTGAAGCAGTTGGAGAACATGTATGCGTCAGTTGGTAGGAAGCCTGGTCCGTGAGCACGGATACGGTTGCGAGAGGAAGGAGCCTCCAGGGGCCGCTCTTTATACCCCCATTTAGAGTTCAGTCTAGTCACTGTTAGTGGGGTGACACCCTGTCGGGTTCTCTACTTGGGTTTCCCAGGGAGAACCAAACGCGGGGATGCCTGAGATCCAGGGATGGAGCTGGGCAGTTGGTTGGGTTGGGGTTTTGGGGTGTGTAAGTTTAAATATGAGCCTGGGGGGAGGAACTAAAATCAGGTGTCTGTTTGGTGTGGGGGGGAGGGTTGCTTCGAAAGGGGAAGGGGAGCTATTGATGAACCATGGGGGACATTAGGATATTAAAGTGGAATGTTAGAGGGCTCAACAGTTATTTGAAGCGAAACAAGGTCATGCTGTATCTGAAGCGACAGAAGATAGACGTCGCCTTGCTACAGGAGACGCATTTGACGCGAGAGAAAATGGAGTTGGTGGGGAGGAAATGGAAAGGGACAGCGGTGGGTTCAACGTACTCTGCCTATGCTAGAGGAGTACTGGTTTGGGTGGCGCCACATGTCCCATTTAAGTTGACTGAGGAGGTTGTGGAGGCGGACGGGAGGTAGGTCATAGTGAGGGGGCTGTTAGAGAACAAAGAAGTATGCATTGTAAACACATACGCCCCCAACCAAAACACAGCGGCATACTTTAGGACGCTGTGTACCAAGCTCAGCGCGGGTGTGGGGGGTGCAGTGATTTGGGGTGGGGATTTCAATTGTGTATTGAATCCTAGGGTGGACAGGTCGGATGATAAGACGGCCAAGCCCAGCCCGGCGGCTAAAGTATTGCAGACGCTGCTAGCGGACTTTGGCTTGGTAGATGTGTGGAGAGCGAGACACCCAGGCGTGAGGCAATACTCGCACTATTCGGCTCCGCATCAACTGCATACGAGGCTTGACTACTTCTTTGCCACTCCGACGTAGTTGCGGAGTGCGACCATATAGACTACAGAGCAAGAGTTCTCTCTGATCACTCGCCCCTGGTCCTGTGGTGGCAGTATTGCCCCCCAAGGGCGCGCATACCAACATGGCGCCTCAGGGCGGAGGCGCTCAGGGACCCAGTCTTCAGAGAAGACATAAGGGAGGAGATTATTGCTTACTTTGAGGTGAATACTGGTAGTGTAAAGTCGGCCGGTACTTTATGGGAGGCTTTTAAAGTCGTAATGCGGGGGATCGCCATTGCGAAGTCAAAGGGACTGATGGGTGGAGTTCTAGCTGATCTGCATAGAGCTGAGATTGAGCTGGAAAGAGAGTTGGAAGGTGACGGGATCGATACAGAGGTAGTCTCCAAATTACAACAGAAGTGCGCAGAATATTTGGGAAAGGCTCTGTAACTTAAATTATAAAAAGTATATAGAGAGACAGCATGCGGGAGGAGATAAAACGGGCCGACTCCTAGCGTGGTTGTACGAGAGCGAAACCCCGAGATCTCCGATTCGATTGGTAATCAATGAAGAGGGCGAAGAGGTGGACACCCAAGAAGGTGTAAATAGGGCATTTGTGGAATACTATAAGGCATTATATGAAGATGGCGAGGGGGGCAGCCAGGAGGAGATAGACGAGGTACTGGAAGATATAGGCCTGCCTAAGGTCAGTGACGAGGAGAGGGAGGAGCTGGATGCTCCGATCACTCTGGAAGAGTTGAAAGAGATTGGAAGGCAGTTACCCACCAGCAAGGCTCCAGGTGCAGACGGGTTCCCTAGTGAATTTTATAAAGTGTACGGAGAGGAGGTGCTCCCGCCCATGCTAGAAATGCTTAATGAAGTGTTCGAGGTGGGACGGTTGCCAGAGTCATTCAGGGAGGCAATTATAATACCGCTCCTTAAGCCCAATAAACCGGACACAGTTGCGGCTCCTACAGGCCCTTGTCGATGCTGAACCAGGACAGCAAGATCCTGACAGCTGTCCTGGCTAACAGAATGCGGAGAGTGATCGGCAAGTTGATCCACCCTGATCAAACGGGCTATGTCCCGAGCAGGAACATCACTCACAACCACAGACGCCTCCACCGGGTGGTCGAATGGGGGTGTAGTGATGACGGCGAAATGGCGATAGTGGCATTGGACGCGGTTAAAGCGTTCGACTCTGTTAAGTGGCTGTGGTTGCTGGCGGCCCTAGGAGGGTATGGAGTGGGGCCAGGCTATATTAGGTGGGCTGAGATGTTATACAGTGCACCTCTGGCCAGGGTCCGCACGGGTGCAGTGGTGTCGGAAAGATGGCAGCTGGGCAGAGGCACTAGGCAGGGGTGCCCCTGGTCCCCGATGTTGTACATATTGGCCCTGGAACCCTTAGCAATTTACCTCCGGCAGCAATATGACCCGATCGGTATCGAGGTGGGAGGGGAGTGTCACCTTATATCCCTGTATGCAGATGACATGCTACTATATCTGAGATACCCGGAAGAAAATCTGCGGTATGTCTTGGAGGTGATGGGGAGATATGCCCGGCTGTCCGGTATAGCGGTGAACCCCCAAAAATCTATTCTATTTCCGCTGGGTAGCTATGTGGGGACTCCTGTGGAGAGGTTGCCGGTGTTGCAGATTCCGTGGGCGACGAGCTCTTTCCGCTACCTGGGAATAGACGTGTATCACACGATAGAGGAAGAACATAGGCACAATACTGAACTAGCCATTGGGAAGATCGGGAAATGCATGAGGGTCTGGGAGAGATTGCCATTAGCGATGATGGGCCGAGGTGCTATGCTTAAAATGGTGGTACTACCTAGGCTTTTGCATTACTTCAACAACATCCCATACATGATACCCAAGAAGTTTTTTGTAAAGCTGCACAGTATGTGCAGGGAATTTTTGTGGCACGGTACCCGGAACAGAGTTGCATTATGGAAGCTGCAGAACTTTTACGAAAAAGGCGGTATTAAACTGCCGAATTTTGAAGCCTACTATGTGGCAGCGCAACTGCAATATGTGGCTAAGTGGCTCTCCGATGATGAGACCCCTGAACACAGGCTGCTCGGGAGGGACTGTACCCCTTTTTATTTGCGGGAGATGATCTGGGTGGCCAGCGCAGACATGAGAGAGCGCCCTAGAATGCTGGCCTTGGGGCGGAACATGTGGCGCCGAGCCTGTCGGATGATGGGGGACCCTTCACCCGTGTGTTCCGCAGATACCACTGGTCGCACTGGCGAGGGGAGACAGGCAGCTGAGGGTAATCATCAGGACATACTGGGAGTCAGTGGGGTTAGTCACTATGGGAGACATTTGGCAGGACGGGACCATTATGGAGTTCGAGGAACTTGAGGAGGTGGCAGGATTGCATAGAGGCCAATATGTCACTTATCATAGGGTAGTGCAGGAGATCCGGAGTAGGTGGCCTGAAACTATTCTGGCGGATGAACCGGATGCTACGGTTGAGATAATATATGACACATCGGAGGGCGGGCATGAGGTCTCTAGATTGTATGAGATGTTGATGACTAAGGTCGGGAATGACCTAGTGCACTTGAGATTGGAATGGGAAACAGAGATGGGAGCCCCGATGGCAGATGGGCTGTGGGAACGTGCTTTGGGATATCACAAGAAGGTGTCGAGAAATGCCAGGTTCAAACAGATACAGCTATATATAACACATAGGGCGTACATGACCCCTCTGAGAATATCCAAGTTCCGGAACACTGGGCGCCAGGCGTGCCCTAAGTGTGACGAAGAGAATCTGACATGATACACATGTTCTGGGCGTGCCCAGTAATCGCAAGCTACTGGGGTGAAGTGGCGCAGAAACTAGCAGGAAAGGGAGTCACGCTCAAAGTAGATTCGGCCTGGGCCTGCTTGCTGGGGGGGTATCCCAGAGCGCGAAAACTCAAACATGTTGGGAAACTGAGCGATTTGGCATATGTGCTTGCGAAACGTAGGATCGCCATGGGATGGAAGGAGTGTCATAAGCCACGGGTGGAGGTCTGGTGGAGGGACCTACAAAAATGGGCAGAGGCTGAAACAGTGGTGTGGCAAGAGGCTAGTAACGCGGGGGAGGATGAAGAAATGGGCTCCCTCATGGTATGGAAATTATTGATAGCTGTACTGTTTGGAGCAGTGCCGGCTCCTGTTGAATCTGAGGACGGCGATACCCTGCCACACGAAGCGGATACTGAATGCAAAGACCATACAGGCTTATAGGGGGGAGGGACGGGGATTGCGGTGTTTATGTTGTTTAATGTGTTTATTTATGTTCTGTTGTATTGTTGTTTGGTTTGAATAAAATAAAAATAGTTAAAAAAAAAAAAAACGTGCACGCAACCCCTTGTAGACCACGTGCATGGAAAAATGAACCCGCACTACGCTGTGGCACCCAGAAACACAAAAATAAGCGTACGCGTGATACACGCAACCTACAATGACCTCTGAAGGGGTACGCGACACACGGGGCAAGCACAGTTGCTAAGTACGTGCGGAACTCACCGTCTGCCTGGAAAAAAAACGTGAAAAATACATGCGTGTGCGCGTTGGCAACACCCCCGCCAAAAGAAGAATTGGACGCTGTCTGAGGAGACAGGACAAAAGGAGAAGTGAACACTGTTTGAGGAAACAGGCCCAAAAAAAGTAGAAAAATTAAAGCTGTCAGAGGTAACAGGGAGTACGAACTTGAAACGCTGTGAAGTAATCGCGTGTGAACCGACAAGAAGTACAGAATCCACCCACTCGCTCTCCACAAAAAGCATGTACAAGGAAATGGCGTCCTACACGTACCTTTTAAACCGGCCCACACGCACACGTCACTTACGCGTCACTTACGCGTGTACGCGCCCTTTCCTCCAATTACATGCGCTGACACTCGGACGTGCAGCTTTTCCACGTGTGCTCTGTCATCGCGTGCTATGAGGGAAACACCCGCACGCGTCACATCACAGACGCGCTTACACGCTAAGGGCCTTTGGTCCAATGAAATTGCGTATGTGCGCTGATGCGCTTACGCGCTAAGGGCCTTTCCTCGAATTACACGCTGACGTGCAAGATTTTCAAATCACTCCGTATCAAGCTGGCCACGCGTTCACACACGGAAGACCATGCTCCTGCCCAGAAGGCCGAATTACTGCCCCCCAGAACCCTGAGCACGCTCCCACCTGCCATCTGCTGCTGCCTGATTGCCTGCTGCCCACGTGCCCTGCCATTTGCTGCCTGCACGTCAGCCAGGGGTGCTGTTGCTGTGACCACCCCTGCTGGAACCGAAGACTCCCGACTGGGATTCCATCGCTCCACAGCCCAGCCCCAGGACCCAGTTGCCCACCCACTCCTGCCTCTGGGGTTGCCATGTCAGACACACCACCATCTGAGACCACTGGCAACCCCCAGCCAGAGAGGCAGAGTGCCATCAGCTTCACTGTCACCGAAGTTGGTGTCCTGGTTGAACAAGTCCTGGGGCAGTATGATGCCCTCTTCAGAAGGTTGCGTGCCGTCAAGGAAGAACGGACCAGGATCTGGACGGACATCGTGACTGCCATCAACGCGGAGGGGGTGGCAGTCTGCAAATTCCATCATGTCAATAAGCGCTGGGAGGACTTCAGGTCCAGGACCCTCAACAAGGCCCGGCGCCTCTTGAAGGCAGCGCCGGGGCCACCTGTCGGAAGACCAAATGTGGGTCCTGGAACGCGTATGCCCAGCGCTCCACGTACAGGTCCTTGAGAGGCAGACCCGTCTGGAGTCGAGCGGTAAGTGTACATGCATACTGATTGGAAGCTGTGCGTGTGGTGGTGTGCCAGTAGTGTGCAGGTTGCACACGTGGTTTTGTAGGGCCATGTATGGATGTGTATGTACAGGGCCGTGAGGCTGACACATGCGAGTCCTTTCATGTGTGAGACACATGGATGGTGTATTTGTGGGTAAGCATGCAGGCCAAATGCAGATGTGTGAGCACACATGTTTGAATGACTGTGTATGTCAGTTGTCAAGGTTGTGGTGTCACACATGGATGTTGGTTCCAGCTGCATGTATCTGCACTGTGTACATGTGCATGTATGTGTATCTGACAAGTGCGCAACTGTCATGCAACATGGATGCATGTGAGACTGATATGTAGAAGACTGATTGCCAGATGTGACATGGATGCCGATCTCATCACTGCGACACTTGGTGGAGGTGTACACATGCATGTAAGTGTGGTGGCATGTGTGCATGTCTAGTGCACTCCCTGTGTCTCATGTGATGTCTGGCTCACCTTTGCCTGCTCATGCTGTTTTATGTGTATGGATGGTGCTGGCTGTTGCGATATGGCTGTGGAATAGCTCATGTGTGTGATTTGAAATGACATGTGTGTTGGGGATTGTGATGCCATGTCTGAAGTTTGACAATGACACTCGTGTGCAACTGTCATGTGTGTATGAGTCCATTGTACAGTGCCCTGATGCCTGTGTCCTATCTCTCCCTGTCTGCAGCGTCGACTGATGAAGAGGGCGGAGAGGCTGCTCTGGAGCACAGCGGCAGGGATCGCACCGCCAGCCGGAGACGCAAGACCCGGCTCCCCTCCCAGGTTGTCATCCCATCGGGGGTGAGGAGTCCGGTGCTGCGTCCCAGGTCGCAGCTGCCGAGGGGAGGTCCAAGAGGCGGAGGTTGGAGTTGGACTCCTCGGCAGCCGAAGGGGCAGCTGAGACCCCACAGGGCCCGACGGAGGAAGATGGCACGGAGTCATCCAGGTTGGAGGGGGGTTTGGTGGAGGAGGAGGCCGTGCAAGGGACAGAGACGGGGTCTGGAGGTGGGGATTCCACTGGTGCTAGTGGTGCAGTGCAGGGGCAGGGACAGGAGGCAGCACAGGCCGCCGCAGAGGTGCCTGTGTGTAATCCTGTCCCTGATCCTGTGACTGCATCATCTTGCACTAGCAGGGATACCTACGTCCAGACCCGTTCTCAGGGAGGGGATCAGCTTACACCAACTGGCCTTCCTCTCCCTGCGGATGTGGCTATCCGGCACCGGGTTGAGCCTGTCCTGGGTGGGGTGGCATTGCGTCAACGTGCCATGCGAGCTGACCTGCAGTCTTTTCATGACGAGACTGCACGTCTTCTCGCATGGCTCGTTGACCGTGTTGACCCACTGGGACAGCTCACCAGGGCCGGATTCCTCCGTTTTCTGGACCTTGTTCCGACCCCCTCCTCAACTGAACCCCCTATGCGCCAGCCGTCCTCCGTGCCATCTTCCCACCCATGTGTCACCTGGGTACCCTGTGGAGCTGCCTCTGACCCTGCGGCCAGGATGGTGGAGGACACATCCCTGCCACAGTCGGGAGTCGGACGTCCAGCAGGGGTGGCCACCTCAACAACTGCACCCCAGCTGGAGGAGGATGTGCAGGCAGGTGGAGCCAGGGCACAGGCAGCGGCACAGCAGCAGCAGCAACAAGGTGGGAGCCATGATGGCTCGGGGCCTTCATCATCGGAGGGGCAGGCATCGGCCGGAGGGCAGGAGGACCCTGGACGGGAAGTGTCCTCCGTGTGGCAGCGGTTGGGCCATTTGATAGATGCGGAGCAGCAGCGGGCGGAAGAGGCACGGCTCACAATGGTCAGGGCGGAGAACTCCATGCGTAGGGCCCTGAGGCGGGCCGAGTGCCTCGAGGCCATTCGGAGGGACCTGGAGATCCAGATGTCATCGTCCCTGCGAACCCTCGGGGCCATGGAAGAGGACTGCCTCCGGGACATCGAGCAGGAGTTCGATGATGCCCTGGCCCGGGACATCAACAAGTGAGCCGTTGGACTTGCCCGCTGCCCTTGTAAATAGTTAGTTAGTTAGTATTAGGTTTCCTTTCGTTTTTTCTTTATTTTGGACCGCTTGGACAATGCACCACATTTTTGTATATAGTTTTTTTTATTAGGTAGTAGTTTTTGGTAGGTTTCATTTCTTAAGTTGGGCTCATGGACCCTGGATTCTTCAATTGTACATAGTTCTACATTGGATTCATCTTTTTTAATATTTTTTTTGTGTTCACCATGGAGCAATGGTTTTTACTTTTTATTTTCCCTTGGATTTGATTTTTTGGACTGTGACTTTGGACAACATTTCTTTTTGGATTTCTTTTGCTTATGTTTTCCTGATTTTCATTATTTATTGGACATGGACCATTTCTTTTGTTATTCCCATTGTTGTGTGTTTAATTTGATTTACGTTCATGTTATCTTTAATATATATTTTTTTATACTTCCATTTGTGGTATTATCTCATTGGTTTCATGCATGTCATGATATGGGTTTTGACATTCACTTGCACCCATTGTGTGTGTGTGACGGACATGTGTTCATTTACATACTTGCCATTGGCGTTGTATCATGTAATTGGCATTGGGTGGATGCAATACTTGGGTGGGTCTTTGGCCTGTGGAGGCTGGCCATAAGGGCCAGGGATCTAGATTGTGATGATGTGTTGGCTCGGGGACATGTGTCGGGGCCTGCTGGCAGGTGCCCTGCACTGCTTGGGGGTGGGTGTGCAGGGGACATGTGTGGGGGCCTGCTGGCAGGTGCCGTGCACTGCTGGGGGGTGGCAAAATATATCAATAAGGGTTTCCCCTCAGCATCACAGACTAGGCATTGACTTAGCTGTAGTGTTGAAGTGAAGCCGCTTAACAGTGTGAAGCCCTCAGAGTTCATGGTTGATAGTCAGATCTGTATGTCTAGGTGTTCAGTGTTATTGGTGAGGAGTAGGAATTCGGTCTTGGAGTAGTTGAGCTTCAACTATGCACTGGACATCCAAGACTGGATCAGCGAAAGGCAGGAGTTGAGCCTAAGGATGTTCTTGATGGAGTCAATTTGTGTGCAATTTGACAAGGGGAAGCTCCTCTGACCATAAAACCTACAGCATCACTCTGACTCACATTTCCTTCCCCCAATCAAGGGAGAGAGGAGGA
Source organism: Ambystoma mexicanum (assembly GCF_040938575.1). Lineage (NCBI taxonomy): Eukaryota > Metazoa > Chordata > Amphibia > Caudata > Ambystomatidae > Ambystoma > Ambystoma mexicanum. The sequence goes on from NC_090922.1 coordinate 1,425,755,254, forward strand.
ATTGGCCAATGATAAGTGAGAGGGGCAGGTTTAGTTATGACCAACGCACACACCCACTTTCCAAAACACATAAAAAGAGACTGCTGGGACAGGTAGAGACATTCATTTTCCATTTCTGCGGAGCATTTTGACGGCCGACATCCCATCCAGAGACCAGAACCAGGGACCCATAGACTACAGAACTTTGAACCTAGAAGGCCCACTGCAAGCAAAAGTATTCTCAGCAGGCCTTCAGAATCCAGCAAACTTAACCAAACTATTCAAAATCCGGGCGAGCTGTTTGAATTCTTTGCCAGGAACTTTTGCCGGAACCGCAGACCAGACCCAGACCGCTGTGAGCAGAACCAGAGATCCGGATCGATGTGAGCAGAACCGGTGCCTGATTGACCCGCCGAGCAGAGAGAACCGCCGCTGGACGTGTTGACCAGATCCGTGACGAGGCCCATTCATTTCAAAATTAGGAGTGAGTATCCGCCAGAACTGTGCAGAACCCAATCTCTTAGTTAAAATAATCTAATCCAAACTATTTTAACCTAATTAGAACAGCCTCCTAGAAATCGTGTCATCTGTCATTTTTAAAGCTCCACAACTGTCACCTGTCAATTCTGCAGCTGCAAGCTGTCACCTGTCATTTTGAGTTTACTTTAAATCCGAAAAACTACCTTCACAAAATCGTCCGTCTCTCTGGAACCGTTTGTCCTAGGAACAAGATTTAACTTTCCTCTGAAAGCTTAGAATCTAAGCTTTCCAACAAGCCTAGGACTTCCTGCTCCTTATACTTTTACCGCAATCGCAATTTACGCACTTGTGAAATTTACCGCGATTTGCGGTTTGGCCTGATTTCGTCATCTGTAAAAAGATAGCCGCTTTTTCCTGAACTGCTAAAATTCGTTTGCAACCTAATAACCATCCCTGAACCATTGTTAGGGCTGACCTGAACTGATTTAAAGTGTCTACCACTCACCCTGAACCTCCTATAGGGAATTAAAAGCAATTTTAGCATTTTTCACTTCCTTGCCACCACATTACAAAGCACTCTTGCCCGTGTTTTAAAAAGCATACCTGTTGTCTAAGCTTGCTGTGGGGGAACTGAATTCCGTATTGTATTTGATTGTATTCCTGAAGACTGTGTGTGTTACTTCCATCTCCTTGCATTGCATATAGGGGGGGGAGGGTGAATTGCCACCAGGGGAAAAGTGAACATATTATCTCTTGTGAAACCATATCAGTTTATTTTCTGTACTGCATTTATTCCACCTTGCATTTCCTTGAAACCATAAAGCATTTCAGCTACCTCATCCTCTATACTACTTCTAAGTAACCAAATCAGTTTACCAGTAGAACATTAACCATTGTTGATCACTGTCATATATTAAGTGTGATATCCAATATTAATTTATTATAAAAGTGTGATAGATATATATTGTTATATTTCTCAAATAAACCTTTTAAATTTGCAAAACAGACCTACTTCTTGGTGCAAGGGGACATGAGTGGGACATGAGTGGGGGCCTGCTGGCAGGTGCCCTGCACTGCTGGGGGCTGGGGGTGCTGGGGGGGACATGAGTGGGGGCCTCCTGGCAGGTGCCATGCAATGCTTGGGGGTGGGGGTGCAAGGGGACATGAGTGGGGGCTTGCTGGCAGGTGCCCTGCACTGCTGGGGGGTGGGGGTGCTGGGGGACATGAGTGGGGGCCTGCTGGCAGGTGCCCTGCACTGCTTGAGGGGGTGGGGGTGCAAGGGGACATGAGTGGTGGCCTGCTGGCAGGTACCCTGCACTGCTGGGGGGTGGGGGTGCAAGGGGAAATGAGTGGGACATGAGTGGGGGCCTGCTGGCAGGTGCCCTGCACTGTTGGGGGGTGGGGATGCTGGGGAACATGTGTGGGAGCCTGCTGGCAGGTGCCCTGCTCTTCTGGGGGGTGGGGGTGCAAGGGGACATGAGTGGTACATGTGTGGGGGCCTGCTGGCAGGTGCCCTGCACTGCTGGGGGGTGGGGGTGCTGGGGGACATGAGTGGGGGCCTGCTGGCAGGTGCCCTGCACTGCTTGGGGGTGGGGATGCAAGGGGACATGAGTGGGGGCCTGCTGGCAGGTGCCCTGCACTGCTGGGGGGTGGGGGTGCAAGGGGACTTGAGTGGGACATGAGTGGGGGCCTGCTGGCAGGTGCCCTGCACTGCTTGGGGGTGGGGGTGCAAGGGGACATGAGTGGGACATGAGTGGGGGCCTGCTGGCAGGTGCCCCTCAGTGCTGGGGGCTTGGGGGTGCAAGGGGACATGAGTGGGACATGAGTGGGTCCTGCTGGCAGGTTCCTCTGACTGCTGGGGGGTGGGGGTGCTGGGGGACATGAGTTGGGGCCTGCTGGCAGGTGCCCTGCACTGCTTGCGGGGTGGTGGTGCAAGGGGACATGAGTGGGACATGAGTGGGGGCCTGCTGGCAGGTGTCCTGCACTGCTGGGGGGTGGGGGTGCAAGGGGGTAATGCGTTGGTGATCACTAGTGCAAGGTGACATGTGGCTTGGCTGGGGGGGCATGCCCATGGTGGATGGGCTGCCTGCGCGACATGACCAGGGGTGCAGGGTAGTCCCCTGTGTGATGTGGGCTGCCTGCATGGGCCGTCGAGGGTGTAGAGGGAACACCTGGGAGGACCCACACTGGCAATTCACGTGTAGGACTCCTCTGCACCCCCGAAATACATGTACCCCACTCGCACAGGGCCTATCGCGTGTGAAACTTCACGCGCACCCCAGTAATACACGTACCCTGCTGAAATCGCGTGTGGAACTTCCCGCGCACCCCAGTAATACACGTACCCTGCTGAAATCGCGTGTGGAACTTCCCGCGCACCCCAGAAATACACGTACCCTGCTGAAATCGCGTGTTAAACTTCCCCGCTCCCCAGAAATACACGTACCCTGCTGAAATCACGTGTGGAACTTCCCGCACACACCAGAAATACACGTACCCTGCTGAAATCCTGTGTTAAACTTCCCCGCACCCCAGAAATACATGTACCCTGCTGAAATCGCATGTGGAACTTCCCGCGCACCCCAGTAATACACGTACCCTGCTGAAATTGCGTGTTAAACTTCCCCGCACCCCAGAAATACACGTACCCTGCTGAAATTGCGTGTGGAACTTCCCGCGCACCCCAGTAATACACGTACCCTGCTGAAATAGCGTGTTAAACTTCCCCGCACCCCAGAAATACACGTATCCTGCTGAAATCGCGTGTGGAACTTCCCGCGCACCCCAGTAATACACGTACCCTGCTGAAATCGCATGTTAAACTTCCAAGCACCCCAGAAATACACGTGTCCCTGCTGAAATCGCGTGTGGAACTTCCCGCGCACCTCAGTAATGCACGTTCCCCACTCGGCCTTTGCTGTTTGGCAGCCCTGTATACTGGTCCTGGGTTAGCGCAGCCCTTTGCGCTGAATTGGGAATTTTGATGGCTTTTCCTTGCGCGAGGGCAGGAGGACCCTGGACGGGAAGTGTCCTCCGTGTGGCAGCGGTTGGGCCATTTGATAGATGCGGAGCAGCAGCGGGCGGAAGAGGCACGGCTCACGATGGTCAGGGCGGAGAACTCCATGCGTAGGGCCCTGAGGCGGGCCGAGTGCCTCGAGGCCATTCGCAGGGACCTGGAGATCCAGATGTCATCGTCCCTGCGAACCCTCGGGGCCATGGAAGAGGACCGCCTCCGGGACATCGAGCAGAAGTTCGATGATGCCCTGGCCCGGGACATCAACAAGTGAGCCGTTGGACTTGCCCGCTGCCCTTGTAAATAGTTAGTTAGTTAGTATTAGGTTTCCTTTCGTTTTTTCTTTATTTTGGACCGCTTGGACAATGCACCACATTTTTGTATATAGTTTTTTTTATTAGGTAGTAGTTTTTGGTAGGTTTAATTTCTTAAGTTGGGCTCATGGACCCTGGATTCTTCAATTGTACATAGTTCTACATTGGATTCATCTTTTTTAATATTCTTTTTGTGTTCACCATGGAGCAATGGTTTTTACTTTTTATTTTCCCTTGGATTTGATTTTTTGGACTGTGACTTTGGACAACATTTCTTTTTGGATTTCTTTTGCTTATGTTTTCTTGATTTTCATTATTTATTGGACATGGACCATTTCTTTTGTTATTCCCAATGTTGTGTGTTTAATTTGGTTTACGTTCATGTTATCTTTAATATATTTTTTTTATACTTCCATTTGTGGTATTATCTCATTGGTTTCATGCATGTCATGATATGGGTTTTGACATTCACTTGCACCCATTGTGTGTGTGTGACGGACATGTGTTCATTTACATACTTGCCATTGGCGTTGTATCATGTAATTGGCATTGGGTGGATGCAATACTTGAGTGGGTCTTTGGCCTGTGGAGGCTGGCCATAAGGGCCAGGGATCTAGATTGTGATGATGTGTTGGCTCGGGGACATGTGTCGGGGCCTGCTGGCAGGTGCCCTGCACTGCTTGGGGGTGGGTGTGCAGGGGACATGTGTGGGGGCCTGCTGGCAGGTGCCGTGCACTGCTGGGGGGTGGCAAAATATATCAATAAGGGTTTCCCCTCAGCATCACAGACTAGGCATTGACTTAGCTGTAGTGTTGAAGTGAAGCCGCTTAACAGTGTGAAGCCCTCAGAGTTCATGGTTGATAGTCAGATCTGTATGTCTAGGTGTTCAGTGTTATCGGTGAGGAGTAGGAATTCGGTCTTGGAGTAGTTGAGCTTTAACTATGCACTGGACATCCAAGACTGGATCAGCGAAAGGCAGGAGTTGAGCCTAAGGATGTTCTTGATGGAGTCAATTTGTGTGCAATTTGACAAGGGGAAGTTCCTCTGACCATAAAACCTACAGCATCACTCTGACTCACATTTCCTTCCCCCAATCAAGGGAGAGAGGAGGAATTGGCCAATGATAAGTGAGAGGGGCAGGTTTAGTTATGACCAACGCACACACCCACTTTCCAAAACACATAAAAAGAGACTGCTGGGACAGGTAGAGACATTCATTTTCCATTTCTGCGGAGCATTTTGACGGCCGACATCCCATCCAGACAGAGACCAGAACCAGGGACCCATAGACTACAGAACTTTGAACCTAGAAGGCCCACTGCAAGCAAAAGTATTCTCAGCAGGCCTTCAGAATCCAGCAAACCTAACCAAACTATTCAAAAGCCGGGTGAGCTGTTTGAATTCTTTGCCAGGAACTTTTGCCGGAACCGCAGACCAGACCCAGTCCGCTGTGAGCAGAACCAGAGATCCGGATCGATGTGAGCAGAACCGGTGCCTGATTGACCCGCCGAGCAGAGAGAACCGCCGCTGGACGTGTTGACCAGATCCGTGACGAGGCCCATTCATTTCAAAATTAGGAGTGAGTATCCGCCAGAACTGTGCAGAACCCAATCTCTTAGTTAAAATAATCTAATAGAAACTATTTTAACCTAATTAGAAGAGCCTCATAGAAATCGTGTCATCTGTCATTTTTAAAGCTCCACAACTGTCACCTGTCAATTCTGCAGCTGCAAGCTGTCACCTGTCATTTTGAGTGTACTTTAAATCCGAAAAACTACCTTCACAAAATCGTCCGTCTCTCTGGAACCGTTTGTCCTAGGAACAAGATTTAACTTTCCTCTGAAAGCTTAGAATCTAAGCTTTCCAACAAGCCTCGGACTTCCTGCTCCTTATACTTTTACCGCAATCGCAATTTACGCACTGAAATTTACCGCGATTTGCGGTTTGGCCTGATTTCGTCATCTGTAAAAAGATAGCCGCTTTTTCCTGAACTGCTAAAATTCGTTTGCAACCTAATAACCATCCCTGAACCATTGTTAGGGCTGACCTGAACTGATTTAAAGTGTCTACCACTCACCCTGAACCTCCTATAGGGAATTAAAAGCAATTTTAGCATTTTTCACTTCCTTGCCACCACATTACAAAGCACTCTTGCCCGTGTTTTAAAAAGCATACCTGTTGTCTAAGCTTGCTGTGGGGGAACTGAATTCCGTATTGTATTTGATTGTATTCCTGAAGACTGTGTGTGTTACTTCCATCTCCTTGCATTGCATATAGGGGGGGGGGGTGAATTGCCACCAGGGGAAAAGTGAACATATTATCTCTTGTGAAACCATATCAGTTTATTTTCTGTACTGCATTTATTCCACCTTGCATTTCCTTGAAACCATAAAGCATTTCAGCTACCTCATCCTCTATACTACTTCTAAGTAACCAAATCAGTTTACCAGTAGAACATTAACCATTGTTGATCACTGTCATATATTAAGTGTGATATCCAATATTAATTTATTATAAAAGTGTGATAGATATATATTGTTATATTTCTCAAATAAACCTTTTAAATTTGCAAAACAGACCTACTTCTTGGCGCAAGGGGACATGAGTGGGACATGAGTGGGGGCCTGCTGGCAGGTGCCCTGCACTGCTGGGGGCTGGGGGTGCTGGGGGGGACATGAGTGGGGGCCTCCTGGCAGGTGCCATGCACTGCTTGGGGGTGGGGGTGCAAGGGGACATGAGTGGGGGCTTGCTGGCAGGTGCCCTGCACTGCTGGGGGGTGGGGGTGCTGGGGGACATGAGTGGGGGCCTGCTGGCAGGTGCCCTGCACTGCTTGGGGGGTGGGGGTGCAAGGGGACATGAGTGGGGGCCTGCTGGCAGGTACCCTGCACTGCTGGGGGGTGGGGGTGCAAGGGGACATGAGTGGGACATGAGTGGGGGCCTGCTGGCAGGTGCCCTGCACTGCTGGGGGGTGGGGGTGCTGGGGAACATGTGTGGGAGCCTGCTGGCAGGTGCCCTGCTCTTCTGGGGGGTGGGGGTGCAAGGGGACATGAGTGGTACATGAGTGGGGGCCTGCTGGCAGGTGCCCTGCACTGCTGGGGGGTGGGGGTGCTGGGGGACATGAGTGGGGGCCTGCTGGCAGGTGCCCTGCACTGCTTGGGGGTGGGATGCAAGGGGACATGAGTGGGGGCCTGCTGGCAGGTGCCCTGCACTGCTGGGGGGTGGGGGTGCAAGGGGACTTGAGTGGGACATGAGTGGGGGCCTGCTGGCAGGTGCCCTGCACTGCTTGGGGGTGGGGGTGCAAGGGGACATGAGTGGGACATGAGTGGGGGCCTGCTGGCCGGTGCCCCTCAGTGCTGGGGGGTTGGAGGTGCAAGGGGACATGAGTGGGACATGAGTGGGTCCTGCTGGCAGGTTCCTCTGACTGCTGGGGGGTGGGGGTGCTGGGGGACATGAGTTGGGGCCTGCTGGCAGGTGCCCTGCACTGCTTGCGGGGTGGTGGTGCAAGGGGACATGAGTGGGACATGAGTGGGGGCCTGCTGGCAGGTGTCCTGCACTGCTGGGGGGTGGGGGTGCAAGGGGGTAATGCGTTGGTGATCACTAGTGCAAGGTGACATGTGGCTTGGCTGGGGGGGCATGCCCATGGTGGATGGGCTGCCTGCGCGACATGACCAGGGGTGCAGGGTAGTCCCCTGTGATGTGGGCTGCCTGCATGGGCCGTCGAGGGTGTAGAGGGAACACCTGGGAGGACCCACACTGGCAATTCACGTGTAGGACTCCTCTGCACCCCCGAAATACATGTACCCCACTCGCACAGGGCCTATCGCGTGTGAAACTTCACGCGCACCCCAGTAATACACGTACCCTGCTGAAATCACGTGTGGAACTTCCCGCGCACACCAGAAATACACGTACCCTGCTGAAATCCTGTGTTAAACTTCCCCGCACCCCAGAAATACATGTACCCTGCTGAAATCGCATGTGGAACTTCCCGCGCACCCCAGTAATACACGTACCCTGCTGAAATTGCGTGTTAAACTTCCCCGCACCCCAGAAGTACACGTACCCTGCTGAAATTGCGTGTGGAACTTCCCGCGCACCCCAGTAATACACATACCCTGCTGAAATAGCGTGTTAAACTTCCCCGCACCCCAGAAATACACGTATCCTGCTGAAATCGCGTGTGGAACTTCCCGCGCACCCCAGTAATACACGTACCCTGCTGAAATCGCATGTTAAACTTCCAAGCACCCCAGAAATACACGTGTCCCTGCTGAAATCGCGTGTGGAACTTCCCGCGCACCTCAGTAATACACGTTCCCCGCTCGGCCTTTGCTGTTTGGCAGCCCTGTATACTGGTCCTGGGTTAGCGCAGCCCTTTGCGCTGAATTGGGAATTTTGATGGCTTTTCCTTGCGCAAGGGTGTTCTTGGGGGCGTAACTGGTGCTGCTGCAGGGTCGCTGCGCCACTCTGCGGCCCGGCTGGTTTTGGAGGCTAAAATCCATGAATACGCTGTGTGCGGAAATCGATTTTAGCGCACGCGGCTGGCGCAGACATTCGCACACGCACACTGTGCGCCACCCGCGTGCGCCACTTTTGTACAAAATTCTATGAATTACTGTGATAGTGTTAAAGCAAATATTAACTTGTCACTTCCTTTGCAAAAGTCCTCCCCACTTAGCGCCGGTCTTTTAGCAATTTCAGATTCCAGATGTTTAGTTCTTAATACTTTAAGTTTCTGACAATAGAACACCAGATGTTTCAGCGTTTCACCTCCATTTGCACAGAATCTGGACCTTATGTCCATTCGGGAACTTCCTTTCCTCAGATTCTGTGCCTCCTTGGTTTGGAAAAGGTTCAGGCGGAACTTCAAAAATACTGTTCTAAGGCGATTAAATGGAAACTTTTCCAAGTATTTGGGGAGGCTGTTGAGAGCCTTGGCTTCCATTGCATTATGCCGCATGTATCTATGTTGGTCTCTCCGTTCTGTGGTCTCCACCCAATCCTGCTGCCACAGTTTCATTTTAAATGCATTCGGGTTCTGGAGCCAAACCTCCTTGTTGGTATTTAGTTGTATAAGGATCTTATCACAAAGTTGCATCCATTCGCCCGATATTGTGTCATGATTGGTTACAGGGTAAGTGTTCAGAATCTTGCATTGCAACATGTTATCTGCACCGATCGCTTTTCTCTAAAGCAACAATGTGTTCCAGGTAACTCTTGCGTTAATTGAGGTGAGTCCTAATTCATACCGCATGCACGCTGTCTGCGTGCCTTTTGGTTGCTGTAGGACTCTTCTCCAAAAAATATGTTCGAATAATGACCATGTCAGATGGTAACATCCCAACATCGCTTCTGCACCATGGATTAAGGCTGGTATCACTTTGGCATTGTAGTAGTTGATCATAGGCTTCAGTGCAAACGGCCAAACTTCCTGCGTATCATTGCACCTTGCATAGCTAGTACTTTACATTTGGTGGCCCAATATTACACAATTTCAGAAAGCCCAAGACTTTCCCTACGAAAACATTTGGAAAAAGGTTATTGACACAAAAGTGGCTTAGGGTGCTGAGGCCTATCGGGAAATCTCCAGAGTTCCCTATTGACTAGTCTACCCCTGCCTTCACCTGTACTCAATGCCTAAAAGAAAAGGTAGGACAGTATTTAAGTTGTGTTACAGGGTAAAGAGGACACTGCCTCTTTAACGTGCCAGGCTTGGCATGGGATGGGAGGGCAATGTAGGGTAAGGGGAGGAGAATGGAAAAATCTGCCAGTACGGGATTGAGAAGGAGACAGTAAGGAGGTAATAAAGTGAAGTGAAGGTATACATCCAGGCTGTGTGTTTAGTCGCCCAATACTTTCATAGGCCCACAAAGCGGCATCAAATGGCGACAAAGTTTTCTTGCAAAGCTGCGTAGCCGTCCGCTGTACCAGCGATCCTGCTGTCTGCGGTCCCCATCGAAGCTACCGCCCAGTGATCCTGCCAGGATGGCACGCAGCACTAAGCCCGGCCCGCTGGTCCTTTGCCTCCTACCGCCAGCCAGCTGACAGTCTACTGCTGCCATGTTTCCATCCCGGCACCCTGTCAGCTTCGTTATCCTTCCACGCTCTGTCCAGAACAATTCAGCAGCTCCATCCCGAGCCAGCACCTCCATCCGGCGGCTTAACACAATGGGCCACAAGCCTGCCGAGCCCTTCAAAGGCACTCCGCCTAACGCTCTCCAGCTCGGAGCAATCGTAACGTTACTGTGATTGCCAGAGGGCCCCAAGAGGCATTCCACCACACCTGCTACTATCGATGCTCCAGCTAGCCATCCGCCCTGCAGGTGGGCCTGCATTCAAGCACGTCCCACGCTCTGGGTCTCCCAGGGGCAATCCGCCCTACACCAGCAATTGAGACTACAGTATCCCGCCCTGTAGGCCTCATAGGAGCAATCCGCCCTACAACAGTCCTGCTAAGCGGTGCCACATGGCCATCAAGCATTGCACAGGACAGCAGCATATCCTGACCTGGCCATCAGGCACTTACCTATATGGTAAGGGGCGCAAACACACAGCACCACACAGCTACCCCACTGTACATCCCAAGTGACCCAGGACCAAACCAGTTATCCACCCCACAATGGACCAAGACGCACAAGATGCCCAGGCCCCTCAGGCCATGCCACCATTCACCTTAATACCACACCATGACAAAGGACCCCAATAGGCAGAGTGGGTTGAAGACTTCAATGATTTTGTCAAAGCTGTGGGGGAAGATAAGTCACCTGCCATATCAGATGTGTTTACCAATCTGGCAGGGAAGGAGATTTAGGCCATTATAAAAACGATACCAGTCGGTGAAAGAGCCACATATGACACCTTAGTTGATGCACTAAATAAAAAACAAATCATCCAGCCGAATAGAGATTATGAACGCTAAGTGTTCTACCAATGTACACAGCAATCGACAAATTCCTACATTATTTGCGACAAAAACGAGTGCACCTGCCAATTTGCACAATCTTCAGATGAGGAGGCCTTCAGGATGAGAGTTATCGAAGGATGCATATCCTTCACTTTCAGGAAACTACTCAAAAAGCCCCTTGCCCTAGAAGACATCATAGAACTCGCAAGAGTTTCCGAGAGGGTAGATGTTCAAGCGACGTCAATACAAAATACACAGAACAGTAAGACCGAAAAAAGTGAAGCCGTTGCCGCACTACACATGCAAAGACCAGGGGACAGAACGCAAAACTCAGGGTGGATGCCCAGTTGACCACAAATGCCAATTTGCCAGCCAAACAGACCCCAGAGGTCATGCTACAAATGCGTACTTGCCTCCCCTCATACAGGAGCATGCCCAGCACTCACCCACGATGCAATCAAGCCCCATTGCACCCTGGAGACAAGGACACAGATCAGACCTACGACCACATACCCAAGGGACAATAACCCCAGGATATACCCAGGCCCACAAAGGTAGATAAGAGCCATGGAAGACGTGCTGGACTACGACACAGACCAAGGGGAGGATCAACCGAATCCATACCCTCGCAGGCCCAGGAATTTTCATCTGGGTGGGCCTGGGTTGTGACCAGGGGGGCCCACATTCCATTGGCTATGGGTCTAGGAGTACCCAAATCAAAGTGCTGGCATGGATCCAGATTTCCCATATCCATGATCCAGCAATTTGTTTTCCCAGAACTGCAAAAATATATTTGCACCGCTCTATAAAAAACAGTACATAGCAAAAGAGAAGCAAGGCAAATAGTGTTGCAACATCAGTTTACGCATCTTCCCTTCCCATCTGCTCTCCCCTTTCTGTTATATCTGATCCTCCTTCACCTTTCACCATCCAGACACCTTCCTTCAGTTGCCCTAACCACCGTTCCCATTTACCTACCCTTCCACCTATTCACACCAGCACCCAGCATGCCTTTCCTGGCCTGGCTTGGCAGAATTGAGGGTGATGCCTCCTCCTCTTCCTCTGAGAGGGCTGAACAGTGAGGCCCCCATTCTTTGTACCATCTCAGATGGTGTCTGCCCAACAAAACATTCCTGAACACTGTGGCTACCCCAGCAGGCCCCGGAGGAGATGCTTGTGCTCCCTCCATATTGCTGTGAAAGATAGGCCCCCTAACCCCCAGAAACTATTGCAATACTGCTTTTTAGTTATAAAAGATGTACACCTTTTATACATTGCCTGCAACATTGAGAAAGAAAACGCTCTTCTTTTTCGTTATTTTACGGGTGTTCATTTTTCATTTTTCATTTTTGGCACTGCCTAAACACCCTGCACTCATGATTTGCATCATACTTTCCAAACAAATCCCACAACAGACATGACATATTAAAATGTTACTCAAACAGAATGAGGTTATCAAGTCAGTACTTATCAGTTTGAATCATGAAACATTCTGTCAGAGTAGATTAGGCTTCCAAGCAAAGATACTTTCTATTTGTTGGAGCCCCACTGGTAAGTATGCATGAGAAGATCTGAAACTGGTCAATACTTGCCAACCTAGCCTTATCATTTTCAGGCAGGGTCTTGTTGGACCAGCTCAGTGAGGTGCAGCTTGATTCCCTAGGCATAGCAAGCAAGGCATTCACATCTTGGCATATACAAATTCACTGAGGGAGACAAACGGAGCCCAACATGCATTGACAAAGCCAACAGCTTGGGCTTTTGATTAGGTATATGCCAGGCATTGCCATAAGGGTACCACATAAGGGTACCACCTAGCCATAAAATGGCAACAGCTGGAAAATGGTGCCAGTAACTGGGCATATGATAGCATTGCCTGGCAAATGTCTGCTAGTACCTATACGCAAGCAAAAACGGATGGAATGTGATTGCTTGTTTAAGACAGGACTTCAGTGCAAGTCACAGAGGCATTGACAAATATATTGCTTATAACATCAACTGGCTGAAGACACACAGTAAGAGAAGTTTATTACACCAGGAGCTCATTTACAGAGGCAATTAGGTAATTAAACAATCAAAAGAATGCTTAGATATAACACTGGCAGGCCCTATGCAGCCCTATGCAGCACGTGGTGTTCGTTTGTGATAAGAGCTTGCTTAAAGAGTTCTAGAAAGGTTAGGGTTTGGTGGTGAGGCATTACACAAAGCCATAGCTAGTCATTAGGTGGGTAAATGACCAGACACACCCATAGCATGTGTGTTTCCCCTCACATTTTATCGCTATCTGTGTTCCACTGCATCCGTTCTGGTTGTACCTAATAGGTATAAAGTTTCTGAATCAATTAAAACCACCGTCTTTGCTCTGGCCAGAATTCCATACCATTGTTTGCATATCAGCCTTTGCCCTGCCACTAATATCAGAAGCCCGTCCCAAATTGCTAGACCACAGAGCCTATAAATCCATGTGGTTACTTGTGTTCCAGTGCAGATGGCACACGGCCTAGCAATTGAGATTGAACTGCACCTTTTGGCGGCAGCACCAAATGTCATTTGCTAATGGCTTTCCCCTTCTCTAATGGCACAGACATACTACAGAATTATGTATTCTCTGAAAGACACAGGAAACCCCGGTGTGTCAATTTGGTGTACTCCGGACTGGTGGTATTTTCCAGGCCATGGCAGAAACAGATACCATCTCCTTCACGGAGGCACAAATAACAGAACTTATTCAAGGTCCATCATTCTAGTAACGCTTGATATTGAAGCGCTTTATACAAATATCCCTCAGGATAGAGCGGTGGAGAGCCTGCGCATAATGCTAGATCGGCGCATACAACCACATTTGGTTCCCACAGAATTCCTATGTAAAGCAGCAGAGCTAGTCCTTAAGAACAGTTTTTTTAAATTCAAGGAGGAATTCTTTTTGCAATGTAAAGGGACAGCGATGGGGTGCACTTTTGCACCAAATCTTGCCATTATTTTCATGGCACTCTTGGAGGAAGAAAAAATCCTGTCAGCATTTAACCCATTTAGGGGCCAAATCAAGGTGTACCGTCGATACATCGACGATATACTTATGATTTGGGAAGGCTCATCAACATCATTGACTTTATTTGTTCAATGGCTTAATGCGGTAGACTTAGATATTCATTTCACTTTTGAATATTCAGTATCTAGAATTCCTTTCTTGGATTTGTCTATTTTTTTCAAAGAAGGGTATCTCTGCACAGAATTACATAGAAAACCCACAGAGAGAAATACCACGTTGAAATATGAGAGCCAACATCCAGCCAGTTTACTTTGTAACTTACCATATGGGATGTTCTTACGGCTACGCCGTAACTGCACAGATATCGCAGATTTTGTCAAACATGCAGCAATTTTGGAAAAAAGACTATTGGAACGGGGATATCCAAAGAAACTTATAAAAAAATCCAAAAAGAGAGCTCGATATATCAACAGAGACCTCTTATTGACACCCAAGCGAGACATTGAAAAGAAAGATGAATTAGTATGTGTCTCAACTTTTTGTCAACACAGTAATGCTATTAGAGGGATCATCTTAAAAAACTGGCGAATTCTTAATACATCAGGAACATCTATACCCAGACCTCTATTTGCTTTCAAAAAAAGTAAAAATTTGAAGCAAAAGATTACTCGTGCCAGTAGAACTTTTCCTAAAGTGCATACAATCCGCGATACCAATTCTAACCCAGTGGTGGGACACTATCCCTGCACTTCATGTGTTGCTTGTAAGTTTTCCAAAAAAACTACGTCATTTGATTCACAGACCAGAAAGTGGACCCTTCGTACCTTTACCACTTGTAAAAGTAAGAATGTCATTTATGCCATTCGTTGCCCATGCCAGTTGTTTTATGTAGGCAAAACAACCAGAGAAGTGAGTACCCGTATTAACGAACATCGTTCAAAGATCAGAACTCGAAACCTCAATGCCCCAATGGTAATCCATTTTGTCGAGATGGGCCATACGGCTGATCAGATGGAATGGTTTTGCATAGAAAAAGTATATGCACAAAACCAACCCCAACTATTAAAAAATTTAGATTACAAGGAACAAATGTGGATATTTAATCTAAAAACATTAACATTGGGCCTTAATACCATGGAACCATGGAATTCGAGTAACTAAATACTACCTGTCATAACATTTTATATATGTCGGGTAGTACACTGGTATACTGCCTAATCACGTGCGTCTTTCATCTGAGAGGGTACGGCCATTTAGAACGTAGGCCAGTTCAGTTTGTGGTCACGTGGTTAATTACGTGATCACATGATGTTTTTCACGCATATATCAATACCCTTGAAACGGTGATACTGTGTTGCACGCCACTTTCAATCGGACCCAGCTGGGATACGGGTGACTAGCTACTGTGAGAACTGGCGAGTTCTTTCGCTTAAGGTAAACATTCTGTCCTGTGGGGGCCTTTCGAATCACGGCGGTTTTCCAAATCGCTTCTTGCCTTTATTGTTTAGAGAAGGGAGCCCTACATCCTTGGCTTTCCGTTAAACCCCATCCGAGTCAAGCAATCTGGAGTCGGAAATATTGAGCAATATTCAAATGCAACCCCTCCCCCCCTACCTTTTTGAAATTCTCTAAATAGTAAGCTTTTCAGCAAGCCGTATTTGTTTAGTCACAATTGTGGTATTAATTCATCAATTTATTTTCAATTGGAAGTAATTCACTTTGGGTGTAGCCAATAATATAATTGTAAGAACAATCGGTCTCTCACATACTCAAACTCTTGTGTTGTGTTTAGGCCCATATAACATCAGGTGCAGCCAACCCTGGATCCGGGGAGTCACCTTCAAATTTATGACCGCTGGTTGAACGAGCGTTTGGACATTCTCGAGAAGAACGTTGGCGTCCATACACTTCGCTATCTGCAGGAACTTCTACGGAGAAGCTATTGTTTAATATAAGTGAACACAGCGTACAATTTAAGGAAGAGACGCACAGCCTTCCATTGCATGAATGAAGGTTAGTTAATATTCTTTAGGTTTATCTTAAGTATGTGACTCTCGTGTCCTGTCCGTGGGCCGCTGTAGTGGAGGATCGACATATTGACCTTGTGATATTTATGTGTACATTTGTATATCTGTAGCATTGATTCTGTCTATGGCCTGGCTCTTATCTGCCTCTCGGAGACACCAATACAAGAGGGTAGCACTACTTTCTGCCAGACACCTCAGGTCCATCCTGGAACTTCTCCCGGGTTGGTAGCAGGCTCTTGTATATTATTACCTATTGTTCCACTATAGATATTTTTATTATGGATGTTATATGTTTTTTGTCCAAGTACAAGGGCTTCACACATTGATATGTATTATCTGTGATTTTCTTTCTTTCTTGATGTTAGAATATACTTTTGTTACTCCTGATGAAGACGTCACTACACTAAAGTATATACGTCGAAACCGGTCGAGTTTGGACTAAGATGAGGTCGTGGTTAGAAAACTCTGGGACCCATCTTAATTGCCTAGGCCACTGATGTCATCTGCTGTGGCCCGTCAAATTGATTTCATGTTCTTTTTATAAATCTTTCAGATGAATTAATTATGATGAATTTTCTTATAGATTTTATGTCGTACATTGATTGGTGTTTAGTATGAATGGTTTGTCTAAATGGATGGATGAGGTTGTATGCTTGGATGATTGAATAAGATGATTTTTATTATATAGATGTGTCTTTTTTAATAAAAGTTGTTTCCTGCTATGTAAATTGTTATTACAAGTGCAGATTTAATCATGATTTGTTTGATATATTAAATTAGTATCAGGTTTAATAAAATCCTTGATACCGTTATTTTTGAATTGTTTCCTTTGGATGTCTTTCCGCTATCTAAATCTTAATTAATACTCCAATCCAAAGCGTGGGGTTTCCTGTGTCTTTCAGAGAATACATATTTCCAGCCCTTGGCTGTACAGGTTATATATATACTTTTTAACACTGTAATGTTTTTTCCTATTTAGGATAATTTAACTTTTTTCACATTTATTGCACTGGGTGTGTCAATTTGGTGTACTCCGGACTGGTGGTATTTTCCAGGCCATGGCAGAAACAGATACCATCTCCTTCACGGAGGCACAAATAACAGAACTTATTCAAGGTCCATCATTTTTTGAAAATTTACAATTACCAACATCAAATCAAGGCGCCACGGGAGATGCTCTTCTGAATTTAAAGAAGAAGCAATTCCGCACAGAAATGCACGGTCATATACTTAAGGAATATTTGAGATCTAGTATTATTCCACAAGGCCTGCAGGTTAAAATTATCCCATGTCTTTTCCTGGATGACAACGATTATAAAGTGGCTTTTAGTCAAGTTGCTACCAAATGTAGCCGTGATTTGTTAGTATTAACCATAACCACGGCCCAAAGAGTCAGTGGGAAGATACAAGAAACGCTGTCGGAACAAGAAAAATCTTTTTTGACCAACACTTTGATTGTGGAATCTAAACAAAAGCTTGAACAGATAGAAAAATCTTTTCAGGAATTTAAGAAGCTTACTATTGAAAAAAAGACCAATAAACTTAAAAAGGACATTTCATTATTTAAGAAAGAATTGGTGTATCCCTATCTAGCGGAAGATTTTAACCCTCAGACGGTTTGGAAAACTAACACTAATTGGAATATGGGACCCAATAATACAAATAAAAAAAGATGGGTGACATTTTCAGACACTTCCTCTAGTAATTCATGTAATGAGGAATTGAACAATCATGCCTCGGGCAATCACCCTTTTCGAGCAAGGGGCGGCCGAAGAGGCCGCAGAAACATCCCCCAAGGTCAAATGACACACAATATGCCGATGCAGAACGCCCCGGGACAAGGGATGATGCACCGGGACTTTCAGACCCGGAATCGAGCATACAGGTGGTAAATGAAACAATGCCAATTTTTAATTTATCCTCCCGTATATTAACACCTGCGGAAACATCAATTCTTAAATGTGGTCTATCTTTTGTTCCGACTCAAAATCCAAGTGCAATGTCTATCATGAGTGAAGTAAAAGGTTTTTTGCGTAAATTAAGGCTAAAGCTTTTCTTTTCGAATAATGTGACCTCTAGGGAATCCAACATCTCAGGCTTCTCTAAACCTTCCACCTTTACCCCCAACTCTAATGATTTGCCTCCAGAGGTCTTGATCTTTGAAAAATTAGTTCTCAAAGAAATAGAGAAAGTTATTGGCCATCCAAGAAATCGACAAGGACCCAATCTGACGCTTTCTGAGTTCGAGGCTATCGAGAGATTAGCCTCGGACCAATCAATAGTTATTAAGGCTGCAGATAAGGGTGGTGGGATAGTTGTTTGGGATGCTGATTGTTATGATCAAGAAGCTCTGAGACTTCTACACATTCCTGGGCACTATTCCAAATTGGTGAAAGATCCATCAGAAATGATTAAGCTAAAGGTACTCAAACTCACTGAAGAAGGAAACCAATCGGGTTTCCTTTCCACTAAAGAGGCTGAATTTATCAACCTGTCGGAAGATCGCATACCTTTATTTTACATTATGCCTAAAATACATAAAGATACTGAGAACCCCCCAGGACGACCTATAGTCTCGGGTTGTGGTTCACTACTGGAACCCCTTTCGAAATACATTGATTTCTTTATTAAACCACTGGCGATGGCCACGCCCACATTTCTTCTTGACTCGAGAGACGTCATCAACCTCGTTGAAACAAAAGCATTTGATCCCAGTACTCAAATTCTAGTAACGCTTGATATTGAAGCGCTTTATACAAATATCCCTCAGGATAGAGCGGTGGAGAGCCTGCGCATAATGCTAGATCGGCGCATACAACCACATTTGGTTCCCACAGAATTCCTATGTAAAGCAGCAGAGCTAGTCCTTAAGAACAGTTTTTTTAAATTCAAGGAGGAATTCTTTTTGCAATGTAAAGGGACAGCGATGGGGTGCACTTTTGCACCAAATCTTGCCATTATTTTCATGGCACTCTTGGAGGAAGAAAAAATCCTGTCAGCATTTAACCCATTTAGGGGCCAAATCAAGGTGTACCGTCGATACATCGACGATATACTTATGATTTGGGAAGGCTCATCAACATCATTGACTTTATTTGTTCAATGGCTTAATGCGGTAGACTTAGATATTCATTTCACTTTTGAATATTCAGTATCTAGAATTCCTTTCTTGGATTTGTCTATTTTTTTCAAAGAAGGGTATCTCTGCACAGAATTACATAGAAAACCCACAGAGAGAAATACCACGTTGAAATATGAGAGCCAACATCCAGCCAGTTTACTTTGTAACTTACCATATGGGATGTTCTTACGGCTACGCCGTAACTGCACAGATATCGCAGATTTTGTCAAACATGCAGCAATTTTGGAAAAAAGACTATTGGAACGGGGATATCCAAAGAAACTTATAAAAAAATCCAAAAAGAGAGCTCGATATATCAACAGAGACCTCTTATTGACACCCAAGCGAGACATTGAAAAGAAAGATGAATTAGTATGTGTCTCAACTTTTTGTCAACACAGTAATGCTATTAGAGGGATCATCTTAAAAAACTGGCGAATTCTTAATACATCAGGAACATCTATACCCAGACCTCTATTTGCTTTCAAAAAAAGTAAAAATTTGAAGCAAAAGATTACTCGTGCCAGTAGAACTTTTCCTAAAGTGCATACAATCCGCGATACCAATTCTAACCCAGTGGTGGGACACTATCCCTGCACTTCATGTGTTGCTTGTAAGTTTTCCAAAAAAACTACGTCATTTGATTCACAGACCAGAAAGTGGACCCTTCGTACCTTTACCACTTGTAAAAGTAAGAATGTCATTTATGCCATTCGTTGCCCATGCCAGTTGTTTTATGTAGGCAAAACAACCAGAGAAGTGAGTACCCGTATTAACGAACATCGTTCAAAGATCAGAACTCGAAACCTCAATGCCCCAATGGTAATCCATTTTGTCGAGATGGGCCATACGGCTGATCAGATGGAATGGTTTTGCATAGAAAAAGTATATGCACAAAACCAACCCCAACTATTAAAAAATTTAGATTACAAGGAACAAATGTGGATATTTAATCTAAAAACATTAACATTGGGCCTTAATACCATGGAACCATGGAATTCGAGTAACTAAATACTACCTGTCATAACATTTTATATATGTCGGGTAGTACACTGGTATACTGCCTAATCACGTGCGTCTTTCATCTGAGAGGGTACGGCCATTTAGAACGTAGGCCAGTTCAGTTTGTGGTCACGTGGTTAATTACGTGATCACATGATGTTTTTCACGCATATATCAATACCCTTGAAACGGTGATACTGTGTTGCACGCCACTTTCAATCGGACCCAGCTGGGATACGGGTGACTAGCTACTGTGAGAACTGGCGAGTTCTTTCGCTTAAGGTAAACATTCTGTCCTGTGGGGGCCTTTCGAATCACGGCGGTTTTCCAAATCGCTTCTTGCCTTTATTGTTTAGAGAAGGGAGCCCTACATCCTTGGCTTTCCGTTAAACCCCATCCGAGTCAAGCAATCTGGAGTCGGAAATATTGAGCAATATTCAAATGCAACCCCTCCCCCCCTACCTTTTTGAAATTCTCTAAATAGTAAGCTTTTCAGCAAGCCGTATTTGTTTAGTCACAATTGTGGTATTAATTCATCAATTTATTTTCAATTGGAAGTAATTCACTTTGGGTGTAGCCAATAATATAATTGTAAGAACAATCGGTCTCTCACATACTCAAACTCTTGTGTTGTGTTTAGGCCCATATAACATCAGGTGCAGCCAACCCTGGATCCGGGGAGTCACCTTCAAATTTATGACCGCTGGTTGAACGAGCGTTTGGACATTCTCGAGAAGAACGTTGGCGTCCATACACTTCGCTATCTGCAGGAACTTCTACGGAGAAGCTATTGTTTAATATAAGTGAACACAGCGTACAATTTAAGGAAGAGACGCACAGCCTTCCATTGCATGAATGAAGGTTAGTTAATATTCTTTAGGTTTATCTTAAGTATGTGACTCTCGTGTCCTGTCCGTGGGCCGCTGTAGTGGAGGATCGACATATTGACCTTGTGATATTTATGTGTACATTTGTATATCTGTAGCATTGATTCTGTCTATGGCCTGGCTCTTATCTGCCTCTCGGAGACACCAATACAAGAGGGTAGCACTACTTTCTGCCAGACACCTCAGGTCCATCCTGGAACTTTTCCCGGGTTGGTAGCAGGCTCTTGTATATTATTACCTATTGTTCCACTATAGATATTTTTATTATGGATGTTATATGTTTTTTGTCCAAGTACAAGGGCTTCACACATTGATATGTATTATCTGTGATTTTCTTTCTTTCTTGATGTTAGAATATACTTTTGTTACTCCTGATGAAGACGTCACTACACTAAAGTATATACGTCGAAACCGGTCGAGTTTGGACTAAGATGAGGTCGTGGTTAGAAAACTCTGGGACCCATCTTAATTGCCTAGGCCACTGATGTCATCTGCTGTGGCCCGTCAAATTGATTTCATGTTCTTTTTATAAATCTTTCAGATGAATTAATTATGATGAATTTTCTTATAGATTTTATGTCGTACATTGATTGGTGTTTAGTATGAATGGTTTGTCTAAATGGATGGATGAGGTTGTATGCTTGGATGATTGAATAAGATGATTTTTATTATATAGATGTGTCTTTTTTAATAAAAGTTGTTTCCTGCTATGTAAATTGTTATTACAAGTGCAGATTTAATCATGATTTGTTTGATATATTAAATTAGTATCAGGTTTAATAAAATCCTTGATACCGTTATTTTTGAATTGTTTCCTTTGGATGTCTTTCCGCTATCTAAATACTACAGAATTATGGCATGGAATGTTGCGCAGAGCAACGGTAGTGGTAATGTTTCATTTAAAGCCTTGCATCTATCACTTTTTGATTTTACCACACTCTCCCCTCCAGAATTAAATGTGTGTTACTACCAACCTTATCTTTTCACTTGTATTCAAGTAGTTAATGCAGCAGAATATATACTTTGAATGTAATTTGTAAGGGCCACCAGTCAGTTGACGCACCTTCTGCAGAAATCTGAGTTCAAGCAACTTTACCTGTCATTTATATTGTTTGATATAATTAACCATTTTATTAAGCATGATGGGAAAAACCACTATGTTCCCACAAAACATAAACATACTTTAAATTACAGAAACCCAAATTGTGATTTTTGGTTTGAGAATTTAGTTGTAGGCAGCCTGCTTGAATACATGTGCTACCTCACTTAGGGCCTCATTACACGGTAGGCGGTAAGGGTTTACCGGTACCGGTAAGGGCACTGGTACCGGTAAACCCTTACCACCTTACTACGAGTTCCCTTTACGGGACCCGACCTTAACGGCTGGTTTTACTAGCCGTTAAAGTAGGGTGCCGCAAAAGGACCTTGGTGCTAATTACGGTACCGGAACTTGCGGTACCGTAATTAGCGCCTTCCCCATTCCCATTATGCCCTATGGGGGCAAAAATGGCAATGGGGAAGTGCCTTGGTGAATGGGGAATTACCGCCCCCGCTCACCTTGGAGTAGGGCGGTAATTCCGCCATCCACCAAGGCAGACACAGTAAAATACCGGTGGCAACCATGGCGCTAATAGCGCCATGGTTACCGCCTACCATGTAATGAGGCCTTTAGAGTGTTAATGGCCCTCCATCTCCCTGGGAATTTGCACTTTCATGGCTGCGGGGCATAAATCACTGTCTAGAGCAAGAAAACAAATCCTGGCCAAGCCGCCTGCAATTCAGCCTCTCAGAATGATGTCTCTGAGGTAGCTGCTGAATCTTTAGAGTGACATCCACCCCCCCACTCCCTTGGTTACCAGTGGTGTATAACACCACTGACGTGGCCTACTTTCTAGGGGGGGCAGGGCTGGCTCTGGAAGGGTCTGGCCCCCTGCTGGAGCGGGACCTGTACCCTCGATGCAGGGATGAGTATGATGGCCCACCAATGCCTCTTCAGGGTTACATGGAACACCCAATGGACCCATATTACAATGAACTGCAGGAGCATGAACCGGAGTATTCAACCTACTCAGACGAATACATTAACCTGATGCCTGGAAACCAGGAGGTGGAAGAAGCCGTGAGAGTGAAAATCAACCTGGGAGGCAACCATCACTGCTTCCTGATAGACACAGGGGCCACCGTTAATATGATGGGCGAGCAGGAATCTTTACAAACAACAGATAAATACATTCTCTCCAGATTGACGGCGAGAATATTCCAGTGGGGCGCGAGCATATCACAATCAAAGTAGTAATGGGTGGAAAGTTTTGAATTAATCTGAACCACTGGTAATGCTCTGGGCAACCTTCCACAACACTGTTTTTTAGCCCATCTGCACCATTGGAAAAGGCGTCCAGCCATATGCAAATCAGTCAGGTACTGCCACCAATGGGAGCAGCCCTGCCCAAACTGCTAGGCCAGGACCCCTCTGCACGGAAACACAAACAAACCCAGACATGGTCTGGAGGCTTTGCCTGACTAATTCCAGGTGAATTCAAAACCTTCCAGCCATCACCTCTTTTGTTTTGCTGTAGTCACCCTGAGTGGGACAGGTATGCCTAGATGTGGGTACCTGGTCCTTGCTTAGCCTAGAGACCAAAGCTACTCCTCATTGATGAGACCCAATGAGGCTGAGATGTTTGGGGATTCTTGTGCTCTCATGCAGAAGGGATGTGATCAAGCAGTTCAGGGTAGACTGCCCCTTCTGGGGTGGGACCAAGCATGATTTGCAGATGGTCTTTCCCCTTTTGTAATAGTCTTTCCCCTTTTGTAATAATTTGGCAGGCAAAGAACGATGATCTGGAGGGTTGCCCAGAGCAATGCCAGAAGTTAAGATTAATTAAAAACCTTCCAGCCATCACCTCCTTGTTTTTGCGTGAGCAAACCACTACAATCTATTGGACAAGTTCTGCTCTCCCTTAAGCACAAAATAGAGTCAACAAAAGCCACCATCATGTGGTTTGCAGCCCCACCAGTGGACGGTGTCTTATCAGCTACAAGACGCTCAAGCAACTCAGACCTCATTGATTTACACTACCAGGACACTGATTGTATTGTATTGTAGTGTATTGGTTTATTTATATAGCGCCTATACACATAAAAGTGTTTCAAAGTGCTCAAGGAGAGTGGGAAGAAGGGGAAAAACAACAGTCGCTCAGAGCCCTTGAAATACTGAGACGATAATAGTCTGCACAGGAACAGTAATTGTGTAAAATACATTTAACTGTTGAGACACAGCAAATAGGCCTAACAGCGATTCTGCAGATTTACCAGTGCAATTAGGGGAGAAGACAAGGGATAACAGACAAGGAAGATCATCAGGCACATTACATTTGAGTCGTGCAAGTGCATATAAGGTCACAGTGGGAGGTCCAAGTGCACTCAATCGGTGGAGACTAGGGTAGGTGCAGAGAGAGCCACTCTCTTGGGTTATTCTAAGTGCAATGAAGGCGGGTATGGGTAGGTCCCTGAGGCAAGTGCAAGAGTGAACTGGCAGGTGTGCCCAGGGCTGGTGAGACTCTGAGGTACATCAGGGGGCCAGTCAGCAAGCTGTGAGGAAGAAGGAGGGAGAGATGGAGAGAGCAGAGGGCTAGGTTAGCAGGCTAGAGGGAGAGCGAAGAAAGGGGAGAAGAGGAAGGTCTTGAGGAGTTTCCAGAACTCAAGAAGGTCAGGCTCAAGACTGAGGGCGGCAGGTAGGCTATTCCAGAGCGAGGCACCTTCTGAGGATAAGGATCTCCCAACAAATCTCTGCTTGGAGAACCACCGCCTCACTCGCAGAAGGTTGGCGGTAGATGATTGGAGGGCTCGTGAGGGACAGTATTTAGGTAGGTAGCTTGCAGGTAGGTAGGTCCCAGGCCCCAGAAAGCCTTGTGGACAATGCAGAGGGTCTTGAACTTGATCCTTGCAGCCACGGGGAGCCAGTGAAGCGATTTCAGCGCCGGAGAGATGCAGTCCCTGGGCTTGAGGCCAAGGATAAGTCTTGCAGTTCTGTTCTGGATGAGTTGAAGAGGGCGCAGGGCAGAAGAAGGGAGGTTGAGGAACAGGCTGTGTCAATAGTTCAGCCTAGAGAGAACCAAGGCTCCGGAGACAGTGAGCCACTGGGCGGAAGTCAGAAAAGGAAGAGTACCTCTGAGGAGGTGTAGCTGATAGTTAGACTTTTTAGAGATGTCAGAAATGTGAGCGGTGAAGGAGAGAGTGGAGTTGAAGATGACCCAGAGGGTTTAGTATAGTGCACCACATGGTCACAGGGAGGAGTGGAAACCATATACAAAATGTTGGTTGAGCCGCTCTCAAAGAAAACAATCACAATTAAATTCCCAGAACTATTCCATGTGCATGGGAAAGGAGTGGCTGCCAAACTACACATTAACAAATCAGTAAAGCCTGTTCCCCAGCAACCCAGGAGAGCCGAGTTCGATCTACAACAGGCAGTCTCACAAGAGATCCATCAACTGTTACAAAATGACATTATAGAACGGGCAGCGGGCCCAACTCCACTTTGGTAATCGTCCCCAAAGAAGGGGGGTGCATAAGACTGTGCATCGACATGAGTGCTGCCAATCCCGCCATCCAGCGAGAGAGACCCACCCTGGTGCCAACATTGAGGACATGATTGTCCAACTGAATAAAGCTACAACATTCTCTAAGCTTGACCTCAACCAAGTGTACCATCAGGTGGAGCTGCATCCCACCTCCAGGCTAATAACCACATTCTCGACAAATGAGGGGCTATTCCGATATAAACACTTACATTTCAGGATCCTCTGCAGCAGTAATATTTCAGGATGCCATCCGCCAGGTCATCGTTCCTATACGGTCAGTGTTTAACTACAGCAATTACATTCTATGTCTACGGCAGTGCAACCAGCAGCGGGTCTGGCACTCAACTTCGAAAAATACAACATCAACAGGAATAAGCTGAGATTTTTCAACATGTCTTTTTCGGATGCAGGAATGATCCCTGATCCTGACAAAGTCAGCACACCTGGCGGCCCCCACACAGACATCAGATGTCTGATCAATCATCGGCATGACATGCAATTGTGCCAGGTACCTCCCACACTTTGCTACGCAAACAGAACCACTGCAGCTCCTCCTGCAGAAGGACTCCATATTCCAGTGGACAGACAAATACCTGAGAGCCTTTGACAACATCAAAGGCGTACATCCTGAAGCAAAACAGCCAGCTTACTTTGACCCGACTTGGCACGCTGAGATCATTGTGGATGCAAGCATGGTAGCGTTAGGGGCTATACTAGCCCAAACCAACGAGGAAGACTCACCACCCAGACACATTGTAGCCTATGCCAGCAGGGCTCTGTTATCCACTGAAAGTGCATGCTCCCAGGCAGAGAAAGAGACCATTGCAGCTGTCTGGGTGTGCAAACATTTCCACAACTTTATTTTAGGGAAGGAGTTCACTTTGATTATGGATCATCAAGCTTTGCTGTCCTTATTTGGCAACCCATGAACCGAGATGCCGCCAAGAATTGAAAGGTGGGGGATCTGCCTGCAGGACTATGACTACACTAGTATCCTCCCGCCGGGTGGGGATCACAACCCTGCTGAATACATCTCTCGACGCCCGGGGGTTAAGGGGTGGTGATCAGTTAACAGCAAGGAAAGGATATGCCAAGTACATCAGGTATGTCACAGACAATGCAATGTCCTAAAGCATTCCTGCCGGATATGGTTGCACAGGAGTCTCTCTGAGATCCATCAGTTACAATGGCTGTACAGCTAAAACACCACAAAAAATGGAGAGACTATCAGAGACAATTTCAGTTCCATCCAAAGACAAATAAGGCAGAGATGGGAAGACTTGCAAAGATACACACAGAGTTAGCGGTCATGGACCAGAGAGTCCTACTCGGGGGCTGCAGACTCATTTTCCCAACGACACTAAGAAGATCAGTCATACACACAGCTCATGAAGTTCACAGAGGTGCAGAAAAAACCAACAAATTAATGTGCTGACATGTGTGGTTCACATACATGGATGCCCTTGTGGAGGACATGGTACTCCACTGTCTACCATGTCAGTTCACAGCCAGGGCTGACCCCCATTAACACTACAGCACAAAGAGATCCCAGAGAAGCTGTGGCACAGGCTGGCTATAAACCTTTACGGACCAAAGGAAGGAGGGGAATATCTATTTGTGATGATGGATGAATTTTTGAGGTTCCGAATAGTCGAGAGAACATCTGCAAAAGCGTTTCCGCAAGCGGCAGCAGTCATGGAAGAAATACTCAGTGAATGGGGAATCCCACACCCAGTCAAATCCAATAATGGGTCACCATTCAATTGGCATGAATTAGCAAAGTTCACCAGACACACGTGGTTCACTCACCATAAAATCACACCACTGTGGTCCCAGGCCAATGGGATTCAGAACGATTCAGCGAGCACACATTGAAGTCACGTCAGGTTCTAAGCGGGATGCTAAGAGACTACAGAAATATGCCACATGAGGCTACATGGAAAGCACCGGCCGAAATCATGATGGCATATCAAGTTAACACCAGACTCATCAAAATACTGACAGATTGCGGCGACAAGGATGCTGAAGTGAAAGATAGAGATGCGACAAGGAAATACTGAGCGCAGGAAGAAGCTTATCGCAGCAGAGGAGTGAGACCAAAGGAATTTAAACCAGGGGACGAAGTGTTCATAAGACAACGGGTACAGAGTAAAACAGACCCAAGATATGCAACAACCCCATTGAACGTAATAACTGTAAAAGGGTCCATGGTGACTGCAAAGAGCAAGGGTTATGAACCGACAAGAAATGCTTTATAATTCAAGTACATGGTTAGGAAGAGGGCAGAGGACTCGGAAGCCGACGAATATATAACTGACAGAAAAGATCCACCAGAGGACCTGTGGGGACATACCGAAGAGACTGGAGAGACTCCTCCATGAGAAGAATCAAATCCAGAAGTGATACCTCAGAGCAATGAGAGAAGCGGACCCCAGAGAGTGATCAGGAGACCGTTGTGCTTGCTGGAAGAAGGCTAAGTCGACCAAAGGACATTTGTGAGAGGGTGATGTTACAGGGTAAAGAGGACACTGCCCCTTTAATGTGCCAGGACTGGCACAGGGAGAGACCACATGATGGGAGGGCCACATGGGGGAAAGGGAGGAGAAAGGAAAAGTGCACCAGTACAATATTGAGAAGGAGAAAGCGAGGAGGTAATAAAGTAAAGGTGGACATTGTGTGGGTGTCATCCAATACTTGTGTAGGCCCACAAAGGAGCGTCAGGGTGGGTTTCCAAATCCACTTAAGAGGCCAAGCATCCCTTATGAAGACATTCTCCCACTACCAACCATCAAGTGTGCTTCCATCCAGCAGCAATGCACCAGTCACATTCTCCTTACCCTCAATCGATCTCGAGGACTCTCTACCCAAATACCTGTCCACAGACGAAGACCACCTGGTCCTCATAAAACAGAGGCAAGCCTAACTAGCACCGGTATGAGACCAGCAACGCAACCTCAACCAACATACACCTTCTGAGAGCAACCTCAACCCAAGTTAAGCCTATCACTAAAATTATACAAACAAATCAAGACGCCATATGCTAACCGCCAATAAATGATTATTGCAAAATTGGACTATTTCGGGTCGGACTCCATGCAACCTCAAAGAAATTGAACAAATACATCTGCAAACATGCAACAGACCACTCTAATCATCTACCCAGATGGTGCCCAATCATCTCTCTCCTGCATGGCGTCCAGCACATTCTCTCGCCCCGATTAAATGTGCCACTCTTTTGTCTACTGCCCTCTTTGTCACAACAAATAGTCTCTGCTCTAAAATCCCCAAACTCCTTCCATCTCACATAGAGACACAAATCCCCCACACAGCAATCATACACACATCTGATGCAGCATCAACATCAATTGAGCTATCACCAAGCTCTGTCACCCCATCCCACATCAACAACAAGTCCTGTAATGTTTACCTAGATTCTGGGCTCTACCCCCAAAATGCCAATGTATTACCACCAAACCCATCGGACCAGAGCGGCACTCTGGATTTAGGTTCTTATGGCGTGTACCCATCAGAATGACAGCTCTCGCAACTCCCTCACCATTTATACCACAAACAACTCCCTCCCACTTTTCTTACAGGGCCAATCACAGTGAGGCCTCTAGGAATAGCAGAAGGGAGTTATTCAAGACCACTTGACTTTACTTTACATTACATAATGGGTGAAATAATATCAGTGTCTGGGCATCAGTCAAATCTCAGCTTTTTGCCATATAACTAGCAAAATCACTATTTTAAGGTAGGCAATGAGGCTTTATATTATGTAAATCCAAAGGTGGGTAAGAACCACAGCGGAGCACTGGCAAATCCTATAGGTTTGGTGTTTGTAAATGTTTGTTGCATTGTATTTATTTCATATGTATCCATTTGGATGTATTAAGAAATCTTGACACAGCGCTGTCAAATTGAATACAATAATCAGTAACAAAAACATGATAAACATAGGCCACTCAACATGAAGTTGTATGTTAATGTTTATGAAGATAGGGGTTCAAAGAGGAGCAAAAAAGAAGCAAGAGTGGGTGCAGAACGTACTGTTGGGAGCAGGGCATTCCACCGTTTGGAAGCAAGAAGAAAAATAGAGCAGACACAGAAGTGTGCAGGTATTTTAAATGCAGGCTTAAACAAATTGCATCTAACTCCTATTGATTTGGATTAGGAAAACAAGACTCTTAGGCAGTCTATTATTATTATTATTATTATTATGATCATTATTATGATTATTAATATTATCATTATTATTATTATATTTAATGAGTGCTGACCTACCTTCAAGAAGCAACAGAGCGCTTTACAGAGGAATGCACCAATACAGATACAGAACAGAGTGCTTTACATAGGTGTAGAACAATACAGATGCATATCAGAGCGCTTTTCTGTGGTACCAACAGAACAGATTGTACAGCGGGGGATAGGATACAGAAGGGGACAGCAGACGGGTACAGCTGTAGTGGTTGGCGGGGAAGAGATGAGCGGGCGGCATCTAGTGAGTCAGGTGGCACGAGGGGTGACGTGATGGACTTGGTGTTGAGGGGGAGAGACTCATTGAAGAGGTGGACTTGAGTTATTTTCTCAATTGTAGGAGGGTCGGGGGAGGAGGTTGCATGGTCTTGGGGTGTAGACTGAGAAGGCTTGTTTTCTGGTCCTTTTTTTGCAGCAGCAGCAGCGGATTTCAAGTCTGAACGTGTCCTGGCTTCTGGTGGTGTAATGTCCACTGGAGATTCAGAGTTTCTCTGCGAGGTAGCTGGGTGGCTTGAGGGCGACTACCTTATAGGTGATGCAGCAAGACTTGAAGGTGATTTTTGCGGGCACTGGGAGCCAGTGAAGGTCGATGAGGGACGGGTGATGTGGTTGTATCTGTGTAGATCCTTGATGAGGTGTGCGGCCGCATGTATGACACTTCTCAAGGGCACCAGGGAGTATGACGGGAGCCCTTTGAGGAGTGCATTGTCCCCATCGAGGTGGGATAGGATTAGTGCTTGGATGGTGGATATGAAGCTGTACGGAGGGAGGAAGTGCTTAACCTTTTGCACGAGGCAGAGCTGATACCAAACTCTGAGTTTTGTTAGCTATGTATGTCTTGAAGGAGAGGTATTTGTAGATGTGGACGTGTGGGACTTGGCACAGGAGGTAAGCTCGGGTGTGAAGCCCTCAGAGTTCATGGTTGATAGTCAGATCTGTATGTCTGGGTGTTCAGTGTTATTGGTGAGGAGTAGGAATTCGGTTTTGGAGTAGTTGAGCTTCAAGTATGCACTGGACATCCAAGACTGGATCAGCGAAAAGCAGGGGTTGAGCCTACGGATGTTCTTGATGGAGTCGATCTTGAGGTATCGCTGTGTGTCCTCAGAGTATTTTGTACACAACCTTGGTTTACCCACAAAAGGGAAGAGAATGTTTCCTGAATGTATTGAATAGATACATGTATCCCACCCCTTTTACTTCACATGAGTCCCCCTGTGCAGTTTCAGGATAAGGAACAGCATGGGTCTTACACTTTGCACTATTTTCTGTAAATAGAAATAAATCCTTTAATCTACTTTCCTTCACAAGTATCTTTTTAATGACTAGGCTACCTCCAGCTTTAATTTCTAATGAATTTCTGTCGGGAAATAACGTTTCATAACTGCTTTATGACCAAAACCATTGACTATGCCTGCAGGAACTCACGGATGCTTTTTAATTTTGCTTAATGTACACAAACAGAACTGTGTTTAAGTTGCACAAAATGCTGTCAGTTTCACAGTGCACTCTGGATACAAAATGTAATGGATTTTATAAAAATTAAATTCTCTATTTACACTTCACTACAATGGAAAAACACAATGCATTTTTATCTTACACTGCATCTGTGTCTACTTAAATCAAGCATCCCCTTTTCACTTCTAGGCCACCATCACTCCTTCAGAGTTTCCCTGACAGGATCAATGTACAATATAGTTTCACATTGGGGCTTAATTACTTACATTCAAAGGTTGCTTTCTATTTTGTCGAATCAGTCTGGACCCTCTCAGTTTGGAATTCCCTGAAACTGCAAGGTCTCTTAAGTTTTTGTGGCCAGGCTCCAATATGGACTGCTCATCTCCTTTAGAATAGGCATCCTTTCTGCAGCTATGGAAAACCAACACTTCCGTTAGTATCACGTCTCCAGCGAGCCATGTCCTTTGTTTAATTTCAATAATAATTCCTATCTATCAGTGTGCACTGTCTTTTATCATCCTAAAACCCTCCTCTGCATAACTCTGTAACTCTGTTGACTTGTAACCCTTGTAACTTTGTAAGCTTAAAGTATTCTTGTCTCCGCGCCCTGATACCCCCGGGTCTGGCGCGTGTTAAAAATAAACAAACAAACAAACAAACAAACTCTCCAGACACCAGGGCAGTGTTTTTTTTTAAATGCAAAGGTTCTCCTAAATCTTCGTTTGTTGCTATTAAAGCAGATTACAAACCCATTCCTTTGGGGGGTCTTTGGGCTTGCTTTCTTCAATGTTGCAGGTAAATGTAAAATCTCAAACAGTTCACAGGGTTTCTCCGCACATTCCTTTAGGTGCTGTTATAAGGCTACACCTATTATCTTTTTTATTCAAACAACATTTTTAATTTGGTCTTAAGTATGCACCACATTAAAAGAATCAGCAAAGTTTTAAGGATCCATTTTCATTACAGATAATCTTTGGTTCCATTAATCCCAGTCAAATGACTGCTGTTCGCCATGGCTCTGGAGATGAGCAGTGGCTATTGTGCCTACTTGTCCCGTAACTACTACTAACCCAGCAGGGATCCCAATCAAAAAGGTGCAACAGTTACAGCCTGACAGGTATACGTTGTTCACCATTTAGGCTGTAGGCTGAGGGCAGGCAATAGTCTTCACGATCGGTGTGAGCTGGGACAGAAGCAATTCAAACAGCAATAGCAGTGTAGTACAAAAATAAACAAACGCCCAACCGCGATTCTGTGAAAATTGGATCTTTAAATCAACTAACAAAAATATACACACAACTAATCAAAATACTACTTGCCCACCCCTGTATGGGAGAAAGCAGTCTTTAAACTAAAGTGGGAGTCTGGATTTCTAGACAGGTCTGCTCAGGTGAATATTTCAGCAGCAGAATGTCACATGAAACTGTCTCTCAAAAGGCATAGAAGGGGGCTTAAAAATCACAAGGGTTCTTTAAGGCAAACCATGGGGGCAGGCCCTCTTCAAATACCTTTAGTTCTTGTCTTTCTAAGGCTCAAAAGCATTGAGCTGAACTTTTCGCCATCAAACTGGGAGTCTGGGCACTTTCGGCACTGAGCCAGGAACATATCACGGAGTAGCAGACATATTCCAAGAATGCTGTGCAGGTCAGCAGTGGTGATAGTTTTCAGGTAGAAAATGCTGGAACGACAGATAGTTTCCGGTCAGCTGTACTGAAAGATTCATCAGTCACGGTGTGAAGAAGCAGAGGCCTTCTGTCAACGGCAAGCAGGCTTGACTGGCTCAGCACAGCATCTTGGTACTGCAGCAGCGATGGAGGCAGCCAGTATCACGTTGTGGATGCAATAAGACTAGGTTTGTCTTGGATGTTGAGATTGCGGAGCTTCAGCATCAAGTGAAACACAGAAATGCGTGAGACGTTCATGCATCAAAATCGAATATGACCCAGGCGGTTTCCTTGCAGCAACTTCAACGGCATTGAATGTGCCCAGACTGGTGTTCAGGCAGTTTGGAGATGCAGGGAGAGTGAGGGGTCACTTCCTTGGTTCTTAGGTTACTAGTAGACCCAGTCAATGGTCTCAGGGGCATGGTAGTCCTTTCTTCTGCCAGTCCCAACCATGAAGGTTTATAGAGAGCACATGCAGGATTATGACTCCTCCACTGAGCAGGGACCTGGGGACAAACAAGTAGCTCAGATGCAGTAGGCCTTGTCAAGCCAGCTGGCTATCCCAAAAAGGTTGTTGGCATGTTAGGGAGAAGCGTTCCTCTTCCTTGGCGCTCCTGGTCGTCACCTCTCTGACCGAGGACCTTGGAGTAGACAGTACTCCCATTCAGGTTCTAGTAAATCCCTCTTCAATCAGTTTCTAAAGATGAATCAACTAAGTGGGGGGTTCCCCATCCATATAAACAAAATGCCATGGGTGATTGGTGCAGAGCATGTCTGTTATTAAGGCTGCAATCCAGGCTGCTGTAACAAATGCCTTTTCTTTCACATATCATTCCTATGCAGAGTGCTTTGTCTGCAGGAAGTGGGGAGGGGGACTGGAGGTTTTGGAGCCCTAGGGAAATCCAGAATGGTGCATCCCCTTCTTAGATTGTAGGTCCCTCCTGGGCTACTCAAACTCCACCCCTTCCTCTGTCTGCCTACTTCAAAAGGACTCCAGTAATCTGACCCCCGGTGACAGATGGCCATTGTAATGGCATGCCAGCCTTGGAAGTACCCTTTCCATCCTGAGCCCCCAGGGACTGTTCTTTTTTCCTGGAGAACGTGACAAGCCTTCTCAAGAGAGATGAAAGGAGAGGTTTCCTTGATGGATCCCATACGGCTAATGTGAGTACAACCAGCCCAGACAACATAATACACACCAGATGATATATATCTCTATTCCTCCCACACCAGGGAAGAATACTGTCTGACCCAGACTCCCACAACACCAGCCAGGCTCTCATTGTCTCCCATGGGCCTTACCAAACATTATATCCAGGAAATAATCTTCTCCTTCCCTCCATCATCACTGCAAAAGTACAATGAGCCTTGCGTCCAGCCACAAAGAACAAATGTTGCATAGCTGATGGAGGAGGCAAGGGCCGCTGCAGTGAATTAGTTGTTGCATCTGCGCTTTTGCCTAAGTGTACAGCAAGAGAGCAGTCAGATCTAAGCCCCACCTGTGGCACTACAAGCACAAACATTTATTCACAACTCAGCATGGATTTTCTGATAGGTACAGAAGAAAACAGCTTCTCATCTGTCAACATGGGAACGTCCTATCATCTTGAAACCGCGGTCTCTTTCTGCACTTTGAGATATATTTTCAAGTCTGAGAAGTAAAAATTGAAATGCAATTTAAAATAATCTTGCCTTGTGAAACAAGGGGGAGAGCACACAATGGACACAGCTCACACATGATCTCCTCCAAAACAGCTAAGCAATGACAGCAGTATTGCATCAGTATTTCCACGTTGGGCAAAGGATGCAAGTATGACCACTACGTGGTCGCGGAGTGAGAGTCTGCACATGCATGCACACTCCTACTTTACTTCAGATTGTCCCACATACTGTCAAGGAACCCATCATTTTGGCCTCCATTTTACTCCAGGATCCAGAGAGCCTGCCTTCCCAGAAGGGCATGATGTAAACAGCAAATGGTGTGCAGCGCAGTTCACAGGTGGAGAGATCTGGCTAGGTTGGGCTAGTGTGTAACATGATCCCATAACAAACCAGGGGTGTACTGGGAACCAAAAGAGGCCCTGGAAATAATTTTCAAAGTGGCCCCATATTACATATTTTCAGCACGCCCAACCCTTTTCCTCTGAGAACATTTGGAAGTAAAATTGGTTACCACACAAAAGAGGCCCAGGGTGCAGAGTCCCACTAGGAAATATCCAGAGTTCCCTATAGGCAGTGGCAACTCAAGCAGCTTTCTCGCATCCTGAGAGCTCCCTTTCACCTTCTCACTCATGGCTTTTACTCCACAGTCCCCCCTCGCCATCAGCGATAAGACCCTTTTCCAGAGGCGTAGACAGGGTAGAGCCTGCGCGGGCAAAGATATCAATGTCGCTGGGGTGGGCCCAATTACATTAGCTTCAGGCCCCACTTGTTAGAAAATCTTGGCTACGCCTCTGCTCCTTTCACACCCATATTCAGCCTCCTCCCCTGTTGTGTACGCATGCGTCCTGGTCTACAGGGACCTGGGCCCAGAAGCGCCGGGCCTCAATCCTCCAGGGGTCTCTCTGTGTCTCCTCAGGCCTCAAGCTCTCCCCATCTTCTCATGTCTGCATCAGTGGGTGGGGCTTCTATACACAGGAGTAGAAGCCCCGCAGTGCCAGTCTCTTTCACTTTCACCCCTGTTACCCTCTGCAAAGATTTCCGGCAGCCTTCCCCCGGCCCAGCCGGCACCCTCTTACCCAAGATGGTTTAGAAGTGAGTGGTAGGTTGCAAGCAGCTGTCAACTGGCCCCATGCCATGTGTGAAACACTAATCCAGTCCCTGTTTTTCGGCCATAGCTCTCTGCATGCTGGAAATTGTGGTCTGTATTTACTGACATAGAGTCAGAGATGGCAAAGTACTGCAGACTAATAAGATAGACTTTACTGACAGTGGCCTCCATGACCTGGACCTGTTGGCAGTCACATTTTAAACATGAAGAGGCAGAGCCACAAAGAGGTTCCTGCACCTGTGTAATAATTGTAACATGTTCGTAAATGTATCCAGCAACAGCCAATGCAAACTATAATAAGGTGTCTTCTTGCAGCAACAATTGGATGTTTTGGAAAGTGCTGGCAGAGTTAAAGAAGCCTAAGCACGGTGCTAACAGTAAACCTGTCTGGGGTTATAAATGCCTCCTGCATTGGAGAGAACTTAAATACGGGTCACATGGGACAATGATGACATAGAAAAGGCTTCTGTTTACCACAAACATCATTTCGCATTTGCCACTTGTGTGATAAATCTCCCATACGTTACAAATCCACAATTAGGTGCTATTTTAAGAACATGTGTTATTTAAGTAACCTTGCGTTTTTAGCAACAGCAGCTACCTCATAATAAGGCCTTACGATACCAAACGAAAGTAGTTTACAGTGTCCTGTTTTTTCTTTGCATTCTGGGGCATGCAGTTTTGTTTTTTCCTAAATGTTGAGATACCAGCTGCAGGCGTGTAGTTTTGTTTTTTGCATTCTAAATGTCGGACTTCAATTGCCAGCTTGCTTGCATGGAAAGTCAGGAATGGGTGCAGGGCTCTGCGCAGACAGCAGACTCTTCTGGGAAGTGTCTTTAATCCTCAGAGGCACAGCCCTAAGAAGATTGGACATGTCGCATGCCAGTAATTCGGCCACTGAGGCCGCTTGCCGTGCATTTTGGCATTTGTGGTGAAGCGTTTATAACGACAAACTCATACAATGCTAGCACAAGAACCAAAATGAAAGACACAGAAAGGGATGAAACCCCCAATGCTCCAATGGTGCAATGGGCGGAGAAAGGTTCTGGGGATAAAAATGGCGCTTCTCAAGAATACCGAGAAATCCACGAGACCGAGAAACGTGACGGCAAAGAGTGACGAGACATAAGGGAGTCTAAAATGAGCGCATGGTTCAACTTAGAAATACAGTGATCATGTACCCCGTAAGAAAAAGAGACTGTGCTGCATATGAAGACATGCAGTGACGCACAGAAAATATTAGCAAGGGGCAGGAACGGCGCCTTCCACAAATAGAAAAATAACCAGGGATGACATGTGAAAACATAAAGAAATACGAGAAGCGATCAGATGATGAAAGAAATGGTGAGAAATCGAGGAAAGGTGCTCAATAGATCACCCTGAAACTACCCAGAGTAGAAACCACTGCAAGAAAAAGTGAACCGGTGCGAAAGAGAAATGCAAGCTGAAGATTAGAAGGACATGGACGGTGAGATGTGATGGCCCGGGGAGGCGGGGACCCGCCACGCTGTCCATTCCTTTGTGTGGACAGGAGTTTGCTTCATGCCAAGTGAAGAGGAGCCATACAACACGGGTGTGCCTCGCAGCAGAGCACTGTGCTGCATTCCCTGCACCTGCTCGTTGTAGGATTGCGTGCTGACCACTGCAATCGTCAGTGTGCTGGGGTCTGCTGCTCCCTTGCAAGAGTCGCCACCCGTGCAGTGTAGCAGTGCGCCCTGGCATGGAGAGCGCACTGTGCGCCTTTTCTCTGGCCTTCCCTTGACTGGGGACATGTGTGCCTGTCTGCTGCTTGCTTCCATCCCTCACCTGTCTGTGCCTGGGAGCGGACTGCAGACAGTGCGGCTGCCGCATGCTTCATGTTTATGCACCCTTCCCAGCAGCACCCCGGTGTCCTTCCAATAGGAACTCTTTAAGTGCCATATCAACATTCCAATGCGTGCACTGTGCAGGGCACGTGCGGTTCTGGTGGCCAGCCCAGGAGGCCCTCATGCACAGGCGGGTCCAGCTCTGCTGGAAAAAAAAGAAAATGTTCAGCGCCTGCCTTGGTTGATGGTGGCAGCCGGCACTGCAGGCAGCCAATCATGGGCGTAATTTTAGGGGGGGACAGAGGTGTTTGTCCCCCCCAACTTTCATGGCTCTCCATTTTGTCCCCATTCATTTGGCTGGGGCACCTTTTCTTCAGATGTCATGTCCCCCCCCAACATTTTCAGAAAAGTTACTCCACTGCAGCCAATTCAAGGCAATCCACCCAGGCGGAGGCGGATTCACGCGATGTGCTTGTGCTTGTGTATCCTACCGCTACAAAGAGGCCCTAGGCCAGGGGCCTAATGGGGGATGTCCTGGTGTCCCGGTGGGGCAGTCCAGCCCTGTACTGAATTCTGAAAGAGAGTGACAAGCTTAGAAAAATAGTCAGCAGAGGAGGACATTCCTTGCTTGCTTGAGTCTGAGTTTTCATGACCTGCTCTCAGGAAGGACCTTGTGGGAACACATGAGTTGAGCAATAGTTCCCCTGCTCCATAACATTCTCCTTGCAAGTGCCTCTGATATTGGTGCTCTATCTCAGAGGCGTTGCCGGGTGGGGGGGGAGCTGAGGGGACTATAGCCCCGGGTCTTTTGATTGTAGCCCCGGATAGAAGCTCAGGTACTACAATCTAAACGCTGTAGCTAGCCCCCAATCCCGCCAGTCCTGACATTAGCTTAGCCCCTGATCTTTTCCAGACCTAGAAATACTGCTGCTCCGTCCTCCACCCCTAGAGTTTTGTTTAAGCCTCTCATGGACGAATGCCCATTGAGCATATGGCCGGCTCCCAGTTAGTATATATCACATTCTCTCGTGCCTTCCCAAGCTCCGCGTGATGTGATCCCATTCTGTTGTGTGAGACCTTTTTTTTTTCCTTCTTCCCTAGACATGACCTTATATTGCATAGATTGGTGTTCAGGCAGACACCTCTACCAGATCCCACATGTCCACTCCAGAGATGGCTGTGCTGTGAGAGAACACTAGATCCCCTCTCCTGCCCTGATCTAAGAACAGGAGCTAGCTGGACTGGTGGCCATGAGGTTTCGGTCTTGTTGTCAACCCTAAATCTCCCACTGTCAGAGATGGTCCTCAAGACTGCAGCGGAAAGCCCATGAAGCAGTGTGTACAGCCTAGGCATGGTTCATGCAAAAAGATGGGCACCGGTAGATGAAGCCCAAACCACACAGAGCTATGAACACCCAACACGGCAGCTATTGGATCAGCAGGAGGCCACTAACTTTCCAGCAACTCTCCAGCCCCCAACCTACCTATTCTGATCAGACAGCTGAATTGCAGTGACAGTCAGGATGACCAGTTGATAGTGATTAACGTCCTCCTCCCCCCCACACATGTTGACCGCTATTGGGACCTCTTTACATTCCCCTAGTAGATTCCTTAGGATTTTGTCTTGTCCCCTAAATAAATTTGGTTGGCATATATTGAACTAACAGTGGCCTGTGACGCGCCCCTAAATTAGTCATAGTGATGACGTTTCTGCAAATACACCAAACGTTGACATTTGGAAAAATCTGCTCCTTGTTTTCAGCTTTCCTGTTATTCCAGAACGCCGCCATTGCCCTGCACGTACTAATCTGCATCCCCCTCTTCCTGGCCAGTGTAGATTAACTGTCAGGTGTTCTCAGGTGTTAATTTCACGTACGCCCACTCCAGAACACTAGCACACTCCCTTCCCTTCTACTCTTCTGCCCCAGGGATTGCCTGAGCCATGTACTCACTCTCTGGGACACTGTGGAGTAAGCACTTGTGGTATTTTCCCATGTGTACCTCCTACCCAAAGCCCTACCACTCACCTCTCTCTACATTATTCCACTGATGAGGACATGAGTCTTTAAGTCAGTGGGTCATAGGTTTTACCTTCACAATCTCCATCCTATAGTGCGATGGTTTTGAAATAGTGTTTCATGCTGGATTCTTTATGCTTGAAATAACTGGGGTAATTTAAATAAATGGAACTCAATTGGTTGAATTCAGAAGGATGATGTGGTTTGTGTGTCAGCAGTTTGCTCAATGAGTTATCCTACCAGAACAAAACACTTCAGCCTCTTCAAACTGGCATGCCCAAATAACATGGAAGGAGTTGTGAAACATACATTGAGAGGTGAATGTCTTTTACGCAAAGCATCTTATTTAAAGTGCCACTGCCTTTAGTCTATGCCATGGTAGAGGATTTCCAGAGTAACTTGAATTTGGGAGGGCATCTCGGCAGCGGCCTTGGGTGGGGGCCGGCTGTGTTGATGATCACCGGTTATTATCAGGTGAAACACATCAGATCCAGTTAGTCCCACATTAATGAACTAAAGTCAACTTTAGTTTCTTGGACCATTTTGCACTTCTGTGAAGATATTGATACTCTATCGTTGCACCTGCTGTTTGAGATCTCTTTGTTGCAGTGCACAGAATGAGCGCTTCTTTAAGGAAAGCTTTTAGGGAAGCTTTATGGAAATCAGCTTGAAAAATTGAAATTGAACATCCAATGAAAGACCTGGATCATGGAATTTTCTTTTTTTTACTAATGGAGTTTTGTTTAAAGTACAAATGCCAGCTTTTTATCGCTCTTGAGCCAAATCGGCTAGGGCCTAAGGAGGCAGATGGTGTACAGGCATCCAAAGTTGATGTGAATTTTTTTAATCCCGCTTAGAATGATGCCTTTCTATTGTCTTGGTTCATATCCCGCAATACATGATTGGATGTTTATTTTTTTATTTTTAGAACTAGTTTTTCATTCTGGGTCTTCACTCTCCTCGCTCACAGTGGTCACCAGGTATGTATTGCTTTCTTTATGTAGCATTTGTTCAGTGTGAATTTTGTAGTATGATTTTTGTATTTGTATCTATTTGTTGTTAGAGAAACACGAAACATGTTTTATTTTAGATTCTTGCACCATTTGTGACTGGCTCCCTGAGGACAGGTATGCCAACTTTTTCCAAGAAAGGAACAGTAATATTTTTAAAATATAATTTTTTTATTTGGTTTATGATTACATTTACCTTTTATGTAATTTATATGATTTACATACTGTTCCCCGATGAAGGATCTTCACAGATCCGAAATGCCTTGAATTTCTACATCTGCCTCTGAGCCATCATTAGCCTGGATGCCTATGTATTAAAATATATTTTATGATATATGTATACTCCATTGTCACAGTTGGCTGTTTAATTTCGCACTTCTGATATAATTGTGCTTTGAAATGTGGTAGTGCAAGGCACTAGAGCAGAATAGTCCAACACCGGGCCTCAAGGTCCAGAAATATGTCGGATTTTCAGGATACCCCTCATTAAATTAATGGGATACATTTGCACACACAATTGCAAAACATTTTCCCATGAATATTAATGAGCGATATCTGAAAACCCACCAGGATTCCAGCAATCGAGGCCTGGAGTTGGACAACCCTGCACTAAAGGGGTGCAACTAGTACCCAGAAGGTTACTTCTAGGTCTTTTTTCTATGTTGATTAGCACATAGTGCAAGTGTGCATACTGGTGTGAACATACATCATTTTGTTTAAGGTCTCACACTATAGTTCTTTTAAAAAAGGGGTC
Source organism: Ambystoma mexicanum (assembly GCF_040938575.1). Classification (NCBI taxonomy): domain Eukaryota; kingdom Metazoa; phylum Chordata; class Amphibia; order Caudata; family Ambystomatidae; genus Ambystoma; species Ambystoma mexicanum. The sequence continues at coordinate 1,425,796,285 of NC_090922.1, forward strand.
CTACTTGTGATTATCCGATTAGCTCTCGATAGGACCATTGGTTTCAGTAATTCAATTAGTTGGGACAAAGTAGTCGTATAACGTAAACAGATGCAGCTTTGTGCTGTCTCATGCTGCTCATGTCTCATTTGAAACTTACTTTCAAAGATACATTGCTGTTCGTTACCAAAACTGAAGAAGCAGGAGGGGTTTTTAACCAGAAAAATGGGGCGCTAGAGGATTTAGCAAATGTTTGCGATGGTTAAACCTCTCCAAACCTTTTTTTAGGACATGCCGATTCCGAGCAGTTCGGTTACTTAATCTGTTTTAAGGTTGGAGTGGCCTATATGTATTGATTGGACCAATAAGATGGGTAATAGGCATAGCCACCCTCGGGGAAGCCGACCTGCAAACATTACCTTATGAATCTACTGGTTTCTTTCCAAAGGCCTTCTAATGGTCTCTTGATTAGCCAGTGATTCACAAGCTAGCGCTATGATCTTCCCCAGGCTGGACGATATGATAGGTTATTTATAACACGCTTAAAACCCAGAGGTTTGTAAGCGCTGACCCAGGGATAGGGATCGAACCGGTGTTGCTTTTTGTCGTGTTTGCTTCCAAGGCGAACATGATGCCCCTGAGCTATCCTCCTGAGACAAATATACAGCTCTACTGATTTAATGGCTCATAGGTTTCATGTATCCAGTGTTGCGCAGAACAGAATCCACTTCACAATGGAGCACAACATTCCACCGAAAATGGATCCTTTTATTTATGTTATTAATTTGATTACATTTGTACCTCATTCGCGTTGCTTTAGAGGACTTTTCAAGATTGGAAATAGAGGAAGAGGGGAATTGACAAAGGGGACCAACCAGAACACAATCCACAAAAACAATTGGCCCACATTAACAAATACTTTACTGTCAAAATTCACAAAGTCAGGCGAGAACGCCAACCAAACCACTTGCAGCTCTCCCATCCCACCGCTGATGTAACAGGATTAATCTGTGTCCACTTATGTATTGTCCCTGGTGAGTGATCCTTTTACTCCCTAGGGGGGCACTCGCAGTCTAAAGTTGTACCCATGCTCGTCTGTAATTTTATAAAACACTTCCTCTCCTTGTTTTCAACATTCATTTTAAACACCCCTTATTTCCGAAATCAAGAAGTCCGTAAAACAATTACAACAATCTGATCCTTGATATTTTCTAACCTGCACAGGACAACCAGACATCCCTGTGTATTGCCCTTCTTGCCTTCACTCACAGAATTGTTTGGCACGAGCATCTTCTGAATAAAATGTGCAAGTGTGTATGCATTATTACCAACTGGTTTTATGTCAACCTAGCCACATCACAGACTAGCTAGAAGAATTGAGGTCTGTGTGGTGCAGGCATTTACAGAGGCGAGTACAGAGAATGAGGGACTTTGGAATGCCAATGGACCCTTCCCAGTGAGCTGTGACTTGTCAGGGAAAGGGCCCACTAGCATTCTACATTTCACAGTTCTGTCTGCCCCAGCCCAGGAATAAAAGGTACGACTTTAACGACATTTACAGACAAAAAACAATTCCTTATCAGAATTTCACGGAGGCAACCCTCCGTGTTTTACACTTTAAAAAGCACCCTTTTCCTAGTTTTCAAGAATGAGGATGCGTACTACACAAAACCTTGAGTGCCACCATCGGGAATTTACTCCCCTACACAACCTGGTCAGAATATCACTGAAGCGCTCTCCATTGTAAGAAGTTCACAGCTCCCCATCAAATCTGCTATCTTATCTATGTTTATCTCCAGCCTCTTTCCTTTGCAGTTGCTGAGCAGGTGCATGTGGATAGAGGTCACCTGGCCTAAGCCTCGCCCACCTGTCAATCACCTTAAAATGTTGCCATCTTCCTGTTTTCCCACCCTTTTTCCCTACTTTAGCGGCCCCCAGACTCTTTTCGTTTGCAGTTGGTGAGCTGGTGCAAGTGGATCTAGGTCACCTGGCCTAAACACCACCCACCTGTTAATCACCATAAACTGTTGGCATCTTCCTGTTTCCCGCCCTTTTCCCCTACTTAGGCAGCCCTCCAGCCTCTTTCCTTTGCAGTTGGTGAGCAGGTGCGAGTGGATCTAAGTCACCTGGCTAAACCCCACCCACCTTCTTAGCCCTGCATCGTCCTTTCTGCTCTTAACTCTTAGATCAAGGGTGTCTCTCGCCCGTGCGTCTGAAGTGAAGAGCAGACGAAGAAAAGGGCAATTCCTGAAAAGGCCATCACCACCATCACCAGGCAACGCCAATGTCAACAACATCACCCCTCCACCAAACCTTCAGGTCCATCAAGAACTTCCAAGTGGAAGCCCTCACAGAAGACCCTAAAAACAGGACAAATCCTCCCTCTGCTAAAGAAACTCACTCTGGATCCCGACAACCTAGGTAATTATCGCCCCATCACCCTTCTTCCCTTCTAGGTAAGATCATTGGAAAAGCAGTAGCCGCACAACGGCAGCAACACATCAACACCAACAAACTCCTCCAAACCTACCAATATGGGTTCAGACCCAGATGCAGCATGGAGGCAGTAGCCATACAGGTGGTCGACGAGGCTCTCAACATCGTTGATGACGCCACCCCTTCCTCCTGGTTCTACATGACCTCTTGGCTGCTTTCGACACAGTAGACCACTAGGCGCTTTGGAATGCTAATGAACACCTTACATCGGTGCTTGGGGATCAGCAACCTAGTCTTACGCTGGTTCAAGTCCTACCTCACCAATCGCACGCAGTTTGTTCAGATGGACTCCTCTAGATTGCCAATGCTACCCGTCACCTGTGGAGTCTCTCCAGTGATGTTCAATCTATAAAGGGAGCTGCTGGGAGTCGTCCTAGCCACACACAACATCCACATCCATGAATATGCCAGCAACACACAGCTATACCTCAGGATCGACTTCATCAAGGACATCTATAGGCTCAAAACCTGCCTCTTGCTGATCCAGTCTTGGATGTCCAGTCCATACTTGAAGCTCAACCCCTATAAGACCTACTCCTTACCAACAACATCGAACAGCCAGACATACAGACCTGGCTATCAACTCTGAGGGCTTCACACCCAAGCTCACCTCCTGCACCCTCAGGTTCCACATCGACAAACACCTCTCCTTCAAGACACACATAGCTAAGAAAACTTTGGTATCAGCTCTCCCTCCTGTGAAAGGTCAAGCCCTTCCGCCCTCTGGCCAGCTTAAGCATTGAAGCACTGGCCCTCTCCCACATTGATGGTGGCAATGCAATCCCTAAAGGCCTCCAGTTATCCTCCCTTGTGCCCTTGAGAAATCTACTACTCCCGGCCGCATCCCACATCAAGGATCTACGCAAACGCTACCACATTACCCCAGCCCTCAGCGACCTTCACTGGAAACTTGTGAAAGAAAGTTGATTAAAGAACACCCAAACATACAAGACCTGGCTATCAACCATGAACTCTAAGGGCTGCACACTAGCTCCCAGTGCATGCACGAATATCCTTCAAGTCTTGCTGCATTATCTATAAGGCATTCATTCTAAAGCCAACCAGCTACCTCGCAAAGAAACTCTGCATCTCCAGGGGACAGCGTAACACCAGAAGCCAGGACACGTGCAGACTTGAAATCTGCTGCAGAAAAAAGGATAAGACCAGAAAACAAGCCTTCTCTGCCTACACCCCATCACTATGGAACCTCCTCCCCATCAACATCAGACTCACCCCCTGCACCTACAATTCAGGAAAGAACTCAAGGCCCACCTCTTCAAGGAGTCTCTCCTCCTCAACACCTTGCCCATCACATCGCCACTTGCACCTCCCGCCCTTCTACTAACTGCCACATGGTACAGCTGTACTTCTCCTGTGTCCCCTTCTTTATCCTACCCACTGTATATCTGTTCTGTTGTTACCACTGAAAAGCACACCGTTATGCATCTGTAATGTTGTATACCTCTGTGAAGTGCTGCGTTCTGTATCTGTATTAGTGTATACCTGTGGAAGCACTCTCTTTCTTCTTGTAGCTAGCACCACGCTCAATAAATACCATAATAAATACCGTAATAATATTGTACATTCTTCTATGATCAAAAGAGCATTGCTCCTTCCTGTATATAAATAAACAAATAAATAAATAAAAACAGCGTCTTCCAAGATTCTATCTTATAGAGTCATGCTCAGACTCACCTTCTATGAATATGATACGCTCTCCACAGCCCATCTAAAGCCATTTACAAGGGAGGCACTCATCCCTCTACTTTTCCTCAAGCATTGGCTTTGCACCCTCAAGACATTGTCCCTGATGCTCTTAGGAAAGGGAAAACTGTAGCCCTGCTGAAAAAAAAACACAACAGACTCAGACAACTTGGCAAGAAAGGGTTTGGCACTGCGTGAGCCCAGTTGTATAATCAAGCAAAATCCAAGTTTTGATATCTTTAATTGGACTAACAAAGTATTATATTAAGATGGTAGTTCCATAAGCTTTCAATGTCCCAGAGACCTCTTAATTTTATGGTGTTCATAAGACAAATGAGCAACAAAAACAAAACCCAGTACATGCATAGCTGGGCATCACTTTTACATGTAGAAAAAGGCAAGGGATTCTCGCACTTTAAACTCCATTAGCTGCAGGAATTCAGTCTTGCATGGCCCCTTTCAATAAAGAGCCAAACATTGCAAACAAAACAGACATATGATCAAACACTGGGTTGCTGTTCTCCTCACTGACAAGTTACAATCAAAGCAAATGGTTTAGACATAATGCACGTGTCCAAACATTTAAATGTGTAGTGTCTAATGAGTGGAACTTTACTGGGACCCTAGGTTTGGAACCAACCTTGCTGAGCTCTGTTTTTGATTGTGCCGTTTCTTTTGTTTTTTTGCAAGGTCACAGGATAGATTGTGAGGTGAAGCCCACACCTCATTTGTTGGCTGAAAAAAGGGGGTTTTCCTGGATACCTCACAATTGTTTTGGATGAAAGAATGGATTTTCCGTACATTTTTTGCATTTTGTGCTAGGTGCAAGATTTTAATTTATCTTTTCGTTTTTATAGTGTAGACTCTTGGTCCCAATTACGGTCAGCCGACACGTGTTTCAACCCGTGGGTCTTTTTCAAGGCTGATACATGTTTAAAATTACACACATATAATCACAGTTGTTTATTTAGGTGACATTTGTAACACAATATATGTGTGGTGGTGCAAAGGTGCATGGTGTGATGACATTAGCATTGGTAGCAGCATAACAAGTTGTGTGATACATATGATTATGTACAGATAAGACTGTTGATACATAGTTGGAAGAAAAAGGGAGAGGGGTGGAAGATTGTCAGTGGTTAGTGGTTAGGATACAGATGGGTCAGATATGTTGATACGAGGGAGGGGTAGTCCTCTTACCTATGGTGTGTGGTTTCTTGCCCCTGTGGGGTCCTGGGTGGTTGGCTGTGGTTTGTCCTGTAGTTTACAGCTGGGCTCTTGTTCGGCCCTGTAATGTAAGGGTGCAATAGTTTTAGCCTGGTGGGAGTCCTGCTTGATGGAAAAGGGTGGTGGGTGGGGATTGTGGTGCTCACCTCCTGCTGTAGGGTGTGATCCCTCTTCGGGGGCCCCCGGGGGTGTAAGCTAGCTGTGCCGGGTCTCGCGGTGTGCAGGAGATAGCTTAGCATCGGTGTTGGCCTCAGTGACCTGGCTCTTAGACTGTATGACTAGGTAACGAAGTGCTTAATTAGCAGGCTCTCATGCCTGTGGCAGCACATGGCAGGGTCCACATAGAACATGGATGTTTGTGCCCAGGGCTGTGGGTGAGTGTAGAGTGGTTTCTCTGTCAGTGTGGTTTGTCCCATTGTAGGGGGTCAGGTTGTGGCGAATCTTGTTTCCCGTGTTGGCAATAATATCTATGTGACCCCGTTTGAGGAGGTAGTAGCCGCGTTGTGATTATGGCATGGATGGCATTCGGTTTTGGGCAAGATCCGTGCCTGGTTGGGGTTCCTAAGGGTGCAGCGTACTGCGTGATCCCGGGAGTGGGGTGGCTTACCTGTTATAGTAATGGATGGTGGCGTGGAAACGCCCTGCTTCATGGCTATTTGTGCCTCGATGTCATTGCTGTTTAAGTGATTACAGTGCGCAGCATGTGCGCGACATGCAGAGGGGAAGTTGCTTCTCCTCGGCGCATGTGCAGTCTGCAGGTTGGGTGGGTGTGCTTGGGCCACGGCGCATGTGCATCCTGCCCGATCGATGTGTGCATTGTGGGGTGTGTGGTCCATGGTTTGCTATCACATGTGATCCCTTGAATTGTTAGGCTTTGGCAATAATATCTATATGACCTCATTTGAGAAGTATCTGCGGCCTGATAGAGCGCTCTAATAGGGATAGAGATCCCTAATTACTGCTGTCAGTCGTGTCTTGATCTAGGGCAGGGAGGGTAGGGTCACACTATGGCTATCTTGTATGTGGGTTCAGGCTGGCGGTGAGGTGGGGGGAATGGGGTTGCCTCTGTTGCCATGCAGATTCTCCTAGGTCAGGAGGAGTAGGCTTGGTAGCCATATCGCTTGTAAGGTTGGTCACGTGTTGCGTAGCACCTGTGTTAAATACATCCTGTTACATTGTGATGTGCTAGAATCACTTGTTGCTGGTCTTTATGTGGGTTAGGTCAGTGGGGTGAACCTGATGGGAAGGGAGGCCGGGAAGTTGATGTTGTATGTGAATAGTGGGTATTACAGGAAGACATTATAACCATGATCACTATTCAGGCCATCTTTTACACATCTCTAGCGCCAGATGTATAAAATGTCTGTGCCCTCACACCTATGGGTTTATGGTTGCGCTTTACAAATGTAATACAGTAAAGTAAATGATTCTTGCTTCTTCTTGTCATAATTTTAGCATTCTGTTGCCTACTCTTGCTCCCATCTTCACTGATCGAAGTCCAACAGTGCCTTAAGCAACATAAGACCTGTACATTACAAATTCTGAGTTTTCATGGTACAAGGGATGACGGGTAAGAGTGTAGATGCCTGGTCATTAAACAAATGTTCACTTCAAAAGAACAGAGGTTCACATAAATCCTGAACTTTATAACATAAGCAGAACAATAATGAATTATGCGGCTGCTTCATCGGAAGCACCCCATTGAATGAATCTTTTGTCAGTACATAATTCCGGTTAATTACATTCTCCAATAAATATATATGATAGTTTTGAAATACAAATTGCATGTTGCATGTTTTGAATGCTCACAAGGACTAGTAGGTCTGCCTCTATCTTTCATTGTTATATTTGCTTTTCTTCCAATGTACCCTGTGGGCGCTTTGACACACAATTTTACTTGTTGTATCCTCGCCTTACAAATGCACAATAAATAAATAAATAAAGGCATCAAATAATAAAAACACATTTTTGGTTCTAATGTTTGGTCATGTTGCTCAATTGAACACCCAAGAATAGATTTAAATTCAGAAAAGAGGTCTCTACCATGTACATATACAAATTGACACATTATTAAATGTAGATATTTTAGTAACTCAATTGTGTTGGTGGCTACAAAAATCTAAAGGATGTCTACAAATTCTGAAATGTATTGTTATTCTGAATACATAGGCCTCAACAATGACACATGTCCGTAGAAGTGATTCTAGAACACATATTTCAGTCCAATTTCAACAAAAAGTCTTATGGGAGGAGCTAAATCCATCCCCTTGTTACTTGACAAAGTACAATGGGTCAATAAAGTAAAGGGGAGGATGTTTTGGAGTGTCTGTATCTGAAGAAAACCTATCACAGGCCCCATCCAATCCTATATTGCTGTGTCAAATGATGCTGCATGGGTGGGGTTAATCAGGTATTTAAAGTCAACTACATAGGATCTTGAAAGAGGTTTTGGAAAAATGGCAAAGGAAGGCAACCTGTCAGACTTGAGAAGACCTAATTGGGGTTTCACATGGATGTATCTTATGGCATTCCTAGTTTAGAAGGCCTTTTCCAAAGGGAGTCCAATGCAGACACATTTCCCAAGACATAACTATGGTGCCCGAGCGGGATTTGGTCAGACTGATCAACTGCCGGAGTTGTCTGGAGCAGTTGTTCCTGAATGGACCTTTAAAGGACAGCCCAAAAGTGAGTAAATGCATATAGATCTATATCTCAAGAATATGTTCAACATCTCATAGCAAGTGAATGGATTTGGGGGAATCCTTTACAAGCTATGCCTCTAAATGGTACTGGCCCTGTAAGGCAAAAATGTTGGAAGTATATTTGTAGTAGAATCCCCTGGAATGTATGATTGTGCAGAGCATATTTTTCTCTGATAGTAATCAATTATTTATTAATTTCCAGGGTTTTCACGAGAGCACTTTAAATCTTGTTTGGAAGCATGACGTACAAAATGACTCACAGTCATAGGGATAGATGGACTTCTTGACCTGTGAAAACCCTAGTTTACATTTAGAATAATCCTGAATTGACCTCTTAATCCTGTGAAGTGGAATAGGAATGAGGTTAATTCTTCCTGTTCATTCATAAAAAAAATAAATAGTGTTAATTTTAATAACCAATGCCATTTTTTCAAATAACTTTGTGCTAGGAATTCTGCCATAACTGGACTTCTAATGCCATTTAAAGTGAAGTGCTAACTCCTTTTCTATTTAAATGTAATAGTCTTTTGTGTGAACCTTTAAATGATTCAAGATATTTTGTCCTCCAAAATAAAAGCTTCTACCCTAAGCCCAAACCTGTCGAAAAAGTAGCTAAATTGACCCTAGCAAACATTCTTGTATCTATGTACATATAAGAAACCAATGGTGCTCAACATCATACATTTGAATAAGCCCTAGAATGTGAAGTACCATCTTGCTGAACACCACACCGATATACCTGACAATCCCCACACCCATGTGTATGTACATGGTCCCCACTTGTATAGCGCTCTGTTGCCTGTCAGCTATCCTAAACATACATACCAGGTGCAGGGACAAGTTATAGGAAGATAGTGATTAGCAGAATCAGAGCATAAAATGCTGATATTCGGCCCTACTGTGTTTGCATGTTGTGTACATTTTCTCAAGCTATGAACAGAAAGTGTGCTACTGCAATGCATAAAAACATAATGTATTGACCAAACTCTGCAACGAAGAAATATGGAGCCTGTGAAATACAGACCAATACTTCATCTAGATAAATGTAACACTATTGCCTACAAATAGTGTGGAGCTAATCATGAACTTTTAATAATATAAACCTAGCGAATTGCACATAGAGAAATGTGAGAAAGTCAAATAATTGGGGCCTGTTTCTGTATTTACCTGAAAAGTGTTGCCATGTATTCTCAAATTAAGCACAGCATTGTACAAGACTTTTCTTTAATTCTTCAATGTATTTCATTCAACAAATGTGAATTAATGCTGTTATATATCAGCCCTGTTGTTTCCATATCAATGCTGCTGTTGTCAATACATGAGCTACATGGAGTCCCTAGCATTGGCTGAGGAACTCCAGGAGCAACATTCTACACGAAGGTGCCATAATTGGCTGTGGAACCTCCTGTTGGGTTTACTTCTAACCTGAAGTTCTTACTGAATTGCTACAGTGAGGCTAAGGTGCTCTTGGGGGCCTTGCTTCCCACTGCGCTGGTCTGTCATTTCCAATAAAGCAAATCAGTAGTTTGATCTAAAGCCGACTCCCTCACATTTCTTTAAAGTGCTGACATTCAGCAAGGCTTCCGGGAAGCAAGAGGATTTTTGAGAGGTGTACCAGCTGCCATTGTATGGCTGAAGCAAGTGTACCGAAAGCTAAAAGAAGGAAGGACCGAAGTTGGGGTTAAGGGAAGCAGCTTGATAGGCGAGAAAGATAAGAAGCAGCAAAAGTGAGAAAGGACTTGTACAAAGTAAAAAACCCACAAGGACAAGTGGGCAAGGCGGCGGCCATTTTTCCAGATTTCAATACCACACAATTGAAGTGTAGGATACCAAGATATTACCAGATGTATTGTCAAAATAACTGTGGGAACAAGGAAACAAATGTGAGCAACTTACCAGCTCAATTCTCCCCAATCCCAGGGAAACCAATAATAAAATGGGAGGTGTGGCAGGAAGATTTCCAGGAGTATGTCATGAGTATTCGTGGACTTTTCTGGCCATTGAGAGGAAGAGAGCATTATTGATGCATAATTTAGAATTTGAAGGGAGGTGAATATTAAAGAGCCTTTCAGAAACCACATCAAGAAGGATTGAGGAGGGACAGTAAGCTGGAGAGTCGGAGATTCTTAACCCTTCGAGACCATACTAAGAAAGATTGACCCACACTTAGAGACAAGTGTGTGTTTCATTCTGGTGAGTTGCTTTTTTGGGGTGAGGGAACAGGCAAACGGTGCAACTGTTGAGGACTTCACTTGCATGATCAGTTCTTGTTAAGAGTGAGGGAGCACAAGATTCGAGAAAAGATTTGGAGCAAGGTGGACCCTACTCTTGATGTGTTGGATATCTGCAAAAGGATAGAGCACATGATATCTTGTCTGAAGGAGTAGTAGAAGAAGGATGAAAGGAACAAAGAATGATGTGCCTCAGTGAAAAGGTGGAAGGGCACAAAAGATTCTATCACTATGGGGAAGAGTCAGAACTTCAAGAGGGGAAACTCAGAGAGAGGGAAGTTCAATCAAGTGAAGAGATGTTTTAGGTGTGGGAGCACATTTCTTTCTACTAACTCAGAGGTTTGTCCGAACTCAGAGCAGAAAGCAGAAAGTATTGTAAGAAGGGGCCCTTTGTCAGGTGATGTGATCATTTTTCAAAAGTGTTGCGAGGGAAGTCATGTGAGTGGTGTATGAGAATGGTGAGGATAGTCCAGAAGAAGTCAGCTTCTCCATTAACCAAGTAGGCAATGCAACGAAAAGATCATGGAAACCCAATGTGGAAGTGAGTGTAAATGGTGTGAACGTTCCCTTGTTAACTGCCTCGGGCTAAGGTTATACTATAAAGAGCTGGAAGGACTAAGAAGGAAGGTTCGATGCAAAGCAGATTAAGTTGAGACAACCCACAGTGAGTGCAAATGCGTATGGTCAAGCAAAGATAGACATCTTTGGAGGGTTTCAAACTAGGCTAGAGTGCAAAGAACACATTAATGCAATCAATGTGTATGTTGCAAAGGAGGGGTACTAACCTTCTAGGGTGGTACAAACCAAGTGATATGGGGATAGTACTGGACCCCAGTGCGCCGGTTATGGTGCCGGTGGTGAATGCGGATGTTGCAGGGGGAGTGAAAGAGAGTTTAATGATGTTTTTAGAGAGAGGTTGGGATGCCTCAAAGGTTTTCATCAGATCCGACTGAAAGTGGGAGCAAAGCCAGTGGTGACAAAGGTAAGGAGTGTCCCCATATGTATGAGGGAGGTGATAACAGTCGAGTTGCGCAAACTGGAACAGGAGGGAATTACTGAGCAGGTGGAGTCTTCCAAGTGGGTTTCACCCATTGTGTTGGCACAGAAACACCACAGACAGATCTGCTTGTATGTGGATTTAAGAGGGCTAAATCATGATGTTGTGGTGAAAGGGTACCCACTTTCTAACATAGGAGAGATGGTCAGTTTGGTGGTGAGAGCTGTAGTTTTAAGTACCCTTGACCTTGCTTTTGCATGCCACTAGATTAGACTACATCCGAGCTCACGATATCTCACAACATTTTAGACTGAAGATGGTACATATTGATTCAACGTGATGTCATTTGGATTGGTGACAGCAGCGGCATACTTCCAGGGAGTCATGAACATGCTGTTTAAGATTGTCAAAGGAGTGGTTTGTTTCCAGGATAATATTGTAGTCACAGGAATATTCTAGTCACATGAAGAACTGAACGGGAACTTGATTTGTGACTGAGCAGATTTCTACATTTAGTATTGGAGCCAGGGGTTGGTTTTAACGAGGGAGAAGTGTAAGGTAAGGATGTAGTCCTTAGAGTATCTTGGTCACACCTTGAGTGCGAGTGGGGTGAAGCCCAGAAACAGCTTTCTATCCACCATAGAAGATTTTAGAAGTGCCAGGGATCATCAGGAGGTGCTGTCGTTCTTGGGGATAGTGGAATACTACTCTAGGTTTGTGAGACATTTTGCTGTCATTTGCAAAAACATCAATGCGTTGAGTAAGAAGAGTGTGGAGTTTAACTGGACAGAAGTGTGTGAGAGAAATGTGACTATCCGCACGGCGGTTGTGTGCTCATAGTGTACATGTGATTTGACTGTGGCATAATTGTTCAAGGCGGAATTGACTGTAGTCAATTGCACCCCCAATACAATTTTTCTGTGGCGAAATCCGGACAAACCTCCCTCCCGTCCCCCAATACATCCCTCCACCCCCTCCACTTACCTTTTGTTTCCTCACTTCCTTCTGACCCTGCGGCATCGGTTCCGTCCCTTTTATGCAGGTTGGAGCCGCTGCTGCAGGGTCTGCTTTTCTCTTTGTTATTTGTTTTCTCGTCCCCAGTCCCCAGAAAGCGGGGGACACCGCTGAGACCTCCCAAGGCAATCATTACCAAACATGGAGAGCGTGGGACACTGCCGCAACCTCTGCTCCCCATGTTCAGTATTGATTACCTAAGTAGTTTGAATTTAATCGAACAAATGGTACTGGTCGAATTCAGTCAATCTACTACACGTTCAATTAAATTTGAACAAATTGGACAATACGCGCTCACCTGCGCTTTTGGAAATTTTAAATGAAATTAAATGATGGTAGATCAACCTCCGGAAATTATGTGGGGCTAATCCACGCACATTTCCCTATGCTCAATGCATGACATACGCATAGACCTGTTTAATCTGGGTGGACATAGCCTACAGGTGCAGCCCCCTCTGTCATATTTCGTTTGCATCTGACAGGTGGAGTACACAGTGCATCTCCAGAAGGGTGAGGGCCAACCTGACCCCTGCCATGGCCAGCCTAATTAACGAAAAAAGGCTCCATGGATCCGCCCTGTCCATTTGTTGAGTCCTGTAGCTGGTGGTAGCATTCACATACTAATCAGTGTTAATTCAAACAGGCTGCAGAGGCTAACAAAGGAGACATAAAACCCCAACACCCTTTCATATGCATTGTGACAACCTGAAGCACACTCATGCAATCAGAATCGATTGTCAGTCTGGGACTGCGTGTTTACAGAAATCATCCCCACATGTGGAACCCCTTCAGAAGGTATGAGTATGTGGTCTGAAGGAGCCAGAAATTCTAGTCTTGCCGCAGCTTCAAGGGAGACTTGCCACTTTAATCAGGAACCACAGGTAGCTCAATTAACCGGAGAGACCCTTTAATCCACAAAAGACAGGGAAATGGGTGGGATTTAGTATTCATGTTTTCACCCCTTTAACTTTTATGTTGGAAAGCACACTGTTTATGACCTCACACATACATGAGATTGTTGGTGGGGACCCAGGATTGCTTCGTTAAGGTACGCTTAGCCTACACCAATCCCTGTGGTCCATTTGGCTTTAAAAGAGGGCCGAGACCCTCTTTTGGCAGATCATCTGAAGGCTTCACCAAAAAGGAAGAACTCATCATTGAACCCTAGCTGAAGGTGCAGTCTGCCTTACATCTTCCGCCAGTGAAGGAAAGCCAGGACCTGCAAGAGGGAAGCAAGATCCCTCCCCTAAACCTCTCCTAGGGAACAGAGGGAGATACCGAATCCAGATGACCCTCCAGTACCTACCCAGTACCTACAGAACCAGTACCCAGCGAGCACACATCGTACCCTCCTTAGCTCTGCAGCAGGCTTCCTAAGTGGAAAGTGCCAGAGAGTCTCTGAACCAAACCAAGGACAAGGCAGCTACCTGCAACACTCTTCTCAGATTTGGCCCATCCACCATAAAGGATTACACAAGCCCAGTGAAGAAGCTAGTAGGTGTGCATCGACAGGCATCCACCGACATCTGCCTTAAAAGACATGTTTGATGCAGTCAAGACCCCTAAGTTGCAACTGACTGCACAGCTGACTGTTCTTACACCGCAGTCGCTAATGCCATCCAAGATGCCTCCACCTGTGCTTCAGAACAACCAGCCAGCACTGAGACAACGATTCCTGACCCTGAGCCGCTGTTTTGGCCATCCTGCAGCCATTAATCCAGAGTCACTCCCCGAACGGCCCACGACCTGATACCCGCAGCTGTCTCCCATCTTGAACTCTGTCACAGAAGCTGCAAAGTGCCCTGAAACTAACTCTACCCTGTCGAGCAGCAAGAACTCCCACAGCAAAAGGTACATTGTGGTTATGTCCCCCAGTCCTTCTCCGAAGGCCCCTGGTGACATTTTACGACCCATTGCCCGCTTTGTGTTGAAACCAAGTATCCTTGAACTATTGCAGTTAATCCCTATACTCTCTGCCCTCCTGTCAGTATTCAGGGTGCATCCCTTTTCCTTCTTTGAAACTGTCTGTCCTCTGCATTCCTTTACAGGGTGGGTTGTATTTTGTAGTTAGAAATGTCTGTTGTGATAATAATAAAGTAGATATTTGTATACAACCTTGACTGGACAGTCCCTTTTATTATTGGGTAATAATTGTAGTCTCACTGTGTTGCAACTAACCAACAATCCTCAACCTTTCAGAGATAAGACACCTGTTCTGTCCATGTTAACAAAACTGGACAAGGAGGTTTCTAATTTGCTTGTGTTTACAATCTGTTTGAATCCCTTCTGGTGTATTAGGGGTGTAGGGCTTATTGATGGTTTAGAAACCGATATTCATCCTTGGACCACTGGTGCCCCAGAAGTTGATTTATCACAGTGTGTGAGGCTGAATTCAATGGCGTCACACAGTGTGTGAGGCTGAATTCAATGGCGTCAATGGGCTATTGCCATCTGGATAATGACTGATGTCAGTGAGGCGGATCCCGTGGTCTGGAATGTATATCTCAGAGGATGATGAGGCGAGTCACCTCATTTCAAGGACATGGTATTTCCATTCAACATGTGGTGGGTAAGGATAACTTACTGGCTGATTTCTTGTGCCGAGCAAGGTGAGGTGGAGCAGAGGTAGAGGGGGATGATGAGTTGGGGGCGATGGAAGAGCAAGTCTATGTGGTATGTAGGGGTGGTCAACAAGCAAGAGTGGAACGAGGCACTGGAACAGGATATGGAGCTAACAAAAGATGTCAACAGAGTGGGGTCAGGATCGGACCGACAAATGGATGGTCTGGTACTTAAGCAATTCAGTAAAGTAAAGGATGAATTGAGCATCAGGGATGGTTCCCGCTGCAAGAGAGTATGAGTAGTACATCCTTTGGATGTAAGAAAACAAACACAGGAAGCAGGTCATGGGGGACATTTAGACATGACCACGGTCAAAGGTAGGTTTTACTGTGACGATTAGTGCCTGGAATGGATTTGGATGTTTAAAAAATAGTCCATGAATGCAGTGTAACCGTGATGATGATATGATGTTGAGAAACCGGATCCAGCTATTAAAGAAGCTGGAATTTCCGAGCTTGTTTTGGGAGTTTGTGGTATTGGATGTACTATGTCCAGCTGATGGTGATGCAGGGTAGAAGAGGTATATTCTGGTTTTACTGGAGCTCTATTCAAAGGAGGTAGAGATCCAGTTGGTGAAGGAGGCTGATACAAAGACAGTGGCTGAATTCTTGGATATGGTTATCCAGAGAATGACTGACGTATGATGAGGTTCAATTAACCTCAGAAATTGTAGAGTGCTTTCTAGATGGTTTTGGGTGGCACAAAATAAGACCTCTTTATATCATCCAGAAATGAGTGGTGTTGCTGAAAGGTTCAATCGCACACTCACCCAGGTGTGGAGGTGTCTAAGAGAGTGGGGGAAAGTTGGTAGAATGCTGTAAAATGGTGGGTGTGCACATACAGGTTGGTGCGACATGCATCCACGGGACAGGTACCCTTCTAGGTACTGCAGAGGAGGAAGCAGAATAGTGTGGTGTGCCCCTTGTGGTTGGGACGTGTGAGAAGTGTGGAATGGGACAAAGGACAACTGAGAGAAAAGGTGAATAAGAAGGTGCAAAAAAATGAAGGTGAGGTACGATCTTCAGAGAATGTTAAAATTAGGGATTGTCGGAAAGGGGAGCAGGTACGAGTGAAAGAAGGCAGAATATTCTGTTAAAAACTCAGTAGGTTTTGGGGGACACAAAAGATACAAGTATATGATGATTCTGTCGTCATGGATGATGAAAGGACATCGAATAAAAGTGGGCGCTTTGAAACACAATTTCCCTTGATATATATGTGCGTTACAAATGCCTAATAAATAAATAAAATGTGAAGGAGAGTGAGGAAATGCAGAAAAGAGTTGGTTGGAACCTTGGAACCTCATGGTTAACTTCATTATGTATCAACCTTTGTTTCTGTATTATTTCATGATTATGAGAAGGGATGTGTGTTATTAGATCTGGTGTTTTCATATCCTTCATGGAGTCTCCAGCATTGGCTCTGGAACTCTGTAAGTAACAGTGTACATGGAGTTCACAGGATTGAGTGTGGAACCTCTTGCGTTTACTGCTTACCTGAGGTGGCACTGGTGAATTGATTCTGGGAGGTTGAGGTGCTCTTGGGGGCCTTGCTACCCACTACTCTCGACTCTGTAATTTACAATAAAGAAAGCTAGCAGTTTGATCTTTAGCCATCTATGTCACATATCATTATAACTGCTGAATGTGAAGAGAGCTTCTTTTTCCAAAAGTAATATATTTTATCCACAAGACTATAATTGTGAGATATATGCCAAAGACATCATCGTGATGCAAGAAGCATGTTTTAAATGTATCAAACGTCGACAATCATATTTTAGACTTTTAGAATGTATACAATGAATATATTACTGTTTAATCTGCATGGCCAGATAGCAGTTCTAATTGTGACTTTTGAAAAGGCTTGTTTGGCTGGTTCTTCGGTGAGTCTGAACTGATATTTAAGATACATGACAAAACATTGCTTTAAGGGGGAGTTTTATGGCCCCAGGGGATTAGGTAGGCCAGCTGGAGAAAAACAGACTTATTTATCTTCCAATCAAAGGAACTCATTGGGCCTTATTCAGTACAATTATCTTGTATTAAGCTTATATGTACACATTGGTGTATTACAGTAGAGGCAACTTAAAGGTGTCCCAACTGATAAAGATCTAAGTTGGTCACATGACGAACATGCCTGATTTTCAATCCTGAGACTTCAAATGAAAATGATTGCACTTAAAAATGTCAACTCTGAAGTCTGCCTCTCCATAAATTCCACCATCTGGAACTAATGGAAAATCAAATAAGGCGACATCTTTGCCACCCATAGTAACAATTAGCTTCACAAAGGGCCTCAGAAGAGCTCACATAATTAATTATGGTGATACAGGATTTCAAGTGCTCAGTTCAAAAAGAGGTCTAACTTTCCTATGCTGAGAGTTAGAACATAAAGCACAACCTGTTTTTAAGCTGTAAGAGTCTCCCCTACGTGAGGCTACACAATGCATGTTAATATTTCTAATACTTGATTAATTCTATAAATATTGATAAGAAAAATGTCCTACCGGAAGATATGGTAGACGATATAATTATGAGTCCAAATTGACCAGCTGTACCCCGATCACATGTGCAAAATTATGATCAACCTATGAAATTAAGGGTGTGTATTCTCTGGGAGTTTCAACCTGTTAAGCCAGCAAATGGCAAGATTTCCCCAATAAGAAATTGTGATGTAAATATGGTATAGGAGTGGAAAATGGGAGGGTATGTACATTGAAACTCACATAAAGTGGGGAGAGAGTTCTTGGTCTAGGGTTAGTGTCTCTTCATAGTTCTGGACCTTCTGAGGATGGCCATAGTTTTGTGTGGAAGTCCGCACTACACTCCATTTTAGTAGTCAATGCAGGTGTTGACCTCTATGAGTAATAGTCAAGACAGTACCAATACATTAGAGAGTGTTATCAAGTAAAACCTCGTGGGAATCCATGAAGAAGTCAGAGGGGGAATAAAACATGTTGGTCAAGCTTGGTGGGTTACCACCATGTTGGAGTAGGGCAGTTAATCATAATTTATTGACAAATCGGAAGCGCTGACGCCTATCATTGGTAGGATTCACTCACTGTATAATCGTACTCTCCCAGAGCACATGGGTAGACAATCCTATACGTGTTATAAAGTTAAACAAGTAACATGCCAGCTATGTGCTCTATGCATAATTAAAAGAAAGTAATCATCATGGAGGACAATGCGTATTGATTTAAATAAATATCAATGCAAAAGGTGCAAGTTTGATGTTATAATAATATATTTGTGTTTGTTATTGGGGGAAACCTTGTACCTCACCACTGACATGATCTTCCAGATTTCCTGTTTTCAAATCTGCTCCCCTGAATCCCTAGCATCCAGGTAAGCGGACACAGTGCTGGAATTGTCCCGGATTTTCCCAGATTCAGAATCTGGCAAAAAATGTCTCCATGGATAATGAATCTGGGGAAAACCACCAGCCCATACCCTTGCTGGGCCACCTGGACACACTCTGCATGCAGTGATGATCAGCTGTTTTCAGTGGTCAGAGCCATTACGAGATCATCAAAAGGGAACTGCTCTGTCCTGTCTTTTTTTCTTGGTTAGTGTTGTTTTGAACTTAAGCACATACAAGTGCAGTATAGGTTAGATGACTGCAGGCGCAGCAGCGGACTGTGAGTAGGAGTGGCTATTGTGTCTTAATAGTTGAAATGTGGGTGATTAAACATGGGAGCGATGCATAAAGTTACATTATGTATGAGACCATAGTTACTTTTTCTTGCACTGTGTTTCTTTCTAGATTTAGGGGCATTTGTTAAGGTTGCAATATTCTACATGTTGCTAATTGTAGAGTTTTGTTCAGGACGCGGGAAATAAATAATGAAAAGCAGCATCTTTTGTGACAACACTGGAATAAAAGGTAAGGTGATGTTACTTCCTGTTGGGTCATATGGGAGGGTCAACAAGTTTGTAATGTCAATTCCACAATGACTATAGTTTTGATTGCATGAGGCCGGTAACGCAAGGCACTTAATTACCAACATGAGTGGACTGTAACCACGTTGTTTCAAGACTTTGAAACCTTGCCTGAGATCAGTACATCGGTGCAGATTATGTGGGTGATGGAGGTTTCCACCTCCCCTAGGAGAATTTGGGGGGTTGGTACCCATTGACTATGGATCACAGAGGCTGAGGAGAATCCAGCAAAACTACTCAATCGTGTCTTCGTTTTTCTTTGGTTGCAGTGATTAATTTCCACAAGAGCAGATAAAGCCGTGTCCTCAGCTGGATGAGGGATGGACATTAACGGTCAGTGTGACCTTACCATTTTCTGTCACACGCGGTTACCTCAAGCAGAGCAGGTACATACAATGATCTCTAAAGACTCTATTTCCTTTTTTCTGTGTTTCTTAATCCATGGTATGACAACTTCTGTGAAGGAACAGACTAAATTACAAGGGAGACGGGATTTTAAAACTGAAAATCACCAGCTGATGTAATTTACGTTAAGTGTAGTTATTTGTGGGAAAGCAGCTTGTATTCACATCATCCATATCAATGTGACACATTGTTTGAAATACTGATGTAGAGGAGGAGCCACGTAACCCCACCTCAATAAACTCACCCATATTGCCGATATGTTGGGTGCCTGGATGTGAAAATCGTGCGGTACCAGTGAAAATACCCATACCTAAGAGAATCCTGGAGGCAAGGTTCCCATTGAGAAAACCATACCTACATACAAGAAAATATGATGGCCGTTTGAATGAAATTACAGAAGAAGCAGAGCAAATTAATGACCAAGGCGAATTGTGACGTCACACAGAGCTGAGCTGACGTGCCTAGAAACGATGCCGAGACTAGAGAATTCAGATATTCTATAAGGCATCAAGAAACTATCAAGGATAATTGACATCTTGGGATCAAGTTGTAGAAGCTTATGCCATAAAATGGATGAAGATTTCAAGTAAGTTTACATGTGTACAGATGCAGAAGAAACGCAAGCAGACAAAGTATTCTTGAGGCTAGTTTTATAGTGAATAGGTTGCAGCATTCGTCAATATATACATATATGCATAAAGAGTAAAGGATGGATGTTTCCACTAAGTGTTTTAGCAGAATTGGACTAAAAAGAAAGGCCTTTTCTCAGTGTGTCGCAGTAAGAAAACACATGAATTAAAAGTGAATCTTGATAGGCGAGGCTGGTCTTATCAGACTGAAGTTAACTAGCATTGGATATAAAATTGTGTGAAAGAACAAGCTCCTGTTCAGGAGGCATGAACAAACAAGGAACATGTCAGAGGTCTGTTAAAAAATAGTATTTTAAAGACAGTAAGAGCTTGAAACCACGGTCTACAGTCACGTGGAGGGATGAAGTTGTACGAGCAAGATGTTCACACCTACGCATAAGGGCAGAGCGTGCCTTCCCTCCCCTGATTCTCCACAGTACAGAACAAACTCAAGGCTGAGCTTCAAAGCCTAATTGACTACGCTGACCACTGAGGTGATGATAGAATGATATGCTAATTGGTGGGAAACTGGGGTAAGACGAGCTCGTCAGCACATTGAGGTCCCATCTGCATGCTGCTAGAGGTAGGTGGAAAAGTACTGACGAAGGTAAGAGGGCCAGCCAATTGTAGGGGACTGCATAATTAAGGGTCCTATAGTTTGTGTAGCCAATGGGACGTCGTGTATTTAGTGACATTCATAGTGGCCATTTTGAGGGAAGGGTTTAGTTGCCTCACCGGATGTTAAGAAACCTATCACTTTTCTTCACTATCCCATACTAGCATAGATCATATATTTAGATGCTCACTAAGAGCCTATCACAGTTGCTGTTAGGTTTTTGTAGGTTGCCACGTAGGATGACATTGGTAATGATGCAGGTCAACGTCAATGATGACACGTTTTTGATATATAAACTCTGTTTTTTATGGATTTTCGTTGAGTAAGAGGATCGAGTGAATTTGTTGATGTTCGTTATGCTCCCTGTTTTAGACAATTGAAAATAAAACAGTAATCCTTTTTACCAACTAACAATTATTGATGTCTGAGTAACTTCTTCATCCCCATGCATCTCCAGGGTAATTGTAACTCGTCTTAAAGGGCTTAGGTTATTCAGTTCACTGACTAAGAGGAGCTGATGTTGTCACACATGCATATCAAAAGCATCTCAAGAGGGCCCATGTGAGAGGCTTTGAAAGTCCCCTCATATTGCAATCTGGCATGAGTAGTCCTGGCAAAGTTAAACTACAAATAATGAAGAATACGGAGTGAGGTGGTCTAAAGAGCCAAAACCTGTCCAATAGCCTTCCTTTACCCTAGAAAACTAAAGATGCAACCGGAAATGGTGCACCGTGAAGCACACAAATATGCAACATGTGAAACCAGAGAACCTGGGCTCAAGCTAGGCTTCTCCATTTCTTTAATTTACATGATCCTGGGAAAATCACTCTAACTAAATAGATCTTTCTTTGGATACCGAAATTGGGACCACCTAGAAATGACGCCCTGAAGTGTGAAATACACAAAAGCCTCTCTTACACAAATAGACTGAGGTGTTTGCTCCATGTTTAATACCAGTATCCATTCTTTATATATGTACAGTGCACATCGCATGCTGAATTGTCCCTTAGTTTGTTCGTTGCTCATTGGAGCATGTGTGAGCCATGGCCCTCTCATTACAGAAAAGTGAAATAAATGAAAGCCAACAGTATTTGTTTGGTGAGTAGGATTGCCTGGGCCATGTCAATGTATGGCGTCTGCCAGCCCAAGGCTACTCTTCTCAATCCATGGCCATTGTGTGAGTGGGGCGATGAAGAAGGACATTACTTTAGACACGGAGGCTGCTTTCATGATCATGAGGCTTGCTATCGTCCCACATTTTTTGGTGTAAAGCAGCCTGTCAGAAAAAAAAAACTAACAATATCTAGTGTGTCGCACACGGACATGTCACTTCCCGTGAGATCACTTGGGTCAAAGGTTGTGCAACGAGGTTCGGGCACAACCGTGGTAATTATACAAACTGGCATTCCCGGTCTAACATATCGGTCAGATGGCGTTCCATGGGGCCCCTTCAAACGCTGTATTTCTACGGCTGCGGGAACATTCACCAACTAATCTGATTGGCAGATGACTCCACACCTGCACACACAAACTGCACGAACTTTCATAAATGCACCAGGCACGGCCGTCCAGGAAATCCTTCGGTGTCCGTCAAGCAGAACATTTCTGGCGGGACATCTCTCAGTCCGCCAGGAAATGAGACCCGCGTTTCAGCCTGCCAAATACATGAAACTAATAAATACATGGTGCTTTATTTTCAAAAAAGCGCTGTGGAATTTCTGTCGTGTGAACACCAGGCCAACATATAAAAAGTACATGGCATTCAAGAAAACCTTGGAAGGATGTTTGTTTTGGATGAGGTACGAACGGGATGCAGCTGCTCCTGTAAAGTAGGGTGTGCAACATGAAAGAGGAGTTTCCAAAAATTGGACCCCAAACCGTGCAACTGCTGACAGCTATCACTCGGCGACTCGCAGTTAGTTAGCGAGGACACAGGCAAAGACTTCTCGTGGGGGTTTGGGGGTGAAGAGGGGCCTAGCCAGCATGTTCTGACAGTTCTCCAGCTCTTGCTCTGAAGACCTGAATTTCTGGGACAACGTGGTGCAGGCTTGGGTCACGTGATAGTCTGGCTCAGCAGAGCCTTCGGGATTGGGTGACCAGATTTTGAAAATAAAAAACCGTGACAGGCCACTGACATAGAAGTAGGACTTCTTCTATGTGTCCTAAACTAGTCCTACTTCTATGTGGGTCGCCTGTCCCGGGTCATGTTTATCGAGTGAGGAGAGCACCCGGGGTCCTGGGACTATTGTACGTTTTAAAAACACGTCTGGGATTTGCGGATAGGGTGGATACCATCCGGCTTTTTGGCCAAAGCTATGGAATAATCATGACATCTGGCCAAAAACTGGGATGGTATCCACCAGATCCCCAAATCCCGGGCCAGGGTTTTTAAACTTTAAAAAAGTCTTGGGACCCCGGGACTGAGGCGCAAATACCGGATAGTCCTGGCAAAACCAGGACGTCTGATCACCCTACTTCAGGAGTCACCCGCCTCCCGCTCCATGGCTCAGCCATTGCAACTTCCAGGCGGGTGGGTGGGCTCCTTCCCCTGGAATACCCCATGGTGCCAGCTCAGATGAAATGACTACTTTTGTGCTAACTCCAGTAGTAGTGGCTAAAGTCCCAATCCAGCCCCACACTACTACTAAACCAACAGCGATCCCAATCATAAAGGGGAAACAGCCACAGTCCTTTTAGTCATTAGGGCCCTTTAAGGCAGAGCAAGGGGACAGGACCACTGCCAATACCTTCATTTCATGTCTTTGTGTATCGACAGCATTGTACTGGGCCTCTTGGAGCTTTTCTGCAGTCAAGCTAGTGTTGAGGTGGTTAAGTCGCAGCAAGTCAGTGCCGAGGCGGTTTTGAGGCATGGCTGTATGTGGGTCAAGTCGGCGTTCGAGATTGGTTTAGCCGATTGCTCCAAGCAGGTAGAGTCAGTGTGTGAGTTGGGTGGAGGCGATGCATCGCTGGCTAGAGTCGGCGTACAAAACAGGTGGGCTTCCAGCAGTTCGAGTCAGATCGAGACAACGCTTCTGTTGAGTCGAGTGGATACCCAGGATGTGGCGAGTTAGGCATTTAGAAAATGGTGAGCCAGAGGCTGAGTCGCGACGGCAATGGGCTCCACTGGGTTGAGTCGGCGTCGAGATGGCTCAAAAAAGCAGATAAGCGGTTTAAAGTTCTTAGAGTTCCAAACGCAGGACTGCAGTTCGTGCAGTGTTTTGAGGGTTCTCAGCAGCTTCTAGGTCCTGATTGTTGTGAGGCACAGTCCAGGGTGTCCTTGGTTGGTCACAGGATCATACCAAAATAAAGGACGTAAAATTTCCAAACCCAAAATACTGAATTTTGAGAGCCCCATTGTACTGTATATATATGTGTGTGTGTGGGGGGGTTGGGTTAAGTTAATAAAAAAGGGGTATCTGGAGGACTGTGGGGGGTCTCCCCCACATATATATGTGGTAAAAATGGATACAAATCAACAAAAAATCAGGTACTTTTGGCCTTGAAATGTTATCTTTAAAATAATCAAATGGATCCATTCTGCACTTCGAGTCTAGGAAGTTTGTCTGGCACATTCAGTAGGTGCTGTACTTGCAGGAATCCTTTTCCAGTGCACAGGCAGCAGAGAGGCTGGATCCTCAACAGTTTCACTGCAGAAGTGCCGCTTAGTTGCGTAGAGATAGCCTTCCCTTTCTCTAGAGCCTTCTGTCTTCACCTCTAAGGCAGATAACTTTGGAATACACTGTATCCCCAACCGAGTTCTAGAGGAATACTTCTTGTCTTGAAGGCCAAAGAGGAATTAATGAAGAGCAGGATTACCTTCCTTATAAAGGCAAAATACTGCAGCTGATTGGTCCGAAGGAAGCCTGTTCTCTGGAGTCCAACCCAGGCTGCTGAAGCAAGTGATCTTTACCTCCTGGAAGTGGAGAGAGGGCAAGACGTTTGGGGAGTCATGGGAAAATGCAAGCTGGTGGCATCCTACTCAGGATTAAACCTGTCCTCTCGGGTACTCTAATGCCACCTCCTTCCTTTGTCGGCCTACTTCAAAAGGACTTCAGTAATCAGCACCCTGCCATGAAGGCTCAGACTGGCCTATTACATTAGCTGAATTCCATGTTTTTTGTGAGAAACAATGGGCCTCATTATGAGTATGCCGGTCTGGTAACAACAGTGCCGGTAAGCTACTGGCACTGTTGTTACTGGACCGGCACACTCCGAGTTCTGCATGCGGGTGCCTTTCTGCCCGCCAGGTCAGACCTGGTGGGCGAAAAAAGGACCCGCTCGCAGACTTTGACGGATGCACCAGCATTGTTGCACACAGGGCCGGTGCATCCGTCCTCCCCATTGCCCATTGAGACCTATGGGAATGGGGAATTACTTTTTCCAGAAAAAGCATAACTCCATCGACAGCCTGCCATTTTTACCAGCACTGCTACCGCCGGATTTATAATGAGGCCCAATGAGGTTTTTCAGGCCTTGTGAGATTGTATACTAAAGTTAAATACCTCCTGTCCCATCAGGATAGCACATGTGTTTAGTGCTCACCTCAGTCATGGGGCAAGTCACTGGTTGCAAGTTTGATCCTAGACAGAACCAACTTAGCCCTTGATCCTTCGGAAGTTGGTCCATTGATAAATGGTAACACTTATACATAGCAGCCTGGAATATCTGCGCAAACGACTTTAAATACTGTCCTTCTTACTGTATATGCATATAAGTAACTGGCAAGGGGTTTGGCAGACTCCCAGCCAATCAGGAGGCTCAGACCGGGGGCTTTACCACATGGTAACCTCTTATAGCTGGATTGTGACATCACAATTCATGCTGCTTGGCCAAGCACAGAGCACAATCCAGCTGCCACTGGGGCAATTAATTAAAGCCGAGCACAGCTTTTCAGGTTTATTTCTTCTGAAGAACTTTTACTGATATTTCTGTGACATGTTATGCCATAATTTATTAAGGAAGCCTTTATGGTCGTTTTGTTTATTTTGGGCACTGCTGATATGATACAATATTTTATTTATATCGTGCCCATACACAAGTGTTTCAGGGCGTGACGAGTCAACGGAGGACAAAACAACGATCTTACTAGGCCCAGTGACGTTGAGAACGTGCAAGTGCAGGGGAGAGGGAAGGGGGAAAGTGCAAGGGGCAGGGTAGGAGTGGAAACTGCTGAACACATGATCAAAACAACATATAGTGTGGCCAGCGGGTGGCAAGTGCAAGAATTAAGCGCAGACAACGGGTGTCTGATAAGTGCAGGTAAGGGGACTGTAGGGTTGCAGATACAGACCAAAGTGCAAGGCACTTAAGCTTAACTGGAGCTTAACTGAGGAGAGCAGGCATCTAGCAGAATGCGATCACATATTTTAAACCATAAAAACTGTCTTAAAATGATATGTTTATTTCGAATATTTTTTGGCATCACATGACAAATTGCATTTTATATTTTTTTATTTGATCATATAATACATTAATTATAGGTATCTACAACTGCAAGACCTGTTGCATTTGAGTAAGGAGGGTGCTGAGTGTGGCGCTGCATTGTATAGAACATAATACCCCCTACTGCAAGTCAGTATGGAGTTCTCTGAGGTTGTAAAGGAACTCAGCCTTCGGGCCCTTTTCTCTATTTGCTGTGGGAACTCCTCAGTGCCTTGCACTAGCTTCAAACCTTATGTGGTACTCTATCTGATATAATACGAGGCCTACGAGGCACCTGCCATGTCCATGAAGCACTATGTAAAAATGTGATGGAATTATCAACCCACATTCTTTGGGCTTTTCCTGAAACATGTTTAATGCATTTGAGAATCGTTTCCGGTCAGGAATTTGTTAAGGCCGAGCATGTTCGTCCCCGATCGCTGTCCAAGACAAGCGATAGAATGTGTGATTACCTCCAGTATACTGGTTGCATGTTATATACACGGGTGGACTGGCCTCTAGTGAACTCTGGAGTTTTCCAGGTAGGCCTCTGAGCCTAGGGCCTCAGGCTGGTGGCCCTTGTTCAAAGTAGACTCTGCTGCGGTCCAGGGGGGCCCAGGCCGTGTGATGTACCGCTGCAGAAGAGGCGTGTGCTGCATGAGACAGCGGGCGCAGGCGGAGAACTGTCGACCCCACCACCTATAGATTTCCAATGCTCACTGAGCAGGTAAATAGAGCCGACCTCTATAGAGGCCAACGCACACTTTTGTGTTTTGCTCTCGGCGGACTGCAGCCAGGGATATTTACAGAGACCGACAGATTCACAGAAATGCCATGGAGACTTCAAAACAGATAGAAAATCGAGGCCTTTCTGGCAGGATTTACAGTATTTCTTTTTCTTGCTGGAAAATCTTTTACTCCTCTGGAACAATTGACATTTTTTCCCCGGGAATGGGGAGTGACCTGCTGCAGGCGAATTGAACTCCAATTACCCTGGAATTGCAGGTTCTGTGATTTTTAATGTGCACCCCACAAACCATAGCCTAGGACCAAAGCAAACATGGGACAATACGGATTAAATAAACATTAAAACCACCACAAGCACAGAGCCAAAAAGAAACCACACAACCACCCCTTCCTCTTTTCCACACCCGCATACCTCTCATGTACTACACACGCCGAAAATGACCAGCAAAACTACACACCGAAAACGCTGAAGCCACACTCCTACCGCCACCCACGCCACAAAACCAAATAGTTGCAAACAACAAACAACCCAGACATTGGATGCTACCCCTACAGACACAACAGTCCCAGTGCACACGACAAAGCACTTGCAGAAAGCTCACACGCACAGGCGCCAGTTTCTCCTGTTTCTGAAAGCATCAACCGAAGAGCACTACCTCTATCCTATCCCTCTTCCCAACTAACCAACCCCACCAACTTTTTTTACAGTGCCACGGGAGCGCCTGGAGACCATGCAAATGGCAGCGGTGTGCAGTATATATCATCATCACATAATATCATAACAAAATAATATTAGGGACTGAGAATGTTTACAGCCCTATACACACAGACATTCTTTCCTGGAGACCAGGCGTCCCCCTTTCAATACTTACTCTTCCAGAATTGTACAAGGCATCCAAATCCAATGATTCCAAAACAGTGACAGATGTTGCACCCATGTCATCCTCACATCCAAATCCTGAGCCTGTTTGAATTAGTATACATAAGTAACACATACTTTATTATTAGGAAGAGTGCTGTTAAAAATCAAAAGTGCACCAAGTTTGTTATATAGTATGTACTTCATGTATCAATCAATTAACAATTTTATCACAGACATATATGTCAAATATAAAGATTTGTGGTCATTCTTATGTTCCCAACATGTTCTTTGATTGTATGCAAAGCAGCCAGGAACCATCATTGTTGCTCTTTTTCTCCTTTGCCTTTCTGAAAGGGACATTTGAAAAGAATTGAATAGGAGTCTACCAGACTGTCCTTTGTGGAATAATAACCTTATATCAGATAACACTTTTTATGCTATTATAGGTTTTGATACGATGTTCTGCTCCTTTAGACAGGTATAATATTCTTATAATTACTACAATAAATAGTGATTATTAGAAATTAACATTATACAATTTTAAACAGAGCCACTTTGCAATGTTATTAGAGTTAAATAGATTAATTTTTGGTAACTTTTTTGCCAAATAGACACATCATTTTGTCTCTCAAACTGCCCTTCTTTCATGGAAGCTATTGCATTAAGATTTAACCAATTATCTGTTTCTGCTGTGAGCACAGGTGCAACATTTCATTTTATGTTCTGGTCACTAATTCATTGGTAGTGATGCTAAGTTAGAGTATGTACAAACACCAATAATGAACAAACAACAGAAAAAACACAATGCAGCTGGAGACTCTGGTCTCTTACAAGGCCTGTCAGAACCTCAGCCCCCCCCCCAGAGAACATATCAATGTCTCCCCTTCCTCCCCACGTAGGGACAATGCACCCTCATTATGATGGGGACATTCCTGCAGCCCACACATGATAACATGATATGTCACCAAATTTATGGCAGACAATGCAACTCCCGCCCAGAAACTGAATGTTAGAGTGAGAGGGTGAGAGGGACAGTGACATGGAATGAGACAGAGAGAGTGCAAGTGAGAAAGAGTTATGGAGAAAGAGAGCACAGAGTAAGAGAGAGCAGCAAGACAGAGGGAAGGAGAGAGAGAGAGAGACAGGGAGATAGAGAGAAAGTAAACACTAGATCAACATATTATGGTGTCCAGTCAAAGGATCGAATACAAAGGGCCGAATGGTCAAAGGATCGACACCAAAGGATCGAAAACCAAAGGATCACATTTTTTTTTAGATTATATATTTTTTTGGGGGGTTTCGTTTAGTGAAAAAAACGTGGTTTTTAAAAAAATGTAAAAAAAAAAAGAAAAAATCGATCCTTTGGTTTTCGGTCCTTTGGTGTCGATCCATTGACCATTCGACCCTTTGGTTGTCGATCCTTTGACCTACAACCGCATATTATATGCTGGGTTCAGTTAATAATAATGATGATAATTCTAACAATGTTAACAATAACAGTGATAATATTAATAATAATAGATTTGTATCTGCTCATTAAAGAATGCACTTTATATTTTCCATTATTTTTATGTCAAGACATTTGTGATTTTCATCTGGAATGTTATAAGAATCTCAAGGACTAGCTAGCTGTAATGCATTATTTTCTATGTCAGCTCACGCAGCCAGCCCCTGTCCTCATTCACAAAATGATGATGAGACAGTACCGTGCTAGACAGCTGTGATTTTCCCTTATGCAACAAAATGACTACTGCTCTGCAAGTGTACAGGGATGAGTAGTGGTTAAACCGATTATAGCAGGGCAGGCTATATCTTCAGGAGGGGGGTGAGCTCATTACAGTAGAAAACCAAACAGACATAGTATCAAAACTCTAAATAAAAGAATGTTTAATCAAGGTTCCATAAAATATAGATATTTTAATTACACAATAAAAATGCCAATAACTAAAAAACAGACGCAAAAGCCCAGCCCTGTAAAAAACACAGAAAATGCAGGCTGATGTAGAATAGCACTCTAGGTATATGAGCTGCGCTGTTCAGGCACTCAATTGGCACAACGCCAAAGTTCAAGATTGTATCTTGTCAGAAAAAGGCAGAGAAGGGAGACTTAAAAGTCACTATGGACCCAAAAGTTGTCCAAGGGGACAGAGCCTCTTCACAGTACCTTATATCTTGTCAGCAGTGAGATGGCGGCGAGTCAGTGCCGAGAAGCTGCTCTGTGTTGATCAAGTCTGCGATGGAGAAGTTGCGGGTCGAGTCGAAATTATGCCCCCGCTGGATTGTATCAGCGAGTAACATGATGTTCTTACAGCGGGTCGAGTCGGTGGTTGAATCTTTTCAAGATGAAGTTCTGTTGGATCGATGCAGTGCTTGGGGTGCAGCGAGTTGGATGCTTCCACAGAAGTGAGCTGGCGGAATGGTTATGGGAGAGAGCGTTCCACTGCCTTGGATGCCTTCTGCCTTAAACTCCCTACCAGAGGATGGACGACATTCGGTAGAGTTCCAAAAGTGTATTCCCAGTGTCCAGGAAGCAATCCTGGAAGGAGACTTTCGGCTGGCCAAATATGTTAAAACCAACTTCAATGTCATCGCTCCTGCCTTTTGGAATCCTCTTCCTCCGCACCTAAAATCCTCCACTTCCCTGGCCGATTTCAAAAAGAATCTGAAGACCTACTTCTTCACTGCTCCTTAGGCCTCCTTTTGCTCTTCTCCGATTCTGACTCTGACTTCTTTACACATCTCTGATTGTTTGTCTTGTCCTGTCTTTATGTGTGCCGTGACGCCTGCAGGCGATTTAGTGCTCTATCAAGAATTTAAGTAAATAAATAAATAAATACATAAATAAAAAGGTGAATTGACACAGGGGATTGGTCCAAAGTAAGCCTGCTTCAGTTAGTAAAACAAGTGCCTTTTGCATCATAAAATCACACCCAGAGAACCTGAGAAATGGTGGTACCCTTATCCAGGCCTATCTGCTCTGTGGCTAATCTAGCTCAGACCCCATCCCATCCCTTCTAGTATCAAAGGCATTTCAGTGACCAACATGCTGGTGCAAGGCTTGCTGTATTATGTCAGTGCTCCCTCTGATGCACTGTTCCCAGGAGACCTCCTCGGGGAAGTTTTGATGCCCTAGGGCAAGGTGTGTCCCTGGCTACTGAAGAGTCAAATGAAGCGGCACCTTAGTGATTAGTCTACAAGGCAGCTTTGGAGACATTCAGCCTAGACACCAATGCACATCAGATCTGAACCCTGCTCACAGAGATGAAACTGGTGTGATATCAGCTGCAGTGTCTTCATAATTGTGTGCTCTTGCCAGCTACCATGAAAAAACCAAGCTTATATTTGGAGATGTATCTGCCACCAGAATGATTAAGGCAAACAATTATTATGATTTATATAAATGGTGCAGTGTAGAATAACTATCTCTGCCTGCAGGACATTGTGTTTCAACAGCTGTCAGCGATGCACGGTTGACCTTTAAACCTGTTCTGTGCAACTGCAGAGATGGTGCTGTCATGTCAGTAGACTATAATTTTGGCATGAATCATTTTGTAAAGTCGGGTCTGATTAGCAGACCTGGCTTTGTGACAGATAGCCTGAATGAAGCGCAAAGTCTTGCTCCAATCTCAAGGGTATTTATTGACAAATACAGAAAAGCTAGGGTTTGGCTATGGAAATAAAAACAACATTTTTCAGGAGGGAAACAAGCAGTTTGTTGGATCAAATACAACGGTGGTGTATGTGTGCCTTCTGATCTTACCACTCCCTTTCTCTTTACTATTTTACTCCTCCTCTTTTTATTCTCCTCCGTCCTACCAACTCTGTCTACTTTCTCTTTCACGCAACTCTTAGATCCCAGTACCTTTTCTCACGATCATTCTCTCCTCTTCTCTCCATCTCCTCCACACAACTACGAATCCTCCTGCTGTACTCCTATTACAGCTACTATCATTCTAACTACCACGACCAAGGTCTCTACTATCACTGTCCCACTATTACTAATCCCACTGCTCTTCCATTTACGAAACTCAGGGATATGGTGCCAGGCCCAACTCTTCTATGTACCTTATCAATAAAATTCAGGGATATGGTGCCCGAATTACTCATTTGGTATACTCTATCCATGAAACTCATGGATATGGTGCCCTGTTCACTAGTGCGGCCGAAGATTTTGCCCAGGAAGTGAAACTGGCGGAATTTGCACAGGTTTCCGCTTCCGGGCTTTCCGTGGCATCATCATTATAGTTCTGTGGCCTCTGGAATTTCACATGTCAAGCAAAATAGGTTGTTTGTCACGTTGTCTCACGACATTGCCCTAGTTCACCTGCACAAACTTTCAACCGGTACAGCAGTGTGTTTCATAAGCTATTGTTAGATTTTGCTGCATGAACCATTCTGCAACACATCACAAAACGTTTTGGGGCATGACAAACCGTTTCAGACTCGCAGTGCCAAAATGCAGCGCTAAGCACATGCGCACAATCACATTATGTGCATCCCACTTGGCCGCAAATGAAATGCACCATTGCATTTGTGCGTGTGAATGAGAATCGTGCGAAATACGCGAGGTACGCGAGGTACAGGAAATGCGGTGCGCTCACGGGTCAAATCCACCGAAGCAAAGCATGTGCTCTTGTTCGGTGGGTTTTGCTGTTAAGGGAAGCTGGCGCGCAACTATGAATATTAGGCATTTCACGACCTGCTGGTCAAGTTCGAAAATATTGGATGAATCCATGGGCATGGAGGAACAGCAGATGGGCAAAGCAGATCGAAATCTGAGAGGCTGGTGTAGCGGAATCTAGCAATTTCACTCAGCGCTTCTGCTCATCCCTTTGCTACACTCGCTTTCACTAATCTCACCCCTCCTACTTTTATAATACACTGTGCTCCTTACACCCCACTTCTACACCCCTCTCTACTATCCTCACTCTCCTCTAACCCTCACTCCCTTGTACACTAACTACTACAGTCCGTACTCTACTACTATCTGCCCCTATACTGCCACCTCCTGCACTACAATACACTACACACCACTGATACCACACTCCCTCAAATTCCTCACCATTTCAAAATGTGTCTCTCCAACACTCTGCACTGCTGTCCTTACTCCACCCAGTCTCTTGGTGTCTCTCTAACTTCACCTTGACCTCGTCCATACAACCCACCCCTCAGCTTCTGCTGCTGTTTGCCTTTATAATGCAGGGCTCTGTATGCAGGGACTCACCTCCCCATTAGTTGCAGCGCTCAGCTTATTCCCTGCACCAATCATTGCCTGCCTAAGCCAAGAGCATTCCTCAAACAGTCGCCTTATTGAAAACCCCACGGCTCAATGTTCGTACATCTTGAATCAAATATCAATCGCCATTCTTCAGAAATATCAATCGCCATAAGTTCCTTGATAGTAATATCCTTCATTACTAAAACATTAGTAGTTTCCTTGGGCGCATGTACCTTTGGGCCTAGTGTACCTATCATTTGTGCACAACATCCTCCTAACATCGAACATATGGCAGGAAGACATTGTACACAACAACAACAAAACAGTACAACACCAAGAACTACCATTAGGACTACAAAGAGTTTCCAACCTCATGATCGTAGTAAATCCCAGAACCAAGCACTAAGATCCCAGTTTCCCTCAGGGACATGTACTTCAGTACTCAAGGTATGCAGATTTTGTATTGCCTTGAATATGGTAGGGGAGGAGTCAGGTCAAAAACACAGCACGTGGATCCCACCAATTTGCATACCCCACCACGCTCAGCTAGGATGACTTCTAGCACCATCCTATTTTGGAGGG
Organism: Ambystoma mexicanum; assembly: GCF_040938575.1. Taxonomy (NCBI): domain Eukaryota; kingdom Metazoa; phylum Chordata; class Amphibia; order Caudata; family Ambystomatidae; genus Ambystoma; species Ambystoma mexicanum. The sequence goes on from NC_090922.1 coordinate 1,425,829,678, forward strand.
CTACTAATTGAATAGCCTTTTGCTTCAGCGTCATGTTGTACAGAATATTGGTTGTCCTATTGATGTTTTTTTTCCAGTACCCTCGCTAGTCTTCTGATATCCTCGGAATGTATTATCTGTTCCCAAAATGGCACAAAGGATTTTGCTACATCACCCATGACTTGTGAAGGAGTATTACCATTCTCATCCCGCCTTGGACCAGCCCTAGAAACCTCAGAGGTGATAGCCACATATACCCCTGGTAACAAGATACCCAATTAACAAGTATCATGCCAATCTCTGGGTAACCAAGGACAGGCTTCATTGCCACAAACAAAGTAAATGGGATCTCCTACATACAAAGGTCTAACTGTCCTCACTGGTTAGATTCACAATGTTAGCATAACCCTTGAATGTACCCATTGGCTGAGAACCTTCCCTTTGATACAGGAGGAAACAAAGTTGGGGCTATGATTCATAGTATATGAAGGAGGCATGGCATCCCGGGTTGCCTACAGGTGCCATCTTGAAAGAAATCAGTGACGAAAAGGTCAAGAGAGTCTGTCAGAAGGCCTAATAGAAGCAACATTGAGTTTGCACCTATTCGCACAGAGGGAACATCCCAAAGGTGTTAGGACTTGTTTTTCAAATTCATTTAGATTTGTCCCAGCGAAGTTCCCAGGAATACTATCGTTCCAACGATCAATGAATAATGCCCTGATTGAGGCGCAGCATGCAGTAGTTAAAGGAAGAGGGTGAATATACCAGCTTAGTCCCTTTTCCCCGTGTTGTGGCAAGTGTGAACACACCCAGCAATTCGTTCTGTTTAGAATTGCATGGGTCACATTCATGATCATTAGGAGTGTTATTATGGTGACCTGTCTATGTTGGGAGTCTCGAGGAGGAAGAGTGTGACAGTGTGCAGATGCACGAAAGGTGGAGACACAGTGGAGATGATTTCAGTGGGTAACAAAGTTTCAAACGGATGCACCCCTTCCATGTACCAGAACCCAAGTGCAAATATAATTACTAAAGAAACCAGTACTGTGATTACAAAACAGTGGGTCCTTAAGGACCATGATCTCTGATGAAAAGGTTCTTTGTCAACCACAAGATCAATTACTTGCTCCGCACAAGTGGATTTAGAGGCTCTTTTAGTTCATCTGTTGGTGGCTCCTGACCATGTAGCCTATCTTGCTTGAAGGTAACTTTGCCGGTCCCTGCCGCTTATTTATTTTTCAGCGAAAGAGTGACAAGGGACTGGCTGAATGATGATTCCTTGTGAGCACATCTGATGCTGTGCTGTAAGTCCGGTGTCTCGGGCGCAGATCGTACCTCAAGACTCCAGGTACGGTGTGATCCTCGAACAGAGTGTTGTTGCTTCCTGAAGGAAGTGATTAAGCAGAAGCAAGATTGCTCAGCGGTGAAGAAAGATCTGAAGAAGAACTTGAAGGCAAAGCAGCAGTCTCCCCAGGCCCCACGGGCTCAGGAAGGATTTCCAGGACACCCTCTGTGTCGGTTAGAACAGACTTGTGATGAGTATCAAAGTGAACAATCTCTTTCTCTTTCCCTTTGTCGTGGGGCAGAGGAAAAGGTATCTTCTCGATGTGCATTGCGTGAATCCAGTGTTGTTTCCCTTCCACTCGTAGAGCGGTCTGTGTGGCAAGGAGGACTTGGTACGGTCTTCTCCAGCGAGGTGCGAGACAGAAGGCTCTTTCAAATGATTTGACGAGCACCCAGTCGCCAGGTCAGAGTCGATGACCTGGACCCTCGTATTTTACTGGGAAGGCTTCTTGCACCTGTTGATAAATCAAATCCAAGTTTTAAGTTAACTGGTCACAGTATTCAGAAAGGAACAAATGCTCTACATCTTTTAGCTGCTTCGGTTAGGCTACATTCCAAATATTGGCTAGTCTCCCCATGATTATCTCAAAAGGAGAGAGTTGTGTTCTCGACTGTTCGGACGTCCCTATGGACAATAGATGTATTGGTAAGGCATATGGCCTCTTCAAATTGCTACTTGCACAGATCTTCGCCATCTTATTCTTTAAGATACCGTTATGGCGCTCTACAAGGCCGGCACTCTGAGCGCATCTGGCCGAATGGAAGCATTTGTCGATCTACAATCCTGTGCATACTTGCAGGATAACAACAGCAATAAAATGTGGACCATTGTCCGACCAAATGACTCTCGACAAAGCAAAGCTAGGAAAATATTCCTTCAGCATGGTTTTTGCCATTGTCATTGCTGTCGTATCTTTTAGAGGAAAATCTTCGACCCATTTACTGAAAGTGCAAATAACTACTAAAACATATTTCTAATTCTGACAATGTGCCATTTCAATGAAATCGAAGTGTATAACCTCAAATGGCATAGGGGGGGGACCAAACTACCCCTCAGTGTCGATGTACCTTTCCCAACATTATGCTGTAAGCATACGATGCAATTTTGGACAAAACGCTCAGCAGTTTGAGATATTTAGATTCACCCAGACAGGTTCTAACAATTTACAATTTTTTTTACTGCATGTGTGAGTAGGACCATGAGCCATTGTAACCATAGCAGTGACATAAGCATCGGGCAGCATCAATTTTTGTTTTGCATTATTTACCCAACAACCTTCATCGTCTAAACTTGCTGAACTCTCAGCCCACTGTTTAAGTTCGTTTGGAGTGGCATCAGCCTGAATGTCTTTTATAAAACCAATTCCTACATATATTACACAAGTGTTAGTGAACTCCTTCATTATATACATTTTGGAACGCATATAGGTGGTAGTCTGTTTAGCTATTATGTCAGCAAAAGAGTTTCCTTTCCAAAATTCATCTGTTACTTTCTGGTGTGCTGCACACTTCATTATTGCTAACTGGGTAGGAAACGTACGTGCTGAAAGTAGCCAAACTATCAGGGTACCATGTTGTATCTTAGTTCCAAGCGAGGTCAAGAAAACTCTCTATGCTCATAGGTTCATAGTAAGCCTAGTTTCAAGAAAGAACACAATATTTTAGAACAAAAGCACACGGTTTGAGTTTGCTCTACATTGTTCCGCTGTTTATATGAGGATGAGGCTTGTGAGCGCAGACAACACTTGGATTGCAGTTCAAACGAGTCACAAGGTTTCTTTGCATAGAACAAAAAGTCTGCTCTTGGTCAGCCTAAATGTTGACGTAACTCAAAGGTTGTTCGGCTCGGCTGCAGTTGAAAACACAGTCCATGATTTTAGGACACAAGCAAGAGTTAAAATCAAAATGGGGGATGGTTCTTAAATGGCGGCGAAATTGATCAGAAATCGGAACACTTCAGACGTGCAACATGAATGGGCTTAGGCCAATATTCATAACAAGGCGATATTATACGAATACAGTTTAACAAACCTTCCTTTTGGCCTAACCCAAACCCCTCTCTGCCCATAATCGACCGAAGTTGTGAACCACCCCAAAGGCATTCCACAATAGTGCTTAATGTAGTGATTGCATTAGCAGAAGTGGATGCACCACCGGAGGTTTAAAGCAGGAGCCATCACAAAACAGCTCACCTTGTGGATCTTTTAAAGGTGTACCACTTAAATCAATTCTGCCCTTAGTCTCTTGTTCTGTGGCAATGAGGCAGTCATGTGACATCTTGTCACTGCAAGCAATTTCTTGCAGAAGAGGCAATAGTTCGGCCGGATTTAATTAGCAACATCTCTTAATTTGGATATGCGGTGCAAATAGAATCAGCTTGTATCTTGTTAAACGTGCTGATGTGAGATGCTGTGTTTGTTCTGTTTAATAGAATGTCTACAGAGTGAGGTACCATCATGGTTAAGGAGTGACCTAGAACCATACCCTCACTTTGTTTTACAGATGCAGCAGCAGCAGCAGCAACAGCTCTCAAACATCAAAGCAAAGCGCATGCAACAGGGTCAAGCATGCAGGAAAAATAACTGCACAGTCTATTCTTCCCTCCATGCTCCTGCGTTAACACAGCCAGAGCACATCCATCACATTCATGCACATACAAAACAAAGGCCTCGTCATAATTTGGTGTGCCTTAAATCGGTGCTGAACACAACGCAGCCTTGAGCAGATCAAAAGCTTTCTGGCAATCCATGTTCCACGGTAAAGGCAAAGAAATCCCCTTTTTTGTCAATGCCAACATTGGTTTATCATTAATGAGAAGTTAGGGTGCAATGTCTACAGTATGAGGCCATGCATATCAAGGCTCTGACCTCTTTCTATGTATTTGGGACAGACATGCTAGAGATGCTTTGTATCCGTTCAGGTGTCAGCCTTCTCCCCTCCTTTGACAGGAGATAGCCTAAATAGGCGACCTCCTGTCGACAATATTGAAACTTTTTCAATGAAGCCTTATGCCCATGTTCTGCTGGATGAATAAGCAGCAACGCAGTGCCCTCCTTGCAAGCAACTTCTGAATCCGCAGCTAAAAGAAGATCGTCAACATACTGCAACAATGTACAAGTAGAAGGCAACTCAAGTGTATCAAGCTGTTCCTTCAAAGCTCTAGTATAAATGCTTAGACTCTCAGTGTACTCTTGTGGCACACAAGTAAATGTAAACGAGCGTCCCCCTATGGTGAACGTGAACAAATATCTATTGTCAACATGTACAGGAATCCTAAAGAAAGCATTCTTTAGATCCACAACACCAAAATGAGTAGCTGAAGCTGGAATCATTGTTAATATAGTAGTCACATCAGGCACAATCGGAAATTGTGGAGCAACAATCTTATTGATAGCGCGCAAATCAGTAATAAAACGGAAAGGAATTGCATTATCCCCTTTCTCATACACCGATAGAATCGGACTATTACACAAGCTTCCGGAAATGTCCTCAATTACTGCTCGATGTACAAAATCAGAAACTATACTCTTTAAAGCTTGTTTACCATCAACTGAAATCTTATACTGTGGAATTCATGGTAGTTGAACACCTGGTTTCAACACAATTTGAGCAGGCTCAATGTGTAAAATACCAAAGCCATTATCATCAAACACCCATAAACATGCCGGAACCTTATCCAATTCAGTTGGTAAAGGCCTAGTCAAGAATTGTGAAGCAGATGTTCATTGAGGTGAAATTGTTAAACGTACTCCACCCGGAGAACAGTAAATTACAGCATTAAATTATTTCAACAGATTGAACCCCAACAAATGTTTTGCCACAATTCGCCGACAAAAGAAATGGACATGAATCGATGAATGGCCCCAGTGAAATCGGTACCGGCTGAGAGACCGGACTAACCACTGGCGTACCATGGAACCCTACAGAAATGTTATTCTGTCCTGACAGTGCAATATCTGGAAGCCGTGAATGATCAACGGAACACTTCTGTGCTCCAGTATCTATCAAAAATAGATGCTTCCTATTCCCCACCTTCATTTCAACATAGGGCCCTTTCTGATCGACGGGAATAGGTATTGGTTCCAGACTCTGCTACGGGCTGTCCTAACGGAACAGTACATCATCAAATGCAAGATCCTCAGAGAAATAGACAGTCAAAGGATTTAAATGTTCTCATTATTAACAGTATGCTGCTGACTATCCTGTGAGAATGACTGTTGATTCTGAGCAGACTGACTTCTACCAAGACCCCCTATCCCAGGATGGCCTCTGGATCATCTACCCATTGTATCATATGTGCTATTCGATCGCTGCTGAAGGATCGTCATTGTGCTCCCCAATGACCTTCTTGTCTACAATAAGCACATTGGTTTATGTGTACAGAACCCATCTGCGCATTACTCTGTGGTGCAAACTGTCCTCTAAACTGTGTATTACCACCTCTAGTTCCTCATACTATTTCCTGCAACAATACTTTTGTTTTTAAGTCTCCCTTCTTCTTTTCTATCCTCTCTTTTTCAGTATTTACTCTATTTTCATAATACAGAGCCATGTGCAATACTTCAGACTGTGATTTAGCTTGCTAGGCACTTTCGGAAGTCATAATTTGTGATTGGATATCAGGCAACAATCTGCGCACAAATTTGTCAACAAACAGACTTTTTCCTGACTCAGTACTTATGTCCTGACCACTAAAATCAGAAAACACTTGTTTGAACCGATTAAAAAATTTGGTAGCACCTTCAGATTTGCCCTGGATGCAAGCTGTAAGCTTGTCCCAAACCATTTTTCTCTCTGGAACCAATGTTTTCAATTTAGTTATTATTCTGTCTGGGAGTGTCGATATCACCGGTGGCGGTTTCTCACCAGCCTTCCTTTCTCCATCTATCCGTACCAAGTTAACCCATGTGTCACCCAGACCTGCCTGATCATCTACAGTTCTAATCTGTTTCCATAAATCAGCAGGTAGGATCACAGGGAACATGAAATCTATATCATCCAGCGTGAAAACTGACGAATGCAAGACAGATTCAATTTCTTTATAAAATCCTGTTGGATTTTTCCTGATATCTGGAATCGTTTGTCTAATGGTATTAACTTCCTGTCTAGAAAATGGGACATGAAAACACTGTGAAACATAATGAGCTTCAATAGTGGTGGCTGCTGCTCCTGTTGCGGGATCAGCTGGAATTTCTACTTTAGGAACAAATGCCGGAAGAACCTCACTCATTGGCAATTGAGAAGTAGGCAATTCTGAACGTTCATTAAGCAACAAGGCTAAAACAAGTGATAAAGTAGTCAAAGCAGAATTGGGCGAAAATGCTTCATAAACTCATGCTGCAGGTACTCTTCCATTACCTGTAACACTTTCCTTTGCATAGTCGGAGCATACTGACTAAGCATGTCATATACTTCAATGGGAGAAATTGAAACATCCGAAATCTATATAGCGCGTCTCTTGTGCAAATACGCATCTCTTTACTTATTGCTTTACATGAAGGAAGAAATTGTTTCTGCACATGAGACTTCCACTCTATTACCATCTATTTCATCATTCTGTAACCGATCTAACTCCCTCTTAAACTCAAATACCCTCTCAACATGCTTATGTACTTTCTCTGCAGTGTCCCTTCAGCGAGCTAGGACATTCAAATCCCTCAACCCCTGTGGAACATTCATATCCATCAAATCACTCTGAATATCAGCCAAATGCATTCCCATCACCTCTCTCAAAATATTCTGTTTGGGAATACTTTCTTGGTCAGAAATCACAGTTAAGACAGCTGATTTTCACCTTCTTCTATATATTTCGTAGCCCATGCATACAATTCTCTCTTTCTAGCTTTAGATACTGTACTACGAGTTACTATCCTTGAATCAGCACTCGCCCCTTCAATCGCTACAAGTGGAGCAGAACCACTGGGAAAAGAAAGTTCAGACAAATCTTGTTCAATAGACAATGGAGACACTACCGCTGTCGGTAAAGATGGAATTAAGGGAACAGCAACATTCGGTAAGGGCGAGGATGCAGAAGGGGTAACAACAGCAGGAAGAGGAGCAACAACTGGAGGATGAGCAACAAAGGGAGGAAGAGGAACAACAGCGGGAGGAGCTGCAACAGCGGGAAGAGGTAAAACAGCAGGGAGAGTCACATAAGGAGGTGGTGCAGTGGCAACAGTCCTACGCTCATTCAAAAGCTTATCGATTAGTTCGGCTGAGGTATGAAAATCCTGAGACGGATATATTTTCTGTACTCCATGTTGAAAAGCCCTATCCATACTTCTAATAGATTCCGACTGTTTCTGTTGATCATACAATAATGCTTTTTTAGTGTTAGACATATGTCGACGTGCATGTTTCTCTTTACTCTTAAGTTGCTGCATAGCTTCCTTTCTCCAATCCTTAATTACATCAAATGCAGCAGGCCTAGCCTTTCTCCTCAACAATATAGACTCTAAATACTCTATACGGGTAATTTCAAAACTACCATGAACTGGCCACTGAAATTCGGAAGCATGTCTAGTTTGTCTGTGCCAAATATTGTTAAATACAATACTATTAGGGTCGTACTTACAGTACATTAAACTAGCCGTTGAGCCAACAGATGGTGCTGGTTGGCCTCTGCGGAATAAACCCCTGAAACAGGCAGACAATTTTGCAGGCATGTCATATTTCTGGTATTACCTGGCGTCGTTTGTACTTGCAAGTGCAAAACTGCAACTAATATCAGGATTCTTAGGAATCGGGGCAGGCTCACCTGATTTCAAAATACTAAGGAGGCCCGATCAGATTACAAAGGATCCTCGTGGTTGGCGATTTTGGCAAAAGAGCCCACCTCGATATGGGGACCCTCGTCAAGATGCCCTCTAAAACCGCGTGCTCACCATTCAGGGATCCGATCATGCAGTACTGTCGAGGTGTTGCGTCTCCTACAAAGGGGCCCCCTTTTTCTCACTCTCCAATCCTGGTCCGATAGCCTCATCTTCCTTTCAGCGAGGAGACATCAATCTTGAGGGTCCCTATTCGGGTGCCATCTGAAAGAGCAAAGAAATATCGAGGCTTAGTACCACAAAATGAAATACGCCAATCACGGATCGAAAGATAGAAGTATCTTTATTTTCTGTACAGAATTCAAAGCAAACAGATACCTATCTGACTCCCAACACCTCGCAGTGTGTACCAGCAGACACAGTGAGGGGTGAGAGTGTTGGACATCTTAACACAGGCTTTTCTATAGATTTCTCCAATCATTGTCCATCCCCTCTCCAAACTAATAATTTACATGCTAGGGTTCACGCCCAGTTCACATGACAAATATTACAATATTGTACAACAGATTTAACAAGTTTACATGTCTATGAAGTTACAATGGCAGTATTGGGTTCCCGGCTCATAGTAAGCCGAGTTTTAAGAAAGAACACAATATTTCACAACCAAATTGGTTTGAGTTTGTTCTACATTGTTCCGTTGTTTATATGAGGATGAGGCTTGTGAGCGCAGACAATACTTGGATTGCGGTTAATACAAGTCTCAAGGTTTCTTTGCATACAACAAACAGTCTGCTCTCGTCAGCCTAAATGTTAACATAACTCAAAGGTCGTTTGGCTCGGCTGCAGTTGAAAACACGGTCCACCATTTTAGGACACAAGCAAGAGTTAAAATCAAAATGGCTGATGGTTTCTAAAATGGCGGCGAAGTTGATCAGAAATTGGAACACTTCAGACATAGTTTTCTGTGCAACGCGAATGAGCTTAGGCCAATATTCACAACAAGACAGTATTATGCTAATACAGTTTAACACAAGGAGGAGAGTTTACAGCTCGTAGGCTTTAAAACCCTTCCAAGCACTCCCCCTTTTCCAGCATGGCTCTATAAGCAATGGTGTTTTTTCTGCCATGTAGTGAGCTGAATGTTCAACTTTCTGCATTACTGAGAGATGTCTGCTCTGCTGAAGTGTTGGTCTTTGTTAGGGCATGGTGCCGCATTACAGTCTGCTTGAAGGTCTGCAGTTTTAGGATTCTGGTTGTTTGGCTCTGGTCCAGGTTTTCCTGGTTGCTGGCAAGGTGATTCTTGGAGTTGTGGTTCTAAAAAGAGAACTGTTGTGAGCAACTGTATTATGATGCATTGAGATTATGTGAGTGGCATCAGTGTTGTCATACTTTCTACCAGGGGGCATGGAGGGGGTTCCGGGGAACATTGATCCTCGCCCCCAGCACCCACTTTGCATACCTGGGTCAGAGCTTGTTTTGAGGTTTGTTTTAAAAAGCCTCCAGCTCCAGGCGGAGAAGGGCCACTCCCCCGCACCTCCTTTGACAGGGTCAAGGCCATGGCACTGTCAAACCTTTTAGAAATAGTATCGCCTGCATCATTTTAGGTGAATAAAAATTCAAATAAAATGTGACTATCCTACCACCCCAGATGGATTTCTGTCACTCCATGTGTTCCTATTTCAAGCAACATAGGGGTAATAGGCTTGATAAAAAATATAGCAAGGCAGGCAAGAGAAACACAAATAAAATGAAAGTGGTAACAAAACAAGAACAGAGCTAAGGAAGGAGGCAAGATAAGAGCAGTGGCGTAAGACAAAATGTGGGCCCCCCCTGCAAGCCCTGTTGAGGGGCCCCCCTCACTGCCAGTGGGTGCACCCACTATGCATGGGAAGCATGGGGCCCCCGCATCCTAGGGACTGCGGGGGTCCCTGTTATGCCAGTGGATAAGAGGATCAAATGACCGTCTGCTTTTAAAGACAAACAAAATCGAAAAGGAAAGGCTCAACACGAGTCAAACAAGGCAAAATGGAAAAAAGAAAAGAAAATGAAAATGAGAATGGAGTAATACGAAGGCTAGAGAAGAGAATCAGAGAGCGGTAAAGGAAAGATATAAAACAATAAACATATCTGAATTTAAAGATGTAGAGAGGAAGGAGATGAAAACGAGAGTGAGACAAAATGAGAAAGATCAAGTGGATGAAGAGAGATGCAGAAAATAAAAAAGGAACATTTAAAAAAGTATTTGCTTTTGGTGTGGGAGCCAGCCATGTATGATAAGGAGTAAGAATCTGCCATTTGCATGCAAAAAGTCACTTTGGTGTTGCGTGACCTTATAAAGCACATGTCCTCCTCATGTACTTGCAGTATACTCATAATGTACAGTTTGTGTTTCTAGAAGCTTCTAAATTCTGTGAAAATAGGTGTTGAAAGTGACTGCATGAAATGTGCCGATATCCGATATCCAGCGTGGATGTCTAGTGCAGTAAGGTTTAAGAAGAACAAGCCCCGAGTCAGTGCACTGATCGTGTCTTGGTTTTGATCAGGTTCTTGAAAAAATACAGCATTATTTGATGATTATTTACTCTTGGATTAAAGGCAATTAAATTCAATGCACTCATTTACAGAGTGCAAATAAAATTGACTTTTTGTGAGATTTGAAAAAACAGTGAGGCAAATGGATTTAGTTGACTTGCTAATTTGCATACATACATATTTAAGTTAATTGACACAACTAACCTTGATAAAGCCGGGAGGATAGATCAGGGGCAACGTGCTCGCCTTGAAAACAAGATGACGCGTGTAACGTTTGTTTCCCGGGTCTAGACTTAGAAACCTTTGGGAACGGGTCTGCGCTTAGAAGTCTTTGGAATTAAGTGCGTTATAAATAACCAATCGCAAAAGCTGTTAATGTGAAATTGCTTTGTGCTTTTCTTCCTGCTGACAGTTGCCAAGTGTTGGGAAAGTTTTTCTTTTTGCATCTTTCCCCTCCATAGATTTCTATGGGACACACTTTCTTTTTGCTTATTTTGAACCCTGTCCTGACTTTTTGGAGGTAAGTAAAGCCTGTGGTGGCTGGTGATTTATTTTATTGGAGAGGCCTAAATATTTGGCACAAATATGCCAGAGTGACTGAGCATAGCGAGGAAGCCCGAATCAAGCAAAGAGTGTTCAGGGTGGTTCTCCCAATGAGAAAAGGGTTTGAATAATGGATTAAAATGGTATATTATACGGCACACTTTCTGCGCAAAATTAGCTGAAAACCCAGACAGTTTGAAATCGTTTTTCTAAAGTAACTCATGAAAGAAATTGAACAGATGCAAGTCACCAACAGTGCACAGGAGTTTTTCCCAACGTATTTTCATGATGTTTTTCCTCGCAATGTATTTCATTATAAAATAATGTTCATGCTGGCTATGTCCATATATTTCAGTGTTGGCTGCACTTATATATGCCAGTATTCCCATATGAGATCATTCCTATGTTTGCCTTGCGGATAATGTCCGTAATTTCTGTGGCATGACATTTTTACTGTTCATCTATCATAGATGCCTAGTACAAAATGTCATGCCACAGAAAGTAATGGCTAGACTGGCTACATCAAGGTGCCAGTCTAGCTATGTAATAACACTTATTAACCTTGCTCCATCGTGAATGTCAGTAAAAATATTGTACCACAGTAAGACATGGCAAGACTTGCGACATCAAAAGGCCAGTCTAGCCATGTATTTACACGTATAGTCCTTGCTGTATAGTATATACAAGAAATAAATGTTATCCACAGTGAGAAATGGTGAGCATTCATGCAGTATTCTTACAGACCGCATTCATTTCTAAAAGCATTCACACATTCACTCACTCATTCAAACACATTCATGTTCACTCGCTTATTCGTACAGCATTAATTTCAAATAGCATTCACTCCGGCAAACACACATTCATGCAGCATTCACTCGCTCATTCAACCACATTCACATTCACTGGCTCATTCACGCAGCATTCCCTCACTCATTCACACAGCATTCATACCAAACAGCATTCACACAGCATTCGCTCGCTCATTTGAACACACATTCATGCAACATTTAGGTGTTCATTCAAACATGCGACAATCAACCTTGCAGACATCATACTCGCTCATACACACACGCATGCACACACACACACAAAACAACGTACACATACATTACATTTTATGCATTTTACCCTTACCTCAGCCCTGATCCTGCTTCTCCCTAACTCTGTCTCCAGTAACAACAGCCCTCAGCCCAATGCACAAGAAATTGAACTACAAAACACCCAGAGCGCTTTCTGGTTCCTGCACATGGCTGCAGGAGCCGAAGCACCACTTTTCCAGCACCCCGTTTAGTCTTGATGTGCGGGGAGAGACACAAGAGCACACACTTGCACAGTGAGACATGTAATTTCCCAGTCTGAATCTCCAACAGACCATGCAGTGCTGGGGAAGCAAAACACCCCAGGCATTGCGGAGTCCATTGGAACTGTGCCTTGGGGAACATAAACTTTGAAAGGGAAACCACGTTTCCATTTGGCAGTTCAACCCACTGCTTCTCCACAATGGGCAAGGATTTTGGTGGGGTGGCACCACTATGGATGAGTCGTCCCTGAGTAAAGCCTTCTGCTTTACTTCCCTTGCCTGTTTTGCTCACTGTCATGGGGAAACTGACTACTCCCTGAAATGAGGCCCTCATTATAGGTTTCCTACTATCCTGCCGGTAATTCCAGCAGGAGGACAGCAACTGCAATAAGTGCAATAGGATTCCATGGAGGGGATTGCCGGTACTTCTGCCACTGGCAATACCGGTGCTGGAAATATCAGCTGATCTTTGCTGGTGGGGGCCTGGTTTACCTCCAGCTCTTGGCTGGAAGTAAATCAGGTAACCCCCAGTGGCAAACTGGAAGTTAGGTGGTGCGGTAAAAGTGAGGGTCATGTAATTAATGATATTTTTACTGGCACTTTTCACACATTGCCAATCTTATAATGAGGCCCATATGTCTTTCATTATAAATTCTTGTATTGATACAATTGCACAAATAACCTTGCAGTTAAGTGTAGTTAGGATACTTTGTATCATTATACCTCTTCATATGATGGCTTTTTGGTTACTTTTACAATGGGCCTACTTATGAGTATGGAGGTAGTCATGCCGCTAAAAGCGGCATAGCTACCTCCATACCGGGTTCCAAGTCTGGGTCCCGCAAAAGGGTTTTACCGGGCCATTCCAACCTTGGAGGGCCCGGTAAATCCCTTTCGCGGGACCCGTACACGGTACATCCCCATTCCCATTTGAGCCCCAATAGGGGGCTCAAATTCTCAAACCTCTGCAGCATCAGAAAGACCAAACTATCTCCCGCTACTTGTTAAATATAGGGTGGAAACTAAAAGAGGCACCAAACCAACTACAAACACTAACCACGCCTACAATAAAGTAGTAGCATAAAGAAAAGATCATTAAGGAAATTGAAAAGAATCGCTTTTGCAAATAACACAGAATTAACGTGGGCGACTTGGCAAAACGAAACTAAGAACTACAAAGCATGGATAAAAAGCCAGAAACATACAAGTAACGTAAATTGGAACATCATCAACGCTAAAATAGAAGTGGTGTCAAACTTTAAATACTTGGGAGTCACAATCGATGGAACATTAAAGGAGCAAAAAATGCAACAGATCCTGAGGGAAAAGACAAAGAACCTTGCATCCCAAATGAAAATCATCAATAAGAAATATGGAAAGTTCTCCTTACTACCGGCAATTAACTTCTACAGGGGTAAAGTAGTACCAACCCTGACGTACGGAATGGACGCCACTATCACCATGCCGGCCTCTCGATATGGTCTAAACTGGAAGGACAGCTGTGGAGGTCAGTACTTGGCCTACCGATTTCGGTCACCATATCTGCCCTCAGACGAGAACTCGGTCTACAGTAGAGCTGTGTTCCATCCAACTCTACAGGAAAACTCTACTCCAAGACTCCCTCCCGATATATAGGTTCATTGATGAATAAAGCAAAAAGAATAAATGCAAAACACTAAACAAGTGGGCGGAGGACCAGAAAACCAAACTGATGGACCTAGCGTGCACTCCAGACGACCTTAAGGGAAATCCACAAAGAGTCATATTTCAATAAAAATGTCAAGATTGGATCAAAACTGGGGACAAATAAACTACTAAAGCACCTCCTGCCGACTTTCAACAAACTAAGTTCCCCGTTGCCCTACTGCTTGAAATTTCCAGACAAACAGCTACAAAATATTTTCCTAAGAGCATGTCTAAATCTCCTTCATACTCTGGAGATTTTAGCCGTAAGAATGCAGACAAACACGACCAGCTGCAGACTATGTGAGAAACCGGAACAAGTCAAAACCGTGCGACACTTGCTCCTCCACTGTCCTAAATTAAATCAAGAGTGTACAGCATTCCTCACTCCGCTGTGGGCCAACCTGGACTTGGCGGAAGAAGAAGTTTGGTGGTTCCGCCTAATTTACAGGGAAAACTCAAAATGGTCAGCCGCAACAGCTAAACTACTAGAAGTGGCTTTCAAAAAGATTAATTCCCTACAATCAAACATGACCGGAAGAGCGCCTAGAAGGCACAACGCATAGACCATGCCTTTGCACTACCATCACGATGCTCGCGGTCTCAACGGACAGATAGCTCTATCAGTCCCCTTAAATGTAGAACTCTCTAAAATCGGCTATCGATTGACTCTTTATAGACCTTGTAAAAGTCAATTTTTCTTGCTTGGTGTGTAAACTAAAGGGCTAATACAATTGTTATACTTTCTGTCTAAACTGAATTACTGGTTTTGATTGGTGTGGACTCATTGTAACTAAATAACCTAAATGTAAACATTGAAATAGAAAACAACACCAACAGTTTAAAAAGGAGCAGCACTTGAACTTTAAAAAGAGAATGAATAATTTAAAAGAAAAATTATAGCCATTTAAAATTGCAGTGCAATCAATCCTTCAAAAGTGAATTGTGGAATACACTTCACTTTTTATTGCAGCAATTTGACATTTTTCCTCTTCGGTTTGCCCTTGCCCTTCTTGAGGAGACAGGAATGAAACTCTGACATAGGTTAGCCATGATTTGGGTTAAATACATTTATTGAAAATAGAGTATTTTCACTACCTATACCAAAACTAAGGCTCTGACTGTGCTAGGACGTCAAAACAATGCTGTCCTGTGTTCAAAGTTCTTTTCTGACCCTCACACTAAAATATACCTATAAGATGAATAGGGACATGTCTTTAACCTTTGGTGATTTAGAAAAGTGTTCATAAAGAAAATGGTTCCAACAAAAGTTCTTCAAGGATAACGATCCTTGCTCCAGAGGGTGGTTCCCTTCCCCTGGATTCTTCTTTACTCCTTGAGGTTTTATACGCAACAGTTCTTTGGACCTCTCTTGGCCGTCAACAACACTTGCACACAAATCTGTCTGGCTTAATGGTCTCTCCAGAACATTTAGTATGTCTTTCTGTCAAATGGTGTTGCTACTACATTCTTGATTAATACAAACCCTTTTCCAAGTCCTGATACTTCTTCTCAGGACTTCTCTGGGTTTTACAATGCAGTCCTTTTCCTAACCCTGATGTTGCTTCTCAGGATTCCATTGGGCTTAATCAACAGAATCATTCCCTTGCCTTGTGCACTCTCCTGTGAGGCCTTCTGGTTCACACACTTGAATTTGCCTCTGATATTCTCCTACCAGGATTTCTTGTTCACACATTTGTGGTCGCCTGGTATATTCTTCTGCCAGGACTTCTGCTATTCACACACTTTCTTTGTGATTCAAGGACTTGTTGAGCCTCACCTTCTTGCTCAGTTTTAAAATGTTTTCAAATACCACAGTTCTTTTAAAGACAAGGGGGTTCCTTGCTCCCCCTTCTTTCCTTTTCTCAAGCCATTATGCAACTCTCCCAGTTTCCCACCTTCTTTTCTTGGGTGCCCAGTGAGGTCTGGCTTTTTGGGGTTTCTTCTGGTGCCCCAATGCTCCTGTTTTTGTCTTACTGGTTATACAATGCTTTCAAGTCTTTCTCGCTCCCCTTCGGAGCGCTTACACTTCTGAACAAGTTGCCAACTCTCTGCAGCCCCTCTGCTTCAACGTCATAGTTCCAGCTTCTGCCTCTTGATTTGACTCTCTGGTTTCAGAGCTTGCAGTGGTGCAGCATCTCTCCCCTGCTGCTGTGCTATGCTAGCGCCGACCTTTCATCATCCCTCTCTTTCACTCTTTCACTCTTTACCAGCACCGGGTTCGTTCTCGACTCCCCGCTCAGCTTCTTGCCATAGCCCAGGGTTTTCAGGTTCCCTTTCCTCGATCTCCACAAGAGTTTCCTTCAGGATGGCACCTTTTCTCATGCTGTCACAGCGTCCATGCTGCATCTCTGGTTTCACGCCTTGCTTGGGTAGAATGCTCTCTGCATGCGGTCTGTCCTGGATCTGAGCTGCTTGGTGTTTAAAATTCCCAGCCTGCTGAGAAACTTCCAACAACTAGACTGTTCAGTTGACTTGTCAGACTTTTTCATCTTTCTTCCTCCTTCCCTCTTCCTGGTATCAGTCTTTCTGTAATTTTGCGAAAGGAAGACCATTTTTGATGATGGGTTTGGATTAGCAATTTCAATGGTTTTGAATGATGAATCAGTCCGTGTTGAATGATAAGTGAAACTGGAGAAGGCGGTCTCAGAAGGTAGATGTTGGAAGGTTGGCCTACAGATCTGGAGAAAGGGTATTCCCTATTCTTCACAGGCGGATGAGTAAATGCATGAGAGTAGGCCATGAGGGTATTAGATATGGGAGAGCTATTTTTAAGGAAAATTGGGGGATACAATGTCTCACCCGATGAAGCCATGACATCACCCTCTTCTCCTCCCATGTGATCGTCCCTCATGTAGCTGCCCCCTGGGTCAGCTCAGGTAGCGGCTGCCATCCCCTGCTCACATGGAAGAAGGTCACCGCTGGTAAATCGGTGATGACTCCACTGAAATATCACACCGACAAAACATGTAGATGGGAGCAGTAATCATTCTCATACTGCGTTCTACATTTTTCTGTGCTTGAAATCTTTATGGCAGTTTCACTAAAATGTGGCTCATATCTAATGCCGATAAAGTCTGTTTTATCATATTATGCTTTCTGCTAATATTCTCCATGTCCAACCAGGCTTGCTACCCGGTCCCAAATCATTTAGAAAGAATGCCACAATAATATATGTGATATTGCTGGGTTTTTGTGTCGCACAGCTCCATGGCTCCTTGGTTTTTCGGGTCCTAAAAGTTGATAACTACTACCGAAATAAAACGTTGTATGTTTCTTTCTAATCTGTAGAAACCATTGTTCTTGGCAGAGGTGAAGGATGCTATTATGGAACCACGTGAGTGTTGTTTAGAGCAGGACGTTGGGAGCATTTTGTTGCAAATATGACAAGACTTATTTAAGATCATGAACACTGTGTCAGTCACCAGTGTTCGGTCAGTGTCCATAACCTACGTCAGTTCTTTGCAGCATTCCTTACAATCCGAATAGTTGCTACTTATTTTCTTTATTAAGTGCCCATCATCTTTGTTGTCGATTTCCAGAAAGTTCAAGATTGCTTTCTCATAACAAATTGTCCCTAAGAATCCAACTTTCTTAATAAAATGATATACATGATATATTTTATTTTAACCAGCTATTAAAATATTTAACACAATATCAATGAATGGCATTGTGAGAGTTTGGTTACAAGTAGTTTGAGGAATGTAATGTGTACTATGGTAAAAGGAAATTGTGTTTTAAAAAAAATGAAGTCGATGTAAATTATTGTTTCTTCTCTTCAATTCAAAAACATTTCTGAAAACGTATAACTTTTCCCTTTTCTCATGTCTGAGCATTTGTACTAATTCATCTCAGAAATCAGTTCTCGATAGTTTTGTCTCATACTGTCACCACTGAATAAATTAATGAATAAATAATGAATGAATACACTGGTACATCACGGTTCTGTGCAGTGTGTTACCTCAAGGCACTTCCTGGTATGAGAGGTGAGTGTGGCGGATTGATCAGAAAACATGAGTTTTTAAAAAATTTCTCAGGGCTAAGTCAGTTGGCGTTTTTGGCAGATGTTCAGAGGGAGAGTGCTTCAGAACTCTCCCCACACATTCCAGGTGCCTGTTCCTATGGATTTCAGTGTTTTTCTATTCATTTTAGCACCTGGAGGCCTGGGATCTAATTTAGGCACTTGACCAATAAATCATGTGATTCTGAGCAAATCACTTTATCGCTATTACAAATTGTAACTATGTGCAATCCAAATATATGTGTACATCCGTTTTAGTTTGTGCCGTTAAATACCACGAAACACTGTTTCAAACAGTAATCCGTTATTCAATTGAAAGTTATGCTCTCTATTAAATGATACATGGTCAAAATGATGCTATACTTTGAGATTGGAAGTAATTAATATTAAACAGATAAAACAAAGTAAAATCAAAATGTACAATTCATAATTCATCTCTAAGAAAAACCTGCTATGTTTATGAGAAGCAGTGTTCTGTAAGATATGAGAAAGGGCTATATATATATATATATATATATATATATATATATATATATATAGTTAGAATATCTATTATTAGTCACAGCATAAATGTATCCATGGAGAAACTCACATATTGTCGGAGTACTTTTATAAGTAAAAAGACTGTAGTTGCAAATGTTTCGGTTACACGGGACAGAACATGCCCATCATGATGCGTTTTAAGCAGTAAACTTTAATTTACCAAAATGTACATTTTATATTAGAAATTCAGGCTTAAACATGGTCTTGTTTTTTAGCTAAACTATAAAATTATCCTGGCATCTGATTGATGGATGCCTCCTCGACCTGACCTTGGATAGCATTATGTTTTACAAAGAATGTGCATCTGCTCCATTAAGCAGCCTCTTAAAATTATCCTATGCCTAACAGAATGGTTTTCTCAAAACCTATGGCTCCTGTTGATAAAGGGTGAAGCCTCACACAAATGAAAGGCAACTTAGAAATGTAGAGCACAAACCCGACTTAAAAATGGTGACGAATAGATGACAATGGGAAATACATTATTAGCTATAATGTCTGAAAAGTTTTTCCAATTAGAAAACCGAATATATATCTGGATTCAGCCAAAAAAACGCAGAACAAAACTGTGAGGAATTGCCATCTGGAAAGGGTGCAAAGCCCTGCCCTCTTTGATTTATAAATCAAATCTACTAAAATGATGCAGGTGATTTCTTCTCCAACAGAGTAATCTACTAACCAGATCCTCCTTTGGCACAACTCCATGGCAAAAGTATAGCAGACTTTTTGCCCTACTGTATCAGTA
This sequence comes from Ambystoma mexicanum, assembly GCF_040938575.1. NCBI lineage: Eukaryota > Metazoa > Chordata > Amphibia > Caudata > Ambystomatidae > Ambystoma > Ambystoma mexicanum. The sequence continues at coordinate 1,425,849,135 of NC_090922.1, forward strand.
GCCTGACCTGCACCACCAGCTCTGCTCATAGCTCAGAGCAGGTTCAAAGATCACAAGATGGCCATTCAAACATCACTGTGACAGCAAAGTCACTGCAGCACAGGAGTGACATTTAAGATATGACCTCTGTACCCAAACTACAGAAAACAAGAGTACCTCATACTGGTAGCAGGATAATCTTTAATAATAAGCTATACCTGAGTTAAGGCATAGTGCATGGCGACACTTATGATCGTGGCCGCCACAAACCAATTGATAGTGTACATGTGTCAACTCCTGTGAGACAGCTCTGCTGTTGAAGGGAATGTGTAATCGGGGTCAGGCGGGTCGATACTGCCACCCGGCAGGACAGAAACCCAGAGGACCAAGCCTCTCTTTGATTCTCTTTGTGATGGCTGGAAACTCCTGCACAGCAGGCAGCGGCCCTGGGCCCAGGTATCAAAGGAGCACACCCATTCAGGAGGAGTAGCCTCAAACCAATGTTGTGCTTCATGTCTAAATGTCTTTTGTTGTCAGTAGGAGGTCATGGAGGCGGGAGTAGTACAGGCAAGAGTGCTCTGGACAATGGAGGAAGCCTTCCACCATCTTGGTTCTCACTGTTTCTCTTTCCCTTTCCTGTCTCCTCCATTTCCCCTGGAGCAAAGCACTTTGGATGTAAAATCAAGAGGGCAACGTCCATTCTCACCAGGAGCAGGTATTGGTCCCCTAAATCAGGCAAGCTTTAGACCAATCACCTGAGGACTTATGTCCTTAAAAAAAGGAGTCGTGCACACCTTTAACAGAATACCTTCAGTTCCTCAAAGATTCATTAAGGCTGAAAAGATGCTCAGGGGACTCTCATTTGGACTTCCTGTCAGGCAGTTGCACTTCCCGAAGCACTCTGCCAGAGTTGAGGAAGGAGGCATCCAAGACAGAAAGAAGATCTGTCCCCTAACCACTCCCAGGGACAATCAGGAGTGACCAATGCTGTGGACCAGGACCCAACCAGCCAATCTGCAATGGATCATCTGTGCCAGAACAGCAGATCCTGAAGTGGAGTATCCTGTCCTCGAGCCCTTTGCAAAGGCCTCACAGCAGACCAGAGGGTCAGACAAGCCAAATCTCCCTGTCACCCATCCCAAATCGGACACTCCGTTTTCCGTGCATCCTGAACAAAAAGGTAGGCTATGTTGCTGGTATCTGCTTTCCTGCAGCCAACAACCGAATGATTGCACTGCATCTCCAGCAGCCTGACACAGAATCCTGTCCTAGCAGAGCCCATCAACGGCCAGGACTGAAGCATCTGCTCAATGTAGGAAACCGAATGTAATCTCTGGAGGGTCACTCACCGATCCTACCCGGAGGTTACCACACAGCTTGGCCCAGATAGCCAGAGAACTGCTTCCTCATTGCTTGCACCTCGATGACCTCTTGATCACCACTTCACGACTGCTGCCCTCCAACTCGACCCGCTGTAGCTAAAGCCCGACTCGGCTGGACCAACGTTGAAGCGTTCGTGGGACCAACCAGACCTGCAGCACTGGAACCGTTGCCGTTATTTATTTATTTGTTTTTACATTTGTATAGCGCACAAAGCTCTCAGGCATCAAGGTGCTCTACATGACAAGTTACTTGCAGGAACATAGCATAAGAGGTGAGAGGAGACAGAAATCAGTACAAAACAGTGAGGGGGTTTAGGACAGTCTGTAGGTAGAAAACGTTTATACAAATAGGAGTGTTTTCAGAGCTTTCCGGAAGATGCAGTAGGAACGTTCCGCTCGCAAGTTTGGCAGGAGTGCGTTCCACTGCCTAGCTACGATGGTTGGGACGCATGAGTTTTTAAAAATGTTCTCAGGGCTAAGTCAGTGGCTTTTTTTTTGCAGATGTTCAGAGGGAGAGTGCCTCCTGCTTTTGCCCGTTTAAATTTAGGCCAGGTGAGGCGATGAGCATAGGCAGGTCTGCATGGTCTGGATGAGGTTGCTTTAGTAATTTTCTGTGAGGGGTAGGGAGCCTCCAACGAGAGGCATCTGTGGGGGATTGAAAGTGTTTTGAATCAAATCCTCTCTCAGATGGGGAGCCAGTGTTCTTTTCTTCTCGCTGCCATGATGTGTTAAAGTTTCGGAATGTTTAGTGCTGCTCTGAGGGCAGTGTTCTGAACGACCTTCAACTTCCTGATATTATGTTCTGATGTACCTGCAAAGAGTGCATTGCAGTAGTCCAGTCTCAAGCCTTTGGTGGCTTTGGCGATAGTGAGACAGTTTTCAGTGGCTAGGAAGGGTCTAGCTACATTGATAAGCTTAGCAGTGTAGGCAGCAGAGGAGGTAATAGAATTCACGTGATATTTGAGGGAAAGGGTAGCATCCAGGTAGACTCCAAGTGTCTTCACTGACAGAGAGACTGAAATCGGTATGACTTCAATAACAAAGGCTGTCTACTGGGGGTCAAGCTTCTTAAGCATTGTAGACGGGCCACCAGGAGGTTCTCAGTTTTTTCATTGTTTACGCACAGTTGGTGTATGGCCATCCATGTTTGAATGGCCGAGTACACAGAATGAAATAGGGATGAGTTTTCCAAGTAGTTGCCAGAGAGAGGGAGTAGTATTTGCGTGTCGTTGGCATAGTTTGTATATGATATGTCGATAGAGTAAAGGAGGACGAATAGGGATTTTGTAAAGATGTTGTACAAAGTTGGAGAGATGCACGACCCTTGCGACACACCGCAAGAAATAGGTGAAGGAGGGAACCGGTGTTCTCTGTGAAAATTCTGATGGTTGTTTCACCTAGGAAGCAGGAGATTCAAGTTGTGGTTAGAGGCACAAGATTTCTACTGAGGCGAGGTGATGGCAGAAGATTTTGTAGTCCACCAGTTCCAAGATGGCCGATAGGTGAAGAAGTAAGAGTAGGGCAGGCTTGTTCGCATCTCTAAGTTCATCTAGCTGATTCTTACTGTCTAGCAGTGCTGATTCTGTACCATGGGCAGGGCGGAAATCGAATTGGCAGATTCCTAGAATGTAATTGGCTGCTAGATAATGCTGGATTTGCAGGTAGTCTGCTCTATCTAAAATGTTCAGTAAGAACGGGACAGTCCTGATAGGGCGGTAGTTAGCAGGGTTAGCAGGGTCAAGAGAGGGGTTTTAATGAGTGTCGAGGGACTATGGCAGAGGAGAAGGAGGCATTGATGAACGAAGAAATTAGAGGTGCCAGATCCTCCGTGCAGTCCTTGACTAGGGCTGCAGGGCAAATGTCTCCCTTGCATCTCAGCGGTAGAGACAATAGCAAAGCAAAACGCAGGAAGGTCTTGCCTGCAGGTGAGGAGTGGGTGATGGGGCTGATTTCTGGGTGTAATCAGGCATTTTCTTAGGTCAATTTTCTTTTGTAAGGTGTGGACTTTTGCCAGCATAGCATTTTGGATATTACTATATCATAGCTGATCAATGGTGATGGTCGTCAGGGGTTGATGGGGGTTTCAAGTTCCCTAAGGATAGTGAAGATTTCTCTGGTGTCAGAATTTGCATTGGAGATGCGGGTGTTATAGGAGGTAGACTTGGCCAGAATTATGGTTTATTTATACCATTTGGAAGCAGAGGTGAAAACCAGCTTGTTTGTTTTGGAAGGTGACTTTCTCCAGTTAGCTTTTGCTAGTCGTTTATTGGAGCAGAGGTCAAGGAGGTCCTGTGTAAACCACGAGTTCCTGTGGTCCATGAGTTTGGTTTTTCATGGTAGTAGGGGGGCAATGGTGTCAATAGCTGTAGTCAATTAATTGGCGTACAGCTCTGCAAAGGCATCGGGGTCAGTCGGGCAGGGAGACTCGGGTAGCAGTGAGCTCAGTGTCGGGGCAAAGCACTCATTGGTTAGGTTCCTGGAGCTAAATAAAAAATAGTGTCGGTGGAAAATGGGATGGGGCCAGGGTGGAGTGTCCTATAGGAGATACAGAAAAGTGGATTGTGTGGTGGTCGGACCAAGGGCACGGGTTGTTGCTGGGGATTAGAACTTAGCAGTTGAGGTCGGCAATCCAAGCTAGTGCGCAGCCTTTAGAGTTAGAACCCACTGAGAACCTGCATTCATCCCTGCTCGACACCCACTTGCTGCCAGGGCCTCCACAATCCTATGTACTGGACTGAGCCTGATGAGCTTGCATCAACGTTCAACCCGGGTGTGATGCGATGGCCCACCAAGAACCGAATTCAGGCACTGTGACATTAAACTGCCCCTGATTCCCTTGGGCCCTAGAGACTGGTTAGGTCATGATCGTCCATGGCTTCACCAAGATATCCTTTTTGGTAGTACCTTACCTACTACTCTTGGAAATAAGCTTGAAATGCTACTTCCTCCAGTCTGTCGCATCTTCTCTGTCTTTCCTCTGCGGTGTGTTTTTGTACAGTAATCTCTTTTCATTCTACTAGCAGATGGTGTGTTTTATTAAAGTGCTTATATTTTTATAGGACATTCCCTTTATGTCAGACTGTGATACTGTGCTGTTTGTGTCACTACTGGTTCACCTTCACACCCCTCTTAGGAGTATAGCCTGCCCTCAGCCTGCGTTACCACAACTGGAGGAAGTTGGTATATCTCTAAACTGTGCCTGTTTTACTTTTATGATTGTGTTGTGATTTGGTTTGTAGAAGTGTGAGGGCTGAGCGACCCATTTTGTTCCTGCCCACCCTTGTACTCCTTCGAGGCACAATCCAATTCGTCACACTGGTGCCTACAGCCAGGCAGCCAAAATAAGTGTGTGCAGTTAACGTTAGTTTTTTACTGCCACAGAATTTTTACAACCATGGAACTTGACATGAGCACTGTGCAGTCCTTCACAGCAGGTGCCTTGCACGACCCTTGTTGAGAGAGGAGTCACCCCCATGACGGTAAGAGGCACAATTCAATTAATCACAAAAATATTTTGTGACTGTACAACATTTGCTGGATATTTTAAGTTAAATGAAAATGTCAGTGAAACAAAACTGGGCATGCTGCATGGTATTTATTTTCACTATAGTTATTTTTAGTATTTTAAAAATGACTTTCCCACCCTTGGAAGTTGGAGAAGCACCAGCCTTTCCTTTTAAATAAAACAAGCAAACAAAAGAGAAAAGCAAACCTGAGTAGAGCTCTTCTGTGCTGAGAAGAGCTGTGGGCTTCTAGGGGCAGCTCTTCAAAGTGGATGCAGTGCTCTATGGTGCTTTGAGGCCAGTTTTTGGTTTCCTATGATGCAGGATTTGGAGAGACAATTTTTGCCAAATTGTGTATCGGGTGGAATCCAGCCATTTTCCTGCACTGGCCTCAACTAAAATCTGAACACAATGCTGTTCAGTGTACAGCCACTGGCGTTCTAAGTGCTCCTTTCCCAAAAATATCAAGTATACCTCCTTGCGCCATATCCACTACTTATGGTCCATGGACAGAAATGTAGATCTGTGTGTCTTTAGTTATCCTTGATGAACTTTACAACTAGAATCTTACGTCAACCGAACATTGGGGTATTCGACCAGCTCAAAATTCAGTCGAATGCTTTAATTTCGAATTAGTTCGGCCTCATGGCCTATAATGGGACGCACATGGTTGGAGTTTGCATTCAGTTTTAAGCAGCTTTCGTAGAGGTTAGAGGTTAGAGGTTGGAGGCAGACTGGAAGGGAAGTGCTAATTAACGGTATGGACAGGTAGTGATCGACTGAGGACTCAGAGAGTTAGACTTAGGGTAGATATTGCTTATGTTGTGTGACCCATTCAGAATTTGAAGCGGGTGAACAAGTCAAGTGCCTTTTGGTGGGTTTTGGGAAAGAGCATCCTTTAGAGTGAGCGCATCTTGAGTGACCATGAGTGACACATGCATGTGACTTTTGAATTCGAATTTTTGTAACACCTACAGATGTCTGGAGATAATACTAGTGATTATTGGAGGCAGGTGGGGTGTGTCTAAGTGTGTGTAAACTACACATGTACCAGGAGAATAAAACAAGGTATAGCTTATGAAAGGAGGAAAGTGTTGAGAGTCTTGAAGTTAATGACCAACACATGTGCCATTGGGGGACACTTGGGAGGAGGAGAATTCCTGAGGACAACCAGTGCCAGGCTCACAATTTATGTGGGAACAAGTAGCAGGAATTCTGGGTGGTGGAAGATGCTAGTAAATCAGTCTTTATTTAATCGAAAAACCACCATAAAAGATACACATACATCATAAAAGCATACATCCGTGCAATCCAAAAGGATAAGAACGAATCTGGAGTAAAAATAATCATAAAATGTCATTTTGAATACATCATGCAAGTGTTTTAGCTGCAATTCATGGCCTAGGGGGAATTTACATTGGAGGGGATACAATACAAGTACCAGATTGGATTTACTACAATCTTTAGCACAGCACAGTATGCAACACGGCCAATCCGTAGCCTGGTTACAAGAATATGCAGGAAAACAGAGCACGCCGACAGAAACAGCCAGAGTGACATACACCATAAGTGCCTTACACCAAAAAAGCAGACATAACCATGGTTCTTCAGGACCATGACGACTTAAATATGAGCCCAGGGCAAACGTTACTCTTCTATCTGGGCACAGACGTAGATAGGCAAGAGCAGGTGTAATATGCCTGATGCCACTTTCTCTGAGAGTGCTCATCAGCCAACACTTCCTGATGTCTCCATAAATGGGGCAGAATAGGATGAAGTGTGCCAGATCTGCAGTGGTGCCGTAGACACATCTTAGGCTAGCTCCACACACTCCACACTTCCACTTATACGTCTGAGCTGCCAGCGGCAAACCGTTTAACCTTGTTCTGGTTAACAGAGTCTTATGATATTGATTGGTCACAAAGTAAACGTACCCCGCAGCCCCGTCCCTAGATGCTAGTCTGTGTCCATCTCTGAAATGAGTCAGCAAGACATGAGCCATCAGTTGACATTCAAGAAGAGGAGCAGAACATTTGTGAGGGTATTTTCTGGGGGACTCATGCTCAGATGACTTTTGCTGAAGAAAGTAGCACAGAGTCAGGGAGGTTGGAGATACCAGTCAGTCAGTGTCTGTGACTTGAAGTGAGTGGGTGTGGTGCATTCAGTGGGTGACCCTTGAGAGGAGGTTTAGGAGGAGCACAGAATACTTGTGGAATAGCTTGTGTGAGATTAACTCTCAGCTAATTTATTTTCAGGAGAAAGTAGCATAGATTCAGGGAGACAGGAAATATCAGTCCATGTCCATCTCTAGAATTGACTGGACGAGACACATGTCATCAAGGTGACACTCTGGAAGAGGAACCAAAAATCCCTGAGGGCAACTAGTGTGATACTCACGGTTGCGTGTTTTTTGTGAGCAAATTTAGCTGAGATTCAGGGAGATGGGGGATACCAGAGATGGCCTCTTGAAGTGTGTTGTAGGGTCACCATTTTATTGAGGACACATCACACAGGTAAGTGCTAAGGTAAGTGCAGGCTTTATTGTCCTTAGTAAGATGGTTCGGAGAACACTGGTACACCCACACTCTTTAGCTAACCAGCCCGCTCCAACTGCCCAGCCAACCGTCAGACTTGAGTCACCACCCCACCAATGTTCCATGACACGCACACAAACCAGTATAATGCTACAAAGTGGGTGGTCGTAAAATATGCCATTGGATGACACTTGGGTAAAGTATAGGTGGAGCAGAGAATCAATCAGGGCAGCTCATACAAGACTCGTGCTCACTGGATTTAGTGATGCACGACCAACAGTAACACATTTACTCATTGTGGAGGCATTGCCTGGAAGGGTGCCCGTACAATATGTAAGGGAGCAGAAGTAAGGCTTCGACACAATGGTGCCATGTTTCTGGGTACAGACTTTTATTAAAGAAAGAAAGGGGTGGACAAATGCCTCTCTATCCCTGTAGCTAAGAGGGAGTCCTTGCCTCAAAGAAAATGAGTGAAATTGTCAGAATGTCAAAAACTAAAAAGTCTGTCCCTGTCATGTCTCCAAAAGCCTACTTCTGTCCCTAACACTCATAGCCTAAATCAACTGTGCAAGGGTGGTCTCTTCTAAAAGTAAAGTGTTCATTGAGGTTCCAACCAACAGAAAAGTTCCCAGTCTCTCGGGTAATCAAAACTGATTAAATAAATAAATGTTCATAAATATAGAACTCCCAGGCTAGGGTCGGGATCCTTTCCCCTAGCTTCCTTCTTGTTCTACTTTATTTCCTTTGAGGCCTCTCAGGCCTGTATTTTCTTAAACAGATATCACTGGATAATTTACAGGAACAGGTTTCTTGAACTCACACTGCTTTATCCCAACAACTTGCCACACTCACTTTGCCAAGCGTAGGATTCCTTTTTGATTCATTATTCTTCTCTTCTGTGGGTTCCAGACTCTCAGTATTTAAAATGGCTTGGCTTACTCACCTACCAAGCAGTTGTCTTCTTGTGGAGTTGGATGCGGGTCCCAGACTCACAATATAAAGAACAGCTTGCCAAGCAAGTGTACTCTATGGACTTGGGTCTGGTCCCAGACTCGGAATATTACTTGCATTATTCAGAATCACTTGTTTTTCTCTTCTACTAAGCAATAGTCCTTTTGTGGACTTGGGTGCGAGTCTCTGACTCAATATTCACAATGGCTTGGTTTACTCTCCTGCCAAGTAAGTGACCTCTTATGGACTTCGGTGAAGGTCTCAGACCTGCAATATCCAGCTTCTCTCACTTTAGATGCAGGTCCCAGACTCGTAATATTCAGGATGACTTGGTATACTCTCCTGCCAGGCAATTGTCCTCTTATGAACTTGGGGGGTATGTTCCAGACTTGCAATGCTCAGAACAGCTTGATTTACTCTCATGTCTGTTCTAAATGGCTTTAAGTTTCTCTCTCACATATGGGTGCAGGTCCCAGAATCGCACTGTAGCGTTGTATCCACTTGGTCGGCTACTCTGCAAGTAAACAACTCTTCCTGGTTTGTTCTTTTTTAGTTAGGGCCCCAGACCTCTCGGCTTCTTATAAGGCTGCTGTCCCTGCAGTCCATTCCCAGGGTCCCAGACCCTTTATTCCAACTTCAGCCTTCACCCCCTTGCTTCCCCAAACCTCCAGCACCTCTCGGGTAACCCACGTACCAGTTTGTCTCTTTCGTGCAGGTACCAGCATTTACCGAGCAGCAGTTTCCTTTCTCGGGACTCCGGTAGCATGCAGGGAACAGACGAGGTCTGCAGCAGCTCTGTGGACGTCTGCATCTTTCCGGCTGCGTGTCCTCCCTCTCGATTGCTCTGCCGGTGCCTGGGATGCTTGGAGGTTTGACTTAGCAATAGCCTGAGCAGTACTTCTGTCCTAGGCCACATTCGGGTTCTCCCTATCCTCCTCTCACGGCTTCCCATCTGGCTCTCATCTGCTCGGCCGGTGCACGGCTGACCGATTTCCTCCTTGGATGACAGTTCTCTCTTGGTGTCTTAGCTGAGCTGTCTTTGAACTCCCACGCTGGATGGTTGAATTGTTTGGGTCAATCCCACACTGTGAGAGTCTAGAGCACTCACTCTGCTTCTCCAGAGTGACCCTGGGACTCCTGGTTATCTTCTTCTTCACAGTATGCAAAATAGAACCACATGTAGCATACTTTGAATTTTGTGATGTTTTAGTCTTGTCAAGTACATCAGGTTGACTAACTTGACAATAACACATATTAGTCTTATTAAAAGAGGGGGATGTAAGATTTTACATTGGATAAGGGCTATGTATTGATGCAGGGGCACACCACGTTCTCTGAGAGTGGTCGTCCCCAATCCCATAATGGGGTTCCTTGCCCATGTGATCCTCCCTCGCTGCACCACCCCCAGGAGGACTATTGCACTGTGTATGCACTGCTCTTCCCCAACAGAAAGGTCTCCTCCCAATGGAGAAGGGACAATATCCTCAGATTCGGCACAAAAACCACAAAGCGGAATACAAGTGGTGAGCTAGGGTTAAAAAAAGGTTAGTCATAGACTAGCGACCAAACTAAGAAACAAAACAAACTAAATAAAAATAAGAAAGAGGTGCCATAGAAAGGTAACTTTAGCCGAGGGGGTCAAGTGCTTCAAACTAAAGAGGATTACTTTAAGAATATGAAAAATTACATTATAATCTGGAACTGGAGGGAGTGGTGGGTCAGGCAGGTAGCATGGGGAAAAGGACCGGGAGAGCTCCCTCTTTGGCAAGTAAGTGAAATGTTAGCTGAACCCTCAACAAATCAACAATCAGGATTGCTTTCAATGTGATGGACAGGGGGTTCCAGTGGTGCGGGCGACTTGTTGGAAAGAGTGGAAGAGGGTGGAGCCATGGGTTTGCATGGGACAATGAGGTTGATTGAAGGGGAGGAGAAGCAGGAATAAGGTAGTGAGTAGAAAGAGAAACAGCCAGACAGACTGACGAGTAAGACCGTTGATAGCTTTGTAGACTAGGAGAATGAACTTGAAAAGGAAACAGTTGTTCATGGAGATCCAACCAGCTTGGTATTGTTGCGTAGAAATGCGGGAGGATCTTTGTAGGTGGCGGTGAGTGCAGGTAGCAAAGTTGAGGACTTTGTCAAGATGGAGGTCTGAGCAACAGTCGAGTATGCTGCGCATTAGGAAGTAGATTAGAGTTTTCTTACAGTGGTGAGTACAAAATTAATGAATTTTCCAAATGTGAAGAAGGGTAACATGAGAGCTGATGGTATTGATGGACTGTTGTAGTCGCTTTCTGAGTCACTATCAAAGAGGACCCCCCAGCTTCGAGCCTTGAGCAAGGAAGCAAGAAGATCAGGCAGGAAGGATATGGGATTGTAGGGATGGCATTGGAAGCCAGCAAAATATGACTTTTATTTTTGAAAACAGCGGAGAACCATCCATTGATGGATTTCAGTGTGACATTTGGTAATCCTGCTAGATATTGCTATATTTAAGGAGGGAAAGGAGAAAAACGTATGAGTCTCATAAACAAAGAAGTAGTAATAAAAGCCAAAGTAGGAGATACGTTTTCCTAGGGCACTGGTACAGAGGTTGAAGAGCAGAGGTCTAAGGACTAATCTTTGGGAGACGCTGACAGGGAGAGCTGTGTGATCAGAGGTTTGCGAGTTCCGGGAGATTTTTCCAGGTAGAAGGCAATCCATGCCAGAGGAAATTTGTAAAACCAAAGATCCTGGAGAGTGAGGAGGAGAGAATAGTGGCAATTAATGTCAAAAGTGGCAAAGCTGTCGAGAAGGATGATTATAGAGTGTTTGGGCTGGTGCGCCTCAGAAAGAAAGTTAGAGACATGAATAAGTGCACTCTCGGTGGAGTGTTTACTATGGAAGCCAGATCGAAGTGGATCTCCAAGATCATTATCCTCAAGTACTTGGTTATCTGGTGGAAGACCACTCACTGAGATTAAGGCCCTCATTCCAACCCAGGTGGTAAGTTCTCTACTTTAGCACCATGGTGTAAACTGCGTTTACACCATGGTGGATGGCGGATTTACCGCCCCATTCCAAGGTGAGTGGGGTGGTAAATCCCCAATCCCCATTTGCCCTTCCCCATTCCCATTTTTGCCCCATAGGGCATAATGGGAGTGGGGAAGGCGCTAATTACGGCACCGTAAATTACGGTGCCGTAATTAGCGCCAAGGACGCTTAGCGCGATGGTACTTAACGCCTGCTAAAAGCAGGCGTTAAGGTGTAAATCAGGCGTTAAGGGTTAACGGCGGCGACGGCGCCGTTAAACCCTTAACGCCTGGGTTGGAATGAGGGCCTAAGTCTTTGACTGTTTGGGGGGAAAACAGGTTGATAAGAGTGCAAGATAGGTTATGATATGATTATGATATGATTGGTTATTTATAACGCGCTTAATACCCAGAGGTATCTAAGCGTGGACCCGGGCACCAAATCTGTGTTGCTCCCTGTCCTTTGCTTCCAAGGCAAGCACGTTGTCGCTGAGTTATCCTCCCAAGGTTGACGCTGCGAAGGATGGGTGCAAGTTCGGCAGGAGAGGAGGGAGAGAAGTAGTTGAGAGTAGAGGGGGTGGGAGGGAAAGGTAGTGTACAGAATAACGGTAGGGGATGGAGAGAGAGGAGGGCTGTGAAAGTGTCATGAACTTTAGAGGTTTAAGAGGAAGAGTAGTGAGCAAAGTCACTAGCTTAGAAGGAAGAAGCAATAGATGCTGGCGTGGGAGGTGTGAGTAAAGCTTGGAGGGTACGTGAAAGTTTATGAGGGTCATTGTGAAAGGATGAGATTAGGTTTGATATGATATGATAGTTTATTTATATAACGCCCATACACAAGTTTTCTCAGGGCACGATGAGGCAAGGGAGGGGTATAAGGGAGGACAAAACAACAATCTTACTAGGCCCAGTGACCTTGAGAATGCCCAAATGCAGGGGAGAGGGATGAGGGAAAGTGCAAGGGGCAGGGGCGGAGTGAAAAGTGCTGAACACGTGATAAAATAACAAGTGCAGGAATTAAGTGCAGACAATGGGTGTCTGATAAGTGCAGGTAAAGTTTGTGAAGTCATGGGATTTGACAGAGTCCAGTGCAGAGGTCACAACACATATTTACTTTGATAGTCTGCATCTCAAGGGTATTCTAGAGCTGAGGAAAGGGATGAGGGGCTGTGAATGCACGTACAGTATAGTGTTGGTCAAAAGAAGTCATAGGTACATAGTGAAAGACAGAAATAGTATGCTTAACGGAAGAGGTATGACTAGGGGAGAGAGATAGGATAGGTTCTTACATTATAAAGGTAAGTGGACAAGCGAGTCCTGCTTGAATTTCCTCTTGGTCATTGAAGAGGGGAGAGGAAGAGTAGATGATGAGGGGTAAGATGTTAAAGTAAATAATGGAGTGATTAGACAGAGAGGGGTCAATGGAGGGTTAAGTGTAGGAGAGCAAAATAGAGAGAAAGAAGACAAGGTCAACAGGGTTTCCACCAGAGTGGGTTTGGTGGTCATGGAGGGAGTAAATGTAGTGGTCAGATAGGAGAGAGATAAGTTCAAGATGGGTGGCTGCAGAGGGCTTGAGAAGATAAAGGTCCTTAGGCATGACAATGGGGATGTCGGTGGGAAGTGACTCAAGGTGAAGGTTCAGGTCAGGGAAAAAGGAGTTAAGAGGACAAGGGAGCCTGAACTGGAGGGAGGAGAAGAAAAGTGGCATATTCCAAAGAGGCCCAAGTCATGTGAGAGGTATGCAGGTGGCTGTGGTGAGGGCATTATTGAGAAGGAACCCCACTCCACAACTCTCCCCAACAGGTGATCAGAGGGGGGGAAGGAGGGTGAGTTAGTGTCAGGAGCCACTAGTGCAGCAGTCTTTAGGGGAGATCCAGGTTTCTGTGATAACAAGTTTTAGGTGATAAGACTTGAAATGGTAAGTGATGAGATCTTGTTGTAGGGGTGTTATACATTGCAGAGGCCAAGGGAAATAGTGATAGGAGGTGGGGGATTGGAGCAGATGTTGTGCCATAGGTGAGGTAGGTAGATGAGGTCTGTAATGCTGGAAGAACGTGAGTGTTGGATTTAAGGGGTGTGGATGCAAGGGTAAAGGAGGAAGATGGGTAGGGAGGAGTGTGAGGTAGAAGTTTGATCAAGTTGTGCCTGAAGGCTACAACAGAAGGAAAGGGGAAGAGTGAGTACCAGGAGGAATGGAGCATAGCCAAGGGACACAATGAAAGTAAGAAATAGAGAAGTGAAGAAAGTGACGTACAGGTGCAGCCCAACAGGGGGAGAATAGGTGGGTGAGTGGAAAGGGATGGAAGAAAGGCTTGCTGGGAAAGATCAGGTGTAAGTTCTGAATTGTATATGCTAATATTGATGTATCCTTAACTGAAATAAAAATAAGACTGATTGCAAGACTATCCCACTTTTGGTTGCGGGTATCTGATTTAATATTCTATTGTCCAGACTCCTTATTTATATCCGTCTATGGACAATTTGAGCTGATGGAGGAAAGTACTCTATAGAACTCACTCAACTATTGTGTATCTAAACTTAGAAGATAAATGAAAAATATCCAATGGGAAATTGTGTAATGTTTAATTAACATATACTGTAGATAGTGAGTATTTTTTGACAGAATAAATAACACAGTTACAATATTACATCTAAGTGAAATCTCGAAAGTAAATGAAGCAAAACAAATCATCATAAATCAAGTGCAATAACAAAACTGTGGAGAATAAAAAAATATATAATTAAATAACACACATAAATTCCTAATTGTTCACATTGGTCAAAGTGCCTTTCAGTGTGCCAAGTGTCACCAAGCATCTGTTTCCTGCTAAGTGAATTGCATAGAGTCCTAAAATTACAACAATAAGTAGGATTATTCCAATGTATGAAATGTTCACTATTTGTTCGAGGATTTTCAGAGTTGTCCTCTTTTGTCCTGAGGCTATATTAGGCCTATGTCTGGGTCTTTTGGTAAAAGATATCTTTGCCTACGTGGTGTTGGATGGCAGACCAAACTCTTCACGTTTCGGCTGTCATTAAACTCGATAGGGCCGCCTTCTTCAGGGCGTCAATTTGGAGAGCCTGTGTGAGGATATATAAATAACAATAAGAAGAGGATCCTATCAATCAGTGCCTATAGTTATTAAGCAATAACAAAATAAATTAAAACTCTAAGTGACCAGCCATTATTTTACCTGCCAGGACTTGGATACCAAGTGTCGGGTCGCGTCTGGAGTGGAGAACAAAGCAATCCTTGAAGCTAGTCACTGTAGGGTTGCTGTACCTTGGCGACTTGTGTACTTATGAGACATCTGGGGTACTCATGTATTTGTACCCCCTGGTAATTCCTATGAGTTCAAAATTGTACATGGCATGTTAGGTGGAGGATTAAATGCCTCAAGGTATTTTGCAAACCCTAAGATATCATTGCCATGTTACCTGTTCATGTGGTGGCCCATGGCTGTTTGTAGTCGGGTCAATCAGGGTTGGGTTGACGTAATGTGTTAAACTGTGCATGACGACATTCAGTTCTCATGTTCAAACTTGGGGACACTTGCTCTCTGTGGCTCTACAAGGTCCAGGCATGTTTGCATATTGAATCCAAGAGCATTCCTGTTTGCGGCTAGGTAAGATTCAAAAGTAATCCTGCCTCTTACCTATCAGTAACAGATGCAGGAGCTGCAGAGTCGCGGCTCTCTCGTTCGCCGCGTGTAGCATAGGAAAAATGAATTAATGCGCAGCAGGATACCTACTACTAATGCAGTCGTTATGGAAATGATGGTCTGGGGGCTACTCCCTATTGGTGCACGTGATGGAGTACTGGGGTACTGGGGATGGTATGTGACTCCGTTGCTGTTGTTGTCACAGCAACAGTCTCTGAACAGGACGCTGTGTTCTCCCGAATCGCTGCGGCTTGTCATGCTTACGCAGTATGTCCCTGATTAGCCACGCACGTCCCATAGTCCACTTGCATTCGAATGGGACCTACTTGCCAAAGGTTGGACCGGCTGTCAGAGTGTCTGTACAGCTCGAGAGGTGCACGCATCACCCTCAGACGCGCAGGGTACAGCAATAGAACACAGGTTGCCACCAAGGCAATTTATAAGTGCTGGTGTCAGCCAAATAAGCGATGTTATTCGATCTGATGAAGGTCGCTTTGAGATGCCATGATCTGCATATTTCATGAGAAATGTCCTGGTGTAGTGACCGGGTGCATTCCCTCTGTATGCATGTTAATGAGAGTTCCTGTGTTTGGAATACGGATTACAGTGGAATTGGACCTTAATGTGTAGGGGGCAGTTCTGAGTTGGGCTAGAATGCAGCAACATGTGACCAAAAAACTATTAACAGGCCAAAACCGGGATGTTCCTTGAATTTTTGAGATAATGGTAGGGGGGAATGACGAGTCAGTGTGTCGGAGCATTCCTATGTGTTGAATCAGGAGTGCGATATAGGGCCACATACATACTAGGAGGGAACTAGAACCCGCATATTCATCATTGCTTGAAGGGGAGGTGTTGCAGCCTAAATTGAAGCATTGGACTAATTTGCCTGGCAAATATCTTTTTGCCAACGGTGAATGGGGTTGTATATGGCCATTGTCACCTGGCATGACCCTCGGCTCTCTGTCTCACCTCACTTTCTTTACACATTCCTGCCCTTTGCGGAGGACCACACACTCCAACTCTTGCTTATGTACCCCTGTGGAGTGTCAGAGTACTTTCACACCCAGTACCATGAGGAATGTGTGGGGGAGGTCTTTGCAACCTGGACTCCTGCGCTTGATGGCTTTTCCTACTCTGCAGTAGTAGCCACATGTCGCCACATGTCAGAGGCTTCTACTTCACCACCTCCTCATTTCCATCCTGAATGTCGGTCTCCTGAGGTAAGTTCACTGCATGCTCCAGCTCCCTACTGTCTTGTCCTCCCAGGCTCCTCCCCAAGATGAGGCCCCTTCTAAAGGACATTTCCTCCATCTGCGCTCTCACCCTGCTGACTTGAGACCGCCACCTCTCAACGACCCCCTTACATACCGCAACTGTCCCACTGTTCTTCTCTAGGGTGCTTGCAGCAACAGTCCTCTCCTGCCACCTGAGAAACATGCCATGCACCACTGCTTCACCAAATGCCCTGTCTCCATTGGGGTTTCTACCAGAAACCCCGCCACACCTCCCTCTGTGCAGACCCTTGCCATGCTTACCTTGGGCCAGACTCCTTTTCCAATCCTCCTGGCTCTCCTAAGGCTGTTCTCAATGCCTCTGCCTCCTTCTCCAACTCAGAAGACCAGTGATATTGCATGATCCATGCCTGTAAACCAGTGCCAGCAAAAAGTACATGGTCCTACACTTCTCATCAATCATGGGGAAGATCCTTCTCCTGCGAGGAGAACCGCAGCTCCACCTCTTCTCTCACCTTCTTCCCGTCTGAGCATTGGGAACGTCTATTGGCCGCCTAAAAAAACAAAACGTAATTGGGTGAATCAAAAATACCCCAAGAGGCAAGAACCACACCCAAGAAACAAGTCAAGACACAACACTACACAACAAATATTGACAAGCCAGCACAACAAGTCAGTATTCCAGTTGAAAATGACAACAAAAACTGTGCTTTTTTCAGGGAAAGTAACACAACCAAAAACCTTTTTATTGTTTTCCAAGTTTTTTTCAGAGGCAACAAAAAGAAAAGCGACACGTGGAAAGTACAAACAAAAGCAAGAAGATACAGGGGCACACACATTGACCACATAGCACTCCAAAGAAACCCGAACTACACCAAAACAAACACCTAACTAAGAAAATTGGTTCTCCTGCTGTTCAAAATTCTGAAAAAAACACCAAGCACCCTCAAAGTGTGATCCTGCCCTCTTTAACACTCTCCCCCACAGCCTAGCAAAACCCAGGAACAGGAAGTGGACTGGCCCTTTTATAGAGCCTCAAACTTCACTTAGAAGATTAGACGTTCTGATTGGCTGAAATAACTCGACGAATAAACTTGTGATTCCACTGTTGAGCCGAGGTTACTGACTAGAGCACGAATCAACATGACTTTGACCTGGGATTCCAATGCACATCCACCATACGGTTGCAAGATAGGACAAAACAAGACAATAATAAGATTTGAGGGTACCATGAGGTGTGGGCACACGCTTTATGAATGATAATCCAGGCTTATTTCATATTGTATAAATGCAATGGAAGGCTCTGGTCTCTGTGCAACTGCATGAGGGGCAACGGGTAAAGGATTGCAGAATGAAAATGGCCACATTTGCCATGCTGCCGGCCCGCCAGAGTGTCAAGACTTGAGCTGCTTCTTGCAAGCTTCTGACGCCAGTTATTTCTGCCAGACTCTCAGGGAGTATTTCAAAGGTATGATGACAAGTTGCAGGAGGATGGTAATGGCCAGGGTCTACTGTGGTCAAAAGAACGTCCCATAAGTCTGCCTGTGTGGTCTCAATCCCTTTTCTTGGCCGGGTGTTCATGATGACGTGGGAATCAATAACACATTGAACATGGTTACCGGCTACCTTCTGGAGAATGCGGCAGAGTTAATGGTAGTTATCAAAATCACATGGTCGGAGTGGGCTCAGGCTGGAGGAGAGGATGGCATCAGACATAGGTTATTCCAGATATAAGCAAAGCCTTTAATGAACCAGGGTGGGGATGGCATCTGTTGGCAGCTGAGAAGTCATCATGCTTTGGAGAAGTGCTTTGGCACTGGAAAATGACTCAAACTGTGGTGCAGAGTCTCTTTGGAGTGCCCTCTCTATCCCCTGAAAGTTGACCCCAACTCCCCAGGCACCAAACGTACTGTCAGTTCAGTTGGTTCTTTGAGCCCTAAAAGTTCGGAGTTAAATGATTTGTCCTTACCCTGTATCATTTGCGTAGGTTTGGGGGGACGGGGGTAAGGGTGTTTCCCCCCCCCAGCTTTTGTGGCACACCATTTTGTACCACTCGTTTAGGTGTCATGTCCCCCCAAACATGTCCAGCAAAGCTACTCAAATGCCCATTAGGGATAAACATGATCAATCTCACTGGTGTCCTCGGCCATGGTAAGGTGGGGTTGGGGAACTGTCTTGTGCACTGCTGTGTCTAGCCTTCCCACAATACCAAGCTTTGAAGCTTTGATCACTGGGAAACACAGGATCCCACCTGACAGTGTTCACATTTGCCCGAGCTGTGCCTTCATGATCAAAAACAGCGCGGCCAACACTAAACCAAGAGCACATCAACTCTTCAATAATTCAAGGCATTACAAGATATGAAGTCTGGAATGTTCCGGGCCGCCAAATGAAGGCAGCCAAGGGAGCTCTGAGACCCAGAGAGGAGAAGGAGGGCGAAAAGGCGTCCGCCGGCTCTCTTTTTTCTCTGTGCTTTGGTGTACTGCAAGAAAAGAGACCGTCAAAGCATCAGCTCGATGTGTTGCAGGGGATTTCAGCCCGAAGGCACTGACTAATAAACCAATACTAAAAAAAATAAAAAATTCGAAGAGGCTGGCGCGGATAATCCCAACTTTCATTTCACCTCCTCTGCACGTTTCATTGGACCATGGGGGTCGGTGTTTGGCTGCGGGGTCACTTCAGGCAAACAGAACCAGAGGCCTCCCTGCTTAGTTCCTGCGTGATATGTTGTGGTAGGCAGTTTATACGAGGGCTCTCTGGGACACTGAAGCCAGAAACATGGCTTCCAGAGTGAGATTATGCATTTCAGGGGGGAAATCAGCAGGAGTTTGTTTTTCTTCTTCTGAAAATGGCTGCTCTGCAACTCAGTTTAAAGGGACCAGAGCCAGTTTTAGGCTTTGGGAGGCCCGGTACGGCAATCAGACCAGCGACAATCCCCAATTTCCACATGTGTTGACATTGCCGGAAGGGATAGTCCAGAAATGACATCACAAGGAGTGACATCAGTCTTTGATGCTCCAATGCAGTGGCCTTCTATCGGTGTGCGGGCCTGAAGGATGTCCAGGGGGGCGCGAGGCTCTTTAAAAACAGAGTAGGGAGACTGATTTTAATTGAAAACATATGCAGTTGTGGCTTGTGGGGGAGGGGGGTCATCAACAAAATCTATATTCAAGTGGTGGGCTCAGCAAAATTAAGTTTCTATAACACTGGTCTGGTCCATCACGAGGAATTATACCACACACAAGATTGGAATAGAAAGAGACAAATAACTTGGCGATGTACTTATTCACTAACATTATAAATGCAGTAACACATTGGGCCTCATTCAAAGGTGGAGGATTTACTTCCAGGAAAAAGCTCCAATAATCAATGGATTTAGTGCACAGAATTACACGGCATGTAAAATCCACCTACAGTTCTCTGGAGTCCGATGGATTCCAGAAATGGGGAGTTACAACACCATACTATGGCTATGCTGGCCCTATGAGCTGGAATGAACTGCCTCTCGATTTGAGGTTGTGCCAATCTTTCATTACTTTTAAGAAGGATCTGAAAACCAGGCTGTTTGGAGGAACCCTAGTCTAACTACAGCGCCCCAACCAGGCTTGGCCTGTGGGCTGTCCACCCTTTTCTAAGCATAGTGCCTGTTTTTATATGTTATGTTAGCGCTATTATGCCTCCGGACAGTGACATGCGCTTTATAAATATAAATAAATAAATAAATAAATACATACATACTACCACTTGTAATTCTGTAGTAATGCCATGGGACTGAGTGGCAGTAACTGTAAATAATTTTGGTTGTAAATTGACAGATTTATTTGATAAAATCATACAATAAACCAAACTGATCAATATATACATCCCCACAGAAAAACCATTAAACAAAAGATGGGCTGCCAATGTTCCGGCTACGCCATGCTACGATATGATCCTGGGGTAGAGGATTTGCCTCCAGCATCGTGCTGAAGGTAAATCCTCCAACTCGCTGCTGAATAATTGTCAAAATCAGCAGCATTACCTCACCGGAAATACCGCCATGGGTAATTGCACCAAAACAGCTGCACAGAGTTCTGTGTACTTGTAAAAAATAGTGATTTATGTTATGTTGAGTTATACTTACACCGCCACTTGTAATCTGGCGATAATTGTGCAGGACCAGGTGGCAGTAACAGTAATTCAGTTGGGCGGTATTCTGGTGGATTTACCAAAAGAATACTACCCAACTCGAAATGAGGCCCATTTGTAGCTTTGTAGCTTTATATCAATCATTCAGAATGGAAGTATACAATTAACTGAATGCTAAGTAATGTAAGGCGTATCATTCCCCTCTTGGTTCTGCAACTCGATTTGAAGCTTGTAATTACAAACTGTAGTTTTTTTCTCCATAAAACACAATGCAAAGAACATGTGATGTTCCAACCAAAAAATGAAAAATGAAATTCCTTTTTTTTGTCTATGACATCCGGTAAATAAATGAGACCGTTTAAAAATGAGACAAGGGTTTATTTCGTGACTTGAGAGAAGATCCAGATGTGGGTAGTTGACTGGTCGAACTATGTGAACGCCGCACATCAGCAGCCATCACCGAAACGTTAATGCCAACTAGCGGAGCTGCTGCCATTCACAACTAACACAGTGCAGCCCTTTCTAATGTACAGACATGTTAACTCTACTGCCAGGTTTGAGGAATGGTGTTAGGAACACTGCATCCTCCTATTCACAATTTTGGAGGTGAGTTGGGACCGAGAGGTCGCCAGGAGAGGGAGGTCCTGGGTTGCCGCACATGCCTTCAGCCTACCCATATTCTATTCCGCTCCCTTTTAGATTCTTGTAAAGGCCCACCTTGGGGACCGCAGCAAGAGGGTTGTCATAGAAGTGAAACGTTCCTTTTACTGAGAAGTCCCTTCATGCCCTCCACTGTGAACATTAAAGTCATATAATATTATGCATATTTATAGCGCTTGGAAAACAGATGTACAAGTAGGGTTAGGGATATTTATTTATTTATTTTATTGATTGTTCGCTTGCTAGGCGCGTATACAGCAAGTCAAAACGCACACAGGGCAACGGGAGTGAAACACATTAAAATACACAAAATATTAAAAGCAGTGCAGGGAAAAAGAAAAAAAGGAAAAGAAGGTTGAACCTACTATGCCTTGTGAGTTTTCAGAACATGCAAGTGCAGCAAGGATATATAATAGATGAGAGGGTTGTGGGTAAGGGAGAGGGCATTGATATCAGTAACCTGTGAACATTCGCAGGTTCAGCGTTTAGGGTTCTTTAAAAAGCAGGAGCTTCTGTTCCTACCTGAAGTGCGGGAGGCAAGAAGACCATATTATGGCTCTAGGTCTGTTGTTCCGGGATGTTTGAGCACAACAGGAAAGTCGTGCACTCTGTCCTTCTTTGATTCCACAGATTAGGGGTCTTCAACCTTTGCAGCGGTGTGGCATGAGTCACTTGTGGTGTGGAGGCAACTGAGGCATAGTGAAGACACCAGGGTTCCATGGATGGGGTAGCCAGGAGCAAGGAAACAACTGGCAGAGCTAACTCTTCTCTGCTTGAAATCAAGAGGTTGGAGCAAGCTACCGATCATGCAAGAAGATGCTGTAAGATGATAGTCCCGGGGCATGGAAATACTGCGGTGGCAAACTCAGTGTTATGGGAATGGGCTGCCACTAAGTCTACCTGGTTCAGCATCACTTGGCTAACGGAAGAGCTACCGTACTCGCATGCAGCAGATGTTGTTAGGTGGCTATCCAGAGGTATGCTGGCACTGCAGGAGCCCCCTGGGGTGCGTCTAAGTTACCTGGCTCAACACCACTTTGCCAACTACAGGGGCAGCCCATGTTGCTAGATGACAGTCTGGTGGAATGGAGACACTGTTGGAGACATCTGACTGATAAGGGCAGGGGTTGTCCCTAAGTCCACATAGCTTCAACAAGAGATGTTTAGACCTCCACACAGCACTGAAAAACTATTCAAGCATTTCAAAAGTGACATCATTATCATGCTGCCAGCTGTGTATTACTACGATATGCACAAGACACGCCTAAAATACAGATTAGACCTCTCCTCAGCTTTTGACCTGGTTGATCACTCATTGTTGATCACCAGGTTAAGTGATCAGGCACAATGCTCCGATAAGGCTTCTCAGTAGATCTTGTCTTTCCTTGGTCCCAGGTGTGCTAGAGGAGCAATTCAGAATGTCAGTTGGGTGCCCACAATCACTACATGTGGTGTCCCACAGGGGTTATGCATTTCGCCCCGTAATTCAATGTTTACATTATGTCACTGCTTACCCTGCTGCACGGCCTAGGTGTACTAGCTGGTGAATTATGCAGATGAAACTCAAATAATTCTTGAGCTATCGGAATGCCATAGCACGCACTCAGACACCATTAATCGCATATGTAATGGCATTTAAGATTGGATGATGACCAATTCCCTCACACTCAACCCGCAAGAACTGGAACTCCTGAAAAAAACTGGCTAAGGAATATAAGACCTTTGCCACAGCTGGTAATCAAATCCATGTTTCTAGTAAGGTAAAAACATTGGGCGTGGTTCTCGATGCAGAGCTATCTATGAAACCTCATGTTGCATCTGTACTAGCCTCTTGTGGATACCTCTCCAAACTCCTGAATCATATCCGCCTGTATATCTCCCTAAAGAAAAGATCTCTCCGAGCCTCTGCTCTAGTCAATTCTCATCTCGACTATTGCAACAGCTTGTTGGTGGGGACATCTAAGGCAAATTTTCAGTTTTTGCAAGTTGCGCAGAACTGAGCTGTTAGAGCTGTCTATGGGCTCTGTAAGCGACTTCAATTCAACACTACAGCAAAGTCAATGCCTAGTCTGGGATGCTGAGGGAAACTCTTATTGGTATATTTTTATGTCCAGTTCATTTACTCTGGATGACAACCCTTATATAACACCCCTCTCTCAGAATCCCCCTGACCCCGCTGAGCTAAGAAGTAGGTTTGTTTTGCAAATTTAAAAGGTTTATTTGAAAATTAAACAATATATATCTATCACACTTTTATAGTAAATTAATATTTGATATCACACTTGAGAATATGATGTTGATCAACAATGGATAATGTTATAGTGGTACACTCTTTTTAGTGGCTTAGAAGTTGATATAGAGAGGATAAAGTAGCTGAGAATGCTTTTATGGCTTCAAGGACAATGCAATGATGAATGAAAATGCAGTACAGAAAATAAACCTGATATGACTTCAACAAAAGACAATGTAATCACTTTTCTTTGACAATTCACCCCCCACTTTATGCAAGGTAAAGAGATGGAAGGAAAGTACACAGTTATCAGGAATGCAATCAAATATAATTCAGTTCCCCCTTAGCAAGCTTAGAGGAAAACAGGTAGGAGTTTTAAACACAGGCAATATACTTTGATGTGGTATGCAAAGAAGTGAAAAATATGCGAAACATGCTTTTAATTCCCTATAGGAGGTTCAGGGTAGGTGATAGATACTTTAAATTAATTCAGGATCACTTTAGCAATGCTCTATGAATGATTGTCAGGTTGCACACGAATTTCAGCAAGGAAAGCAAGGACAAATATTTTTACACATGGCTGAAATTAAGCAAAATGTCAAATCGCGGCAAATTTAGACGCGTGCGTCGAGTGCATTTACGGAGGCACTATAAGGAGTAGGAAGTCGGTTCTAGGCTCGTTTTAGTAAAGGTAGTTTTTCGGATTTGAAATTTTAAAGCTCAGAATGACAGATGACAGTTTTCAGTTTTAAAGATGACAGAATGACACGATTCTAGGAGGCAGTTCTAATAGGCTAAAATAATTTGGATTAGATTATTTTAAACTAAGAGATTGGTTTTGGCACAGTGCTAGCTGGGTACTCACACTAGATTTTGGACAGGAATGTGACTTTGTCACTGATTGGGTCAGGATTGGCTGGACTTCTGCTAGCGGTTCTTCACAGCGATCTGGTCTCTGGTTCTCTCTGGTTCCGGATACAGCACTGCTTTCTGGATACTGCTACAGGTTCTTGCAAAAGTTCTTGGCAAAGAATTCAAACAGCTCGCCCGGCTGTTGAATAGTTTGGTTGGTTTTTAGGCCTGCTGAAGAGGATTCAGCTTGTGGATTCAGGCCTCTCCGCTACAAATTCTGGAGTTAATTTCTGGTCTCTGGAGATTGATGGATTTGAAGTCTGGATCACTGGATGTGAAGTCTGAAGTCTCCCGGCAAAGCGTCCTGCAAGAAAGTGGAAAGTGGATCTCTCTACCTGGGTCTCAATGTTCCTTTTATGTGTTTTGAAAATGGGTGTGTGCCTGGGCCTAGCTAAGCCTGCCCCTCTCACTTATCATTGGTCAAGCTTTCCTCTCTCCCTTGATTGGGGGAAAGAAATGGAGTGTCAGAGTGATGCTGTAGGTTTTATGGTCAGAGGAACCTCCCTTTGTCAAATTGCACACAAATCTATTTCTGACCCAAATACATATTTATCTATGTACCATCTTTTCAATATTATAGGTCCAGTTAACATATTTTCTGTAGCACCAAACCATCCGATCCCTGTTTTTCTACGTTGTCGTGTCCACTTATAACAGAATTCTCCCCTTTTCATCCAGATAACGACCTCTAAACCTTTCCATATTTTACACAAATGTGCACCAGGGATATGGGTTTCAGATGATAAAGTGTCACATTTTTAACATGCATACATTTGGAGTAACAACCTTTTTTTCCGCTACTATCCCCAAGAACATATCACAGGGTCCTAACACCTCTTAAAATGTGCACAGAAAAATCACAAGAATGATAATGTTAATTATATAATTTTGACAAGTCCGCACTGTGAATTATCCATCTTTTTAAAATCATGCTCTGGCCCCAAAGGGGTGTGGTTTTCCAAAGCACATGGTGGAATTTCTGGTTTATCCACTTCCCCCAAGCTCAGCTGGCTCTCACAGGCACTGCCCCTCCCAGTTTATCCCAAGAGGAAGCCATTTTATGACCCCCATATATAACATTTGCCTGAGTCCAGGACAGGGCTTTGTTCAACTTCCTGCAGTCTGCAGGTACCACTCCCCCAATTCAATCAGAGAGGTGTCACCTCCTTTTGGTGGGGGCAGCAGGATGCAGCCAGGCCTGGGAAGAGTTGTTGAGCCAGTTCAACTCCTGTCGGGGGTAGTTGTCAGGCAGAATTCAGCTAAATGTCACTTTAGTTCCCAGTTTTCTACATTCAAATCCAACTTACAATTTTTGCACATGCAGCTAGAATGCTGATTCTAAGTTCAAAACTATGACATTCAAACAATTGCAACCTATGTGACACTCACAAGTAGGTCACTCATTTATTCTAAACATTTCGTTTTTAGTGGCTTTAAACCGAAATTCACTTAAGCTGCTGACATCCCCAGCGATTTTTTATATATACATTAAATAATTACTTCCTTCAAGTCATTTCAGAATATAGTTTTACATTGTATCCACCTCTTAGAAAGTCTTTCCTTGGCCTGGTTTGGGTTCATTTGTTCAGTTTTACACAAAAGTCTGGTGGTTTTAAAATGCCGGCTTTCTGATAGTGGTGAGCACCAGTATTGCATCCATTTTTGACACTAAGAAAATGAATTCCCCACAGTTCTGGGTAGCTTTTGGCAATCAGCATTGCCATTCCCAATGGTTTCAGGCTACTGTGTGTGTAGCCCAATGTTGGTTTTAGGCAGTGCCTTCCTGTGCTCACAACATAGGCAAAAATGGGTGGCAGCCTATTCTTCATGTTTTCCCTGTGCACTCTCTGGGGAGTTCTGTCCATCATGATGTTTTCAATACCAGTACTGCACAGTTTTATGGTAGGGCTTGGATGCATGGGTAAAAACATCCCACAAGCCCCACCTCTTGCGATGGCCATTCTGCGATGGCCATTTTGATCTTTCACTGATGGAACTCGCAAGATCTGGGATGTTTGCCTCATCTTCTTCCAATTCCGTAGATGGCACAGTTCAGCATCTTTTCCTCCATCCAGTCGATCAATCAGTTCTCCTTGCTGTTCCTGATGGGAGGATTGGGAGGTACCCCGGGCCCCTCGGATCTTTGCTCCCGGTCTCCGGGTCGTTCTCCTTGGTCAGTCTCCGTGGTTTCATCTCTCTTAGGATGATAAAACAAAAGCGACAATACCTATTCGTAGACATTTCTCCACCACTATTAATGGTGTGGCGAACACATACATTTTATACATCCGGTTACATTTTTCAGTCTTGTTTTAAAAGACAAGATATAACAGGAAATATTTTTACAAGAATCATAATATTTCAGAGACTATCTGTGGGATATTTTAGGGTTGGCACTGAATTACTCTGGAGCTGCCCCCTCTGGGATTCCGGAGGATTCCTCCAGTTGCTGCAGAGTGTGCCTGGGATGGCAACACTTTAGCTGATTTATATGTACCCACTTGTCTTCCCCTTCCGCCAGACTACCTTTGGGGATGCAGATCTTATAGGCTACAGGGGAGATTTTGTCTATAATTTCAAACGGTCCCTTCCACGTAGGCAAACATTTTCGCTGTTTGGTCTGGTTTCTTTGGAAATTGCATAGATAGACCCGGTCTCCCACAGTATATTCCTTCCTGGTGGTCTTCAGGTCGTATTGGGTTTTCATGCTATCAGCTGATCTTTCTAGATTCCGCTGAGCATAGGCAAAAGCATGTTGGAGGTGTTTCCTTAAATTCTCCACATACTCATGAGTTGTGGAGGCATTTATCAACGTTTGCTCTTGGGTTCTGTAGAGCAAATGCTGGGGAAGCACCATCTTGCGTCCGGTCATCAACTCAAATGGTGACATTTTAGTTGCAGATGAAGGGGTAGATCTGATGGCCATTAGGACCAGAGGTAGTCGGATATCCCAACTTGGCCCAGAATCTGCCACAAACTTTTTTAAGATGCTCACAATGGTTCGGTTGTATCTCTCTACTGCTCCAGAAGAAGCTGGCCTGTAAGCAATATGTAGCTTCCTTTTGACCCCCAGTATCTCCCACATCTTTGTCATTACCTCGCTGGTGAAATGGCTACCTCTGTCTGACTCAATCCTTTGAGGTAGACCAAAACAGGAAAAGATGTGGTTAATCATCAGGGCAGCTGCTGTTTCTGCCTTGCCGTTTGGGGCCGGGAGACATTCCACCCACTTGGTAAACAAGCATGTGACGGTCAACATGTACTTGTTTCCTCTAGACGAGCGAATTACAGGGCCTACGAAGTCGATTTGCAAATCTGACCATGGCAGTGTCATCACCCTCTTTTGGAGAGGCGCACGGTGTGTGAGGGATGATGGCTGAAATTGTGCACACACAAGACACCCCTTCAAGTATTGGTCGAGGTCCTGCCCCATGTGTGGCCAGTATGCAACCTCTCTTAAGATCTCAAGGGTTGTGTGTGTGAAACCCCCTATGACCGATATTGGCCGCATCATGGCCGTGACTTAACATCAGGCTTCCGAATGAGGTAGGAACCACCCACTGATCATGGCCAGCTTGGGATTTCCTTACCAACAAACCGTCTTGGATTCGGAACCTTTTTGGACATTTCATCAACACTCTTAGGTCCTCTTTCCCAATGTAATCGGTATCCGTCAGGGGAAAGTTCTCAGGGTCCTCAATGTGTTGGTAAAACTTACCAATTATTGGATACCCCTTCTGAGCTGTAATCAAATCAGCATCAGGGGTCTCCTTACTCCATTGTGCAGTTGAATGATCATTGTGAGCATTTGTCTGGGACCTAGTGATAGCAGTGACCTGGATTTCCCCCAAAAGGGACTCTATTTCTATTAGATCCCCTTGGATGGCCCCAGTTTTGGCCAGCTGATCAGCTAAGTCATTTCCAGTTTTGTCTGGTCCCTCTACTTTGGAATGACCCTTGATCTTTTTCCAGTAGATGGTCATCCCATTCGAGGTGACCAGATCATCAATGTTTTGGATTAACTTCCCATGTTTCAAGGGTTTGTTATTAGCACATAACATGCCTCTGGTTATCCAATTAACCAGGTGCTCCACGAACCCGTTCCGTACATAATCCGAATCTGTGATTATGACCAGTTCGTGGAGTTGATGTTGGACAGCAGTGAGGATGGCCTGATGCACAGCCATCAACTCTGCCACCTGACTACTTTGGGGACCAATTTTGTATCCAGCGGAGGGTTCTGGAAAGTCCTCACCCATGCTTTCCCTACGCCGGCCACCAGTTCTTTCTCCCCGTTGTTGTCAACATGGTAAGAGCATCCATCCACATAGACAGGGGCATTCCCTCACACTTGTTTACTTCAAAAACTTTGTGTGGGGAATTAAGGTATGCCTCCATGTTGTCCTTGATTTTTAGACTTTCGCCCTCGAGACAGTTTTCTCTGGCAAAATCTTGCAAGTCAGCCAGACCTTGTTTTGGCCATATCTGACCTCCATAGGAAAGCCTTGCATTGACAGAATCCAGGAAGTAATTCGGGAATTACTCACATTTACGGCCCAGATTCTGTCACTTTGGAGATATTGCAGAGGCTGGTGTGGAGTCTCCACTATAATAATAATAAAATAATAATAATTTGGCACTTATATAGCGCTACGAACCCTCAGGTATCTGAGCGCTGCTTATTATTATTACCCACGGTGTGTGGTGCTCATTATGATGTGTTCCCCCTGGATAAACGGGCGGTAATTCTTCAATGCCCACACCGTTGCCAGGAGTGCCTTCTCACAATCGTTGAATTTTTCCTCCACAGAGGATAAAGTTTTGCTCGCATAGGAGATTACTTTATTGACCTTGTCATGCTTTTGGTATAATACTGTCGCCAAGCACGTATTAGAGAACCCTGTCTCCAGGAAGAACTCTTTGTTTCTGACAGGGTAAGCTAGGCAAGGCGCTTGTGAGAGGCTTCTCTTGAGTTGTCTTACTGCCTCGGATTGTTCTGGACCCCATTCCCACTTGAACCCCCCTTCAAGAGATGAATCAGGGGTCTGGTGATATCTGCGTAGCCCTCCATAAACTTTCTGCTGTAATTAGTCAGTCCAAGGAGGCTCCTTAGTTCCCGCAGAGTGGTGGGGTCTTTCAGTTTCTGAAGTGCTTCCACTTTCTTTTCCTGGGGACAGAGACCCTGAGGAGTAATCTCATGCCCTAAGAAATTAACACGGGTTCTACACCACTGTGCTTTCTGAAAGGAAAGTTTTGCCCCGGCGGCCCTCAACTGTGTCAGAACATAACGGATCTCCGCTATGTGTTCCTCCACAGATAAACTTTTGATGAGGACATCATCTACATAAGCCAGGTTACCCCTCGCACCCAGGTCGAGCATGGCCTTGTGTAGGAAAATGTTGAATTCATTGCCGGAGTTGAGGTATCCGAAGGGAGTCCGGGTCCATGTGTACTGCTGGCCCCCAAAGGTAAAAGCCAGTTTGTATTGGTCCTCCCTACTGACAGGCACGGTCCAGTATCCATTGGTCAGGTCTATTGCTGTGAATACCTGTGACCCCTGGATCTGGGCCAGCCCCTGGTCAATGTAGGGCAGAGGCTATCGGGAAGTATGGACCCGTTGTTGAGCTCCCTAAGGTCGGCACAGAGTCTCCACTGGCCGTTTGGCTTCAATATTCCCAGCACCGGATTATTGAAAGTGCTGTGGACTGGACGGATTATTCCCCGGGACTCAAGGTTCTTAATTATTTCAGTAAGGGACTCCATGGATGCGAGAGGCAAGCGATATTGCTTCACAAACACTGGAGTCATGCCCGGGTCCGTGGGAATTGTTGTTGTGTGGATGTCAGTGCGACCACAGTCATATGAGTCTACCGCAAAGAGATCTTGGAAATCCAAGAAAACTTGTTTCAACTTTTGCTTCTGTTCCAGAGTCACACAGGCATCAGCTAGGTTGACTCTCTCTTCCACCATCTGCCTGAAGCCTGGAAAGACTTCTGGTTTAGCTATCTCAGCGGCCTCCTCCAGCTGGGTGGAGAAGTCCCTGGTCAGAGTGCTGATTTGGACTGGAGGCTTCAGGTGGGAAAGGCAGCCCTCATGGACGTGGAAAATCACCTCATCCCTCCTCCTGAAGTCACAAGTCACATCTTCCTTACCATAAGGGCAAGAAGTGTACACCAGGAAGTTCCCCCCATGCCGGGTGAAAATCCTGTCTGGTGTTGTATTGTCATCACTGTCACTGTCAAAACAGTCCTTGGGGATATGTCCTAACAGTTCATTTCCTAAATCAATGGAGAAATGTCGGTCATCAAACGCCATTCCAATGATGGTGCCTGCGGCTAGAGTAATACTCTGTAAGTCGCTGTTATCCACCTCTATTGGAATGGTGTCATGTTCTATGTTGACTAATGGTGTTGGGTTTACCCCTAACCCTTGTTGTTGGAGAGAAGCATTTAGATGAAAATAAGCATCAGGGTTTTTCAATTTTTGTCCTCTTTTAACTTTCACTTCCAGGGAGAATTGTCGGGTCCTTTCCGGGATCGTGACTTCCTCTTTAATCTGAATTTCAACTGCATAAGGTAGCAATTGAGCTGACCTAAATGCTTTTTCTGGATCATCAAAGCCCATGGGATTATCCGCTAATCGGGACCAAGCTTTGAAGTTTATTAGGTCCAAACTAATGGCAAAGCGATTGAGAATGTCACTGCCTAAGTAAAAGGCGGCAGTGACGTCTCGCACGACCCAACAATTATGGACTATGCTCTTGTTGCCAATGGAGATCTTGAGCATACACCTGCTTGGCACGAGATGTTTGGAATTGGGTACTTCCAGGTCCATTTCCCATTTGTCTATCAGTTTGAATGTGGGAATGGCCTGGATCTTTTGGGAGTTGGCGGAACATGGCTTAGCTGATGAAGCTCTTGCCGTTGTTCACACACAGTCGAGCGAGAACAGAGTCCTTCCCATCATTTAACTGAACAGGGATGAACAACTGCTCTCCAATTTGCTGAATATCAGCCAGGCTTTGAGCTGATTTCACATCTTTCTGGACTATAGGAGTGGGAGTGTCTGATTGTGGATTGGTAAAGAATTTCAGAGTATTTCCTTCCAGTGTGGACTACCACCTTAAACTGGAAGGAAGGTTGATTTTCAGAAATAGAGAGGACCCCCCATCACCAGTCTGTTGTCCTACTGCTATTACTGTCACATCTGGAATTTGGTTGTTCTGGAAGTGAAATTCTACTTGGTAAGATTTTTGTTCAACCATGTGGCAGGTGCCATTTAAACTAACATGGTTGACACTCTGTTTTAGTTTTATTGGTCGGCTAGTCTGGGTCCAGAGGACCGTGTTTGCGCAATCTATTAGGGGTGACAACCTTCTCAGGAGGTCATTCCCTAGTAGACAAGGGGTGCCCTCTGGAGTCACTACTATGACCGGGTGTTTCACCTTGTGTCGCCCAATTTTAATGTCCAACTCTGCAGTCCCCTCAACGGGAATTTCCTTCCCGTCAAAGTTCTGCAGTTGTCCAGGAAGAGAGGTGAGAGGAATACGGTAATTCTCCCCCCTTCCCACATTTAGTTCATCAAAGGCCCTTTTGGACAGAAGGGTAGCTTGGGATCCAGTGTCCACCAGTCCCAAAATTGTACCCTGCCCCTGTACTTGTACCGGGGCATAGTATCTTCCCTCCTTCTCCTCAAGGGGGCACAGATAATACACATTTTTGGACAACTGGTGGGCTAACTTTCTGGTTTTGGACATGGCGAGAGAAGAGATTTGGGCAGAATTCTGTGAAGAGCCTGGGGAATCTGAAAGAAAAAGTTGGCAACTGGAAATGGTTTCAGGTTCTGGGCCGCCCCCCCCCCCTTTTTGGAGGCAGTCATCAGGATGGGTTTGACCCATGGGATTTTGGTATTGTTGGTTCTGGGATAGAATGATGGGCGGTGACAGCTCAATCCCCACATCTACCCAGTCTGTTGATTCGGTTTTAGGTTCCCCTGGTTCCGGTTCTGGGCCGCCCCTGCCTTTTTGGAGGCAGTCACCAGGATGGGTTTGAACCAGGGGTTTTTGGTATTGTTGGTTCTGGGATAGGGTGATGGGCGGCGACAGCTCAATCCCCACATCTACCCAGTCTGGATTGGAATCTCTTGGGACCCATTTTTCCTTGGGAGGAGTTCCCCCATCTCTGAAGGAGAAGATGTAACGCTCACCTGATTCCCACGGAGGCGCGGGTCTTGGCAGGAAGCTGTCTGTGACTCGAAAAGTGATGTGCAGGACTCGATTGGCTTCTGGGGTCGAACCTCTTCGCACTGTGTGTCGGACTCGAAGAGTGAGGTTTCTGCAGGTGAAAGAATATGGGGGTTAATGGTCTGGGTTGTTGAATGTCCCTCTCTTTCTCTCTCTCTTCCCAGCTTTTTCGTAGAGCCCCCAGGTCAACGTGCTCACTTTATATAGGTGAATGCTGGGCTCTCCATCTGCGTCTGGTGCAGGGTGCCATTGCCAGTTCCTTCACTGGTGAAACACAGGCCTCTTGAATTCAGAGGATGGTTACCGTCGTTATCTGCACGAGCGGTGAGTTTCTGGACACCTTTTGTCTTTATAGTCTTTACATGCGTGGCACGTTTATATGCAGACTCTGTATAATGCCTTTCCCTTATGTATTGCAGGGCTCTTGAGATGAAAGATGAAGTGAAGCGCCTGGAAGTTCGTAAGTATGGCAAGCGCTCTAACTGTCTCTTTCCTTGCAGCTTAGTTCGTGTTAAAGAGACGCCGGAGAATGGCGTCTTATTGCGACGAGCGTGATGGACGTAAGTAAATACCTGCTTAATGTCTTTTCTTTTGCCTTTCAGATGTTGGGTTGCAGGGCCGGAGTCCGCGGAATGCCAGTAAGTTGTTAACGATACTTTGTCTTCACAGGCGGCGATGCAGAACGAAGAAATCCGGAATTCACAGCGTGCCGGTAAGTATGGCAATGCTTTTGTTCTTGCAGGTGGAGATGCGGCGTGAAGAAACGGCCGCAGCCGATGGATCAGGTAAGTAAGCACTGCGTGTAAAGTTCGCCTTGCTAACCTGTTGTTTCTGTTCTTTGCAGGTGCTGATGATGTCTGGATACTGAAATGGTAAGTAGGATTCTTGCAGGTCCAGGATCGGAAGAAGAAAGGCCGGAGCAGACTCGGTGAGCGTTCTGCTGCAGATGCAGAATAACGCGAAGCACGCTTCATCTATCGGGTGTGGTTTAAATAGCCTTGGAGTGATGAGGCGTCTTCTTCCACAGCCCCGCCTAGGTAAGAAAAGAGTTCCAGTTTCCAGAAGAGTTCCAGTGCTGTATCCAGGGAGTGGAGCTGCCCCACCCAGGTAAGAAAGTAGTTCCTGTTCTCAGATGGCTTCTAAGTGGCTGGTAAGTAAGCAGCATGGTCTGCTGCAGGTAAGTCCACCCAAGCATCTTCACCCCTATTATGAGCCCGGCGCTTCCAGTGCCGGGACCAATGGTTTTGATGAGCCTGGTGCCACCGGCGCCAGGACAAGGTCCAAAAGGTCCCAGTGGGGACCGGCTGGTGCTTAGGATTAGGGTTAGGGGCCTGCTTCCAAGGACGTTGGGCTGGTCCTGGCTCCTTGGAAGCAGTGATCATGACAGTACCCCCCCTCAAGGCCCCTCCTAAGCGTGTCTTCTCCGGGGGTTTTGGCTTGTCGGGGTGATTCAGATGGAATTTCTTGACCAGACGAGGTGCGTGGACATATTCTGAAGGTTCCCAAGACCTTTCCTGGGGGCCGTAACCTTTCCAATCAACCAGATAATATAACTTAGATTTGGAGATCTTGGAGTCTAGGATGTTCTTAACTTCGAATTCAAGTTCTCCATCTACTAAAACCGGTTCTGGGAATTCAGTCAATCGGGTTTCTGGTTGTACTGGTTTTAATAAGGAGACATGGAATACTGGGTGTATTTTCATATGCGTAGGTAACTCCAATTTGACAGCCACCGGATTAATTATGGCAGATATGAGATAGGGTCCAAGGTATCTCGGGATGAAGGTGCGGGGTCCCTTTAGAGGCAGGTGCTTAGTGGATAGCCAGACCTGATCTCCTACAGCGTAGTGAGGAGCCTCTTTACGGTGTCAATCTGCTCCTCTTTTGAATTGAGCTTTAGCTCTTTGCAGATGGGCCGAGGCTTCCTTAAAAGCACGGGTGATCTCCGAGTGCAAGTGATCCACAGCAGGTGCTTCGAATTCTTGGGGAGGATCCAGGTTAGAGGTTCTAGGATGGTGTCCGTATAGTAGGAAGAATGGAGTCTTCCCTGTTCCAGAATGAATCGATTTATTGTAAGCGTATTCAGCGATCCAAAGAATATCCTTCCAGGGGTTTTCAGTTTGTTGGAGCATGCAACGTAGATATTGCTCTAGAGTTTGATTTGTCCTTTCGGTTTGTCCGTCAGTTTGGGGATGGTGACTAGTTGAAAGTCTTACATCAATTTGGGCTAGACGACAGCAACTGCGCCAGAAGTGAGAGATGAATTGACTTCCCCTATCGGAGACTAAAACCGAGGGAAAACCGTGTAGCCGAACGATGTTTTCTAAGAATTCTCGGGCCAATACTGAGGCTGATGGTAGACCCTTCAGGGGAATGAAGTGAGCCATCTTGGAGAATAGATCCACGACTACTAAAATGGTAGTATACCCCGAGCATGGAGGTAAGTCCGTGATGAAATCCATGGACAGGGTATGCCATGGACAGGTAGGGATGTCTAGTGGCTGTAATAGGCCGGCTGGTTTCTCCTTCTGACTTTTATTCTGGGCACACACACCACAGGAGATTACAAAGTCTCTAATACACTTTTTCCATGACGGCCACCAGAAATGTCTTTTAATCTTTTCCATGGTTTTGGTAATGCCAGGGTGACCCTCCATTAGAGAGTCGTGATAACAAGAGATTACTTGTTTTTGTATTTTCTCACAGGGTAAATGCAATCGTCCTCGGAAATATGGTAGGTCTTGATCCACTGAGAATTCTTTCCCCTTTAATTGCCAATATTGCAAATCGCCCGGAGTTAGGAGTGATTTAACCATGGTCTTGATGCCTTCAAAAGATTGAGCGCTGACCAAACCCAAAATTCTTTGTTCTGGGATTATGGGTATTGGTTCTGGATTGGTCAAATGTTCATCTACTCCCATCCGGGAGAGAGCATCTGCTTTTCCGTTCTTACTGCCTGGTCGATAAGTAATTATAAAGTCAAGTTCTGCTAGAAACAGAGCCCAGCGAAGCTCTCTGGAAGACTGAGCTTTGGCTGTCTTTAGATATTGTAAATTGCGGTGATCAGTCATTACGGTGACTGTGTGTCTGGCTCCTAGAAGATAATGCCGCCAGGCTTTAAAGGCCGATCTGATGGCCAAAAGTTCCTTGTCTGTAATTGAATAGTTGATCTCGGGAGGCGAAAACTTGCGGGACCAAAAGGCAACAGGATGTAGTTGGTGTGTGACCAGATCTCTTTGTGATAAAACTGCCCCCATAGCAAGAATAGAAGCATCCGTTTCCATGATGTAGGGGAGTTCTGGGCGAGGATGTTTTAAAACAGGTGCAGAAATGAATTTAGCTTTTAAGTCCTGAAAAGCTTGTTCTGCTTCAGAAGACCACTCAACACGTTTGTTCTTCTTCAACAGAGCGGTGATGGGCTGGACTATCCGAGAAAATTCAGGAATGAATCTGCGGTAAAAGTTAGCGAACCCTAACATGCTTTGAACTCCTTTTACAGAGGTTGGTGATGGCCACTTGATGATTGCATCAACTTTCTTTGAATCCATATGGACTCCGTTAGGTGACAATATGTATCCCAGGAACTCGACTTCCGTTACGTTGAAAACGCATTTCTCAAGCTTAGCAAAAAGATTATGTTGACGCAATCTCTCGAGAACCTTTTTAACGTGTCTCTGATGTTCCCCTTCAGATGATGAATAGACGAGGATGTCATCAATGTAGACAACAACACACACGTCTATGAGTTCTCTAAGGACATCGTTCATAAAATACTGGAAAGCAGCAGGAGCATTACACAGTCCAAAGGGCATCACTTGATATTCGAATAGCCCGTACTTGGTGCGGAAGGCCGTTTTCCATTCATTGCCCTCTTTTATCCGTACCAAGTGGTAGGCTCCTCTGAGATCCAACTTTGTGTATATACATGCATCTTTGACTTGATCCAGGAGTTCAGGGATCAAAGGTAACGGGTATCTGTTTTTAACGGTGATCTGATTCAGGGCGCGGTAATCTATGCAAGTCCTAAGGTCTCCTTCCTTTTTCGGAACGAAGAACAAAGCCGATGAAGCTGGAGATTTTGAAGGACGGATAAACCCGTTAGCTAGGTATTGGTCTAGGTATTGTCCTAGGTGAAGGTTCTCTGGCTCGGTGAGGGCATAAATCCTGCTGCAAGGAGGAGTTGTTCCAGGTATCAGATCTATTTGACAGTCGTAAGACCTATGAGGAGGCAGGGTGTTGGCTTGATCCTTCCGGAAGACGTCTTGGAATTCCTGGTATTCGGGAGGTAATTTGGGCACCTCCTCAGAAGAGATTGCCGCCAGTGAAACATCAGGCCGAGGATAACAAGTGGTAAAACACTCTGGAAACTGAACCGTCTTTGCTCGCCAATCGATCCGAGGATTGTGCTTCTCTAACCAAGGGATTCCCAGAATGATCTGGAACTGAGGGGCCTTGATTACATCAAACACGATTCTCTCCCGGTGTCCATCTTGACTCACTAGCGTCACTTCTTGGGTGTCATGCGTTACTGGTCCGGAGGCTATCTCCGTGCCATCCACAGTAGTGATGACGTCTTTCACTGCCTTAGGGACAAGGGGTAGATTCATCCTTGATACCATTTCACGGTCCACATAGTTACCGATTGCTCCGCTGTCAATGTAAGCTTCAATTGCATGCAAACGATCTGGACGTTCAGGACTAATGAGGACCATGGGTATCACGAAATGCCGGGTCACGGGACAGATCTTAACGCTCGGCAAGAGGACCTCTACTCTTGTCGGGCGAGGTCGTTTCCCTGCTCAGAATTTGTGGTACAGGTATCCGCGGCTCCTACAGTCTTCTTAGCTGGTTTCACTGGACAGTCCCGAAGAAAGTGTCCTGAGTTTCCGCAATAGAGGCATAATTGCAGCTGCCTTCTTCTTTCCCGCTCTTTCTGGGTTAAAGGTCCTTTCATGCCCCCTATTTGCATGGGTTCCACAGTGTCAGCTCCCTTATTAGAGGCCTGTGGTTTAGAAAACACTTGGGTATCAAATCTGGAACGATCTGCCTTCCTGTACTGTAGTCTATGGTCCAATTGGACAACTAAGTCAATATAGTCAGAACATTCTTGTGGAGGATTCACAACTTGCGCTAACACATCTTTGAGCTCTCCACGCAGGCCTCTGTAGAAAAGCGTTATTCTCTTGTCCTCGGGCCATTGTGTTTCCACTATGAGTCTATTGAAGGAGGCTATATAAGTCAAGAGGTCTTGATTACCCTGTCGTAATGAGAGAAGCTCATTGTCCAAGGCCTGCCCTTGTGCATGTCTTGCGAACAGTTTCTCCATGCTGGACTGGAAGGCCTGAAAATCATGTAAAACCGGATCATCCTGGGTGACTAAAGGGATCGACCAATCTGCAGCGCTGCCACTGAGATAAGAAAGCACGAAAGCCACCTTGGTCTGGTCTGTTGGGAATGCAGCTGGTCGACATAAGAAGTGTAGGCGGCACTGATTGATGAACACTGCAAATTTCTTTGGATCACCAGAAAAGCGTTCGGGCGGAGCCAAGGGAACATTACCGGGCAGATTGATTTGCACTGGATTTAAAGATGATGCAGAAGGATAACTTCCTCCTGGAACAGGCAATGGTGTCTGTCCTGCCTGCGTTTGTAACAACTGCCTAGCAAGGTCCTCTGTTCGCTCCTTGGAAAGTATCAATTCTCTTCTTAGAGAGTTCGTTTCCTGACGAGCTGCATGTACTTCTGCTCTTAATTCCCTGAGCAACTGGGCTAGTTGATCAGTGTCTGAGGTTTCCATTGCGCCTGGGTAGGAGTTTTGTGGTGGGCTTCGCGTTCTGTAACGCTCACCTGATTCCCACGGAGGCGCGGGTCTTGGCAGGAAGCTGTCTGTGACTCGAAAAGTGATGTGCAGGACTCGATTGGCTTCTGGGGTCGAACCTCTTCGCACTGTGTGTCGGACTCGAAGAGTGAGGTTTCTGCAGGTGAAATAATATGGGGGTTAATGGTCTGGGTTGTTGAATGTCCCTCTCTTTCTCTCTCTCTTCCCAGCTTTTTCGTAGAGCCCCCAGGTCAACGTGCTCACCTTATATAGGTGAATGCTGGGCTCTCCATCTGCGTCTGGTGCAGGGTGCCGTTGCCAGTTCCTTCACTGGTGAAACACAGGCCTCTTGAATTCAGAGGATGGTTACCGTCGTTGTCTGCATGAGCGGTGAGTTTCTGGACACCTTTTGTCTTTATAGTCTTTACATGCGTGGCACGTTTATATGCAGACTCTGTATAATGCCTTTCCCTTATGTATTGCAGGGCTCTTGAGATGAAAGATGAAGTGAAGCGCCTGGAAGTTCATAAGTATGGCAAGCGCTCTAACTGTCTCTTTCCTTGCAGCTTAGTTCGTGTTAAAGAGACGCCGGAGAATTTGCAGGCGTTTTATTGCGACGAGCGTGATGGACGTAAGTAAATACCTGCTTAATGTCTTTTCTTTTGCCTTTCAGATGTTGGGTTGCAGGGCCGGAGTCCGCGGAATGCCAGTAAGTTGTTAACGATACTTTGTCTTCACAGGCGGCGATGCAGAACGAAGAAATCCGGAATTCACAGTGTGCCGGTAAGTATGGCAATGCTTTTGTTCTTGCAGGTGGAGATGCGGCGTGAAGAAACGGCCGCAGCCGATGGATCAGGTAAGTAAGCACTGCGTGTAAAGTTTGCCTTGCTAACCTGTTGTTTCTGTTCTTTGCAGGTGCTGATGATGTCTGGATACTGAAATGGTAAGTAGGATTCTTGCAGGTCCAGGATCGGAAGAAGAAAGGCCGGAGCAGACTCGGTGAGCATTCTGCTGCAGATGCAGAATAACGCGAAGCACGCTTCATCTATCGGGTGTGGTTTAAATAGCCTTGGAGTGATGAGGCGTCTTCTTCCACGGCCCCGCCTAGGTAAGAAAAGAGTTCCAATTTCCAGAAGAGTTCCAGTGCTGTATCCAGGGAGTGGAGCTGCCCCACCCAGGTAAGAAAGTAGTTCCTGTTCTCAGATGGCTTCTAAGTGGCTGGTAAGTAAGCAGCATGGTCTGCTGCAGGTAAGTCCACCCAAGCATCTTCACACCTATTATGAGCCCGGCGCTTCCAGTGCCGGGACCAATGGTTTTGATGAGCCTGGTGCCACCGGCGCCAGGACAAGGTCCAAAAGGTCCCAGTGGGGACCGGCTGGTGCTTAGGATTAGGGTTAGGGGCCTGCTTCCAAGGACGTTGGGCTGGTCCTGGCTCCTTGGAAGCAGTGATCATGACAGAAGATCCTTTTCCCAGGATCTCCTATGAGGATCCCTCTCCCTCAAATTGTTTACAAGTTGGGAAGGAAGCTTCCTCCAAGGCTTTACACCCCCCTTCCCCTTGTGCCTCCTCCCTGGGAACCGGTGGGTTATCGGGGTGCTGCCCCCGTCATTGTTCTGGAGCACCAGGCCCAGAGTTTGGGGCATTCTGCGGTGGCATGCTCATCTGAGGGTTCTTTTGAGCCCTCAGTATGTGACCCAGATCCCGTGCCATATTTTGGACCTGGCGCTCAAGTTGTGAAACCCGCTCAGGCTGATACGGGGCATTATTTTCTCCCCTGGGCTGATCCCGGGAAGGGTAGCTATCCCTTCTCTGGTTATACCCCGGATTGGGAAGATTTGGGTACCCCTTCACCCTTGGCCTCCCCTCTCCCTGATTAGGTTGTCTCGGCTCAGGGAATTGGGGAAAGAAGGATGGATGATTTTGGGGCTGGAAATTGGGTGGATACCTGGGAAAAAAGTTCTGCCCAGGATTTGGTGAATTCTTGCCCTCCTGGGGGAAGTTAGGAGGGAAGTTCCCTGGGTCAGATGCTTGGCTGGATCCCCCCGCCTTGGGCTGGAAGAGTCCACACATAACCCAGGATTGGTCGGTTTCCCTTGTAGCGGGGACTTACATAATCAGGGGAGCGGGGGACCCCATTTGTGGGACTATCTCCTCGACTCCCTATCTGTGACTGGCCCGAGGGCCTTCTGGGCTGTGAATTATTTGGTGCACGCAGGTTTTTAGGTCCCCCCATCTCCAAATCTAAAACGGGGGCAACCTAAACCTCTGCCACCTTGGCAGCAGCAGGGGTGCTGTTGGTTTTGGGGTTTTTCTGCACATTACTTTTATTTTCTATGGGCTTCTGCACCTCATAGATCCGGGTGGCTTGCTCAATGACCCAGTCTAAAGATCTTTTCTCGTGAAAATCTCTCATGAGCTGGGTCATTATGTACTTGGGAAGAGCATGGAAAAATGTGTTGATGAATTCTCTGCTGTCCGTGCGCACCCTTCTGGTGGTCTGCGCAAAGGCACACTTCAATTCTTGCACAAATTCTTGTGGGGCCTGATCCTCCCCACATTGCAAATTGTAGGCTGCCTTGCGAGCCTCTTGGGGATTTCTATGTACAGAAAAATCTTTCAAGATGGCCCCCCTATATGTGGACCATCTTGAATGATTTTGGTCCTCCAGCCCCGCAAAGAAACTGGAGTATTCAGGGGAGAATGTCCATTTGACGTACTGGATGCAGCTACTGCTGTCCTTCTGTCCTTCAAATGGAAAGTCTCCATCATTTGCTCATAGAGCTCCAAGTGTTCCCAAACAGAATACTTGGCGTTCTTATGATTAGGCGTGATGACACTCCTGATTGCCTTAATCTGTTTTAAGGGGTCCTTAAGCAAGGCCCTTTTCACCTTATTGGCCTTTTTGGTTCGGGTAACCCTGGTCCATTCATCCTCTGATTCAGAAGCACTGCTCCCAGAGGTGCCCGTCTGATCTTCCAGGTTTTCCCAGATTATGTGAGCCTGGGAATAGCTGGCAGAATGTGGGGACCTGGTCTCCTGTGTCCTGTGACGCTCAGAGGAGTCTTCAGATCCCTCCTTGCTACGAGGATTTAATAGGTACCCCCCCCACTGACCTAACTGGGCAGGGGTTTTCAGGATGCCTTTAGTGGGCCTACTCTCTGGGGTTCCCCACTAAATTGCACTGTACTTAGGTGCCCATACCTGGATGCCCGCCCATCCATTCCTGGGTGGTACTGGCCTATGAGCCCCATCCTTTTGGCTGGATAGTAATCTGCCATCCCTATGGCCCTGTGCTCATGTGCGCCAGGGGACATGGGGGTGGCAGAGTCCAGGGACTGGGAGAGATGAAGGCCTCTGGTACTAGGGTTCCTGAGGTTATGCTCAGGCGTTTCCCTTTCCCAGCAAACCTCATCTCTGTCAGCCCCTGCTCCCTGTTGCAATTCAAGAGCCTGCGCTTTCAGTTCCTCAGTTAAGGCCTTACTAGACTCTATCAGTCTCTCCTGCATGGCTACCTGTTGCTGGAGCCTATCATTGTGCTGGCAGAGAGCCTCATTCTCTCTCTGTGCCTCCTGATTGGTCCTGGAGTACTGGACCAGTCTTTGCTGCAGGAGGGTTACCTCCTGAGTCCCATCCCTACTGGCCTGCTCCTTTCTTGCCAGAGCCTCTTCCACCCTCCTGGTGTGCTCTAACAGGTTCTGATGCTCTTTTTGGAGGTCACCCAGCCCCTGGAGGGCCAAGTGATTTTCTTCAGTTTTTCTTTTTAAATGGCAGACTTCCTGGCCTAAGGTGTCCCTTTCCTGACTA
The DNA here is from genome assembly GCF_040938575.1 of Ambystoma mexicanum. Lineage (NCBI taxonomy): Eukaryota > Metazoa > Chordata > Amphibia > Caudata > Ambystomatidae > Ambystoma > Ambystoma mexicanum. Next base: position 1,425,891,181 of record NC_090922.1, read on the forward strand.
AGAGTCTGCATCTGTGCCGCCAGGTCGTCCCTTTGCCTTTGAAGGGCACCAGCTTTCTGGCGCTCCTGATCAAACTCTGCCTGGGTATCCAGGTCTTTCAGGATCAGTTTATTGCTCTCTGCCTTTTCCCTATCTAGGTGGCTTTGCACGGTGACTACCTGCTCAGCACATGCCCTATTGAAATCTAATTGTTGCTCCAGCTTTTTCTGGCTCTGCAGTAGTGAGTCCAAACCTCCTTGGTACTCCTTCTGCAAGGCCAGAAATCTGGTATCCTGGTCAGACGTTTCCTGTTGCAGGATACACATGTCCTCTTTGATTTTAATGAGATACTGTCTGCTCTCATTTTCTGACTCCTGGCTTCTGTGCATCCTCTGCTCAGAAGAGACCAAGTCAGATTGGGCCTTCTCTAACGGGATCTGTTGCCTATTTGCCAGATCTTGGCCTTCAGCACATTTGTCCTGCATGGCTCCCATATATAGGTACAAATATGCCGCTATCCTAACCATCTTGTCGTTTTCATCTTTAGCTTTAGGGGCCATGTATAGTTCACTCAGGGCCACATGTAAGGGACCCTGATCTCTCCAGATATCTAACCCAGTTGCAGTGACCTGTCGTGTGATTGCCTGCAACCACGCATCCTGGCTCTGCTCAGTCCATTCACCTCTCACAAATATCTTATGTAAGAAGTGCTCTCTGGCTATTTTGATGTCTACCAGTGTCGTCATTCTGCAATTTGAGTTCCTTCCTGACTTACATAAGTTTGTATTTTATTTTGCAAAACAGACCGTTTCGTTAGAGCGTTCCTTTGAGGGGTGCTTTCACAGTGTAAAACAGCGTGGTGATCTAACCGGATATGTGTATCCGGTCAGTTGACACACTGTATTAAGCTGCACAAGTAGTAAATCTAATCCAGAATATCCCGGCTACGAGCCCCACTTTGTAAGCGACTTCAATTCAACACTACAGCTAAGTCAATGCCTAGTCTGGGATGCTGAGGGAAACCCTTATTGGTATATTTTTATGTCCAGTTCATTTACTCTGGATGACAACCCTTATATAACACCCCTCTCTCAGAATCCCCCCGACCCTGCTGAGCCAAGAAGTGGGTTTGTTTTGCAAATTTAAAAGGTTTATTTGAAAATTAAACAATATATATCTATCACACTTTTATAGTAAATTAATATTTGATATCACACTTGAGAATATGATGTTGATCAACAATGGATAATGTTATAGTGGTACACTCTTTTTAATGGCTTAGAATTTGATATAGAGAGGATAAAGTAGCTGAGAATGCTTTTATGGCTTCAAGGACAATGCAATGATGAATGAAAATGCAGTACCGAAAATAAACCTGATATGACTTCAACAAAAGACAATGTAATCACTTTTCTTTGACAATTCACCCCCCCCCTTTATGCAAGGTAAAGAGATGGAAGGAAAGTACACAGTTCTCAGGAATGCAATCAAATATAATTCAGTTCCCCCCTAGCAAGCTTAGAGGAAAACAGCTAGGAGTTTTAAACACAGGCAATATACTTTGATGTGGTATGCAAAGAAGTGAAAAATATGCGAAAAATGCTTTTAATACCCTATAGGAGGTTCATGGTAGGTGATAGATACTTTAAATTAATTCAGGATCACTTTAGCAATGCTCTATGAATGATTGTCAGGTTGCACATGAATTTCAGCAAGGAAAGCAAGGACAAATATTTTTGCACGTGGCTGAAATTAAGCAAAATGTCAAATCGCTGCAAATGTAACGCGTGCGTCGAGCGCAATTACGGAGGCACTATAAGGAGTAGGAAGTCGGTTCTAGGCTCGTTGGAAAGCTTAGAATCTTAGCTTTAAAATGACAGCTCCTAGCACAAACGGTTCCGGAGATACAGCCTATTTAGTAAAGGTAGTTTTTCGGATTTGAAATTTTAAAGCTCATAATAACAGTTTTCACTTTTAAAGATGACAGAATGACACAATTCTAGGAGGCAGTTCTAATAGGCTAAAATAGTTTGGTTGGTTTTGGCACAGTGCTAGCTGGGTACTCACACTAGATTTTGGACAGGAATGTGACTTCGTCACCGATCGGGTCAGGATTGGCTGGACTTCTGCTAGCAGTTCTTCACAACGATCTGGTCTCTGGTTCTCTCTGGTTCCGGATACAGCACTGCTTTCTGTATACTGCAACAGGTTCTTGCAAAAGTTCTTGGCAAAGAATTCAAACAGCTCGCCCGGCTGTTGAATAGTTTGGTTGGTTTTGAGGCCTGCTGAAGAGGATTCAGCTTGTGGATTCAGGCCTCTCTGCTACAAATTCTGTAGTTAATTTCTGGTCTCTGGAGATTGATGGATTTGAAGTCTGGATCTCTGGATGTGATGTCTGAAGTCTCCCGACAAAGCGTCCCGCAAGAAAGTAGAAAGTGGATCTCTCTACCTGGGTTTCAATGTTCCTTTTATGTGTTTTGAAAATGGGTTTGTGCCTGGGCCTAGCTAAGCCCGCCCCTCTCACTTATCATTGGCCAAGCTTTCCTCTCTCCCTTGATTGGGGGAAAGAAATGGAGTGTCAGAGTGATGCTGTAGGTTTTATGGTCAGAGGAACCTCCCCTTGTTAAATTGCACACAAATCTATTTCTGACCCAAATACATATTTATCTATGTACCATCTTTCTAATATTATAGGTCCAGTTAACATATTTTCTGTAGCACCAAACCATCCGATCCCTGTCTTTGTACGATGTTGTGTCCACTTATGACAGAATTCTCCCCTTTTCATCCAGATAACAACCTCCAAACCTTTCCAGATTTTACACAAATGTGCACCAGGGATATGGGTTTCAGATGATAAAGTGTCAGATTTTTAACATGCATACATTTGGAGTAACAACCTTTTTTTCCGCTACTATCCCCAAGAACATACCACAGGGTCCTAACACCTCTTAAAATGTGCACAGAAAAATCACAAGAATGATAATGTTATTTATATAATTTTGACAAGTCCGCACTGTGAATTATCCATCTTTTTAAAATCATGCTCTGGCCCCAAAGGGGTGTGGTTTCCAAAGCACATGGTGGAATTTCTGGTTTATCCACTTCCCCCAAGCTCAGCTGGCTCTCACAGGCACTGCCCCTCCCAGTTTCTCCCAAGAGGAAGCCATTTTACGACCCCCCCCCCCACTATAACATTTGCCTGAGTCCAGGACAGGGCTTTGTTCAACTTCCTGCAGTCTGCAGGTACCACTCCCCTAATTCAATCAGAGAGGTGTCACCTCCTTTTGGTGGGGACAGCAGGATGCAGCCAGGCCTGGTTAGAGTTGTTGAGCCAGTTCAACTCCTGTCGGGGGTAGTTGTCAGGCAGAATTCAGCTAAATGTCACTTTAGTTCCCAGTTTTCTACATTCAAATCCAACTTACAATTTTTGCACATGCAGCTAGAATGCTGATTCTAAGTTCAAAACTATGACATTTAAACAATTGCAACCTATGTGACACTCACAAGTAGGTCACTCATTTATTCTAAACATTTTGATTTTAGTGGCTTTAAACCCAAATTCACTTAAGCTGCTGACATCCCCAGCTATTTTTTATATATACATTAAATAATTACTTCCTTCAAGTCATTTCAGAATATAGTTTTACATTGTATCCACCTCTTAGCAAGTCTTTCCTTGGCCTGGTTTGGGTTCATTTGTTCAGTTTTACACAAAAGTCTGGTGGTTTTAAAACGCCGGCTTTCTGATAGTGGTGAGCACCAGTATTGCATCCATTTTTGACATTAAGAAAATGAATTCCCTACAGTTCTGGGTTGCTTTTGGCAATCAGCATTGCCATTCCCAATGGTTTCAGGCTACTGTGTGTGTAGCCCAATGGTGGTTTTAGGCAGTACCCTCCTGTGCTCACAACATAGGCAAAAATGGGTGGCAGCCTATTCTTCATGTTTTCCCTGTGCACTCTCTGGGGAGTTCTGGCCATCATGATGTTTTCAATGCCAGTAGTGCACAGTTTTATGGTAGGGCTTGGATGCATGGGTAAAAACATCCCACAGCTCTCTCCTAGGGAATACATTACAGATGCCAGATGCAATCTGCACTGATTTCCTGTTAAACTATGTGTCACATACAAGCTCCTGTCCCTGACCTATCAATGTGTTCACAACGAGGCTCCTCCATATCTCATGGACCGCCTCACCATCCTTCGAGTTGGTCGCAACTTGCGGTCTTTTGACCCACTAAAACCTATTCAACTCAGGTTTAATCTAAACACCTTGGGTGGCATCACCTTCGATGTACAGGTTTCCTTGAACTGAAACACTCTTCCATTAGAACTCAAGCATGCTAAGTCATGCCTGGAGTTTAAGACAAATGTTAAAACCCACTTGTTTAACCTTGCCCTGGACTAAAAACATGTGGCTAATTCTCGCTCGGAGCTACTAAGAAATTACTTTTGTGTTGTGCCTTGTCCCTGTTTTCTGTGCGCTTTGAGGCCCACCGGCGAGTTGCTCTATATAAGAACTACAAATAAATAAATGAACAACAGTCGCCTGGATGGATTACGCTGCACACTTGATTGAACTTGATTTGTTTTTTCCACTTATTTCCTCTTTCCTTGAGCGCTTTGAAACCCTGGCCTTGTGTACAGGCGCTTTACAAATAAACATTACCATACCATACCATATCTATGTATCTGAATTTTAGGTATTCAAGGATACAATCCATTGGCTTACACGTGATGGTAACTAAATCATTTTAGACGAGAATTAGATAAAATGGTTGCGAGGCCCCTAAAATATAAGTACGAAAGCATGCAGATGTTTTGGAAGAGCACTTTTTGAAACCATAACCTACTATTATATTTAGCCTGACCTAATCCTGGAACTGCCACACACAAAACCATAATTTTGTTAGTATCAGAACCATCTGACTTGTTTCCTGCCTAAGGAAATGCAGCCTTTGCGTTTATTAACCAGCTGTCCTTAAATGTGATTCTGTGCGCCATGAACAGCCCTTGCCAGTTGTGAGAAACTTAAGGGTGTTACTGGGTATCAAACTAAGTTTGGGGGCTACGATTGCTGTGCTTTGGACGGGATAGTTCTATCTTAAACTGTGACAATAGATTTCCCTTACCTGTGCTTTCCACACATAGCACAAGCAGAGATCTTGCTCACGGCCTCCCTCCTGGACAACAATGACATTATCTTACCTGCGGACTTCCTAACTACCAACTGGGGAGGTTACAGTGTGCCCGGAATGCAGCAGGAGGCATTTTTTCCCCAGATGAAGAAACTTGATGGGATCCTAGGAGCACTCCAGTCTACACGCAGGTTGCCCGTCTAAACACAAGTCAAACTCTAATCCTTTTGCATGGTTGGAGACAGGTTCTGTCATTTACTTCCATGATCATGCTCTAGAACTGCTCTACAACACCACATTCCAAAAACGAAGAAACTCTTGTTCCTTAATTGTCCCCTGCAAGAAAATCCCTTAAGTAACTGTGCAGCTGTTCGGTACTTGGAGGCCACTTTGGTGGTGATCGCAGTGCTTTACAAGAAGAACTAAACAACACTAAAAATTGATTCCAGAACTGGCAGCTGCTGACTTGGATGGTGGCACTAAGCTGAGCTCCTCCACCCATCCCCATTTGGACTCACCAAGTAACCAAGAAGCTTCCATATAGCAGCAAATATGTTACCCGACAAAAGGAGCAAAGATTTCAGAACAAGTCCAAAGCTGGAGCTGTTGATCAAGGAACCAATAACCGCTACTGGACATAGTCACACAATTGATCCAAGAGTTCAGATTTCTGTGGGAGAGCATGGGTTTGTTGGAAAAGGTCCAGTTAGGGGTATGATCTGGAAAAAGCAAATCAATGATGAGAGAGCAGGACAACCATGTGAGAAGGAATGAAATGCAGATAGTAGGCTTCTCAAAAACAGTGAGGAAGAAAACTCCTTCGACCTATGAAAATCTGTACTTTCTAGACTACTTGATTTACCAAGCGTGTGAATCTGGCTCTGGAAAAGGCACACAGGTCACTTGGCCCGAAGCTCTTGAACTGGCAACGGTCAAGGGTATTTTGTAGTGAGATTCATACATTTCCAAGAAGAAGAGATAGTGAGAAGGGCATGGATTAAACAAGATCATCTTATTTAATGATCTGATAAGGAACACTGGTTGAGAAGGGGAAGTTGTTTATACTGTGGGACTGTCAATGGCAAATTAAGACTGTACAACTTCAAAAGTGAGAGCCTGTATTCAAATCTAGAGGTGCTGGAATAGTGTCTTTACTTGCTTGATGCATGCCTTATTTCTCCCATTGTTATAAATAGGGTGCACCTTTGGGATGCAGTCACATGCACGCCTGAGACACAGCACTCGAGACATGATATGGATAGTACCACAAACAAAACCATCTCAGGAAAAATATTGGGCCTTGAGTACATTGAGTATGAATAACTATAAATTGTCAGTAGGAAATAATGAAAAGCTCCAAGGTAAAAGCACTCTTCTTAGTCATGGAGAGCTGTAGCTGCCACACTGGAACTGTATATCTGAAAATAACAAGGTCCCAAATGTGTCCAAAATATCTTTTAAGATTAAGTTTAATTCATTTATATAGCGCTGGGAGGTCCAAAGGCATAAAGGGGCTGGTTTCGATCCCACTACAAGCCACAAAGTCCATCAAAGACATTGCATTTGGTAATAAGGTATGCTTTTAGTTTATACTTAAAGATCTCCAGTGATTCAATGCCTCTAAGATGCCACTAAGATCTGGAGACAGGGCAAGACGCTGTGGCATAGAATGCATTTCTTCCTACTGTAGTCAGATTAGTCATTGGAACTGTGAGCAAGTTAGTGTCATTGGATCTTCATGATTTCTGAGAGAGCATTCTGAATTCTGCCAAAAAGAGAACTCTGCTATGTTTCAAAAATACCTTTTAAACTGACAAAGGTCGAGTGGTAGGATGTTGTCAAGTGTTCTGAATGGTACACTTATACAGTTTCCCTACCACCCACCTTTGGAAACTACTGGGAGAGGAGAATGTTAGAAAAATACTCTATATATTTTAGAACTAAAATCAAATCTATGGTCCTCCGGGAGATTAGCATTTGTTGGTCTGAAACTGTTCACTTAATTATTGAGCTTCAAACGCAAATTCTTGGGGACGGCTGACATTAAACATGGCACCTTTTGAATTATGCATAGCAATAGCAATGGACAACTGTTAGGATAATACAAGAGAACAAAGCAGAACCCTCATCTAATTTTGAATCAATCTTTTACTGAACCCATTATATAGATTTGCTCTCATGGGTCTTGTTGAAGCATGGTATGTTGTTCATAGGGCAAATGCAGGATATGATTCAAATACTACATTATACATTTTTGCTCATAAAATTGAAACCATACCAGTTACGAATATGGGTCTGCATGAGTTTAGAAGCTGAGAGTTTTCTCTTTAATTGGATACCAAATGCATTCCATACAATTATTATAAAATATCGATAATGATTAATATTCATAAAATTATGAATGAATATGCCATACATTCATGTTGCATACCCAGACATGAGTCTGTGATGACAGAGTGCAGAAATACCTATCTCAATGTAGCAGATTGCTACTGTAAATTATAGAACACAGATGATTTATCATGTAAAGTCTTAAGTGCAGATAGGGTCCCAACCTTTTTCTGGTTCCAAATGTAGAAATTATTATAATTGAATAAAGATTAGGCGGGTGTATTCAATAGGAGTGTCTAACTATGAGGCAGGCCAATGGAAATATCATGGCAATCAAATAGCATGACATAATTGCGACATAAACATGGGAATATTTTTAAGTAATGGGAGCACAGAGGGGATAGGATTTTGACCCTGGAAAAGGCTGCAGGAAAGAATCCCACGTGTTCCTATTACATGGATGGATTAATAAGAGAACACCAACTTAAAGCCTGCAGATGGGATGATTCTTGTCCTAAGGGAATGAGTTCTGCCCACAAGGGAACTTGCAAAGAAAGGAGCCAGAGGCAATACATACATCATGAAAACAGAGCAGGAGGGGGCTGCTGACTGAGACTTACCTGGGAACAGTTGAAGGTTTATTTTGGCTTTATCCCTTTAAAGATCAATTCAAAGTGAGTATGAGAATTCTGAAATAGAAATGATAGATGCTCTCCAGCCATAATTTTAATGTTTCTGTTAAGACCCAACACAATAGGGTGGTACTAAAATACATTGATTAACAGGGACATGTGCAGTGGATTCTTGTTGCATTTAAAAACCAAATGAGATGTCATTTCATCCAACCCTAAATACATATTGAGCTGTGTGCGCAATGATACAGATAGCACTTTGTAAATTATCTCATTACATTGTACCCAAAGTGTTTTTACAGGAATAGCTATGATATAAAGACGTCCATACCATAGCCTGTATCATAGCCTAATGAAGATCTGCTTGATAATGTGTGTTCTGTGACGGCCATAGATATTTAATAAGAAATGGGAAATGGAAGCAAGTTTGATTGTGCCATTTCTACTTCCTTAAAAGTGATGTGAATATAAAATTCAATACATTCCTCATTCTTGCAATTGCACAGTGTCCCTTTATTTGTGAGGGGAGAGGGAGCCCATCAGCGTGGCACTCCAAAGTCAGGCATGTGTAGCCTGGGTGCAGCTCCTCTGGAGCCCCAGTCTCGAGTTAGATGTGCAAACAAAAAGGAGGGGTGACTGGGTCTCAGGTGTAGCAAGCTCAGTCAGTCCAGAAATGCTCTCCTCATAGCGCACATTTATGACTCAGCAATCTACAGGGAGGCTTATTGGATTCAGGTCTGCCAATTTGAATCCCCCTGGTAAGTAGCAGGCTGTGGCAGCAGGGACTTTAGGGAACTGTAGTTTAGAGCCAGGTCAGGGTCCAACTCTCCCCCATTATTCAATATTAGCCCTCAGTAAGGGGCGGGGTTACTATCAGTTTGGCACTCCAAAGTCAGGCATCTGTAGCCCTGGTACAGCCCCTCTGAAGCCCCAGTCTCCAGCTAGATGTGCAAACAAAATTGAGGGATGGCAGGGACGCGACTCTGGGTACCAGCTGCATTAAGCTCAAGCAGTCCAAAGATATTCTTCTCCTAGCGTGCTTTGATCCTCAGCAATCTTCAGGAGGCTGATTGAATTCAGGTGTGCAGGGTTGAATCCCTCTGGTAAGTACCAGTCTGTGGCAGCAGGGAATTCTGGTAACTGTAGTGTAGAACCAGCTAGGAGAGAATTCTCCCCCCATTTTTTTATTTTAGCCCTCAGTGGGGAGGGGGGAGTTACCATCAGTATGGCACTCCAAAGTCAGGCATATGTACCACGGGTACAGCCCTTCTAGAGCTCCAGACTCCAGTTAGATGTGCAAACAAAAAAGAGGGGTTGCACGGGTGTGTCTCTTGGTCCCAGCTGCAGTAAGCTCAAACAGTCAAAAGATGTTCTCCTCCTAGCATGCTTTCATGCCTCAGCAATCTTCAGGGAGGCTGATTGGATTAAGGTATGCAAGATTGAATCCCTCTGGTAAGTAGCAGGCTGTGCCAGCAGGGAATTCTGGTAACTGTAGTGTAGAGCCAGCCAGGATGTATACATATTTATTTTTCTTCTATGCAACAGTTCTATGATTCCATACATTGTTGGTGTTATTGAGGAAAGTGAAGTAAAGCTCTATGTATCAATTGAAAATGTAACTTTGTGTTGCAGTCTGGTACATTTTTGATGGGTAAGGAAGTGTTGATATATTAACCTACAAAAGTGAAATTAGAAGCCCTTTTGTCATTCAGAACGTACACCTGGATGCACGTGTGTGAGAAACAGTGAGACTCTGTGAGATTCAAAGGGGCATGTTATTTTCTGTTTTTGTGGACCAACTACCAGTGATTGTGTAACATTGTGGTGACTTCTTCTTCATAAAGCTCGAGGACCACCCTTAATTCACTTATTTAAAAAATAGAGTTTTGATCAAACCACCTGTTTCTTGCCCAGAATTGTGGGATGGGTCTGTATACCAGGGGGTATTAGACCAGGGAATGCCTGCTTACTGAAGTAGCCATGCATTAACACAAATAGATCTTAAAATGCCTTTGGAGAAAGTGGTATGGGAAAACAACTGGAATACTTAATGTTGTACCCAGCAACCATCAAGGTCAAAATTGGAGATACTCTATTCTATTCTATAGATTTTTTATATTGCGCCAACATGCCCAAAGGCCTCAGGCCGCTCATAAAACACAAACCACAAAAACATTAAAATGACATCAATTAAGGATCAGAGAAGTTAGTCCACTCCTATATCTAAGAGAAATGTTTTTAAGCACATTATAAATTGCGCTGCTGATGGGATTGTTCTGAGGGAGAGAGGAAGGGCAATCCAACAGACAGAGCCTCCAGATGCTTCAAAGCTGGAGCCTCTAGTTTTCTTCAGGGAGACACAAGTTCGAGACAGCAAAACATCATTATTTGAAACCAAATTACGTCTGATAGGCGTTTTCTTAATTCGAGAACAAAGGTGTGAAGGAGCATCGCCAGCTAGGTTTTTGTACACCAGAGTGGATGCCTTGAATTGTATTCTTTGATTAACCGGGAGCCAATGTAGCTTCCAACGGGCCACAGGCACATGTGACCATCGGCCATCTCCACACGATCCGCTCCATTTTGGGTTACTTCCAACCTTTTGATATTTGCCTGCGTAGTGCCTACTCGGAAGCTATTGCAATAGTCTAGTTTTATATCTATAGTGGCTGCCGCATCAGAGCCCTGTTTATTTCTGCAAGATAAGGGCTCGATTGCCACAACAGATGTGTCATATAAGAACAAGAGGAACTTAAATGCGGTACGTGTTTCTTAAAAGTTAACTGAAATATTCCAAGTGTTTTTACATGCTCAGAGGCATGGATGATATGCCTGCAATCATGAAATAACTGTATTTTGGTTCCAATTTATTTCGTTTGGTGCTGGTTCCAAGAATAAGAAGCTTGGTTTTTTTGTTATTCAGGGAGAGGCAGTTCACTGCCATCCAGGATTGAATGGCTACACAGACTTCCTTTACCCTCTTGAAATCTTCAACATATGGCCCAGACAACGCCATCTCTTTATATCTTCACAGAACTTGGGACATCGTTTGGGGTTTATGAGTAACTACAACATAATGGAGTAATTCTGAGGATCACCCGAGGTCTGGAAGGATGTGGCTACGCATATTGGTGCCACATGCTCATCTTACCATGGTATAGTTATTGACTTGTTTCATTGATACCTCTGTCCTTTTAATAAATGTCTTAATACAAATATTTTTAATAAATGTGTATTTAAAGCCGGTGCCTAACTCAAGATGGTGCTGAATATATGTTGGCGGTTTAAGAGTCAGACAGATTCACAGCGAAGCAGTGCCTCTACCCTGGATCGTAAAATGTGCCTATGTTGCAGCAAATGCCCGCGATGCAGGATCATGAAGGATCTAGAACAAAAGATGGTGTGAGAATCTTGTTATCTGGATAAATGGTGCAGGACTAAAAGGAGTTGTGTGGGTGGGGCGAAACCACCTAGATGCTTGGACTATGCGTGTTGAGATTGGCTGATTCTGTGTCAGCCTGCATGAGGAGCACAACTGCTGTGGCCCCACAGACTAGGCTTGTCTAGCCAGGGGGCACCCAGAAGCCCTAGAAAAAAGTGAAGGGGTGCACACAGCCTCCTGGACCACAGGCTATGTTAGTCGCAGGCCCTCAAAGCGAAGATTGGAAATCTAAGAAAGAGAAGGCAATGTCTGCAACTTTGTATGCCGTTCAACAGCAGGGCACGGTTTTGATATTTCAGGTTACTGTGCAAGTTGTGAGGTTTATCAAGAGACTTGTATCTTGATCTGTGGAATGGATGCCTGGAGCAACTTTTGTGGATTTCTAAATTCATGAGATAAAAAGGGCTATTCTTATTGTGAACAAATGACTATATGCAAGGATGGGGCGTTGATATTAATGGTGGATATCGGGAGACTTGTTTCAAAAGACACACAGATCCAGGAAAGAAGGTGGGGGTGGGGTATTTGGGAGCAATATCCTGGCACAGTGATAGATAAAAAACAAGTTATATTTCATTTTTTGTACATTGCCTTCAGAAATGCTGATGTTGCGGGTCAATGGGACCCATGGCGTGTGTCAATCGTCTCTATCCTGTTGCTGTCAATTAGTGTCATGCACAGCCTCAAGGCCTGCTTCACATTGATCGAGTCATGGATGTCCAGTGCTTACCTGTAACTCAACCACCCCAAGGTTGCACTCCTAATTCTGACCAACAACACCGAACACCCTAACATCCAAACCTGATTCTCTGCTATGCCGCTTGAGAGCTTCACATCCCAGCTGGTCACCTGTGCCAAATATCTTGACATCGAAAGACACCTCTCTTTCAATCAGCACATACCAAGGAAGGCACAAACTGCTTGGCACCAACTTTCTTTCAGCTGGAAAATCAGGCCCTTCATCCCAGAAAACAACTTCAGATCCGCGGTCCAAGCCTTGGTCCTCCCTCACCTGGATGGTGGCAATCCCCTTTTTGAAGGCCTGCACTACGCTGGCACCTACTGAGAGGTGTCCTGCATGCTGCAGCTGTACACATCAAAGGACTCAGCAGCTTCGAACAGTGAAGGCATCATCAACCCAACCTCTGCAGACATCGACCTAAACGAGGATATTGGTAAATCCCAGCAAAGAGACAAGGAAGCCTTTCTCGATTCGCTCTCTCCAGAAGCTCAAATAACACTATTATGTTTTTCTTGTGAATTGTGATTGGGGGCGTCTGTAAAGCTCACCTGGTGCATTGGCTAAAGGAAGCAGATGAACACCTTCTGTGAAAAGAACTAAGTTGGTGCAACAGCTGAATTTGATGTTGGGTGTTCTTTGGTTCCAATTTATGGAACTCCTAAACTTTGTTTTCCCAACTTTCGGTTTTCTAGGATCTGACTTTTTTTAGTCCGAGGGACTTGTACTAAAGTCTCCCTGCCACTGCATCCCTTTTTAACTGTATAGTCCTGTGGTAGCCAATATGGCTCTCATGGCATGGGTGTTTAATCACCTCATTTTAGCTGTGGGGTGATTGTATTGCTGTATAATATTTTTGTGGCGAAGGCTGTTGGCAGCTGAAATTTACTTTTTGTCTTAATCAGGGGTGCAGACGACTTTACTGCATTAGTCCAATGTACCTTTTAAAGGAGGTGGTTTTCTATAGCACCCTTCTGCCAATAATGCTGGCCTCACTAAAACAGGTGGGGGTGTTGATGGGATAGAAGGAAAGGCATATGCATAAACCTGTGGTGCTGATTCCTGGCCAGAAGTCCCAATTTGTTTCCCGTGTTTTTGGTATGGTAACTATTTTATGCTAGAGATAAGGCAGTGGCTGTAAGGATATATTTCCTTTTTGCTGCTTTCTTCCCATTTTCTATGGGACACCCTTACCTATTGCTTTGTTTTGACTCCTGAGATTTTGGAAGTAAGTAAAGCCTTCTGCTTTACTTCCCTTATCTTTTTTCTCATTATTATTGGGAAACTCATTAGTCCATTTATCACTACACCTGCCAATACCCAGAGGACTCTAACCTCATCAGCTCTCTTCACACATACACCAACAACACATTCAGCCTCCATCTCCACTCCCCTGAACGGAGACCTTAGGCAACACCCTTGAAGCTTCTCACCTTCTAACAAATCTCAGCAATGACACCTCCCGACCTCTGTAGACCTTACACCACAGCACACCCCTGTCAACCAGGGGACCCCTCCCAGTGGATCCAGGCACCTCCATGGCAACTATCACTGTTCCAGCCCTCCCATACCTTACCTCCACACCAACCTCGAACTCCGTCCAAGTGGCAGCCACCATTCACCCTCTACTCCCCCAGAATCCCCTCTCCTTGCATCAAATACTCAACCTAGCAACATACTAACGTGCATCCTGATCAATGGCAGATCTGTTGCTAAACAAAACTGAAGACTGATGAACACAGAACTCTGCCATGACTCTCAGCCAGATATTCAATCTCAAAGGAAAGGAGTTCAGAAAACTGGGATGAAGGTTGTAGATATTTATGCATCTGCAAGGACCAATGGATTGGGTATTACCCACTTTTGGTGAGTGGCAGATTCACAGAATTTGTGTTGCCACATTTTTTACCACTTTTGTTTGCTGCGAAAATATAAATGATAAGTGTGGGTACAGTATATAGAATGGGGGGTGAGAGAGGAAGGGGAGGCTGCATAGGTCTTCCCCCTGCTTTTTGCATTCAAAAAGTGGTAAAATTGGCATAAGACAATTCGGTGAAATGGCATTTGGCAAGAACTAGTTGGGATACATCCATAGATCCAAAGGATTGCATAGGCACCGCATATCATAAGGTCTTCCAGATGCATAGAAAAGAATGGACTAAAGAGTCAACATTAAAGGGGCATACATCCTACACCAAGTTCACAGCCTCACTTGAACCCATTGGCAAATGCGTGTCTACCCTTCGTGATCTACCTCTTCTATGCAGATTTGGAAAGATGAGCAAGTAGTCGGCAAGCGACTAGCTCATACTACACTAATGCAATAAAAAAAATAATAGAGACACTATAGCTGAGTATGGATCCCTCGATGCAAAAAGCCATTACCATTGCAAAAAGTGTAGAATAACTGATCTAGCATATGGGGGAAATACCAATACAAACACTTAAATGATCCAATGACAACATCATATCACTACCATTAGTCAGGTACAATGATACATGCTGTCTGACTTCCTGACGGTATATGAACGGCCTCACCCGCCAATCCCGGCACCAGACCTGGCTACCCAGCCCAACTGGCACCCGGACGTGGGAGGACCAGATATCTAACTCTATATAGAGTCCACCATTCTACTCACTTACGCCTTGAAAAAGACTTAGGACGAAACGCGCGTCGGCCGTTTGCACTCACCAATGTTGACCTACTGGCATTAATTGCCATACTGATGATCTTTGGTTTTTTTTTACCAACAAATATAAAAAAACCACATGCACCAATAATCCCTTGACTCGATCATGACTTAATACAATAGGCACAACTGCCAGAAATTGGACAACCGTATCCAGCCAGCACCCACAATCACTCAAAGGTTTGTCATCCCAACATGAATCAAAACAATTTACACAAATGACTATTATGATAAAAATGGCAAAACATTCTCCATGTGCAGCTGCCTTCCACACGTGACCTGTCCTGCTAACAAAAGGGAATGCTTCAACTGTGGTCAAAGCAAACACTTTGCAGTAGTGGGTTAGAGCAGAAGACCATGATGAGTAGCATAAATTGATAGCGACAGCCGATTGGATGAACTAAATAAACAAGTACTAGAATGGAAATACAAGGGAGTCTCCACGTTGTGCAAGAAGTCCATTTTACAATTTTCCTAGATCAGGGGTCTACAATCATTGGCTGTCCAGATGTTTTGGACTAACAATGATACCAGTATTAACCAGCAGAGTCAATTGTCAGGCAGCATAGGACATGTAGTCCAAAACATCTGGAGAGGTTGCAGACACCTATCCTAGATGGTCATGAAGCATGGCTATTGGCTAGCTCTGTAGAATTCAATTAGACCTCTGCAAGATAGGGATGGTTATAGGCAAAATGTTACTCAAGTTCTTAAAACAGGGTTATAAAGAAAACGATCTCACAACAGCATGCAACAGGTTAGAGCGTCAAAAAAGACATGTGAATTTAAACACCAGTAAAACCAGGGAACCACCTGATGTAGTTTAAGTATTTAAGTATTCCTTAAAAAGTAACAAATTTGAAAAATATAATGTGCAAGCATTGGAAGATTTGTTCTCATGATCAGAAATCGAATAATCTTCTTAAAGAACCTCCAGTACTTGCATTTTCTAAAAGAAAAAACTATAAGGATCTACTAGTACACACCAAAGAACAGAGCACCAAGGCAATTTCCTTTAGGATAGGCTGTTTCCATGTCTACAATGCTCCAATTGTAACAACGTTACTAAAGGAAATGTAGTACATCATCCCTGTATAGGGGAAAACATCATCCATTTGGCCTGCACTGTGTGTGACAATGCAAAAGCAAGTTCAAATTACGATGGAATGAACATCAATCAAATGTAAGTACTAGAAATATCACAGCTGAGATTCTAAGTGTTGGAAGTAATATAGACGAAAAAGCAGGAATTAAAATCGCACCACTCCTAGACCAGAGGATAGCCTACTGGATTGACAAATTAGACTCCATAATTCCAGGAGGAATGAACGAGGAACTAAATTTAAACTGTCTCTTATGGACCATATCAACATTTAAGTTGAAACCGAATGAATTATCATGTTTTGTAAAGCAGAATTCAAGGACAGTGTCCAATCCTGAACGTATATAATTGTATTAATAATAATGATGCTTTGGACCACATTGTGGGTTAGTATGGATCAACAATGATATCATTAAGTGATACTGTATCATAACACATAGTTAAAAAAATGTTGTAATTTATTTTGATGTATTGTGAATTATGTTATAAAATAATAATTTCAATTTGATTCAACGCACTTATACAGCCTACCACAACCACATGATAGGCACATTTTTAATGCATCTTTATTTGATACAAACTCAACATTATAAATATCACAAATTAGGACTTTTCTCATTTTTACAATTTTTACCCTATATTTTCCTACAAATTATTTCAACATGGAACATGGACAAAATGTCAGCAATGTTGTGGCAACGGGGTTGCATCGTAACGTAATTGTGCGGATGTCGTGTTCACGCCTATGACATTGCTATGTTCAAGACATGACGTATGGACACACACTTTGTAATGTGAAAGAATAGTATTTAAATCTATCCCTATCTGTGCGATTCACGCCCCTTATTGTGTTTCCTGCTGGTGGATAGCAGAGTTCATCTCTACCACTGCTCTGGTAAGAAGTTATTTTTGGGAAATATTCCCCTTTCAACTATAACATTAGTTTTTATTTGGGCACATTACACTACCAGATGTTTCTTAAGCTGATCATTATCTTTACAGATACCCCAGCTTAACCCATTACCTTTTAGTCCTGGTAGTGACAGACTTGACTGATGTATGATATTTTAAGATTGCTCACATTATGTGGAGTTTTAATTAGAATTGTAGCAATCATGAGAAGCATCCACATCCACAACAGCATTGTAACCTATTCCTTTTCACTTTTTTCTGTACCTTTCTTTTGCTTGGTGTTTAGTTTATTTTTTTATTTGTATACTGACACAATCAAAGCAGGTTGAACAACAGGATTTGTAGAGACACATAATTTAATGTGTCTTCACATATCTTGTTTTGTTGGATCCCATTTTTTTATGTTTGCTGTTCACAGAAAGGTTCCTGAAGAAGGATGTCACCATGCGATACGCATTGGAATTGTGTATGCTATTAAAATATTGTGTTTACTTTCAAAAAAACATTTAAGTGGATTGATATTGCGTATGAGATTTAACATACTATAGGTTAACCTCCAGTAGATTATCTACCAAGGTTCAGACCTGATCTCTGACAAGTATATTCTGCTGACTTTACATGCCCTCTAGAACAAATAGGTTTCTGGTATGAACCAAATAACATTTGGAACGTACTGAATGAAGCCTAAATGTACCTAGTGGTGCCCACTTTGAACACATTGGTTCCACAGAGGGTAAACACACATGTTTAGACATCACACCAGACACATAGGAAGGACATTCGATTTCACTGTTGGAATCAGTGCAAGTTGCTTTGGAGTTCAAGGGGCGCATCCCCAGAGGAAAGGTTTCAATATCCAAAAGAGTTCCATGCAACATAGTAACCTTTAAGATGCTCTTATTAAAGACAAGCACCAAAAAGAGTTGTAATCATCACTTATTGTGATTTATTTTCCAGACAGTGTGCCTTTTTGGATGACACGTGTTTCGGCCTTAGGCCTCTCTCAAATCAGGGCATATAGTTCATTCGTCATTTTCAGTTTAGTTTGGCTGTTTCATATTGATGGGATTCAGTATTCAAAAGTGTTCTGTGCATCCTAGATTTGCAAGACGAAGGGCCATATATTATAAAATGTGACTCCTTCAGCAATGAGCTGGTGCTCCCAGTATAAGACCCACAGGTTGCCATAATAGCACAGTAAGCTGATATATTCAGAGACTACTATTTATTTATTTTAATATTATCTAGCGCCAACTCGCCCAAAGTCATCAGAGCCCTACAACAAACATAACACACAATATAACAATAAGTTACAAAAAACCAAGAAAGGCGCAGAACTTATATTAACTAATACAGAGGTAAAAACATTCAATCAAATTATAATTCTTAAACTCGTGGTAGATGACAAGCTTCCCAATTTTTTGCATTGACTCAAAATAAGTGGAAGGTTGCTGTGACCATAGCCGATGATATTACAGTCTGTATCCTTCGCCGAGGCCCACTCCTTAATTTGTACCCTGCAAAGAAATCTGAGGTCCTGGGTTCTAATGCAGCTCCCTCCAACTTTAGACTGCAGCCAATACTCCAAATTAAACTCAATCCATTTCTGCTAGACAAAAACCCAGGAATGTACCATTATCTGTAAGAGAGGAATTGAGGGCCATAGTAACAAGTATTACCCAGGACTAAATAATTTTGTCTGTTGAGACTACGAGATGGCTTACCCCCATAGTGGTGAACCAAAAACCTAAAATCATAGCATTCAGGTTGTGCGTGGACATAAGGAGCATCAGCAAAGACATAATCACCAACAGTTACCTATGGCTAAAGTAGTGCTCCTTTTGGAAAAAGCCAAGTACTGCTACAAATATGACCTCTTCAATGCATATCTCCAGAAACTCCAGCATCTCGAGTCTACGCGTATTACAGTGTTCCTCACATTATTAGAGGATGTGCATCAGAGCACTAGGATGACCTTTGGTATATATTCTGCCACATACATTTTCCAGAGACCTATAGATAATATGCTTAAAGACATACCGTATATCCATCAAATAAAGTACGATGTTGTGAATTTGTCCATCCTGCAACCAATGAAAGTAAAGAAGACAGTGATACAGTGGACTTCAGTGCTTATAACACCAGAGCAACCATAATGCACACACCTAGCAAGGAGGTAAAGAAAATATCCTTTTCATCCAAATCACTCACTGACTCTGCAAAGTATTTAAGAATGTATATATGTGTCAGACCATTTTGAATAACACAGACTACAAGGAACTGGATGCTGGTTCCTGGGGCCAGAGGAAAATTCACTGCCAGTCATTACTAGTGTATTGAATAGCTGATAGGTCAACTGTGATCCAAGGCTCCTCGAAAATATGATACCGATAAATGCACAGCAAAATCTCTCTTATCTGGAACACTCAGGGAAATCAAGGGTGCTGGAAGGATAGCAACATTTTCCAGATAATACAATGTTTGTATTTTGGATGGCAGAGACACAGGAAATCAGGCAAAACACTAGATAACAAAGCTTCCTGGTCTTCTGCTCTATTTTCCCCCACCATACGCTCTGGAATGCTCTATAATCTGGACTTTTACATTTTGTCATCTGGCATTTTATACTTCGGGATACTACTATTAATGGCCATGACAGGTGGTGGTTAATCGATAATTCTGGATAAGAGGGTGCCAGATAACAAGGCTTATGTTGAATATTAAAAGTAATTAAATGTGTCTTCTTGAAATAAAATGTATATTAACACAGAGCCCATAACTGTAATCAGTTGAACCTGAATAGCTAAACGGATTATTAACTGACTCCACTGCGCTTGTACAATGGCAAATATATTTTTACTAGAGTTATGCTTCATAACTAATGACGGATTTAGCCTACCATACAGCATATTCCTACAAATACCTAGTAAAATGGGGTAAAGCAAAGGATCATGTAGCAGTCAAACCTGCCCATGGAACTGTTTTCTATCTTGGACCGTACTTACTAAGGTAATGTTAGGCTAAAGTCCACTGGATACCCAGCAATGCACTTCCAGGCAGTGCACAGTTCTTTAAGATGGTACCATTAGTAGTTTAGTAATGTGAGAAAACGAATACGATCCAGGTGCTTCTGACATACTGCCAGTTACTGCCTCTATATACACCGGTCCACCTCGTTTATCCAGGTACTACCACTAGTCTAAATGCTTAGATCCTGCACGCACATGGCCAGTGTATGACTAATATGCCAAGGTACTACGTCTCTATGCAAGCATCTCCCACTATGTGCCCAGCAATTGCTGCAACATTCCCACGTATTTCCACCACACACACACACAGTCACGTACACTCACAGTAAACTCATTCATGAGTGTTGGTGAGTGGTAACCAATATGTGGGCAGGTGAGTGTGAGCTTGAATATCTAAATGTATTGACTAGTGTGCGACTGAGTGTCTGAGTGAGCCTGTGTGGACGCCTAACATGCCAAGGAACTATGTCGCTATGCAAGCATGTGCCACTATGTGCCCAGCAATTGCCGCAAACCCACATTCTCTCTTATTTCCCCAGGTATTTCCACCACACACGCACACAGTCACGCACACTCACAGTAAACTCATTCATGAGTGTTTGAGTGGTAACCGATATGTTGGAAGGTGAGTGTGAGCTTGAATATGTAAATGTATTGAGTAGTGTGTGACTGAGTGTGTGTGTGAGTGAGCGTGTGAGTGAGCGTGAGTGAAGGCCTATTTGAAGGGTGACCAGGCACTCACTTAATCAGACATACAGATACACCCTTACACAGTCATGACATTATTCACAAACTGAAATCGCTCACCTGACTCACTCATACTCACAGGTGGGTGATTGTGTGATCTTGCTTTTGGTACTCATCTGAGCCATTCACCTATCTTTCTACACTCCCCTCACTTCTTCACCCTCTGACCCTCACCCACTCATCCATTTACTCACTCATTTCTGAGTGTGGTAGTTGGACCCACCAACTTCATTCAACTCACACACTCGTGTGATAGTATGTGTTGCTGCGTGTATATGTGTGTGAAAATGATTGTATGGACGAGTGTACAAGTGAGAGACTATATAAATGTATGAGCGTGTGTGCCTGTTTGGGCACGCATGCCTGTTAGCATGTAAGGGATTCCAGCAAGAAGTGGGTCACCAGAAACACAGTATACTTCGTTAGGAAAACTCCTAGGCAAAAACAGAGGCTTGGGCAGGCTTTTGCTAAACCTGCCTTTACGAAAGCATTTGGGTTAGATTATAGCCTCAGAGGTTGCATGAAGAAACCACTAGTGCTATACTCTAGCCAAAGCCAGTCTATGTTCAATTTCAGGACAACATTGTTCCCTAACCCTATGCACAAGCCGGGGACTATGTTTTAACCAAAGTGGCAGGACTGAAGGATAGATTAGGCTACTATCTATTCTGGGCCTTTGCACAATATGGTCCAAGCGACTGTGCCTCTTTCTAGGCTTGATGAAGGGGGTTGTGGCGCACGGGTGCACGTATATGTGTGTGCCAGCAAGAGGGTGCCCCTGGTGGCTTCGGAGACTTCTCTTTGCATAATTAGTGAGCAGCTACACAACGGGATTCTCCAACCAACTTGAGGGCTCACCCTTGCCCAAACAAAGGTTCTAGGTCACAGGGACTAAGTTGTGCGACCTCATACTGGAGGGGATGAACCTGTGCAAATGTCAATGCATTGCATTTAACACAGTGTGAGTAAAGGACCCTGTGGTTTCTCTGACCAGAGGCTGGGTATAACTGCGAAATTAGATTTTATAGCTACAGACCCTGGTATCAGGAAGCACCTGCTGGAGCGCTGACGTGCTTTTCCGCATGCCAATTTCAGAGCAGGGTTTAGTATCCAGGTACCGGATCCACAAAAGCAACCAGACCGGCCAAACAAACATGTTCTTTAGATTAGCCCGAATAGATCCCCCGTGCATATTTAAAAAATGGTAAATGGATAACACTCAATATGTAAATTATCACCATTTTCCTTTTTATCAATTACCTAAAACCACTAGAGAGATTTATTTCCAACATATATAATTTGATGCTACCTCAAACTCAGGCCACATTTTGAGTTGATACATGGAGTGTTTTCTAAACTCTCGCTTTGCGAAAAGTCACGTGGGAGTTTTAACATTTGGCGATCCATGTAACTTTTCTCACTTCCTTGACCAAACTACACTAAACTTTCCAAATCGAAATTTAGATGGTACAAGATGTAGTGTTGTAAACTGGTCGAAGGTTTTAAGCAATCCAGAAAACACATGTTGCTAATAAGTATTAGATGTAAAATTTGAAATATTAAAATATTGAAAACACTCTTTCAATTAACCCTTCCCTCGGAATCGGGGTTGGCTACTCTGTAAAAGATAGGTAGATCGATAAATTGAAAGACAGAGGCAGATGACGAATAAGTAGCTATTATGGAACAAATGATAGTAGAGACAGATAGATAAAAAGACAGATAGGTAGCCAGGAATAATCAACAACTGGAAGTGCTGCTACCGAAGGGTGACGACCAAAAAAAGGCTATAGTGTTTGAAGCCTAATTAGTTCAACCTATGATTTAAGTAGAAACTAATGATCAAATCCTAAAAGGCTATAGTGTTTGAAGCCTAATTGGTTCAACCTATGATTTAAGTAGAAACTAATGATCAAATCATTAATTTAAGATGACGAAAGAAGAAGACACGCAGAGAGCCAAGCAGGTGTTGATGTTTGAACAAAAATTGTTTGTTTACTTTTTGCAGTAAATATTTTGTGCAGTATGTTCAACAAGAGAGAAAGGTAAAAAAAGTTAACAAAAGACTTAGGGTAAAATGTACCTGCGACACTGGAAAACAACTGTCGTGGTTAAGTAATGGCGACTCCTGATGCACTGAAATTGAAAGGTTAAAGAAGAGACCTATTCAATACTGTAACCATGTGTGACATATAACAACATTGATATAGTCCTTCAACTCAAAAATATTTTGTACGTGTAGAGTTGAGCCAACACAAAAAACAGATTGATGCTGTTACGTTAATCAATTAGGGTACTCGAAAAATGATGAAAATAAAAGGAGGGGAGAAAAGAGACATATATCTCATACAACATTTTCAATAAAAACATTCAAAAAGAAAAAAAAAAGGAAAAAGGCATTTTCATCATGTGTCAAAATGTAAAAACAATCTTTTCTATTACATTCCAAATTGTGATTCTTCAAAGTTCTGTCTTTGGTTTTGGGAGAAGTCTTTATTTGGCAAGTAAGAGGGCCTTGAGAGGTCCTTGGTCGACAAAAAGCTGTACTTTCATCAGAGACAAATTGTGCCAAAAGTCCTTGATCGGGAATGGGTTGTGCCTTGATCAAAGACAGGTTGTGCCGACGCGACAAGGGGCAAATGGATGTTAGCACAATATGTTAATGCTTGTAATTAGGCAAAGAGAAGAGATAGAAGATACCCCATTGTCAAAAAATGGCGTTTTGGTGGTAAGATTGTGGAAATTATAAATGGCTGCCTTCATCAGGGCGAAGATGCCAGACCGACGTGAGCTGAGACACCCTTTATCTCTCACAGAGGTGTATCCCATGCAACTGTAGTCGCCGTAACTATCCTCCTCTGTTGTATGGACCATGCAGCTGGTGAATCAGTTGGTCCAGCCAGAGTTGGGCCGAAAAAGGACGATTCAGGCGCGCAAACGGCTCAGAAGTAGGTAGAGCCAGCAATGCTGTGGAGTCGTGTAGGTGCGGGGCTCCGATTGCAAAGAAAGAGCGAGGCATGTTGCTATGAGTGCAGAGCATGGGTTGACTCCGATCATGCTGAAAAGCACCTGGATAGACTGTAGCCAATTGTGAACGTTGGTTGTTCATCGTGTGGGTAACAGATCCACTTGTAGTGTCAATGGGGAGCCGTCATAATTTGAAGACGTGTTCCACAATCGACCGAGGACGAAGTGCTGCGCCTTCCAGAGTGAGCCTGAAAGCCAGGTACACATGGACAGATAGTATAGACCATTGCATCCACGCCAACCCTCCTGATTTAAGCGGGAGATTCATTAATTAAAAATATTGATATTTTCTACTCACTCCCGCCTAAAATAATTAAATCCCCAATGCAGCCCCATGGGGAAATTCTTGTCTCGTGCTTTTTGTCGCAAAATCTCACTCCCAGGTGATCGAGAATGTTGGCACGTATGCATAGCTCTCAACTCACCCGCTTTTGGCGGGTGTCACCCGCCTTGCAAAGGGCTGACTCACCCGCCAAGCCTCCTGCACGCCCATTCATTCCAAAGGGCGTCTCACCCACCAAAAACAAAATCGGGTGATTTCACCCGCCTTTGCGAGACAAATGGTTGAGAGCAATGCGTATGCCATTGGCTAGCATAAACCATTAGTGATGAGATAGACTCATAGTGCGTAGGTAGTATACATGCCAACCCTCCGGATTTTACAATGAAAAATATTGCTATTTTTGCTTTCTCCTGCCTAGAATATGTCTATACCCAATGGATTCCTACTGGAAAATTAATTTCTCCCGATTTCTCTGACGAAATCTCGCTCCCAAGTGCTTCAGAATGTTGCCATCTACGAGGTAGATCGAATAATGAACAGACAGACATAAGGACGGATGGGGACAGACCGATCAATTAACCTTTTTAAGCCTAGAGCAAGACATACATCATTGAAAAAAAACACTGTGTGGCTGTGCCTTTTTTTCCTTAAAACATTCAATATCCGTGGTTTTCAAATACACGTTCCTTTTTTCCTTCCTGGAAAAAGGCAGCGACTTCCGCCCACGGGGCAGCGCCCGCCATAACTCACAGGGATCCTCGGCCACGTGACACCGGAATTAAAAGGCGAGACCACAGCAGCTGCCTGCCCCGCCCACGCAGACAGTAGGCCACACCACCTCAGAGGTGGCAAGTAACTCAAGCCTCGGCCAGATTGTGCAGGCTGGCAGACACCCGCACTGTCGTGCCCAAAGGCGCGCAGACTGGAAGTCCCTGGAAGGCTCGGGACTTTCCCGGAATGCAGCCTGCGCCCACGGGGTGACATGAGCTTGCTAAGGTCGCTAGAATGTTATTAGTCACACCATGGACACCACCGCCGAGAAAACTCCACGAATACCACAGCAACTGGAATCCTGCAGAGGGGGATTTTTTGTTTCATGCGCCTTGCATCAGCCGCTTGTGTAGAAAGGTATTTTCACATCCAAGCTTACAGGGGGCGAATAAGTACATGTTTTATAAGATATTCCTGGGCCCCGCAGACAGGTGGCAGTGAGCGTAGCGCACGAGCAAAGACAGAGCTAATGACTAAAAAACGTTTGGTGTATTATTGGCCGTAGTTGCAAAAACAGGCGCCATTTTAAACATTGCCTATTTTTTTATCACCTGCATCATTCTGGCAATGGAAGTATACCCGAAGAGATACCACGTGTGCAAATACCTCACAACTAAAATGCCTAAGGGAAAATCGGCAAATATTTACCTGCAACCATCATGTGGAGCTTATATGAAAGGCCCCTATCCTTTTTTAAATTATTTTTGCTAGATAGAGATCTAAGATGCCTCCCACCTCAGGCCCTTTCCAATATATGCATAAAAGGGCCATTACTGATCTTATTGTGCATTATTGCATATGGTACAGTAGCGGTATATTACTCAACTACTGTGCTTTAAGTAGGCCAGTCCTAACGGCAGCTCGGTACCAGAACCTCTCATGTTTTACCATAGTTGTGAAGGAGCACGAATCAGACACTGTAAGGGACGGCCGCTCCATTACTCAATGAAAAGCAGGACACAGCATGAGGTCACTAATGCCTCTATATTCTGCTTACCCAACTGCAGCCCTCAACGCACCGGGACACCTTAGCCCCTTGTCACTTCTTTTGCCCATCGCCCGCTGTGCCACTTCCATGACCCAACGATGGCGATGGGCCACAACGAATGCACAGCATTACAATAGTGAGTACCTGTACTTCTCTATGCTTGAGGATTGTACCCGTACAATATTGGCCCAGGCGGATTTTTATTTTTTATTTATATGTACCGCAATAAAGTAATAAGCCTATGCAGTGGTCGAAGTGTACAAAAAGAAGTAATGGAACTATGTTCCCAGCTGGCCTGAACCCGCTCCCCACAAGCCCCATCGCCACACCGCCTCCCAGACACAATACAAACCCCCAAATACATGCACCTGCTGCTTAAGGAAACGTTCAGTGCGTTACAGTGAAAGTGCAAGTTTCAACTTCTTGCTATACTTTTATTTTAAAACTAAACCATTCCGGAACAGTTTCTTTTTAAAACAAAAGTATAGGAACGGTAAAAGTTCATTAAAAAAAGTAGAGAAGCACTGCTCCCGCTTACTTCAACCACTGAGCCTATGCAGACTTTGTCATGGAATGGAGAGCCTGCTCCACCTCTCTCCCCCACCAGCAGTATCCATTAGGGATCTTTTAGGGCTGACCCTGCAGAACAAAGGGAGACCAAAAATACAGCTCCAGGGTCGCTAATGCGTTTATTGGGCACCCAACACCCTTAGCACACAGGGTGGGAAGGCAAAGTCAATCAGGTTATGCAGATCGTGAGCTAAAACATTTGATCTCAGCCCAAGTTCCCTAGAACCTGTAGACTGCCTCCCCCGCTGCAGGCTGCCATCTTCTACCCACCCTTTCCCTGGTTTTCTTTCCGTAAACTTGTCCCAGCCCCACTTACCTGATTGTGGCAGCAGTAGCTTCTGTCCTTCTTAGTTATCCGGCCGCCATTGAAATGGAGGAGGGGCTGCTTTTGGAGCCCCACCTTCCACAACCATGGCGGCCATTTTAGCACACCCTGATCTTTGAATGAAAACATTTTTTTTAACTCTCTGGCTTACCTCTTTTGTAACCCGGGGTACTAACTGCGTTAGCACCCCGTTTCAAGGGCTGGAATGGGGGTAATGTCCAGGTTCCCTCGTCATAAGACTTTGCGCGCTGCTGGGCCATTAACCCCCATTTCAGCCCTTGGAACAAGGTGCTAACGCGATATTTGTCTAAGTCAGCTTTACCTGTTGCTCACAGGGTCTTCCTGATCTTTCATGATTGATGTTGATAGTGTCTGGGACACACACCTGCCCGGACAACTCCTTAAGAAAGTCCTTACACCTTTTAGCCTATTTTATTTATTAGCATTACCCTTTGTAATGTCTACATTTTCAGGTGAGTGGAACTGTGATGAGACGTTTCGGACTGAAAGTCTGCACGCCACACCAGTTACCTACAAAATATACCCCTTCCTAGAACATAAGAGTGAGCACACAATAAAACTCCCATTTTGAACCTTAGATTATATCTATGATGTCTGCTAATATGGCAGGCGAAAAAGCAAGTGTTTGCCTTTATGTGAATATTAAAGTCATTTTGCAATCAGGCACAAGAACAAGCTGGACGTTTTTGTCGCAAACACTTTCTTTAGGCAAGTAACTGTATCAAAAAATATCTATTGTGTGTTTTTAAGTGCTGAAAGTAAAGTTGTGTAAAAACAGCGGAGGTTTTTAATGGCTTTATTACTTTGCATTTTGGGACATGTATTTGGCCCTTTAAGATGTGTAAGATCCCAGATTCACTGATTAACAGAGGGTGTGACCCTGGGTGTAACATTGTGCCGCACCTGCAAAAAATTGGAAGTTCTGAAAACCGCCAAACTTTTGGGAGTCTCAGTACTCGTGCCAAAACAGGACAAAATCAGTCTGCGATTGATCAACATCTTTGAGAGATTGCTGCTTTAGGCTGGCAAGTAAATGTAAAGTTAATGACTTAAGAGAAATCCATTATACACAGATTTTGGTTGGGATAATTTACTGGGAGATCTCAGCTTATCATGCTCCCAAGGCTCAGTTTTAGAAAAAAGAGGGACTTAACTAGATGGGGGTGAGAAAAAGACTCTGTTATCTTATGCTATGTTATGAGAACTTGTAAAGCGCACGGGAACCCAAAAGTATCATGGCGCTGGAGGGCGGAGGGTCAAACTGGCCAGTCCAATCTAGAACCGGTAGGTCTTCAGGGACTTTCTGAACTGAAGATGGTTAGACAGATTTTTTAGTGGCTGCGGCATGTCATTCCACAATTGGGCAGCAGCCACCAAAAAGGCCCGGCCTCCAATATGCGTACGACGAAAGGCAGGCACAAAGAGCAGGTGGGCAGACCTGGATCATAACGCCTGATTAGGTAGATAGCGGCCGAATTTGACCCGTAAGTATTCGGCTCCTAGATCGGGCACGGTACAGTGGACCAAACAGAGTACCTTGAACTTGATGCGCTGGGCCACAGGCAGCCAATGAGGGGCACACATTTGGTGAGATATGTGCCCCATAGGGGGATCCCGTAGCCACTCGAGCAGCCAGATTTTGCAAGCCCTGCAACCGCTGGACGAGGCCATTGGACTGGACCAAACACAGCAAATTACAATAGCCTAGGCGACTCAAGACCAGGGCCGCCACAGGCCAAGATTCAAAGTAAAGAAGCAAAGCACCTTTAGCAATATTTTCAAATGAAAGTGACCAGCTATACACACAGCAGACACCTGCGAGTCCATAGAAAGGGTAGATGAAATAGCCACTCCAGATTCTTAACCGTGGCGACAGGGACAGGGAGTCGGCCCAATGAAAACAGTCATAAGGGGGACACCCAGAGTGAAGGATCAGGGGGAGCGTCCACCACCAAATCCTCTATCTTGTCTCCGTTTAGCTTCAGCCAGTTGTGGTTCATCCAGTCCCCACGGCAGACAGGCACTGACGCAGGCACAATGCCATCTCAGCCGGATCAGGATCTGATTGTCATCGGCGTATGAGTAGCACCTGCTTGCGAAGGAGCGGATGAGACACAAGTGGTCGAATGTAGATATTAAAAAGAATAGGAGACAAGGTGGCGCCCTGAGGAACCCCACAATAAAGGGGACAGTGTTGGGTGTTCTGACCCACGTTTGGACTATTATGCTACAACATTTGGTGCTGTGGGCTTAGGAAATCCAAGATGGCCTAAAAAGCCCACATGTGCGCCAGAATCTATGAAAACCGCGCAGTTTGTGCGCACACCAAAATGGTCGCCTGACTTGCCACCCCCCGGTGCGGGTGTGCTGGGTCAGAAGAAACATGAGTGAAATGGGGTGCCAAAGAGAAAAACAGCAGTGCCTGTTCGCTAGAAAGCACTTTAAAAATCACCCTTTTTTTCTCTGAAGGCAAGCTCAGAATGCCCATTTCAAACATTGCAGAATATCCAACAATCTCACTGAACACCAGCAGACATTTGACAGAATAAAGTCTTGTGGGCATACAAAATCTGGAAAGAGGATGAGCCTAAAATAATGTTCATAGCAAAACTGGCTAAGCTGTGGATTTCAGCAGTTTAAGTAAATTTGGACTGAAAGACACTAAAAATCTAAATGTTTAAAAGAAATGAGTGATCTACTTTTGAGTGTCACATAGGTTGCAATTGTTTAAATGTCATAGTTTTAAACTTAGAATCAGCATTCTAGCTGCATGCGTAAAAATTGGAAGTTTGATTTGGACAGGAAAACTGGCAGCCAAAGAGACATTTAGCTGAGGCCTGGCTTAAAAAGAGAGGGAATTTTGCCCACCAGCTACCCCCGACAGGAGTTGAGACTTGCACAACAGCTGTGTTCCAAGGGCTAGCTGCCTTTTGCTGTTCCCACCAAAAGGGATATGACACTTCTCTGATTGAATTACCTGGGCTCTGCAGGAAATTGAACAAAGCCCTGTCCTGACTCAGGCAAATGTTTTATTGGGGGGGGTCGTAAAAGTGGCTTCCTCCTGGAAGGAAAGTGGAGGAGCACTGCCTGTGAGAGCAAGCTGGCTTGGCAGAACTGGAAAAACCAGAAATTCAACCTTGTGCTGGGGGGAATCCACACCCTTTGGGGCCAGAACATAAATCTAAAAAGATGGATCATTCATAGAGCGGACTTGTGAAAATTTTATAAGTGATATCATTATTCTTGTGATTTTTCTGTGCACATTTGAAGACGTGTTAGGACCCGGTGGTATGTTCAGGGGGGGTTTTAGCGGAAAAGAGGATATTACTCTAAATGTATGTATGTTAAAAATCTGACACTCCACCACCTAATGCCCACATGCTTTGCGAACATTTGTGTAAATGCGGGGACAAATCCAATATTGGTAACCCGACCAAAAAGTGAAATATGTTGCCATTTTTTAACCCAAGCTCCTAGAAACGACAGAATTGGAACAGGGGCTACCATCAGTAAATGCATGATGTGTGTATGCAATGCCAAACAACTGTCTATCGGGGAAGTATGTATTGGATCAGATATAGATTGTGTGTAAAGTTGACAGGGGTGGGTTCTCTGTATCATAAACAGACCTCATCATGATGACACTTCATTTCATTCCCCCAATCAAGGGGAAGAGGAGGAAGTGGCCAATGACAAGTGGAGAGGGGTAGGGCCTAGAAAGCTAGCCTCTCCACCCACTTTCAAAACAAATAAAAGCAGACAGTCAGGACAGATAGACACATTCTATTCCATCTGCTGCGGGACGCTCTGCCGGGAAAATCCATACTTTACCTCCATCAACCTCCAGAGAGCCAACACAGAGACTTCAATCTATCCACCTTCAGAGACCAAGACTTTACTTCAGAATTTGTAGCAGAGAGGTCAACTACAAGCTAAATCCCTCTTTAGCAGGCCTCAAATCATTGCAACTATTCACAGCCAGGCGAGCTGTTTGAATTCTTTGCAAGAACTCTTGCCATTTGCCAGAAAGCAGTGTTGTATCCAGAGAGAGACCAGCTGAACCGGAGACCACTGTATCCGGACCCACAGACCTGATCAGAACCAGAGACCCAGACCAGACCAGCAGAGTAGAGCTGACCCAGACGCTGTGTGCAGAGACCGTCCGTGGCGAGTGAAGAAAACCCGCTGACCAGATCGTGACGAGGCCCAGTCCTTCTAAAAATTAGGAGTGAGTATCCGTCAAAACTGTGCAGAACCCAATCTCTTAGTTAAAATAATCTAATGCAAGCTATTTTAACTTGAGTAGAACTGTCTCCTAGAGATCCTGTCACCTGTCATTCTTAAGCTGCGAGCTGTCATATGTAAATCCAAAGTTGCACGCTGTCACTTGTCATTTTGAGTTGTTTTAAATCCGAAAATCTACCTTTACTAAATCGTTCATAACTCCGGAACCGTTTGGGTTAGGAACGAAATTTAACTTTCATCTGGAAGCTGAGATCCTAGTTTGTCCTAGGACCCCAAAACGATAGTGCTACTCCTTGTAGTTCCTCTGTAATCACGCCCGGCGCACTCGGAAAAATCTGCCACAATTTGACATTTTGCCGCGAATTGAAAGGTTAGCTCACGTGTAAAAATCTGCAGCTGCTTGCCTTCCGTTGCAACCTGACAACCATTCATAGAGCATTGCTAAAGTGATCCTGAACTCATTCAAAGTATCTATCACTCAATTAAAAGCATTTTAGCATATTCCTTGCAAACCACATTCAAAGCATTTTGGGTCTGTGTTTCAAAACTCCTATCTGTGGTTTAAGCTGCTGGGGGGGGAATTGAACTGAATTCTATTTGATTGCATTCCTAAGAACTGAGTCCCATTCTATTCATCTCCTTACATTGCATTAAGGAGGGGGGTGAATTGTCCAAGAAAGTGATTACATTGTCTTTTGCTGAAATCCTATCAAGTTATTTTCTGTACTGCATTTCATTCCACATTGCATCCATTTGAAACCATAAAAGTATTGTTGCTATCGTATCCATCCTATAACCACTCATCATTGATTATAAAGAAGTGTGCTAGTGCCAGACTATCCATTATTGATTACTGCTCAGATTAAGTGTGATATTCAATTATTAATTTATTATAAAGTGTGATATATATATATATATATATATATATATATATATATATATATATATATATTGTTTAAATTATCAAATAAACCGTTTAAACTTGCAAAACAGAACTACTTCTTGGCTCAGTGGGGTCAGGGGGATTCCAAGAGAGGGGTGTTATATAGGGGTAGTCATCCAGAACTCATGAACTGGACATAAAGATATATCAATAAGGGTTTCCATTCAGTATCCCAGACTAGGCATTGACTTAGCTGTAGTGTTGAATTGAATCCTCTTACAAATTGGGGGCTCGAGCCGGACGTTTGGGTTAGATCTATCACTTGTGCAGATTAATACAGCGTGCCAGCTGACCAGATACACATATCCCGTCGGATCACCACGCTGTGTTACGCTGTAAAGCACTCCTCAAAGGAACGCTCTAAGGAAAAGGTCTGTTTTGCAAAAATAAAATACAAACTTCTGTAAGTCCGGACAGAGACCAATCTCTGGAATGACGACCTTAGTAGACATGAAAATAGCCAGAGAGCACTTCTTACATAAGTTATTTGCGAGAGGTGAGTGGACTCACCAGGACTGCATGGTCTGGTTGCAGGCCATCACGCAACAGGTCACTGAAACAGGGTCAGATATATGGAGAGATCAGGGTCCCTTACATGTGGCCCTGAGTGAACTATACATGGCTCCTAAAGCTAAGGATGAACAAGACAAGATGGTTAGGATAGCGGCATACCTGTACCTATATATGGGAGACATGCAGGATAAATGTACTGAAAGCCAAGATCTGGCGAATAAGCGACAGATGGCGTTAGAGAAGGTCCAATCTGACCTGGTCTATTCTGAGCAGAGGCTGCAGGGGAGCCAGGAGTCAGAAAATTATAGTAGGCAGTATATCATTAAAATAAAAGAGGACATGGATATACTGCAACAGGAAAAGACAGACCAGGATACCAGAATTCTGGCTTTGCAGAAGGAACGCCAAGACAGTTTGGACTCCCTACTGCAGAGCCAGAAAAAGCTGGAGCAACAGATCAATTTCAACAGGGCATGCACAGAGCAGCTAGCCACCCTGCAAATCCAACTAGACAGAGAGAAAGAGGAGAGCAATAAACTGATCCTGAAAGACCTGGAAACCCAGGCAGAGTTTGATCAGGAGCGCCAGAAAGCTGGTGCCTTCCAAAGGCAAAGGGACGACCTGGCGTCACAAATTCAAGCTCTTGGTCAGGAAAGGGACACCTTAGGCCAGGAAGTCTGCCACTTAAGAAGAAAAATGGAAGAAAATCACCTGGCCCACCAGGGACTGGGTGACCTCCAAAAAGAAAACCAGGACTTGCTAGAGCACACCAGGAGGATGGAGGAGGCTCTGGCAAGACAGGAGCAGGCCAGTAGGGAGGGGACTCAGGAGGTAACCCTCCTGCAGCAAAGACTGGCCCAGTGCTCCAGGACCAATCAGGAAACACAGAGAGAGAATGAGGCTCTCTGCCAAGACAATGATAGGCTCCAACAACAGGTAGCGATGCAGGAGAGACTAGTAAGGCCTTAACTGAGGAACTGAAAGCGCAGGCTCTTGCATTGCAACAGGGAGCAGAGGCGGATAGAGACCAGGTTCGCTGGGAAAGGGAAACTCCTGAGCATAACCTCAGGAGCCCTAGTACCAGAGGCCTTTATCTCTCTCAGTCACTGGAATCTGCCACACCCATGTCCCCTGGCGCACATGAGCACCGGGCCACAGGGATGGCAGATTACTATCCAGCCAGAAGCATGGGGCTCATAGGCCAGTACCACCCAGGTATGGAGGGGCGGGCATCTGGGTATGGGCACCCAAGCACAGTGCAATTTAGTGGGGAACCCCAGGAGAGTAGGCCCATTAAGGGCATCCTGAAAACCTCTGCCCAGTTAGGTCAGTAGGGGGGGTACCCATCAAATCCTGGCAGCGAGGAGGGATCTGAAGACTCCTCTGAGCGGTACAGGACACAGGAGACCAGGTCCCCACATTCTGCCAGCCACTCCCAGGCTCGCAGAATCCGGAAAAACCTGGAAGATCAGACAGGAACCTCTGGGAGCAGTGCCTCTCAGTCAGAGGATGAATGGACCAGGGTTACCCGAACCAAAAAGGCCAATAAGGCAAAAAGGGCCTTGCTTAAGGACCCATTGAAACAGATTAAGGCAATCAGGAGTGTCATCACGCCTTATCATAAGAACGCCAAGTACTCCGTTTGGGAACACTTGGAGCTCTATGAGCAAATGACGGAGACTTTCCATTTGAAGGACAGCCAAAGCTGTATTCAATATGTAAAGTGGACCTTCTCACCAGAATACTCCAGTTTCTTTGTGGGGCTGGAGGACCAAAATCATTTAAGATAGTCCACCTATAAGGCGGCCATCTTGAAACATTTTTCTGTTCACAGAAATCCTCAAGAAGCTCGCAAGGCAGCCTACAATTTGCAATGTGGGGAGGGTCAGGCCCCACAAGAATTCGTGCAAGAACTGAAACGTGCCTTTGCGCAGACCACCAGAAGGGTGCGCACAGACAGCAGAGAATTTGTCAATACATTTTTCCATGCCTTGCCCAAATATATAATGACCCAGCTCGTGAGAGATTTTCATGAGAAAAGATCTTTAGACTGGGTCATTGAACAGGCTACCCGGATCTATGAGGTGCAGAAGCCCATAGAAAATAAAAGCAATACCCAGAAAAATCCCAAAACCAACAGCACCCCTGCTGCTGCCAAGGTGGCAGAGGTAAAGGTCACCACCGTTTTGGATTTGGAGATGGGGGGGCCTAAAAACCTACCTGCACCTAATAATTCACAGCCCAGAAGGCCCTCTGGCCAGTCACAGACAGGGAGTCGAGGAGGTAGTCCCACAAATGGGGTCCCCCGCTCCCCTGACTATGTAAGTCCCCGCTATAAGGGAAACCAACCAATCCTGGGTTATGTGTGGACTCCTCCAGCCCAAGGGGGGGGATCCGGCCAAGCACCTAACCCAGGGAACTTCCCTCCCAACTTCCCACAGGAGGGCAGAAATTCTCCAAATCCGGGGCTGAACTTTTTCCCCAGGTATCCACCCAATTTCCAGCCCCAAAAATCATCCATCCTTCTTTCCCCAATTCCCTGAGCCCAGACAACCTAATCCGGGAGAGGGGAGGCCAAGGGTGGAGGGGTACCAAAATCTTCCCAACCAGGGGTACTACCAGAGAAGGGATAGCTACCCTTCCCGGGATCAGCCCAGGGGAGAAAATAGAGCCCCGTATCAGCCTGAGCGGGTTTCCCAGTTAGAGCGCCAGGTCCAAAATATGGCACGGGATATGGGTCACATACTGAGGGCTCAACAGAACCCTCAGATGAGCGTGCCACCGCAGAATGCCCCAAACTCTAGACCTGGTGGTCCAGAACAATGACGGGGGCAGCACCCCGATAACACACCGGCTCCCAGGGAGGAGGCACAAGGGGAAGGGGGGTGTAAAACCTTGGAGGAAGCTTCCTTCCCAACTTGTAAACAGCCCCTGGAAAACCAGGAACCAGAAACAAAATCTCCTACCCCTGAAAGTCTGCCACCGAAGGAGCAGAGACGAGGTAGGAGAAACAAAGGACCCAAACAGACCCACTTTGTGGAGGAGGTTCAGGTCTTCCAATTTGAGGGAGAGGGATCCTCAGAAGATCCTGGGAAAAGGATCTTCTCCTTCAGAGATGGGGGAACTCCTCCCAAGGAAAAATGGGTCCCAAGGGACGTCAATTCAGACTGGGGAGATATGGAGACTGAGCTACCGCCGCCCATCATCTCATCCCAGAACCCACAATATCGAAATCCCCTGGTTCAAACCTATCCGGATGACTGCCTCCAAAAAGGGCGGGGCGGCCCAGAACCGGAACCAGGGGAATCCACAATGGCTCTGATGTCCAGTTGCCAACTTTTTCTTTTAGATTCCCAAGGCTCTCCACAGAATTCTGCCCAAATCTCTTCTCTCGCCATGTCCAAAACCAGAAAGTTAGCCCACCAGTTGTCCAAAAATGTGCATTATCTGTGCCCCCTTGAGGAGAAGGAGGGAAGATACTATTCCCCGGTACAAGTACAGGGGCAGGGTACAATTTTGGCACTGGTGGACACTGGATCCCAAGCTACCCTTCTGTCCAAAAGGGCCTTTGATGAACTAAATTCAGGAAGGGGGGAGAATTACCATATTCCTCTCACCTCTCTTCCTGGACAACTGCAGAACTTTGACGGGAAGGAAATTCCCGTTGAGGGGACGGCAGACTTGGACATTAAAATTGGGCGACACAAAGTGAAACACCCGGTCATAGTAGTGACTTCAGGGGGCAACCCTTGCTTACTAGGGAATGACCTCCTGAGAACGTTGTCACCCCTAATAGATT
Source organism: Ambystoma mexicanum (assembly GCF_040938575.1). NCBI lineage: Eukaryota > Metazoa > Chordata > Amphibia > Caudata > Ambystomatidae > Ambystoma > Ambystoma mexicanum. The sequence goes on from NC_090922.1 coordinate 1,425,927,409, forward strand.
GTGTAAACAAGGTCCTCTGGACCCAGACTAGCTGACCAATAAAATTAAAACAGAGTGTCAACCGTGTTAGTTTAAACGGCACCTGCCACATGGTTGAACAAAAATCTGACCAAGTAGAATTTCACTTCCAGAACAACCAGATTCCAGACGTGACAGTAATAGCAGTCGGACAACAGACTGGTGATGGGGGGTCCTCTCTATTTCTGAAAATAAACCTTCCTTCCAGTTTAAGGTGGTATTCCACACTGGAAGGAAACACCCTGAAATTCTTTACTAATCCACAATCAGAAACTCTCACTCCTATAGTCCAGAAAGATGTGAAATCAGCTCAGAGCCTGGCTGATATTCAGCAAATTGGAGAGTAGTTGTTCATCCCTGTTCAGTTAAATGATGGGAAGGACTCTGTTCTCGCTCGAGTGTGCGTGAACAATGGTAAGAGCTTCATCAGCGAAGCCATGTTCCGCCAACTCCCAAAAGATCCAGCCATTCCCACATTCAAACTGATAGACAAATGGGAAATGAACCTGGAAGCACCCAATTCCAAACATCTCCTGCCAAGCAGGTGTATGCTCAAAATCTCCATTGGCAACAAGAGCATAGTCCATAATTGTTGGGTCGTGCAAGACGTCACTGCCGCCTTTTACTTAGGCAGTGACATTCTCAATCGCTTTGCCATTAGTTTGGACCTAATAAACTTCAAAGCTTGGTCCCGATTAGCGGATAATCCCATGGGCTTTGATGATCCAGAAAAAGCATTTAGGTCATCTCAACTGCTACCTTATGCAGTTGAAATTCAGATCAAAGAGGAAGTCACCATCCCAGAAAGGACCCGACAATTCTCTCTGGAAGTGAAAGTTAAAAGAGGACAACATTTGAAAAACCCTGATGCTTACATACATCTAAACGCTTCTCTCCAACAGCAAGGGTTGGGGGTAAACCCAACTCCATTAGTCAACATAGAACCATTCTAATAGAGGTGGATAACAGCGACTTAAAGAGTATTACTCTAGCCGCAGGCACCATTATTGGAACGGCGGTTGATGACCGACATTTTTCCATCGATTTAGGAAATGAACTGTTAGGACCAATCCCCAAGGACTGTTTTGACAGTGACAGTGATGACAATACAACACCAGACAGGATTTCTACCCGGCATGGGGGGAACTTCCTGGTGTACACTTCCTGCCCCTATGGTAAGGAAGATATGACTTGTGACTTCAGGAGGGATGAGGTGATTTTCCAGGTCCATGAGGGCTGCCTTTCCCACCTGAGGCCTCCAGTCCAAATCAGCACTCTGACCAGGGACTTCTCGACCCAGCTGGAGGAGGCCGCTGAGATAGCCAAACTAGAAGTCTTTCCAGGCTTCAGGCAGATGGTGGAAGAGAGAGTCAACCTAGCTGATGCCTGTGTGACTCTGGAACAAAAGCAAAAGTTGAAACAAGTTTTCTTGGATTTCCAAGATCTCTTTGCGGTAGACTCATATGACTGTGGTCGCACTGACATCCACACAACAACAATCCCCACGGACCCTGGCATGACTCCAGTGTTTGTGAAGCAATATCGCTTGGCTCTCGCATCAATGGAGTCCCTTACTGAAATAATTAAGAACCTTGAGTCCCGGGGAATAATCCGTCCAGTTCACAGCACCTTCAATAATCCGGTGCTGGGAATATTGAAGCCAAACGGCCAGTGGAGACTCTGCGCCTACCTCAGGGAGCTCAACAAACGGGTCCATACTTCCCGATGGCCTCTGCCCTACATTGACCAAGGGCTGGCCCAGATCCAGGGGTCACAGTTATTCACTGCAATAGACCTGACCAATGGATACTGGACTGTGCCTGTCAGTAGGGAGGACCAATACAAGCTGGCTTTTACCTTTGGGGGCCAGCAGTACACATGGACCCTGACTCCCTTCGGATACCTCAACTCCGGCAATGAATTCAACATTTTCCTACACAAGGCCATGCCCGACCTGGGTGCAAGGGGTAACCTGGCTTATGTAGATGATGTCCTCATCAAAAGTTCATCTGTGGAGGAACACATAGCGGAGATCCGTTATGTTCTGACCCAGTTGAGGGCCGCCGGAGCAAAACTTTCCTTTCAGAAAGCACAATGGTGTAGAACCCGTGTTAATTTCTTGGGGCATGAGATTACTCCTCAGGGTCTCTGTCCCCAGGAAAACAAAGTGGAAGCACTTCAGAAACTGAAAGACCCCACAACTCTGCGGGAACTAAGGAGCCTCCTTGGACTGACTAATTACAGCAGAAAGTTCATTGAGGGCTACGCAGAGATCACCAGACCCCTGATTCATCTCCTGAAGGGGGGGGGGTCAAGTGGGAATGGGGTCCAGAACAAGCCGAGGCAGTAAGACAACTCAAAATAAGCCTCTCACAAGCGCCCTGCCTAGCTTACCCTGTCAGAAACAAGGAGTTCTTCCTGGAGACGGTGTTCTCTAATACGTGCTTGACGGCAGTATTATACCAAAAGCATGACAAGGTCAATAAAGTAATCTCCTATGCGAGCAAAACTTTATCCTCTGTGGAGGAAAAATTCAACGATTGTGAGAAGGCACTCCTGGCAACGGTGTGGGCATTGAAGAATTACCGCCCGTTTATCCAGGGGGAACACATCATAGTGGAGACTTCACACCAGCCTCTGCAATGTCTCCAAAGTGACAGAATCCGGGCCGGAAATGTGAGTAATTCCCGAATTACTTCCTGGATTCTGTCAATGCAAGGCTTTCCTGTGGAGGTCAGATATGGCCAAAACAAGAAGAGTCCCCTCGCGCAAGGTCTGGCTGACTTGCATGATTGTGCCAGAGAAAACTGTCTCGAGGACGAAAGTCTAAAAATCAAGGACAACATGGAGGCATACCTTAATTCCCCACACAAAGTCTTTGAAGAGGACAAGTGTGAGGGAATGCCAACTGTTTATGTGGATGGATGCTCTTACCATGTTGACAACAACGGGGAAAAAGAACTGGTGGCCGGCGTAGGGAATGCATGGGTGAAGGAGTTCCCAGAACCCTCCGTTGGGTACAAAATTGGTCCCCGAAGTAGTCAGGTGGCAGAGTTGATGGCTGTGCATCAAGCCATCCTCACCGCTGTCCAACATCAACTCCACAAACTGGTCATAATCACAGTTTCGGATTATGTACGGAACGGGTTCGTGGAGCACCTGGTTAATTGGAAAACCAGAGGCATGTTATGTGCTAATAACAAACCCTTGAAACATGGGAAGTTAATCCAAAACATTGATGAGCTGGTCACCTTGAATGGGATGACCATCTATTGGAAAAAGATCAAGGGTCATTCCAAAGTAGAGGGACCAGACAAAACTGGGAATGACTTAGCTGATCAGCTGGCCAAAACCGGGGCCATCCAAGGGGATCTAATTGAGATTGAGTCCCTGTTGGGGGAAATCCAGGTCACTGCTATCACTAGGTCCCAGACAAATGCTCACAATGACCTTTCAATTGCACAATGGAGTAAGGAGACCCCTGATGCTGATTTGATTACCGCTCAGAAGGGGGATCCAATAATTGGTAAATTTTACCACCTTGAGGACCCTGAGAACTTTCCCCTGACGGATACCGATTACATTGGGAAAGAGGACCTAAGAGTGTTGATGAAATGTCCAAAAATGTTCCGAATCCAAGACGGTTTGTTGGTGAGGAAATCCAAAGCTGGCCATGATCAGTGGGTGGTTCCTACCTCATTCCGAAGCCTGATGTTAAGTCACGCCCATGATGCGGCCACTGCCGGTCATAGGGGGTTTCACACAACACTGGAAATCTTAAGAGAGGTTGCATACTGGCCACACATGGGCCAGGACCTCAACCAATACTTGAAGGGTTGTCTTGTGTGTGCACAATTTCAGCCAACATCCCTCACACACCGGGCGCCTCTCCAAAAGAGGGGAATGACACTGCCATGGTTAGATTTGCAAATCGACTTTGTAGGCCCTGTGATTCGCTCGTCTAGAGGAAACAAGTACATGTTGACCGTTGCATGCTTGTTTACCAAGTGGGTGGAATGTCTCCCAGCCCCAAACTGCAAGGCAGAAACAGCAGCTGCCCCGATGATTGACCACATCTTTTCCCGTTTTGGTCTACCTCAAAGGATTGAGTCAGACAGAGGTAGCCACTTCACCAGTGAAGTAATGACAAAGATGTGGGAGATACTGGGGGTCAAAAGGAAGTTGCATATTGCTTACCGGCCAGCTTCTTCTGGGGCAGTAGAGAGATATAACCGAACCAGTGTGAGCATATTAAAGAAGTTTGTGGCAGATTCTGGGCCAAGTTGGGATATCCGATTACCTCTGGTCCTAATGGCCATCAGATCTACCCCTTCATCTGCAACCAAAATGTCACCATTTGAGTTGATGACTGGACGCAAGATGGTGCTTCCTCAGCATTTGCTCTACAGGACCCAAGAGCAGACACTAATAAATGCTTCCACAACTCATGAGTATGTGGAGAATTTAAGGAAACACCTTCAACATGCTTTTGCCTATGCTCAGCGGAATCTAGAAAGATCAGCCGAGAGTATGAAGACCCACTATGACCTGAAAACTTCCAGGATGGAATATCAGGTGGGAGACCGGGTCTATTTATACAATTTCCAAAGGAACCAGGCCAAACAGCGAAAATTTTTGCCTACATGGAAGGGACCGTTTGAGATTATAGACAAGATCTCCCCTGTGGCCTACAAGATCCGCATCCCCAAAGGCGGTTTGGCAGGGGGGGAAGACAAGTGGGTCTATATACACCAGTTGAAGTGTTGCCATCCCAGGCACACTTTGCAGCAACTGGAGGAGTCCTCGGTAATCCCAGAGGGTACCGCTCCAGAGTAATTCAATTCCAACCATAAAAGATCCTACATATAGCCTATCAAATTCTGTGTTTCTCAAGTTTATGTGTTCCTGTTTCTCAATTTTAAAAAAAAAGTGCATGTTCATATCTGTTGAGTTCTAAAATATATATGCCACCCCACTATATCAATGGTGGGGGAGAAATGTCCATGAATAGGTATTGCCGCTCTTCCTTTGTCGTCCTAGGAGAAAGAAAACCTGGAGACTGGCCAAGGAGGACGATCCGGAGACCGGGAGCAGAGACGCAAGGGGCCCAGTGTACCGCCCAATACTCCCATCAGGACCGGCGAGGAGAACCGACTGATCCACCCCTGATGGAGGAAAGGATGCTGAACTTTGTCATCTGCGGAATTGTAAGAAGATGATGCGGACCTCAAAGCACGTGGGTCAACATCCTTAGCACCCGACATCCCCTCGACTCAATCCAAGTGCAGTCGGGCGGGGGGGGTTGTTGGGTGTTCTGACCCACGTATTATGCTACAACATTTGGTGCTGTGGGCTTAGGAAATCCAAGATGGCCGAAAAAGCCCACATGTGCGCCAGAATCTATGAAAACCACGCAGTTTGTGCGCACACCAAAATGGTCGCCTGACTTGCCACCCCCCGGTGCGGGTGTGCTGGGTCAGAAGAGCCATGAGTGAAATGGGGTGCCAAAGAGAAAACCGCAGTGCCTGTTCGCTAGAAAGCACTTTAAAAATCACCCTTTGTTTCTCTGAAGGCAAGCTCAGAATGCCCATTTCAAACATTGCAGAATATCCAACAATCTCACTGAACACCAGCAGACATTTGACAGAATAAAGTCTTGTGGGCATACAAAATCTGGAAAGAGGATGAGCCTAAAATAATGTTCATAGCAAAACTGGCTGAGCTGTGGATTTCAGCAGTTTAAGTAAATTTGGACTGAAAGACACTAAAAATCTAAATGTTTAAAAGAAATGAGTGACCTACTTTTGAGTGTCACATAGGTTGCAATTGTTTAAATGTCATAGTTTTAAACTTAGAATCAGAATTCTAGCTGCATGCGTAAAAATTGGAAGTTTGATTTGGACAGGAAAACTGGCAGCCAAAGAGACATTTAGCTGAGGCCTGGCTTAAAAAGAGAGGGAATTTTGCCCACCAGTTACCCCCGACAGGAGTTGAGACTTGCACAACAGCTGGAGCCTAGCTGCCTTTTGCTGTTCCCACCAAAAGGGATATGACACTTCTCTGATTGAATTACCTGGGCTCTGCAGGAAATTGAACAAAGCCCTGTCCTGACTCAGGCAAATGTTTTATTGGGAGGGGGTCGTAAAAGTGGCTTCCTCCTGGAAGGAAAGGGGAGGAGCACTGCCTCTGAGAGCAAGCTGCCTTGGCAGAACTGGAAAAACCAGAAATTCAACCTTGTGCTGGGGGGAAACCACACCCCTTTGGGGCCAGAACATAAATCTAAAAAGATGGATCATTCATAGAGCGGACTTGTGAAAATTGTATAAGTGGTATCATTATTCTTGTGATTTTTCTGTGCACATTTGAAGACGTGTTAGGACCCGGTGGTATGTTCAGGGGGGTTTTTAGCGGGGGTTTTTAGCGGAAAAGAGGATATTACTCTAAATGTATGTATGTTAAAAATCTGACACTCCACCACCTAATGCACAAATCCAATATTGGTAACCCGACCAAAAAGTGAAATATGTTGCCATTTTTGAACCCAAGCTCCTAGAAACGACAGAATTGGAACAGGGGCTACCATCAGTAAATGCATGATGTCTGTATGCAATGCCAAACAACTGTCTATCGGGGAAGTATGTATTGGATCAGATATAGATTGTGTGTAAAGTTGACAGGGGTGGGTTCTCTGTATCATAAACAGACCTCATCATGATGACACTTCATTTCATTCCCCCAATCAAGGGGAAGAGGAGGAAGTGGCCAATGACAAGTGGAGAGGGGTAGGGCCTAGAAAGCTAGCCTCTCCACCCACTTTCAAAACAAATAAAAGCAGACAGTCAGGACAGATAGACACATTCTATTCCATCTTCTGCGGGACGCTCTGCCGGGAAAATCCATACTTTAGCTCCATCAACCTCCAGAGAGCCAACACAGAGACTTCAATCTATCCACCTTCAGAGACCAAGACTTTACTTCACAATTTGTAGCAGAGAGGTCAACTACAAGCTAAATCCCTCTTTAGCAGGCCTCAAATCATTGCAACTATTCACAGCCAGGCGAGCTGTTTGAATTCTTTGCAAGAACTCTTGCCATTTGCCAGAAAGCAGTGTTGTATCCAGAGAGAGACCAGCTGAACCGGAGACCGCTGTATCCGGACCCACAGACCTGATCAGAACCAGAGACCCAGACCAGCAGAGTAGAGCTGACCCATACGCTGTGTGCAGAGACCGTCCGTGGCGAGTGAAGAAAACCCGCTGACCAGATCGTGACGAGGCCCAGTCCTTCTAAAAATTAGGAGTGAGTATCCGCCAAAACTGTGCAGAACCCAATCTCTTAGTTAAAATAATCTAATGCAAGCTATTTTAACTTGAGTAGAACTGTCTCCTAGAGATCCTGTCACCTGTCATTCTTAAGCTGCGAGCTGTCATATGTAAATCCAAAGTTGCACGCTGTCACTTGTCATTTTGAGTTGTTTTAAATCCGAAAATCTACCTTTACTAAATCGTTCATAACTCTGGAACCGTTTGGGTTAGGAACGAAATTTGGAAGCTGAGATCCTAGGCTGTCCAAGGACCCCAAAACGATAGTGCTACTCCTTGTAGTTCCTCTGTAATCGCGCCCGGCGCACTCGGAAAAATCTGCAGCGATTTGACATTTTGCCGCGAATTGAAAGGTTAGCTCACGTGTAAAAATCTGCAGCTGCTTGCCTTCCGTTGCAAAAATTCGTTTGCAACCTGACAACCATTCATAGAGCATTGCTAAAGTGATCCTGAACTCATTCAAAGTATCTATCACTCACCCTGAACCTCTAGAGGGAATTAAAAGCATTTTAGCATATTTTTCACTTCCTTGCAAACCACATTCAAAGCATTTTGGGTCTGTGTTTCAAAACTCCTATCTGTGGTTTAAGCTGCTGGGGGGGAATTGAACTTAATTCTATTTGATTGCATTCCTAAGAACTGAGTCCCATTCTATTCATCTCCCTACATTGCATTAAGGAGGGGGGTGAATTGTCCAAGAAAGTGATTACATTGTCTTTTGCTGAAATCCTATCAAGTTATTTTCTGTACTGCATTTCATTCCACATTGCATCCATTTGAAACCATAAAAGTATTGTTGGTATCGTATCCATCCTATAACCACTCATCATTGATTATAAAGAAGTGTGCTAGTGCCAGACTATCCATTATTGATTACTGCTCAGATTAAGTGTGATATTCAATTATTAATTTATTATAAAGTGTGATATATATATATATTGTTTAAATTATCAAATAAACCGTTTAAACTTGCAAAACAGAACTACTTCTTGGCTCAGTGGGGTCAGGGGGATTCCAAGAGAGGGGTGTTATATAGGGGTAGTCATCCAGAACTCATGAACTGGACATAAAGGTATATCAATAAGGGTTTCCATTCAGTATCCCAGACTAGGCGTTGACTTAGCTGTAGTGTTGAATTGAATCCTCTTACAACAGGGATGTGAAAGGAAGGAAGGGAGTGAAAGTATTTGGGTTCTCTCCGCCAAGAACGAGGGACACCAGGCCAACACTTGCCCAGAAATCCCAACCTGTGCTAGGTGGGTTAGCAGGGTAGGGTGGTCTACGGTGTCAAAAGCCGCTGACAAATCGAGTAAAATCAGAGCACCCATCCCCCCCCGCATCGATCAGCCTAGCCATATCGTTCTGTACTGACACCAGGACACTTTCTGTGCCCCGGCCCGGCCAGAACCACGACCGAACGGGGTAAAAGGTATCAGATGACTCCACGAAAGATGACAGAAGTAGAGAATACCAGAGCCTCCAAGAGTTTCATACTAAAGGTCAAATGTGAGATAGGGCGAAGGTTTGAGGGAAATGCAGTATCCAAGGAAGACTTCTTGAGAAGAGGGATCACCGTAGCTACTTTAAATTCCTGAGGAATATAGCCCATCCTGCAAGACAGGTTTATGGCCACAGTGATCTCGCTCAGCAAATCCGAGGAGATATCCTTCATCACTGCCAGCGGCACCAGATCAGACGGGGCCGCTGACTTAAGTTGATAAATGGATGCAGAGATCAGACTCACCAAACACTGGAAAGAGAGACCAACCCACGGATCCGCTGAACTCGCTGCAGCTTGCAACTCCCTGGCTGGAGTGGAAGCCAGCGGCGCCAAAGAGAAATTGGCCCGAATGGACACCATTTTTGTTGAAAAGAACTGAGACAATGAATCACAAAGTTCCTGAGATGGACTTACTGTTGGCAAAACATTAGCTGTCGTCAGGGATTTACCCATCTGGCCAGCATCTGTCATAAAGGACGGTGCAAAGGAATTTGCTCCTTTCATCACCTTCCTGATTAAGATCTCTTTTGAAACATGGACAGTCCCAAACAATCTCATGCCACTTCTAAAAAAAAACAAACCTTGACCCAAACACCCCGACCAACTACAGGCCCATTACTACAGTACCTTAGCTAGAGCGGCATACCTCCAAATTCAAAAACGCCTAGAAGATAACAACCTCCTAGGCCTGCGTCAATCAGGATTCAGGCCAAGACATGGCACAATAACTGCCCTCTTGGACTTAAAAATCAAAATGGCTGAATTAAAATATAAAGGAAAACTGGCCATTCTCATTGTGCTCGACTTATCAGCAGCTTTTGATTTAGTCAACCATAAAATACTCACTAAACACTTCAGGAGTCTCCTTCTCCCCAAACGCCGCTGCCTGGATACAGTCCTTCTTAGTGAACAGGCCTATGAGGGTTTTTGCACCCACGGCCTCAGCTGAACCAGTCCCAATCTCCACCGGAGTCCCACAGGGCTCCTGTGTTTCTCCCACTTTATATAATATCTTTACCATGCTCCTGTTCGACCACCTAAACAATTTAGGTGTCACCTATACTAACTATGCATATGACACCCATATCCTCATCACCCTAACAGGCTCCCACTACAAAGATTCCAAACTGCTAAATGAAATTTACCTTCAAATTCAGGCATGGATAGTCACCCATGGCCTCTGCTTGAATGACGACAAGACCAAGTTACTGCTCATAGTCGCAATTAAACAAGCTAGATACCCTTTACAAATCCTTCAACATCGATGGGAATAACATCAAAGTCTCCAATGAGGTCAAAACTCTAGGTATATACCTGGACTCCACCCTCTCCCTCACTAGACAAATTAATGCGACGGCCTCAGCAACAGCTTACACCTCTAAGCTGATCAATGCATGTAAACCGTTTCTCTCCACCAACAGTTGCATTACATTGGCCAGAGCACTTATATTATCCAAACTGGACTACTGAAACACCTTATTCTTAGGATCCAACAAACGAGACCTGAACAAATTACAAGTGCTCCAAAATAATGAACTCAGATCTGCTTTAAACATCCCACACACAAACCACATCTCACCAGTAAGACACAATACCCACTGGCTCCCAGTGTGAGACAGAATCACACTCAGAACTCTAGTAATCACACACAAATGCCTTTCCAATTCGGCCCCAAAATAATTTGTTGACAAATTCAACAGAAACCATTCTTCTAGGCCCACCAGGTCTAACTACTCTCACTGCCTAAATATTCCTAAATACAAACTACAAAAAGCTGGCTGGTCTAGTTTCCTGGTACTAGCAGCTAAGCTCTGGAACTCCCTGCCGACAACACTAAGAGCTGAACCTTCCTTCTGGTCTTTCGGGCAAAAGGTAAATATCTGGCTCTTTGCCCAGCAAAACTAAGGCCAGCAAATACACTTCCTTAATACATCTCACATGCTCCGCCCTGATTAACACCTAGATCTGTAACACTAGGCAATTGCAGTTTGTCTCACCTGTAACTATAGTGCACTCTGTTAGCACTGCACCTGTCTGGCATGTTACTGATCTGTAACACAAATGAACTGCCTACAGTATTGCCATGTTTGTAACTATTGTAACTATTGTGGTTTGCTCAAGCAAAACGCCCAGATACCTCAGGGTTAGGCACGCTCTATAAATAAATAAACTAAACTAAACCACAGAAAAGAGTTCTCAAGCCTTACAAAGGGCTAGCTAAATTTTATGTGCCAAACACGCCTTCTTAGCAGCCGAGATGGGCGCAAAGTACTCAGCCGCACATCATTTATACTGTGATCTAAGACTAGGGTCGTAGGCTCTACGCCATTTCGGCTCAGCCTGCCTTAGCTGAAGACGAGCCCGTTTAAGCCGTTTAAGCTGCTCAGAGAACCAAGGTTCAGACGGGAGCCTCCACGGTAGAGTTCGCCTTAGGGCTGCTACCTCATCCGCTGCCTCTCGCAGTGAGAGAGACAGCACAGAGAGGTCGACCCTCAAAGCCAAACAACACTTGCTCCTAACTGACGAAACAAGGGCCTTAAGATCAGCCGAACACCGGCTATGCTGACAGACTCTTGGTGGGGAGGGGAAATCTTCGGCTGCGTAAGTGCGCATTTACAGTGAAGGTCAGGAGATAGTGATCCGACCACAACACGTGCTTCGCTGGAAGAATAGATAATTGCGTTTTTGGCCAAAACAAGGTCAAGCGTATTCCACAACTTGTGGGTTGATTCGCACACAAATTGGCAGAGACCAAAATCAGCCGAGCTGTTAAAAAAGAGTTGGGGCCCGTGGGCCGTTAAACTTGAGGTTAAAATCTCCCAACACTACAAGATGGGCAAACTTTATTTGTAGAACATCTAGTAGATCTAAGAAGGGTTCCAAGAACCCAACATATGATCCCAGGGGACGATAGATTATAAAAAAATGACAAGTGTGTTGTGGCGAAATTATGCATCACAGCAATAATGCTTCCATAACGAGTGTGAAAATTGCAACTGGGTGATCGATAAATTGGACTGGCTCGATAAAGATGAATAATTTAATAGTCAGCAGGAAAAGAGCCTGCACGAGTGCCGGCCCGAGCACTCATGCAGCCAAGTCTCAGTTAGGCAGAGTAGATCCGGCTTCCAGTCTTGCAGAACGTGATGCACTTCAGCGGCATGCGCTGAAAGCGAGCGGGTGTTAAGCAACATATTGGACAGTCCTTTCCCGCTCTGAGCATGAGGGGCTGCCGGAGGGGAAACAGATAAATATCTGGGGACAGGGCAGGCTCCCACACCACAAGGAAATCACGTACCGTGATGCGCTAGGTCTAAAAGAGCCTACCTTGACAGGCACATAGATCCATCCAACCCGTCCGTGCCACAGACGGGCTGGACCTTGGCGCGACTTTGGCGCAGGAGGCATGCTCCCATTGTGCTCGACACCTGCGCTGTTGGCGTCCAGTAGTATAAGGCCAACACATGGTATTACCTTAGCCAATCTGCTGTAGGTGGCAATAGAGATGGAAAGCAGACTACGTCTGTGAGTGCAGAGAAGAAATAAAAGCTCCGGCAACTCTGAGGTGAGCCTCGGACAGCCGTAGAGGCCAGGCATCCTCCTTTACAGGGGCTGGTACAAGGAAATCAAAGAAAATAATACCGCTAAAATAAAAGTAAAAACAGAAATACAATATATAAAAATGGTGAGTGAGAGAAGGCAGGCGACCAGTCACACGCCGCAGCAGCGGGGAGTCACGCTGCCCGAAAGGAAACAAAAATATGAAAAAAAAGTTCCTGAAACCACACACAGAGCACCTAACAGTGCGCAACACAGACGGAGGCAGTCTGCCTTACCGTCCAAACATCCACGAAGCAGCCTGAGCCGGGAGGACTAAGCCCCGCAATGGCCAATCAGCTGTAGGCATGGGACTCTCATGGGCATGTGGATGGAGGTGGAGAGAGTCAGATGAAAAAGGACACAAACAGAAAGAGACACAAAGAGCGAGATACACATACAAAGTGAGACAATTACATTACATAACAGCTAACTCCACAAATGGTGTTGAACACGCAGAGTGAGATCAGTAGAAACTGGCCTGGGAGCCCCTGCAGGACCATGCCGTGGGAACAACCTTTGGACCCTGCAGGGGCTAAGCCTTAACCAATTTAAAGCCTAGATTGGCGAGTACCTGCCCTTATATTTTCCTTTGAAAGTACTGAGCTACTATACTTGAACCATTTTTATACCCCAAATAGCGATGGAAATAGATTTATTTTGGGCAGTTCCAAAAGTGTACATGCAGATGTTTAGTTATACTTAACATAATATTTCGGCACATTGGTACATCTGCATGCGCTACCACTGGTGGTGAAATAAAGTTCCACTACTGCCAATACACTGAGACGTCTAGATGCCGTAAAAGTAGTCACCGCCAAAAACCAGAGCCAAAAATCTGCTCATGTCATCATGGGGACCTAAATAGTGTGTGGCAGCAGGCAGAGTATTTGGCAGACCAGGTGTCCTGTCAGTATTCATATACAACGAATGTACCTGCCATGAAACGTGGCAGAAAAGAAAACGTGACAAAAGCGGATGCATTAGACAACATCCTTGTAATCACTAGGCTGGGTCACTTTTGGACTAGTGCAAGAAGATAGATGGAGGCAAACAAACACAGAGGAAAATAGAGAATTACCCACTTTTTATCATCAAGGATATGAAGAGAGAAGCTAATGCAGAAAACAGAAAATGCTGAATGATAATAAAAATACAAAAATGCATGAGTTGGGAAGGAGATTGAAATTTATCAAGTTTAACAATTGTAATTTGACAAAATAGGGATAAAAAGATGAAGAATGGAAAAGTGATGGCTTATTTATATTAATATTAACATAGTAATACTACAACACCAATCTCCTGAATGCCAATATTGTAAAGATGACGCCAGATGAATGTCTATGCGTTGGGAGTGGCAATTCAGACAGAAACATGTACATGAAGGTATTCACAATAGGATGTCGCCTATACGTGTTAAAAATGTAAATATCACAAATTTCTGCTTAATAACCAGAACCAATTACATACAATGTGTATGTAGCATGTGAGCCATCCATAAAGACATACACGGAGAATTGTGAGGTTTTTAATCAGATTGTTAATAATGTGTGTATAATGCATGTTTAATTGTTAGTAGCATTGTATAGCACTTCACGCAGTTTAGCTGATAGCACTTTATTCTAATGTATACAAATTAACGAGGGTGGTTTCTAATAGGAGGTTTATTTTTCATAATGCCATTTTGTGCTACTATAAATATGGAATTTGTTGGTCACGTACGATGTACTTACATAATATATTAGAAGGACAAAGGAAACATTTTCTGTAGAGATAGAAGTTCATAAAGAAGAAGTATGGTTCATTGTGTGATATAGGGATGGAAATTACAAACTGCTCATACATTCCACACCATACCTGTATGCATTAGACAGAAAACAGGAATTTTTGTCTCTGGTTTACTTTTTACCGAGACTAGAAATAGGGGTTGGAAAGGGTCGACGTAGGAAGCTGAGAAACTAAAACATACACCCCTGCTTGCCTTTGATCTTTTTTTCCCCATTACACAAGTCATTTCAAAACAATAAAATACAATAGGAATATAGTTAAAGTAGGGAGGGAACATTGGTGGCTGAAGTGTTGGGCGTAAATGTTCTGTGTAATTTAGCAGAAGCAAGCAAGCCCGGACATACTCTGGTCAGTTTGGAAGGGTTGACCCATCACAAATGTCTTTTTAAAAATGGGTATGAACGGTGCATTTTAAATCTCCACGTTTGGATCAAAGACATGCACGGATTTACACAAAATTATGCAGGGGAACACATGAAATCTCTCTATATATATAAAATCGAAAATCTGTTTGTGTATTCTTCATACAATTCCACACCGTTCCACGTAGCGGCACCACATTTTGCACAGTTACCTGCTAGGACCCTCCGGAGGTCACTGGCTACATTTCTTGTGGACTCCCAACCCTGTTGCCCAGATTTAAAGCCCTGCACACATGAGACAGTTGCCTGGAAAGGCGAACCATTAAGGTGGTCAGAGAAGGACCAGACCAAGCTCATTTCAAGCGGCTAGACGCGAGGAACAGACCTTCAAAACCACATTTCAGGGCCCAGGATGCCCCGTTTCCAAGATATCTGCACCGCAATGGAGCGCAACATACTGCACCGCGCCAGGGTGAGGCGACAGGTGGGGAGAGCGCACAGCTGCAGCATGCCAATTCTCACCTCCCCTCCACGTCAGCTCCATGATTGTCAACAATTGATGAGAGTGTTATCATATCTCTCTACAGACCACTTTTCAAGGCCCAAGAACACACTGTTTCCGAGATATTCGCACCATAACGCACAAAACATCAATGTGGTCATAGAAGGACCAGACAAAGCTCATTTGAACCGTCTCGATGCCAGGAACAAAAGTTGAAGTTCAAAAAACACGTTTCAAGGCCTTAGGATGCACTGTTACTGAAATATATGCACCGCAAGGCACCAGAACATACTGCAGAAAGGGGAGTGATTGGCATCTGTCGCTCTAGCGGCCTTCATTCAGCCCTCTGGACGTCATGGGGTTGTTTTATTAGGATGCCCTCATATCAACTGGTGGTCACAAGTGCCACATTGCACATGCAGGGACAGAAGGCAGGGAGGTCTTTGTGTGGGATAGTGCCCCACCCATAGCCGGCCGGAGGCATGGGCAGCCTGTGCAGTGGCCCAGGGCCCCGCTGTCAGAGGGGGCCGTCAGGCGCCAGTGCCTCTTCAACTATACCAAGAATATTGTTTTAAGGGGGGGCTGTGCGGCTTCCATGTACTTATCTTGCGTGAGGCCACAGTGCTGCCTCCCAACCTCATGTGGCTCTCTGCAGACCAACACCCACACCCATCGGCTCGTCAGACGCTGCAGGCACCTTAATGACTACTAATCACTTTCTTACTTCAAGCAGAGCATTTATAAATTATATCACATTTAAGAGATCATTGATTTGGAGATGTTTGTAACGTTTCTGTGTTAAGAAATACAAATAGGCATTTTCATTCTGAAAGCACTCACGAAGCACCAGTTAGTGGTCTAAATCTACGCTCCTCTCCTCCAGGTCATTTACAATATATCACAGAAAACAGTTTTATTATTTTCAGATCTTCAAAAAGCGTTTATTTTGGTAAAATGTGATATTTTCATCACATCATGTATGAACGCTGCATTTGTCAATCACTGAAACAAAAACAGATAACCTTTTCACACATTATATGTTGATATACTTCTTGAAAATACAAAGGCCATTTTTCGTACCTTTGCTGAATTGCATTCTGGTATTTGTAGTCTCCCAGCCAAGATGTGGTAATAATGCCACATTTGTACACTTTTTGCTTATCATATTTCTGTCAGGATGTATATATTTGAGTGGGTACCTTACTATGTTATATATACTTTTCAAGTCATTTTTATAAAACAGAGTGTTGTTGAAACCCAAACAAGGGGTTGAAAGGGCAAGGGAGTCCCGAATAGTTGCCCAGGATGTGGCTAGAGAGGTTTCAATCCTGGACACTGCTGCAGTTATTATTCCCTGATTAGGGTCATGTTCTGCTTTTCAGGGCAGTAAAGGACACATGTGGGTGGACAGTCACATTTTCCGAGAGTGGGTGCAACCCCCTGGGGTGTTTTCTAGTGGTTGGCAAGCTTGCCCAAGCATTTGGCTACCAGTATTTCACCCATCTTGTCATGTTTCTAGTGCAGACACATAAAATGTGGCGCTCAAGGGATCGGGGTTTACATTTCGATTTGTGCTTTCTTTGGACTAGGAGGGCCAGGGTCCACGGAGCTTGGACATGCCCCCAAAGCCTGTTTCCCAGGCAGCCAGTGCCGAAGCCCACAGGGCTCAAGGGCGCGGGGCGTTGTACTCCCGCAGGGGTGTTCTGCAAGAGCAGGCTGAGTGGTGAGTAGTGCACATATTTCGAGCCCAAGTTTCCGGATTTTGCTGAACACTGCAATCGAGGAACATCATTGAGGGAGCTCCACGAGGTGCGGCTGAGGATGGTAGTGACTACAGCTTTTTTTGACTTCATTGTGCTGGCCATATCGTATATTTTTCAATGACCTGTCTCTCACCACCCCTTTGCATCTTTAATATCCCCATTCCACACAGCCCATCATGCAGGCCTCTGTAGAGCCCACGCGCAAGATCCTAACTGTGAGGCGAAATATGGGAACTTGCCCCTTCCATCATGGTGTGGAGCGTGCTTCTGACACAGACATTGAAAAAGGCTGTAGCCCCTTCAAACCTACGGCAGACTCCTATTCTCTGATAAAAGAAATCCATCCGTTTCTG
Source organism: Ambystoma mexicanum (assembly GCF_040938575.1). Classification (NCBI taxonomy): domain Eukaryota; kingdom Metazoa; phylum Chordata; class Amphibia; order Caudata; family Ambystomatidae; genus Ambystoma; species Ambystoma mexicanum. The sequence goes on from NC_090922.1 coordinate 1,425,944,615, forward strand.
GGGTCTAATCAATATGCCTTGGGGGGAGTGGAACAAATAAACAGGGAGCTTACCACGGAGGAGAGTCTTTTAGTAGCCATGGGGAATTGATTGAACAAATCCTCCAGCCAAAAATCAAGATGACTCACTCACTAATGAAGGCCAGCTGATCTCCTAGGAACCCTTTACCGCCTTGATAATGATAATGACACAATGAAAGACAAAGAGAAGAACACTGGCAGTGAAGATGGCCTTTTGTTCTGAACTATGGCCGAATCTTACCTGCACTACAAACAACCTGCTGTCTCTCCGGCCTCCACCAACATTGCTATTTTTCACCCCACTTCACACCATATAAGAGCTGACCGCCCATGGGGCAGAGACACGACCAGCATTGTTAGACCAATACCCCCTATATGCTGTAACCCTATGTGAAATCCCTAAACCGTCAATTTTCCCAACACAGGCGTTTAAGTGCAGGAGAGTCTGATAGCCAAAATTCTTAAATCATCCCAATATTTTCTGTCCAGTTTACCCAACACATCCCTTTAAGCAGAGGGGGGTCTGACATCCAAAATTCTTAAATCATCCCATTTTGTCCTGTCCAGCTTCCCTAACACAGGCCTTTAAGTGGTGGGTGATCTGAAATCAAAAATTCTTAAATCAAGCCTTCTTTTTCTGTCCATCTTCCCCAACGCAGGCCTTTAAGTGGAGGGCGGTCTGAAATGGAGGGGGGACTGAAATTCAAAATTCGTAAATAATCCCAATTGAGCAGTGTAGATTATTTCTTGAATTGAACTCAGGATAAAGTCAAGTATTGTGATTGTGTGTTTTTCCCATCCAACTTGTGTGAATTATTTGTGTAACAAGAAGTTTCATTGTGAGCCACAAAGTACATGGCTGGTGTAGTTTAGTGCGATCTCTATTACCTATCATCCAATTAAATACTAATATATTTCCTGTGCACCAGCCTGGTTCTTGGCTCATTGATAGCTCAGGGGGAGGGATCCAAGGGGTATGAGATGAATCGGAAATAGGGTTGAACGGAGAACTGACATTAACCAGCTTGTTGTGTGACACCTTGATTGGAGAAGTCTGTACAAGGTATTCAGATGTCTGCTACTTCAAAAGAAATGCCTTGCTCCTGATATTGCCACAAAGGTAATATTAATATTGACTGTTAATATTCTGGACCTCACAGTGCATTTGTCTACTAACTAATGCATGGCAACATGTTTCTAATTTAACTTCCCATGATACCTTTGCATACTAAAGACTCATTTTGTGATATCACTGATGTCACTATTTATGCAAATTAGGGGGGCCCACACATCTTTTGCCGCCAAGTGCCCCGAAAATCCTGGGGCTAGCCCTGGGCCCCCACCACACATAGAATTCTGCAGGCCAGCTTCCCCTCACCCAACCCCCACAAAACACGGTGGCGGTCTCTTGTTAGGTCTGCCGACGAGGAGCGCTCTGCAAGACATGGGTGTGGGGGCAGGCTGCACAGACCCTTGTTTGAAACTGTGCTACTTTTAATACCAGAAAATGCATTTTGCTTATCACTAAATATTAACTAATTAGGCACACAATTTGAAACAAGTAATTCCATACATAGGAAACAAATGCTTACAATATGTCATTTGTCCCCTGGATCACATGGCTGCACTTCAATGCACCCGCCTCGAAGTTGATCGCCATTATCCTGTGTGGGACTCTGGAGAGGGCTGTAATAAAGCACAGGAGGCCCATTGGTAGAGCACGTGGCATTTACTGTTACCGGATGGAACGGATCTGCGGGATTCGAACCTGCAACCACAAGGTCAGCAACACTCTCCCCAAGAGAATGCATTAGTCCGCAGAGCCACGTGCCCCGTGAAGCTGTTTTTTTTTAATCATTCTTGCAGCAAACCTCTCAATGCACGCCTTGTCTGGTAAGGGCGGTACAACGTGAATTCATCAGCCTATGGGGTGACGTGAGCGTTGTAAGGTCGATAGAATGTTATTAGTCACACTCTGGACACCACCGTCGAGAAAACCCCACGAATACCACAGAAACTGGAATCCTGTTGAGGGGGATTTTTGTTTCATGCGCCGCTTGTGTAGGAAGGCGTGTTCACATCCAAACGCACTGGGGGCCACGCGCGTGGACGCGAATAAGTATACGTTTTTAAAATCTGCCGAGGGCAGACAGGTGGCAGTAAGCATTGGGGGCAAGAGCAAAGACAGAGCTAATGACTAAAAGCCCTAGTATTAGCCGTAATTGTAAAAACAGGCGCCCTTTAAAATATTGCCTTTTCTTACCACCCGCATCATTCTGGAAATGGGAGTATACCCGAAGAGATACCACGTATGGTAAATATCTGACCATTAAAATGCCTAAGGGGCAATCTGGCAATTATTATCTGCAACCAAAATGCTGGCTGTAGAAGAAAAATTCCCTTAACTTTAAAAAAAAATATTTTTCTCCTTCGTAGGTATGCGCTAGCTGGCGATCACAGATAACTCCCACCTCACGTCTTTTCCGATATATGCGCAAAAGGACCAGTACTGACCTCATTCTGCGTCATCGCATATGGTGCAGTAGCAGTACATTACACTACTACTGTGGTTTAACTGGGCCAGTGCTAACCAGAGCTCGGTACCGGAACCTCTCATGTTTTACCATAGTGAGCACCTGGACTTCGCTATAAGTTTGAGGATTGGGACCGCTGTACCGCAATAAAGTAATAAGCCCCTGCGGCCATTACTGTGGAATAAAGAGCCTGCCTCCCTCTCTCTCCCCCGCCCACAGTGTCCATCAGGTGCCATTTAGGGCCCACCCTGCCGAACAAAGAGAGACCAATCCTACAGCTGCAGGGCCGCTAATGTGTTTACTGGGCCCCGGCCACCATGTGTGTAAGTAACCCTTACCTGCTGCCCGCAGGGCCTTCCTGATCTTCCATGTGGAGGACAGATGGATGGTGATAGTGTCTGGGACACACACACAGCTCCTCAAGAAAGTCCTGGCACTTAGCTTTTCACTTATTTTTTTAATTAGCATTACCCTTTGTAATGTCTGAATGTTCAGGCGAGTGGAACTGTGATGGGACGTTTCGTGCTGAAAGTCTGTACGCCATACTAGTTACCTACAAAATACACCCCTTCCTAGACCATGAAAGTGAGCACAAAATAAAACTCCCATTTTGAACCTAGTTTGTATCTATGATGTCTGCTAGTATGCCAGGCAAAAAAGGAAGCGTTTGCCTTTATGTGAATATTCAAGTCATTTTGCCAGCAGCCACAACAACAAGCTGGACAATTACTTTAGGCAAGTGATCTAATCATAACATATCTTTGTGTGATTGTGTGTTTTTAAGGGCGGAAAGTAAAGGTGAGTAAAACAGGAGGTTTTTCAAGGTTGTATAACTGTGCATTCTGGGACTTGTATTTGTCTATTTAAGATGTGTAAGATCCCAGATTCACTGATTAACAAAGGGTGTGATCCTGGATATATAAATTAATCTCATTGTACCTCATCTGCAAAATTGGTATGTCACAATACTGGTGCCAAAACAGGGAAAACCAGTCTGTGATTGATAAACATCTTTGAGAGATTGCGGCTTTAGACTGGCAGGTAAGTGTAGAGTTAATGAATTAAGAGACATCCTTTACACACAGATGTGGGTTGGGATAACTGACTGGGAGTTTTTAGCACATCATTCCCCCAAGGCCCAGGTTCAGAAAAAATGGGGACTTAACTAGACGGAGTGAGAACAAGACACTCATGGACATGTGGATGGGGGTGGAGAGAGTCGTGTGAAAAAGGACACAAACAAAAAGATACACAAAGAGCGAAATACACATGGAAAGTGAGACACATACATTACATAACATAACAAATAGATCGCTCCACCAATGGTATTTGACGCACAGAGTGAGATCAGTAGAATCTCGCCGGGGAGGGTGGGGGGGGGCCTGCAGGACCATGCCGTGAGAGCAATTTTTGGACCATGCTGGGGCTGAGCCGTGGCCAATTTAAAGCCTAGATAGGCGAGTACCTGCACTTATTTATTCATTGAAAGCAATGAGCTATTCGACTTAAACCATTTTCATATCCCAAACAGCGATGGATTTTTTTTGTTTTGTTTGGTACTAAACATGAAAATGCAGATGTTTAGGTATAAAGAAAGCAATATCTCTGAACACCTTCATGCACTACCAATGGTGGTGAAATGAAGTTCTACTACTGCAGATTCACTGAGAGGTCCACATGCGGTAACGGCGCTTACCGCTAAGGATCAGAGCCAAATATCGGCTCATGACATCAGGCAAAGGAATTGGCAGACCAGATGTGGCGTCAATATTCATGTACAACTGATGTACCTGAAATTAAACTTGCCAGAAAGAACACGTGACAGAAGCGGATGTATTAGATAGAGTCCTTGTAATAACTAGACTGGGTCACATTTGGACCAGCACAAGAAAATAGATGGAGGCAGACAAACACAGAGGAGAATAGAGAATGACCCACCTTTTATCATCAAAGATATGAAAAGATAAGCTATAACAGAAAACAGAAAATGCTGAATGATAATAAAAATCCAAAAAGGTGTGAATTGGCTAGAAGATTGAAGTTTATCAAGTTTAACAATTGTAATTTGACAAAATAGGGATAAAAAGATGAAGAATGGAAAAGTGATAGCATATTTATATTAATAGTAACATAGCAATACTACAACACCAATATACTGAATGCCAATATTATAAAGAAGACCCCTGATGAGGCAGAAACATGTACATGTAGGAATTCAGAATAGGATGTCACCTATCCGTGTTAAAAATGTATATATCACAAATCGTTACTTAATACTGAGAACCAATTAAAATGTATAGCATTTGAGCCATCCAGAAAGTCATACACTAAGAATTGTGAGGTTTTTAAACAGATTGTTAATAGTATATGTATTATGAATTTTATTTGCCATTAGCACTTTTGCTGTTCGCACTTTACTCTAATGTATGAAATTGAATGTGGTTGGTGTCTTTGTGGGGTTTAATGACAGCCGTAGCACACAAAACGGAAGACCCGTTGAGGCCTCTAATTTGAAATGCATTGTTCAGATGGCAAGGCACACTAGAAGAACATGTCAGGCCTAGAACCTTAACAAAGCGATGGGGCCTAGTGATATGAAAATATGTGTCTTGCTGAAAATGACACAAAGAAGTATGTGAAGATGGAAAAGGCACATTGTTGGTTGAGAGACAAAAAGCATCATTTTTCATTGAAAGTACCACACCTCGAAATGCTATGTATCATGAGAAATAAAGAGTATAAGGCTCACTTTTCAACACAGAAACTGACATTTTAAGTGAACATGCACATGGTAAATGACAACATGAAAAGCAAGGTTTCATATCTGTTGCACCATTAATAAACTACTGCTATATAAAAAGAAAGCTACTGATTCAAAAGGGCATTGCATGTACTCAGAAGGCCAAGAAAACATAAAGAAATTGATTTTACCTGAAAAGCAGTGTTATCTAATACTGAAACTGCAATGGCCACAGGCTTGTGCATTTCACAATGGGGAAACCTTTTGGGGAGTAATCACTGAAATAAATTACCTGCCAGCATTTATAACAAAACTTTCATACTGAAAGTGGGCCTATTAAGGCAGACTATAGGGTGTCCGCAAGTAACAAAAGGACCATGTGAAAAAGGCCTACCTGTCATTACAAAAGGTAGAAGAAATTCAAAGGCCCCTTTCACATGAAAAACAGAATTTTCAAACACTGATACCAAAACGACTTTGCATGGGCGTTTGATGTTTAAAGCAAGACGTGAGAAAATGTACCCCTGCTAACGGAAAGATGTCAGGGAATGTGTGTGTTGACAAAAAGTAATGTATATTATGCTTCACATGTAAAATACTGGAACACATTTGAAAATAAAAGTCCACTTTATTTCCAGGGGTTACATGAAAAGTTCCTGTTGGCCTGAGGCACACCCTTTTGCATGTTGTTGGGCAAACTTCACAAAGGACACCCCCACTGAAAGCCTGCTGGCTGGCATCCCAGCTGTTTACAACTGCAATAAAGTGTAAATGCTAAGAGGTGTTGAAAACAGACTTTGCCCAGATTGGTGTCTCTGAAAGCCCATTTCTGTGCAGAGCAAATGGCTCTAGCCAGTGCATAACTGGAATGTGGGGAGGGGGATCTTCATGTTGCCAAGGCCTCACACGTGTTTATGACCCGCAGCTACCAACTTCAAACAACAAAGACTCTAATAAAACAAAACATCTGTTCACAGGCTGGCCCTGAGAGACAAATGGCGCTGGGGACAGGAGGGCTCCAATTTGCATTACCTAAAGATTTGCTATTAATTTAATAGGACTATTATCATTTAGGCATTTTTCTCAGCAACTATAAGTCCTACTTCCTTGATTAACGTGTAATTTCTTAGGTAATTTCAAAACGACTTTGTTGAAATAAAATTCATCCACCTGTGACTTAGGGAATTGTTATGGTGAGCTAAAAGGTGTCTCTGGCTGCTATGTATATGTCCAGGATTTAAGAGATGGCAAATTGGTGGGGTGTAAAATTAGTATGTGGGGAATAAATTGCATGTTCCTAATGATTATGCTTTTTGTAAAAACAGCAGAAAAATTGCCAAACGACCGTGCTGTTTATTTATTAATTTCCCCATGAGGCAGCTATATTAGCAGTAACTAGTAAATCACAAAGCTTTTTTTTTTTTTATAAATAAGTAGATTTTTGCCAAAATCTGACATGAAACAAAAGAGGATTGCCAATGGCAATTGCCATATGTCTGCTCAAGACTCCTAAACCAATCCATAGAGAGAGGATGGACTTGGGGGTAGAGAGAAGTGTAACTGTCCAATCCTGGTTGCAAGAATTCTTGCAGTTCTGCCCAATGTTATAAACTTGATGGTGTCATCACATCACTGGTATATAAAGTGTATGCACTATGAGGAAATGGAAGAGCTGGTAAAATCACCACCAAGAGAGCTGCTAAAACCTATCATTGGACAGCCACAGGGGAACACCAAAAGGAGATTTGATATGATATTTATAATGTGCTTAATACCCAGAGGTTTCTAAGCGCAGACCCGGGAATCAAACCGGTGTTGCTCCGTGTCGTCTTGCTTCCAAGGAAAGCATGTTGCCACTGAGCTATCTTCCCAAGACATTTGGCTGAGAATGCATCTAATTGGAGCTGTCTTTTGTTGGCAAGGCCTAAAAGCTGACTGGGTCGTATGCTGGATACCTGGGGACCATCCCTGAGAGTGGAGGGAACAGAGCTCTGTCCTGTCCTTCCTGAGGGTCCTGACATGCAGCTGGCTTTTCGGAACTGAAAACAAGGGTGCTCTTTGTAAGTAGACTTGAACCCTTTGCAACCAAAATGTGCTGGAATCTACAGGCCTTAAATCCTTTCCCTTAATTGCGGATACAGGGTGCAAAGCTGTGTAGATCCTTAGCCTATTTAACTAAATAAATATTAATTTAATTAATTTGTCCTGCTGTAACACCACAGAATTAACAAAGCTCATTACCAGTGTGCACTGAAAACTATAGTCTGTAATTTAATTGGACAATCTTTCTGTTCAGCTTCCCTAACACAAGTGAAGGGGGGTCCGAAATCTAAAATTCTCAAATCATCACAATTGTTACCATCCAGCTTCCCCAACACAGGCCTTTGACTGGAGGGGGTCTAAAATCTAAAATTCTCAAATCATCCAAATTGTTACCATCCAGCTTCTCCAACACAGGCCTTTAAGTGGAGGTGGGTCTGAAATACAAAACTCTCAAATCATCACAATTTTTGCTGTCCAGCTTCCCTAAGACTGGCCTTTAAATTGAGGGAGGTCTGAAACCCCAAATTCTTAAATCATCCCAATTGTTCTGTCTGACTTCCCCATAACAGACGAAGTAGTGCCGGGGGGTCCCAGAAAATATCACTGCTAAATCACCCTGTGTTTATTTACTGCTACAGGAAAACTGAAATTGTACAGCCTTGCAAATGTAAAGGGTTTTTATTCAGTGACAATGCTAGGTTGCTAGGCAGCCAGATCAACACAGACACAGCCCTGGGTGAGTGAAAATGTAAACATAAAAATACACTTAGATCTGAATTGTGGTCAACTCAAGATTGCAAGAAAAAATTGCAGAGGCCAGCAGGGTATCAGGAGGGCAGGGGTGAGCCGTTTACTGTAGAATTTTACCAAGTCATATTTGCCTGTTCTTATGGAAAGGTGAGTGTATGGGGTGTTGAAGCTTTGTTTGTGGAATAAAGAAGGTGGTGTATGTAACCATTAAAGATATATTGAAGATATACTATTCAGTCTATACCCCCAGCCTGGTTCTTCGCACAGGGGGAGGGATCCATGTGGCTCTCTATGTGCCATAGATAGCGCTAAACGAATCTAATGAATCTTAACAAATCTAAACAAATAAATGATCTATTGTGGTCTTGTTTAATTAGGGATGAAGGAATTCCCTTTGTTGAGCAGGATCTCCCAAGATATCGTTACATCTGATAGGAGGTTTATTTTTCATAATGTCATTTTGTGCTACAATAAATATGGAATGTTCTAGTCATGTATGATGCATTTGCATACTATATTAGTAAGACAATGGAAACATTTTCTGTAGAGATAGACGTTCGGAAAGAATAATAATAGTTTATTGTACAATATAGGGATGGAAATTACACACTGCTCATAAATTCCACACCAAACGTGATACCTGTAGGCATTAGACAGAAATCATGAAATGTAGTCTCTGATTAAATTTTTACCGAGACTGGAATTAGGGGGTGAAAAGGGAAACTAAAACACACTTCTTTTTGCCCTTGGTCTTTGGCCCCCATCACAAGTAAATTCAAAAAGATGAAATGCAAAAAGAATACAGTTGAAAAAGGGAGGGGACACAGGTGGCTGAAGTGTGGGGCGTAAATGTTGTCTGCAATTTCGCAGAAGCAAGCAATCCTGGACCTAATCTGGTCAGTTTTTGGGGTTGTCCGACCATACTTTTCTTTTAAAAAAAAGGGTCTGAAAGGGGCATTTTAAATCATCAAATAAAGACATGCAAGAATTTGCACCCAATGTTTCATTGGAATACATGAAATATTAAATAAGTCAGATGACATGTTGCATTGCCCCCGTGCTAGGCCCCCAGGTCTGCCGCTGTACTGTTTGAGTCCTGTCTCCGTTGGCTCCCAATGCCCACGTTCTGCTCTGTATACCTCAAACAGCCCGGTTCTGCCCCACATGGCCCTCACTCTCACAGTTCTACCCCAGTGCCACTCCTTCTGCCCCAATTCCATGATCGGTGACCCATTCTGCCCCTATGTCATCTTCGGTTCCCAAGTAGCACTGAAAGGTTTCTCTCAGCGTCTGTGTTCTGCCTCATGTGGCCCTCACTATTACATTTCTGCCACAGTGCTGCTTATCCTCTGCCCCAATGTTGCTCTTACTGCTACATTTAGGCCCCAGTGCTGCTTATGCTCTGCCCCAATGTTGCTATTACCGCTACATTTATGCACCAGTGTTGCTTATGCTCTGACCCAATGTTGCTCTTACTACTACATGTATGCCCCAGTGTTGCTTATGCTCTGCCCCAATGTTGCTCTTACTGCTACATGTATGCCCCAGTGTTACTTATGCTCTCACCCAATGTTGCTCTTACTGCTACATTTAAGCCACAGTGTTGCTTTTTTTCTGCCCCAATGTTTCCCTTACTGCTACATTTAAGCCCAGTGTTGCTTATGCTCTGCCCCAATGTTGCTCTTACTGCTATATGTATGCCCCAGTGTTGCTTATGCTTTGCCGCAATGTTGCTCTCAGCGCTACATTTCTGCCCCAATGTTGCTCTTGTTGCTTATGCTCTGCACCAATTTTGCTCTCATAGCTCAATTTTCCCCCATTGTGGCCCACACTGCTACATTTCTGCCCCAATGTTGCTCTCAGGGCTACATTTCTACCTTGATGTTACTCACATTCTTATGCTCTGCCCGAATGTTGCTCTCAGCGCTACATTTCTGCCCCAATGTTTCTCTTGCTTTACCCCAGTATTTCTCTCAGTGCTACATTGGTGCCCCAAATGTGTTAAAAAAGCTCTTACTGATTACGATTTGCCCCAGTGTTGCCGTCATGCACATAAAACGTTTTTATTTTAAACACACTTTTATTTCCAGTGAGTCCCTCGGTTCCGTGCTTTGGCTTCAGCTCCTTTTCAGAGAAACAGGAAGTAGAGAGGGAAGCGATTGGCATCCGCCCCCCTAGAGGCATCCATGCAGCCCAATGGATGTCATGGGGTTGTCTTAATGCGATGCCCTTAAATCAGCTGGGGCTCACAAGCGCCACATTGTGCATGCAGGGACAGAGGGACTGGAGGTCCTCGTGTGGGATAGTGCCCTGTCGGGGAGTTTTTCCCGGTGTCGGCTGGGCCTTCCGCAGACCTCCGGGCTGGGAGGCCCCAACTCCTCCCGCGTATCCCAAAAAATGAGTATGAGACACACACAAGAAGCAAGGTGGTTCTGCTGTTTATTGAATAACGGCAGGGATGGGTCTAGGATCGTACGCGTCCGTCCAGACTCTCGAAATTCGTGGTGCTCGCAGGCCCCTTTTTGCCTCAGTATGACGCGCTACTTGCGTCACCTGGGAAAGTTAGCAAAAAACCTATCGCCACTCTGGATTGGTTCCTCGAGTGGTAGGGTTAGTATAGCATACGTATAGAGAACGCTGTTAGTGGTTAAGGGTCAGTCAGGTGGTACACTTGGGTTGTCCCTTCTATTAGATACTTGAAAATTGTTACACGAAGACCCCTTATGATTGGCTAATGTTAGTGGCGTCAGTGATGAGTGCCCCATGTTCTGATTGGTCCACTCGCGAGCCCCCCAGCCTGGGACCATCGTTGTTCCCAGCTCGCGGTGTACCTGTCATTTGCAACAATATGTAACTATGTGTTCGTGCAGACAATGCGTGGATTTGCTCATATGCCTGAGAGCAGGCCATTCTCATCGCTGTAGGTGTCCATTGAGTCATTTCATTGTTGCAGCCTGTGTCCCAGACGTGGGACCCAGGTGACTTCTCCCTCGTGGGTCTGGCATCCTGTCAGGTTTGGCTTGGTCACGTGAGGAGAGACCGTGGCTGAGGCAGAATTCTGCACATTTAAAGTTGTATTTGCCTCTGCGTGTCTAGCTTTGCTTACAGGTGCGACCTTGGCGTCGGCTGGTAGCATACGAGTTGCAACATCGCTCCCTTGGCTATCATTTCTCGCTGGGCTCGTTCTGCAGGGTCAGCAATTGTACTCTTGCTCACCCAGTGTTCATGGAGGCTCTTGCTTGCGGCCTACTAGGGCCTGGCGCATAGGTGGGGATGTTTAATGCACGGCACTTAAGTTGCGGTGTCACATTGCTTCACAGGCAGTATCATGTCTTCGTTGTATTTTCATTGCAATGCAAGGGTCGGGAGAAGCGTCAGCAAGCATGTAAACGAGTGCTTTGTGCGTCATGTGTTTCTGCATTTCGGAGATCCTATGTGAAAAATAATAAAGATGCGCGTCAGTGGGTGTGTCCGTCACCTACGTCATAGCACTGAGTATGTTCTTCGTGTGGATTGGTGTGGGGGTGTCCAGTGTGCGCGGTTGTACGGATGGTCTTGACAGTTGGCTAGGTCGTCATGGCATCTCTAACAATGTATTTCCTTATTGTTGAAGGGCTTAGTCGAGTTCATCCATGCCGCAGGTGTCGGCTTGAGCAGGGCAGGCTGGCGGGCAGGCTGGTGGGCACATCCGTATGTTCCTGTACCAAGGTATTTGGTCGTCTGGTAGATAAGCAAATTCATCTCGTGGCGGGTGTCTGGGTCTCGATCCTCTAGGCCAGGGGCGCGAGGAGATTGGGGGGAGTCTTTTCTCCCATTCTCCCACTTCAGTCCCCCCTCTGGTCGACTTGTCGACCACAAACAAATCCTTTTCTTTATCTCCTCTTACTCTCCATATTTTAGTTACTCCTCCCAGGTGTCCATAGTGGTTTACATGGTCCTCAAATGACCAATACATATACACACAACTTCCTCCCGGTTTGCAGTATACCCATCTCCCGATGTAGCTCCTCGGGTTTCTTGGGTTTTCGAGCTTTACGGATGGCGGGTCCAGGTGGTTGGTGATGATCTGTTTGCGCAGTCTCTCTCTTTCCTTTTTTATGGTGTCTGTGTGCTGGTCATCATCAGTTGGCATCAAGGGGTGCATACCAACCATTTCGATAATTTCGTCTGTAGTGCGTGCCTTCCGGGCCTTCCAGAACCTTATTATAATCAATGCAGCCCCAGCCAGTATTATACATCCAACTATAATCTTCAGCCCGTCCGACAGCCATGATGGCATCCATGACCATAACAATGAAAACCGCTGTCATCCTTCTTCACTCCTTTACTTTCTTCCATCATTTTGGAGTGCATTTGGGCCAGTTGTGATACTGCTTCGGTGAGTGTACCATTGTCGGCATCGTTAGCAGGAATAAATGTGCAGCATGATTGTCCTATCTTTGCGCAAACTCCTCCCTCCATCGCTGTAAGGAGATCCAATACATATCTGTTCTGTAGTGCTACCATCCTCACCGCTCGTAGTTCCTCTTTTATTGCGTTGAATCCGTTTATTGTTGAATTAATGGTCATCATCAGCTCCCATCGGGTTATCTGGAGCCATTTAGCGTTTGCATAAGCTTGTAGTCCAGGGTGTATTATTGACGAGAAGAACATTGCGGCTCTGCTAAATAATCTGTGTTCTGGTGGGATAGAAGTGAGTGCTGTTTCTGACCTTCCCCACAGGTAGTTTCCTGTAGAGGTTCTCCTTGTCTCTTTTTCCTGTTCAGGACATTATTGTTGTTGTTGTCGTTGTCCGAACCCCTCTGTGGTTGTACCGATCTCTTCTTCCTCTTGTTCCCTTCATCCATTTTGGGGAAGTTGGCCATGTTCACATGTTTTTGGGGCACCACTAGTGATGGTACATTAATGTGTACCATTGTGCATATACCATTCCACAACGGGGGCAGGGTGTGATATGCCTTATTTCCGCAGGCCCAGTAGTGATCCATTAACACTGCTGTTCCTGCACCCCCTCTGGTAACTCTAACACGCTTGCACAGTTGGTGTTGTATCCCACCTCCACATCTCCTCTGTGTTGGTAGCATAACTTGGGTGCGGTCAACGGTAGTATGCTCATTGGGTCTTCATCCTTCTCCATCCATGTCAGCATGGGTACGTACTTGCCCCATATCGTCCAACATCTGTCATTGTGTTCCTTTATGGTGGTAATATTTTCTCTTGTTACCATGTTGCTACCGACCACACCTATGTCCCATTCATTGCCTTCCCTGTTATTGTTACCAGTGGTCTTTCCCAACAGCCTTGTGTGCAGGAACTTCAGTGTTACTTTCTTCGTTTCTCCCTTTTCAGGGCCACTTGTCATGTACCTGAACGCTTCAGCATGCAAACTGCTCTTGTGGTAACTCAAATATGACTTCAGGAAATTGTTTTCGTATGGATATGTGTCTCGCGTTTTCCACACCATTCTCACCACCGTTCCTTGAAATCGCCCTCTCGTTTGGAATAGTGCCAGATATATTATACATCGTGCCGTCTTCTCTTCTATTTCTGTGGCAACGAATGTTCGAGAAGCGCTCATAGCGTATGGGATCAATGAGCAGACATAACAGCTATCTTCTGTTGTCTGCTTACCTATTTGGGTCATGTGCTGGTACCACATGTTGTTCGAGATGTGTGCTGAATCTGTTATGTAATTATCAATACCCTTATTATCTGAGTACGTGCTGCGTTTAACTCTACTTCCCTTATGCGGAGGGTTGCTAGTACCACCTGACGTAACACCTGTTGCAGCCGTGGGAGGGGGTACGTTAAGTTTGGGTGCAGCCATAATATTGACAGCATAACTTTTCTGCCATACAGAGGCAGCCAATAGACCAGTGATGACCAGTACTCCTATCATTTTTATTACAAAAGCTAGTCTCACCGGCATTTGTTCTTACCTTGCTGCAATCCGGCAGTTTATTCTTGCGACGTTAAAGTTGCCCGCCTGAAAATTCTCAATATGCTTCTAAATATGGTCAGTTGTCGTTATCAAGCCCTCCCTATCAAGTAGTCGTTCAGTGCCCAGGCGAAGAGCTGTTCCCACGCCAACCTAAGTGATCTATCTCTTAGAGCAGGTAAGTGCTGGTGAAGATGGGGCATTGATTGTTCTATGGCCAAAATAAATGCGGTGTAATAGACGCGTACCCTCCTTCTTTTTAGGTACTTTGGCCTTCTTATATGATATACAAATTGGTGTGATAGGGCTTCAGGGTAGTTATCGTTCGCGGGTAGCATCTACCCCTGGGCAATGTACGCTGTTAGTTACTTATTTTCTTAACAATACAATTACACACGGTACCTGCATGTGCGAGAGAAGAAAAAGAGAAAACATACAAGTGTTTACATGTGTATGTGCGCAAAATAATGTCCTTCAACTGGGGTGACCTTAGTGGGCAGTGTGTTTGGGGCTCAATTGGCGGAAGTCTGTTTACTTTTCAATCTCGTGACCATGGGATGGGCTGTGGGCAAGTGTCCAGTGTTTATTTCAGTACTTTTCTCTGGGGACTCTGGGGGGTGATAGGGTGTAGTGACACTAACGTCGTCAGCTGTGGTCGACGTCTCCTTCTCTGTAGGTGATGCTGTCATTGTTCTTCCAATGGCCCTGTCGGTAACGCTAGGGCGGGTCTGGAGTTTGTAGATCTTCACGTCGTGTAGGTGATTCCAAGCACGCTTATCCTGCAACTTCACCTCTCTCGTAGATACCTCCTCTACCAAGTGAGGACCAGTAAAGCGTGGGCTGTTCCACTTTCTATTGAAGTTGCGGAGTAGCACGTGGTCACCTTTAGCAATTTTGCTGAGTCCTTCCTTTTCCAATTCTTTGTCGGCGTCTTCTTGTTGATAACTCTTAGACCCGCCCCGCGTGCGCTCGAGATGTTGAGATACAAACGCTACACTAGTAATCAAAGAAGACATATATTGGTACATTTCATCACCAAGAACAGTTGCAGCGTTTTCATAATCTGTGAATGCTCTTGATGTAGGCGTTAGAGGAAGGCGCATTTGACGTCCGGTCACCACCTCGTGAGGAGTGAGGTGGTGGTCAGACCCTGGCCTATTCCTTAGCTCAAATAGAGCTAGTAGAAGACAATACAAACAACTCTTCTTTGTTGTTTGCTGTATCTTTGCTATTTCCTCTTTCAATAGGCCGTTCAGGCGTTCACATACACCGTTGGCCTGCGGGTGATATGCACACGCAAACTTATGCTTAATGCCCAGTAAGGACGTGTTGTGCTGAAACATTTCATTAGCGAAGTGCGGGCCGTTATCTGACCGCAGTACTTCACACACTCCCCACCTGGGGAAAACCTCCCTCACTAGAAATGTAACTGCTCTGAAAGCATCTGCATGTGAGCAGGGTCCTGCCTCAATCCACCTGGAGAATGGGCATACCACTACAATCATATACCTATTTCCTTGACATACATTGATCATATCAACGTAATCAATATGAATGTGCAGGAAGGGTCCCTCTGGTCGGGGTATAGTACCTTTTATCACTTGCAGCGTGTGACTGGCCGTAAACTGTTGGCATGTAAGGCAATTGCTGATAAAATTTGTTACATGAGAATTTAACTCGGGGTAGAACCAGTCTTCCCTGATTCGTGCTGCAATAACTTCCTTCCCTGTATGAGCTGGGTGATGGAGCTGGCCCAGGGCGGTGTTCAAGAGTGCCAATGGCATGACCATCTTTCCAGTGTTACCCTGACGCCATAGTGCGTCAGTTGGCGACATTGTACATCCTCTTTTTACCCATAGTTCCTTTTCTGCCATTGGTGCTGCCACCTGTAATTCCATTATCTGTGTGGCTGGGAGATGGGTGTACCCTTCTTTTATCAACATCTGTTTAGCTATCCCCCTCCCTCTCCCTCTCTCTGACTCTGGGGGGTTCCATAGTTCACCAAAATACGCCGCATGTTTGGCATGTGCATCTGCTGTTTCATTTCCTTTTGAGATATGATCTTCTCCATTAGTGTGTGCTGGGCTTTTGACCAAAGCTATTTCTTGGGGATTATTTATTACTTCAATTAATTCAGCTAACAAGAGAGCATGTTGCACTGGAGTGCCGTCAGCTCTCCTAAACCCCCTTCGCCGCCATTTTGTCAACCCCGAGTGGACAGTTTACGTGACATATGCGCTATCAGAATATATAGTAACTCTTTTGTCAAAGCTTTCCTTCAACGCCAAGATCAGTGCAACCAATTCTGCTGCTTGAGCCGAATAATGCTGTGGTAACTGTACACATTTCACCGGGACACACACCAATTCTTCTGTCATTTTTACAACTGCTGCCCCAGTTCTCCTTATCCCATCACTCTGGTCTATTGTTGATGACCCATCAATGAACAAGAGCTCTCCTCCATTGAGCGCATCCTCTTCGACTTTTCTACTACATGAGTACATTTCAGTAGTTTGCGTACAGTCGTGAACATAGTCACCTTCCTCAATAACTTCCGCTATAAACCTTGCAGGGTTAACTGTACTGCATCTAACAATAGATAGTTATGGTCTAGATAAGATGATCTCATAACCTGACGCCCTCTGCGTGGTCAGTGTGGACTTAGGCTTGTTCAATATTGCAAATAGTGCATGCTCCACGAATAGTGTGGTTGGGCACCCCATTGTAATAGATGATGATTTCTCTACCGCGAAGGCAGCTGCGGCAAGACCTTGTTCACAAGAGAAATGACCTAACATAACAGGGTCCAAGTGACCGCTGTAGAACGCTATTGGCTTGTATCCCAGGCTTGTTTTCTGAGCCATTACTGCTGAATCGCAATGTGAAAAGATAAGGAACTGTCGTTCATAATCTGGGGTGGCCAGTACCGGAGCAGTTGATATCGCGTTTTTCAACTCGTCAAATGCTTCCTTCATTTCCCTTGTCCACCCCAATTTTTTCTCCCCTTTGTTTGCTTCTCTCAATGCTTCAAGTAGGGGTCCTATGTATGAGCTGTAATCAAAAACCCATGCTCTACAGTAGTTGCACAATCCCAGGAACTGCTGCAGCTCTCTCACTGTTTGTGGCAGTGGCGTGTTTGATATAGCCTGTGCCCTTTGTGGTGCAATCTTTCTTCAGTGTTGGGATATTAGTTGACCAATGTATAATACCTGTTCCTGACAGTACTGTAATTTTTCTTTGTCTACCTTGTAACCTTTTTCAGCCAATATTGTCAGCATTTTCAATGAGTCCTCCCTGCACCTTTTTTCGCTTGTGCTGCAAATTATTATGTCGTCAACATATTGCAGCACCGTACTTTCCAATTCGACGTTTCCCAAGTCCATCTGTATTACTCTGTTGAAAATTGAGGGTGACTCGCAGTACCCTTGTGGTAACCTGGTGTGTTTCCATTTTGTGTTTCTGTACGTGAAGCTTGTCAGGTCCTGTGAATCTGATTGCAGGGGTATTGAGAAAAAGGCATTTTTGAGGTCAATCACTGTAAACCGTGAGGCCTCTGCTGGAATTCCACATAATATTGTGGCTGGGTTTGCTGCTATGGGGTATTCTGCTTCCACAATGTTGTTCAAGGGCCTGAGGTCCTGGATGAAACGCCAAGACCCTCCTTTAGCTTTGCGCACTGGGTACACAGCCGTGTTACATGGTGATTCTGATGGTACCAGTATGCCGTTATTTATTAGGGCCATTATTGTTTCGTATATGCCCTCATCTGCCTCTTTTGATAGTGGCTACTGCTTCACTCTAGGGAGTATTGCACCCTTTTTCAGTTTTATTCTTACTCCCCCGATACTCTTTATGCAGCCCACGTCATAGGGACTAGTGGTCCACAGTGATGTTGGAACTTTTGCCATATCTTCCTCGTAAAAGGGAACTGGGGTAGATGCGGGTGCTTCAAGTGCCATGGCAATTTTCTGTGCCACTTGCTTGTATGTCACTCTCAGCCATATATCTACACTCATCATAAATACCATTTCACCCTCTTCCTTGTCTTCTGAAAAGAGCTCCTCATCGGACACCTGGGTGAGCCTGCATCCCTCAGCCAGCGCTATCACTGCCCTCCATGCTCTTCCTTCCTGGTCTTGGGCATGTACTGCGATATAATCAGCAGTCGCTATAATGCTCTCGATGCTCACTGAAATCACCTTTCCTTCTGGTTCATTGGCTGGTGTCTCAGGTCTGAACAAATAGGCTGCTGGCCTCCTCCATGCGAATGCCATGTCTGTCCCGTACTGGAACAGTTCGCCATCTACTGGCTCAGCCCGAGTCACTGTCTGCCCACAGTATGCTTGCATAATTTGCCGTGCAGTGAGCATGTTTATTCCTGGGGTGGAACAAATTATGCCGTCCTCCGTGAAGGAGATTGTCATATTCAACCTGCTCATTATATCTCTCCCAAGTATGTTTACTGGCGACTCCCTTGAATACAGGAGCGGGACAGACATGTCATAATCCCCTATTGATAAGGAGATGTTATCAGTAAAGGGAACCAACCCCCTAGCCCCAGGGAATCCTTGGGTGTTCATGGCCTCACCTGACATCTTAAATTTACCTTCCCTTATGCAAGACCGGGTTGCCCCAGTATCAACAAGGAATGATAATTTTTTGTCACCTATCGTTACCTCAATGCGTGGTTCCTCCACACTATTAGGTGTTACCGACAGGATGGGACACACCAAGGACGTCTGTGGGCTGTCCTATTGTGGGTATAATGATTGACCACTTCCTGTGTAAGGGTTGTGTCCCAGGACAGTCACCCTTCCCAGTTGTGTTTGCTGTAGCTGTGTATTGGTCGAGGTTACCTTATGGTCCTGTATTTGAGTGGGCTGCTGTACTTGCTCCACTCGGTGTTGTTGTGATATCGCTACCTGTTGTTGCGGTAGTGAATATGTCTGTGGCTGTTGTTGTGTTACTAACTGTTGCTGCGTGCTGCCCTGTGGCAGTCCCTGCTGTTCTCTTGTAGGCCCTTGTTGTACCTGTTCCCCCCACGCTGGTGTGGAGGGTCTCATTCTACATGTGCGTGACATGTGGCCTAACAATCCACAAATCCAGCATACAGGTGGTTCCCTGGTCTGCCATGGGAAACTTCCTGAATTGTCCTGGTATACTGGTTGCCCAGTAGGGTAGAAGCTTCTGAATCCTCCCCCTTGCTGTTGTGTGTTATAGCCATATCCCCTCCCTCTCATCATTCCTCCCCTTCCCCTGTTGTAATTATAATATCCCGCTCCTGAGGTCGAGTATCCTCCTCCCATATTAGCCGTGTATGGTGGGGGTGGTGGCAGCTGTTGTGCTATAATTTGTGGTGATTGTATTTGGGAGGGATCTTGAGCGGCCACTACTTGCGTGGGGTTTGGTGTCATTGTTGTAGGTGTAGTTATTAGTGCACCTTCCATCGTGTACTTAGTCAGTTTTTTCTGCACTAATTTAGCCTCTTCCGCTTTACTATCTTCTTCCTTTTGTTTCATCTTTTCTTGCCACGTCCTACAATGATGTACTATCGTCAGTTGTATTTCTGGCCAAGCCTTTGCTTCCATCCCCACTACTTTCTTCAATTGTTTCTGCACTGCCTCCGGGAGCCCTTGTAATAGTATATGATAAAATATTGCTGGTGTCTTGTCCCACTGCTCTCTAGTTTCCATACGCCACTTCTCTTGAATTTCCTGGATATAATCAACAGGATCTTCGTTCTCACGCATCTTGCGCGATGTAATTGCTCCTATATCTGAGGTGTCTGGGTATTGTACCCTTAGTGCTTGCCATAATGCATGTCTGCAGTTTGCAAATGGCGCCCCGTCGTGTGATGTGTTTGTTATTGTGACCCCGGGGAAGCCCGCTCTCTTCCAGATGTCATCTGCTGCATCCCCTAATATTGATATTAGTAGGCCCTTCACGTCTCCTACTGCCAGTTTCTGTCCTGCAGTGTGTTTTTCCATCTCATATATCCATTTCCCCGCTCCTCCACTTAGTGATGGGAGCCTGCACTTTATATTTTCCTTTTCTGCATGCTTCCAAGGGACGTATTGTGGTCTAACCCCTCCTCTCTCCAAAAGTGGCATTAGGTTGTGTCCTATCTGACCCCCCGGGTGTCGCGGTGTTGAATCCGTATACCCCTCCTCTTCTTCCGTGTCGTCTACATCGTCTGTTATGTCCATATTTCCCCCGCTCATAGCTGTTTCCCCTCCATTTCTTCCCCTCCGTTTATCATTTCCTTTATTTGATGTCGGCGTGTGTGTTCGTTCTTCCTGCCTGCGTCCAGGGAGATCTCTAAGCCTGCCAGCGTAGGGTGTGTGTTCGTGAGGGGCGGGTGCGGGTGTAGGTGGACATGTTGGACGGGATGAGTGCGGGGTGGTGGAACATGTTGGACGGGATGATGAGGGAGTACCTGCACGTGTGTGCCTTCCCGCCATTCCTTGCTCTTCTTCCTCACTTCCCCCCAGTTCTTCCTTCCTTCTGCAGGCCCATGGTGATTCCCTGTTGGTCCGGGTGATGTACAATTTATCTAAGCTTTCCTTTTCCCTGTTTCTTCCTTCTCTCCCCATTCCTTCTTCTTCCTCGCTGCAAAAATCATCCAGGAGCGAAAACCCGCAATCTGTCTTTTCCCCCCTAATCGTCACTGTTTTTAAATCTATTAAATCCGTTCCTCCCATTTCTTCTTTACCAATTTCTCCCCTTTGCGCTGATGTTGTTGCTACTTCTGTGTCCCTGCGTACATATTTCCTTATTGCACTCTCCCCTCCCCTATCTCCTCTTTCCCCTTCTCTTTTCTCTACTATTTCTCCACCTATTTCCTCTCTTTTCTGTTTTAATTCCTCCATTACTTCACTACTCATCTTTTCCAATATCCTTTCTTCCGCTCTCCTCCTTTCCCATCTCTCTCTTTCCCTTTCTAATATGCTTTCTATCACCCTCCCTTCTTTGTATTTCTTTGTGGTTTCTGATAGTATTTTCCTTTTCCATATTTCCATTTCCTTTTCTTTCTCTTCTCCCTCCCATTTCTTGTCGCGCTGTGCTGCTCGAGATACTCTTTCTGCTGCTGCCTTCACCCTTTCAGCTTCTCTCTTTCGTTCTTCAGTTCGTTCCATCATTTTTTCCAACTCATTCTTATTTTCTTTCCTTTCTCTTCCTCTCTCTCTTTCCTCCCTCTCAAGCTGTTTGATCAGGGCGTTTCGTTCATTCCTTAACTCCGCTAATCGCTCCTCCAAAATCTCCTCCTCTTCTCGTAACAGCTCCCCTTCCTTCCTTTTCCCCCTTCCCCTTTTATCTCGCTCTTACTCTCATTGTCCTTGTTCATTTTTCTTACTACCTCCTTCTCTTCTCCTGTTAATGAACCTCGCAATTTTAATAACACCTGCGCAGCCACCCACTCGTCGTGTCCTATGGCTGCAATTTGTTCTTCGCTAGTCTTCCCTTCCCCTGCTGGCATCTTCGTATAAGTTGACCCGATCGTACTTGTCGCCTCCCCCCCCGTGTAGCCACCTGTAGCTGTATATGGTGGCGGGCTGTATGCTGGGTTCGAATACCCCTCAGCCGCCCTTAATTGTTGTCTCACTACTTCTCGTAGTTCCGTTATGGGATATAACCCCCCTTCCTCCTTTTTCACTACTTTCGCTAAGGGCATGTTGTCGCCCTGTTCCTTTTTTATTTCTGTTTCCTTTATGTTGCTAGGCTTTTCTCCTCCCTCTTGTCCTTTCTCCGTGGACTGTGTGCTTTCACTCTCTTTTTCCCCAATCTCTTCTTCCTCCTTAACCTTCTTCTCCTCCTTTGTTTCCCCCACAGTGAACATTCCGGTCGGTCCTGGTCGGGACCCTTGGAACATCATCCATAAGTTAAACACCTCCACATGGTGCGTCAACTTCTTCCCCTTGTATGTGTTATGTAGATGGGTCAATAGTGAGTGCTGGACATATGGGTCAAAACTGCCGTTAGGCGGCCAGGGTGTCGTCATTTTGTTGTCCGTCCCCTGTGTCCATTCTATGTTGTATTTAATCAGTTTCTCCCTATGGGGTGACAGTGTTTTACATATATGCTGTACCGGGGTAGTGAGGGTGTTCCCCCACCATCCCGATCCTATCCCGTATGACATGGTAGCACTTTGTTGTTAGCCTCCCTTGATATAGTAGTGGTTACCTGGCTAATAATGAACTCTACACAATTTCAGATGTTTTACCTGGCCCCGTAGTTTTGGGGACTTGCGATTGTCCGTTAAAAGAAAATAATCAAATATAACATTTGCAATTATGTATTCTTCTTTTCTGTCTTTGTTTCTCTCACCTAACACCGTTATGGCCCCTTACGGCCAAGGCGCACGTAGCCCCCTGCGGCTGCGTGCCCTGTGTGACGTGCTTATACAGCCGTCCCACTTTTCTTCACCCCTCCTCCTCTTTCCTCACTCGTCGTGGCTGGCGTTCTCCGTGCGCGGTCACGTCCCCCTCTCCACCTTGCCCCGATGTAATTGTTGCTGTTTACCTCCGTGCCCACTCCCTTACCACTATTCGCTTCCCCACCACTTCTTCAACAATGCTGTGTGCTCGAGGTATCCTATGAATGCCCTACAGGTGACGTCACCGACCTCTTCCAAAACTACCGGTAAGCTCTTTTCACATTTCAGAAAGTTCGAAATAAGTTTTGCTAGTTATCCCCGTTAACCCCACAGCTGTCCTCTTGTCACGGCTGGAACAAGGTAACCAATAATATAATCAGACTGCGCACGCTGCGTCGCCTCGCGTGTGATACGCCCCTCAACAGGAGGGCTTAACCAGCCAATTATCTTCCGTATTAGGCAACCGGTTAGCTACCGCCTACAGAAAAACGTCATCTATCTATCGAGTTTCTCCGCTCGATCAATAGGGATCCTCATCTACTCATTGATCAATAATCGCCAATTCGTAGGAAACCGTACACACACACACACACACACACACACACACCCTTACAGGTGGTCGCGACCTAGGCCAATCAGTGTCTACGAGCGGCCGCACGTGATATTTTCGTGCTCCGCCCACTCTTCTTCGTAGCGTAGCCGACTGCTCTTGCACTTGTCCAGCTACCATTCACTTCACCGTCAACACTAATTTATCAAATCCTCCCCCCTCCCTCACAACTTCACATTGCTTGTTGGGTGTGGCATACTCACCAAGTTCTCTTTATGCGGGGCCGCTCGACCACGTGCACCCCTCCAAGCGGCTCGCCACCTCCCCTCGTCTGGACCACGTCTGGACACTCGCCAACCGCGGGCGGGATACTTCTCAACCGGCTCCTGAGGGCCAATATCCGGATTGCGCTGTCCAGTCTTCTCGCAGTTCGGCAATGGTCCTTTAGTCCTCAAAAAAGGGGGCAGCGGCAGAGGGGGCCGCGCCACCAGGCCTCCTCGCAACGAGAGTACTCGGAAAAATAAAATAAAATGTAGATCTTAAACAGATCTCAGCAGTGCCTCCAACTTGTCGGGGAGTTTTTACCGGGGTCGGCTGGGCCTTCCGTGGACCTCCGGGCTGGGAGGCCCCGACTCCTCCCACGTATCCCAAAAAATGAGTATGAGACACACACAAGAAGCAAGGTGGTTCTGCTGTTTATTGAATAACGGCAGGGATGGGTCTAGGATCGTACGCGTCCGTCCAGACTCTCGAAATTCGTGGTGCTCGCAGGCCCCTTTTTGCCTCAGTATGACGCGCTACTTGCGTCACCTGGGAAAGTTAGCAAAAAACCTATTGCCACTCTGGATTGGTTCCTCGAGTGGTAGGGTTAGTGTAGCATACGTATAGAGAACGCTGTTAGTGGTTAAGGGTCAGTCAGGTGGTACACTTGGGTTGTCCCTTCTATTAGATACTTGAAAATTGTTACACGAAGACCCCTAATGATTGGCTAATGTTAGTGGCGTCAGTGATGAGTGCCCCATGTTCTGATTGGTCCACTCGCGAGCCCCCCAGCCTGGGACCATCGTTGTTCCCAGCTCGCGGTGTACCTGTCATTTGCAACAATATGTAACTATGTGTTCGTGCAGACAATGCGTGGATTTGCTCATATGCCTGAGAGCAGACCATTCCCATTGCTGTAGGTGTCCATTGGGTCATTTCATTGTTGCAGCCTGTGTCCCAGACGTGGGACCCAGGCGACTTCTCCCTCGTGGGTCTGGCACCCTGTCAGGTTTGGCTTGGTCACGTGAGGAGAGACCGTGGCTGAGGCAGAATTCTGCACATTTAAAGTTGTATTTGCCTCTGCGTGTCTAGCTTTGCTTACAGGTGCAACCTTGGGGTCGGCTGGTAGCATACGAGTTGCAACATCGCTCCCTTGGCTATCATTTCTCGCTGGGCTCGTTCTGTAGGGTCAGCAATTGTACTCTTGCTCACCCAGTGTTCATGGAGGCTCTTGCTTGCGGCCTACTAGGGCCTGGTGCATAGGTGGGGATGTTTAATGCACGTCACTTAAGTTGCGGTGTCACATTGCTTCACAGGCAGTATCATGTCTTCGTTGTATTTTCATTGCAATGCAAGGGTCGGGAGAAGCGTCAGCAAGCATGTAAACGAGTGCTTTGTGCGTCTTGTGTTTCTGCATTTCGGAGAACCTATGTGAAAAATAATAAAGATGCGCGTCAGTGGGTGTGTCCGTCACCTACGTCATAGCACTGAGTATGTTCTTCGTGTGGATTGGTGTGGGGGTGTCCAGTATGCGTGGTTGTACGGGTGGTCTTGACAGTTGGCTAGTTCGTCATGGCATCTCTAACAATGTATTTCCTTATTGTTGAAGGGCTTAGTCGAGTTCATCCATGCCGCAGGTGTCGGCTTGAGAAGGGCAGGCTGGCGGGCAGGCTGGTGGGCACATCCGTATGTTCCTGTACCAAGGTATTTGTTCGTCTGGTAGATAAGCAAATTCATCTCGTGGCGGGTGTCTGGGTCTCGATCCTCTAGGCCAGGGGCGCGAGGAGATTGGGGGGAGTCTTTTCTCCCATTCTCCCACTTCAGCCCCACCACACATAGAAGACTTCAGACCCGCTGCCCCGCTACCGCACCCCGTCCTGAAAAACAGTGGCGCTCTCTTGCAGGTACGTCTTGTTAGGTTTGCTCACGAGTAAGCTCTCTCAAGACATTATGGGTGGGCTGCCACAGCTGGGGGCAGGCTGGACAGACACTTGTTTGAAACTGTGGTACTTTTAAGACCAGGAAAATGCAGTTTAAAGTATCACTAAATATTAACTAATGAGGCACGCAATTTGAAAAACGTAATTCCCTACATAGGAAACAAATGCTTAGAATATATTTTTTGTGTCCAGGATCGCATGGATGCAGTCAGAGGTGGACTGGCGAGCGGTGCAAAGGGACAATTGCCCCCCAGGCTGGCTGGGCTGTTTCTCCATAGGCCAGACCTCCAAAATGTAAAAGAAATAATAAAAAAGACAACATCCTTCAGAATCTAGCCTATCACAAAGGAACCGAGTGCCGCAAAGCAGAGGAATGTTCTACTTGTGCCTGGGTGACCCCCACGCACGGGCCTCCACAGTGAGTGTGAGGGAGAGGAGTCTAGGCTGCAGGGGCATGTTCATACGGTCCAGTTTGCATTAAAATAACAGATTCTGTGGTGACCTCTGGATGGTAATCTTGGCACCAGTGCTCTCCATACACCATTGGTCTGTTACAATACGTAGCAACTTATCACCACGTCCACTTGGCAAGGGAGCAAGGGTCAGTATATAATTAGAGTTTGTCCTTCGTTTGATTCTGTACGAATGCTTGCCCTGTGTTCTGGTGAATTTCTTGAGCACCAGTGTGATCACATAAAAAGAGTTTAATAGCACACTGAATAGCACCTACGGATGTTCTTGATATAGGGGTTGTAGAACTGGCAGTTGGACTGTTTGTGCTACTAACCTTTGGACACACTAGAAGAGTACAAACTAAGGGGGTCATTTGGAGTTGTTAAGATTTTTTTAACAACTGAAGAATGTTATCAGCTCCGACTGCCGTATTTCTGGAAATCACCCTACACAAAGTTTACCACCAGCTGAGGTTGTATTTTTGGAATACCTCCACAGCTATTTCAGAAATACCACCTCAGATGGCAGTAATGTAAAAAGGCTTTTTTAGCATTTGTTTTCAGCCATTTTCAGCATCAATGTGAAGGGAATAGTGTACAGCATTGGCTCATATGATTACTGTTTATTTTCTTAATGCACAGAATGGACAATTCCGGGCCTCTAAAGCATTCTATGGGAAAAGTGGTGAGAGGAGGCAATAGGAAATGCCCACCTTTTTACACCCTCAAATGGCCATTTGTAAAACCATTTTCACTTTATTGAAGGGAAGCACCTGCGCTTGAGTTCTGCACAGTAAAACAAAAGATTTAAAATATTTTGGGCCAGTTTGCACTTTTACCTCCATCTTCAAGGTGGAGGTAAAAATAGGTGGATTTTCAGGAAACAGGCCCCCTATAATACCACATCTGGTATTTCAATTGAATAGCACTGATGGTGTATGATCAAACCCTGAATTGGGTGGATGGTTAAATCAACAGTATTTGCCAAATACTGACAATTCTACTGCTACAACCCAACTCTGAATGACCCCTTAAGTCTGTGATCATTTTTCATTGTCTTGTCCAGAATGCTCTTTTCTTATGTGACCAACAAAAGACACACGTGCAAATCAACAACCGATTTAGATATATAGATACAAATTCACATGAACACAGATAAATCCTCCCATCTATACTTCACACAGTCTCATATTCACTCAAACACGCCACCGCAGTCACAGAAACTGAGACACACACACACACACTTACCTTATTTGAAAACACACATAAATCTTTTCGGTTGCTCTTGCTCTCTCTCCATCACCAGGTGTGAGGAGTCAGAAATATGAGACGGACACAAATGTATAGTTTTCGCAATGTTTTCCATAAAAAGGGTTGAGATAAACACCTATCTTTCCCTATCCTAACAAGAATGTTCTACCCAGCAAACTAAAGCTAAGGAAAATTTGCATAGTGACCCTTACACTAATACATTTACCAAAAGTGTACAAGGAATAATTGCCTGTTTTCAGATTAACAAAACAATGCAAAAGTTCCAACCTATAGATTTTAGAGAGTACTCCTTGTGATCAGGGTTGGGCTCCCTTCCCCTAGATCAATTCAGAAATACCCCAGGGAATGTTCTGTTTCAACAAAGTTCTGTTCAGTTTAACACAAAATGTATTTCAATCCACTGTGTCTTCCTACTTGGTAAAGTAAATGTCTCTTTCACAAACACATGCTGAAAAGAAACCCAAGCAATTGTTTCCCTCCACAGAATGCTTCCTGGAAAGCCAAATGTCTATTTCACAAATCCCTTGTTCACAAACTAAGGCAATTGTTTTCTTCCACACAATGTCTTTCTCATAATGTAAGGCAAATATTAGTATCACAACTATTTTTTCAATGGAATACTTTGTTCAGGATAGTACTGCAACTATCTTGATGATGCAACAGTTTGTCAGCATGAAAAAGTCACCAATGTCTTTCCAACTTTTTACCACAACCACATTTCTACAAAGCAATAGTTTCTTTCCTGTTGTACTCGCCCTGCAGGACTAACTCGAAGTGTTCCCTTTCCTGGTTCATTCTCCTGTCAGGAAGAAATCTCCTACTACTACAGTTGATTCCATCTTAGTGGAAATATTGGTTACAGATTTCCCCAAACTGGTGTCTCAGGAAAGGAGCTGCGCCCTTGTTGCCCTTTTATCTCTTTGTCATAGTATCTGTGTTTTGGCAATGTGGGTTACAGGTTTCCCTAGTTGACATCTCATAAACGGAGAATTGTGCCTTTTTGCCTTCATATATCTTCTCTATGACCTCTTGGCAATATGCATTGCAGGTTTCTCCAAGTTGACATCTCAGAAATGGAGTGCCCTTTTTGTCATCTTATATTTTGCCAGGTAAGGGGTTTAATTGGGCATTCATTGAACTCTCTTTGCCTTCCCTTCCTTATTTCACTTGACTCCTCGTGGCTTAATTGCGGGAGCGATAAATGCTACGAAGCGTCCCAGTGCCCTGTATCCCTTCTGAGCCTCACCGATTACTGTTGGCAGCTTCAGTGTCCTCCTCATGTGCTGAACGGCACAGCGGTTCTTCTCTTCGGTGTCTCAGCATCTCAAATACCTCTGCGGATCGCTAACTATCTGGGTCTCTCTCTCTCTGTGAGTCTCTGCTGCTCTGCTTTCAGCTACCATGGCTCAGCCAATCTCTCGTCCTCCTTGTAGACGCTGTCAAATCCACTTCCTTGCCTTTCTGCACACCTGCTGTTCTGTACACAATCCGACTCTAAGCCACAGCTTGGGATGGTGAAGTCTCTTCTTGTTTCATCTGCAGCTTCAACCACTTTGGTATCTTCCCGGATTGCTTTTGCCTCTGCTGCTCCTCCGCTTCCTCTTGCACACAGCTGTGGACCATGTTCAGATTGAAATGTCCCACTCAGGTGTATTGCCTTCAAACAACTGGACTGCATATTCTCTTCAGTGGCACTTTTGATCCTAATTGACACTTGGTCCTTCTTCCTAGTCCCAGTAACACAGGCTTTATGGATTTTGAAGTCCATAATAAATTAAAATCTTTTAGGTCGACTCATTTCTCTTTGATTGTTGCATTGGATAACATTAGAGTAAGGAGATGTTATATGAGGGATGTGTGACTTAACATTATGGTTAAGATGACTACCTAAGGCAGAATCATGGTAATTACAGGATGCCGCATCTAATTCAGGAACTTCAAAGGTATATAACATATTCTACCCAGGTAACCTTTCAAAGAAGGTTCTTTGGGTTCATGCCATTAGATATTTCAGGATTACAGGACTCTCGTCCTAACAAGAGGATGAATACTGCATGCCGCCCAAAGGAGTTACCACTTCTCCTTGATAGCCGTCTCCTCCCATGTGATCCTCCCTCATGATACCAACCCCAGGGTTAGGATCAGGTAGCGTCTGCCTTCCCCTGGCCACACAGAAGGAGATCTTCAGCTGGGTTCATTGATGACTCCGCAGGACTCATCACATATGTCCAAGGTGTATTCTCCTTGCAATTCTCTCTGTTTCTGTGAGTTGAAAAATGCAGCCGTCCTTCCAAGACAGACCATATGCAAACATCTCAAACCACAGCCTGTCTGGTTGGGGTGGTTTGAAGCCACATGGGTCTGTGCAAAGTGGGCTAATCACGATTACACATTGGGAAGGGACGCTGGCCTATTTTTAGAGGAAAAACTGCGCCCCAGCCGACCTGCCATCTTTATTTAGAGGTTCTATTACCATAAAAGAATGTGGGAGCTGTACCTTGAAAGTTGAGTACAGTAATGAATGATGGAGACACACGAGGGTACACACGATGATATGCTCAATTCCATTCAGGGGACATGAGTCTTGTCCTGTTTTTCTGTGTGGAGGAAATACAGGTCTACGTGTCCCAGAATGCAAAGACAAAACGGGAATGGACTAATGGAATGGACTAACATCGCTTAGATGCCCGAGGTCTGTGGCGCTATAGAAGTGTTGTAACATAACATAACATCTCCGAAATAGAATTGTGCATATAGAGTAGGATCCCCATTCTTATGCTCACCGCCTCTGACCTGCTTGTGAGTTTTCAGGCTGCAACTGCATATTTGCCAATCCTACAGATTTAGGCAATAGGCTAAACTGCCTTTTAAGTATTCTTGCCACCTACAGATTTTTGTAACACATCCTCCTGCTTTTAAAAAAAAAAATACGTATCAGGCCAACCCAGAAGTGGTCACATTTATACTCCAGCTCCTGTTTGAATGGTCTGTGGTGAGTAACATACCAAATGGGGATGGGAGGTGGGGCAGCTTGCCCACCTACAGGCTTGACTATGGAAAGATTCAGAACATGTTGGATCAGTCCAAGGATTTTTTGCCAGCTGTTGCCTCTTTGAGAGCTGTCAGGAGGGCTCAGCAACTGTTAGAATGTGTCCCTGCAGCTGAACCCAGTGGCTTCCTGGCCGGCAAATGCTTTACCATTGCCCTTGTTTCGAGCAGGGCCCAGCTAATGGCCATCAGCTTATTTAATAGCTGCAGCCTCCCACCCACCCTAATTCTGGCCCTTGCCGAAAAGATCTGCACACCTTCAGAGCTTTTATGAGCAGGTCAAAATGCAGATGATAATCAGCCTTCAAGCTTCTTAACTAATGCCTTTAAATCATGTTTGAAAACACATTTCGTTGATTTGCAGCACCTTTTCATATGCGTGAATGTTTAGGCAATGGGAACTGATGGGTGCATTCCACCGAAAGACCCCACAGAGCTCCAGTTACTTTTCAAATCTGTATCTGCTTCCAAGATAATTAAATTGAGTAACACAGTTAAGCCCTTTTTAAAGATTAATGTATATCCATGATGCCTACTAGCTTGACATGCTAGAGAGAGTTTGCATTTATATGAATAGTCAAATGTTCTTAACATCATGCACAAAATAAGGCTTGAAATTTGCGACAAACACACTCTATACTCAGGTGACATCATGGCAATTTATTTGAGTTTGTCTCTTAAAATGCTGAAAGTACAGTGATATTAAAAAAGGAGATTTTCTGTTTCATATTATTTGGCATTATGTGGAAAACAAAGCTACAATGATGTTCTTTTGGCTTAAGGTGTTGGCAGATTGCGTTACTATGTGGTTTTTATATTTTTCAAGTAAATACTATAATATAGTCAGGGTGTAAAATGTGCACTAGCCATTGGTTAGTGATAATTGTCTCTTGGCTATGCAGAACTGTTTTGCTGTGTATATGTGTAGAAATAAGGCGGTGATTGACTTTCTATGGCTGGGTAGCGGCTTGCAACTTGGACTTTTGACTCCTGGGATACTATTATTGTAGCCCTTAAAAACCAGAACTTAAACAGTTGTGTAAAGCTTGTAAAGTAAAAAGCCTAAATTGCACAGTGGGTTAAAATTCCTGTTTCCCTGCTTAACCAAATAGTGTATTGGCGGTTAAATATTTTCATATCACTGTGATTTAAATAAAAAAAATGGGAGTCTTTAGTAGCGGTTTAGATCACACTATTTAAAAAGAAGCACTTTTTTACAATGGGGCATATTTAATGATTATATGGAAATGATGTTCTCTCATGTGCCACTGTCAGTCGCACCTTAGACTGTTACCTAGAATAGTGTACAGAGGTGTTCCACTGACAGGCTCATAGATCAGTGGGCACCGTCTAGTACTTTGTAAGACAAGATAGCTGAACCATGGGAGGACTGGGGGTGCAGGATTCACTTACTCCAACACGACTCAATAATGAGGACTCAGTAATTTGGCAAAGGGAAGTCCGTTTAATGACAAGTACATCAAACAGGGAAGCAGTTAGGAATCAGCATTGTTGCGACCACCCGTCTCGCTCCGACTTCCTCGAACTTCAGTCGAATAGCAATAGTTACAGACAAAACACATCATCACTGACATCTAATTTCTACAAAACTCAACATTCAATACAATTGGTTAGGAAAGGTAACTTAAGTATAGGTGCTATATCTGTATATGAAAATAGAGGCTGCAGATTGGATAATTCTTATCGGGTGGGCGTCTACGCCCATCCCACTACATCACACGTGATTGACGTTACTACGAGTACGACGTCCTATTGGTTCTACTATCTATAGGACTCCAGATAACTTGGTCCATTGCCATTGGGCAGGTTACACCCCTAGACATAAATCCCCATTTTAATTAGGAGCATGCAGAATGGACACCCATGTGCCTGGTGTCCCAAGTTTCACCCTGCCTCCCTTCCATCAATCAGTATCTTAGGGCTATGTGCCAATTAGTTGGCTGGGTATGGCCTCGAAACTGTAGCCTCTTATCGGGAAAAGTTATCGCATCCTCGGGTCCTGGATGACATCAGGTGGTGGTACTTCTTCACGCCTGGCTGGTCACGTGTTAGTTCACCATGAATCTGCTTCAGTTTCCAGCTTTTAGTGCATTTAATTCTGTTTCAGCCTCACCACCTGCATGGGCCCCCCTTATCTTGACCTTCATGGGGCAGGCTGTTATGCTCTGAAGTTTGAATCTTGTTAGCTGACGCTCTCCTCCCTTCCTCTGGATGACTTCGATTTCCTAGGCATGAGCCGCTCTTTGTTGAGTTTCGATTCCGCTCCTTCTCTTGCCTCTGACTGGGTTACAAAACTTGGTCTGTCAGACCTCTGGCAACCTGGGTACATTTCTGCTTTTTCTAAATGGAGTCGCACTTGTGGAATGTGCCTTATTGAGGTAGATATATAGTTGGCGCTTGCCGCTCTAATCTTCTACTAAGCATTGCAAGCAGTATCGTTTCTTTAGCCTCTTGCGTTTCAAGCCTATTTACACACGTTTAACAGGTCGATTGCTTCCATCTTGTCTCGTAGCAACGTCTCCTCACGTTTTAACATCGTCTCTTCTCTGTGTCCATTACATTTATTTTCGTAGTTACTCGCACTGGCATGCTTGTCTTTGATGGCCGCTTTTGTTCATTCACAAGTCTGTTCAGGCCCTTGTGTCATTTCCACTGGCCTTCCATTAGGGCTATTTGGGTCTCTTCATGGACCGTCTGTAGGTACTCTTCGTTTCGTATCAGCGGCTGGTAAGGCTGTCTGATGGGGTACCGTGCTGCCAAGGGTTGTCTGGTTATGGGCGCTTCAACAGGTATGGATCTTCCGATGTATACTGGGCAGAGTCCCAGTGTAGCTCTTTGTTGATTCATTTGCTCCTCATACGTCACATACCTTGGTGAGTATGCTCCTGGTACCTCGAGCTGAGGGGATGGGGTGCAGGCCATATTCGGGACCTCCTCTACACTCCCCCCTCTGGTAGTTCATCGACCACTTCTGCAATCTCTTTTGCACTTATTTCCTTTGGTTCTTCAGGGTCATGTTCATCGTCATCAGGGTTTGTACATGATGATGTGAATGTGTGAGTCTTTGGAGTCCATACTTTTTTCACCCCTTTCAAACTCCCTGCTGTTTTCACATGTTCGTCTTTGTTCCATGTCATTAGCTGACATTGTCCATTTGGACTGCAGTAGATCCATTTTCCTTCATCAGTCAGGTCTCTGGGTTTCCACCCTGGTTCGACATCGACCATTATTTTCATCCCTATGGCTTTCTTTGCCGATTTCTGGCATTGTGTGACGATTATCTTGATAGCACAGGATCTTAGCAACACCATTGTAGTAGGACTCCCAGAAACTTGAATACGTCTGCCATCCATTGTGGGACCCATGAGAATAGGTCTCCAAACCAGCTGTCATCATCCACTTCATCACTTTCATCACTCATCTGGTTTTTCAAGTTTGTCAACATACTAATGGCTTCTGTTAAGGTTCCATTTTCTTCATCGTGTGATGGTACAAATGTGCAACATGATTCTCCAATTTTTGCACAAACACCTCCATCCATTGCTGTGATCATGTCAAGCACATATCTGTTCTGGAGGGTCATTAGTCTGATTGCTCTCAGCTCTTCCTTGATCGCGTTAAATCCTTTTATAGTGGTATTGATGGTCTGCAATAACTCCCATCTGGTTATCTGCAACCATTTAGCATTCACTCCAATTTGGATGTGTGGCAAGAGCATTGTGGTGAATACTGTTGAGGTGAGGCTGAACAGCCTGTGTTCGTATGGGATTGCATGGAATGCCTCTTCTGATTTGGTAGAAAAGTAATTTTCTCTCTTCATTCTGGATACCAGTTCCACAGATCTCCTTCTTCTCAGATGAGCATCTGCTTTCGGAAAACTGTCCAACTTCAGGTCATTCTTAGGGATCACTAGCATGGCAACATGGACGTTCACACGTGTGCATATGCCTCCCCAGTTTTTCGGCAGCCTTATGTATGCCTTGAATCCACATGCCCAGTAATGGTTCATAATAACTGTGGTTCCTTTTGTCATTCCTGGGGCTTCAAAGATTCGTCCGCAGTTTAGATTCTCTCCCATCTTCCTTTTGCCATTGTTTCTGAAGCATAGTTTCAGGGTCTCCAGTGGCACTATCTGCAGGGGTCCCCCTCTATCTTCAACCCATGTTAGTAACTTTACTAGCTTTGTCCATAGGGGTTTGCACAATTTCTGCAAATTCTCTATTGCTTCTCAGCAGGCTCCAAAGACCATCCAATCTCGGCTACTACTCCTTCTTCCCATCCATTTGGGGATACCACTGTCCCCCAAATCTACATTTGGCCTCTGTTCTTCCAGAATTGAGCTTCATCTGCAGTTTTTCCTTGAACGTTCAGTCTTGGGTTTATTTCCCATCTTATCCCTGATCCTTTCATGCCAGGGTTCTCGTATCTTATCACGTGATTCCTTATGTGAGCCCTGTTTCTTGTCTTAATGTCCTGGACGTAGCCGTGTTCATCCGGGTAGTTCTTTTCATTGGCCCATATCAATGAGGCGTCTCTCCCCATAAATTGTCCTCTGGTGTTGCACATTTCTACATGTGACATACAGTGTGCTGTCTGGACATCAATTTCTACAGCCACAAAGATCTTTGAATTCCCATACTGTATGGCAGAAGTGCACAGACAAAGCATTCTCCTTCTGATTGCCTTCGTCCTACTTCCTTCATGAGCTGGTACCATATGTTATTTCCAAGATGGGCTGTGCTGTCCAGGTAATCGTTGAGCTCATTGTCATCTTCGTACAGGCTTCTCTTGATTCTCAGCATTTTTCTGTAGTTTGCTATGACTATGGGCCTCATTACACGGATGGCGGTAAGGATTTACTGGTACCGGTAAAATACCGGTACCGGTAAATCCTTACCGCCTTACTACGAGGTCCCTTTGCGGGTTGGGGGATTTAACGCCTGCTTTTTGCAGGCGTTAAAAAAACCAACCCGCAAAGGGACCCAGGGAGCTAATTACGGTACCGCAATTTGCGGTACCGTAATTAGCACCTTCCCCATTCCCATTGAGCCCTATGGGGCAAAAATGGGAATGGGGAAGGGCAATGGTGGAAGGGGGAATTACCGCCCCGCCAACCTTGGAATGGGGCGGTAATTCCCCTTTCCGCCGAGGCGGTTCCGGTTCTCCGCCATCCGTGAAATGAGGGCCTATGTCTCTAAATGCATCTGTGCTGCTTTTCCACTCCGTGCGTCTTGGTGGAGCAGGGTCCTTTTGCTGCATTGCTTTGGTAGGAAAAGTTTTTATGTTTCTCTTCCTCTCCTCTTGTAGTTTTTCATCAAGTCTCTCTGGCCGCCATTGGCTCACCCTCTCCTCAACGTGTGGCTGAGTCGTAGATCTGTTGCTTGTTAGCAGTGTTCGAGATGACGTCCTTGTCGTTATAGTCTCTGCAATTCTATGGTTCAGCTCCTCGTGCAGTTTCTTAGCACTGAATATGAATGGGAACATGTAATCTATCAGCGTTTGTGTTTTCTCTGTGAGTTCCTTTGTGGCTACTTCTGTTCTTTCGAGGGATTTTGCTATGCCCCCTCTCTTGGTTTTTTCACTTGGCTTCTCTTGGTCACTTCCACCATTTTCTGGAACTGATTGTTTGGCAGGCTGTCTCCCCTTCTCTGCAGCCTTCGTTGGAGGCCCTGCAGCCATTGACACTTGCCCTTGTCTGTGTGCATCCTGTGTGTGGGTGCGTGCAGTGGTCAGTCTCCAGCTTTTATCTTCATTCGTTACCTCAAATGTGTCTAAATTACTGATAATTGTATTCAATTTTAGTTCGTTAATTTTACCATCAGGTTTTCTTGGGACTCGAATGACTATATAGGGTCTGGGTGCTTTCGTAGGCCCCAGACGTTCATTACCTGATGGATGCCCTAAACTTGGAACACTTCGTTCATCAATAAAGAAAGCAGTTCTGATTGTTAATGAAAGAAAAACCATAATAATTATACATATACACATAATCGTTCGGAACGACAATTTGCAACATTTTCTTCCAGGGAAGGGGGGGTGCCCTTCTGTGGGGGGTAAAACCAAGTTACTGTTCTGGGCCCCCATTTTGAATGAGTTCATAGTCAGTTATTTATTCCTTCTCTTGCTCTGATCTCGTAGTTTGAGAGTTCAGTACTATTAAAGTGAAAAGTGCTTTCCAAATGTCCCCCTCTTGTGGGTGATGATGGTAGTCTCTGGATATGCAATACAGTTCCTGTGCTAGACTATGGAAAAGGGTTAGGCTGGTACATCACATTCATTATGCAAATCTATAGTAGGTAAGGTCCCTGTGCACTCCTCGAATTTGTTTTGGTCCTGAGGACCTGCTGGAAACTGTTCAATGCGAAGGAATGAAAGGGTGGAGCTGCTAAAAAAATCACACAAAAATAAAATGTTGTAAAAATGAAAACAAAAGCGAACATGAAAAAATAAAAACAAAAATAAAATAAAAATAAAACAAAAATAAAAATAAGGAAAAAGTGGTGGATAAGTACAAAGAAAAATAGGACGGTGTAGTTCTTGTCTTTGCTCTCCTCGATCTGTCCTGCGGCTGAAAATTGAAGAACTGTGTCTCTGTCCTTGGTTTGTTCCACGGTGGAAAGTCTTACTGGAATCTCCGAAGGTACTCTCGCTGTAAATTGGATAGCTCCACCTGGAGCATTATGCCTTGGAGGAGTGTGCCCATGTGTGGGGTGTTGGCCGGATCTCTAAGAAAGGTGATGACGTCAACATCTGCAGGCCTCTCCACCAATTCCGGATAGTCTGTGACTAGTCTAAGCAGGATGTTGTGCGCCAGCCGGGTGTCTTTGGGTGATAGGGACATTTGTCTAGTGTTGGCTGGTTTCTAGATCATAGGCCTTTCTTGTGACGTGAACAGTCGTTACACTTTCCTGCTGCGGGGATTGCAACCACGTAATTTAGCTTGATCCACAATTGGTTCAGGTATTCATTGCTTCTTGGATCTCTGATGAATGTTAGGGTATCCGTGGTTCTCCATACAAGTCCTGGGCATTCCTCTATGATGCAAAAGAAAAGCGTGTATGTTAGCTCATCAATGATCACTTGTGGTGGAGGCATCTGTGTCCTTATCACCGTACTCAGGCAGTACAATGAAGGCTTCCGCGATGACAGTTAGTAGTTGCCTGATCACTTTTTTGTTGGCTGGATCTTGAATAAAGTCTGTGACACTGGCTTCTCTCCCTATGAGTGACAGATAAGATAACACCACAAGTTGAAAATAGGGGAGTACATCCCACTTGAGACTTCTGCTGGAATGTACCATAAATTCTGTGAACAAAGTCTCGGTACTGGTTGCTTCAGGATACTGTGTTAGACTCTCAAAAATATTTTGTTTGTAGTCTATCAGAGTCTTGATTCTTTGTATTACTTGAGCATGAAGTGCTTTCAAAAGTTTGTTTTAGCAATATTTTTGTGGCTTTGGATGCGCTTCTCTTTACCCTGCAACTGGGAAGTACAGAGTGTTCATTTTATGAACTTTATTATCTTTCACTGGTTTGAGAAAATGTCTTGTTTATAAGCCACAATTTAAATCAGTGTTCCTTTTGCCTTTATTGTGCTGCTCATGCGTCCTCCTTCCTCGCCATGGATCTTGTCTGCACGTGCGGAGGTTCTTCCCCGTTGTCTGTGGTTTCTTCGCAGTTGGATGCAGCAGGAGGGCTCTCCCCTATATAAGGTTTAATGTCATTTATGAAGATCCATGCCCTTCTGCCCTGGAGCTTGACGGCGGAAGGGGTGCAGTCCTCTACAATGAAAGGGCCATTGAATCATGGCTCATCCCACCTCTTCCTGGTAAAGTTCCTCACAAGCACGTTGTCACCAGGGAAGATGAGGGGCGCATGTACACCTTGTGTGGTGTCAGCTTCAGCACTTCCTGATGTGTTTTGTGCTGCACTGTCCCCTTTTCGCCGTCGCTGCAGCTGGCCTTAAATGACAAAGGCGCTGGATGTCATACACTTAAGGTACTCCTGCATCACTGTTCCCAGAACCTCTCTAGTTGGCTGGGCATCACATCTAGATCTATCTTGGGGGGAGAGGGGGGGAAGAGGGGTCCTCATCCTTCTGCCTGTAACTATCTTGTGCGGCGTAAGATGATGGTCAGAGCCGGGTTGGTTCCGAAGTGCATGCAATGCCAGTGGTAAACAGTGCAGCCATCCCTTTCTTAATGTGAACTTCAACTTGGCT
This sequence comes from Ambystoma mexicanum, assembly GCF_040938575.1. Lineage (NCBI taxonomy): Eukaryota > Metazoa > Chordata > Amphibia > Caudata > Ambystomatidae > Ambystoma > Ambystoma mexicanum. Next base: position 1,425,982,778 of record NC_090922.1, read on the forward strand.
ATCCTCTCCTTTAACAGGCCGTTGAGCCGCTCACATATCCCATTTCCCTCCGGGTGATACGCCGACGAAAACCTGTGCTTTATACCAAGTAATAAGCTGATCTATTTGAAAGCTGCGTTAACAAAGTGAGCCCCATTGTCTGATCTCATTACCTTGCACCCCCCCATCTAGGGAACACTTCCCTCACTAGAACTTTGGCAGCACAGGTAGCATCTGGGTGTGTACAGGGACTGGATTCTATCCATCTAGAGAATGGACACACCACCACAATTAAATACCTGTACCCGTTGCATACTTGAATCATGTCGACATAGTCGATATGCAAGTGCTGGAATGGGCCATTTGGCCGGGGGATAACTCCTCTCGTTACTTTTCATGTGTGCCCAGCGGTGAATTGCTGGCAGATTATGCAGTTCACCATGAAGAACGCAACGTGCTCTGCTAAATTTGGTGTAAACTAGTCTTCTGCGAGCGTTGCAGCAATATTTTCTTTAGACATGTGTATAGGGTAGTGTAGTTGTTCTAATGCTACTTTTAGCAGGGAGACAGGCATTACTGGTTTACTAGTGCTGTCTTGCCTCCAAAACCTGTCACAGGGGTTTAAAGAACACCCTCGATGCTTCCACAAATTTTTCTCCTCCTGAGGTGCCTCCCCTTGGAGTTCCATTAGCTGAGTCTGCCCCATGTTACTATAGGCCTCAGGTGTGGCTTGCGCTACCATCATCCTCTCATGGGTACGTGCCACCTCCACATCCATGATTGTTTCACTTTTGGATGCCATGCGCTTGGCTTCCGTGTCCGCTTCATGGTTTCCACGTGACACGAAATCTGTCCCCTTGATGTGGCCGGCGCATTTCACGACCGCTATGCCCACTGGGAACTGTAGTGCTTTTATCAGTCTGTCCAATAAGGCTGCATGTTGCACTGGCGTGCTGTCCACTCGGAGGAAGCCCCTCCTTTTCCAGCGTGCTAAGCCTGCGTGCACGGTAGATGTCACATAGGCAGAGTCGCTGTACACTGTTACTTCCTGGTCTGCATGATTTTCAATGGCGAGTATCAGCGCCACTAGTTCTGCAACTTGAGCTGAATAGTGAGATGGTATTCGCGCACTGACGAGTACCTGAAACTCCCCATTTGCCCGGTGTTTCACTACGGCCATGCCCGTGTATCTTTGTCTGTCTTCTAGGTCAATTCTTGATGAACCATCAATGAACACAATTTCACCACCCCCCAGGGCGTTTTCCTTTACCCTGGGGATTTCATCACAGAATTCCTCATAGTTCGCACAGTCGTGTATAGGTTCTCCTTCTGTGACTGGCTCAGGTATGAACGTAGCAGGGTTTACAGTTTTACATCAAACTATTTTGATCGATGGGTTGTAGATAATCACCTCATAGGCAGATGCTCTCTGTGATGTCAGCGTGCCCTTTGGCTTCTCTAGTATGGGGAATAATGAGTGCCCGACGTACAATGTCATGGAGCACCCCATCACAATAGATGACACCTTTTCAATGGCGAATGCGGCAGCAGCTAAATTTTGTTCGCATGGGAAGTGGCCCTTCATGACTGTGTCCAGACTCCTGCTGTATGCTAGGGGATTGTACCCCTGCGAGGTTCGCTGTGTGAGCACTGCTGTCATAAAATTGCCATCAGAACGTGAGAACAGGTAGAATTTCTCTGCATAATTAGGAATCCTGAGAACTGGGGCCTTACAAATTGCCCCTTAAGTTCTGCAAACCCTTTTTCCATTGCCTCAGTCCACTCGATTTTTTCCTTTGTCGCCTGGCCATTTCTTAGGGCCTGAAGTAAGGGCTTGGTATACGAGCTGTAGTCAAAGACCCATGCTCTGATATAGTTGCACAGGCCTAAGAAGCTTTGCATTTGTTTTATCGTGAGCGGTTTAGCCATGTTCATGATAGCTTCAGCCCTTTCTGGGGTTACCTTTTTCCCTTCATGAGTGATTAGCTGGCCTATGTACAGCACCTCTTGCTGACAGTATTGTAACTTTTCCTTATCAACTTTATATCCTTTCTCAGCCAGGATAGTCAAAGCTGGACAGAGTCGTGCCTGCATTGTTCCTCAGTGATGCTGCAGATCAGAATGTCATCCACATACTGCAAAACAACACTGTCTACTGCGATATTGTTTAGGTCCATCTGCAGGACTCTGTTGAAAATGGATGGGGACACACAGTACCCCTGTGGCAACCTCGTGCTTTTCAGATGCATTTGTCTGAAAGTAAATGACGTCAGATCTTGAGAGTCATGGTGCAACAGAAAAACACATTTTCCAGGTCAATCACCATGAAATATTTTGCCTCATTTGGAATGTTGCACAGAATTGTGGATGGATTAGGGACTAGAGGGAATTCGGCTTCAACTATATCGTTTAATGCTCGTAAATCTTGGATTAAACGCCAAGACCCTCCCTTTGATTTCTTGACAGGGTGAATCACTGTGTTGCAAGGTGATTCTGACGTCACTAGAATGCCCTGCTCCACCATAATGGCGGAAATTGCCTTCACGATTCCTTCATCTGCCTCTCTGGACATAGGATATTGTCGTGCTTTTGGTAAAATTGCTCCTGGTTTCAGTTTAATTTTCACTTTACCTGCCCCCCTCAGGATGCCTACGTCATATGGCCCTGTAGTCCATACCGCGGCAGGCACTTGGGCCATGTCGTCATCAAAGTATTCTGGACGTATCAGCGCCAACATCATTCTCTGTGGCACCTCTCGTTTGATCATTTTGACCCAAAATGTGAGACTTACTTCCACCCTTGTCTCTTCCAGGTCAGGGTGTTCTTCGAACAGATCGTCATCAGTGACATTAGTCACTCGATACCCTTCTTCGATGGCGATAATCGCACACCATTGTCTGCCCTCGTCATCATATCCTTCGACCAATACCACTTTCCCTCGCACTGCGGCAGATTGTATCGTTAAGGGAAATACTTGTCCCTTCTCTTCGTACATATGTATTCTGGGTTTGAATAGAAACTCATCAGGTGTCCTCATAGTTATATCTGCGAGGCCTGGCAATCCTGCCATGAGCACCTGCATCCCATATGTGAAGACTTCTGGCTCTAACGGTATAGCTCTCATGGCTATGTGCCCTGAGTATGCTCTGATAATTTTGCACACATTCGAATAATGCATTCTTGGAGTGGAGCACACTATACCATTCTCGGTAAACAAGATTGTCATATTCAATTTAGTCATTAAGTCCCGACCCAGGATGTTTACTGGGGTCTGACCTGAATATAATAAGGGTACATTGATTGCGCACTCTCCCACAGAGACAGGGAGTGCGTCTTTAAAGGGAACTCTACTGTGAGCTCCCGTGAAACTCTGAGTATCTATGGCCTCGCCGGACAAGGAAAATGTGCCTTCTCATATGCACAAGCGTGTCGCACCCGTGTCAACTAAGAAGGAATATTCTTTACCTCCTATGACGACATTCACCATAGGTTCCCTATTAGGGTCTGGTGTCACTGACAGGATAGAACACATCAGAGTCCCCCGTGAGCTGTCCTATTTCATATATAAGTTCGGCCTACTGTATACTTGTTGATTTCCCCCAACCCCAGGGTTCACTCCCCCTCCGGAGCTAGTGCCCAGTGACATTTGCAGTGGTGTCTGCTGGGTTTGTCCCTGTGGTACGTTCCCCATGTGCGGGGGTTGAACCGCTTGCTGTGCTCCTTGCTGTAGGCCTGGTGCCTTCTGCTGCACTGTGTGATTTTGTGCACTGCCCTGCTGCGGGATGGCAGGCTGATTCACCATGCCTGCCCCATCCCTTGGCTATTTTGCCACATGCCTTGGCTTCTGCACACACACACCACATGTCCTGTCATTCCACACAGCCAACACACTGGTGGTGGTCGTGCCATTTGTCCATCTGGCGTAGCTGGACTGCCCATTTGCGCGTTCTGAAAGCCACTTTGAGTATTATGAAAGCCTCCTTGGTTACCTCGAAACCCATCCTGATTACTCTGCCATCCTCTTCCTCCAAAACCCCTTCCCCTCGGGTAAATTCCTGCGTTACCTTGGTTATTCTGGGATGGGTTAGCTACTGATTGCATGCTTGGTTCAGCTGGGCTTGTCAGCATGGCTCCCTCGAGAGCATACTTTGAGAGTTTCTTTTCCACCAGCTTTGCTTCCTCACCCTTACAAGTTGCCTCCTTCTTCTGGTTCTTTTCTTGCAAAAATCTGCAGTAGTGTGCAATTGTCAACTGTATTATGGCCCATGGTTTTGCTTCTACTCCTTCCAATTTTTTGAGCTGCTTCTGCAGCGGTTCAGGCAACCCTTGGCATAATATATGGTAGAATACAGGAATAGATTTCGTCCAAGACTCATGCATTTCGAGCACCCACGCGTCTTGGAAATTCTGGATATAAATCAACGGATCCTCGGAATCTTTCATTTTCCGAGTCATTATAGCTCCCATATCTGAAGTGTCTGGATATAGCATTCGCAGCGCTTTCCACACCGCTGCTCTACAATTATTAAATGGCGCTCCATCATGGAAAGTGTCGATTATGGTTACCCTAGGTTGCCTGTTTCCATACATTGTCGGCTCTTTCACCAAGTATGGCGATTAAGAGGCCCCTAATGTCCCCTATAGCTAAGGTGACACCCCCGGTAATTTTCTCTACTTCATGTATCCACTTCCCGGCTCCCGATTTCAGCATTGGAAGCTTATTTTTTAGGTTCTCTCGGTCCATGTGTGGCCATGGAATATATTGTGGTCTTGCTCCCCCCTTTTCTATCAACGGGAATTGGAATGTGCAGTCTTCCTTTTCCTTCCCCATAGCTCCTCTGCCTACCAAGGGGGTGGCATTCCCGCCTTGCCATCTTCCTGGCAATGCCCTTAATCTGTCTGCATAAGTAGGTGCTGACTCCCCCCTCTGACCGTGGGGTGTTCCTTCATGTCAGCCGGACTGCGTGGCAGACTTCGATGTCCTACTTGTGGACTCGCTAGCATCTGACCATATTACCCCTCGTCTCCCTTCCTCGTGTGCCACATCCTCCATTTCCCCACCGGAGTCAGATCCTGAATACTCCCAGTTTACACAACTCCTTGCATCTTCTTCGTTCTGCCCAATCTCCAGCCTGTCTAGGGACAGTCCCCTGCTCCCACTACTTCGAGTGACATCCTCAGTGTCATATAGCTGAGTGCTCTCCAAGTGCTCATCTTCCCTTCCCCGATCGGATATCTGTTCTAGCCCCATCTCATTGTATATTTTATTAATCATTCTCCGATGCTTCTGGTGTAGAAGTCATCTTCAATATTTGTCCCACTTATACCTTGCGCCGAGTCGCTCACAGAAAATAATTCTAATATGTCTTCCTGTCCTACAACAGGATTGGGTTTTTTAACTTCCCGCTCCAGATATTCTAGATCTCGTGCCCTCTGTCTGCGCTTACGTTCCATTTCCTCATTTACTTCCTTGCGCTTCCTCGCTTCTTCTCTTGTCTTGTCTACTTCCCTCATCCTTTCGTTCCTACGTTCCTTTGCCCTTCTACTTTCCTCCTCTTCTCGTCTCTTGGCTCTCTTCTCACGTACCCTTTGCTTTTCTTCCATCCTTTGCTTTGTCTGTCTGTACTGGTCATAGGCTGCCTCTTGTCTGCGATCGAGCGGTTTCTCTTGCTCTTCGCGATATAGTTGTTCTCGCCTTAGCCTATCTTTCTTTCTTGTCCTTTCATCCCTTACTTCCATCTCTTTCTCTCTCTCCTTTGCGTCTCATCAGACCTCTCCCTCGGCCTGAAATCATCACTTCCTTTTCCATCCAACTTCAGTAATATCTGACCTCCCATCCATTCGTCTTTTGCGAATGCTACCTCATCAACTCTACCTTCATTTCCCTTACATTTATTTCCCTCTTTCTTCTTATCTGGAGGTGCACAACTCCATGCCCAATCTTTTCCTTCATCTTCGCGTCTCTCCTTGTCCCTCGGGACCACAGAGGCAATACTGTTTTCCTGTTCCCTTCCCTTATTGTCGTCACTACTGTATGTAGGCGAATCATATGTTGAGTTGCTATACCCCATGGCTGCCTTAAGTTCTCTGAGCGGGTAAAGCCCCTCTGTTTTACTCCCTTCAATGACTGGCTCAGGCGGGGCTGGTGGCGTGGTAGACGTCTCACCCCCCTCCGTACATACATTTAGTATCCAATGTGTGGGTGGTTCTTCCACCTTCGCTTCTTCAAACATCTTCCACAATTCTAGAACAGCAAGACGTTTCTCTAGCTTCTAGCCTGTATATGTGGCGTGCAGGAAGGTCATCATATGCTGTAAAACAGCCTTAGAAAAGGGACCCATTCTGTGGCCAAGGCATAAACATCTTGTGGGCAGTACCCTTAACCCATTCTGTGCTATACTTTTTTAGTTTAGGAGCATGCTTAGGTAGTTGCATGCACAAATGTGCAAGTGGAGCAACTTCCTCCACTTTGATTTCGTCACCAACAATGTTTATACAGTATTTTATCCTTCCAATAGTATGAGCAAGCACCAAATACGCAAGCTCCGATCCAATCTTTTCCAGCCAAAATTTATAATATCAATTTGCTCAGAAAACTATCAATTCGTTGGCGATTTCCTCTTAGTTACAGAATCGCGTAAAGCCAAATTACATTTCACACAATCAATAATACAATTATTTTACATTCGACGTACACCAAAACACATATGACAGACAATTGACAGACTAGACGGACACCAGCTGGTCATACATATACCTGCCTTCTAATCAATACCCCGTCATGGAGTTCAAACAAACTCCTTTGATGCGTCTTTAAACGTCACCGTAGTCTATTTGTCCCTTATTATATGGGCTACGAGTTCATGTTTCTTCTGACCGCTGTATTAAAGCACAGGAACAAGGCGAATCCTCATGTTTTTTTATCTCAGGTGCCCCCTGGGTAATCCTTCGTTTTTATCTCAGGTGTCCCCCTGGTACCCCTTGTTTTTCTCTCGGGTGCCCCCCGGTATCCCTTGTTTTTCTCTCGGGTGTCCCCCCAGTATCCACTCGTTATCTCTTATGCTTGAGTCATTACCCATATATATATATATATATATATATATATATATATATATATATATATATATATATATATATATATATATATATATATATTAAACAGTCTTCTCTACCTCTAACTATTTTAATTTTTCCTCCACCACCCACCGTTACCTTTCCCTTACTTGCTGTAATGCCTACAAGACATTTGCCAAAGTAGCGAGTTTGTTGTTTCACTCACCGATCGCATCTTTTCCTCTCTAGAGCTTTGTGATCACCGCCCCTTCCTCTTCCAGCCTTTTAAGGATTTTCGTCCGATTGGCTGCCCATGGGAATGAGAAGGGTTGTGCTTGGAAGGCAGGTTCCTTCAGACCCACTGCAGTTTTTGAAGTTTTACTCTATCATTGTCCACGGGAAGCTTCTCAGTCTACTCAGCTGGAATGGCGAAAGGTCTCGTGATATTGCCGAAGGCCCGAAGTTACTTCGTGCCGTCGGTCTAAGGTGTCTTAGTATTATATATTCAATAATTAATGGCCAAAACCATCCTCACGCTACCAAGTGTACAGAGGAGCGGGGTTCCACTGACGGGCCCATAGATCATTGTGCACCCTCTAGTGCTTTGTAAAACAAGATAGCTGCACCATGTGAGGACTGGGGGTGCAGGGTTCACTTACTCCAACACGACTCAATAATGAGGACTCTGTAATTTGGCAAAGGGAAATACGTTTAATGACAAGTACATCAAACAGGGAAGCAGTTTGGAATCAGCATTGTTGCGACCACCCGTCTCGCTCCGACTTCCTCGAACTTCAGTCGAACAGCAATAGTATAGCCAAAACTCGTCATCACTGACGGCTAACTTCTACAAAACTCGACATGCAATACAGTTGGTCAGGAAAGGTAACTTAAGTATAGGTTCTATATCTGTATATGATAATAGAGCATGCGGATTGGATAATTCTTATCGGGTGGGCGTCTACACCCATCCCACTACATCACACATGATTGACGTCACTACGAGTACGACACCCTATTGGTTCTACTATCTATAGGACTCCAGATAACTTGGTCCATTGTGATTGGGCAGGTTACACCCCTAGTCATAAATCCCCATTTTAATTAGCAGCATGCAGAATGGACACCCATGTGCCTGGTGTCCCAAGTTTCACCCTGCCTCCCTTCCATCAATCAGTATTTTAGGGCTATGTGTCAATTAGTTGGTTGGGTATGGCCTCGAAACTGTAGCCTTTTATCAGGAAAAGTTATGGCATCCTCGGATCCTGGATGACATCAGGCAGTGGTACTTCTTCACGCCTGGCTGGTCACGTGTTAGTTCAACATGAATCTGCTTCAGATTCCAGCTTTTAGTGCATTTAATTCTGTTTCAGCCTCGCCACCTGCATGAGCCCCCCTTACCTTGACCTTCATGGGGCAGGCTGGTATGCTCTGAAGTTTGAGTATTGTTAGCAGACGCTCTCCTCCCTTCCTCTGGATTACCTCATTTTCCTAGGCATGAGCCGCTCTTTGTTGAGTTTCGATTCCACTCCTTCTTTTGCCTCTGGCTGGGTTACGAAACTTGGTCTGTCAGGCCTCTGGCAACCTGGGTACATTTCTGCTTTTACAAAATGGAGTCGCACTTGTGGAATGTGCCTTATTGAGGTAGATATATAGTTGGCGCTTGCCGTTCTAATCTTCTACTAAGCATTGCAAGCAGTTTCGTTTCTTCAGCCTCTTGCGTTTCAAGCCTATTTACACATGTTTAACAGGTCGGTTGCTTCCATCTTGTCTCGTAGCAACGTCTCCTCACGTTTTTAACATCATCGCTTCTCTGTGTCCATTACATTTATTTTCGTAGTTACTCGCACTGGGGTGCTTGTCTTTGATAGCCGCTTTTGTTCATTCACAAGTCTGTTCAGGCCCTTGTGTCATTTCCACTGGCCTTCCATTAGGGCTCTTTGGGTCTCTTCATGGACCGTCTGTAGGTACTCTTCGTTTCGTATCAGCGGCTGGTACGGCTGTCTGATGGGGTACCGTGCTGCCCAGGGTTGTCTGGTTATGGGTGCTTCTGATGTATACTGGGCAGAGTCCCAGTGCAGCTCTTTGTTGATTCATTTGCTCCTCATACATCACATACCTTGGCGAGTATGCTCCTCGTACCTCGGGCTGAGAAGATCGGGTGCAGGCCATATCCGGGACCTCCTCTACAATTGCATTATTACTGCACTGGCCCTCCTTCAGCTCCCTATTACCGATTTTACAGACAGATATATAGGCTCACCAGCTAATCAATGCCCCAGAGATTCTAGTATTAGTAGACTGGGTATAGCAGAACCACCATTCAATCACCAAAGCTGCGTGGGGCATCCATAGTATATGGTACCACAGGAGATTGGGTGAACCTCCCTGCTATGCCCCATTATGCTATGTTATTGAGTCTTGTATAGCACACCCATTGAAATTCTAATGGTTTCTTGGAGTTTCATCATCTTCAAGAGGTTGGGTAGGGGATTAAGGTTGGCAAAGGGGAGCATAGCAAGTTTGTTTTTTTGTAATGTTAATTTGTGCAGATCTGAAAAGATATAGCTCTCTGTGGGGCGTAGGTTTGGGATATTTTCAGTTTTGGAGCAGTAGGTAATGTAATGCGATATGTTGGGCGCCAAGGTGCATGCATACATGAATGTATAAAGTATGATTAATACTATAAGTAAACATGCAACACTGACTCTGACAATATATTGCAGTATCCCCATGGAAGAACATACTCCTGTTGGCTTTGCCTTTGATAATGCCACAATAAGAAAACATATCAAAACTGGCTGCACAATGAAGGCCAGGCTAAACATGTAATAGCGCTTATCATGTTTGCCTTACCATTGATGCCTTGTAAAATATGTGATGCCACAGTAAGAATAGCTAGACAGGCTGCACCAAAATGCCAGTTTATTAATGTAATAACACTTATCATGCTTACTTTATTACAGATGCCAAGAATAAAATGCCATTCTACCGTACTTAATAGCTAGAATGACTGCACCAAAAGGCCCCTCTTGCCACCTAATAACACTTATTATGCTTGCTTTATCAATGATGTAAAGGGAAAAATGTCACACCACAGTAAGAAATGGCTAGACTGGGTGCCCCCAAAATGCCAGTCTAGCCACGTAATAACACTTAACATGCTTGCTTTATCATAGATGCCCAGTAAAATAATGTCATGCTACAGTACGAAATGGCTTGACTAGTTGCTCCAAAAGGTCAGTGTAGGCCTTTATAGCCAGTTTAGGCCATAATAACACTTAAAAGTTGTTATGTAGTGAGAAACGTCTTTATACACACACTGAACACATTAGACAGCTGTATTCAGACATAAAAGCAAAACATCACTATCATAAAAATCATAAGAATAAAAAATAACTTCAATAAAACAGCAACATTAGAATATAGAATATACAGATGAATAACATCTATAACAACTAAGTTGATAATGATGATTTTTTTCATAAAATAATCTGTTTGTAGCATACAGTGTCTAAAAGGTTTGCAAAAGACAAAATGACATCAGGACAGGTCAGAAACTTTAAAAGACATAACAGCAGCCCGAGCATTGTAGATGTGGTTACAGCGAACATAGGATATCCGACATTTTTTCTTAAATGTTTGTGCTATAGGCAATCAAACAGAACATGGTTCAGGGATGCTACTGTTTATTTGCAATATGTACAGCCATGTTCAATTTTGACACTGTATCTCATAAAGTAAGCAAATACATCCTAAACCTTGTAAATAAAGCTCTTTTTCTCAGACAAATTAATAAGTTCACTAGGACACTTTAGCATATAAATAGCTGATAGACATGGGTCAGAAGACCCGACAGAAAATGGGTAAAAACCACTCCTCAAATGCCTCTTTCATCTTACTTAAATGACTTTGGTAAACTTAATGCTTTCATTCTACAAATAAAACAGATCCAAATCTTTTTACACATTTTTTAACAAAAATGATCTATTTCCACTCACATCCCTCCCTCTGATTACTAAGTTCCCGTCATAACATTTTTGGGATTCTCAGTTCGGATCTCACATGTATGCAAACCCAAAACTGCAGCACGCTTTTCCAAATTCCATATTGTATAGGAATCATCCCAGTTAACCAAGTTTCTAAATATACACGGATACTAGGTGCACCATTTGGGAGATAAAGAAGATTTATTTTTAGTGTTTTTCAATAGCCTGTAAACATGGAAAACCCCATAGTTCCAGCCATAAATTGCTGATGATCGTGCTTGTAATTTATACATTTTGAGGGATTTTATTGTAGCTCTCCCTTCTTGGAAAAGGTTAGGGTAGAATCTGCACGTAGTCTCGACACACATCCATTATGTACAATTGTGTTACCCAAAGTACCATTTGCAGACAAACGGATGGCCAAATATTCAAAATGGTCAACGTGACCAATATCGGAACCCTTAAAATTGTGTCATCTGTGATGTCATCATTGTGGTCATAGACTGGGGAACAGGAGGACAACATTAATGTTGCTTCAGCTGAATTACAGGGGTTTTGTTGCATTAAGTTCTCACCTTAACGTTCCTTTAACTAAAGGTTTATCCTTGAATTTCAAAGGTTTTGTTATACTATAGTTTTTTTCCACGCCACTGGTCATGGCCTTCGGCTGTGCCTACTGTTTAGTTTCAAACACTACCTAGACCTATTTTTTTACACCATATCTTTTTTCTGTGTCACTGGCTATTGCCTTCGGCCATGGCCAGTGGTAATTTTAGATCACTACCAGACTAGTAGCCATGGCCTTTGGCCATGGGTAGTGGGCACTGCAAGTGATTTCAATCCAGCACACACCCAAGTCAACGCCCAGCATGTAGCGCACAACTGAAATCCTTATTTATTTTTGTCTAAAAGTTCATTATTCTGAACGATATACCACTCATATCACACCCTTCCCCTGGAACCCCCCCCGGTCACACTGAACCAGGAATCAAGCTGGTTTGCAAAGGTAAATATTTATTTATGTATTTAAAATTTAATCACAATGGCTCTCATTCCGAGTTTGGAGGTAGCCATGGCGCTATTAGCATTGCCCGTTATCCCTTTGCGCCCAGGTCGTAATGAATCCCAATATGTTTTAATAGAGCTACAACAATCTGTGGAATCAAAAACACAACTAAAATCTGTATTCCTTTTTGGCAACAATCCTGTGTCACGACCCTTACCCCAAAGCCCCCCTGGCCTACCCATGGGCCAGGGGGAGCCTTGACCCAAGTCTCCTCTAAATCCCAACCAAGGTCTTCTTGGGGCCAGTCCTGGCGCCTTTAGCGCCAGGCTCATACTTAATAATGAGTTTGTGCTTGGGAACTACTTTTTGTTACTGTCATTCAATGTGGAAGCATCCACAGAATCAGGCTTCTTGGAACCAAGCTTGCAGAAGGATGGTTTGGGTGTGGCACCTTGGAACTCTTTTACCTGGACTTCTTTCTTGAAGCTATTTAAACCATGCCCAACTGGACTGACACGCTTCGCGTTAGTTTGTAATACTGCAACGTGACGCTCACCGCGTTCAGCTTCAGCCACAAACCTCGGATAAACAGCATCTGCAGAAAAAGAAAGAAGACATTGTTAGAAAAGGTTGCATCTTACCTGAATTCCATCATTAGCGGTTCTCAGCTCTTCCGACCGGCATCCTGGAACCAGCGCTCCTTCGGATCGACGGAGCTGCAGAAAGGGAAAGACAAGGCTTTAGACATTTTACACGGTTAACGAACTCCGCCAAAAGGCTTACCTCCCACTCGCACTTCATTCCGCAATTCTACACTCCGGCGGAGCACCGCGACCTGTGAAGACAAAAGATAACAGGTTAGCAAAGAAAAAGGCACCTTAGCGCTGCGTTAAGCGCCAATGCCGCGTCTAGGCACTCAAAAAACGCTAATAATTACCAGCGAACCCCAAATCCAATCTTTGCCACTGTAAGAGGATTCAATTCAACACTACAGCTAAGTCAACGCCTAGTCTATAATACTGAATGAAAACCCTTATTGATATATCTTTAGGTCCAGTTCATGCGTTCTGGATGACTACCCCTATATAACACCCCTCTCTTGGAATCCCCCTGACCCCACTGAGCCAAGAAGTAGTTCTGTTTTGCAAGTTTAAAAGGTTTATTTGATAAATTAAAATATATATATATATCACACTTTATAATAAATTAATAATTGACTAGCACACTTAATCTGATATGATAAAGATTAACAACGGAGAATCTGGCACTAACACGCTTCTCTATAGTCAATAAGGAGTTGACATGAAATGGATAAGGTAGCACACTGGTAAATAGGTACAGAAGTATAATGTGGTAGAGAATGCTTTATAAGGTTCAAGGAACTGCAAGGTTGAATGAATGAAATGCAGTATAGAAAACAACTTGATATGATTTCAGCAAAACAATGTAATCACTTTTCTCTGGCAATCCCCTTCCCCCCTTGATGCAAGGCAAGGAAATGGAAGGAAGCACACAGTTCTCAGAAATGCAATCAAATGTGATTCAGTTGCACCCTGTTTGCTGGTCATGGGACCCACCGGCACATTTCTGCAGGACGTGCTCTATTCCACTGCACATGCATCATGGGGGGCAGGTTGTGCATCCCTCTTTTTGTAGGTTTTTGGCACGCACAAGGGTTTTGCCGCCATTGTTGCTATTTCTATCCCCATAACTGGCAGGGTGATGCTGCATAGCATAGCGGAGTGGGTCAATACAACCTACAGCACGGCTTTCATCCATGACCACTGTATATCTTAGAACACTACCAACCACTAGCCATGGCCTTTGGCTATGGCCAGTGGGAATGGCCTTTGAACGTGCCTACTGTATTCTTTTAAACAATTTTATGCCACTAGCTATGGCCTTTACTATTGCCAGTGGCCATATCATTGGGCAGTGTCTACTGTATATATTAGAACACTACCAGACCACTAGCCATGATCTTCGGCCATGGCCTTCGGCTGTGCCCACTGTAAATTTAGAACACTAGCAGAACACTAGCCATTGCCTTTGTATTTTTTAAAAACACTAACAGGCCTTCGGCCATGCCCACTCTACATTTTGAAAACACCTGCAACTCACTGGCCATTCGGCCATAGCCATTGGCCACAGCCTTCAGTTGTACCCAGTGTATGCAGCCCACTGGCCATGGCCGCACAGCCTTTGGTCGTGCGCACTGCATATTTTCCATGGCCAATGGTTTTTCCCTCCAACCTCCTTGTATGTGACTCAATGACAATTTTTTCTTTAAAAACTTTTTTCTCATTGCCCCCGGTATACCCCAGGTTATACCCATGGTTATCCCGAAAAGCAGTGAAAATAAAATGCTTCCTTGCCCTCCCAGTACCCCACCAAGTGCTCCACTCATGTGTGCCTGCTCCACCCACTCCACCGATAGCCTTGTCTCCGCCCTCCCCTTTCCCATTTCCCCCACAACACTTGTCGTTTCTCATCATTTCTGTGATGCAGTTTCAGTTGAAATGTCAGGTAGCCGCAGTTATACGCCAGGTTATACCTGTGGGTATGTGAAAAATGTTTGATCCTCATTTTGCAAACTTGGTCCCTAGCCCCCCTCTAACTCCCAAATTTCACTGGGTGTCCTCTTGCCTCTCCTCCCACCTCTAGCCTGATGGCATTTTACATGTTTTGTTGATTTGCAAAATGGCTTTTTTCTGCATTTTATTTTCTGATGACATGGGGTATAAATATGTTTGTGAAAGGAGGTTTACAGTTCTTTCATATATATTAAATGAGGAATTATTAATAATGTATATACAGTGATGTATCATCTTGAAAAATGTTCACTCATAAAAAACGATGAAATTCAGCGAAAAGACTTTCTTAAAGGGACTTTATGGTTAAGTTGCACTAATAAAAACCTATGAAATATAGCGTAAAACATTGTTAAGGCGACATTATGGTGAAAAGTAAAACCGAAAAAAATAATAATGGTCAGTTATGGTAAGCTAAGCAACCATAACTTGCACCACCACAGTGCTCTGCTAAGACTAACACCCAGGACATCAAAGATAACATCAAAAATGCATTTTGCTTTCCCTGATCTGCTTTGTGCATTTCAAAAACAGTCTTGAAGTTAATACTTGTCTTTGAGTTACTTATAGCCCCACTTAAATGTATATGCGACTTTACTTACCTTGAACAACGGCTGCTCTAAAAAACTTGTAACATTGGGTTTTGCTTTCCCTGAATTACTTAGTGCATTCTAAAATAGTTATTGAGTGGTCATGCTTATCATTGAGTAGCTTAAGACCCCTCCAAAAAGTATATGAGTTACTTTACTAACTCCAAACTGCGTTCTACGAAGAGATATATGTTACAAGGTGTAAACTTGTAACTAGGTTGGTTTATTAAGTGATTTCTGTAACTGAGTGTCACTGCATGACTGACAGTGTCTACTACCCTTGAATTACTGATTGTATTCTAAATGTATATTTAATCTCGTTATACCTGGTGCGTCGTGTTGCAGGAGTGTTGTGGAGTGTCCGGTGTGGCTGTGAACATTGGCTGCTGTAGGTTTTGGACGCATTGAGCAAGTGGCATCTGGTGGAGCCGAGGATCGGGCTTGATTGCTCTGCTGTGGATCCTATGGACACTTGACACCTGGGGCTTGCCTTTGAAATTGGCCCTAATGCCAGAGGACGTGCATGTCAACACGCGCTTTGTGTAGCGGGAGTGTTGTGGAGTGTCCTGTGTCTTGTGGCATCAGCGTCAGATCTGCAAACCTTTTAGGTAAGATCACCTTCTGATATAGTGTGAACATTTACATAGTGCTTTGAAATCATATCACGCGCAAATGCACATTATGCAGGGCCACAGTTCGCCCGGCTCCCACCATCAAAAATTAAGGCTCAGACTCGATTAGCAAGCCCATTATCATCGACAAAGGCAAATCTAAGCCAACTAAGTCCTTAAAATCTGGTATTACAAACTTTTTTCACTCTAAAAAATTATCACTTACAAACCAAAAGACTTTTATTTCTTCGACCGACATGTCGGTTCAATCTCTTTCACACACCATCAACAACAACAATTCTCTTTTAAAAATGTGTTTTGGTCTTCAGCGCCTCTCTTGAGGGTGAAAAGGAAGTCCATCGCAAGAATCTGACGGAAATATAATTGATTTAAATCTGTTCAATTCACTGCACCAGCTGCAATGGCCTCAACATTGGACTCTTCAAATTTGTTTGCAACAAGCAGTGAAAGCGAGGCTGAAAGTGCCCTGGATTACGAAATAGTGACCGAGATAGATGCCACATTATCATTCAGCGGCTTAAACATAATACTATCTAAAGTGGAATGGCTAT
The DNA here is from genome assembly GCF_040938575.1 of Ambystoma mexicanum. Taxonomy (NCBI): domain Eukaryota; kingdom Metazoa; phylum Chordata; class Amphibia; order Caudata; family Ambystomatidae; genus Ambystoma; species Ambystoma mexicanum. The sequence goes on from NC_090922.1 coordinate 1,425,999,169, forward strand.
CAATGTTGATAGCTACAATAGCCAAAGATCAGCTTGATCTCAAGTCAACGCTAGCTAAAGTTGTAGAATTGATCCCAACAAACTTAAATAAACTGACACCCGTGAGCATTTTGTCACAAAAAGTTCCAAAAGCGAGGGTAACAAAAGCTGCCAGGACATCATTGGTTTTGGTGAGTAATGGGCCAATCTCACCATCTTTAGCCCCATGTCCTTTTATTCACTCGCCACAAATTGGCGCCCTTATTGATAACTGAGGCTACTTCATGCCGTCGGAATTAGAGCCTGAAATGGGAACTCAAAAAAAGATTGAGTTGGAAAAATCTGCTAAAACTGTTAAATTAGTCTCCAATCGGCCAAATCAATTCATATAAAAAAGCCCACAAGGGCTCCATTAAAGCAAATTGCAGGCCAAACTACCACAAAACTCGAGAGGTGACACAAAAGAAAAAAACAGTCACAAACATACTTGCTGATGGCTTGGTTCGACGGGTCTTACTCAACGGGCCATCATTCTCATAGGAACTCACATGATATGTTAGAGACCCGATCACAAAGTCCCACATGCTCAAGTCAGAATATGGCAACCTTGTGCTGCTGCTTAAATCCCGCCAATTGCTACTGGACAGGCTGTTGAAATGGAAAACACCTCGAAAAGCTCTCCACCTCCACTATACCGGTGCCTACATTGAAAACTGAAAAGAGGACTCGATCGATAAACCTTTAATCGCCTCCAGTGACATTCAACACCAGGGCAAATGGGTAATTTTTGAAGAACTCAATCCTACTAGCTATGGCCCTTTTTTTAACCCGATCTCGCCTTCTAGCCATTTTCAATAAGCTGTCACACATAAACGTGGTCAGCTCAACTGACATAATTCGTATTGAACTACCTGGGATTGGTAGCTCTACTAACTGGCCTTGATTGAATTCTCATTATTGACCGTGGCACTATTAAAATCGAATGCTTCATCCTTTACAAAACTAGGATTATCCCTCATCATTTGCAGGAAGACAAAGAAATCACAGGGCACAGATCTTTGTTCACAAGTAAATAAAAACGATCCTCGCACAAAAGATGAGAAAAAACCAGAAAGAACTGCATTGCGTACACTCCAAGAAAATACGGATCAAGAGCTGTGACAAATAAAATTGGTAGTGGATATCTCTTTACCTGAACGCATCACCAATGGGGCAAATTTACTTTACACCTCTGATCATACCTAAAAATTTATATCATGGAACACTCGTGGCTATCGTTATTTTCCTAGACCATCCGACTGGCTTAGAGATCACTGTATCAAGCAACATTTTCTTTTTACAGGAAACTTGGTGCACTCAATCCGTTGCTGTAAATGGATTTCAGTTTGTTTGTAATCATGCAACTCCTTCAAATAGAGGACGTGTCAGGGTTGGCCTTGCTATTGGTTCTAAATTAATGCACTCATTGACATGCTTTCTGAAAAGAATCAATCGCCTTATGTGCTATCAGCGATTTTTCAGACACCACAGGAAAAACACCCCCTATATTGATTATAAATGTGTATGACCCTTCGGGGGGGGGGGTACACAAACTAAACTTTCACAGTCTATAATCAATGATACAACAATTTAATACACTTACCTCGCATCAACTCTACTACAGACATGACAAATTATACTTGGAAAAAAGATTTCTTAGATTATGTCATGGTTGATTCTGGGCTAATCGCAAAGTGTAGCCCTATTCAAATCCACTTCAACCATTTGAGTGACCACTTTTGTTTGGATGGCTGAAAACTCACGATACACATACATATTGGTGACACTTCAACAAATATAGAACGTGTCTGTCACCTGCTGAATTAAATCCTGTATCAGAAGCTACATGGTTCACCCATATTGATGAACTATATAACAAACCCATCTCAAACTATTCACAAGAGGGTCTGGAAAATATAAAATCACACTATGCTAACCTGGATGTTGAGGAAGACACAAATATTATCAAACTGAAGAGTTCTCACTTTGGAGGAGTTGGAAGAAGTGGTGAGACAGTTGCCTACCAGTAAGACCCCGGGGGCGGATGGGTTCCCGAGTGAATTTTATAAGGTATATCGAGAGGAAGTGCTCCCCCCAATGCTTGAAATGCATAATGAAGCGTTTGAGGTGGGACAGCTGCCAGAATCACTCAGAGAGGCGATCATAATACCGCTTCCCAAACCTAACAAACCAGTGGATAGCTGTGGCTCTTACCGAGCTTTGTCGATGCTGAACCAGGACAGCAAAATATTTACGGCTGTCCTAGCTATCAGATTGTGCAGAGTAATTAACAAATTAGAGCACCCTGACCAGACGGGCTATGTCCCGAATAGGAACATAACACAGAATCACAGGCGACTCCGACGGGTGATCGAATGGGGTAGTAAAAGAAAATGTAAAAAACTGAAGAGTTCTCGTGCCCCTGGCCCAGACTGTCATGATTAATTAGGCAGTCACGCTAAACACAGGGAGTTCCTCCCCCCCAAGCAAGGTGGAGTGCACCTAAAGCGCTTATACAGATTCACCTTCAATGAGGCTTCCAACCGGTCTTGCACCACCCCAACAAACACCCTCTATAGTCCAAATGAGCTAGGAACTGGGCCAGTGTAAGTAAGAATATATATTTATTTGTTTAAGGTTTGACAAAACCGAATATCAATCTCCAATACTGTGGCAACATCCAATATCACAACTCCAAATGATTTTCCGTTATTAAAACAACACAGGTACAATTTTGAAACATGCAGTCACAACTTACATCAGATTTAATTGCACATTAAGAAATAGAAAACATTCACAATACATTGGAAAAATCGTTTTGCAACACACATTCAAAGGACATGCAGTGCTTCGGGATTCTGGTTTGGGAAGCAAGTGAATCAATGGGGAATTTTGGTTTTTTTTTAGTCTTTCATTTGAAAGGCAAGGTTGGGAAAAGGAACTCAAAGGGAAATCGTTTTTCAACACACATTCAAATTCAAACAAATGCTTGGTAATTCTGTTTTGGGATACAAGGGAATACAGGGGGAATTATGTTTTGTACACTCACATTCACTTGAATAGCAGCATGTTAAGGTTTCTTATTTTGGGATTATGGACACCCCCCTTTGGGACAGGAGTCAGAAGGACCGTCACCCAAGTTTTTATGGTCTAAATGGGCTCTTACACACTGGGCATGCACTTTGTTAGTTTTGGATTCTAACAACACTCATGCCGTGATTTTCTATATGGAAATTAATTGATTTAACGTCAATTCAAAGCGCTAAGGACCTATACTCCTTCCCCCTCCCCACAATTTAATGGAAAGGATTAAGGCAGGCTGTTCTCAACACAATTCAATTTAAATGCATACACTGAATTCATTTGAATTGTATTTAATACAATGTGCCAAGGTCCTTCCCAGTATCACCCCCCTATCCGCTATGCAAAATGGAGACTAAGACGGCAGTTTCCCCCTCATACTTTAGGCATTTAGGATATATCTACTTACATGGATAGCTTTGGTCAGGGAAAAACAGTAGGGCTCCACTGAGGACAGCACAGATATGGTAAAGGATTTTCATTCAAGGATTTTCTCCTGCACCCAGACTCCCTCTGGCTCCTCAGATTGGGTTCCAGCTAGCTTCTAGATTTCCCTGTCACTGTCTCCAATGTAAGCATTGAGGCCTCTCTGCTAGTTGTTCCTCGCAAGAGTTCGGCAGCAGGCTACCTCTCGGAATCAAGTGGAAAAGCCCTGTTCTGATGCAAAATTGACCTCTTACAGGGCTGATGGCACTCCTACATTAACATAATTCCCACGGTAAGGATTGGCTAGCACTCTCCATTCACCTCCCAATAAGACGCCAACTGGCTGCTGATAGGACTAGAAGTTGGGAGATATGTATGATGTAGGCTGAGGGAGGAGAAAGATTTGCCATCTCAAAATAACATGTAGGATTTATCTTTTTGGGTCCTCAAAATCTAACAACATGGCAGATTTGCTATTTTTTCAGCTAACTACATAAATTTATATATTTTTGGATTCTACATTTTATGGCAAGTCGGAAAATACAAATTTTATTTTGGCACGCCCTTCCCAGGCAAAGCCACTATTTTTGCAGTTTTCTGCTTTGCTGAAATAGTTACAACTCTGAAACTACAGACTTCCAACATTACTTTCACTGTCTATTAATCTATCAATTTTTCCTATTCCTCAAATTTATGAAAATGCCAGAATCATAATTTTGATCATAACGTAAGTTATGTACATCATAGAAATTCTGGCTTTACCTGGTCCCAACTGGCTTGTATCCCCTTTAAAATGAACCCGGGGTGAGCTCGATTGGACACACGATGCACTTTTTATTCAAGAAAATGTATTCAATGTTTAATCAATGACACTGCATCATAGGTGCTCCTTGTTTCACTCTTACAATGACTCCCTTCAATTCTTAGGTTTCTATTTCTCCTTAAGCATGTGAGCAGCCACCTGCTCGAGCCAATGTTTATTCTACCCTCTCCTCCTGAACTTCAAAGGGTCTTTGTTCAGAGCTAATGCACCATTAATGGGGAACCTGGCCTTAAAAGTCATTTCTGCTGGTTGTGTTATCTGTAAATCCCATAATTTCAAACTCATTCTTTGTATATTTTAGCATTTAAAATGACAACCAGATCTTCTTCTCCTGGAGTCCTTACTCAAAGGTCTTGAGTTAAAATGTTCAAAGGCTCAGCCCTTTCATTTTAGTGGGAAAAGCACCAGAAAATACAGCTTTAAATCAACAAGATGTGCTTACATGTAAAGTTTTTGCATTATATCTAGGCCTGCTGTTCATAAATACAATCTTTCTTTTCAACTACATTGGAATAGAGGTAGATTTACTATTACTCTGGTGCACACAGATAGACCACAGCTACAGAAGAACCAGTGTTCATTTATGCAAAAACAAAATAGGCCTTTCCCTATAAATGTTGCCATTTTATGTGCTGAAATTAAGGCCCTTTATTCCTTGTGAGGGCAATTTGTCATTCGACTTTATTTTTCAAATATATGTCATCATTCCTCCGTTTTAGCTTCCAAATGCCCAGTGTTTAAAATGTATCTTTTCTTTCCATGTGCACTGCACCTGCAGTACCTCATGTCTTTTGGAATCCATTGGACGCAGTTAACAATATTCCAGTTCTAAGTTGCACTTTTTTGTGCTGAGTAGCTCTACCTTATAATAAAATTGAGGGAGGCACATTCTCGCTCTTTCACTAGGCCTTACTTTAAAATCACTGTTTTGTACTGGCTTTTATATTTCAATGGAACTCCGCACTTAGCCAGGTTAATTTGCACAACAGGGGCCTAGCATGGTCTCTCCATCTCTGTCACTCTGGGGCTGTCTTTTTACCACACAAGATGGCATACCAAATGTCATCATGAAGGCCCATCCAGAACTCTGGGCAGAAATATTAGCAAATCTATATAAGCATATAGAACTTACTGGCTCTATGCCTGCTAGTGGGTGGAAATCTGTGCTGGTGCTGATCTTAAAAAAAGGCGATAAATTGGATTCTTCCAACTATTGCCTTTTGGCTATGACGAACTTCAGCCAGATCTTCGCGACAGTCTTACTAAGAAAACTCATTAGCTGGGCAGGGCAGAAAAAATGAACTTGTTAAGCCCCTACCAGATAGGCTTTAGAAAAGCTCATAACACAGTTGCTAACATATGTGTTCTCCAATAATTAAATGCAGAAACTAGCAACAAATACAAACCAAGTTGTATTGTTGCTATGTCGAGATCAGCAAAGTGTTTTATCTTATATCTCGACCTTTACTTTGGAGCAAGCTTACAGCCTGGGGGATTAATCCAACATTACTGTTCTACATCCAACAGCTGTACACAGACACTTCAATTACAGTTTGTCTGAACTCAGCTGTGTACACAAATTACTTTCACACTAATCCCGGCCTTAGACCAGGATGCGTTCTTGCCCTAATTCTGTACAACTTACATACTGCTGACTTGACCCATACTCTTCGATCTACCCACAATTTCCCACCAAAAATCAGTGGTGAACACATACCGTGGCTCTCATATGCTGACGATATTATATTGTTCGATCAAACACTGATTGGGCTACAGCATTCGTTTGATGCCTTAGCTGACTATGCCACAAAAGATTCCATGGTTATAAACATATTCAAGACAAAAATTATGTGTCTGGGAAAAAATACCATAAAGAAGGGAAATTGAAAGACAATTCCCTGGAAAAAGAAAAATAATACACCTACCTGGGATTTCCCATTAGAATAAACCTGCCTGCCACTGTCATACTACTGAGACAGGATCATAGTAAAAATTTGGAAAAAATGACTGCATTGCATAGTGCATTGCAGAGGCTACAATGTCGAGGGTCTCCTGAAAGTCTATCGCACTCGCATGGTACCTGGCATATTGTATGCCCTTGAGGTGTTACCATATAGGCAGGTACTGTGGCTCGATCTACTCGAAGGGAAATTGCTTCATACAGTCATTAATATTCCCAGCTCTCTGCTGGTTGAGGAATTTTGGCGGGAATATGGGTAAACCTCTTTACTGAATACTTGGTACGTACAGAGAACTTAATTGTATGCTAAATCTAGCAAACAAATCAACATTCCAGTGATTTACTACAACTGTTGGGTCAGAACATGGACTCTGGTGACAAAATGGCCTTGTCATGGAATTAAAATCCTCAGCCATGAAACATCTAGAAGCAATGGATCTCAAGGATGACATTTTTAGCACCATGCCAAACTTTGAAATGCTGATAAAAAAACAAATCAAGGTGGTGGGATATGGAAATTAATTTTGATAAATTGCATGATAAAAGAAGGTATAACGAGTAATTGTAATTGTTTATTTGTAAAGCGCTTATACACAAGTGAAGTGCTTCAAAAGGCTTCAAGGCTAGAAGGGAACAAGGGAATTCAGAGTCATTCTTAGGCCTTAAAGTTTCTGAATGATCTAAAAAAAATGACTAGCATACTAGGCCTGATGGCATTACTACTAGTGAAGTGCATAAGAGGAAGGAAGGCGAACAGTGAAGGAGAGGGGTTGAACATACAATCCATAAACTACCGTACTAGGGCATCAACGTTTTCAGATAGTGCAAGTGCATGGCAAAGAGTGAAGTGATAGGGGGCGAGGAAGGGGAAAAACATACAAGAACATAAAACTACCATACTAGGCCAGGTGAACTAGGCCTAGTGCATTCTAGGTAATGGAAGTGTGCAGACAGGATGCGGGAGGGGGGGGGGAGGATGATCTAACAAAAATGACTAGCATACTAGGCCTGATGGCATTACTAATAGTGAAGTGCATGACAGGAAGGAAGGCGAACAGGGAAGGAGAGGGGTTGAACATACAATCCATAAACTACCGTACTAGGGCATCAACGTTTTCAGATAGTGCAAGTGCATGGCAAAGAGTGAAGTGATAGGGGGCGAGGAAGGGGAAAAACATACAAGAACACAAAACTACCATACTAGGCCAGGTGAACTAGGCCTAGTGCATTCTAGGTAATGGAAGTGTGCAGACAGGATGCTGGAGGGGGGGGAATAAGTGCGCACAGTTAAGCAATGCCCTGGGTTAAGTGCAGAGGGGTTACCCTTCTCATGGAATGAAATGCAGAAGTGCAGTAGTGGTGAGCAGAGTGCATAGGCCAGGGGTCAAGTGCAAAGAATGGCAGGGGAGCCTGGGACCTTTGAGGCTCTATATGTGCACCAAGCAACCAGTCGGGTTAGCAAGGGAGAGAGAAAGAGGAGGAGAAGAGGAATGTCTTGAGGAGTTTCCGGAATGTAAGGAGATCAGGCTCAAGATGGAGAGGGGTAGATATGTTTTTCCAGAGGGAAGCACCTGCAGAGGATAAAGATCTACAACCAAATCTCTGTTTGGAAAACACCCACAGAGAGATGGAGGAGGGTGAGCAGAGGGCTCTAGAAGGAGAGTATTTAGGGAGTGTTGTACTGGTGAGAGTACTCACACCAGAGCTTTCGCTTTCATAAACCGTGCAGTTATTTGACTAAGTTTTACTATACCTACGGTTTAACGTACTCCCAAACATGGAATTTATTGGTACATGGCAGAATATTTCGTTCACCGGACGTACATGTCGGCTTTGTCATCTAGCAGTGGAGACTAGTGGTCATATATTTACTAACTACGTAGTTACAAAAACATGTTACCAAAAAGGCTATGCAGAATATGTCACAAAAATCGAGGACATTGTTCATGATCAATTTTGGTCTACTGTATTTGGTGCAGAGTCAATAGTTATTGCTGCTGCAGCTTTTGCCATATGGAAAGAAGCCCTGAATAGATTTTATTGAATTGAACGTACTTCTAATGGTTTTAAAAACAGTTTAACTATTAGGGATCTGGTCATGACATGCATTAATAATGTAAGCAGTAATATGTTTTTTCTTATCGAAGATACAAACAATCCTTTTTATACTGTTCTTCTGCTTAAAGATTGTAATTATCTAAATGCACAAAACAAATTTATTTACAAGATATATTACCTGGTTTTACTCCCCAAGAACAGCCGACTGTCATTCTGAATGTGATGTGGGATTGACTCACTGTGACTGCTTATTGTAATCTAAATAAACGTATACTTTTAATTGTAACCCATAAGTATTGAGTTGCTTTCATAATTGTGTTTATATGAGATGTTATATACTTACTTCCCCAAGATTTATCTTGGCCTACTTGCATTTAAATAAACCTTTTATTTTTACTATACATAGGGCCTCATTACACGGTAGGCGGTAAGGGTTAACAGTCACCGGTAATGTACCGGTGACCGTTAACCCTTACCGCCTTATTATGAGGTCCCTTTGCGGGTTGGTACTTTAACGCCTGCTTTTAGCAGGCGTTAAAAAACGAACCCGCAAAGGGACCTTGGTGCTAATTACGGTACCGCAATTTGCGGTACCGTAATTAGCGCCTTCCCCATTCCCATTATGCCCTATGGGGGCAAAAATGAGAATGGGGAAGTGCCTTGGTGAATGGGGAATTACCGCCTCCGCTCACCTTGGAGTAGGACGGTAATACCGCCATCCACCAAGGCGGACACAGTAAAATACCGGCGGCAACCATGGCGCTAATAGCACCATAGTTACCGCCTACCGTGTAATGAGGCCCATAGTGTTTTAGTGTTTCTTTGGACCGTATGTATGCTACAATGTCTTTGTACCAAGCTACAGCCCTCGCTCCCTCCTAAAATAAGCCTGGCTGTTTTGTCTACGCTACCAAATGTTCGCAGGTGGTACATTCTTATACTAAGAGTGGATTAATGTACTGCCTCAGATGTATGGTTTTGTGAAGCCCTTAGTTGGACTTTAGAAAAACTGTCCTAAAAACATGCATTGGAACATTCACTGTCCCAGCACATGCATTTGAACATTCACCCTAACGACACATCCATTAGAATATTAACCCCAGCAGCACATTCAATAGAACATTCACTGTAACAACAGATGCATTTGAAAACTCACCCCAACAACACATGCATTAGTACATTGACCCTAAAAGCACATGCAAAAGAGCAATCTCTGTAACAACACATGCCCTTGAAGATTCACCTGAACAGCACATGCCTTTGAATATTAACCTCAACAGCACATGCAAAAAACATTCATTGTAAAAGCACATGCAATGGAACAGCACATGCATTAGAATGTTAAGCCAAACAGCACATTCAATAGAACATTCACTGTAGCAGCACATGCATTGAAACGGTATATGCAATAGAATATTAGCTGTAACAGCACATTCAATAGAACATTCACTGTAGCAGCACATGTACTGGGACATTCACCTGAACAGCATATGCATTACAATATTAACTGTAACAGCACACGCAAAAGAATATTCACTGGAACAGCACAAGCATTGCAACATTAACTTGAGCAGCACACACATTGGAATATTATCCCCCAACAGCACATGCAGAACATTCACTGTAACAGCACATGCATTGGCCACACATCCTAGCAGCACTGCAATGGAACTTCCATGAGAAAACACAATGAAAAGATTAAAAAGCATTCCACGGAGAGCAGGTGGAGAGAGAAATGCTGGCAGGGGGTGACCACGGCAGGACGCAGTATAAATGGATGTACCTCCATGGAACGAGACTAAGGGCTGTTACCTCCATGGCTGCCTTCAAACCGGGTTCCTGCAATGGGGATTTACCGGGTCATACCGACATAGGAGGACCCAGTAAGTCCTCCTTGCAGGAACCATTCCCCATTCCCATTTAAGCCCCCATAGGGCTCAATGGGAATGGGGATGGAGGTAACAACGGGCACATTATGAGAGTCCCGTTGTTACCTCCCTCTTCCCCTCGCGGGACCTGGAAAGGACGCCTGGTTTTACCAGGCGTCCGATCCGGGTCCCACAAAAGGAACCTTGTAATCAGCCCTGACGGAATGAAGGGGGCCAGTCCCGTACCTGCCCCCTTCATTCCGTGAGTGCAAGCCTCGTAATGAGGCCCTATGACTTCCCTTTGGTGGGTGCTAATCCTAAATTAGTGGTATTTAATATAGTTTATTCCTCATTTGCTATCTAGGGCTCACAGGCCTTTTGGGATTAGTACAGAGAAAAGATGGAGGCTGTCAGACTTTTCTGTTTTGTAACAAACAAGCGACATTGGAAAGCAGGTTCTGTGCTGTTGCTATTTCTATAGGTTCAGGAATTGGAAAACTGTACAAATACGACTCCGAGCAGTCAGAAAAAGGAAGCTTAGTGTTCCAGGAGTCCACACTCGGAGCACAACGGGGACTGTGTGGGTACAGAGTGAGGAGAGGGGTGTTAATGTCCATCGGAACGTCAGGATGTGTGCTTCCAGGTGGAGGTGCAACGGCAGAGAGCACAGGCACCAAGCACTCAGGGGCAAAGGGGCAGCTGTCCTCTTCTGTCGCAAGGGAGGCAGGAACCACGCCTTTTCACCATGGAGATGTTTACACTATACAGCCGCCGCCCCGCTGTACTCTCCGAATGAGACTGCACACAGTGTCCAAGTGCAGGCGATAACAATATACATGGCAGTGTTGCTAATGCAGTGACATCGAACAGTATCTGGGATGCACCCGCAATGCTGAATACCTTTAAGTTGCAGAAAGCAAAAAAAGGTTAGGTGATTGTTGCTAAGATATATGTGAATCCAACCTTTAACTCCAAATAACTTCTGTAAAATGTGCTCTAAAATGCTTGTCATAATCCCCTCATGGAAGGGGGACTCATTCTTGCACACATTGGGCCTCATTACGAGTGAGGTAGCCATGCCCTTAAAAAGGGCATGGCTGCCTCCATACCAGGCTCCAATACCGGATTCTGTGAATGAAGAATTACTGGATCATTCCGACCTTGGAGAACCCAGTAATTCCTCATGCACAAAACCATTCCCCATTCCCATTTGAGCCCCCATAGGGCTCAATGGGAATGGGGATGGAGCTAATAACGGGCCTGGCACCGTTCATTAAGGGACCGCCAGGGTCGTAATGAGGCCTGTGTCAATCACAGTTAGGCACCCATGGCAGGGAGGGTTTGACTGTCCCAAGCAGTGATAGAAGTGTATCAAAAAAGTAGAGGAACTGTGACTCCTGTGGGGGACAGAGTTGAAACAGATTTCAGTTTAGCTGAAACTGATATCCGCTGGTAACGTGGAGAAGTGTGCTTTCACTTCACAGAGAACATTTCCACAATGATGGAAATGGTTGCAAAAAGTGGTGGGGCTGTGAACAGTAAGAAATAAAAGTAGTGGAACACCGCTCCTGACCGTACCCACTCACTTCGACCACTGGCCCTGGCGAAACTGTACATATGTGTGGGATTTCTTTGTGTATGGGATTTATAATGCTGAAGCAGTGGGCTGTAGTACATCAGGCTATTAAAGGGGAAGTGAAGGGGCAGCAAGGTGCGTCCGCCCATTCCAGCCACCTCAGCCACCCCCGTAAACCCACTGAGTATGGAATGAATTTGCATTTTTAAAAAGAGACATTTTATTTAGGACGCAGATCCCCAGGCAGGAAAGCAGAGATCTCCCCTTGCTACCGCTCCCGCCATACCTCGTGACGAGTTCTTAAGGGCGGAGAAGTCTGCTGGTCAGAAAGCTAATCACCTCCCAGTGGGCGCCCTGAGTAAATCATGGGCCGACGTGTCCTCGGAGCCCTCCCGGGCATCCTTGTTGCAATGCCTACAGTTAACAGCCGCTTGATTAGAGCTTAATACTGCCCATTGCATTTCTTTACCCACTCAAATCCACTGAGTCTGGATTATGCTTTTAAAAAGCAATTCTGCTTTCATTCATTTCTATCACAACCCTAGAGACCGTGGGCCTCATTACGAGTTTGGCGGTATCCATGGAGCTATTAGCTCCATGGCTGCCGCCAAACCGGGCTCCTTTACCAGGTTCCCAGAATGAGGAATTACCGGGCCATTCTGAGTACGGAGGGCCCGGTAATTCCACCCTCTGGGAACCCGGGCCCGGACCTTCCCCATTCCCATCTAAGCCCCCACAGTGCTCAATGGGAATGGGAGAGGGAGCAATCAACGGCCCGATTACGAACGGCCCGTTGTTTGCTCTCTCTTCCCCTCGCGGAACCCGGTAACAATGCCTCGTTTGACCAGGCGTTCCTTACCGGGTCCCGCAAGGGGAGCTTGTAATCGTGCTGAATGGTGTTAACGGGTCTGCACCCATTAGCGGGACTCTTTAACCCATTCCGCACAGGGCGTAATGAGGCCCCGTGGGCGACACATTGCACTTACTGCCACGGGAGGCAGGTTCACCGAATCATTGCTGGTGCCAGAACACAAGCATTGTTGTTTGGGCTCAGACCGGTTGCCAGTTATGAAAACGAAGGACAAGTTGATTTTGGAGTGGGCTAAGAGCCGGAAAGACAGGTCTTTGCACTTCAGTTCATTTTAAAATCAAAAAGTGCTGCTTGCATTATTAACTACATTTATTTCAATTGTGCATTTAGGGTGGTAAGTAAAACATTAATATAGAACACAATGGGCCTCATTATGACCCTTGCGCTCACGTAATGAAGGGTGCCGGTACGGGAATGGCACCCTTCATTACGTGAGTGCCGATTACGAGGTTCCTTTTGCGGGAGCCGGACCAGACGGCTGGTAAAACCAGACGTCCTTTCCGGGTCCCGCAAGGGGAAGAGGGAGGTAATAATGGGCCATTTGTAATGAGCCCGTTATTACTTCCCTCCGCATTCCCATTGAGTCCTATGGGGGCTCAAACGGGAATTGGGAATAGTTCCTTCAAGGAGGAATAACCGGTTCCTCCAATGTTGGAATGACCCGGTTATTCCTCATTGAAGGAACCCGGTAATGGAGCCCGGTTTGGGGCAGCCATGCACCATGGCTACCTCCAAACTCGTAATGAGGTCCAAAATGTATATTTTGCCCAAGATCACGAGTCTGCATTGCATTACAATTCATCCACTTCCTAGCGTGGATTGGTTCCCTCTCTGTAGGCTAGCAAGTTTCACATTGAGATGCAGGCAGGTTAGCTTTCATGTGCCTTGAGTTATCCTGACTGTGCCTGGTGTACACCATCCATTTTGGGACATCCTCATTTTTCCTCCTCATGCCACCTTTTCACTCCTCACAGTGGAGTAACTTTGCTGAAAATGTTGCGGGGGACATGACATCTAAAAGAAAGGGGCCCTGTCAAATGAGGGAAACATCAAGGTGTACTAAGAAAGTTGAGAGGGGGGGACAAACGCCCTTGTCCCACCCTATAATTCCACCTATGACCATTCAGCCATCTTCATCCAACCTCAGGCAGTCATCCTCTCCACTCCTCAGTCTTCACTGTTATTCTCACACTTGTGTGAGGAGGAGAAATTAAGGTCCCCTAGAATGGATGCCATGTGTGTTCATTTTAGGACTTCCTAATTTATCCTGCTCATGTCACCTTTCCACTCCTCAGTAATCCTGCTCACTCAACAATCATACGTACACGTCTCGCTCCTGAGTGAGTAGAAAAACATTAGAAAATAATGAAGATGGATTATTAATGTAATGTAATAGACATTCATCCTGCACCCATGACTTCTGAGGAGAGTGTCTTCCCAAGCATCAACTGCGGGTGTAAATCCCTTGACAGCCAGAGTGATTGGTATGAATATTGTGTTAACCTCTACCGCTGTGAATTCAGAAAATTGTTGAACACAAATTTCTGTTTTATCCCGCATGCCCGTCTGCAGAAGCCTTCTTTCTCTGGCATTCCGTGCAGTCCGCGTATGCTTGGGGTAGAAGAGGCCGGAGAGCCGTGCAGCGTTGCCCTCTGGATCCTTACTGTCTCACCTAATTCCAGGATTTCTCCTGACGTAATTCTCACCATGTCACTATGGGCCTCATTATGAGATGTGCGGAATGGGTTTAACGGCGCAGGTAATGGTGCTGGCGCTGTTAAACCCACTCCGCACTATTACGAGGTTCCCTCGCAGGACCCGCTGTGGACATCTGGTTTATCCAGACATCCATAGCGGGTTCCTCGAGGGGACCAGGGAGCTAACAACGGTCGTAATTGGCCCGTTGTTCGCTCCCGCACCTATTCCCATTGAGCCCTATGGGGGCTCAAATGGGGAAGGACCAGGCCCGGTTCCCTGAAGGAGGAATTACCGGGCCCTCCAAACTCAGAATGGCCAGGTAATTCCCCATTCAGGAACCCGGACCCAGACACGATTTTGGAGGCAGCCATGGCGCTAATAGAACCTCGTAATAGTGCAGAACCTCGAAATAGTGCGGAATGCGTTTAACGGTGCCGGAACCATTACCGGTGCCGTTAAACGCATTCCACACAGGTCATAATGAGGCCCTTAGATTGATTTACCCACCTTTGTCTTGTCCCCTCCTTAGGGTGCCATGAAGCAATCATGTATGGTGGCTGGCACCAAATAAATGAACAATAAATAAATATATTACGCAACGGTCAGCAAACAAGCTATCCCCTTGAGCCCCGAGGTTACCAAAACATCCAATTCATGGATTATTTATGGGGCATGAGCCCCTTCGTACCATCCAAAATGACACCTATGTCTTAGAATCCTGAAAGCATAGAGAGAAAGGAGGATTATTATGGAAGTTGGGGTTTGGAGGATACCTGCGAAAGAAACTTAAGGTGGAGGGTGGAATATTTATTTTTCCTGAGGGAAGTTTGGGGGGAAGTTTCCTGGGGCCATACCTACCTGATTGGACCCCCCCTGTGACCCTTGTATATTGGGCTAATGTAGGTGGCAGAGTCAAGTGACGTATTTTTTGGATACCCTGTCTAGCTACCACCCTCTTGGGATTGCTCAGGGGGTCTCCTCTGCCTCTCATTTGGCTTATTAGCGGAAGGAGTATTTTTAGGCCCCCCCCATTTCTAAGTCAAAAATGGGGTATTCTTGCATGATCCCCATAGAACCTGCAGTCTATGCTTCCTGAATTTGAGAGGGCAATGGGTTCTGCAGATGCATGCCTAGTAAACATTTTTGTGGGGAAGCGAGTGAAAGGTTGGGATGTGCCAGTTTGCCTCTCTCCATGAGAACCATCTGTATGTGCTCCCATTGGCAGCTGGTTATGCGGTGACAAAGGTGGTGTGGTACCCCGGTGCTGGACCGTGAGGTGTTTATTTTTGTCACAGTTGCTAGCTACATTAATACATTTGTAGAGATTGTAATCTCTGATTCACTGCCGCAACAGCAGCTCTTGAGATGTGGCCCGTCCAATGGCTACACTTCTGTCTGTTCTCACCACTATGGAACCAGAAAACCTAATTCAAATCCCATATTCCTGACTTAAAATTGTGTGATCCTGGTCGAATCACATTCTCTCCTTGTGTCTTATTTTCCATTTCTTCCAAAACGATCAGCACTCAGACATTTTCTTAGTAAAAGAGGAAGCGGGAGCAATCCATTCTGCAACCTGGAAGTGCCTAGAAGCAGTTTAATTTGTGTGACTGGGCTATATGCGCCGCCTCTTAGAGTCACAGCGTGTGTTTGTGTGTTTGACCTTATGCGTGAGAGAAAGGTGGGAATGCACTTGCAAGTGAATGCGTGGAGATGGAGGGGGTAGGGCGTGTGCATGCGTTTCTTTGAGAGCAAGATGTATAGTTGTGGGCCGTGGATTGCGATGCCCATTTCTCTATATGCTGAAACACTGAAAACTCTACTCCAGCTCTGTCTTTGCTCCCACTACTACTTGGATAAGGAATATAGGGTGAGGGCCCTCTTTTTTTGACGGGGGAGGAGGGGCCTGACTCCAGAGGGAGAGTAGGAAATGAACAAAAGGAAACAGAGTACAGGCTACTCCTCCCTTCAACACGCTCAGGTAGTGATGGAAAACCCACAGAAGCTAGGAGCTACTGGAGCTAACCATATGACATCACACTTCAAAGTGGAAGAATACAGATAAAACAAAGTTTATTTTTAATTGAAAAACATAATAAAATCACAAAGGGGCAAGTGAACACCTTTGTCTTTCAATATACAGCCATGTAAATTCAATACATAGGGCCTCATTACGACCCTGGCGCTGACGGAATGAAGGGGGCCGGTACATGACCGGCCCACTTCATTCCATCAGGGCCGATTACGAGGTTCCCTTTGCGGGACCTGGTTCAGACATCTGGTAAAACCAGACGTCTTTTCCGGTTCCCACTAGGGGAAGAGGGAGGTAACAATGGGACACTTGTAATGTGCCCGTTGTTACCTCCAACCCCATTCCCATTGAGCCCTATGGGGGCTCAAATAGGAATGGGGAATGGTACCTGCAAGAAGGAATTACCGGGTCCTCCTATGTCGGAATGACCCAGTTATTCCTCATTGCAGGAACCCAGTAATGAAGCCCGGTTTGGAGGCAGCCATGGAGCTATTAGCTCCATGGCTGCCTTCAAGCTCGTAATGAGGCCCATAGTCAGTAACAAATACAGTATTATTATATGTACTGTAACATATTTTCAGCACATTTCTACTGTCGACACAATGGGCCTCATTACGAGTAGCCTGGTAATAGCGGGTTCATTACCGGCATGCCGGAATGAGCGGGTCCGTGCTCGTATGAACCCGCTAATAGCGAATCTCCCCAACCACCAGTCCATTTGTATTGTGCTGTGGCAGAAAATAACCAGGATGTCCAAGGCAACCAGGAAGATGACCCCCAGGAAGCGCAAACAGCGTTTTTCAGACGCTGAGCTTAGTATGCTCGCTGACACCCTGGCCCAGCATGCGGACACCATCAGGACTACCGGCATGAAACATGCGGCCCAGACCAAAAAGAAGGAAGTCTGGCAGGAGGTCCCACGGGGGGTGTCGGCAGTGAGAACCACTCCAAGGAGTGTGGGCCACTGTCGCAAGCGGTGGGATGACCTCCGCCTCAGGGTGAGGAAGATCCTGGCAGACAAAAGGAGGGCCGCCATGGCGACAGGCGGGGGGCCACACTCACCAGTGAAGTTGACTCCATGGGAGGAGACAGTCAGTACCTTTATAGATCCGGAGTCCATAGAGGGAATCAGAGAGCAGGAGGTGGGCGCCGCATCACCCAAGAAGAAGGTGAGTGACCCATCACATCCCTGTAGGGTAAACCATGATGTAGCACAAGTGACGTGGAAGTGAGACTAGGCAAGGCAATGCATGTCCCAGGCCCACATCAACATATCAAGTCAAGAATGTGTGCCACACCCTGCCACACACAAATGCATGTTGAGTGCCAACCGCAATCCCAACACATGTGCAACATGACTCGACCGTGCCCATGTAACTCACCACACAGACACCATACCAATGCCATGCCACCAGCCATGCACTGATTGCCCACATGCCCCCTCAGAACACCAAATGCCACACCCCTGCAAGAATTGGATGCATGAATGTATGAACATATCACAGCGTAATAGATTATCGCTGCCATTTGACACCATCACTGATGACCTGCATCTCTTCTATCCCCCAGGCACCGATGAGGAAGATGGCAGACAGGACAGGGGTGCAAGTGCATCTACTTCACAGCAAGGGACCAGGCCCACCGCCACCCCCCAGCCCCACAAACTGCCCAGACCAACAGGCAGTGTGCCACACCGAGCAGAAACCCAGCAGGAATCACCTGCAGCCAGAGTCCAGCAGCAGCCACCCACAACAATGGGAGGCGTTTCCATTCCCGCTCCGCCAACCACCGCGGACGTTGCGGATGCTGATGTAGAAAACGAGGGTGACACAGTCATGTCCACCACACCCACCCCAAGCACCCCCCCTACAGAGGACAAGAGCAGCGACGATCCATGCCTCCACGACTCGGACCTTGGAGAGTCTGACATATGCCTCCATGAGGGCCATTGCTTTGAGGAGGACTGTGCCCTGGACGTGGGCCCCACGCAAGTGCCATCCACCACCCTGCCTACCACCACCCTGCCTACAACCACCCTGCCTACCACCACCCTGCCTACCACCACCCCAGCCACCAGCACTCCTGCTGCCAATGACTCCTTCGAGGCTCGCCTATCAAGGGTTGAGGCACGACAGGAGTCGATGCTTGAACTAATGCGGCTACAAATAGCCGATGGTAATGACTCCATGAGGGCCATTGCTACATCCATCGCTGCCAAAACTGCTGCTGTTGAGGCATCCACAGCTGCCATGAGGGAGTGTCTGGGGGCACTTACGCAAGCCCTGATGTCAAACCTGCCTCAAATGCAGCGCCCACACCTTGGGGCAGGCATGGGACCGGTGTAAGTGACTCCGATCAAGCAATCCCACTAAGTCAGTGCCTTGTCTGGGATGCCCAAGGGAAGCCCTTATTTATGTATTTTTATGGCAAGTTATAATCTGGATGAGGAACCCTTGTATAACACCCCTCTCTTAGAATCCCCCTTGACCCCACTGAGCCAAGAAGTAGGCTTGTTTTGCAAATTTAAAAGGTTTATTTGAAAAATTAAACAATATATATATATATATATATCACACTTCTATAAATAAATTGATAATGGATAGTATACTTGTGAATATGAACAGTAATCAGCAAGAGGTAATCCTACAGTAGCACAGTTCTTGTTACTTATGAATAGGAACAGAAGAATAAGGTGGGAAAGAATGCTTTATATGGTTCAAGGAAACGCAATGATGAATGAAATGCAGTACAGAAAATAACTTGATATGGCTTCAACAAAAATCACTTTTCCTTGACAATTCACTCCCCCCCTTTATGCAATATAAGGAGATGGAAAGAAGAGCACACCGTTCTCAGTAATGCAATCAAATACAATACGAAATTCAGTTCCCCTCCAGCAAGCTTAGAGGAAAACAGGTAGAAGTTTGAAACACAGGCCCAAACGATATGAATGTGAGGACAATGAAGTGATAAATGTGCTAAAAATGCTTTTAATTCCCTCTAGAGGTTCAGGGTGGGTGATTTCTAGTTTATATTAGTTCAGGCTAACTTTAGTAATGCTCTATGAGTAACTAGCTGGTTAAAATGAATTTTAGCAAAGGAAAGCAAGGAGCCGCTGATTTTTACATGTGGCTGAAATTGTGCAAAATGTCAAATCGCGGCAAATTTAATTGCGTGTGTCGAGCGTAATTACGGAGGCCCTATAAGGAGTAGTAAGTCGGTTTAGGCTAGTTGGAAAGCCTAGAATCTTAGCTTTAAGATAAAAGTTGAATTCCGCTCCTAGCACAAACGGTTCCGGAGATATGGCCGATTTAGTGAAGGTAGTTTTTCGGATTTGAAATTTTAAAGCTCAGAATGACAGATGACAGTTTTCAGTTTTAAAGATGACAGAATGACACGATTATAGGAGGCAGTCCTAATAGGCTAAAATAGTTTGGATTAGATTATTTTAAACTAAGAGATTGGTTTTGGCACAGTGAGTACTCACACTATATTTTTGAAATAAGCCGTCAAGGTCTGGTCAGGTTGGACGGGACTTCCGACGGGTGGTTCTGAAGTCCCGGCTATCTGGGTCTGCTCTGCTCTCTGGGTCTGTCAAGCACCGGTTCTGCTCACAACGGTTTGGTTTGTGGTTCTCTCTGGTTCCGGATACAGCACTGCTTTCTGGATACTGCTACAGGTTCTTGCAAAAGTTCTTGGCAAAAAATTCAAACAGCTCGCCCGGCTGTTGAATAGTTTGGTTGGTTTTGAGGCCTGCTGAAGAGGATTCAGCTTGTGGATTCAGGCCTCTCTGCTACAAATTCTGGAGTTAATTTCTGCTACATGTTCTGGAGAATGATGGATTTGGATGTGAAGTCTGAAATCTCCCGGCAAAGCATCCCGCAAGAAAGTGGAAAGTGAATGTCCCCACCGCACTGTCTGCTTTTATGTGTTTAGAAAGTGGGTGTGTGCATGGCATAACTGAGCCTGCCCCTCTCTACTTGTCATTGGCCCAAGTCTCTCCTCTCCCATGATTGGGGGAAGGAAATGGATTGTCATCATGATGAGGTCTGTTTATGGGTCAGAGGATCCTCCCCTGGTCAATTTACCCACAAATCTATATTTGATTCAAATACATATTTCCCAGATACACAAGTGGTTGACATTACATGTACATATTACAGATGAATTAAGACAGGTCTCTGTTCAAGCCCCATGTTCCTGCGAGCTGGGATTCAGAAATGACAACATTTTGCGTTTTTTGGTCGGTTTACCAATATCGGACATTTACCAAATATTACACAAATGTGCGCAGGGAGTATGGACATTAATTGATGAAGTGTCAGATTTTTAACATGCAGACATTTGGAGTAAGACCCTAATTTCCGCTAGCAACCCCCCAAATACACCACAGGGTCCTAACACCTCTTAAAACGTGCACAGAAAAATCAGAAAAATAATGATATTACTTAAATAATTCTGACAAGTCCGTACTATGAATTATCCATCTTTTTTTTAAAATCATGCTCTGGCCCAAAGGGGTGTGGTTTCCCCCAAGCACATGGTGGAGTTTCTGGTTTGTCCACTTCCCCCAAGCTCAGCTTGCTAGCAGAGGCATTGCCTCTCCCAGTTTCTCCCAAGAGGAATCAGTTTTACGACCCCCCCAATATAACATTTGCCTGAGTACAGGACAGGGCTTTGTTCAACTTCCTGCAGTCCCCAGGTGCTCCTCCCCTAACCCAATCAGAGAGGTGTCATCTCCTTTTGGCAGGGGCAGCAGGATGCAGCCAGGCCTGGGAAGAGTTGTTGAGCCAGTTCAACTCCTGTCGGGGGTAGTTGTCAGGTACAATTCAATTTCTTTAAGCCAAGCTTCAGCTAAATGTCCTGTTTGTTCCCAGTTTAAATCAAACTTACAATTTTTACACATGCAGCTAGAATGCTGATTCTAAGTTCGAAACTATGACATTTAAACAATTGCAACCTATGTGACACTCACAAGTAGGCCACTCATTTATTCTAAACATTTCGATTTTAGTGGCTTTACCCAAATTCACTTAAGCTGCTGACATCCCAGCTATTTTTTATATATACATTAAATAATTACTTCCTTCAAGTCATTTCAGAATATAGTTTTACATTGTATCCACCTCTTAGCAAGTCTTTCCTTGGCCTGGTTTGGGTTCATTTGTTCAGTTTTACACAAAGGTCTGGTGGTTTTAAAACGCCGGCTTTCTGATAGTGGTGAGCACCAGTACTGCTTCCTTTTTGACATTAAGAAAATGAATTCCCCATAGTTCTGGGTTGCTTTTGGCAATCAGCATTTCCATTCCCAATGGTTTCAGGCTACTGTGTGTGTAGCCCAATGGTGGTTTTAGGCAGTGCCCTCCTATGCTCAAAACATAGGCAAAAATGGGTGGCAGCCTATTCTTCATGTTTTCCCTGTGCACTCTCTGGGGAGTTCTGGCCATCATGATGTTTCCAATGCCAGTAATGCACAGTTTTATGGTAGGGCTTGGATGCATGGGTAAAAACATCCCACAAGCCCCCCCTCTTGCGATGGCCATTCTGATCTTTCATTGATGGAACTCGCAAGATCTGGGATGTTCGCCTCATCTTCTTCCAATTCTGTAGATGGCACAGTTCAGCATCTTTTCCTCCCTCCAGTCGATCAATCAGTTCTCCTTGCTGGTCCTGATGGGAGGATTGGGCGGTACCCCGGGCCCCTCGGATCTTCGCTCCCGGTCCCCAGGTCGCCTTCCGTGGTCAGTCTCCATGGTTTCATCTCTCCTAGGATGATAAAGCAAAAGTGGCAATACCTATTCATAGACATTCCTCCAACACTATTAGTGGTGTGGCGAACACATACATTTTATACATCCGGTTACATTTTTCAGTCTTGTTTTAAAAAACAAGATATAACATGAAACATTTTATTTTTCAAATCATAATATTTTAGAGACTATATGTGGGATATTTCAGGATGGGAACTGATTTAATCTGGAGCAGCCCCCTCTGGTATTGCAGAGGACTCCTCCAGTTGTTGTAGAGTGTGCCTGGGATGGCAACACTTTAGCTGATTAATATGGACCCACTTGTCTTCCCCTTCTGCCAAACTGCCTTTGGGGATGCGGATCTTGTATGCAACAGGGGAGATTTTGTCTATAATTTCAAACGGTCCTTCCATGTAGGCAAAAATTTCCGCTGTTTGGCCTGGTTCCTTTGGAAATTATATAGATGGACCCGGTCCCCCACCTCGTATACTTTCCTGGTGGTTTTCAGGTCGTAGTGGATTTTCATGCTATCAGCTGATCTTTCTAGATTCCGCTGAGCATAGGCAAAAGCATGTTGAAGGTGTTTCCTTAAATTCTCCACATACTCATGAGTTGTGGAGGCATTTATCAACGCCTGCTCTGTAGAGCAAATGTTGGGGAAGTACCATCTTGCGTCCGGTCATCAGCTCAAATGGTGACATTTTAGTTGCAGATGAAGGGGTAGATCTGATGGATCTTTAGGACCAGAGGTAGTCGGATATCCCAACTTGGCCCAGAATCTGCCACAAACTTTTTTAAGATGCTCACAATGGTTCGGTTGTAGCGTTCTACTGCCCCAGAGGAAGCTGGCCGGTAAGCAATATGTAACTTCGTTTTGACCACCAGTATCTCCCACATCTTTGTCATTACCTCGCTGGTGAAATGGCTACCTCTGTCTGACTCAATCCTTTGAGGTAGACCAAAACGGGAAAAGATGTGGTTAATCATCAGGGCAGCTGCTGTTTCTGCCTTGCAGTTTGGGGCCGGGAGACATTCCACCCACTTGGTAAACAAGCATGTAACGGTCAACATGTACTTGTTTCCTCTAGACGAGCGAATTACAGGGCCTACAAAGTTGATTTGCAAATCTGACCATGGCAGTGTCATCCCCCTCTTTTGGAGAGGCGCATGGTGTGTGAGGGATACTGGCTGAAATTGTGCACACACAAGACACCCCTTCAAGTATTGGTCGAGGTCCTGTCCCATGTGTGGCCAGTATGCAACCTCTCTTAAGATTTCAAGTGTTGTATGAAACGCCCTATGACCGGCGGTGGCCGCATCATGGGCGTGACTTAACATCAGGCTTCGGAATGAGGTAGGAACCACTCACTGATCATGGCCAGCTTTGGATTTCCTTACCAACAAACCGTCTTGGATTCGGAACATTTTTGGACATTTCATCAACACTCATAGGTCCTCTTTCCCAATGTAATCGGTATCCGTCAGGGGAAAGTTCTCAGGGTCCTCAAGGTGTTGGTAAAACTTACCAATGATTGGATCACCCTTCTTGGGCAGTTGAAAGATCATTGTGAGCATTTGTCTGGGACCTAGTGATAGCAGTGACCTGGATTTCCCCCAACAGGGACTCTATTTCTATTAGATCCCCTTGGATGGCCCCGGTTTTGGCCAGCTGATCAGCTAAGTAATTTCCAGTTTTGTCTGGTCCCTCTACTTTGGAATGACCCTTGATCTTTTTCCAGTAGATGGTCATCCCATTCGATGTGACCAGATCATCAATATTTTGGATTAGCTTCCCATGTTTCAGGGGTTTGTTATTAGCACATAACATGCCTCTGGTTTTCCAATTGACCAGGTGCTCCACGAACCCGTTCCGTACATATTCCGAATCTGTGATTATGACCAGTTTGTGGAGTTGATGTTGGACAGCAGTGAGGATGGCCTGATGCACAGCCATCAATTCTGCCACCTGACTAATTCGGGGACCAATTTTGTATCCAGCGGAGGGTTCTGGAAACTCCTTCACCCATGCATTCCCTATACCGACCACCAGTTCTTTCTCCCCGTTGTTGTCAACATGGTAAGAGCATCCATCCACATAGACAGTGGGCATTCCCTCACACTTGTCTTCTTCAAAGACTTTGTGTGGGGAATTAAGGTATGCCTCCATGTTGTCCTTGATTTTTAGACTTTTGCCCTCGAGACAGTTTTCTCTGGCACAATCATGCAAGTCAGCCAGACCTTGCGCGAGGGGACTCTTCTTGTTTTGGCCATATCTGACCTCTACAGGAAAGCCTTGCATTGACAAAATCCATGAAGTAATTTGGGAATTACTCACATTTCCGGCCCAGATTCTGTCACTTTGGAGGTATTGCAGAGGCTGGTGTGGAGTCTCCACTATGATGTGTTCCCCCTGGATGAACGGGCGGTAATTCTTCAATGCCCACACCGTTGCCATGAGTACCTTCTCACAATCGTTGACTTTTTCCTCCACAGAGGATAAAGTTTCGCTCGCATAGGAGATTACTTTATTGACCTTGTCATGCTTTTGGTATAATACTGCCGTCAAGCACGCATTAGAGAACCCTGTCTTCAGGAAGAACTCCTTGTTTCTGACAGGGTAAGCTAGGCAAGGCGCTTGTGAGAGGCTTCTCTTGAGTTGTCTTACTGCCTCGGATTGTTCTGGACCCCATTCCCACTTGACCCCCCCTTCAAGAGATGAATCAGGGGTCTGGTGATCTCTCCTTAGCCCTCAATGAACTTTCTGCTGTAATTAGTCAGTCCAAGGAGGCTCCTTAGTTCCAGCAGAGTGGTGGGGTCTTTCAGTTTCTGAAGTGCTTTCACTTTCTTTTCCTGGGGACAGAGACCCTGAGGAGTAATCCCATGCCCCAAGAAATTAACACGGGTTCTACACCACTGTGCTTTCTGAAAGGAAAGTTTTGCTCCTGCGGCCCTCAACGGTGTCAGAACATAACAGATCTCCGCTATGTGTTCTTCCACCGGTGAACTTTTGATGAGGACATCATCTACATAAGCCAGGTTACCCCTCGCACCCAGGTCGGGCATGTCCTTATGTAGGAAAATGTTGAATTCATTGCCGGAGTTGAGGTATCCGAAGGGAGTCCGGGTCCATGTGTACTGCTGGCCCCCAAAGGTAAAAGCCAGTTTGTATTGGTCCTCCCTACTGACAGGCACGGTCCAGTATCCATTGGTCAGGTCTATTGCTGTGAATACCTGTGACCCCTGGATCTGGGCCAGCCCTTGGTCGATGTAGGGCAGAGGCCATCGGGAAGTATGGACCCGTTTGTTGAGCTCCCTAAGGTCGGCACAGAGTCTCCACTGGCCGTTTGGCTTCAATATTCCCAGCACCGGATTATTGAAGGTGCTGTGTACTGGACGTATTTTTCCCCGGGACTCAAGGTTCTTAATTATTTCAGTAAAGGACTCCATGGATGCGAGAGGCAAACGATATTGCTTCACAAACACTGGAGTCATTCCAGGGTCCGTGGGAATTGCTGTTGTGTGGATGTCGGTGCGACCACAATCATATGAGTCTACCGCAAAGAGATCTTGGAAATCCAAGAAAACTTGTTTCAACTTTTGCTTCTGTTCCAGAGTCACACGGGCATCAGCTAGGTTGATTCTCTCTTCCACCATCTGCCTGAAGCCTGGAAAGACTTCTGGTTTTGCTATCTCAGCGGCCTCCTCCAGCTGGGGGGAGAAGTCCCTGGTCAGAGTGCTGATTTGGACCGGAGGCTTCAGGTGGGAAAGGCAGCCCTCATGGACCTGGAAAATCACCTCATCCCCTCTGAAGTCACAAGTCACATCTTCCTTACCACAAGGGCAAGAAGTGTACACCAGGAAGTTCCCCCATGTCGGGTGAAAATCCTGTCTGGTGTTGTATTGTCATCACTGTCACTGTCAAACCAGTCCTTGGGGATTTGTCCTAACAGTTAATTTCCTAAATCAATGGAGAAATGTCGGTCATCAACCGCCATTCCAATAATGGTGCCTGCGGCTAGAGTGATACTCTTTAAGTCGCTGTTATCCACCTCTATTGGAATGGTGTCATGTTCTATGTTGACTAATAGTGTTGGGTTTACCCCTAACCCTTGATGTTGGAGAAAAGCATTTAGATGAATCTAAGCATCAGGGTTTTTCAATTTTTGTCCTCTTTTAACTTTCACTTCCAGGGAGAATTGTCGGGTCCTTTCTGGGATGGTGACTTCCTCTTTAAGCTGAATTTCAACTGCATAAGGTAGCAATTGAGCTACCTAAATGCTTTTTCTGGATCATCAAAGCCCATGGGATTATCCGCTAATCGGGACCAAGCTTTGACATTTATTAGGTCCAAACTAATGGCGAAGCGATTGAGAATGTCACTGCCTAAGTAAAAGGCGGCAGTGACGTCTCGCACGACCCAACAATTATGGACTATGCTCTTGTTGCCAATGGAGATTTTGAGCATACACCTGCTTGGCAGGAGATGTTTGGAATTGGGTATTTCCAGATCCATTTCCCATTTGTCTATCAGTTTGAATGTGGGAATGGCTGGATCTTTTGGGAGTTGGCGGAACATGGCTTCGCTGATGAAGCTCTTACCGTTGTTCACACACACTCGAGCGAGAACAGAGTCCTTCCCATCATTTAACTGAACAGGGATGAACAACTGCTCTCCAATTTGCTGAATATCAGCCAGGCTCTGAGCTGATTTCACATCTTTCTGGACTATAGGAGTTGGAGTGTAGGAAGGGTGTGGTGTGTAGGTGTGCTCCTTTTGTACTGGGCCAGTCTACATTGCCTCCACCTATGGGGGGGTATGATGTGTGGGTGTGCTCAATTTATACTGGGCCAGCCTCCATTGACTCCACCTGTGGGGATTGTGTGAACCTGTGGCAGCTGCCTTGTATCCTGATTGCTGTTTGCGGGTGGTCCGCGATGCCTGTATGGCCGGCATTGTGCAGCCCGAGATTACCGGCTTCACGATGCCGGTATTTGCATGTCTGCGTAGGTTGGGATTTCCCACTATTACTGGCATGCCAGTATTTGCTCCCTGAAGGGGCGTGTGTACACGCCTATGCCGTTATTAGCGGCACCGTTATTTAGGGTGCCGCTAATACTGGGTTTGCGGGTCGGAATGCAACGGGATGGTAAACGATGCCGGTATTACCATACCGGCATCGTTTTTGCCTTACCAGGCAACCTCGTAATGAGGCCCTTTGTGTGTTTCTGGTTCGGATACAGATTTGCAACACATTCTCTGAGTGGTACTGATTGTACAGTGCTCCAAACTTTCCTCGGGACACAAAGGGGTGTTGTAGTCAAGGTACGTGTTGAAATGGTCTAAAACATCAAGGATAAAAACAATTAAAAAGTGTGATTATGAACCCTATTGAATGGGGTGGACAGAAAACTGCAGGTTGACACCGACCTATCAATAATTGAAGGCGTCTTGTTAAAGAAGTATTGTGTCAGCTGTCACATGTACAGTTGAATGTTCTCAAAGGCTCTGGGAGAAACTACAGAGGATATAGAAAGAGGCTTGTGTTTAAGCTGGGTGATATTACACCGGGTTGATATCCCCTATGGGTATGAAGATCAATATTATACATAACTTTGTGAAGTCTTCAATACGAAGCTGTATGCTGGCATAGATGCAATAATCCTATGCGGGGGCCTAAAAGGAGACGTAGGGATAAGGCAAGTCAAAATGTTGCTCGTATGTCATAGAAAAATACAAAAATGTGTGGTTAAAGTGTGCTGTGACGTGGCATGCATTGCATTGCTGGTGAGGCAGTGAAGCATGCTCAATAGATCTAAATCGTTCACAGTATGTGCTGTGCTTGACAGGACGAAATTGGCACCTTGGCGTACTGAATATCAAAAGTTCTCAGCAGGTGGCCACAAAAAGCGGGAGCAGAGAGATTCCCCACAAGGATTGCAATGTCAATATCTGTGTCGTAGCAATGGATAATTATCCGGACGCTCTTTATTGCAAGCGTGGTAGTTGAAAAGTCAAGCAATGGGAGCCGGAAGAAGCAAAAAGGCAACTGAATGTGTGAGTTGCCTAGCAACTCGTGGACACATCGGGAAGGACGCTGATCGGTCGAACGAGTTCAATTGAATTGTCAAGTGACACTCGTGTTAGAAGATACATTAGTTGTCAAAAAGTAATACGGCGTGCGTCTATGAGCAAGCAACATAAGCATACTACTATTAGAGAAACAAAGAGTTTTCTTACATAACGGGCTAATAGAGCCGTGTAAGTTTCTGACAGTGTCCCTGTCTTCGCACATGCGTAGACGCCTGGGATTACTGTTGAACAGGTACTAGCTTTATCGACTAGTGCGGGTTGCGCATGACACAATGGAGCTGTGTACATGTGAAGGCTCAGAATGGGGTCTCACCTAGTGTTTAATATGTCCAAATAGGGATAAAATAGGTGTTGACTTGTGCGTATAAATTGGCATGAAGATGTGTGTTAATTTACAAAATGAGGCACAAGTTCAACAGGGTGATCTACGGTTCTGAACAAAATATCGACACTCACAAATGCAATTCTCTTAAAACTGGTAGAACGTGGGGAAGGTTATAAGCCATGTATCCATTGGTGCAACAGCATATGACACAAGTCCCAATTCAGGGTATACAAACACACTCCATTGTACGAAATTGTTTTGTTAATATGAAACAGGTGATCAATTGACACAAAGTAACACAACCAGGGTACAGGACCTCACTCCGTAATACAAAATGTGTTAGTATGAAACAGTTGTTCAATTAATTCAGCAGTTGTTTGGAATGTAGTCGCTCCTAGAAAGGATTCATATCGCCTTATTCAAAATACACAACCACACTCCATTGTTCGAAATTGTTTTGTTAGTATGAAGCAGTCGGTCCATTGCCAAAAATGACACAAACCCCAATCGGGGTACAAAGCCACACTCTGTGAATGCGGAATTTGTTTGATATAAAACAGTTGTTCAATTGATTCAACAGTTGTTTGGCGTGTAGTCGCAAATAGAGAAGACACATATTTCTTATAGCCCTTAGTTTACAGACTAGACAGCATCCCTGAATCAACTGATACAATGTTCTAATGATTGATGGACTAGAAGCGGGTTACAGAGGATGTTACAGTGCATGAAAATAAAAAGATGACAAGAAACAGAAGCATGACGAAAAAGGCACACTAAATGGCTCATAGTTGTTAGTTAGTATGAGACAGTTGTTTATGGCATAGTGTGATATTGATCAGAACAGTATAAATAATCAAAGGGATGTAATTGGGTTACAAGTTGTTGTACAACAGTGAGCTAACAGAGAAAACGACTATTTTGTTTAGCCATCTTTTAGCAGAGGACGGTGTGTATAGCGTAGGTGGGAACCTAGAGACTGGGACCGCGTCTAAGTAGGAAAACATTTTTTAGGAATTTCTTTTCAAAAAGATAGGTCGAGTAAGAAGATTAATTGAAGAACAGGTTCCATTCGATGGAGACTTTAAGGCCTTTCCTTACAGTGTCTAGACAATAGATCCATTTCTGTTCTAATTGTCGTAAGAGGAGGTCGCGGTCGCCGCCTCTAAAGGGATTTTTTACTGTTTGGATTATAAACCAGAAAAGGTCTGCATGTTGGTGTTTCCTGGCCTTGAAGTGGGCTACCATGGGCTTGTCTTCGACTTCATTCTTGATGCATGATTTATGTTCATAAATCCGTTGCAATATCTCCCTTTTACACTTGCCTATGTATAGTAGGCTGCACAGACATTTAGTGCCGTACACCGACCATTTAGTTTTGTAATTGGTAAATGAGTTGTTTCCATAATGTGCCATTAAGATCTACTTCTTTCAGATCTTTAGTCAGACTTCAGGCAGAATAAGTCCTGCATCTGTAGTGCCCAATGACAGATGGCAGGTTCCATAGTGTTGTTTGACTGTTAGATGGTGGTTTGGGTTCTTCATATGTGTGTACAAGTCGGTCCTTGAGGTTTTTGCTGCGTTTGAAAGCGAACCGAGGTTTGTTAGTTTTAAAGGTATCTGTTTTAAGAATGTCCCAATGACGTAGTACCGTTTTTTTAAATGAATTACTAAGAGGGGTAAAGGTGGTAACACAAGTGATTTTGTCCTGAGGGATACTTGTATAAAGTGATTCGACATCAAGTGTGACGAGGAGGTCTTCTTTCTCAGCAGAGAGGGGACTCCGAATTTTGATCATGGATGTCGTATCCTGTACGAAAGATCTAATTTTGCCGATGAATAGGTAAAGGAATGTGTCGACATAGACAGATAAAGGTTTGAGAATAGAACCTATTCCAGCCACGATGGGTCTGCCTGGAGGTACAGAATCGTTTTTATGGATTTTGGGCAATAGGTAGAAGGCAGGTAAAATTGGATGCCTCTTGATCAGGAACGATTTCTCATCATCATCGATCCAGCCCTCATTCCATGCATATGTCATGAGACTCTCTATTTCAGACAGGAGTCGCAAAGTTGGATTGGTGTCGATCTTTTTATAGAACTTGGCGTCTTGAAGATGTTTGTTGATATCGTCCTTGTAGAGTTGTCCCCCCCAAAGGACTATGCCCCCTCCCTTGTCGGCGGGTTTGATTATAAAGTCATGCTTTCCTTCAAGATGTTTGAGAGCAAGCCTTTGTTCTTTTGTCAGGTTGTCGGCGAACCGTGTCTTCTAAGTGAACATGCTGTTGACTTCTGTTAGAATACTATGCTCGAAGGCTAGAATTTCCAGGCATATCATCGTGGAAAGAGGTGTGAAACTAGAGGTTGGTTTTAAGCCAGTTGACTTGGGTGGTTCTTTTTCTACTGCATCTCGAAAGGAGTATTTAAGGCAGATAAGCATGAAGAATTTGCGTAGTTCCACTTCGGTAGTAAACCTTTCAGCATTGGTGCATGGTATGAGGCTAAGTCCTTTACTAAGGGTGTTGATTTCATTTTGGGTAAGTGTATGATTTCTTAAATTAAATATGGGTATTACCACATCTGGGGTGGTGGAGGTATCCATTTTCTGGTCCTCATGCCATGCAGTCTTTGTTAGTGGGTTTTTCCTCTTCTCCCTCTCCCTTGAAAACATTGTGGTTGGCCTTGTTTGGATGTAGAAGGCACTGCGTTGGTGGAATCCGAGTTGCTGCTATTGGAACTATTAGAAAAGGTCACACATTTTCTGGAGAAGCGACGCTGATTATAGCTGCCGGTTGATTGGGTGAGGTTTTGTTGGTTATAGAAACCTGGAAACAGGTACGGATACGTTTTTCTCTTCTTTATAGTTGTTGATGTCATTCTTCAGTTTCCAAAGTTTCTTGTCTACTGTGAATTTCTGGAATTTGATGATTTCTTCTTCGATCTTGTCAAGTTGTTTCTTTATATCCAGAAACCGTTTTTATTTTATCTTCTAGAGTTTTTCATTCTTCTTTCTGTGATTTTGCATCCTCTTCTGCTGTCTCGATTACCAAAATCACCCAATCGCGTGAACATTTATTGCCCATGCCACTAAATTTTATCTTGAATTTGGGATTATCCAAGAAGACTTGCGGGATGTTCTTCACCTGGAGACCTTCAGGAATGACTCCTGATTTAAGGAGGGGTACAGCTGTACAGGGTGGTGCAAAGGAGAGGGGCGGACGGCATCTAGCGAGTCGCTCATACAAGAAGGAATACAACCCACTAGGGAAAAAGGGCAAGAGATTGCTTGCAAGGATATCAAGTTTTAATTGTACAAAAAGTAAAGGAGTAAGCTAAGGACTCTGTGCTCGAGAACTTTCTGCCAGAGTGTGCATTAACAGTACATTATAGGGGCACACAGTGTCATCAGTGACATCATTACATACAGTCAAAATTAGCAAGACTGGTTGGTAAGGTCCTATGCATGGGCTTGCTCCATAGTGGTTGCCAGGCTACGATTGGTTCCTGCCACATCTGCTTCTCTCTTCTCACATGTGGTCAGCTGGGCTCGTCTCTCCAGGGACTGAAGGTCAGGCTTTTCACATGTTGCCGTTTCAGGGTTACTAGTGTACAATAATACTACAACATCATTATTGCATGAACCTGCAAAACTTGGGGACTGGCACATGGGGAGGAACACGGTCATGTTGACCCACACATTCTCTGCTCAGTTCATATCGCACTCTACGCACCCAAGGCTTCCACCCTCGTTTTGAGGTATAATGTATTCCTCCCTGTACTACAAAGTGTGTATTTATAGGGTAAGGTGAAATGGTTGTGGTCATTTAGATCTTTGATGGCCACTGGTTTTATTGTTGGTGGTCGGAGGACGCCCAATATCGTGGAATACAGGGGTTCTTGGACTGGGTCAGTGGTTGGTGCCATTACTTCTGGTGGGCTGGGTGGGGGTTGGAGGTCTGCTGTTGGCCTGGCTTTGATGAATGCGCCCCGCGAGGAGCCTGGTGCTGTCGCATGGCATTGCAGGGCACATTCCTTAATGGAATAATAAGTAATTTCAACAGTTAAAGAATAAAGGGAAGTTTCTGTGAGAATTAGCAGCACGGGGTCATGCGCCTTCAGCGTTTGGGCATGTTCAGGTTTCTCCGCCGGCCTACGTTTACTTCTCATCCATGTAGGACTGAATGTGTCTCCCATAACTATATAATGGTGTCTCTTTTTATGCACGCACTAAGTCTATGCATCTATATTTCCTGCAATACTATGGTCGTGCCTGGTTTCTTAGCACAGCTCTTTCCCCTCTGGTACATCGTGTGTCTATCTATGGGAGTCGCCTAACTCTAAAGCAACTAGAGGGGTGGAAAAGGCAAATTTTCTTCCCAACATGAGCCATGTAGCATGGGTGGGGGGGGTGATGTGATGGCCTAGCTGTTGAGGAGGAGAGACTCCTTGAAGAGGTAGGTCTTGAGTTCTTTTTTTAACTGTAGGAGGGATGAAGGGTTTGACTTTCCACAGGAGGAAGTGCTGATAACAAGCTGTCTGAGTTTTTTTGTGCTATGTTTGTCTTGAACGAGAGGTGTTTGTCGGACTTGGCGCAGGAGGTGAGCTCCGGTGTGAAGCCCTCAGGGTTCATGGTTGATAGTCACGTTTGTATGTCTGGGTGTTGTGTGTTATTGCTGAGGGGTAGGAATTCAGTCTTGGAGGAGTTGAGCTTCAAGTATGCACTGGATATCCAAGACTTCCAAGACTTGATCAGTGAGAGGCAGG
Source organism: Ambystoma mexicanum (assembly GCF_040938575.1). Lineage (NCBI taxonomy): Eukaryota > Metazoa > Chordata > Amphibia > Caudata > Ambystomatidae > Ambystoma > Ambystoma mexicanum. Next base: position 1,426,032,507 of record NC_090922.1, read on the forward strand.
TTTTCAGTCGATCTTGCAGTATAGCTGCGTCATTGGCATATTGGTGAATGTGGAGGTTGTGTGTGGCTAGGACGGCTCCCAGTGGGTACATGTATAGATTGAATATCAAGGGGGGGGGATGGATCCCTGTGGGACTTCACAGGTGATGGGTAGCATTGGCGATCTAGAGCCGTCCATCTGAACAAACTGGTGGTTGGCGAGGTAGGACTTGAACCAGCATTGGATATGGTCGCTGATCCCCATGCGCCAATGTAGGTTGTCCGTGAGCACCTGGTGGTCTACTATGGTGAAAGCGGCCGAGATGTCGAGTAGAACCAGGAGGCAGGGGTAGCCGTCGTCAAGGATGTTGAGGGCATCACTAACCAACTGTATGATTGCTGTCTTCCTTGCTGTATCTTGATCTGAACCTGGATTGGTAGGATTGGAGAAGATTGTTGGTGTCAATGTGTTGCTGCAGTTGTGCGGCTACCACTTTCTTGATGATGATCTTACCTAGGAAGGGAAGATGGTTGATGGGGCAATAGTTACCTAGGTTGTCGGGATCCAGAGTGGGTTCCTTTAGTAGAGGGCGGATTTCTCCTGTCTCTAGGGTGGATAGGAAGGTGCCTTGAGTTAGGGAGCTGTTGATGATCTCCAGGCAGGGAAGGAGAACTTATGCGGGGAGGGTCTTGAGGATGGATGCTGGGAGGATGTTGTCTGTATACAATGTGGTTTTGAGGGCGGCCAGGGATTCTAACCGGTTCTCTGTAGAGAGTGTCTTGAATGTTGTCCAGGGTGTGGAGATTTTGCAAGGAGGGACGTGATGTGGGTCTGTGGATGCAGAGATGGTGTTTATATGCTGGCAAATCTTGCTGATTTTTTTGATTAAGAAGGTGTTGATGGCAGTGGATTTTTCGATGGAGTGTGGTATAACAGTGTCGGGTAGCAGGTTGACACAGTGCTTGACTGCGTTGAAGCAGGCTCTGTTTTTGTTGTGAGCTTCTGCTATGGTGTTCTGATAGTAGGAGGCCTTGGCTGTGTTGATTAGTTGTTGGTGGGTTGCTCGGCGTTCCGTGAGGAGTGCCAGGTTGGATGCGGTCCTGGAGCAGCTCCAGGGTTTCTCTTGTGTCCTGATGACTCATTTGCTGAGGTTGAGTTCTGGCATGTACCAGGGTGCTGGCGGTTTTGCAGGTTTGTTGTTTCAGAGGTGTGTGTCGGTCAATGGAGGCTGAGTGCTTCCAGTAGAGAGTCCCAATGGGTGGCATTGAGTGCTTCCAGTAGAGAGTCCCAGTGAGGTTGGAGGTGTTCTGCCCATGTGAGGTGGAGGTTTGGTCAGGTGTTCCGTGACGGCTTCCACCAAGAAGTTCTTGAAAGACCTGAAGGTTTCTCTAATGGGTTTCTGCTGGGAGTGCTTGACTGGGGGGATGTTGAAAGGCACAGCCAGGTGGTCAGTCCAGTGAAGTGGGAGAGGAGACCTGTAGTGGAAGGAAGGCAGTGCAGGGATGATTAGGTCGAGAATGTTACCTTTCTCGGGCATTGGGTCTTGCGTGTGCTGTATGACGCTGAGGGTGTTGAGAAGGCTGAGGAGAGATTCCTTCATCGGTTTCATGGCCTTTTTGCTTGGGAGGGTGAAGTATCTTACTTAAGAAGATGTTGTTGGAGTGCATGAGCGACATAGTGGTGACCACGTCAGTAAAAGTCTCCAATGAAGGCGGTTTTGGGTTTGGATAGTCTGTATATGAGATCAAAGGTGACTGTGTCCGTCAGGGAGAGCGGGATGTGGCAGGAGAGGACTCCCAAGAGGCCAAATTTGTTGAAGTGTGGCGCAGGACCACGAGATCCTATTTATGACTCTGAAGCCTCCGCCTGTCTTGTTCAGCCAGTCTCTGTGCTGGATGCTGTACACGTCAGGGACAAGGATGTCTAGTATGTGGGTGGAGGTGGGTGTCATCCAGGCCTCTGTGATGAAGATGGCATCAAGGTCATGTTTAGTGATGAAGCCGGCGATGCCTGCTGCATGGGTGATAGCTGAGCAGATGTTGGCGAGCATTGACTTGCGTGTTGTGGATGATGAGGGGGTGCTGATGGCCTTGAGGTTGATGTGGGTGAGGTTGCTGTATTGCGGAGTGCTTACCTGTTGTCTGAGCAGGGATTCGGGCCATTGGTCCTCCCGGTCTGAAAAGGTCCAAACAGGAATAGCCCTTTTTCGTTGTCTGCCCTTCACTTCGGATGCCCTCACGAGAGACGATTTTGATCTAAGAGTTAAGAGGAGAAAGGAAGAGGCAGGGCTAAGAATGTGGGTGGGGCTAAGGCCACGTGACCTAGATCCACATGCACCTGCTCATCAACTGCAAAGCAAAAGAGGCTGGAGGGCTGCTTAAGAAGTGAAAAAGCCTGGCAAAACAGGAAGGCGCCAACAGTTTAGCAGTGATTTACAGGTGGGTGGGGCTGACACCACGTGATCTAGATCCGCTTGCTCCTGCTCATCAACTACAAAGGAAATGAGCCCGGAGGGCTGCTTAAGTAAAAAGGGCAGAAAAGCAGGAAGACACCAACCATTTAGTAGTGTATAGTGATGTATGCCTCTCAAAGCCACCATCAAAGCAGTGAGGGAGAGCAGGGCAGAATGAGCAGGAACAGTTTATGCCATCTACAAGTCCCCTCTAATTGAAAAACCTCCTCTACTCTATTTGGAATTAGGGCCTACTTTCTAATAATCTCTCAAAGAGGATATTTTTGCCAGTATGAACCACCTGTCTCCCACCAAACGACGTGTGCATATCTACTAATTGCTTTGTTCGTACAGATAGCTCCAGGGAGCAGAAGCAGAGCGCTTTATAGAGAGAAATTTTAACATGAGGTGCTGTACCTAGAACAGTATAGTGTGAGGGGTCTGTTTGAGGCAAGAATGCAGGATATTAATGGGGGGCGGATCCTGTAACAAGAAACATTGCTGGACAGCACACTACTCTATATTTGGTTTTAGCAGTTTACTGTTCTAGGAACAGGAAACTGAAATTAGCTGATCCCAAAACAGGAGTTTCGGGTTAAGTCTCCAGGGTTAGGGCCAAGGTCTCCGGTTCCCAAAGGCCACTAGAGCATTTTGCAACGCTCTTGTGTATAATACTGCTGCGTAAGTCCAAATGGACGCTTATCCATTACCCCGTGATCCCAGCCGTGACCTCGCGCAGTTCACCCTCGCCACTCCTGAGGTTGCCATGCAATGGTGCCGAGCTGGCTGCAATAGGTCGCCCCCATCCTCCGCTCTGCACACACTGAGTCACAGAGCGTAAATGGAGCTGGGCGCGTCACAGCCATCCCGACCGAGGGAAAATCCATTCGTTTGACTCAGGGAATTTCCTGAGCCGGACATATGGCAGCGCTTTCCAGCCGCGCGCAGGAAATGCTGACAGGGTCAGCGCCATTTTGCAGTAACAAAATGAGCGACGTTCATTCATGAATGGGGCCAGGTAAAAGCCGAGTGCAAGAGTAGCGGAGGCTGACGTGCAGTTGTCAAGACTGCATACACGCACCAAAGCGCCCACTCTTCTACTTCAATAGGCAGTGGAGCGATTGGAGCATCTGCTGTTATCACAGAGACATAGCTCTCAACCATTTGCGATGCAAAGGCGGGTGAAATCACCCGATTTTGTGTTTGGCGGGTGAGAGGCCCATTGAAATGAATGGGCGTGTCAGAGGCTTGGCGGGTGAGTCTGCTGTTTCCAAGGCGGGTGACACCCGCCAAAAGCGTGTGAGTTGAGAGCTATGCAGAGAATACGGTAAACGTAGCCTCAATACCTGCTGCTATTATCCGGTTTCTAAGAACTCCCAGACCAGGACCACACACTGTGGTATACTAGGGATGCATAAGAGACAAATGGGCCTCTGTGCAGTGAAAAAAAGCAGTAATTGCGTTGCCAGCACTTTTTTTGGCGATGGTGGAATTACCGCCACTGTTATCGCACCACCATAGAGCGATTTTGTGATTCAAACCCAAGAAAAAAGATGGAGGTAAATCCTAGACTTCACCTCAAAAGAGGCTTTACAGCCCCCAACAACGACTTGCAATCCTATGTTAAGCCCACAGGATCAAGTGATGGTAATGGTAAATCAGTTAGGAGGGAAATCAGCGGATTTACTTCTGATTTACCGCCAAACTTGTAATGAGGACCATGGCCCTCATTACGATACTGGCGCTAAACCATGGCGCTATTAGCACCATGGTTGGTGCCGGTATCGTAACGAGTCCGCCAATGTTCAATGGGGAATTACCACCCCATTCCAAGGTTGGCGGGGCGGTAATTCCCCATTGAACATTGGCCCTTCCCCATTCCCATTTTTGCCCCATAGGGCTCAATGGGACTGGGGAAGGCGCTAAGTACGGTACCGCAAATTGCGGTACCGTACTTAGCACCAAGGTCCCTTTGCGGGTCCCTACTTTAACGGCTGGTCTAGACCATCTGTTCAGGTCGGGTCCCGCAAACGGACCTCGTAGTAAGGCGCCGCAACCTTTTATGGCGCCGTTAACCCATTAGCTCCAGGGTCATAATGAGGCGACATGTGTGTTAATAAAAGAAAGTGGGAGCAAGAAGTAGATGTATTATCCTGGCACATGATCCCCGCACATCATAGGAACCGCCGGGTGGAGCTCCTCCTCCCATGTCTCTCTTTCTCTTTGTCCCCCCTCCATGTCTCTCTTCCTATTGGTCGCTTTTGTGCCACGCTACGCGCGGGTGACATCACAGCGAGCTCTGCGTGGAGAGGGACGCGAGTGTGGTTAGCTATTACACCACCTTTCCTTGGGTGAGAGGAGCTCATAAACCAGAGGATTTGCTTCTGGGTGATGCATCTCTACAGATTTGCTGGGCATTGTCATTGTAAGTTTCCGTGTTGTTTCATTGTTGAAAGGCAGTCATTGTTCATTTGACCGTTGAGTGGTTGTACTTGAACTTAGAGTGGGTAGTGAATTAGTGGGGCTGGTATGTGTTGGGATGCCGGTGTACTGATGTTCTCTGGAGTGGAACTTGACTTTCGTCAGTTTGGTCGATTTGTTCTAGTTAAGGCTGATTTTGTACAGAGGCACTCTGCATTGATTACAGGCCCTTCTCTCTTCAGTGACAACTAAATTGTGCAGGGTTCTGATAACATGCACAGTCGCACGATACTTGGATTGCATGTATTTGTCTTTCTAGAATAGGATAACTTTGATCCAGTCGCCCTCTGCAATGGGCCTGATTATGACAGAATTTGTGGCATTGAACAAAGTTGCCTGCTCGGACTGTATGTGGCAAATTCTGTTTTGCAACAAAGTAGTGGTACTGGGAGTCTGTATTTGCTTCAAGTCTATCCATGATGGGTTGAGCTTGGTTTGTGCTTTGGGGCCTCTCATCATTTCAAAAGGTGTGGTAGCTGTTGCGGAGCTAAGACTTGTTGAATCGTAGTAAGGGCATAGATGTTTGGCTTTCATTGTAACATATAGGTTATAGGGACTTTCACACAATTAGCCTTTTCTGGAGGGCGGAGGGCCAGGCCCCAGAGCACCCACGTACTAGGCACCACTGCTTGGTAGTGGTCATTGCTAGCTGTTCCTGGTTGTTGCAATGTTTCCTTTAGCAGCATGTTGTCCCATTCTACCTGACCATTCCAACGTGGGTGGTACAACACAGCTTTGTGATGTTGAATACCGTTCCTTTCAAAAAATGCCACTATGATTTTGGAAGAGAATTGGTCAGCGTTGCCCGACACAATGATGTTTGGGAAAACTGTTCTATGTAAGTCAAGTCTTTCATAAGCACTGTTATTGCGGTCACTGTGGTGATGATATGATGAAAACGAGCTTCAATCCAATTTGAAGAATAGTCCTTCAGAACAGGTGCAAATCACTGGTCAGTAGGCTTATAGTCCAAGGGACAAACAAAGTCAATGCCCTCCTTTCCCATGCAACCCTGTTTCATCCTCCTGAGTTCAAGCGTGGAGTGCTTGCATTTAGGCGTTTGTTACTTTCTCGACAGGTGTGAGACGCAGTGACTGGGTCCTCCACCTTTCCATCCTTGACTGCCACGAGTGCCATTAGGCAGCATTTCAATAAAGTGACACCAAATTAGCTTTCGTCTGCCAGTATGAGCAGAGTCTTGCATAGTGATATTGGGGTAATCAATGTATTGTTCCTTTGTGACAAACTATCCTGCTGTGCAATCTCAGAGGCTACCTTGCTGCAGGGTTCTAGACAAAGATTGAGATTCTTTTCAGTGGACCATCCATTTGTGCAGGGCGACTTGAGTCCCGAAGGATCTGTTCATCTCCAATGGCTTCCAATCACTTACATTCCGTTGAGCATGAGGAGGTGTCTATAGCTACATCTTGAACGGTAGCCACCACATAGTTGTGCGCTTATTCCATTCCACGTTGTCCATGTGTGGCATGGGCAGTCTGGCGAGGCACGCTGCTTCCTTTTTCTTCCAATATGGAAAGTTCTCCAACTCGAACAGGGATTCCTGCTCTTTGGTCTCTAATCTAGACAGTTGTGAGGTGATCTTCGTTCCTCCTGGTGCGTGTAGACACAATTCTGATGGTCAGATTGAAGGCTACATTTCTTGCCCCACAAGTATATACTCAGCAGCCAAGGCACAGCACATCATGTCATGCTTAATGACATAGTGATTATTCTCAGAGTCAGAAAGCACTGGGATGCATATGACATTGTAGCACCCAGCCCATATGTACTCACATAGATAGCTATGATGGTGGACTTATCTAATTGGTCTTTTCTGATGCCATCAAACACAGTTTGGCACTGTTCCGAACACACATAGGAGGCACTTTTCTTTTTACAAGGGCATGGAGTGGCTCTGTTGTCATGGAGATGGTTGTATAAGAACTATACGTAGTATTGTGTAACACCAATGAATAAACACAGTTGATCCTTAGATCCTATTTAATTTGACTGAGATTGTGCTTGGCAGATGGCATGGACATGCACGGTCTTGGGTGGAATGCATCCTTTAGAAAGGGTATATCTGAGATACCAAGTGACTTCAGCTCGAATTTACATTTGTCTGTAGGAACCATGAGATCACTTTTTTGTATCCTTTGAAGCACGCATGAGAGTGTGTCATAGTGTGCATCCAGGGTGGAGCATAAACCAAGATGCCCTCCTAAAAGAAGGCTAGATTGTTCTGAAGGAAATTATTAATGAGCTGCTGAAAACCAGGAGTGGCGGATAACAAGTCAAATGGAATTCTGGTGTACTGGAAGACTCCTTCGGCTGGGATGAAAGCAGTATAAAGTTTACAATCAAGTTGAGATCCACCTTGATCTTATGCACTTTGAGATCTAATTTGGAGACTAAGTTGGCTTTTTTGGAGAGAGGCAGCAGTTCTGTGAAGCAGGAGCCAAGTACCCTCAACTAAACCACCTCGCCCATATTGCCAATTTGTTGGGAACATGAGTGTGAGACATGTGCGGCACCACTAAGAATACCGATACCAAGGAGAAGCCTGGAAGCAAGGTTCCCATTGAGAAAACCATACCTGCACATGAGAGTATGATGGCCATTTGAATGAAATCCGGGAAGAAGCAGAAAGAGTGAATGGCAAAGAGGACCTGGTCACATCACACAGAGTCGAGCTGAAGTACATAGAAGATGAAGAGACGAGAAAATGACGAAATTCTATAAAGCATCAAGAAAGTATTGAAGATAAGTTATGATATGATAGGTTATTTATAACGCGCTTAATACCCAGGGCTTTCTAAGCGGAAACTCGGGGATCGAACCTGTGTTGCTTCATGTCGTCTTGCTTCCAAGGCGAGCACGCTGCCGCTGAGCTATCCTCCCGAGATAAGTGACAACTTGGGACCAAGGTGAAGAAGCTTATGTTACAGAACTGATGAAGATATGAAGTCATTTTACACGTGTACAGATGCAAAAAAAACGCAAGCAGATGAAGTATTCTTCAGGCTAGCTTTATAGTGACTATATTGCGGTGAGCGCAAACGTATATATATGTATATGAAGGAGTAAAGGATGGATGTTTCCACTACGTATTATAGCAGTGCTGGACTAAAGAAAGAAGGCCTCTTTTTCAGTGTGTCACAGTTAAAAACAATTGAATTACAAAGTGAATCTAGGAAAGGCGAGGCTAGATGAGCCAAGAAATCCAAGATCTTATCATGATGGGGTGAGTTGACATTGGATGCAAATCGTGTGAAAGAACAAAACTCCTGTTTAGAAAGCATGGACAGAACAAGGAAGACGTCAGGTTTATTAGAAAATAGTATTTTAAATGCACAAGAAGCTCGAAATCATGGTCTTCAGTCACGTGGAAGGATGAAATTGGACGAACATGATGACCATATCTATGCATGAGGGCAGAGCGTGCCTTCACTCCCCTGGATTCCCCAGAGCTAAGAACACTTCCAAGGACAAATTCAAAGTCCTAATTGACAGCAGACCACTGAGACGATGATAGAAGAGTATGCTAATTGGTGGGAAGCTATGGTCAAGATGAGCTCTCCAGCACCTGGAAACCCAGCCTGCGTGCTGTTAACATAGGTGGAAAAGTACTGACAGAGGCTAGAGTGCCAAACAATTGTAGGGGGCCACGTAATTAAGGGTCCTATAGTTTCTGTAGCCAATGGGACATCATATATTTAGTGACGTTCATAGTGGCCATTTTGAGGGGAGGGCTTAGTTGCCCCACCTGATTTGCAGACTGATTTAGACTCATGTTGCATTCAATGACTATTGCACACCATATGTGGGGGAGTTGTGGGGGGAGAGGGTGTGTGGGGGTGTGTGGGGGAGTTGTGAGGGGAGGGTGTATGTGGGGGTATGTGGGGGAGTTGTGGGGTGAGGAGGAAGGGGGAAGGGGGCGTGTGGGGGTATGTGGGGGAGTTGTGGGGGAGACAGAGGGGGGGAGGGGATGTGGGGGTATGTGGGAGAGTTGGAGGGTGAATGCACTTTGTATACATCACATGTTCAATACACCCGTTGTGTAGAAAAAAATCACATGATTGGAAATTGCTAATTGTGCATGTGTGATTTATTGGTTTACAGTGCACAGTGTCCATGTACCCCCACACCCAGTGCCCAGATTCCCACATCCATGGCACCCTCTGCATCCATGTGCCTTAGATATATTGGCCTAGCACAGACTGGCGCACAGCACATTTCTCCTGTGCATTGCCACCAGGCTGATGTGCAGCCCCTTCTTCTTCATCACCCTCATCCTCACCTGGTGGTTGCTGGTCAATGCCAGGGGGCAGAGACACGTTCCGTCGGATGCACAAGTTGTGCAGCATGGCACATGTCATGATGATCTTGGCCACCTTCTCATGCCCGTACAGGAGTGCCCCACCCGACCTGCTGAGGCAGCAAAACCGCGCCTTCAACAGGTCAAATGTCTGCTCGATCACCAGTCGGGTACGGGTATGGGCACGATTGTAGTCCTCTTCATGCCTGTTCTGCGAGTTCCGAACACGGGTGAGGAGCCACGGCTTCAAGGGATAGCCACCATCACCTGCATGGGAGCAAAATGAGGTATGTGTGAGTCATTTCCTACCATGACACCTGTACTTCTCACTCTCATGCCTGCAGATATTTGTTGTTCACATGCTCATGTTCCTGGATGTCTGCACACATTTCAATTTGCCACAATGTGTGCTGTTCTGTGGTCTACAGGTGTGGGTTGTGTCATCCAGATGATGCAGGGTGTCCACTTCCTTGATGGTGTACATGCACTGTGGATGCCTACCGCTGTATTTGCAATCAAATATGTGATTTGGAGTGATTTGTATGTGTTTTCACTAGCAGCATCGGCACCAGTTTCATCATGATTTGTCATTCATTGGTTAATGTTCCCATGGTGACATGCAGCGCTACTGTGGTGGTGGGTCAGTGACAATCAGTGTATTCCCTTGGTGGGATTGATTTGTGCGCACTCATGGATGCATGTCCTGTGTTGTGTTTCGCTGCGGTCATTTACATTGTGCATATTCACAGCATGTTGCTGCATTGTGTTACAGAGGGTACGTTCTGATGATGTGCAGTGGACGTGTTGATGGATGTGGGCTGGTTGCAAGTCTGGCATATTGGGAATGGTGTGCAGCTTCCATCATTCCTATGGTGTTTCAGGTGTCATGTTCAGTTTGGGATGTTTTGGGGAACAGTGTTTTGCAGTATGGGCATTATCCAGTCACCACCCCACTCCCACCAGGGTGGTGTGTGCATCTCCCCCCCATTATACTGCCATGTGCCTGTCATGCAACTTACCAAGCAGCCAGGCACGCGTCCAGCATGTTGCTCCATGAAGCGTGGTATCGTGGAGTTCCGTAGGACCATTGCATCATGTGTTGATCCAGGATATCGGGCACAACAATGTGTGATAAACTTGCTGGAGTCACATACCATCTGCACATTTACGGAGTGGTATAATTTACGATTGCGGTACGCCACCTCCATGGCATGTGGGACCAACAATTCCACATGGGTGCAGTCAAGGGGCCTGATACAATTTGGCATGGCTGCCAGTGCATGGAAGCCAATTTTAGTGTCAAAGATCTCCTGGGCAGTCCATGGTAGGGATATGTAGTCGCTTGTGTGCTTCAGGAGGGCATCCAGCACTTGGTTCAGCATGCTTGAAAAAAAAGGTTGTGCTATGCCATGCATCTGCCCCGCTGTGTGCTGGTAGGTGCCTGTGGCCAGGAAGTGGAGCACAGACCCTACCTTCAGTGGACGGGGAATGGCGGTGCGGATTTCAATCAAGCTGATAATGTTGTCGTGTATCATGTCCACAATGGTGGTGATGGTGTCCCGGTCCAGGCGGTACAGGATGTGGATCTGCTCACGAATTAGTTGAAAGGAGTGGCTCTGATGTGAGGGATTGGAGGCTGCCTGCATGGTACCACTAGCTGCACTGGTGGTACTTGCTGGGCCTGTCTCACCCTACTTCTACTCCTGCGTCTCCTCTGTGGTGCCTGTTGTAGTTGTTGCTCATGGTGTAGCAATGCAATCATGTCCTCCAGCCCCAATATTGCAACTGCAAGTGGGATCATTTTGGCGTGGGAAGGGGTGTGGTGTGTGGGTGTGCGCCTTTGGTGCTGGGCCAGACTCCATTGCCTCCACCTGTGCTGATTGTGTACACCTATGGCAGTTGGGAACACAGCAGATTGCTGTTAACGCGTGCTCCACTGAAGGTAGTGTCTGTGCGTGGTCCACAATACTGGGGATACCGGCATCATGGTATCCCTTAATACCATCTTCGAGATGCCAGTAGGTGCATATCCGCGTGTCTTGCGATGTCCTCCTGCTAGTAGCATCCGGTATTGCCCGAAGGGCCGCGTGCCTGCACGCATGCCAGTACGGAGGAGCACGGTCTCAGCGGTGGCGCTGATACTGGGTTGTCGACTCGTAATGGACCGGAGCGGTATATGGTGCCGGTATTCCCTTACCGGCATCGTTTTTCCATTACCGCAAATCTCATAATGAGGCCCATTGAGAATAAATCTCGCTGAGACGTCTGTTGATGTCCCCTGTACTCCCTGTTTTAGATAATTGATATTAAAACAGTTATCTTTTTTGCCAACTACCTGAGGCATTTTGATTATTGATGTATGAATACATTCGCATCCCCATCCATCTGAAGGGTATTGCTACTCATCTTAAAGAACTAGGGCCATCCATTTCACGTCATAGCAGAGAGGATGGTTTAAATAATCTATCGAGATAAGTAAGCTTTGGGGCCCGGTAATATCGCATGACCTCTGCCATTCGGCTGAAAGGACATGAAACTCCCTGTTGATAGCGGTATAATGTAAATTTGTTAAGGGATGCAAGCGAGGTGAGACAGGTTCCCTGGTTTCCACAGAATCCACTGCCGTGTCTAAAGGAAGCTGAAAGAACAGAAAGTTGAAAAGGCAGTGGCCCTCATTAGGACCCTGGCGGATTTTTACCGCCATCCACGGACTTTCCGGCCATGGCGCAAAGTCCCTTTACGCCATGGCCGATGGCGGACTTACCGCCCCATTCCGAGGTCGGCGGGGCGGTAAGTCCCCATTGTCCCATTTACCCTTCCCCATTCCCATTTCGGCCCCATAGGGCTCAATGGGAGTGGGGAAGGAGTTAATTACGCCACCGTAAAATACGGTGGCGTAATTAACACCAAGGTCCCAGAGCGCCATGGATTTTTCCGCCCGCAAAAAGCGGGCGGAAAAGTGTCCATGGCGCTCTGGAAACTCGTAGTTGGCGGTAAGGGGTCCGCGCAGCTAACGCTGGCGCAGACCCCTTAGCGCCAGGGTCGTAATGAGGCCCAGTAAAAGAGGGGGACGATCCCGAGGGTCAGAAGTTGAACATACAAATGGTGAGTAAAACTGAGTGAGGTGGCAAAATTGTGTATGGGTAATGAGTGAAGAAAAGTGATAAGGGGAAAATGAGCCACAGAGGGAGGCTGGGGTACAGTAACTTGAGAATGATGAATGTTGAATATTAAGTAAAATTGACATGAGGAGAGGCCAAGCAATTAAGTATCGTGAGGAGAGGTCAATATAAAAAGTACGCCCAGTTTACCTGCGTTTTAAAGAATGTAACAGAAGGAACAGTAGCTAGAGTCCCCTAGCGGATGACGTAGGAGACAAATTCGGTTAAAGACAGATTTAAAGAGGACAGTTCACATTCCTTAGGAGTATTTATTAGGGGTAAGACAGGTTTTAGAGAGAAAAATGTGAGATATATGTGACCGGTCGAGTATGTCCGTTTGTCTGTTTGTTTTATGTGATTGTATATGATGAAAAAACAATAAAGAAATTGATAGACGTGAATAAAGAAATCACGCGATTGTTAAAGTTAATTGTTTATTTAATTAACTTGAATTGATGGGTTTTTTTAGTGAAAAAGTAGTTTAAAGTGAAAAAACAGGGTTTGGATCCTGCGACGAATGTTGCACACTCATATTGTTTTATTTTTCTGAAACTTATTTTTGAAAAATTCCATAGAGTAAAAAGTGAGTATTGACAGTCAAGAGTGATGAGTCAAAATGGAGGATATTACTCTGGTTATGTACCTCTGCAAACAGCTACCGAAACATGCACCCAAGCTTAGACAATATAGTGCAGAGTGGGATAAAGGAACTGAAGATAAGATGTTTATGCCATGGCCACACGGGGGATCACTATCAAAGGCAGTTTTGCAGCATATGACGATATATTTGCATGCAGCATATATGGGGAAAAAGTTAAATAAACGACTAGCGAGCTTAGTGCTCTGGAGGATGTACCAGGAGGAGAGAGAAGAGCCGCCTCCTGTATACTGCATACTTAATGTATGCAAAGAGAGGTATGAGGAGCCTTCTGCCCCCCGCTGCACCTGAAACAGATGGTGATAGTAAGAAAAATGACAGAGCTTAAGGCAGCAGCAGAGTACAGCAACACAGCATATGCGTAAAGCAGCGACGAGGGCTCCGAGAAAAGTCCTGAGAGAGATGTAATATTTAAGATCCCAAGGGACAGGGAGGGACGCAATAAGGAGAGAAGTGATCGACCAAGTACATCCTTAGATATAGGACAGGAAATAAAGAGATGGAAAGGAGAAAGAGATAAGACTGATGAGTTAGCGCTTCTACAGAACAAATGGATGGGTGGTCAAATTTTGCTCAAACTTGATGGTAAGAGCATCGGGGACATAAGGCAAAAGGAAGATCGAGATGAACAGGACAAAAAGGATAAAGAGAGGGAGGAAAGATTAAAAGAAGACTGGCGAAAAAGAAAGATAGACCAAGACAGGAAAAGTTGTATCAAGATGAGGAACTGAAGAAGCAGGAAAGAGCAAATGAGGTAATAAAGTACGACAACAAACAGAGGGCAATCAAAGACCGAGAAAGACTAGAAAGGAAAATAATAGAGGAAGAGGAGCAGAAATTAAGGGATAAAACAATACAAAGGCAAAAGGATGACGAGCTACAAAGGACAAATGAGAGGAGAGATATGAAAAGAGAAGAGGAAGACAGGGTGAGAGAGGAAGCAAGGAAGCGAAGAGAGTTTGACGATGAATTAGAACAAAAAAGAAGGCAAAGAGCATGCGATCTTGATCGTATGAAGAGGAAGTAATGGATCCTAATCCAGTAGTGGAATGGGAGGATTTAGAAGAATTCTAACCAGAACACAAGCCAATACTACGTCCATCTGGAGCAAATCTAGAGGATGAGTTTGACTCTAGAAGCATTGGGGACGCAATCGATAAGGTCTATTATGATATGAGGACTAAGATAGAATTGAAAGAGAAGGGCTAAAATAATCGACTCGAGAGTACACAGTTGTATGATAAAGAGGGAGCCTCATGTAGTTTTGGGACCAAAGAACTGTCTCTAGATATACTGACTCTGAACAGAGACAAAGAGGAGAAGTCACACAAGTTTGGGACAGGATATGTCAGACAAAGACAGAGATACCTTCCGTAGGGAAGAGGAAGGTGACACGTGTGGTCCAAAGGGATGTTTTTCAATGGATAAGGAAGTGAGATGGTCGGATCTAGACTTACCTATATCTCGGGCGTCGGAATCATTGACACAGCAAGATCAACCTAAAGGGTGATCCCATAGTGAGAGGGGGGACTTGCCACCTTGTGTAAGCAGGTTAAGGTCGCTGCAAAGAAGAAGGCGGTGCAGAACCATTGTCCCTGCTATGGATAGACAGACGATGGGAGACGAGAGTGAGTTTGGGGTTTTACAGTTACCCTTGTTAGAGAAAGGAGGGCCAGACCACAGTAGATACCATGGGCACAGAAAGATAAGGATAATTTAAGGTGCAAACTCCCGAGTTTAACTTCTGGCGCTGGAAAATAGATACATGAGTTAGAAAAAATTAGGTCTCCTGATTGCTATCCTTGGGGAAAGGGCTGATGATGTTTGGTCGAGAGCCGGATATTCTAGTGTTACCACGGTAAACACTGCTCATGATGGAGCACCATTCAACAACTGCAGAGTAGCAGTATGGAAAGCTCTTAGAGTACTGTATCCGGATATGTCAGATATGGGAGCTATAATGACGAAAAAGATGTAGGAAGGGGATGATCCACTCGTTTACATTCAGAATTTACAAGAGCAGTGGGCTTTGGAGACACGTGAAGCTTGGAGGAAATCTATACCTCTGTTTTATCATGTATTGTGCCAAAGGCTACCAGACCCAGTACAGAAGCAGCTCAAGAAGTTAGTGGGCATGGAAGCAAAGCCATGGTTAGAGAATCAGATGACCATCGCACATTATTGCAGACTGTTGCAAGAAAAGAATCACAAGAAATACGATGCTAGGAAAGGCAAAGAGCCAAAGTTAGTGCAGAAGAAATTATCTAAGTACGCCATTGAAGGGGCAATGTTGACTAGTGGAGACGGATAGGGCTCACAGCAAGCAGCAAACATGCCACAGATGAATAACCAATGACAGTTTGACCAAGATTAGCTCAAGCAAAAGTGGTGCAGGGCAACGCAGAACACAGAAGTAGATGCTGCAACAACTGGAATTGAAAAGCTATGTCTTCCCAAACCTTTCCCCGGAGATGCGGTCCTAATCCACAACTTAACTAGAAGGTGGCACGAGCCACGTTTTAATGGCTCTTTCATAGTGGAGGACATAACACCGTCTGCAGTCAAGGTGCAAGGCAAACGTTCTTGGATTTTCCTTGGAGACATGAAGATCTATGCTGGAGAAACCCCTTCGGAAGCAAGCATCGTGGTAAAACCACAGCACTTGCAGTCCAGGTCTATGATGAGGAAGAAGGACGCAGAAGCTGTTGAATACAGATAAATGGCCTCATTATAACCCTGGCGCTCCCATAATGAAGGGGGCCGGTACGGGACCGGCCCCCTTCATTACGGGAGCACCAATTATGAGGTTCCCTTTGCTGGACCTAGATCAGACGTCTGGTAAAACCAGACGTCTTTTCCGGGTCCCGCGAGGGGAAGAGGGAAGTAATAACGGGCCACTTGAAATGTGCCCATTATTACCTCCCTCCCCATTCCTATTGAGCCCTATGGGTGCTCATATGGGAATGGGGAATGGTTCCTGCGAGGAGGAATTACTGGGTCCTCCTGTGCCGGAATGACCCGGTAAGTCCCCATTGCAGGAACACGGTAATGAAGCCCGGTTTGGAAGCAGCCATGGTGCTCACCAGCTGTGGTGATTCCTAAAAGTGACCTGAATCTTGACAGTTTCCTGAAAACAGATGCTCACCTGAGGAAAAAGAGATCTGTGGAGCTGATAATAAGAATGGCGAGATGGAACTATTTCTCAGCCAAGTTGATAGAAGCTTTTGATGCCATTCCATATGAACACAGACTGTTCAGCCAGACTTCGTTGGTCTTCACATTGATTTTTATGCTGAGAATCCAGGTTGGAGCAAATACCAAATGGCTGCAGATTACCAAATGGGAATTGCTGCAGACGATCAATACAACCATAAAGGGATTCAATGCTATCAGAGAAGAGATAAGAGCCATACGACTGATGACTCTTCAGAACAGATATGTCCTGGATATGATTACAGCTATGGATGGAGGTGTTTGTGCAAAAATCAGAGAATCAAGTTGCACATTCATACCTTCTCACAATGACGAGAATGGCACCTTGACGGAGGCCATAGACATGATGATGAAATTGCACGTCCAGAAGACAAAGTAGAAGACATTGCTGATGACAGTTGGTTTGGATGGTAGACATTTTCAAGTTCCCTGGAGCCCTGATAATAATGATATTGGGGTTACAGTTGGTTGGAGTTATCTGGGTCGGGACTCCCTGTCCACCGTGCACATTGTTTATGAACAATGGTGTTTTAGCCCGCAGCCTGGCTCCTGGTTTGTCTGGGGACCAATTCCGAGGTTCCCAATTGGCTGAAAGAGTAGGTGGGACGGCAAACCTGTGGATAATGTTGGGCGCTGGCGGGATTCGATAATCCAAGAATTAGCTGATATGCTTATAGTTTGGGTTCATCATCAGGTCAGAAGAGTCATGTCGGTATTTGTAAATTGTTGCATTATTATTGTTTTCAACAAAACACCAGAACAATTAGAAAACATTAACGTGGCCAATGATGCCAGTTTTTCAACATAGGTGAGTGCACACAGCCAACGCGCGTTTCGACCTAAGTCTTTTTCAGGGCTAATTGGGTAGAATGAGGCTCTGCATAGAGCTGATGGCTGGTCCTCCCGGATCAGGGTGCCAGTGTGGCTGGATAGCCAGTTCTAGTGCCGATTCGGCGGAATGGAGCCGAGGAGTCCGTGTCACGTAGAGTAGCGTGAGGATCATTGGTCACGTTAATGTTTTCCAATTGTTCTGGTGTTTTGTTGAAAATAATAATAAAGCAATAATTTACAAACACCAACATGACTCTTCTGACCTGATGATGAACCTAAACTATAAGCATATAAGCTAATTCCTGGATTATCGAATCCCGCCAGCGCCCAACATTATCCACAGGTTTGCCGTCCCACCTAATAATGATATTGCTTGGATTCTGTGTGATCAAGATAATAATCTTGCAATGCAAGAAGACTGCAAAGAAAGCTATAGGGATGAAAATCATGATCGATGTTTAGCAAGGATGGGAGGCCAGAGACTTGACAGATGAATAAATCATACACTTTGTGAAGGCCAGCATCCATGCACCTGAGAGAACGAAGTTCCTGTATCCAAAGAGCCATAAGAAGTATGTGGGAAAATTGATCTATTGCAGTCCAAGCGGACAGTGTATGCCTATGACATGGAATAAAGATGAGCATGTGAAATCAGCTGGATTCCTGAAGAGAGTCATAAAGGTATGGATTCTGAAGAAGCATTTTTTCAGTCAAGGATGTCTAGCTGTGAAGAATGATGGGAGAGTGGTTGTTGAATCTCCCAGAGGGGGGAGTGTAGAGGAGGAGCCAAGTACCCCCTCCTCAATCACCTCTCCCATTTTACCTATATATTGGGACCCAGAGTGTGAGAAACGTGAGGTACCAGTAAAAATACCAATACCAAGGAGAATCCTGAAAGCAAGGTTCCAAATGAGAAAACCATACCTGCATATGAGAAAGTATGATGGCCATTTGAATAAAATCCTGGAAGGAGCAGAAAGAGTGAATTGTAAAAGACGAATGGTGATGTCACGCAGAGTAGAGCTGACGTACATAGAAGATGCAGAGACGAGAGAATAAAGATATGCTATAAAGCATCAAGAAAGTATTGAAGATAGGTGACATCTTGGGACCAAGGTGAAAAAGCTTATGCTACAGAACTGATGAAGATATCAAATCATTTTACATGTATACAGATGCAAAAGAAACACAAGCAGATGAAGTATTCTTGAGGCTAGCTTTATAGTGACTAAATTGAGGCAAGAAGCAAAGTGTTTATATGCATATGAAGGAGTAAAGGATGGATGTTTCCACTACGTATTATAGCAGTGCTGAACTAAAGGAAGAAGGCCTCTTCTTTAGTGTGTCGCAGTTAAAAACAATTGAATTACAAAGTGAATCTCAGAATGGCGAGGTTAGATGAGCCAAAGAAGCCAAGGTCTTATTAGGATGGGGGGAGCTGACATTAGATACAAATCATGTGAAAGAACAAAACCCGCTGTCATTGCCACAGGCCCCAGAACACAAAAAACACACCATATAGTGATGGGAACAATGGGTCACTTGACTCACGTATGTCCCTTTGGGACCTATAAACACAGGGGCCCTGGCTGGATTTAATCCTGTCACCTTTGGCGCCAGGCTCTTATAGAGATGTGCGCAGGAACACTTTATTTCAGTGCAGGAGTGCTTTTACTTTACAAGAACTTTCCAGGAGCTGAACGCCTTTATTCCAGAGAACATCCTCATGTGCTGACTCATTGGGTGTGGCTCCCTAGGCCTGGTATTCATGTGCTGACTCATCGGGTGTGGCAGGGTGTGGAAGGCAGGCTGAACCTGGTGGGCGTGGCTTCAGAAGCTCAGCTGTATAAGCTGCTCCATCCTTAAGGCTGGTGCTACGCGTTACTGTGCACTCACATGCAACGTGATGCTCACCGCTTCTTGGACCAGTTTACTTATCTTTGGAAACTAGGCGTTCTCCTGCATACTCAACTCCAGGAAACCAGTGCTTCATCGCTTCATCTGCAGACTCATCTCCTGACATCCAGTGATCTTGATCCCGACGCCGCAGCACCGTACTCCACATCCACAAACTCAGACCCTGTGAAGAAGAAGAAAGACAAGGTTAGAACAACCGTCCTAGGGCCGCGCCGCATTTGAACCCTGCGCACCCTCTAGTTAACAATATACCAGCTACTGTACCGCTGCAGCTTCGTTCCTCATTCCATCCGTCTGTCGCCTCAAGCTATGCAGCTTCTGCTGGGCTGGCTACATCACCTGCAAGGGAAGAAAGCAAAAGAGCAAACATCAAAAGTGGAACGGACAGCAATACAAGACAACAAATTTTACAATGCAACAAAACCAGACGAGGAAAGGCAAGGCAAACAGGAACACTTACCTTAAGTATAGTGGTTAGTCGCAGCAGGACTGGACTACCACGTGCAAGGGGCCAGTGAAGGAACTCGGTCCAGATCATACAAGCGCCCCTGCCAGAAGCAGCAGGACGGAGTGCTCTCCAAAACTAATCAACAGGTGAGCTTTCCAGGGACAGCGCATCCCACGGGTAGCACGGTTTGGGAGAAGGGGTCTGGAAGGGGACCAGGCACACAAGCTGGCATACTCATGCCCCCTAGTCTCTGCGGAGGAGCAGTCCTGAGCAGCATCAACTATTACCACCAGTCACCACATAAGCACAGGGGGCGAAGTCTGACCCGAGCGTCCTCACCCCCGGGAGGGCTGCAACTGTGCCCCAACGCCTCCGCAGAGACCAGGTGAGCATAACATCTAAATCAGAAGGCATGGACAGAACAAGGAAGATGTCAGAGGTTTATTAGAAAATAGTATTTTTATTTTTTTATTTGTGTTTTAACCATATTTGATTTTTTTCACAATTACATTTCACACAATTTTAAAAGGAGGAAGAAAAAAAAGAAAAAACAAAACTGAAAAGTGAGAAAAGTAACTTACTAATCACTAATAAATTAATAATCATTTCTTTAGCATTTCTAACAGTATTTTTATGGTATAGACTCAGTCTCTTGAAGCACTCTGATAACATTTATCGTTAAAGCAGTTTCATGCCCAGTAATTAGTCTATTCCGAAACATCTGTGAGGACAGACCTTTGTGATAGTCAGTATTAGAAATAAATCTCCCCAAATGATTTTCTCTGGCATTCCAGGTTCCTTGCCAATGTCGTAGTATATGTTCGAGGGTCTGCTGTTTCGAGTTTTTACATCCAGGGCATAGGATTTTACAGCGATCTTCCTGACCTCTCCTTACTACGACTGCACCTGTATGAACCAAAGTAATCCGAAGTTGGAGAAAATTCTGCCTTGTTTTGGGATCTGGAAATGTTATTAAGTATCGTGGTAAGTTACCCTGTTTTTTGTCAGTAGGAGAAAAAGAGGCTGCGATGGGTGAAAATCTCATTTGTTCAATTGTGCTGATCCAGTTAGTTGTGTCTATTGCCTTCTTTCTCTTCAGGTTTGATGTTAATGTCTCTTCATCACTATCACAGGTAGTGAGGATCTCTTGTGCCAGATACTTTAATTCTTATAATACTGACAAATGTTGCTTGAGATGTTTTCTGAGATCTTCACATAATGAATTCCGTAATGGCTCAATTATAAGTCTGTATAGTGAGAGTAATTTCCAGTCCATTTGGGATTTTAAAGATTTTAGTCCCAGCTCAAACAACACAATTGACAGACTTTTTGGGAGATTTAGAACCTTTTTCCAAACCTGTCATTTTATTTTGTTCCAGTGAATGGTCCATGCCAATGGTTTAGCCTTAATTCCATAAAGAAGAGATGGTATGACCTTTGCTTTATAAAACCTCAATGCTTTCAATAATGAGAATTTACAGAATTGCCCAATGATTCTTTGTAATTGTGCTGTGAGATGATTGGTCTTGCATATGAATTCTGACAGAATGTGACCCAGGGTTTAGCATACAAGGTGTAGCCTAAGTATACAATTTCCTCTACCACTTTTATTATTTGACCACCTATGTTCCATGAAAAGCCGCCATAACCATTTCCCTTTCCTCCGAATACAACTATTTTTGATTTTTCTGGATTCACTATTAGATAATTTTGCTTCACTGATCTAGATGTTAGCCCCACTTCCACTAAATGGGCTATGCTCGGATTGGGAAACTTAATGTATTCTATGTTCCTGGTGGAAAACAGATAAAGGTCTGGGATCTTTTTAATGATTGACAAGATTTCTCCTCTGTTCAAAAATCTAGGATTGAATTTATGTTTTTGACAGGTAAACCACAGTATAGGAATGGCAAAAGAGAGCGACTCTTCTTGCACCGGTATTCAATCTTTAAATTCTGTCGGTGCGACAGGTCCTTGATCCTCACTTATCATCTCAGTTTTTTGTCCATCATAACTGTATAATGTTGGTGCAGGTGACGTCACTGGTTTCGATTCCAACTGAATCAAGTCCGATCTGCCTTGAATTCCATCTGTTGGAGCAAATTCAGATGCTTTTTTGTTTTTTTGCAAAATATTGGAGCTGTTTTTAAGATGGAGCCTTCATGAGTTGGTGTTGTTTTTGGTAATTTTGTCCTCGGAAGGAAGATCTGTGCCCATTTCCACTGCTTCCCTCCATTGCCTAACATGCTCACGTCTTTGGGGACTGAAGTTGAACCTTTCTGGGATCGTCCTTGTATCTGATCAGTTTGTATGCCTATGGTAATTTTAGTCATTATTGTGTCTTTGTGGACTTGTATCAGCGTCTCATTTGGATGTTTTCCTTTACGCTGATTCAAGTTCAAGGTTTTTTTTTACTTCTTATTTTTGGTCTTCTTTTCCTAGGTGTTGGGTAACTCTGATGTTTTGTTCTTTCTTCCCTGCTTTTATCTTCTGAATCTTCTTCTACGCTTACAAGTTTGCTGTGAGCCTTCCTTCCATTCTTCCAGCTCCACTTTATCCCCCCAACTCCTCCGGGAGATGTTGTTCCTCTAGTAGAGGCAGTAAGTCTGCAGGGATACCATCCACCATATGGGCCAATTGGCAGAATTCTTCTAAGACAGATTGGGGGAGCAGGATATCCTCAAGTGCGGAACTGTATAGTGTAGCTTCAGGAAGAATCTCAATTACTTGTGACTTCTAGGTAGGTGTTCTCTTTTCTTGAATAGAATTCAAGAGTAGGTGTTTAACTTTTTTCCCATCCGCACTCACTTCTCTTATTGTGTCTTCCAGGTGAAATATCTCTTCCATTTGTAAAGCCAATGCTTCTGTGATGGCTTGCCGAGACTTCTAGGTAGGTGTTCTCTTTTCTTGAATAGAATTCAAGAGTAGGTGTTTAACTTTTTTCCCATCCGCACTCACTTCTCTTATTGTGTCTTCCAGGTGAAATATCTCTTCCATTTGTAAAGCCAATGCTTCTGTGATGGCTTGCAGAGTAGGTGCGACTGTGGTATTAATAACATTTTTCAAAGCCACTATTGAAAAGTCAAACTGGTCTATATCTTTAGACATTTCGATTAATATTCCCGTCTGAGATTGCACATCTCCTTTGATGTTTTCGAAAACCATAACGAGGGAAGTTAAGACAAAATTCAGTCCTACTAGTGTGGCCTCGCTTGCATGGGAATTTTGAGTCTCTGATGATAAGGAGGGAATTCCTGTGTTTAATTTGCAACCTGATGCCGTGGGTGCAAATTAATCTCTCCTTGTTTGTTCTGTTGTGTTTAACAATGTCATGAAAACTGGTGCTTGAAAACTGGTTAAGGGTATAGGGGATAGCGTCAGCCCCTGCGGAAGATCTAAACCAGAAGCTACTTGGCCGCTTCCTCCGTTTCTGTTCTCATTTCTCAATTTTCGTATCAAGCTTGACTGTAGATTTGTTGAAAAATTAGTCAGGCTCCTATGCCTCTGTCTAGTAAAGTAATGCTTTATTGGTCACTTCATATTTGTTGCTGTGAGAGTAAAGTCCTTAACTCCTCCGTGGTGAAGGTTTGGGAGTGACACTTCGTCCCCTAGACCTGCTTCAAAAGTTTGATCACTTTCAAAATGATGTACTTGTGCGTGGGGTAGGCTGTCTTGTCCTGTCAACGCGCTTTGTTGAAATTGTAAATGTTGATCATCCAGTGGCAAGTGTGTAGAAGTGAAAGAGCCCTCCCATCCTTGGTCCCTTGGCTCATCTGACCCTTGCCCACTTCTCAGATTGTATCTCAATGACATCTTTGTTTCAAAAGGCAGAGCGGGAATCTGACGGTATTTATGCGCTCTTATGTTTCACGCTTGTAGCTTTGATCTCGTATGTCGTTCAAATAGGTTTGATTGCCCCATAGTTTCTTACTCTTTTATTGCAGGAGTTCCCAATTGTACCAATCTGAGACGGGAATATTGAAAGGGCGACACTTTTTACCCTCTGCTTTCCGTTGCCGCAACCGAGGACGCCGTCTATGATCCTCTTGTCCCCGCCGCCGGTTCTACCATGGTCCCTTGCCCGTTCACCTGCTCTCGCTTGCACCAAAAGTCCCAAAGTACATGTCAATGAGCAGTTTTATTTGGAGATGGTCATATACTGGGTGTAGAAAAGCGGAATTAATGGTCCAATTTTAACGGGAGCTGATCCGTGCCGGATCAAAGGGTATAATACCAACAGTCTCCCGCCCGGGCTCCCGGTACCACTGAAAGTCTCGTTTGTGTTGGGGGCAAGCGATTTTATAATGCTAAAAAACAAAAAGCGTTCGTTCGACTTCAGCTTTCGTATAGAATGCAGCTTTTGTATTTAGCAGGCAATGTCAACAGTCTCTTACTTGAAGCACAAATCGAGATGGAAAAAAGGATAACAGAACTCACTCAGCTTACCAAAGGGACTCTTATGGTAATGCATCGTGTTTTCCAACCTCAAATGAACTTCGTTTGTGGCCGAGGTCCGGAATACCTCACTCCTGGTATAGGCGTTCCACTCGGGCTCACTGCTGTCCAGCAAACAATAAAGTTTCAATATGTTGACGGCTAGAAAAGATATCTGCTGATTTCGTCTTGTCTTGTCTATCCTCAACTCGGCCACGGCCGTGGAGCCCACAGAGCCCAAAGACCAAAAGACTCTGCGTCTGACTCCGCAGTGATTATGAGTTTTTAAAAATAGCAGACAAAAAGAGAGGACTGGATTCCTCTCAAACTCCATTGTTGTCCGCTGCTGGAATGCTGCAAAATGAGTCAGACCAAAATAGTATTTTAAATGCACAAGAGGCTCGAAATCATGCGTGGAAGGATGAAATTGGACGAACATGACAACGACACCTATGCATGAGGGCACAGCGTGCCTTCACTCTCCTGAATTCTCCATAGCTAAGAACACTCCCAAGGACAACTTCAAAATCCTAATTGACAGCAGACCACTCAGGTGATGATATATGAGTATGCTAATTGATGGGAAGCTATGGTTAAGACGATCTCACCAGCACCTGGAAGCCCAGCCTACGTGCTGCTAACGTAGGTGGAAAAGTACTGACAGAGGCTACAGTGCCAACCAATTGTAGGGGGCCACGTAATTAAGGGTCCTATGGTTTGTGTAGCCAATGGGACGTCGTATATTTAGTGACGTTCATAGTGGCCATTTTGAGGGGAGGGCTTAGTTGCCCCACTTGATGTTATGAAGCCTATCACATATTCTCACTGTCTTAGACTAGTATGAAACGTAAACATAGATGTTCGCGTAGACCCTATCACAATTGCCACTAGGTTTTTGTAGTTTGCCACGTAGGATTAAGTTAGTGATATGTAGGTTGATGTCACCTATGACGAATTCTTGTTATAAAAGGATGATTTTTTTATAAGATGCACTGAGAGTAAATTGCGCTGCGACGTCTGTTGATGTCCGCTGTACTCCCTGTTTTAGATAATTGATATTAAACAGTTATCTTTTTTGCCAACTACCTGAGGCGTTTCAATTATGGATGTATAAATACGTTCGCATCCCCATCCATCTCAAGGAAATTGCTACTCATCTTAAAGAGCTGGGGTCATCAAGTTCACGTCAAAGCGGAGAGGATGGTTTACAAAATCCATCGAGATAAGTAAGCTTAGGGGTCCCGGCAATATTGCACGACATCTACCATTTGGCTGACAGGACGTGAATCTCCTTGTAGATAGCGCTATACTGTAAATTCGTTAAGCTTGCAAGTGAGGTGAGATGGGTCCCCTGGTTTCCATAGAATCCCCTCCCGAGTCTACAGGAAGCTGACCGAATGGAAAGTTGAAGAGGCGGTAAAAGAGGCAGGCGATCTCGAGAGTCGGAAGTTGAACAGACGAATGGTAAGTAAAACTAAGTGAGGTGGCAACATTTTGTATGGGTAATGAGTGAAGAAAAATGATAAGGGGAAAACGAGTAACAGAGGGAGGCTGGAGTAAAGTAATTTGAGAACGATGAACATTGAATATTAATTCAAATTGACTTGAGGAGAGGCGAAGCAATTAAGAGGTATTGTGAGGAGAGACCACGATAAAGGGTACGCCCAGTTTACCAGCGTTTTAAAGAACATAACAGAAGGAACAGTACTTAGAGTCCCGTAGCGGATGACGTAGGAGACAAATTCGGTTAAAGACGAATTTAAAGAGGACAGTTCACACTCCGTAGGAGTATTTTTTAGGGGTAAAACAGGTCTTAGAGAGAAGACTGTGAGATATATGTGACCCGTCGAGTAAGTCCTTTTGTCTGTTTCTTTTATGTGATTGTATATGATGAAAAAACAATAGAGAAATTGATAGACGTGAATAAGGAAATCTCGAGACTGTGAGAATTAATTGTTTATTTAATGAACTTGAATTGATGGTGTTTTTAGTGAAAAAGTAGACTAAAGTTAAAAACGGTGATATAGAGGGTTTGGAGCCTGCAACGATTGGTGCACACTCATATTGTTTTGTTTTTCTGAAACGTAGTTTTGAAAAATTACATAGAGTAAAAAGTGAGTATTGACAGTCAAGTGTGACGAGTCAAAATGGAGGATATTACTCCACTTATACACCTCTGCAAACAGCTGCTGAAACATGCACCCAAGCTTAGACAGTATAGTGCAGAGTGGGTTAAAGGAACTGCAGATAAGATGTTTATGCAATGGCCACAAGGGGGATCACTATCAAAGTCAGTTTTGTAGCATATTACGACATATTTGCATGCAGCATATACGGGGAAAAAGTTAAATAAACGACTAGCAAGCTTAGAGCTCTGGAAGATGCACCAGGAGGAGAGAGTAGAGCTGCCTCTTGTATATTGAATACTTAATGTATGCAAAGAAGGGGGTGAGGATCCTTCTGCTCCCCCCACCGTGCCTGTAACAGATGGCGATAGTAAGAAAAATAGCGGGTTGTACGCATTGAGGTAGCTTAAGGCAGCAGTAGAGTACAGCAACCAAAGCAGCGACGAGGACCCAAACAAAAGTACTGAAAGAGATGTAATATCTAAGGTCCCGAGGGACAGGGAGAGACGCACTAAGGAGAGAAGTGATCGACCATGTACATCCTTAGATATAGGACTGGAAATAAAGAGATGGTAAGGAGAAAGAGATAAGACTGATGAGTTAGCGCTTCTACAGAACGAATGGATGGATGGTCAGATTTTGCTCAAGCTCGATGGTAAGAGCATAGAGGACGTAAACCAAAATGGAAGATTGAGACGAACAGGACAAAAAGGATAAAGAGAGGGAGGAAAGAGTAAAAGAAGATGGGGCAAAAAGAAAGATAGACAAGGACGGGAACAGTTGTATCAAGATGAGCAACTGAAGCAGCAGGAAAGAGCGGAGGGGCAAAGAAAGTACGACAACAAACAGAGGGCAATTGAAGAGCAAGAAAAACTAGAAAGGAAAAGAATAGAGGATGAGGAACAGAAATGAAGGGATAAAACAATACAAAGGTGAAAGGATGGCGAGATACAAAGAGCAAATGAAAGGAGAGATATAAAAAGAAAAGAGGAAGACAGGGTGAGAGAAGAAGCAAGGAAGCGAAGAGAGTTTGACGATGTATTAGAACAAAAAAGAAGGCAGAGAGCACCCGATCTTGATCGTATGGAGAAGGAAGTAATGGATCCTAATCCAGTAGTGGAATGGGAGGATTTAGAAGAATTCTTCCCAGGACATGAGCCAATACCACGTCCGTCTGGAGAAAATCTAGAGGATGAGTTTGACTCTACAAGCCTTGGGGACGCAATCGATAAGGTCTATTATGATATGAGGACTATGAAAGAATTGAAAGAGAAGGGCAATGATCGACTTGGGAGTACACAGTTGTATGGTAAAGAGGGAGCCTCATGTCGTTTTGGGCCCAAAGAACTGTCTCTTGAAAGATTGACTCTGAACAGAGATGAAGAGGAGAGAAGTCACACAAGTTGAGGACAGGATATGTCAGACGAAGACAGAGATACCTTCTGTAGCGAAGAGGGCGGTGACACATGTGGTCCTGAGGAATGCTTTTCAATGGATAAGGAAGTGAGATGGTCAGACCTAGACTTACCTATATCTCGGGTGTCAGAATCATTGACGCGGCTAGATCAACCTAAAGGGCGATCCCATGGTGAGAGGGGGGACCTGCCACCTTGTTTTAGTAGGTTAAGGTTGCTGCCAAGAAGAAGGTGGTGCAGAACCATTGGCCCTGCTATGGATAGGCAGGCGAAGGGAGATGAGAGTGAGTTTGGGGTTTCACAGTTTCCCTTGTTAGAGAAAGGAGGAGCCAGACCACAGTATGTACCATGGGCACAGATGGATAAGGATAATTTGAGGTGCCAACTCCCGAGAATAAATTCTGGTGCTGGAAAATGGATATGTGAGTTAGAGAAAATGACAGGAGGAAACACGTTAGCTATAGGGGACATTAAAGGTCTCCTGATTGCTATCCTTGGGGGAAAGAGCTCATGACGTTTGGTCGAAAGCAGGATATTCTGGTGTTACCATGGTAAACACTGCTCATGATGGAGCACCGTTCAATAACTGCAGAGCGGCAGTATGTTAAGCTCTTTGAGTACTGTATCCGGATATGTCAAATATGGGCGCTATAATGATGAAAAAGGTGCAGGAAGGGGATGAGCCATTCTTTTATATTCAGAATTTCCAAGAGCAGTGGGCTTTGAAGACACGTGATGCTTGGAGGAAATCTATACTTGTGTTTTATCATATATTGTGCCAAAGGCTACCAGACCCAGTACAGAAGCAGCTCAAGAAGTTAGTGGGCATGGAAGCGAAGCCATGGTCAGAGATTCAGCTGACCATCGTGCATTATTGCAGACTGATGCAAGGAAAGAATTGCAAGAAAGATGATTGTAGGAAAGGCGAAGAGGCAAAGTTAGTGCAGAAGAAATTATTTAAGTACGCCATTGAAGGTGCAATGTTGACTAGCGGCGACGGATCGGGCTTACAGCAAGCAGCAAACATGCCACAGATGAATACCAAAAGGCAGTTTGACCACAATTAGCTCAAGCGAAAGGGGTGCGGGGCAACAGAGAACACAGAAAGAGATGCTGAAAAACTGGAATTGAAAAGCTATGTCTTCCCAAACAGTTCCCCAGAGGTGCGGTCCTAATCCGCAACTTAACTAGAAGGTGGCAAGAGCCATGTTTTAACGGCTCCTTCATAGTGGAGGACGTAACACTGGGCCTCATCACGACTTTGGCGGTAACCCTTAAATCCGGCGGTAGCGCTATTACCGCCTGATTTAAGGGTCCGCCAAAGCAGGACTTCGGCGGATTTCTCCCCAGCTCTGAGCTGGGGGGAAATCTGCCGAAAATTCGCGCTATTACCGCCGGCGGGAAATCCGCCGGCGGTATTAGCGCGAAATTTCCCCATTGAGCCCAATGGGGAATGGGGCGTTCCCAAATGGGCTCAATCGAGAATGGGGATTGACATTAGTAGGGCTAATACCGCCAGCGGTAATACCGCTGGCGTTACCGCCCAAGTCGTGATGAGACCCACTGTCTGCAGTCAAGGGCCAAATACACAGCACGTGCAGACCAGGTCTATGACGAGAGAGAAGGATGCAGAAGCTGTTGAATAAAGATAGAGTTCATTGGACTGTGGCTTGTTTCGGGACACTCCTTTCATTCTTTTCATTCATTAAAAAACGAGTTAAGGGAATCTATTTGTTCTTGAGCCACAGGAGTTTGTTGACATTGGACTGAGGCATGCTTAAGCCTTGATTAAGAAGAGGAAAAATAGGCCAGATGTGCATTTCCTTTTCGCCAAATTGAAGCGGGAACAGTTCCCTGATTCGTTTCTTACTGAGTTTGTTTGGAGGTGCCCATGATGGTGCCCAATTACAACGTTTCACAGATCATATTGGATGTTTTTATGTTCATATGGTGAGCATACATTGCACTTGTAGGGAGAACTACTAGCATTCATTTGTTCTTGCAAAATCTTAAGAATGGTCCAATCGTAAGGAGATTTTGTGGCCAAAATTGGGAACTTTTGTTTATCTTTGTCCAGTAACAATCAGCTGATCAAAGAGACTTGTGGAGCCGACTCAGCAGCTTCCAGAAGTATTGCATGATGTTGCCCGAGCAAAAGTCTGTTTTTCCTTCCTTCAAAAATAAGAATGGGCAGCATCAATAGTAATTTATTTTGGCAGTTCCTGAGAGACGTCCGCGATCTGAAAGAAGCCATTGCTGCAAGTGGTCGTATCTTTGTGTGATTTACACTTGTATTTTGTTCATAGTAGTACTGCTCTCACTTACAGTATGTACTTCCTAGTATATAGATGTAAATGGAGAAAAGACTCCTGTGAATATTCTTGAACAGAAGGAGGGTACATATGTGGCAACTACCAGGCAGCCAAGACCCTATGTAGTCATCCCTGTTCCAGTAGATGATGGAAAATCACCTGAGTCTGTGACAAATGTCACCAGACATCCTTCTTTGGGAAGAAGTGTTGCAGAAATTATTTTTGTACACCAGAAACAGGCTCAACAGGAGAGAGAAAAAGGAAGAGGTTGTCAAAGAGTGAATCTACACAGGAATCACATGTAAACGCACCCAGCTACTGGCGTATGTTCCTATGGTTGGTCCAATCAGAAGGAGTTATGTTGACATACTTCATGAGATAATTATAGAGGGTCACAAGAAAAGAATGAGATCCAAGAAATATGCTAAGGAGGATGATTATGAGCTAAATGATTACCTGGATAATACAGCACATTTGGGGAATACCATATGGTATCAGTATAGGAAAGAGGTGGGAAGAAGGACTTCAAAGGAGGAATGCTTTGTATGTGCACTCCTGCCTTATATTATGGGAAAGTCTAATATCTTCACAGCTATTGTTGTAGACGTCCAGCACATTGTCTTTCACACATAACACTCTGCCGTACAAGAGGCCAGTTCATGGACCGAGATGCCTATCTCAAATGGGCCACTGAATGGACAGATCCAGATGAAGATGATTATGTGCAAGACACAAAGACAAGAGACAGAGAACATTCAAAGAATCACGTGATCAGATATGAAAAGCCTGGAGTAAAAGGAGCTGAAATCAGCTGGGAAGTAAACAGAAGACTTGAGAGTCCAGGAAAATCTGAAGAAAACATTCAACATTGGAAGAGCAGAGGCCAGATGCAGATTTGGGGATCAGTGATATCACCAGATGGTTGGGAAGAAGGAGTGGTTATCTGCAGATCCTGGATGGTATATGATCATCCTGAATCAACTTTTTGGAATGCACAAGTGATATGCAAGCCACTATGGCCGAAACATGCTAAATTACTGACCTGAAGACAGAGGAGGACCCTTGCAGATAGTGCCTTTGGAAAGCTCAAAGTTGTGCTTCAGGAACAATGGCACAAGAAACGTTGGAGAGAATCAGAAATGTGGTCGTATCTTTGATGCACCAGAAATTAAAATTGGGACGGCAGTGATCACGAATCACTATTGTGCATTTGGCGCCAGAGCTTATATGAGATTGCGAAGGGTTTAGATAGAAGCGCACACCTATAGTAAGTAAGATTAGTAAAGAGATTCGAGGATTATGTTATATAAACTTTTAGGTGCGGGGGGGGAAACTGAGGTCATGGCACAAGACCCCGACAATAAACAGTAAACAGAAAGAGGATTCAACTTGGGAACCCTCCCGTCCCCTGCACACTTTCAAATGTTTGGATTAATCCAATACAGTTGTTTAAACTGCGTTATATACATTGTACATACATTTGTTTCTAACACATATGGTCAGACACAGGAGTGTGAGATAAAAAAATATATATCTTTATAGTCAGGCTGTATTATTTTCAGCAAGAATTATAGTTCAGACAAAGATTATTTACAGTGCATAGAAACAGTATCAATAGATAAAGCTCAAATTGAAGAAAAATGGAGTCCAAATTGATTAGCGACGCGTTTCGAGGAAGTTCTCCTCTTCTTCATAAGGCCACACTTGGACTCTTAAAGAGGAAAGCATAAATTCAGTAAAGAAAATTTTGTAAGCACAATGCATAGACTGTTCATGTCATATTAAATGTATACAGTTAAAAAATAAATGGCATTAATTGTATTTAGAACATTAATCTGTCCCTAAAAAATAGGGAATTGAAACAATGTAGCATGTTCTAATATGCATTGTAATTCATGCAACATTATAAGATTAACTAGGTTGCCCCTGCTCGAGAGAGCGGCTGAAGGTCTACTGAAGCATCTTTTCCTGCAAAATTAACTGTATAACGTCCATCATACTGTAATTTAGTAGAGTACTACCTCTAATGGGATCTATCACGTGGATGGTGAAACATAAGCTAAAGAAAATTAAATATGTAGGTAAAACAACACACAGATAGTTCTTAGGCTGTATCAATCTAATATGGAAAAAATACAAAAATCGTTACCTCTGTGAGTAGAAAGTGCCGGAAACAGAGAACCGGACGGAGCGGTGAAAATAGATAGACAGTCTTCGTACATCAGTTAGTTCCTTAAAACATAGCTAATTCCCAAAAAGATACCAGAAATCTAAAGAAAACAAAGCCTGATCAATGCCAAGCTCAATGTTCAAACGTAACAGTCATAGGTGTGAGATAAAAAATTGAGTAACATACCTAACCAAAATATGGAGGGCGGAAAATAATCAATACAGCGGCCCACATAAGGATGTAGAACTTAAGTATCCCGCCGTCACTACAGAGGTGCCTCAGTATGTGGGAATTCTGTCATACGAATAGCCAAACTGAACAGGAATGAAGTCCTGATTAGTATAATATACCTAGCAATCTGATATGAAGTAATGGAAACATAATATGGTGTTTAATCAAGGCAAAAAATGTAAAGAATTACCGTGGTAAGAATGTGCAAATGGCACAATTCTCAAAGCTGATATGCAACTGATGTCAAGATTGTGTGGCCGGTCAACAGCTGAAGAATCCGGCAGTAATAGGTCAGTTAGAGTATCAACTAAAGAAAGTGTAAGGAAAACAGAAAAAAAAGAATCATGAGACTAAGGAACTATTTCCCTGGTCCCTAGATAGATAAATGCACATGCATTCACGCTTACCTGGAGCATGGGGGGGCAATCCTGAGCAGAGTCTGTTCAGCCGAGTGGCTTGTTGTTCACAAACCATGGAGACTACATGTGACCATGGAGATAAATAGAGGACTGAAGTAATAGGTGAAGAAAAAGGACTAAGAAGTAAATGGGCCTCAAGGTCGGCCATCTTGGAACGAGGTTATATTGTAATGAAGGTGTAGATCTCTAGGCATTCAATGACAAGAAGTAACTTAAATCGGGAAGCGTAAAGGTGCGTAACTAAATAAATTAAAAGGAAAAAATTCATACAGTACAGAAACCTATTGTGCGATGTAAATCGGACATTACAAATACTAGTCCGCACATCGTAGAACGGGGAGAGGAAAGTTGAGAAAAATAGTATACCATGTGAAATAGAGTCGAAATTAGCAATGACAAAGGGTCTTGAATCGAACGAAACGCTCGGATCTAAAAAGGGAAAAAAATAGCACGGAAAAAATGAATATAATGTTCAGATTATCTGGCTAAGGTCATTTAATGACCATGTGTAACCTATCAGTTCAAAATAGGTGGATCACATGGATTCACATTATGCAGGAAGAGGGAAAAAAAACCTTAAATCTCTCTCTCATTGCATGGACAACCTAGTGCAATATAGCAATCTCAATGAGGTAAATGCATTTATTTTACAAAAGATCACAATTAAATGTGATAAGTATAACAGAATGACAAAAAATGAAAATTTAAGAATAAGAACAATTTTTACACTGTGTTTACAGGCAATTATTTTTATGGCAACCATCTATTAGTCTCAACAAAGTAGTGCCTTAGATCACAGTCAGACACAGGAATAGCAATGTGACTCTCAATTTTATGTTGAAGATCAATCATTCCTTATTGTCAAATTCAAATCACAGAAAACAGTTCAATGTGAAATCTTCATTTAGACCCCAGGGCTGTAAAGAGCTTAACTTATCAATCCAATAAGCTTCTCTTTGTAGTAAGAGTGACTGATAGTCCCCTCCTCTTGTAGGTCGTTTAACAACTTCTAGCACCTGGTATTTTAGTTGGGCAATTGTATGTTTTTGCATGTTGAAGTGGCGAGCTACCGGTGAGTATTGATTATTACATCTTATGTTCGACTTGTGTTCAGACAGTCTTGATTTAACAGGTCTTTTGGTCTGTCCTACATACACTTTGCCACAAGGGCACTTCAACATATATATGACACCTGATGTCAGACACGTAGAATAGTCTCTTAATTTGATTTTTTGACCATTCCTAGGGTGAGTCACTACATTACCTTTGATTGTGTTATTACAGTGTATACATCCTAAGCAGGGGAAGGTGCCTAGTTTTTTGGTAGCTAGGAAAAGTTGTTTCTCCTTTGGTACTCTTTCAGCTTTCACCAGCTTGTCTCTTATATTTTTACCCCTTTTAAAACACATCATTGGTGGTGTGGGGAACAATTCCAATAGAGTTTGATCATTATGAAGAATATTCCAATGTTTCTTTATACTTTTTGTGATCTGAAAACTCTGTCTTGAGAATTTTGATATGTATAAAAGTGGGGTGTCTTTAGCCTCCGATTTAGGTTTCAGTAAATCTGTACGGGGGATCTCTGAAGCTCTGTCTTTGGCAATTTCCAAAATTTCTGGTGGATAGCCTCTGTTCTGAAATTTACTAACAAGATTTGTGCATTCCTTATCTAGAACTTCTGGGTCAGAAATTATTCTTTTCAGGCGTAATATTTGACTATATGGTAGACTTTGGAGCATCGCCCTCGGGTGGAAGCTGGAATAGTGAAGCAGATTGTTTACATCAGTCGGTTTGTGGTATATAGACGTGGCTATCTTATTGTTAACAATGCTTAAGTTAACGTCAAGAAAATGTAAATAAGGGTTACCAATCTCAATAGTAAATTTAATCCTAGGATGCACTAAATTGAGGTATTCAAAAAACTGGTCCAAGTCATCTCGTGTGCCACACCAAATGCAGAAAATGTCATCAATAAACCTCTTCCAGGTTAAAATGTATGCTGCCCATGTGGGATGTTCCAGTACATGCTGACTTTCGAACTGAAACATAAAAGTATTAGCGTACACGGGCGCCATCGATGATCCCATCGAGGTACCCGATGTTTGTAAAAAGTATTTGCCCTGATGTCTAAAATAGCTATTGTAGAGGATTAAGTTGAGTAGCTCCAGAATGAATTGAGGATTACCTTTCACACCTGAATTGTTAAGTAACAACCATTCAACAGAATCTATACCTTCACTATGTGGTATTGAGGTATATAAGCTACATACGTCCAGGCTGAATAGTATGCAGTCTTCACTGATAGCTGAAAAGTCTTTAAGTCCATTAAGGAAGTCTGTTGTATCCTTTAGGTATGTGGATGATGCCTGTATAAGCGGTTGTAGTAATCTGTCAATGTAGACTGCCAGTGGGTCGAAGATACTTTCTGTCCCAGCAACAATCGGTCTGAGGGGTGGATTTTGTTTTTTTGTCATTCTGTTATACTTATCACATTTAATTGTGATCTTTTGTAAAATAAATGCATTTACCTCATTGAGATTGCTATATTGCACTAGGTTGTCCATGCAATGAGAGAGAGATTTAAGGTTTTTTTTCCCTCTTCCTGCATAATGTGAATCCATGTGATCCACCTATTTTGAACTGATAGGTTACACATGGTCATTAAATGACCTTAGCCAGATAATCTGAACATTATATTCATTTTTTCCGTGCTATTTTTTTCCCTTTTTAGATCCGAGCGTTTCGTTCGATTCAAGACCCTTTGTCATTGCTAATTTCGACTCTATTTCACATGGTATACTATTTTTCTCAACTTTCCTCTCCCCGTTCTACGATGTGCGGACTAGTATTTGTAATGTCCGATTTACATCGCACAATAGGTTTCTGTACTGTATGAATTTTTTCCTTTTAATTTATTTAGTTACGCACCTTTACGCTTCCCGATTTAAGTTACTTCTTGTCATTGAATGCCTAGAGATCTACACCTTCATTACAATATAACCTCGTTCCAAGATGGCCGACCTTGAGGCCCATTTACTTCTTAGTCCTTTTTCTTCACCTATTACTTCAGTCCTCTATTTATCTCCATGGTCACATGTAGTCTCCATGGTTTGTGAACAACAAGCCACTCGGCTGAACAGACTCTGCTCAGGATTGCCCCCCCATGCTCCAGGTAAGCGTGAATGCATGTGCATTTATCTATCTAGGGACCAGGGAAATAGTTCCTTAGTCTCATGATTCTTTTTTTTCTGTTTTCCTTACACTTTCTTTAGTTGATACTCTAACTGACCTATTACTGCCGGATTCTTCAGCTGTTGACCGGCCACACAATCTTGACATCAGTTGCATATCAGCTTTGAGAATTGTGCCATTTGCACATTCTTACCACGGTAATTCTTTACATTTTTTGCCTTGATTAAACACCATATTATGTTTCCATTACTTCATATCAGATTGCTAGGTATATTATACTAATCAGGACTTCATTCCTGTTCAGTTTGGCTATTCGTATGACAGAATTCCCACATACTGAGGCACCTCTGTAGTGACGGCGGGATACTTAAGTTCTACATCCTTATGTGGGCCGCTGTATTGATTATTTTCCGCCCTCCATATTTTGGTTAGGTATGTTACTCAATTTTTTATCTCACACCTATGACTGTTACGTTTGAACATTGAGCTTGGCATTGATCAGGCTTTGTTTTCTTTAGATTTCTGGTATCTTTTTGGGAATTAGCTATGTTTTAAGGAACTAACTGATGTACGAAGACTGTCTATCTATTTTCACCGCTCCGTCCGGTTCTCTGTTTCCGGCACTTTCTACTCACAGAGGTAACGATTTTTGTATTTTTTCCATATTAGATTGATACAGCCTAAGAACTATCTGTGTGTTGTTTTACCTACATATTTAATTTTCTTTAGCTTATGTTTCACCATCCACGTGATAGATCCCATTAGAGGTAGTACTCTACTAAATTACAGTATGATGGACGTTATACAGTTAATTTTGCAGGAAAAGATGCTTCAGTAGACCTTCAGCCGCTCTCTCGAGCAGGGGCAACCTAGTTAATCTTATAATGTTGCATGAATTACAATGCATATTAGAACATGCTACATTGTTTCAATTCCCTATTTTTTAGGGACAGATTAATGTTCTAAATACAATTAATGCCATTTATTTTTTAACTGTATACATTTAATATGACATGAACAGTCTATGCATTGTGCTTACAAAATTTTCTTTACTGAATTTATGCTTTCCTCTTTAAGAGTCCAAGTGTGGCCTTATGAAGAAGAGGAGAACTTCCTCGAAACGCGTCGCTAATCAATTTGGACTCCATTTTTCTTCAATTTGAGCTTTATCTATTGATACTGTTTCTATGCACTGTAAATAATCTTTGTCTGAACTATAATTCTTGCTGAAAATAATACAGCCTGACTATAAAGATATATATTTTTTTATCTCACACTCCTGTGTCTGACCATATGTGTTAGAAACAAATGTATGTACAATGTATATAACGCAGTTTAAACAACTGTATTGGATTAATCCAAACATTTGAAAGTGTGCAGGGGACGGGAGGGTTCCCAAGTTGAATCCTCCTTATATGAGATTGCCCACAGATTGGGGACGGCTGTTCTCAATAGTGAATGCTCATGTTCCATCTTTGGTGATTCCTAAAAGTGGCCTGAATCTTGACAGTTTCCCGAAAGCAGATTCTCATCTGAGGAAAAAGAGATCTGTGGAGCTGGTAAGAAGAATGACGAGAGAGAATTATTTCTCAGCCAAGTCAATAGAAGCTTTTGATGCCATTCCATATGAACACAGACTGTTCAGTCAGACTTCGTCAGTCTTCACATTGATCTTTATGCCGAGAATCCAGGTTGTAGCAAATACCAAATGGCTGCAGATTACCAGATGGGAATTGCTGCAGACGATCAATACTATCATAATTGAATTCAATGCTATCAGAGAAGAGATGTGAGCCATACGACTGATGACTCTTCAGAACAGATATGTCCTGGATATGATTAGAGCTATGGATGAAGGTGTTTGTGCAAAAATCGGAGAATCATGTTGCACGTTCATACCTTTCTCACGATGGCGAGAATGGCACCTTGACAGAGGCCATAGACATGCTGATGAAATTGCACGTTCAGATGATAGATGAAGTAGAAGACATTGCTGATGACAGTTGGTTTGGATGGCAGACACTTTCAAGTTCCTCGGAGCCCTGATAATAATGATATTGCTTGAATTCTGTGTGATCAAGATAATAATCTTGCAATGCAAATAGACTGCAAAGAAAGTTATAGGGATGAAAATCATGATCAATGTTGAGCAAGGATGAAAGGCCAGAGACTTGACAGATGAAGAAATCAGAGACTTTGTGATGGCCAGCATCCATGCACCTGAAGGATCGAAGTTCCTGTATCCAAAGAACCATAAGAAGTATGTGGGAAAATTGATCTATTGCAGTCCAAGTCGACAGTGTATGCCTATGACATTGAATAAAGATGAGCATGTGAAAACAGCTGGATGCCTGAAGGGAGTCATTAAGATATGGATTCTTAAGAAGCATTTCTTCAGACAAGGATGTCTAGATGTGACGGATGATGGGAGAGTGGTTGATGAATTGCCCAGCGGGGGGAGTGTAGAAGAGGAGCCAAGTACCCCCACCTCAACCACCTCACTCATATTGCCTATATGTTGAGTCTCCCTATGAGTGTGAGACAGATGCGGTACCAGTAAGAATACCGATACCAAGGAGAATCCTGGAAGCAAGGTTCCCATCGAGAAAACCATATCTGCATACGAGAAAGTATGATGGCTATTTGAATGAAATCCCAGAAGAAGCAGAAAGAGTGAATTGCAAAGATGAATGGTAACGTCACACAGAGTCGAGCTTACGTACATAGAATATGCAGAGACGAGAGAATGAAGATATTCTATAAAGCATCAAGAAAGTATCGAAGATAAGTGACATCATGGGACCAAGGTGAAGAAGCTTATGCTACAGAACTGATGAAAATATCAAGTCATTTTACACATGCACAGATACAAAAGAAACGCAAGCAGGTGAAGTATTCTTGAGGCTAGCTTTATAGTGACTAGATGTCAGAATCCGATTATTGACCATGGAGTGCAGCCGTAGAATTCTTCCTATCAATGTACCCCTCTAAATGAATTATATATGTAGTGGAGTTTAGTAATGGGAAGATGGAACACTGCATGAATCTCAGGAACTGTAATGAACAAGAACAAGGTATCAGATTCTTGATCTTGTGCAAGCAATCAGCAATATGGAACATATATCAGTAATCTAACCTGAATGGTGTATTGCAGACTTGTCTTCTGAGCGTGGACAGTAAGGAGAGCGGTATAGGGATCTTCTTAGACTGGAATCTAAGAAACAGAGTAAACACTGTAGGAGGAATGACTAGAAAGGTATACAAATGCAAGGAGTGGGAATGGGATACAAGACTTACCTTCTGCTATAGAATATTTGTTCCAAATGGGTGTAGGGTGCACTCCACCAAATTTACTAACCCTGACGGCATGAGGACGCCTATAACAATGGAAGTATCTAGTTCTTGTTCTTTCCCTGTCCCGAGGGCATGAAGACACCTAACATGTTGCGCCAGTACGGAAGTCTCTAGTCTGGGCGCAGCTTTTGGTAGAGGTACAGCGGAGTGAGGTTGGATGTGAAATTCATGTTCTAAACAATCCAGGTGATCCTTTAATCCTGTCCGAGTTGGCGTTGTGCGGAGCGATTCCAAGTTCCAAACAGTTTGCAAAGACTGGTGGGTGGGCCGTCCGGGTTGTGAAGAGGCGAGCAAAGCCAGAGACAGAATCAGCGTAGAGATGTCGGAATCCGTAGGCAGTCCAAGGGTCATTACACAAATCAGGTGATGTCAAGAACACAAGCAAAGGCAAGGCTGAGAAGAAAATGCACGGTTCGATAACAAGGTATATACAGATAGTTCGAAGTTACAAAAAAGCTGCGATTCTTTTGAAAATCAGAAGCGACAAGTTGTGGGAAACCGGAAGCCTAAGTATCCTTAGTCACGTGAGTCTTGCTGTGACTGCCCCCATCACGGAACGTGCAATGTGTGTTCCACGGATGCCACAATCACCATGACAACCCCCAACTGTATGGCTCACGTGAATGAGGAAGTGCTTGAGTCAGGGATGTAGGGATTTCATGGGCAGACCCAACAAGGGATATGAGGTATGAATGTCTGATCCCTGTATGTTTCTTACTGTGTGTGCCTGAATGACTGGGAGAACGCCCGAGAGGCCATCTCAAGAGTGTTTGTTGTCTGAGTACAAAACCTGACAGTACCCTCCCTCAAAGATGCCCTCATCCCCCTTGTAGACCAAAAGCTGGATAGCAGAGCAGGGGCATGGATGTTTGAAGACAGTTCCCATGTTCTATCTTCCGGACCATATCCTTCCCAGTCCACTAGGTGCAAACGTACACCCCTACATACCTTGTAGTCCAAGATGCGATGAACCACATACTCATCCGATCCTTGAACAGTGATCGGGTGAGGACGGGGTGGCAATCTGGAAGAGGGATGGAAAGGTTTGACAAGGCAAACATGAAAAACAGGGTGTATTTTCCAGGATGCGGGAAGAGCCAATCGTACAGCAACTGGATTTATTACAACCACAACAGAATAAGGCCCCACGAAACATGGCAATAGTGTTTTATGGCCAGGAATATGCAGATTACATGTGGATAACCACACCTTGGAACCCACTTGATATTGCGGTGCCGGTGTTCTGTGGACGTCAGCAAAGGTTTTATCCCGAGCCTTAGCTTTCCGCAGTTGGCAAGAGATAGCGCCCCGAATCTTAGTCAGGTCGCAAACACAGGCATTGGCAGCGGCACTTGATTGTGAAGACTATGACTGTAAATGAAGGGTGCGAGGATCTCTACCATACATCACAAAAAATGGCGAGTAACCCGTGGAAGTGTGTATGAAGTTATTATATGCAAACTCCGCCATTACCATAATGGATAACCAAGTATCTTGGTATTGAAGAACCAGACAGCACAAAAATTGTTCCAGAGTAGCATTTACTCATTAGGTCTGACCATCCGTCTGTGGATGGTATACACTTGAATACCATTCATCGATAACAAGGGAACACATGAGAGCCCTCCAGAAATGCGATGTAAATTGGGACCCCCCGATCGGAGATGATGATATTTGGGAGACCAAAAAACCTGAAAACATGCTTCAAGAACAGATCTGCCAAAGCAGTAGTAGTGGGAAGACCTCTACAAGGGATGAACAGTGCAATATTGGAGAATGAATCTATTACCACCCAGATGGCATTGTTGCCTTTGGTCTTGGGCAGTTCCACTATAAAGTCCATGGATAACATGATCCAAGGTCGCTCTGGGACAGGAAGTGGCTGCAAAAGACCCATGGATTTGGCAGGTGGATTCTGACTTTGAATGCATATAGCACAACCCTTTATGCATTCTGTCACAGCAGTATTCATTGATGGCCACCAACACCAACGCCTCAATACATCAAGTGTTTTCATCCCCCATGGATGTTCATGCGAATTTTGAATCATGGCACCACTGTATAGCGGTCTTGTGAGTTGCAGCGTCTGGTAGATATATCAAACCATCATCATAGGGAAGACCCTGAACGATGTCCAGTGCATTGTCAACGATCTGTTGTGGATGATTGCAGACCCATTTCAGAAGGTTGTATAATATAAGCACATACCACCTGATGGGGTAGAAGGAGTAAAGTGTACTTGTCGGATCGTACATTTGGACCATAAACACATGACAAAGCATCAGCTTTCGAATGTTTGATACCTGGTCGATATGTTATCACAAAGCAGTACATGGACAAGAACTCGTGCCAACGGGCATGTCAGGCTGTGGTACACTGTACTGATTGTAAGGCCAAGATATTGCGGTGATCAGTGTAGACTTGAACAGGGACAGCGGTCCCCAACAAATGGTGTCTCCAAACAAGAAAAGCATCCCGCACAGCGAGAAGTTCCCTTTCTGTGGTAGTATAGTTCACTTTACAGGATGTCAGTTTCCTGGAATGGAAAGACACGGGGCGAAAGTCGTTAGACTCCATGCTTTTCTGAGATAAGATCGCCCCAATGGCTACATTGGAGGCACCCGCCTCAACAACATACAGTAAGACAGCGTTTGGATGTAGAAGAACAGGGGCAGTCGTAAAAGCAACCTTGAGAGCTTT
This sequence comes from Ambystoma mexicanum, assembly GCF_040938575.1. Lineage (NCBI taxonomy): Eukaryota > Metazoa > Chordata > Amphibia > Caudata > Ambystomatidae > Ambystoma > Ambystoma mexicanum. The sequence continues at coordinate 1,426,074,318 of NC_090922.1, forward strand.
AAATGCGACCTGAGCTGAGGGACCCGAGACAAAGGGTTTTTTGGGACTTGTGAGCGAGGTAAGTGGGGCGACAATGCTCGAAAATGATCTAATGAAGCACCTATAGAAATTTGCTAAGCCGAGGAATGACTGCAGTGTTTTTAGATTAGTTTGTGTTGTTGTCATGACCCGTGACCCAACCCCCACTGGCATGGTCACATGCCAGGTAGGGTTAAGGCTCAAGGTTCACTTGGGGCCCCAAGGGCCTTGCACTACTGGAGTCAGTCCTGGTGCCTTTGGCTCATGTTCAGGGTGGAACACTGTCTTGAAGGGACTACTTTTTCATTGGAGGCCTGCAGCCAACATGGAGGCACCCACACAGCCTAGTTCCTAGAACCAAACTGTGCGGTGCAGTGTTTTGGGTGTGGTAGCCAGGACTACTTTACCTGGACTACTTTACTAGAGGGCTATATAAACCACAACCAAGTTACAGAACGTGCTTTGTATTATTCTGCAGCAAGCAGCATGACGCTCATCGTGTCCAGAGACCAGAAACCGGCGATCCTTGAACAGCGGACCTGAAGAGGAGACAAACGAACATCATTAGCAATCTCTGCTTGCCTGCAACTTTCCATCCGTCGACTGTCCGTCTTCCTGCTGCTCGCGGCCTTCCATCCAGTCAGCAGTATCATCGGGACACCACGCACTCACCGGAACGAAGCACCTGGAGGGAGAAAGAAAGAAGGACAACGTTAAAACAGGTTCCTCACTGCATTTACGGCAGTAATCACAAGAACCTCACCGAGCTGGGCATTTCTTGGCCGGCGCCGCTCCGGAAACCTTCACACACCCAGAAAGACTACAGGTTAGCAAAAGAAGACATTACCGCGCCGCACTTCACACTTGACCTACCATCTGTCAAACGCTCCTGCGTCCATCATCCTGGTAGGAGCCCGATCCAAGCTGCACATCCACCGAACCTCTGTGCACCTAAGGGGGAATAAATAAGGAAAAGACATTAATCGCAAGAAAGGAAAGCAAGGACATTTTACAACTGCTATAACCAGACTTACCTCTTTAAAGACACTTGAATGGGTTGGCACCAGTGAAGTTAACTCAGTCGCTCAAACCCGCAGAAAACTATACGCCCCTGCACAGAAGGCAGGACGGAGAGCACGACAGCCATCACAACAAGGTGAGGAGTGGGCCGTCAGATCGAGTCCAGGGGGCAGGTGGGAGGAAGCGAAATCTGTTCCTAAATCCAGTCCACCTGTGTTTACAGGCCTGGCCTCCATAGAAGGCACCATCCAGAAATCGGAAGTGTCCAGGGTGAATCCGGCAACCAGGGCATAAGGGCGTCCCTGTGGATACCAGGTGAGCATAACAGAATGCGAAGCCTCCATAACATTATCCATCTGGGCGCCATGGAGACTTCCGATATGGACCAACTGGCCCAGCTATTAGGACAATTACGTGCCGAAGTGCATTCGGCTAGGCAAGAGACTAATACCCTGCTTAGGGATCTTGTCATCACCAAGGATCGCACCGAAAAACTCAGCAGGCAATTACTGCAATCACAGGCCGGACAAGCCCCATTACCCGGGAATAATCCACTGGCTCAGGCAACCACATCATCTGCCGCTCCAGTACATATCACCCTACCCGGAGCAATACCGCTAGCACCGCCAGAACGGTTTTCAGGTGACCCAAGGAAGTATGCTGCATTTATGAATCAATGTCGTCTTCACTTCCTCTGCAGACCGGGCGCGTTCCCTAACGATCAGGCACGAGTAGCATTTATTTTGTCATATCTGAGCGGTAGTGCAGCAGACTGGTCAGTCCCGCTTGTGAGTTATGATGATCCGTTACTACGTGACTTTGGGGGTTTCCAAAGGGAAATGGAAAAGCTTTTTGCTCGACACACCCATGAACAAGCTGTAGACAACAAACTCTTATCACTCAGGCAGGGGAAACAGGACTTACTAACATACATAGCAACCTTCAATAGGTTAGTGGCTGAAACCAGGTGGCCTGAAGACAAAAGAACCACATTGTTTCACTGAGGCCTTTGAGGGGAATTAAAGGATGTCTTGTCTCAGGTGGTTGATCCACCTAGAGACTGTAGTGAATTTATGAACCTGGTGGTGCAACTAGATCATCGACTACAAGATCGGAAAGCAGATTGGTCCAGATCAGATACACGGGCTGTGTATCTACGAACCAAGGATGCTACTCCACGCACGTCAGAGAATACCACAGAGCCTATGCAAATCGGAGGCATACGACCTCCATTAACAAAAGCTGAAAGAGACAAGACAAGGCAACAGCAGTTATGTTTGTACTGCGGACAATCAGGGCACTTCCTTAAAAGACTGTCCGATAAAACCCCCCAAGCGAATTGTGGGAGCTACAGAAAAGGATGAGAGTCAGGAGTTGGAAAACTGCCTAGCTCGACAAAAGTAGAGGTCAGTTTGTTGAGTGAGAAGAATGAGCCACCAACCTCACATTTTGCAATACCAGTGATCCTAATCAATCACCAACAACCATCAAGGATGCATACCGTTGAAGCTTACATAGGCAGCGGAGCAGTTGGGAATTATAGTGATCGAGATCTGGCCGCACAGATGGGGCTTCACTTATGTTTTAAGCCGAATACAGTGGATGGGACAGAAATTGCTTCCGGACCAGTAAACCAATGTACAGCAGGAATAACCCTGCTGCACCAGGATGGACACCGGGAATCAATTTCCTTTGATCTCCTCAAGGCACTTCAGTTTCAGCTAATATTAGGGATGCCATGGTTAGTTGCTCATAATTCTCGGATAGATTGGCATGCAAGAAAATTGACTTTTCCTCGTGATTGCGCTTCCACCTGTTATTTCCAAGAAAACAAATCCAGTTCCAATGTTCCTACGAGTCCTAGGATCGGCATATCTACACTTGGCGCAACTAATACTCTCCCTGAAGAATACCAAGATTTCCAGGATGTGTTCCAGAAGGAACAAGCTAATACACTACCGCCGCATAAGTCCTATGACTGTCAGATTGACCTCATACTTGGTGCATAGATCCCTTGTGGCAGAATCTATGCACTCACAGAACCAGAAAACCAGCATCTAAAATCCTATCTGGACCAGTACTTGGCCAATGGGTTCATTCGCCCATCTAAATCACTGGCAGCCAGTCCCTATTCTTCGTACCAAAGAAGGAAGGGGACTTGAGAACCTGTATTGACTAATTGAACCAGATCACCGTGAAGAACCGTTACCCACTGCCATTTATACCCGAGATGCTGGATCAAGTCAAAGATGCCCAGATTTATACTAAGTTAGACCTCAGAGGTGCGTACCACTTGGTCCGAGTTAAAAAAGGAGATGAATGGAAAACGGCCTTCAGTACCAAATATGGGTTTGAGTACCAGGTAATGCTTTCGGACTTTGTAGTGCCCCGGCGGCGTTCCAATATTTTATGAACAACGTCTTAAGGGAATTGATTGATGCTTGCGCTCTGGTCTACATAGACGACATCCTAGTGTATTCAACCTCGAAACAAGACCATGTCAAGTATGTCCGCACTGTCCTTGCCAAACTGTGCCAACATCGATTATATGCAAAACTTGAAAAAAAAATTTCCATGTAACCGAAGTAGAATTTCTTGGTTTCATTCTTACTCCGAAAGGCATCTGAATGGATGTACACAAAGTGGATGCCATTCTTTAATGGCCTTCTCCATCCTCGATAAAAGGGGTCCAGAGCATGCTGGGCTTTGTAAACTTCTACCGTCGGTTCATTCCAGACTTCTCTCAGATTGTGCATCCGATCAAGTTACTTCTACGAAAAAACTATAAAAAATTCATGTGGACAGAAGAAGCTGAAAAGGCCTTCCAAGAACGTAAGAAAAGGTTCATCTCAGCCCCGATTTCACAACATCCTCGTCCGGATCTTCCCTACATCGTGGAAACAGATGCCTCCAGCATGGTTATGGGGGCGGTTCTTTCTCAGAGGGACCCTGAAACTGGCCAATTGCACCCCGTGGCCTTCTGGTTGCGAAAATTCACACCCCCTGAACTCAATTATGCCATCACCGATAAGGAACTGCTTGCTATAAAATCTGCCTTCAAGGCATGGCAGCATTACCTCTTGGGGGCCAGGCATACGGTCACCGTAATCACAGATCAACGGAACCTACAATATTTGAAAACAGCACAAGCACAATCCTCACCCCAATTATGATGGGCCCTTTTCTTTGCCGAGTATGACTACGTGATCACTTATCGACCAGGTGTAAGAAACGGAAAAGCTGACGCACTATCTCGCAGGACGGAGAGCACGGCAGACATCACAACAAGGTGAGGAGTGGGCCATCAGATCGAGCCCAGGTGGCAGGTGGGAGGAAGCAAAATCTGTTCCTAAATCCAGTCCTCCTGTGTTTTCAGGCCCGACCTCCATAGAAGGCACCATCCAGAAATCGTAAGGGTCCAGGGTGAATCCGGCAACCAGGGCATAAGGGCGTCCCCGTGGATACCAGGTGAGCGTAACAGTTGGGCAATCCAAGACTGCCCTCACCTTGGTAGAACTCATCTGGACTCTTGTCGGTTATGTCATAGCCGAGGAACTACACTTTGCTGACATGGAAAATACACTTGTCTAGCTTGGCATAAAGATGGTTTTCTCTAAGTTGTTGTAAGACAAGAGACACATGTTTGACATGGGACTCAAAAGTGAGGAATAAATCAAGATATCATCCAGATATACCACCAGGAAGCTATCAAGCATGTCTCGGAACACATTGTTGATGAAGTGTTGAAAAGTGGCGGGGGTATTGCATAATCCGAATGGCATAACACAGTATTCATAAAACCTGTATTTTGTCTTGAATGAGGTTTTCCACTCGTCTCCGTCTCTCATTCTCACCAGATTATAGGCTCCCCTTAAATTTAGTTTTGTAAATACAGTGGAAGAACCCAACTAATCCAAAAGGATAGATATTAAGTGTATGAGATACTGATTTCGTATCGTGACTGCAGTGAGTGCCCTGTAGTCGATGCAAGGACGAAGGTCCCCCTCTTTCTTAGGAACAAAGAACATGGGTGAGGCCACAGGGGAGTGAGACTGGTGAAAATAAACCATACTCAAAGCCTTGTCAATGTATTCCTTTAATATCTTATCCTCTTTAGCTGTTAGAGAATAAACACGACACATAGGAATCTTAGATCCTGGTGTGAAAACAAAATCAAAATATCGAGGCTGAGTACCCCAAAAGGAAATACACCGAACACGGGCTACAAAGGAACATACAAAGATTTTTATTTTATACTGAACAGTTTTCCAAGAAAAGTAACAGATAGCTATCGGCTCTCAGTACAACACAACAAACTCCAGCGTGGTTCAGTGTGCTTAGTGAGAGATGCTGTAAATTATAATTCGTCGCTCTTTTATACCATTTGCGAACATGATGTCCAACCCTACTTCAGGTTATTATTCCTCTAATACATTACTGATGTAGGGTTCATGCCGGGTTCATACCACTGTATGCGTAGGGATTTCCTTTAATACATTCGTCAACAAGCCTACACAGTAACAGTGTATTTAGGATTTCTTTTAAAGGTCTTCTCAAACATTAATACAATGTAGTTAAACAAGTATTCTTAGTTCAGTATTTGGATACAGTGGGCCTCATTCCGGGTTTGGAGCTAACCATGGAGTAATTAGCTCCATGGTTGCCTCCGAAACCATCCCAAATCCGGCATGGTGAATGGAGTAATTACCGGTCCATTCCAGGGTTGGAGGGACCGGTAATTCCCCATTCACCTTTTGCCCTTCCCCATTCCCATTTCTGCCCTGTAGGGCTCAATGTGAATGGGTAAGGAGGTAATTACGGCACCATAAATTACAGTACCGTAATTTCCTCCGAAGTACCTTTGCAGATCCCGTACTAAACTCCTGCTAAAAGCAGGAAGTAAGGAAGGACCCGCAAAGGGACCTTGGAATACGGAGGTAAGGGATTACCGGCATCGGCACCCTTACCAGTGCCGGTAATTCCTTACCTCCAACCTCGGAATGACCCCCATTGTTCTTAGCATATGCTTGTGGATTAGTTTCATTGCACGAGTAATCCTTTACACACAGGTCAGTGAAGGACAAGGTCTCAGTTCACAACCCCAACAAGTGGCCTGCAGGCAAGTTACATATTAATTACACACAGAGGTCAAGACGGCCATGTTGTATTTCAGAATGACATCGTCCACCATTTTAACTCACATGGTGACTTTACAGAGAGAACCTAAAACGGCGGAATGACCTAAAATGGCGGATTACATTGATTCTAAGGTCAGGACCTTGCAACACGGATTCTTTTGCAAGTGGCTTATAGGCAGCATATTCGTTGCAATAGGAGGCACGGTATAATTTCCCATTTGACAAACCCTCCTTTTGGCCTATGCCAAGTGCTAAACTGCTTCTGATCTCCTTACAAATAACTCCATGCATCTTCGTCCATGCACCATGAATCGCTGTCAGAAATATCTATTGCCATCAGGTCATTCTCTAAAATTTCTTTTAACACGTATTCTTTGGAAGTTTTATCGGGGGCATACACTTTATGTCCTATCATACCTATCGCGTGTGCGCAACATCCCCCTAGCATCGAACATATACTAGGTAGACACTGGATACAACAACAAAGGAATAACAGAATTCCCAAAGTGGTCAGTAAGACCAAATGTACTTTCCAACCCCAAGATCGCAAGAAGTCCCAGAACCAAGCGCTAAGATCCCAGTTTCCCTCGGGAACATGCACTTCTGAAGTGAGGACATGCAGATTCTGTATTGCGTTGAAGATAGTTGGGGAGGAATCTAGCACAAAAACACAGCAAGCAGACGCAACTAATTTACACACTCCACCACGTTCAGCCAGAATGACATCTAATGCCATCCGGTTCTGAAGCGCTACTAATCTTATCGCTTTCTATTCTAATGTCATATTATAGAGTATGTCCGTGGTCCGGTTGATGGTTCTCTCCAGTACTCTTGCTAGTCTTCTGATATCCTCGGAATTCGATATTTGCCCCCAAAAATGGCACAACTGATTTTGCTCTATCTCCCAAGATTTGTGCTGGAGTGTCACCGTTCTCGTCCCGCCGTGGACGAGTCTTTGAAACCTCTATTGTACTAGCTATAAACACCCCAGGTAACAGGATCCCTAAATAACAGGTTCCCTGCCAATCCCTGGGCAACCATGGAAATGCTACATTACCGCAAACAAAGTAGACAGGTTCGCCTACATACAAAGGTCTGTCTTCCTCATTCAAATTTGCAACGTTGGCACAACCTGTAAAATCTCCCATTGACTGTGTACCATTCCTCTGTATGCAGAAAGAAACTGAATTGGGGCTATGGGTAACAGTGTAAGAAGGAGGCATGGCATCCTTATTGCCTATCGGAGCCATTTTAAAGGAAATCAAAGATTGGAAAGGACGATACAGTCTGTCAGAAGGCCTAATAGAAGCAATGTTGGGCTTACTCCTATTTGCGAAAAGCGAGCATCCCAGGGGAGTCAGAACACATTTCTCAAAGCTATTTAAATTAGTGCCCCGAGATGCTATCGTTCCAACGGCCAAAGAACAATGCTCTAAGAGAAGCATAACAAGCAGTTGTCAAAGGTAAAGGATGAATATACCAACCTAATCCCTTATCCCCATGTTGGGGTAAATGTGAGCAGACCCAACAGTTGAACTTATTAAAAATGGCATACGTGGCATTCATGATAAGTAGCAGAGTATTATTGTGGTACCTTTGTCTATGCTGGGAGTCCCTAGGGGGCAGAGTATGCAAATGTATGAAGGGAGTAGGAACAGTAGGTACATTTTCAGTCGGTAATAAGGACTCTAAAGGATGAGTTTCCTTGAGGTACCATAAGCCTAAGACAGTGACTATTATAAAACCAAATATTATCATAAGAACACAGCAATACGTTTTCGGGGCCCAAGTTCTTTGTCCATGATCCCGGCTAGTTACACAATCATTTACAAGTCCCATACGAGCGGTAGCGGTGGCAGGCATTGTAGTCTTCAAACAGAAACCCCCAATGTTCGTTGCTGGTGACCTCCCGGCCACGCAACTTCTTAGTCCTTCCACGACCCTGGCTAACAGAATCCCTTTTTTCAAATTTGGGCAAAACAAGCCCTCGATGATCCTTTCCTTCTCCGAATGCACAGCCGAACCGTGCCGTAAGTCTATCAGATGCACAGCAAAACCATGCCGTAAGTATTTTCTTGGACGCAGATTGAACCTTGCTTTTCCCGGTACTGATTGATCCGGAAACAATGTGTCATCACTTCCCGTTGGAAGCAACGTATCAGAAGCAAGTGAGGATGCCGAATGTGAAACAGCAGTTTCCGGAAGCAAAATTTTTGCACAGGCTCAGAAAGATTCTCCAATACACTCTCAGCTCTATCTACTGCTATGGGATCGTTGATTGCAGTGTTAGCGAGGGGTTCTGTTTCTTCTGTATCGTGTGGCACTGGGTGAGGAAGTTTCTTGACGTGCGACGCGTGGTTCCAATTCTTTCTTCCAGAAACCCGCACCCCCGTTTGCGTGACCAACAGGACCTGGAATGGGCCCCGCCAGCGAGGTGCAAGGCAGGAAGAGCGCTCGAATGTCTTGATGAGCACCCAGCTTCCAGGCCGTATGCTGTGTCCCAGGCCCTCATATCGCACAGGTAAAGCCTCTCGCACCTGGTGATAAATCAAATACAGGTTTTTAGTCAACTGGCTGCAATAATCTGAAAGTAATACATTTTCAACATTTCTCAAAGATCTACATTTAGGAAAGTTCCAGATATTGGCAGGTCTCCCCATTACCACCTCAAATGGAGAGAGCCCAGTCTTAGTTTGAGAGTTTGTTCGCATGGATAATAACACGATTGGTAAGGCATCCGTCTATTTTAATTTAGTGTCGGTACACCTCTTAGCGAGCTTGTTCTTGATGATACCATTGTGTCTTTCTACTAGTCCGGCGCTCTGAGAGTGTCTGGCAGAATGGAACCGTTTGTCGATCTGTAATGCCGCACATATCTGCAGAATTACAGCAGCGACAAAATGTGGACCATTGTCTGACCAGATGACTCTTGGTAGCCTGAACCGCGGGAAGTACTCTTTTAACATGGTTTTCGCCGTAGTCATGGATGTAGCATCTTTGACAGGGAAAGTCTCAACCCATTTACTAAAAGCCCAGATGACCACTAATACGTATTTCATATTGTTACAGCATTCCATTTCAATAAAATCAAAGTGGATGACTTCAAAGGGGACAGTGGGTGGCCCAGAACATCCCCTTGGAGTTGCTGTCCCCTTTCCCACATTGTGTTGTAGGCAAATCATGCAATCTTGAACATAGCGTTAGGCAGTTTCCAAAATTCTGTCATTTACCCAAACTTTCTCTAACATTTTCGTTACTTTCTGGGCACATACATGCGTAGGACCATGGGCCATGATGACCATCATCATTATATACGCGTCAGGGAGTAGCCATTTCCCTTCAACTATGTCCACCCAACACCCGTCATTATCGAGTTTCCCCAAGCCTTCAGCCCACCTCTTGGATTCTTCTAACATGGCATCAGCTTGGAAATCCCGTACAGACCCAACACCCTCATCCATTGCATAAGCATTTACAGTCTCCCTTGAAACATACATCTCCGTATGGAGATCGGTAGCAGTTTGTCTAGCTATCTGATCAGCGAAAGCATTCCCTTTTCCTATGTCATCTGTAATCTTTCGATGTGCTGCACATTTCATAACGGCTAACTGAATAGGGAGCGCAAGCGCAGTGAGCAGTTGTACTATTAGGGAGCCATGTTGGATCTTAGTGCCATGTGAAGTTAAGAACCCTCTCTCTGACCAAAGTCTCCCAAAGTTGTGAACCACTCCAAAGGCATACTGACTATCAGTATATATATATATTTACTGTAAACCCTTCAGAAATTTCACAAGCTCGGGTCAATGCTATAATCTCTGCGGCCTGCGCGGAGTTATGCGTGATTCTCTTGGTTTCCACGACTGTGCTCAATGTGCTGATTGCATAAGCAGCTGTGGATGTACTATCCGGAGGTTTGAAGCAGGAGCCATCACAAAACAGCTCTCCTTGCGGATTATTCAAAGGTGTGTCTTTCATATCAATTCTACCCTTTGTCTCTTGTTCGGTAGTATACAGACAGTCATGTGACTCTTCATCGCCGCAAGCAGCACCTTGCGGGAAAGGTAGGAGTTCAGCCGGATTAAGAACACAACACCTCTTACTTTGGATGTGAGGAGCAAACAAGATCAATTCATATCTCGTCAACCGTGCGGAAGTGAGGTGTTGCGTTTGGGTTCGGTTCAGTAGAACATCTACAGAGTGAGGCACCATCAGGGTTAGATCATGGCCTAAGACTATTCCCTCACTCTGTTTTACAGACGCAGCAGCAGCAGCGACAGCTCGCAAACATCTTGGCAAAGCGCATGCTACAGTATCAAGGGCGGAAGAAAAGTAGCCGCACGGCCTATTCTTCCCTCCATGTTCCTGCGTTAATACAGCCAAAGCACATCCATCACATTCACGCACAAACAACAAAAAGGCCTTTTCATAGTTTAGTGTGCCCAAAACTGGTGCTGAGCATAATGCAGTCTTGAGCAAATCAAGCGATTGCTGGTGTTCTGCGTTCCACGGCAATGGCAAAGCAATGCCCTTCTTTGTCAAAGCCAACATCGGTTTGATCACTAGTGAAAAATTTGGGATCCACAACCTGCAGTAAGAAGCCATACCTATCAAGGCTCTATCTTCCTTCTGTGTATTTGCGACAGACATGCCAGAAATGTGTTTTATTCTTTCAGGTGTCAATCTTCTTCCCTCCTTTGACAGGAGATAGCCTAAATAGGCGACCTCCTGGCAACAATATTGAAACTTTTTAAGCAAAGCTTTGTGACCATGCTTAGCTAGGTGAATAAGCAATAACACAGTGCCCTCCTTACAGGCGCTCTCAGAGTCAGCAGCTAAAAGCAAGTCATCAAAAATATTGAAGCAATGTACAAGTAGAGGGCAATTCAAGGGGATCAAGCTGTTAATTCAAAGCCCTACTATAGATGCTAGGACTCTCTGTGTACCTTTGAGGTGTAGGAGTAAATGTGAAAGAGCGTCCCCCTAAGGTGAACACGAACAAGTATCTACTATCCTTGTGTATAGGAATTCTAAAGAAAGAATTCTTTAGATCCACAACACTAAAGTAAGTAGCTGTAGCTGGAATCATAGTCAATATTGTCGTCACATCAGGCACAATTGGAAATTGCGGAGCGACGACTTTATTAATTGCACGTAAATCAATTATGAAACGGAATGGAATTGTATTATCGCCTTTCTTGTACACGGGTAAAATCGGACTATTGCACAAACTTCCTGAAATTTCCTCAATCACCCCCCGATGCACAAAATCGGAAACAATGCATTTCAAAGCTTGCTCGCCCTCAACTAAAATCTTATACTGGGGAATGCATGGCAGCTCAATTCCATGTTTCAAGACTATCTTAACAGGCTCAATCTGCAAAACACCGACATCATTGTTGTCAACAGCCCATAAGCACTCTGGTACATCACTGAATTCTGGCGGCAAAGGTCTAGTTAAGAATTGATAGACAGAAAGTTGCTGTGGTGAAATCATCAAGCGTACTCCATCAGAAGAACAATACATTATTGCATTTAATTCTTTCAATAGATTTAAACCCAGCAAATTCTCTCCACAATTTGAAGTCAAAAGGAATGGACAGTGGTCCGTAAAGGGACCCAAAGAAATAGGTACCGGAGAAGAAACTGGACAAACAACTGGTGTGCCAGAAAACCCTACAGAAACATTAGTTTGCCCTGACAGTGAAATGTTTGGAACCCGTGAATGATCAATGGAACATTTCTGTGCTCCAGTATCTATCAAAAACTGATGTTTCCTATTTCCTACTACCATTTCAACGTAGGGACCTTTCTGATTGATGGGAATAGGTGTAGGTTCCAGACCCTGCTTCGGGCAATCCTACCGAAACTGTAACGCTCACCTGATTCCCGCAGAGGCGCCGGTCTTGACTGGGTGAATGCCGTATCTTCAAAGGTGATGTGTAACACACGGGTGGCTCTTTGGGCTGGACCTCTGTGCACTGTATGTCTGACTCGAAGAGTAAGATGTCTGCAGATAGAAAATATGGGATTAATGAACTGGGGTTATTGGGTGCCTCTCTCCTCTTCCCTTTCTCTTCTCCTGTAGAACCCCAAAGGTTAACACCCTCACCTTAGGTAAGTGAACGCCGAGCTCTCCATCTGCCTCGGGGCAGGGTGCCGTAACCAGTTTCTTCACTGGATAAGGGTGCAGGCCTCTTGACCTCAGAGGACTGCTGTCCGTCGTTAACTGCACGAACGGTAAGTTCTGGGCACTTCAAATGTCTTAAAAGTCTTTTGTAATGATATCTCTTGTTTTGCAAGGTTCCGGCGATGGCGGATGGCGGGCTGATGAGAGTTGAGGATCGAACCCGCGTGAGGAATAGAAGCGCCTGGAAGCATGTAAGTAAGCGCTTGTAGCCTGCTTCACGATGCGCACTAACTGTCCCTTTTATCTTGCAGGTACAAGTTCGGATCTTTAGAGAAGCTGAAGGGTGCTGGAATACCCACTGGATTCGGCGTGGGAAGGAGTAATGGCACGTGAGTAATAAAGTTGCCCAATGTCTTTAAACGCACCTTCTTTTGTCTTTCAGATGCAGGATGCAGCGCCGAAGGCCTCCGGAGCGTGCGAAGAGCTGGTAAGCTTTTGTCTTTCAGATGCCGGAATGCAGTGCGAAGACCTCCGGAGCATGCGAAGAGTAGGTAAGCCTTTGTCTTTCAGATGCCGGAATGCAGCGCAAGGCGTTGGTGACAGCCGATGGACCAGGTAAGAGATGCGCTGCCACTGAAGACCGTAGTGCTACCCTGTTCTTTCTTTGTCTTTACAGGTGCTGCTGAAGACTGGATTCCAGGATGGTAAGCCTTTGTTCCCTTAGGCCCAGGATCAGAAGCAGAAGACACGATGAGCGTTCTGCTGCAGAGAATGCAGAATAACGCAAAGCAAGATTCATCCATCGGGTGTGGTTTAAATAGCCTCCTGTAGTGCTTAGGTGTCTCCTTCCACAGCCACGCCTAAAAAAGAGTTCCTGCTTTCCAGAAGAGTTCCAGTGTTCTGAACCTAGGGAGTGGCTCCTGCCCCACCCAACAGGAAAAGTAGTCCCAAACAGAAGAGGATCAGGGGTTCAACTGGCAGGTAAGTAAGCAGCATGGTCTGCTGCAGGTAAGTCCACCCAAGCATTATCAGCCCGGCGCTTCCAGCGCTGGGACTGGGCATCTTTATGAGCCTGGTGCCAATGGCGCCAGGACAGGGTCCAAAAGGTCCCAATTGGGACTGGCTGGCACTCGGAACCGGGGTTATGGGTCTGCTTCCAAGGGAGTCGGGCAAGTCCTGATCTTTTGGAAGCAGAGATCATGACAGCACCCCCCCTCAAGGCCCCTCCCAAACCGGGCTTCTCCGGGGGTTTGGGCTTGTTAGGAAATGTTCGATGAAATCTTTTGATTAGACGAGGCGCGTGGACATATTCTGCAGGTTCCCAGGATCTTTCTTGGGGACCGTAGCCTTTCCAGTCAATCAGGTAAAATAGTTTAGATTTGGAGATCTTGGAATCCAGGATGCTTTTGACTTCAAACTCGAGTTCTCCATCAACTAGAATAGGTTTTGGAGATGTAGTTAGTCGGGTTTGAGGTTGCACGGGTTTTAATAGAGAGACGTGGAAGACCGGATGTATCTTCATGTGAGGGGGCAAGTCCAACTTGACCGCTACTGGATTTACTATGGTAGTGATGGTATAGGGACCAAGGTATCTTGGGTTGAATATGCGTGGTCCTTTTAGAGGTAGATATTTGGTGGATAACCAGACCTGATCTCCTACTTGATATTGGGGGGCTTCCTTCCGATGTTGGTCTGCTCCTTTCTTGTATTGTTCTTTAGCCCTTTGAAGGTGAGAAACGGCTTCCTTAAAGGCTTGGGTGATTGTAGAATGCAGGTGGTCTACTGCTGGTGTTCCAAGATCTTGGAGTGGATCCAACTCTGAGGTTCGAGGGTGACTACCGTATAAAAGAAAAAACGGGGTCTTCCCAGTTCCCGAGTGGACAGAGTTATTGTAGGCATATTCGGCTATCCAAAGGATATCTTTCCAAGTTTTTTCAGTTTGTTGTAGCATGCAGCGCAAATACTGTTCCAGAGTTTGATTGGTCCTCTCGGTTTGTCCGTCGGTTTGAGGGTGGTGGCTGGTCGAAAGTCTCACATCAATTTGAGCCGACCGACAGCAACTTCGCCAAAAATGAGAAATAAATTGACTACCTCGATCCGAAATTAGAACTGAAGGAAAACCGTGCAGTCGGACGATGTTTTCGAGAAATTCTCGGGCCAGAGTTGTTGCTGTTGGTAAGCCTTTGAGTGGAATGAAATGCGCCAGCTTGGAGAATAGGTCCACGATTACTAGGATCGTATTGTATCCGGAGCATGGAGGTAGATCGGTGATGAAGTCCATAGAAAGCGTATGCCAAGGGCGAGGCGGGATGTCAATAGGGCGTAAGAGGCCGGCTGGTTTTTCCTTTTGACTCTTGTTTTGGGCGCATACTCCACAGGACATTATAAAGTCTCTGATATCTTTTTTCCAAGACGGCCACCAGAAGTAGCGCTTGATCTTTTCCGAGGTCTTGGTCATACCGGGATGTCCTTCCATTAAAGAATCGTGATAACAAGAGATTACCTTTTTCTGTAAATCTGTGCTGGGCAGGTATAACCGTTCTTGGAAATATAATAGGTTGTCCTTCACCGTAAAGTCCTTTCCCTGCAGATGCCAATTCTGTATGTCTGCTGGAGTTACCAGTAGCCTGGCTTTATCCTTAACTTCCTCTATGGATTGTGTGGCGATTACACCTAGAATTCTTTGTTCGGGAATGATAGGTACAGGTTTAGGATTGATCAAATGTTCTTCCACTCCCATCCGAGAAAGGGCATCAGCTTTACTGTTTTTTGTACCAGGTCGATAGGTAATTATGAAGTCAAACTCGGCAAAGAATAGTGCCCAACGGAGTTGCCTAGAGGATTGAGCTTTTGCGGTTTTCAAATATTGCAGGTTTCGGTGATCTGTAATCACAGTAACGGTGTGTCGGGCCCCCAGAAGATAATGCCGCCAAGCCTTAAAGGCGGACTTGATAGCTAGAAGTTCCTTATCAGTAATAGTGTAATTGATTTCAGGAGGCGAGAATTTGCGGGACCAAAATGCCACGGGATGCAACTGATTGGTTGCTGGGTCCTTTTGTGATAGAACTGCCCCCATGGCAAGGCTCGAAGCATCAGTTTCAACGATGTAGGGGAGTTCTGGGCAAGGATGTTTTAAGATCGGTGCAGAGATAAATCTAGTCTTCAAATTCTGGAAAGCTTGTTCCGCCTCGGTAGACCATTCAAAACGTTTGTTTTTCTTTAACAAGGCAGTGATGGGCTGGACTATTCGAGAGAATTCGGGGATAAACCTGCGGTAAAAGTTAGCGAAGCCTAACATGCTTTGAACACCTTTTACGAAGGATGGCGATGGCCATTTGAGAATTGCATCGACCTTCTTTGAATCCATACGCACTCCGCTAGGTGATAATATGAATCCCAAGAATTCAACTTCAGTCACGTTGAAAACACATTTTTCCAATTTAGCGAAAAGTTTGTGTTGACGCAATGTCTCGAGGACCATTTTCACGTGTTTCCGATGTTCAGTTTCCGATGAAGAATAAACGAGGATGTCGTCAATGTAAACAGTAACACACACATCTATGAGCTCTCTGAGGACATCGTTCATAAAATATTGAAAGGCGGCAGGGGCATTGCAAAGTCCGAAGGGCATGACCTGATATTCAAATAGCCCATACTTGGTGCGGAAGGCCGTCTTCCATTCATCGCCCTCTTTTACTCGTACCAAGTGGTAGGCTCCTCTAAGATCCAGCTTTGTATATATGCATGCTTTTCTGACTTGGTCCAGGAGTTCAGGGATCAAAGGTAACGGATATCTATTCTTAACGGTGATCTGGTTCAGGGCGCGATAATCTATACAAGTTCTAAGGTCCCCTTCTTTTTTTGGAACGAAGAACAAAGCTGAGGAAGCGGGGGACTTGGAAGGACGAATAAACCCATTCGCTAGGTATTGATCTAGGTATTGTCGGAGGTGAAGATTCTCAGGCTCGGTGAGGGCATAAATTCTACTACAAGGAGGAGTAGATCCAGGTATCAGGTCTATCTGGCAGTCATAAGACCTATGAGGAGGTAGAGAGTTAGCCTGATCCTTCCGGAAAACATCTTGGAATTCTAGGTATTCAGGAGGTAACTGAGGAGCCTCCGAGGAAATTGCTGCCAGTGCAACACCAGGTCGAGGGTGACAAGTGGAGACACATTCTGGAAACTGAACCGTTCTTGCTCGCCAATCGATCTGAGGATTGTGCTTCTCTAACCAAGGAATTCCTAGAATAATCTGGAACTGGGGGGCCTTGATCACATCGAACACGATCTTCTCATGGTGTCCATCTTGACTTACTAGCGTCACTTCTTGGGTGGTATGCGTTACTGGTCCGGAGGCTATCTCCGTACCATCCACCATAGTAATGACGTCCTTTACAGCCTTTGGACAAAGAGTCAGATTCATCCTCAAAACCATTTCATGATCCACATAATTGCCGATGGCACCGCTGTCGACGTAAGCTTCAATCGCATGTAATCGATCCGGATGTTCAGGGCTAATGAGGACCATAGGTATCACGAAATGCGAGGTCACGGAACTGGTTTTAACGCTCGGCAAGAGGACCTCTATTCTTGTCGGGCGAGGTCGTTTCCCTGCTCAGAGTTTGTGACCCTGGTAACTGCAGCTCCTACTGCCTTCTTGGCTGGTTTCACCGGACAGTCTCGAAGAAAGTGCCCCGAGTTTCCGCAATAGAGGCATAATTGCAGCTGTTTTCTCCTTTCCCGCTCCTTTTGTGTTAGTGGTCCTTTCAGGCCCCCTATTTGCATGGGTTCCCCCGGAGTCTACTCCTTTGGTAGGAGTTGGTGGTTTGGAAAATACTGGAGCATCAAACTTGGAACGATCGGCCTTCCTGTTCTGCAGTCTGTGGTCAATTTGAACGACTAAGTCAATATAGTCAGAACAGTCTTGCGGGGGATTCACTACTTGGGCTAACACATCTTTGAGCTCTCCACGTAGACCTCTATAAAACAGCGTAATCCTTTTGTCCTCAGGCCATCGAGTTTCCACTATCAGTCTGTTGAAAGACGCAGTATAAGCCAAAAGGTCTTGATTACCCTGTCGCAATGAAAGGAGCTCATTGTCCAAGGCCTGCCCCAGTGAATGTCTTGCAAACAGTTTTTCCATACTGAGCTGAAAAGCTCGAAAATCATGGAGAACCGGATCATCTTGATTAACTAGAGGGATCGACCAGTCTGCCGCATTGCCACTAAGGTACGAAAGCACGAAAGCTACCTTAGCTTGATCAGTTGGAAAGGCTGCTGGCCGGCATAAGAAGTGCAACCGGCACTGATTAATAAATACTGCAAACCTCTTTGGGTCACCAGAAAATCGTTCGGGCGGAGCCAGAGGTACATTCCCAGGTAGGTTGATCTGCACTGGGTTCGTAGAGGATTTTGAAGGAAGATTTGCCCCTGATGCGGGTAACGGAGTTTGGCCGGCTTGTGACTGTAGCAATTGTCTAGCGAGATCGTCTGTTCGCTCCTTGGAAATAATCAGTTCCCTTCTTAGAGCATTTGTTTCCTGACGGGCTGCATGCACTTCTGCTCTTAGTTCCCCAAGTAACTGGGCTAGCTGGTCGGTATCCGAGGTTTCCATAGCGCCTGGGTGGGAGTTTTGCGATAGGCTTTGCGTTCTGTAACGCTCACCTGATTCCCGCAGAGGCGCCGGTCTTGACTGGGTGAATGCCGTATCTTCAAAGGTGATGTGTAACACACGGTTGGCTCTTTGGGCTGGACCTCTGTGCACTGTATGTCTGACTCGAAGAGTAAGATGTCTGCAGATAGAAAATATGGGATTAATGAACTGGGGTTATTGGGTGCCTCTCTCCTCTTCCCTTTCTCTTCTCCTGTAGAACCCCAAAGGTTAACACCCTCACCTTAGGTAAGTGAACTCCGAGCTCTCCATCTGCCTCGGGGCAGGGTGCCGTAACCAGTTTCTTCACTGGATAAGGGTGCAGGCCTCTTGACCTCAGAGGACTGCTGTCCGTCGTTAACTGCACGAACGGTAAGTTCTGGGCACTTCAAATGTCTTAAAAGTCTTTTGTAATGATATCTCTTGTTTTGCAGGGTTCCGGCGATGGCGGATGGCGGGCTGATGAGAGTTGAGGATCGAACCCGCGTGAGGAATAGAAGCGCCTGGAAGCATGTAAGTAAGCGCTTGTAGCCTGCTTCACGATGCGCACTAACTGTCCCTTTTATCTTGCAGGTACAAGTTCGGAGCTTTAGAGAAGCTGAAGGGTGCTGGAATACCCACTGGATTCGGCGTGGGAAGGAGTAATGGCACGTGAGTAATAAAGTTGCCCAATGTCTTTAAACGCACCTTCTTTTGTCTTTCAGATGCGGGATGCAGCGCCGAAGGCCTCCGGAGCGTGCGAAGAGCTGGTAAGCTTTTGTCTTTCAGATGCCGGAATGCAGTGCGAAGACCTCCGGAGCATGCGAAGAGTAGGTAAGCCTTTGTCTTTCAGATGCCGGAATGCAGCGCGAGGCGTTGGTGACAGCCGATGGACCAGGTAAGAGATGCGCTGCCACTGAAGACCGTAGTGCTAACCTGTTCTTTCTTTGTCTTTACAGGTGCTGCTGAAGACTGGATTCCAGGATGGTAAGCCTTTGTTCCCTTAGGCCCAGGATCAGAAGCAGAAGACACGATGATCGTTCTGCTGCAGAGAATGCAGAATAACTCAAAGCAAGATTCATCCATCGGGTGTGGTTTAAATAGCCTCCTGTAGTGCTTAGGTGTCTCCTTCCACAGCCACGCCTAAAAAAGAGTTCCTGCTTTCCAGAAGAGTTCCAGTGTTCTGAACCTAGGGAGTGGCTCCAGCCCCACCCAACAGGAAAAGTAGTCCCAAACAGAAGAGGATCAGGGGTTCAACTGGCAGGTAAGTAAGCAGCATGGTCTGCTGCAGGTAAGTCCACCCAAGCATTATGAGCCCGGCGCTTCCAGCGCTGGGACTGGGCATCTTTATGAACCTGGTGCCACTGGCGCCAGGACAGGGTCCAAAAGGTCCCAATTGGGACTGGCTGGCACTCGGAACCGGGGTTATGGGTCTGCTTCCAAGGGAGTCGGGCAAGTCCTGATCTTTTGGAAGCAGAGATCATGACAGAAACAGAATATCATCAAAAGGAAGCTCTTCAGATAGATATGCAGCAGAAGGATGATCAAATATGTTCCTAGTATCCACACCCGAAGTCTGATTATACTGTGAAAAAGGACGGGGCATTGTGCACGCCAATGACCCTCTTGTCGACAATAGGCACACTGGTTAATGTTCACAGGACCCAAGGGCCCATTCCCTTGTGGAACATACTGACCTCTAATCTGCAAACTACCCCCTCTGGGGCCTCTAACAATTTGCTGTAATAGTACTTTAATCTTTAAATCACCTTTTCGTTTTTCAACTCTATCTTTTTCATTATTGACACGATTCTCATAGTACTGAGCCATGTGCAGTACTTCTGATTGGGACTTCGCCTGCCAAGCGCTCTCAGAAGACATCATTTGCAACTGGATGTCAGGCAGCAATCCACGCACAAATTTGTCCACAAATAACCTTTTCCCAGACTATGTGCCTAGGTCTTGTCCGCTGAAATCCGAGAATACCTGTTCGAACCGATTAAAGAACTCGGTAGCACCCCCAGACTTCCATTGGACAGAGGCTGTAAGTTTGTCCCAAATAGTTCTTTTCTCAGGAATTATGGTTTTCATTTTTGCAATGATTCTATCAGGCAACGTTAGTATTACCTGGGGCGGTCTTTCAACAGCTGGCCTTTCTCCATCGAATCTTGTTATGTTTGCCCATGTATCTCCCAACCCTAGTACGTCGTCTATAGTCCTAACTTGTTTCCACAAATCTACGGGCAGGAGTACAGGAAATAACAAATCAAAATCGTCTAGGTTGAACACTGAGGACTGCAAGACGGACTCTATTTCTTTATAGAATCCTGTCAGATTTTTCCTAATATCAGGAATAGATTGTCTAATCATATTCACTTCCTATCTTGAGAACGGGACATGAACAAACTGCGATATATAATGTGCAGGAATGTCCACAGCAACTATACCCGCCGCAGCGTCAGCCGCAATCTCAACCTTCGGGACAAATGTCGGATGAACCTCTCTCATAGGCAACTGAGAAGTAGGCAACTCCGAACGCTTACTAAGCAACAGAGCTAAGTCGAGCGCTAAAGCAGTCGAAGAAGTGTCAAGTGAAAAAGCTCTCTTATAAATACTCAATAATTCTGTGGGACAGCACATTTTTCTCTTTACACAATCATCCTAAGGTACTCTATCATTATCTGTATCACTTTCCTCTTAATTTCTGGCGTATACTGACTGTATGTGTCATATACCTCAACTGGAGTTATCGACATATCTGAACTCCATCTAAACGTGTGCTACCTCAGATATCGATTTTCGACAAGGAAGGAACCGTTGCTGTACATACATACTTTCCCCCTCGTCATCCTCATTCAGTAACCTTTCCAACTCCTTTCTATACTCAAACAGCCTCTCAACATGCTCATTTACTTTCTCCACAGTGTCTCTTGAAAACGCTAAAGTGTTTAGATCCCTCAACCCTTGCGGGAGATCTGTATTAATTAATTTGCCACACATTACACATAAATGAATCCCTAAACCTTCAATAAAAACATTTTTCTCAGGAAAATTATCCATATTAAAAAGTGTGGCAAAAACATTAGCTTGATCATCTCTCTCCATACAATGCTTTGCCCATGCAATCAAATCCTGTTTCTTCTCTGGCGGTACAGTATTGCAAGTCACAACCCTTGATCCTGCACCCTGATCGACTACAAGCGGCACAAGACCACTTGGAAGAGGGGGAGCAGGCAAATTCAATGGAGGTACTGTTACAGGTGCAATAGGAAGGGGTGGAGGAATAGGTAGAGGAACAGTAACTGGAGGAAGAGGAACATTAGGAGGAGCAGGAACAACAGGAACAACAACTGGAAGAGCAGGAATAACAGGAGGAAGAGGCAAAGCAGCAGGAAGAGGAACATATGGAGGTGGTGCAGAGGCACCATGCCTTCGTTCATTTAACAATTTGTCGATGAATTTGTAGGAAACATGAAGGTCTTTAGAAGGATACATTTTCTGAATTCCAAGCGAGAAAGCCCTATCCATATTCCTAGTCGACTAAGAATGTTTATCTTGGTCATACAATAATGCTTTTTCGGCGTTCGTTTTATGACGGCGCGCATGTTTTTCTCTACTCTTAAATTGCTGCAACGCTTCTTTTTCCAATTCTGCAAAACATCAAATGCTGCAGGTCTAGCCTTTTTCTTTAATAGAATCGACTCTAAATACTCAATACCTGGGATTTCAAAACTACCATTGATTGGACACTGAAGTTCGGAGGCATGTCTGGTTTGTCTGTGCCAAATATCATTAAACAATATACTTCCAATGCCATGCATGACAGTACATAGAATAGGCCGGCAACCCCTCCTGTGGTGCTGGACGGCTAAATTCCAAAGATTGTCTATCACTGCGGAACAACGCCCTGAAGCAGGTAGACAATTTCCCAGGCATATCAAATTATTGGTATTACCTTGTCAATAATTGTGTCTGCAGATACAATATGCCAAAATCAAATTATCAGGATTATTTAAGAGTCGGGTCATGACTCACCTGATCGATTCCTAAGGAGGTCTGATCAGATTACAAAGAATCTTACCTAGCTAATCTTACCTGGGATTTGGTGATTTCGGCAAATCTGCCTGCCTCGATAAGTAGACCCTCGTCAAGATGCAGTCTCGGACCACAAGCTAATCGTCCCGGGATCAGGTCGTGCAGCGCTGCTGAGGTGTCACGTCTCGTTCAGAAGGGGCCCCTTATTTCGTAACACCGTCCGATCCCGGTCCGATAGCGAGAGTCAACCTTCAATAATCCGGCATCAATCTTGAGGGTCCCTATTCGGGCGCCAACTGTGAAAACAAAATCAAAATATCGAGGCTGAGAAGCCCAAAAGGAAGTACACCGAACATGGGTTACAAAGGAACATACAAAGATTTTTATTTTATACTGAATAGTTTTCCAAGAAAAGTAACAGATAGCTATCGGCCCTCAGTGCAACACAACGAACTCCAGCGTGGTTCAGTGTGCTTAGTGAGGGACGCTGTACATTAGAATTTGTCGCTCTTTTATGCCATTTGCGAACATGATGTCCAACCCTACTTCGGGTTAATATTCCTCTAATACATTACTGATCTAGGGTTCATGCCGGGTTCATACCACTATATGCATAGGGATTGCCTTTAATACATTTGTCAACAAGCCTTCACGGTAACAGTGTATTTAGGATTTCTCTTAAAGGTCTTCTCAAACATTAATACTTTTTAGTTCAACAAGTGTTCTTAGTTCAGTATTTGGAGACATTGTTCTTAACATATGCTCGTGGATTAGTTCCATTGCATGAGTAATCCTTTACACACAGGTCAGTGAAGGACAAGGTCTCAGTTCACGACCCCAACAAGTGGCCTGCAGGCAAGTTACATATTAATTACACACAGAGGTCAAGACGTCCATGTTGTATTTCAGAATGACATCGTCCACCATTTTAACTAACAGGGTGACTTTACAGAGAGAACCTAAAATGGCGGATTGACCGAAAATGGCGGTTTACATTGATTCTAAGGTCAGGACCTTGCAACACGGATTCTTTCGCAAGTGGCTTATGAGCAGCTTGGCGTAGGCCAATATACACATATTCGTTGCAATAGGAGGCACGATATAATTTCCCATTTGACACTGGTAGCAGATCGATGGGGCAATCATCGGGCCTATGTGGGGGTAGTGCTTCGGCTCCATTTGCATTAAACACGTCACGAAATTCTTCGTATTCCTTGGGTAGCGAAACTGATGTTGCAGCCCCTTTTACTTGATCTACGCTAAGCAATGGGAGACAAGGAGTAGTACACATGGTTGACGGGTTTAGGCATGTAGTGTCACAATACTCTGAATCGAAATGCATTTCACCAGACTGCCAGTCAACCACAGGATTTTGCAACTTTAACCACGGTAACCCCAATATTAATTTTAACTGAGGGGCTGCTATGACTTCAAAACAGATGGACTCTGTATGACCGTCATCAATAGTCATGACCAGGTTTACCGTGTTCTCCGTCACTAATCCTTATAGTAAAGTAATACCATCAACCGCGTTGACTACTTCAGGGCATTCGTTTAGAACAACAGGATCACCTTTCTCATGGGCTTATACTTCGTCCACATAATTTCCAGTAGCGCCGGAATCCAAAACGGCTTCCTCTACCCAGAAAAGACCAGATGGAAGCCAAAATGTAGCTTTTATGGTGAAAGGCGTAGCTAGAATGGAGTCTAGACATGTGGCACTCGGCAATAGGACTCCCTCTACTGTGGAGCTTTTGAGTTTCCCTGCATCTTGGGTTTTTTGGTACATGCCTTTAATAGATGATATGAGGAACCACAATAGAAACATAGGTTAGAAGATCGACGCCTCTCACGTTCTTCAGGTGTTAGAAGAGCTCTGATGGCACCTATTTGCATAGGTTCCCCGTTGTCAATGGAAGGGATACCCGGAGCAATGGGGATAGCCACAGGACCCCTTTTCTCCCCTTTCCTCTCAGGCCACACTGTCTCAGCCACCAACTGGTTGAACTTAGCCACATGGGAAAGAAGTGGGGTGTCACCTTGGTGCAAATTAAATAGTTCTAGTACTGTGGCCTGTGTCTTATATCTCATATCAAATACGCGACTCATTGCACTCAGTAAAGCATCGTAGTCAAACAACAAGGGACTGCCGGCTTCTAGGAGGGGATTAGCCCATGCTGCAGCTGTCCCACCCAAGTGGGATAAAACAAAAGCTGCTTTGGTCTTGTAGTCTGTGAATGCATTAGGGTGACATAGAAAATGCAACCTGCATTGGTTCAAGAAGGTGCGATAGAATCTAGAATCGCCAAGAAACCTCTCAGGAGGAGCCAGAGGAAACTGATTGGCCATAAAGTCGGGAGCTACTCCCTGGTGGGGTACGGGATAAGCCAAATCAGAGGCCACCTCCGGGGAGGATGTCAGAGCAACAGCAGGGTAGATGCAAGCTTGTAACTCATCTATCTAAGCCTGCATTGAAGCATGTGCAGATGCCATGTCTACACGTAATTCCGCCACTATCTGCATGATGGTAGTTAGAGTTTCGTTCGTGTCCATCTGAGGCTTCTGATTATGTCAGAATCCGATTGTTGACCACAGAGTGTAGCCGTAGAATTCTTCCTATCAATGTACCCCTCTAAATGAATTATACATGTAGAGGAGTCTAGTAATGGGACGATGGAACACCACGGGAATCTCATGAACTGTAATGAACAAGAACAAGGTATCAGATTATTGATCTTGTGCAAGCAATCAGCAATATGCAACATATATCAGTAATCTAACCTGAATGGTGTAATGCAGACGTGTCTTCTGCGCGTGGACAGTAAGGAGAGTGGTATAGGGATCTTGTTAGACTGGAATCTAAGAAACAGAGTAAACACTGTAGGAGGAATGACTAGAAAGGTATACAAGAATGGGATACAAGACTTAGCGTATTGTATAGAATAGTGGTGGCAATTGGGTGTAGAGATAGTTCCAAGAATGCACTCCGTGAACTCCACCAAACGTACTAACCATGACTAACCACTCCCATCGTTATAGGCTGAGGATGCCTATAACGATGGAAGTCTCTCGTTCATGTACTTTCCCTGTCCCGACGGCACAAGGATGCCTAATGGCTTGCGCCAGTAAGGAAGTCTCTAGTCTGGGCGCAGCGTTTGGTAGAGGTACAGCGGAGTGCTGTTGGATGTGAAATTTGTGTTCCAAACAATCCAGGTGATCCTTTAATCCTGTCCAAGTCGGCGTTGTGCAGACCGATTCCAAGTTCCAAACAGTTTGCAAAGAATGGTGGGTGGGTGGTCCGGGTCGTGAGGAGGCGAGCAAAGCCAGAGACAGAATCAGCATAGAGGTGTCGAAATCCATAGGTAGTTCGAGATTCATTACACAAATCAGGTGATGTCAAGTACACAAGGATATAGCGAAGGCAAGGTTGAGAAGAAAATGCAGGGTTCGATAACAAGGTAAGTACAGAGAGTTTGAAGTTGAAAATCAGAAGCGACGAGTTTTGGGAAACCGGAAGCTCCATCACAGAACGTGCAATGTGCATTTCACGGATGCCACAATAGCCATGGCAACCTCCAACTGTATGGCTCAAGAGAATGAGGAAGTGCTTGAGTCGGGGATGTAGCGATTTCATTGGCAAACCCAACACGGGATACAAGGTATGAATGTCTGATCACTGTATGTTTCTTACCGTGTGTGCCGGAATGACTGGGAGAACGCCTGAGAGGCCGTCTCAAGCGGGTTGTCTGAGAACAAAACCTGACACTAGATTGCTGCTAGCGCCAATGGTATATATATATATATATATATTTGAACGATTAAAGGATGGATGTTTGCACTACATATTATAGCAGTGCTGGAATAAAGAAAGAAGACCTCTTTTTCAGTGTGTCGCAGTTACAATTGAATTACATAGTGAATCTCAGAAAGGTGAGGCTAGATGAGCCAAGGGAGCCAAAGTCTTATCAGGGTGGGGTGTGCTGACATTGGATACAAATCGTGTGAAAGAACAAAACTCCTGTTCAGAAGGCATGGACAGAACAAGGAAGACATCAGAGGTTTATTAGAAAATAGTATTTTAAATGCACAAGCGGCTCGAAATCAAGGTCTTCAGTCATGTGGAAGGATGAAATTGAACGAACATGACGACCACACCTATGCATGAGGGCAGAGCGTGCCTTCACTCCCCTGAATTCTCCAGTGCTAAGAACACTCCGAAGGATAAGTTCAAAGTCCTAATTGACAGCAGACCACTGAGGTGATGATAAATGAGGATGCTAATTGGTGGGAAGCTATGGTTAAGATGAGCTCTCCAGCACCTGGAAGCCCAGCCTGCGTGCTGCTAACATAGATGGAAAAGTATTGACAGAGGCTAGAGTGCCAACCAATTGTAGGGGGCCACGTAATTAAGGGTCCCATAGTTTGCGTAGCCAATGGGACGTCGTATATTAGTGACCTTCATAGTGGGCATTTTGAGGGGAGGGCTTAGTTGCCCCACCTGATTTTATGAAGCCTATCACATATTCTCACTGTCTTAGACTAGTAGGGAAAGTATACATAGATGTTCGCGTAGATCCTATCACAATTGCCTCTAGCTTTTTGTAGTTTACCACATAGAATGACGTTAGTGATACGCAGGTGATACGCAGGTTGACGTCATGATGAATTCATGTTATAAAAGGATGATTTTTTATAAGATGCATTGAGAGTAAATTGTGTTGCGACATTTGTTGATGTCCGTTGTACTCCCTGTTTTAGATAATTGATATTAAAACAGTTATCTTGTGTTCCAACTACCTAGGTCGTTTCGATTATTGATGTATGAATAAATTCTGCATCACCATCCATCTCAAGGATATTGCTATTCATCTTAAAGAGCTGGGGTCATCCAGTTTAGTTCAGTAATACGGGGCAAACGATAGGAGTCAGAAATGATGTTGTTAAAGCAGCGTATGCCGACGCAGAGGCCTTGGCCATCCTATTTTCTGGTCACAAGTCTGGGGTTCAACCATACTGTGGCTTCCACTGGTTCAATTATGTTGTTGTGGAGCAGATCTTTGTTGAGGTTTGTTACATGGTCACACTCAACTCAGGATGTTTCTTTCCCCCAAATGAATGTGGCACAAAATAAATCATGATTAGTTTGTTAAGGTTCACTTTGGTAGGCCTCCAACCCGTCTTACACCCAACCCCAACAAATACCCGGTTGCACAATGGACTAGGAACCAGGCCGGTGTGTAGTAAGAATACAGATTTATTAATTTATTTCAACCAAATTTGACAAACAGAGTAACATCAGCCCCCGATACCGTGGCAACACAAGAACTAGACTGACTTCCATAATGGCACCAAAAAGAGATAATACTGAAAAATACAGTCACAAATTCACGCAGCTTTCTTTTCAAATCACCCACCAATACAGAAAAAGAACAATTCAAATTACAAAGTGATTTCTGATTTGGTTATAATACTTTTCTCCCAGAAACACCCCCTCCAAACATTAATTCGACTTGAACCCATTGAATTGAAGGCCAGTGGCAGAGAGTGGGAACACAATGGGAAATATTGTTTTGGGATTCTGATAAATTGCAATCCTTTTAAAAAAAGGGATTCAAGGGGTAAAATAGTTTTTTTAAAAACTTATTACCACAGATGAAATATGAGGGAAAGAAAAGCAATGGGAAAATGTGTTTTGCCACACCTAAAAAGAACAGGCATGGCTTTGTGGTGTGGGTCAGAGCACAATGGGAACAAAGGGGCAATTTCGTTTTGCACTCTGCGTACTCACGTGGAAACAGGGTTTTGGGATTCATTCTTTTGGCAAATCTTTATGTCTATGCCAGCTCAAAACACTGGGAAGAGGTTGTTAGTTTTGAATGCCAACAAAACACATCCCGTGATTTCATTAGGGGAAATACTTGATTTACTTTAATTAAATATGCTAAGGATCTACTCAGACAAACAAGATAGTTTGCTATGGGGAAATAACCAAAACAATGCATGAAAAATGCAGGGCCTACAAAATCTATGGCTTTGGGGATAGTTTTACTTACAGGAGAGGCCTTCTAATGAGCATCAGGCACAGCAGGGCACCTCTGGGACAGCAAGGGTGCCAGTCCAGGATAAACCCTTCTGGCTCCTCCAAGGGGTCCCAGTCAGCTTCCATGTCTCCTGGTCCCTGTCACCAATGCAAGATTTGGGACTCTCTGCTTGGATGTTTCTCACAAGTGTTCAGCAGTGGTTACCTCCCGGAATAAGTGGAAAAAGCCCAGTTCTAATGCAAACTGATTTACTTATAGGGTAAATTACATCACTTCTTGTCATGATTGTCCCGAAAGGGATTGGTTGGTTTTCTCTACCCACCTCCCACCTATGTGCTAATAAGACAAGAAGAGGAGGGCTGTGAGTTAGGAAAGCTGCGGGAGGAGAAATCTTTGTCATCCCAAACTGACATGTGGGCTTGGCATGTTCAAAACTCTTAAAATCTATCAACATGGCAAGTTCCCTAATTTTTCTAACCGTTACATGTATGGATATATTTTTAAGAACTACATTTTAAGACCAATCAGATTATGCTATTCTGAGGTTGGCACGCCTTTCTATGCAGAGATATGTTTTTTCTTCATTTACTCAGGAGCGTACAAGTGAAAAATATGCCTCTTCATACTTCCCATGTTAATGTTATCTTTCACTTGCACATCAACTTTCAAATCTCTCGGAATCAAGGGAAGGCCAAAATCAAATTTTCATTAATAACTTTAGTTATGTTTATCACACAAAAATCATTTTAGTATGGTTCAAATGAGGTTTCTGTTACCTTTTAATTAAAGTCTGGAATGAACATTGTAGCATATAGAATTCCCCTGTTATGCAATATTATGTATTTTTCTACTACCCAAACATCTGTTTTTTCTTTATTCGCTTTCAGTTTCATTTTCCCTTGAGCATGTGAGCAGCCAGAGGCTGGCTCATATTTATTTTCACATCTCCCTTCAAGGCATGTAATGGCCCTGGCTGCAACCCTAATGGACATTTTATGGGAATTGTGACCTTAAGGTCACTTCTGCTGAAAGAACAGGCATGGCCTTAACTGTTTCCATCCTGGTTTAACTCTAGGCAGGGGCCCTCATTACGACCCTGGCGGAATTCGGAAAACGATGGCGGAAATGCAATACCGCCATCGAATAGCGCTCGGTGCGACTATGACCCGTCACCGCAAAGTACGAAGCCATTAGCGACACCGTAGTGAACGCCAACGCTAACTGCACCAAGCACGCGCGCGCCATGCCAAACCGTAAACACCACCATGGCGCAAAGGTACGCTAATTCCGACCCTAGCGGACATGTACCTAACGCCATCAAGCATGGCGGAATGTACCATTCCGCCATGGTGAGAAGTACGGCATCGCGAATCAACCGTAAACGGCCCCACTGAGTGCCTGTACACCGCTCCCTGCCCACAAAGTACAACTCCCCGTAGGTGCAATGAAGTCACAATGCAACCAGTGAAATGTACAAGTCACCCATGCATGCCAACAAACAAAAGAATCACTAGAGGGGCCATTGGGAGCTGCAGGGCACAGATGGCACGAATACAGAAGCCAATCCAATGGACATGACCACAGTCCCCCCCCCCCGAAACGCACGCAAACACAGGCACCTGTGACCAGCAATATTCCGAAAATCACATCATTCCACCAGTCCACCTGGCTGACCGGCATCTGTTACACAAAACCCAATCCCCCGCCCCTGAGCATGACAACATTCAAACAGTCATATTGGCAGCCCCCATCCCTGACCTCACTGGGCTTCGTAGGCAAACGCGCCCAGTACAGTACCACGCAACTAAACTCCGAAGCTGGAACCCAATGCAGATCTCCTCCCAATACATCGCTCCCCAAATAGGAATATGCCACATCACTTGCAAAGAAGAACGCTACACGGGCCAAATCAGAATAGAAATTTAATGCACAACAAAATCACGAAGCCCATACAGCCATTAGGCCATGAACTCCAAAACACATTTCACCATTGTGGGCTGCATCCGCAAGAAATGACCAGCCACTACTTGTGTGACGCCCTGTTCCATCATGGTACACAGAGCCACATTCACGTACGAAAAGGCAACATGGAAGCGCACAGAACCGCAGGGCCGGCCCAATGGGGAGGCACTAGTCCAGCTGAAAGGCCGAAATGTTGCTCCGAGCCACCAGTACTGCGTAAGGGCATGTGGCCCATTGGCGATCGTCCCATAAGATCGTAATGCTGCTCCACTGATTAACACGAAGCAGCAGCTGTCGGGAGTAAAATCCATCTGCAGGAGTGGCATACAGATGGCAGTGGCAAAAGGGGAGGAGATACCTGTCAACCAAAAGAAAAGAAAAAGAATAGAATGGCCATCAGAACTACATTCGAACAACTCACTTCAATGATCACACTAAATCCACAGCCATATGCATGCTAGCCCACTCCAAAGGATCATCACCACCCAAAAACCACTTGCGACTCATAACTATCTATATCGAGGTGTAAACACCATCACAAACGAGTGTACCTGTGCATGCGTCTGTCAAAACAGAATCCATCAGATGGGATTGGTAACGTGCATGGACACAAGTGTCTGAGGGCGCGTCGAGACAGGGAGGGCTCAACAAGGCCAGATAGACGATGGTCCCACTATGGCAGCCCTGCATCATATAGCGCAGGGGAGGCGGATAGATTCCAAGAAGCCCTGTACATGGCAAACTCTGTATCAAATCACCTGCCCATGCATCCATTCATCATTCCCTCATCCCGGGATTAAAACGCCTGAATATTTACTCACATAACATTAGAAATATCCATTGAGTCTGTGCGTTATGCAGCCTGCAAAATCCACAGTGCCCCAGCCCGTAATTCCAGTGTAGTGAAGTAACATGTATTTGGGAACGTCCGGCCTCATCGCCCACGTCGCCATTGCGCATCCCAAACCATTCATATCAATCATTGCATCCTCGCCATGGCCCCTGTCTCAAGGACATTGAACAATAGAACGTTATATTTGCAGTCAGACCTGTGGGCATTTCCTCGCCGCTAGCTGAAAACCGAAAGCGCCGCCCTTCGAATTCCTCATTTGCAACATCACGTCGAAGAGGCATCTGTGGCCGTTCGAAATCACTAATTAATCCATCTAGTGCGGCTGTGTGTGAAAATGGCAACTGCCTTCACCCACAAATGGGACGCCCCGCCCGTCGTTGCAACTCGGTACAGTGATGCATGAGGGCCCACCGTTACTCGAGTACTACGTACCACTGACCCTTCACAAGTCTGTTTGCGACTGCACAGATAGTATGTGAAACAATGGGACCACAGCAGAATGAACATATCAACCAATGTTACACGGCCATCGGGTACAAATACATGATTGCAATAGCAAGATGCCATTCCTCGAATTGCAGCGTTGTGTGCGGGACGTGCTCGGCCAAAGGGGAGAGCAGTTTGCCCAGGTGGAATGAATCACCACAGGTGGAGGCCATACAGCCTGAAAACACATAAATTGCACACCCAGTCTCCTCCCACAACCACACCGAAATGCTACCGGCAGGACTCGCGATGTTGGCCCTGGGGGACCTGATAGCACTGCAAGTACTCCAACTCCAAGAAGAAGACGAACACCAACTACAACCGGCCGCACGGAGGAGACGCAGGAGGAGGAGGAGGGCAAGGCAGGGCCAGCAAGGGCCGCCAGCACAGCCACTACCACCACGCAGGCAGCCCGCAATCCCACGCCTCCGAGCACATCCGTTCAACCTCACTGATGAGCAGATCCACACCCTCTACCGTCTGGACCGGGACACCATAGCCGCCATTGTGGACATGACACAGGCTGACCTTGTCAGCATGATAGATAGCCCAACCGCCATCCCACCCCTACTGAAGGTGGTGTCTGTACTCCACTTCCTGGCCACAGGCACCTACCAGCACACAGTCGGACAGTTGCATGGCATTTCTCAGCCACTGTTCTCACGGACACTATTGCAAGTGCTCGATGCCCTCCTGCAGCACGCAGACGACTACATCTCTCTACCACGCTCGGAGCAGGAAATTACCAACACAAAAGTGGGATTCCATGCACTTGCCGGCATACCGGGTTGCATTGGTGCCATCGACTGCACCCATGTGGAATTGGTCGTCCCACATGCCATGGAGGCCCAGTACCGCAACCGAAAACAATTTCATTCCCTGAATGTACAAATGGTGTGTGACTCCAACAGGATCATTACACATTGTTGTGCCCGATTCCCTGGATCAACCCATGATTCTATGGTCTTGAGGAACTCTACAATACCACGCTACATGGATCGACACGCAGGGAACAGATCCTGGCTACTCGGTGAGTCTCATTACATGCATGATAATGTGGGGTATGTGATTCGGCAATGACCTGGCAGGAAGGGGGGGGGGTGCGTACGTAGCAATGGCATTCCACATCATACGTTTATCGTCCACATACAGGTGATGCTGGATATCCACTGAAGAGATGGCTCCTCACACCAGTCCGGAACCCACGGGACCAGCATGAGGAGGACTACAACCATGCCCACTCACGTACCCGTGTAGTCATTGAACAGGCATTCGGCCTACTGAAGGGTCGTTTCCGCTGCCTCAGCAGGTCTGGCGGGGCACTCCTGTACCGCCATGAGAAGGTTGCAAAGATGGTGATGGCATGTGTCATGCTCCACAACATGTGCGTACGTAGAAATGTGCCCATGCCCCCTGACGCAGAACTGCAAGCACCTGATGATGGTCATGATGAGGGTGGGGATGTGGCAGCACCTCAAGGAGTCTGCGAGGCACCGGAGGGCCGTGACATTCGTCAGCATCTCATTGATGCATGCTTCTAGCACTCACGCCTGGTGGCTGATACATGGACACGGGACTCGTGGCACTGTGTGTGTCTGGGACATGCACAATATGGACTGTACGCCTATGATGGCCTAGTACACAAAGATCAATGTCCACACATCTCATTGGTTGATCGTGCACTGTTTATGGCATATGTGATATCATGTTGTACACCCTATCGACCCGCCACCCAAGTGAGCCCAACACACCCCCTCCACCCTCCTACCTCCCCCCCGAACACCAGTGTCCAAAGATGCTCATTGTCAGTGGGCAGTCGCTATTGCAAGCCCCCTCTGCGGGTATCAGGGGCACCCCTGCCTGTGGAGCGCAGGTTCCTCCCAGATCTACGTTGGGGGCTGCCCTGGACGGAACTTGCAACGGATGATGTCTCTGCCTGCTCACGTCCATGCATGTCCCTAAGGGTTTGCGAGAGCTCAGTGAGCACACGGCGCACTGAGGCAAGTTCGGCACATACGTCCTTGGACGTCGCATGCAGTTCCCCGCTCAGGCTCTCGGTGCTTCTCTCCATTTGTGCCCTTAGTGTCTCTGTGCCTCTCTCCATTTCTGCCCTAAGTGTCTCAGTTGATGTTTCTATGTCTGCTTTAGTGCCCCCACATTCATCGGCATGGTCCTTGAGGAGCGTGGCCAGTTGCTGCTGTTGCACGATTAACTGGTCGAGGGACTGTTGCCTCTGCTGGGCCATGGCCATTTGCGGGGGTGTCACAGAGGGGCTGTTGACCTCATGTTGCCTTGCCACAGGGCTTGTGGGGGATGGCCAGTCGTCGTCTTGTGGGTGCCCCTGCGTGGTATCCTCATGTTGTACGGGATGGGACAGACAGGGGGATTGGGACAGGTCATGGATGGATCTGACTTCGACATCCCCGTCTTCTGTGTCGGAGCATGCTGCCATCAATGGGGTGTCACCTATGGTGCTGCTGCCACCAGAGGCAGTGCCTTCTGTGGCATCCGTTGGGGGGACCTGTGGTGGTGGTGGTGTGGGCATGCTGGCTGCTGGGGTGCCTGTTGATGTTCCCTCCTCTGTGCTGACACCTGATTTGTGCTGCTGCCGTGTCTTGATGCGTGCAGCTGAGGTGGAGGGTCTTTGGCCGTTGGTCTTGGCCCTCTTTGCAGGTGTGCTGGTAGGGGTGTCCTGATGCTCGTCGTTTGGATCGGACCCTGTGGTGGAGTAAAGGAGGGCGAGGGTTATTGATGGGTCTGTGGGAATTGGAATGGCATTGTATCACATGCATTGGGGTGGTACCTGAGGGTGATTTGGGTCGGGGCCTTGGAGGTGCTTTCATTTGTGTGTGGAGTGAGGGTGCAGTTGTTTGGCAGCCTGCAGTTAGGGTGTGCCTGCTGCACGTGTAGTGCGTGTTTTAGGGGTTTTTAATTAATTATGTATTTATTGTGGGTTTTAACGTGCGCTATCAGGCCGATGTGTGTGGACGTTCTCCTGGACATGTGTTTCTGTTGCACTATGTGGACACATGGTACTTCACATGGATGGACTTTGTGGATTTGGCATTGTTTTATCTGGCCCACCTACCTGAATCTTCGGATGTCTGCACTCCTTTCTCCATCCCTCCGACTCCCTCTATGCTCTCCATTCCGATGGTGGAGGCACAGATTTCTTCCCAGGGGGTCAACTTGATGGGTGATTCTGGACCTCCCCCGGTGGCTGTGGCAATGTTGCGGTTGGCAGAGAGTATGCTGCGGACGCGTATCCGCAGGTCGTCCCATCGCTTTCGGCATTGCTGTGGGTTGCGGGGTGCGGTCCCCACCGCACTTACCCGCTGTGCCACCAGAGCCCATATGGCCTTCTTGTTTGCAAGTGCCGTCCTGGTCATTTGCGTGGAGAAGACGACGGCAGCATTCTCCTGGAGGGTCTCTGTTAGCACGGTGAGTTCCTCACGGGAGAAGTGGACCTGCCGCTTGCGGTCGCACGCTTTCTTCGCTACTTTTCCCATTTTTCTTGGTTTCGCTAGGGTGGATGACGGGTTGGGGTGTGTCTCAGAGAAGTGTTTTTGGTGGTTGTGTGGTTTTAGTGGTTTTATAGGTGTACGGCGGGATGTTTCCCGTTCCGGGCCCATGTTTTTACTTCCGTTTCCGTATATTTCCGGTCACCGTACTTTCCGGTAGGCGCACACTGCGGTGTCCGCTGTGATGGGTGGCGGTATTGCACCTAGGGCGCAGTACGGCGGCGGTGTGGGCCGTTTTGGGGTCATTTCCGCCATCGCGGACTTTGCACTTCCGCCATGCCGTGGTGCTCGTGCCCGATGGGTCGGAATGGGCCGCACTTTGCTCCTTCGTGCAATGGCGGAAACGCTATTTACGCTGTGGCGGTCCGGTCAGTCACTTTCCGCCAGGGTCGTAATGAGGGCCAGTGTATTTCTTTATACATTTTTAAGAAATGGCCCTGATTGATGGTTGACAACCAGTCCTCCGTCTCCAGGATCAGCAGAGGAAAGGTCTTGGAGGTTAAGGTTCATCTTTAGGAGAAATGAACGGCTGCATTTAACATTCTGCAAGAAATGGCTTTGAAACTCACACACAATGCATTTTACATGACATTTTATAAGGCACCCAGGCCTTATATCCATGTGTAATGTACTTGTTTAATCTCTGAATGCACTGTATGCCTGAGTGGCTGACTGACTGCATGAATGCCCTTCTGTATGATTGGCTGGTGAGTGTGACCCAGCAGTGTGGATGAGAGACAGAATAGTATATCTGTGGACCTCTTACCACTGGAAATTGTTCAGAAGCTGAAGTTGAAACTGATGCTTAACCTTGAAGCCGAGCCTGAAGAAGAAGATGGACTGCTGTCTCCCTTCGCCGAAATCCAAAAGCCGTTGAGACTGATCCAAGAGAGGTCCTGGTTAGGCGCCCTAATCCCATGCTTTGAATGACCATCGAGCACTGCTAACCTTCACCGAAGCGCCCTGGAAGTCTGACCCTCGAAAGGCTGCCGACCGGAGACTAGGACCGCCGAGGAGAACGAAGAGCAGCACCGGACATTCCGTCCACCGTCGTTGACCAGGTATTGCAAGTTTGCTGTAACCGCTGGAGGGCTGTCAAAGCCGAGTTGCCCAGAAGAGGGGCCTGCTTGATGCCGTACCGCCGACGACCGGAGCCGCACGCTCCTTTGCCTAAGAGCCGGAGAAGGCCAGGCCGTCGACGCACCGAGGAGCATCCGCCGGTGTGTTTCCCGCCACCCAACGACCGTAGAGACGCCAGACTCCTCGACGTCCTTGCTGGGCCACAGTTCTTCATAAACTCTTTGCGGTCCAGAACTATTGACATAGAAGTGCCCCGCACGCCTCTTCCCTGCAGGACTCCTTTGCTTCGTTGACGACGAGCACAGCTGGGACCGAAGCTGCCGCCTCGACGCCGAGTTCACTTTTCTTCATGGGATCTCGACGATCCGTGGCTCCTGTTGTAAAGGGAGCCGCTCAAGAAGGATCCGTCGACGACCCGACGATGAACTGTGCTATTCCAGGTACATTCGGGTTGTAGAACTATTGTAGAAGGAAATAAGACTTCTAGAACAATATATGGACTGGGCTTGTGATATATCTTTACTTTACATGTTGCCCAGGTGGGGGGATCTCCACACAGAACTGTGTCTAAGTAACGGGGCCAGTATTCTGCCAATTGTTCTAACCAACTGCTTTCCTCCTATGTCTATTGTTGGTTACTTCTATTAATTGATTTGACATTTAACCAGAGTACAGTTGATGCACTTTAATGGAATCTAATAATAACTGTGGTACCAGTTAGAACTGTATATATTTGCCATTGTAGATCCACTGAGCACAAAGTGAGTTATTGTGATTGTGTACATAACCTTGAACTTAATTATATAAAGACTGTGTTTTAACTGATACAGTGTGTGAATTAAGCTTTGTGGGGGCTTGGAGACTACACTGTACTTAAGAACCAGCCTGCATCACCTACTGAGAATCTAGACCCTGATTGCTCATCCACTGCTACCAAAAGTAGAGAATCTTGGCTGGGGTCATCTGTGCCTCTCCTCTACCATATAGAGAGCAGAAGTACAGACCCCCCCATTCTTTACAGGAATGACATAAGAACCTCGGCTGTCTCATGAAACATTTACAGGCTGACTGGGACACAGTGGATAAAGCTGTGTAGATGAGAAGTTCACCTTCATCCCTTGCACATCTCAAAGCTGAGTCCCTGTCCCTGTAATTAAAAAGACACCTATTATATAATGGGTGATTCACCAGGTTTACAGCCAAGGCTTGATTGGCTTACTCAGCCTTTACATTGGTTGAAAATTAGGGGTTATCCAGGGTTCTTTTTTAAAAGATCACAAACAATTCTGTATTGCATTTACCAACATTTTTGGGGAGCCCCAGAATACACAGCTTGTGGTGTGACCTAGATTCTGAATAATCACATTTCTGCTTGGGGGCCTGCAGATCCTTTAATAGCATGGTGTTGACTGTGGGATTAAGCGATCTAAAGTTACCTTCATCATTAGCAATTCGAGTTTCAGCCTTGGTAATGCTCCCATCTCCTTTGTCAACATCACTGTAAGGGAACGGACACTACCAGCTAAGACGTCCCATTTATTTGGTGACTGAAGCAAGGCTCTCTTGCTTGCCACACATAATTTCCTGCAGTTTAGACTTTGTTGCTGCAGTGGTTTGCTCGGATGAAGCAGCTGCCACTGATCCTGCCATTTCTGTTGTGGGCCAAGTTTGGATTCGGCATTAGCTAAGGAATCCCTGAGGCTGTGCTTCCCAGTGTGATTCAAATGACAGAAATATTGCTTTGCCCCAGGAATCCACTGCAATCAGATTAAAGGGGAGCACCAGCAGGGCAGTCTGAACCCCGGGAGTATATCTGTCGGAAAATGGGGATGCCGCAATCCAGTAACCTCCAAAAGTGCATTCACAAGAGTCGAAGGACAACAGCAAGCCCCAAGGATAAACAACTTTAAGTCTGTATCAGAAATGCCCCGCCCCACAGCCCTCCCAGACCACAGACCCCAGGAAAACAGGTCAGCTGAGAAGATGCATCACAGGAGATGATGAAATGTGGACAGCAACAGCACAGGCAAGCGGGGGAGTGTCACTAAGCGAATAACCGCCTCACCCCTGTACTCGTGTCTCCAATACCATGAATATTGCCCCTAGCATGGGCGCAGCAGCCTTAAAGGGGCTTAGGTGGGGCCAGGATTCCACAGCACATGCACAGGCTCACCAATGAGTCATCAACCTCATAGTAGAGATGCCAAATGAGGATTGAAAGCAATGAATGGACAACCCACGTACAGACAAGATAAGGGCTTTGGATGGAGCCTGTCCCTCTGGTGACATCTTCTGGACAACTTCACTCACCTCAGCAAGTACTGGTGAGCATGGCTGCAGCTAATGTATCTTAGTGGGGACCTGAGCCCAGTGTCTGGCCTGCTGTCATTATCTAGTGAAACAGTACAGGACACACTAAATGAGCACACTTCTGCAAAGAGGATCCCTTATACTATAAGTAGGTGACTGTGAACCACCAATCAGTTGCTGCATGCAAGATACATCTGACGGGATTTACACTCCAACGAAAGAGCGCCAATCTAAGTGACCATCGTGGCAGCTACACAGCATCACCCCTCAAGGGGCAAACATTTTAATGTAGCACAATAGTTATATCAAATATGACCATCTTCCTCTAATGCTAATTATGTCACAAAGAGCTCCAGAAATAACTGTGTTTATGGGAATTAAAGTGTATTATGGTATGCAATTAAACCAGATACAATATGTACAAACGTGTATATAAACAGAACTTTATAAAAACATTATATAGACAATAGTAAAATTAATTAATACATTATGTGCAACTCGGTGGACCTCATTACAAGGTTGGCAGTGTGGGGGAAATAGTGGCAGTTACTCCATTAGCGCCAATTTTCATGCACCGCCACATTATAATTTTTGGTGGATTTACCGCTGCGATATTACTGTGCGTTAAATCTGCAGATTTGTTTAGGTAAAGTGGAGGATTTATCTCCAGCAACAAGATGGAAGCAAATCCTCCACTTTACCTGCAAAAAACGGAAGATTTACCACGCAGTCATTTTTCCCGCGGTAAATCTGCCAAAAATCCCCATGGAGTCATATGAACTCCAAGAATGGGGAATTACCATCATTCGTAATTTGGTGATATTTCAGGGGATTTACTGCTGGAATATCGCCAAACTCGTAATGATGTGCAATGTCTAAAAACATCCTCAAACCCTGCACATTCATAACATATTAAAACTCTTCGACCTGCTTGAGTCTATAAAGATACAAGCAGGGACATTCAACAAGAAGGTTTTCCCATGTTTCCATGCTTTCTCATACATGTTCCTGTTTTATACGTCCCTGCCTTGGAACTTGGATAGTTGCTCCCAAGACTTTAAAAGTTGGAAGTAGATCACATTTTAGGCTTAGAAGCACCTGCTTCCATTTCAGGCACAGGAATTGTTTAATATATACATTTACCATAGTAAAATCTTTCTCCTCACGTGTCAAATTGTAAGATAATAAGTATTTGTTTTTCAGCATCTCTTGTTTGACACCAGTCGTAATACTATAGTGCTTTTTAACATGACATGGATTCTCAATGATTATTGATTTATTATAGCAAGAAGATTGCCACATCCATTTCCCCATTCAGATAAGTTAGACAACCTTTTCCTTTGAGTTCCGAACTCAAGTTAATAAAGAGGGAATTGTGGGGAGGTTCTAAGATTTGCCTATATATTGTCAAGGTTTTCCACTTAATCGTAAGTGCTGACAAGAGTTCAAATGCATATCTTAGAGCAACTACTGGGACACAATTGGGCATCCCTTGCACCCTTCTCCAAATTCATACTTCCAATCTTTGCCAAGTGGTTTCCTTGATATCATTAATTGACTCTGTATTATATAAGAGGCATTGAACCACTTGTGCTCTGTAATATTTTAATATAGGGAGAAGGGAAATGTACCTGTAACTATTGTTTAATTTCTTCATTTGTGCTATGAATGACCCACACTTCTTTAAAATTGTATCTAGATGTGTACCCATCTTGGTTTATTCTACAACGTGAACCCCAAATGTATGAATCCATCCACCTTCTCTGTTGCGTCCCCATTCAATTTCCATAGAAATTTGTGTTTGGCCCTTTTTAGAGTTAGTTGCATAATTTCTCTAAATCATGCTCCCTCATGAATTATTCTATTGCATCTAAGCTATGTTATAGCCCAATACCCAGGCCATCAGTGTATGCCAAGTATTGCAGGGCCAGGGAACCAATATGTGGGGGAAAGGTTCTAACGTGGGAGATTGTGTCACCTATGTCAGACAAATATACCTTGAAAGTGCTGGTGCCAAGACACACCCCTGTCAGAGCCCCCGTCTTGTAGAAATTACTTTAAACATTGTGACCCCCATCTAATCTTACTTTCACGTTAGTATCAGCATGTATAGCTGTCAATGTCTCTACTAGAGTACTTGGAGCATGCCATTCCATTAATTTCTTCCACAATTACTCTCAGTTTGCACTATCAAATACTGATGTAATGCCTAAAATGCAATATTTTGGGGGTATTTTCTTTTTTCAGATTATCTTCAGTGGGGGAAATCCATTGAATTGAGACCTTTGTTGAACCATGATAGCTTTATGTCTGAATGGTTAGAGATCATTGCCCAGTTATTAAAGCCCCAGAAAACTAAAGAAGTAAAACGCTTGCTCCCTAAATCCAACAGAGTGACAGTTCGATAGTTTGATACTACTATCCTCTCGCCCTTTTTGAATATGGGGACCAGGTAGAAAATATTCCAGGACTCAGGGATCACCTTGGTATTTGCCACATCTGCAAATAGCACTGTAGTGAGGACAAGACCCAGGTAGGGTCTGTGACAAGGTTGATTGATGCATATCCTCTGTTCTCACTCAAAAGCCACTCCTGGAACTTCCAATCAAACAACACTCTACATCAGCCTAAGGGGCACCCTTCTCTCTCCCACATTCCATCTACCCCACCACAAGCACAAACACAATATAATCCTTGAGTTCGGGGGCCCCCTTTCAATACATAATTTAATGTGCCATCAGGGCCAGCCACTCTTGATGGGTTAGCTTCCATAGTCAATTGTACTATATTATGGAGGTCAAATTTTAGTCTTCAGCTTTTATATCTAAAATGACAGAGCATATGCTGCTCGCTCCTCAGTGGGCAATCCATACAATTCCTGTATTTGTTTTAACCATCTTGATTCCGGAAATAGATTTCATTGTTTACTGGCTTGGTAGTTGTTATCTGCGTTGATTAGAGTCCAAAAGCATTTCCAACCAGGAGGTTTAGCAAGCATTAGCGCCCCATCAATCTGTTTTTGAACTGCTGATTTTGGGCTTCCACCCTATGCAAATTGGTTGTGTTCTCCTGCATAATTTCCCTTTTTCCTCTTGCACTATGCTGTTACATGTCTTTCTTCATTAGGCCATAAGACTTAGAGCAACCCACCCATTCCTTATTTATTCTCCCAAAAAAGGTAGAAAACGAGGGTCCTTAGACCATTCGTTTATTTTCTGCATCCAGTTTGTTGTATGATCTAATCAATTGCAGATTACACTTGCAATTACAGATTTGCCACTGTGTGAGGTCTCCATTTGATACAGTTCCAATCATTGTTAATAGTAAATTCTTTAGCCGCACTCTACTCTTTCTGGCTAGTTTTCCACTAAAGTGTCCATATTATCATGTAATGATCACTATAGTCTGTTGGACAGGTGTTCATATCTGGGCAGATATCTCTGATAGACTAAGAGTCGAATATGTATCCAACGGTGACACATGTATTTCGCCTCTTCCATGTAGGATCCACTACATTTTAATTTGCCAGTCACATGTTCAAACAACTTAAATCCCAACCACACAAGAGTGCCACCCATTTGTACCCATTTCCGTTCATTTGGTTCCATACCTTCACTGATGCTTGTTTCTCAGTTAATAAACTGTGACAGTCACATGTCAAATCTTCTAATATTAAAACATCTATCATCCTGGTACTACCATACCACCCGTGTGTGAGAATGTCGGACAGACCTTCTAGAGTATCTTTCTCACAAACTGTACCCATGTTCCAGTAGATATTTGTAAGCCAAGGGTTATTACTTAGGCAAAATAAATATCGCAATTACTTTGGAATTCCACCACTAAAATGCATGCATGGGGGACGGGCCAGTTTCTACATTCCGGCCCAATATCTTTCAGTATGGCCGTTATTAGATCGCCATATCATCGCCCTCGAGGTCCCTGCTGTGCAGGTTGTATGCGCGATTTGTAGCCATCTAAAGATGTACCATTTAACCAGACTTCCTGTAAATTAATTATCTGGAACTCTGCCAACTTATATTTAATTCCCACTAAAGTGTGCCCCTGTCAAAATGTGGAGGGCACCCAAGATCAATCTGAGTCCTTTAAGGGTGCTGGGACACTTCTACCTTCAAAATGCACAATTCATTCAGATCCTGCGCATTCCCTATGGCCATCCTTACCAGTTCACGACATCCCCAATACAAACCCCTTTTCCCCTCTCAAACTAGGGTTCTAGCTACTCAGACCTTTCCCTCCCTCAACATTCATCAGCTACATCACGAATAAATCACACCCCATAGATGGCATTGTTATTTTCTCGGAGAGTTATAGATCATAGTCAAATTTGGAGCACAGATGTAAGACCCCTGGATCAGTTCTCGAATTATCAACAAATGTCTTTGGAATAAATATTGCTCATGGTGGGAATATTATGCCAAAGGTCCCTTATGTGCTATATATATGTGCCATATGTATCTGTGCCAGTCGCCTCTTGGCTCTCACTAGCATGGCCGCGGCCACGTTCATGCCATCTGTACTTGATTGCATTCATTACTGTGTCCTGCATACTTTGCTGTAACTTACTTAATTGTGTAACTGCAATATCTTATGTAACTGGATTGCTTTAAGAGCTATAATAGCTGTATGATATGCGCCCAGCTACCCCAGGGCCGGGAGCGCTTTACAAATAAATAAAATACAAAAAATACAAATACAAATATTGTATGATTTTGCAATATTTCATTGTTTTTTCGTAGTATGAATTTCGATCCTAAGAATCTATATACGCCCTAAGTATTGTCATTGTGATACTCTAGCCTTGCGTTCACATTCTTGATCTGTTTCCGCCCCCCATGTTTTCATCCCAAGCAAACCTGCTCTTCTCTTGTTGGACACTACTCACAGTGATAGTTCTGTAGATAATCAACAGATTGTTTAACACTGCTGCCATAGATAGGGCTTTGTCCATTAATGTTGAGGTGTCCAAATGTCCCATGGGTGAATTTACTGACTCCATTTGAAGTTCAAGATATTCATAAGTCAAATGGACTTCCATTGCTGGATTCACCTCCTAATCTGTATGGCCAGTCTTTTGTAAGCAAGGTAGAATGATTCCCTCAGTCTCTGAACGATTTCAATTAATGTTTGGGTCCGCCTTTTTGTTAATTTTTTCCTTCTTCTTTTTCCTACATATTATCTTTCTGGAAACTTCTTCCAGTGATATAGGACTTATATTTTTATTTCTAAGGGTCTTCATGATCTTTCTACAGCGTCTTTTTTCAAATCAATACTATGGGCCTCATTACACGGACGGCGGTGGACCAAGGTGCTACTAGCACCTTGGTCCATGCCGGTAAAATACCCGCACCGCCTTGGTGGAAAGGGGAATTACTGCCCTTCCCCATTCCCATTTTTGCCCCATAGGGCATAATGGGAATGGGGAAGGTGCTAATTACGCAACCGCAAATTGCGGTGCTGTAAGTAGCTCCCTGGTCCCTTTGCGGGTTGGTTTTTAACGCCTGCAAAAAGCCATGATAAGTCCTTCCAGATAATTAGAATTAGTTTTTCTTAGAGAGGCTTTAAGTTTTCTTAAATCAAATCTGCTATTTTCATATAATCGAACAAAAGAAGATCAAGGCTGAGATGGTATTAATGCCCAATTGGTCGGAGAGTTTTGTGTAGTGTACATCTTGGTATTTTTTGTCTTCCACACTTGCTAAAAGACTAGAATTATCCATGGAATTAGAGTTTGATGGTATGTTCTCAAAGAGTACTAGAGTTTGTTAAAAACAAACAGACCCTCTCTTTATGGGTATGGTATTTGATTCAACATTTTGTACACTGGATCCGACCATAGGTGGGTCAGTCGCCATAAAATTAGAAAACGAGGGCTCAGCATGAGTGAGTGATGGGAAAATGTTAGCATACTCTACCAGGTCACTCTGAATACATCTTCTTTCATGGACTTTGTCAATCACACTCTCACATTCAATAACCTTTGAAAAAAAACTAGTAATGTGGGATGTGTCCTTAATTTTATTCAATGTAGGTAATAATTGATTCCGACCAATATGGGTTGAAGGAATAGTAGGAGTGCTCGCTTTTGAACATCTGGTCGAAGTCGATATTGTCGGTCCATTAAAAAAATAGTTTTGCTTCTTAGAGCGTAGATTGTCGCTATTTCTCGACCACCTTTTCAGTAATTATAAAGTGAGGAGGTTGCTCACTTACCTCACGGACC
Source organism: Ambystoma mexicanum (assembly GCF_040938575.1). Taxonomy (NCBI): domain Eukaryota; kingdom Metazoa; phylum Chordata; class Amphibia; order Caudata; family Ambystomatidae; genus Ambystoma; species Ambystoma mexicanum. The sequence continues at coordinate 1,426,118,782 of NC_090922.1, forward strand.
AGTTCCGGCTCCAACTGCACTAATATGATCTTTGGGGGGTTCCTTGCGTCGCGTGCGTATTATATATAGGGAGTCCTTCCCCTTACCACCTCCAGGTCCCGTCACAGAGACAGATGTAGGACTGGCAGTAGTTCATAATGCACGCTCAGGAAAAATCAGAAAGCAAACTTGTCTGCTCATCCGCACCACAATCCCATCCATCACGGGGAGCAGGAGAGACTGCTATAACTTCACTTGACATACACGTCATTGGAATATTAAATGCACACACCTTTAGGACAGCAAAACATGTGCAAGAGGCAAACATCAATTCCAAAAAGGATGCTGACATTCAAGAATTAAGCCATTTGTTTTGGCGAAGATTCTGTCAAAGCTTTTATGAAGAACAAAATATATGAATAGTGTGGTTGAATGTGTGCTTCCTCACTTACACAGGATACGTATGTAAATGTGACCTACTAAGACGAGCAAGCCCTCCCAGCAGCCGCATCCAAAGGACACAGGACATTCATAGCAGCACTTAACAAGGTGTAACTTCATGCCTGCTCGTCTTCGGCGCCTTGCCACTCGTTCTTCTAATCTGTTCACGTAAGCTTAACTATAACCTGCTTGCGACCTCTTGAACGTTGTCTGCTGCCGGCTTCTCTGTAACATTATGGGCCTCATCCCGAGATTGGAGGGAGCCATGCCGCTAATAGCGCCATGGCTGCCTGCAATAACAGTACCGAGTCCGCCCTCATTCAATGGGGACTTACCGGTCTAGTTGGACCTTTGCGGGACCGGTAACTCCCCATTGAAAATACCATTCCCCATTCCCATTTGAGCCCCGATAGGGCTCAATGGGAATGGGGAAGGTGCAAATAACGGTACCTCAATTTCGTTATTTGCTCCCTGGACCTTTTACGGCTCCCGCTAAGGCCGCCTGGTAAAAACAGGCAGCCTTAGCGGGACCTGCAAAGGGACCTCGGAATAGGGCGCAAAGGGATTACCGGCACCGGTGTCCTTACCGGTGCCCGGTATCCCTTTGCGCCCAACTCGTAATGAGGCCCTATGCCTTCTCGTCTTTGGGCCCCATGTAACGGGTTCCACAGTGCCCTGATGCCTAAGGATTTCTGCGCGCTATACAAACGAAATAAAATAAATAAATAAAGGTCTTACATATTGTTTTATTGCTTACCAGTTCAGCACCAGTAAAGGTAACATGATTACCTACTGAGGCTTGCCTTATCTGCAAAAATAACAGTTCTTTAACCATGAAAAGGCTTGTGAAAAGCAGTGGAACTATTCCTAGTAAAAAATAAAAATTACTTGAAATATCACACTCTGTTCAACCTCTGCATGCATCCGGCATTCGACATTCGCATTACATCAAGAACCTGAATGAAATGAGTCATGAATAAACAAGTCGGTGAGCAATGTAAGCAAAACACTTTATCTACCAATCAGTCAAAAAACCTAAATGCCTTTGGACAGCTTGTATGAAAAAACACACACATATATCCCGCGATCACGCTAAGCCACAATCTTCATGAGGCAAAGACTCGCAGACACGTGGCAAAATAATATACAAATATGTTTATTGGACCGTAATTAGGCAATATGACCAGAGGAGGGCCATTACTGGTCGGGTAATGCCCCCGGGGCCATAGTTAGAAGCCCAAGCTTGTTCTCAAATTGAGAAATGGCACTGCGACTGATTCTCTACTCGAGAAAAAAAAAGCAAGTAAAATGCCCACTGTGGATCGGGAGAAGGGACTACATGTAGTCCCTTCTCCCTTTCCACGGAGGCCATTGAAATCAATGAAAAAAAAATAAACAAACAAAATGGTCGCCATGGAAGAGGGAGAAGGGACTACAAGTAGTCCCTTCTCCCTTTCCATAGTGGCCAGTCGCGGAAGGAACCTCAGAGCTGCGGCGGTGAGGGACCCTTGTTGGTTGGCCAATGCCGTGGCGAGGCAAAGACTGAGGGCTTGTAATAAGCTCATTGACCCTCGCCGGGTACTAATGTGTTCAAAACACCAAAGCTTTCCAGCAGTGTTTTGTCAAGGTGATTCTGTTCCTTTCAGACACAGCTGCCCTGTACTGTATTTAAATGCTAATCTGCAGCCCACTCCCCAAACTTTGCTGGGGCTTTAAAGTTACAGGGCACTGCCTTAAAGTCAGTATGAAAACGCAACCCAACAAGGATTTAGAGGGTGAACAGTTTATTGAATGCAAAAATATGAAACATGAAGGAATAGAAGGCGCAATATGGCATATGTCAAAGTAGAACAAAGTAAATGTCACCTTACATTGGGATACATTGGGATACATCGCGCTCTGAGCAGCACTCCCTAGAACGTCCCCCGGAGCGTGCTTCTCAATGCGGAATGGACATTAGGAAGCTAAAACTCCAGCAGTCCCTTAACCTAGGACTTAAATGTGGTCTGGGTTGGTGGCGAAATGGTTGGGAACATATTCTGTCCAACTGATAGTACTGTGCAAGGCCACAAACTCTTTAGTGGGTCTCAAATATTTCCCCTCCTTCTTATGCCAAGTTTCAAAACAGAACTGTCATCTTGCCTCACCTTAAAAGTCAAAAGTGAAACAATTACCGGCCAATTGCTATCTTCCTTTACACAGTCTCTCTAGGCCTTTCTATGTCATCACCTAGAGTCTCTTCTTAAAGAGATGATGTCCAGGCAGGTGGGTGGCTGTTCCATTGGACCAACAGATTCGTAGCAGAGCTGACGTTTTTCATCTGGTCGCCTTGTAGTTCGGTCGTTCCGGTCACCACGTTGCAAAGCTTCTCCCAGAGATGGGATTGTCTAAGAAGATTTGCTGGTTGTCTACTGATCTCCTGATCACCACCTTTACCCAGGGTCCCTATCCCACAGATGCGCAACCTGCTCTTACACCGGTCCTACACTCACTCTTGCCTGTGGGTCTACAGTTCTAGTGCTAACATAGGGCTAACATTATGCCACATTCTTGTTCCTCGACCCCGCTCTTTTATACAACTTAATGTAATGTAATGTAGTGTAACAATACGTATAAAGCTCTGAACTAAGGCCCGAAAGGCATCTAGGCGCTAAGAACATCAAGTGAGGAAGAGCCATTATAGCCAGAAAGAGACAGGAAACAACTAAAACAGATATGCTTTCAATGCCTTGCGAAAAACCTAAAAGGTTGCTAACCTCCCTTAGCTGATCAGGGAGAGAATTCCACATAGCAGGAGCGAGAGAGGAAAAAGCCCGACCACTGGCTCAAGCTCTCTGGAATCTGCGAACTATCAAGAGTTTCTGAGTGGCAGATCGAAGGGACCTAGCTGGACCATGGGGAGTCAGCTTGGCCTGCAAGTCAAAGGGAGAGGAAGCCAACCCGGAGGGTGAAGGCCGGGAGACAAGGCCACTCCATTCACCCTCTCCGCAGCTCTGCTGTGAGCAGCACCATCCTAACTGCAGAGGAACACAGATGCAAAGAATCCAGGGGCACCGGAGTGCTCCCCTTCTTCCATAGCAGCTGAATGCCCACACTAGGCTTCACCTAAAAAAAATGGTGGCCATAGTTGCCATAGCAACTCCTTCGTGTTCGAAGGCAACAAAGAATTTTACCGCCGCAGCCCAGAAAACAGATTGGCTTCCCAGGCCTGCCAGCCCGCCCCCTCCCGCCTTAAAGGGAGAGGAGGCTGACCGGAGGGTGAAGGCCGGGAGTCAAGGCCATTCACCCTCTCCGCAGCTCTTAGCTGCTCGCAGTTGCCGCCGGATGCCGACACCCATGGGAACGTACCTGCAGTGCTCCAAGGCAAGCAGCCCTCATTGTCCACTGCGCGACGGCCTACTGTGCCTCCTTCTATATCCCAGGCTCCCGCCCTGAGCTTCAACCCCCTAGCTATAGCCAAATGGCTGAGAACGCGGACCCGATTTTAGCACACATCCTCTGAACCTCCCTCTATTCCGATTAGGAACGTCCGGTTGTGCTACCGCACCAAGTACCGACATTGCACCCAGCAGTTTGTGAAGAAACTTAGCGACCGTGCACAACTAGACACCATCTACAAGGTGCCCCTGAACCTTGCTAAACACTCACCTAACTCTGGGAATACTGATGCACAAATCTCAAACATTCCCAACTATGAGACATTTAAAATATCTCAAAATATGCCAGTCAGTACCTCCACTACGGTGTCACATCAATGCACACCACTGCATGCTTTGCCATGCCCGAAGCCTCATAAGACTATCCTGTCGGTGCTACATACAAAGACTTTTGACCTGCCTACATGTACTATTGCACAGCATGACCTGCCCTTGCCCATTGCACCTAATGTGAGTAATTGTGACCTGCCTACATGTATTATTGCACACCCCGACCTGCCCTTGCTCATTGCACCTAATGTGAGTAATGTTGAACTGCCTACATGTATTATTGAACAGCCTGACCTGCCCTTGCCCATTGCACCTAATGTGAGTAATTTTGACCTGCCTACATGTACTTTTGCACAGCTAGAACTGTCCTTGCCGAGCATCACCAGTGCCCTCCTACAAAGAATCGATGCCAGCCACGCTATCCACCCTATGTCTAACCAGGGGTCAACAGACCACCCATTATTAAAACCTGACAGTTCTATGCCTAGTCCTTCGAATATGGCCTTACCTGTTGCTCCCCTCAAATGTGCCCTCATTAATGCACACTCCCTCCCTGCACATGCACTTGATGTTCACAACCTTATCCTTAGCGGTGACATTGACCTTCTAATGATCACTGAAACCTGGCTCTCAGACTTCTCTGGACCAGCACTTAGCCTGGACATCCCCTCAGGATACCATATCTTTAGACATGACCGCCTACTCCAAAAACGGTGAGGGGTATCCATGATTGCTAAAAATTCTATTGCCATAAGACAGATAGAAGGGGATCTTAGCCAAAACTGTGACTACCTCCTTCTCAAAGTTAAAGGGATGGTCTGATAAAAATGTTATTTAAAAAATAGATAGGTCACATAAAAAAAAATATACTAGCATCCTCCGTTTTAAAACTTCCTATGTAAAATTTTGAGCTATTCAAGCTCAAAATTCGAAAAAGCAAGCACAGGGGCGCCGCCATTTTGTGAAATGGAGGCCCTCCTGTGCTGGCTTTTGCTTTTGCGGCACTAATGAAGGAAAAGCCAGCCAGCTGTAGTAAACAAAGTCTACCGCTGGGTGGCTTTGCCTTCATTAGTGCCGGGACTCGGAGGACACGGACCGGAGACCAGAGCAGGAAAGCTGCAGCTGAATCTCGGTAAGTGCTATTTATTTTTTTTACAAAAAATAAGCACTAGCTGCGGTTTTTTTTCTAAGTTTTCCGGGCTGGAGGAGCCCGGAAAACTTAGAAATAAAACCGCAGCTTTAAAAACGTTGTATTTATGTTTGCGGTCGCTTTTGAAGCGACCGCAAACATAAATAAAACGTTATTGTGTTGGAAAACGCTGCGGTTTTAAAACCGCAGCGTTTTCCAACACAACCGCGTGTGTTTCTGGCTGCTGTGGCTATCACTTTGGGCCTCCGGTGCTCCCAGGAGCACCGGAGGCCCAAAGTGAAAGCCACAGCAGGCAGAAACACACGCGGTTATGTTTACATGCCGCGTAGTGTTTCTACCTGCAGCTGATTTCCCATTTGGGGCACTCGGGCTCCCCGAGGGGAGCCCGAGAGCCCCAAATGGGAAATGATAAATGCTGCGTTGTCTGCCTAAATCTGCTTTTCCATTTGGGGCTCTCGGGCTCCCCGTGGGGAGCCCGACAGCCCCAAATGGAAAAGCAGATTCAGGCAGACACAACGCGGTTGTTTCCGCAATGCCGCGTTGTGTCTGCCTGAATCTGCTTTTCCATTTGGGGCTCTCGGGGGGAGAGCCCCAAATGGGAAAGCGTTTTCCAACACAATAACGTTTTATTTATGTTTGCGGTCGCTTCAAAAGTGACCGCAAACATAAATACAACGTTTTTAAAGCTGCGGTTTTATTTCTAAGTTTTCCGGGCTCCTCCAGCCCGGAAAACTTAGAAAAAAAACCGCAGCTAGTGCTTATTTTTTGTAAAAAAAATAAATAGCACTTACCGAGATTCAGCTGCAGCTTTCCTGCTCTGGTCTCCGGTCCGCGTCCTCCGAGTCCCGGCACTAATGAAGGGAAAGCCACCCAGCGGTAGACTTTGTTTACTACAGCTGGCTGGCTTTTCCTTCATTAGTGCCGCAAAAGCAAAAGCCAGCACAGGAGGGCCTCCATTTCACAAAATGGTGGCGCCCGTGTGCTTGCTTTTTCGAATTTTGAGCTTGAATAGCTCAAAATTTTACATAGGAAGTTTTAAAACGGAGGATGCTAGTATATTTTTTTTTATGTGACCTATCTATTTTTTAAATAAAATTTTTTACTAGACCATCCCTTTAAGGTCTCCGCTAACTGTACCATTGCACTTCATATCATCTATAGACCACCTGGTCCAGTGTCAGACTTCCAAGATGACCTGGTACATGCCCTGTCGGGTAATCTAAAGAAAACCTCCCAATCAATTCTCCTAGGAAATCTGAATCTAGAATTTAACGACCCGAATGATACCCAGGCAGCCTCCCTCAGTAAAGCATTACCACATTAGGGTTCACTCAGGCCATGAAAGTACCCACCCATAGCAAAGGTTGCACCCTCGACTGGTTGCTCACCATAACTGTTCCATCAGAGTCACTGACGTTTCTCCTATCCCCTGGTCGGATCACTACTCTATCCTGTTTGAAATTAAGGTCGCTAGGGACCAACTCAAACAAACCCCCCTACCTGCAGCTCTGGCCAGAAATGCCCAGCAACCAACTAAACAAAGTCTTACACCTTACCTGTTAGTACCTGCCCTCCAGGCTTCCGGGTCCAGTGACCCAGAAACTCTTGCTAAAGTGTTTAAAACAGTCATCTCTCAGGCAGTTGATGCTATTGCCCCTTTTACCCTGAAAAAGGCCAAGCGATACAAGCATTCTAATGCTTGGTTCTCCAAAGAACTATCTGACCTTAGGGCCAAGAAGAGGAAAGCGCTCTCCCACTGGAAAGCAAACCCTAATGACGCTACTAAGTCAACCTTTAAGACTGTATCCAAAGAATATAAAATGGCAATCATTAAAGCAAAAGCTTCCTCGTTTACCACAAGGATAGCAAATGCAAAATTCCATACCAAGGACATTTTGCCATTTTCAAGGAGTTGGAAACACCCACTATCCCTCCACCAACACTCCACAAGGATGAAGATTGGCGCAATAAAATCCAAATGGCTATGCTGGACAAGCTTAACATGCTCCAGAACAAAATCCTAGCCCATCAACAAGCCTTTGGTCACCAGATATTCCAATCACAGACCAGTACTAGCGGTGACTCCCCCTCCTTGAGTTTAAGGACATGAGCGAGCAAGAGGTTATCGCTCTCCTTAAATCAATTAAACCATCCTTTTGCAAGGGGGATGCCTACCCAGCTCAACTTATTAAAGATTGTGCCCTCCCCCTTGACCCTTTCCTCACAGCGTTTATTAACGCCTCCTTCCAATCAGGCCATGTCCCCACTAGTCTTAAGGAAGCATGGGTACGCCCTCTCCTTAAAAAGCCAACTCTTGACCCGACTGTCCCAGGGAACTATAGACCCATTACGACAGTCCCTTTCCTTCTAGAAATTCTTGACAAGGCAGCTTACCTGCAAATCCAGAGGTTCCTGGAGGCCTTAGGCAATCGGGTTTCCGTCCAGGGCACGGACCGAAACTGCTCTCCTAGATTAAAACAATCAAATGGACAATCTTAGAGATGCGGGCAAACGTGCGCGCCTTCTGCTCCTTGATTTGTCAGCGTCATTTGACCTGGTGGATCACAATACTCTCTGTCACCACCTCTCCACTGCCGCCAACTTCTCCCCTATGGCCATTGCTTGGATCACCTTGTTTCTTCAGGAAAGGGTTATGAAAGTCTTTTCTGACTCAGCCTGTGCCCACCCAAGCATCATTAAATGTGGAGTCCCACAGGGATCCTGCATCTCTCCCACTCTCTATAACCTGTTTACCAGGTCATTGTTCCAGATCCTGGATTCCTTGGGCATCACATATACCAACTATGCTGATGACACACAGGTCTTCATCCTCCTTACTGGAGACTACTAAGCCGATACGGCTACCCTCAAGTCCATTTACTCCACAATCCAAACTTGGATGCCAGACTGGTTATGCCTCAATAGGGATAATACCGAGCTTCTGATAATTGGATCATATGCCACGCTCATGAAAATGAACAAACAATACAGTTCCTTTACAAATGACCACTCATCAATCCCAGTATTACAAGCTGTAAAGACCTTGGGTTTCTACGTGGACTCTGACCTTTCTATGAACATGCAGGTCAATGCCATTGCCTCGACCTCTGCCTATCACTCTAAACTTATCAACGCTGCAAGACCATATCTCACTGAACTAAATTATCTTACCATTGCAAGAGCCATAATCGGATCCAGATTAGACTACTGTAATGCCCTCCATTTAGGGACTTCCAGCAAAAACCTCTCCAAAGTACAGAGAGTCCAGAATAATGCCCTTAGGGCAGCCACTGGCATCTCCAAAAGGGAACACATTTCTGATACCAGAAAGCAGGTTCATTGGCTCCCCATCAAAGAGAGGATAGTCTTTAAAGCCCTCGCCCTAAAATATAAATTTGTTCACAACCAGGCTCCCCTATACCTGGCTCAAATAGTTGTCAAGCAGGTACCCACCAGACCCACCAGAATGGCCTATGCCGGTAGGATCTCCGTTCCTAAAACTAGGAGATTGCAAGCAGGAGAATCTAGTTTTCCAGTACTTGGCAGCGACACACTGGAATGCCCTGCCCCCCCCCAAGCCAGAAAGGTTGAATCTCACCTAGTATTCAGGAAACTAATCAAAATCTTGCAGTTCACCTAAGCACCTCACCCTACGAATGCTGTTGTTTCTGAAATCAGGCTACTTTTGTACAGTTCACTGGAACTATATCACGCTCACTGTAACCAAGAGCTAAATTATGTTCCTGAACCAAGATCTCCCGGTGTCCAGTCATTTCGTCGAAAATAAAAGATCTAATGACCATTTGGTCGAATACCAATTGGTCGAAAAAAAAAGGTCGAATTTTTTTATTTATTTATTTATATATTTTTTTTCGTTTCGGTTGGTAAAAAAAAAAATAATAAAGAAAAAGGGGATTTGGGGGGAACCCCCCCATAAAAAAAAACAAAAAAAATATAAAATAAAAATCAATCGACCATTTGGCATTCGACCAAATGGCATTCGATCATTTGGTTTTCGACCAAATGACTGGTAACCGATCTCCTCACATAACAAAGATAATATTGTTTCATGCTCAATGTAACCAAGAGCCAAGCATCCCTTCGTAACTAAGACATATATGTGCACATAAGACAATCTCTGCAACAGCGCCTCGATGCCTGTGGGCTGTTAGTGCGCTTTACAAATACAAATAAATAAATAAATAAATACTCAGCCCCAGACAGATGAAAGGCACGGTGGACAATGCAAAGGATCTTAAACTTAATGCGACTGCTCACCGGGAGCCCATGAAGTTCCTGAAGAAGACCCTCTGAGTTGGAGAGACGATTAGCAACGAGTGCCGGCCGTAACTTGTAGACGTAAGTTGAGTTTCGCCCTTTCAGACACGCTCCCTATGTCTCTGAGCGCATTCCAACTCTTGTTCTCTGTTAGTATCTACTTCTCTTCCCTTCCTCCTCTATCGATGTATCTCCTGCCAGATCTTTGAATCCTATCTCCTGCCTCCTTTTCTCCACCACTTCCTCCCCTTCAACATCATGTCACATTTCTTCTCCTCTCCTCTCTTCTGGGCTTTCTCTCTCCCACCACCTCCTTCCAGCTCTCCACCAGCTTCCTCCCTTTCACTTGCTGTTTTCTCCTTTTCTCCTGCACCTCCAGCTCTTCCCACCTCTTCTGCTTCACCGCTTCATACTGTACCTTTAATCTCTCCTTCTTCCACCTCTCCTTCACCTTCAACCTCTCCTGCATCTCTGGTCTCTCATCTGCCTGCCTCCTTGATTCTCTGCTACTCCAAACTCCTGCACTAGTCCATGGCAGTTCCTGCTTTATATCAGGATTTCCCCCCAAGCCTGCATTGCCAGGCTAGAATCGGATGTATACTAATTGACCTTTTCACAATTGACCTCGGGAGAATTGACCTCGGGAGAATTGACCTAATTTAAAAGGTCAAATAGGACATATATGTGGGGGGGAAACCCCCCGCAAACTCCCACCCAACCCAAAACCCCTCGCAACCCCCCACCTAATCCCCTTATATTATTTATAATCCAAAACCAACCCAATACATATATAAAATAACTAAAATAATATAAAGGTCAATTGTGCAGAAGGGCAATTAGGACCACTATAATTAGGTCAATTAAGACAAATGATCAATTGTAAAAGGTCAATTTGGGTAATACCCTAGAATCAAGTGTCTTCAACTGTGGTTCATTATTACTGTGAGCACGAGATTGGTTGAACGATAACCACACGTGATTCTCAGTGAAATCAGCTGAGGTGGTGCCTAGGCTCTGTGATGTCCACGACTGAGCCTTTAAGATGCTAACCTATCGGTTACCAGACATTTGGTCGAAAAAAATTGGTGGACCAGACAAATGGTCGAACCAATTTGGTCGAAAACCAAATGGTCGAATTTTTTTTTTTTTTATTTTAACCCTTTTTTTTTATTTTTTGGGGGGGTCCCCCCAACCCCCTTTTTTCTCTAAAAATCCCTTTTTTTACAAAACGAAAACCCGAAAAATAAATATATAAATAAATTAAAAAATTCGACCATTTGGTTTTCGACCAAATTGCGTCGACCAAATGTCATTCGACCAGTTTTCAGTCGACCAAATGACTGGACACCAACCTATCATCTTGGTTATCTCTAGAGGCATCGCTGGGGGGGGGGGCTGAAGGGCTACAGCCCTGGATCTTTTGGTTGAAGCCCTGGATAGAAACTCAAGGGCTACAACCAAAAGGCTAGCTAGCCTGAGTGCCGGCAGTCCCGACGTTATCGTAGCCCTGGATCTTAGCAACACCTCGTAAGCCTGTGCGGTGATGTGCATATCCAGAGATGCATGAGCAGGGCTAGTGCTGCTCACACAGATCCTGGCTCCCAGCTCCCTGTCAGCTGTTCGTTTACCCAGAATTGTGCTTACCCTAAAGACCTGCGGGTGGGACTACTGTGCTTACCCTAAAGACCTGCGGGTGGGACTACTGAAGCATTATTTGAGGTAGCATTATAAAAGTGATCAGCACGGTCCAGTATCCTAGGCTATAACAAAACAAAAAGGTGACAGCTGGAAGGTTTAGAATAAATCTTAACCTCTGGCACTGCTCTAGGCAATCCTCCAGGCCATTATTCTTCAGCTGCCAAGCCAATACAAAAGGGGAAAAACCATATGCAGATCAGGCTTGGTCCCACCCCCAAAGGGGTAGTACAGCCAGAACTGCTTGGCCACATCCCTTCTGCACGAGACCACAAGCATCCCCAAACATGTTTCGGCCTCATTGTGCCTCATCAGTGAAGAGTAGCTTGGGTATCTAGGGTCAGCAGGCCTGGGACCCACGTCTGGGTATGCTAAACTTTCCAGCCATCACTCCTTTTGTTTCGCGGTATGCTAGACTGGCAGAATTACAAACATGACTATGGGCCTCATTACAACCCAGGCGTTAAAATGCAAGGCGCTAACCCGCCTTGGTGCTAATTACGGCACCGTAATTTACGGTGCCGTAATTAGCGCCTTCCCCACTCCCATTATGCCCTATGGGGCAAAAATGGGAATGGGGAAGGGTAAATGGGGAATGGGGATTTACCGCCCCACTCACCTTGGAATGGGGCGGTAAATCCGCCATCCACCATGGTGTAAACAGAGTTTACACCATGGTGGTAAAGTAGGGAACTTACCGCCTGGGTTGTAATGAGGCCCTATGACTTTCTCTTAAAGGGCCAGCACCTGCTATGGTGCACATGTGATGGGCCACTGTGGCTTGACACTGTGCTGTTGGGGCATAGGGGACCCCTGCATACCGTTTGGGGGCCTCACATTACATAGGCTGTGGTGGTGACTGAACCCCTGAGTTGCCCCCACATAATTCCAAAAGGTCAGGCAGGGGACATTGTGACAGCACACACTTGTGACAGAAAACCATGCACATGTTAGTTTGATTCAAACACATTTGTGTGCACGATTGTGACATTCACTTTTGTTCAACAATGTTATCTATTTACAAGTAACTATGTATTCAATTTTAAGATATCAAGAATCCCCAGTATGCCACCCCAAAAAGTGCCAACCAAATCTACGATATGCCCATTAGCTGGATGTCACATTGAAGAATGTACCTCCATATGTTAAGTACATTTCTCAATTTTCAGAATGTCATGTGGTCAACTCTAAATTGGTTTCATTATATGCAGGTGCTACATTGAAATTAAATGTATACAATGCCATAGGGTCATTAGAAATATTTATATATTTTATGCGCATGCAAGTTGTTTTAAGTAGAATGCATGCAAATAAAGATCAAAATCGGCTAGCAAGGCCCACAACTTAATGGAGCCGAACTATATACAAAGGGAACAAAGTGGAAGGAATGAGAAGCAGCTTCCCCAGGCTGTGTTCAAATAATGCTCTAAGAGTCTCTGGCAAACCAGTCAAGAAGTTATCTATAGTAGGCGATATTTCAGATAATGTACAGACATTAATTAAGCAATACGCCCCGAGTGGCGGGGGCATTACTGAGTCAGATAATGCGCGAGGGCCTTAACGAAGGCCCTGAGGGATTACCAGACTCGGTAATGCCCCGCCGCGAAGCAAGACGAGGCGGAGCAACAGAGGTTCGATCCCTGGTCCGCGCTTAGAAACCTCTGGGCATTAAGCGTGTTATAAAATAACCAATTATAATTAATTACAGGGGAATCTCATCCTCAGGCCGGCAGACTGGCAAGTCCCACTCTCACCTAAGATCATAGAATGTACTTTCCATTCCATGACTGGGAATGACCCTTGAATATCCATCTAAGGACAGTCTCTGCATTCTTGTAGTTGTAGAAAAAGCACAAAATATAATACTTAAATGCTTAATGAAAGATAGTGGTACTCATTTGATATGAAAAGAAGGGTTACAAAGATGAACAACACATGTTGAGACCCACGGACACGGGAGGTGTTTGAAAACGAAATTAATCAAATGATTATCAAGGCTACAGGACACAGAAAGCAAGAAGAAATGATGAGGAGTGATGCAAATTAGATAAAAAGAAAATGAAGAATCCACGTTTGAGGTGTAGAATGTAAGATATGGTGTAGCTTGCAGGGGTTAAAGATCTCTTTCCTCTAGGTACAGGGAGCAGTAGAAATGGAAGAGAAAAATATAATGGAGAGTTCAATAATACATTGTAGATTATGAGCAGACATTGAATATATATATATATATATATGTGACAATGGTTGGCCTAGAAAGGGCATTAAAGACCAAAAAGAGGTCACAATAAAGCCAGAATGAGTTATGTATAAATTAGAGAAGAGAGCTAAGAAAAGACTTTGGTGGGTCCATGACTTTGGTGGTTCAGTGAAGCCATGTGATGGCCAGCAGAAGAAACAGAATCACTGTGATAAGAAGGAAACGGATATTAAACCATAGCAGAGTTTCAGAAGATCAATATCTAGTTTAGTAATATTGGGGTGGTCAGAAAGTACTGAACGCAGCTCACAACTTGGGGAGCGGCGCTCTTAGCAGTTACATCATAAGTGAGGAAATAACATACATGTTGTCTCTTCATTTGTTTAGAAGAGAGGACATCATTGTCATGTAACTTATGGTGTATACAGGTATTTAATGCAAATGTGCCATTTTGTTCAGCTATATAGCCCGACGCCGCTCCCATGCTGCAGGAGCAGCTGGGACATGGACTTGCCACTGCATCCCCCCGACCTGCCTGATCATAAACTGGCAGCACTGGAGTGCTTGCACCAGTAGTGCACCACGCACCATTAGCCTTGTATTTGGCGTTCCACCGCCGCAGCAGCCTGATTCCGCCGAGCCCCCCAGCCACAAGATGGCCGCCACGAAGCACGACATCCCGACGCTCACTCTGGTTGCCTAGCAACCATATCAACACATCTACTGGGCCGTGAGACCGGAGGCGGAAGCCGGCCCTAACAGCCTAAGGCCCGTGAGCCAAAGGCCCCTCCTGTCTGCCCCTCAGCCCACTCTTCCTTTGGGCAGGAGCCCTGCAGGAGCCCTGCACCTCTCCCCGCACCCGATCGTGCCCGGAGCCCGACGCCACTCCCATGCTGCAGGAGCAGCTGGGACACGGACTTGCCACTGCATCCGCCCGACCTGCCTGATCATAAACTGGCAGCACTGGAGTGCTTGCACCAGTAGTGCACCGCACACCATTAGCCTTGTATTTGGCGTTCCACCGCCGCAGCAGCCTGATTCCGCCGAGCCCCCCAGCCACAAGATGGCCGCCACGAAGCACGACATCCCGACGCTCACTCTGGTTGCCTAGCAACCATATCAACACATCTACTGGGCCGTGAGACCGGAGGCGGAAGCCGGCCCTAACAGCCTAAGGCCCGTGAGCCAAAGGCCCCTCCTGTCTGCCCCTGTCCGCACCGGCGCTACGGCGCTGGACACTGCTCCGCAGTCTTGTCTTCAACGAGCATTCCCATAAGAGCCAATCGCACTGTAGCAGGGTAAGCTGCCTATGTACAAACTCGCTACCGACGGCCATATGCCCACCTCTTCGATTGGCTCACGGCACCACCTCACCTGTCCTGAGCCTGCATATCAGCCCCTCGGATGAGTTGGAGCTCCCAAACACTACTGGAGCAGTGCCCCCCACCCCGAGGAGTCTTCACGCCATCCGAAACGGCGACCGAAGCCTAAGGGCTTTTCCTCAAGGACAGACCTGACTGCCTGTAAGTACACCCGCTGAGCAGCCCGAACTACGTTGTGTTTTTACCACCTACTGCATAAACATGGACTCCTACCACTGGATCCTGTAGCCTATCTGAGACCCTTCTGGTCGCTCGCTACTACACATATTTGAGACCCTTTTGGTCACTCGCCACTGCACCTACTTGAGACCCTTTTGGTCGCTCGCCACTGCACCTATTTGAGACCCTTTTGGTCGCTCGCCACTGTAGTTATCTTAGACCCTTTTGGTCGCTCGCCACTGCACCCATTTGAGACCCTTTGGTCGCTCACCACTGCACCTATTTGAGACCCTTTTGGTCGCTCGCCACTGTACCTATCTGAGACCCTTTTGGTCGCTCGCCACTGCACCCATCTGAGACCCTTTAGTCGCTCGCCACTGCACCTATTTGAGACCCTTTTGGTCGCTCGCCACTGTACCTATCTGTGACCCTTTTGGTTGCTCGCCACTGCACCCATTTGAGACCCTTTGGTCGCTCGCCACTGCACCTATTTGAGACCCTTTTGGTCGCTCGCCACTGTACCTATCTGAGACCCTTTTGGTCGCTCGCCACTGTACCTATTTGAGACCCTTTTGGTCGCTCACCACTGTACCTATCTGAGACCCTTTTGGTCACTCGCCACTGTACCTATCTGAGACCCTTTTGGTCGCTCGCCACTGCACCCATTTGAGACCCTTTGGTCGCTCGCCACTGCACCCATTTGAGACCCTTTTGGTCGCTCGCCACTGTACCTATCTGAGACCCTTTTGGTCGCTCGCCACCGCTCGACCCACCACCTAGATGACACTAGACCCCTCTTTAAAGGACAACTATACTGTACTAGCCCTTCCTTGCCCAACTTCACAATGCATATCCATGCTCTTTACACAGTGTTACTGAGATCAATACTGTATATTTTGAACAGCCATTACCCAACCATGCTACCCAATTTACCAGCACTTAAGCCCACACACCACCTACATAAACTAACTGATATGACCTCCTCACCTTGCCCTGTTCTCATGAGGAACCTTAGACTACGGGCCAGGCTCCCTAGGCTCTATGACCCTCTATCCAAACTAGCCCACAACAAGGTGACTAGGAATCCTTCCCTACACCCCCTTCAACTGAACAGCAGACTCCACCGCGAGCCCATCCGTGTCCGTAAAAGTACGCACGAATCGGTGCCACCACCCGTAAACCCAGTAGAACTTGGGACCAAGGGTGCACTAATAAACGCCCGCTCCATGGTAGCCCACGCACCAGACATTGCCGACCTGCTACATAACGAAGACCTGGACTTCTTAGCGGTCACTGAATCTTGGCTACACCCCACGGCAGGCCCTGCAATTATGCTAGCGGTACCAGATGACTACACGCTATTAAGACTTGACCGGACCACCTCTAGAGGCGGAGGTTTTGCCATTATAGCCAAAACTAAATTCCATATCACCATTGAATCCCCCACCATTGTTAGCTCCTGTGAATCCTTAACCGCCAAGTTAGCACTATCTAATACCCAATCCATCTCCATTCACCTTATCTACCGGCCACCGGGCCCTTTAGGGTCATTTGAAGAAGACCTCACAGACATCTTATCAAACAATCTTAAAAACTCCTCACAACGTATCCTACTAGGAGACTTTAACCTCGGACTTAGCGACCCCGCAGATGCCAATGCCAGCACCATCAACAACACCCTAGAGGAACTGGGCTTCACCCAGAAGATCACTGAGCCCACCCATATCAAAGGGAGAACTCTGGACTGGATAGCAGGGCACAATTGCCCAGTCCTGGTCTCGGCCATACTTCCGCAGCCCTGGACCGACCATTACCTGATCTTGTTCACACTTGAGGCAACCCCAGCACAAGCTAACAGCATAGCTCCAGCGGTCCATTCCCGAAATAAAAAAAACATCACCCCTGAAAACCTGATCCCGCTAATCACACCAACCCTGAACGCCATCCAGGATCACGCCGATCCATTCACGATGGTGGACATCTATAACAAAATTATGCTTTCATCCCTCGATGCGTAGCCCCTCTGAAGCTAAAAAAGAGCAAACCCCGGAAACACATCAACTCCTGGTTCTCACCCCATCTTAAAGCCCTCAGACAGGAAAAGCGGCGGTGTGAAAAAATCTGGCGAGCCCACCCCTCAGAAAATAACAAAAAAAACTTGAGTAGTCTAGCCTCCCAATACAAAAAAGAAATTATATTGGCCAAACAAACGTCTTATAGTACGCGAATCTCACAAGCTAAATCTAACACTAGAGAGCTCATACAATACTCAAAGAGATTGAATCCCCGATCCAAGTGCCCGATTCATGTATCAAAGATAAAAACTGGTGCACGGGCACACAAAATGCCCAAGCGAACAAAATCTCCTCCCTTAAGACTAAGATAAGCATCAAAAAAGAATCTCTGCTCTCCTCCACTAAGCCGAGCAACGTCACCCATAAAAAAGTTCACCCAACTCAATCATCCCCCCCAGCGCACAACCCCCCTTTTAATTTCCATAAAGTATCTACCAAAGAGGTAGAAAATACTATTCTCTCCCTCAAACCTTCAAACTGTCACGGAGACCTATGCCCTGCACAACTAATCAAGGACGCAGCCCGTGATCTCGCACCATTTATTACCAAACTAATAAATGCGTCTTTCACATCAGGCACAGTACCTAATAATTTAAAACAGTCCTGGGCCCTCCCTCTGCTTAAAAAACCGAACTTAGACCCATCCATTGCAACTAACTACCGCCCCATTACCACAGTACCGTTGCTTCTTAAAATTCTCGACAAAATAGCATACCAACAGATCAAATACTACCTTGAGCACTTCCATCTCCTAGGCGTCAGACAATCGGGCTTCAGGCCACAGCATGGAACCGAAACTGCACTTATTGATCTCAAGGCACAGATAGACGAACTGAGAGACCAGGGTAAGACAGCACTACTGTTACTCCTTGATCTCTCGGCGGCCTTCGATCTGGTCGACCATGAGATCTTGTGCAACCACCTTCAAACAGCTGCCCACTTCTCTCAAGAAGCAACCAACTGGATCCAATCCTTCCTTAACAACCGTACAATGAGAGTCTTCTCACTGTCAGCATCAGCCGACCCTACACCTATTACTTGCGGCGTGCCTCAAGAATCTTGCATCTCCCCTACACTTTATAATATCTTCACAAAGCCCCTTTTCGATGATCTAGATGACCTGGGTATCACCTACACTAACTACTTCGATGATACCCAGATCCTCATCCCGTTGTCGGGGGATTATGACAAGGATTTGGCCTTCGTTAATAGAGTGTACCTCATCATCCAGGCATGGATGGCCTCACACGGTCTATGCCTGAATGATGACAAGACAGAACTCCTTATTCTAGGTTCTACACACTACCTCAACAAGCTGGACCAAAAATACTCAGCGTTCATAATTGACGATAACAAGATTAAGGTAGCTAAGGAGGTTAAAACCCTTGGCTTTTATCTAGATTCCACCCTTACCTTCAACAAACAAGTGAATGCAATGGCCTCTGCCACCTCTTACACTTGCAAACTCATTAGGGCAGCCAAACCCTTTCTTTCCCCCACCAACTGTACCACCTTGGCCAGGGCACTGATCCTGTCCAAGTTGGACTATTGCAACGCTCTATATGTAGGCTGTAATAAATATATCTCAAACAAAATCCAAATCCTCCAAAATAATGCCCTCAGAGCGGCCCTTAGTATCCCGAAGAAAGCCCATATCTCTGATTCCAGAAGATCGGTCAATTGGCTATCCACCAAGGCAAGATATTCCTTAAATCGGTGTCCCTGATTCATAAATGCCTCCACCAAGCAGCCCCTCAATACCTCATCTCCAGATTTACTAGACCCACCCTCTCTCGCCCCTCAAGAACGGCCAACTCCAACCTTCTTCTTGTACCCAGGTTCAAACGTACAATGTCAGGAGGTAACAGCTTTCCAGTAAAAGCAGCGCAATTCTGGAACTCCCTTCCTCCTACCTGCAGGGAGGACCTTCCCTACCACCAGTTCAGAGCCAGGACTACCCACTGGCTTAAAACTCTTGACTCATAACGACCTTGCCAATGCCCAGATGTGTCACATGGCTCCCTACCTCATTGCATGTAAATATGTATTTAGCATTGCCTATAGTGTATATGCTCTACCCTTCCTACTCGGCGTGATTTGGCCGGCACTGTAACCGCAGCTGGACCTCACCCTACTATATGTATGTATCTAAGTTTTGCAACCCTCTTGCTGCCTCTGCGCCTGGCTACCCCCGGGTTAGGTGCGCATTATAAATAAAATACCAATACAAATGGAATTATTCCGGGATCTGCATGCCAGTCTGCCTGCAAATCCCCATTCATCAAGCAGGGATTTAAGGGCAGAATGGCACGCAAATCCCATGAATCAAGGCCTAAATTGCACCAATGATAGATTCGGACAAATGATTGTAGGAACTACTTTCAACTGAGAGCAGGTGACACTGAGAAGCTTACGCGTGAAGATGGGGTGCTTTTTATAGCATTTACACCTAAGCACTTTACATAGAACATATATGCATACAATAGTTGGTACTCATTTATCAACCATGGAAGAATGAAAGCCTCAGTTGCCCTTGCTGGGATTCGAATCTACGACCTGCAGATCACACACAGATTGCAGCAGTGAGCGCTTATACTGCTGAGCTATATTACCAGCTATGCCTCATCCAGGCCTCCAGAGCTTATCCCCCTTCTTCTGTGGTACTTCCTGTTCTTGTATATCTCATGAGTTTACCAAGTTGGCTGTGAATAACATGACTTATTTCCATGAGTCTAATTCGTCTACTGAACTTTTATATCTCGTCTTTAACCAGCACTCTTAGTTTCTGGCCTTCAGTCCCCTACTCTATGAAGGGGAGGTCTTAAATCCCAAGACTTCCATTTTGGATTTTTTTAACCACTTCTCGCTCTGATTGTTTGGTCAGAGGGTCTCTTTTTGTTATAATTATTATTGTGTGATCCAGTTTAAATAAACACACTTTTCACACAAAATAAACACATATAAAATAATCAACAATTAACATCAACATACATAAATACATTATTTAATTTATTTATTAATGTGTTATAGCTCAACATAAGCTTTTCACATTTCATAAATCAATACAAGTTACAAAGAGAAAATACTATTACAGCTTAATTAGACATATAAAAACATTAAAATGAGAATTGAAAGAAAACAGAAGAGAGGAAAAAGAAGATTTGTGCATATGCTACAAATGAGAAATGCAAATCTACATAATATATAAACAGTACAAAGGCATTAATCTTTATTCACCTATGATCAATTTCTTTCCATGGAAATTTCGCATTCTAAAAATTCTAAAAGAAGGATTGCTAGCGTAAACGCTTATCAATTCATAGGTATTGCTTTATTGCTCAGACACTCATTCTCAAACATGAGTTTTTTTCACCGGAGCACTACAGCACCTATATTGTTATACCTAGCAGGCTCTCTACAATCAACCATACGTCATACATTGCAATATGAATTTTCATGCCAATTGCGTTAGCAGCCCTCAGCCAGAAGTCATTGCTACTTATGTGATCCTCACTATGGACAAGGCCACCATAGCATGTTGAGTAGGTTTTTAGCATGGCAGGACAACTGGTTAGGACATGTTTACCAGATTCAGTCTCAGATTTATTCATACAGAGCCGGCAGAAGCGTTCTGATGTAGGAAGATTGTTCATAATCCCAGTGATAGCCAATACCGGAAGCTGGTCAATCCTCATTAAAAGGATGAATCATCTCAAACGAGGCGAAGGGCAGAGAGACAAATATGGCAGTGGATGCTTAAAGGTGTATCGTATGTATGGGGCAAATTTGTAGCATTTCAGGTCTTCCAGATGAGCAAATTATCAATCCAGTCACATAGTTCGGACTTCTTAGCTAATGCCTGCACTACACTAGCTGTGTCCCCATACAACCTATTGGTCCAACCAATCTTGTCCAGATAGCTATCCATATGTTTTTTCATAAGTGGAAATGTGGAAGACTTATTAATTTCACTGTGCATAGCAGAAAGCAAGGGATTATCTGCATTCAATATCATTTTTAAATACAATTCCGCCCTCTTTCTGAGTACCTGAGATTTCCACAAGATGAGGCCCAATTCCAGTCTAAGGATGGACATAGCTATACATGTCGGGAGATCTAGTATCTTCTTCCAATATTTCCCCTCAAGTATCTGCAGCCACCCAAGGTCCATTAGCTGTAAGGCTTCTAGTCCATAGGTGATCATGGGTGCTAGAACCTGCAGATATAATTGGCGTGCGGCCCTGATAGTGTACCCACAATGTGAGGCAGAAAAGCGATATATCAATGCAGTGATTTGAGCTGCTCGAGTTATCCAAGCTTGTTTACACAAATTATATTGTCCCTTGGGCTCTATCTCTATACCCAGATATCTATGATAGGGTGTATATTGTATTGCTGACTCGTGGAGTTTAATACTCACTGTCATGATTCGACCTCCCTGGAAGTTGTGGGAACAATGGAGGAAGAGATGAGCCAACTACATTTCCTGTGAAGTCAGTGTAGCATTCTAGTGTTTTGTTCAGACTTCGCGATGACGTGTTTAAATATGCATTGGAACTTGCACTCGGCGTGTTGCAACCCTGCTCATTCCTACGGGTTAACACGCTGCTCGAGTGTTCCGCATTCTGCTTACTTTCGCTTTCCCTCCGTTCTTACTCTGCTTTCCCTTTTTCGTCCCTCCTGGGCATTTTGCTTCCGAGCCTCTCCTCCTGAGTTACTCGTAACGCTTCTCCCGGCTCAGCGGCTGCAGTATTTACGGTAGTTCAGTGCCGTCCTCCTTGTTTCCTTTTCCTACCTCTGTAACTCCACTTACCTTCGGATTTCCTTCCATCAGTCACGGCGACTCTTGTTCTGTCTTGTTGGATCCTCTGCATCCGGTCCGCCAAGCTACCTGTTTCAGTGCATTCTGGGAATTGTAGTTTCTATGCTCATAAAGGCAACCAACAGAGAAGGGAGAACATATTTACCTGGGGATTTCGGAATTCAACAACCATTAGAAGGTCTACATCAGGGTTTTTCAGCAAAGCTTTTCCCTGGAGTGGGGTGGACTCACTGGAAGCCCCTACTGCCGGCTTATTGCCAATAGGCAGTGTGGCTTCCAGAGGAGCTTATCCTAAAACCTGCAAAGAAAAGCAACTCCTGGCGAGACCGAAGACATATACCTTCAGAGAGCTCATCCGACGAGGTATCCACAGGTGAGGAGGCATTGTAGGAACTACTTTCAACTGAGAGCAGGTGACACTGAGAAGCTTACGCGTGAAGATGGGGTGCTTTTTATAGCATTTACACCTAAGCACTTTACATAGAACATATATGCATACAATAGTTGGTACTCATTTATCAACCATGGAAGAATGAAAGCCTCAGTTGCCCTTGCTGGGATTCGAATCTACGACCTGCAGATCACACACAGATTGCAGCAGTGAGCGCTTATACTGCTGAGCTATATTACCAGCTATGCCTCATCCAGGCCTCCAGAGCTTATCCCCCTTCTTCTGTGGTACTTCCTGTTCTTGTATATCTCATGAGTTTACCAAGTTGGCTGTGAATAACATGACTTATTTCCATGAGTCTAATTCGTCTACTGAACTTTTATATCTCGTCTTTAACCAGCACTCTTAGTTTCTGGCCTTCAGTCCCCTACTCTATGAAGGGGAGGTCTTAAATCCCAAGACTTCCATTTTGGATTTTTTTAACCACTTCTCGCTCTGATTGTTTGGTCAGAGGGTCTCTTTTTGTTATAATTATTATTGTGTGATCCAGTTTAAATAAACACACTTTTCACACAAAATAAACACATATAAAATAATCAACAATTAACATCAACATACATAAATACATTATTTAATTTATTTATTAATGTGTTATAGCTCAACATAAGCTTTTCACATTTCATAAATCAATACAAGTTACAAAGAGAAAATACTATTACAGCTTAATTAGACATATAAAAACATTAAAATGAGAATTGAAAGAAAACAGAAGAGAGGAAAAAGAAGATTTGTGCATATGCTACAAATGAGAAATGCAAATCTACATAATATATAAACAGTACAAAGGCATTAATCTTTATTCACCTATGATCAATTTCTTTCCATGGAAATTTCGCATTCTAAAAATTCTAAAAGAAGGATTGCTAGCGTAAACGCTTATCAATTCATAGGTATTGCTTTATTGCTCAGACACTCATTCTCAAACATGAGTTTTTTTCACCGGAGCACTACAGCACCTATATTGTTATACCTAGCAGGCTCTCTACAATCAACCATACGTCATACATTGCAATATGAATTTTCATGCCAATTGCGTTAGCAGCCCTCAGCCAGAAGTCATTGCTACTTATGTGATCCTCACTATGGACAAGGCCACCATAGCATGTTGAGTAGGTTTTTAGCATGGCAGGACAACTGGTTAGGACATGTTTACCAGATTCAGTCTCAGATTTATTCATACAGAGCCGGCAGAAGCGTTCTGATGTAGGAAGATTGTTCATAATCCCAGTGATAGCCAATACCGGAAGCTGGTCAATCCTCATTAAAAGGATGAATCATCTCAAACGAGGCGAAGGGCAGAGAGACAAATATGGCAGTGGATGCTTAAAGGTGTATCGTATGTATGGGGCAAATTTGTAGCATTTCAGGTCTTCCAGATGAGCAAATTATCAATCCAGTCACATAGTTCGGACTTCTTAGCTAATGCCTGCACTACACTAGCTGTGTCCCCATACAACCTATTGGTCCAACCAATCTTGTCCAGATAGCTATCCATATGTTTTTTCATAAGTGGAAATGTGGAAGACTTATTAATTTCACTGTGCATAGCAGAAAGCAAGGGATTATCTGCATTCAATATCATTTTTAAATACAATTCCGCCCTCTTTCTGAGTACCTGAGATTTCCACAAGATGAGGCCCAATTCCAGTCTAAGGATGGACATAGCTATACATGTCGGGAGATCTAGTATCTTCTTCCAATATTTCCCCTCAAGTATCTGCAGCCACCCAAGGTCCATTAGCTGTAAGGCTTCTAGTCCATAGGTGATCATGGGTGCTAGAACCTGCAGATATAATTGGCGTGCGGCCCTGATAGTGTACCCACAATGTGAGGCAGAAAAGCGATATATCAATGCAGTGATTTGAGCTGCTCGAGTTATCCAAGCTTGTTTACACAAATTATATTGTCCCTTGGGCTCTATCTCTATACCCAGATATCTATGATAGGGTGTATATTGTATTGCTGACTCGTGGAGTTTAATACTCACTGTCATGATTCGACCTCCCTGGAAGTTGTGGGAACAATGGAGGAAGAGATGAGCCAACTACATTTCCTGTGAAATCAGTGTAGCATTCTAGTGTTTTGTTCAGACTTCGCGATGACGTGTTTAAATATGCATTGGAACTTGCACTCGGCGTGTTGCAACCCTGCTCATTCCTACGGGTTAACACGCTGCTCGAGTGTTCCGCATTCTGCTTACTTTCGCTTTCCCTCCGTTCTTACTCTGCTTTCCCTTTTTCGTCCCTCCTGGGCATTTTGCTTCCGAGCCTCTCCTCCTGAGTTACTCGTAACGCTTCTCCCGGCTCAGCGGCTGCAGTATTTACGGTAGTTCAGTGCCGTCCTCCTTGTTTCCTTTTCCTACCTCTGTAACTCCACTTACCTTCGGATTTCCTTCCATCAGTCACGGCGACTCTTGTTCTGTCTTGTTGGATCCTCTGCATCCGGTCCGCCAAGCTACCTGTTTCAGTGCATTCTGGGAATTGTAGTTTCTATGCTCATAAAGGCAACCAACAGAGAAGGGAGAACATATTTACCTGGGGATTTCGGAATTCAACAACCATTAGAAGGTCTACATCAGGGTTTTTCAGCAAAGCTTTTCCCTGGAGTGGGGTGGACTCACTGGAAGCCCCTACTGCCGGCTTATTGCCAATAGGCAGTGTGGCTTCCAGAGGAGCTTATCCTAAAACCTGCAAAGAAAAGCAACTCCTGGCGAGACCGAAGACATATACCTTCAGAGAGCTCATCCGACGAGGTATCCACAGGTGAGGAGGCGGAGGAGGTGGGAGACTTAGAGGGTGCAGCTCTATCAGCTGTCAAGCCTGAGACTCACTCGTGATACCTTCCTACTGGTAAAAACCACCATCTGGGTCTTACCCAGATGGATTGAGAGGCCGTTTCTTTGAGCGTAAGTCCATAGGGCCTCTGCTGAGCTATGTAGTCCACTGATTGTGTGGTCCATGATGACTAAGTCATCAGCTTATGCTAACACCGGACAATGGGCTGTGCCTATCTTAGGGGGACAATTATGATCTGCTGTTAATGCTTTTGGTATGTCGTGGACAAACAGGTTGTATAATAGTGGTGCTGTAAAACAACCTTGTTTTACACCACGAGTTTGCCGAATCTTACTAGTCATGTTCCCCTTGGAATCTAGCTTCAGGGAGACGGAGGTGTTGTGGTGTAATAATCTGAGGTAGTATAGTATCCCCTTGGGGCAGCCCAAGATCTCAAGTTTAGGCCACAAAAGTTCTCTCAGCACTAGATCAAAGGCTGCCTTGAAGTCAATAAATAATGCATATAATGGTGAATTACCAGTGGATCTGGCCCTGTTTCGAAGTATGACCATTACCACCAAGTTATGCACTGTGGAGTATCCACCCCTGAAGCCACATTGTAATCGATCCAATATCTTCTCTCTGTCCACCCATGCATGTAGTTCATGCAATAGATATGTGGCAAATAGTTTGCCTGTGCAATCCAACATAGAAATTAGACGATAATTAGATGGATCTGCCCGATCCCCCATTTTATAAATCAGGACCAGAATTGCTGTCTGCCATGATTCCGGAATGCACCCATCATTAAAAATCTTATCAAACAATATTTTCAGTACTGTAATGGTTTCCACCCTTACATCTCAGAATGTGCATGGCAAACGGGACTTTACTGGGTCTGCTGCGGTTCAGGCAGATCCCGTCATTGACGGTCTAGTGGTTAATGCATCCTCTACGCATCTACCGGAAGGAGTGCGTCGAAGGGAAACCGCCGACACGCCCCCCAGTGAGCAACGTAGACACGTTAAAAGAGGAGAACGCGGACTGCAAGTCGTGTCACTACTCTGCTAGAGACTACGAGACGCTCCGTGAGTACGCATCAGGGCTAATCCGAAAGTTTCATTCTGTTGTTGATCCGTTTAGGATTCTGTCAGCCTTTGTAAGCGGACACACCTTTCTTTACTGCCTTATTTAAGGATCAGGGACTTGCTTCCGTGGACGCGTGCTATCCGCCCTCCGTTCTATTCCATCAGCTTCTGTTTTCAGCTCCGGTTTTCTAAATACCGGTAGGCACGCCTTTAGGGGCATACTTGTTAGTCTTATCTACCTCCACTGTGGGAGAGACAGTATCCGATTCCTGTTTTCATCCTCGCCCTCCAGGAAACAGCAATTGTCACAGGAATCGCATTTACCAGCTCCGGGACTACCATTCCCAGAATCCTTTTCCAGACGCGATTCACACTCCTTCTCATTCTTACAGGAAGGCGCAGCTTCTTCTCCGTGCAGGTGGATAGGCTTTCTTTCTCATCTTTTCTCGACAGTATAGAGCTTTCTGCTATCAATCTATTTTTACATCCTCTGCTTTGTATCTTAGCTTTCGCAGGTTTAGGGAATTTCCTCCTCTACCTGCGTCATTGAGATTCCAGTTCATATTGCATATCTGGTAAGGGGCGGGGAGACTCTTTGTAGCTTCAGTTACCCTTCTTCTTGGCAGTGTGTAGCTTATGATTGTTCTTTAACCTATTGTGCAGCTGGGCGAATTAGAACACGCAGATACTCCTTCACCTAAAAGCAAGAACACCTGGCTGGTTCCATGAGAAGGAAGGCGTTTATCAACGCTCCCTAGCAGCTCAGCACAGGGTTTTTTCCCCCTTGAGGGTTTCCCTGGGGTTCTCTTCGGGGGATAGCCTTCTTGTGCTTTCCGCGTAGGGAGTTCAAGGTGAATCCTCTTTTTCGTCCGGGTACGGTGCCATTCACCCTTGTGCCTGTCTCGACGAAGACAAGGTAAGAACCGCTGTCAGACTGAATTATCTGTATATTGTTGGCACTCGAGAACTAATCAAGCTTGATTAAATACGTAATAGTTACAGTATTACAAGTACTTCCGCCCAGAACTCCGGATTGCTTTTTAATATGATATTTGCCAGGCCGTTAGGCCCGGGTGCTCTCGATGATTTGAGCTTTTTTATCCTGCCAGTTAGCGACTCTATTGTCACCATGAATGTAGGAGAGGGCCAATTCCAATTTCCTATCTCCTGGGCCTGTCCAGGGGCAAGATTATTACGGCTTCTCAGGAATTCCTCCCATTGGCCTACACCAATAGGGTTAGAGAGGAAGCTGCTAGTGTCACCCCTTGCCTTACCCAGCAGTCCCCATGTAGACCGGGAATTCCCTGTACATAATACTTGCACTGTTTTTTGCCTCTTGTGTAGTTTGGATGCATAGCACTTTCGCCTAAGCCATGATCTAAAGGCATTCCTGTACTTCCTAGTTAAGTTCTGATAACTAGTCCATGTGGTGCAGTCTTTATGAAGCTCTTAAGCTCTGCTCTTAATATTCTTTTGGCATCTCTAATTTATATGTTGAAGACATTGGATGGCTTAACTTCTGGGGCTTGCATGCTTATTTTAAAAGTGGCATACCTATATGAGAAGGATGCTATCCATTCTTCGATCTCGCTGCTGGAAATTGCAAGAAGCTCATCACGACCCATGCTTGTCATATCTACAGTAGCTTCCATTGCTTTCTTGATGTTATTGTTGGACCAGTGAACATTCAAAGAGGCATGATTCGTCCTCAATTCACCAGTAGGTCTGGTCTGAGCATACTGTATCAAGAAGTTGAATGTTAATGTAAGCATAGCATGATCACTCCAATCATTCTTATTGACCCTCATATCAGTGACCCAAGTGGCCATAAAAGGGCTAACAAAGATGAAATCAAGTGTACTTCTGGATTTTGTATTACTCCATGTAGGCTGCACCGGATAGTCGCTACTGGTTCTACCATTTAACATTTCAAGATCCCATTATTTGAGAAAGTTGAACCATAATAATCCCTATGGATTCGCTCCTGAGTGTCACAGTTTACCTCTACTCTTCAACAAAGGATTGTTGCTTCTGCCCATGCCACCCATTAAATGACAATGTAAGTCACCAACAATTATTACACGTTTATTTTCTGGAGCTATCATCCAATCAATCAGCAGATCATGACAAGCTTCCTGAATAAGATTTCTGTGGGTGGATCCAGGGGGATTGTAAAGGCTGATCAATAGCATTTTGTCTACTGTGTCTTTACCTGGGAGTTCTAACTCGACCGCTAGCACAAACTCATCAATATTAGAATGGATGCGAGTAGACTTTAATGGATGTAAAATCCCAATGAGTAGACCCCATATAGCCTTCCCCTCTGTCCTTTTTTGGCTAGTTCCTGGTGGATAGTATATCCATTTAATACGTCTCCTGGAGGCAAATACAGGTATGAGCTGCTAACGGGAGGATCGAGCCATCCGCGTCTAATAGATGGCTAAATCCCCGACAGTTCCATGAGGCCAAAGAATGATCTCATTGTCTAAGTGTCACAGCAGTTTCCTTTAGGTAGCTGCGGTATCGTAGTTTCTTCAGGGTTGGTGCTTAACGGTGGCAATGGCCATTTGGGGTCAGCCATATTCGGATTGGCGTCCACTTCAATATCAACTTCCCGCAGACTGGTTTTAAAGTTGCGTATCATATTTGCTGTTGCTAAGAACTTACAAGGTATTGCCGATGTATTAGAGTTCATCACTTTCAATGTTTCAACAAATTGGAAGTCTTGTGATCTCAATACTCTCAGCTGTGGGATTGAGTGAAATCTGGTCATCAGAGCAGATCTAGTAATCCAGTCGTGATTACTATTTTGATACAAGTTCTTAATGATGCATGTCCGTCCGCAATGGGGCTGAATGATATTGACTTTATCCTCAGAAGGTAGTACAGGTATGACGTCAGACTGAGGTGGAAAAGTTGGTTCAGTGTTTGTAATAATCGGAACAGAGTTCGCATCCTGCTCGCTTGGGCAAAGTGATGGCTCCAAATCCACCTCTTCAACTGGGTATGACGTATTACTCTTGTCAAGGATGAGCCAGCTAGTCAGCTTACTCCCTTTGCCTGAGGTGCGTTTGCGAGCATGTGCGGCTTTTATGTTTCATTTTTCTCAGGCCCTTTTTGGGAGATCGGAACCAAAAGATTAATGAGGGCAGGAGCAAGGATGAAGCCCTGTTCCAAGCCGTCGTAAGTCCTCACTTCCGCGGACATATGTCCCCTTCATCCAGTCTTATATTTAGGGAGGAGTTAAAGTGAAGACATATTAATATCTCTAGAATTTAATCTGGAAGATGTATGGGAGCGAGGGGCCAATGGGCCCCTCCCTGCCATCACTTCTCAGTACAAAACTCGGACCAAGTGCCTCCAGTGGTGGGTACGCCCCTCGCCCTTATGCGATGTTAACTTTGGGTTACATTTGCGTAGATGGGACCACTGAGCAGGACACGGGGCATCCATTTTTTGTACCCCCTTTCGACTCCATCTTGGTGACCAGGCCTCACTGCGATAGTACAAAATGCCTCTCTCCCTCTCCCCGCCGCAGCAGCTCAGAGCATATGGTCCCCACCCTCGTTCCCACTCTGACTGGAAAACTCTGCAGCTCCATTCTCACGCTGAAGCCTGAGATGCTTGCAACAAATAATAAATGTAACACATCTCTTTTCCTCTGATATCACTGTCCTGCATGTGAACCAACATGAGCTAAGCACATAGCTCGTCCATCTCCACAAAAGTGTCCTTGCCCTCCTACCCTCGCCAGTTGAAACTTATTGCCATTCTAACCCTGTGTCCCTGCAAGATATTCCTTTCATGTGCCAGACCGCTGACCATGCTATGAAGCCCACCCAACAGACCCCCAACTAACATTAGACCCCTGCTGCAGTAATCGTGCCTAATACTAACAAATGCCACATACCTGAGATTCTTGTGAGACTAACCCCACAGTTCAATGAGAGTATTATAGTGGTCAAGACCCGTAAACCTGTGACCTGTATAACCCAAATGTTATAGATGATATAGATACCTGTGTGATTTGTATAGTGACATGATAAACTACTGAGTGTCTTTTTGATCAACCATTATTTAGTGCATGCATTATTTATAATGTATTTTCTTAGCTTAGACAGTGACCACCATGTTTCACAGCGACCTGACCTTCACCCATCTGGAGCACAGATGTCTGACGTCAATCCTCCCGCCAACCAAGCAACCAACCCGGAGGAAGAGATGATGCCCACACCTAAGACACCACCCTGGCTGACCAATCCAGGTCCAACGTAGCATCATATGTTAGATATGTCAATGTGCTTATATAATGTGTTGTAACCTTGATGTGGTCAGAGCGTTCTCAGAGATCTAGATAACCTTTTCCTTGAACTCTCGCAGCCTGCTCTTTTGCGCCTTATTCCCTGTCCAGGGAGTGTCTTTTTTATTCATTTTACACGTGTAAGTCAGGGAGGGCACAAACATTTGGTGACCCCCTGCGACGTGATCGGAGAGGTGCCTCGAGGCCGGCGCCGTGCCGTGAGATCCGGGACGCCCCCCAGCAAAACCATCGCCTCCGCAGCCAACCCGCCTGTGCGCACTACGAAGAAGGGTCAAAGGTTCCCGGTTGATGAATACCCGGCTGAAAAGCTGCTCGCCGAGGCGGACCGCGGCTTGGTTGGGGTGCGGACCTGACTGGGGTCGGACTGCGAGCGGTGACACTCGAGTCACCTGACTGAACACGTGAGTGCCGGTTGCGAAGGTTACTAAGGAAAGGTAAGGGGGAAATAGGGGGGACAGGTGGTAATGGGTTATAGGGAAGAGTCGGTCCTGTGTGAGTGATGATGAGGCTTTTCTGATCTGTCCTTTATATGGCCATTAGGTTTTTGTGAGAAGTGAAGAGAAAAAGAGAAGTGGTATCCTAGCCCGAATGGGGTAGAAGGCGGCGCCGCGTAGCATTGTCTCGTCCAGTGCAGAATAAATAAGTGAAGATACAGAGAAAATAGTAGGAGTCTCGTATATTGAGTAGACTCGGAATAGTTATTTAGAATATTCTTTTTCTGGGTACGAAAGAATTCTTGGAAAAGAGTAAGAGGGTGTAAGAGGTGGGGAGTGAATGAGAAGAGTAGGCGAAAAGGGGAAGGGGTGGTAAAAAGAACAGACGGGAAGTAAAAGTGCGCAGGTAGTGCATGTGCATGATATGTGTTATATGTCTTTTGTGTTCTGTCCATTTTTGTCAAGGATATCCAAGTACTGTGATTGATTTATGGGTAAAGTGGCAAAATGCACAAACATGAACGGTTGAATTTGAACATGCAACAATCATAAGGGTAACATTGAAAATTAATTTATACATATATTGATACATATATGTGCATACAAACTACAAGTGATTGAGAAGAATCGTGGTATGTATGTCCAGCTAGAAAGAAAGAAAGGCAAGTGGAGAAGTGATTAGAGGGAAAGAGAGACTGAAAGGCAAGTACAGACAAAAGGAAAAATATCGTCATGGGGGAATAACACCACTAGCTCATATTTGTCAGCATCTTCTGTTATATAGTGAGAAGATACAAAAATACCACGATCAGTGGTTGACGGAGAGAAAAGGAGACAGTGTGACGCCAATTTGGCCAGAAGGTGAGTCATTTGATAAAAGGGTGTTAGATTTAGTGTCCACACACTTGTTGGCAAGGTATAAGGGGAAACAGCTACAGAATAGATGGGAAGTACTAGACCTGTGGTGAATGTTTGAAGAAGTTACGCCCACAGCAGAGGTAGGTAAAGAAAGAACGAACTAAAATCAGAAAACGCAGGAAGAGGTAAGCGGAACACCAAAGGGCGAGTGCACAATCACTACAGCAGAAGGCGATACAACGAAAATGTATCCTTTAATGTCAAGGCCAGCATTAGGATACAGCGAGCCCCTGTACACACCAGCATGTCCCACCCCCACACCCTCAACCGGAGCAGTCGCTACGGCACCGCCGCCCTACGATAAAGGAGGTTTGTATGGTCCGACAAGTGCACCCCCTGTGAATTAGGAACACTTAAATGGAGAATTAGACCGCCAGCTAGCGCATGCACAGATGGAAATAACGCGGCTAAGGGCATTGTGCGATAGAGGCCAAATGCTGCCAGGGGGAGAAGAGGTGCCACCGTTATCCATGGCAGATCTCACGCCATCATTAAGCACAGCAGGGGAAGTGGCGCCAGCAATCTCAGAGCCAGCGCGATCAATATCATCACAAGGAGCACGCATACAACAAGGGAGAGAGAAGGAGTGGCAGTCAGGGGAGTTCCTGTTTCATCTAAATGACAAACCTGTGAGGATTATACGCCCACCCACCCCAGAAAGTGAGAAAGGAAAGGGATGTGAAGGAAACAATGAGCAAGAATCAGAAATATAAGAGGTATAGAGTGACTTAGACGAATATGAAGAGGCAGCTGCCGAGGCCGGGTCCCCACTGCCAAACCGCCGTTACCCAGATACACCATCGGCACCACTATGGCAGGGTAGATTAAGACAGCGAGGAGGGAATATGATGGTGAGTAAAATAAAGAAAGGTGCGGTAAGTAAGGTAGGAAAGAAACACAAGTTACAAATGCCATTGATACATAAAGGAGCAGGTCGGCCATACTACATTCCATGGGCTCAAATGGATAAAAACAACTTGCTGAAGGTCCTCCCCCCACTATCGGGAGGGGCTGGGAAATGGATACATGCCTTTGAGAAAAACACGGCAGGAGTGCCACTAGCAATCGGGGATGTGAAAAGTTTATTAGTGTCAGCAATTGGTGACCAAGCAGACGCAGTGGCGGAAAAGGCCGGATTCCCCAGAGTAACAATGAGTTGTGACCGCCACGATGGGTCGGCGTTCAACAACGTTCGAGCACAAGGATGGGATGCACTGCGGCGCACGTTTCCAGATGTCCCAGATTTACATTTAGTGATGCAGTGTACAATGGAGGAGAACAAGGATCCTACGCAATTCATACTGCGGGTGCAGGATTTGTGGAGAAGCGAAACTGGCACGGCGTGGAACCAGTCCACCGCCTTGTTCTATTTTATCATCAAAAAGGGGCTCCCGAAGGAGGTACAGAAGGCCTTGGATAAAATAGCTGGGATAGAAGCCAAGGGTTGGCCTAAATACAGGGCATAATTGTGAACCACTGCAGGAGGATCAAAGAGAGAGAAAAAGAGATAGCACAAAAAAGGCTGGCAGACGAGGCGAAGCTGATACAGAACAAATTTGTGAAGGTCACCGCCATCAACGTCAGCGTAGCCACAGATAGAGAAAACGAGGGGGATGAAGGAGCGGGAAACAGACCGGTCACAATAGCGGCACTGCGGGCAACAGGAGGACAAGGACCGTGGAACGGAGAAGAGCAATACGGCGGACAACAGTGGCAAGAAAGACCAGCAAGAGGAAGAGGTGGGTACCATGGCCAGAGAGGGGGGTTTGGAGGTATGGGGAATAGCGGATTTGGTGGTCAAGGAATGAGAGGCCCATTGTCTCCAACCACTGTCAGGCCACAAGGGTCATGCTGGAATTGTGGGAAATGGGGACACTATTCCAGAGATTGTAGAATGCGGCCTTCAGGGTATTTCCAAGGGCAACAGCCCATAGAGAACGAATAAAAGACTGGGGTGCCCACACCCAGGTAGCCCCTATGGACTACCAATGGGAGGAGGGAGACAGCAGGACCAGTACTACAATAAACCTCAAATGCAGCAAGGACAGCAACCACCACCACAACCTATGGCAAGACAAAATGCGGTAGGAAACGCAAACAATAATTGTTTTGCAACAGCTGCAAACGGTGCACCCGCACCATACCGTGGCGTGACAGTGGTTGGAGACAATGGGCCTCATTACACGGTAGGCAGTAAGGGTTTACCGGTACCGGTATTTTACCGGTACCGGTAAATCCTTACCGCCTTACTACGAGGTCCCTTTGCGGGTTGGGGAATTTAACGCCTGCTTTTTGCAGGCGTTAAAAACCAACCCGCAAAGGGACCCAGGGAGCTAATTACGGTACCGCAATTTGCGGTGCCGTGATTAGCACCTTCCCCTTTCCCATTATGCCCTATGGGGCAAAAATGGGAATGGGGAAGGGCAATGGTGGAAGGGGGAATTACCGCCCCGCCAACCTTGGAATGGGGCGGTAATTCCCCTTTCCACAAAGGCGGTGCCGGTATTTTACCGGCATGAACCATGGCGCTAATTGCGCCATGGTTCTCCGCCTACCGTGTAATGAGGCCCAATGTCTTTTCAGTGCCAGGGCAAGAAAGACATTCAGATTAGGACAGCCCACAGGGAACACTTGCGTGTCCAGTCCTATCCACCAACCTACGTGCTGAAGAGGAACCACTAGTGGGGGCAGAGATAGGAAATAAGCAGTTTATCTTTATGGTAGACTCAGGAGCAGAGAAGTCATGTCTTATGGAAGGGCGATTTCCGCTCTCAGGCAGGAATTTGGAGACGCAGGGGTTCTCTGGGGCTATTTTGAAAGTTCCTTACACTAAAGATCTTGATATAACGGTGGGGGGAAAAACCATGTGAGCATCCTTACTGTAGCACGAAGACGCGCCACTCAATTTGCTGGGGAGAGATTTGTTAAACAAATTAAATATGACCATCTCGTTTACAGAACGAGAAATAGTATGTTCAACCCCAGGAATGTGCCCAGTACGAGCCATGTTGATGATCAGCACAGTGATGAATGAAGTAGTGGTGCGAGGAATACCCATTGATATAGGCATGTTTATTTATGGCATCAAGGTATTAGCACGAGTGGTACCAGAGATAACGAGAAAAGAATGGAGAACACCATCAGATTTCATATTCCGCCCAATTGCACACACAGATGTTGTGCCAGGCACGATCATGTCTATAGACATCGAGGCAGTTCAAGTATCCAGAAGACGTATTGTGGTTATAGGACTGGACGCGCATGGGTGCGAGTGGAGAACTGTGTTATGCATAGACCCAAACATAATGCTAAGAGACATAACTGATGAGGAATTATTCACTGATAGTGAAGATGACGGAGAAATAATAATTGGAATAAGTATACCATATGATATTATGATCCAGTACAGAGAGGTACACTACCCACTCATGGCTAGCGTTAATGCCCCACTGACTATATTTGAGGAAGACATGGCAAAGGTAGCACCTGAAATTTGGACCACAGGGCCCCACGATGTAGGGTTACTGCATGAGGTGACACCAATAAAAACAAAACTCAAGCCAAGTGCAATACCGCCGAGGGTAAACCAATATCCCATATCGAGAGAAGCAGAGGAGGAAATTAGGGAAACCATAAATGCACTCCTAAAACAAGGTATCATAGTGCCATCAAACTCCCTGTGTGATACGCCAATTTTCCCGATCAAAAAAGCAAAAGGAGGGGCGTGGAGGATGATCCAAGATCTCAGCCCACTCAATGAAGTCATTCAAAAAGAGTTCCCATTAGTGCCTAACCCGGCATCAATATTGTGCAGCGTACCGAAAGAATCAACCTGTTTTACTGTAATTGATTTGAAGAATGCTTTCTTCTCCATACCACTCGATCCAGGATACCAATACCTGACAGCGTTCACATTAGGGAACAACAGGTATGAACATCGCAGACTCCCACAAGGGTATTGCGAGAGTCCCAGCATTTTTAACAGGGTACTACGTGAAGACATTGGAAACATAGATGTAGAGAGCACCATTATTCAATACATAGACGATTTACTTGTCTGCAGCCATACAGAAGAAAAGTGCAGAGAAGACTCGATAGCACTACTGAATGTGCTAGCTACCAAGGGGTACAAGGTGGACAAAGGAAAATTGCAATATTGCCTTGCCGAGGTTGTGTGCCTCGGACATTTAATATCAAAAGATGGGAAGTGAATACTCCCAGACAGAGCAGCTGCTATACGCAACATAATAATCCCAAAAACTGTGAAAGACATGCAAAAGTGTCTTGGTATTTGTCGAGCCGAGCATGGATCCTTGATTACGCGGCATACACACGTCCCTTACTACAAGCGTTAAAAGAAGCACAGAAAAATAGAGCTGCATTAAAATGGACACATAAAATGATGAAACAGTATTTTAAACTAAAGGACCACATTGCTGATGCCCCCGTCCTCGTGAACCCAGATTATGAGAGGGAATTTTTCTTGTTCTCACACTGTAATGTTATTACAGCGGGACACTAGACCCAGTAATGCTAGGCCATTTCGCGTGCAAACAGGCTCTCGCAGCTGCGGCCTTCGCGATTGAAAAGAGCGCCATCATTGTCATGGGATGTTCAGTAACGCTATATGCGGAGCATTCCCTATTCACCATTCTTGAGCGATCAAAATCAACACTAACAACACAGAGAGCAACAGCATATGAAATAATAATTTCGAGCCCCAACGTACACGTTGTAAGGTGCAAAACAGTAAACCCAGCAACATTCATCACAGAGACATGCATGACAGAGGACAAACAGGAACACGATTGTGCCACATATGAGGGGGAAGGTGATGGCATCCCAAAAGCAAGTGATAATGCCCTAAAGGAGGGAGAGATATATTTCATAGATGGGTCAGCATCAATAAACCCCGAAACAGGGGAAAAACACATAGGGATGGCGGTAGTGTGCATGGAGGAAGATGACTATGAGACGATTGTGCAAAAGCGCCTCCCATCTCATTACTCATTGACACGCGCAGTACGCAGCATAGCGCTACAAATAGAACCGCCTTTTACTGGAAATATGGCGACTGATACTACCACACCAGCCACAGGCAGCCCAAGCGGGCCACTGATGCCAGGAGCACAAGTGTACGTCTGCAGCTTTGTAAGGAGGTGGAATTCACGTAGGTTTCATGGCCCTTATGAGGTCATCTATAGTACACCCACTGCAGTCAAGGTGTAGGGATTGAAGTATTGGGTGCACTTATCAGATGTGAGGAGGGCACGTGATAGTACAATCCCCCAGGAGGAGCAATATGGTGCCACTGGTACCACAAATGAGGTTGAAAAGGGATAACAAAATTGTCGGTAAAGAGAACCTGCAGAGATAAAAGCAATGATATGCATCTTGTACTGCATGACTTATCTCCTACTTCCTTCTTTTCCATTTTTTCCTTTCTTTTCCATTTTCCCTTTTTTTCCTTTTTTGGTTGTTCGATATCCTCTCCATACCTCTCTTCTCTCTCTCTCTACTCTCTACTCTCTACTTCTCTACTCTCTACTCTCTACTCTCTACTCTCTTCTCTCTCTCTCTCTCTCCTTCCTTTCAATTATTGTTCCACACTTTTCTCCATCACTCTTTCACTCTCCTCCTCTCCATAGTAAAAGCAAATGTGTAATAGAGAAAATGAGCAAACATGACTAAAAATGATGATTACATATGAAGTTGAACAAGAAATGTAAATACATGTATATATTATAGTGACTTAACGAATTTATATCGCCCCTCCAGGTGACAAATGGCCCAACGAACCACAATCGCGGAGAACCAATTAATGCTAGATAGTGATAGGGACGCCATTAGGGCTAATAGGTTCAGTAATGTTGAATATGTTTTAAAATGTGCTGCAGTTTTGTTGTCAGTAATGTTGTTTTCATGGCTTGGTATTATACCCTTCTATCTTTGGTTAATGGCATGCAAAAGGGGGGGGAGCAGAGCTAATATGATACGAGAAGGGTTGCACTTGATATGGACTGGGGTAAAGACTATGTGGAAAGAATCACATGAGATTAACATTAACGATACAGATGTGACGCAACCTTCAGAACACGCCACTGTAGGACTAACAAGTGTATCATTGTTACGTCTGAATGTAAATATGAGTGATGCTTATGAATATAACGAATACGATGGAGATTATTATTGGCCAAATGATTTAACTAACACCAGTACACGTTCACAGACACCCATACACCCTACCTCACGTGACATTGCTGCTACTGATGAAGATACACATGTCATATTAAATAACAATGATACAACCTGGGCTGGAATGTTTACAATACAAAAAGGTAAAAAACGATGACAAGGAAGGGAGAAGGAGGAGAAAAAGGGGGGCGGGAGGGAAAAAATACGACATTTATCATGATGTAGAGTTAGACGAAATAGAAGATCCCCGCCACCCTAATCAATCAAATAAATGGTATTCCAACATGAGTGCCACGGCAAAGCAAGCAACAAATGAAAGCTGCTACGTCTGTTCACTA
Organism: Ambystoma mexicanum; assembly: GCF_040938575.1. Classification (NCBI taxonomy): domain Eukaryota; kingdom Metazoa; phylum Chordata; class Amphibia; order Caudata; family Ambystomatidae; genus Ambystoma; species Ambystoma mexicanum. Next base: position 1,426,157,186 of record NC_090922.1, read on the forward strand.
TTCCGCATGCATCAGGAACAACGAAAATGTTAGTACCGCAGGAAGTGCCCTTGTCGGAGGCCCAATGTTTAATTAATCTGGTTTTGTGCAGAATAAAGAGCACGTTCCAAACGCACACCATCACATTGAAAAAACTGGAAAATGAGAGAACGTGCAAAAGCAGACGCCAAGGAGTAATTTGCCTTAAGGAACCATTTCTTGTCATCAAGGGGTCGCGATATGCAGAAAATAAGTGGCACGAAGAAACTATCGAATGCAAAGCAGAAGCACTTCGAGGCCTATCCAATAACACTTTCCAATGGATAAAGTAGGTATGTGACCCCATCTGGTCCCAGCATGTCACAAAGCTAACGTGGGTCACAGCATTAGAAAAACCTATCAAAATACAGAAAGAAGTGCCACATGAACTGTGTTTCCATGGGGAAGGAAGAGTGAACATGGGGGAGACAAGGAAATGTAACAAGACGGTAATAATACCTGACATGAAGAAAGGCACCGCTGCACTAATGGATATGTACTGGATTTGCTGCAAACAAGCTTACCTACACCTCCCCGCATCGTGGAAAGGAACTTGTGCTCTAGCCACCCTCCACACAGCCCTGATGGTCCAAGGGACAGCAGGGCAATCGGCTGGCATATCAGCAGCAGGGCAATTGGCTGAACCATCGACAGCGCCCCAACTAATGATAACAGACTCTCCAGCGTATGAACTATTGTCAGAATATGAACTAAAGAGAAGATTGACACGAAGTAAAAGATCCTCCAATTACATCTCATCCGAATCATCGAAGCTCCTTGCTGAGATCCTGCAGAAATACAAGCTCTTTTCATTGCAGAGACATTTTTCGCCTGACTCCCGGGACTGTAAGCACGAACGAACGCCAAATGGTTGCAGGTAGTGCGCTGGGAGCTCATCCAACTGGCTAACGACACTGAAGAAGGGTTCAACGTGATAAAAATAGAGCTCTGCGCACTGCGCCTAATGACAATGCAAAACAGATATGTCCTAGATCTCCTCACGGCGATGGACGGTGGTGTTTGCTGAAAAATTGGGGGGGCGTGTCGCACATTCGTGCCAACTGAAGATGCTGATAACGGGACACTCTCACATGTGATAACAGTAGTACACAATCTAGGAGAGAGGATGAGAACAGAAGGAGGCGCAGAAGAAAGCACGTGGTTCGACAATCTGTTCAGTTGATACCATCATGGTTAAATGTGGCAATGAAAATACTGGTCCCCATCATTGTCTTTGTGCTCCTGTTCTTCTGTGTGTGCCAACTGGGACTCCGGTGTTGTGAGAAAAGTATGCCAACCACAGCTATGATGATGGTAACAATGGGCCAACCGACAACGGTAGCTATCATGATAGATGCACAAATACAAACAGGGGAGTACACTACACCACAATACAGGATGACAGAAATTTACAGACAATATGGGGATATAGTTGATAATTTACATCATACAACGATAAAGGAACCAAGGGAGTTGCAATGGTACCAAGATGTATGGGTGGATCTAGATGGGGATGGAGGAATTTAATTAATGTGTACGCCAGACGAATATGCCAGAAGAGGAAATAGCTTAAGAAGTGTATGCAGAGTGTGGATGCCAATAAAAGGCACCTCTGCGTGGGACGAGACTGAGTACTACCGAAGGGAGAATGAAAAGAATAAAAAATAAAAATATTTGTTACTTTAGATGTAACGCAAGGGGGGAATGTGTGGGAGCGAGGGGCCAATGGGCCCCTCCCTGCCATCACTTCTCAGTACAAAACTTGGACCAAGTGCCTCCAGTGGTGGGTACGCCCCTCGCCCTTATGCAATGTTAACTTTGGGTTACATTTGCGTAGATGGGACCACTGAGCAGGACACGGGGCATCCATTTTTTGTACCCCCTTTCAACTCCATCTTGGCGACCAGGCCTCACTGCGATAGTACAAAATGCCTCTCTCCCCGCCGCAGCAGCTCGGAGCACATGGCCCCCACCCTCGTTCCCACTCTGACTGGAAAACTCTGCAGCTCCATTCTCACGCTGAAGCCGGAGATGATTGCAACAAATAATAAATGTAACACATCTCTTTTCCTCTGAGATCATTGTCCTGCATGTGAACCAACATGAACTAAGCACATAGCTCGTCCATCTCCACAAAAGTATCCTTGCCCTCCTACCCTACGCCAGTTGAAACTTATTGCCATTCTAACCCTATGTCCCTGCAAGATATTCCTTTCATGTGCCAGACCGCTGACCATGCTATGAAGCCCACCCAACAGACCCCCAACTAACATTAGACCCCTGCTGCAGAATATCGTGCCTAATACTAACAAATGCCACATACCTGAGATTCTTGTGAGACTAACCCCACAGTTCAATGAGAGTATCATAGTGCTCAAGACCCGTAAACCTGTGACCTGTATAACCCAAATGTTATAGATGATATAGATACCTGTGTGATTTGTATAGTGACATGATAAACTAATGAGTGTCTTTTTGATCAACCATTATTTAGTGCATGCATTACTTAGAATGTATTTTCTTAGCTTAGACAGTGACCACCGTGTTTCACAGTGACCTGACCTTCACCCATCCGGAGCACAGATGTCTGACGTCAATCCTCCCGCCAACCAAGCAACCAACCCAGAGGAAGAGATGATGCCCACACCTAAGACACCACCCTGGCTGACCAATCCGGGTCCAACGTAGCATCATATGTTAGATATGTCAATGTGCTTATATAATGTGTTGTAACCTTGATGTGGTCAGAGCGTTCTCAGAGATCTAGATAAACTTTTCCTTGAACTCTCGCAGCCTGCTCTTTTGTGCCTTATTCCCTGTCCAGGGAGTGTCTGTTTTATTCATTTTACACGTGTAAGTCAGGGAGGGCACAAACAAAGACACCAACTCAGCTATTTCTGCCTTGATGTTTTTCTGTTATTTTTTTTCGAAAGCCATTGACAAATTTAAAAATAATGCAAAATAGAGGGGGATTTCATTAATCCAGGTTTGCTATTGCAATAGGTGTACAATTAGCCCATTTTGACAGGTGCCAGAACCCCTTTAGAAATCTGACTGGCATTTATCCAGCCGATTTGTAAACTGTTCTTCAAGTATATCAAACCCTAACAGGAATTGACAATTCAAGGAGTTCATTGAAAGCCAAGGTATCCTCTGCGCCCTTCAACCCACCACTCTACTAGATTTAAAACCAAACCAATGTTTCATCATATTTCTTTGTTTACCTCTTTCAGCCTACTCTAATAGCACCTTTCTTCTGGTGATGTCTACACCCCCAGACTCTGAAACCTCCTCCCCGTCAACAGACTCACCTACCCTCACTTCTACATTTGAGGAAAGTGCTCAATACCCTCCTCATCAAGGAATGGCTCTTCCCATTCATGTAGAACCACACACCCTCCATGTCCCACCCAGCCTGAGAATGGGAACTGTGCCCCATCCCCAGGCTCATCCGCCGGTTCCTTGTAGTTCCCTTGCAGCCAAATTGATCAGCCGCCCCACTGCTTTTGGCTAACAATTTGAGAGCTAAGAGCAGTGAGGAGGTTGGTCAATTTGGAAGCAGATCACAATGGATCCAATACAAGGGAGTTGTGAGTCACAAGTCCCTTTTATTGATTCCTTGCGATCTGCTTCCTTCACTGTGTTCCTGCCCCTATGACTTGCAAACCATTTTGTTGCTCCCAAAAGCTACCTTACTCCATTATTAAAGCATTCAAAATGAATGACTCTGAAAAATTGGAGTGTTAGTAGGAAGGAGCAAATGTCCTCAGGACCCGGAATGGGAACATAATCGGCAGACAGTGTTGTGTGTTGAAGTTTCCCTAAAAGTTTGTTTGACTGGTTAACATTATGATGGATCATTCTTTGCACCGTAAAAATATTTTTTAAAAACAGTCACATTTTACACTCATGCGCCAAATAAAAATGCTCCAATTTTTAAAAAGAAAGGATTTTGAGAACAATAATAAGAACGTTGTAAGAAATTTTATTAAATAGAAATACTTACTGAATTCTTATAAAATATTATACATTTGAAGTAGGATTTATGTAAGATCTGTGGTGTTCTGAAATGATTGCCTGGAAACTGTCAGGTATGTGGAAACTCCCGTATTATCGGGACACAGCACACACTGCTTTCTCCTCCTTCCCATTCAACGTCCTACAAAGCACCACGGCGCTCTCGTACTAACATTCGTGTTCTCTATTAGAACACAAGCTCGGGAGCACAGGATGCTACAGCACCTCTCACTTTAAAAACTTTCAACATAACATCCACCCAGGTGTGCAAAGTAACCACCCACCAACAGTGTTAATGGCACATGGCAAAACAAAATGAATGAACGCATGCACCTATATGTCGCTAACAGCTTACAATTAATACAATCAATTGAAGAGACTACCTGACCATGAACAAAAATAACTCACTCAAAGCGTAAACGTTTTCACATTTTTAGTGATAAAGGAATGGTTTGGGGTTGAAAGACCGAGTTAAAAATGTTCGAGGGAGAAAAGACCAAAGATTATTTTTTTTAACTAACCTTCGGTCTTTTCTCCCTTAAACAGCCAAACCCCTGCTCACACCCCAACCCACCCCCAACACACCTCCACCACCCTACTTACCTTGCCGCCGACTTGCTGGTCCCTGCAATGCCTGTTCCCTTTGACTTCTGTAATCGGTAACCAGCGCCGCAGTGTCCTTTCCTTCTACCAAATGTTCTACTAATTTTGGTTGGGTAGGTCTTTCCATTCCGTCTTTTTGGGCAAAACCAAAGGAATACATACGTTTTCAATGCACCTTTCATTCTCGTCTGAATCTTACTGGAATTCTTGCGTCCTCTCTCTTTCACCCGCAGCGCAACTGAATCACGATCCAAATGCAAAACTGTTCCTCTCATTTTAAACCCCTTTCACTCACTTCCACTTCTCTTTCTGATGCCTTTGAAACTGTTAACCATGCTCTTCTTCAATCAAGGCTGTTGAATTCTGGAGTCTCTGGCTTGGTCCTCGAGTGGTGTCGCACTTTTTTGTCATATCGTTCGCAACTGGTCTCCCTTGCCTCCTTTAGATCATCTCCTAAATCAGTTACTTGCGGGATACCGCAGGGCTCTGCCCACCCTCCATCGTATGTATCCAGCCATTGGCAGCCCTCATCCGCTCTTTCGGGTTTAGCTTTTCCTCAAATGCGGATGATACCCAAATCTTGTTTAAGGTGGATTTGGATCAGGATGGTACTGCTGCCGAGTTGAGATCTTGTTTTGAGGCAATTGGGATCTGTATGGGAACCAATTGGCTCAAGTTTAATGGTGAGAATTGGACCTCTGACTGCTGGCCATCTTCACTGGGCTCTCTTGCCATCCCAGCAGGGGGGGTTAAAAACATGGGTGTACAAATCTCAGCCACATTGAACATGGAACCCTAGATTAATGGCATTTGTGGGATGGGCTTTTTCAATTTAAAGAAACTTATGTAAGCCCTTCCTTTTATGCCTGTCGATCTACGCACACAAGTGGTAGCAGCGTGCTTGAATACTAGCCTTGAGTACTGTAATGTGACTCTCCTCACTCCAGAAGCGTATTTACGGCATCACCAAAAGGTGCTGCAGAACTCAGCCGTTCACCTGGTTAAGGTTATTCCCTTTGGTTTTCATGTCTCCTTAGCACGGCGAGAGCTACACTGGATGCCTGTACCTGCTCGCAACAATTTCAAGGCATTGTGTATCATTCATCGGGTAGTGAATGGGCAAGGGTAATAGCCCTGCAGGAGAAGTTTCAGTTATACTGTCCAGGGCGTGCACTCCACTTCACAGGTGCGGTACGTCTTTTGATACTGGCTTATCATTGGGAGAGAATGGGAGGCCGGGCCTTTTGCAGCTCGGGCCCTTAACTCTGGAATGCACTCCCAGTATGGATCTATCACTTACAAGAGTCTGGCCTGTTTAAACGTAATCTTAAGACCCATCTCATTGACTAAGTATGTTCTCTCCTTTTTTTGCATCTCAATAGTGCCATGATGTCATTAGTGACAGTGTACTCTACAAATTCCCTGATTGATTTATTGATCATCTCGGTCACTAATACACTGGTCAGAGGTAGTGCAAGGTAGTGGTTTCAAGTTTCTTTGCCTTATCCACTAAGCAAGTATCGTGGTCCAATTCTCCGGTTGTGGTAACTGAGCGCCTCTCACACTATGTGCCATACATTCCACATTCCACACTTTTCCATCGTCGGTGCGTACTGCTCCTTTATGTACCTCAATCTCCTTGTGAGGTGACGAATATTTAGACATCCCTTTTTGAATGAAACCTGGTAATTTTATTTTTACCCTTTCATCTAATCTAAAATTCGGTTGGTGCGAATCATGCAATCTATGAAACTGTAACTTCATCTTTTCTTGCACATCCACCATATGCAAGTGCACTTTCACTAGATCTGTGACAACAGACATGTCACTTGTCATCCTCTTCGATAGCCATCATGGCTTGGAGGGTAATGGAGATTTACCTGCTCTTAGAATTTCAAAAGGGGAAACTCTTGTAGTGGGGCTTGGTGTTGGTTTGTACGCAGTAAGCATTTTTTGAAAGTCTCTCCATGATGCGAGATTATTCTTAATAAGCAGTTGTATCGTTGAAGTCAAATCTCTCAATTAAGTCGTTTGCATGGAGATGATAGAGTGAGGTGGTACGGCGATTTATGCCACACAAACTCAGAAATATCTTCATTTCATTTGCAGTCAACTGGCCGCAAGTATTGGAAATTAAAACTTCCTTGAGTCCATCTATACTGAAAGGTTCCATGAAAACGTCTGTAACTGACAACGTGCAACGTGGTAATAGTGTCTACAAATGTAACTTGTGCCATTTTGAAAAATGATCGATGTGCACTAATGCTAATTTATACTCACTGTAAATTTTGCTGTAGCGTCCCCATCACATCTATTGTTATTGTGCGCCAAGGCACTTCAGGAATGGCCACAGGAGTGATAGGGGCTGGCTTAGTTGTCAACATTTTATTAGATTATCTGCATTCTCTGACAAATCTCTCAGCTTTCATATCAATATATGTCCACCAATAACTCTCATTCAACACTCACATTCGTAGTTGTTATTCCCAACTGACCTTGCCGAGCTGCTTGTTGCAGTTTTTTTTTAACAATCGTTGGTACCTCAATTCTGTTACCTCTGTATAAAAACATCTCATTCACAGAAAGATCATCTAGACTTTACTCTATGGGAGCAATTTACAGTCCAAGTGCTTTGCTAGAGCCACCCTTGTTGCATATATTTCTTGAGCTCATGCAAGACAATGGGGGTCATTACGAGTATGGAGGTAGCCATGGTGCCCTTACCGGCGCCGTTAACCCCTTACCGCCAACCTCGGAATGAGGCCCAATGTCCTTTCCTCCAGCTTGAATCCACTCTTCCTTGCTAACAAGTTTGTAGGTGTTATCCTGTGCATCCATTATTACAACTCCTGTGTCTTCACCGACTGAATCCTCAATTGGTATTCTCGAAAGACAATCCACCGCAACGTTGCTTTTCCCTGGCTATTATTGTATGTTTTAGTTATACTCCTGCAACATTGCTGAACATCTTCCCAATCTGGGAGCTATCTTTGTTGTGCCTGAATCAGTGGTTTGTGATCTTTTCTGAGTAAGAAGGGAGCACCTCATACATATTGTTTTAAACGTTGTATGGCCCATAAGCAGGTGTGGACTTCTCTCTCTATAACTGAATTATTTACTTCTTCTGCTTTGAGCGTCTCCGAGGTGAATGCTACAGTGTTTTCTTTGTCTTTTCTAAGTTGAGCTAAGGTCGCTACGAATCCTTTGTTCCTAGCATCCACAGTTATAATGTTTTTGTCCTTTGTACCAAATGGATTTAATGTTGTGGTGTCTAAAATAAGTATTTTTACAGATTCAAAAGTGCTTTGCTGTTCCTTGTCCCAGAATGACTTGCTTTCCTTCTTGCTTATGCTTCTAAGCAGTTCCACTACAGATGCAATGTTTTTCCCAAACCTGGCATAGAAGTCACATAAGCAGAAACCTGGCATAGAATTCACATACACAGGCATGATGTGAGCTCCACCTTTGTGGTGGGGTCTGGGGGTCTGGTGCCACTTCAATGGTCTTTGTTAGTTTAATCTTTGGCTTAACTCCCTGTGATGACTTGCACTTATTCACCTTTAGTGTAAGTCCATAATTTCTCAGTATCTCTAGGACTTGTTGCAACACAATGGTGTGTTTCTCTTTTGTGTCAATAAATATTAACAAGTCATCTTGGAAGGTGACAACAATCTTTATAAGTCCAAACAGTCTATCCATAAACCGCTGGAACACAGCCGCCGCCAAAGCAAAACCGAAGGGCATGCTCAGAAATTGTCTGTTGAGGCTTTGCATGTCTACACATACCCTTATCTCTCCACCAGGTTTGAGGATAAGCACAATTGGCGGCAACCATTCTGTACTTTCCACTTCAGTTGTAACACCTTCTTTTAAAATGTCAGTAATCTGTTGTTTCAACTGATCTTGAAGTCTGAAGGGTACTTTACCCTTCAGCTTTGGCAGTTGTGCACTTTGGTCAATGCAGTGCTTGAAATAATTAACCTTTCCAATTGTTTCAGTGAAGACTGTGGGATATCGCTGTGCTTGTTTCTTAAGTAATTCTTGGACCCCTTCCTCTTGTGATTTACCTATTTCTCTCACTTGAGAATTTGGCCCCTTATGTTCATCAATCAAAAGTATTTGTTCTGCTGCCCCGATTTTGAGTGTGAGGTGTAAAGCAGCTTGATACTTCCAACTTAGCATTGGTGGTCCATTTTCTGCTACGTTTATTATCCCCACTGTAGAATATTCCTTGTAGGGCTTTTCGGGCTGAAAGTAGCCAACTATTTATATATGGTGTCTGAAATAGCCATAGGTGAAAATGAGATAGGGTACACATTTCCCACACTCCGTTGGAATAATTTCATATAGAATTCTTTTGATATCACTGTGTACAATGATCCCGATGAAGCGATAAGCGACACCTTTGCGCCAGATATTCTTACATTTATGGTAAGTCTAGGGAAACCTGCTTCATCTTCTGGCCCATCGATTGCCAGTACTGTATTTGTTAAATAATTTGCTATTTCATCTTCATCCAGCGGCACATGTTCCATTTTTCCAACAATGTTTGTATTGGTACCATGTGTACCTCACTGATTGCTGGTAGTTTAGGGACACTTGTATTGTAAACATGTTTGCACAAAGTGATTCATGCACCCACACTCTTCATACTTCTTTTCTTCTGCTGGGCGATTTTGAGTTTTTGATTTGTGGTTTGCACTAATACATCTTAGGCAATGGTAGCCTGAGGTTATATTGGGCCCGATCTTTCTTCCTGTTCCTTTGTTGGTGCAGCCAGCAAGATCATGTCTCTCTGATCTCTTCGATGTGTTTGGCGCACAGATGGGGTTGATCTACTGGTAGGAGTTCCTAACTTGTAGTTGTACCTTCTCCTTTCCTTGGGTGTCGCTCCAGATCATGGATTATTCAATTCCTTTCGCTAGAACAATGGCCTCAACTAGTGTCGGTTAAACTGCGAGCCAAAGATGATTTCGCACAAGCTGATTGTTGGTGTGGACCATGAGTTGGTCTTTCAGCACCTCATTCTGAAAAACTCTGAATTCATAAGTTGTTGCTAGGGCCACTATATATTGCTATATTGTTTCGCCTAGCAGTTTTTCACGGGTATAGAACATGTGTCTTTCCATTGCCGTGTTTACTCTAAGTAGCTATTACAAATCAAATTTCTTTATGAGTTCTTCAAAGGGACAAATTGTAGCACCAATTGGTGTAGAAATCAGCGGAAGATGTCTACTGACAAGCTGTGCCTCTGTGCCTATGCAATTTAGAAGTATAGCTTTCTTTTTTGATGCGAAGAATAATTGACTGTTGGATGCCTCTAGGTAGATTATGAAGTAATTCCCATCTTGCCCAGGGAATGAGAGGTGTCCCAGGACGTGGTAAGAATTTTGGTGGAGGTTCAACATGCTGAAGCATTAGCATGTGACTCGGTATTGTGGTGCTGGAGTTGGCTGATGCACTCTCCTACGTTGATTCATCACCCTCTGTGACAAGTGGGATGGCCATATCGAGATTTGGTGTGTTGCGGTTCCTGCCAGTGCCTGCACAATGACCCTATGAAAATGTTACAGATAGTGTCCTTTTCGTTTATTACATTTGAATCATTGCGTATGTACATCTGGACATGTACTTGGTAATGAAGGCCACTAGGTGTATCTTTCAGGGTATTCTGATTTTCTCTGCCTCTGGTCACTGCAACACTATAACCGATGTAAATGAGCATGTCGCTGTGTGTCACCAGATGCTTTTCACTAATCCGCGGCCGCCGGCTCCTCTACCGTGTGCCCACCTGCATGTAGCGCAGGCCTCCAACTCAAACTGGCTAGGTCGGGTGCCTTTCTTCCTTGTCCCCCTACTCGGTCTGAGGCTGGGCGTTACGTTTTGCCGCAGGGAATGGGGGATGGATCTCTGGCATAGAGATTCAGAGCCCGCATGGACAGGCTTAATGGCCATGGGTCTGTTGGTGTGGCGGCACCGGTGACAGGGTAGAGAGGAGAATCTCGTCACCAATGTGGTGTTCTGTAAGAATGGTCTGGAAACAGTCAAGTAAGTGGAAACTCCTGTATTTCCAGCGACATAGCACACACCTCTTTCTCCTCCTTCCCATCCAACATCCTACAAACCGCCCATGTGCTATTGTGGTAACATTTGTGTTCTCTATTACAGCATGAGAGCGCAGGAGGCTGCACCATTTTATAAGATTCTGATAAGATTCTTATAAGTAAAACCAATAAGAAATTGTATGGGTAGAAAGGCAAACACCTCACCCTATTCATAAGCATGCAGCTTGTGGTGTCACGTGTCCAGTTATTTCCGGGTCACGTGACACGCCGGAAATAAAGGAACCACCGGAACTGGCGTTAGAACGCCAGTCCGGGTTTATGCACTGTACAGAGTGGTCGCGTCTTTCTTGCCTGTGTCCCTCAACGCACTGCGCGCCCAAGCCGGCCTACCAAGGCCTGCTCATGAAAGTCGGGCCTGCACAGATCAGAAACGGCCTTCGCGAGATGGCAGTAGGCTGTGAGTTCCCAGACGAAGAGTTTGCCATCCGCCTCCAAATAATCAACGGCATATCCTCAGAAAAGCTGAGATGAGCTATACTCTCGGAGAAGAACATACTCCTGTCTCGCATCCTGGAAATGGCGCGCCTTCGTGAGCAGACGGAAGACCAGGTAGCGGTGATCGAGGCAGCGATCCAAAGACTCCCGCTTGACAGCCCTAAACCGACAGAAGACATTGCAGCCATATCCAAACACCAGAGCACTTGTATGAAACATGGCCAGAAAACCTACATGCCGCAAGGGAGAGACAAAGCCTGCGAATGGTGCGGCGGCCCATGGCACAGAGGAGAATCTACTTGCAGAAAATGTAACCGTCTCAATCATTATGCTGCAGTTTGTCTAAACCCGCCAAACCGAAACGACAAGAGCGCCGGAGGAAGTTCGCACCAAGAGAGTCTTCGTACCAACCTGACCGGAAAGGGAAAGCCAGAGCCGTTGATCATTCCCAAACATCCCCGGACACGAGTGATAGCGACGACAGCGATGACAGCGAATCCCTGAGAGGAAGGATAAAGATAGACGGAAGAAAGGGAACAAGCGGATACACCGGGTGCACCTCATATCAGCCGTTGAACCGCATCGGTCACGACAAAGAAAGAGGCCATCGTGCACGGTCATCTCCAACGGTGAACCACTAAAGGTAGTTATTGACACTGGCGCAACAGTGAACGTAATGCCAGTGACGGCATTCAGCAAGCTTCGTCCGAAGCCCACACTTCACAAGAAGAAGGTCTGTCTATACGCTTACGGATGTAAGAAACCACTACCCATGCAAGGGTCCTTCAAGTCAGAATTCGCCTACAAGAACACTAATTGCCGGGCGCGCATCTATGTCGTGAATGCTGGCTGTGAGACGCTGCTAAGCTGCAAGACAGCGGAAAAACTAAAATTAATCCATTTTGCCTTCGACCTCCAACACAATGAACTCGATGACCTACTAGAACAGCACAAAAAACTATTCCAAGGCATCGGATGTCTAAAGGGTCGAACCATCAAGCTTCACATAGACCCTACCATCGAGCCGAAAGCCGTACGACACCGACGGATACCATTCCATTTGAGAGAGGCAGTGGAGAAGGAACTGGCCAAGCTCGAAGAAACGGGAATAATAGAAAAGACATCAGGCCCAATCCCGTGGGCATCGCCCATGGTGGTGGCCCAAAAACCCAAACAACCCAACGCAGTAAGAATCTGTATAGACATGAGGCTTCCCAATGCAGCTATTGGAAGAGAACGCCACATAACTCCAACGATAGACAAGCTCATTGTAGACCTCACAGGAGCAACAATATTCAGCAAACTTGACCTTACATCCAGCTATCACCAGCTCAGATTAGCCAGAGAGTCGAGATACATCACTACATTCTCCTCTCACCTTGGTCTAAGAAGGTATAAATGGCTTAACTTCGGGATATTGTCAGCTGCAGAGGTATTCCAACACGAAATCCGCAGAGTCATCACTGGCCTAGAGAGCACCACAAACGCCTGGCAGCAGTCCTAGGCAGATTGGAAGAAGCGGGCCTGACGCTAAACGCGGAAAAATGAGAGTTCGCAAAGGAAGAACTATGTTTCTTTGGATACATTTTCAATGCAAAAGGCGTATCCCCTGACCCTTCCAAGGTGAATGACATAAAGAACACCAAAGCACCTCAATCTGCCACTGAGGTAAGAAGTTTCATGGGAATGGCGACGTACTGTGCGTGGTTCATTCCGGACCTCGCCAGTATCGCAAGCCCACTCCGAGAACTGACGAAGAAAGACCAGAAGTGGGAATGGACATCGACCCACCAACAGGCGATTCAACAAATTAAGGACACATTATCAGCCTCCACAACCATGGCATTCTTCAACATAGAAAGACATACAGAACTCCTCGTTGATGCCAGCCCGGTTGGCCTTGGGGCAGTACTAACCCAAACAGACAATGAAGGCACCGTGTTCCCCATCGCATTTGCCAGTCGAGCACTCACTAAACCTGAGCAGAACTATGCACACATAGAGAAAGAAGCCCTTGCTATCCTATGGGGATGCCGTCACTTCAAAGTGTACCTGTTAGCCAAGCAAGAAAAGGTTTTTTCGGATCACAAGCCCCTAATCCCGATATTCCGAGGATCTGCTCCTCACCCACCAGCACGCATTGAGAAATGGATGCTGCAGCTGCAGCCCTACAACATAGAGGTTGATTATCGCCCAGGGACAGACAACCCAGCTGATTACCTGTCCCGTCACCCGAGGCCTGCCACTGAGGGAGAACAACGCCATGTGGAGGAAACTGATGAACATGGATGTCATGTGGTCACATGCGCCCGACCACGGGCCCTGACCCTACAGGAGGTAGCATGTGAGACGGAAGTGGACACCATCCTGCAACATACCACCACTGCCATCCAGTCAGGAAATTGAAAGAACTACCTCATGTCCATAGCCCAACGCACCACGTCAGCTCAGACCAAACTCCTGCTGTATTCGGGATCCGACATGAGCTCTCCGTCGCCCCCGAAGGGGTGCTCCTCAAAGGCCACCGAATCGTACTGCCTGCGTCACTTGAGGAGAGAGCCCTCCGACTAGCTCACAGCGGACATCAGGGCACTGTCAAAACAACGGCGTACCTAAAGTCCAGAATGTGGATGCCCAACATACAACAAAGGGTAGTGGAGCTAGTGGAATCCTGCGCAGCCTGCCAAGCATCCAGAAGACCCGAGAACCCAGAACCTATCAGCAGCGCTCCAAGAAGCAGCAAGTGGTGGAATGCAGTCAGCATGGATCCCTGTACAATTGCCGGCGAAGGATACCTACTCGTGGTGATTGACGAGTTCAGCAGGTATCCTGAGGTAGAACACGTGGCGTCCACTAACGCAGAGACCACAATCCTCATGCTAGAAAAGATCTTCGCAACACATGGAATCCCGAGAAAAGTAAAGAGCGACAACGATCCATCATTCACCAGCCAAGAATTGTGCAAATTCTTTAAGGACATAAACGTTAAACACAAGCGAATCACCCCAAGATGGCCCCAAGCAAATGGCGACACAGAAAGGTTCATGGGGTCGCTCAATAAGGTCATTTGCATCGCCAAAGAACGAGGACATCCATGGCTGAAGGCAGTATATCGATTCCTAAGAACCCACAGGCAAACCCCACACTCATCCACAGGCATCAGCCCTGCTGCCCTCATGCTCGGGGTACCCATACAGGCAGAGCTCCCCATACACCCTCAATGGGTAGCTCCTGAACCTGACATCGCGGCTATAGACGCCATGCGACTGAGGCAAAACGAACAAAAAAGCATTGCCAGGCGAGCCTACCACAGAGAGCTAACACCAGGTGACACTGTTATCGTCAAGAACTGAGCAGCGCCCAAGAAGATGTCCCTCAATTTTGAGCTCCAACCGTGGACAGTCAGTGCGACAGACCACAGCATGGTTACCGCCACCCGAGGGAGCGAAACAGTGACAAGAAACGTGTCACATTTCAGGAAAGTACCATCGGAACTATGGGAAGAGCACCCAGTGACCCCGAGAGGAGAGAAGGTGACACCTCGCACGCCCGAGACAAAATGTCACCCAGAGCCTATGCCACGCCAGGAGACTCCAAGGCACCACACCAGCAAGAAGATAGGACTGAACTCGATACCCCAAGGGCAGACATACCAGAGAGAGGAAACACCCGATACCTCCTGAGAGAGAGGCCCAGACCATCATCCCGTCTCCAAGGATATGTAGTAGACGGAGTCTACTTACAGAAGACCCGGCCAAGATGAACTCAGAGTAAATTCGAATGTGTGGTACGCGTTCAAAATGTTTGTTGTTAATAGTAGTGCAAACACCTCCAAGTTGGGGAGGAATGTGGTGTCACGTGCCCAGTTATTTCCAGGTCATGTGACACGCCGGAAATAAAGGAACCACCGGAACTGGCGTTAGAACGCCAGTCCGGGTTTATGCACTTTATGCACTATACAGAGTGGTCGCGTCTTTCTTGCCTGTGTCCCTCAATGCGCTGCGCGCCCAAGCCGGCCTACCAAGGCCTGCTCATGAAAGTCGGGCCCGCACAGATCACAGCGGGCCGACACCACACAGCAGATCGAATTTCCCTTTTCCGTGATGTCATTCTCAAGCCACTCTGTAACCTTTTAACAAATCCAGTCTTTCATTTTGTTCTAAAAAAAAACGTTCTAACAATTCTGTTCATCCTCTGTTCATCTTCGTACCTCAAGCATACAAGTCTTTTGATTTTGATTTTCAGCCAGGGAATTGTGCGACTTCCTCTCCCTAATCGTTAACTAAATTCTCTGCATGCGTGTTGGAAATTCACATAAGTCGAAAAAAAGGTTAAGTAAAGGATGTTGAAAGGTTCTTTTGGAAGGGTCCCTTGGAGGTCTGCAAGGGGAACCGCTTGCAAAGCCAGCATATGCTGCTGTCTGCCAGCTATAGCTCCAAATGCTTTGTGCAATGCCAACTATTTAAAGTAAGGTGCAAAAAGACTGACTGATGCAGCGTTTCCCCCTTTGCTGTTGAACACACTGCCCCTCTGTTTTACACCAAGATGTCTAAACAGTGTTAGGCCCAGTTACGCGAGAGGAAAGCACACTCAGCAAACAGGTCTGTATTAAAAAGCCGTTTCCCTGCGCGTTATTTTTTTCATTGCTTTAAAGATAATCCAGGGCCCTGTTAATGTATCCTCCACTAGATGCCCATATGAAAAAAATATCCTTTTAATATTTTCCAGAGAACGTGTTTGTTTTGAGTCTGTGCCACAGATTTTATTCAGAATCGGTCGACGTTTCTTCTCCTCAGGCCTGGCTGTTTGCTTCTGCGCTGCGAGCCTCTGCAACGCCCACAAGATGGCGTCCATTCAAGATTGATTTATTGTAAACCCATAGGTTGTTGAAGAGTATTTAGAAGAGGGGTGGCGGGGAGAGTGGGCCCGGCAGGTCTGCAGCTACAGTTTGAAAAACGGTACTCTGTTTTTTTTTTCTCAGTTTTTTGCAGCTGGGATTTATTTAGGCCCAAACTTGCTCTTTCACCTCCAGGTCCCACCAGGCCTTGCCGAAGCTCAGACACGCACGCACACACTGCTTATTCAGCAAATTCCAGAGTAAGCAGGAGAGGAGATACGGACGGGAGGGGAGGTGGTGGTAACTTGACAGAGTTGAAGTGGGTGTGGGGAGGGGGGGAAAGAAAACCTCCTGGTGCGGAAAAAATCAACCTTCCCATGGACAATATACAGCTGTGCTGCAGTTTTCATGAAAGTCAACCACTTGTCTTAGGCTACGTACCCCTACCTCCCCGTAATCCTGCTTCTGTATGGATCGCCTGAGTTTATTTAAAAAATGACACCTGGGAGACCAGTTAAAGAAATCTCATGAGTTGAGTTGCATTCAGTGATTTCTCCTGGTATGCTGCACTGGTATCCTAACAGTGTTACCCACCACATTGAGAGCGCCTGCAATGATTATCTAGTTATCTAGGTATTCAGTAATAAAATAGCGGCAAAAAAGTCGTCTGTACAAATAATCGTGGCAAAAATGCTGTGGTTTGACCCCGTAAAGATTTACCAATTATACCATTTAAGGGGAGCATGGGTTGCAGGGGTGTCGCCCGCTCCCCTTAAATGGTATAATGGGTCCGGGGGTTACAGGGGTGTCCCCCGCATCCATTGCGGTGGCAAAACCACAGCCTTTTTGCCGCGATTTTAACACATGGAACCGTTATCTAGCTAGATGATGAAGTGTAAAAAGGGGAACTATTGTCAAGAGGCTTAGCTGTTGCTTGCAGCCAGTGCTTTAAATGGAAAAAAGAAGTGCTGATATGTACTCACCAAGCTACAAAGCCGTACACTCCGGCGCAACGCTTTTGGCGCCGGACATTCCAGCAAGTCATCTTAGGCACAAGTCCCATTTTGTCAAACACCCTGTTGTTTGCAGGCAATGCTTGGTGAGATCGAACAATTATGTGCCAAGGAGCACACACTTTGGTAAAGCAGTGTACCTGAGAATCTTTCACACAAACTTCCAGTTTGTTGTTATGCATTGTTGTGCAGAAGCACTTTTCGTGCGTGTCCGTGCGCTCAATGGGTTATCATCATAAACAATCTTGGACCCAAATGACCGGACATACTCAAAGAATATGGCAAAGTACTACTTTATTATTAGTTCAATAAAGTAGGGCAATCTGGTGAACAACTAATTGTAGTTCACACACTCGCAATTACATTACAGGTACTCAAAGGCTTTATACCCCAATGTGCGTCAGTTATGACCTGATCCTAAGTGGCAAATAATAAAACCTATCGGGTTTAGGGAATGGTTAGGGGAACATGTCCACTTATATATTCTATAAGTAGTAGTAACGTTATTGGCTGCCTCTTCTCTGGTAGGCAAGCCTCAAACTTCCCTCTAACTATGTATAGTACAGATTATAGCAGTATAACAGTAGCTGATTGGCTCATGCAACATTGTTTGCCCATCGTTGCATAGGCCTCGGGTTGACATCTTCTCCCAACCTTGGCCACTGGGCTCACCAGCAGCACGTAAGCAAGACTAAACTCAGGTGCAGAGACTACTGGCCAATTGCCCAATTAGTTCCATCATCTCTCATCAGCCAAGACTTCAGCCAAGGCTTTTCCTTTGTACTTGACCATGCTGGACATTCTCTTCTCTGGAACTTTAAGATGAGTTAAGGTTCATTGTTATCTTCATCCAGTGCTTATGAATAGGACATGTTTTCTGGTCTTGCACCACGTGTGAAGAGACCACGATTGCATCAATTTTGCCTTTTTCCGGCCTCTAGAGACTTGGTTGCTCCGTCTTAAGTAGGCTTTTCTGCATCTTTCATTGTCAATACTTGGCACTCGTAAATGTTTGCTCATTTACTTAATCTAAGAGTAATATGTCCTGCGTACATTGCTTATCCTTGGTAACTCTCTTTGTACCCTTCAGTAGCTTCTCGCTGTGCCATCCTTGATCTCTGGCCAACAGCTATTCTTTGTTCATGCATGAATTAGTATTCCCAGCTTCTGTCCTCTCTGCAGCTCTAGTCTCTCTCCTTCAAGCTCTTTGCTTACTATCATTGAGAACAGGTATACATTTTTCTAGCAAGGCTGCTTTACTCATGTTATATTTTATACTGCAGGAAGCTTCTATATGACTCATCGCCGGTCAAGTGGCAAAGCGAGTAGAGCGCTCGCTTTGACATCCGTGCAGAGCCTGATAACGAATCCCGGCGGGGCCAAACTCAGCCTTTCATCCTTCCGAGATCGATAAATGAGCACCACACACCGTGGGTAATAATAAGCAGCGCTCAGATACCTGAGGGTTCGTAGCGCTATATAAATGTCAAATTATTATTATTATTATTATTTATCTACCTTTTACGCTCACCTGGTCTCCAGAGGAACGCCGAACGGAACTGGACGGGCCGAAGTTCAATGGCTCCACGTGCCCTCTCTGTTTGCCCCCTTCCGTCACGAAGGCAGATTGCCTAAAATGTTAGAACAAAATGTTACCAAACTGTGAGGAGGAGGATCGACTCCCACCTCCCATGGCCTCCTTCTGCACCCCTCTGATATGTCTCCCCTTGGTGTTATGAATGGCGGACTCTCCATCCTGCGACGGTATGCAGGGGTGCGTAGCAGTTGAAGGATCTAGTTACTTCATTGATCCTGAAGAGTTCCAGACAACAATGACTCAATGGGTAAGTCTTTATACCAATGGTATGGATTGCTTTAGAGTTCAAGTTCCCGTAAGTTCACTCCTGTGCCTCCTCTTTGTAGGCCTTCCCTTGGTGCATAAAATGAAGTGGATTCCTCCACAGAAAGGTTGAGCTTAATGCCAAGGTAAGTTTCCACGCCAGCGTTAGGCAAAATGTCTTTAAATACGGTATTGTTCTAATGCGCAATTAACCTGCTGTTTTTTTTCTATCCTGCAAGTGCGGTACCTCCGGGGCGGAGATCTTCAGTGAGTAGTAGTGCTGCATAAGTTTTAAATGTCTTCAATGGGAACGGCCACCAGGGGGCGCACGGATGGAGACGTTCTCCGTGTGAGCTCCGCGCAAGGGTCCCGAAAAGTGGGTTGAGCCCCCACCACGAGACCCCCGCCGGCTAAAATAGCGTCGGAACCCGGTGTCGGAACCACCCAGGCACCGTTTGGTCCCAACTCCGATCAAAATCGGACCGTCCATCCCGGAGAAATACCCTTCTGCGTCATACCGAAGGAAGACGCGCGAGGCCTGGAAGCTTCCAGCACGCGTTGCACTGACACGGTCCCAGGAAACCTGCGACTTCGTGGACCCTCGACTCGGCTGAACCCCGCGAGAAGGTGCGTGCAACTTAAAAGACGCACAGGCCACACCTGACCTGCAGGAAGTCTACAAGGAGTAAGCCCGCCACGGGTTTGGACGCGTAAGACTTTAGCTGTGGCCGGTGCGCGGGTCCTCGCCCGGGCGGCGGCGGAGGAAGGCCTTCCATACGAGGATATACCGAACCCGTGGGGCAGACGCATCCCCATTCCGGGGTACCAGCACTACGCACTTCTCTTCCCTCCAGGCTGCAGTGGGCTGAGGGTTGGGCCCCTGGTCTCCAGGGCGTGTGCCCTCCTCGGCCCCCGCCGTCGGCCACTGCTCCTGCTGGTCCCATCAAACTGTCACTCCGACTGGCCGGGGATCTCTGGACGCGGCCGCAGGCCTCAACGGCACTGAAGCTGCCCTGAGAGCACTCCATTGTGTGGTTGTGACCCCACTACCCATGGACCCTATGGACAAACTGGCAAAGTACAAGTTTGCCCCATCGCAAGACGACCCCCGGGGCCCGGACGAGCAAATGATGGCCTCCCTAGGATCTGAGGCCGCCGCAACTAAAGGGGACGTAGCTGATCTACTCAAGGAAATGAGAAGCATGAGGGCAGACATAGGGAGTCGGATTGACAAGATTACGCAAAGGATGGATAAAATGGATGACAGAGTGGAACAGCTCGAACACAATCAAACCTCCCTAAACACGCTGGAAACACAGATGGACCTTCGTATTGCAGAATTAGAGCATAGGGAAGAGGAAATAAAGCTGAAGTTGGACGATCTTGAAAATAGAGAACGTCGTAACAACATACGTGTTCACGGCATTCCTGAAAAAGAAGGAGAGACTGATCTTGACCTGAAACAATCCATTCACAACATCCTGAAACTCCTCTTTAAGGATGACCTGGTAGACGAACCCAAAATCGACCGCATCCACAGAGCAGGAGGCAGGGTAGGTGGCCCGCGTTCGGTCCTAGTCAGATTTCATAACTACGCTGATAGAGCCCGCATCTTGGAAAAAGCTAGAAATGCCCCGCCACTTACCATCGGTGACGCGACTGTCTCTCTCTATCAGGACTTATCATCCCTCACGCTTGCCCTGAGGAGAAAATGTATCCCAATTACGAGGATGCTGAAAGACAAGGGAAGCAGATATCGATGGGGGTACCCGTTCTCTCTCACCTTCGAGTGGCAAGGCTCGACGATAAAGCTCGCTTCGGAGAAGGAAATTACAGACTGCACAGCTGACCTCCTGGGCGACCACGTAGGGGAGCCCTCCCAGGGAGATCCAAATATAAAGGAAGCTGAATGGCGCATCAAGGGTCCCCGTCGGAGGCGTATTCAGGGTTCCAGGAATTTTCGGAGGATGAATGACTCGCGTGACATGGAGCACTAACTTGGACAGGGGTTGTGTGTGCTCAATTGCTGGAAAAAATTTAATCTAGCACAACTCAGACTTGAAGGGAGAAATAGCATAATACCCATGAATGTGAGGGCTCCACACACGGCGATGGCACTGACGCAGGCACACTCGAGGTGCACATACATGTACATGACCTAAAATGACACACACACTCTCTACGGATACGATACGTATCTGCACGCTTAATGTTAAGGGGCTGAACTCCCCCACCAAGAGATCTATGGTGGCCAGGGAATTTAAGAGATTGAAGATCGACATTCTCTTTCTTCAGGAAACGAGATATCGGAAGGGTGAGGAGAGAATGATCCCATCACGGGAGGTTGGGCCCACCTTTTGGAGCTCGGGCACCTTGAAGAAAGCGGGAGTGGGAATCATAATCAGCAAAAGCCTTCGGAGCACAATTATGGAGACATGGACAGATCAGGAGGGGAGGGCTCTCATAGTCATTGCTAACATAAGGGGCACGATAGTCACCCTCGCTACGCTCTACGCACCTAACCAGGGGCAAAACAGATTTCTGCATAGAATCAGTGAAAAGGTCTTTGGAATGGCCAGAGGACATACGGTCCTCGGTGGGGATTTTAATATATGGATGGACAGCTCCTTAGACAGACAATCTAAAGCAGACGCAGCAGACCCACCCGGTACCCCAAACGAGGCAAGCATCAAACTGTCCCTTGACCTCTTTGGCCTCACTGATTCCTGGCGTCACTTACACCCGTTGGAGAGAGGCTTCACCTTCCATTCCCTCCCCCATGACACGCTTACGCGCATTGATTACATTTTTCTCTCAGAACATCTCTTGCGTATAATGCAGGCAGCTAGTATACAAACCTCCGCATGGACGGACCACGATATGGTGATGGTGGATATACCCTGGCACGATCTAACCCCACGAAACTCCAAATGGAGATGTAATGATTCTTTATGGGCCGATTTGGTCTTCAGAGAAAACCTTGAGACTGAAATCAAACAGTTTTTCCTTACCAATGATACGGGGGAGGTGGGAAAGACACACGTTTGGGAGGCCGCCAAAGCGACGCTGAGGGGAATACTAATAAAAGAGGGAGCCGATAAAAAACGTGAACGTGCCCTGGTGGAGACAGATATAAGGGAAAGGCTTGGGAGGGCCCAGGATATGGCACAGTCATACCCATCCGAGAGGTCTGCACATATTGCCGAAGTCCGCCGTCTCAGGGAAGAGTTGAGAATACTCATTGCCGGTAAGACGGCCCAGACCCTGCAATATCTTAAGCAAAAGTACTATGAGAAGGGTGACAGGGCCGACGCTCTCTTGGCGGCCCGCCTCCGCGCCCAAAAAGGGGAGAGATGGGTGGAAACGATCGAGAGACTGGATGGCACTCTCACAGACACGGTAGTCACAGCCCAGAGGACATACAAGAAGCATTTGCCTATTTTTACGAAGACCTATATACGTGTGACCCGCCCCCCCCGTAGGAAGTATAGACGCATATCTGAAAGAATTACGGATCCCCACACTAACACCCACTGAAGTGGACTCCTTAGACATGCCTGTCCTTGAAGAAGAAGTCATAGAGGCCATCAAGAGGTTGAAAACAGGGAAAGCCCCAGGGGATGACGGATTCACACCTGGGTTCTATAAAACGTTCTCCCCCTTTATTGCTCCTTTTCTTACTTCACTGTTTAACCACATTTTTATCACAGGCCATGCACCTCCATCCTTTTCACAAGCCCTCCTCGCGGTCATTCCAAAAGAGGGTTGTGACCCCAGACACTGTAGCTCTTACCGCCCCATCTCCTTGCTTAATATCGATGCGAAGATTTACGCCAGAGTGATTGCAGCCCGGTTAGAGACATTCCTCCCCAGACTGATAAACTCCGACCAAGTTGGCTTCGTCCTTGGCAGACAGGGCGCGGATACAATGAGAAAAACGCTGCATTTAATCCATGAAGCGAAGGAGATGGAGGGAGACCCGTCCCTTCTGTCTCTGGATGCCGAGAAGGCCTTTGACCGGGTCTCCTGGGAATTCCTGGAGAGGGTACTGAGTTCATACGGGTTGGGACCACAGCTTTCCCGTGCCATTAAAGCACTCTATAGCTCCCACGTGACGTCTGTGGCGGTGAACGGGGGATACTCTTGTTGGTTTCCCCTTGAGAGAGGCACAAGGCAAGGTTGCCCACTGTCAGCGATCCTAATTGTGATGTCTCTGGAACCACTGCCACAAAAGCTGAGAAATGACACCAGAGTTAAGGGTATCACAGTGGGCGACCGGGAATATAAATTGGGCCTATATGCTGATGATATTTTGCTACATGTGACCGACCCCTTAGACTCGATCCCGGCAGCATTTAGTATTATTGAGGAATATGGAGCGCTTGCGGGACTGAAAATCAATACGGGCAAGTCTGTCCTCCTTCCAATAGATAGCCGCAGAGACGCGGATGCCGAGCGCTTCGCCCCCCTGGGAGTTAAGGTCAGCCTCACTACGCTCCGGTACCTGGGCATTAACGTCACCCGTGACCTTGGATCCCTGTATGAGGCCAACTTCCCCCCAATGTCCCTTGCTCTCCAGAAAGATGTCCAAAGGTGGTCCAAACTTACCATTTCGTGGCTAGGGCATCTAAATGCCGTAAAAATGGTCCTGCTCCCTAAACTATTATATCTATTTCAAATGCTCCCTATTAAAATGCCCCCAGACTACTTTACAGACACAAGGAAACTGATATTAACCTTTCTATGGCAAGGCCAAAAGCCAAGAATCCCGAGATCCCTCCTTCAACTTAGAAAGGACAACGCTGGGGTGGGTCTCCCAGATATTGAGACATACTACAGAGCCACTCAGCTTAGGGTCCTGGTCCCACATTTCAGGCAGCAGTCAGAACCCCAGTGGATAGCGCTTGATAACTATCACCTCCGTCCCTTTATCATGAGTGAATGGCTATGGGTGCCTGGACCACAACTACGTAACACTGTCAAATCCCATCCCATCATAGGCACGATATGGTCGATATGGAAACCAGGGAGGAAAATGGTGGGTGTCACTACATGGCCCGCCCCACTGGGGCATCTCTGGTCACCAGGGATCCGCGATGCTATTCCTGAGCCAGGGAGTTATGAAGCATGGTATCAGGCGGGGCTGGAAAGGGCAGGGCATCTGCGCCGCAATGACTCCTTTATTACCATTCAGGAGTTGCAGGAAGCCCTCGGCATAGGTAGCCTCTCGGTCTTCCTGTATCTTAGACTCAAGGGGGTAATGTCCAGACCCATATGGAAACAACAGTTACAAAGAGACCTCACACCGTTTGAAAAGATTCTTGATTTATGCACTAGCTCCAAAGGTTTGATCAGTGCTATGTACCTCGCACTCATTGAAATCGATATTAAACCCTCTTTGACACTCAAGGGCAAATGGGAAGCTGATATGGGCAGGCAAGTCTCCCCAAAACTATGGTTACAAATGTGCAGAAGAACGGCGAGATCTTCCCTATCGTGTCAATACAAATTACATGCTATCAAACTATTATACAGATGGCAATACGACCCTGCCCGGCTGGCCAAGATGTACCAGGGAGTAAGCCCGAATTGTTGGAGGGGATGTGGGAGGCGGGCCGATTATTGGCATATGTGGTGGGGATGCGCAAAGGTCCAACTCTACTGGTCAGAAGTCCTTAGCTGGATCAGGGACCTTGACGGGGAGGAAAGAGAGACGCATCCACTGCTCGTTTTGTTTTCCTTAACTGAGGACGGGGATAAGATAGTGGTGGCATGCAAAATGGTGCAGGGCCTATTGATGGCTGCTCGAGCATGCCTTACTATGACATGGAAGAGACCCACGCTCCCTAGCAAGAGTGAATGGCGAGCAGTCGCATTGAGCATCTACAGAATGGAGTGCCTGACTGCGGCATTGCATGGGGATCGTCCCACGGTAGAGAACACCTGGTCGGAGTTTCGCTCCGTATATGCTTTGTGAAATGTGGCTGACTCACGCTATATCTAAAGCTGTTAAGGTTTAACGCTTGGATTGACTCGAGTACGTGTCTGTTGAATCAATGCGCGACTTTTATGCCCACTGCCATGATTGAAATGACGGTTTATTGGTGTTGTTTAATGCTCTCTCTAATTTCGGGTCTGATATCATGTGCGGGGGGTGGGAATTAGGGGTGGGATATGTTCGGAAACAATGGTTTGGTTTCCTTCAGGTACGCGAAATAAGTGATTGTTATACTACTTACATGCTCGCTTTCTTTGTAACCAAGAGATGTAAGCTGCATTTATGTGACTGCCAAGCCTTTAAAAACCAATAAAAGTGAAATTTAAAAAAAAAAAAAATGTCTTTAATGAGGCCCTTCCCCATTGCGCAGATAACCTGAAGCCTTCTTTTGTGTTCGATAGGCGCGGCAGCTCCGGAACGGCGATCGAGTGATGGGGCATCGATGGATCGCTAGGATGAGCAGCCTTCTGGTAAGTGTTAGCATTGCGCAGAGTAGCAATGTCTTTAACGTGGTCTGCGCGGCTAACCTGTGTTTTCCTTTTCAGCTCAGCAGAAGCAGAGATTCCAGAGCACTTGAGATGGAGCATCAGGTAAGGGTCTTGTTTAGTTTTCTTCTCTCTCTTCCTTTCCTTGCAGGCAGCTCGATGAAGACCTGAACGGGCGTGGCTGAGGACTGGCCTGAAATAGCAGACACGGTGAGCGTTACGCTGCAGGAGTGCAGAACAACGCGAAGCGTGTTCTGTTCTGAAGGCGTGATTTATATACCTTTCAAGACGTAGTCCCAGGTAAAGTAGTTCCTCCAACCACACCCGATTAAGTAGTCCCCAGGTAAAGTAGTCCGTTCACCCTGCCTCAGACTGGTCTGCACGTGGTTCTCTTTCTTTGAAACCTGCCTTGCATGAGAGGGCAGTATGAGCCTGGTGCCAACGACTGAGTCCAGAAAGCCCTGAAGCTATTCTTTGGGGTCTTAAAGGTCCCCATGGGTGCCAATACCCTGGGCAAGCTGGTCTGCTCCCGATGTCTGGGGGAAAGTACCATGACAGCACTCCCCCCAAGGCCCCTTCCAAGGAAGTTTGTCTCGCTGGTCCAGGCTTGGTCAGTAGTTTTGATGGAACCAGCTCACTAGACGTGGTGCATGAACATAGTCACTTGGCTCCCACAACCTTTGTTGTGGACCGTAGCCTTTCCATTCAACTAGATAGAAGAGTTTCGATTTGACCAACTTTGAGTCCAGAATTTCTTTCACCTCGAAAACCGGTTCACCATCTATCAAAATGGGTCTTGGTGGTTTCGTTATCTGTGTTCCTGGTTGTACTGGTTTCAAAAGAGGAACGTGAAATACGGGGTGGACTCGCATGTTGGGAGGTAACTACAATTTTACTGCCACTGGATTGATGATGGCTTTAATGGTGTAAGGTCCCTAATATCTGTGATTAAATGTGTGGGTTCCTTTTAGAGGTATGTGCTTTGAGGCTAGCCAAACCTTATGCCCAATCTGGTATCTTGGAGCTTCACTCCTATGTTGATCTGCAGATTTCTTGTACCTTTCTTTAACTTGCTTTAAATGTTACGTTGCCTTCTTGAAGGCGTGTGTGATGGTAGTGTGTAGACTGCTTACGACTGGCATTTCCAGATGTTGAGGTGGGTCGAGCTCTGAGGTTCGTGGATGCATTCCATGTATTGTATAGAATGGATTCTGCCCAGTGCTGGAATGCAACGAGTTGTTGTAGGCATATTCGGTTATCCATAAAATATCCTTCCAATTCCTTTCAGTTTGATATGACATGCATCTTAGGTATTGCTCTAATGTTAGGTTGGTTCTCTCGGTTTGACCATCAGTTTGAGGATGGTGGCTGGTTGAAAGCCTTACGTCAATTTGGGCCAACTGGCAGCATTTTACCAGAAATGTGAGATAAACTGACTGCCTCGATCTGAAACTAGGACGGAGGGGCATCCGTGTATCCGGACAATTTGTTCTAGGAACTCCTTCACCAAAATTGACGCTGAGGGCAACACTTTTAATGGAATGAAGTGGGCCATTTTGGAAAACAAGTCTATCACTACTAATATGGTGTTGAAGTCATTACAGGGAGGAAGACGTGATAAAATCAAAGGACAACGTATGCCAGGGAGTAGGTGGAACGTCCAGAGGTTGTAGTAGACCTGAGGGTTTCTTTTTCTGGGCCTTGGTTTGTGCACAGATGCCGCATGATAGTACAAATTGTTTGATGTCCTTACGCCATGTTGGGCACCAAAAATGTCTCTTGATCTTGGCTTCGGTTTTTGCAATTCCAGGGTGGCCTTCCACCAACGACTCATGATAATTTGAGATGACTTGTTTCTGAAGTTTCTTGCTAGGTAGGTAGAGACGCCCTTGGAAATAAAGCAAATGATCAGTAACTGAATGAGACTTGCTTTTAGTCAACCAGTCCTGTAAGGCCTTGGAATCGAGGAGCTGCGAAATTTCCTTGTGGATGTCATCCAGGGTCAATGAAGTAGTGATTCCTAGGATTCTCCCTCGTGGGATAATGGGTACAGGATCCGGATTTGAGTATGCTTCCTCCATCCCTATGTGGGACAGAGCATCAGCTTTGCCATTTCGGCAACCAGGTCAGTAAGTAATCACGAAATTGTATTCTGCAAAAAATAACGTCCATAGGAGCTGGCGGGAGGACTGAGCCTTGGCCGTCTTTAGGTATTGTAAATTTCGGTGATCAGTAATCACAGTGATGGTGTGTCTGGCTCCTAGGAAATAGTGTAGACAAGCTTTGAATGCTGCCTTGATGGCTACAAGCTCTTTGTCGGTTACAGCATAATTCAGTTCTGGTGCTGTGAATTTCCATGACCAAAAGGTCACCGGGTGAAGTTGACCTGTCTCGGGATCTTTCTGAGAAAGGACTTCCCCCATAGTCAAACTGGAAGCATCCGTTTCTACCACATACGGGAGATCTGGGCGAGGATGTTTTAGGGCTGGGGCTGAGGTGAATTTTCTTTTTAAGTCTTGGAAGGCCTTTTCCGCTTCATCCGACCACTGAAAGCCTTTGTTCTTTCATAATAAGGATGTGATAGGGTGCACCAAATGCGAAAAACGTAGGATGAACCTGTGATAGAAGTTTGCATATCCAAGCATGCTCTGAACTCCTTTGATTGAAGTTGGAGAGGGCCACTTGAGGATGGCGTCTACCTTCCGCGAATCCATATGAACGCCACATGGAGTTAGAACAAACCCAAGAAACTCAACCTCTGTAACATGAAAGAAACATTTTTCTAATTTGGCATACAGTTTATGTTGTCGAAGTTTTTCAAGTACGCCGCGGACGTGTTTCACATGATCCCGCTCGGAAGCTGAGTACGACGACGCAAACATCAATTAGCTCTCGGAGGACATCGTTCATAAAATATTGAAACGCTGCCGGGGCATTACAAAGCCCAAAGGTCATCACTTGATATTCGAATAGCCAATGCTTAGTGCAGAAAGCAGTCTTCCATTCGTCCCCCTTTTTGACTTGAACGAGATGGTACGCCCCTCTAAGATCCAACTTAGTGTAAATTCAAGCATCCTTTACCTGGTCCAGCAATTCCGGGATTAGAGGCAGGGGGTACCGGTTTTTTACGGTCACTTGGTTCAATGCGCTGTAGTCGATACAAGTTCTTAGGTCTGCTTCCTTTTTAGGGACAAAGAATAAGGGCGAGGCCGCCAGAGACTTGGACGGGCGATTGAAGCCGTTAGCTATGTATTGATCCAAGTATTGTTTTAGATGAAGATTCTCGGGTTCTGTGAGGGGGTAGATTCTACTGCATAGGATCTGAGCACCAGGTATTTCGATGTGGCAATCATAGGGTCTATGGGCTGGTAAAGTATTGTCTTGGTCCTTCTGGAAAACATCCTGACAATCCTGATATTCCTGGGGTAGCAGATTTGTTGGGCTCATGACTCTTGCGATTTTCTTGGTCAGGGATTTCTCTGGAGAGCAGGTATGAGCACATTCTGAGAAGGTCAACCTCTTATCACGCCAGTCTATGCAAGGATTATATGTTTCTAACCACGGCATTTCCAGAATTATTTGGAATTGCGGGGCCTTGATTAAATCGAACACAATGGTCTCTCGATGCCCATCTTGGGACAACAGCGTCATCTCCGTTGTCAAGTGTGTTACAGGACCTGAAGAGATCTCTGTTCCGTCGACGGTGGTGATCAAATCAGTTGTTGCCTTTTGGCAAAGAGAAAGACACATCCTTGAAGCCAAGTCTTGATCCATATAGTTACATATGGCTCTGCTGTCGATGTAAACTCTAACTGCGTGCATACGAGACGGGTGCTGGTGACTAATGAGGGTTATTGGTAAGGCTAGATGCGAGGTATGGGAGTCCTGCTTCTCGCTCGACAAGCGGACCTCTACGCTTGTCGAGTGGAGTAGTTTTCCGGCTCTGGTTCGGCGCTGACCTTATCGGCGACCATGACTGCTTTCTTGGGTGATTTCACTGGACAGTCTCGGAGAAAATGGCCGGACGTTCCGCAATACAAGCATAATTGTTGTCTTCTCTTATCCCTCTCGGATTTAGATAGCGGCCCCTGTACACTTCCTATTTGCATGGGTTCAGACGTGTCTGTGGTCTTGAAGCTGTTGTCTCTCGGACGCACAAACACTCGATTCTCCAGTCTAGCTCGGTCAGCCTTCCGGTTCTGTAGTGTGTGGTCTAGTTGTACCACTAAGTCGATGTATTCCGTACAGTCTCAGGGTGGATTGACCACTTGAGCCAAGACATCTTTCAGTTCGCCTCTCAGCCCACGGTGAAATAACGTAGTTCTTTTATCTTCTGGCCAACTGGTTTCCACCACTAATCTGTTGAAGGTTGCAATATATGTTAACAGGTCCCGATTCCCTTGACAAAGAGACAGCAGTTTGTTATCTAGAGCTTGGCCTTGGGAGTGTCGGTCAAATAACTTCTCCATATTCTGCTGAAACCCCTGGAAATCTCGGAGAAGGGGATTGTCTTGATTAACTAGTGATTTGACCAGTCTGCAGCACTGCCACTGAGGTATGTTAGAACAAAGGTCACCTTTGCTTGATCATTCGGAAAGGCCCCTGGCCTGCATAGGAAGTGTAGGCAGCACTGTTTCATAAAAACCGCAAACCGTTTAGGTTCTCCCGCAAAGCGTTCTGGTGGAGCTAAAGGTATGGCTCCCAGAAGGACCATCTGCACTGGATTACTTGACTGAGTTGGTGCAGATGCCCCCATTCCTGGTAATGGCGTTTGGCCAGCCTGGGATTGGAGTAATTGCCTGGCTAGATCATCGGTACTCTCTTTTGCCACAATCAGTTCTCTTCTTAGAGCGTTAGTCTCTTGTCGAGCCGAGTACACCTCTGCTCTGAGTTCCCCCAAAAGCTGGGTTAATTGATCAGTCTCTGAGGTTTCCATGGCGCCCAGAAAGAGGTTTGTGTGAAGGCTTTGCATTCTGTTACACTCACCTGGTCTCCACAGGAGCGCCGAATGGAACTGGACGGTCAAAAGTTGAATGGCTCCACGTGCCCTCTCTGTTTGCCCCCTTCCGTCACAAAGGCAGATTGACTAAAATGTTAGAACAAAATGTTACCAAACTGTGAGGAGGAGGACTGACTCCCACCTCCCATGGCATCCTTATGCATCCGTCTGATATGTCTCGCCTTGGTGTTATGAATGGCAGACTCTCCATCCTGCGACTGTATGCAGGGGTGCGTAGCAGTTGAAGGATCTAGTTACTTCATTGATCCTGAAGAGTTCCAGACAACAATGACTCAATGGGTAAGTCTTTATACCAATGGTATGGATTGCTTTAGAGTTCAAGTTCCCGTAAATTCACTCCTGTGCCTCCTCTTTGTAGGCTTTCCCTTGGTGCATAAAATGAAGTGGATTCCTCCCCAGAAAGGTTGAGCTTAATGCCAAGGTAAGTTTCCACGCCAGCGTTATGCAAAATGTCTTTAAATACTGTATTGTTCTGATGCGCAACTAACCTGCTGTTCTTTTTCTATCCTGCAGGTTCGGTACCTCCGGGGCGGAGATCGGGTGATGATGTCTTGAGGGACTACAAGGAAATGCAGCCTTCGGTGAGTAGTAGCGCTGTTTAAGTTTTAAATGTCTTTCATGTGGCCCTTCCCCATTGCGCAGCTAACCTGATGCCTTCTTTTGTGTTTGATAGGTGCGGCAGCTCTGGAGCGGCGATCGAGTGATGGTGCTCGATGGATCGCTAGGAAGAGCAGCCTTCTGGTAAGTATTAGCATTGCGCAGAGTAGCAATGTCTTTAACGTGGTCTGCGCGGCTAACCTGTGTTTCCTTTGCAAGTCAGCAGAATCAGAGATTCCGGAGCGCTCGAGATGGAGCATCAGGTAAGAGCCCTGTCTAGATTTCTTCTCTCTTCCTTACCTTGCAGGCAGCTCGATGAAGACCTGGACGGGCATGGCTGAATACTGGCCTGAAATAGCAGACACAGTGAGTGTTGCGCTACAGGAGTGCAAAGCAACGCGAGGCGTGTTCTGTTCTGAAGGCGTGGTTTATATACCTTTCAAGAAGTAGTCCCCAGGTAAAGTAGTTCCTCCAACCACACCCGATTAAGTAGTCCCCAGGTAAAGTGATCCCTTCACCCTGCCTCAGACTGGTCTGCACGTGGTTCTCTTTCTTTGAAACCTGCCTTGCATGAGAGGGCAGTATGAGCCTGGCGACTGAGTCCAGGAAGCCCTTAAGCTATTCTTTGGGGCCTTAAAGGTCCCCATGGGTGCCAATACCCTGTGCAAGCTGGTCTGCTCCCGATGTCTGGATATATACACATGTCACTCATCATGTCACTCATCTGGTTACTTATCATCTTTGTGTATATAATCGCTTCTTACTTGTACGTATGTTACTTTGCTTCTTCAGTTATATCTTGTTGTATTGTTTCAGTGCATCATTGTATCTTCTCCTACTGAGGGCACTTTGCACCTGTCAGATTTTCTTTACAGTTCTTCAATATTCAGTGGTGCCTTCATCTCTCCTGCCACCATTTCAGTGCAAGGGTACATTTTGGTACAGTTGTCTGAGTGCATAACGTCTCTCGATACGGTGTTGGGATGATACCTGGTGTCATGCAGAGTGTCTTCCTGTCTTTCATCCAGTATGACAGAGGTGAGGGGGCACAGCCTATCAGTGATGTACACGTCTGCTCCTCTACATTGGGTTAAGAAATTTTGAGTATCTATATTAAATGAGACTCTCTTTTTGTATATTAAACTGGCATATATCAAAGCTGTAAACTAAGCTTTAGAAGGGGAGTTTTATTATTGATAGCTTTCATTGTCTAATAAGAAATGTGGTATGTATCTGGACCTGTGTGCGAGTTTTCAGTCGAAAACGTTCCAGTGTAACTCCAATTACCTAAACATTTACATATGTGGGATGTTTTCAACCACTGTTGCTCTGCTATGCTGCAGCACTGTTATGATGGCGCCAGAAATAGCAAAATAGCCGCAAAACCCTTATGCGTGCCAAAACCCATGAAAATTGCACTTTGCCATGCAAAAAGATGGCTGCCCAATCTGCCACGCATGTTGTCAGTGCTGGAACCAAGTTCTCACTCCTGGAATATGTCACTGGGCTCCACAACTATTGAAAATGGAGTACAGAAAGAAAAAACAGTGCTCTGCTAAAGGAAACCCACAATCTGCAGAATGCCAGTACCAACATCCTCAAACATCCAGGATTCTTGCTGGGTGCTACAATCCATTTAAGAAATCATTGTGAACATGCAAGTTCCTGAAAAGTGAAAGCATAAAGGGATTGCCACAGCAAAAGTGGCCTGTCTGTGGATGTCAAAAATCTCTGTGCAGCAGAGGACTACTGAGATGACAGCTGTCAGGAGCCTGCCTGATTAAACTTTAGACATGTATATAAACTGAAACCAAATGTTTGCAATCTAAGAGGCCTGTTACTGAGAGTAACTTATGTTGTAATTGTTTTGATCCCATGGTTTAAAGTCTTGAATAAGTATTCTAGTTGCTATTTGAAACCACAAGTATGTTTTAAGCTAAGGAAAAATGCAACAGAATGGACAATTAATTCCAGCCTGGCTAAAGCTACCAAACTGGAATAACAGCTTAACCCAGCAGGAAATCACACCAAAGTGGTAATTATAGGGTTTGGCAAGAGCCTGTTCTACAGAGGCAAAAGGGAACAATGAACAGCTGCTGCTAAGGAAATGTGAGGTGTTAGGACAGTCGTAAATGGCCTCTGCCAAGAGCAAACAGGGAGGAGACTGTTCCTGGACTGCAGAGATAAAAAGAGGCGGACCCAAACACCATCTGTGGCTGAACATTAACAAAGAACACTTTTAAAAAGACGTATAATTTGCCAGTTAAAATTGTGAAAAATATAGAAGCAACAGATTTGTGAATCTAAATTTTGGCAGCACATTTTAAAGAGACTGAAAAATCGTGTGACATGTTCTGAAAAGAAATGGCAGAAAATGTGATTTTACACAAAATGTATTTATGCCAACCCACATGTCAAGTATGAAACTTTATACACTTATGCCCATGTTAAATGTGCACACTTGTAGAAATTTTCTTAAGAATTGGACATTGTATTCCTGATGATAAGGGCACAATTCGGTGAAAAGAAGCAGCTCCGGGGTTTTGAGGAGTAGCTGCTATGGAAAATATGTAATCTGTATATGTGATTTTTATAGAGGTTGCACATGTGTAACTATGTATTGTGCCAAAAGTAGATTTTGTGTTCAAGGGGCTAGGTCACACCATAAAGGTGACACTCTGTTTCTCTCCTCCTATCAAGGCAGAGAGTAGACTCTGATCCAATCGCCAGCCAAAGGGGCGAGCTTAGGATAAACCAGTCCACACACCCCCTTTATCATAGCATAAATAGAGACAGCTCACCACTCAAAAATACAGACAGATTCACTCACTATCATGATACTGGCGGAGCACCCTGCTGCTGAACTCTACATCTTCCTTGCTCCACACTCCAGAAACTTGGCAAAGCAGAAACCCATTGCAGCTAGGCCTCAAATTCCAGAACCAGAACCCCACAAACTAAGGGGAAGCATCAAAATACAGCCGGGCTACGCTGTACTGCTTGCCTGCGGAAATAATTATCATCAGAACCAAAAAGGGCAGACCCAATCCAGTCCTGTGCCTTGCGGTGACCAGAGCCCTTGCAGATCCCGTCCAGTTCTATGCCGTGCTGTGACCAGAGCGCCCTGCTGATCGCTGCCCAATCCGATGTGCCCAGCTGTCTGTCCTAGAACCAGATCCAATTCCCTGACCAGTACCTTGACGGACCAGAATCCTGACGGTTCTGTTTAAAAATATATCTAGTGAGTATCTATAGATAGAACTGTGTCACTAGCATATGTACCTTGCTTAGGTAATCCCTATCTTAACCCCATCCTATCTTGTATTCAGAACCTGTGTTGTTAGGAGTAGATTTGAATTGTCTAAACTCTCTATCCAATCCCTCCTATCTTCCTCCTGTGCTAAAACTATCTTTGCGCTGATCTTTTCTCATCTGAAGAAGGCGAGACCTCTGCAGGCAGTCATTCTGATCAAGTGGCTGTGTCCCTGTGTGGTATTCGATTTGTTGATACTCATCCTCTAGTGTAAGAAACCCTTTCTGTTATTTTAAAAGTGCATTCCTGTTTTCCATTCTTGCGCCTATCTCGAAAAAATGAACCTCCACTAAAACATCCATAACATCCTCACTTTTTGTGCTAGCAACAAAATTTCAACTTCTGCTTGTCTGCATTCCAAATCAATACTGTTCTCCTGTTATTGCGATTATCGTGCAGTGAAAAGTTTGCCATGAATTTTCATTTAGGGAAATTCTTACACGTGGAAAACAACTTTTCATTGCTTCCAACTTGAATTTTAAGATTTCTAATTGTTTCTTTGTATTAAATCATTGCTTGTGTTTGTGTGCAACTATCTAAAGCGGCTCCCATAAGAATTCATACAATTTCAGCAATTTTGACCATATTAAGGGGGTAATTCATAGAATCCAGCGCACAAGTGGCGCACGCGGCTGGCGCACAGTGTGCGCGTGCGAATCCCTGCGCCAGCCGCGTGCGCTAAAATCCAATTCCGCGCACAGCGTATTCATGGATTCCAGCCACCAAAACCAGCCGTGGTGCACAGTGGCGCATCGACCCTGCAGCAGCGCCAGTTAGGCCCCCAAGAACGCCTCTCGCGCAGGGAAAAGCCATCAACATACCCAATCCAGCGCAAAGGGCTGCGCCAACCCTGTACCAGCACAGCAAGCGGGCTACGTGTATCACTGGGGTGCGCGGGAAGTACCTCACGCGATTGGCCCTGTGCGAGCAGGGTACGCGTATTTCAGGGGTGCGCGGGAAGTTCCACACGCGATTTCATCATGGTACGTGTATTTCAGGGGTGCGCGGGAATTTCCACACGCGATTGGGCCCGTGTGAGCAGGGTACGCGTATCTCAGGGGTGCGCGGGAGGTTCCACACGCGATTCCATCAGGGTACGTGTATTTCGGGGTGCGCGTGAAGTTCCACACGCGATATCAGCAGGGTACGTGTATTTCAGGGTGCAGGGGAAGTTACACACGTGAAATCAGCACGGTACGTGTATTCCAGGGGTGCGCGGGAAGTTCCACACGCAATTCCATCAGGGTACGTGTATTTCAGGGTGCGGGGGAAGTTCAACACGTGATTCCATCAGGGTACGTGTATTACAGGGGTGCGCGGGGAGCACCACACGTGAATTGCACGTGTGGGCCCTCCCAGGTGTTCCCTCTACACCCTCCATGGCCCCTGCAGGTGGCTCACACCACAGGGGCCTACCCTGCACATGTCCTGCAGGCACCCCATCCACCATGGCCATGCCCCCCAGCCAACCCACATGTCAACTTGCACTACTGCCCACCAACGCATGTCCCCCTGCACCCCCAGGGGCAGCCTCCACAGGCCCCCACCCATGTCTCCCACCACCCCCCAGCAGTGCAAAGGCACCCTCCACCAGGCCCCCACCCATGTCTCCCACCACCCCCACCCCTCAGCCACCAAGGGCAGCCTCCACCAGGCCCCTACCCATGTCTCCCACCCCCCCACCCCCCAGCAGTGCAGGGGCACCCACCACCAGGCCCCACCCTTGTCTCCCACCACCCCCACCCCCCAGCCACCAGAGGCAGCCTCCACCAGGACCCCACCCATGTCTCCCACCACCCCCACTGCCCAGCAGTGCAGGGGCACCCACCACCAGGCCCCCACCCATGTCTCCCACCACCCCCACCCCCCAGCAGTGCAGGGGCACCCACCACCAGGCCCCCACCCATGTCTCCCACCACCCCCACCCCCCAGCACTGTGGGGCACCTGCCAGCAGGCCCCCACCCATGTCCAACTCATGTTCCCCACCACCCCCACCCCCAGCACTGTGGGGCACCTGCCAGCAGGCCCCCACTCATGTCCAACTCATGTACCCCTGCACCCCCACCCCCCAGCACTGTGGGGCACCTGCCAGCAGGCCCCCACCCATGTCCAACTCATGTTCCCCACCACCCCCACCCCCAGCACTGTGGGGCACCTGCCAGCAGGCCCCCACCCATGTCCAACTCATGTTCCCCACCACCCCCATCCCCCAGCCACCAGGGGCAGCCTCCACCAGGCCCCCATCCATGTCTCCCACCACCCCCATCCCCCAGCCACCAGGGGCAGCCTCCACCAGGCACCCACCCATGTCTCCCACCACCCCCACCCCCCAGCCACCAGGGGCAGCCTCCGCCAGGCCCCCACCCATGTCTCCCACCACCCCCACCCCTCAGCAGTGCAGGGGCACCCACCAACAGGCCCCCACCCATGTCTCCCACCACCCCCACCCCCCAGCAGTGCAGGGGCACCCACCACCAGGCCCCCACCCATGTCTCCCACCACCCCCACCCCCCAGCAGTGCAGGGGCACCCACCACCAGGCCCCCACCCATGTCTCTCACCATCCCCACCCCCCAGCACTGTGGGGCACCTGCCAGCAGGCCCCCACCCATGTCTAACTCATGTTCCCCACCACTCCCACCCCCCAGCACTGTGGGGCACCTGCCAGCAGGCCCCCACTCATGTCCAACTCATGTACCCCTGCACCCCCACCCCCCAGCACTGTGGAGCACCTGCCAGCAGGCCCCCACCCATGTCCAACTCATGTCTCCCACCACCCCCACCCCCCAGCAGTGCAGGGGCACCCACCACCAGGCCCCCACCCATGTCTCCCACCACCCCCACCCCCCAGCACTGTGGGGCACCTGCCAGCAGGCCCCCACCCATGTCCAACTCATGTTCCCCACCCCCCCACCCCCCAGAACTGTGGGGCACCAGCCAGCAGGCTCCCACCCATGTCCAACTCATGTCTCCCACCACCCCCACCCCCCAGCAGTGCAGGGGCACCCACCACCAGGCCCCCACCCATGTCTCCCACTACCCCCACCCCCCAGCACTGTGGGGCACCTGCCAGCAGGCCCCCACCCATGTCCAACTCATGTTCCCCACCACCCCCATCCCCCAGCCACCAGGGGCAGCCTCCACCAGGCCCCCACCCATGTCTCCCACCACCCCCATCCCCCAGCCACCAGGGGCAGCCTCCACCAGGCCCCCACCCATGTCTCCCACCACCCCCACCCCCCCAGTCACCAGGGGCAGCCTCCACCAGGCCCCCACTCATGTCCCCCTGCACCCAGGCCTCACAATCCCCAATCATGTGCGTTATGGTCAGCCTCCACAGCCAAAAGGCCCTACCAAGTAACCCATTCACCCACATGGAAATGGAAATTACATGTTACACCCCCAATGTTCATAAAGCAAATGAACCCATGTCCGTCACACACAATGGTTGCAAATGAATGGGAAAACACCCAACATGACATGCATGAAACCAATGAGATGATACCACACAGTGAAGTATGAAAACAAAATTGTATTAAAAAAAATTGAATGCAAATGAAATGAAACAAACTACAATGGCAATGAAAAAAAGATAAGCAGCATGTCCGTCCAAAAAAATCAAAACTACAAATCCAAATCCAAACAAAAGTTGTTCAAAGTCACATTAAAAATAAAATCAATCCAATGAAGAACTATGTACAAAACATCCAAGGGTCCATGAGCCCAACAGATCAAAGGAAACCTACAAAAAACCCTAACTAAAATGCAACTATATACAAAAAGTGGAGCTGTGTCCGTCGACTCCAAATCATAAGAAGAAACAAATGAAACCTAAAACTAAAGAACTATATACAGAGGCGGCGGGCAAGACCAGCAGCTCACTCCGTGGTGTTCCGGGCCAGGGCATCATCAAACTCCTCGTCTATGTTCTGGAGGCGGTCCTGTTCCATGGCCCCGAGGGTCCGCAGGGACGACGCCATCTGCTCCTCCAACCCCCTGCGGATTTCCTCGAGGCACTCGGCCCGCCTCAGGGCCCTCCGCATGGAGTTCTCCGCCCTGACCATTGTGAGCCGCGCCTCTTCCACCCGCCGCCGCTCCGCACCTATGTGCTGGCCCAACCGCTGCCACACGGAAGACACTTCCTGTCCTGGGTCCTCCTGCCCTCCGGCCGATGCCTGCCCCTCCGATGTTGATGGCCCCGAGCCATGATGCCTCCCACGTTGACTCCGCTGCTGCCTCCGACGCCACTGCCTCTGCCAGCACGACGGCATCCAGGCTGATGGAATCCACCGACGCCGTTGTGCACGTGCCCTGCCTGATGATGCCGGCACATTCTCCATCTGCTGGGGTACAGTTGCTGTGGTGTCCACCCCTGCTGGACCTCTTACTCCCGACTGTGGCAGGGATGGGATCCCCACCGAGCTGGCTGCATTGGTCAGGGCAGGTCCACAGGGGGCCCTGGTGGCATCTGGGCCGGAAGACGGCAAGGAGAACGACTGGC
Organism: Ambystoma mexicanum; assembly: GCF_040938575.1. Lineage (NCBI taxonomy): Eukaryota > Metazoa > Chordata > Amphibia > Caudata > Ambystomatidae > Ambystoma > Ambystoma mexicanum. Next base: position 1,426,195,988 of record NC_090922.1, read on the forward strand.
GTATAGTCTCCACAGAGGCGGAGAGGGCCGCCAGATTGGCCGACACATGCAGGAACCCCCCGAACATGGACGATCCCAATTGGGCCACGTCGGCACGGTGCTCTTCGTGATGACGTGCGTGCTCCTCCTGGGAAGCACGCACGGCATCACGAATCACAGCCGTGCGCATCGCGACCCCAATCAGGACCTTCTCCATACGGCCAGGGATCCCCTCGTCCGCAGGTGGAGGGGAGTCAGATGACATGGACATCCCCTCTACCTGTGGACGGGCCTGGGACGGGGCATCCCTGTTGGTGCATGGTGGTGCACCCACAGGGTCAGGGACAGCGACATGCACAGGCCCCTCCACGGATAACTGTGCTGCCTCCTGCCCCTGCCCCTGGACTGCACCACTTGCACCAGCAGGGATGCCCCCACCAGGCCCCATATGCGCATCAGTGGCGGCCTCCTCCTCCTCTGTGGAAACCACCAACCTGGATGGCTCCTCACCGTCTTCCGCCGTAGCAGGCCCCTGTGGGGGCTCACCCACCCCTTCCGCTGCAGCCGTGGGGGAATCCCCGCCGCCTTGCTCCACAGCGCCGTCTCCGCCCTCTTCTTCACTAGCCGCTGCGTAAAGGGAGACATAGAACACAAGCATCAGGGTACTGTACAATGGTCCTCTGGGCAGGAAGCAATAGCAGATGAGTGCCACTGTCAAAGTACACTTCCATCATGTCCCTCCACAACACATGTGTCGGTCCAGGCAAAACACACACAGTGACAGTCATGGTGCATGCCATGGACATTTCTATACATGTCCAATGGACTCTCGAAACCTACAATGTAATGGAACTCACATGCATCATGGGTCATGCCTATCACATGCACACACTTCACCTCAGTCACATCCATCTGGCCCCGTACACCCCAATCACAGTGGATACAAGGATGGCTAGGCTGCATCAGTGAATCTGTACATTGTCACAGACATGTGTCATGCATCCATGGCATCCACAAGTCACAGACATGCAGGTCAGGCACACAGACATGGACACCATATATGTACCTGGCATCAGCACCCATCCCCCACCCCCACCCATGTCCAGGAACAGAGACTGCTATGCTCTCATGTGTACAATCTGCATAGGGCTCCCCATGTCGCATTTAAACACATGCAACAACCGTGCGGTTCACACATTACTGGTCGCACATGCATTACCATGATGTCCCTGCACACATACATGCGTACATGGCCTATGTCACACATACAGGCAAGTATCAGACAACCAGCACACTGCAACATGCCCTGTCTCACACAGCAATGCTTGGCCACTTACCGCTCAACTCCAGACGGGTCTCCCTCTCAAGGACCTGGGCGTGGAGCGCTGGGTGTACGCGTTCCAGGACCCCCATCTGGATGGAACTCATGCGGCCCCGACCCCCCTCCACGAGGCGCCGGGCCTTCATGAGGGTCCTGGACCTCATGTCTTCCCAGCGCTTCTTGACCTTCTGGATGGTGCGGGTTGCCACCCCCTCCGCGTTGATGGCAACCACACAGTCGGCCCAGATCCTCTTCCGTCCTTCCTTGTTGGCGCGGGACGATCCGAAGAGGGCATCATACTGCCCCAGGACTTGCTCCACCAGGACACCAACTTCGGTGGCAGTGAAGCTGGTGCCCCTGAGCCCCTCTGGCCGGGAGTTGCCAATAGTGCCAGATGTGGATGTGCCCGACATGGCAATCCCAGGGGCAGGAGTGGGTGGGCAACTGGGTCCTGGGGCTGGGCTGTGGAGCGATGTTATCTGAGTCGGGAGTCTTCTGTTCCAGCAGGGGTGGACACAGCAACTGGACCCCTGCAGATAGCTGATGTGCAGGCACCAAATGGCAGGGCAAGGTGGCAGCAGGCAGGCAGGCAGGCAGGCAGCAGCAGATGGCACGTGGGAGGCTGCTCGGGGCACTGGGGGGCAGTAATTTGGCCTTCTGGGCAGGAGCGTGGTTTTCCGTGTGTTTTCGCGTGGCCAGCTTGATACGGAGTGATTTGGCACGTGAAAATCCTGCACGTCAGTGTGAAAATCGAGGAAAGGCCCTTAGCGCGTAAGCGCGTCAGCACGCGTACACGATTTCATTGGACCAAAGGCCCTTACAGCGTAAGCGCGTCTGTGACTTTTGCGCACGTGCGTTGCCCTGGCAGGGCTTGGAGATCCCGCGTGCCTTTACACTGTTCTGTACGTGCTTTTCGTGCGGTGCGTGTGTTTTCCATCCGTTGGGGTTCACACGCTATTACTTCACAGCGGGTGTTGGCTACGCGTTCTTCTACACGCAAGGCAGACGGTGAGTGGTACCCCGTAGCCCGCTCCCCCAGGCCCGATCGCGTCCGATCGCGTGAAAAACTTCACGCGAACCCCTGATGTACACGTAGCCCGCTCCCCCAGGCCCGATCGCGTGAGAAACTTCACGCGAACCCCTGAAGTACACGTAGCCCGCTCCCCCAGGCCCGATCGCGTGAAAAAGTTCACGCGAACCCCTGAAGTACACGTAGCCCGCTCCCCCAGGCCCGATCGCCTGAAAAAGTTTACGCGAACCCCTGAAGTACACGTAGCCCGCTCCCCGTAGCCCGCTCCCCCAGGCCCTATCACGTGAGAAACTTCACGCGAACCCCTGAAATACACGTAGCCCGCTCCCCCAGGCCCGATCGCGTGAAAAAGTTCACGCGAACCCCTGAAATACACGTAGCCCGCTCCCCCAGGCCCGATAGCGTGAAAAAGTTCACGCGAACCCCTGAAGTACACGTAGCCCGCGCCCCCAGGCCCGATCGCATGAAAAAGTTCACGCGAACCCCTGATGTACACGTAGCCCGCTCCCCCAGTCCCGATCGCGTGAAAAAGTTCACGCGAACCCCTGAAATACACGTAGCCCGCTCCCCCAGGCCCGATAGCGTGAAAAAGTTCACGCGAACCCCTGAAGTACACGTAGCCCGCGCCCCCAGGCCCGATCGCATGAAAAAGTTCACGCGAACCCCTGAAGTACACGTAGCCCGCTCCCCCAGGCCCGATCGCGTGAAAAAGTTCACGCGAACCCCTGAAGTACACGTTGCCCGCTCCCCCAGGCCCGATCGCGTGAGAAGCTTCACGCGAACCCCTGATGTACACGTAGCCCGCTCCCCCAGGCCCGATCGCGTGAAAAACTTCACGCAAACCCCTGAAATACACGTAGCCCGCTCCCCCAGGCCCGATCGCGTGTATGTTGCCACTTTTGTAATGTGCAGGGACGCTACCGCCTGCCTTCGTGTGGCGGACGTGTTTCGACTTGTGCGTGTCTTTGGTTGTGCGTGGCTTTGCCCTATTCGATTCCATGAATACGTGTGGTTCGAGTGCGTGTGGGCGTTCCGTCTGCTTCCCTGCAGTACATCTCCAGTTACGCCCTTATTTTCGCGTGTTGTTCCCCATTCCGCGCGTTACGCCCCGTGTCCCGCTCACTTTCTAGTGTATGCGCCGAGGTTGTACGCTTTCACTGTGCGCGTCGCGCACGCCTTTTGGGATATTGCTGTGACTTGTGCAAGATGCACGGGTTTGGCGCACATCCCGGGGTGTACACACGCAGGGACTTCCATGAATCGCACGCGTGGACGTGTGCCTGTTTTTTTCCGCTTGCGCCTGCTTGCGCATAGATTTTCAGCGCACGTTTGTTCCATGAATCGGCCCCTTAGTGTTTTTGCCCAGTCAATTTTCAAGATCACTTTAAAAGCCATCCTGACAGCTTGACAGTCAATTCTGTTTTTCTCTTGGGTTTGCTGGGGGAAAGCGGGATTGATATTTTGTTTGAATTTTGCCATTCCTGAATACCTACTCTCTCCTCCTATCTCTTTACATTGCCTATTGAGGGTTGAGGGGAGTGCAGGGGGAACCTTTAACCACAGTGCTATCCGATCTGAACACACACACAAAAGTAATATTTCTGTGCTGAATTGTTTTGCTCTCTATTACTCCCTGTGTATTGAAGGGATTATTCAGTGTTACATCAGTTGTGCATTAAATGCTAGGCGTTGACTTGGATGTGTGCCGGATTGAAACACTTACACATTAATATGCCATGGGCACCGCTAATAACAAAGAAACATATTTAAAAAGTAATTTACCAGATTTTCCAAATCAATCCCTGCTCCATCAAAGGACACCAATGGTAACATGTGAAGCCCACTCAGCTAGGCAGTTTTCCGCATCTGTACAGCAGATGCATGTTTGTCTCTCCTTTTGTTCTGCAGGGTGGGCACTGAAGGCGATATTATGGACATTGCAGGTGGTTGTGAGAGGAGGAGGGAGGGAGAGGGCGCTGCTTTCCCCAGTAAAGCCTGCAGAAGCTTAGTCCTTTAGGTTGCAATAAAGTGAAATGAAAAGCTTTAAGTTTCACCTCGCAACATAGTTGAGTACCGGTACTCTCTTTCAGGCATTGAGAAGTACAGGTACTCAAATACTCACAAATAAGAAGTGCAGGTACTCGGCCCGGGTAGGACCGGTGGATTTAAAGCATTGGTTGCAGCAGCACCCCTTTTCCAACCCTGTGCCGTGCTCCTGCCGAACCTTTGATTATTAAAATGGTTTAATCAACAGATTACTTTCTTCCAAAGGGACTTCCAACCCACAGCGCTTCGAGGCCGTTACAATGGCAATAGGTGCTATACAAATATCAAATATTATTACATAACAAAACAGAGCACTGCATTCCTTTAAGGGGAGCGCATTGGTATTTTCCTTACTTAGGATCTGAGCAATGCCATCTTGCGTCCTATTGTGACTGCCAATCTCTGCCAGCAGTATAAAGTAAGGCTCTGCAACCTGTGGCTCTTCAGATGTTTTGGCCTACGGCTCCCAACACCCCTCACCATTTAGTACGCTGTCTAAGATTAATGGGAGTTGTAGTCCGAAACCTCTACAGCGGTAAAGGTGGCTGGCCCTTGCAAAGCCAACAAACATACATAATCGTCATACATGGCACTTAAGTTAACCTCTCGTTTGGAGGATCCAACGCTGCATCAACAGATGATATTCCTCTGGTGTCAAACCAAAATATTTATGCCACTTAGTGTACATGGATGTAATTTTAGGGGGGGACAAAGGTGTTTGTCCCCCCCAACTTTCGTGGCACACCATTTTATCTCCTCATTTGGCAGATGCCCCTTTCCTTTAGATGTCATGTCCCCCCAACATTTTCAACACAGTTACTTCCCTGATAGTGTATTTCATTTCAATGGTGAGGTGCCATCAAGACCCTATTTAGGCTCTGCCAAGCATTTCCATGTCTGATTACAGCTTTGAAAGATTGCGAAACACGGAGCATGGTTCTATCATAATAATAATGCTGCCATTTTTAGGTTTATTTTAAAGTTGAAGGTGGACCGTTTGAGTGTAAATGCAAGACCAGTGGCGTTCCCCAGGTACTGCAGCATTGTGAACGGGGGGCGGGAGTGACTGACAGTGCATGTAGCAGGTTTTCTTTGGAGGCCATCTTTGATGTATTCACTGACTATTTTAAAGTTGCGTGTCGTCCCAAAGCATTATGGGGGTCATTATTGAAGTCACTGTAGTTTAAAAGCACGTCCAAAACCTCACACATGGTTTTAGACATACTTTTATACTCTAAGGTGGTCGAGGGGATCATTATTTTGACAGATGGGGCGGCAGGGACGTCATTTCACCAAAATGCCAGGGGTAGTGGAAGTGACATCACATGACCCTTGACCCCTGGTGAGATCACAGGAAGTGATGTCGTTTGACCCCACCCCGAAGTGATATTGCGGGAAGCGAGGGAACACAACCTTTCACCCGTTGACAAAACAGGAAGTGGCATCACATAGCATTATACACTACGAACAATATGGTTATGATATCACTATAATGTGATGTACAGTTCATACAAGAATGGATCGCCATATGTATCGCTAAGATTAGTGTGTATACGCCCATATTACCAAATGACTGTGAATGCAAGCAGAAGTCCATTACTAAATGATAATGATGTGTTATTATATAGCACTTACGCTAAAGCGCTTTATATAGAAAAAATATACCCCCAATATCACCCAACCTGTTTTGGTACTCATTTATCGACCTCAGCAGGATGAAAGGCTGAGTTGAGGCGTTTAAGAACAGACTAAATCAGAGACTCACCCCCTGAAGTATGCCTGAAAGAAATCTTTAATGAGTCTAGCAATGATTGTATAGAATTCCAGAAAGACAAATGATTTGTTATTCCTATTCTTTGTTATTTAGGCTCACTGCTCAAAGTGTTACACTAGTGCAACCTCCTGTTTTTTTTTTTAAAGAGGCCTGAACAAGCAAACCAGCCACTCAAGAAACAAAGAGCCACATGGTACTGGCCACAACCAGCCCAGGAGCTTACATTAAACAAAATATAATAATTTTTTCTTTTTTGTTTTTGGGGTAGAAAGGGAGACCACAGGGGTAGGCGACTCCTGGTGACCCCCAAATGGCTTACCTGAGCACCAGGTTTAAGTGCGCGCTTCACAGTTAGTGCGTGTGTGTGTTGCCCTTTGGCTAGCATTGAATATTATTTTACTTTTCACTGCTCAGATGGAGTCTCTCAGAGGAAGATTAGCAGAAGATTAATAGGTACTTGGAGGAGGTGAATGTGTTGCAGCTGCACGGGAGTAAAAAACCGAGTAAGCATTGACAAAACCAATAGTTTGGATAGTTGTATGGTGAAAACATTTTTGCAGTTCATGAACAAAGACACCCTTGGGCAGATGGGAGTCGGGGAAGAAATTGAGCTGTTTCTCCTGCAAAAGTAGGCTTGCCATATCAATTTGTCCCATGTGGTAACCCCAGAGCCCACACACACACCCAAGCTGAGGAAGCTCTCTGCACGTGAGACTTCCACACGTCTCTCAAATGCTCTGCATTTCATTTGGAATCTCTATGCAAGAACTTCACAAACTGCTTCTGAAAGTTGTCCTTTGCTCACTACCACAGGCCAATCTGATACAATGAAAAAGTCCAAAGCTGTATATATGTCTTGTGCTTTGCACACATTTTACTGTCGGGTGACTATTATGACAGATTAAATGATCATCATATCAAGTATGCACTGCATGACCGGAGTGAATGCATATTTGAATTACTATCACACAGTTGATAAATTGGTGGTCATTCTTGTGTTCCAAAAATGCACTTTTTTATGCGAAGTAGCCAGAATCTTATATTCAGGGTACCCACATTATTTAACATCTAGCTCCGTCCCTCAGTCCACCCACAGCACTAACAATCTGCCTCCTTCTAATCACCCCCACTGATGAATGGGAATAGGGGAGGAGAGGGAGTTCCCCCAGTACATTTTGTGGAGAGAGTGTAGGGGGAGGTGGATGAATTTATATGTCCATGAATATTGATGAATGAAGGAGAGTGAGGGAGGATGGGTGAAATTTTGTGCTGGAGGGATGAATGGAAGATGTTGAAGATATCTGAATGAACACAAAACTTTAAGATCATGTGATAGTGTAAGAATGCCTACGAGGATAAATGCATGAGTGTGATATGGATAAATGGATTATTGAATAAGCATATAGCATTGGATACATGAGTGTGAGGGTAGGGGAATCGATGAGAATGGGCGATTAGGAGAGCATGTGGGCCGCAGTGTGAAGTCCACAGCAAGGCTGCTTCATGTGACCCCACGGTTTACTGTACAACTTCTAAGAAGTTGTAGCATGTGCGACACAGAGCGCAATGGTATTAGAGTGATGTTGCATGTGCTATCTTATTGAAATCCCATAACTCTACAGAATGCATGAAGGTCTTTCAGCAGCAGCTCACCATTCCCGTTTTCATGGTGTGATCTTGCGGGGACTGTCAGCTGGTATTCTACCAGGCACTGCGGCAGAGGCAGATTTCAGTGTCAGAGTGCGCTTTCAGTGCCAGAGGTACGGAGGGCCCAAGTGTGGACACCGCCATTCTAAATGATGTACGTACTGTGGCGGGCAATTTTTTTTTTAGGGAAAGGACATTCATATATCCCCTGAATTAGCTTGAATCACCAAGGGTATGGAGGGAGACCCCAGTAATGTAAGAACCACCAGATAATTTTCTTATAAATTAATCAGATGAAATGATTCATTTTAGAGAAACATGGGATGAGAAGTCAAACAACTTACGGTTGGTTCAGTAGTTGAAAATATTAAATAAATTCAGTCAATGTCAGGTCATCACCAGTACACAGGAGCATTTAGCAAATATTTTCATGATGACCATGTCCACAATATGTGCCAGTACCGTAAACATGAAACATTACACTTGGAATTCTAGAGGGACTTTAGCAAAGTAGGCGAGTGGGCTTGTAAGGACGTAGAGGTATGGCACCCTAATATGTTACATTCCACTTTGTTTTGTGGAGGGGAGATTAGGGAAGCAGAGGTATGGCGTCCTAATATGTTACATTCCACTTTGATCCGTAGAAAGGGCATAAGGGAAGTGGAGGTGTTGCACCCTAATGTGCTACATTACACTGCTGTCTGTGGAGGGGACATTTGGGGAGTAGAAGTAAGGCGCTGTAAAGTGCTTTGATCTGTAGGGGCAGGGGCATTACAGAAGTAGAGGTATCTTATCCTCATTCATTACATTAAACTGAACTATGTATAGGAGTTATTGGTGAAATAGAGGTAAGGTGTCCTTATTTGTCTTATTACAATTTGGTCTGTGGGGCGACAATAAGCGTCCAGAGTTATGGTGCGCTAATGCACTGGTGCATTACACTTTGATCTTTGGGGTGTAATCTAGGGAAATGGAGGTCTGGCACCCTAATATGCTACAATACAGTTTGATCTTTGGGGTGTGTATTAGAGAAGTGGAGGTATGGCACCATAATGTGCTACATTATACTTTGATCTTTGGGGTGTGTATTAGAGAAGCAGGGGTACGGCACCCTAATGTGCTACATTACACTTTGTTCTTTGGAGTGTGTGTTAGGGAAGTGGAGGCGTGGAGTCCTAATGTGCTACATAACACTTTGATCTTTGGGGTGTGTATTAGAGAAGCAGGGGTACGGCACCCTAATGTGCTACATTACACTTTGATCTTTGGAGTGTTTGTTAGGGAAGTGGAGGCGTGGGGTCCTAATGTCTACATTATGATATGATAAGTCATTTAAAACGCACCTGTACACAAGTGTTTCTAGGCATAACAAGACGAGGGAGGGAAGACAGAGGGAGGACAAAACAAATGATCTTACTTGGCCTTGTGTCATTCAGATCATGTAAGTGTGATAACACAATTGTGGGGGGGAGAGGGAAGTGCCAGAGAGTGGGAAAGGGGAAGTGCAAGGAGGCATAAGACTGTAGGGTTACAGTTACAGTTCCTAAGTGAGCGGTAGGCCCGCTAGCAGTGCAGGGGTGACTGGTCGTGGAGGAGCCTAATACCCAGTGAGACTCTGAGAGTAGCCAGTCCACCAGTCAGAGCAGCAGACAGGTAGGTCAGCAGGGAGAGAGAGAAAGCATAGGCGAAACGTAAGGTTTTGAGCTGCTTCCGGAACTTGAGGTGGTCCGGCTCAAGTTTGAGAGGGGCTGTGAGGCCATTCCAGAGGGAGTATCCTGCAGAGGAGAGAGATCTACCAACCATTCTGCCTGGAGAATCGTCTGACCCTCAGAGAGTTAGAGGTGGCTCAGTGAGGGGCTCGAGGAGGAAGGTGTTTTGGAAGGGAAAGTGGGATGTAGTGCGGGCCCTGGCCACAGAAAGCCTTGTGGACGATGCAGAGGGTCTTGAACTTGATGCTTGCAGCCACTGGGAGCCAGTGGAGAGATTTCAAGGCTGGGGATATGTCCCTGGGCTTGAGGCCAAGGACAAGTTTGGCATGCCCTGTTCTGGATTATTTGCAGAGGGTGGAGAGAAGAGGAAGGCTGATTGAGAAAGAGGCTGTTGCAGTAGTGCAGCCTATAAAGAACCAGGGCTCTTGAGGCAGTGAGCTTCTCAGTCGAAAGTGAGAAAAGGATGAATACCTCTGAGGAGGGTCAGCTGGTAATGGGCCTTCCTGGCAAGGTCCGTGATGTGAGGAGAGAAGGAGAGAGTGGAGTCAAAAGATGACACCAAGGTTTTTTGTCTCACAGGAAGGCAAAGTAAGAGGGCCCAAGTAGGGTGGCCACAGTGAGAGAGGGAAAGCAGGAGCAGGGGTCCCACTGAGAAGGATCTCATTCATACTAGCATTAAGGCAGAGATCGTTGGAAGTGCACTGTTATGACCTCTCCTTGGTTATAGGGTTCACTCATCAAGGACACTCAGGCCAGGTACTCTTAGTGGTTACTTTATTAGCTTCTTAGTCAGAGGATCAGATGGCATCAAGTCATTGAGATATCAAGAGGATCAGGGATAAAAGCCCACTGGCTCCCACCACCCAGGCTCACATATTGTAACTGCCTGGGTTAGAACCAATTCAACTGCAAACATTCTAACCTCACACTCCACACTCACAGCCTACATTCTGATGATGACATCAATCCTGGCACAGCACACATGCAAGCACAAGAGCCAACCCTAACACCTCCTTTCCTACAACAAACAAACACACGTCAAACTCACCAGAAGGAAGCCAACCCTAACACCTCCTTTCCTACAACAAACAAACACATGTCAAACTCACCAGAAGGAAGCCAACCCTAACACCTCCTCCTATTGCATAAAGACAAACCCACTACCACACACTTTACAAAACACTCCTCACTCCAAACATGTTCCACTTACCCCCAGGAAATTGTACCAACAGGTGTAACTAACATCCTACGACAGACCCAGCCGCCACAACTAACGCTCCTAACCAATCAAAACACCACAAATAACCTTCCGTTCCCCCTTGCCAGAAAGGAACCTTGAACTGCCATTTTCGAGCACTAACCGCCCACCTCGGGCAAACACACCAAAACACTACCCAAACCAATCAGAAAGCCACAAATCAGCTTCCGTTCCCCCTGCCACAAAGGAACCTAGAACTGCCACTTTCGAGCACTAACTCCCAAAATCGGGAAAAACCAGGTATTATCGTAACAACACAAGACACTTACTAACAACCCAAGGATCTATCTGGGTCAACAAGGAGCTACACTCACAACTCATACCGCTATTAAATCCAATCAGTAATTCAAACAAACACAGCCAAACCAAGTCACCACTCACTCACCCAATCACACCAATAAATAAAGGCAACTGGCTGTCACTAAAATAACCACCGCCAGCACGAGCTAAAATGTTGGCCGGACACTTGAGCCCTTCTAAACAATACAAATCACCCCAAAGTGAACACAGCTGCGTAGATGAAACGTTGCCAAACTTCTAGAATTGACCAAGGGAAAACCCCAGAACAATTCCAGAAACCACCTAAAAGTTCTAGAAAAGAAGAAAACAAGATGCTAGATCATCTGCATCTTCAGAATTTCCAACGACATCCCTGTACCCTAACAACTCTGTTAGGTCACCAAAAACAACATCAAAGCTTCACAAAACTTCACGTGGACTCCGCAGAGCCACAAATCACCACAACACCAAAGTATGAGGCACTAGTTCCCTGCTAGACACCTCTATACTACACAAAGTCACACATCACCATAACATCAAAGCTTTTCAAAGCTTCAGGTGCTAGTCCCCTGCTAGACACCTCTGAACTCCACAGAGTCACACAATACCACACATCCAAGCTTCAAAAATCTTCCATACTAGCAACCACTAGTACATTTGTATCTGACCTCACAGGGCCACAACACCCACAACGACACTAACTCTACAGAGTTCCTTGACATAATCTGTGCTGTGATTGATTATGGCTATGAGTGTTGTGATGGTGGTGATGTCACTAACATTCTAGGTGGAGTGTTGGTATGATGATGTCACTGGGACTCTGGTGGAATGTTGATGTATGTTTTGGGTTCTACTGGTGTCAGTTGGACCTAAGCTGCTGGGCTAGATGGATGTCCCAGTGCTTTCTCTACTTAATGACTAAGAGAATAAACCTATATGTAAACTACTTACCTTCTGGTGTTCTTGATTGGCGAAGGAGGCCTAGTTTATATCACTGGCGACTAGGATTGTCCTGCTGGGAAGGGGCAGTAGGTGAGAAGCACTGCCTTCCAGGGTGACATCCATTCATCAAGCAGAAACAAGGTGCAGGCCGGGCGGTGCAGTGAAGGTCCAGGCCAGGATCCAGGTGGGGGATTCTGAGGGTTCACAGCAAGCGGTGACAGAGGCAGTGGTAGGGCCTAACTACGAGGGCCCTGTGAGTTCTGAGGCAGAGCTGAGAAGAATTGGTTGCGGTCCCAGGACGATTTGAGATGTGTACCGAGGAGCGGAGGAGGAGCTGTCCATGGTCAGGTGCCGCCGGGGCTGAGGTGGCCCATTGCCTGGAGCAGCCGGTGATTTGTGTTCTCTGGTGGGGCTGTCCAGAGTCTGACGGAGCGCTCAATGGCTGGTAGGCGCTCTGCAGGTGAGCCGGAGGTGCTGCACTTAGGTCGGTGCAGGACTGGAAATAGGCCAGTGAAAGTTGCTGGCGGGCGCTCTGCGTTGGAACCGGAGAACGGGGGCGCAGCAGTTGCAGAGGCTCAGGTTGCCCCATTGTGTTGGATGGGCAGGATGGGTGATGAAGGGGTCCCAGTTGCGGTGGCCAGGCGGCGCCGTATTAATGTGGGCATTTCTGCTGTGGGTAGGAGCGCAGACGCCACCGGACAAAGTGCTCTGCGAGCTGTTATTGAACATAAAGAAACAACGGAGCGCCGGACTGTAGGCGTGAGGCTGTCTGGAGCAATGGGTCCAGGCAGCGATGTTGCTTTCATGGTGTCAGGAGCAGCTATGATGACATCAGCTTTAGGAGGGCCGACGCTGATTGGAGGAGGACTTGCGTTCGGACTGGCATTCCAGCAACATCAGCTGGAACGCGACATTGAATGCCTCTCTGTCGTTTGTTTGGAACACAACGTTCTAAAAGGGTTCATGAGGGTTACGCCGGTGCTGGATGTGGGAGCCGTTGTGTTTCGGAAATGCTCAGCTGTTGGAGTGGGACATTTGCCATAGTTTCGTGCTCCACAAATAGTCTGGGCAGTAATGAAATAAGTGACTTTTTGGCACAATGGGAGGGAGTGGATGGCATTGATGTTAGAAGTCATTTGTTACTGGAAATGGAGGGAAGCTCGGTGATCGTGCCTGGAGTTATGGACGTCTACAGGGTGTGCGCTCGAGGACGGTGGATGCCACTTGCAGGTGATTTCACAAGAAGGCTAGCAAGGTCGGATGGCATTGATGTTAGAAGTCATTTGTTACTGGAAATGGAGGGAAGCTCGGCGATCGTGTCTAGATTTATGGACGTCTACAGGGTGTGCGCTGGAAGACGGTGGATGCCACTTGCAGGTGATTTCACAAGAAGGCTGGCAAGGTGGCGGGCGCTGGATCCAGACCAGTGGGGAATAAGTAACGTGATGAAGGATCCGACAAGTCACTAAATAGAGGTACATGTTTGGTGAGGCCGGTTGTATTGGTTAATGCTGTTTGTGTTTATGTTGTGGCCTCTGGGTTTAGTACAATTTGATTTGGGTCCTGGGTTGATGTTAGCAGTTTATGGCTTGTCATTTATGTACTGATGTCGTGTTTATGTGTGTGGCCTGCTGTTAGGACATGCCTTTGGGTTTTCACTGTGGACTTGTGGGTGTGGGCTCCATGGGACATTGTAAGTTGTTTATGCAATGTTTCCCCTTTGCAGGTTGGCTGAAGTGGACATGTGGGTGGGGGTATGGCGCAGGGACTTCAGCGCCATGTCACTTGCATCCATTTTTGCATTTACAATTACTTGCCATGCATTTTGTGTTTTGCACTTAAGGGACATGTTGGGGTTTGGCGCAGGGTTTTTAGCGCCATGGACTTGATCTGGGTATTGCTTACTGTGGGTTTTACATGTTGTCCTGCAGTGTTTTGTTGTTGTGTTTGTAGGGGCATTTCCCCTAGTTATGTGTGGATGATGCCAGTACTTTTAGGGGTAGTGAGGCGCTGTATGGTCAATTTTAGGGGCAGTGAGGTGCTGTCTGGAATGTTTTAAAGGGGTAGTGAGGTACCATTTAGGGTTTTTAAGGGGTAGTGAGGTGCTGTCTGGGAATTTAAAGTGGTAGTGAGGTGCTGCTTGGTTAATTTAAAGGGTGGTTAGGTGCTGGTCATTTTAAAGGGCAGTGTGGTGCTGCCTGTCGTTTTTCAGGGAATGGAAGGTGCTGTCGGGTTGTTTTTAGGGGCAGTGAGATGCTGCATGGTGTTCTAGGGACAGTGAGGTGATGTCTGGTGTTTTTAGGGACAGTCAGGTGCTGTTTGGTGTTTTTAGGGACAATAAGGTGTTGTTTGGTTGTTTTAGGGGCATATTGCGAGTGCGCCCTGGTTGTTTCAGAGTTTAGTGAGTTGCTGTCTGGTTGTGTTCTGGTGTGTTTTGGGTGTTTTAGGGACAGTCAGGTGCTGTGTGGTGTTGGGACAGTGAGGTGCTGTCTGGTAGTTTGTAGGGGCAGTGAGGTGCTGTCTGGTGTTTTTGGGATAGTGAGGTCTAGATGCGGTCTATATGATGTTAGGTGGGGTAGCGAGGTGTTGTGTTGGTTTTAGGTTATTGAGGTGCTGTCTGTGTTTCAAGGGACTGTGAGGTGTGGTCTGGTTGTTTCTGGTGTTTTTAGGGACAGTGAGGTGTTGTTTGGTTGTGTTAGGGGCATATGCGAGTGTGTCCTGGTTGTTTTAGAGTTTAGTGAGGTGCGGTCTGGTTGTTTCTGGTGTTTTTAGGGACAGTGAGACAGTCAGGTGCTGTTTGTTGTTTTTAGGGACAATGAGGTGTTTGGTTGTTTTAGGGGCATATTGCGAGTGCGCCCTGGTTGTTTTAGAGGCTGTGAGGTGTAGTCTAGGGTTGTTGGGGCAGTGAGATGCTGTCCACATGCTGTTAGGTGGGGTAGCAAGGTGTGTTGATTTTAAGACAGTCAGGTGCTGTTGGTCGTTGGTTGGGCAGCAAGGTGCTGTTGTTGATTTAGGGTTTATTTAGGTGCTGTCTATGGCCCGGTTAGGGGTAGTTAGTTAGTTGCCATTGCTGTACTTAAGGGGTTTTGAGGTGCTGTTTATGTTTTGGGTAAGGGCAGCTAGGTGCTGTCTGGTCATTCAAGGGGCAGTGAAGAGATGTACCAAACATCTCTTCAGGGTGGTGCTGCGTGTATCTAGGTTAAGGGGCAGCCAGATGATCTTTGGTCATGAGTTTTATTTCTGGGTTCCTTCTCCTTGTTGTTATTTAGCTGGTTGATAGCGGAGTGTTGGTTGTTCCAAGTTGTGGTTCATTCAGCGGGTTTGTAGCTGAGTGGGCTCAGGTTCTGGGTAGAGCTTGCGCTTGAGTTAGTTTTTCGGTTTTCCAGTTTAGATCTTGGTTAGATCTTGGGGTGTAGTGGTTTGGGCTCAGGGGGAACAAAAATGGTTTCTGAGCTATAACATTTCTGGTATTTGCACTTATGGTGGATTCCTACCATGGGTCCAGTTGGTGTTATTGAAAAGAGGGGCAGTTGTCATAATCTGTGCTGGTCATGATCATGGCCATGAGTGTTGTGTTGGTTGAAGAGAGGGACATATGCCATAATCTGCATTGTGATTGATTATGGCTATGAGTGTTGTGATGGTGGTGATGTCACTAACATTCTAGGTGGAGTGTTGATATGATGATGTCACTGGGACTCTGGTGGAATGTTGATGTATGTTTTAGGTTCTACTGATGTCAGTTGGACCTAAGCTGCTGGGCTAGATGGATGTCCCAGTGCTTTCTCTACTTAATAACTAAGAGAATAAACCTACATGTAAACTACTTACCTTCTGGTGTCCTTGATTGGCGAAGGAGGCCTACTTTATATCACACTACATCTAAAATCTCTTACAAACCCTGAACGGTTCCTTGACCAACCACTGGTCATGCACCACACTCACACTCTAGTGAAAACATACACAAAAATAAAAACAGCACCAACCTATAAATATGATGTAAAGCTGCTATAAAGCACTGCAGTCGCTCCAGCAGAACTTGGGTTTAACACTGATACTACAACAAACAACATACCACACCTACAGTGCCTCAAAGTGGTTATTCTAAGCATTCATTGACAAATACATTACTACATTGCAGTTCACATTTCCTAAAAGTCCATGTCGCCAACACGGGCAACTCTAAAAGCTGAAAATTCCTCAAAAGATGTTATGCTATGCATAATTTGGATCTCACCGCTCTTAATTGTGTATTCAAATTACATATCTCGGACAAACCACTCACACTCAAACCACTATCAAACAAAACATTTCAACATTCTAGAGTGGCAACCAGAGTTTTAGAGTCCATAGTTTAAAAGTCTGTGTTGTCACAAAAGGCAACACTAAACCTAGAATGCCTCAAAGGTGTTACCTCTAATCCTTCAAACATCACATGCTAAAAACTCTTGCACATGTACATAACGTTCCTACTCACTTTTAAAACAGCAAAGACTACAACTGCATTGTACAACATATGGCCATAGGCGACAATTCATTATTATTCTCTCCAATAATCAGTGCGTGAAATATCAAAACAGAACCTTTTTATTTTTGTTGTAAACAGCATCTCGCAGATATTACCGAAATGCTGCAAATGCGGTAAAACTTTGACCTGTCCTCTGTTTACCGCACTCTTGCTGTTCTCCCAGATATTTCTCTACAAAGTTGCAATGCCTCCGCCACATCATAACTTCCTCAAGCGTTGCTCAGGGGGGGGGGGCCCAAATGGGAAATTACCGAAATGCATACAGACAGGACACGCACATGAATGAAGTTCCCATTCCACCATAGTGAGCGTCTCAACTCCCTTTAAAGCACGAATGCCCCTCCTAACGCAAAAGAAGAGGCCTCACTTCCAGACACCAACGCGTGACGTCAACACGCAAATAATAGGACCCTTACTCGGAAGACATTTCCCGTTTACTCCAGACATTTCAATATGCGCAACACGAACACCACGCTGCGAACTCAGGTACGTGAAGATTCCAACTGATCACCATCACCCAGTGTCTTCCCTGTGACATCATCAGTCTCAATGCAGCACCGGAGACTGGCTGAGCTCCTCTCCACCAACGGTCACAGCAGGCAAAGCTCAGCCCGTCCGTCTGCATGGCACAAAGCACTACAGCAACAGTCTTTGATATCAACACGGCAGTGTTATAACACTTCCTATCACAAGATCCATGAAATCAACACCGTGGCACCATAATCTCTCGAGAGTGCAGAATACTTAAAACACATGCAGGGCACTTCTCCCTTGCCAATGGCAGAACAAACACATTCTTGGGAAGCCTTTTAGCTTAGGACTCCCAGCTACTCATGTGCCTAGAGACCAACAACTGGCAGCCTTGATACACCTTGCCCCTCTGGCAGGTCAGTCTGTTCCAGCCTCCACATGTGCCACACTTACTGACCCTGGGGCTGGCAACTGGTAAGACTCCTCTCCCTCACACACTTAGGGAGCGCCTGCTCCTGGTAGCCTCCTCTGGCACTCCAACCTCTGGCTAGGGGTCCCTTGGGGCAGGCTGCCAACACAGCCCTGGGTGGCTGCTTCTAACAGCCCTGGATGCTGGGCGCTTAACAGTCCATGGGGGGCAGTCGGCCCTCCCTCTCTCTCATGACAGTCACTTTGTCCTCTTGCCTGCACCCCCCGCAGCAGAGTCTCTTCTCTTCTCCTCTCTGACATGACATTACACAGGTACATGCTTCTCTTTGCTTCCAGCTGTCCACTCCAAGGTCCTTCTTCACCATCCCTTGGACCATCCCATCCTCGTCGCCAATTGTTATGACCTCCCCTTGGCTATAGGGTTCACTCATCAAGGACACTCAGGATACTCAGGCCAGGTACTCTTAGTGGTTACTTTATTAGCTTCTTAGTTACAGGATCAGATGTCATCAAGTCATTGAGATATCAAGAGGATCAGGGATAAAAGCCCACTGGCTCCCACCACCAAGGCACACATATTGTAACTGCCTGGGTTAGAACCAATTCAACTGCAAACATTCAAACCTCACACTCCACGCTCACAGCCTACATTCTGATGATGACAGCAATCCTGGCACAGCACACATGCAAGCACAAGAGTCAACCCTAACACGCACCAATCTTGAATCGCGGATAGGCAGTCAGGAATGAGCAAGAGAGGAGAGAAGGCTGAGGAGAGCCTGAAAGAGAGCTGAATGTCATCCACATAACACTGAAAGTAGAGATAAGGTGGGCCAAAGGGGCTAAGTAGATATTGAAGAGCCAGGGTGAGAGGTTAGATCCCTTGGAAACACATGTGGAGTGAGAGGTGGTGGAAAGAAAGGACGCAAGTTGGATCTAGCAGAGTCGGTCCAGGATGAAGGAGGTCAACCACTCCAGGGCCCGATCTGTGATGCCCGGGTTCTCACAGAGTCGAGTGATCAGGATGGCGTGATTGACCATTTCAAAAGGAGAGGAAAGGTCAAGCAGGATAAGGACAGAAGGAAGGCTTGAATCGAGATTAGTGAGCAGATCTTCTTGGGTGGTCATGAGAGCAGTTTCCGTGCCTCTGCCTGCTCTGAAGCCAGACTGATGGTCATGGAGGCAACCAATGGATTCAGTGTGAAGGGTAAGCTTGGAGATGGCCAGCTTTTCCAGGAATTTTCACAGGAAATGAGTGATAGAGAGCAGGCGATAGTTTGTGGGACAGGTTGATCGGCAGAAGGCTTTTGAAGGACGGGGTGCACAAGGGAGTGCTTGAGGAGAGAGGGGAAAGTTCCAGGGGCAAAAGAGTGATGGCAGAAATTGGCCATTGCTGGAGCGATGGTGTCAATGTGGTCGTTGATGGTTCTAGAGGAGCAGTGGAGCACTTATTTGGATGACATTTTCATAGATCGGCCTTATCTAGAAACCTTGTCAAGGGTAGTCAGAGAGAAAGAGGAGAAAGGAGGAGGAGAGGGATATGCGGCCAAAGGAGGGCTGAGAGAGATGAAGGGAGAGGAGGAGGAGAGAGAGGACAGGATGGCCTGAGTTTCAGTGGTAAAGTGAGAAGCCAGAGCCATACATAGGGCCTGGGAGAGAACAGGAGAGGTGGTGCCTTCAGAAGGATTGGTCAGCTCTTTGCAGATTTGAAAGAGTTTGTCTGTGTTGTAAGAGGCCGTAGAAACACAGGCTCGGATGCGGGCTCTCTTCTTGGACAGGTCAGAGAGAAAGTATTGCCTTTGGAGGAGGCAGCAGGCCAGTTTTTCAGAGGTTGACCCCGATGCCCTCCACTTCTTCTCAGCCATCCTACACTTACGTTTCAAGGCGACGAGGTCAGAGTCATACCAACAGTTGCACTTGGAGATGGGCTTCTGATAGATTCTCATGACGGGGCAAGGATGTCCAGAATCTTGGAGATAGAAAGATGCAGGTTAGAGAGGGATGTGTCAGAGTGCGAGTTAGCCGCAAGCATAGGAGGATCAGAGAAAGTAGTGGCAAAGGCATCCACTGAGACACGCTACATGGGCCGAATGACCGAGAAGGCATGTGGCAGGGCTGGGGTGGGCTCACCTGCAAGAAAATGGGATATGTGCGAGACTCAATGGCCTCCTTGAAGAAAGGATTGCCAAGCTCAAGTTGACACTGAAAATGGATGGCTATATTGCCTACCCTTAGCTTTATATGCCCTAAGGAATCAGCCTGGTTCGGACCAACACCTCATACCCCAGAAGCTAATGACAGGAAGGCGAATGAGAATGCCTTTAACTCTTCCATCGAGGAGTAGAAATGATGCCCAGAGTACAGCAATCATCAGAACTATTATCAGCACTGAGACGTTTTGCTGGCGACACCGTGCTGTTCAGAAACTTCCCTAGGAATTGGCACAAGCCAAGGTTTGGCGGCCCTTACATAGTTGAGAATATCACTCCCTCAGCATTAAAGGTGAGACGAGCGTGGATCCACCTGAATGACGTGAAGCTACATACCAGAGAGGCCGTCGCATCCCAGCCAAGGTGACACCTGTCCGGCACTGATCATCAAGGAATCAGCCCACGACCTCGCCCCATTTATGACCACGTTCATCAACTCCTCATTCCAATCTGGAGTGGTACCTAACAATCTGAAGGATGCCTGGGTCATCCCCCTACTAAAAAAACTAACCTTAGACCCAAAGTCTCCAACCAACTACAGGTCCATTACTACGGTTCCATTTCTTGTAAAAATATTAGACAGAGCTGCCTACCTACAGATACAGAACTATCTGGAAACAAACAATCTTCTAGGCACAAGACAATCTGGTTTTAGACCTAAACACAGGACTGAAACAGCCCTCTTAGACCTCAAAACACAAATTGAAGACCTAAAAGATAATGGCAAACTGGCACTACTACTTCTACTGGACCTTTGATCTGGTCAACCACCAAATCCTCTGTCAACACCTGAAATCTGCAGCCCACGTTTCTGACAACGCCACCAACTGGATCAAGTCATTCCTCGACAACAGACACATGAGAGTATTCTCCCCTACCAGCTCACCCAGCGCCAGCCCCCTGTGGGGTCCCACAAGGGTCATGTGTATCCCCTACCCTCTACAATGTGTTCACTAAACCTCTGTTTGACGTGCTTGACTATCTGGGTGTCACCTACACAAACTACGCCGATGACACCCAGATACTCATCCCCATCACAGGTGATTACTATGTAGACTCTAAATCTCTCAATGACATCTACCATGTCATCCAAGCATGGATGGCACAACATGAGCTCTGTCTTAACGATGACAAGACTTAGCTCCTCATTCTAGGTACACAACAAAGACTCAACAAGCTGAACCCTCTGTTCAGCTCCTTCAACATCGATGGCAACACCATCAAAGTTGCCAAAGACACAATAACCTTGGGAATCTACCTAGATTCCACACTCTCCCTTCACAGACAAACCAATGCAGTTGCGGCCGCATCAGCTTACACATGTAAGCTGATCACAGCCTGTCGCCATTTCCTCTCCACGCAGAACTGCATCTCCCTCACCAGGACACTGGTTATGTCCAAACTGGACTACTGTAATGTATTGTACCAAGGCACTAACCAGGGCAACCTAAGCAAACTCCAAATCACTCACAACAATGCCATTAGAGCAGTCCTTAATATCCCGAGATCAGCACACATCTCCGAAACTAGGAAGAACTTGCACTGGCTCTCTGTCGCCCAAAGGATCTCACTAAAATCACTCGCCCTCACTTACAAATGCATTCTCACCAGGCCCCTATCTACCTAGATTTGCGATTCACTCAATATACCCCTCCACGGTCACTCAGGTCAGTCCACACTCAGAGCCTCTCAATTCCCAGATTCAAGCTCCAAACAGCTGGAGGGGCTAGCTTCCCAGTTTTGTAAGCCAAACTCTGGAACACTGTGTCGCTCACTATTAGAAATCTACCATCTTTTAACTTATTTAAACTCAAAGCTAAACTTTGGCTAGCCGCCACTGATGATCAACTGTCCTACTGAATAGCCGACTATTTTGTCATGCATGCCTGACTAACCTATACTGCTCTTGTATTCATGCCTGTACTATGCTCCTGCACTGTTGTAACCATTGTTTGAAGATATGCGCCCGGTCACCTCAGGGCCTGGTCTGCGCTATATAAATAAAATAAATATAAATAAACATAAATATAAATATCCCCAACAATCGATCCAGAAGCAAGACAAGAAGAAGGATTTCAGAGTGTGCAGACTTGATCGATGACAAAGAAGAATGACGATAAGGCGAAACACTGATGAATGCAAATTTGCATTTGGACTGTTGCTCCCCCTAGACACTCCTTATAGATATTATAGCAGGCGTGCAAACCTTTTGCTTGAGTCACAGGAATCTTTGAAAATGAACTTTAGAAAGTTGTTGACGATTTACGAATATGCCTGAACTGGATTTTGAGTTCGGGTTTGATCATTGGAAACGTGAGCAGTACTCCGATTCATTTCTTACTGAATACGTGTTCGACTAAGTGTATGGTTCCCCCCGAAAGTAATGTGCATCGTATCGCGCTTGCTAATTTTGTTTTTATTCTTCTGGCTTATCCAGCCCTTGTTAGAAGAGATGTGGACATCCACATTTTTTTACAGGATCCTAAGAATGGCCCTGTGATTACAAGGCTGCTCATGGTAATAGTAGAGGAAATACTACAGCTGGCAAAATTCTTACAATTACCTATGTAAAGTATTTTTCCTTCCTTAAATTGCAAAAAAATGAGGAGTGCTGAAAATGCTACAGCTTTAGAGAATGTGTGAGCCCAACAAATTCCAGAATGTCATAAATGATGTGGGTTAATATTCTGGTGTGTAATATATGCATGCTCAGTTTCTATCTTTGGCTTCCTGTTTCCCTTGGTTCACACTCTCTATTTCATTGGCCAAATAAGGCAGAGGTCCCTTTAATTCTCCCCACTCCAGGAACTCTTGTGAGTTTGCCTATTACCAATGAGCTAGGGTCTCGAGTGTTTTCTTTCCAGATCATAACTGCTTTAGAGTTGTTTCCATGTGCTGCTAACATTTTAAGTGGAAGACACAGGAGAAGTGCAGAGAAAGATGATAATGGTCTCAACATATATCTAGACAATATAGCATACTTGGGTAATAACATGTGGTATCACAAAAAGGTGGGAGAAAGTACGCCTAAGCAGAGTTGCTATGTTTGTGCTCTCATACCTTATGCCATTGGAACTTCTAAGATATTCATAGCTACAGAGGTATGAGTGCAAAAAGCTCATTGCCTAATGCATCTCACACTCTGCCAGACAATAGGAGAGTTCCAAGGCGGGACAGCATCCGTGATATGGATAACTGAAAAGACATCTCAAAGAGAACATAACTATGTGCAAGATCTAAAGACAAGGGAGAAGCCAGAAACACGGAATCTAGTAATAAGATATGAAAAGACTGGAATGGATGGAGCAGGAATCAGAAGGGGAGAAAACAGAATGTTAAATTGTCAAGGCAAAAATAAAGAAGAGATACAGAGATGTTGGGAAAGAGGCCAACTGCAAATTAAAGGAACGGTGCTGACTCCAGAAGGATGGGCTGAAGGCCTGATTGTATTCAAGGCACCAGCACTAACTGGAGACCTGAAGCAATTGTGGAACATGCAGAAGGACAATGCGTATGCCACTGGCCGAAAATTGCTAAGTTGTTGACATGGGTCGATGATAAAGGAGGACCGTTGAAGATAGTACCTCTAGTAAGGGCATCCTTGTGTTTCAGAAATAATGGCATGAGGAAAGTTGGAGTAAATCATCAGTTTGGCCGAATATTTGATGTACCAGCCCTGGAGGATGGAACAGCTGTCACAATTGGGCTTGTGGGTCCAGAGCCTACATGAAGCTGCCCAAAGACTAGGGAAGGTTGTGTTCTATAGTGCTTTTTTCTGTTCCAACGTTAGTGATTCCTCAAAGTGACCTGAACATTGGAGATTTTCCAAAAGCAGATGCCTATTTGAAGAGGAGAAGATCACTTGAATTCCTCAATTGAACAAGGAGGCAGAATTATTTCTCTGCTAAATAGATAGAAGCGTTTGATGCAATTCCATATGAGCACAGGCTGTTCAGCAAGACTATGCCAGGAATCCAGACAATGGCAAATGCAAAGTGGTTACAGATTACTTGCTGGGAGCTCCTGCAGATGATCAACACCACCATAAAGGGATTCAATGCTATCAGGGAAGAACTGAGAGCAATACGATTGATGACCATCCAGAACAGATATGTCCTTGACATGATCACAGCAATGGATGGAGGTGTGTGTGCCAAAATCAGAGAATCATGATGACGAGAATGGGACCTTGACAGAGACCATAACGTTGCTGACAAAGCTGCACGACACGATGGAAGATGAGACTGAAGATATTGCCGATGACAGCTGGTTCACGCCTATCTTCTCATGGGTTCCACAATGGATGGCGAACATCTTTAAGTTCCTAGGAGCAATATTTGTGATGGTAATATTTGGATTCTGTGTGATCAGGATAATTATCACACAGTTCAAGAAGACAGCAAAGAAAGCAGTAGGAATAAAGATCATGATAGATGTCGAATCAGGGTTTGGACCCAAGGAGTAGACAGATGAAGAAATCAGAAAATATATATAAGCCAGCATCTTAGCACCTGAGGAAACAAAGTTCCTGCACCCAAGAAACCACAGGAATTATGTGGGAAGATGGATGTACTGAAGCCCTAATGGACAGTGCAGCCACATGACCTGTGGCGTTGAGGAGCATGTAAAATCAGCAGGTTCTCTGAAGGAAGAAGTAAATATTTGTACTTCGAATGAAACACTTCTTCAAGAGAGGATACGAAGATGTGAAAAGTGATGAAGGAGTGGTCGATGAATCAACCAGAGGGGGGAGTGTAGAGGAGCAGCTGAATGCCTCTGCAGGAAGTCCCGCCCCCATTTTGCCTGTATGCTGGAAACCGGAAATTGCGATATGCGCAACACCGGTGATGGTGCCTATTCCCGGAGAGTCTTTGAGACAAGGAACCCTGTGAGAAGACTCTATATGATGTATCCCCGTAGAGATGACAGTCTCTTGGAGGAGATCCCCAAAGAAGTGTGAAGGTGAGAGAAAAAGAGGCTGGTGATGTCACAAGAAATGAGTGAGACACACTGAGAAGAGTGGCTGAAGAAGAGCATGCATAGACCTTATAGAATCTGATGGTGAAGTAAAGAATCGAGAAGACTTTCATATGCAGAATGAAGATTGCATGTGTGAAGAGCACTGCAGAAAATGCAAGCCGTCTTATAACTGGACAGATGCTGCAATGCAAGTAGACTAAGTAATCATAAGGCTGGCTATACGTAGTGAATAGACGGCAGGCAGTGCCGCCATTATATAGAATTCTGAACATCGCTGTCATATATTTAGTAAGCTCACACCCACGGAGAAAGAAGGATTAACAGCTGTGTGTGTGTCGCAGCAAAGAAATAAGCTGAAGCTCGAAGGAAGACCAAGAAAGTTTGCCTGTTCTGGTGTCAAAAACTGAAGCAAGCCAAAACTGGTTCTCTATTTTTGAAGTACAGTGGACGTGAGAAGCTGAATCATCCCTTGTTAAGGTGCAAGGGAAGAACACCCTGAGTGTCACATTCATTAATTCAGTACAATTAAATGCTGCAAGACTGGCTGAAATACGGTCTCCAGTCACGTGAGCTGAGGATGAAAATAGGAGTGGATTTGCAGACCGTAACTACGATAAGGATATGCCTATTCTCTCTTTTATTCTCAGGAGCAATGATACTTTGTAAAGCCAAGTTCAAAGGCAATCTGAATGGCAGACGGCATGAGTGGAGAAGTTGGGATAATTGGGTGGGGAGACATGATCAAGTCCACCTGCTATTGAGCCGAATGTTCCAGAAGTGCACGAGCATGCCAACCAATTGAAGAAGGCCATATAATGAGGGGCCTTATAGTTTGCGAGCCAATGATGTACTATGCATCTAGTAACTGATGTGGATGACTTGAACTAGGGGTGGGCATACGTTGTCCATCTGACTGTAGAGACCCAATCACAATCCAATCCCTTATAGAAAGTATATCTAGATGTTCCCCTTGAGCCAACTACTATCCCATCTAGGTTTTCTTAGTTTGCCACATAGTAGGATGTCACGCATGAAACATTTTTAGTACTTAAGTGTGTTTTTCATTCAAAATGATTGGGAGGATGATTGAACATCCGTTGATGTCTGTTGTACTCCATGTTTTAGACAATTGACAATAAAACAGAGTTTGTTTGCCAACTTCCTGAGTCTGTCTAATTATTGGTGTGAAAGTTATTCTGTAACCCCATCCATTTAATGACGTGCTTCCTCATTTAAAAAGGACCTAACAGTTCATGTAGTAGCATGTTGGATGGTAGCAGACCCATTGATTAAGTAGAACTCTAGTGTTTCGGACGATGAAGCACCCTTCGCCATCTAGCCGGAAGATCACAGGATTTCCTGTGAAGAGTGGCCGATATAGAATTCTTGCAAGAAAAATGGATACAGGTGGGACGGGCCCCTCTTGGATGAAATCCCTCCTCCTTTCCACAGGCGCTTCGCGGGCGTAATGCGAAAGTGGTTGATTGGAGAGGGGAGCCGATACCGAAGGCCTGAAGCAGATCGAGCAAATAGTGAGAAGACGGCAAACTGTGGGGGTGGGATTGTGGTAGTTAGAAAAGTAATGGTGATCATTATAAAAGTGTAAACTAAGTGCATTTTAAAGTGTAAACGAAGAGCGTTTTAAGAGATAAAGGCCTGGAATCCCCAAATTAAGGTGTTTTAGAATAACTCGTCTCACACCTCAGTTCGGATAAATTAGGCTGCGCATAAACCGGTTTATGTTAGGAGACAAGTTAAACTCTAGTCAGAGTATTTTTGAGGCAAGACGGAGAAAAGGAGTACCATGGTATATATGTAAAAGAGTCAACTAGTCTGTCCGTTTGTCTATGTGTTTGTTTTGAAAAAGTGTTAAAGAATGACAAGAACAAGTTGTTGAGGTTATTTAGAAACAGGTTTTGAGCGGCGAGTGTTGTTTTTATAAACGTATCTATGTAAACACTGGTAAATATTGACAGTCAATTGAGACGTGTCACAATGGAAGATATTACTCCACTAATGCACTTGTGTAAAACATTGCCAAAGCATATGCCTAAGCTCAAACAGTACAGTGCAGAGTGGGTAAAGGGCACAGTAGATAAAATGTTCATCCCATGGCCGCAAGGGGGATCGCTGTCAAAAGCTGTATTGCAACACATGACCACATACTTGCACGCTGCGTACAAGGGGAAAAAATTGGAAAGAGGTCAGCTATTTTAGAGCTCTGGAAGATGGACCAAGAGGAGAGCGAAAATCCACAGCCTCAGTGGAGGGAGGAAGGTGTTGAGGCTTCTGCTCCCCTTACCTCGCCTGAAGTGAATGGTAAAAGTACAGAAGACGTAGGATTGTATCCATTAAAGGAACTGAGGGGAACGACACGGTATAGTAATCTGATATATGAACCTCCTGCTTATAGCAGTGATGATAGTCTAGAAGAGACCAAAAGAAAAGGGAGATCTTTAAGATTGTGCAAAATAAAGAGGAAAAAAGTGAGCGATCAAATATGACAACAGACATAGAACAAGAGATCAAAAGGTGGAAAGGAGAGAAAGATAAAGCTGACGAGGTAAAGCTCATATAGAACGAATGGATGGGAGGACAGATATTGCTCAAACCCGATGGGACAAGTATCGAGGAAGTCAGGCAAAAGGAAGATCAAGACGAACAGGACAAGAAAGATAGGGAACGAGAAAAAAGATTGAATAAGGATAGAAAGAGTAGGCAGAGGCGAGAACAGATGTATCAGGAAGAGCAGCAACAGGAGGAAGAAAAGGCAGAGGAGCAAAGAAAGTATGACAACAGACAGAGAGCATTGTAAGAACGAGATAGGCAACAAAGGAAAAGAGAAGAGCAAGAAGCGC
The DNA here is from genome assembly GCF_040938575.1 of Ambystoma mexicanum. Taxonomy (NCBI): domain Eukaryota; kingdom Metazoa; phylum Chordata; class Amphibia; order Caudata; family Ambystomatidae; genus Ambystoma; species Ambystoma mexicanum. The sequence goes on from NC_090922.1 coordinate 1,426,223,449, forward strand.
AGAAATTAAGGATTAAAAGGCTACAGAGATGAAGGGAAGAGGGAGAGCATAGAGGGAATGAAAGAAGAGAGGAGAAAAGACAAGAAGAGGAAAGGGTTAGATGGGAAGTGAGAAAGGAAAGAGAATTAGATGAAGAACTGGAACAAAAAGGAGACAGCGGAGTGCGATATTGATCGCATTCAGAAGGAGTTAATGGAACCAAGTCCACTAATATCATGGGGTAATATAAATGAATTTCTTCTGTTAAAGGAGGCAATGTCAGGGCCATCTAGAGTAGCCCTAGAAGAGAATGTTGACATAGGGAGCATCAGAGATAGGATCGATAAACCCTATCAAGACTTGAGAGTAGGTAGCAAATTGGGAAGTTGAGGGAAGGGAGATCGATCCCTGGTCTCCCAATTATGAAGCAAAGAAAGAGACCCATTCAGCCTCGAGCATAGAACTTTGTCTTTAGACAGGCTAACTTTAGATAGGGGAGAAAGAAAGGAGAGCCATACTAGCTGGGGGCTAGATATGTCAGACGAGGAGGGAGAAACCTTCCATGGGAAGAATAGAGGAAGTGCCTGTGGCCCCAAGGGTTGTCTGTAGACAGACAAGGACGTAAGATGGTCTGATTTAGAACAACCAAAGGATAGCACGCCAGATCCCATAGCATATCCAGAGCGTCCTAGAGGATGATCGTATAGTGTGAAGGGAGAGTCAACGCCATGTGTGAGCAGGCTATGTGTGAGCAGGCTGAGGTCATTGCCAGGTAGAAGGCCTTCAGGAACTATTGTTCCCACTATGGATAGGCAAACAATGGGAGCTGAGTGTGGGTTAGGATTCACGCAGTTCCCTTTATTGGAAAAAGGAGGGACCAGATTGCAGTATATTCCGTGGCCACAAATGGATTAGGATAATTTAAGGTGCAAACTTCCTAGTTTGATGGCAGGTGTGGGAAAATGGATTTATGAATTAGAGAAAATGACAGGCCATACTCCAATACTCTGGCCATAGGGGACATAAAGGGTCTCCTAGCAGCCATTCTATGGGAACGAGCTGATGTCAAAAACCGCGGTCCACGTGGACTAGTATACCTCCATCCCCAAGTACCAGTCAGAGAAAGTATAGAACAACTCGCTGACCGGTTATTGGGGCCACAGGTAGCAGGAACAGAAAAACACTGGGTCCCAGATGGCTGCAAGGGAAAACAGAACGTTAGGAACGCAAAGAAATATGATCTTTAAGGACGCTTACAACAACACTAATGCAAGGACACCTACCCGTGGGGATGATCGGTGATAACTGGTTTCCCTAACTGTTCCCCCTGAGTAGTGTCATAGAGTCGGATGGAGGAGATGGTAAGGTAGTATTGACAAGTGGAGAAGGACGGGGGATACAGCAAACAGTGGGCACATCGCAGGAGAATAATCAGCACCAAATGGATCAAGGAGGGAATGGATTTGTGTCACGAGGCAGAGGAATGGGCTACAGAGGAAGGGGTGGTTTTCAAAAAAAATCAAAGCGGTTTTCAGAATCTGATGAATGATAATCAGAATGCGCAAGGATAGTTTAACCAAGGGAGACTAGTCAGAAGAGCTCCTCCTGTATGTTGTACTTGTGGGATGACCGGGCACATTGTACGTGCATGCGGAAGCCAACAGTATGTACAGAATGGGCAATTCTCAAGAGGGGGTATAGCTTATCCTCCAGCATATAGCTCACAAGCTAGGGATGGGTTTGACCAAGATCAGCCAGTGTATCAGGCACAAGCGCCCCAAATACAACAAGAATTGCAGTCACAACAAGCACCATTGAACCCACTGCAAGGGCAGTCGCAGCATGCACCCATGCAGATATAGCAGTACGCAAACACGGGACAATTACTGACACCTAGAATAGGGGGTGTCACTGTGGTTGGATAGAGTCCTTTCACAGGTACAGGAGTATGTATGTATCCACAATAGGACAGCTCACATGGCAACTTGACGTGTTTGGTACTATCAGTGACACCAGACCCCCAAGAGGAACCAAGGGTTGATGTGACGATAGCAGGCAAATCATTTTCTTTTCTAGTAGAAATTGGGGCTACTTGTTCATGTATACGAGAGGGAAAATATGCAATGTTGAGAATTGCCATGAATGCTCAGGGAGTCTCTGGAGCTATGAGTCGAGTTCCTTTTACTGAAGAATTACCAGTCTCCATAGGAGAGTGTGATATGTCTGTTCCATTATTGTATTCAAGGCAGACACCAGTTAATATTTGATGGTGAAGCTTAACATGACGATTTCTTGGCACAGTGTGCTCTACTCCGGGAATTCATCATATTAACGTGGGCGAATTTATATTGGCATATATAGAATTACTTTTCAGCTAAATCGATAGAAGCCTTTGATTCTATTATGTATGAACACAGGTTGTTCAGTCAGACTGCTGCAGTATTCACGACAATCTTTATACCAGGGATTGAGACGATGGCAAATGCAAAGTGGTTGCAAATCACTCACTGGGAGCTCCTGCAGACAATCAACACTACCATAAAGGGATTCAATGTGATCAAGAAAGAATTTAGAGCCATAAGACTAATGACTCTCCAGAAAAGGTATGTCCTGGACATGATTACAGCAATGTATGGAGGTGTTTGTGCCAAAATTGGGGACTCATGTTGCACATTCATAGCTTCTCACGATGACGAGAATGGGACCTTGACAGAGGCGATAAATTTCGAAACGATGAAGATTTCAAGATGGAAGATGAGACAGAAGATATTGCAGATGACAGCTGGTTTGCATCTATCTTCTCATGGGTTCCACAATGGATGGAGAATATTTTTAAGTTTCTCGGAGCACTATTGGTGATGCTCATATTCGGATTCTGTCTGATCAGGATAATAATCACACAGTGTAAGAAAACAGCAAAGAAAGCAGTAGGAATGAAGGTTATGATCGATGTTGAGTCTGGGTTTGGACCCAAGGAGCTGACATATGAAGAAATCAGAAAGTATATAGAAGCAAGCATTCTAACACCTGGGGGAACGACATTCCTGTATCCAAGAAACCACAAGAAGTATGTGGGACGATGGATTTACTGCAGTCCAAATGGACAATGTAGCCACATGACCTGAAGTGTTGATGACCATGTAATGTCAGCAGGATCTCTGAAAGGAGTAATGAAGATATGGACTCGAAATAAGCACTTTTTCAAAAGTAGATGTCTAGATGTGAAAACTGATGGGAGAGTAATTGATGAATCAACCAGAGGAGGGTGTTTAGAGTAGGAGCTGAAATGCATCTACCAGGAGTCCTACCCCTATTCTACCTATATGTTGGAAGCCAGAAATTGCGACATGTGCAAAGCCAATAAAGAATACAATACAGCAAAAGATATTTTAAACACGGTATTCATTGAGAAAGCCCTATTAGATGTACCGCAGATAGATGACAGCCTCTTAGGGGAGATCCCTGAAGAAGTGTGAAGCAGTGAGCACAAGAGGTTGGTGACTGTGATGCTGGAAATGCATCAGAGGGACAGGGCCTCCGTATCCTTGTCCTTTACTGCTTTTTATTGTGTGTTCTGTCGTGTTTTCCGTGCAGGAGTCCATGTGGGACTCTTGACGGTGCAGCTCCCATGGGATACCCTTATGGCACCCATGGGTGGGGGTAAAACCCTGTACCCTTAGTGTATGTTTGTGGACATCTGTGTGTGGCCCACAGAGCAGGTTATGGGCTGGTGGCAGCTCCATGCTTAATTTGACAGGTTCTCTGAGTATCCTCCATTTTGGGATACCCAGGCCCTGCCATTAGAATCAGTTGATTCCTAATAGGAAACAAGATGGCCCCTGTGGCCTCTTGCTTTATATTGCCTGTTACCTTGTTTTCCCAAAGTTCCATATATGGTGTTGTTGTGAAGTCCAGGCCAGACTGGCTGGAGCCTTGCCAGTTACTGTATGTTGTGGGTACACCCTTTGGTCGGACCTGGGTAAATGGAGTGTGTGACGAATACGCATTCTGTGTTGTGGATGTCTAGTATCTGGTGTTTGACACAATGACTCAGACGGCCCTGCCCGAAACTGGTATGAATGCAGTGTGGAGTGTTGAATGGCTGGGTACTTGTCCCAATACACATAATTTGTTGTGAGTGTCTGGAGTGAAGTGAATGGCCTGAATGCAGTATGCACCTGATTGGCAGCCTGCCTGCATGAATGCTCTTCTGACCGATTGGTTGCCTGAGTGTGACCCAGCAGAATTAATGGGAGATCAACTAGTATATCTGCGAGCCTCTCACGGCTAGAATTCGGGTTCAGAAGCTGAAGAGAAACTGGAGTTGAAACTGAAGCTTACCCTTGAAGCCCTGCTGGAAAAGAAGAATTGCTGTTGCCCTTCTTCATCGATCTGAAAGCTGCTGTGTCTCCAAGGACTGACCCCGAGAGGACCTGGTAAGGCGCCCTCTTCCCGAGCTATGAGGGACCATTGTGCACCAGATGATCTTTGCCATAGCTCCCTGGTAGACAGACCTACGACAGGCTGGCGACCAGAGACGGGGATGGGGACCGCCGCGGAATCCCAAAGAGAAGCGCCCAGACTGATGTCCGCCACTGTTGACGACCTCCATCGCCGACCGGAGCCGCCATGCTCCCGTTGCCTAAGAACTTTGAATTCACGGACATGCTCATCCGCACAGCGGCCCGCCTTATCCCGCTGGAGAAGGCCAGGCCGTCGATGCGCTGAGGAGCATCTGCCGGTGGGTTTCCGCCACCCAAAGACCACAGACACTCCGACGACTTGACGCCCTTGCTGGGCCACAGTTCTTCAAACTCTTTGCGGTCCAGATCTATCGACATCGAGGTGCCCCACACGCCTCTTCCTTGCAGGATGTTTACGCTTCCCCATCGATGAGCACCTCTAGGAACGAAGCTGCCACTTCACCGCCGTGGTTCACTGTGTTCATCGCCGGAAGTTCGACGACCCTTGGCTCCTGCCTTAAAGGGAGTGCACTCAAGAAATGCCGTCGATTTCCCGATGAGGAACTCTACAATACCAGGTACTTTGAGGTTGTTGAACTATTGGAAAGATCCTTGTGAACAATATATGGACTGGGCTTGTGATATATCTTTATTTTAGAGGTTGCCCAGGTGGGGCGATCTCCACACAGAACTGTGGTTAGGTAAACTGGGCCAGTATTCTGCCTATTGTTCTAACTAACTGCTTTCCTCTTATATCTATTGTTGGTTTCCTTTACAAACTGATTTGTGTGACATTTAAGCGTACAGTTGATGCACTTTAATGAGACCTAATAGTAATAGTGGTACCACGTAGAACTGTACATTTGCCATTATAGATAACCGAGTACGAAGTAAGTTATTGTGCTATTGTACATAACTTTGAATATTAATTAAATAAAGACTGTGTTTTAACTAATACAGTGTGCAGACATTCCTTTGTAGGGGCTTGGGGACTACACTGTACTTAACAACCAGCCTGCATCACCTCTAGAGAAGCTAGGCCTTGATTGCTCGACCACGTACCAATAATAGAGAATTTTGGATGGGGTCCTCTGTGCCTCTCGTCTACCATATAGAGAGCAGAAGTACAGCCCCCCCTCCAGTCTTTACAGTGACATCACAAGAAATGAGAGTGACGCACTGAGAAGGATGATCAGGGAAGAGAATGCATAGACCTTATGGAAACTGATGATGAAATGAGGAATGGAGAAACCTTTCATGTGTGAAATGAAGATTGTAAGTGTGAAGAACACTGAAGAAAATATAAGTCGCTTCATAACTGTTCAGATGCTGCGACACAAGTAGACTAAGAAATCATGAAGGCTGGCTATACGTAGTGAATAGACTGCAGGCGGTGCCGTCAATATATATATATAGTTATGGTTAAGTTGCTGTTTCCATAGGAAGAATGTGAAGAACACTGAAGAAAATATAAGTCGCTTCATAACTGTTCAGATGCTGCGACGCAAGTAGACTAAGTAATCATGAAGGCTGGCTATACGTAGTGAATAGGCTGCAGGCAGTACCATCAATATATATATATAGTTATGGTTAAGTTGCTCTTTCCATTGGAAAAAATATATGGACCACTCTGAATTTTTTTGCAAAGTTTGGAGATGTTTGGTTCAGGGGGGCAAAAGTTATAGGGGGGCCCCAAAACGTCTTTTTTCCCATAGACTGAATGGGGGAAAAACTTTGCGCACGGCTACATGTCAAACCGCTGGACGGATTTTCACGAAATTTGCAGCAGGTACAGGGGCTTGGTCCAGAAAGCATGCTTTTGTAAATTTGGTGACCTTCCGTGCAGTACTTTTCATTAAAATGACCAAAAAGTAGGTCTGAAAAAATGTGTGATATTTATGTCCGCTTCACGGTCACACTTCCCTGTTCGGTCCACGGACAAGATACCGATTAGCTAAGTGGCTGGCGTCATGACCGCGGACACGCAACGTCTCTGCCGATTGGCTGCTGCGAGACATGTTCTGCGTCAGTTTCTTTGGCTGCGGCCGACCTCTTGGATCCGCCGATAGCGGAGCAACAACCAGAGTACACATGCTATATTTATAAAACTCTTTTGCTGTGTCACAGAGCGTTGGGACAGGTTCAGACAGTAAGACATGGGTGATCAATGCATTTGTTCTGGGGTAGGTCTTCATGATGTATTTTCTATGGCCACCTTGTATGCACAGAAAATGAGGGGTGTAATAACGGTAGCATTTCAGTCCATGCAGTGCACAGGAAACATGTAACTGTTGTAAGGACACGCGTAGTGGTAGCGAACATTGAAATTGACAACATGCCATAATTGCATTACTTTTTCCTATGGGTATTATTATATTCATTAGTACGCCGCCATGGGTGTCACATGCTACAGTGGTTGTGGCCAGGGCCTAGAGTCTTGGATGCATGTGTCATGATGCCTACCCCCCCCAGCATCCGGACCCAGCCCAGCAGCCTCAGGAGCAGGCATCCAGACATTTATTGAGACCCCAGCAGCCCCGGTTGGTGGCTATCTGGGTTCAGTCCTGGCGCCTTAGGCACCATGCTCATAATAGACATCAGTCCTGGCGCCATAGGCGCCAGACGCATAGACATTACTTACCTCCTGCAGACCATGCTGCAAATGAATCAAAGCCCACATGAGGGCTGGATGGAACTATTTTATTACAGGGACTATTTTTTACTCGGGTGTGGTTCTGGGGAACTTCTTACCTGGGACTACTTTGCAGGCTATTTAAACCACGCCGGAACAGCAGCCCATGCTTCGCGTTATTCTGCACTTCAGCAGCGTGACGTTTACCATGCCTGCAGCATCCAGTCCTCTGCCACGCCCACCTCGAAACTTGACACCATCCTAGAAGAAAGAGAAATAAGAACAAGAACTTACCTTTTAATTTTCATCTGTTCCCGAATTTGCCGCACTTCAGTATTGGAAAAGACACATCGGAAATAAAAGCATTGCATCGCTAGTAGGCGCGCTGCGCCATATTTACCGGTCTGCATCTCCACGGTTCAGCGCTGCAGCCATCATTTCATCACCGCATCCGTGGAACCTGGAAGGGACAAAGAGAACAAGGTGAGCAGGGTGCTAACAAAGACAATCAGAGCAACCATATTATACTCACCAGAGTTACCGCTCCCCTGGGCATCTTTCATCGGCGTTCCACCTCTTAAACGCTGCACCTGTGGGAGGAAAGAACACTTGTTAAAGACATTTACTTTACTTTTACTGGACAATGCTGGATAATACAGACTCTTACCCACGCGCAACCTGGAGCACTTCAGGTGAACTCTTCTCGGATTAAGCTGCACTACAAAGGGATAAAAACGAGTGAATAACAGACAATTGAACTCTATAGACATTATACTTACGACTCCTTGCCATTTACCACGGAGTCCAACACGTCTGGAACTCGCCCCAGATCTTCAAACCAGTGAAACAACTGGGATTCTACGCGCCCCTGCGCTCGGTGCAGGATGGAGAGCTCATCATTACAAACAATAAGGTGAGACAACAAGAGGGGAATATCGGGGTGCTTAGAGAACAAATTAAACACGTGTTTCCTTGCATCCACTGGGTGGCTAATTCCCCTCCTCCTGCTTTTAGGAAACTACTTTTACGACTCAAGCAAACGAAGCTAGGAAGGCCGGTCCAGCCAGCCGTCTCTGCACTACGAATAACGCTGGTGGAGACCTTAGCAGTCCAGTTCCGATCGACGCCCCCGTGGGATTCAGGTGAGCGTTACAGAATGCAAAGCCTATCTACAAATCCCCACGCGGGCGTTATGGAGACCTCAGAAACTGACCAACTGGCCCAATTATTAGGGGAACTTAGAGCGGAAGTGCACTCCGCCAGTCAAGAGACTAATGCCCCCAGGAGAGAACTGATTGTGTCAAAGGAGCGCACTGATGATCTTGCTAGGCAATTGCTGCAGAACCAAGCTGGGCAAACACCCCTACCTGGACTTGGGGGTAATCCAACCCCTGTTTCATCGAGCAATCCTATGCAAGTGATTTTACCAGGAACTATCCCTTTAGCTCTACCTGAATTCTTTGCTGGGGACCCAAAAAGGTTTGCAGTGTTTATGAATCAATGCCACTTGCACTTTTTATACAGACCTGGAGCTTTTCCAAATGACCAAACCAAAGTGGCCTTTGTATTATCATATCTTAGTGGCAGCGCAGCAGATTGGTCCATTCCACTAGTCAACCAGGATGACCCCCTTCTCTGGAATTTTCAAGGTTTCAAATGAGCATGGAAAAACTATTCGCCAGACATTCACAGGGACAGGCCCTGGATAACGAACTCTTATCCTTACGACAGGGTAACCAGGATCTGTTAACCTATATCGCAACTTTCAATAGGTTGGTGGTGGAAACCGGATCGCCTGAGGAAAAGCGAGTTACATTATTTCACCGTGGACTTTGGGGAGAACTCAAAGACGTCCTGGCTCAAGATGTGAAACCACCTCAGGATTGCGCAGAGTATATAGACTTAGTGGTCCAGCTAGACCAGCGATTCCAGAATAGAAAGGCTGACTGAGCCAAGTTCGAGAATCGGGTATTAGTTAAACCCAACGTTGTCTCCAAAGGGACTGATGCATCTGAACCTATGCAGATCGGGGGGGTTAGAGGACCCTTAATGCAAAAGGAAAGAGAAAGCAGACACCAGATGCAATTGTGTCTGTACTGCGGAACCTCAGGACATTTTCTACGGGATTGCCCTGCAAAACCACCCAAGAAGCTGGTAGGAGTTGCTGATAAGACCCAAAGAGAACCCGATTCGGGAAACGACCATGCCCGACAAGTGTAGAGGTCCACTTGCCGAGCTTGAAGAAGGATATTCAGACCTCGTACCTCATCATACCAATGGTCCTTGTTGATCCAAAGCAGCCATCACGTATGCACGCAGTAAGGGCATATATTGACAGTGGGGCCGTAGGAAATTACATGGACCACGATTTGGCTTCAAGGATGAATCTACCTCTTTGCAAGAAGACCACTTCGGATGTCATCACCACAGTCAATGGAACTGAAGTAGCCTCAGGGCCCGTAACTCATTCCACTACAGAGATGACACTGTTGGGTCAAGACGGGCATCGAGAAGCTATTGTGTGTGACTTAATCAAGGCCCCGCAGTTCCAAATCATTTTGGGAATGCCATTTTTAGAAACACATAACCCTTGTATTGATTGGCGAGAGAAGAAAGTGACCATCCCGGATTGTGCACGTACCTGTTACCCGAAAGAACCTTTGAACGAAGGCCTGGCCACAGTTACTACCCCAGTCGCGCAGTTACCTCAGGAATATCAAGAATTTCAAGATGTTTTTCAAAAAGAACAGGCAAACACATTACCGCCTCATAGACCATACGATTGTCAAATCGACCTCTTACCAGGTGCACAACCTCCTTGCAGTAGGATCTACGCCCTTACTGAGCCCAAAAATCTTCACCTACGACAATACTTGGATCAGTACCTTGCTAATGGCTTCATTCGGCCATCCACGTCTCCGACATCCTCAGCTTTATTCTTGGTGCCTAAAAAGGAAGGTTACCTTAGAATGTGTATAGACTACCGCACGTTAAATCAGATTACGGTAAAAAAATGATACCCCTTGCCTCTGATCCCCAAGTTACTAGACCAAGTAAAGGAAGCTTGCATCTATACCAAGTTAGATCTCCGAGGGGCATATCATCTGGTACATGTAAAGAAGGGCGATGAATGGAAGACTGCCTTTTGCACCAAGTACGGATTATTCGAATGTCAGGTGATGTCCTTCGGGTTGTGCAATGCACCAGCAGTCTTCCAGTATTTTATGAACGATGTCCTTCGTGAACTCATTAACGTCTGTGTTGTTGTATACATAGACGATATTCTAATGTACTCCTCCTCAGAATCAGACCATGTTAAGCACGTTCGTGCAGTCCTTGAGAAACTACGCCAGCATAAGTTATATGCAAAAATGGAAAAATGTGTTTTTCATTCTACAGAAGTCGAATTCCTTGGATTCATCCTGACTCCGAAAGGGGTCCGAATGGACTCTCGAAAGGTGGACGCAATTCTCAAGTGGCCATCACCCAATTCAGTTAAAGGGGTACAAAGCATGCTTGGATTTGCTAATTTCTACTGCAGATTTATTCCGGACTTCTCACATGTGATACACCCCATCACAGCACTTTTGCGAAAGAACAAACGCTTCTTGTGGACTGAAGAGGCTCAAAGAGCCTTCCAAGAATTGAAATTGAAATTCATGTCTGCGCCTGTCTTAAAGCATCCACACCCCTAACTTCCATATATAGTGGAAACCGATGCTTCCAGTTTAGCCATGGGAACTGTCCTATCCCAGAAGGATCCAGAAACCGGTCAACTTCATCCAGTAGCATTTTGGTCTAGAAAGTTCACGGCACCCGAGTTGAACTATGCGATCACCGATAAAGAATTGTTAGCCATCAAATCAGCCTTTAAGGCTTGGCGGCATTATCTTATCCGTGCCAGGCACACCATTACTGTAATCACAGATCACCGGAATCTGCAGTATTTAAAAACAGCCAAGGCCCAATCGTCGCAGCAACTTTGATGGGCATTATTCTTTGCCGAATTCGATTTCGTGATCACCTATCGACCAGGTTGTAAAAACGGCAAGGCAGATGCATTATCCCGAATGGGAATGGGAGAAACATATTCCAACCCGGAACCGGTGCCTATAATTTCAGAACAAAGAATCCTCGGCATAACTACGCTACAGACTTTAGAAGACATTCATTTCAAAATCCAACAACTTTTCGATCCAGCAGCCCTGCAGGACTGGGTAAAGAAAGGCCAAGACTATTCTGTCATCAATGATCTACCTTACTATCAAGGGTGTTAATTTCTACCTCACAAGGAACTACAAGAACTAGTCATCTCCAATTATCATGATGCTCTGATGGAAGGACTCCCTGGTATCGCAAAAACCGAGGCTAAAATTAAAAGACAATTCTGGTGGCCCACCTGGCGAAAAGACATAAAGTCGTTTGTGCGGTCTTCTGGTATTTGCGCCCAAAACAAAAGTCAGAAGAAAAAATCTGCTGGCCTTTTACAACCGTTGGATATTCCGCCTAGACCATGGCACACTTTTTCCTTAGACTTTATTACCGATTTGCCTCCATGCAATGGATTCAACACCATTCTAGTTATCGTGGATCTTTTTTCCAAGATGGCCTACTTTATTCCTTTAAAAGGTTTACCTACCGCTTCAATTTTGGCCAAGGAATTTCTCGAAAACATTGTGCAAATCCATGGATTTCCTTCCATATTAGTCTCTGACCGAGGTAGTCAATTCATTTCGCAATTTTGGAAGAAATGTTGTCAATTGGCACAAATCGACGTAAGGTTATCAACCAGTCACCATCCCCAGACTGATGGTCAAACGGAGAGGACCAACCAGACTCTCGAACAATACCTACGTTGCATGCTACACCAAACCGAAAGCAACTGGAAAGATATTTTATGGATTGCTGAATACGCATACAATAACTCATTACATTCAGGAAACGGACAGAGCCCCTTTTATACTATCTTTGGGCATCATACTCGAACCTCAGAACTTGACTCGCCTCAACACTTAGAAATGCCTGCAGTAACTCACCTGCACTCTACTATTACACAAGCCTTTAAAGAGGCATCAAAACATTTGAAACAAGCAAAAGAAAAATACAAGAAAAATGCCGATCAACATAGAAGTGACACTCCACCATACCAGATTGGGGATCAAGTTTGGCTGGCTAGAAAACACATACCTCTGAAAGGAACTCGAACTTTTAATCCTCGAAATTTGGGACCTTACACCATCATGGCCATTATCAACCCGGTGGCCGTCAAATTGGAATTACCCTCTAACATGCGGATTCACCCTGTCTTTTATGTTTCACTTCTAAAACCAGTTCAAGCTGGGACTAGATTAGCCAAACCACCCGACACCGTCCTCATAGATGGGGAACCTGAATTCGAAGTTAAAAACATCCTGGACTCTAAGATGGTTAAATCAAAGCTTTTTTATTTAATCGACTGGAAGGTTACGGACCACAAGAAAGGTCATGGGAGCCTAGTGACCACGTTCATGCGCCTCGATTGGTGAAGAAATTCCATTGGAACTTCCTAGACAAACCAGGGCCAGGGGGAAGAACAACTTTAGAAGGGGCCTTGGGGGGGTGTGCTGTCATGATGCCTACCCCCCGGCATCCAGACCCAGCCCAGCAGCCTCAGGAGCAGGCATCCAGACATTTATTGAGACCCCAGCAGCCCCGGTTGGGGGCTATCTGGGTTCAGTCCTGACGCCTTAGACACCAGGCTCATAATAGACATCAGTCCATTACTTACCTCCTGCAGACCATGCTGCAAATGAATCAAAGCCCACGTGAGGCCTGGATGGGACTATTTTATTACCGGGACTATTTTTTACTCGGGTGTGGTTCTGGGGAACTTCTTACCTGGGACTACTTTGCAGGCTATTTAAAACACGCCCGAACAGCAGCCCATGCTTCGCGTTATTCTGCACTTCAGCAGCGTGCCGCTCACCATGCCTGCAGCATCCAGTCCTCTGTCACGCCCACCTCGAACTTGGACACCATCTTAGAAGAAAGAGAAATAAGAACAAGAACTTACCTTTTAATTTTCATCTGTTCCCGAATTCGCCGCACTTCAGAATTGGAAAAGACACATCAGAAATAAAAGCATTGCATCGCTAGTAGGCGCGCCGCGCCATACTTACCGGTCTGCATCTCCACGGTTCAGCGCTGCAGCCATCATTTCATCACCGCATCCGTGGAACCTGGAAGGGACAAAGAGAACAAGGTGAGCCGGGTGCTAACAAAGACAATCAAAGCAACCATATTATACTCACCAGAGTTACCGCTCCCCTGGGCATCTTTCATCTGCGTTCCACCTTTTAAACGCTGCACCTGTGGGAGGAAAGAACACTTGTTAAAGACATTTACTTCGCTTTTATTGGACAACGCTGGGTAATACAGACTCTTTCCCATGGGCAACCTGCAGCACTTCAGGTGAACTCTTCTCGGATTAAGCTGCAATACAAAGGGATAAAAACGAGTGAATAACAGACAATTGAACTCTATAGACATTACACTTATGGCTCCTCGCCATTTACCACAGAGTCCAACACGTCTGGAACTCGCCCAAGATCTTCAAACCAGTGAAACAACTGGGATTCTACGCGCACCTGCGCTCGGTGCCGGATGGAGAGCTCATCATTACAAACAATAAGGTGAGACAACAAGAGGGGAATATCGGGGTGCTTAGAGAACGAATTAAACAAGTATTTCCTTGCATCCACTGGGTGGCTAATTCCCCTCCTCCTGCTTTTAGGAAACTACTTTTACGAATCAAGCAAACAAATCTAGGAAGGCCGGTCCAGTCAGCCGTCTCTGCACTACGAATAACGCTGGTGGAGACCTTAGCAGTCCAGTTCCGATCGACGCCCCTGTGGGAATCAGGTGAGAGTGATAGCATGGCAGTCGGCCGAAGGCCTTACTTCCAAGACTGTAGGCCCTGGCCACAACCACAGCAGCATGTCACACCCATGGATACACCCGTAGTATTGCATATCGATTGCCAAGTTGTGGGGAGTGTGTGAAGTTATAAGTACTGGACGTGCAAGCCACTACACACACATCCCATGTAATATCTATGGACATACAGCTAGGAGTGACCCTCTGGCCAGAAGCAGTGAAGGATACCACACCTATAGAAAAACCTCAACTACCCCACGTCACTGAGGTGGTTGTGGGGGGACCCTGCACTCTTACGTGCATGATCGAAGGCCATGCACCCAATAACAAAGTTATAACCTCTTCATGATGTATTTTCTATGGCCACCTTGTACGACAGGGTCCAATAAGGGCGGTTTATCAGTCCGTGCAGTGCACACGGAACTTGTAACTGTTGTAAGGACATGTGTGGTGTTAGGGAACATTGAAATTGCCAACATGCCGTAATTGCATTGCTTTCTTCCATGGGTATTGTATTCATTAGTACGCCGCCATGGGTGTCACATGCTACAGTGGTTGTGGCCAGGGCCTAGAGTCTTGCATGCATGGCCGTCGGCCGAAGGCCTTACTTCCAAAACTCTAGGCCCTGGCCACAAACACTGCAACATGTCACACCCATAGATACACCCATAGTAATGCGTATCGATTCCCTGGTTGTGGGGAGTGTGTGCAGTCCATGCACCCAACAACTAAGCTATAACCTCTTCACTTACAAGCCCACATGGGTTTTATCTAGGGCAGTGGTTTTGGCCAAGATGTGTACTTTTGGGTGCATGGTTGCAGGCTTAATGCCATACACCCAAGCATGCACCCAAAAGGAAACTTGTAAGCACTGGAGTTATAAGCCACTTCACAAGAACTCCCAATTACAACTGTCTGGTAATTCCAAGATTTAAACTTGCTAAAATTGGCGGCACAAACTTCCCTTTGCTAGCCGCTAAATGCTGGAATGCCCTGCCACATAACCTGAGATCAGACCAAACTTTCCCACACTTTAGAACGAATCTTATCAAACATCTCAATGACAACAACATGTAAGGTTTTGAAAGACTATAATTTGTGTTATGTTATTTATCTGAATGTATATATGTACCATCAAAGATATATCAATCACTACTGTACATTTTTATACATGTTTTGTACATAACCGACCGACTCGTTCCTTAGCATTTCCTCAACCGTCCTTCAGACGTGCGACAAAATCTCTATATACCCTCACTGTAAATTATGTAACACTGTAATCTTATGTAACATTGCAATTCGCTGTAACACTGTAATTCTCTGTAACAATGTAAGCCTCGTATATTCTTTTCACTGCGCCCGGTTACCCTTACCATATATTGAAATGTATGGACATATACCTAAGATTTTAGGCCCTGCCCACAAACAGTGCAGCATTTCAGAGCTATAGAGACACCCCTAGTATTCAACATCAGTCAGGTGGCTGTGGGGAGGGTCTGCGGTCATGAGTGCATGGCCACAGGTATATGTAGTGCACTTACAAGGCACAATGGGTGTGATATGGGGTGGTAGTGCATCACTCAGGCGGCTGTGGGGAGGGCCTGCAATCATGGGTGCATGGCCAAAGGCCATACCCCCAAAAGCACATTTGTATGTAGTGTAGTTATATGCCACAATGGATGTCATATGGTGTGATAGTAGTGGCCAGGATGCAGAGTATTTGAACAAAGTAATAAGCACTGCAGTTGTAAGCAACTGTGCATTTTATATACTGTACACCCATACATTGATAATTCTATGGCCTCACGCTCACGTCTGTAGCCTGTGGCTACAAACTGCTGTACCATATCGCAGCTATTGGTACACTTGTACTATGCAACATCATTAAGATGGTTGTGGGAGGGTGTAGCAAAACCAACTTTGTACATAGTGAAATGACAAGGCACAATGGTTCCGATATGCTGTGGTGTTTCTGGCCAGGACCCAGAGTCTTGACTGCATGCCCAAAGGCCATGCACCCAAGACTGAAGTCATAAGCAGTGGAGTTATAAGTGAATATGGGTGTGGTGTAATGCGCTAGTTGTGTGCACGCCCTAATGTCTTCGCTGCATGGCTGCAGACGATGGTCCCAAAAGTACATTTATAAGTAGCTAATTTACAAGGACCATGGTTTCGATATGCAGCAATGGTTGTGGCTAGGAACTATACTCTTTGTACCTTGGTCGTAAGGCGTAGCTCGTAGGTTACACACCGAAGATGCAAGGGCCAGCCTATAGCCACTGCAGCATATTACTACCATAGATTAGACGTGTAGATTCGCATGTGTAGAAAATGACTGCCAATATACTTACTCCTTATTTTGTTCAGAATCCACATATATTTTTTAAATGCCTTTCGTACTTGGCGGAAGTTTCCCTTTTTTAATTTCTGTGATAAAAGAAAAGGTATGTTAGTCTTTGCATTTTATGAAAACTTACTACATTATATAATAGACAGTTTACCTTGTTTTTTACCCTCATATTTAGTTTCCAAACCAGTGTACTGTGCATTGTGCTCAGTTTTTTCTGTGTTTGCTTTTCTAATCCTTGGGTCTGAGGAAATAAAATCCTTGTTGGATTAAAAAAAACCTTCATTTGCTACGGTTCTAACTACTTCCTTGTTTCCTTTGAGTGTTTCCTTCATCTTTCTGATTAATGTTAGGTTTGTTGCCTTCCTGCCGATTTTTAACAACAGTTAGATACCTGTAGGCGTATTCTAACTGTGCATTTGTTCCTACAGATCTGTGATATTCATTTATTTGTGTCGTTGTTATATCCTGTTTCCTTCATCTTTCTGATTAATGTTATGTTTGATGCCTCCTGACGATTTTTAACAACAGTTAGATACCTGTAGGCGTATTCTAACTGTGCATTTGTTCCTACAAATCTTTGATATTCATTTATTTGTGTCGTTGTTATATCCCCTTGGGCAGTTAGATATCTGTTGGCGTATTCTAACTGTTTGTAGTCTTTCACATAATCTTTTGGCACTCTTGAAGTACGCATTACTTATAAAATTTTGGCTTTAAGAAGATTAAATACGCATTTGTAAGATTAGCTGGCAATCTCTGATTTAGAATAATGGTGGCTATCATTACATTCGAACCATCCACATTTCTTTTTAATGTATGCAGTGTAGTGACCTGCATTGGTTGTAGCTCCTGCATGGTAGATTATACCTATTCTTGTAAAGGTTTTCTTTCCAAGTGATACTTGACCGTGTGTGAATCCAGTCAGTGTGCAGTTGTTTTTGGTACCATCTGCATTATAACGTAGAAGCATAAGTATTATGTAGGCACTATGTGATTGTATCAGTAAGGTGGAGTGATTGTCTGAATTGCAAATAGTACATAATCTGCCATGTTTGCATTCTGTACAAGTTGCTGAAATGGAATGCTTTCACAATTTGGTATGGAAACATACACAAATCGCTCATTTGGGATTTCTTCCTGTATCATATTGCTACAGAGAGTGCATGTATGTTTCGACATGTACGAAATCTGGAAGATTTAATTTACAGGTATGCTTTTGTTTTCCAATATTAATAGTAATTACATTAGAAATTCTTGTGGATCTTCTTGTAAGTTCACAGTGAATCTCACCATTTCAGCACAGTCGTCCAATTCTTACCGTATTCCATGAACACTGTATGTGTTGTCAGGATTGCTTGTTGCATTTCTATGAAGCACTAACATTTGCAAACACAATTGATCTGTACTGTGCAAGTAAATATTGTTAACAATTGGTGGCAATTGAAATAGAATATTAATTTCTACATTTGCATAGCAACTTACCCCACTTTCATTTGCAAATTTGAATGGACCAGCTAGTTCTGTATCTGAGTGCATTTTTCGGAATTTCTGTTCCTTCTTTGACGATGTCCATGGTTTACATTCCCTAATAGGTTCTTCTTTGTTTGTGGTAATTGCTAAAACTTTAGCTTCTTTTCTTTGATGAATTTGCTGTTGGATTCTGTTGCATTTCTGTTTCATTTAGTTTTCTTTTACCATGTTTTACTTTATCTGGAACAGGATATTGTTTCAGATGAGGGGTGTACAGTGAACGCAGTCTATTGTATTCTAGAATGCAAGGAATATATCAGCTTTGACTTTACTTGTATAAAAGTTCATTAGCAATAGACCGTCAAGTGTACGTAAGCGTGATAATGCTACGTAGCTCATGCCTTCCTTAAAGACTGTGTTTTCTATATCTATCAATGCTTAATCTAGGGTAAGACCGTGGGATTTATGAATGGTAACTGCATATGCAAGAGTTAGAGAAAATTGCTCTCTACGTACATACATGTCTTTAAAGAGAAGGAATCGAGCAATTGAGCGCCCTATCCTTCTCACTTCTGAAACTTTATGAAAACGAATAATGACAAACTGAATGTTGCTGTCACGTGGGTATGATTGAAAGCCAACAACTGTACCTAGTGCTCCATTAACTAGCCCTTGCTCGACGTCAAGGTTACGTTTAAGTATTACTCAACAATTTAAGGATCATTTTAATATTTTTTCCAACCCAGCTGTGTTGGAGATAGAATTTTCTAAACTATTTAGTCTTGTTGTGGCTTGCTCACAGATGAGTACTGTCATACCATGTACGTCTAGTTTGTCTGTGGTGCTAATTTCCATTATTGGATGCATTTCTTTATTTAAAATTGTTTCATTGAATTTGAAACAGCCAGCAAGAGTTGGCATTAAGGCCATACAATTGACATTTTTGTGCGCTATTTGCTCCATTACATCAGTTGCACATGCATTATCACCATAAAGTGCATGAATGTGCCGGTTTTTCAATACAACTTGTGCTTCTTGCGATAGTACACCAACTCTAATACTTTTTAAGATGTTGGCATAAGTGAGATCTGCAGATTGCTGCATGTTCTCAGTTAATTCTCTGTATTGGAAATGTTGCCAAAGGTTGACACTACCTATGCTACCAACAGTTTTCGGCATAGTTTGTGGCTTAAGGTTTTAAAAATAGGTTTACCTTTCACTGGTGTCAATTGTAGAAGATCTCCGAAACCTATAATGTGTTTCGCTCTTCGTTGTAACTTTTAAGTGCTTCTTGCAGTCTGAGGTGAATCAAAGCCAACATTAGGTTGGAGACCATGCTCACTTCATCTATTAGTAGCATTTTCATTTGTTTTAATACTCTAAATAATTCCATTGCAGCTTCGGCAGAAAGTTTGTAATAGTCTAATTTATTTTGATGCTTTACTGGAAGCAGTAGTAATCGGTGTAAAGTGACACCGCCCATGTTGTAGGCAGCTAAACCATTACAACAGCTGACAGTTTGTTGCTTGTCAATTGTTGAAGGAACTTGCTGATGATTTTGATTAAGAATGTTTTCCCTGATCCAGCTTCACCACTCACGTACAGCAGTATAGGTTTGTAATGTTGGCAGGTACATTCTTTATTTTCATGTTGTACACCATGTACAATTTATTTTGTTATATCTTCAAAAATGGTGCGCTGATCTTTGTTAAGTTTTGCTTGTTGTACATTTAAGTCTTCTGTATCTTCTTGATACTGATACATGGTGTTTTCTACTTCTGCCTTAGCTACTTCAGCCTCATTTGCTATTAGTGGTTGTCCTAGTGGTTCTTGATTTCCTGTTACAGAAGGTTGACTACTGTCGGAAGAGTCCTTATCAAGTTGGGCCTGAAGTTCTTCTTCCTGTTGCTGCTCATTGTGTAACATTGTTTTGTACTGCGTAAAGTTCACATCAGTGATAGCACTTTCATTTGCTTTGAAAGCATCTTCATAGCGGTCATAGTTTTCTAGTATGTCTTCCTCTTTTCTCCATGGTTTGAAAAGTTGTAACAGAGACATGTAATATAGTTCTTTCTGTTGAGGAGTTTTTAATGACAGTTTTACATGATTAATTAAGCTTCGTTTGGTAAGTTTCACTAAGCTCCGTTCACAATTGGTCACTCTATATCTACGTTTGCTTTCATCAGGTTTTACATAATTTTTGTATGCAAAGTTTTGAGCTATGTGGTATAGACACATGCTTTCCAAAGTGCTACTCCTGTTCGGATAGTATGTGTCCAGTAAATTGTTTTTTAGAATGTCTTGGCTGTTGGGATCATTTCTGGCAATTGTTTCTATGTCCTCATATGATTTCAGCACTCTTTTTCTAGATTTTGCAGGACCAAGACTTAGCCATACTATGTTGTCCGATTTTCCATACAAAGCAGTACCGGTTAAACGATCTGCTGCTTCATAGGCGCCACATTCTCTATGAGAGAGCATTTTTATGCCTAGGCTGTACAATTTCTGTGATAATGTTTTGTCTGATGCTAGGTCATCCCAGAGGTCTTGAAGCTCTGTTTTTTTCTGCTTTTGTTAAGTAGGCTGTAACATATTGTGCAATAGCAGTTGAATTGTCTGCAATGTACTGCACATCTATGTTTGCATTCCATAAGAGGGCAATGATTGTAATTTGATTCTTCCCTTCTTTTTATGTAATATGTGTTCTTAGGTGATTTACCTTTATCTTTAACACTATGTCGAACTGAAGACATGGGGCCTCAATACGAGTTTGGAGGTAACCATGGTGCTATTAGCGCCATGGCTGCCTCCAAAT
This sequence comes from Ambystoma mexicanum, assembly GCF_040938575.1. Lineage (NCBI taxonomy): Eukaryota > Metazoa > Chordata > Amphibia > Caudata > Ambystomatidae > Ambystoma > Ambystoma mexicanum. The sequence continues at coordinate 1,426,244,073 of NC_090922.1, forward strand.
CCTCACTGACCCCTCCCTGGTGAATGGAGCTATTATCGCCCCATTCCAAGGTTGGCAGGGGCGGTAATTCCGCATTCACCAGTGCCCTTCCCCATTCCCATTGAGCCCCAATAGGGCTCAATGGGAATGGGGAAGGTGCTAATAACGGTACCGCAAATTGTGGTACCGTCATTAGCTCCAAAGTCCCTTTGCGGGTCCCATCCTTAACACCTGGTAAAACCAGGCATTAAGGGAGGACCCGCAAAGGGAACTCGTACTAGGGCCGTAAGGGATTACCGGCACCGGTGCCCTTACCGGTGCCGGTAATCCCTTACCGCCCACCTCGTAATGAGGCCCATGAAGTTGTTTACTTCACCTGTTTCTGTAACTGGTCTAGGGAAACCAAAGCGGCATTTGGTGTAGTATTTACCTTTGTTTTTGTATTTGTTTCTTTGAAATTGTAAAATCTGCCCATGCAGCTCACTATGTGTCTGTTGTGAAGGGATTTCACAAGTGACATATTTTTGGATAAACTGCAAAACAGTGCTGTCACTGTTGTGACCGAATTTCGGTGCACCTTTGATCCATAACAGCATGTGAATATGTGGTGCTCCTCTCGCTTGATATTCTTTTCTCCAAAAGAAGTGTTGCACTTCTCCAAGGGGAGGAACAGTTTTATTGCCAATAAAGTGTGGCAATGAAACGATGATGAAAATATCTTGACACATTAACTGGATCTAGAGAGCAAAGTTCTCCAGCTGTTAATATATCTATGTTGTTTTTGTTGCTGTTTGCTATGCATAGGAACTCATGTAAATCATCCCATGCATATTCTGCACAACTTAGTGTAACAAACCAAGTCGGTGGTCCAAGGTTCCTGATCATACAACGCACGTCTCTGTGCAATCGGAAGCAGTATTCCTTTGTACCACGCATGTTTGCAAACAAATTTGTTATACTTGATTGTAAAACCTCATCTTTTTCCTGTACTTTTTGTATTAATTTAGTAGCTGACATATTTGAAAGTGGGTTCCAGATTTCAAAATGTGAGCAACTTCGTAACATAGTGTTGCTAATTCACTTTCATAGAGTAGGTGGAATATGTATTCCACATTTTGTCTAAATCTGGGATCTTGCGAATATATTCGTAATGAGCGGTATTCTGATGCCCCAATCTGAGTGGGTCTATCATCGTATCTTCCACCTTTGCCAGTAGGAAATAGCAGTGGAAACGCACGTGCTTCTATACTTTTTTCCCATATACTCATTGGTGACCCTTTGGTTTGTCGCATTTGGTAAGTTTCTAGTGCATCATCTATACTTTCATTGGAATGCAATGGATGAATTGTGTAATGGTCCAAAAGAGTGGATACTGTAGCAGGATCCAGAAGTTTGAATTGTCCAATTTCTGATGGCTGTTGAATTATTTCAGTTATTTCCCTTAAGCTTTCATCAATATTTATTTCCTTGTAGTACACATTAGGGACTTTTAGATATTGCAGTGCGTGTCTTACTTTATGTAAGTCCACCAGTTGTTGCCAAATTTTTTGTCCTTTGTTGGTACACCATTTACTAAGACTATTAAAAAATGCTCTATTGAATGTTGCACTCCTAGAGTGTGTACATTTTCCGTTAGATCTAATAGCAAATAAACTACTTTGCCACAAATGCCTTTCACCAATTCAGAGGAAGGTAATTTTGCTGTTTTTGGATGAAGGCGTATAATTGCTTGAAATGGCTGAACTGTTTGAATTATGATGCTCTCATACAAATTGAGTTGTTGCAGGATTTTTGGTAGTGGGAACAATTCCAAATTATTTGTAATAGAACGTGAAGGAGTGTGGTTGTTGTCTAATTTTGTAGTACAGTAACTGCAACATATTAGGCGTTCAGTTAGTTAATATTTGTTTTCTGCTAAAAGGTAGAGACCTAATTCAAACCATTTAGAATCTTCATTGTCTTCTATTTTGTATGCTATGTCTACATTTTTTGTGTTCCTTTTGTAAAACGTTCTGTGGCAACACACACACACATGGTTTGGTACTTCAGCCGATGACCTTTTAAATTTTACTATTTCTTTTCTGTATGTGTGTAAAAGAAGGTTGCTATGTGCAGAATTGTTGCTACTATGTTCTAAAACTATTGCATTTTGTAAGTGGCTTTCACTTCGAAAATACTTTCTCTGAATACGGTCAATTTCTTCTTGTAAATATTTGGGTGTACTATGCAGAAGAGTGTTATTTAAATTGCCTAATTCTGAAGCTGGACTGTTTGCATAGTATATTTTATACGCTAGATTTCTTACATTTGAATGATGTATTGATATCCTTTTGATATCATGGAAGGTGCTTTTGCAGATAGGCCCAGAAATGCAGGCCAATGAACGTCCTTGTAGTCCTGTGTATTTGCGCACTGGACAAATATCCATATTTTGCAGCACTTTCGTTTTACTTTTGTCTTTACCTTTTACATACTGATTGAGGAACTGACGTAAAGATTTGAAAGCTTTGTTTGGAATGGCACACATTGATGTGCACAGCCATTTGTATACTGGACGGTTTGGTTCTTCTGAATCGAGAGGTAATTCTGAGTTTTCAGAGGATATTTTTGTAAGCAGTGTTTCTTGGTCCATGATGGTAGTATTGATTTTCTCATACCGTCGTCCACTGATATGGATGGCAATTGTGTTTGTTTGATTTGTTTGTATGCTTCTTCATTAAAATATGGTTCTGTGGTTGTTGCGTGACTCCATTCACCACCACAAACATTTAAGAAATTATTTTTGTTCACATTCCGTTTATTGCTGAGTTTCTTTTGTAGTTTGGTACTTAGTTTTGTTAGTGCTTTCATCCTATTTAACACTAATATAAACAAGTTCCTTTTGAGAAGGATTGCACTGTCCACAAGAGCTTGTAGGATTAACTTTCTACGGTAGGTTTTAAGGGATGAAGATGATGTCGGTCTTCTTCTTAGTAGATTCTGAAGGACTCTGTGATGAAACATTTTTTATAAAATACTTTTTTTTACTATGGGTTCTTGTTACACTATCAGGATTAGTAGGAGCATTGTTAGCTGTACTGGTAGCCGATTTTTTGCCAAAATGTTTGTGTTTTGTGACACATTTTGATGGAGGAGGTGAAGTTTCGATAGTTGAAGCTTCCTTTGTTTTGCTAGCCGACTGCATTAGCTGGTTTGTTCCAACATTCTCTACAAACTCTACAACAGATGGATGCTTAGATTGGGCACTTTTATTTTTATTTGCTCTACTTCAGCGTTCCTTTCTACCGAGTTGCATTTTGGTAGGCATTCTTTGGTGTCTGTTGAAAAAAAGAAGGCATACTTTGGACTGTTGTACAATGTATGTGTGCAGTGTGCAAGCATGCATGAGTCTGATGGGGAAGCTCTTTGTCATGGTGTGTGTGTGTGAATGTGCATTGGACTCCTGCAATGATTTGGTAAGTAGTTACAATATAAAGTTTTTTTTGCAAAATGACCAGGTTTCTTCGGATATGTCGTCTGCAGTGTAGATGCTGTTGATTCTCAGGAGAGTAGTCTTCACTGCGATTCAAAAAAACAAAATTAATTACTTTGTGTGTTTACAGCATCTTTCGTCAGAGCATTCTCCTTTCATATTTCAACCCAGTGCATGCGTGAATTTCGCTTCACTCTGTGCAGGCTTTGCATGGTATTTGCAATATGTTACTTGCAAGTCCTTCAAAATTGCTAACATTTTTTAAGGTTATGCAAATGCCTTGTTTTTTACAAGGTGTACTATCTATAGGAGAGAGGTTTGTAAGCGATATGGCATAGTAGTAGATGGGAAAAAATGTTCTACTTGCAATTTAAAAGCACGATGCCGAAAAATCGGGAGACCTTCAGAGGGAGATGTCACCACAGCGATAGGGAGCGCTTACTTTTTCATACGATTACATTGCAAGTAGCATTACTGTAGGCCGTACAAAGTACACAACTTCGACATTTTCTAATACAAAATCGAGTTTCGCCCTAAATAGGCATGCTTGCAACGTATGTATAGGTTTTGCGCAAGACAGTAAGAAGTCGTGCGGTTTGTCAATAATAAATCGGACATCTTGCACTTCAAAGGGGGAGCGTTGGTATGTATTGCCTATGCACATTTAGCGGCATTAATTTGTTTAAATTAAATCATAACGGTTGCACATGTTCTCTGATTATAATATACATACCTGTACTCTATACTCACGCATGCATGGAGCTGTATGTAGAAATTCGCAACACTTGCACAGTAGCTTCTGAAGTAGGTGCTTTGCAGTGATATGTGACTTCCGTTCAGAATTATCGACAGTAATTTTGAAGTGCGCAATGTTGATGGCGGAGTTGGATTTAGCGATGTTCAATGTGATTGGTGGATGGTTGTGTGAATGCTTAGTTGTGGCCACTGAGGGACTCGATTTGCTACTGCTGTGGCAAGGGTGAAAGGACTGGGTAAGAGTTACGTGCCGCACGTAGGCAACGCTTGCCCGCGGGTAGGGCGTGTCACATACGGGTTTCTACAGCAATTCCTGCATGGAAAGGGGACTGTAGGTATCAGCAAATCAGATGTTCAGATTACTCTTTTGTGTCAAAAGACGGTGTGTACACTGAAGATGGCAGAGGTGGAGAGGGTCAGGGTTTTGGTGCTTGGAGACATTTTTGGCTTACAACATTATGCCGAGAGTAGGCATGTGGCACACCATTTAGATGTGAGAGGAGTAGAGGTGGTGTGGAACGCTGAGGCTGATGCCAATGTTGCGGCAATTCTGCAAGTTTGCAGAGACATACGTACGATGACCTCGACTCATGTGGTAATTTTGCACTACGGTGCTTGCCATTTGGGCTATGTGACTGCACATACTTTGTTGGCAGATTTGGGACAGTTGGTTCAAGCACTCATGAACATCTTTCCAACTGCAAAAGTAATTTTTTCTGGTTTACTCCCTAGAGTAAAATGGGACAACAATTATTTTTTCTGTCCAGATCAAAGTATTGGGAGGTGTATCATTAATTGCGCAATGCATGCTTTTATGTTACACGCTGGTATGTTTTTCTGCAGGCACGAAAACATTGTTCCAAGTAATGCAGATTATTTTGAAGCAGATTGTGTTACGCTATCTTCTTTGGGAAATGCGATGTTCTTTTGGAACGTAAGGCTTGCTTTAGAGAAGGTTCTGTAATGGTTGTAGGAGTAAAGTAAGGACAAAAAATACAAATAAATAAACAAAATAACAGATTTCTGTAAGGTATCTGCCCAAAAACAAAAAAACAGCTCTTTTCAGAGCCCACCTTACAGGAGAAAAAGGAGAATAATACTTTAATGTACCGTCGGATTTGAACTGTTGTCTAAGAGAGTATCTCCTCACATACGTGGAATGCACCGGTCCACCTGGGGGTTGGCCAAACAGCGACTTGCATCTTTTGTTTTTCATCCTTCGGGCTGACATGCGCATAGGGTACACACGTGCTATTCCAGGGACCCTCTCTTCAGTCCCCTCTCTGGTTGACCTGTTGACCACTTCTCCAAACCTATTCACCTTTGCCCTTGGAAGCTAAATCTTTGTCACTCCTCCCAGGCATTAATAAAACCTTGCATGATCATCCAAACTCCATGTCACGTAACAGCAGTCTCCTTCCGGTTTGCACCATACCCATTTCCTCCAATATTCTTTGTAGTCGTTGGGGTCCTCAAACATTACTCTGGTTAGAAACAGCAGACACCCTGTTTATTGCGTCCGTAGACTATCTCAAGCTTCTATTATCTTGTCATGCTCAGAAGTTGTTTCTACTAATACTTGAATTCCTACATTTTTCTCTGTCGTCTTCTGGCATTGTGTGATGCATATTCTGATCACACACAGTGTCAGGAGAACTAGTACTAATGCTGCCAGCAACACTTTGAGTCTGTTGGCCATCTATGTAGGTATCCATGAGAAGATGTATGACAGCCAACCTTAATCGTCTTTGGCCCCTTTAGCTTCTTTCTCTATTTTGGCATGCATTTGCCACAATCTGCTAACTGCTTCGGTAAGTGTCCCATTAGCTTCATCGTTTGCTGGCAAGAACGTTCGGCAAGAAGATCCAATCTTGGCACAAACTCCTCCTTCCATTGCTGCGAGAAGATCCAGAACATACCTGTTGTGGAGAGCCATCAACCTTACTGGTCGGAGCTCTTCTTTTATGGTGTTGAAGCTGTTGACAGTTGAGTTTGTTTGCATCTGCTCCCACCTCGTAATCTGGATCCTTTTTGTGTTTCTGTATGTCTATACTGCAGAACGACAGATGCAAAGAACATTTCTCTTTGAAGACAACTATATAAAAACACTAGACATGATGGACAGTTATTGGAAAAAAAGACCAGGCTATGCAATATATCACTGACGGCCCACAGAGGGGGGAAACAAAAACAATAACATTGAATGAATTACCATGCCCTAAGAAAGGACCAATAGAAAAAGGAGGAGAACCAGCATTTTGGGAAAGACCACAGATGGTTGTATGTGGCCAAATATACACAGCTGGAGAATGGAAAGGAGTGATATGGAGCAAAGCTCATACACTCCAGACTGTTCCAGCTCGTATAGTGCAAGAAGCAAGTGCAAAGCTACTAACATGAGTAGAAAATGAAGCTGGGCCCATGCCCAAAATACTGCTTAAAGGGGCAGCATTATGTTTCCAGCGTGACGGAGCAGCAAAGGTTGGAGAAAACAAAGGATGCAAGCAGACAGTAAAAGCTCTAGTCATGAAAGTTGGGATGGCACCATTAATGGATCACTATTGGGCATGCAGATCCAAGGCATACGAGAAATTGCCACCCAACTGAGGAGGGACATGCTCACTAGTGCACATAAACACACGAGCATTGGTAGTATCACAAAATGACATCAAAATGAATGACTTTCCCAAAATGGACTCTAACAGAAGGAAGAGGAGATTTTCAAAACTAACTAGGGTGAACAGAGGAAACTATATATCATAAGCAAGGGAAGACTCTCTGGACGACATACCACCTGAGCACAGATTGTTCAGCAGAAAAGAAATGTTGCTTTGGACAGCCATCAAGGTTGTTTTCTTCCCTTGGAATCTCCCTAGGGCGGTACATTAGGCACTATGCTCTTGCTGCTGGTATTTCGGTTGCCACAAATGTTCTGGGGGCACTCATGGCATAGGTGATGAGAGAGCAGACACAGCAGCTCTCCCCAGTGGTCTGTTTACCGGAATAGGACGAAATGTCAGAATAAAAATTACTGACTCCACCAAAAGACCTAAAACACACACCACAAAAAATTCTAACTACCAAAAGTTCAAACTTTTCGTGGTATGTGTTGAGAGGTCTCATTATAAGATGCGTGGAATGGGTTTTACGGTGCCGGTAATGGTGCCGGTGCCGTTAAATATACTCCGCACTATTACGAGGTTCCCTCGCGTGACCCGATGTGGACGTCTGGTTTATCCAGACATCCATAGTGGGTCCCGCGAGGGAACCAGGGAGCTAACAACGGGCCCATTATGAGTGGGCCCTTTGTTAGCTCCCTCCCCATTCACATTGATCCCTATGAGGGCTCAAATGGGAATGGGGAAGGACCGGGCCTGGATTCCCTGAAGAAGGAATTACCAGGGCCTCCATACTCGGAATGGCCTGGTAATTCTCCATTCAGGGATCCCGGACACGATTTAGGAGGCTATTAGCGCCATGGCTCCCACCAAAGTCGTAATGAGGCCCCAGGTGTTTTGATGGGGTCGGTATAAAAAAAATCTTTTTTTTAAAAGGCTGTGGGGGATATACCCCCAGCAGCCCGCCAGAAAAAAAAAAGCTGGGGTCTGCGGGGGTGTCCCCCGCAACACCCCGCTCACTATAGTATACAGTATAGTGAGCGGGGTGTTGCAGGGGACCCCCCCTGCAGCTCACCCGAGCAAAAGTAAAAAAATCAAAGAAAAGGACGCTGCGGCGCCGGTTCACGATCACAGAAGTAAAAGGGAACCAGCGCCGCAGGGACACAGCGCGTCTTGAGGAAAGGTAAGTAGGGGGTGGGGGTGTTGTGGGGTGTGTTGGAGGTGTGGGGGTGTGAGTGAGGGTGTGTGTGAGGGCGTGTGTTTGAATCTGTGTGATTTGTAATGGAAATGTTTGCATGGGAAAAGTACGAACATTTTGTACTGCGTACGTTTCCCATGCGAACATTTCCGTTGTGGGTAATTTACCCGCAGACAAATCACGTAGATCCCTGTTTACCTACTTTTGTCATGTGCTTGTACCACATGTTATTGGATACTCAAGCAGTATCAGTGCGATAGGAATCAACCCCTCCCATATCTACATCAATACTGCGTCTACCTCTCCTTCTTGGTCTGGCAGTGCTTACCTCCCGATCTGACATGCTAGTCAAACCTGCCGGAATTGGGGCTGTGTTAGTAGGGGTTACAGCTTTATTTTCTATAACAAAAGACATTTGCTAAAAAATCAGGGCAAAATAAAACAAGTCAAAAGAAGACACAAGTCAGCATTATCACAATTTTAATAATGGCATTCATTGCATACTTTGCTTCAGAACCTTGTGTAGCCTTGAAGATATTAATGAACCGCCTGAAATTCACTAAATGAATGTATTTTACTGTTATTTACAATGTTGTTCTACTGCATTAAGGAATAACTGTTCCCACACAATAAGTATTTTGGGGTAACAAAGAACTTTAAGTATGGATGGATTTCCTTGAGAAGTCATGGGTATGTTTGGGATAGATACGCCAGGAAGACACGAAAAAATAAACCAGGAGAGGGTCTTCTTACACAGTTAGATCTTCTAGCAAAGAGGACAAATTGGCCTTGGAAGGTCGCGGGTGAGGTTCTTCGGGGAGCATGGGACAATGGAAGGATAACAATCGCAACTTTCACGATGAATGCTGTCAGTGTGCGAAAAGAAAACTAACTAACAAACAGTGTATCCTCACTCTAGATGTGTAGGAAGTGTGAGAAACCTGAAGTTGTCTCACCCACTAGTCCCCGGGGATCTGTCATGCGTGGGAGGATCTCCTGGATGAGGGGTTTTAGGGGCGTGGGAGTGGGACACCGGATGGTGAGACGTGGTATCTCCTTCCTTGTAACTCCTTGTCATCATTTTACCAGGTAGGTTGCTAAGGATGCTTAGGAACTCAACCCCCATTCCTTTCCCAACACAAGCACTTTCTCACAGACATCTCACCATGAGCGAAAACGGACTACCACCAGAGCCGGATACCTGACAGTTCCCAATACAATGGTCAGGCAAGGTCAGGCAATTACTGATCATTACACACACTTGACTTTCATCACACTTGTCCACATGGATAAAAGGCAGAGCACGAAAGAACACACTGAGCAAGGCAAATCACATGAGGAAACAGCGTTTCCCAGATGACAGTTTCATACCAGGAGGAAGACGGCGAGACGAGAAAGGGTTGCAAGGAGGGAAGTGCCCTTGACCTTTTCAGACCATTACTTACTGAACCTTGGAAAATAAGAAACCTAAGACCGGGGACTAAAGCTGAAGAAACGTGCATTGTGTGTCAGATGTACCCGGGGCTCTCCTGCATCGATAACCAAGGCAGGCAGGAACGGTTGCTGCCGTGGTACTGTCCTTGACGCCTACAACAAAGCAGTGCCAGTAAAGACAGCACAGCCAGTAAGTCGGAAAGACTGATACAAGACCAGCCTGTGTTAGAACCAAGGTTGCAAGCGGCAACATTGTATGAAAGAGAACTGTGTATGAAAATGATTTAACAAGCAACACGAATATAATGGAAAACCAGAGGAGTGACTGAAATTTTGGAAGCCAAGAAAGCTACAGTTCACAGAGTGGTCCGGTGCCACGTGGGTGCTAATTCAAAGGTCTCTTTTAGGGATCGCACGGGCTGGCAACTGTGAAAAGGGAAATTGGAGATCAAAGTGCTCCTGCAACGGGTCAAACTAAACCCAGTTTTCGATAGTTTCATGTGAACTGAAATTGGCCCGAGACCGGCTGGGGGAAACTAAATGTGTAAGAAAAAGGATCTGAGCCCAGCTGAGGGGGATCCGGCATGAACCGTGAGTCACCAGGGAATTAATTTTATCTGAACATTATGAACAGGGGGATCTGATCCCAGCTGAGGGGGATCCAAGGTGAATCACAAGAATTAAGTGTGCCTCTCCGTCCTCTACAACTCATCCAGGACAGGACTGTGAGACTTGTCCTTGGCCTCAAGACCAGGGATCAGAACTCTCCATTCCTGAAATATCTCGGTTAGCTGCAAGGATCAAATTCAAGACCCTTTGCTTTGTCCACAAGGCCTTCTGGGGCCTGGTCTGCAATACCTCCAACTCTCTCTTTGTCAATATCTTCCTATTCAAGCTCTTCGCTCCTCCTCCTCGAACTCCCTGAGGGTCAGTCGCTTTTACATGCAACGAGTTGGGGCAGGTCTATCTCTTCAGCTGACGCCTCACTTTGGAACCACCTCCATGCCTCTCTGAAACTTGAGCAGAACCAACTCTGGTTCTGGAAGCAACTCAAGACTTTCCCGTTTGCTTCTGCCTTCTCTCTTCCACTTCCCTGCTGATCTCCTGTCTGATATTGACTGGTCACCTGGATTCCCCCTGAATCTCGGTTGCAGGTCGCTGCCCTCCCAGTTGTACACCTGCACTACCTCCTGGCACCCCTGCACTTGGGTCTGTATCTGCAACCCTACAGTCCGCTTACCTGCACTTATCAGACACTTGTTGTCTGCACTTACCCTTGCACTGCCACCTGCTAGTTTTTGATGTGTTGTTCCGGTGCCTTGCACTTGCACCCCTCCTTCTCCTGGCACTTTTTCCCTTCCCTCTCCCCTACACTTACACAATCTCAATGTCACTAGGCCTAGTAAGATCAATGTCTTGTCCTCCCTTTGTTTCCCCTCACTTGCCTTGTCGCACCTTGAATCTCTTGTGTATGGGCACATTATAAATGTCATATCATATCATATAAGAGGAAAGGAACTTTGTGTTTTGTTTTGGAACACCTGGCCCTCTGATCAAGAGACTTTGAAGTAAAGAGACTTGCTTACAAAAGGCCCTGATGCTGGTAATGAACTGTATCCTCATGCCGGAAAAAACAGAGTTCTGTGCTTTGCTCGAGTGAACTGCCTTGTCCTGTGCTGAAAACGCAGGAACGGAGGCCACTGGCCTGAACATCCTGACATATAATTTTGTGAACACTTCTTTCTTTTTAATGAACAATACCCCACACTATTTGTGTTTAGTGGTAAGGATTGGCAATAGTTTTCTTTTTAGTATAGTCCTTTTTACTCTGACGAGACTCCAATAGGACTGCATTATTATTATTTTATGGGCGTAGCTTGCTCCCATCTGTACATTTAGGGTTTGATAAGCATTTATCACAGTATTGTTGAAGTTCAATAAACACCCTTGAGCTGTGGTCACTTGTGTCTGTCTTACTGTTGATAGCATGCCTTCCTTACAGAAGTCTTTTCCTTATCTCTCTTGCTCTGGAGCGAGAAATCATAGGCCGGCCTCTGCATGCACTAACTACCACCTTGCTTGTCCCTTCCTCCTTTAGCTTCACTACTGCCGTCTCAGCATGTTTTTCTCCATTGGTCTGGTCAATTGTCGACGACCTGTCAATATAAAGTATCCCCTCAAGTGCATTCTCATTTACCTTTGGGATGTTGTCATGTGTTTCTATGTTCGTGGTGCAGTCGTGTACATAACCTGCTTCCCCTATGGGCTTGGTGACGAACGTTGCTGGGTTTACCTGTCGACACCTCACTACTTGAATAGCTGGGTTCGACAGTATCACCTCATATCCAGAAGCTCTTTGGGTAGTCAGTGTACTTTTGGGCCGTTCTAGTATTGCAAAGAGAGCATGCTCCACAAAAAGAGTGGTGAAGCATCCCATGGTAATACTTGCAGATTTCTCCACTGGAAATGGGGCAGAAGCTGATGCTTGCTCACTAGTTTACCGTTAATAATATGCTTTTGGTTTGTAACCCATGGTTGTCTTCTGTGTCAGTGCTGTGGTCATTACTACTCAGTTGGAGTGTGAAAATAAGTACAATTCTTCTTTATAGTCTGGGTTCCCCAATACTAGAGCTGTGCATATTGTTTTTTTCAGTTCTTCAAATGCCTCAGTCATTTCTTCGATCCACTGTAATGTACCCTCCCCACTTTGTGCTTCTTTCAGTGTGCTTAACAAGGGTCTCGTATATATGTGTTGTAGTTAAATGCCCAGGCTCTGCAGTGATTACAGAGGCCTAGAAACTACTGCATTTGATGATTGTGGGTTTGGGGTCTTGTGGATTGCCTCTGCTCGTTCTGGTGTCTCCTTCTGTCCCTCTTGCGATATTAGTTACCCAATATATAACACTTCCTTCTGGCAATATTATAGTTTGGCCTTGTCTACCTTGTACCCCTTTTCTGCTAGTACAGTCAACATGTGCATGGAGTCATCCATATACTGGGTTTCTGTTTTTCTGCAAATCAAGAAGTCGTCTACGTATTGTACGACAACACTTTCTAACTGTACATTGCCCAAGTCCATCTGGAGGACCCTGTTAAATATGGAACTGGACTTGTAGTACCCTTGTGGGAGCCTATTGTGCTTCCATTTCTTATTTCTATAAAGGAAAGAAGTTAAATCTTGTGAGTCTAGATTGAAGGGTATAGAGAAGAAAGCATTCTTCAAATCTATAACCTGAAGTGGGTAGCTTCCGTAGGAATGCTACACAAAATTGTCACCGGAATCGGAACTAGAGGAAATACTGCCTCGACAATATGGTTCAAAGGGCGCAAGTCCTGTATAAAACGCCACAACCCCCCTGTTGCCTTTTTCACAGGGTACACCTGACTCTGATGGTATTAGAATGCTTTGCTTCACTAGGGCTGCAATGGTCTTATAAATGCTCTCATCTGCCTCCCTCGACAAAGGGTATTGCTCTGCTCTTGGTAGAATAGCTCCTGGCTTAGGATTGCTCTTTACTGCTCCTATTCCCTTCAAAAGCCCCATGTCTAAGGGACTTGAGGTCCATAAGACACTGGGGACCTTGGCCAGGTCTTCCTTGAGAAATGACGGTGGTGCTTGTAGCATCATTGCCATTCTCTAAGCTACCACCCTGTAGTGTATTTTCACCCAATATGTAATGTTGATGTTGAACACCATATGGTGATTCGAGCGGTTGTCTTTGAGCAATTCTCTGTCAGTGATGGTAGTCAGCCTGTACCTTTCTCCCACTGCAATCACTCAGCTCCATGTCAGTCCGGGGTCATCTGTCCCATAAACTGTTAGTCTGTCCTCCCCACTATTACTGCCTCTAGTTCTAGTGGGATTACCATCTCCTATGGCTCGTCTAATGGTATTTTTGGTCTGAATATGTACTCATTTTGAAGGCACCATAGTTTTCCTTGAATCCTCGGGAGCCATGCTGTTATTACTTCAGGTCAAATCAAAATCATTCTTCATCTGCTGGCACCCCCCTCTGTACCTTGTGTACGCAATAGGCTTGAATAATTTCCCTCACGTTTAGGAGGTGAATCCCAGGTGTGGAACACACTATCCCTTAGTCAGTGAATGAGATGGTCATGTTGAGTTTACTCATGATGTCTCTTCCCATTATGTTTACCGCTGTCTGTTGGGAAAATAACAAGGGTAGAGCTAAGTCATGCTCCGCTATAGAAAGTGTAAGATCGTCTGTAAAAGGAACCAAATCCGTTGCCCCAGAAAATTCCTGTGCATTCATAGCATCGCCTGACATTGGACACCTTACCTCCCAGATGCAGGATCTAGTTGCCCCGTGTCTACAAAAAAGAAGAAGGTCTTGCCACCTATCGTCATCCTTATCTATTGTTCCTCTGCCGGGTTGGGTGTAATAGATAGGATGGAACACAACATGTCTGTATGTGGGCTTTCCTATTGTTTATAATGAAATTCCATTCCCACTGAAAGGGTTCCCCCCACCACAGTCACCCCTCCCAATTTCTGAATGGGAGTCATTCCAATGGAGTCTGCGCATGACAATGTCCTGTTGTTTTGCTGTGATGTGTATGGTGACTGTGTGTTATTCTGCATCTGCGATACAGGTGGCATCTGCGAGTACTGCTGTGCGGGCACCTGCTTCTGGGGGGGTCTGTGTCATGGGTTTGTATGCCTGCGGGTATGCTTTCGATGTCTGCACTTGTCGTTGTGTTTGGTCCTGAGCAAAGTACTCAGTGTGTTGTCCCTGATATGTGGGCTGATATTGTATCCCCCCATTCTGTTGCATTCTCCCCTGCTTCTAAACACCCTGGAAATGTGTCCTTTGTCTCCACACACCCAGCACTGGGGCGGTCCCCCCGATGGTCTCTGATACCCTCCTGAAACTCCCTCTTGACCATGCTGCATCTGTGACCCATATCCTTGGCCTCTAGGTGGCACCACTCTTCCTCTGAACCTGTGATGCGTGTCACCCCGACCCATGAAATCTCCCCTCTGGGGCGGTGGTCTGTACTGCACATGCTGCACACCTTGCCCTCCATGCTCATTAACATGGCCCCTTCCATTGTATATTTTCACAATTCTTTCTGCATTAACTTTGCCTCTTCCTGCTTTCTTTCCTCACACTTATTTGTCGCATTTTCTTGCATTAGCCTACAATAGTGTACTATAGTGAGTTGAATTTCGGAGCACTAACCTCTTGAGCTGCCTTTGCACCTGCTCTGGAAACCCTTGAAATAATATATGGTATAATATTCCAACTATCTTGTCCCATGGTTCTCACGTTTCAAGTCTCCATTTCTCTTGAATAGTTTGAATGTACTGCAAGGGGTCTTCGTCTTCCACCGTTTTACATGCCATAATCGTGCTAATGTGTGAGGTGTCTGGGTACAGTAGAGTGTGCCAAATGGCTGATTGGCAGTTGTTGAATGGCGAACCGTCATGCGCAGTGTTTTGGGCGGTTACTCCTGGGTAGCCGGCCCTTTTCCATATGTAATCGGCAACCTCCCTGAGAATCACTGAAAGTAAACTTTTCATGTCCTCCACTTCTAGTGTTGTGCCTGCTGTTAGCCTTTCTATCTCGTATATCCATTTCCCCACTCCCGCAGTCAACAAGGGTAACTTACACTTCAAGTTCTCTTTGTCAATCTGTTACCATGGTAAGTATTTAGGTTGTCCCCCTCCCTTCTCCAATAAAGGGAATTGTGTCAGTTCGGTCTTCCTGCCCTCTCTCCCGGTGTCTTTGGTGGCAGTGAACGCCATCATCAATTCTCCCCTCCTTTGTGCCGGAAAGGTCCATGAGCCTCTGTGTATATGGAGTAATGCTATCTGGCTGCACAATATAGCCTTAGAGCGATGTGCCCTCTCATCCTTGTCACCCCGCATTCCACCCATGTCCCTGTCCACTTCCCATATCGTCTCTCGGTCTGGGCTTTTTCCTGTAGACCAATGGGCAGGTCTGCCCACTTCCTCGTCCTCACATCCCCCTAAGTCATCGTCTGTCCCAGTATCTCCACCATCGCTGTCAATATTATCTTGGAAGCCTAACCTTCGTAACACTGCGCCTCCTTCTAGGTCAATCATGGTCCTACACTCCCCCCTCACAAAAGACCCAATATTGTCTATGTCTGGTAACGCTGCTGCTTTATCATATCTCTTGCCTTGGTCCTGCTGGCCTTGTTCCTGTCTCTCCTCGCTGTCACAAAAACGTGCTAAACCCAATTTTTCTCGCACTTCCCTCACAGTGCACTCATTCTCCTCCCTGTGTTGTCACTTGCTAAGTAGCCATTCTACTTATAACTTCCTCCTCTGTTACTTTATTTGCACTTGCTTTTCCCTCTTCTTCTGCCCTTTTTCCTGCCTTATCTTTGATCTCTCTGTCTCTGCATCTCCCAGTGTTTAGATCTCGCACTTCTGCCTTCTGTATCTCCTTTCGTACTCTCTCGTGTTCCTCCTTTTCCTCTCTCTCTTGTCTCTCTACTTCCTCCATTATCTCTGCCCATTCCCTTGCTTCACACGTTTCCTTACAACCCATTATTTCTTTATTAGCACTTTGCACTTCTGCTGTCTTCCTGTCCAGTTTAAGCAGTATTTGTCCGCCAACTCACTCTCTGGTCGTTCTGGTTTCCCTTCCATCCCCTTGTCACTCTCTTTTATGCGCATCTGGATCTCGCTACGCTCACTTTTTTTACTCCCGCACTTTCAGCTTCTTTGACGGCGAATCTGGTCTCATTCTGCCCTTCCCTCCTGCTGTATGCTGGAGGTACAAATATCGGATTTGTGTACACTGCCGCTCCTCTCGATTCCCTTGCAGGATAAAATCCCAGGGCCCCTGCTGTTGTACCTTTGTTCTCACGTTCAGAAGGACAATGGGTGGGGCTGAGGGGTTTTCGCCCACAGCCGCCTGTTGGTTTAGCATCCAGTGATATCGCCCCACATCCCCTCCATCGTCCTTGAACATTTTCCACTTTTCGAATGTAGCCATTCGCTTGTTCAATTTCTTCCCCTATGTATATGCGTTTGTAATGATTGCTGCACACATATGGAGATGCTCCCACCTTTTGGTGATGATTTAGGCAGTTTACCCCCTGTGCTTCGTGTCCATTCTGCACTAAATTTACAAATGTTGCCCTTATATCGCAGAAGGGACCGGCACATGAGCTGTAGGGGTGTGTACCCCACATTGCCCCCACAATACATTACTTTAATACTTGCTTGAACCCAAGCCGGGCTTTTGACACTTCCACTGTTATCCACCGTTATCAAACAAATGCACTTTACTTGATGTTAACCTCAAATATTTAAACAACAGTCAGAAGCACACAAGCCACAAAATCACAAGCCTCTCCGGCTCTCAATCAATATCCTGGGAGTGCTTCGCCCACTACCCTTCTGCAACTCTCTGCCTTCTCAGTCACACCCACTAATCTTCCGTGCATGCCACAAAACACCACTACTCCTTCAATCCTTGAGTCCTATACACAAACCTCACTGTTGACGTCACCTCAATAATGCATAAGGGTTAAAGAAAAACAGAATCGCTGACACCCGTCCACTCACAGCATTGACCAAAAAATTCCCAGTGACACCAAAACCCAGACAAATACGAACAACATATATCCATGTCTGTCTACCTGCCTCCTAACAGGGATATCAATATTTCATGTGCTCGATCTGTATCTAGAGCATCGCTTTGTAGATAAAATGCCTCTGCAAGATTTAACCAGAAGTACACAATGCGTGATTCAAGCTACCATCACTTGCTAAGCCCTATACACAAGGATACCATCATCCATGACCCGAGCTACAACGCCCAACCTACAGGAAATCCAATATTTACATAACTTCCGTCATCCACACCCTTTCGTCAATCGTCTAGGCCAACTGCTGCACTAGATCACCTCAAGATCGTATGTTCCCTAACCAGAGACAAATAACATCCACTTCTATGTCTTACCACCCACTTCTCAATACCCCACACCCAATATCTGTTCACCACTTGCCCAGTTGCCGTGTGGATGAGCCTATACCTACACCCTGTGATCCGCCGATTTCGCTCAACCACCGGCTCTCCCCAAATCTGCCACTCCGCCCTTCTAGTATGCTGGATGTCCCACATACTGTGGGCTGGATTTTCTCCAAGGTGACTCCTGACTCCCTCTGCGCAGGGTGCACCTTTTGTGAGATCCTTGTTTTCCATGGGTCAACTCACAGCCCCCCAGGTGCTGCGACGGAAGACATGGCTCTGTGCCAATTGAACGTAGTGAACCATCCTCTGCTACCACTTTGTTTTTGGTATGCCAGAGGACCGGGGGTTTGCACCAAAAGGAGAAATCACAGTTTAGCAGAGTACCCAAAGCCCATCAAACCCTCCCCTGGAAATGACAGAGGACTCAACCATGGGGCAAGTTAGAACTGTCTTTTATTTTCCAAACAGACAGGGATCATACAGGAAATGCAAAAATCTCCAGCAATCATAGCTCCTGAGCATGTGTCAAGATCTTTCATCCCATAATGATGTCACAATTCCCAACCCAAAAACCTAATAACCAAACAGATTGGGTATCTCGGGTAATAACACCTACAGATATCCCCTATATGGTTTGTTGTATTGGTCTTTACATGTTAGGTGGGTGCGCCTGAGACTTCCCCAAAAACAATCTAATACATTGTTGCAGGGTCACAAGATGATCATTGGTCCTTACCGCATTACACTCCACCCCAAGATTTGAGCATCCTGTTTGTCTGGAGCAGGTCTCCTAAGGCCTGGGACCCTGTTCTGTTGACAGCAGGACTGTGTGTCCCCATTGTTGCGACTGATATAGCCACCTAGCCTGTAAGAGTGCTTGCCGCTTGTAATGTTTGGTGGACAGCACATGTATCAATTCTGTCTGTCTTGCTGGGAATGGCTCTGCTTCTCACCACAAGTATAAGGCCATTGTTCGGCTTGGCTGAGTCACCCGGGTGAGAACCGCAAAACTGAGCTTTTCAGTCTGCAATTAGGGAGGATTTATGCTGTTATTTTGCAGGTGCCTCTCTGCCCCGGGAGCCAGGAATTTTGCACCTATCCTTGTCCGTGTTTATTTATTTTTGCATTTATTACAGTGCACAAAACTCTCGGGTATCTAGATGCTAGTTACATTGAGGGAGGGGGAATGCATTAGGAAGTATGATGAGTCTTAGGAGGAGCAAAGATAATTGAACAAGCAGGTCTTCAAGTTTCTGCGGAAAATCCGTAAGGCTGCTTCTTTTCTGAGTGCAGGAGGGAGATTGTTCGAGAATTTGGCGGCAATGACTAGGGAAGGTCGTAGCCCCCACTAAGAGGTTATTGAAGTTGGGGATCTTCAGGAAGTGAGAGTTTGCAGATCTGAGAGGTTGGTTCTGGGCTTCACGCTGCAGAGTCTGCAACTCTTGTTCCATTTTTCTGAGGCCTATGGCTTCATGTGAATTCACTACAGTCATGCAATGGTTTCCCTATCTAGTGTATTATTTTCCTTAGAGGTTAATAGTACTCGAGCACTTCCAGGTTCTATACATGTTCCTGTAGCTCCAAATGGTAAGTTGCAATAAGTGACTGCAAGCTTGTTCTGTATGAACTTTGGTCTTCTTGCATTTCTCTGCTTGGCTAGTGAAAAAAGTTCTGACAGAATGTATATGTATCTGTCCTTTATCTACAGAACTGTGTGTGTATGTTCTTTGTGTGTGTGCATGTATGTCTGTGTTACTTCGCGCAGGGATGCTAGTCTACTTTGGGACTAATGCTGCTATGTCGTGTGATCACTAATGACTTCAGTGCGGCTGGACATTTGTCATTAGTCAACCTGGTCCAGTGATGGGGCACATGTATCTGCGAAGACATCAGCTGGATAGGGTTTGAACGGTCATCTAAGAGAGTATCTGCTCACATACGGTGCATGCACCGGTCCACCTGGGGGTTGGCCAAACAGTGACTGTCATCTTTCATTTCTTACTCTCTGGGCTGACATGCACATAGGGGACACGAGGGCTATTCCAGGGACCCTCTCTTCAGAACTGGTCCCAGAGATGTGGTCTTGCATATAGGCCTTCTTCTTAGAGCGTAGGGAACATCTGTATTACCTTTGGAGCAGGCAGCAGGCCAGTCTGTCAGCGGATGTGCTTGATATATGCCACCTCCGCTCAGCAGCTCTGTAATTGCATTTCAGAGAGGCTAGGTTGGAATCATACCAGGTTTACGTCCTCTGGACCCAGACTAGCTGGCCTGTACAACTAAAAATGAGTACTAGTTATGTAATCTTGAATGGCATCTGCCAACTAATTGACCAAAGCTCTGAGAAAATGGAGTTTCCTTTCAAGAATAATCAGGTCCCAGACATCACTGTCATCTCAGGAGGAGAACAACCTGATGATGGGAACCCTTCTCCATTCTTGAAAATCAACTACCCTCCTAGCTTTAAGTGGCATTCCACACTGGAAGGGAATACATTGACATTTTACACTAGTCTCAAGTTAGAGGAAACATTGAGTCCCATGAAAAAAGACAATGAAAAACCAGCTCAAAGTCTGACGGACATTCAGAAAAATTGCAAACAGTTGTTTTCCCCCATTCAGATAAATAAGAGGGAGGAGCTTGTGCTCACCAGAGTATGCTTGAGTAATGGAAGAAGCTTCATCAGAGAAGGATTATTCAGGAAACTTCCAAAAGATCAGACCATTATCACTTGTAAATTGATTGATAAATGGGAAGTAGGTCTAGAAATCCCAAATTCTAAACATTTCCTGCCTAGAAGGTGTATGCTAAAAATATCATTGGCAACAAAAGCATAGAACATAAATGTTGGGTCATGAGAGATGTCCCTTCTGTCTTTTATTTAGATAGTGACATTTTCAACTGATTCGCAATTAATTTGGCTTTGTTTAATAATAAAGCCAAGTCACGCCTGGGGAGTAACCCCATGGGCTTTGACGACACTGAAAAAGCATTCTGGTCAGCTCAATTGCTGCCTTATGCAGTTGAAGTTTAGGTCGGAGAAGAGGTTACCATACCACGACAGGTGCGACAATTCACTATTCACCTCCAAATTAAGCAAGTATAGAACCTCAAACATCAGGTCGCCCATATAAAC
Source organism: Ambystoma mexicanum (assembly GCF_040938575.1). Taxonomy (NCBI): domain Eukaryota; kingdom Metazoa; phylum Chordata; class Amphibia; order Caudata; family Ambystomatidae; genus Ambystoma; species Ambystoma mexicanum. The sequence goes on from NC_090922.1 coordinate 1,426,264,642, forward strand.
TTGAATTCCCATCTCCAACAACAAGGTTTGGATTTAAATCCGACACATCGAGTAGACCCAGAACAAGACACCATTCAAATATTGGTGGGTAACAGGATAATAGCGACCCTGAAATCATAACTTTGGGTGCAGACACCTTTATTGGAATGCCGGTTGATGCCCAACATTATTCTGTTGATTTAGGTAATAAAATCATTGGACCAATCCCAAATGACTGTTTCGACATCAGCAAAGGTACTCCTCTAGAAAATATTTTTACCAGGCTCAGGGGGAATTTCTTGGTGTACTCTTCCTGCCCCTATGGGGTGCAAGAGGTGTCCTGTGACATTCAGAGGGATGAATTAGTATTCAGAGTCTATAAGAACTTCCTTGAATCCCTGGAGCCTCCTGTCCAGGTCAACACCATAAAAAGAGATCTCTCCACCCAACTGGAGGCTACCACTGAAATTGCCAAGCCTGAGGTCTTTCCAGGTTTCAGGCAGATGGACGAAAAACAGATCCATCTTGCTGATGCCTGTGAGACCGAGGAGTAAAAACAAAATCTGAAACAGGTATTCCTGGAGTTCCAAGATATATTTTCAGTGGACTCATATGGCTGTGGACATACATCTATTCATTAAACCACCATATTCACGGACCCGTCGATGGGTGCAGTATTTGTTAAGCAATACCGGTTACTTCTCGCATCCATGAAGTCACTCACAGAGGTTATTAAGAATTTAGAATCCGCTGGCATAATTTGTCCAATCTACACTACCTTTAACAGCCCGGTAACGCGGGTACTCAAACCAAACGGTCAATGGAGACCATGCACAGACCTGAGGGAGTTGAACAAATTGGTTCACATGTCAAGATGGCCACTGCCCTACATCGATCAAGGACTGGTGCAGATCCAAGGGCCAAAGGTTTACTCAGTCATTGATTTGTGTAAAGGCTACTCGACAGTGCCTGTGAGTAGGGAAGACCAATGCAACCTTGACTTTCCCTTCCTGCAAAAGCGAAGCATACATTAACTTCATTCATTGTGCACGGCAATACAAACAATTACTTTTCTATGATGTGTTTATTCACACATTAAAAATGATGGCTTAAAATATAGGAATCAAAGCAGAACATGTGCTTGCGGTGTGGATACAACAGTATTCATGAATCACAGAAGGAAACCAAAACATCTGCACTATTCAGTTCCTACCCACTCATTCCAATCCCACTAACAAGAAATGTATAGTAGCAGGCAATTCCTGACTATATAGTATCCATCAGACACACTCCAAAACGTATTTTTCATTCTTATTCAGTTAGTGGCTTTTCCAACACAACCTGACCAAGGACTAAACTCAGCGGATGCACAGACAGCAACTAGCAGTGCTGTTTTTAAAAGATGGCAGGCAAAATACTATCTACCCCACACACCATGTACATCTCTCTGCTGCTTTCTAGCTAGGTCTACACTTTAAATAAAAAATAAATAAAATATAGTTCCTCAATACCATAATGTGGCTTAGTCATGTGCTTCAAAGTTTTTCATTTTGCTATTCTTTTTTCCTTGGGGAAAATGCCAAGCGGTTTCGGCTGACAAGGTCTTTACTATTTAGTTGGCCAAGCCTTCTTCATGGAAATTCTTTAACAAGGATGAGGTTTACATAGTTCATATCCTAATTTTTCCTCTTGCAATTCTTTATTTTCATACTCTAGATGGCTTCAATTGAACACTGTCCCAAGCAGATAACTACTTATAGTCTATTTCTTAAACTTCCCATTACCGTCCATCTGAAAATGACTAAATAGGCATTGTTCTCAATATTCATAGTTCCTCATCAGGCGGCTGATTATTGCTTTCAGATCTGCGACAATCAGAACACGCGTTCACAATATTTCTTACCGCATATTGCAGGGAGGCAGCACACCCATCCATCAGAAAGGTTACATTGGGCCTCATTACAAGTGTGGCATTCGGGAAACAAGGGTGCCGGTAAGCTCACCGGCACCCTTGTTTCCGGATCGCTACCCTGTGAGTCTGCCTGCTGGGGCTTCTGCACCAGACAGGTTTGACCCTGCCAGGCGCAGTGGCCCCGGTAGGCAGAGTTGTCACAGAAGCAACGGCACCGTAAGCAACGGTGTCAGTGTTTCCGTCTCCCCACTCCCATAGAGTCCTATGTTAATAGGGACTTACAAAATCCGGCACCTGACTTTCTGCGCCACTGGGACTTGTAATGTCCCGGTGGCACTGGGAAGTCAGGTGCCAGATTCGGTGTTAGAGAGTAGCCACCAACCCGCCGGTGGCACCGGCGGGTTACCGCCAGCCTCGTAATGAGGCCCATTGATGGTAAATCTGCTCCTGACCCCATCAGAAGCTACAGGGTGCTGCCTGGATACAATGTTACACTAAGTGACTTTTGAAAAAAGAGCTGTCTCTGCACAATTCTTCATGGCCCGCATCTAGTCAGCTGCCACACATGCTTCTCTAATCAACTACCTGTACCATTTTTTGAAATAGCATTTTTGTGTAAATGAAACAGGTGACCTCAGTGATGACCACAAATGTCAGTGCATATTTAATACTACTCAACGTGAGAATGAATCTTAATTAAGTTGACTGAACCAGGAGCAACTGTGGTTGGACCAAAAAGAAAAAGAGCTAGCAGAACTCCAGTTTTCTCCAAACTTGCATTTTCCGTATACACACCATAAAATCTATAATTGTCCCATCTTTTTCTGTGTTTCACTTTTGAGTGCTGTAGTTTGTAATCTGATGACTCTTCCCAATAATAATAATAATAATAATAATAATAGTAATAATAATAATAATAATAATAATAATAATTCTGGTATCTTATAAAGTGTCACAATCACAATCACTGAGACAAACCAATTTCTCGATGTGGGGGTTGGTAGGGGTGAAGGGATTAGTCAACACGATCCAGGTAGTGAAACCATTAATGTGGAAAATGGACTTCTGTTCTGAGAGAGTACAGGGATGAGCAGTGCATATATATCCTACATAACCCCACACCACTACTACTAAAGTAGCAGTGATCATAAAGGTAAAACAGCCAACGGTGGCATGTATACCTCTTTCGCCTCTTTATGGTAGCGTGGTCTGAGGGCAGTGAATGCTCTTTAGGAGGGATGTGAGCTAGCACAAACGCACTCTAATCAACAATAGTACAGTGATACCATAAGTAAAACATGTCTAACCAAGTTACTGTAAAAGAATTGTATACGTTGAATTAAACATACAAACACACTAATCAAAAACACAATAACTCACCATGTAGGAGAACACACAAATAATTCAGACTTTGGAATAAAAGGGTAACTATGGGTTTGAAGACCGTGGTGCAAAGAAAATAATTTCATCAGCAATTTCAAGTTCACTGAAGATGTCTTTAAAAAAGGTAGTGAGTAAGGTCTTGCTAGCCACTGCGGCCCTTTAAGGCAGGTTGGGGGGTAGAACAGCTTCAAAAACCTTTAATCCTTGTTCTTGGAGCTCAACAGCATCAGTCCAGGCTTCTTTGTGCTCTCAATGGATCAAGTCAGCCTTTCAGCATTTGACTTGGTTGTTCCCACTGGATCGCAGACGTTGAGACAGTCGAAATGGTTTGAGGCAGTCCAGCAATGCGGAGCAGCCCTGTAGAATTGTGCAGCTTGAATTGGGTAAAGAAACAGGCAGGCGATGGATTGAGTCAGCATTTCGAAACAGTCAAGTCATCTCAAGGAGATCCTGCAATACAATGCCATTGTTTAGGGGCAATGGGCTTGAAAACCGCTGGCAGGCGGTGGGTGAAGTCAGCGACTCAATGGCTTCTATGTGATCAAAATGTGACGAGTGTGAACGGCAGCTGTAAATGCTGGCAGTGGCTTAGATATCACCTCAAAATGGTCGAACTGCCATGAAAATTGATCAAAACTGGAAAACAGGGTCCAGGGCCGTTTTTTGAATTCTGGGTAATGGGAGGACTTTGTACAGGAATTTCAGGGGAAAGGTAAGGCCTTTGTTCTACACTCCTCAGCCAGGCAGTTTTCTAGAGAGCACTTGAAGGGTTCAATTATCTTGAGAGACCAGACTCCTAGGTACCAGGGGTCTCAGCTCTCAGTAGGCCATGTCCAGCATGCAGGTCAACCCAAATATTCCTCTGAGATGGCTGAGGGAAAACGCTTGCCCTTTCCTTGAAGGGGATTTCCTTCACATCTATGGCAGAGGACTTTGGAGCAGACTGTACTCACAACAAAGTTCCTGGTGTTATCCTTCTTCTTTAGTAGTCCAAAGACGATACAACAGAGGGTGGAGTTCTTAGCAGATTGGTTGCATTCTAGCCTTCTGTAAAGGTGTTCAGGCCTGGCTGCTAATTTCAGAATCTTCTGCCTGGCAATTTCATACCTAGACTGCTTTGCCTTCAGGAGGATTGGGAGTACTAGAGAATCCCAAGATGGCTATACCCTTCTCTTACTGGAACGTCCTTGCTTGAGCAACTCTACTTTGCCCCCTTCTCCTGTCCACCTACCTCAAAGAGTCTCTGTTAATTACCACCCTGTGTTTTTCTATTTGGCCTGGCACAGCCTGTCATTTGAAGCACTGGACCTCGCCCTGTCCTTTGGGCCAGTTCCTGTGTTCTTGGAAGGTGATAAACCTTTTCCATGGAAGTCAAAGTCTTTGGCTGGGGCCGCGTCCAAATGGTCTGTTATCCCAGACAGTGAATACACAAGAGGCCCTGAAAGGAAGGTCACTAGAAATCAAAGTGACAATAATATGACACCAATAGGTTTTGGCCAGTATAATTGCATATTCCCAGAGCCTAGACCAGACATGGCTTATATTTAGATGTTCATTTGCCAGTAGGTTCTCGGTGCACATCATTATACACTTACATTTACACAAAGGGTGTGTTAAGAACCGCAGGATATTGTCACAGCTTCCATGGTGGAAGCCCCTTCCCATGAGGCCACGGAGGTGAGGCCATACCCGATAGTCGCTCTGGGGGTGGTACTCAGGGGGTGGATCTCATGCAGAGGGAAACCCTTCATGGAACCAGTGACGATATCCTTGGGAGAATGTGGTATTCACCCCCTACATTGTTGTCCCCATTGTCCTAACACCCCACTCATTCCCCTCTGGTCCCCCATACCTCTATGTGTTTCAATAGAGTAGAGAGTGTCATTAAACATACTGGTATGAGGAAGAGTGAGGTTTACCCAGGTAAAATACAAATCACCACTCACACGAGAAAGATGGAACAAGCAGGCAAATGCCCACTGCGGAATCAACACTTGTGGTGCAGCTTACAAGAGGCAGCCTCAATCATAAAAAGGGAAGAAGGACTTGATAGAGTGTCAAGCCAGCCCTTGAGGAGAGAGGAACAAGATGCTGGTTCCGTGGTGAAGGACCCGAAGGCTGGAATGTCCAAGCAACAGGGACCTGGCCGGTGGCAGAGAGAAGGGACGCCTGACCGATGAAAGTGAACCGAGAACAAGAGCGTGCTCAGCCAATAATGTGAGGGAAAATCTAATGCTGCAGAGCTGCCAAAGACAGAACGCTGGGTGCAGCAGCGACACAGAAGCCCCACTCTGCTGCCAGGAGAGACCAGAGACTGCACCAAGACTTCCCGAAGGTAGGGAAAGGGTCAGAGCAGCTATTGGGGCACGAAGGGAGCTAGATGGATTAAAGAAGTACACATGTGCAGCCTGAGAAGTTAAAGTGGGTGTTATAGGAATTATACAATTTGATACGAGCTTTGTGAATCACATAAATACATCCCAAGAAACACAAGGGGATATCAGAGGAATTACAAACTTTGTGAATTACATAAATACATCCCGAGAAACACAAAGGGATATCAGAGGAATTACAAACTTTATGAATCACATAAATACATCCCGATGAGCAAAAAGGGATAACAGAGGAATTATACAATTTGATACAAACTTTGTGAAAACGCCTAGGTCGAACAGTACCCGGCAGGAGAGTACACCAGGTATGTTCAATTTGGCATCAGATTAAACAGGGACAGGGGTCCCACAGAAACAGAAGATCAGGATCTGGGACCCATATGATAGCGGGAAAGCCCCGCCAGTGGATATCAGAGTCTGGGGCACATGTAAAAATGAGCAAAGCCCACCAAAGAAGTATACAAGCGTTGAAGACGCACATCAGTATAAAGCCACATATAATCAGTGGGCTGGAGCACAGAGAAAATCAAGTAGTGAAACAAGTGGCAGAAAAAATCAACGAGACCCAGAAACAGTCTATAGAGATCTGGGGTCAAGGAGGAGAAGGGGAAGAGGCACTTGAGACCCTTTGCCAAAGAGAAAAATACATTTTGGAACTCCAAACTATGTAATCAAGTCCGGCAGCATAGTGAACCAGACTTGATAACCCTTTGGTTATCTAGAGAGTCTTGTAAATTGTATTTTGGGAAAAGGAAGGTGTGAGGTAAGTGTGGCAGGGTAGTGAACCAGACTCCATACAACATTTTTGGCGTGAAGATACTTGGAAATTGATTTTTGGAAAATAGAAGGCCACTGTCAAGTCTGGCAGGATAGTGAACCAGGCTTGATACTATATTTGTGACCTAGGGATACTTGGAGATTATCTTTTGTGAATAAAAAGGCCCCAGTCAAGCCTGGCAAGATATTGAACCAGATTTCAAATCACATTGGTGACCAGGAGATATGTTCGACATTGAGTTTCTTTTGTGAAGACTAAAGTCTACAGTCAGGTCTGGCAGGCTAGTGAACCAGACCTGTTAGAACATTTATGAGCTGAAACGAAGAGGAATAGGCTTCCTCCAGAGCCCTAGCAACTGTGTTGTGCTTATGTTGCAATGAACATTCAGGAAGTGAACTTTGAAGTTAAGGATTCTGTTACAAGATTGAGCCTTGGAGTCTATATCCAGAATGAGATGGGCCACCTTCTGGATTAAGAATACACCCAGTTTCTTTTTTGTTTAGAGTGCAAGGGACTGAAATAGGGTTGGACACAGAACGGTGGACATTTAACTGTACAGATATCCTGACAGAGTCCTTAGTATTTTATGTTGAGGTAGGGGAGCCCTTCATAGTTATAAGGCACGATAGACATTTCTTTTTCTTTGACTTTTATAAATAAAAGTCTTGGCCAACAAACATGCCACCACCGTGTCAGTCTCGTACTTGTGCACCCTTACAGGTGCCAGAGGTTAAAAAGGGCAGCCATTGGAAATGTGGTTGCAGCAGGCTGTCTGGCGGAATGCACATTCCACTCTAAGTGCCATGTTGCCAACTGCAGACAAGTTGTGGTTTGTGCCAGTGCATGTATCCACAGAAGCACGTTAGATTAGATGTTTTAGCAGCGAGCACCATCTGATTAGCAGACCTCACTTTGAGAGATAAAATTACCAGCATCATTGTATTATCACAAATGATGCTGAAATATTTGTAAAGATATTTATGCCAAATAAAACTAAATAAATTAAAAAATATTTAAAAAAAGAAAATTATCCCAAATGAAAAAAGCTCAGGCTCTGTCGGAGACAGCATACTGTCATAATAACGTATAACATCGTTCTTCTCCCAAGGCAGCACCCGTTGCGCCTGAGCTATCCTGCCAGCTGGGAACTAAGGTTCTGTTTCAGTGGTACTATGAATGCCAGAGGAAGGGCATAATGTGACTTAAAAACCTAACAGGGAAAATGTGATTTAGCCCAATAAAGTATCATCTCAAAAAGATCCTGTGTGTATTGGTTTGAGAATGTTGGGAGCGGCCAAGCCAATCAACTTTAAAGAGGCTTACTGAAATAACCACTTTGAGTTTGCGTTGTAAGAGACTTTGTATAGTTGGAATAAAACCAGACCACTTTATCCTTCCAAATTCAGGTTGCTTTGCACCTGCAAAACACAAATTCAAGTCTGCAGTTTTGATAATGATATAACTGTCATTTTAAATGAGATAATTGTGATTGTACATTGCTTTCTGCACCTTCCCTCACAGCAGGAGAGCAGAGCGCGCGCTTCCGTTCTTTCGAGCAGGCTATTCTCGAGACGCAGGCATTTTTGATGTGAGAGAATTACCCGTGGCTTTCCAACACTAGAACATTTCATGACAGCCCTCAAACCGAACAGAGCAGAGCCTGCGTGAAATGTTCTCTTCGATTTGGACTTTGCTTTGAAAGTGTCTCGTCAGAGAACCGCGTTCAGAAGAGGATTTCTTGACTGAATGTCAAGCGCCCTTCTGAAGCTGAAAGCTAGGGGGCGCTGTTGAGGCAACAAAAGGAGATAACAACGTGACCATACCTACCAGCTATCTGGCAGTGTTATATGAACTTTAAAGAAAATGACTACTTTCAGTATGTTCTCGGTTTTTCTGTTCTCGCTCACACCTCGTTGTAGCAATACTATAAATGTAAAATTAACCACAAACACTTTGCAGCCCATGTTTAAGTTCCATGTAAATTACACAGAGGGGGGCTGGTATGTTTATGCTTTTCAGTGAAGACGTCCCCTCCACGTAATTTTCCACTTTTTTTAAATGCCGTCATACAAAAGTGGAGTGTGATCACTGTCTGCACATGACAGGCTGTAATGTAGTGCCCTGTGGTTAGTCCTGTGGAGACACGGGTCATAACTGCGTCACGATGTTAATAAAAGAGGCCACTGCAGGCACGTGGGGCACTGCAGTGGAGACCCAGTTAGCGGCAACTCCTAGCTCCTGTTGTCTTTGTGTGTACTTGTTACTGCCGTGTGATCACAGTCCTGTGGCCTGCCTGGGCCTGTGTGACCACAGTGCCTGGGCGTTGTGTGCTGGGAGCCCCCAGTGTACCATCGTCAGCGGGTGCTCCTGCTGCCAGAGCGTGCCCCCTTCCGTTGTCATTTGCTGCGTGTCTGCAGCAACCCAGGCGATCCTGGGAACATATATTGTGCTCCGGTGTCCCCGGAGCTCCACATAACATTGGTGACAAAGTGGTGCACAGCCCTGGGCCCCTGTATTAACACATGGCGGGGGCTGTTCGCGACCGAGCGTGTTAGAGGTACGTCTACAATGACGCGTGGCCGCAGGAGCACCAAGCCGGCAGTACGGATGGCCAAGCCCCTGCGCCAGTCGGGCATGGACTGCTGGGGGCCGTTAGTCCTGAAGGAGCACGGCATGGGCCGCGACGTGAGGAGGCCCATGAACTGTGTGGGCGGCGTCCACCGCAGAGAGAGGGGGCGGGGCATGAACGTGCCAGGCCCATGGCGTTGAAACGGAGTGCCGGACTCAGCCAGCAACCTCCCGCAGTCCACGGAGAAAGGGACGGAGGAGCGGGGAGGAGCTGCCCCACACACCAAAAGCAACCAGAAGACGTCCCTACAGGAAGGGACACGTCAACGTGAGGAGCCACTGAGCTCCATTGGCCCCATAACGACAAAAAGCGGCAGCTTGCCCCATTACATATCTTTGACGTGGTGGGAGCACCTGCCAGCTTTGGTCCTCGCTGGGCAGCGTGGGTCGAAAATCTGGAGTTATATTTTGAGGCTGTAGAGGTAAGGGATAAAGCAAAACGACCAACCTTCCTATATTCTGCCGGCCCCGCGGTCCAGAGACTGTTTAAAACATTGCGGCCCAGGGACCAATCGTATGCAGCAGCAATTGAAGCCCTGAATGCGTACTTGATGCCCATGGTAAACAGGGACTAGGAGAGGTTCAGAATGCGCAGCACAATATAAGAAGAAGGGGAGAGCCTGGACACTTTCAAAGGGGCATTGTGCTGTTTGAGCCTTGGGAAACTTTGAAGAAGATGAGGTGAGAGCACAAATAATATATGGGTGCAGCTCTATCGAGCTGCGCAGGCAAGTCCTCAGTGAACCAGGGCTGAGCCCAGACAGGATCCTGGAGTTAGGCCGGGCCCTAGAGCTGCCAGAGGTGCGTGCCTCTGTCATGGAGCGCTTGAGTCTGTTTATCAAGCTTGAGGAGCCCTTACAGCGAGTGAAGCTAGGGGAGGCGTGCGCTGTAGGCAGATGGCAAGGTGGCAGACCCACCAGAAGAGGGGAATGGCCGCGGAAGGAGCCAGGCAACATGTGCCCCCAGTGCGGATGGGACCTGCCGCATGCCAATGAATGTCCCGCAAAGGGGCTCACATGTGGCAGGTGTGGAAAAGATGGACACTTCGTAAGGGTGTGCCTCGCACCGGCACCCGCCAGCGCAGGGAAGCCGACACCCAAGGAGGAAGGAAAACAAGGACAAACGTTGGGAAGGAAGTCGCCCAAGGAAAAAGTGGTGCATGTTGCTGCAAACCAGAAGCATCAGTACGTGCTCGAGGACGAGGAAGACTAAGGGGATGTGTTCCTCCTATCGTGGGCCGGCACCTACGGCCAGCGACAGCCTCGGCGAAGGAGGTCTGCTGGGAAAGGACCCGTCCCCTCGGACAGTTTGACCATGGGATACACTGAGCAGCTGCCAGGAAGGAGGCACTCGTGTGAGGGGTGCCAAAATGTTTATTATAATTTATTGTTGATTAAAATGCTGCGGACTGGAATACACCAAAAATGTTGGCGGATTGCAGGTCTGAGTTAAATGTTAGTTCTGTTTGTTTCTTTATAATAAAGGAGGGATGTAATGTAGTGCCCCTTTAATAGGGGCGTGGTGAGTCCTGAGGAGACACGGGTCATCACCGCGTCACAATGTTAATAAAAGGGGCCACTGCAGGCACGTGGGGCACTGCATTGGAGACCGAACTCCTGGCTCCTGTTGTCTTTGTGTGTACTTGGTACTGCCATGTCATCGCGGCCCTGTGGCCTGCCTCGGCCTGTGTGACCACAGTGCCTAGGCATTGTGTGCTGGGTGTCCCCAGTGTACCATCGTCAGTGGGTGCTCCCGCTGCCAGAGGGTGCCCCCCTCCACTGTCATTTGCTGCATGTGTGCAGCAACCCAGGTGATCCTGGGAACATATGTTGTGCTCCGGTGTCCCGGAGCACAACATATCACAGGCCGCATTTATAATGGATTCCCGCTAGAATGTGCCTGTTTTTTTGCTGGTGTGAACAGCATAGGAATTCACAACATTGCACCTGCATGAAAATACCTGCTAGCACAAATGCTGGAGTATTTGGATGGTGGAGAGGAAGGGCAGGGCTTAATCGTAACTTACGATAAGCGCCTCCAACTCTTATACAAGGCTTTTACACATTCATAGGTGCCGAGCACATGGGGGCAGAGGGTGCACTTGCCCTGGTTCTCCTTGCACTGCGGGCAGGAGTGTCATTTTCCCCCATTGAGATTCAGTAACCAAAAATAAAGAATGAGTGGCATGCTCTTCTAAGTCACTCAGCACATAGGGCGTTTGGCTCCTCCCCTGCTGGCCTCATGCTTAGTGAATTGTTAGCATGCATCTTGCAAAGTTAGCAAGCGTTCTCACTTTAAAGTGGGATGGCTGCCTCATTGTCATCTCAGCTTTCTTTGGAGCTGAAGTGGAGGACAGGCCAAACCTGTTTGCAGGCATGGGAGAAGTAGGGAATGCTAAAGCAGAATGTTATAAAGACAGCTCAGCAGGTTAGGCGACTGTTGCTGAGAGGTTATATATTTATGCCTGACTGAAAATGCTGTGGATTTTTCCAATCCCTGCGCTAAATGTGCTGTAAAATGTTTTTCGACCTGGGGAGGGATGTGTCACCCTCTCTTTGCTTGGTGTTGGTTCTGCCTCTTTAGCGAAAATCAAAGGTTGGCACCCCAGTATGCATTAGATTGGATTAGATTTACATTAATATACTATTGGGTTATTAAACACCGCCTCAAGCCAGACTCTTGCAAAATGTTCAATGTAATAAAAGGTGTTATTATTAGTCAATATTTTAACGGTACTTGATTTTAAGCCTAAATCCGTCCTGCCCTGAGATTTGAACTTGCAAATTGCTGGCTACCAAGAGACCAATGCTTTATTTTGTAGTGGAAGCTTGGACTGTTTACTTACGTCTAAGGTTCCACATTCTATGATTTGTTGGTTGAGGAGAAGAGCTGTAGGACGCTGGGGTCTGTCTCTAATAAAGCGCATGATTAATCCCCACTATGTGCTTACTTGAATCATTACACTTTACACTTTGTAGGTAACCAGCCATGGCAATTCCCGAAATGCCTCATTAGAACATTAGCAAATGCTCAGTATCATCCGCCCATGGTTAATTACACAGTGTTTTTAAAATTGTGATGTCTAGCTTTGGAGTGCCGATTCTTCAAAATAATAGAGGCATCGGTAAGTGACATCAGTTGAGGGTTGATCCCTCAATGACGTCAAAATAAGTGACATTGCAACCTACAGTTGGTCCGAAAGAATGCATGAGACTGAAAAAAGGAGATCACATGATCGGATCACTCAAAACATAGCACTGGCTTTCCAGTCAACAAAGAATTGGTTTAAGATTCTGTGCATTACTGATAGAGCATTTAGTGATAAGGGCCTAACTACCTCAGGTACTATTTGAAATACTACAATCCCATGAGAACTGTCTGCTCTCCATTTAGGCTGACCCAAGAAATGGGAACTAATGAAGATTGGCTCAGGCGTATATAGCAACATACCACTTCCTTGCTCTCTGATTAATAGAGGATTTGGTCCTTTAGATTTGAGATATTGAAAATTTGGGAATTATCGGCCAGTGCCTTGCGTTGACTAAATTCATAAGTGATGTTGTGTCAAAAACTGTTAACAAGATAGTGGACAAGGTTTTGAAGCCTCGGAGTCTTTATCAGAGCATGGAACAATGCCTGGTGTAAATTGATGGTGTTATTTGGAAGGTGAAGGAGGCAACTAGTTGAAGACGCTGCAGGTGTTTCACAGAATAAAACTGAGGGAGAAGAGAGACTCTTGTCTTCCTGATAAAGGGTTCTGTTATGCCTGAAACATATCGAGTTAGGACAGCATACTGAGCATGGAACAGAATATTTATTTTTTAATGCAATTTGTATATTCATTTTTTACGCAGTATTGATTGTTGTATGTATCAATTATTGATGGATACAAGTTATCCATATGAAATGATTTGTTATAGATGAATTGTACCAGTTTTCTGTTCTGAAAATAATTTAACATGTTACCTTTTGTAAAACAAGACCTAAAAGACTTGATTTATGATTATTTGTTTAAGTGATTTTGTAGAATACTTAAATTCATTATTGGTAAAGATAAAAATGAATAGGGGTTTTCCCAGGGCATGTCTCTTAGTCTCCTTGCTCTGCCCTCCACGCTCCTCCTGGCTACTAGGACCTATCCAACTGTTGCTTTTTCCAACCTTCTTGGGTCTCCTGTGACCTGTACTCTCTGTCCACCTTATCATGCTGTCTCTTCAGTCTATTGTTTCACTTGTGATGATTCATGAGATCACGTCACTTCTCCCCCAGGTGGGCCCTTCCCTGTGAGGCTAGGGAGGTGAGGCGGCTACACGATAATCCACCTAGTGATGGTAAACAATGGGAAACCCTCACAAGGATAGACTCACCCTATGGGGACAAGGACTCCCGTTCCATGATGGAACTCCCTAACCCTCTTGCCCTAATAACTAGGAAACCCTTAAGATCGGTCAAGGTGCAGTCTGATAGTACTACTGCGTGCTATTGTGATACTACTCCTCCTCTTCCTGTAAGATTAGACACCATCAATATGAACATTCAGTCTAAACAGGATTTGTTCTATGAAGATACTGAGAAGAAGAAGAACATTCATGGTCGTCATGCAGAACACTCATGTGAAAGATACTGGGACAGGATGGCCCGAGGAGGTAAGAAGAGTACACAACTGAGCCTGACGACAGACTATGGCACTCTGCTGGGGAAGCTTGAGCTCAACAAGATAAAAATCAAATAAGGACTCTGTAAAGGGAACAACAGGTGCGAAGCCTGGTACCACTGGGACATTCGAACTGGGAGAGAAGATGGAGAGTTGAAGGAGCAACCCAGTCCCTGTGGGGATGCTGGACGCAGACCAGAAGAGGCCTATAGCTCAGCGAGAGCAAGCTGAACTGGAAGCTGGAATCCAGGAGATAGTGGATTGACCTCAAGGATTCAGACCAATTGGTCCCACAACTACGCCGATACCGCCTGCCTTGAACACCCACTGAGACACAGCAGGACCGTGCAGAAAGAAGAGCCAAGCCAAACAAGCATTCACTGGATAGGCAGATGCTCGAGACCCCAGGAAGAACTGACCAAAGCTAACGGAAGCTATGGGAGATCTGGTAGGGGTTTGCGGGTGTATGACTTTGACGGCCAGTTCTACCTCCAGACAAAAGGGACGGCAATGGGCGCGGTCTTCGCGCCCATTTAGCTGTCCTCTTTATGTCAGAGTTTGAGGAAATAAACATTCTTGTCGACATCAATCCATTCAGAAGTCGCATAAACCAACGGAAGAGGTACATTGACGACATCCACTTCATTTGGGAGGGTACCAAAGACATCCTTGACAACTTCCTATCTTGGCTGAATAATGTGAACACGGACATTCAATTTACCATGGAATCCAACAAGACTATGGTTAACTGTCTGGACTTGGAAATTAAGCACAATGAAGGAAGGATTAAATGTAACCTCTTCCGTAAACCAAGCGACAGAAATACCCTCCTTCACTTCTCTAGTAACCACAGGAGACATCTTAGAGAGAACCTCCCTTTTGGTCAATTTCTTAGGATTAGACATAACTGCTGACATTGAGGATTTTTATCAACATGCACATGATTTAGATAATAGATTGACCCAGAGAGGATATCCACGTCACATCATATCTAAATCAAAAAAATGTGCCAGATTTCACAACAGGGAGGCACTACTGGCACCCGAAACAAAAACTCATGATGCCCACCCCAGGATCACCTGTGTCATCACACACGGTACCCATTCTCTAAAAATTAAGAAACTAATTTCTAAATACTGTCCCCTGACTCGCCTCTGCCTGCAGGACGAGCCAATCCCCAGATTCGCTTTCAAGCGCGGTAAGAACCTAAGGGACCACCTCATACACTCCAGATTTGTCAAACCTGCACCCAGAGTGGGCCTTTGGAATTTGAGAAGTGCTGTGGGCCATTTTGCATGTGGCAATTGCACAGCGTGTAAATTCACAAGGAAAACCAAAGAGTTTGTGGTCAATGGTAAACCATGGACCCTCCGTAATCTGACAAATTGCAAAAGCAAGCAAGTGGTGTACGTCATTGAGTGCCCCTGTGGCCTCAGGTATGTGGGTCAGACAATGCGTGCTGCCCACATTAGAATCTTTGAACACCGTTCTAGGATTCGATGCAAGACCATTAGTGCACCACTGGTTAGTCATTACTTAGAATTCCATCATTCAGTCGATGACATTACTTGGTGGATCGTTGACATTGTTGTCCACTCTTCTAATGCCCTTATGAGCCTCTTATCCAAAGAAGCCAGATGGATCCATCGCCTTGACACTTTTCGCAATGGCCTCAATGTGGAATTCATACCTCCTATATGACTCATATCGGGGCCACCTGTGATTCCACATAGGCCCTTATGTTTATGGACCTGCCTTTTTGACTCCTCTGTTTCCTCTCTGGAGCTTACCTGCCTTGACATGGCCGGTTGATTCCTGCTCTCATTTTGAGTTGTCAGCTCGACATCCTGTCTCTCTCCTTTTTTTGTGCCCGTCCTTTGTCCAGAGTGACGGATTGTAGTTCACTTTCAAGACGCATGCATCTAATGACTTTTCTTTTTCTGACGCGGCAGTGCTTTTTCCTGCTGCGCCCTTGCCCCTTCAGAACTATTCCCCTTCTACCAATCCAAAAAAAAAAACCTCCTCCGCCCCCCTGTGGGTCTTTTTCCTGCATACCTCTGGCACCCCTACCCCCTTATCCCCCTTTCCCCTCCCCCCCAGCATTCTTTTCAACTCATTAGCCAAGGTCTTTCTAAGGTACCGTGTTTCAGCAACACAGCTTATTTTCCGCTCAGGGATTTGTTTACCTTTGAGGCTGTTGCCCCGCCTCCCCTCCCATTGGCTCTCTAGCCTGTGCAATATCTCTGTTCCCAGTGTCTTGCGCCGGGCGCCTGACACACCCCTGCCTCTCTGGCCTGGAACGTGGTTGCCGTGACAACCCTCCCGCGATGTGCAAGCCGGCTTTAATCAGCCCCAGCTTCTTGTCTCGTGAAGGTATCACAGCAACCCTTTTCCTTGCAGCATGACGTGGCATTCTCTCCTCGTCGGCTCCCATTGCGTGAGCTCTGCTGTATGAGCCACCACCATGCCCACTGGTAAGCTTCTTGTCACATGCCTAATCTTCAGGTTTTTCGCTTTGGAGACTCGGTCAGCTGCTGACTTACCCCGGTGCCTAACCCTTGATGGCGCCGCAATGTGTTGCCATCCATTCTGCCTCTCATTTTCATTTGGTTGGTGTGCTCTCTCCCACAGCACCCCTGTGCCGCTGGACTTGGCCCACTTCTACCATGATGGCTGACAATCTAATCCAGTCCCATTGACCAGCCACACTTGGAGTGTGACTAATAAGGTACTCCTCGTTTTCTTTTCAATTCTTTTTCTCCCCTTCTTTCTCACACACCTCATACTTTCTTCCAAACTCACCCCGTGGTGTGCTTTTACTCTACTTTTTCTCACTCTAATGAGCACTCGATCCACCTAGCCTGTGGTGCTGGCGTTTTGCCACGCTCCTGTCTCTGCACGGGTTTGTGTGCATTCTAAATCTACATAGACATTGTGGCTGTCGTCTCCTAGCTAAGCTTCACTCGAGGACTTTTTACCACATTAGCCTTGTCCTTCTGTTACTCTGTACTTAACCACACTCTCTGGTGTTCATGTTCAACAGTCTTAATCTGGTCCTGAGTGTAGGCTCCCGGATAACACCTACTGATGTGTGCTTGTAGTAAGCTTCAATGGCCCTACAATCCTGAAGCCCGCTTTTCCTGTCCAATTTTGTTTTCACAGCTGCTGTACTTTTCCACAGCAAGTTTAGAACCCTGACCCAGGTTCTCTCTCTTTTCTAATCTGGCTGAATCGTTGTACAGTGCAAGAACCCTAACACACTGGGAAGGTAGCCTCTACGGAATCCACCCTGTTCCTTAAATTTGTACTGGGTGAGTGATCTGTAAATCTAGGACAGCAACCCCAAAACCCTGATATTCCTTTGAAGTTGCCTTAATAGAAGTTTGTGTTTATAACCAATGTCCCCTCTATTTCTGCTCCCTTTAGGTGTAACGCTCACCTGATTCCCACGGAGGCGCGGGTCTTGGCAGGAAGGTGTCTGTGACTCGAAAAGTGATGTGCAGGACTCGATTGGCTTCTGGGGTCGAACCTCTTCGCACTGTGTGTCGAACTCGAAGAGTGAGGTTTCTGCAGGTGAAAGAATATGGGGGTTAATGGTCTGGGTTGTTGAATGTCCCTCTCTCTCTCTCTCTTCCCAGCTTTTTCGTAGAGCCCCCAGGTCAACGTGCTCACCTTAGATAGGTGAATGCTGGGCTCTCCATCTGCGTCTGATGCAGGGTGCCGTTGCCAGTTCCTTCACTGGTGAAACATAGGCCTCTTGACTTCAGAGGATGGTTACCGTCGTTATCCGCACAAGCGGTGAGTTTCTGGACACCTTTTGTCTTTATAGTCTTTAAATGCGTGGCACGTTAATATTGAAGACTCTGTATAATGCTTTTCCCTTATGTATTGCAGGACTCTTGAGATGGAAGATGGAGTGAAGCGCCTGGAAATTCGTAAGTATGGCAAGCGCTCTAACTGTCTCTTTCCTTGCAGCTTAGTTCGTGTTAAAGAGACGCCAGAGTATTCACATGCGTTTTATTGCGACGAGCATGATGGGCGTAAGTAAATACCTGCTTAAGGTCTTTTCTTTTGTCTTTCAGATGTTAGTTTGCAGCACCGGAGTCCGCGGAATGCCAGTAAGTTGTAACAATACTTTGTCTTCACAGGCGGCGATGCAGAATGAAGAAATCCGGAATTCACGGCGTGCCGGTAAGTATAACAATGCTTTTATCTTTGCAGGCGAAGGTGCAGCGTGAAGACACGGCCGCTGCCGATGGATCAGGTGAGTAAGCACTGCGTTTAAAGGTTGCCTTGCTAACCTGTTGTTTCTTGTCTTTTGCAGGTGCTGATGATGACTGGATACAGGAATGGTAAGTATAATTCTTGCAGGTTCAGGATCGAAAGAAGAAAGGCTGGAACAGACTCGGTGAGCGTTCTGCTGCAGATGCAGAATAACGCGAAGCACGTTTCATCTATTGGGTGTGGTTTAAATAGCCTTGGAGTGATGAGGCGTCTTCTTCTACGGCCCCGCCTAGGTAAGAAAAGAGTTCCAGTTTCCAGAAGAGTTCCAGTGCTGTATCCAGGGAGTGGAGCTGCCCGACCCAGGTAAGAAAGTAGTTCCTGTTCACAGAGGGCTTCTAAGTGGCTGGTAAGTAAGCAGCATGGTCTGCTGCAGGTAAGTCCACCCAAGCACTTTCACACCAATTATGAGCCCGGCGCTTCCAGTGCCGGGACCGATGGTTTTGATGAGCCTGGTGCCACCGGCGCCAGGACAAGGTCCAAAAGGTCCCAGTAGGGACCGGCTGGTGCCTAGGATTAGGGTTAGGGGCCTGCTTCCAAGGACGTTGGGCTGGTCCTGGCTCCTTGGAAGCAGTGATCATGACAGCACCACCCCTCAAGGCCCCTCCTAAGCGTGTCTTCTCCGGGGGTTTTGGCTTGTTGGGGTGATTCAGATGGAATTTCTTGACCAGACGAGGTGCGTGGACATATTCTGAGGGTTCCCAAGACCTTTCCTGGGGGCCGTATCCTTTCCAATCAACCAGATAATATAACTTAGATTTTGCGATTTTGGAGTCTAGGATGTTCTTTACTTCGAATTCAAGTTCTCCATCTACTAAAACCGGTTCTGGGAGTTCAGTCAATCGGGTTTCTGGTTGTACTGGTTTTAATAAGGAGACATGGAATACTGGATGTATTTTCATATGCGTAGGTAATTCCAATTTGACAGCCACCGGATTAATTATGGCAGATATGAGATAGGGTCCAAGGTATCTGGGGATGAAGGTGCGGGGTCCTTTTAGAGGCAGGTGCTTAGTGGATAACCAGACCTGATCTCCTACAGCGTAGTGAGGGGCCTCTTTTCGGTGTCGATCTGCTCCCTTTTTGAATTGAGCTTTTGCTCTTTGCAGATGGGCAGTGGCTTCCTTAAAAGCCCGGGTGATCTCCGAGTGCAAGTGATCCACAGCAGGTGCTTCAAATTCTTGGGGAGGATCCAGGTTAGAGTTTCTAGGATGGTGTCCGTATAATAGGAAAAAAGGAGTCTTCCCGGTTCCAGAATGAGTCGAATTGTTGTAAGCGTATTCAGCGATCCAAAGAATATCCTTCCAGGGGTTTTCAGTTTGTTGGAGCATGCAACGTAGATATTGCTCTAGTGTCTAATTTGTCCTTTCGGTTTGTCCGTCAGTTTGGGGATGGTGACTGGTCGAAAGTCTTACATCAATTTGGGCTAGACGACAGCAACTGCGCCAGAAGTGGGAGACGAATTGACTTCCCCTATCGGAGATTAAAACTGAGGGAAAACCGTGTAACTGAACGATGTTTTCTAGGAATTCTCGGGCCAATACTGAGGCTGAAGGTAGACCCTTCAGGGGAATGAAGTGAGCCATCTTGGAGAATAGATCCACGACTACTAAAATGGTAGTATACCCCGAGCATGGAGGTAAGTCCGTGATGAAATCCATGGACAGGGTATGCCATGGACAGGGAGGGATGTCTAGTGGCTGCAATAGGCCGGCTGGTTTCTGCTTCTGACTTTTATTCTGGGCACACACACCGCAGGAGAGTACAAAGTCTCTAATATCCTTTTTCCATGATGGCCACCAGAAATGTCTTTTAATCTTTTCCATTGTTTTGGTAATGCCAGGGTGACCCTCCATTAGAGAGTCGTGATAACAGGAGATTACTTGTTTTTGTATTTTCTCACAGGGCAAGTGCAATCGTCCTCGGAAATATGGTAGATCTTGATCCACTGAGAATTCTTTTCCCTTTAATTGCCAGTCCTGCAAATCGGCCTGAGTTAGGAGTGATTTAACCGTGGTCTTGATGTCTTCAAAAGATTGAGTGCTGACCAAACCCAAAATCCTTTGTTCTGGGATTATGGGTATTGGTTCTGGATTGGTCAAACGTTCATCTACTCCCATCCGGGAGAGGGCATCTGCTTTTCCGTTCTTACTGCCTGGTCGATAAGTAATTATAAAGTCAAATTCAGCCAGAAACAGAGCCCAGCGAAGCTGTCTGGAAGACTGAGCTTTGGCCGTCTTTAGATATTGTAAATTGCGGTGATCAGTCATTACGGTGACTGTGTGTCTGGCTCCTAAAAGATAATGCCGCCATGCTTTAAAGGCCGATCTGATAGCTAAAAGTTCCTTGTCTGTAATTGAATAGTTGATCTCAGGAGCCGAAAACTTGCGGGACCAAAAGGCTACAGGGTGTAACTGGTGTGTGACTGGATCTCTTTGTGATAAAACTGCCCCCATAGCAAGACTAGAAGCATCCGTTTCCACGATGTAGGGGAGTTCTGGGCGAGGATGTTTTAGAACAGGTGCAGAAATGAATTTAGCTTTTAAGTCCTGAAAAGCTTGTTCTGCTTCAGAAGACCACTCAAAATGTTTGTTCTTTTTTAACAGGGCGGTGATGGGCTGGACTATCCGAGAAAATTCAGGAATGAATCTGCGGTAAAAGTTAGCGAAGCCTAACATGCTTTGAACTCCTTTTACAGAGGTTGGTGATGGCCACTTGATGATTGCATCAACTTTCTTTGAATTCATATGGACTCCATTAGGTGACAATATGAATCCCAGGAACTCGACTTCAGTTACGTTGAAAACGCATTTTTCAAGCTTAGCAAACAGATTATGTTGACGCAATCTCTCGAGAACCTCTTTAACGTGTCTCTGGTGTTCCTCTTCGGATGATGAATAGACGAGGATGTCATCAATGTAGACAACAACACACACGTCTATGAGTTCTCTAAGGACATCGTTCATAAAATATTGGAAAGCGACAGGAGCGTTAAAAAGTCCAAAGGGCATCACTTGATATTCGAATAGCCCGTACTTGGTGCGGAAGGCCGTTTTCCATTCATTGCCCTCTTTTATCCGTACCAAGTGGTAGGCTCCTCTGAGATCCAATTTTGTATATATACATGCGTCTTTGACTTGGTCCAGGAGTTCAGGGATCAAAGGTAACTGGTATCTGTTTTTAACGGTGATTTGATTCAGGGCGCGATAATCTATGCAAGTCCTAAGGTCTCCTTCCTTTTTCGGAACGAAGAACAAAGCCGATGAAGCTGGAGATTTTGAAGGACGGATAAACCCGTTAGCTAAGTATTGGTCCAGATATTGTCTGAGGTGAAGATTCTCTGGCTCGGTGAGGGCATAGATCCTGCTGCAAGGAGGAGTTGCTCCGGGTATCAAATCTATTTGACAGTCGTAAGACCTATGAGGAGGCAGGGTGTTAGCTTGATCCTTCCGGAAGACGTTTTGGAATTCCTGGTATTCGGGAGGTAACTTGGGAACCTCCTCAGAAGAGATTGCCGCCAATGAAACATCAGGCCTAGGATAACAAGTGGTAAAACATTCTGGAAACTGAACCGTCTTTGCTCGCCAATCGATCTGAGGATTGTGCTTCTCTAACCAAGGGATTCCCAGAATGATCTGGAACTGAGGAGCCTTGATCACATCAAACACGATTCTCTCCCGGTGTCCATCTTGACTCACTAGCGTCACTTCTTGGGTGGCATGCGTTACTGGTCCGGAGGCTATCTTCGTACCATCCACAGTAGTAATGACGTCTTTTACAGCCTTAGGGACAAGGGGTAGATGCATCCTTGATACCATTTCACGGTCCACATAATTACTGATTGCTCCGCTGTCGATGTAAGCTTCAATTGCATGCAAACGATCCGGACGTTCAGGACTAATGAGGACCATGGGTATCACGAAATGCGAGGTCACGGGACAGATCTTAACGCTCGGCAAGAGGACCTCTACTCTTGTCGGGCTTGGTCGTTTCCCTGCTCAGACTTTGTGGTACAGATATCCGCGGCTCCTACAGCCTTCTTAGCTGGTTTCACTGGACAGTCCCGAAGAAAGTGTCCTGAGTTTCCGCAATAGAGGCATAATTGCAGCTGACTTCTTCTTTCCCGCTCTTTCTGGGTTAAAGGTCCTTTCATGCCCCCTATTTGCATGGGTTCCACGGTGTCAGCTCCCCTAGTAGAGGTCTGTGGTTTAGAAAACACTCGGGTATCAAATTTGGAACGATCTGCCTTCCTGTTCTGTAGTCTGTGGTCCAATTGGACACTAAGTCAATATAGTCTGAGCATTCTTGTGGAGGATTCACGACTTGAGCTAACACATCCTTGAGCTCTCCACGCAGGCCTCTGTAGAAAAGCGTTATTCTCTTATCCTCGGGCCATTGAGTTTCCACTATAAGTCTGTTGAATGAGGCTATAGAAGTCAAGAGGTCTTGATTACCCTATCGTAATGAAAGAAGTTCATTGTCCAAGGCCTGCCCTTGTGCATGTCTTGCGAACAGTTTCTCCATGCTGGACTGGAAGGCCTGGAAATCATGTAAAACCGGATCATCCTGGGTGACTAAAGGGATCGACCAATCTGCGGCACTGCCACTGAGATAAGAAAGCACGAAAGCCACCTTGGTCTGGTCTGTTGGGAATGCAGCTGGTCGACATAAGAAGTGTAGGCGGCACTGGTTGATGAACACCGCAAATTTCTTTGGATCACCAGAAAAGCGTTCGGGCGGAGCCAAGGGCAAGTTACCGGGCAGATTGATTTGCACTGGATTTAAAGATGATACAGAAGGATAACTTCCTCCTGGAGCGGGCAAAGGTGTCTGTCCTGCCTGCGTTTGTAGCAATTGTCTAGCGAGGTCTTCAGTTCGCTCCTTGGAAATTATCAGTTCTCTTCTTAGAGAGTTTGTTTCCTGACGAGCTGCATGTACTTCTGCTCTTAATTCCCCGAGCAACTGGGCTAGTTGATCAGTGTCTGAGGTTTCCATTGCGCCTAGGTAGGAGTTTTGTGGTGGGCTTCGCGTTCTTTAACGCTCACCTGATTCCCACGGAGGCGCGGGTCTTGGCAGGAAGGTGTTTGTGACTCGAAAAGTGATGTGCAGGACTCGATTGGCTTCTGGGGTCGAACCTCTTCGCACTGTGTGTCGAACTCGAAGAGTGAGGTTTCTGCAGGTGAAAGAATATGGGGGTTAATGGTCTGGGTTGTTGAATGTCCCTCTCTCTCTCTCTCTTCCCAGCTTTTTCGTAGAGCCCCCAGGTCAACGTGCTCACCTTAGATAGGTGAATGCTGGGCTCTCCATCTGCGTCTGATGCAGGGTGCCGTTGCCAGTTCCTTCACTGGTGAAACATAGGCCTCTTGACTTCAGAGGATGGTTACCGTCGTTATCCGCACAAGCGGTGAGTTTCTGGACACCTTTTGTCTTTATAGTCTTTAAATGCGTGGCACGTTAATATTGAAGACTCTGTATAATGCTTTTCCCTTATGTATTGCAGGACTCTTGAGATGGAAGATGGAGTGAAGCGCCTGGAAATTGGTAAGTATGGCAAGCGCTCTAACTGTCTCTTTCCTTGCAGCTTAGTTCGTGTTAAAGAGACGCCGGAGTATTCGCAGGCGTTTTATTACGACAAGCGTGATGGGCGTAAGTAAATACATGCTTAATGTCTTTTCTTTTGTCTTTCAGATGTTGGTTTGCAGCACCGGAGTCCGCGGAATGCCAGTAAGTTGTAACAATACTTTGTCTTCACAGGCGGCAATGCAGAATGAAGAAATCCGGAATTCACGGCGTGCCGGTAAGTATAACAATGCTTTTATCTTTGCAGGCGGAGGTGCAGCGTGAAGACACGGCGCTGCCGATGGATCAGGTGAGTAAGCACTGCGTGTAAAGGTTGCCTTGCTAACCTGTTGTTTCTTGTCTTTTGCAGGTGCTGATGATGACTGGATACAGGAATGGTAAGTATAATTCTTGCAGGTTCAGGATCGAAAGAAGAAAGGCTGGAACAGACTCGGTGAGCATTCTGCTGCAGATGCAGAATAACGCGAAGCACGTTTCATCTATCGGGTGTGGTTTAAATAGCCTTGGAGTGATGAGGCGTCTTCTTCCACGGCCCCGCCTAGGTAAGAAAAGAGTTCCAGTTTCCAGAAGAGTTCCAGTGCTGTATCCCGGGAGTGGAGCTGCCCCACCCAGGTAAGAAAGTAGTTCCTGTTCACAGAGGGTTTCTAAGTGGCTGGTAAGTAAGCAGCATGGTCTGCTGCAGGTAAGTCCACCCAAGCACTTTCACACCAATTATGAGCCCGGCGCTTCCAGTGCCGGGACCAATGGTTTTGATGAGCCTGGTGCCACCGGCGCCAGGACAAGGTCCAAAAGGTCCCAGTAGGGACCGGCTGGTGCCTAGGATTAGGGTTAGGGGCCTGCTTCCAAGGACGTTGGGCTGGTCCTGGCTCCTTGGAAGCAGTGATCATGACATTAGGGTGATACTACTAAATCACTTCAATCCTGCCCTGAGGAAGGCCTCTACTATTGATGCCAGTCTGGCACGCCGAAACGTGATATCCATGTATGTTATTCCCTCCGGGAACGAGTCTATTATTTTTTCATACACGTTGGCAGACAAACATGCGAATTTAGCTAATTGAATACTCCCTCTCTATACCTACCAAGGTAATTTTTAATACACCCTGGTAGCCTCTATGTTGTAGGAACAATTGGTATCCTGCAAGGATTGTTCTATCTCTCTAAGTGTTCCCCAACAATCCACTTTGTTATTTGATGAACATGTTGCTCTTTTGCATTTTATGTATATATGATGAATGTTATGTTTTATGTCTTTCTTCATTTTTTTCAATTGCTTGATTTAATCTTTGTAAAAAATTCTGAATAACTAAATACTGTGCTCTTAACAATAAATCTATTGCCAGTACTCTCTCGACTTCTTCTTTGGTTTACCCTTAGTGACTTTTTTTGCAAGCATTATCCTTGAATTATTATGTAGATTTGACTTAAATACTCGACAGAATTTAGGACTGTCCACAGCGTGAGTACCCTTTTGTCGGTTCTGTTAAAGGGTTCTGTTATGCCTGAAACATATCGAGTTAGGACAGCATACTGAGTATGGAACAGAATATTTATTTTTAATGCAATTTGTGTATTCATTTTTTACGCAGTATTGATTGTTGTATGTATCAGTTATTGATGGATACAAGTTATCCATATGAAATGATTTGTTATATATGAATTGTACCAGTTTTCTGTTTTGAAAATAATTTAACATGTTACCTTTTGTGAAACAAGAACTTTATATTCGGATATTGGGTGGCAAGAGAGGGAGGGGGAGTACTCTGATAAAGTTCAAAGGTCTCTTTGTAAACGCATAGACCTATGGGATTGGACTGAGAATTTCGAACATCTGAGGAGTTTGCATAGCTACAAGTTTGTACAATATAAACTATATGACTTTAAGAAACCTCAGAGGTATTTGAATATCTGCCCATCACCTAGACTAAAACGGTTTATCTTGCTACTTAGACTGGAGCAACTTCCCACGAGAATGGTCACAGGAAGACAAACTAAGTTGGCTGCTATACTGCGAATATGCCTACTATGCAAAGCTCAAGATCAGTTGGAGACAGCAAAGCATCTTTTGACCGAATGCCCTGAAATGGCTAGTAACTTTATTCCTCTGTTGGATAGTTTTGTCCATAATAGTGATTACATTAAGGACGACTTGTTTTGGAACCACTGTGTTAATACTAACAGTATGCGACTGCTGATTGCTTTGTATACCATCTGGTTGAGGATTGAAGGCAGACTGGATATAACATTTTAAGTAACAGTTCTCAATTGAATAATTTGTAGATAGTATTTGTTACATAGATAATTATGTGGTATATATTTGAGGTATAAACAAATTATGCTTAATGTTATTTTTATTCTTATTTTTATTTTTTTCTGTTTATACTAATGCTATGTTTGAATTACATGATATTTATTTTATATTTTGTGTAAAGTTTATAATTTAAACTGTATTACAATAAATAAATAAAAAAAACAAGACCTAAAAGACTTGATTTATGATTATTTGTTTAAGTGATTTTGTAGAATACTTAAATTCATTATTGGTAAAGATAAAAATGAATAGGGGTTTTCCCAGGGCATGTCGCTTAGTCTCCTTGCTCTGCCCTCCACGCTCCTCCTGGCTACTAGGACTTATCCAACTGTTGCTTTTTCCAACCTTCTTGGGTCTCCTGTGACCTGTACTCTCTGTCCACCTTATCATGCTGTCTCTTCAGTCTATTGTTTCACTTGTGATGATTCATGAGATCACGTCACTTCTCCCCCAGGTGGGCCCTTCCCTGTGAGGCTAGGGAGGTGAGGCGGCTACACGATAATCCACCTAGTGATGGTAAACAATGGGAAACCCTCACAAGGATAGACTCACCCTATGGGGACAAGGACTCCCGTTCCATGATGGAACTCCCTAACCCTCTTGCCCTAATAACTAGGAAACCCTTAAGATCGGTCAAGGTGCAGTCTGACAGTACTACTGCGTGCTATTGTGATACACCTCCTCCTCTTCCTGTAAGATTAGACACCATCAATATGAACATTCAGTCTAAACAGGATTTTTTCTATGAAGATACTGAGAAGAAGAACATTCATAGTCGTCATGCAGAACACTCATGTGAAAGATACTGGGACAGGATGGCCCGAGGAGGTAAGAAGAGTACACAACTGAGCCTGACGACAGACTATGGCACTCTGCTGGGGAGGCTCGAGCTCAACAAGATAAAAAGCAAATAAGGACTCTGTAAAGGGAACAACAGGTGCGAAGCCTGGTAACACTGGGACATTCGAACTGGGAGAGAAGATGGAGAGTTGAAGGAGCAACCCAGACCCTGTGGGGATGCTGGACGCAGACCAGAAGAGTCCTTCTATAGCTCAGCGAGAGCAAGCTGAACTGGAAGCTGGAATCCAGGAGATAGTGGATTGAGCTCAAGGATTCAGACCAAGTGGTCCCACAACTTCGCCGATACCGCCTGCCTTGAACACCCACTGAGACACAGCAGGACCGTGCAGAAAGAAGAGCCAAGCCGAACACGCATTGGATAGGCAGATGCTCAACACCCCAGGAAGAACTGACCAAAGCTAACGGAAGCTAAGGGAGATCTGGTAGGGGTTTGCGGGTGTATGAAGCAAGCCTTGGGAGGGAGCTTCCACATATTAGTAATTGCATTAAGAGAAAAGAACTGTGAAGAAAGCCTATGGTGTGATCTCCCTAGTTTCAGTAAACACATTGAGAATAGGAATTGTGAATAAAGGACACACCTTCCTCAGCAACACCGTGACTCACCGCTCGATCGTGATGCATTCATCCATTATCGGGGACATCGTTCGTATAAGCCATAATAGACCGAAACCATATTGGCACAGACGAGATGATCACCCCCCCCCCCAGCTCTTCGCTTGATTACGCTCGTAGCTCAGGCCCCAGAGCCAAAAGCCCAACACCCGCTTGATCCCATAGTTCACAGGGCTCTTCCGTGGCATGGAAGGCCCTCCAGCGTTGGGCGGTGGAGGGGGGGTATGCCTGAAATGCACTAATTATACCTGCCGGGCAAGCCGTAATTACTCACCATGCCAGGTTTGCTCCGCGGGCAGTGGTTCTCTTGAGTGCTCGGATGAAAGAGGTGCCCCTCGTGATATGAGTGAGTGGCACTTAAGCGCTCGGGAGCAGCTCGGGTTTATAAACCCATTGTGACTATTCGTTTGACTGCTATTGATCATCCGGCAGCAAAATGACATCTGGCTATGCCTCCAAATGCCGCGGACCTATTGCAAGTTGGTTTGGGAATTTGTTAATAACTAACAGGAGTGCGGAGGACTCGTATTGGGGAAATACTTTTATGATCTACCGTTCACTTCGGGAAGTTGGGGAATTGTGCATGCAGTTTCCCAGGACTAACTAGCGTAGTGGATTTGTATATGCCTATTTGAATGTTGCCATTGCCACTGCCACATATGTGTGTCTTTCTAAACCTGGGTCTCCTCTTGCTTTCCTGATGCATATGATGGCCAGGAATTATGGTCATTATCACCTATTGTGCAGAACTCAGATTATTAATTGTTATTTATTGCTTTGCTGTTGGGTTGGCTACATGGAGCTTTTCATAAGAGTTATGTAATTGGGCCATGAAAACTCGATGATGCCACTGAAAAATGGTTAATGGTTCTTTCAATGTGTGATATGTGTGTAAAATGATGGTGATAGTAATGTACTCTTACTTCATTTACGGGCTGGTAATGGATTTTATGGGGGAGGCACGAAATGGGGGTTGACCAGGGTTTATTGGCTATATGATATGTATTGATTACATGCGGATGGTAGGCATGTGGGCATTTGGGGTTTGGCAGTGTGTACGCTGTAGTCTGTTTATTGTCCTAACTGCAATGTAACTATAATCGACCAGCCTTTCCTAATATTTTACTGTGCGGTTGGATTTGGGGAGGAAAGTGCTATATCTTCTGGTGGCCGGGCCCCTTTTTTGGGTCTTAACCTATAGATTAGTGTTAGGTTTTAGTAATTATAGTAGGCTAGGGATATTGCTATCATAAATTTGGGAATTATATTTAAATATGCTTATCCAGGGTCTGGTAGATGGGGGCGTGAGTGGTTGATACTGAAATGTTGAGGTTTAATATTAACATGTTTTCTTTCTAGGTGATGTCCATTTCGTGTTAAATACTTGTTGATTTCATTTGGAAAAATGGAATCTTGGGGATATCTGTGGGTGTTGGTGATATGTTTAACAATTATTATATTATTTCTTATGGATGCACCTTTACATCAAAGTTGAATGTTTTTTCCATGTGAGTCCTCCTTTTGCCATGATTACATCATTCTAAGTGTTTAAAGCTGGGATCACATGTTGTGGGGCGGTTTATGCCACATCATTCAAAGGGGAAGAAAAATATTCTATGACTTTTTGAGTGATACTTGGGTGTTTCTGTGATGTTTTGGATGTTTATGTTCATGCACCATGGGGATGCGTAATATGGAAAGTATCAAGACTACACGGTATTGCAACCCAATCCTAAAGAATAAGGTTTGCTGTTTGAGGGGTAGGAGATAATTATTGTTGCTTGAGAGGGGCAGAGCTCAATACAATTCGCTTGTTTCCATGAACGAGGTATTTGTTGATATGTTAAGAAAAGGGGCGTTGGTGGATGTTTGCCTGGTTGTTTTGAAGTGCCTTGCTAAGCATTACATGTGGGGATGGGTAAAATGCAATGCAGGTTGGTGGGGGTGTGATTTATGTAGTGGAATGACAGTCTAATTGATGAGTGGATTACCCTTGAAGATATAGGGACATGAATATCCTGCATAATTTAATATGTTATTAATATTAGTGTCTTAGTAGAATGGGAAGACTTTTGGTAGTGCTTGACAAACTGAAGAATTTTGGGGGTTTGAGCTTGGTGATATTGTTCATAGGCTTATAGGAGGGGTGTCCGGGACACTGGACTTTTTAGAATGTTATATCAAGTATATAGTTTTTGTCTGTTGTTGCTGACTTGCTTCTATTTCAGAGGGGGGGTTGTTTTGTTCACATCTTGTGGTATCCTATGTAGATTATCTGATATAGTAGATGATACTGTAGTTGATGTGCTCGTAATTGATAGTAGACCAGAGAAAATGGCTATGAATTACATGTGCTTATGTGGAATGTAAATGGATTAAACAATACAAAGAAAAGGCTCAAGATTATGAATCACATGAGAGAATTGAAGTGCGATGTTTGTTTTGTTCAAGAGACTCATTTACTTAAAGAGGAAATTGGTAGCCTTAGAAAAGGTTGGGTTGGAAGGATATATGGCTCAAGTTTTTCATCTCGATCAAGAGGAGTGGCAATTTTAATTAGGAGGAATTGTCCTTTGAGGATTGTACGGGAAATGTCAGATAATGAGGGCAGGATGGTGGCTTTGCTGGTTAATATTCAAGGTTGTTTGGTGACGTTATGTAATATTTATGCCCCGTCAGTAGATGATGGTTCATTCTTTAGGCAAGTGGCGCAGACGCTTCAAGACTTGGGTTCAGATAACATCATTCTTGGTGGTGACTTTAACACTGTTTTGAATAAGGATTTGGATAGGAGTGTGCCAGGAAATTTTAGACATAGTGATCGTCACTATGTTTCAATTAAAAACTAGTTAGAGGAACATGCTATACGAGATTGTTGGAGGTTGCAACATCCGCATGCTAGAGAGTACAGTTTTTACTCAGGTGCACATTCAGTTTATTCCAGATTAGACATGTTGTTGACAGCTGGTCTGATGACCAAGAATTTTATGTCAAGCGAGATTGGCCCGATCTTATTGTCGGATCATGCTCACGGGAGGATGAACATTGACTTGGGAAATACTGTTCGGAGAACGTACACGTGGAGAATGGATAATGCGTTTTTAAAGATGGAAAAAGAGGTGGATAAGTTGAAGGCAGAAATGGACTTTTTTGTTTCAGTAAATCATACTGGTGATGTGCGGCCGGAAGTTGTCTGGGAAGCTTTAAAATGCACTATGAGGGGTTATCTGATTAATTTGACGTGCGGATTGAGAAAGAAAACTGCAAATAGACAGAAGGAACTTGAAATTAGGGTTGATGCTTTATCAAAGACAGTTATGGCTGACCCATCTGACAGAGATACTATTTCTGAATTGAGGGTACTGAAAAAGGAATTTAATGGCATAATTGAGGAGAAGACAGAAAGAATATATTGTAACCTGAAATGTGATTATTTTGAAAAGGGTGAGAAGTGTGATAAATGGTTGGCGTATAGATTGAGAATGAGGGAGGCTGAAAGATCAATTGCATCTATTCAAGATAAGGATGGCCAAATCACTTTTATGCCGAAAGAAATTAACAATATTTTTCGGGATTATTACATGCATTTATATAAGAGTGAAATTGTTGCGCCTGTCGGGACTATTGACTTTCTGGAGAGTGTGAATCTTGCTAGTGTTTCGGATTGTGACGCACAGTTGTTGGAAGAGGATCTGACAATAGATGAGATTAAGATGGCTATCGGCAAACTAAATGTGGGAAAATCGCCAGGGCCTGATGGCTTCCCGGTAGAATTCTACAAGATATTGCCTGATTCAGCCCCGAATCTTCTTAAAGATATGTATGTGTCTTCTTTGGCTGAGGGTGTACTGCCGGCGTCGACTAGACACGCTATGATATCTGTCTTTCCGAAGAAGGGCAAGGATGAGACGTTTCCTGGAAGTTATCGACCGATTAGTCTGATTAACACAGACAACAAAATCTTGGCTAAGATCATGGCTAGTAGATTGGAAGGTCTACTATCGAGGTTAATCAATGAAAATCAGTCGGGTTTTGTAAAAGGGAGGAGTACCTCCAGCAATATCAGGCGTTTATTTCACACACTTAATAAGGCATCGAATGAGACTGAAGAGATGGCTGCGTTTTCATTGGACGCGGAGAAGGGTTTCGATAGGGTGGAGTGGAGCTACTTGTTCTTGGTGCTTGAGAAGTTGGGTTTTGGAGTGAATTTTATATCATGGATTAGGCTCTTGTATACGGAACCGACAGCATATGTTAACACTAATGGGATTCGATCTGATCCATTTAGACTAGAGAGGGGGACGAGACAAGGCTGCCCGCTTTCACCTTTGTTATATGTTCTGGCGATTGAACCTTTGGCGGATGCCATTCGTGCTCAACTGGATATAGTTGGTGTTTCATGTTGGGGTTTGTGTCAAAAAATATGGCTGTTTGCAGATGACATACTTTTGGTCCTGCGGGACTTACGTCTTTCATTACCGACATTGATGGGGGTCTTAACCTCATTTCAGGAGATTTCTGGTTATAGAGTGAATTGGGACAAATCTGAAGTGTTGCTGCTGGTTCCTGGGTGTCACAGAAAATATGTCACTGATCTAGGGTTTTGGTGGTGTCCGGATAGGATGTTGTATCTGTGGATTTGGATCACTCCGAAGATTTGTGACTTGGTAAGAGTGAACATGAATGTGATTACCGTGGCTTTTAAATCTGATTTAGAACGATGGGGGTTACTGAAGCTGTCGCTTTGGGGAACGGTGAACGCATTAAAAATGATGTCAGCCCCTAAAATTAACTATATCTTAAGTATGATCCCTTTGAATGTTAATGTATCTTATTGGAAATAATTGGATAGGCTTATACAAGGTTTCTTGTGGGACAATAAACCGGCAAGATTCAGTTTGTGGAAGCTACAACTGCCTTTAGAGAAAGGCGGTTTAGGTGTACCAAACTTCAGGGCCTACCATCTGGCCTTCAGTTGTGCTTTTTTGGTGGATTACATGGAATTGAGTCCTAGTGTATGGGCTGTGGCGGAGGCAAGTGCAAATGGTCCATTATCTCCTAGGGCATTGTTAACCTCTATATCGAAGGGAGTAAAGGATATATTGACTACATCACTGAGAGATTCCTGGAAGCATTTGAATGTCTTATTGGGGGAGGACGCGTACAGGGATCCGAGTGCGTCTATTTGGATGAATCCGTCTATTAAATTGAATGGCAAATCCTTTTTCTGGCCTGAATGGTTTTTGGGAGGTATCAAATGGATTGGAGATCTCTTCAATGATGATGTGTGGAAATCTGCGAGGGAATTGCAAACTGAGTTCAGTATTGACGGATTCAGATTATCGGATTACAGGAAATTGAAGTTAGCAGTTGGTATAATTGATTTTCAGAATGGTCTAAACATGGAATTTCTTACGAGGAAATCATTGGTGAATGAGGGCGTTTTGGCGAGCCGGGTGTATAGGCAGATTGTTAATAATTATAAAAGCAATGATAGAATTGAAGCGGACATTACTGAGGAAAGTTGGATACGAATGTGTTCCTTGGGACTGACTGACTGGGCAAGACAAATTAAGATCTTGAATAGGGTGTACTGGACCCCGGAAAAATTGTGGAGGAGAGGCTTGAAGGATGGACCGGAATGTTGGGCATGTGTTCAGGAGGATGGTACTATGGAACATATGTTGTGGGATTGTGTGAAGGTCCGTGGGTTTTGGAATGATATCGGTGGTATCTCTGAGAATATCTTGGATGTGACAATTGATTTTAATTTTGAGACGTTAATTCTGGGGAATGATTCAATTTTGGAAGATCTCACTCAGTGCCAGAAAAAATGATTCTTCAGAGAAGCTTCAATGGGTAAAACGATTATCCTCAGAAATTGGAAGTCAATTGCTACATTAGACAAAGAGCTGTGGCTGACTGAAATGGGGAATTTGGCAGCTATGGAGGAACAACTGTATAGAAAGCAAGGCAAAATAGGTTTGTTTCTTAAGATTTGGGGAACATTTTTGGAACTGTGTTGATCTGATCTTGTAGGTAACGAGATGTGAACATGGGTTGGGTGGGTTTGGGTCCTGAATTTTTGTTGTTTATTTACTGTTGTTGTGACTTTGTATATAATGTTAATGTATTATGCGTTGGTGTATTCTTTTTTGTATTGTAAATAAATTATCAAAAAAAAAAAAGAGAATAGGAATTGTGGAGAAAATCTCCGGAGTGATCTCCTTCATCTCAGTAAGCACACTGAGAGGAAGAATTGCAAAGAAAGTCTTGAGTGATCTCCCTTGTCTCAGTAAGCACACTGAGAATAAGAACTGTGAAACATGTTTCAGGAGTGCTCTCCCTCATTTCAGTAAACACATAGAGAATAAGAATTTTGAAGAAAGTCTTGGGAGTGATCTCCCTCATCTCAGTAAGCACACTGAGAAGACGAATTGGTAAAAAAGTCTTGGTAATGATCTCCCTTGTCTCGGTAAGCACACTGAGAATAAGAACTGTGAAGAAAGCTTTGTGAGTGATCTCCCTTGCCTCAGTAATAACATTAAGAATAAGAACAGTAGTTGAGAAGAACACCTGGGAAGAAATCTACTCTCAATAACTGTTCCAATAGTAACCAAAGTGAACAGAGCTTTGGGGGCAGTATCCCTCGTCTCAGGTGGGAGTTTGGGGGGGGGGTAAGATGTTAACATCCGAGATAAAGAGTGTGATTCATTCAAGAGAGCCCTCAGAGAGGCCTGAAGTGAAAAAGGCCTAACTACCTCAGGTACTATTTGAAACAATACAATCCAACAAGAACTCCCTGCTCTCCATTTAGGCTGACCCAAGAAACAGGAACTGGGAGTACACTGCCCGATGAAGATTGGTCCAGACGTATATAGCAACATACCACATTCTTGCTCTTTGTTCAAATGTTCAATAGAGAATTTGGTCCTTTAGATTTGAGATTTGAGATATTGAAAATCTGGGAATTATCGACCAGTGCCTTGTGTTGACTACTGTCAGAAATGGGTTCTCATGGATGCAAAAGAGACAGCAATAAGGTTCATTCCAATTTGCACTAACATGTATCCGCAGTGGAGAGGTTGCTGAAAAGAGATTCCTTAAGGGGTCTGTGGCTCTCTTCCAGATGGTACCAAAATGGGAAGAGCAGGACCCGCAGGGAATCCCTTTGGGGAAGAAAACACTATCAGGAAACGTCTTTGTGTCAATATATGAACGGAGGCTTAGTATTCGGTATCTGGAATGTTGGCGTGTTGTCTGAGAAAGCTTGCATTGTCTTGCTTTAGTACATTAATCTGGATTAATCAAGATTAGCTGTCTACACATACAGCGACTATCATTACCATCTGATTGTCTTGAGAAAGTTACAGCAGAGTGTTTGTACTGGGAAGAATTTGTAACTGGTTGTTTGTTTGGGAGATTGGCTCGCAGGTAACAGGACTCGATTATAATGCTAAAACTCGAGAGGAGATAGGGAATTAAGAATGGTGGAGAGTTGCCGGGAAGCATTTACAGATAGGCAACCTACCTCTGTATTCGTGGAGCTGGGAGTATGAGTGAATCAGTAGGGACTGCAAACCACAGAGGCTGTGGTGAAAGGATTGCACTGCCGAAGGAAAATGATTCATTAACAGAGTCGGGAACTTTATGTAAAGCTGAAGATGAAGAGCGAATAAATCTGCTACTAACTGTTGCTAGGCAACTGTCAATTGTTGGTGTAGATGGCAGTATTCTTGTGAAGACAGTTACAAGGGATATTGCGCTACTGATTTCATATTGCTAAGGAATGAAAGACAAAGTTTAGAACCAAACCTGGAAGGACAGTAAAGTTTGTTAGAAAGGCAGCCCAAACGTACAAAGCGTTTGGTATTAGGAGTAGCAACGCACCGGACTGCAGACTGCAGCTCCTGATAATGGCGTCCTCTAGCAGGAGGGGGCGGAGCTGAGATTGAGGAACCAGAAATGGCTGCACCACATCTAACATGGACAGGCACCATCTTGGGAGAACAATGGAGCACAGCATGCAAGCGCCTCCAACTATGCCAAAGGGACCAACGTCCCATGGAGCACATGGCAGTTACAGTGATGTTGTGCCAAAAACTGTTAACAAGATAGTGGACAAGGTTTTGAAGCTGTGCTCTAGCAGTTTGAAGCGTCCTCTATGCACTAGATGGGATTACCAGTAAATATCTTAGACCAAATAACCGCACAGACCAAAGGAAGATAGTGAAATACTGCTTTAATCTCAATGAAAGAAAGCAGGGAGTTGCACAGCTATCAAAATAGATGAATGCATAATCACACCCCCTCTTGTTTGTACAGAGTTTATATACTTTATCATACATAATTCATGACATCATCCTTCATGGCATTTAGCAAAAACTACTATCAGGAGGGATTGGATTAGGGGAACATGTCCACTTATAGAATCATATAAGTGTTAATATCTCATTGGCTGCTCCTTGTCTGTAGGACAAGCCCTGAGCTACTTCTACATACATAGTATACTGATTATAGCAGGGAATATGGCAGCAGGTCTGTAACTGTAACATTGTATGTGAAAGTGTGTGTCAGGATTTATGATTGGTTGGCAACCCCATCCAACCTTGGACTTTCAGCTTGTTTAGCAGCACGTGAGTAGAAACGAAACATAGGTGCTCGAGATGTGTCAATTCATTTCTGTTTTCCCCAATTAGTCCATTGTATGTCATCAGCCTGATCCTTAGCCAAGGCCTTCTGTGTGTAGTTGACCTGATAGTCTTCTCACTGTTCTGGAATATTGAGGGATATGAGCAGATCACTATCTCTAACTGGGCTTTAATGAATAGCCCTTGTTTTCATCTTCTGAGTCACGTGTTAGTAGACCACGTTATGTTGTATTGTTATAGTGCATTTATATAGTGTTGTCGGTTGAACACCCCCGGGGACCGTGGTCTGTATCATTTGAGAGAGTATTGTAGCGTATAGTGCTTGGGCACACATGGTATGTGTGCAACCGGTGCGGATTGCGCTTGTTAGCTGCATTCTAGAGCTAAGTGTAGGGCAGTGGAAGTGAGAGGTCAGTTTTAAGTGCGTAGCATGGAGGGTGGTCTCTGACTCTGCATTCTAGCTGCCATGGGGCAGAAGATAATGTGTGCTGCTAGACCAATTTTTTCATGGGGTATAGCTGCATTCTACCAGGATGCTGAGGTGTTATATGAGCAATGTAGGTATGTGTGTAGCTAGGCCGAATTGATTGAGGGGTGTAGCTAGTTCTACTGCTGGGTGGTGTAAAGTGGAGGGTGAGCCCAATGGTAGGAACGAGCGTATGTGTTTACCGGTGGGTGGCATCATTATATTCGATGGATACAGAGCTCAGTGCACCGGGGCAGTCTGCGCTGAGGGTTTGTGGTAATGGATTTCAATAAGGAGTTGGCTTCAGGTGGGCCTATTTCACGTTCTTTTATAGAATTTTAGGCTGGGTTGGTGGTGCTTTGTGGGCTATTTGAGATTTCTTCAGAGAGATTGGCCAAGCCCAGTTGCTTCTTTCATGCTGGTACATGATTGATTAGTTAATGTTCCTGGCTAGAGGTAATCTCCATTGATACTGTAGCAACAGCAATACTTGGGAAGCTGAGTTCGGTGCATGTAGCTTCAGCTGCAAAAGGTAGATTTATCAGTCTCCGGGATGATTTTGTGTCATGAATACCCTGCTTTTCGGGGTGAGAGAGTTAATTTTATTAGTTAGCGGTATTACATGGCTCACATGTTATGTTTCAGGTTAGTGCTTGTTCTTTTTGTCAATGGACTTAGGACCTTGGGGGTGGTTTTATGGTCTTTCAGTGGATCATTCATAGATTTGGAAAGACCCATGTTTTTACTGCTTTACGGAAGGCCATGTAATCCTGAGTGTGATGAATACATGGAGGTGGCGAATTCCAGACGGTTGGTGCCAAGGGTGAGAAGGCTGTCCATGCCAGTCTAGGTGAGTTGGAGGCTGGGATCATTAGTATGATGGGCGTGCTTGACGTAATGGTGCGTTATGGGTGGTAGCCTATACTTGTGTACTGCTCAGTGTGTAATGCATGGGATTTTGAAAGTGGTTCTTTGACTAATGGGAAGCCAGTGGAGGGTGCAGAAAGCAGGTGAGATGTGGTCTCTTCATCCCAGAGCGGCCAGGAGTTTAGCAGCTGCGTTTTGGACTCTTTGGAGTTTGTTAAGTTGGTATGACAGAGCACCTAGGTACATGGAATTGGCATAGTCTAGTCTGGGCGTGACAATTGACATAATAGAGGTCAATCTGTTGGGGAAGGAGAGAAAAGGGAAGATGTGTCTCAGCACGCTGAGGTGGTAGTGACAGGATTTGGATACGTTATTGATCTGGCCGGAGAGGATTAGGCCTGAGTCCAGTATGTATCCAAGGTTTTTGACAGTGCTGGTGGTTGGGGGGAGTGCCGAGGGAGGGTGGCCATGGGAGTGGCTGAGGGAGTAGAGCAGTGTAGGAGGCGGCAGGAGATTCCGGGGTCATAACAAAGGAAGATACAGGAGGGGAACAAGTAACTCACAACAATGAAAGGCATGGCTGCATTAACACACTCCATCAGATAAGAAAATAATTCAACTTTTACAAAAATGTTAAACATGTTTCTCTCACTGAAAAAATATACTTAAACTTGTTTATTTATAACTCAGCGCACAGGAAACAAAGACATTAACAGTAATTAAATCTCACAAGTATATCAAGCAGAAGAGTCCGAACCCCCTCCCCATTTTCCCAGGTCAGCGACAGTACACGCCTCCATCGGCCTGAGCAGGCGGGGAGCCCTCTCCCATCGAACAGAGGTCCCGGGCAATCAAGCGCGGTTTGAAGGTCAGGGCCGGGTAGTTCCGGTCGTAGTCCAAAACTTGGGCCCAAATGTCGGTAAATCGATGGAGCAGTCCCGCTTTGGCTGCCGTGACCTTTTCGGCTATCAGAATATCTGATAGTTTAATCCACCACAGGGTCATCAGGGGACCCTCCGGGGGCTTCCAAGTGCGAGCCACAGTGATTTTGGCAGCCAGTAAGAATTGGGAAATCAGCGCCGCTCTCCTCCCTGTTCTCAGATATGAGTCTGGAAGTGGGATTCCCAGGAGAACTTGCTCCGGCGTTAGGGGGATTTCAACTTGGGTGACCTCTCGAATGGTGGCCAGGCATGGGTCCAAAACTCCCTCACTCTAGGGCAAGTCCACCATATGTGGAAGTAGGAACCCAGAGAGCCACATAGGCGCCAGCAGTGGGGGTCCAAGTCCCGCTGGAAGTGATGGAGGCGTGGGGGGGGGGTAGTACCAACACAGCAGGAGATTATGGGCACATTCCTGGTTGGTGATGCACCGAGACGCAGTACGAGTTGTAGTCCAGACGTCTACCCATGTGTGGTCTTCGATCGCATGACCCAGGTCCGACTCCCATTGGGCCATGTAGGAAGACCTGGAGAGGAGGGGATCATCCTGCAGTAGCTTGTAGAGGGCCAAGATCTTTCCCCGGGCAGGCAGGTCCTTTATCATGAGCTCCATGGGGGCCAGGGGTCTTGTTGAGGCTGCCCGAGTTTGGGGGTGAGTACACTAGTGCCTCAGTTGGCCATAGGTAAATCTGTCTGCCTCTGTTAGCTGGAAAGTCGCCTTGCAACGTTCGAAGGTGAGGGGGGCGTCCCCTTCAAAGACCTGCCCCAGCGTTTCGTGGCCTCCCGCCACTCAGTTCCTAAAGTTCTGCGGGCGAGCTCCCGGGGTGAAAGTGGGGTTGAGAAAAATCGGGGAGGATGCGCTGAAGGTTCCAGGGATGCCCCCACATCTGTGGGCCCACTCTCACGCCCTCAGCGACTGCCTCATGGCGGTCAGCACCCCTGGCCAGCTGCGGGGTATTGCGGTGGGAATGAACGGGAGGAAGCGGAGGGGGAGGGGGAGAGGGAGGCGTGATTGTTCGATCTCCACCCATTTCGGGCGATCGGAGGCGAGATCCCAAGCTTGAAATTGGGCTAGCTGCGCTGCAATGTGGTATTTCTGAAGGTCCAGCACCCCCAACCCTCCCAGCATCGTGCTAGCCATCATTGTTCTCCGAGGGATGCGCGCTTTCTTGCCCTTCCAAATAAAGGCAATGATTTTCCTCTGGAGCCGTTGTAGAGAGTGGAGGGAGATTGTGGTTGGGAGGGCAGCGCACACGTATAGGAAGCGGGGAAGGAGGTTCATTTTGCTTGTTGTTATGTGCCCCAGCAGCGAGATCTCCTGTGTCTGCCAGTGGGTCAAGTCCTTTTCCAGTTCCACGAAGAGCGGGGGGAAGTTGGCTTGGTAGATCTTTGCAGGGTCAGCGGGGATCTGGAACCCCAGATATGGGATCGCCTGGGTGCTCCATTGGAGCGGGCCATGGTTCTGTAGGGCTTCTCTTTCGCCTGGGGGCAGGCCTACTCCGAGGGCAGTCGATTTATGGAAGTCAATAGCGAAACCTGAGACCCTCCCAAAGGCCCGGATCTCCGCCAGGGCCGCCCTCATGGAGTCTTTGATATTTGTGATGGTCAGTAGCACACCGTCCGCGTAGAGGGCGATTTTATGTTGGGTGGTGCCGATCCTCGGGCCAGAGATCAGGGGGTGCCGGCGAACTCACTGGGCCAACGGTTCCATGGCCAGCCCAAAGAGCAAGGGGGATAGCGGGCATCCCTGTCGCGTGCCGCATGTGAGGGGGATCGGGTCCGATAGGCGGCCATTGACTCTCAGTCGGGTCCTCGGGGCTTGGTAGTTTGCCAGGGTCATCCGCATGAAGGTTGGTTCAAAGCCAAAGGCCGCTAGGGCGAGGGACAGATATGGCCAGTCTACTTTGTCGAAGGCTTTAGTTGCATCTAGAGCGATCAGGGCTAGTTGCTGAGAGTTCTGAGTGGTGACCTCTATTAGGTCTAGAGCCCTGCGGATGCTGTCCTTCGTTGATCTGTGGAGGATAAACCCTGTCTGGTCCAGATCTATAATGCTCGGGAGGATAGGGGCAAGGCGGTTGGCCAGGACCTTGGAGTAGATGTTGGCGTCCAAGTTCAGCAAGGAGATGGGTCTGTATGAGTTATTCTCCAGGGGGTCCTTTCCAGGCTTAAGAATCAAGACAGTAATGGACTCCTGCATCGATGGGGTGACTGTGCCATAGGTCGCAAACGAGTTGAAAAGGCGGGTCAGAGGGGCCACCAACTGAGGGCGGAAGAGTTTATAGAAGCGTGTGGAGAACCCATCTGGGTCTGGAGCCCTCGGCTTTAGGCTTTAAATGGCCTCCTCCACTTCCTCAGTAGTGATCGGGGACTCCAGAGCCTCTCTCGCCTCTGGTTTGAGAAGCGGAAGCGAGGCCTCCTGAATGTAGACGCGCTGCTCATCTACAGCTGCCCTTCAATGAATGGAAGGAGGGAGTCCTCCAGATCTTGATAGAATCCCTCCTGGTGCTCATTCGGGGCATAAGTTGAGACGAGGGTGTAAAGTTGACCAAGGACAGAGCATTTGACCGCCA
Source organism: Ambystoma mexicanum (assembly GCF_040938575.1). Taxonomy (NCBI): domain Eukaryota; kingdom Metazoa; phylum Chordata; class Amphibia; order Caudata; family Ambystomatidae; genus Ambystoma; species Ambystoma mexicanum. The sequence continues at coordinate 1,426,305,506 of NC_090922.1, forward strand.
CAAAACGGCCCTCGGGGCGGCTCAGCGAGTCCAGAATCTGGGGTTTAAAATCCTTAGCGAAGAGAATCGCGGTGCCTCCCTTCTTTGTTCCTCCGGAGGCCAGAAATTGTAGGGGATAGAGTCTGCTTCGTAAGTGAGAGAAGTCTGCTGGCACTAGGTACGTTTCTTGTAAGAACGCGATCGAGGTTCCCTCATTGTGCAGTCTTTGTAGGATGGATTTCCTCCTCGGGGGGGATTCAAGCCTCTGACGTTTAGGGTGGCGAGCTTCAGTAATAGATGCAGGGGCTGGTGCTTCGAGTCCATTCGCTGCGAGGGGGGGGATTGGGAGCGAGTTGAGTCAGCCATAGCTGTGTGGGGTTCGCTGCATTGGGGTTCCCTGTGGCTGAAGGTGTTTAAGAGAAAGTCTCCAACGGGAGACATCAACTACCAACAGTGGCCTCCAACGGGAGGACCAAGCTGTGACCGGGGGGGACCGATTTGATCTATCGGTGGCACCCCCCGGCCACACAGGCTTTCATCTGGTGACATTGCCAACAAAGTAGAAAAATTCTCCAGGGATAATAAGGTGGCATCCACCCTGGAGTAGGGTATGGACCGCAGGGGGTCCGCAGCGAGCTTGCGAATATGCTGGTGGTTCCAATATCTATGTGTGCCTTGAACGGACCAGCTCCTGTTATCTGGGTCTGCGACTTCTCTGCGCCCTAGACCATGGGGCCCGCATCGGCTTAGGAGAGGCGGCGTCCTGCATCAAGCTCGTCTGGCTAGAGGGGGGCGGAACTGTACCCCTGGGGGAATCCGGGTGGAGGATTGATGCTGCGTCATCGAGGTGGCTGATGGTGCGGGGGGTGCCCTTGTATGAGAACTGTAGTGCCGTGGGGAACAGCCAGCGGTAGCGAATCTGTTGGTCTCACAGGAAAAGCGAGAGTGGGCGTAGCATTCTGCGCTTCTGAAGGGTTAGTGGGGAGAGGTCCTGGAAGATCTGCAGAGGGGAGCCCTGGAAAAAGAGTTCATCTTTTGAGCGGCCTATCACTGCAATGGCCTCCTTGGTGGTGTAGAAATGAACTCTTGTGATCACGTCTGGTGGGGGGTCTGTATCGGATCCCCGGTGAGGGCGCAACCGGTGAGTATGGTCAAGCAGGAGCTGTGTCTCCTCTAGATCTGGCAGCAGGGATTGAAAGAAGAGGCTTATGTATCCGGGGAGCTCCTTATCGAAGATTGCGGAGGGCTCCCCATGAATACGGAGGTTATTGCGACCGGAGCGGTTCTCTAAGTCCTCCTGTTTGAACTCGAGGATTTCGGTTCTGTCCATTAGTGCCTGAATGGAGCGCTGGACCTCCGTTAATTAGTTAGAGTGGTCCGCAGTTAGTTCCTCGGTCTCCCCCAGCCTGCGTTCAACATCACTGACCCGCTGTTCTGTTTGCTCCAGTTTGGACGTGAGTTCCGTCATACAGGACCTGAATTCCGCTTTGATGTCGGTCATGAAGGCCTGGAGGTCCTCTTTAGTGGCAAGCGAACCTCTATTTTCGATGGACTTCTGGGGGGTGAGTTTGGGGGAGTCAGCTTTCTTCCCCCTCTACGAGGCCAGCAGCATGGTTGGAATGTCCCCAGATTTGGTTTTTAAAACTTTGGACATAGCTCTCAGGCGGAGGGCTGCTCCGGGGGGCTCGGTCTGGCGACTGTGCATGAAGATCTCGGGCCTTCAGCTGCAGGCACCAGGGTTGAAGGGGTGAGCGAGGTGGAGTGGGCCGGGACACCCCGGGGGCGGCGCGGGCAGAAGGCGCTTTACCCCCTTCGAGGGCAAAAAGGTACCCTTGTGGCAGAGATCCGCCCAGTAGTAGTTGCAGGTCCACGGGTCACCTTCCAAGACCAAGTCAGGGTTTAGAAACCGCAGGTAGGCTCCCTCAGGGTGGAAAAGAGGGGGGGATGGGCAGGGGCGCTCCAGGAAATCACCGGCGTAGCTCAGCTGGCGGGGGTGCACGTAGATAGGTAGTACGGGGGGTTCCCAGGGGCAAGGGCTGAGGGCCCCAGCATCTGGAGGGCTATTGCAGGTGAGGCGGCTTATAGAGGGAGCCCGCACGGAGAGAGCAGGGGCTCAGCCGGGATGGAACACGCCTCAGCCCGGCAGGAGCAGGTGCAAGCTCTAAACAGAGGCTGCAAAGATAGTTCAGGGCTGGCAGGGCGAGGAGCCAGCTGCCGCAGGAGCCGCTGTCTAACGGTGACCTGTCACAGGTCCCAGGGCAGCAACCCACAGAGGAGCGCGAGTCGCTCAGGGAGGGCGCCAGGCTACCACAGAGCCCGAACCCCCGCGCAGGAGGCCGAAGCCGCGGCGGCCGAGCCCGCAGCAAGCGGGCAGGGAAGGAGGAGCCTCGGGGCCTCACGCCGGAGGGCAGAAGATGCCGCCGGCGCACCCCAGGGATCAGACAGTTCAGCGGGAGCCGCAGGTAGGATGGGCGGGCAGACTTCGATGCGCGGGAGGCCCCCCCGGGCGGTACAGTCTTCACGGGCCAGATCCGAGCCCGGTTCCCCAGCAGCTCCGGCTGTGTAAAGGAGGCAGTAGAGCGCCGCTTGGAGACTCAGAGGAGTCAGGCTTTGTGGTCGGGCCCCGCAGGGAGCCCGGCTGCAAGGGTGGCTCTGGAGACGAAAGGTGCTGGGAGGAGGCTGCAGGGCCGGGGGCAAGGCGGCGCGCCCGCCATTTTGAATCGAGCGGGGTCGCAGTCAGCGGCTCTTCTTGTTGCGTTATTGTGGAGGGCGGCTGCGTTTCAAGCCCAAATCACCGCCGTGGGTGCCCCCCAGATTCCGCAACCCGGGCTGGTCGTTCAGGTGTTCCGAGCATAGCGGCAACCGAAAAGATTTAAATATTGCTGCGGTCCCATACGGAGGCCATCACAGGAGCTGCCTCAACGTTGGCACTCCAGGACACGACCCCGAAAAAATATGTTTCCATCACATATCCCTTCTGACTCACATACCCCACAAATGTACAGGAAATGCCATTTGTCATTTTTAGACCTTACATCATCCAACACATAAGCATCACTGGAAGTTCACCTCCAGTTCAGAGCCACGTCATAGGCATTGTAGATATGCAAATTAGCTGAAATGCATTTTGATCCAGAAAATTGCCTTTGTCTTGCATGTCATCGCTGCTTTATTTCTAAACAACACAAGACAGACATTTCTCAAAACCTTAAAAAACTACATACCTGGATTCAGTAGGGATCGGATCATCAGTGCAGTATACTTAAAGTATCGTGGTTGGAGCATTAGGGCATGTTTAGCAAGCACCAGCAAAGTTGTGGTGAGTTTAAAAAGGCTTGGGAAAAAACCTTTCAACTGAAATGAGAAATTAGAACGACCCAGATATTGAGGAACTTTATAGACAGTTGTACATGTTTACTGATACGGGCACTACCCTGCTACACCCACAACTTCCTGCCACACCCTCAGGCACACATTTGATAGTCTTGCAGTTTGAATACATAAATTAGGCAATTGTTCACAGTGCTGCTCGAAACCCTGTCCCGCTGCACGGAATTTGAGGCCAAGGCTTTTCAATGGCTTGACTCCTACTTAACCAACATATACCAGGTCATTGAAATGGGCATCGTAGATCCAAACAACACCCGGTAACTAGCAGAGTCCCACAGGGCTCCACCCTCTTCTATGCCATCTTCAACCTTTACATTGAGCCACTGGGGACCCTCATGGCTAAATGCAACATCAAAATCCACCAGCATGCTGATGACACAGGTGTACTTGATAGACCGGGGGAGAGCCAGAGAATACATGGGTAGGTCCGAGCTTGGGGTCTGGCCTAGCTCTTAGGGCCTAATCGAGCTGAGCCTGGGAAAAGGTTGCTCAAAATGGGCATGGGGCCTGTGTCAGGGGCTGGGTGTAAAACAATGGGTCGGAGGCAATGAAAACAGCTGAAGAGGTTTGAGCCAAAAAATGGGACTGGGCAGGGGAAAGAGGCTAAGGGGTGCTGGGGGAAGGAGTATGGGCTAAAAAGGACTGGGGGCAACACAATTGACTAAAGGGGTTGGGGACTACAAAAGAGGCTGAATGAGACAAGAGCAGGGGCTAAAGGGGGCTGGGGCAAAAAAGGGGAAATAGTGAGTAAGAAAGTAAGAAATTGGTCTTGTGTAAAAAAGGGCTAAAGGGGGCAAGGGCAAAAAAAGGGGCTAACAACAAGAACATGGGCTAAACGGGACTGGTGGGCAACACAATAAGCTAGAGGTGTTCAGGGCTACAAAAAGAGCTAAAAGAGGCATTAACATGGCCTACAGGGGGCTGGGGGCAATGAAGGGGAGCAAGAGCAGGGTCTAAAATTGATTGGGTCAAAAAAGCGGTGCTAAAGGGATTGGGCACCAAAAGGGGCTAAAGGGGGCAAGAACAGGGGCTTAATGGAACAGGAACAACAAAAGAGACTACATTGAGCTGGAGAGCAGCAGAAGGGGTGAGGGCTAGAAATGGGCTGGGGCAGGGATAGTGCCAGAGCTTTCTGAATGGCAAAGGGAAGGGAGGGGGACATGGGAGATAGCAAGAGGAGCGAGAGCCGTTGGTGCACTTCTAACCACCTCTTTGTACTCTCTTTCACTTACCTTTACATTTGCCACCAGTGTGCACTCGCACTGGAAGTGCTCCTGTCCTGCTAATCAATGAGTGGCTGGGGTGGGACAGGAAGTCAGGCATCCAGTACAAGAAGCCAGGCGCCTGTAAATGGCCGGCCCATCTGACACCTTGTCCTGGTCTCCTGACTTCCTGTCTGCACCCTGCCACTCATTGACTGGCTGGCACAGGACAGGATTGTGAGGGTGCTTCCAACATTGTGTTATGGGGCAGACTGCCAGTGGGGCTCCTGACTTGCCTCTGCTTTGGGCAGGCACTGACTGAGCGAAGGGTCAGGCCAGTGCCCCAGCTGTGACCTACCCAGCTCTAATAACTGAACGTCATCTACCTCAATGACATTCACCAACTGAAACACAGCCTCTTCACCATTCAAGTCTGGATAACAAGGGCCTACCTGAAACATAACCCCACCAAAACAGCGTTCTTCCTCCTCGGAGGGTCCATCAAATATACCAAAGCCAGAGCTTGATATCAATAGCTTCTCATCCTAACTCACCCATAGTGCAAAGTCCCTCTGCTTCTCTGTAGATTGCAACCTCGCCTTCGAATCACACACAGACACAAACAGCATGGTACCAGCTCTCACTCCTTTTCCGAATCAAACCCTTCATCACTGCCTCAGATGTCTAATCTGTCATCCAGGCAGTGGTGTTCTCCCCCCTGGAGCGTGGCAATTCCCTCCTGGCAGGTGTCCCAACCACTACTTTAGCCCCTCTGAAAGCTGCCCGGCACACGGCAGCACGCCTCATTGCAGCGTTGAAGAAACTTAACCACATTTTCCCGAACCCATAAGCAACTGCACTGGTTTGCCTTCCAAGGCGGGCATCACCACCAAGATAGCCTGCGTCATCTAAAAAGCCAAGACACCATTATACTAAACAAAGCGATCACCATCTAAAGAGGACAACTCAACAACATGAGCACAAATAACACTGAGACGCACAAGAAGGAGAGGACCAGAAAACAAGCCTTCTCCTGCTATATGCCCACACTCTGGAACAGGCTTCCTTCCTGCTAGCACGAGGCTGGCTCCCATCCTCCTGTGAATAGGGAAAGATCTGAAGACCTTTCATTCAAGAAACACTTCACTGACAAATGAGAACCATAGGATGACAAGACAATCCGCCCTCCTCGCTTTTTACCACCTCTTTGCACGGTTCTCCGCTGCTCTCTAGGTTGGTTCATGCACTATACATCATGCGCAAAAAGGCATACGTAGCCTACACTGTCCTGGAGGAACTTAAGCTTTTGCCTGTTAAACGTATTGTGAATCAGTTCCCTTTTAATTTACCATGACCTGTGTTGCTTTTTGAACTGGTTATTCCTGTAACCCCAGTTGCAGCTTGCAGAGTTCAAGGCTTTTCAGCCCAGTCTACATTGCCAAAGGCAACATCAAGTGAGGTGTGCCCTCTTCCCTTTGTGTGCAACCCCACGAGTAGGATATTGCCAGAGATCAGCTAAATCTTAAGATAATGAAGTCCCAGGTATTCTCTGCCAGGCTCAGGTTCTTACATGCTCTGATTGAGGCACCTGCAAAGACTATCCAAATATGCAAAAGAAGCCGGCGTTCAGGGGAAGGGTAGGCCCTACCGTTCCAGCACATATAGCCGTAACATATAATTAAGTTGTTAAATCCTTAAACATGGACTGTCTAATGAGTCTCCCAAGGTTTAGTCATTAAAAGAAAAATGTGAGTACCGCAAATTACATTCTCCAAAACTGTGTCTCAGTTGCGATGACACATCAAACTTGTACTAGTCACCCACACATGACATGGTGGCAAATACATTACAGTCCCATTGTCTTGAGTACGGTCTTTGTTCTGGGATTACTCGGTGGGTGCTCATTAGGCTGTCAAGATAGTGGCTGCTTCTGGGGGCGTGATGTGGCCGGAAAGGAGGAAAAGGTAAAGCATTGTGTGCGCGCGCGTGTATGTGTGCGCGCGTCCGATGTTGTAGAAATACGTTTATCTCCTAGTCACAAAGTCGTAACAAGAACTTTTTGAGCCCAGCATCTCGTTTACTTTGCCTCTAAGTTTTGAAGTTAAATCCCTGAGTTAGTTTTATAAACACAGAAGAGTTACTCATCGGTAAAGTGTCTAAAAAGTTGGATGAATTTCATAACAGGTGCATAGTCAAAATAAACGAACAAATCAATGACCTCATTGGAGGTCCGTTAATTTCTCTGCATGTTGCACATAATGCGCACATGGTGAAGATCAGTAACAGCATATTTCATGTGCAAACATGGCGGCCGTCATTGCAAGGGATGCCTATAGACAACACATGCCTAGAGGGCAGAATCCACAGGGATTCCATCCTCTCCAGATGCCTACACCCACAATGTATTTCCCCCTCCCTGACCCGCAGATGTTTTACAGCTGCATTACTTTCAGGGTACAGCAAAATGAGCCCAAAATGTTCACTTTAATTAATATGAAGTATACAGCGGAGGCGGTGTAAAGAGGAACAGGCACTTTAATTGAGGGCCTCATTACGACCTTGCGGGTCCGGATACAACGGTACCAGTAAGCATGCCGGTACCGTTGTATCCGGACCGCCAAACTCAGAGTTGTGCTTGCGGGTGCCTTTCATTCCGCCAGGTCTGACTGGTAACAGTGCATCCGACCTCCCCATTCCCATTGAATCATATGGGGCTCAAATGGGAATGGTGGAGAATTGTTTCCGCCGCCCAGGAATGGGCAAATACCGGATCCGGCAAGGCCATAATAACCCGGTAATTGGCCATTTCTGGGCGCCGGAAAAAAATGAATACCGACGGCAGCTACCGCCAACCTCGTAATGAGGTCTTCCTCAACCTACCCGCAAAGACGCTCCCTGCATATCTCTACTCTCCCCTCGTTCCATTCCAGAACCTCACTTTCATACCTACACACAAACAACCATGACAGTCAACAAAGGCCACGAGCACAGTACAGACCTCCCCTTCTCCAAACACAACACAATTTAGCACAAACAACGAAACACAACATGTACACAAGAACCAAAATGTGAAAAACCATATCACTCCTTTTCTTCATGAAAACTCATGACAAAGTCCTTGAACCTTTCTGGTCATCTCACCTGCTTAGAAGGCCTTCTCTCCAACAGCTCACAATCACAATTCGTTACACCCTATAGACCCGAGACGGGTCCCTGCTCACCACCATCACCTCTCACTTTAGTATCCCTATTCGTAATGGCATTATGATTTTCTTTTTAACCCTGCTGGGTGCCGACCACTTCAGTGCTCCTTGCCTCAACAGTACGAGAAGATTGACCCTCAAACAGTCCCCTTCTCGCACACTAGACACTTTAACGGCTTTTCTCTCTTCATACTTGTCTTCATTAGCAATCTGCCTTTCTCTGACACATGGTCTGGCCTGTTCCACACCTTCCCATGTCTATCTCGCCCTCCTCATCCACGGAGGACACAACTTGCAATTGGGCTTTCGACCCCTGCTCAATTCAAAAGAAGACCTCCCTGTCGACCCATGCAGAGAGAAAAAATGAGCCTCAATCCTGCTCATCACAACTCTCTGCCAGTCCTCAGAATTGCTCCACGCCACCCTTATGCAGGCCTTTATCACCTTGTTGGATCTTTCAGCAAGCCTACTGGCCTGAGGATGATAGATCTCTCTCCTTCACATCATCTGCACTCCCCTCATTCCATTGCAGATCCTACACACAAACAACCATGACAACCAACAAAGGCCACAAGCACACTACAGAATATTTGAGAGGATGATTTCAAATTTACGTGATTTCTTGTCTAACTAACCACCTTCTGAGTGCCAAAACGTCCTATCTCCTGCAGCGTCCATGTTTCTTTCACTCTGGGCTGCGCTTTCTGAAAGCGATCGAACGTGAGAATAATAATTGGTTATTGGTCAGGATTGGTTTACTAAATCTCTTGGTCTCCGCAGACCTGTCTATAATGAGAGTCTGTGGGTTTACACACATAGCGATCCCCCACCATATTGGATTGGACATGAGCTGTTTGACCGCTGACAGACAAACGGGCGGGGGTCAGGGTGGGAAAACAACAATAACGGTCATACTAGGCCTTGTGACATTCGGATCGGGCAAGTACAGCAACAAAAAGTGCAGGGGGGAGGGGAGCGGGTTGGAGGGGCAGAGTAGAAAGAGGCCCCCTGGGCAGGGAAAGTGCCAAGGGTAGATCACGTGGGCAAGTGCCAAGGGAAGCAGGGCGTGAAGGAATTGGGGACTACATGCTAAGTGTGATGACAAAAACTAGGGTTGGCCTGGCTCGGTTGGGATGCACATCCGCCAGGCTATACAAGGGAAGGGGGCCGGGAAGGGCAAGTGCAGGTTAGGGGGGGAGGGGCTCATGTAGACAGGGGTGCTGGGATAGACTGGATGGGGAGGGTCTGGTGCCCTTTAGGACTCAGGAGGGACCAGGCAGCCAGTCAATGCGGCAGAGGGGGCATTAGTAGGGGAGGAGGAGAGGGAAGGAAGAAGAGAATAGGAGGGTCTTGAAAAGCTTCCAGAACATAAGGAGATCCAGCTCAAGCCTGCGAGGGGCAGGGAGGCCATTCCAAAGGGAGGCACCTGCGGAGGAGAGAGATCGTCCCTCCACTCTCTGTTTCAAGAAGCGGCTGATCTTCCGAGAGTTGGTGCTAGAAGACAGAAAGGCTTTAGCAGGGAAGTATTTAGGGAGAGAGAGTTTGATGTAGCAGGGTACCAGGCTCCACAATGCCTTGTGGATGATGCAAAGGGTCTTGAATTTGATCCTCACAGCCACCAGTAGCCAGTGGAGAGATTTTAGGACTGTAGAGATACGGTCCCTGGGCTCGAGGCCAAGGATAAGTCTTGCAGTCCTATTCTGGATTAGTTGAAGGGTGCAAAGGTAGGAAAGAGGTAGATTAAGGAAGAGGCTGTTGCAGTAGTCTAGCTTAGAGAGGACCAGAGCTCTGTAGACATGGGCCTCAAAATGAGGTCGGCGGTAACCCGCCGGTGCTACCGGCGGGTTGCTGCTGACCTTGTTACACCGTTTCCGCCGCCTGCTAGTCCGCTGCCACCAGGACATTACAAGTCCCAGTGGCAAGGAATGTCAGGCGGCGGAAACTGTAAGTCCCCATTCCTGTGGAGTCCATGCGAATGGTGACACAGAAGCACTGGCACCATTGCTAATGGTGCCAGTGCTTACGTGAAAACCATGCATGCAGGGGCCGGTGCTCCCAGCAGACCTGCCGGGAGCATCGGCCCCTGCAGGCATATTCTTAGTCTGGCTGTCCGGAAAAGGGTGCCGGTATGTTGCTACCAGCACCCTTATTTCTGGACCACTAGACTTGCAATGAAGCCGTTGAGTTTCTGGCAGAAGGTGAGGAAAGTGAGAATGCCTCCGAGGAGGTGCTATTGAAAATGTGCCTTCTTTGTAAGATCCGTGATATGAGGAGAGAAGGAGATAGAGGAGTCAGAGATGACACCAAGGTTTTTAGCTTCACATGAGGGTGAGTGGAGAGGACTGATGGATTGAGGTCGGAGGGTAGGAGGGAAGGGGAGATCCAGAGTCCCAATCAGAGGGCTCTCAGTCTTACTGGCATTAAGGCAAACATTGTTGTCTGCTCACCATGCCTGAATAGCAGTCAGTCAGTCAGGAATGAGAGAGCAAGAAGTGGAGGGAAGCTTGAAGGAGAGCTGCATGTCTTCCGCATAACACTGAAGCGAGGAGAGACGAAGGAGACCAGGTGGGTCAGAAGGGCAAGGTACATTTTGAACAGCCACTGCGAGAGGATAGAGCTCTGGGGTACGCCGCAGGTGGAGGGTGTGGTGGAGGAGAGGAAAGGGGCCAGTTGTACCTGGGAAGGTCAGTCAGATAGGAAGCAGGTCAACCAGTCCAGTGCCAGATCTGTGGTGCCAAGGGTATCACAGAGCTGATTTTTAAGTGTGGCATGATTGACCGTGTCAAAGGCAGAGGAAAGATCGAGAAGGATGAGAACAGTGTGAGAGTTGGAATCAAGATTTGAGATCAAGTCTTCACGGTTGTTCAGGAGAGCAGTTTCCGTGCCCCTGACTGCTCTGAAGCCAGATTGGTGGACGTGGAGACAACCAACAGATTCACTGTGGTGGCTCAGTTTCGAGATGACCAATTTCTCCAAGAGTTTGCCCAAGAAGGGGGAGATGGAGATAGGTCAGTAGATTGCCAGTCGGCAGAAGGCTTTTTAAGGAGGGTGCACAAGGGAGTGCTTGAAGGGTAAGGGGTAGGAGCCAGTGGGAAAGGAGTGATTGCAGAAATAGGCCAAGGCTGGTGCAATGGAGGCAATGTTGTCCTTGATAGTTCTAGAGGAGCAAGGGAGCACCTGTTTGGAGGAGACTTTCATTCAGAGCACTAGGGAGCACCTGTTTGGAGGAGACTTTCATTCAGAGCACTTGTTTAGAGAACTCATCCGGTGCTTTGGGTGGGAAGGAGGAGAGTAGGCAGGAAGGGATGAGTGGGGAGTCCATAGGTCTGGAGAGGGAGTGACAAAAAGGATGTCAGTGACAATCTGCCTGGAAGAAGTGTTGACGTAGGCGTCAGCAATGGGCAGACCTGGATTGGAGACCAGGAGATCTTTCTTCAACATTTTCCTTCCAGGTTTTGAAGGAGAGGTAGGATTGGTGATATAGTAGCAGTTAGAGTAAATAGGGGAGAGGGAGAGCACCATGGAGAGAGGGGGCAGAGAGATGGAAGGGGGTGAGAGAGATGGAGAACTGCACAGTGTACAATGAATTCACCAGGTGGACTAGCAGCAAGACAGGAGCAGACGAATCAGCTGCACGACGTTGCACAGGTCACCAAACTGAGTATTTCGCTGCTCCAGAAACAGAGGTGGGAGGAAGGTGACTCGGGAGGGCTGAACTCTTTTCCAGAGTGCGAAGAAAGAGCCCAATCATCAATGAGAGCACATTTGACGGACATTCCCAATGGTGTAGCTGGCTATGCAATAAGGGTTTTACTTGCAAGTTTCTCCAGTGCTCTCCACCTCAAGCACCATATCCAGCCCCCTCAGAAGTGGTATGCCAAATCGTGCATATAAGGATGGAACACTACTCAAGGAGGGCAGATGTGGGCATGCAGCCTCTTCTGTGCCAGTAGGTCTTTAGTATTGGCTCAATCCACACATCAGGGTCAACCTGCCTCCGCCTCAACTTCCACTGATATTCCCATATGTTCCCTTATCCAAAATGTCACATGGCCCTTGGGTTAGCATGCTCCCCTGTTTAGGAGGTGACTTCAACATATCCCCTCTCCCCATTCATTATCCCGGAAGAGTTTGCATGTAAGCAGGAGGCCCATGGATCGGCTGGATGTCCTCAACTAAGAAGGGCCTGTGTCGCGGGGGTTATGGGGGCTGGTGTGGGAGGGGAAATCCCTTGGCCCGCTTTGGGAATCTGGGGGCCTCACCTCATCATGTATCCCACATCTGTGCTATCCTTTTCGGTCACGGGCAGCCTTAGAAGTGCAGTTTTTTCCAGTGCAGAGACCCGTTGTCGCAACTCGTTCGGAGACACTGGCGCCATCTTGAAATGGGCCCGAGCTACACGCGGTGTGGATCCTGGCATTCTCACTCAATCTCTAGGTCCACCACAGCTGAGAGCCCGCCTGTGCCCTCATGGGACTCAACTGCTGGTCTGGTCCTCGATTTGAATGGGCCACCAGCCTCAGGCACCCAGTGCACCAGTGCGCTCCACCTGGGCCACTCTACCACAGCATTTGGGCAGGATGCTATGGTTTGGGGATCACCCACACACTGCACATGGGCCCGGCATCATGGTTTGAAAGTGAGCATCAGGCCCTTTTGACCACCAATCTAACACTGGATAATTAACCCGGGGGTTGAAGCACTGTGAATATGTGCAAAAACCTCTCTTGAATTATACTGACTCCTCAACAAAACGACTGAAGATGACCCATGTGATGAAGACCACTGCCTGTTTTGGGCGGTGTTAGGTTGGTGGTCAAAGGGGCCTCATGCTAACTCCAAAACATGTTGCTGAGTCATTGTGCGGTTTAATGAGTTCAGCAATGTTTCCTGATACTCATATTCATAAAGGTTTGCCCTTCGGGGCTGATTGCTGGTCATGTAGGTGAGCATCTCCCACACTGTAATCTTCCTTATCCATGTATTTTGGCTCAAAATGCAAGATCGAGAATGGTCAGTAGTTAGCCAAGTCTTAGGGTCAGTGTCAGGTCTCTTCAGGGGTGGGATGACCTTGACCTTCTACGGTGCCATTGGAACCTCTGTGATTGCTAAAATGCATTGCACAGGGCGTTGGGTGGTGTAGCCAGAGATTCCAGAAGTTATTCATGGGAGCTGCAGCGCAAGGCTAGACGTCAGTGGAATCATAGTTAATATTGGAGGTTGACTGGAAGAGTGCTTCTTCAGATGCCAAGGTGTAAGACCTGAGAGAGGCTGTTGCTATTGGCAGTGGAGTTTTTCTAGGGATGACCTTGTTTCTGATATGATCCAATTTTTTGGAGAAGACAGTTGTGAAGTCCTCAACAAGTTTTGAACCGGACAGTGTTGATTGCTGCCAGCTGCTGTGGTTTGGTAGTTCATTGGAAACATGTTACTGCTCCGTGTTCATGTTTTTGGCCTCCGTCAAAATGATCTGAAAGTACATCACCTTTTTCTGCCCAATGGATTTCTGGTAACCCATAGTGTGAAACCTTGCACATGATCTTTCCCTTAGCCTCTCCAGAGAAGTACCCAAAGCGTACTAGTGGTATTCCTTGTCTTTTCAGGTTCGCCAAATCATTTATGTTGTAATTGTTTGAATCTTAGACTCTTGTCTTTTACCATTTTATTTTAAGGTGCTAGGATATCCAAAGTGCTTTCAATTTCTGATGAGGTGCATATTCAAGGTAACAATGGCATCCAGTGTGTGTTCTTTAAAATGAGTGGGGCCATTGCATTTCTGAAGACCTTGGGTAAACACTTGGTTGACCCATTCAATGGCTGTTTACTTTGTGTGATGGTCTGTGCTGACGGTCAAAATCCCCTAATATGATTAGGCTGTGTGGCGATTTCAGAAAGTTGCCCTAAAGTCTTGCCATTCTCCTAGGACACACGTGTTGTGCCGTAGCACTTGGTATGCGATCAGGATCCTAGTTAATTTGTTAATATGGTATTTTAACAAAAGATGCTCCAAAAAGGCCTAGAGTTGGCTTGTTAGGGTTATTTAGGTGCAGGATTACAGGAACACCAGTTCCTCTGGCCCACCCAAAATCTTGAGTGCCTGTTCTTGTTGTGGATCTTGTAGTCTGTGGGTGGACTGGTCACAAAGACAGAGGTGTAGCCGTTATCGAACAAAGTTTCAGTAAATGCATGAACCACAGTATTATTTTCCTTCAGGATGGTGTGTAATTTAGTGGTGTTCTTGATGGCTGGTTGAGTGACCAAAACATGGTAAACTTGCTCCAATTCAGAATGGATGGCTGATCTTGTATCAAGAAAGAGAGATGGTGGGGTTCTGCTGGACGGGATCCTCAGTTAGGCGGTCCTATAGTGTGCAGGGTGATGGGAGAACCATTGGGCGAAGTCCCTGTACGTTATGGCTTTGTATTGATGTATGATCCGGAGCCCTTGTAAACCTAGTGGCACTGTGAGTGTTATAGCCAATAGGCTGGACTGGTTCCATTCTAAGGTTGGACATCTAAGGATTTGCTGGTGGCACCTGTAAAGTTTGGATTGACTTGTACATTATAAGGAGGTTGTGGCACTTCAGAGACATACGAACCAGTGAGGGAATGCTGATAGGTTGTGTTGATTGACTTGGAAAATCATAGTTCCATCCTGGTAAATATTGAAAGCAAGCTTCCCTATAGTCGGTGAACTTTGAGAAAGTTTCCGTCTGGTTCTGTCTATGCTGCGCAGAACGTAAGGTGGGTGAAGATCAGTAGGTCGGTTCCCATTTTCCCTACAGTGATAGATGTTGCTAATTAGTTCTCCAGGGATTTCCACAAGTGATTTGTTTTCAAATAGTTACCATCCAATTTTGATGAAAGAGTTGATAACGAATGTGTAATCTGTCCATCTTGTTAATGTCTCGGGAGGATAGCTCAGAGGCAACTCACTCGCCTTGGAAGCAAGATGACAGAGAGCAACACAGGTTCGATCCCTGTGTTAAGTGCCTTATAAATAACCAATCATAATGTGTATGGCATTGGGATGAAATATTAAGCTTTGATACTAGGTGGTGGGTCTTGCTGGAGCAGGTCATCCCAGAGGTCTGTAGACTCTAGCAAAGGGTTTCAAAGGCAGAGATGGTGGTTTGGGCGGGGAGTTGTTCTTCCACTGAGGGATCCCTAAATGTCTGTCTACCTGGGTTCAAAGTTGTGTCATGAGGGAATCACCATCAAATGCATAAACACAAGTCCAGGCTGTGTTGTGATATAGGATTTGAAGAACAAATATTCATCACAGCTTGAATTTGCAAGTGGGGGGTGTGGCCGGTGGAAAACCGATGGACAATGTAGATAAACCTGAATAAAAGGATGGAAAGGCCAGTACACAGATGTTATGCTATGTTATATGACATGTATATAGCACCTAACTGCTACTGTTATGGCCTCAGATCGCTGTGGGTTATCTGATAGTCCATAGTCTGAAAATGTCATGATAAAACTGTACATTACATTGTGGAAAAATAACAATTGTTTTGGCAGGAATGAATGGCTCTGTAACATTATCTTTAACCTCTGTCCCAGACAGAGACAGTCCAGGGCATTTTGATCACGTTTCAGTCTGAAATTAGCAGATGGGGAAGGCCAGGATAGAGGCTTTTGCCGTAGTTGAGCCAGGAACACAAATATAGATCAATTAAATAATATCAAATCATTTTCATTTTTCTTCAACACAATATCAGAAATATTTGTGAACTACTATATTAAAATCTAAAACCGAAAAAAAACATGAAACTGAACATACATATACATAACATGAAACAATTTCATACAGTGATGAAAACAAATTGAACACAAACACCCAAGTTTGGCTTGGCCTTGTTGAAAATAGCATAGATCACCTAATAGCTAATTACTGCCCCGTCTCGATCACTAACCTTCCTTGGGAAACGCTTGGGGAAACTGGTCTTCCCCCACCTGACCCAGCACACTATGCTTTTGGTGGTCTAGACAAACATCAATCTGGATTAGGGGGACCCAGAGGCACGGAAACTGCTTTCTTGAAACCCTTGAAGAACTGCTCGCATCTCTTGATTCTAACTCTCCAGCTATCTCATTCTACTTGATCTCTCCTCTGCATTTGATACCGTCAACCACTCCATCCTCATATAACGGATCCATGATACCCTTGGTATCTTGGAGTGGCTACTGGACTGGCTGACCTCCTTCCTCAATGACCGTCCCTCCCAGATTATTCTGGGCTCTTTCTCCTCTCACACCTCTATCTCCACCTGTGGCATTCCCCAAGGCTCCAACATTTCTCCCTGGCTCTTTAACATCTATCATGCTCCGCTTGCACATCTAATCTTCACTTTCTCCCTTCATTTCCAGTGTTATGCAGACGACTCAGAACTCTTCTTCAAACTACCCTCTGGTCCTCTCCTTACTTCCTCCATCATTCCTGATTGCCTATCTGCCATCCAGTCCTGGTGTGCCTCCAAGAATACTGCTCCTTCTTTCTTACCCTCACTCTGGCCACCCTCTAGGGGCTCTCCCCCTTCTCCTTCATCTGAAGCCAGGAACCTCAAAGTCATCTTCGATCCTCTCTCTCCTTCCTACCTCACATCCAGGACCTTGCCAAAAAGACCCACTTTCAACTCTACCTCCACAAAGGAATCCTTCCTTTCCTCGTTTTCCTTCTAATGCTCAATGTCTCTAGAGCTCTGGTACTCTCTCGGCTAGACTATTGCAACAGCCTCTTCCTCAATCTACACTATTCCTCTCTACGACCCCAGTTTATCCAAAATAGGGCTGCAAGACTTATCCTTGGCCTCAAGCCCAGTGACCGCATCTCTCCAGCCCTACAATCTCTCCACTGGCTCCAAGTTGCTGCAAGGATCATATTCATATCCCTCGGCATCATCAACAAGACTGTCTGGGGCCAGGGACCATGTTACCTACAACTGGCTCTCACCAAATACTCTCCCTCTAGATCTTTACTCTCCTCCAGTGCCAACTCTCTGTATGCCACGCACTTCTTTAAACAGCGGGCTGTCGGCCGATCTCTTTCCTCAGCTGGCTCCCTCCTCTGGAAAAGCCACCCCCTTCCTCTCTGTCTTGATCTGGATCTCCTCAAATTACGGAAGCTCCTCAAGACTTCCCTCTTCACCTCCTCCTTCCCCCTTCCCTCCCTTGCTAAACCCCACAGTCGCTGATATTAGTGACCACGGCCTTTATGTGTCCTTCTGGGACATGGCCTCCCCCAATAGTCTTCAGCTTACGCCCTCTCCCGGCTCTTGCCGATTGGCTCCCACTGGCCTGTGCTATTTCACAGGCCTGCACTTATTGTTTTTGTCAGCCGACCACTCTTACCAAGTGATCTTTGCCTGGCACTTAACAGTTGTTTGCAATTTGTTCCCTAGCACTTCCCACCGTGCCACTCCTAGCACTTACCTCCTCCCTCATCCTCTCTCTCACTCTGCACTTGCACGTTTTGAATGATCACAAGGCCTAGTAGGAACGCCTCTTTCTTTGTTCATTGTTATTATATTTTCCTTTAATTCCCATGTTCCTTCCCTGCTGCCCTGTGGGTGCTTTGAAACACAATTTACTTAACGTAAAAGTGCCTTACAAATGCTCAATAAATAAAAATAAATAATCTTCTTTGAGAGCGGCCATGGCCCTGCTATGAATAACAAAGGTCATCTACTCCTATTCTAGGGGTCTCGTTCTCTTGGATACAAAAGTTATCTTTGTCAGTCTTAGGTTGCTCCAGCACCAGGAAATGTCTCCAGAGAGCAGCCGTACCCATTAGGGAGCCATTTTGGTAGGTTGCCTTCCTGCATGCCCTGTGCCTCCCATTTGTGTTAGGCACATTTCAGAATAGGGTCATTCTGTAAGGTATGAGTGGCAGCAATGGAACTTAACCCTGATGGAGCTACAGAGTTTTTAAGGCCCTGCCGAGCAGGGCTCAACTCTGACTTTTGAGACCATACCACCAACCCTTGGGAACTGTTGGTTGAAAATTAAGCGATTACTGATCAGAGTTATACGATTTGGTTAACATAATTTGTGTAATATGCCAAATTAATGTCTCAATGTTCTTGGCTTGGGGTGGCTTGGTCTCTTGTTGACTGATGAGTCTTGGAATCCATGCTCATCTCTCTGGGTTGCCTACTAGGAAACAGGTACATAGAGGTAGCGACTGGGGTTAATCTCGAATGCCCACTGGCTGTGTACATCTGTTGTGTATAAGAATGGCCTTTACTCAGGACCTGGCTTGCTCTGCACCGGGACAGAGGTGCAGCCCTCCCACAGCTTAGCTAAGTGATGAAGGTAACTGACATGAAGGTTCATGGATTGTATATAATATTTGGAAAACTTTATGCAGTGCAGGCTGCAGCTACAACTCGGAGGTTGCCCTTTCCTTTATGCGCAAAGCTGCAGCTGCAACTCGGGAGGTTGCCCTTTCTCTTATGCTCAAGGCTGAAGCTGAAACTCGACAGGTTTCCCTTTCCCTTAAACGCAAGGCTGCAGTGGCAACTCGAGAGGTTGCCTTTTCCCTTATGCGCAAGCCTGCAGCTGCAACTCGGGAGGTTGCCCTTTCCCTTATGCGCAAGGCTTCCGCTGCAACTCAGGAGGTTGCCCTTTCCCTTATGCACAATGCTGCAACTGCAACTCGGGAGGTTGCCCTTTTCCTTATGTGCAATGCTGCAAATGCAACTCGGTAGGTTGCCCTTTCCCTTATGCGCAAGGCTGCAGCTGCAACTCGGGAGGTTGCCCTTTCCCTTATGCACATTCTGACACACCCACTTAGCCCCAGCCCCTCCCCACCTTACAAGCATACCCCATTCATAAATTGGCCCGGCCCCTTCCCACTTTAGCCCCCCCAATCTACATGCATACTCCCCACCATGCGTTCCCCTACACCCTCCCTGTCCAGCCCCTTAACCACTTTGCTGATGTGGGTGCTTGCTCCTCACCAAGTGGTCGATCAGCTGGAGAGGTCGACCTGTTTCAAGGGCCTACCAGTCTAAACTGGGCCCACTTACTGGCGAGCAGTTGAGTCGAGATACAGTACCTTCTTAAAGTGGCTATCAAAAGAGAGAGAATTTGGGCACAAAGCTATTGCAATGTGGTAATCTAATTTGTTGTGGTCGTTTTTGTGGTGTTACTTGGTCTAAGGCGGGCTTTCAGGTCTTAATCCATCCTCACAGCCAGGGGTTTGTCCTCTTGGTAACAGTTTGTATGAGGTAGTGACTGAGGTTGATTTGGTCATGGGGTCCTCATCCCTGGACATGACATTCCATTGTTTGACAACATGTTGTTGTTTGCAGGTTTAGCAATGCCGCCGGTCAGCCAAGCACCCATATCATGTTGTCTTGATACTTTAGAAATGTACTGCACTTATTATGAGATTAAAATGGGCCAAGACTTTCACACCTAATCAGATTGTTTGTTTTGCTTGAGTTGCTCCTGACACACTTCCTACTAGATTCAAGCAATGACCACAGATCCGCCATATATAGATGCATACTCAAGCAGTGGCGGCTGTGAAGTTCCCCCCCCTGCCGGTGCAGCCGGCGGAGAGAGGAACGATCATTGGGGCCCTTTATTTGTAGTGCGCCTCACTTCACCGCGCATGCGGGACGTGAGGCAGATCCAATAGTGGATGCGGAACGTGAGGCGGATTCAACAGCGGTCAATTCCATTGCGCATTCATAGCGAATCGAACAAGCACGGGTTAAGTCATCTGACCATGTACTTGTTCTATTTTGGTGCAGGCTTAATACGTGGCTGCGCCCTCGCTGCGCACTTGCATGCATTATATGTAACCACACGTTGTTTCTCAAGCAGGGAACACGTGGGAGTTGCCGTGATCGGTCGGACAACGGAACTCAAGTCCCATTGACATGAAGTGGGTGCTCAATGCTGTACGGCACACAAACATATGTAGGAGCTTTCTCCGGCCCATCGGTCTATCAAGTGGCCACTGGTAATGATTCATGAATGGTCAATCAGAATCTAAGGGAAGCTGGGCTTTTCATGAAGACTATTAAGTCTATATCCAGTCACCAGCTTTTCATGTCCGTCCTCCAGGCCTTCGCATTTCCAGAAGGTAGAGGGTTTCATGGAGAGGTCCTTGAGAAGCTTTCTGCTTTCTCCTTTATAAAGGAGCTTTGAAAGGGACGTTTATTTTCATCCCAGAAGAACAATTAAAAAAAGAATATGGATTAACATGTTAATGGAGTGAACTCTGCCCTGGATGTGTTTCTGGGTGTGATTTGAATACTGGGTTGTCATAGTGACTACCAATAGGCTCTTGATGCTTGATATGGGATTACGTGGAACACAGCGAATTTGAGGATTTCCTCTAACGTGATTTAATAAAATCTGTGGATTGCTTTTTTATGGCGAAAAGAGAGAGCCCTTTATCCATGTTGATGTACTGTGTCTGCATAGATAACTCATTTTCACCAAATGCTGTATTTCTCTAAATGGTAATAATAGCAATAACTCTATTTCTGCACAAAAACATAGATCAATTAAATAAGATCAAATCATTTTCATTTTTCTTCAAACACAATATCAGAAATATTTGTAAACTACTATATTAAAATCTAAAACCGAAAAAAACATGAAACTGAACATAAATATACATAACATGAAACAATTTCATACAGTGATGAAAACAAATTGAACACAAACACCCAAGATTGGCTTGGCCTTGTTGAAAATAACATAGATCACCTAATAGCTAATTACTGCCCCATCTCGATCACTAACTTTCCTTGGGAAACGCTTGGGGAAACTGGTCTTCTCCCAACTGACCCAGCACACTATGCTTTTGGTGGTCTAGACAAACATCAATCTGGATTGGGGGACCCAGAAGCACGGAAACTGCTCTCTTGAATACCCTTGAAGAACTGCTCGCATCTCTTGATTCTAACTCTCCAGCTATCTCATTCTACTCGATCTCTCCTTGGCATTTCATACCGTCAACCACTCCATCCTCATATAACGGCTCCATGATACCCTTGGTATCTTGGGGTGGCCACTGGACTGACTGACCTCCTTCCTCAATGACCGTCCCTCCCAGGTTATTCTGGGCTCTTTCTCCTCTCACACCTCTATCTCCACCTGTGGCATTCCCCAGGGCTCCAACATTTCTCCCTGGCCCTTTAATATCTATCATGCTCCGCTTGCACATCTAATCTTCACTTTCTCCCTTCATTTCCAGTGTTATGCAGACGACTCAGAACTCTTCTTCAAACTACCCTCTGGTCCTCTCCTTACTTCCTCCATCATTCCTGATTGCCTATCTGCCATCCAGTCCTGGTGTGCCTCCAAGAATACTGCTCCTTATTTCTTACCCTCACTCTGGCCACCCTCTAGGGGCTCTCCCCCTTCTCCTTCATCTGAAGCCAGGAACCCCAAAGTCATCTTCGATCCTCTCTCTACATCCGACCTCACATCCAGGACCTTGCCAAAAAGACCCACTTTCAACTCTACCTCCACAAAGGAATCCTTCCTTTCCTCGTTTTCCCTCAAATGCTCAATGTCTCTAGAGCTCTGGTACTCTCTCAGCTAGACTATTGCAACAGCCTCTTCCTCAATCTACACTCTTCCTCTCTATGACCCCAGTTTATCCAAAATAGGGCTGCAAGACTTATCCTTGGCCTCAAGCCCAGTGACCGCATCTCTCCAGCCCTACAATCTCTCCACTGGCTCCAAGTTGCTGCAAGGATCATATTCATATCCCTCTGCATCATCCACAAGACTGTCTGGGGCCAGGGACCATGTTACTTACAACTGGCTCTCACCAAATACTCTCCCTCTAGATCTTTACTCTCCTCCAGTGCCAACTCTCTGCATGCCAAGCACTTCTTTAAACAGTGGGCTGGCGGCCGATCTCTTTCCTCGGATGGCTCCCTCCTCTGGAACAGCCACCCCCTTCCTCTCTGTCTTGATCCGGATCTCCACAAATTACGGAAGCTCCTCAAGACTTCCCTCTTCACCTCCTCCTTCCCCCTTCCCTCCCTTGCTAAACCCCACAGTCGCTGATATAGGTGACCAGGGCCTTTATGTGTCCTTCTGGGACATGGCCTTCCCCCAATAGTCTTCAGCTTACGCCCTCTCCCGGCTCTTGCCGATTGGCTCCCACTGGCAAGTGCTATTTCACAGGCCTGCACTTATTGTTTTTGTCAGCCGACCACTCTTACCAAGTGATCTCTGCCTGGCACTTAACAGTTGTTTGCAACTTGTTCCCTAGCACTTCCCATCGTGCCACTCCTAGCACTTACCTCCTCCCTCATCCTCTCTCTCTCTCTGCACTTGCACGTTTTGAATGATCACAAGGCCTAGTAGGAACGCCTCTTTCTTTCTTCATTGTTATTATATTTTCCTTTAATTCCCATGTTCCTTCCCTGCTGCCCTGTGGGCGCTTTGAAACACAATTTATTCAATGTAAAAGTGCCTTACAAATGCTCAATAAATAAAAATAAATAATCTTCTTTGAGAGCGGCCATGGCCCTGCTATGAATAACAAAGGTCATCTACTCCTATTCTAGGGGTCTCGTTCTCTTGGATACAAAAGTAATCTTGGTCAGTTTTAGGTTGCTCCAGCACCAGGAAATGTCTCCAGAGAGCAGCCGTACCCATTAGGGTGCCATTTTGGGAGGTTGCCTTCCTGCATGCCCTGTGCCTCCCATTTGTCTTTTGGCACGTTCGAGAATAGGACATTCTGTAAGGTATGAGTGGCAGCAATGGAACTTAACCTTGATGGAGCTACAGACTTTTTAAGGCCCTGCCGAGCTGGGTTCAACTCTGACTTTTGAGACCATACCACCAACCCGTGGGAACTGTAGGTTGAAAATTAAGCGATTACTGAATAGAGTTATAAGATTTGGTTAACATAATTAGTGCAATATGCCAAATTAATGTCTCAATGTTCTTGGCTTGGGGTGGCTTGGTCTCTTGTTGACTGATGAGTCTTGGAATCCATGCTCATCTCTCTGGGTTGCCTACTAGGAAACAGGTACATAGAGGTAGCGACTGGGGTTAATCTCGAATGCCCACTGGCTGTGTACATCTGTTGTGTTTAAGAATGGCCTTTACTCAAGAGCTGGCTTGCTCTGCACCGGGACAGAGGTGCAGCCCTCCCACAGCTTAGCTAAGTGCTGAAGGTAACTGACATGAAGGTTCATGGATTGTATATACATATGGCAAACTTTATGCAGAGTAGGCTGCAGCCCTTTCCCTTATGCGCAAGGCTTCAGCTGCAACTGGGGAGGTTTCCCTTTCCTTTATGCGCAAAGCTGCAGCTGCAACTCAGGAGGTTGCCCTTTCTCTTATGCTCAAGCCTGAAGCTGCAACTCGACAGGTTGCCCATTCCTTTAAACGCAAGGCTGCAGCGGCAACTCAAGAGGTTGCCTTTTCCCTTATGCGCAAGCCGGAAGCTGCAACTCAGAGGTTGCCCTTTCCTTTATGCGCAAAGCTGCAGCTGCAACTCGGGAGGTTGCCCTTTCTCTTATGCTCAAGGCTGAAGCTGCAACTCGACAGGTTGTCCTTTCCCTTAAACGCAAGGCTGCAGCTGCAACTCGGGAGGTTGCCCTTTCCCTTATGCGCAAGGCTTCAGCTGCAACTCAGGAGGTTGCCCTTTCCCTTATGCGCAAAGCTGCAGCTGCAACTCAGGAGGTTGCCCTTTCTCTTATGCTCAAGCCTGAAGCTGCAACTCGACAGGTTGCCCATTCCTTTAAACGCAAGGCTGCAGCGGCAACTCAAGAGGTTGCCTTTTCCCTTATGCGCAAGCCGGAAGCTGCAACTCAGAGGTTGCCCTTTCCTTTATGCGCAAGGCTGCAGTTGCAACTCGCGAGGTTGCCTTTTCCCTTATGCGCAGGGATGCAGCTGCAACTCGGGAGGTTGCCCTTTCCCTTATGTGCAATGCTGCAACTGCAACTCGGGAGGTTGCCCTTTCCTTTAAGCGCAAGGCTGTAGCTGCAACTCGGGAGGTTTCTGTTTCCCTTATGTTCAGGGTTGAGCTGCAACTCGGGAGGTTGCCCTTTCTCTTATGCACATTCTGACACACCCACTTAACCCCAGCCCCTCCCCACCTTACAAGCATAGCCCATCCATAAATTGGCCCGGCCCCTTCCCACTTTAGCTCCCCCAATCTACATGCATACTCCCCACCATGCGTTCCCCTACACCCTCCCTGTCCAGCCCCTTAACCACTTTGTTGATGTGGGTGCTTGCTCCTCACCAAGTGGTCGATCAGCTGAAGAGGTCGACATGTTTAGAGGGCCTACCAGTCTAAACCGGGACCACTTACTGGCGAGCAGTTGAGTCGAGATACAGTACCTTCTTAAGGTGGCTATCAAAAGAGAGAGAATTTGGGCACAAAGCTATTGCAATGTGGTGATCTAATTTGTTGTGGTTGTTTTTGGGTTTGTTACTTGGTCTAGGGCGGGCTTTCAGATCTAATCCATCCTCACAGCCAGGGGTTTGTCCTCTTGGTAACAGTTTGTATGAGGTAGTGACTGAGGTTGATTTGGTCATGGGGTCCTCCTCCCTGGGCATGACATTCCATTGTTTGACAACATGTTGTTGTTTGCAGGTTTAGCAATGCCACCGGTCAGCCAAGCACCCATATAATGTTGTCTTGATACTTTAGAAATGTACTGCACTTATTATGAGATAAAAATGGGCCAAGACTTTCACACCTAATCAGATTGTTTGTTTTGCTTGAGTTGCTCCTGACACACTTCCTACTAGATTCAAGCAATGACCACAGATCCGCCATATATAGATTCATACTCAAGCAGTGGCGGCTGTGAAGTTCCTCCCCCTGCCGGAATAGCCGGTGGAGAGAGGAACGATCAGGGGGCCCTTTTATTTGTAGTGCGCCTCACTTCACCACGCATGCGGGACGTGAGGCGGATCCAACCACGGATGCGGAACGTGAGGCGGATTCAACAGCGGTCAATTCCATTGCGCATTCATAGCAAATCGAACAAGCACGGGTTAAGTCATCTGACCATGTACTTGTTCTATTTTGGTGCAGGCTTAATACGTGGCCACGCCCTCGCTGCACACTTGCATGCATTATATGTAAACACACGTTGTTACTCAAGTAGGAAACACGTGGGAGATGCCGTGATCGGTCGGACAACGGAACTCAAGTCCCATTGACGTGAAGTTGGCGCTCAATGCTGTACGGCACACAAACGTATGTAGGAGCTTTCTCCGGCCCATCGGTCTATCAAGTGGCCACTGGTAATGATTCATGAATGTTCATTCAGAATCTAAGGGAAGCTGGACTTTTCATGAAGACTATTAAGTCTATATCCAGTCACCAGCTTTTCCTGTCCCTCCTCCACGCCTTCGCATTTCCAGAAGGCAGAGGATTTCATGGAGAGGTCTTTGAGAATCTTTCTGCTTGCTCCTTTATAAAGGAGCTTTGAAAGGGACGTTTATTTTCATCCCAGAAGAACAATTAAAAAAAGAATATGGATTAACATGTTAAAGGACTGAACTCTGCCCTGGATGTGTTTTTGGGTGTGATTTGAATACTGGGTTGTCATAGTGACTACCAATAGGTTCTTAATGCTTGATATGGGATTACTTGGAACACAGAGAATTTGAGGATTTGCTCTAACGTGATTTAATAAAATCTGTTGATCGCTTTTTAATGGCGAAAAGAGAGAGCGCTTTCTCCATGTCTTTTCATATTCTCCATCTGAGATATCATGCTTACCGGACAGAAATCCTTCCCAGATAGCAAAGATGTTTTCAATGACGAGGATATCATCAATTTTTTGTAATTGATCATTTCTGAAAATCTTCCATGGCCAATGCCTGCATGGTGGTCTTTATCATGCTGGCCCTGCCAGTGGTCGTCACTATGATAAACTTGCAGTCTAAATTCCGCCCGTATGTGCCTGGACGTCTGCTCTCAGTACCTATGGTCACTGTCTGTCGGATCGGAGGCCGTGCATTTTCTGTCGTGACTGCCTCCCTATGGAAGTACCTCCCCCGTCCTCTCCGTGCCATGCCTGACCACCTTTTCTTCTGTTAGGCCTTGAAGACTTATTTGTTTTAATTCGGTTCTATCTCTCGTTTCAGTTGAGCAGTGCCAAGATTCCTCTGTGGTGAACGTCAAGCTATACAAATAAACTTAACATAACATAACATGATGGATTACGGAGGACCTTGCGTGTGGCTGGAGGTCAGAGGTCTTCATGATTCAATGTGGTTCTTTTACTGCGCAGCAGACACTTAAAGCCCACTCGGGAAGATCAACCAAAGTCAATCAGCATCATCCATATGTTAATGGTACTCTGAATGGTATCAGGTAATAATGTCCCTATACATAATGTCGCTGGGAAAAGCCATTGGCGACATTATATTTGGTGACATTATGCATGGGGACGGGTTGTTGCGATGTCCCCTGTTGCCATTTAAAACGAAACAAAAAAACAGGGGTTGCGAGGGCGTCTCCCTCATGTTCAACGTAATAATGTCTCCGTAAAAAACTGCAATTTTTTTTTCTCAGGGGAAATTTTTGCGGGGACATTATTACATGGAACTCGCTGAACAATGTCTCCTTTGGGTCAAACCATGGGTTTACAATCTTCGACTTGAGTGTCTAGTGGAGTGAAGCAGGGGGTTGAATTAAAATGATTGAAATTCAACCTGGCGAAGAAAGACAAGATAGTGTGTCAGAACTGAAGGTGTGGAAGGGGCCAGTCGCGCACCCACTTACTAATATGACCAGACTCATTCCTGTGCCGCTGAAGTGGTTTGACTGTAACGTCAACATGCCGGGGCAGATTAGATCATTGGTTGATTGGCTGTGATTTGGTGGCCAAATCAGACCTATATGAAAGTGAATATTTCTCCCCATGTATGGTCAAACATGATTGCAGATCCTCCTGGGTCGGCAGCCCTCTGGACAGGTGATATGATATGACATTTATAACGCGCCTATAAACAAGTGTTTCAAAGCGCGAAAATCATTGGCCTTGATAATTGTCAGTAGAGGGTTCTCACGCGTTTCTTAAATGTGGCTAGCGGCCAGTTTTCTTTCTTTTTTATTAGCCAATGACAGGCAAGGCATTGCACACCAGTTCTGTCTGCCCTGATGTGAAAATACCCAGAAAGGACCATTTATCGGTTATGTAAATATCTGCGCCATATGTTGTTATTAGTGCGTGTGGCTTAGGCTAGCAATAGCAATCAGGAGACATGTGGATATTCTTGAAGGCTATTTGGTAAACCAGAGTCATTTTGACCGGGAACTTGTTTCTGAGGGGAGGATGCTTTTGCAATTGTGGAATGAGAGGGCATTGGTGACTGGCTGAATGGGTGGCTGCAAGGCCTCAGCTACACTCACGAGGTAGAGTGTTGAGAACATGGTGGTGCATGAGATGCACTCTACGATGAAAGTCTGCGAGGCTACCTATGATCAGGTATGTTGTTTTTGTTTCAGGCGGAGAGACCCCCCTTGGTGCATGGCTTGGCATGAAATCACTGTAGCCCCACACACCCACCCCATTCCACATCAGTTCTTGAGAAAAAAACAGAAAGTAGCCCAGAGAGACACAAGGCTGGATCAAAGAGACTATTTACAACATTTTTTTATTGTTTGCGGTTTATTTGAACCTTTTACAAAGAAAAGATAAGAAGAATTAATTATGTTAAATATATCAACATCTTCAAAATCTATAAAAAAAAAGTTATGAAGCATTAATGGTTTCTGTAGAAATAGAAAGAGACTATTTTGTGCATTGGAAAATGTATGGCTGGCAGGTATTTGTGCTTATTTTGCACACGGCCCCTTTTGGGCATGCAATAGAAATAGAAAGGGGACTTGGTCTCATTTATAGCTCTCTACTTTAGTGTCGCCAGGGCAGGTGAAAACACCCAATTTCATTTTTATGGCAGGTGAGGGCCCATTGAAGTGTACAGGTGAGCTTGGGGCTTGGCAGGTGAGTAAGCTGATTGCAATGCGGGCGGGTGACACACCAAAAACGTGTTCGTTGAGAGGTATGCCATTTCTATTTACTATAATGGCAGCCATCTTGTTTTTCATTTGTGTGACAGGAGATTAGGCATGCACAAGCTGCAGACAGCCTTCTCGTAAAAAAAAAAATGGACCCTCCTAGCCCCCAAGACAATGCCCCAGGGACGAATAGCCACCAGCCCTGGGGCTTAGGTAACCTGCAACGATTGGGAACCTCTATGAAGCTCCACCCTAGACAACAACTGGGGCTTTTGCAAGTCAACATGGAGTCTGAGCCTACTCGAAACCTATCTCTGTAAGAGTCTCGAATTTTCGACAAATATGGCCTGAAGAATGTGGCTTTCATGCCCTGCCAGGAGGGCGGTCATGGCCTTTAACGGCCTGCCAGCCTGAGCTAAGGCGGCCTAAGCAAAGCGATTCAATAATTTTTGCCTTGCTTATTAGTTACATTTATTTGTCCACAAACCTATGCATAAATCATATATCTCCCATATATCTTGGTAAATTCAGTTTATATACAGTTCAGTCCTTGAGCTATCTATATACAGTTTTGTTAATCTACATCCCAATTTCTTAGACTTATTTTCCCACAAGCCAACACAAGTTTCGACCCAATGTAGGTCCTTATCAAGGCTGGGCTATGCTACATACAAATAATTGGGTGCTTTGATAGCCTAATTTTTGGTGGCCTTTGCTAGTTCTCTCCTTAATTCAAGAGAGACTCCGCTGTAGTCTAGGACTTTTTGAGATGCAATAACAGCATCTCCTCGGTTTTGATATTAGATGGATTGCTCCATTCCTTCAAGTGTTTAAACTGCTTTTAAAATCCAATTTGGATAATCAGAGGCTCCATTGGTAGTGGCAGCTCTCCTGGTGCGGCACAACCGTGAACATGCGTGCGCTCCTGTGCCCTTCTGCTGGGATTGTTACGCTCCATTTCTCAGAAGACTTTTACAAGATAGGTAATTGTGTTTTGGGGTGTCGATGAACCAGCAACAGATTATATACACAGCTATTGTTGACGACTTGTTTGCAGCAAGCGCTTTCTTAGAAATTGTGGCGTTGTGTACCTCGGGGGATGGGAGCTTGAGGAGATTTTCGAAAATACTCACGCGAGTCTGGATCTGTTTACCACTAGTTTTGGCCTATTTTAATGAAAATGTAATGTAATCCCCGGCTCTATAATCTCTTTCTATTGCTATGAGCAAGCACCACTGTACGAAACCTGCTGTATAAGAAATACATCTGTGTCAAGTGATACACCATCGAACATTAAAATCAGACATATATTTATTAAAATGTTGCACAGGCATTATTTGTATATTTCTATAGACGGGTCAGAACAAAGTTGGGCTAGACCTACTTATGCAGATTAGGATCTGAGCTAGTTCGGTGTAGGCCGCTGCTTAGGTGGCTGTAAACAGACTGGCCCAGAGTCTGTAACTAGAGAAGGATTGGAATTATACCTTAAACCATACACAGGCTTGATGCAAAATGTGTATCTATACTATTCTAGTCGTTAAGCAGCTCTCCCGGTACGGCGGACAATTATTTGTACGTACCCTAGCCCAGCCTTGATAAGGTCCTACATCGGGTCGAAACACGTGTTGGCTTGTGGGTAAATGAGTGTAATAAATTGGTGTGTTGGCCAATAAGTGCAACACATTAGGATGTGGATTAACAAGATTGTATATAGATAGCTCAAGGACTGAACTGTATACCTGTTGAATTTACCACGAGACTTGGGAGACATATGATTTATGTATAGGTTTGTGGACAAATAAAAGTAACAAATTGGCAAAGGAAAAATGATTGAATCAAATTATACACAGGTCCGAGGATTGAATGAATTTATATCAACATGAGACTTGAGAGACATATGGCCTTGTGACCGTACAATAAGCTTGGGTTTATGAAGTCAAAATTACAAAGTAAATATATATCATTTGTACCTTCTTGATATGCTGTTTCAATTATTCAATCAGTTTAACCACTAGAACAGTACAGATACACATTTTGAATCAAGCATAGACCTGTGCATGGTGCAGTGTGTAATTCTAAATTCTTCTCTAGTTACAGACTGTGTGCCAGCCTGTTTACGCCAACCCAAGCAGTGGTCGACACAGAGCTATCTCAACTCCTAGCAATGTGCAACTAGGTATAACAGTATCTGGCCGTCCACAGGCACATCCTGCGTGCACTGGCCTGTCCCTGGCCACTGAGACCAGGCCTTGGCTGGAAAGGCCACCTGGCCCAGCCATTCACTTTGAGGAGCATCAACTCTGCTTGGAAATGGCTGCCCCGCAGCCCCAGCCGCAACGCAGGATAGTGGGGTCTCCAGAGCCGTCAACCATCAGCAACCGTACGGTAAGAAAGGTGCGAGCAGTGCTCTCTACTAAACTGCTATGCCCTTGTGCGTACTATATCTTAACACTTGTCTGTACATACACTGTCTCTGCACACCAAATAGGCTTCCCTGCTTACGGGTGCTGCACTCTGTGTTCCCTGCTGTTTCCTTTTGCATTTTCTCCCTCTAGGCTGTGTTCCTGTGCATTTTCTCCCCCAACGGTGTGTTTATTGCATTTTCTCCCACTAGTTTGTGTTCCTTTGCATTTTCTCACTCTAGGCTGTGTTCCTTTGCGTTTTCTCTCTCTAGGTTGTGTTGCCTTGGTGTTTTCTCCCTCTAAGTTGTTGGTCCTGTGCTGTTGCTTCCACTCTGCTCTGTTGTGCTCTGTAGGCCTTTTCCCTCCCTAGGTTTCTCCCCCTAAGTGTCTACTGCTGGTTATTGCTGATTGTATGCTCTTCTGCGTCTATTTGTGCCCCTGAGGTACCCCTCAGTTGGGTCCGCTTCTGTGTGTTTACTGTTGGTTATTGTTGGTGCCCACTAGGCCTTCTCCCCCTTCTAGGTGCCTGCTCTTCTGTGTGTCCACTTGTGCTACTGTTGATTGTTGCTTCACTTGCCCCCGTCCCTCAGGTCCTGCTGCTCCCAGTTTCTGCCTCTTCTTCCCTTTCCCCTGCGTGTACTCTCCCACTGTCGAGTCTACGTTCGTGTGCTTGTGCTTCTCTGTTGCCCCCAGTTGTTTGCCTCTTCTCCACCTTCCCCTGCAAGCTTGCTCCCACTGTTGAGTCTACATGCTTGTACTTTACTGTTACTCTCATCAGTGCCCCTACAGATAGACTCACACAACATCCTCTTTGTCATTCCCTCTCCAAACCGATGGACTCTGCATATGGTCGCTGTTCTCTCTCCTTTCTCTTCATCTCCCATTAATGGTGGCACAAGATAGGAGGCCATCTTGGCCTCCTTCCTGTCCTGCAAAACCATCATTAATGTCTATCTAAATATGACCGTCTTGGTCTAGGGCCCCTCAGACACCTTCCTCTTCTACCCTTCTAACTCCTCTCCCACTCCCTTCTACCTCTGTTGCCTCTTGCGTGGCTCTCCCCCATGCCTCCTCTCCAGGCCCTTTGCCACCTAGCGCTACCCCTACTACCTCTCTGGCTCCCCTGCAACCGTCCTCTTCTACCTGTTAAGTGACTTCAATTCAGCACTCCAACTGAGTCAATGCCTAGTCTGGGATGCCCAAGGGAAGCCCTTATTTATATATTTGTATGACAAGTTCATAGATCTGGATGATAAACCCTTGTATAACGCCCTTCTCTTTGAATCCCCCTGACCTCACTGAGCCAAGAAGTAGGTTTGTTTGCAAATTAAAAGATTTATTTGAAACATTAAACAATAGATATATATCACACTTTTATAAATCAATTAATATTTGATAGCACACTTATGAATATGACAGTGATCAACAATGGATAATATTACTCTAGCACACTTTTTTTAATCACTTAGGAGTTGGTATAGAAAGGATAAGGTAGCTGAGAATACTTTATGGTTTCAAGGAAATGCAATGATGGGAAAGAATGCAGCACAGAAATAAACAGATATGCTTTCAACAAGAGATAATATGATCACTTTTTCTTTTGACAAATCACTCCCCCCTATGCAATATAAAGAGATGGAAGGAGAGCACACAATTTTCAGGAATATAGTCAAATGCAATACAAATTCAAATTCCCCCCTAGCAAGCTTAGAGCAACCAGTATGCTTTTAAACAGGCAACAATACCTCTACATGTGATTAGCAAAGAAGTGAAAAATATGCTAAAAATGATTTTAATTCCCTATAGGAGATTCAGGGTAGCTGACAGCTACTTTGAATTAGTTCAGGTCAACACTAGCAATGATTCATGAGGGATTATCAGGTTGAAAACGATTTTCAGCAATGCAAGCAAGAGACAGCGATTTTTGATAGGTGGAGAATTTGAGCCAAATTGCAATTCGCTGCACTTTTTCTGAGTGCGTCGATCGCAATTACGGAAAAACTATAAGGAATGGAAAGTCGGTTTTGGGCTTGTTGGAAAGCTTAGATTCTTAGCTTTAAGACGACAGTTCCTAGCACGTGCGGTTCCAAAGAAACAGACAATTTAGTGGAGGTAGATTCTCAGAAATAAAGTAAGATTCAAATGACAAATGACACTTTCACAGGTTCGAAATCACAGAATGGACACCCGATTTCTATGCAGTTCTAAATAGGTGGAAATGGGTTGAATTAGATTATTTTAAACTAAGAGATTGGTTTTGCACAGCTCTGGCTGGATACTCACTCCTAATTTTGGAAGTAATGGGCCTGGTCACAGATCTGGTCAACAGGTTTAGCTGTGGTTCGCTCTGCTCTGCTGGTCTGGATCTCTGGTCTGGCAAAAGTTGTTGGCACTGCACAGCGGTCTGGTCTGGTTGGTCCGGATACAGCTCTGCTTTCTGGGTCTGGCACAGGGTTCTAGGCCAGAATCAAACAGTTCGCTCGGCTGTTGAATAGTTTGGTTAGGTTGCTGGATCCTGAGGCCTCTGAAGGATTCAGCTTGTGGACTAGGCTTCTCGGCTACAAGTTCTGACGTCTGGATTCTAAGTTCTGGTTCTGGAGTCTTCTGGCAAAGCACTTTTCAGTAAATCAGTTTGAAGTGGAAAGTGAATGTCTCTACCTGGGTCTCAGTGGGTCTAATTATGTCTTTTGAAAGTCGGTGGGAAGGCTGACTTTCTATGCCCAACCCTCTGAGGATCCTGATAGGCTATAGGATTCTCTGTCGCCTGACTAGGGAACAGAGTTGTGAGTCATCCAGTGCTACCAATTTACAAATATATTGAAGAAACGCCCCTTTGCTTTTACTTAGAAAATGAATTTTTCATAACTAACAGGTTTCCCAGATACACATGTCGTTGAAATTACATGCACACATCACAGATTGCTTAAGGTACAGTTTGGTTCAAGGCACATGTTTCTGCGAGCTTGGGTTTAGAAACAACAACATTTTGCACTTTTTAGTGACTTTTGCCATATTGGTTTTTCCTCAAAATTTACACAGACCTGCACCCTCTCCCTGAGCATATTGATATAAGTTATCATGTCTCTAGCATAAACCCAGTGTCTGCAAGATTAATAAATCGCAGGGTTCAGTCTCAGAACATCACACAGAGTTGAGCTTAGTCTCAAATTGTAGGGCACATTTTTCATATAAAGAATCTCCAAATTGTACATTTCTGTATAGGAGATACAATATTTTATAAGCAAATTAATAAACATACATTTGCCCTTAATGGAATTCATATCTGAGTCTGGGTCCGCCCCCAGGAGCTTGGCTTGACTCAGAGATCAAATGTCTTCCTTCCCCTAGAGCAACTGTTGACAATTACACCTCAAATCAGCATATCCTATGCAGCTGAAGAGTCTATTGTGTTGACTGAGGTCAGCAGAGCAGGGTAACACTCTGCATCTGCTTAATAGAAACCTGTGATCCCCTTGTGCTGTTGCTGGTAAGGGCAGGGGTGAATGCTTCCCATGGACAGAGGACTCTTGAACTTTTAATTAGATCAGACTGCCTTCTGATGTGGGGCCTGGGAACAGTAGGTGTTAAGAATTCTCCTTAACCAGCAAGACTTTGAAGTTTCCAGCTAACTCAGGTTCCTTGTCAGCTCCTGAAAGACAGGCCTCCTGTCAGAGTTTAGACCCCTAGCGCCGGTTAGTGTCGAGCGCCGGTACTGCGCCCCTTTTTGGGAGCTGTCTTGAATTAATATATTTCAGATTTTGAACAGCACCATATTTCTTTGCACTGGATTTTGCTCTGTGTGTAGCCAAAGGATAGGGCCTGGCAATGGTCTCTTGTATTGACATTAACAGAGGCAAAAATGGATGGCAACCTGTTTTTCATGTTTTCCCTGTGCATTTTCTGGGGAGTTCTGGCCATCATGATGTTTTCAATGCCAGTAATGCACAGTTCTATGGGAGGGCTTGGATGCATAGGTAAAAACATCCCACAAGCCCCCCCTCTTGCGATGGCCATTCTGATCTTTCACTGATGGAACTCGCAAGTTCTGGGATGTTCGCCTCATCTTCTTCCGATTCCGCTGATGGCAAAGTTCAGCATCTTTTCCTCCATCAGGGTGGACCGATCAGTTCTCCTTACCGGTCCTGACGGGAGTATTGGGCGGTACCCCGGGCCCCTCGGATCTTTGTCCCCGGTCCCTATGTCGTCCTCCTTGGTCAGTCTCCATGGTTTATCTCTCCTAGGATGACAAAGCAAAGCGGCAGAAACATATTCGTTGACATTTCCCCACCACTATTAATGGTGGGGTGAACATATACATTTTATACATCAGGAGACATTTGCATTCAAGAATCATAGGATTTTATAGGGTGTATGTGGAATATTTTAGGGTTGGACTTGTATTACTCTGGAGCGGACCCCTCTGGGATTGCAGAGGACTCGTCCAGTTGCTGCAGAGTGTGCCTGGGATGGCAACACTTTAGCTGATTTATATGGACCCACTTGTCTTCCCCTTCCGCGAAAATATCCTTGGGGATGCGGATCTTGTAGGCTACAATTTCAAAAGTTCCCTTCAATGTAGGCAGAAATTTCCGCTGTTTGGCCTGGTTCCTTTGGAAATTGTATAGATAAACCCGGTCCCCTACATTGTATTCTTTCCTAGTAGTCTTCAAATCATAGTGATTCTTCATGCTATTGGCTGATCTTTCTAGTTTTCGCTGAGCATAGGCAAAAGCATGTTAGAGGTGTTTCCTTAAATTTTCAACATACTCATGCATTGTGGAGGCATTGATCAAGGTTTGCTCTTGGGTCCTGTAGAGCAAATGCTGGGGAAGCACCATCCTATGTCCAGTCATCAGCTCAAATGGTGACATTTTAGTTGCAGATGAAGGGGTAGATCTGATGGCCATTAGGACCAGATGTAATTGGATATCCCAACTTTGCCCAGAATCTGCCACAAATGTTTTTAATATGCTCACAATGGTTCGGTTGTAACGTTCTACTGCCCCAGAAGAAGCTGGTCGGTAAGCAATGTGTAGCTTCCTTTTAACCCCCAGTATCTCCCACATCTTAGTCATTACTTCGCTGGTAAAATGGCTACCTCTATCTGACTCAATCCTTTGGGGTAGACCAAAACGCGAAAAGATGTGGCTGATCATCAGGGCAGCTGCTGTCTCTGCCTTGCAGTTTGGGCCGGGAGACATTCCACCCATTTAGTAAATAAGCATGTCACCATCAACATGTACTTATTTCCCCTAGAGGAGCGAATCATGGGGCCTATGAAGTCGACTTGCAAATCTGACCATGGCAGTGTCATCCCCCTCTTTTGGAGAGGCGCACGATGAGGGATGTTGGCTGAAATTGTGCACACACAAGACACCCCTTCAAGTATTGGTCGAGGTCCTGCCCCATGTGTGGCCAGTATGCAACCTCTCTTAAGATCTCAAGTGTTGTATGAAACCCCCTATGACTGGCGGTGGCCGCATCATGGGCGTGACTTAACATCAGGCTTCGGAATGAGGTAGGGACCACCCACTGATCATGGCCAGCTTGGGATTTCCTTACCAACAAACCATCTTGGAATCGGAACATTTTTGGACATTTCATCAACACTCTAAGGTCCTCTTTCCCAATGTAATCGGTATCCGTCAGGGGAAAGTTCTCAGGGTCCTCAATGTGTTGGTAAAACTTACCAATTATTGGATCCCGCTTCTGAGCCGTAATCAAATCAGCATCTGGGGTCTCCTTACTCCATTGCGCAGTTGAAAGATCATTGTGAGCATTTGTCTGGGACCTAGTGATAGCAGTGACCTGGATTTCCTCCAACAGGGACTCAATCTCTATTAGATTCCCTTGGATGGCCCTGGTTTTGGCCAGCTGATCAGCTAAGTAATTTCCAGTTTTGTCTGGTCCCTCTACTTTGGAATGACCCTTGATCTTTTTCCAGTAGACGGTCATCCCATTCGAGGTGACCAGATCATCAATATTTTGGATTAACTTCCCATGTTTCAAGGGTTTGTTATTAGCACATAACATGCCTCTGGTTTTCCAATTAACCAGGTGCTCCACGAACCCGTTCCGTACATAGTCTGAATCTGTGATTATGACCAGTTTGTAGAGTTGATGTTGGACAGCAGTGAGGATGGCTTGATACACAGCCATCAACTCTGCCACCTGACTACTTCGGGGACCAATCTTGTATCCAGCGGAGGGTTCTGGGGACTCATTCACCCATGCATTCCCTACGCCGGCCTCCAGTTCTTTCTCCCCGTTGTTGTCAACATGGTAAGAGCATCCGTCCACATAGACAGTGGGCATTCCCTCACACTTGTCTTCTTCATAGACTTTGTGTGGGGAATTAAGGTATGCCTCCATGTTGTCCTTGATTTTTAGACTTTCGTCCTCGAGACAGTTTTCTCTGGCACAATCATGCAAGTCAGCCAGACATTGAGTGAGGGGACTCTTCTTGTTTTGGCCATATCTGACCTCCACAGGAAAGCCTTGCATTGACAGAATCCAGGAAGTAATTCGGGAATTACTCACATTTCCGGCCCGGATTCTGTCACTTTAGAGATATTGCAGAGGCTGGTGTGGAGTCTCCACTATGATGTGTTCCCCCTGGATAAACGGGCGGTAATTCTTCAATGCCCACACCGTTGCCAGGAGTGCCTTCTCACAATCGTTGAATTTTTCCTCCACCGAGGATAAAGTTTTGCTCTCATTGGAGATTACCTTATTGACCTTGTCATGCTTTTGATATAATACTGCAGTCAAGCATGTATTAGAGAACCCTGTCTCCAGGAAGAACTCCTTGTTTCTGACAGGATAAGCTAGGCAAGGCGCTTGTGAGAGGCTTCTCTTGAGTTGTCTTACTGTCTCGGATTGTTCTGGACCCCATTTCCACTTGACCCCCCCTTCAGGAGATGAATCAGGGGTCTAGTGATCTCTGCATAGCCCTTAATGAACTTTCTGCTGTAATTAGTCAGTCCAAGGAGGATCCTTAGGTCCCGCAGAGTTGTGGGATCCTTCAGTTTCTGGAGTGCTTCCACTTTCTTTTCTTGGGGACAGAGACCCTGAGGAGTAATCTCAGGCCCCAAGAAATGAACACGGGTTCTACACCACTGTGCCTTCTGAAAGGAAAGTTTTGCTCCGGCGGCCCTCAACTGCGTCAGAACATAACGGATATGATATGATATGATATGATATGGTATTTGTAACGCGCCTATACACAAGTGTTTCAAGGCGCGACGAGGCAGGGAGGGAGGGAAACAAGGGGAAGACAGACAAACGATCCTACTAGGCCAGGTGTCATTCAGATCGCGCAAGTGCAGAGGTAAGGGGAAAAGGAGGAAGTGCAGGGGGAGGAGGTGGGGGGGAAGTGCAGTACAAGGTAAGTAGCGTAAAAAATAATAAATAATAAATAAAAAGGGCCAGCTGGTGGCAAGTGCGAGGTAAGTGCAGAGCAAGTGCTGGGAAGGGGGCTATAGGGATACAGTGACAGTCCCACAGTGCAGGGGGAGCCAGGGAGGCAGTGCAAGTGGAGAGTGGCTGGGCCCTGGACCGAGGTTGCTGAGAGTGGCCCAGATGCAGGTTTAGTGCTGAATTCAGTGGGGAGTTAAGCAGGATTAGCAGGGGAGAGGGAGAGAGAAGGCAGAAGCGAAGAGGAAGGTTTTGAGGTGCTTCCGGAACCGGAGATGGTTCTCCTCAAGTTTCAGGGAGGCAGGAAGGCTGTTCCAGAGGGAGGCCCCTGCTGCGGAGAGAGATCTACCCCCAGCTCGTTGCTTCGAGAAGCGGCTGACCATGAGGGAGTTGGAGACGGATGAGCGAAGGGCTCGTGAAGGAAGATATTTAGGAAGAGAGAGTTGAAGGTATTTAGGTCCCAGGCCCCAGAAGGCCTTGTGGACAATGCAGAGCATTTTGAACTTAATCCTCGCAGCCACTGGGAGCCAGTGAAGAGATTTCAGTCCTGGAGAGATACGGTCCCTGGGCTTGAGGCCAAGGACAAGTCTCGCAGTTCTGTTCTGGATAAGTTGCAGAGGGCAGAGAGTGGAGGCAGGCAGATTAAGATAGAGGCTGTTACAGTAATCCAGCCTTGAGAGAACCAGGGCTCGGGAGACAGTGAGCTTCTGGGGGAAGGAGAGGAAGGGAAGAATACCTCTGAGGAGGTGCAGCTGGTAGTGTGACTTCTTAGAGACGTCAGATATATGAGGAGAGAAGGAGAGTGTGGAGTCGAAGATGACCCCAAGGTTTTTAGCCTTGCAGGTAGGGGCAG
Organism: Ambystoma mexicanum; assembly: GCF_040938575.1. Classification (NCBI taxonomy): domain Eukaryota; kingdom Metazoa; phylum Chordata; class Amphibia; order Caudata; family Ambystomatidae; genus Ambystoma; species Ambystoma mexicanum. Next base: position 1,426,343,940 of record NC_090922.1, read on the forward strand.
GAAGGGGGCCAAGGGAGGCCGGCCAGAGAGCTGCAGGGAAGGAGGGAGTGGGTGTGCCGATGAGTAGAATCTCAGTCTTACTGGCATTGAGGCAGAGGTCATTGGCGGCACACCATTCCTGGATAGCAGACAGACAGTCGGAGATGAGGGAAGGAGAGGAGGAGGCCGAGGGTAGCCTGAAAATGAGCTGGGTATCGTCTGCATAGCACTGGAAGTAGGGGCAGAGAGCGGCGATGCGGTGGGCAAGGAGTGCCATATACTGGTTGAAAAGCCAGGGAGAGAGGTTGGATCCTTGGGGGACACCACAGGTGGAGAAAAAGATGTCAGAGAGGAAGGAGCCCATTTGGACCTGGGAGGGTCGACCGGAGAGGAAAGAAGTCAGCCAGGCCAGAGCCTGACCAGTGATACCCAGGTTATCACGGAGACAGTTGAGCAGGATGGCATGGTTGACAGTGTCAAAGGCAGAGGAGAGATCGAGCAGAATGAGAACACAGGGAGTGTTGGAATCGAGGTTCAGGAGCAGGTCCTCACGGATGTTCAGGAGAGCAGTTTCCGTGCTTCTGGCCGCTCTGAAGCCGGATTGATGGTCATGAAGATTACCAACAGATTCAGCATGGAGGTTAAGCTGGGAGATGGCCAGTTTCTCCAGGAGCTTACCCAGGAAGGGAGTAATGGATATTGGGCGATAATTGGCCGGGCAGGAGGGGTCGGCAGAGGGTTTCTTGAGGAGGGGGTGCACAAGGGAGTGCTTGAGGGGGGATGGGAAGACTCCAGAGGCGAATGAGTGGTTGCAAAAGTCAGCCAGGGCAGGAGCCAGGGAGTCGATGTGGTCCTTGATGGTTTTGGAGGAACAGGGGTGAACCTGTTTAGACGAGGCTTTCATAGATCGGACTTGTCTGGAAACCTCATCAGCAGAAAAAGGTGGAAAAGCAGAGAAGGAGGGTGGAGGGGCGGCTGCAAGAGAGCAAGAGGAAGAGCCGGGAAGAGAGGGAGGGAGGAGAGAGGAGGAGAGCGAGGACAGGATGTCCTGAGTTTTTGAGATGAAGTGCGAGGCCAGTGCAGTGCAGAGGGCCTGGGAGGGGACAGGAGAGGTAGAGACTGCAGCGGGGTTGGCCAGCTCCTTGCAGATTTTAAAGAGTTCGGCCGAGTTGTTAGATGCCTCAGAGATGCGGGCTTGGATAAGGGCTCTCTTCTTGGTGAGAACGGAGAGCCGGTATTGCCTTTGGAGCAGGCGACAGGCCAGTTTGTCAGAGGATGAACATGAAGCACGCCATTTCCTCTCTGCCACCCTACACTTGCGTTTTAGGGTGACGAGATCCGAGTCATACCAGGAGTTACATTTGGCTTTGGGCTTCAGGCGGATTCTCATGACGGGGGCAAGGATATCGAGAGTATCAGATATAGAGGAATAGAGCATGGAGAGGGCTGTGTCAGGGTGGGAGTCAGCCGAGGGGGGAGGAGGGGGCGAGAAGGTAGCAGCGAAAGCCTCAACTGACACGCGCTTCATGGGTCGGATGACCGAGAAGGTGGGTGGCAGTGAAGAGGGTGGCTTTGCCTGTGGGGTAGGGAGGGAGAGGTGGGAGGATAGGAGAAAGTGATCGCTCCAGGAGAGAGGAGTGGAGAGAGGAAGGGAGAGGGGAAGGTCAGAAGAGATCAGAGCATCAAGAGTGTGCCCTGCAGAGTGAGTAGGCCCAGATGGGAGAATAGAGAGTGAGAAAGAGTTACAGAGTTCGCGAAAGAGACCAGTGGGGGGACAGGAGGCATCGAGGTGGATGTTGAAGTCACCGAGAAAGAGGAGTTGGGTGGTTGAGGACAGGAGTGATTAGGAGAGGTCAGCCCACTCAGAGAGGAAGGAGGAAATTTGACCAGGTGGCCGATAGATAGTAGCCACGGTAAGGGAATGGCTAGGAGAGAGAGAGAGTCGGCAGACAAGGCATTCAAAAGAGGAGTAGGTCTGCGTAGGAGTGACAGAGGCAGGAATCCACTCAGGGAAGATAAGGGCAACACCACCCCCTGAACGGTTGGGCCTGGGCACGGAGAGGATCTTGTAACCGTCAGGTAGGAGTGTGTCGAAGCTGGTGGCAGAGCTGGCAGTGAACCATGTCTCAATGAGACCGAGGACGTCGAGGTCCAGTTCCTCAAGAAGGCGACAGATATCAGAGGAGTGCTTGATGGCAGAGCGAGCATTTAGAGTGGCAATGTGGAGAAGGTTGCCACCTTTGAAAAACTTCCGGGGAGGGGTACAGATCAGAGGTATGCCCTGCGGAGGTGTTAGAGAAGGAGTTGAAGAGGGAGCAAGAGAAGGGGCAGGGAGGGAGGGGAGAGGCAAGGTAGCCGAGGACAGAGGAAGGGGGACAGCGGGAGCGGAGAGGAAGTTGATGAGGCGTGGGAGGCGTCTATCAAAGAGGTGAAGGTTGGCCTGAGGGCCTTGGACCAAGACGGTCCCGTTAGCATAGACATTAATGATGGCCTTAGAGGAGTGGAAAGGGGCCAAGAGGACATCCCAACGGGTGCCACCATTAATGGGAGAGGAGGAGAAAGGAGAGAGCACAGAGACCATGTGAAGGGTCCATAGGTCAGGTGAAGGCACGAAAAAGAGAATGTCAGTGAGAGTTTCCTTGGAGCAGGCGCTCGTGTAGGTGTCAGCGATAGCGAGGCCTGGGTTGGAGACCAGGATGTCCTTTTTAAACTTTTTCCTACCGGATTTAGTGAGGAGTCTCCGCTATGTGTTCCTCCACAGATGAACTTTTGATGAGGACATCATTAACATAAGCCAGGTTACCCCTCGCACCCAGGTCGGGCATGGCCTTATGTAGGAAAATGTTGAATTCATTGCCGGAGTTGAGGTATCCGAAAGGAGTTTGGGTTCATGTGTACTGCTGGCCCCCAAAGGTAAAAGCCAGTTTGTATTGGTCCTCCCGACTGACAGGCACAGTCCAGTATTCATTGGTCAGGTCTATTGCTGTGAATACCTGTGACCCCTGAATCTGGGCCAGCCCTTGGTCAATGTAGGGCAGAGGCCATCGGGAAGTATGGACCCGTTTGTTGAGCTCCCTAAGGTCGGCACAGAGTCTCCACTGGCCGTTTGGCTTCAATATTCCCAGCACTGGATTATTGAAGGTGCTGTGTACTGGACGGATTATTCCCCGGGACTCAAGGTTCTTAATTATTTCAGTAAGGGACTCCATGGATGCGAGAGGCAAACGATATTGCTTCACAAACACTGGAGTCATGCCACGGTCCGTGGGAATTGTTGTTGTGTGGATGTCGCTGCGACCACAGTCATATGAGTCTACCGCAAAGAGATCTTGGAAATCCAAGAAAACTTGTTTCAACTTTTGCTTCTGTTCCAGAGTCACACAGGCATCAGCTAGGTTGACTCTCTCTTCCACCATCTGCCTGAAGCCTGGAAAGACTTCTGGTTTGGCTATCTCAGCGGCCTCCTCCAGCTGGGTGGAGAAGTCCCTGGTCAGAGTGCTGATTTGGACTGGAGGCTTCAGGTGGGGAAGGAGCCCTCATGGACGTGGAAAATCACCTCATCCCTCCTGAAGTCACAAGTCACATCTTCCTTACTATAAGGGCAAGAAGTGTACACCAGGAAGTTGCCCCAATGCCGGGTGAAAATCCTGTCTGGTGTTGTATTGTCATCACTGTCACTGTCAAAACAGTCCTTGGGGATTTGTCCAAACAGTTCATTTCCTAAATCAATGGAGAAATGTCGGTCATCAACCGCCATTCCAATAATGGTGCCTGCGACTAGAGTAATACTCTGTAAGTCGCTGTTATCCACCTCTATTGTAATGGTGTCATGTTCTATGTTGACTAATGGTGTTGGGTTTACCCCTAACCCTTGCTGTTGGAGAGAAGCATTTAGATGAATATAAGCATCAGGGTTTTTCAATTTTTGTCCTCTTTTAACTTTCACTTCCAGGGAGAATTGTCGGGTCCTTTCTGGGATGGTGACTTCCTCTTTAATCTGAATTTCAACTGCATAAGGTAGCAATTGAGCTGACCTAAATGCTTTTTCTGAATCATCAAAGCCCATGGGATTATCCGCTAATCGGGACCAAGCTTTGAAGTTTATTAGGTCCAAACTCATGGTAAAGCGATTGAGAATGTCACTGCCTAAGTAAAAGGCGGCAGTGACGTCTCGCACGACCCAACAATTATGGACTATGCTCTTGTTGCCAATGGAGATTTTGAGCATACTTGGCAGGAGATGTTTGGAATTAGGTGCTTCCAGGTCCATTTCCCATTTGTCTATCAGTTTGAATGTGGGAATGGCTGGATCTTTTGGGAGTTGTCAGAACATGGCTTCGCTAATGAAGCTCTTACTGTTGTTCACACACACTCGAGCGAGAACAGAGTCCTTCCCATCATTTAACTGAACAGGGATGAACAACTGCTCTCCAATTTGCTGAATATCAGTCAGGTTCTGAGCTGATTTCACATCTTTCTGGACTATAGGAGTGGGAGTGTCTGATTGTTGATTTTTTAAAGAATTTCAGAGTATTTCCTTCCAGTGTGGAATACCACCTTAAACTGGAAGGAAGGATGATTTTCAGAAATAGAGAGGACCCCCCATCACCAGTCTGTTGTCATACTGCTATTACTGTCACGTCTGGAATTTGGTTGTTCTGGAAGTGAAATTCTACTTGGTCAGATTTTTGTTCAACCATATGGCAGGTGCCGTTTAAACTAACATGGTTGACACTCTGTTTTAATTTTATTGGTCGGCTAGTCTGGGTCCAGAGGACCTTGTTTACACAATCTATTAGGGGTGACAACCTTCTCAGGAGGTCATTCCCTAGTAAACAAGGGGTGCCCTCTGGAGTCACTACTATGACCGGGTGTTTCACCTTGTGTCGCCCAATTTTGATATCCAAATCTGCAGTCCCCTCGACAGGAATTTCCTTCCCGTCAAAGTTCTGCAGTTGTCCAGGAAGAGAGGTGAGAGGAATACGGTAATTCTCCCTCCTTCCTACATTTAGTGCATCAAAGGCCCTTCTGGAAAGAAGGGTAGCTTGGGATCCAATGTCCATCAGTGCCGAAATTGTACCCTGCCCCTGTACTTGTACCAGGGCATAGTATCTTCCCTCCTTCTCCTCAAGTGGGCACAGATAATGCACATTTTTGGACAACTGGTGGGCTAATTTTCTGGTTTTGGACATTGCTAGCGAAGAGATTTGGGCAGAATTCTGTGGAGAGCCTGGGGAATCTGAAAGAAAAAGTTGGCAGCTGGAAATGGTTTCGGGTTCTGGGCCGCCCCACCCCCTTTTTGGAGGCAGTCATCAGGATAGGTTTGACCCATGGGATTTTGGTATTGTTGGTTCTGGGACAGAATGATGGGCGGCGACAGCTCAATCCCCACATCTACCCAGTCTGTTGATTCGGTTTTAGGTTTCCCTGGTTCCGGTTCTGGGCCGCCCCTGCCTTTTGGGAGGCAGTCACCAGGATGGGTTTGAACCAGGGGTTTTTCGTTTTGTTGGTTCTGGGATAGGATGATGGGCGGCGACAGCTCAATCCCCACATCCACCCAGTCTGGATTGGAATCTCTTGGGACCCATTTTTCCTTGGGAGGAGTTCCCCCATCTCTGAAGGAGAAGATCCTTTTCCCAGGATCCTCTGAGGATCCCTCTCCCTCAAATTGGAAGACCTGTACCTCCTCCACAAAGTGGGTCTGTTTGGGTCCTTTGTTTCTCCCACCACCCCCCCTTCTGCTCCTTGGGAGGCAGGCTTTCAGGGGCAGGAGATTTTGTTTCCGGTTCCTGGTTTTCCAGGGGCTGTTCACAAGTTGGGAAGGAAGCTTCCTCCAAGGCTTTACATCCCCCTTCCCCTTGTGCCTCCTCCCTGTGAACCGGTGGGTTATCGGGGAGCTGCCCCCGTCATTGTTCTTGAGCACCAGCCCCAGAGTTTGGGGCATTCTGCGGTGGCATGCTCATCTGAGGGTTGTGTTGAGCCCTCAGTATGTGACCCAGATCCCGTGCCATATTTTGGACCTGGCGCTCAAGTTGTGAAACCCGCTCAGGCTGATACGGGGCTCTATTTTCTCCCCTGGGCTGATCCCGGGAAGGGTAGCTATCCCTTCTCTGGTAATACCCCGGATTGGGAAGATTTGGGTACCCCTCCACCCTTGGCCTCCCCTCTCCCGGATTAGGTTGTCTGGGCTCAGGGAATTGGGGAAAGAAGGATGGATGAGTTTGGGGCTGGAAACCTTGTGGATACCTGGGGAAAAAGTTCGGCCCAGGGTTTGGTGAATTTCTGCCCTCCTGTGTGAAGTTTGGAGGGAAGTTCTCTGGGTTAGGTGCTTGACTGGATCCCCCCCCTTGGGCTGGAGGAGTTCACACATAACCCAGGATCGGTCGGTTTCCCTGGCAACGGGGACTTACATAATCAGGGGAGCGAGGGACCCCATTTGTGGGACTACCTCCTCGACTCCCTGTCTGTGACTGGCCCGAGGGCCTTCTGGTGTTGGAGTTATTCTGCGCAGGCAGGTTTTTAGGCCCCCCCATCTCCAAATCTAAAACGGGGGCAACTTTTACCTCCGCCACCTTGGCAGCAGCAGGGGTGCTGTTGGTTTTGGGGTTTTTCTGCGCATTACTTTTATTTTCTATGGGCTTCTGCACCTCATAGATCCGGGTGGCTTGCTCAATGACCCAGTCTAAAGATCTTTTCTCGTGAAAATCTCTCATGAGCTGGGTCATTATGTACTTGGGAAGAGCATGGACAAATGTGTTGATGAATTCTCTGCTCTCCGTGCGCACCCTTCTGGTGGTCTGCGCAAAGGCACGCTTCAATTCTTGCACAAATTCTTGTGGGGCCCGATACTCCCCACATTGCAAATTGTAGGCTGCCTTGCGAGCCTCTTGGGGATTTCTATGTACAGAAAAATGTTTCAAGATGGCCGCCCTATATGTGGACCATCTTGAATGGTTTTGGTCTTCCAGCCCGGCAAAGAAACTGGAGTATTCAGGGGAGAATGTCCATTTGACGTACTGGATGCAGCTACTGCTGTCCTTCAAATGGAAAGTCTCCATCATTTGCTCATAGAGCTCCAAGTGTTCCCAAACAGAATACTTGGCATTGTTATGATAAGGCGTGATGACACTCCTGATTGCCTTAATCTGTTTTAAGGGGTCCTTAAGCAAGACCCTTTTCACCTTATTGGCCTTTTTGGTTCGGGCAACCCTGGTCCATTCATCCTCTGATTCAGAAGCACTGCTCCCAGAGGTGCCCGTCTGATCTTCCAGGTTTTCCCTGATTCTGCAAGCCTGGGAATAGCTGGCAGAATGTGGGGACCTGGTCTCCTGTGTCCTGTGACGCTCAGAGAAGTCTTCAGATCCCTCTTTGCTACCAGGATTTGATGGGTACCCCCCCCCCCACTGACCTAACTGGGCAGAGGTCTTCAGGATGCCCTTAGTGGGCCTACACTCTTGAGGTTCCCCACTAAATTGCACTGTACTTAGGTGCCCATGCCCGGATGCCCGCCCATCCATTCCTGGGTGGTACTGGCCTATGAGCCCCATACTTTTGGCTGGATAGTAATCTGCCATTCCTGTGGCCCTGTGGTCATGCGCGCCAGGGGACATGGGGGTGGCAGAGTCCAGGGACTGAGAGAGATGAAGGCCTCTGGTACTAGGGCTTCTGAGGTTATGCTCAGGTGTTTCCCTTTCCCAGCGAACTTCATCTCTGTCAGCCCCTGCTCTCTGTTGCAATGCAAGAGCCTGCACTTTCAGTTCCTCAGTTAAGGCCTTACTAGACTCTATCAGTCTCTCCTGTATGGCTATCTGTTGCTGGAGCCTGTCATTGTGCTGACAGAGAGCCTCATTTTCTCTCTGTGCCTCCTGATTGGTCCTGGAGTACTGGGCCAGTCTCTGCTGCAGGAGGGTTACCTCCTGAGTCCCATCCCTACTGGCCTGCTCCTTTCTTGCCAGAGCCTCCTCCACCCTCCTGGTCTGATCTAGCAAGCCCTGATGCTCTTTTTTGGAGGTCAGCCAGCCCCTGGAGAGCCAAGTGATTTTCTTCAATTTTTCTTTTTAAATGGCAGACTTCCTGGCCTAAGGTATCCCTTTCCTGACCAAGAGCCTGCATTTGTGACGCCAGGTCGTCCCTCTGCCTTTGAAAGGCACCAGCTTTCTGGCGTTCTTCATCAAACTCTGCCTGGGTATCCAGGTCTTTCAAAATCAATTTATTGCTTTCCTCTTTCTCCCTGTCTAGTTGGATTTGCAGGGTGGCTACCTGCTCTGTGCATGCTCTGTTGAAATTGATCTGTTGCTCCAGCTTTTTCTGGCTCTGCAGTGAGGAGTCCAAACTGTCTTGGTGCTCCTTCTGCAAAGCCAGAATTCTGGTATCCTGATCTGTCTTTTCCTGTTGCAGTATATCCATGTCCTCTTTTATTTTTATGTATTTAATATACTCCCTACTATCATTTTCTGACTCCTGGCTCCCCTGCACAGAGGAGACCAGGTCAGATTGGGCCTTCTCTAATGCCAACAGTTGCCTACTTGCCAGATCTTGGCCTTCAGCACATTTGTCCTGCATGGCTCCCATATATAGATACAAATATGCCGCTGTCCTAACCATCTTGTCTTGTTCATCTTTAGCTTTAGGAGCCATGTATAGTTCGCTCAGGGCCACATGTAAGGGACCCTGATCTCTCCAGATATCTAACCCAGTTGCAGTGACCTGTTGTGTGATTGCCTGCAACCACGCATCCGAGCCCTGCTCAGTCCATTCACCTCTCACAAATAGCTTATGTAAGAAGTGCTCTCTGGCTATTTTGATGTCTACCAGTGTCGTCATTCTGGAATTTGGGTTCCTTCCTGACTTACATAAGTTTGTATTTTATTTTTCAAAACAGACCATTTCCTTAGAGCGTTCCTTTGAGGAGTGCTTTCACAGTGTAAAACAGCGTGGTGATCTAACCGGATATGTGTATGTGTATCCGGTCAGTTGGCACACTGTATTAAGCTGCACAAGTGGTAAATCTAATCCAGAATCTCCGGCTACGAGCCCCCACTTTGTAAGCGGATTCAATTCAACTCTACAGCTAAGTCAATGCCTAGTCTGGGATGCTGAGGGAAACCCTTATTGATATATTTTTATGTCCAGTTCGTTTACTTTGGATGACAACCTATATAACACCCCTCTCTTAGAATCCCCCTGACCCCACTGAGCCAAGAAGTAGGTTTGTTTTGCAAATTAAAAGGTTTATTTGAAATTAAAACAATATATATATCTATCACACTTTTATAATAAATTAATATTTGATAGCACACTTGTGAGGATGATAGTGATCAACAATGGATAATGTTACAGTGGTACACTCTTTTTGATGGCTTAGAAGTGATACAGAGAGGCTAAAGTAGCTGAGAATGCTTGTATGGCTTCAAGGACAATGCAATGATGAATGAAAATGCAGTACAGCAAATAAACTTGATATGACTTCAACAAAAGACAATGTAATCACTTTTCTTTGACAATTCACCCCCCCTTTATGCAAGGTAAAGAGATGGAAGGGAATCACACAGTTCTCAGGAATGCAATCAAGTATAATTCAATTCCCCCCTAGCAAGCTTAGAGGAAAACAGGTAGGAGTTTTAAACACAGGCAATATACTTTGATGTGGCATGCAAAGAAGTGAGAAATATGCTAAAAATGCTTTTAATTCCCTCTAGAGGTTCAGGGTGGGTGACAGCTACTTTGTATTAGTTCAGGATCACTTTAGCAATGCTCTATGAATGATTGTCAGGTTGCAAACGAAGTTCAGCAAAAGAAGCAAGGACAAATCTTTTTACACATGGCTGGAATTAAGCAAAATGTCAAATTGCGCAAATTTAGTCGCATGCGTCGAGCGCAATTACGGAGAGAGTATGAAGAGTAGGAAGTCGGTTCTAGGCTCGTTGGAAAGCTTAGAATCTTAGCTTTAAGATGGCAGTTAAAACTCGCTCCTAGCAGAAACGGCTCCGGCAATACGGCCAATTTAGTAAAGGTAGTTTTTTGGATTTGAAATTTTAAAGTTCAGAATGACAGATGACAGTTTCAGTTATAAAGATGACAGAATGACACGATTCTAGGAGGCAGTTCTAATAGGCTAAAATAGTTTGGATTAGATTATTTTAAACTAAGAGATTGGGTTTTTCACAGTCTTGACTGGGTACTCACACTATGAACTTAGACAGGAATGCGGCTTCGTCACCGATAGGGTCAGGATTGGCTGGACTTCTGCTAGCGGTTCTTCACAGCGGTCTGGTCTCTGGTTCTGCTCTCAGCACTGCACAGTTCTGGTCACTCTGGATCTCTGGTCTCTCTGGATCTCTGGTCTCTCTGGATCTCTGGTCTCTGGAGATTGATGGATTTGAAGTCTGGAGTCTCCCCGCAAAGCGTCCCGCAAGAAAGTGGAAAGTGAATGTCCCTACCTGGGTTCCAGTGGCTCTTTTTATGTGTTTTGAAAATGGGTGTGTGCCTGGGCCTAGCTAAGCCTGCCCCTCTCACTTATCATTGGCCAAGCTTTCCTCTCTCCCTTGATTGGGGGAAAGAAATGGAGTGTCAGAGTGATGCTGTAGGTTTTATGGTCAGAGGAACCTCCCCTTGTCAAATTGCACACAAATCTATTTCTGACCCAAATACATATTTATCTATGTACCATTTTTCTAATATTATAGGTCCAGTTAACATATTTTCTGTAGCACCAAACCATCCGATCCCTGTCTTTGTACGATGTCGTGTCCACTTATGACAGAATTCTCCCCTTTTTATCCAGATAACGACCGCTAAACCTTTCCAGATTTTACACAAATGTGCACCAGGGATATGGGTTTCAGATGATAAAGTGTCAGATTTTTAACATGCATACATTTGGAGTAACAACCTTTTTTTCCACTTCTATCCCTAAGAACATACCACAGGGTCCTAACACCTCTTAAAATGTGCACAGAAAAATCACAAGAATGATGATGTTATTTATATAATTTTGACAAGTCCGCACTGTGAATTATCCATCTTTTTAAAATCATGCTCTGGCCCCAAAGGGATGTGGTTTTCCAAAGCACATGGTGAAATTTCTGGTTTATCCACTTCCCTCAAGCTCAGCTTGCCCTCACAGGCACTGCCCCTCCCAGTTTCTCCCAAGAGGAAGCCATTTACGACCCCCCTAATATAACATTTGCCTGAGCCAGGGACAGTGCTTTGTTTAGTTTCCTGTAGTCCCCAGGTGCCGCTCCCCTAATTCAATCAGAGAGGTGTCATCTCCTTTTGGCAGGGCCAGCAGGATGCAGCCAGGCCTGTGAACACAGCTGCTGAATTCCCTCTCCTGTCGGGGGTAGTTGTCAGGCAGAATCCACTCTCTTCAAGGCAGGCTTCAGCTAAATGTCACTTTAGTTCCCAGTTTTCTACATTCAAATCACACTGACAATTTTTACATATGCAGCTAGAACGCTGATTCTAAGTTCAAAACTATGACATTTCAACAGTTGCAAACTATGTTGCACTCAAAAGTAGGTCACTCATTTATTTTAAACATTTCGATTTTAGTGGCTTTCTGTCCATTTAACTTAAGCTGCTGACATCCACAGCTCAGCCAGTTTTGTTATAAACATTGTTTTGGGCTCTTCATCTTTCCAGATTTAGTATGCACGCAAGAATACATTCTGCCAAGTGTCTGCTGGTGTTCATTGAGATTTTTGAACAGAACCACCTTTCTTTGCACTGGTGGGTGGCAGATTAGGTGACCATTTTGGTGTGCGCAAACTGCGCGGTTCTCCTGGATTCTGGCGTGAATGTGGGCGGCGACAGCTCATCCCCACATCTACCCAGTCTATTGATTTAGTTTGTTCTGGGATAGAATAATGGGCGGCGACAGCTCATCCCCACATCTACCCAGTCTATTGATTCAACATGGGTCAAAACCCTTGACAGACACACTGCACTCAACACATTTCATTGGTGTTCTATTGTGAAAGACTGCACCTCATGCCATGTTCACGCTTGCCACTTGAGAATGTCCTGCTGCTACTGGAAGCTGACCATGCATGCAGCACGGACACACTCATTGTAGGAAATCCAGTTGCTCTGAATTTGCTGGGTTGCAGACCCGCACGCCGCCGCACAAGGCTGTGTTCACTCATCTCATATGCTCTGGCATGCTTGATAACAAGAAGAAAGGAGGTAGCAGAGGCTCTATTATGGATGGGTAAGCAGCAAAACCCTGCTTGGCTCAGAGAGGAGGAGCAATCAGAGGCCTTGAGGGCCCAGGCAGTATCTCACGAGGACAAGCTTCATGCACCTTGCTAGAGGGCAAGATAGAAGAGGTCAAGATTGATGTGCATCTATTAAGGCAAGATGTCCGCTCTCTGGCTGAGAGGGTAACAGCCACGAGTCACTTCTGAAGGAGAATGTAACATCTACTGCTGTTTTGGAGTCCGGAGTGTGTCCGTCTGCGATCTGGAAGCAGAAAATACTGCCTTGAAATTTTGAGTTGAGGATGCAGAAGGGAGATCACAGAGAAGAAAAACACATGTCCTGGGCCTCCAGTTGGCAGAGAGCCCCGAAACGACCTCTTATTTATAGAACTTGCTTCTGCGAGAAGTGGGCCCGGGGAAGCTGTCGCAAGGCTTTACAATTGAGAGGGCACACCATTACCTGCAGAAAGCCATCGCCAGGAGCAAATCTGAGACCCATCATTGCACGGGTCTTCAAATTCAGGGACAGCAGGGTAATTGTGCAAGACCCCAGAGAAGGAGTTTCCATGCAACGGAGTAACATGAAAATCACCATCTTTCCAGAGTATATGCCTGTGGTGCAAAAAAAGAGAAACATGTTTGTCCAGACAAAGGAGAGTCTGCGTATTCTGGGCCTCAAATGTATTCTCATCTACCCAGCCAAACTGAAAGTGCTTTACAAAGGAAGGGTGATCTTCTTTGCGACTCCAGAGGATGCAAACTCTTGGATAGACCACAAGGGCATCAAGGACAAACCTGTGGATGATGGCCATGATAGAGGCGGGAAGAGTCTTTGAGTCTAATGATGCTTTGATCTCTGATGTACGCTGAATGTGAAATGATACACAGACACCACTGCTGACTGAGGATGCAACCTGCAGCAGGAGCAATGCACTGCGCCCACAAACTGCGTGGAATATCTGAGCAGCCCACAGATTGACATATAAAGGAGGTACCTGGCGCATGCTGGTGCCCAACAACTGACGCCCCTATGGCGGCTTCTCGACTTGTGGGAACGGTTATGCCCAAACAGCATGATGCTGTTGAGTCTAGTTGTTGCCTCGCTTTTTGAGGAAATCGCACTTTGGTAAGGATAGGTTGGTTTGCTTTTTTATCTTTAGTTGTAGACATCTGTGAAATTGAAGGCAGTAAAATGGCACATGCTGAGGGGCTGAGCTGGGAAGGTATGAAGTTGGGGGCTTATCCCATTGAATCGGGATTCCAACAGGTGGGCAATAGCCAGTGCAGCAGGGCGGTAAAGTTTCAGGACCCTGTATGTGTGGTATGGTTGATTGCGAGGGTGACACACTAGTCAGATGGCAGCGCTTAAGGTGTTGACGTGGAATGTCAGAGGAATGGGGTCATATCTCGAAGAAACCGTGTAAGGTCCTACCTTCGGAGGAAGAAAATATTCATTGCACTAGGAGAGGGTGGTGGCGAGGTGGGGTCGGGTGGGTGACACTGGCTTTGGATCCACATATTCCTGATATACCAGAGGGATCCTTGTATGGATAGATGCTGCCGTCCCCTTCTGTTTACTTGATGTTGACATGGACAAAGAGGCTAACCTCGTCATAGTACATGGCCATATTGATAATCTGGAAATATACATTGTGAGTTCCTATTCCCCTAATCATGCGATACCTGCCTTCCTTCGCCACTTAAGTGAATAACTAGCATGTCTGAGGGGTGCGCCGTTCCTTTGGGGATGCAACTAGCTGCACGCTGGAACCCATTCATGATAGGTCTGATCACAGAGAAGTGAGACTGGCACCTGCATCGACAACTCTCAATGCCATATTATTTGACCTATCACTGACTGATGTATAGAGGGCACTAAATGCTTATAAATAGGGCTACTCATACTACTCTGCTCCCCACAAGGTCTACACTACAATTATTATGAATTTGTGGAGACTGATAATGTGGGAGAGTTCTCTGGAGCAAAGTATACTGGTGATATGGTATCCGGTTAAATTCTTGAATACATACTTTCGAAATGCCATTTTTTCGAAAACAAAATGGTGAAAAAACAATTCAAATGTTTGTTTTTTTTTAGTTACTAATAAAAAGTGTCAAAAAAACAGGGCTTTGGGGGGGAGCTCCCCATTTAAAAAATAAAATAAATTAAAAAAAATAAAATAATAAAATTGGGCAAAATTGTGTCGAGAAAAAGGCATTTGAAAATATTACATTCGAAAATATCACTATAAACCTGGTGATACATCTCAGGCCACTCCCTGCTTATGGTAAACTGAAACCGGCAGAGGGACAGACTCCCTATCCCCACGTGGCATATGTCTGCGGGAGCCCTGCAGGACAACATATTTAGGGACCACATGGAAGATTTCCCAGCTGATTTCTTAAGAACAAATGTGGGCAGTGTGGAGGGATGGGAGACAGTCTGGCAGGCGCTCAAGGTGGTGGTTCGAAGGGGAGATGATTGCTAGAGCGAGCGATAGTAGAAGGTCATTGCAAACAGATCTGTAGGCATTAGAGCACCGTATTCAAACTTCAGAGAATGAGAAGGTCTTAGATTTCTCCTCTGAATCGGAGCTCTTGATGCTCAGGGAACAACGTACTGTGATGTGGGAGAGGCTGCAGAAATGTGAATAGGAGCTGCATATCACACGAATGCACAGGGAAGGAGATAGGTTTCGGAGGTTCATGGTGGTGTAGAAATTAAAAGCCCCGGCAAGCATTCACGCTGCTAAGGGACGGATGTGGAGCCAGTTGGTGATCTCAGGAGGCTATAAATGACACCTTTAGCACCTATTATAATAATCTATATTAAGATGAGAAAGCTGTCGATGCTGACACAATAAGCACTACACGCTCTCAGATTAAATTGCCACAGCTCACCACCGACCAGTCATCTGCCCTAGATATGCCATTAACTGAAGAAGAGCTGAGAGGAGAGATCACATCTCTGGCAACCGGGAAGACCCCAGGTGGAGACAGACGCCCAACCAAGTTTTATCAAAATATTCGGAGGTATCCTTGCCCCTGCCCTGCTCAGGGTTTTTGAGGATGCCTATGACCTAGACCAGTTACCTAACAGTATGGGAAAGACAGCCATTGTCCCAATATGGTGACCGGGGAAAAGGGCATATTTATGTGAATCATATAGACCCCAGGTAATGTTAAATCAGGATGTCAAGATCCTAACAGCCCGCCTTAAGTGAGCTATTGGGACCCTGATTCACGAGGACCAGGCAGGTTATGTCCCCGGCCAGAACCCCTATATGAACCTCTGTCGCTTACAGCACATCTTTGACCAGCACAATTCTCACGATGCACCATACGCGGTTGCATCTTTAGACGTAATCAAATAATTTGACTGTCTACTGGGAATGGATATATCTGCTGCCGGGTTTTGGGATTGCTGAGGTCTTTATTCGATGGGTTAAGATATTATATTCCATGCCTGTAGCAAGGGTCACAAAAAGCGGACATGTCCAACACCTGGGATATACAGGGATGCACTAGGCAGGGCAGCCCATGGTCGCTGATGCTTCACATATTGGTGTTAGAGCCGCTGGCGGTATTCTTATGGAGTGAGTTTGCTGCAGGTGGGATACGTCTGGTGTATTAGGCATGTGATCTCCCTGTATGGAGATGATGCCCTCCTGTACCTATGTGAGCCTGACCACAACCTACGCATGGTCCTAGAGGTGCTAGAGAACTTTGACGAATTGTCTGGTATTTCATTTAGCAAACAGAAATCGTGCATTTTCTCTCTGGCAGGACTAGGTCAGCTTCATGTCCGAGACCGACCAGACCTAAGATTACAGTGGGCGATTCACACATTTATTAATTAATTTAATTACATAGCGCAGAGACGAAAGCCCGTAGGCATAGAAATGCTAATATGAGACACACATACATAAAAATCACCACACATAAGCTAGTGATGAAGAGACCAAAGTCATATCAAGTAGAAGAAAGTTTTTTAAAGTAATATTTGGGAATTATAGCCACAATCCTATACAGGATCCTAGCAATTAGTTCAGAATAACTCTTAGCTTAGTAGGAGATGACATTTTACACAGATTTTTACATTTGCTCAAAAACAATGGTAAGTTACTTTGGCCGCACCCAATAACAATGCACTCAGTATTATCCAAGGAGCACCGGTTATTAATATGCACCCTGCAAAGCACTCTTAGGTTCTGAGTTGTAATGCAGCTTTGACCTACTCTACGATGCAGCCAAGCCAGGATTTTATTTTTAAGGGATTCCCTGGCTTCTGGCTCCTTGGACTTCTCGACGTTGGTAGGTATAATATTCTGTGGGTCCAAGATGAACCTCCTCAAAATTGGGTCAGCAATCATTGGCATATGTGATTTCCTTGACCGGATCTCCTTTAAAAATGGAGAAACCATGTAATATCACACGCAACCCTGGATTCAGCATTGTTTCCAGTAGCTAGAGTCCCATCGCGGACGACTTCTGCTGAAGTCCTGATAAAATACCTCAATTGCACTACCTGCTTTATTCCAATATCCTTGGGATCTTTAACAATAATTTCCAAATCAGCCGATTCAATAAAAGTTGTTTGGCAGAACTGATCAACCTCAGCATGACTTGGGTCCGTTTGACACGATATATCCGATCTTAATGTGTGTACCAGAGGAACCCTAGAGTCCAAGGAATCTACACACACACCAAAATCAGCCACTTTTGCACACGCGTTAAGGTCGTGTATAATGAGGTCCTTAATACGCTGCCCCTGACCTGCAGTAGATGAACCATCATCAGCCCCTTTCTTCACTACCACAGATTCCCCAACACCTTCAGAAATGACAGCCTCCCTCGTTTTTATCTGAGACTGCATAGCCGACGTGAGGGCAGCTGTAAAATTAACAGTAGTGCCCAAATGATATCCTGATAGAACTTCATTGAAAGCGATGAATTTAACATTGGTCTGTCCATGACTGCATTAGGGGACTTATTGATAAACAGGTACTCTACAAGCGGGCCTAATTCAAAACTGGGAGTGCTGTAAAATCTGGAAAACCCCAATATAGCAAATACACCGCCACAATTCGGCTACAGCAAAAAAGCCTGAAATTCTTACCTACTACAAACAATGCGCAGAAATCGTAAGCAGGTAGGAAGTACAGCAAAATACAAGGGAGAACCGGAGGGTATGCATGCCAGGAACACAGTCAAAGCGGTTGATGGGGTAAAAACGGCCCATGAAGTTCTGGAGTAGATTACCCCTGTCAATAATGGGTCGTATAACATTGGTGAAAATGATTGGGTTACCTCGACTATTTCGCCAATGTGCACTGTTTTATTGTAGCAGGCTTTTTCTGAGGTTTGGACTCCATGATTAGAGACTTGCTGTATGGACATTGCAGACACAAAATATCCCCAACCACTCTGTGCATGACGTACAAAGATGGTGGGGTACAGCTCCCATGGGTCGAGCTCTACTACTTAGTGGCTCAGCTGCAGTACATTGCGGGCTGGCTATCAGACGATCCTAAAGAAGAGTCAACATTTCTGATGTGTACGCCCCACCCCGCAGTGCTCAAAGAAGCCCTGCCTGTGGGTCACAGATCGCTGTCTGGGGCAAATGTCACACATGATTAGTCTGGGAAGACGGATATGGTAAAAGGACGGTGAGAATGCTTAGACCACGGGATCCGTACTCTCCACGTGTACCCATGACGGCAGTCTTATGCCTAGATGTTGATGACTTAACAGTTGCCAGAAGGTGTGGCGAGGTAGGGCTCACTTCAAAGGGAGACATGTATGAGAATGGGGTGTTTAGGGACTTTGAGGGCGTGGTACAGATGGTCAGTTTTTGACATATCTGAAGCTCGTTAAGGTTGCTAAACGCAATTGGCCAGACTGGCCAGGGCAACCGGAATCTACTAAGCTGTTGACACTGCTATGCGAACTTGACAATGGGGTGGCTGGAGGCCTGTATCAAGACTATTATGACCCAGGCGCTGGACCATGGTGCTTTTAGCACCATGGTCCATGCCGGTCTCCGGCATGGTGGATGGCGGAGTTACCGCCCCCATCAGAAGGTTGGCGGGGGTGGTAATTCCCCATTCACCATTTGCCCTTCCCCATTCCCATTTTGCCCCATAGGGCATAATGGGGATGGGGAAGGCGCTAATTACGGCACCGTAAATTACGGTTGCCGTAATTAGCTCCAAGGTCCCTTAGCGGGTTGGATTTTAACGCCTGCAAAAAGCAGGCGTTAAAGGCTCCAACCCGCTAAGGGACCTTGTAATCAGGCGCTAATGGTTTAACGGCGCCGACGCTCTTTACGGCGCCGTTAAACCATTAGCGCCAGGGTCGTAATGAGGCCCTGTATGTGAGTTTGTTGAGTGCAGCCAGCGTTCAAGAGAGGAACTAAATTGAGAATGCTGGGGGAGACTGATTTGGGATAGGTACTTGAAGACAGGCAATGTGATAACGCATTATGTTTTGTAAAAAAGGTCTTCTGTAATGCAAGAGTTCACCTGCTTCAGTTTAACTTGCTACGCAGATCGTACATGACCTCTAGCATCTAAATTTGATAATAAGGCATTGCCCAACTGCCCCTGATGTGGGAAAGGCAATGCAGACATTATGCACATGTTTTGGAGTTGCCCGAAGGTGTGGGCCTTTTGACACCACGTTGAGTTGACGTGCACAACAGCAGGGGTCAATGGTCCCCGATGGAATGTTTTCTGAGCGACTACTCCTGGCTGGAAAAAAATAGACATGTGATCAGCCAAGAGAAGAATAGCCATGGTAAGGAGGCAGAACGCAGGTCCACAGTTTCACCTATGGTGGAATGACTTAAAGAAATGGAGCCAAGCTGAAGCTACAACTTGGTACAGGGCCATGGGGAAAGGCATTTGCGAAACCACTGAGAACATTGCAGCCTGGAATGCACTCCTATTGGCAATGTTTAACCCCTCTGGTGAAAGGCTTCCAAGAGTGGTGGTCTTATTAGATTTATTGGCAGCATTTGATACTGTTGAACACCCTATCCTGCTTGCCCGCCTGGCCGAGGCGGAGATATCTAGTACGCTCCTGGTTCTATGATTTTCTTGCTGTTCACACACAAACTGTTTCTCTTCCACCTTTTCGCTCGGTGTCTATTCCTTTGACCTGTGGTGTCCCCCAGGGCTGTGGTGTCCCCCAGGGCTTGGCTCTGTCCCCTATGTTATTCAATGTTTACATCCAGCAGTTGGTTAGGTTCACCCACTCCCACGGCCTCCAGTGTTACTCCTATGCTGATGATACCCATATTATTCTGCGGCTTGACCATTCCTATACTGATCCGCCGTCTCAGCTATGGGGTTGCCTGGAGCACGTGGGGAGGTGGAGGACCTGCAATTGGCTTAAATTGAATGAGGAAAAGACTGAGATCCTGGTAGTGGGCCCCATGCCTACAACCTCTCTGTGGACCTCTGCTTTTTAGCCTTCTTCTCTGGTCTCCCTGGTGAAGGATCTGGGGGTGAAACTCTCCACTTTGTTCTCCTTGGAGGCTTCGGTGGCCTCTGTCTGCCAGTTGGGTCACTGCAAATTGAGAGCCTTGAGTAGAGTGTTGGGATTTCTCACTTTACTTTTCATGCGCCAGTGATGGCTGCATTGGTCCTGAGCATCTTGGATTATTGTAGCTTGCTTTTCTAGCTCAGCCTTTGGTGACTGGTGGTAGGTAACCCCTATCACATTCCCACCTCTCCAGCTCTACGGCAGCTCCATTGGCTCCCCCGTGTCTCAGAGAGTTTAATTTAAATCCATGTGTATTGTGCACTGAGCCTTATATGGGCAAGTGGCACAATATTTGCAGAGTAAGTTTCGTCCTTATGTCCCCAATCGGCCACTCTGTTCCCTTGAGCCATATACCATCTCTGTTCCTCGTGTACGTCACTCTCGAGTTAGAAGGCGTGCCTTTCCTGTTGCTGCAGGCAGGTGTTGGAATTCTCTTCCACTCAGTCTTTAGACGATGGCGGATCATTTAGTTTTCTGTCGATCTTTGAAGATGTTCTTGTTTGTCTAAAGGCCAACTAAGTGTATAAGCTGTTGAATGGACTCTGCATAGCAACAAGATGCCTGTGGGTGGATGTGCGCTTTATGAATTCATTTAACATAACATCACATAACTCCCAGGGGTACCTTGACTCTGATGCATATGCTAGTGTGGTACGCACTGCAGGCCTTACTTGAAACTGTAACATCTTGCCTTTGTGGTTCCAGCCTGGACAAAGGGCCCCCACCCCTGGCACTTCACTACATAATTGCGCATACCTGCCAACTCTCGCACAGAAACCATATGATATACAATGTTTGAGAATGTGTTTTCATGTCATTATTTACTGTTAATCTGATGGCATAATCAATATCTTGACTCCTGTACTATGGTGATACGTATTTAATAATAACCAGATTTTTTTTTAAAATACCTCCACTACCCACACCCCAACCTGCGAGAGAGAGAGAAGACACAGAGAACTGCACGGAACTGCAGGAGTGCTTCAAACTGGCAGCAAAGACCCGACAAAGAAACCAAAGGTAACAGAGTTGTTGGGGGAAAGCAGGAGGGATGCAAGAAGCCAAAGAATCAGGGTCTGGGACCCCCCAACCAAATAGGAAAAGAAGTGCTATCCCTCTTCCTCAGGCCAGTAACTGGCAGGGGAATGAACCAGATCTGGTAACAAGGACCTGGGACTCGAACGCCATATGAGTCTGAGAACGGTCAGGGAAAGGGAGACATTCCACCATTGGTTACTAAACTGCCAGATGAGCCTGAGAAAGGCCAGCGGAAGCGAGACATTCCCCCACCAGTTGCTGGACTGCCAAAAAAGCCTGAAAGAGGCCAGAGGAAGGGAGACATTCCCCCACCAGTTGGGTTTGATCTTTATTTTGAGAAATCTCAACTCTATACCTTGAAGCCTAGATCCTGTGTCCAGAAGAGAGGGATCATTCTTCTGAACCAAGGGAATTTCTTCATGTTAGTTTACAGTGTAAGGGAAAGAATTAGGATTCTGACATAGGGCCGTGGAATTTTTATTTTGGACTTTCTAACAGGCCCATTAGCATTTTGGTTGCGGCAAGGAAACTCCTTTTAGACTTAGGGCAATGTGGGGTTTTCTTTTCATTTATTTCTTTAACAAAGTCTATGCAAACAAACACGCCACCACTGTTTCACAGTTCTACTTCTACACCCTTACACATGGTGTAAGAAGTGGGATCTGGCCTTGTTGAAACAAACCGAGAAGCCTAAAATTCAACAAGCTTAAAGAAAGGGCTTCCAAAACCGCAGTAGCCACCTATGAGTCCTGGAGATTCAACCTCTCCAGCAGCCGGGATAATATCATCGAGCTGTGGACTAGTATAGTCCACAAAACACTGAGCCCTAGAATAGTAGGAATATTTTATCCAATGACTTCCCTGCCATTCTTCCAGTGTGGAAAGCCATAGAAGGGGAATGTTATCATATTTTCTGTCCCATAGAGTATCTGATTCCTGCCAGAGACAAGATTATCATCTCTCTAGATACACAGATGAACCTCCCCAACAGTTTTATCACCTATATTATGTCCGCTGGAGAAAGTGAAGGAAAGAGAGAGCTAAAATTGCTATCCTGTCCTGTAATGAGGAAATCAAGTTTGCCCTCTTCAACTTCTCATCGAGCTCAGTTAAGATTAAAAGGGGCAAGTTGATGGGACGCTTAATATATGAGACCCCACAGGAGTTTTCATCCAGCCAGTGCCATAGAGGGGAAGAGGAAGATCACCATAAGAAACAACCTGTGAGAGTAGGAGCCACGAAAAGGATGAGCTAGACTCTAACTTCAACACTCCCATGGAAAAATGTAAGACCTCGCAGTTCCCCAACATCACGGGAGATCACTCTTCCATTGGGAAAAGGAAATCATGGCAACCCAAGGCTACTGCCTTTCTGCCCTTCTCCTAAAGTGATGGCCTTGTGAACCCGCAGGGAAACAGGAGAACCCTCTAGAGCTGAGGGCATTATTCCCTACATTCCAAGGCTTGAGCAAGCTGAAACAACTAGAAAAACATATCTACTAATGGCCCAAATAGAGGAAGCCATAAGTATGACTCCTACTGGAGACAACAGCAGCAACTTAGTATCTATTTTACCATGCATTCTCTTCACTGAGAAACTCGAAGGCAGTATAGCTGGGCAAGTTGAGCCAAAGAAAGAAAGAAAACTGTTCTGTAGCAGTCCCTTACCCACTAACCTCCCGGACCACTGAAAATACAACCTAGATTCTGCCAGGCATTGTAGGAACTTCCTAGAAACATGAAAGTTTGAACACCTATACCCAAATACCATCTTTCAATTTTAAGGGAAAACCCTTAGAGATTGTTTCCCCAACAAATACATTGGAAGCACAGGACCAGGAATCCCCTATATCATCCGGATGAAGTAAATGTTGTTGGGATCAAGAGAAGGAGGAGATTACCCTTTTCATGGAATCTGCCACATATGGTTCAGGTGGAGTACTAACATACCAGATATTAATAGAAGCAAAGCACCGTGAAGCTATCCCTGTCCGGGAACTTTTCACTCCCAGGAAAGATGCCCGTAGTGAAAAATGTGTAAACCCATTATCTCCAACTCGTGCTCTGGAGAAGAACAGCTTCTAGTGTGGCAGGTCATAAGGCTAAAGATTGTCCCAAGAACTACTCCTCCACTGTCGTCAGAGAAAGAAGTTCCTAAGGCAATCCAAGACTGAGGGACAAACCGGAAATACATCCACTCTTCTCCATGTGTTGTGCACAGACAGTGTATACAAATCTGGGTTCGAAAGGAAGGTGAATAGGGATAACCCTCCAAAGCGGAAAGAAAAATAAACGGGGTAAAAAACCAAAACAAATACCTTTATATATACAGCAACCATAACACCTATCGAGTCCCCGCCACCGTTAGGAATAAGAAGGTATGGGCCCAATTACACACTGGGAGCAAGGGATGTGCCATAAGACCAGAGCTAATTCCCGGGGAGTGAAAAACATTTAAAAGAGAAGAAGCACACTGTATCCATGGCCAGCCCGAACCCTACCCCTTTTTCAAAATCCCCATTACCATCTTGGGAAACGAAATAGAGGTTAGATCGGCTGTAATTCCAAATCTCCCGGTCCATCTGATCATAGGCAGTACAGTACTACAATTCAATCTGTGGGTCTCCTGTATAGCACAAATAGAGATAGGGATAAAAACATTGAAGGACTGTGTGATAAGGCTGACCAAAGCCTCTATGGGAATGGAAACAATCCCATAATTAACTTTAGAAGGAGAAGCTTCCCTCATAAGGGGAAGGGTATGTGACGAATCTGTGGACGTCGTCCCTTCTCCCCTAGGGGGAGGCCCTTCTCAAGAGGTTAGGGAGATGAGGCTGTTACCTGATAGTACCCCTGGGGTGGTAATCAGCAGAAGAATCTCATGGGGAGGAAAACCTCCTATCGAACCAATAACAACTATTCTAGGAGAATGCGGTATACACCCAACACCCACACCTCTCCTTCAACCCCACTCTCTCTATCCCTATGATCATCTTCCATGTGTTTCTGTAGAACTACAGAGCTAGAAACCACTGCGACTAGGAAGAATAGACAGGATTTGAAGGAACTAGAGCTTAAAACCACTGATACAAGGAAAAGCTGCAGAGCCCTACCAAATGGACAGCAGAACCAACATGAGCAGTCAGGACAACAAGGACCAAGTCAGACAAGCCTAAAGATAAAAATAAATGGCTACTAGAAAGGGTAGGTCCTCCTTGGAGGAGAAGTGAGCCTGGAAGTTGACTGGTTTCAGGCTGAGAGGAGGACACCAAACAGGGTGCAGAGGTAATGTCCCTTGTCGGTTTGCATTCAGCAGACAGAATAGGGAGCCTCAGGGACGAGAGCACAGCAGAAGCCAGCTCTCAAACCATGCAGATTTGGAGAGAGACTCCAACTGCCAAGACTCCACGGCTGCAGGACCACTGCAGAGAGAGAAGAGGTCTCTGCAGAGAAAGAATGCGGGAAACATACCGGAGCAACATTGAAGATCTCTACCTGGTGAGAAGTCTGGTAACGAGGTTGTGGGATCCATTGCTGTGGAGCCACCGCAGAGAGAGAGAAGCCTGTGAGACACCAAGAACACGGAAAATGGAACAGAGTAACAGAGATGCTCCTTACCTGACAAAAAGTCTGTTAACCGGAGTCTGCGACCCATCGCTGCGTAGTTGCTGCAGAAAGGGAAAAAACAGAGAGAGAGCAAGAAGATGCAGAGAACTGAACATAACTGAATGAGCGCTCCATACCTGCAACAAAGACCCAACAACGAACCCAAAGGTAACAAGGTTGTTGGGGGAAAGCAGGAGAGACCTGAAAACCCAGAGAATTAAAGTCTCGGACCCGCAACCAAATAGGAAGAGAAGTACAATTACTATTCCTCAGTGCAGTACCTGGCAGGGTAGTGAACCAGGTCTGGTAACAGGGGTCTGGGACACACATGCCATATAAGCCTGAGAAAGACATGGGGAAGGGAGATATTCCCCCATAAGTTTCTGAACTGCCATATGAGCCTGAGAAAGGTCAGGGGAAGGGAGACATTCTCCTATCAGTTAATGTACTGTCACAAGAGCCTGAGAAAGGTCAGAGGAAGGAGACATTCCCCCATCAGTTACTGAACTGCCATATGAGCCTGAGAAAGGCATGGGGAAGGGAGATATTCCCCCATCAGTTGCTGTACTACCATATGAGCCTGAAAAAGGCCATAGGAAGGAAACTTTCTTCTGCCAGCTACTGAACTGCCATATGAGCTTGAGAAAGATATGTGGAAGAGAGACATTCCCCCATCAGTTACTGAACTACTATTTGGGCCTGAGAAAGGCCAGGGGAAAGAGAGACATTTTTTCCCACCACTTGTGGAATTGTCTGAGAAGCCTGAGAAAGGCCAGGGGAAGGGAGACATTCTCCTATCAGTTAATGTACTGTCACAAGAGCCTGAGAAAGGCCCGAGGAAGAAGACATTCCCCCATCAGTTACTGAACTGCCATATAGCCAGAGAAAGATCAGAGGAAGGAGACATCCCCCCATCAGTTACAGAGATGCCATATGAGCCTGAGAAAGGCATGAGGAAGGAGCTATTCTCCCATCAGTTACTGAACTGCCAAATGAGCCCGAGAAAGGCCAGGGGAAGGGAGACATTCCCACATTAGTTACTGAACTGCCATATGAACTTGGGAACGGCATGGGGAACGGAGACATTGACCTGTCTGTTGTTAAACTCCCATATAAGCCCAAGAAAGGTCCGGGGCAGGGAGGCATTCCCCCCATCACTTGTGGAACTGTCTGAGAAGCCTGAGGCGAGGGTAAGGGAGAACTCCCCCCATCAGTTGTCAAACTTCCAAGTATGTCTGAGAAAGGCCAGGGGAAAAGAGACATGTCCCCACCAGTTGTTGGACTACAACAAAAGCCTGAACAAGGCTAGGGGAAGGGAGACATTGCCCCACCAGTTGGGTTTGAACTTTCGTTTGAGAACTCTCAACGCTATACCTTGAAGCCTAGGTCCCATGTCCAGAAGAGAGGGATTGTTCTTCTGAACCAACAGAACTTGCAACTACTTCATGTTAGTTTACAGTGTAAGGGAAAGAATTAGGCTACTGACATAGGACCGTGGACTTTTTACTTTGGACTTTCTAACAGACCCATTAGCATTTCGGTTGAGGCAAGGAAACTCCTCTTAGACTTAGGGCAAGATAGGGTTTTCTTTTCATTTATTTCTTTAATAAACGTTTATGGAACCAAACATGCCACCACTGTGTCAGAGTCCTACTTCTACACTCTTACACCACTAAATTGTTCTATGAGACTGCTCCTGTTGTGAGGTTTAAAAAAAAGAGGTGCAAACGCTACCACCAACCTTTTTGCTGTGGCTTGGAGATGAGGCTGGTTTGGGCACTGATGCGTCCAATGTCCCTCCTCTTTACAATTGTGACAAGCCATGCCACTAGTCTAGTCACAAATCCATGTGAATTAAGTCATTTCACTAGTCACAAATCCATGTCAATTATGTCCTGCCACTAGTCACAAATCCATGTGAATTTCTTTGTTGGCCAAGGGTATCCCCTACCTCCACAGCCTCTACCTCTTCCCAAGGCATGTCCAGTGCCTCCTCCTTGAACAAGTCCTGCACCTACTGTATTCACAAACACTGCACTCGCTCTTCTCATCATGTTTTGCTGCTGGTTTAAATACTCTACTAGGAGGGCCATTAAATGACCCTAGCTTGCCTTCTTTTGCTCCTTACATGATACACAATGATTTGCAACCGCAGTAACTTGCGAAAGGGGATTTGTCTGCAATCCACCACAAGCCACCTTAAGTTGCTGTGGTACCTCCAGCGACAGCACCTGTATGAATGCACCTGCTATTGCGCCCTGTTGCATCTGAGCAAGCTTATTTATTCCTGAATGATGCATAAAAACAACCTTTAAACAATCACAAAAATGAGCTGGTGATTCACCCTTCCTCTGCTTACAATTAGAAATGTTCCCCCAAACAGTCTTATGTGGACACACTACAGCAATCTACTGTACCAAACATATCTAATCTGCATCATACCCAGCATCCTCTGTGGGCCAGTCACTCCCTCGGGGCAAGTGCTGGTGCGCTTCTGCTGGCATAATCACTCCCATGAGCTGATTCATATCTGCCCATGAGGGATTATAGCACTGTCTAACCTTACGTAATTCTTCAGTGGATTTCTAATGCTTCTCTCTGATAGTTGGAAACGCTTTACAAATTCCTCAGATCCCCAGGAGTCCATTGGGCAGGTACCGTTACCAAGTGAGCCGTTCCATCAGCACCAACTCCTAGTCACTCTCTCAGTGAGGCTTGAAGATGCATATTTTCTGAACCATTAATCGCAATTTTGCTGGTATTAGAGTGGCTTGCGGAAGACGCATTCCCACCTGGTCGACCAGATCGTGGACAAGGGGGCCGTATTACTGCATTTTTGGAGAGGGCTTGCTGGGATTGTGTTAAGCAAGAATTCCTATTATGGTTGATTCTAGGGCAACTTTTTGGACCTCCTCTGATTTTTGCTTTTCTCCCTTTCCTTTTTGGTCCCTTTTTGTCTATTTGGTGGTCAGCGGGACTTCTCCTGAAGTCCTCCTGCCATTACATCTCTTTTTACATTAGGTGAGGTATATACGGTAGGGTATGGTAATGGTATGGTAATGCTTACATTTTAAGATCAATTAGTCTACTATCCACATCTGGTATACAGACGATTACACTTCCAACAGAATACCTGTTGGTAAAAAATACTGTTGTGTGCATATCTATGTAGTCATTTCAATGTAAGGGTTCTGGAATGGTGACGGTATTATGTAAATGGCGTTCTTACTGTGGCGACTGGTGAGATCTTTCAATTGCCATTTAAATGTGCCGAATATGATGTCTGTGTGCTATGCAGTGAATTGACACACACTGCATTGAGCAGATGCAAAATGCCTGACCGCTGTTTGGGCAACCAAAAAAGAGGTGATCAATTTATGTGGCGGGAACTTAAAATGTTGCCTGTTGCAAAAATCCATATTTGAGGTTTTTACCTTGTTTGAAGGCAAAAATGGTTTTAGGAAATGTATTATAATTAGCGAGATCTTCCATTGTGTTATTCATGAGCTGCTCATGTTGAGGAGTCTGGCTGGCGAATGTTGCGACCCACACGTTGCTCAGAACACTCGCTTGATTCCTCGAGAAATAAGGCTGCCCTGTTAGAAAACCACTCTTTTTGCAACGTTTTAAGTAAACTATGTGGGTAACACCTTGCTAATAGTCCATCAAAGTGTTGGTTTCCATTCCAGCTGTAATCTTTTTGAAAGGTATAATTCCTTCTCAGGTGTTTAACCTTGCTGTATGATAGGTTATACTTCTGTGATTGAGGTTGTTTGCTGGTATAACATAGCATAGAGTTTCTATATGTCCTTTTTTTTTACAATTTTTTTTTGTAAATTATTTGTTAACTGTAAAGTCAATTGTGGGATCCATATTAACGAAACAAGCATGTTTAGCACATCTCTGGCAGGAAAGTCCTGACCTATTCCATTAACTTTATATTCTGCTTGTCTTTACCCTTTGCATGCATCATATCATCTGACCTCTTCAAACCAAAGTTTACAGCAACATTTCATCAGCATCAAATTGTCAAGAGACTTAACCCGACTCTGTAGAGACTTAACCCGACTCTGTAGAGCCTTAACCCGACTCTGTAACCCAAATATATTCAAAGTTTGTCTGATCCTGGATCACCCGAATACGGTGACAACTCTGGTGATCCGGTGTTCGGATGAATAATTTAGCACAGGCTTTGTCATTAGTGACATTGGCTACCAATGCTCCTGAAATGAGATTCCCGGTGGTAGTGGTGCTCTATAAAACAACCAGTGGGAGTGATGTGTGGGGTCGACCATTAAAAAGGGAATATGTTGAATTCGACAAACATCCCACATAAATCCTTCTCATACAGTTCTGCCAACATAATGTGTGTGAATAGGAACAGCCACACAATACGTATGGAGCACAGCTAGACAGATTCCCTTGCTGGCCAACATCAGCAAGCATCTGTGTAAGCTCTGGTTCCATAGCAAGAGAAGCACCCTAAACACCATTCACTGCCAGGGGCTGAGAGCCGAAACAATAAAATGCTCCCAAGAATCTCGTGGCCGAAAGAAACATGACGAAATGTACTGGCAAGTGTAACGAGGCCAGGTACAGATTTCAAATAGAGACCATTGAACCCAAATCAAGCGAAAAGGGCCCAGAGAATAGAATATGGAGAAAGAGATTGAGAGAGTGTAGTGTAACACTTTATCAGAAGACACCGGATGCAGGTAAAACACTGGAGCCAACAGGTACACAAAGCAGAAGTGCTTGATATAAGTTTCAGGGCATACGTTATAAGAAGAGGGAGAGCACAGATAACATCCTGCTCTCAGTAGCATCTTCCATCCTGAATTCCTAACTCTCATCCATGGAACCCTGAGGGACCCCAGGGTTGCACCACTAGTCAACATTCTATGGCTTGCATTGCATATATGCACGCCCCACACTTATACTGCCCTGCATACCAAGACCTTTTGGGACACTTATTTCCCAACATTCTGCGAGATCAGGAAGTCCTTGCAAGGAAAACAGGAGAAGAACCTCTCCACTTCACCATGGGGGACCTCCAGAACCAGCACACAGACAGAAAACTATACCAATGCAAGTGGCCGAAGTAGTAGAAACAGAGCATAAAGCAATGCTCACTGCTGGCGAGAGTGCATTGTTTTAAGCAGCAGATGTAATTACTTTGGCAATGTGTGCCTGAGATATCATGCCGATAAATACCTTTCATTCTACTGCACTCAAAGATGATTTTTCAGACTATTTTGTCTAAGGTTAGATGCGAGCTCCCCAAGTGTTGGGGTCTGCCAACGCACCCTGTCCACCCTGTGTGCATGTGTCCAAATACAGGGTGGGAAAGCGGGTGATGGGTTAATGGTGTTGAGTTGGGTTGGGGCAAAGGGTATGAGTGGTTTACCTAAACCAGTCCCAGAGTACTTTATGGAAAAGTACCTTCTGTTTGACCACGTTGGGGGTATCTTTCAGAGATGGGTAAGCAAAGGGCAGGCAGAGGTTTAAATTCCAGCAGTGCCCAAATAGTCCCTCCACCTTCTGAGATTCCTTGGCAGTGCCGGATAATCAAAAGGCAAAGTAGGCAACGGCCTATGTACTCTACTCCTTTTAGGAGCCCTGTCAGTGGTTAATTTGTGCCACCAGTGTTTTCCGGGCCTTGGTGCGCTGCTCCGCGTTAGCATTCTTTTTTCTTTCAAAATCATATCGGTCTCGGACTCACCGCGTCCATGTGGCTACACCCTCCTGTCGAGTCTGACTAGCATTTAAGTTTTTTTTTTTTACTTGTGTGCCCGTGCATGCCAACCAGGGCCCAAGCACAGACTCGGTGAGTCTAAGGCACACTCTGGCTGGTGCGCATGAGCAGTCAGGAGCAGGAGTCAGCAGAGGCCCAGTGGGGCACCGGTGGAAAGGCAACCTGTTTTTTGGTCCTCCCCATCCTCCTCTCTGTGTTGCAGTCGCTCTGCTCGACTTACTTAAGGTAGGAGTTAATAATAAAAACAATTGCAATTTCAAAAGAACCTCTATGTTTTTATTTTTTTTCATTTTTTTATTGTATTCTGTTTAAATAAACCTTTACAAAAAAATGTTTAAAATGGAAAGAGACATACATTCATGATAAAACAAATGACCATCATAGTATTCAAATTAACAGAAACATGTTTCACCCTTGTTGGGGCTCATCAGTGAGGAGTAGCTTGGGTCTCGATCTAGAGGTCTAGATTTATTCTAAACCTTCCAGCCATCAACTCTTTTGTTTTGCTATTGTCACCCCGAGTGGGAAGGGTATGCCCAGACGTGGGTCCCTTGCCTGCTGGGCATAGAGACCCAAGCTACTCCTCACTGATGACGCCCAACAAGGCTGAAACATGTCTGGAGATGCTTGTGGTCTCGTGCAAAAGGGATGTGACCTAGCAGTTCGGGCTGGACTACCCCTTTGGGGGTGGGACCAAGCCTGATTTGCATATGGTTTTTCCCCTTTTGTAATGGCTTGGCAGGCGAAGAACGATGATCTGGAGGGTTGCCCAGAGCAATGCCAGAGGTCTAGATTTATTCTAAACCTTCCAGCCATCAACTCTTTTGTTTTGCTATTGTCACCCCGAGTGGGAAGGGTATGCCCAGACGTGGGTCCCTTGCCTGCTGGAGTAGAGACCCAAGCTACTCCTCACTGATGACACCCAACAAGGCTGAAACATGTCTGGGGATGCTTGTGGTCTTGTGCAAAAGGGATGTGACCTAGCAGTTCGGGCTGGACTACCTCTTTAGGGGAGGGACCAAGCCTGATTTGCATATGGTTTTTCCCCTTTTGTAATGGCTTGGCAGGCGAAGAACGATGATCTGGAGGGTTGCCCAGAGCAATGCCAGAGGTCTAGATTTATTCTAAACCTTCCAGCCATCAACTCTTTTGTTTTGCTATTGTCACCCCGAGTGGGAAGGGTATGCCCAAACGTGGGTCCCTTGCCTGCTGGGCCTAGAGACCCAAGCTACTCCTCACTGATGACGCCCAACAAGGCTGAAACATGCCTGGGGATGCTTGTGGTCTTGTGCAAAAGGGATGTGACCTAGCAGTTCGGGCTGGACTACCCCTTTGGGGGTGGGACCAAGCCTGATTTGCATATGGTTTTTCCCCTTTTGTAATGGCTTGGCAGGTGAAGAACGATGGTCTGGAGGGTTGCCCAGAACAATGCCAGAGGTCTAGATTTATTCTAAACCTTCCAGCCATCAACTCTTTTGTTTTGCTATTGTCACCCCGAGTGGGAAGGGTATGCCCAGACGTGGGTCCCTTGCCTGCTGGGCCTAGAGACCCAAGCTACTCCTCACTGATGATGCCCAACAAGGCTGAAACATGTCTGGGGATGCTTGTGGTCTCGTGCAAAAGGGATGTGACCTAGCAGTTCGGGCTGGACTACCCCTTTGAGGGTGGGACCAAGCCTGATTTGCATATGGTTTTTCCCCTTTTGTAATGGCTTGGCAGGCGAAGAACGATGGTCTGCAGGGTTGCCCAGAGCAATGCCAGAGGTCTAGATTTATTCTAAACCTTCCAGCCATCAACTCTTTTGTTTTGCTATTGTCACCCCGAGTGGGAAGGGTATGCCCAGACGTGGGTCCCTTGCCTGCTGGGCCTAGAGACCCAAGCTACTCCTCATTGATGACGCCCAACAAGGCTGAAACATGTCTGGGGATGCTTGTGGTCTCGTGCAAAAGGGATGTGACCTAGCAGTTCGGGCTGGACTACCCCTTTGGGGGTGGGACCAAGCCTGATTTGCATATGGTTTTTCCCCTTTTGTAATGGCTTGGCAGGCGAAGAATGATGGTCTGGAGGGATGTCCAGAACAATGCCAGAAGTCTAGATTTATTCTAAACCTTCCAGCCATCAACTCTTTTGTTTTGCTATTGGCACACACACAAGGCATGCAGAAGCCCATGAACGCTTGGTGCGTAGCGGGAAAATGCATGCCCAAATAAGGACTGGCCCGGGTCGACTCGCCCTGGGTAAGGTGAAGGGGCAAGATGGCCAAAGGACAGGACAAAAAACCTCGTGGCATGGCCATTTTGTAGCCAAGCCACCTATTCTTACCAAACGCTGTAATCGCGGTTTACCTGCCAGGAAAGGGTTAAAAATATACGAAATGATAAGCTGCCACCAGCCCTTTCCAAGGCACATCTGTACTTCTAAAAAATCCTTCGAGAGTATCTAGGGCCTTTGGAAATGACTAATAGACCCAAGTGTACTGTACTGAAAGGTACATTGTACACTTGTTACATGTTTCAGAAAAGTTGCAACATTGGAAAGGACTAAGGGAAACAAAGTCTCCCAGTACTGACTGTCTTAAGGGCATGTCAGTTTCCCCATAAGAAGTGAGAGAAAAGCCCAGAGGAGTGCAGCAGAAGGCTGGGCTCCTCTGGTAAAGTCAGACTTAACATCAGCAAAAAGTTGGGGGGTACACAACTGGAGGGTAAATTACACATGAAATGGAAATCTTTCCTAACAGCGCATACCTTACAATTTGTAATGTCAAAGCTGCAGGCATACTGCCAGGTGAGGTGGAGGTATGTATTCTCACTGTGAGCCCATGGGTGAGCATAGGGACCAGCGTATTCATGACTTGTAGTTTTAAAAGCAGCAATCACAGTAAGGATTAGATTAATAAACCAATAATAGTGACAGTCATTATCAGACAACCAAACATTGTGCCAGGAGCTGAGACTAATGGCGAAATCCAGAGAGTCTGGCTCATTCTGCAATAGCAGAGCCTAAGGAAGGGCCTCGAGGCAATTCGTAAGAGGCAGACAAGTGCAAGGTGCTGTTCTGCCGACACTCCTCTCAACAGTACTGTAATGGGACAAATATCAATATTCAAAGGGGTTTTCGATGAAGGGCTCCACAAATTTCCCAGTCCAGATTTTGGGGCAATGGACGATGTCCGAAGTTCCTGTTTTCTGCGTGCTACACAAAGTTCACTGTTCAGTATTCGTGGCAGTGTCAGTTCAAGCTAGAAATTCCCTGAGTACTAGAATGACCAAGAGGTGGTAGCATCAGGGTCCAAAACCAGATGGTACGGGCAGCTTTGTTGTAGCAGTTTCCAATTTATGTACCACATCAGGAGGATTCATCGTCATCAGATGGTCAGATACAGAGGCGAGTAGGCCGCCACGCACGTGTTTTGCCCTGGGTCATGGGTCGAGGGGTGGATTGTCACGGGAGCACAGGGCGTATCTGCCTGGGCCCAGTTTGTGTAGAAATAAGCAGTTTCTCATATCAAGTCAGGCTGGAGTTAGACACATGCTATATCTTCCCTATAAGCGTAAGGTGCAACACTGGGTTGGGCACTGACACTGTGACAAGGTGACCCTGTACCAATGGAATGGTTTATGAAATCAACAGTGCGGCAGCAGCAATGGTCCACAGGCAAGCCAGGAGCCCTGCTGCCAATGAGTCTAGGGCTACACTGTGGTATGACATAGACTGATACTTACCGCCATGCAACTGTGCTGAAAATCCTTAGTCAAAGCCCTCATGTTCATCTAACTTACAACACAAGTGGCTTCCTATAATAAGGTAGACCCAATGCTGGAGCTGTTGAGAGTGCTTACTTTATGCTGACAAATGCATCTTCTGCGTCCTAGGACAATGGCAGCGGTTCTTTGGCCGAATCATACAGGGGAGTCTAAAGGGGCCTGACTATCATGGCATACACATCCATTGCCTACAGTAACTGACCATCCTGAGGATCCCACTCACTTGCTTCCTTCTCTCGGGCTTGGGTACCATCTCAATCGTGGTAATCCTGGGACAGATGTCTTTCCCCAGCTGTAATCTCAGGGCCGAAATATTTCACATGAGGTAAACACTACTGCAACTTGTCTTTAGATGCCATGTGACCCTTTTCTGCAAGTGCTGTCAACAAAGTAAGAGAGTCCTGCTCTCAAGCTTCCAGGGTGGGGGAGGCTAGCAGCAGATCATCTACATACTGAACTAGCGTTGACTCTCCTGAGAACACCACTGAGTCAAGATCCTTCTTTCAGATTTGAGAGAAGAGGATGGGGCTTTCCACATACCCCATTGGCAAACATGTGAATTTGTATTCATAAATGCAAACAGGTACTACTGTCAGGGCGGATTGGAATGGAGAAGACAAACGCTGATCACAAATCTACAACAGTAAAATAGGTAGCTGATGCTGGGATGCAGGACAGGATAGCAGCTGGGTTGGGAACAAAAGGAAAGGCTGGTAGGACAGCAACATTTACTGCCCACAGGTCCTGTATAAAATGGTAAATCTCTTTACCTGGGTCCTTGGTGTCCAAAATCAGGTATCGTAGGGGCTACGTGTGGGAACAATGATACCTTGTTCAAGGAGATACTCTATCATGGGGTGGATATCTTCTTCCGCCTGTCGGAAGTTAGGATACTGAGGTTCACATGGCAGAGATTTGGCTGGGTTTAGGATGCTCTTGACTGAATCAGCATTGAACATATAACCAGCTTAATTTACTTAAGTGGGACATAATTTGTCGGGAAGTCGGTCCAACAGTCTGTGTTGGAACAAGGGAGTGCAGTCACGGTCTCATGGGTCCAAATGGGACATTTGCTGTAACAGAGGTAACATCTTGTGCTCCCTATGGGCAGGGATATCAAGGAATATACCATCAGGGGAAGAGTAAATAGAACAGCTCAGTTTACACAACAGATCTAACAGATTGACAGTTGAACAGGGACACAACAAAAAGGCATGGTCCTCTGATATACAACCCAATGTGACAACACGTGGGGAAGACGCTGGGTGAGGTATCGGCATACCTCCATTAGCAACGGCATTGACCATTTTATCTGAGTGCTTGACATGTGGAAATGCAGAAACCTTCAGAGCTGAGCGTGATGCTCCAATGTCAGCCAAACATGAAACCTTTTTTCAAGCAATAGTGCAATCAGATTAGGGGACAGCAAGATTGAGGGGAATAAGTGGTGCAACTAATTCAAGTACCCTTTGGCAAACCTAATGGTCGCTTTGTGGTGATCAATGGTAGTTGGGCACAACCAACAAAATGTGTGCAGTTGTCTGCCCACCACATATACAAAACCGATTGCAAAACAGTGAGTCCTTTTAGACACTTTTTCAAATAAAGTGCTGTGAAATACACCATTTTAGTCCATTATTTTAAACATTGTTTTAGGGAGAGAGCCCTACAAGCCTCCCTTGTTTGGATTGTATTTCCCTTGTTGCGCTTGGTTGCTCCTGCATATTCGGTAAAAAAATGTATGCCCCTCCAATTCAAAAATTCATCAGCTGCCACTGTTGTAGGGTGAGAGGCAAAGGAAAAGATCTATACACAGGATTTTAAAAGAAAGACAAGGAGAAGGAAGACTACCTTTGCGAGAGTAAGGACTAGGGTGATGAAAGAGGGTGTCGGGGTAATGATGCAGGGTGGTGATGGTCCTTGTTGTAAATAAGGGCACGGATGGAGGTCTGATGATGAGCGGGACGGCTGCAAGAAGTAATAAGGCAGGCTGGTGGAACTACAAAGTCAGTGGTGACATTCTGCATGAGTCTTGCTCTGGGGTGACATGAAACGCAACCACTGAAGCTTAGCTCGGAATTGGGTTCTGTAGCAATCGGTGGATGATTCAGAAAATCTTTTCAGGATGGAAACCACATTTTGTTGCTCACAGGCAAAATCACGCAGGGTGCAAATTACATTGTCATTGCCATCTCTGGTTCCACTGCGTATCCTGCAACTATGGTCCGGAAACATTTTTAAGTTGAATAGCACAATACAGGCGCAAAAATGAAGGAAGCCTAACAGCAAGCACATATCTATGTTCAGAACCCACTCACTGTAGAGCACTGTTGCATTAGGCCGCCAACCTAATTCCCACGGCTATGCAACAGTGCTCCCCCCCGCACCCTGCCCCAGAGCCACTCACAGACCTTGCCAATCTTGAGGGCTACCCACACACCCAGTTGCTCTCCCCTCTTTCTTCACAAATCCCTTCTACCTGCAGCACTTACCTGCCTCCCACCTTTACAGCCACCTCTTCTGATGATGCCCTGCATTTGTGATGAGGGACAACTGAGGGACAGGCAGGGCTGTCCCTCAGTGACGTGCTACGTGGCAGTGCTACGCGGCAGCCTCATAAGGGACATGGACACAGTCTGATGTGGTGTCAGAGCGGAGACTGCCTTGACAGGCTTTCTCGCTCTCCTTTATTCATTTCTACCACGTGGTCTATTCTGAACCAATCATCCCTTCCCCAACTTGGACAAACAAACAAGCAAAACAAACAAACTTTTCAAATATGGTGGTAGTCTTTGGTGGTGTTCACCGGGGCACCAGTCTCGATTGCTCCGGCTCACGCACGTCTGTAGATGCCATATAGGATGTACCCTTGGAGTCGAGTGGAAGGTACAAACCATCTCCGGAGTGAGTATCATACTCCATCTTCCCTTCATGTGGGGGCTGGTCTGGCGGACTACTTTCCTTGTCTCTGGGCACAGGAGTCTCTTGAGCTGGCATTTCTCTCTATTCTCCTGCCAGTGGTGTTTGCTCAGCCGACGGGGAGTGCGCACTCACAGGGGTTGTGTCCTCCTGGGATTCCTACCATAGGGTGTGTGGCATCCACTTCAAGTGGGGCACTTTCCTAGTGACCGTTTTGGATACTCGCATGGCCGTGGCTAGCCCATGTTCCCCGTGGGTGATGGTCCAGGGAAAAGACTTATAGGGGAGTGCCATCTTCCCACATCATGTTCAGTTCTTTACTAGTGCTGTGTCTCCTACTTGGAGGTGATTTGGTGTAGTTCTTCTTGAGCTATCTTCCCTTGCATTATGCTCTTGTCTTCTCTGTTCCATTTGCTCCAGGTCCGCTTGGGGGGGTGCCACGAGTGGTGATGGGGAAGTCGTGCTTCTATGGGTACCCCGAACATCAGGGCTGCAGGGCTGGCCGGGCAGCCAAGTGAGGAGTTTGCCAATGGGATCGAAGAAACCGGTATAGTTCAGGTAGCCACGGTCGTCTTTTGTCCTTGGCGATCCTCAAGCACTTGTTGTTAGATGCCATAAATCTTTCTGTGTCACTGCACTGATGGCCTGGGGCCAGTATGGTGTGATATGGTGGTGACAGATACCCATGTCGTCGATGAAGCATTTGAACTCTTTACTTGTGAATGGAGGACCATTGTCGCTCTTTATCGATGATGGTATGCTGTGGACAGCAAACTGTTTCTTCTGCGCTGTTGTGAAGGAGGCTGCATCAGTGGAGTTGACTGGCTCGACTTCTTTGTATCTTGTGTGTTTGTCTACTGTTACCAGGAGATAGGCCTCATGGTGATTGTGCAAAAGTCTCTGTTCACTGCGTCCCAGCAGCGCTCACTTCTTGGTGGACAGGCCATGGGCTCTGGTGGTCCAGGCCTGTGGGTGGCAAGGCACGCTGTGCAGGTTTCGACAAGACCTATGACTTTCTGCAGTATTTGTTGCATTCACACTCGCGATTTGAGGAAAGCCTGAGTCTTTATGATGCCCTGCTGCCTCTCATGCATGAGCTTGTGCGTACTCTCTTGAAGGTTGGTGGGCATTACGATGTGGTTTCCCTTGAGGATCCGGCGTTCCAGAGACACGGACAGCTCATGT
This sequence comes from Ambystoma mexicanum, assembly GCF_040938575.1. Lineage (NCBI taxonomy): Eukaryota > Metazoa > Chordata > Amphibia > Caudata > Ambystomatidae > Ambystoma > Ambystoma mexicanum. Next base: position 1,426,381,933 of record NC_090922.1, read on the forward strand.
CGTATCCCGAACAGGGCTTGCACCATCTCCTGAGACTGGGGTGTCCAGTGGTCTACAGCGGTGAGGAACGTTCTTCGCTCACCAGTTGGTATCACTTCCCTGGTCATTTGGAGGCAGGGCTCCTTGTCTGTTTCTTCTGCAATTTCATCCAGCTTCATTGCCTTTGGTTTGGCACATGCGATGATCTGGCATATGTGCTTCTCCATCTCCTTGGCTGCTTCGCATTCCGTTGCCATGGCCGGTTGGGGGCATCGTGATCAAAAGTCTACAGGGCTCTCGGGCCCAGCTCAGTATTGTACTTCGAGGTAAAATTGCTGTAACTGAAGCATCCAGCGTTCGATCCTGGCTGGGGTGGTATGGCACTGACCCCTTGAATTTTGGGACCAGGGCTTTATAGTCTGTTAGTACTTTCACAGGGTGGCCCAGGATGTATACATGAAAGTGTCTGCAATCCCATATGATGGCAAGGGTCTCTTTCTCTATGTGAGCGTAGTTTCTCTGTGTGGGAGTGAGAGCCAGGCTGGCGAATGCGATGGGGACAACGGTCCCATCCCTGTCAGTATGGGTGAGAACTGCTCCAAGGCCAATGGGGCTGGCGTCCACTAGTAGGTCGTCTTTTGTGATGTATCAAAGAACGTTATGGTGGTGTCCCTGGATAGTGAGTCCTTGATCTGCTGGAATGCTGTTTCCTGGGTCACTCCCCACTCCCATGTCGTCTTTGCTTTTGTAAGCTCTCGCAGAGGAGTGGCAATGGTGGCCAGGTCACGGATGAACCGCCCGCAGTATGTTGCCATACTTAGGAAGCTGCACACTTTGGTTGCATTGATGGGGGCCCAAGCATTTTTAATGACCTCTACTTTTCTGGGGTGAGGGGATACTCCTTTCTCATTAAAGGCATATCCAAAAAAGCTCAATGTGGATTTTCAGAATTCACATTTTTCTTCGTGGAGCATCAGCCCCTACTCCTCTAGTCGATGTCCTGTGGCTGCCATTCGGCTGTTGTGCTCCTTTTCTGTTTTGCCATAGACTATGATGTCATCGCTAACATAAGTGATCCCTGGGAGGTCCTGAAGTACTTTTTGTATTTTGTGTTGGAATACCTCAGCTGCGGAGGAGTTTACAAAATTGAGCCGGCGGTATCTTCTCAGCCCAAGATGTGACAAGAAGGTTGTGATGTACCTTGAGCCCTTTGCCAGATGGATTTGGTGGTACCCTGACCTTAAGTCCAGTTTGCTGAAGACGGTGGCGCCTGTTAGGTCTACGATCACTTCGCCCACTGTAGGTGTTATTTGTCTTTCCCACCCAATCGCCACGTTTGGCAGACGTATTTCGATGCATATCCGCACCGCTTGGGGCTGTTTGGGTTTCGCAGTCACAACCATGGGGGACACCCAGGGTGTGCGGCCATTGGTCTTCTCGATTATTCGGAGGTCGTTGAGTTTGTTCAGCTCTGCCTCCACTGCTGCCCTCATGTAGAAAGGGACCCTTCGGTGACGGACTATCCTTGGTTCTACCGTGGGATCGATGTGAAGTTTTACTGTCCTCCCTTTTAGGCATTCAATGCCCTGGAATAGCTTCCTGTGTTTGGCTAGTAGGTGGTCAATATCTCTGGAGTAGATTGCGAAAGTGAATAGTATTAATTCTAGTCTTTTCGGCGTTTGGACAGCTGAGTAATGTCTCAATTCCTGCATCGACTAAATTGATGCAAGTCCTGCAGCTCTTCCCGTTGTGGGTGAGAGTGGTTTTGAAGTACTCAGAGACAGGAAGGGGCTTTTTGCATCCATATGCAAATAGTTGCCTGGGTTTTTTCTGCGGGGATAGTCTGGGGTCCAGTTTGTTGAACATTGTGTTCGGCATGACATTCACTGTGGCACCAGTGTTGATCATCTTCATCACTGGGATGTCTCCGACGGTGACAGTGCAGCTGCAGTGTGACCTGACATCATTGGTGGGCCTGCTGTGGCCCGGCTTGACCTCTGAAAATGTGGGCTTATTCTCCTCTTGAGTTGCAGTACCGGTTTGTGCAATTTGGGGATTGTTTTCTGCACGACAGGTCATCAATGCCACTGCTGCTGTCAGTGCCTTCACCTTCGATCGCCCGGGCTCATGCTCTTCGTGTGTCACGGGCTCGGTCGGGCTGTCTCCGCTGCCGGCGGTCGGGTTGCTTTCGGCGGAATGCTTGTGCGTTCCTGGACTTGGTGTCACTCCTCCATTCTTGGGATCTCCTCTAAGGTGAGTGTTCTTTGGCTCTCTGGGAGTTTAGGCACACTGACACATAGTGGTTGATTTTTCCACCCTTGTAGCACGTGGTGCTGTATGCTGGGCAGGGTTCCCCTTTTTGTTACTGGCTGCCACACCACTGGCACTCTCTGGGCATGTTTCCTGTCTGCCCTTGTTAGGGTTTGTTCTGCTGCAGAGCATTGATGGTGGTCATGCTGTTGCGTGGTGTTTCCGTGTCTAGTGGCAGGCACCTAATCATCTGTTCCATTTCTGCCACATGCTCGTCTGTCCTCTCCCGTTGTCACCCCATAGCTAGGATGGTGTCTAGTAGGAGATTCTACTCTGATAGGATGGATCTCCGGAGCTTCTCGGAAGAAAGGTCATTTATGACCGGCTGTCTGACTGCAAATTCATCATCTGGGAAGTCGCGGCTGATGGCCATCTCTCGCAATCAAGTCATCGATTGTTTCCTGTGGGCGTTGTCTGGCCTGGCTCATTTTGAACTGCTCGAAGTCTGCGCTTAATGGGGGCTTCAATTTCCTCATGAGGAAAGACTTTCGCTGTCTCATAATCATCTTCTGTGCCTCGATTTGTAAGTGTGTTTAAGAGTCTCAATGCCATGGTACCAAGTTTGAGAATGAGGAATGTCCTTTTCTTCTCTTCGGCAGTGATGTCATGTGGTGTTAGGCTCAGCTCGAATTGCTGGACCCACTGCTCCCAGCGTAGACCTGCGCGGGGACCAAAAGGCTCGAATGGCTTCATGCATGTGCCCTGCGGGGTATCTAGTCACGTGCTGGTGTCTGAGTTCTGATACTGTTGCCTGGGTGGTGACGTTGTTGGATCTTCTGCCATGGCGCGGGGACCAAAAGGCTCGAATGGCTTCATGCATGTGCCCTGCGTGGTATCTAGCCACGTGCTGGTGTCTGAGTTCTGGTACTGTTGCCTGGGCGGCGACGTTGTTGGGTCTTCTGCCATGGCATGGTTTCATGCAGGCATCGGGTGTGGGGCACTCAGGGTGGCATGTGTGCTAGTTGGGGTTTGTGATCCACCAGATATGCCACTGATGGGGTGTAGATCTGGCTGCAGCACTGGCGGGTGGCTGCTGGTTTCCAGGCTGCCAGGGCTCAGAGTTCACTGCTGTGACAGTGTGGTTGCCTGCAGGTAGGCAAATGGTTGAGTTGAGGTATGCCAGTGTTTGATATTGGCTTGATTGTGAGGGTCTGTGGGCCAAATGTGCTTCCTGGGGCCTTGGGTGGCCTGTGGGCTTAGTTTTAGTGCTTGCCAATGTGGGATTGGCCTGGAAAATGAGGGATGCGGCTAGCATGGGCATGTGGCACTTTTCTGTACTTACTTGCACGTTCCGGCGTGTTCACTGTGTCCCAGGCACCGTGTTGGGGGAAGGGCATGATTCTGCTGTGAGTCTGCAGCCCCTGGAGCCAAATCAGCGTTGCCAGAACAGGTGGGTGCCGCAGCGGGTGGGCTCTGATTCTCTGCCTCGTCGCCAGTGTAATGAGGGACAACTGAGGCACAGGCAGGGCATGCCGACTGGGCGCGCTACGCAACAGCGTAATAAGGGACACAGACACACTCTGATGTGGTGTCAGAGCGGAGACTGCCTTGGCGGGCTTTCTCACTCTCCTTTATTCACTTTTCCCACGTGGTCTATCCTGACCTCATCATCCTGTGTAACATGGACATCAGATCATTAGTGTTCTACTGGCAGCCTTGTGTACGGCACTCTTCTGGACTGCAATAGGTCTGTACTTATGAAACTGTTATATAGGGTTTATTTACTAACTGCTCAACTGTGCATACCTCCATTCACTTCCCCAGGGATTGAGGACCACTCCTGCTGGCCAGACAAGAACGCACAAGGCTTCAGAGTGCATAACAACGACAGTCAATTACTATTACCTGAAGGCAGCCACACACAGCAGACCAAAGGTTTATGAAGCAGCAGCTCCTACAGCTGTGGGAGCTGGTCAAATCTGTAGCCGTCTAGGTTCAAGGAATATGCAGCTGTGACATGCACCCCAGGCATATACCAGCAAGCAGCAAAAACCTAGGGTTGAGGAGAGAAACCTGTTACAGCAACATCCCTCCCATAAAAGGCCTATAACAAGGTGCTTGTATACCCCTCCCTTCCACAGGATTTCTGTCAGCTAATCACTGATGGGATATAGAAGTTATCTCCAATCCAAGTTAGGCTGCACTTAGAGTTCCTGCCCACCTCCTGGAAAATCAGCATGGGGTTATCCAATAAGGAGCTAGGATGCAGTCCCATTTTTATGCCCATGATGTTTTACGTTATATAATCTGGGCCTACTGCCCTGGGTGAACCCTAGAACTGCCCAGAAGCCCACTACGGCATGCTCAGTGTTATTTCGCTCACATGAGATGGATGGGAAGAGTCATGCCGGGTTGACTGATGGTGGTAGGGGCTGAAATGTAGCGTTGTTGGCTCCTGTGTAGCCTCCTGGAATAAGTGAAAGCAGTAGTCATTGCAACAATTCGGGGAAGAATACTCTAGCAGTTTCTACAAGCCTCTCTTCACTGGTGCGGACCATGCACTGGCATCTTCTAATGGCTACCCAAGACAAGAGGCATCTACGTAAGTCCATGACACCAGTCATGCAGCTTGTTGTAACAACCCTCATTGAAAGGAAAGAAAATGGAAATGGTCAACACCATAGAAAGCCTAGTTGCACACAGCATACTTTCTGAATACCAGTGGAAGTGTAATGTAATGAAATGCAAAATGGTCTTGTGTTGTGAAACTGTGCCATGTTGGTGGCCTCGCCATGCATGGCTCTGCCAGACAAGAGGTGATTTATGGGTGTTAGCTGGGTGAATTGGGATGCAGGTGCGAAACCTGAAGTGTTGACGAGTGCAAGCTGTAAGTATCAGAGTCCTGAGAGCCGGTATGGTTCTGTGTGGTTTGCTGTGGTGACACATGGATATAAGTTTTATCCAGGGAGAAGAAGCTGAGGTCTATTTATTAGATGACAGGGCTGGGGGCCCAGATTAGCCGCTGATGATGGGGTTTTGTGTCATAGAGTTATGAGCATTAGCAATACTCATCTAACTAATGTAGTATTGGAAAGCATAAAGCTGCCATGTGCTCGGTCGTCTCTGTTTTTAGTCTAAGGTGAAAGAATGGGGATTTGGATTAATAAAGAAGCTTGTTATTTGTGTTTAATGCTAGACTGATCCTTTTTATTTCCAGTTTGCTTTGGACCTGCGAGTGGAGGTATGTGTCATGTTGCTTTCCATCGGGATGCAGAGTTCTTACTGTTCATTTAATCAATTTATGATTATGTGGTGGGATTGCCGTTTTTTGGCTGCTGAGCACTACCAGAAGCGACATATCCGGCTAAATCAGATCCCTCAATTTTTATGGTTGACACATTGCACGTTGGCATATAGAATGTGTTTTGCGAGGACCACCCAAAGGGTCTAGTATCTGTTTTGTCCTGGTTTGTGAGGTTGGAGTTCTGGTCGGTCTCTACTCCAGTGGGTATTTTGGGTCTGGGTGAGTGATGGTTATGTATGTGTTAGAATATCTGAGAGGTTTTCCTTTTGGGGATTGTGTGTATGTGGTTGTTTGACTAATAGTTTCTGGTGGCTTGTTGGGTGTTGGTCTGTGATGACGATTGATTGAGATTGATCCAGTTTGCTTTGATTGGTCGAGCCTTTAAGGTGCGTCTAACGCATGTCAACTGTGGTCTTCTGAATAAAAAGCTTTTGAGGGATTTTCTGAAGTCTATGTGGTCTTTCACCGAGCAGATTCCTCAGAATTGACTTGCAAAGATTGGTCCACCCAAATGGGAAGGTAGATCCGCTGACGTTTCAAGTTTAAATTTGGTTCTGCTGCTTTGGCTGCAATGCTTGATTGAATCATTCTGGTCAATTTAGTGGGTTAATTTGTTCTTGGTGGTGTCTGGAGCCCTGCCACGGAAGGTGGGATAAATGATACAGATCGCTTTGAAGCCTGTAAAGCGCTCAGAGATCCAGTGTGATCTGTTAGCATTTCCGGGGCCTCAGGAGCAGTCTAGCAGCAGCATTTTGGTCCTCTTGTAATCGTTTTCATAAGTATTCCTGGAGGCCACGATACAGGCTGTTGCAGTTGTCAATCCTGCAAGGCGCGCCATGCCACAGGGTGGAAATGTCAGATATGGAATGATGGGTTGAAGAGTTTGGTGTGGGAATAAACACAGTGGCTTTCACCTGTGGTGTGTAGATGATTTGAGTGATGTCTGAGTATATAGATCTTGTGAGGCCTGTATATTTTCAAGAGGGGACCTTGTAAATTTAATAGGGAATTGGTGAAAGACTTGATCCCTAAAGTGCTCCACAGATGATGCTGTGGGTTGTGACCAGAAAGGAGCCATGTGTGGTCTCTGTCCTGTCAGTGCCAAATAATGCAGTTTAATCTAATCAGATGCCCTTATATGTTTTTCGCAGGATTGTATGGCTGCAAGTGTCGGTTTCTGTAGAGATGTTATCTTATGTGATGCTGGGATAGTCAAGGAGGAAGAGAAGGATAACACAGGTGGTAGGCTCATCTATTCATGTGTGCATAACCAGAAGTAAGTTGCATCTGTCTACTTTCGGGGTGTGCTTTGTTTCTTGCACTGACTGTTTCCTTCCGAATGGGCAACGTCCATTGATTGTGTTGTTGGGTGTTGGAGGCTATTTGGGTTTGTGAGTTGGTATGAGAGTAATGTGCGGTGTGGGTGTTTTAGCAGGGCGTTGCGGTTGTCGCTTGAGTGTGTGGGGTAACTGTGTGGTGGGTGAGGGTGGCAGAGAAAAAGAAATGGTTAGTGGGATTTTGGGTGGTCATTGTTAATTTATGGTATTATTTTCTTTTGGTAGGGAGTTCATCTTTGCATAGTTGTGCGCATTCTTGTTGTGGTTTGGGCATTAAATGTGGTTCAAGTGGCCACCCCGTAAGGTAGATTTGTGTGTAGTACTTGCTGATCCGTTTTTATCCTGGTGAGTAACCAGGTTTTTAGCCGTTTCAGTCTGTCTTCAGTTTTCCTGATTTCCTTCGAATGTCCAGGAGGATAAGTGCATGTGGTGGGTTTGTGCCTTAGTTGTTTTTAGAGTATTCTAAATAGAAGAGAGAATTTTCTATTTTCCTCATAGTGCCACATCTGTGCTATGAATCATATAAGAGGTTCTTGGTTTGCAAATGATCCCTGAGTTGTTGATAGATTCATTTTTCAAGGATTTAAGCACTGACAATTGTGTGGGAGATGCATAGAAGCTCGCTGGGGTGTCGGGGTTATCTTTTATTTTGGAGTAGTGGTCTAACATAAGATGTTTTTAGGGCGTGGGGTGTGATGCGATGTCATATAGCTGAATTGTGGAGGGATTGGGACATTGGGGGAGTCTAGGCTGTTTTTCTTTGTAGATGTTGGTGGGCCATGCTTCTTTGGATGATCCAGCTGGGTTGCTGGCGGTGACTGTGGTTATGAATTCTGGCATTGAGAAGGGGTGGCATGCTTCTAGTGCCAGTACTAGGGCTTTGCTAAGTGCTATTTCCGACCCCTGTTGAGTTGTGTCAATGGCGCTAGCTGAGATTGTGTATTGGGATCAGTCACTGATGTGGTGCAGGTTAATGAGGTCTTTGAATTCTTTGATAGTTTTGTAATTTTGTCCCTGGCCATGCTGCGCACACCCTATGCAGTGCCCTGGCATCCCGCCTGCCCTCCCTGAATGACTGGCTGTGCGTGTGTGTCAGTTGGAGCCGGCTAACCTGGGTGGTGGTAGCCGGTGGATCCATCTACCTACATTGGAACATAAATAAGAAAAAGAACTTAAACTTAAAAGAAGCTGATGACCCCATCATACTTCCTGTGAACAGGGGTACTTCAAATGGCTAATAGTTGATCGCCAGACAGACAGCTGGGTGACAGGAGGCAATTCCAAGGGGCACTTCAGGTGAGCATTTATTTCTGATTCGTTTGTTCTTTGTAAATCTGAAGTTGTCGATACTACGTCATTTACTAGTTTTGGCTCCAGGTGTGCTCCAGCTTACTGTTTACTTTCTTGGGCTGTTTGAGATTTTGGGCGAACCACTTAGCGACTTGCTTCTTTTTTCTTCAGCAAGCTTATTGGGCCCGGTATGTCAAGAAATGGTTGCTATCCGTATGGGTGAGCTGTAGAGCTGTTCATCTGGCGTTCTGATATGGTTTTAAGAGGGGGTGGATCTTGGTAGGTTTCTAGTTTGCAGTTGGGTGTCCTTCCAATGCTTAAACCAAGTTTTGGCAGAAGGTCTGAAAATACCATTAGGAGATGTCTTGACCTGGATGTGCTGGTCATCTTTCCTTGAATGTAAACATACATTCTTACCTTGTCTCCACATATCTCTGCACTTTCTCGCTCTTGTCGTTTCCATCTCTATAATCTCTGGAAAGCTAGACACTTTCTTTCATTCCAGGCTACTAAGCTACTTATATCTTGTTTTGTTTTTTCTAATCATTTCTATTGGCCTACTCTTCCTCTGGGCTTTCCTGCCACTCATCTTGTTCCTCTTCGCTCAATTTCCAACTCCTCTAGACGTTGTCTTTTTTCTCTGTCACCTCGTGATTCATTGCTTGCACCTTTTTACTGGAACGCTCTTCCTCTGCATCTTCATTATCTCGTGTGCTATTTCTTGTTTCATTCTCGCCTTCTTTCCTCCTAATATCTTTCAAAAGTTGTGTTTCATTTATATTGTAACATAATTCTGCGTGCAGCGCTTTGGCATAAAGTGCTTTATAAATGCAAATAAATACAAATACACATTTCTAAAAGCAACAGTTTTGCTTTTCTGTAGGTAGTTATAGTCTCCAAATTCATACATATTTAATATTGCTACTTTTAAATGCAATCATTATTTGCAATTCTATAATGGACCTAATGAACAGTTTGTTTTAAGCTTTTCTATACAAAAGGAAAAAATAAGGTGACGAGCTACGTTTTTTTAATTTAGAAAAGTGAACTAGTATTCTGTATAGCTTAGAAATCAAGTTATCCACACACTTGGTTAAATCCTTTTCATTGTACCACGAGCCACTTAATAGCTGTTATTGATCCATTAACCTTCCGACATAGGCTTTTGCAGACAAGACAAAAATCTATGGTTTTTAAATCACATTAATATATCAGTTCAGATAAAGCAGAGTATGACATAGGGCATCATTATGGGGTTGGTAGTAAAACCCGTCAGTAGGTGGCGGGCTACCGCCGGCCCGTAACACTGTTTCCGCCGCCTGACATTCCGGTGCCACCAGGAGATTATAGGCGGTGGCGGAACGGTTATTGCCCATTCCCATGGAGGGCCTAGCTATCTGTTTTTTAGAATGGTACTGCCAAGAGGCACTCTGTTCCCTTCTAATGACCGTGTAGGGCGCTTTCTTTCCCAGGGGGCAAGGGCCTGTAACTTTCTGAACAAACAATGAAGGATGTTGTTGGATCTCTGCAACCTGGCCAGGGTGGGGTGGTGTTCGCGCTCCTGCAAGGGATCTAATACTAACAAACAAAATGCTGCTCTCCGCGCTTGGGCCTAAATACTACGATTGCTGCCGTTTGCCAAGATGGTGCTCACCCCTGCATCTGCCATGTGGCTTGCGAGGCATGCACTAAGGTGATTGTGCAACCTCCTCTTTGTGCACCTTCCACCCCCCTGCTCACTGGATGTGCTCTCTTAGCGTTTATTTCGCATTCGGTATCGACTAGGGGTGTGGGGAGACCCTCTCTCCTTCCCAACACAGGTCAGGCCTGCCAGGAGTTCGTGCCCCTACCGTTAGACTCTTAGTTTGGTGATCCAGAAAGGGTGCTGGTACATTGCTACTGGCACCCTTATTTCCAAACCGCCAAACTTGTAATGAAGCCCATAGTTGCAATTAGCTTGTTTCTTTTCAGGCAGCTATTTAACTGGAAGAAATGGCTATTTTAAATCACTGTAATATGATGAGTTATTCTGATAACGCAAAGAATATCACTTCATGAGTTCCTGGAGTTCATGAATCACACCACAAATTCCAGAAATAAGTGACAAGCCCACAAACACTACTACCCATACCAGTAGATTTCTCTAAGACAGACGAATAATGCCCGCTCTATGGGGCAGAACTAAAAGTGAGTAGTGAGCACAATGTGCACAAACATGTGAAATTGACGTTCACTTCAGCCCATAATACAATGATCTGAGCATATAAGGCAATGAAGATGATCATTTAGTTTCCAATGAGTTGCCTGGCATTCCACGCGTTGAGGAAATGCTCTTTGCAGTGTAGCCAATAGGAAGCTCGGATAGAAAGAGAACCACCGAGAACTCTCGTCCTTTATTTCATAACCTGTTTCATGTTCACAGCTGCACATAATAGGGAACTATTACGAGCGTGCTGGATTCTGTTCAATGTTCCAAAAACTGCTGAATTCCTTGACATTTATAAGGATGATGGGAAGAGACTGCCCAGCGTTGGAACTAACTTCCAAGAATTAGCGTTCATTGCATCTTTTTTTTTTGTTGTTGTTGTATTAATAATGTTTGGTCTTATCATACATAAGTACATTACAATTCAACAAGAAAACAATATTCGTGGACTAATGTTACAATATATAAACCAAAGTAGAAACAGTCAACATTGTCCTACCCCTCCCTCCTTCCATCTAACATTATCTGTAATTCAATAAGAAATAAAAAAATCATCTGTACCTTTTTTGTATAGATGAGTTTGTGTATGAGGAATTGTACTCACTCATGTGGTCATCCGTTTTATTATAGTATTTATTGAGCATATGTCCTATGGATTGCTAAGGGTTAATGTACTAGGTCCCCGATAATAAACATTGCCGCTGCTCTCATCACAATCTAAATGCAATCTGTCCTTTCTAGAAGTTGTGGACTACAAATCCCACCGGCCCTAGTCAGCACAGGCAATGGTAGGATCATGGGAGTTGTAGTGGAAAACAAATCACAATTTAAGTGCCAACATGACCTATTTCATTTGGGAGATGATTTTTCCAGTCCAAACTTTAACTTTACCTTCTGGGATTTATAATCTTGGATTTCTTGAGTATAAACCAGGGACAAGAAGTCCTAGAAGCCGGCCGGTTGACGATGTGCGGGGGCACATCTCAACATGATGGTTAGGGCCCCTCTTTGCTGAGTGTAAAAAACATTCTGAGGCCCCCGTGGGGTGTATGCATTATAACTAGTTTTCCTTGATCACTTATTTTTACATATAAATGCAAACGGAAATCACTATATAATGTTACTGTTAAAGGATATTTGTACCGCTCACTATCACCACTCTGGCGGCTCTGAAAAAGGGAAGGGGGGTGAGTTAGTGGGAGTAAGCGGGAAAAGTGCAAGAGAGCAGTGATGTGCCGTTGGCAGCCTCAACAGGGTTAACACCGTTCCCTGGGCTTGGGGTGTTTTCCGGTTGGTAGACGTCATGCTCTGATTTGCCAGTCTATGTGCAGTTTGTTATGTTGTTGCAGTGTAGTAAAATTTGTGTGGTTTGTTGCGGTATAGGGTTGTGGTTGTGTTTGTTTAGAGTTTGAGAGGTGTATGCAGAGGGGTGACATTGTTAGTGGGTTGGTTATTGGCATTGCTGTTTAGAAGTGATGTTCTAGTTTTACACGTTCTTACTAGATGTGGCCCGTGAATATTTCCGTATTTCTATCTAGAGAGGTACTGGCTAAAATTCACAACCCCATCTATATGTGACGCCCATAAAAATGTAATAACTGTATCCAAATGTGGCACTGGTCCACCTTTCAAAATTCTGTCTAAATGTGAAGCAAGCTAGTGTTCACAATTCTATCAGAATTTGGATTTGATAGTATTCCCGATGCAGTCTAGATGAGGCACTGGCTATCGTTATTCTTTCTAGATGTTGCACTGGCCGACATTCATAATTCTATCTGGTTGTGACGCAGTCTATTGTTCACAGTCTTGGAACATGCTTACATTCGAAATTCTGTCCAAGTATGGTACTTGCCAGCATTTGCAATTCCATCTGAGTGTGGAATTTGCTAACCATGATAATCCTGTCTAGGTGTGATTCAGGTCAATGTTCACAATTCCATCTAAGTGTGGCATATGCTGACATTCACAATTCCATTTAGGTGTGGGGTAAGCTAACCTTCACATTTCTATCCAGATGTGACGCAGGTTGATGTTCATGGTTCCATCTAAGTGAGGCACATGCTAGCTTCAAAAGTTCTATGTAAGTGTGGCGCATGCTGAGATTTGTGATCCTATCTAGATGCGATGCAGGCTAATGTTCACGATTATATCTAGGTGTGGCACATGCTAACATTCATTATTCCATCTGAGTGTTTCATATGCTAACATTCACAGTTCTATCTGAGTGTGTGATATGCTGACATTCACGATCCTATCTAGAAGAGACGCAGGCTAATGTCCACAATTTTATCAAGATGCAACACAGGCTATTGTTCACGATTGCATCTAGGTGTGGCACATGCTAACATTCACAGTTCCATCTAAGTGTGACACATGCTAACATTCACAGTTCTGTCTAGGCGTGACACGTGTTAACATTCTTGATCCTATTTAGATGCAACGCAGGCTAATGTTCATGATTCCATCTAGATGAGACGCAGGCTAATGTTCACGATCCTACCTGGATGCAACGCAGGCTAATGTTCACTATTATATCACGGTGTGGCACATGCTAACAGCCACCGTTCTATCTAGATGCTATGCATTCAGTTCTATCAAAGTGTGGCACATGCAGTTCTATCTAGGTGTGGCAAATGCTGACATTCACAATCCTATCTACATGAGACGCAAGCTAATGTTCATGATTACCTCTAAGTGTGGCACATGCTGACATTTACAATTCCATCTATGTGTGGCATATGCTATCAATCACAGTTCTATCTAAGTGTGGGTTATGCTGACAATCACCACCCTATCCGCATGCAGCACAGGCTAATGTTCACGATTACATCTCGGTGTTGTACATGCTAACACACACAATTCCATCTAGATGTGGCACATGCTAACATTCACAGTAGTTCTGTCTAAGCGTGGCAGGTGTTAACATTCACAATCCTATCTAGATGCGACGCAGACTAATGTTCACGATTACATCACGGTGTGGTGCATGCTAACATTCACAGTTCTATCTAGATGCTACGCATTCAGTTCTATCTAAGTGTGACACATGCAGTTCTGTCTAAGTGTGGCATATGCTAACATTCACAGTTCAGAGGTAGGGTACTGTAGAGTGGCAGGTTTTTTTGGGAGTAATGTAATTGCACTACTCCCAACCCATGCCACACTTACTTTGGTGGTTGGTGTTGGTTGACGGCTGGCCACTGGCTTCCCCTAGTGTCTCCTGCTGACACCTGCTGACATTTTCTGGAGCCGCTTCTGTTGGAGCCGCCCTTTGCCTTGGGGCCCTTAGCCGCGGGGGCTGCCAGGAAGAGGGCTGCCCTGGGAAGTTCGGTTAAGACCATCAATAGCACCAATCACGGGACGGGACAGACCAGTGGGCCGGAGCAATCGGATCATTTCCACCAATCACTGGATTGGATGGGGCAGGGAGGTGGGAGGAGGGATAAGGAAGCGACCATGGATGGGAGAGAATGAGGGTGGCAAACGGGGCAGAGGGACAGATTTTTTTAAAAATATGGCACTATCCAGGGCCCAGGAGAGTCCTGGGGGTTCCACTCACCTGCATCTCCAGATGGAACTACGGGAGCAGAGTGCAATGTGTGCCAGTAGGCCCATTTCCACCAATCACGGGTCAGAGTGGGCAGGGAGGCAGGAGGAGGGATAAGGAAGTGGCCATGGACGGGAGAGAGCAGGGCGGCGAACGGGGCGGGGGGCCAGAATTTTAGAAAAATATGCTTCTAACCAGGGCCCAGGATGGTCCTGGTGGGGAGGTCCACTCACTTGCCTCTCCAGATGGAACGGAGCCAAAGAAATCAAAGAAATACATTTGGGGGTTAAAAGCCACTGATTATTACGAGACAGCCAGCCAGAAGGGAGCTGAAACACTTGTGGAGTAAAATATAGCCAGTGAATTTCAGAAATAAAAAGACCAGGCCAGTATTTAAGAGTGAAGCTAACTGGTGCTACGCCATTGGAAAAAACACAGGCCAGTCCCAAAACTCTTTTTTTCTGACGTAAGGCCTACGACAGGAACAGAAACGGGCCTCTTTCAACTTTACCAAAATGAACAAGCGCTCGAGTGAAGGAAAATGTGCCTGAAAACTTAAAATTGCTAGATGTGCCCAATGCATGGCAAAAGACATCTGTGGCTGAAAATTCTGTTTTCATAAAATATGAAAAGCTACACTTTCTACTTAAAGAGACAGATGCGTGTGCAATACCTTTATGCAAGATGAGAATGTGATTGAGGAATCCAGGTGAAACCGAGTTTATGACATTTCACACGAGGGAAAAGAGTGTTTATTTTCAACAGCCAAAATTACATTTAATGGAAAGGCTTATTTAATTTTTCATAATTGAACACTGGTGCTCTCTGTTAACTGGCCTGTTTGGTGAAATGCTTAATATACCTCAGGGTTAATATTGTGGAACCAAAAACGATGTTATGAACATTAGGTTATCATGTAATTTCCTATGCAACGTGGTAAACACAATGCTGTGGAAAATGTCAAAAGGTAAAAACCTTTGGTTGATCTAAAACTGTACTTTGAGAAGCATGGATGCAGAGGGGCATTTCCACTCAAACAAAACTATGACCCATGAAATGTTGGTTTGGGCTCTCTAGGAGAAGAATGGCTGGTTATCAACTGGTTTCTGATAACAGGTCCAGTAACCATGAGGTCAAGCTTCCCATAAAACTGTACATTAAGCAATGAGCAAGACCTTTGACGCCAAGCAGAGCAAAATGTTAAGATAAAATGGATAAACCAGATGGCTGGTCACATGGTTTCAGGGAAATGGAAACCTATACACTGAGGCCATGTTATTCCCTGCCAGTGATTAAACATTTAACACAGTTTTTCTTTAATAAGAGTGTTAGGGAGAATTCTCATTCTATGGCTAATTTCCCTTACCTATAGAGTCCCCCACCAGCTTTGCTGGATTTGAAGGGTTTCTTTCTTTCTCCTGCTAAGAGTGAGACTCTTTTTCCCACTCTTAGACATTCTGCTGATGTGTGTTCTAGGCTATTTTTTTGTGTTTAATGGCTATGGGATTTTTCTCACCCTCATAGGATTAATCTTTTTTCACATCTGTGGTACACAGCACCCTCTGTGCCGTACCACAGGGGTGTCGTAGCGACCCCCAAACATAGACTCCACACCCTGGGACTGACTACTGTCTGCCAGGACATGTAAAGTCCCCATTGACTTTACTTGTCAGTTCTTATGAACTAAACCAGTACAACCCATCTTACTAGGGAGGTACTGGAAAGGGTTAATAGTTTTTCCCTAACGTTCATTTTTGAGGGGGTACCGTACAGTCCCTCTCTCAAATGTTTATGGCTGGTGGCAGTGGTTACTACCAAAAATATTCGACCGCAAATATTTTCCTATGGGATTTTCCCATTGTTCAAGACTAACACTTTTACTGACAGTCTCTAACATACCGCCGGTTTATTTTAATACTAACTTTACTCCGGTAGGTTTTTATTGCCAGAACTTTAATAATATTTCTTTCTCGAGTCTTTCTCTTAAATCCAAACCCAGGTCGGGGATCCTTTGTTCGTCCTTTTGGTGGGCTTCTGCACAGAAGCCCTCCTCTCGGTGCCACTGAGTTTGGGGTAGACAGGATGCGTGGGAGGGGGAATAGTTACCCTGGACAGGGTTGCCTACGCAACCCAAGTCGCAATCTGCCATGATAGGCTGGGGGGCTTAATAGGCTGTGTGAGTGACAGCTAGGCTGTATGAATGGGGTTCTTGCTGCATAAAAGCAGGTCCTGAGGACGGGAGGACAAGACGTCGCCATTGGAACTAAGAAGCCAAAGAGGAGAGAAGCTGAAGACATCTACAATGACTGAACCACCGGTTCTGCCCTGCTGCCGATCCTCACCACTTTTCTCCAACGACTCGAGAAGATCTTCGCCTGCAAGAGTCTTCTTCCCTTGAGCTGGTGGGGCCAACCAGTTCACCAATCGCCTTCCAGGACCTGACTTGGTCGAATTGCCAGTGCCCTGCACTCGGAGACCGGATAGCCAGGCACCCGTCCACCACGACCGCAATTTAAAGGAGCGTACCTTATATTCATTTTGGCGGCACCACCGCTGGCTTCATCCCTAGGCAGTGCAGTAACTAGAACCTTCCTCCACGACGAGAGCCTCTCTTCCTCTGCTGGATCTCCTGAACTGCAGGAACTGCCAGGAACTATCACCACCGCTGGAGCCTCTTCTACTATCAAGTAACACTGTTGCGCCAGGCTACCCGTTTCGTTGGGTATTGCTAAAGGTGTTTAAATCCTTGACTTACCTACTGGGGTGGCCGGCCCTTTCGTTAAACATTGTCTTTCACCTTCTGCAACCGCCTTTTTCAAATCGTTAAACAAAGACTTGACTGCAGCTACTAGAACAGTTTGATCCTGGGTACTTTGCCCTGTACCATTGACTCTGGCACAGGCCTATTGACTCTGGCTAAATCTGTTACAACTCCCTTCTCTAGATTGCTTCTCACTTATAAATGTGTTGGTGCACCTAATTCTTATTACCACCTTTTCCTTCCCTCTTTTTAAACTTGTGAAGTGCCATTTTGCTCGGTTTTCACCTTAGTATTGTATATGCTAAAAGCTATGCCTTGCCTAACTCGTTCACAATCCACAGGGGAAGTGTTGCTGGTGCGTTAAAGAGTCAAACCCTGTATAACTTGTCCTTTCCCTCCCTTTTGAGAAATTGATAGAGTGTCATTTTTGCTTGGTTTCCACTGTGCCGTTTTGCTCGATTTTCATTCTTGCTCAAACTTGTCTACAATTTAAATAGGGAGTTGTGTTTACTTTTCTTGACTGTTTTAACTTACTTTAATAAGAGTAATTTGTGTGTGAACATCAGAGTGTGTAAAATAAATATGTATATTCTTTTTGATACAAAGCTTTGGTCAGTGTTTCCTTGTTCCATAGTACTGTAGTCCTATTGTGTAAACCCTGAATACTGCTCATCTTCCTCTTGAGATAAGTCTGACTGTTCAGCCACAGCTACCAACTAAATCTTTGTGGTACAGACTGATACCAAAGGGAATTTATTGCATATACCTGTAGTCTTAATCTGCTGTAGTGCTCCCCAAGGGAACTGCAGTGGGTTCTGCCTAACAAAGAGGAGTAGCGTGTGTCTGATAGAGCCCAGTAGAAAAAGGCCATTGTGACTGTGTAAAAATGAAATTTGTGTGATGTACATAGTTTAAGCTATATGGAAAAGTATGATTTTTGCCATGTTTGTGCACCTGAGCAATGGGAAAGTTGGCCCTGGGGTAGATCGTGAGAATAAGGCCTAACTTGGAAACTGTCCCTAATTTAAACTATTTCAGTGCAGAAGAAAACTGTGAAAAACAGTAACTCCGCTCAGGAAGGGCATGCCAAAGTAAAATTAATATGGCCAGATTCGGCGTACAATATAGAACCCATATATATATATATATATTCAGTGAAAAAACTTTGTTAAAGGGACGTTATGGTTAAGTTGCGCTACTAAAAACCTATGAAATTCAGTGAAAAAACTTTGTTAAAGGGACGTTATGGTTCCAAGTAAAACCGAAAAACCCTTGAAATTCGCCAGTTATGGTAAGCTAAGCAGCCATAACTCGTGCCACCACCGTGCACTGCTAAGACTAACACCCAGGACATCAAAGATGACATCACAAATGTCATTGATGACATATCATATGTACTGAACTGATGCAATGTATCTTATGTAAATAAATTAGTTTAATGGTTTTATAGAAGGCACTGAGGATTTCAATTAAAAAAATCATTATCTAAATTAAAAACAGTGCTATATACAAACAAAGTTACTAATTTGAAGCTTTTACAGTTGCAGTGAAGACCAGTTTCCTGAAAAGAAGCAGCCAAATTCGAAGAAGAATGAAAAACTAAGAAGTTGACTGTTAATTTTAAAAAAAAAAGTAAGTAAAATATCACCATAATATTTATATTATTAATCAAATATACTATAACATTAATACCAGCTATTTTGGTTTCTTAAAATAGAGATTTTGTACCATTTTGTCCAAAAATGTCCATGTCGTAAACAGCGATTTACAACCAGAATGGCCCACAAATTTCTATTTTTGGACACACAAATTAGCCAACTGAACCACTACAATTTTCATATTATAGAACAAACAACTGTTTTAATTGTATACATTAGATTTACTATTTGTACTTTTCCACACCACTAGCTTACTTTCTTTTTGTCATCTGAACCCCAGTTTAGTGACACATAAATTCAAGAATACCTATCCCTACTAGTTTTAGTTCCCAATGCACAATCACACACCATTACATACATCTTTATCATCTTACTCAAACACTCATGCACACAGCACACATACATTCCAGAACACCCCAACCCATATCTTCTTTATTTTTTTCAACAGACCCTAAAGAATGCCTACCAAAAGACAACTCCGTAGAAAGCAACGCAAAATTAGAGCAAATGAAAATAAAGGTGTCCAACATAAGCATCCATCTCTAGCAGAATTTGTAAAAAAAGTTGAAACAAAACAGCTAATACAATCATTTAGTGAACCACAAGAAGTTTCAAGTACAACAACTTTGCTTCCTCTATCAAAATGTAAAACAAACCAAAAAACAATTAACAGAAAATCAGCTATCAGTACAGATAAAACTACTTCTTCAAATTTTAATATAGTGCAAAGTAAGCATACCAAGAAAAGTATTTTAGCCAAAATATACCGTCCAAAGTCCTTCAAAGTCTTATAAAAATAGGAGAGAAATCAGGTTCAAAGCTTAAAAGCTTCCTATCGTAGGAAATTAATCTTAGAAGCATTGATGGACAGTGCAATTCTTCTCAAAAGAAATGTATTTATTTTACTGTTAAACAAAATGAAACCACTAACAAAACTAATAACTAAATTACAAAAAAGACTTCTCAATAAGCGAAATGTCAACAGAAAGAACTTCTTAAGCATCTGCGGAGGTGAATGGAATCACACTACGAGCACAGAACCATATTTTAATGAAGAAGCGTACAAACAAAAGCAAACGAATACAATTGCCATAAATAGCAGTGGTCGAGGTTATGAAAAAGTGAATAATACCATAATGGAACAAGAAGTACTCCTTACAAAAATATGCCCTGAAAACTTAGAATTACCCCTCCATTCAACTGAATCAGAACGTCTAGTGTACAAATGGCCATGCACGTCAATGTGTAACATTCCCAAACAATGTTTCAAATCTTTACACCAATTCCTCAATAAATATGTAAAAAGCAAAGACAAAATCAAATTACTGAAAAATATAGATACCTGTCCAGTGCGCAAGTACACAGGACTACAAGGACATTCATTGGCCTGCATTACAGGACCTACTTGTAAAACCACTTTCCATGATATCAAAAGGATATCAACATATCATTCAACTATAAGAAATCTAGTCTATAAACTGTACTATGCTAAAAGTCCTGCTTTAGCACTAGCAAAGTTATATAACATCCTTCTACATGGTACAGCAAAAGACCTACTTGAAGAAATTCACTATATCCAGAAAAAATATTTTGGAAGTGAAAGCCATTTACAGAATGAAATAGCTTTAAACCAATTAAGCAACAATTCTACACATGGCAATCTTTTGCTAAACACATACAAAAAAGAAATACTCAAATTTAAAAGTACATCAGCTGAAGTACCAAACCATGTATGTGTATGTTGCCGTAGAATTTTTTATAAAAGTAACACAAAAACTGTGGACCTATCATACAAAATAGAAGACAATGAAGATTCTAAATGGTTTGAATTAGCTCTCTACCTTCTAGCAGACAACAAATATGAAATAACTGAGCCCTTAATACTTTGCAGTTATTGCACTACAAAACTTGACAACAACCAAACTCCTTCACGTTCTATCACAAATAATTTGGAATTATACCCAGTACCAAAACCTCTACAACAACTTAATTTATATGAGAGCATCATAATTCAAACAGTACACCCATTTCAAGCAATAATACGCCTTCAACCAAAAACAGCAAAATTACCTCCCTCTGAATTGGTAAAAGGCATTCATGGAAAAGTAGTTTATTTACCATTAAATCTAAAAGAAAATGTGCATACTCTAGGAGTGCAACGTCCAATGCAGCAATCTTTAATTATATTAGTAAATGGAGTACCTACAAAAGACAAAAAAATATGGCAACAGCTGGTAGATTTATATAAAGTTAGACAAGCCTTCCAATATCTTAAAGAGAATAATGAATATTACAAAGAAATTAATATTGAAGAAAACTTGAAAGATACAACTGAAATAATTCAAGAAACACAAGAAGCTGGTCAATTTGAGCTACTAGATCCTGCTACAATATCAAATACTTTAGACCATTATACAATTCATCCTTTGCACTGTAATGACACCGTACAAGATGTACTAGAAACTTACCAAATGCGTCAAACAAAAGGATTGCCAATCAGTATATGGGAAAAAAGTATAGAAGCACGTGCTTTTCCTCTACTCTTTCCTACTGGCAAAGGAGGAAGGTATGATGATAGACCTATTCAAATATCAGCTTCAGAATACCGCTCATTACGGATGTATTCTGAAGATCCCAGATTTAGACAAAATGTGGAATACATATTCCACCTACTCTTTGAAAGTGAACTATCAACTTTATGTTACGGAGTTGCACACATATTAAAATCAGGATCACACTTTCAAAATATGACAGCTACACAATTATTAGAGAAAGTGCAACAAAAGGATGAGGTTTTACAATCAAATATTACAAATCTATTAGCAAATATGCGTGGTACTAAAGAGTGCTGGTTTCGACGTCATGGAGGTGTACGTTGTATGATCAGAAACCTTGGCCCACCCACTTGGTTTGTTACATTAAGTTGTGCAGAATATGCATGGGAAGATTTACATGATTTCCTACGCATATCAAATAAAAACAAAACAAACATAGATATTCTAACACCTGGAGAACTTTGTTCTTTGGATCCTGTTAATGTTTCAAGATATTTTCACAATCGCTTCATTGCTATGCTACATTTTATTTGTAATAAAACTGTTCCTCCCCTTGGAGAAGTGCAACACTTCTTTTGGAGAAAAGAATAACAAGCCAGAGGAGCACCACATATCCACATGCTTTTATGGATTAAAGATGCTCCTAAATTTGGTCAAGACAGTGATGCCACTGTTTTACAGTTTATTGAAAAATATGTCACTTGTGAAATTCCATCAGAAGCCACAAATAGTGATCTTCGTGCACAAATTTTACAATTTCAAAGACACAAATGTGGAAAATATTGTCGTTGCAAATACAAAAACAAAGGCAAATACTACACCAAATGCCGATTTGGTTTCCCTAGACCAGTTACAAATACAGGTCAAGTAAACAACCTCATGTCTTCAGTTAGACATACTGTTAAAGGAAAGTCACCTAAAAATACATATTGCATAAAAAGAAAAGAAGAAGAAAAATATATCAATGATTATAATGCAATCATTGCCCACTTATGGAATGCAAACATAGATGTGCAGTACATTGCAGACAATTCTACTGCAGTTGCACGATATGTCACAACATACTTAACTAAAGCAGAAAAGACAGAGCTCCAAGACCTCTGGAATGACCTGTCATCAGATAAAACAGTATCTCAGAAATTATACAGCTTGGGCATAAAAATGCTCACCCATAGAGAATGTGGATCTTATGAAGCAGCTGATCTTTTAACTGGCACTTCATTGTATGGTAAATCTGAAAATACAGTATGGCTAAGTCTTGGTCCAGCTAAATCTAGAAAAAGAGTTCTAAAATCATATGAAGATATAGAAACAATAGCCAAACATGATCCCAACAGCCAAGACATTTTAAAAACCAATTTATTGGACACATACTACCCAAACAGAAGTAATACTTTGGAAAACATGTGTCTATACCAAATAGCCCAAAACTACACATACAAAAATAATATGAAACCCGATGAAAAAAAAGGTAAATATAGAGTGACAGACTGTGAAGGCAGCTTAGTTAAACTCACTAAACCAAATTTAATTAATCATATCAAATTGTCATTGAAGACTCCTCAACATAAAGAAGTATATTACATGTCCCTGCTACAACTCTTCAAACCATGGAGAAAAGAAGAACAATTACTAGATAACTATGACTCATATGAGGATGCTTTCAAAGCAAATGAAAGCACTGTAACTGATGTAAACTTTACACAGTACAAAACAATGTTGCACAATGAACAGCAACATGAAGAAGAACTCCAAGCCCAACTAGATAAGGATACTCCTGACAGTAGTCAACCTTCTGTAACAGGAATCCAGAAACCACTGGGAGAACCACTAATAACAAATGAGGCAGAATTAGCTATGATAGAAGTGGAAAACACCATGTGTCAGTATGAAGATAAGGAAGACTTAACTATACTACAATCAAAACTAAACAATGAGCAAAGTAGCATTTTTCAAGAAGTAACAAAACAAATGGCACATGGTGTAAAACATGAAAATAAAGAATGTTCCTGCCATAATTATAAACCTATATTACTGTACGTCAGTGGTGAAGCTGGTTCTGGCAAAACATTCCTAATCAAAATCATTAGTAAGTTCCTTCAACAATTGACAAACAACAAACTGTCAGCTGTTGTCACTGCCCCCACAGGTTTAGCTGCCTACAACATAGGTGGTGTTACATTACACCGATTACTACTATTACCAGTAGAACACCAGAACAAATTAGACTATTACAAACTTTCTGCAGAAGCTGCAATGGAATTACGCAGTGTATTGAAACAAATGAAAATGCTACTAATAGATGAACTGAGCATGGTCTCCAACCTGATGTTAGCTTTGATTCACCTCAGATTACAAGAAGTACTCAAAACAGACTATGAAGAGCTCTTTGCAGGAAAACACATTATTGTTTTTGGAGATCTGCTTCAATTAACACCAGTAAAAGGTGAACCTATTTTTAAAACATTAGGGCACAAACTCTGCCGTAAAACTGTTGGCAGCATTGGAAATGTCAACCTTTGGCAACATTTCCAATACAGAGAATTAACAGAAAACATGCGCCAATCTGCAGATCTAACTTATGCCAACATTTTAAAAAGTTTGAGAGTTGGTATACTTTCTAAAGAAGCAGAAGCAACATTGAAAACCCAGCACATTAATGCACTTTATGGCGATAATGCATGTGCTACAGATGTTATGGAACAATTAGCCCACAAAAATGTCAATTGTATGGCCTTAATGCCAACTCTTGAAAGCTGTTTCAAATAAAATGAAATCATGCTAAGTAAATAAATGCAACCAATAATGGAAATTAGCGCACAGACAAACTAGATGTACATGGTATGACACTGCCCATGTGTGTCCAAGCCACAACAAGACTAAATAATTTAGAAAAATCAATCTCAAACACAGCAGGCTTAGAAAAGATGTTAAAATTATCCTTAAATTGCAGAGTAATGCTTAAATGTAACCTTGACGTGGACCAAGGACTAGTTAATGGAGCACTGGGTACAGTTGTTGGCTTTCAAACATACCCACGTGACAACAAAATTCAGTTTGTCAATATACTCTTTGACAAACTTTCAGAAGTAAAACGGATAGGACGCTCAACAGCTAGATTCCTTCTCTTCAAAGATATGTATGTACTCAGAGAACAATTTTCTCTAACTCTTGTATACGCAGTCACAATTCATAAATCACAAGGTCTTACCCTAGACAAAGCAATGATAGATATTGGTAACACAGTCTTTAAAGAAGGCATGAGCTACGTAGCACTATCACGCTTACGTACACTTGACGGTCTATTTCTAATCAACTTTGATGCAAGTAAAGTAAATGCTGATTTTCCTTGCATTTTAGAATATAATAGACTTCGCTCACTATACACTCCCCATCTAAACACATATTCTGTTCCACAAAAACTAAAACGTTGTAAAAGAAAACTAAATCAAACAGAAATGCAACAGGACGTCACTGCAAATCCTCCAAAGAGAGTAAAAGAAACTAATACTTCATCAAGTACCACAAACAAAAAAGAATCAATTAGAGAAAGTAAACCAGGTACTTCTTTAAAGAAGGAAGACAAAGTCCAAAAAAAGCAGTTAGATACAGAACTACCTGGACCATTTAAATTCTCAAATATAGTTGGTGTAAGTTGCTATGCAAATGTAGCAATGAATATTCTATTTCAATTACCACCAATTGTTGACAACATTTACTCACACAGTACAGACCCATTGTGTTTGCAAATGTTAGTACTTCACAGAAATGCAGCAAACAATCCTGACAACACATATAGTGTTTTTGGAATAAGACGACAATTGGACTACTGTGCTGGAATGGTGAAATTCACTATAAACTCACAGGAAGATCCACAAGAATTTCTAATGTACTTACTGCAAGTACTGGAAAACAAAAACATACCTATAAATGAAATCTTTCAGATTTCATACATGTGGAAACATACATGCACTCTCTGCAACAATGTGACACAAGAAGAAATCCCCAATGAACGCTTCATATATATATATCAATACCAAATTGTGAATCCATTCCATTTCAGCAACTTGTACAAAATGCAAACCATGGTAGATTATGCTCTACCTGCAATTCAGATAATCGCTCCACGTTAGTAATACAAACACATAGTAAATACGTAATACTAATGCTTCTACCTTACAATGCAGATGGTACCAAAAACAACTGCAAGCTGACTGGTTTCACACATGGTCAAATATCACTTGGTAAGAAAACCTTCACAACAATAGGTATAATCTACCACAACCAATTCAGGTCACTACACTGCATACATAAAAAAGAAATGTGGATGGTTTGAATGTAATGATAGTACGATTACTCTGAAGCAGAGATTACCAGCAAATCTTACAAACGCTTATTTGATGTTCTTAAAACCAAAATTTGATAAATAAACTGTATTTAAACCTTTAAGTAAATTTGTGTTACAAAAATATAAACTGTTAGAATACTCCAAAAGCTATCTAACTGCTCAAAGATTCTACAACAACTAATCAGATAAATGAATACCACTAAATTAGACCAAAAAATACACAGTTAGAATACGCCAATTGGTATCTAACTGTCCCAAAATTATAAATTTGTGTTAAAATAATATAAACTGTTAGAATACTCCAAAAGATATCTAACAGCTCAAAGATTCTACAACAACTAATCAGATAAATGAATACCACTAAAGTAGGCCAAAAAATACACAGTTAGAATACGCCAATTGGTATCTAACTGTCCCAAAATTTAACAATATCAAAATAGGTAAATCAAAACCACTAAAATATATTAAAAAAAATAGACAGTTAGAATATGCCAATTGGTATCTAACTGCTCAAAAATTTTATAATATTAAAACAAATGAAGAATATGTTACTGCTCCAAAAAAAATACAACAAAGCAAAGTATAAAGCATTAGCCAGAAACAACAAGTGAACACTGAAAACAAACAAACCAATAAACTGTAGCATAAGAGAAAAAGGTTTTTTTTTTATCCAACATGGATTTTTTTTTCTCCCACAGACCCAATGATTTTAGCAACAAATACAGAAACTGAGCAAATTGCACAGTACTCTGGTTTGTACTCTACTAAATATGAGGGTCGAAAAAAATAAAAGTATATTGCTTATACAATGTAATAAGTCATTACAAAATACTAATACTAACATGCTATTTTCTTTTATCACAGAAATGAAGAAGAAAAACATGGACTCCCATTACTAGACCAAACAGTAAGTATACAATAATAAGGACAACCATAGCAGCATATCACATCCATAGTATCTAATACCTTTGTTCCTTATACATTTGTTTTTTACCCAAAGTTATAAGCAAATATGAATGTGATATGCTGCGGTGGTTGTTGCCAGGGCATACAATCTTGGGTGCATGGCCAAATGGCCATGCACCCAAGACTCTATTCCCTGGCAACAACCACCGCAGCATATCACATCCATAGAGTCAAACATTTCAACTATGATCTATGGGAAACTTTTAATGTCCGCGAACAATGTGAGTGTTCTTAGAACACTTTGAACTTGCCAGCGAACAATACGGACACCGTTTTCAGGACACCCCCTACGAACATTTCAGAACAACGCGATAGTTCTTACAACACTTTCAACTTAACAACGAACAATACGGACAGCGTCCTAAGGACACCCCCTACGAACATTCCAGGACACCGGGAGTGTTCTTAGAAGCCTCTTCAGAACACCACCATCTTGTTTATTTGCGAACATTTCAGGACACCGCGAGTGTTCTTAGGACACATTCAACTTGACAAAGAACAATACGGACAGCGTCCTCAGGACACCCCCTACGAACACTTCCCGGACACCGGGAGTGTTCTTAGAAGCATCTTCAGAACACCACCATCTTGTTTATTTGCAAACATTTCAGGACACCGCGAGTGTTCTTAGGACACATTCAACTTGACAAAGAACAATACGGACAGCGTCCTCAGGACACCCCCTACGAACACTCCCCGGACACCGCGAGTGTTCTTAGAAGCGTCTTCAGAACACCACCATTTTGTTTATTTGCGAACATTTCAGAAGACCGCGAGTGTTCTTAGTACACATTCAACTTGACAGAGAACAATACGAACAGCGTCCTCAGGACACCCCCTACGAACACTCCCCGGACACCGCGAGTGTTCTTAGAAGCCTCTTCAGAACACCACCATCTTGTTTATTTGCGAACATTTCAGTACACCGCGAGTGTTCTTAGGACACATTCAACTTCACAGAGAACAATACGGACAGCGTCCTCAGGACACCCCCTATGAACACTCCCCGGACACCGTGAGTGTTCTTAGAAGCGTCTTCAGAACACCCCCATTTTGTTTATTTGCGAACATTTCAGTACACCGCGAGTGTTCTTAGGACACATTCAACTTGACAGAGAACAATATGGACAGCGTCCTCAGGACACCCTCTACGAACACTCCCCGGACACCGCGAGTGTTCTTAGAAGCGTCTTCAGAACACCTCCATTTTGTTTATTTGCGAACATTTTAGGACACCGCGAGTGTTCTTAGAACGCATTCAACTTGACAGAGAACAATACGGACAGCGTCCTCAGAACAACCCCTACAAACATTTCAGGACACCGGGAGTATTCTCAAAAACGTCTTCAGAACACCCCCATTTTGTTTATTTGCGAACATTTCAGGACACCGCGCGTGTTCTTAGAACACATTCAACTTGACAGAGAACAATACGGACAGCGTCCTCAGGACACCACCTACGAACACTCCCCGGACACCGCAAGTGTTCTTAGAACAGTTCCACTTTGCTTGCGAACAAAACGGACACATATTGACTCCTTAGAACACCCCCTAGTCAGTTTATTTAGAACATTTCAGAACACCCGTGATGGCCGCAAACAAATCGAACACAAAAAGAACGTCTAACACATAAAAAACACAACTTTCATCCTATCTCATACACTCCCACCCTCCCCAAACACTCCTACACACCAACACACTCTACAAAATACACATTTTGAACAAAGTTTCACAGCGCTATCCGGGGACGTCCGCAAATCCAATATGGCGGGCGCTACCGAAAAATCTGATGCGCTTCACGCTCCACGCCGTCCAATCAGCGAACACTTTGCATGTCCGCGAACATCACGCAAGACGATTGGCCAATCTGGACACTTTCCGCGGAGCGAACAGGGAAGTGTATCCGCAAACCGAACACAGATATCACTCTTTTTTTTTGACCTAATTTTTGGTCATTTTAAAAAAAACTACTGGACGGATTTTCACCAAATTTGCAAAAGCACGCTTTCAGGACCAAGCCGCTGCTCCTGGTCCAAATTTGGTGGAAATCCGTCCAGCGGTTTGGGCTGTATGCGCGAGCAAAATTTTTTTCCCATTCACTCTATGGAGAGTGAGTATAATGTATACAAATATGAGCATATAGAGGGAAGGTAGAGTAATAAAAATAAAACTATGAGAAAGTGCTGATAACCATAATGATTATCTTCATGCACAGAAAGGATTGCTCTCTTTCAAGCCTGTATCTTCCGCTATATACATGTTTCATATGATGTGACAGGACCCTAAGTCTACAAATATAGTACCTTTTCAATTTTTACTTCCTGACTGTTACTGAAGAAAACTATGTGGCTTCGATATGTCAGTAAAGGAGAAAAAGGGAGAGCCAGCCATGTGATGTCATCAGTTATGTCATCAATGACATTTGTGATGTCATCTTTGATGTCCTGGGTGTTAGTGTTAGCAGTGCACGGTGGCGCGAGTTATGGTTGCTTATGTTACCATAACTGGCGAATTTCAGGAGTTTTTCGGTTTTACTTTGAGCCATAACGTCCCTTTAACAAAGTTTTTCACTGAATTTCATAGGTTTTTAATAGCGCAACTTAACCATAACGTCCCTTTAACAAAGTTTTTTTAATATCACGCAAACAATATACAAACATGGCGTGCAAAAACCAACTTCTACAGATGGCTTTACACAGAATGTTGCAAAGTAAGAATTTATGCTCGTTCACAGTGAAGGTCAGCTGCTTCCATTTTTTTTCTCGGGCCCCGGAGAGGCTCACGAAGCGGACTAGCTGGGACCCAAACCAGAGCAGCTGAAGGAGTCTGGGTGCAGGAGAATATCCCTGACTGAAAGCCCTTGACCAAATCTGTGCTGTCCTCAGAGGAGCCCTGCTGTTTTCCCTGACCAAATCCTCCCATGTAAGTAAATATCGCAAAGCCATCAATTGTGTGGGAAGCACCTGCATTCATCCCTTTCCATTAGTGGGTAGAGGGGGGTGAAACAGTAGGCCCTTCGCACAATTTATTAAATATTACTCAAACTTATTTCCCCATTAGAAAACCACCCCTCTGTTGAAAAAACATTGGGCCTCATTACGAGTCTTCCAGTATGGCGAAAATGATCCCGGAATGGTAATACCGGCATCGTTCACCATACCGGCCCATTACGAGTCTACATACCGGTATTACAGGCAACCCCATGGAGGCATTGATACCGTGCACCTCCGTACCGGCATGTGTGCGGCAACGCGCCCTTCGTGGCAGCAATACTGGCATGCCGCAAACAGGAGGACATTATGAGTCACACGGACATGCACTTACCGGTATCCAGATGGCAGTAATAAGGGTTACCACTATGCCCAGGCATCGCGGATCACCTGTTAATAGCAATCTGCTGTGTCCCCAACTGCCACAGGTGCACACAATCAGCACAGGTGGAGGCAATGGAGTCTGGCCCAGCACAAAAGGAGCACACCCACACACCACAACCCTTCCTAGACCAGAATTATCCCACTTGCTGTTGCGATTTTGGAGCTGGAGGACATGCCTGCACTGTTACTCCATGAGCAGGCACTACATCAGGTACTACAGAGGAGATGCAGGAGGAGAAGGAGGGTGAGACTGACCCAGCAAGTACCACCAGTGCAAGCAGTGCTACCACACAGGCAACCATCAATCCCTCGCATAAGGGCCACTCCATTCAACTTGACTCTGGCACAGATCCACATCCTGTACCGCCTCGACAGGGACACCATAACTGCCATTGTGGATCTAATACATGATGATATAGTCAGCCTGATTGAAATCTGTACCGCCATTCCCCCTCTACTGAAGGTATCGTATGTGCTCCACTTCCTGGCCGCAGGCACCTACTAGCACGCAGTGAGGCATCTGCATGACATATCACAACCATGTTTCTCACGCATGCTGAACAAAGTGCTGGATGCCCTCCTGAAGCACGCAGGGGACTACATATCCCTAGCACAGACTGCCCAGGAGGTGAGTGACACAAAAATAGGTATACATGTACTGGCAGGCATGCCACATTGCATCGGTGCCCTCGACTACACCCACGTGGAGTTGGTGGTCCTGCATGCCAAGGAGGTGGTGTACCGCAATCACAAGCTATACCACTCCATCAATGCGCAGCTGGTATGTGACGCCAGCCAGATGATCACACATTGCTGTGCCCGATTCCCCGGATCAACGCACGATGCAATGGTGGTGCGGAACTCCTCGCTACCCCGCTACATGGAGCGACATGCTGCACGACATGCCTGGTTGCTGGGTAAGTATGCTTACAGGCCCATGGTAGTGTTTGAGTGGGGGTGAGACATGGATATGCTACCTGGGTGTGTTTGGGGGGGAACATGCATATGCTACCTAGGTGTGTTTGGGGGGAAAACATGCATATGCTACCTGTCCGTCCTCTGGACCATGGGCGTGATTGTGGTGGTGACTGGACACTGCCCATGCTGGCAAACACTGCGCCCCTAATCATCCCAACCTGAACATGACACTGACAATGTATGCTGACATACTCTGGCCGCACACCAATGTCAAAATGTCAGACTCTCAAGCAGCGCTTAACCCTCATCATGTCCACTGCACATCATCAGACCGTACGCACAGCACCACAATGCACCAACATGCAGTCACAAAGGGTAATATACAAGACCGCATCAAAGCACCTCACAGATCATGCATGCATGAGTGCATAGAATGAAATCCCGCTCAGGGAATCCACTGTCACTGGCCCTCCACCACAGGAACAACGCATAACACCATGGCAAAATGTGTAGATGAATGCCAAAGCATTAATCTACTTGTGTCAAGACAGCTAGAAATCCAACCCATCAAGTAGTGAACATCACCTATATGAGTGCAATTGGAGTGGTAAACATCCACTGCACCTAAGTACCAGCATACAAGTGGACACCCTGCATCATCAAAAGAACGCATCCCTACACTTGTCGACCATACCACCGAACACATTGTGGCATGATTACATGTGTGCAGATGTGTAGGGACATGGTGCCATCAAATTACAGCAAGCATGATACTCCAAACAACATGTGACATGGTGTATATCAGCCTATATCATCAAACACTGGCCTACATGAATTTGGTCACATCACCTGCCACACATCCCTCACATGTGAGTACATCAGGGTCCCTCTCACTCCATCTGGATGAGTGGTGAGTCTGATATCAAGTCCCCTCAGTCCTGTATGTCACACATGCCTGCCACCATGGCTTGGCAAGCTGTGACCATGCCAGATAGTTGCGCATATGTGTAGCCATCAGAAATATCCTGCATATGAACATGAACAATGTGCAGGCTGAGCGCAGATGGAATTGAAGCATTACCCTCACACATACCTTGTTGTGCTCCCATGCAGGTGATGCAGGCTATCCACTGAAGCAGTGGCTCCTCACCCCTGTCAGAAATCCACGGAACAGGCACAAAGAGGACTTCAATCGGGCTCATACACATACGCGTGTTGTGATCGAGCAGACCTTTGGCCTGTTGAAGGCAAGGTTTTGGTGCCTCAGCAGGTCGGGTGGGGCACTCCTGTACGGGCCTGAGAAGGTGGGCAAGATCATCATGGTATGTGCCATGCTGATCTTGTGCATCTGACGGAACGTACCTCTGCTGCCTGACATTGACAAATAACCCCCGGGTGAGGATGAGGATGATGAAGGAGAAGGAGTTGCACATCAGCCAGGTGGCGATGCACATGAGGGACGTGCTGTGCGCCACTCCATGATAGACCAATTGTTCTAATGCACATGAATGCAGAGGGTGCCATGGATGTGGGACTCTGGGCACTGGGTGTGGGGGCAGATGGACACTGTGCACTGCAATGCAATAAATTCACACGCACCCAATAAGCAATGTCCAGTCATGTGTTAATTTTACACAACGGGTCTATTAAACAGGTAATATTTATAACGTGCATAGACCCTCAACCTCACCCCCCCTCCCAACTCCCTCCCAACAACCCCAAAAAAACCCTCTCCCCAGACCCCAACACCCCCACATACACCCTCCCCCAACACCTCCACACACCCCTCCGCCCTCCCCCCAACACCCCCACACATGAAGTGCACAAAATGATTCATGATGCACTAGCAGTCAACATATGCAGGGTGCCCCTGCTACTTCTGGCCCCTCTTCGGAGAAGGGGGTTGCATTTCACAGCGCTGCATGCTGCGCAGGGACCTGCGCACAGGGCTGGTCTGCATAGAGCTGGCAGATATGGCAAATGATGAGGTGGATGGTTGCTGGTCGGTCGGCGCTGGACGTTGCTGCTCCATGTTGTCAGATATTCTGGCCAGGATCTGGGCCACTTCTGCAAACCATCATGGACCTGCTTGCTGTTCTGTTTACACCCTTGTTGATGGCCACAGTGTTGGTACACATTTAACGTCTACTTGCCTCCCCATCTGCAATATATTGTTTGACGAGTTCATGCATTGCCTGTTGTCGGCCCTCCATCCGTGTCATGCACCCCTCAATGTCCCGTATCGCGGTGGAGGTGGATGCTTCATTTGCTGACGTGGCCAATACATGGGTGTTCTCAGATGGGGACCACTCTGCATGTGTGCCTTCACCTCCAGACTCAGGCTGAGGGGTACCCTGTGGGGTGACCTGGTGGCTTGGGGTTTGCATGACATCCTCAGACAGGGGACAGGGTGCCTCCCTCATGAGTGTGCTCCTCATCATGGCCCTCTTCCTCATCGCCACTATGGGGTGCAGATGCAGCTACCTCCCCAACAGAACTTCTGGCAGCCGACTGTGTTCCGTCAGGCTCCAATTCAACAGCTATGGCCACGTCCTGTGTGACGGTTGACTCCTGGGGTGTGGCGGCAGGTGATTGTTTGTCCTGTGCTGGGGGCTCTGAAGATGGTGGTGCACCATCCGACTGCCCCTGGACGTCGATGGCCTGGTGCCATCGTCCCTGGTCCTGGCCCTTTTGGCAGGTATCCTGGCCTGGGCACCTGCTTCATGGTCATCGCTGTCTGCATCCGTGCCTGTGGGGGACAAAGAGAGGCAGGGCATCAGTGATGATAGTACTTGCATCATGCATGCATTGGTGTCTGTGCAGTTTGTGCCGTGTGGATTGCTGCATGCTTGTTATTGTGCCTGACAGGGTGTGTGCTATGTTAGGGGGTGGAATTGGCATCCCTCAGGTTTTGAAATGTTTGCCATGGTGTCTGCTGTGGGGCCTACAGGTATGTTGTGGCTTGCGTGCAGTGTGACACATGCTGTTTATCTGTGTGTCGGGTGTGTTTTGGGTATGGGTGTAGCATGCAGCATGCATGTTGATGTGACAGTTGTGGGGCCAGCATCTAGACAGGGACATGTGCATTTGTGAATGATGAGCCATGTATTGGCTTGCATAACTATCACATTTGTTGGCTGACATTGTACATTGCATGTCAGATGTTTGTGGGGACACTGACCTTCATCAGCTGATGATGGTACTCCAAACTCTGCTGCACCAACTCCTTCAATACCCTCCATGTCTATTGTGGTGCTGCACGTTTCTGCCCACCTTGTGAGCTTTATGGGGGAGTGGGCCCCACCACCTGTTGCCTGCCACTGGCTGCGATTTGCCAACAGGATGTTTCTTACACGTAGGCGTAGATCGTCCCACCGCTTCTTACAGTCCTTCATGGTGCTGCGGTGGTGCCAACCGCACTGACCCTCTGCACCACATCCTCCCAAATCTGCTTCTTCCCGAGCTGTGCCCGAGGCCTCGGGTCTGCGCAGAATACCACGTCCTCCTGATCTGCTAAAGTGTCAGTCAACATATTTAGTTCCTCGTCACTAAATCTTGCCTTACGCTGGTGTGGAGTGCCTTTATGGGTGGCTTTAGACGTCTTCTTCAAGGTGTGTATGGTATTTTGACAGAACAGGTCCTGTCTATTAAGGATTCCAATGGATACTGTTTTTGAAGATGCCCGCCGGTGCATTTCCCGTTCCTTAGCTCATGCCTAGTGTTTTAGAGCTGGTATAGCCCATAAAGGCCTGGTTGGCCGTCTCTGAAATCCGTGACTTCAATATAGAAAGGGGGGAGTGTCCATCATCACAAAAAGGAAGTAATTCACAAAACACTACCTTTCAAGTCAGTTTTAAGGGTGCAAAAACGAAAATCTTCATTCATTTAAAACCAGAATTACACAGTATTGTTCCTATCTGTATGTGTGTTGAAAAACAGAATTCTCCCTTCCTTTTAAATCAAAATGACAAATTATTGCATCTCATCTGCTGTGGGTACAAAAACTATATTTCCCTTATTGTTACACCAGGTTATCAAATCCTGCCTTTTATTTTCAAGTGTGTTGAAAAACTATTTTCATTTGAGTTCCTTTTCCCCAACTTTGCCTTTAAAATAACAAGCACCAAACTATTTTCCCATTGAATTCCTTTCCCAAACAGTGCCTTTTTAAATCAGCAGCAAAACAATGTTTCCATTGTGCTCACACTGTAGCACCTCGCCTTTGAATCAAAGGGGTCTGGAGGGTGGGGGTTACTGGGAGACAAGTATTGTTTTAAATTAAGTTATTTCTGTGGATATAGTATGGTATTGGGACGTTTTCTATTGGTTACTTTGCAATTAAATCTGTGAAAGCTATTATCGCATGTTTCAAAATTTCACCTGTGTTGTTAGCATTGTATCACATATTAAATAAATAAATATATATTTTTACTTCACACCGGCCTGGTTCCCAGTCCATTGGTGACACAGGGTATTTGTTGGAGTTGGGTGCGAGGCGTGTTGGAGGAATCACCAAATTGAAGTGCTTTATTGTGCACCACCTTGCTTCGGGGGAAAAGAACTGCCTGAGTTGAGAGTGACCACATAATAAACCGTGACATAATAACTGGCCACTGATAACCTATATTCTTTGTCAGTAAGTGGCTGATGTGGAGGAACTGGTCTTAAAAGGCAACAAGGTGAAAACTTTTCTGTATACCTGCTGGAAAGTGACAGCCTGAAGGGCCCCAGAAAAAGGAGCTACTAAGGCGAGCGCTGCAAAATGCATATTTAAAGACCCATAACGAGTAATTCAGAAACTAATATATTGCTGAAAACCCTTGACTGGCATAGCTTGGGCAGTTGCTGGAGGTCCCCCTGAGTCTCGGACAACTGAAATTATTGAAAGGCCCTTATGCTTTCTCTGACTAGAAGGCAAAGTTAAATCCAGGATTGGATTAGCATCTCCTGAATGGAATGGGATATGTTGGCATATATGTCACAAAACTAAACTATTGTGTCAATCACTCAGTGCAATATTCCCTATTCCCCCTTTTTCCCTAGCCCAACCCACCCCTTGAGCCTAGTGGTCCCTTCACACCCCATTTATCCTCTGTGTTCCTTCCCCAAGATGCCACACCACATGTCTGTGAGACTATGACTCAAGACCCAAGACTCTGCATCTACACCATCTTTCCTACCCACACAGAAACGTGGCCAGGTTCTCTCTTACCTGCCACTGTTCAAGGAGCCACATCTTAAACTCAAATCGCACACTTATAATGACATTTTCCTTTTCCTTTTATTAGTATTTTATAATGCATATTAGTATACGAACAGTAACACTGGAAAGATCCTGATACAATTTGCATTTAACCATGCAATCGTGGTTCATTTCTATGTGACCATAAGATGTATTACCTCCATGTCCCTCTTCCTCGTCCCAGTACTCACCAATGAGGCCATGCCTCCCCCGCAGGAACTTATTGATTTTTTTCTTTTCAGAGGAATAACCTCCCACTTACTCACAGTACACCAGTTTTTCTACTCCTGTCTGCGACAGGGACTGACTTCCGGATCGGGGCTCTGGAGGGCTACGTTGCCTCCTTCTGTAATGTTCCGCCATCAGTAGTCAAGGAGCCATTGAAAGCTTTTCAGTGTGACCCGGTGGTGCCAAAATTGAATTTTGAACCCATATAAGAGATAGCTCTGAAGAAAATTATTGAACAGCTCAAAGCAACCCACTGTAGAGGACATGCACTTTTATGATTGTCAAAACTTGCACCCCCCGTCTGTTAAAAGCAGTCTGTACATCATTAACACCTCTTTGAAGGAGGGCAAGGTCCCAGATGACCTGAAACAAAGAATGGTCACTCCCATACTCAAGAAACCACGGCTACCCAGGGACAATCCCATGAATGACCACCCTATTTCGAATACGCCATTCGTATTGAAAATGTTGCATAGGTTTGCCTACAGTCAGATTGCGGAGCATCTTGATCAGCTTCCTATTCTAAAATCCCATAAATCTAGATTCAGAAAAAACTTGGAACGGAGACATCCCTCCTTGAGCTGAAGTCAAGCCTACTTGATCAGGTGGACAAGGGTGCTCTCTCCCTTTTAATTTCTTTGGCTCAATCGGCTGCGTTCGACCTGATTGAACACTCTACTCTGATTGCTAGATTGAAGGAGGTTGCACATTTTTCGTCCACGACCGCGGCTTGTATTGCCTCTTTCCTGGAGCACAGATGTAGCAGAGTCTGTTCAGACGTCGCTGAAGCCTCCCCCATTCCGGTGCTCTTCAGTGTACCACAGGGGGCTAGTACGTCCCCTTGTTTGTGTAACTTATTCATGGCCCCTTTCTTCTTTATGTTAGAGGAGGAGGGAGTTATCTTTTTAAATTACGCAGACAACACACAATGTGTCGTCCCCCTTTCTGGTTGCCACGTGCAGGATGAACAGGGAACAAACAGAATATTTAACCTTGTGGAGAAGTGGATGCTTGACAACCATCTAGCTCTAAACAGGGGCAAAACGGAACTCTTGATAGTGGGCAGCCCAGCCGCTTTGCGAAAGATGAACCAGACCTACAGTTCATTCAAGCTAGGAGATAACATCATTACCCCTCTGTCTAAAACAAAAATCTTCGATCAGACTCTTTCAATGAGAGCTCATGTAACCAGTGTAGTAACCGGTTCGGTTTACTACGTTAAGCTTAGGCCCCTTATTACTCAGGCAAGCGCTGAAAACATTGCTAGAGCTATATTAGGGGCCAAGATAGATTATTGCTGTAGCCACTTCTTGGGCATTAGCAAGCAAGCTCGAGACAGTGCAGAATTGGGCAGTCAGAGTTGTGCTAGGCCGGTCCCGCCATGATCATGTCTCGGAGGCTAGGCGCTCTCTCCACTGGTTACCAATAGAGGCCAATAGAGGCCAGGGTTAAATTCAGGGTGCTTGTCATAACGTTTAAATGCAGATTACGACAGATGCCATTTTATCTGCAGACATATATCAATGATAAAGTTAATGGCAGGGCGCTGAGGTCCTGTACTCAGAATTAACTACTTTTACCCAGGTGCAGAACATCGAAAGCAGAGAATGGCACTTTTTACTTGATAGCGCCAAAACTCTGGAATCAGTTACCTGGAACTATGAGAAATAAAACATCTCTACAAATCTTTAAGAGAGTCTTGAAAGCGCTATTCTCTTGATCTGGTGATGGGTTTTCCATCATTGGCATCTCCGGTTACCAGACTCAGTAGACGTTCTTCTTTCATGTTTTCTGCGTCGTTAGACCAAACTTGTCTGCACCTTTATGCTTGAGGGCCCACAGAGCACATTACAAATGTTGTAATGTAATGTAATGTTGCGGGTCCCCCTGTGCTGCAGTCTCTTGTGGGGCAGTGGTGGTGCCACGGGTGAGGTAAGGCTAACGGGCCTCCTGCGGGGCTTGAGGCCGGGTTGAGCATGCTAGGGCCAGGTCAACCTGCAGGGTTTGGGGTCCTGGTGTTGGCTTCATGCTGCTTGGGCATCTTCAGGTTCCTGCTCGCGAGCTGTGCAGAGCTGGAACCTGAGAGTTCTGTTGTGGCGTCTCCTCAGCCTGCGGTGCTCTGCTTCCGGTGATGGGGCAGAGCTTCTGGGCTCTCCTTCTCCGGGCTTTCTAAGACCTTGGGATGTTGTGGCGTCTCCTCAGCCTGCGGTGCTCTGCTTCCGGTGATGGGGCAGAGCTTCTGGGCTCTCCTTCTCCGGGCTTTCTAAGACCTTGGGATGCCAGCAGCTAGGTTACCAGGACTTGGCTGGGGTTTGTCATTCCGGGTGGAGGGGGTGAGGCCTAGTTCTGGTGGGAGATCCTTGAGGTTTCACCCTGCTGTTTTTGTCTATTGTTCTGTGCAGTGTGTCCCGCTGGGAAAACACTGGCAGAAGGGCAAATTTATGCTCCGTCCGGTCTCTTCTCCAAGCTTTGTGCAGCCCCTTGCAAGGAGGTAGAAGCATAGGAAACCAATGGATCTGATATTCTCCCTGTCGCAGGGGGAATCAAGGCTCTCATGCAGCGTATGATAGCTGAGAATGAGGGGTTGAAGCGCAAGCACGAGGGAGATCATAGCCCACCATCTTCCTCTTCGTCTGCGTCACCTTCTTTGGCTTCATTTTGTTCCTCATGGCAGTGCAATTCTGATTCCCAGGACCTTGTGTTTATAGGGGCATTATTCTGCCCTGGGAGTGGGACAGTTATTCTGCCCAGGGCCAGGGCTGTCCGGTTCCAGTCGATCCTTTGCTGGGCTCTTCTCTGTCCCTGGGCTACTGCTCGGGAGCTCCTGGTGGTTCAAAGGCATTTGACCTCTTGTGTTTTCCTGGTCCCCTGGGCTCGCCTTCATCTTCGTCCCCTGGTGGTACATCTTCTGCCTCACTGGTCCTCCTCCTCGCAGTCTCTCATGCTGCGGATCCCGATTTTGATTGACCAGCGGGTTTCTCTGGTTTTGTGGTTCAGACGTTCCTCCCTACTAATGGGGGTGGATTTGGTTCATCCTCCTCGGGTGGTTCTGACAACTGACCTTAGCTGCTTGTGCTTGGTATCTCTGCTGTCTCTTTCTACTGGGGAGGGAGGAAAAGGGGAAAGGTTCTCCTTCGTTCCTCGCATTGGGGAATGTTGGTGGCCGTTCATCAGGCTCTTCTGTGGTTTGCCCCTCCTTTGCAGGGCCAGGCTGTGTTGGTTCAGGCCATCAGTTCCTCTGCCATGGCCTATGTCACCCATCAAGGGGGCTTGGTGTCCAGGGCCCTGATCACAGTCAGGTTGCATCAGGGTTTGACCCGGAATGCTTTGGCCTTCCCTGGAGGCGGTACACATTCGGGAAGTGGAGAATATGGTTGCAGATCGTTTCAGTCGGGCTTCCCAGGGTTTTGCAGGTGTTTGTCGCCGGTTCGGGATGCCCTGGTTAGATCTGTTTGCGTCCCCCTCCTCGACCAAGCTTCCCAGGTTTGCTCACGGTTCCTGTCGGAAGGGGCGTGCAAGGTGGATGCCTTCAATGTCGAGTGGCCTCAGCGTCTCCTGTATGCTTTCCCTCCTCTGGCACTCTTTTCCTGGGTGGTTCAGAGTGTCCGCCGTGGTTCTACTCTGGTGATCTTGGTGGTCCTCTTTTGGCCTCACAGGGGGTGGTTTCCATTGCTCATGGATCTCCAGTTGCAGGAGGTCTGGAGGATTCCCTGTTGGCTGTGCCCTCTAAGGCGTGGGGGTTCTGGTGGCGGGAATGCCTATGATCCGCTGGTCAGCTTGGCTCCTGTGTGGGCAGGGTTATTGCCTTTGAGATTCTCTGCTCCGGTGCATGGAGCCCACTCTCCAGGCGGCCTAGTACGTTGAAGGCCTATGATGGGCATTGGGCCCATTTTCTCTGCTGGTGAGGGGTGGCTGGTGTTTCCCCCCAAGGTTGTGGTGTCCCGGGGTATTGCAATTTTTGCAGGATGGCTTCGATAAAGGGTTGCCGGTGGCCACTTTGCAGGCTCAGTGGGCTACGTTGAAGACCCTATTGGAGGGTTTTGGTGTTTCTCTGTTGGATTTGGGTCTGGTGGGCTTGTTCCTTGGGAGCCTAGTGTCTTCTAGGCCTCCTGTGTGTGGGGCTCCCCTCCTTGGGATCTTCCCCTGGTTTCGCGTTTACTTCAGTCAGCTCCATTTGAACCCATTGGCCTTGTGGATCTTCCACACCTAACGCTCAAGACAGCCTTTCTAGTGGCCATCACCTCTGTGCGGCGGCTGTGGGAGTTTTGATATTCATATGTTATTTATATTGCGCTCATACACAAGTGTTTCAGAGTTTGGGGCTCTCTTGTGCCGTCCTCCCTTTCTTCGTGTCTTGCCTGTCTGCTTGGTTTTGGGGTGTGATCCCCGGTTCTTGCAGACAGTCTTCTGGTTGGCTTTGGTGCGGCGGGTGCAGGGAGATAGGCTTCAGTTGTATCCTTTAGTCGTTGGCTCAAGTTGGTGGTGTCTATGGCATGTTTGAACTCTAGTCTTTCTGTCCCTTTGGTTGTGCAGGGACGTTCTAGCAGGGGTATGGCTGCTTCCTGGGTGGATGCTCGGGGTGTTCCGTTGTGATGTTCTTTTGTTCAATTTCTCATTACACTTGGTTTATTTGCATTGATCCTGGGTGTCCTCTTGCTTCCTGCTTTCCTTTCGGGCCCTTCCACTTGGTTTGGCTTGGGTATGCCTTATTGGTGAGTACTGGGACGAGGAAGAGGGACGTGGTGGTAATGCCCAGATTACATATGGTAATCTTCATTACTCCCAGTCCTACTCTTCCACGTCACAGTACTCCTGACCTTCTTCACCCCCTGTGATGTAAAATGGCCCGTGTATGTACAGGATTGATTGTACTGGTGTACTGTGGGTAAGTGGGAGGTTATACATCTGGTTCCTGTGGGGGAGGCAGGGCCTCATTGGTGAGTACTGTGATGAGGAGTAGGACTAGGAATAATGAAGATTACCCATAAATAATCGGAGCATCACCTTTGTTGCAATAGAATTTCGACAATAAAATGTATGGGGTTCTGGACATTGCGTGAGAGAATTTAGGAGGTGATGTGGTCTGAACAACAGTTGCCAGGCATCCCTCCGATCACCTTTAGGACACTGTGATGTATCCATCGAACCACTGAAAGGAGATATTATGACACCATGGAGATGTAAAAATGAGAATCACTAACAAGTATGCAGATCTCTGCCTGATTTGGGTGTGATTCGAAGAGAAGTTCCAGGGTTCTGAGATGGTCCAGGAGCAGATTCAAGTAGATATTGAATAACGGCAGGGGTTGAGGGGCCAAGGGGCGGATCAAGAAAGATTGGTGAGTGCCACACTTGAATCATGTTGAAGATGACAGGAATGTCCACATTTGTACGCCCTGTTCTCGTCCTTTCAGAAATTGTCTAACCAGTTGGGCCACCACTTATTTTTCTTTTTCTAATCAATTTTTATTAATTCCAACAAACAACCAAACAGAACAAAACCAAACAGTAAACAACAATTATACATTGCTACCATCATATATAGTCTCATTATTTGTCTACTGTCTATCCGTTACCCCCCGTCCCCTACCTCGAGCCTACCCCACATCATCACCTTCTTCCCTTTGTTCTGGGGCCACCCCTTCTTCTACTGCCTCTAAGGAGTCATCTTCTTCCGGCCCAGTCTGAGCCAGCCCTGACAATGTAGCGACTAAGTGCATCCACACTGTCAGTGTCTCAGTTTCTTCCTCTCCCCCTCTATGAACAGCCTCCCCCCATGCCACTGTTTCTGCATCAGCCCATTTTAGGAGGTTGTGACACCAGTCTTCCACCCTGGGTCCACTACTTGCTTCCCAACTCATGGCAATTCTGCGCTTCGTCAGTATATAAGCCAAGTCCTTGAGTTTGCTCACATGTTTCAGTTTACGCGGCCTGGGGAACTCCCCCACCATACATGCCCACGAAGACTCCACATCCAACTTAATTTCCTTCTCAATCAATCGGAGTGCCACCTCTCTCCAGAACCTCTGTATTTCCGGGCATGCCCAGCACATGTGTACCAGTCCCACATTCTCCTGCCCACACTTGGGACATGTTTGTGTTCCTGTATTCTTAAACCTTGCTACCATCTGGGGGGTCATGTATGATCTGTGGGTGATATATAGCTGAATTTGTTGCAACCTCGCATTCCTTTTTTATGGTATCCTTGTGCACAGATCAT
Organism: Ambystoma mexicanum; assembly: GCF_040938575.1. Classification (NCBI taxonomy): domain Eukaryota; kingdom Metazoa; phylum Chordata; class Amphibia; order Caudata; family Ambystomatidae; genus Ambystoma; species Ambystoma mexicanum. The sequence continues at coordinate 1,426,424,116 of NC_090922.1, forward strand.
AACTCATGGATTCCCCCGCTTCATCTTCCCGATGTTGTCTTAGTTGGACCACCTCCTTTCCCACCCTTGACATCAGCAGTTTGTAGATCCGGGAGACCTCATGGCCCCCCTCCAACACATCACAAAATGTTTCCACGGCCATGTCGGGCTGGTTCCCCAGCTCTATTTCCGACAGGGTGTCTTTTATCATCCGCAACAGTCTAATGTAGGTGAAGTACTATCCCTGGTGTAATCCAGTGTCTTCTACAAGTATGTCAAACTCCACCGCCTTCACAATCTGCCATACATCTCCCAGTCTTGCTATAGCACTCAGCTCCCAGTGCTTCCGGACTATCTTCCTCATTTGCTCATCCACTCCATTCAGTGAGGGTACACGGGTATGGGTTTTCCATAGCCCGGCACGCCCGTTGCCATATTTTCCATCCCAAGTCCAACATTCTTGTCCCTCTATCATGCTGGGATTTAGGCAATCATATCCATTCTTTCAGGAAAAACGGGACACATTCAGCTCTCAACAACCTAGACTCCGACATGGGGCCTTCCGATAACCACCTTGCCACATACTGTAGCTGGTTGGCCAGGTAATGCATCTTGAAGTTGGGCAATTTAATGCCCCCTTGGTCATACGTATTTTGCAATTTCCACAACGCTATTCTGTTCCTAGTATTGTGCCATATGAACCCCCTGTGTATACCCTGAATTTTAACAAAGAATCACCTGGGAATCATATATGGTATATTTGCAAAGTAGTGTAGCAGCCTAGGTAGCACCATCGTCTATAACAGTGCAGCTCTCCCCATTATGGTCAAGAGGAGCTTAGCCCAAAACATCAAGCTGTTTACAACGCTGGCCACCGCCTTCTCTGTGTTTTGTTTATGTTCGCCCTCTACATTGTGATGGACATCGATCCCCAGATATCTAAAGGTCTTTGTCTCCCATTGTATTTGTAATACTCGCAATTTCTCCCATGGTAACCTTTTATATCTACCCAGGGGAAATATGCATGATTTCTTGGGGTTCACTGTGATACCAGACAGCACTGCATATCACCCCATTACTTCTAGAATGTATTGTAGGTTTTCTTTGGGGAATCTTAAGTACAGCAGCATGTCATCCGCGTACATTGATATCAAATGTTGCCCTCCCTTTGTTTGTATCCCAACCTCCCCGTATTGATGCCTCAAGTATATTGATAGGGGCTCTAACTCTAAAATGAACAGCATCAGGGACCATGGACACCCCTGTCTGGTGCCCCTGCCAAGATGCCATCGGTCTGCGATGATCGCTCCCATCTGCACTTTAGCTAGTGGTTTACTATACAACAGTTGGACCCATCTCAAGTATATTGGTCCCATCCTGTATTCTTTTAGGGCCTCCATTAGCCAAGTCCATTTAACAGAGTCGAAGGCCTTCGTCGCATCTAGAGAAATTATAGCAACCTCCTGGGGTCCTTTTCAGTTTGTTCTACTACGTGGTGGAGCCTTCTGAGATTGTCGGTTATGTTCCTGCCTGGAACATACCCCGTTTGGTCAGGGTGTATGAGTTTTTTGATAACCGGTCTCAACCTATTTGCCAGCACTGCCGTAAGTATTTTGCTATCTTGGATCAGCATGGATAGCGGTCTATATGATCCACAGTCCGTGCATGGTTTGTTAAGCTTCAGAAGTGGAATGATAATTGTCTCCCTCAGAGACTCTGGCAGTGCCCCCCTTTCCAGTGTCTCGCTGAGAATTGCTATTAGCGGGGGGAGCAACTCAGCTTTGTACGTTTTGTAAAATTCGTTTGGGAGTCCGTCCACCCCTGGAGCCTATTTTCAAAAGACATAAAAAGAGCCACAAGAAGCCAGACAGGGACATTCATTTTCCAACCTTCAACTGAATTCCTGCGCAGCACGCTGACGGAGAACTCCAGATCCAGAACTCCAGAGATCCAGACTAACTCTAAAACAAAAACTCCAAAGAGCTGAACTCTTCAGCAGGCCTCAAAATCTTTTGCAAACTATTCAACCGCTGGGCTGTGCGGTTTGCTGCTTGCTAAGAGTCCTGTGTATCCAGAACAGAACCAGTACCCAGAAAGCAGTGCGGTATCCACAATCCACTTGTTCCAGACCAGCAGAACCAGAGACCCAGACCAGACCGCAGTGAACAGAACGAGTGCCTGATTGACCCTCCGAGCAGAGAGAACCGCAGCTAAACTTGTTGACCAGATCCGTGACAAGGCCATTCCTTTAAAATTCATAGTGTGAGTACTCAGCTAGAACTGTGCCAGAACTAATCTCTTACTTTAAAATAATCTGATTCAAAACATTTGAACCTGTCCAGAACTGCATCATAGGAATCGTGTGTTCATTCTATCATTTCAAAGCTGTAAAAGTGTCATTTTGTTATTCTGAAGTTTACTTTAATTTCGAAAAAACTACCTTCACAAATTCGTCCGTATCTGAATCGTAGGTGCTAGGAACGAGATTTAACTTTTATTGTAAATCTAAGATTCCCATCTTTCCGACAAGCTCTAAACCGACTTGCTACTCCTTATAGCACCTCCGTAATTGCGCTCGACGCACTCGAAAAAAAGTGCAGCGATTTGACATTTTGCTTCATTTCAACCACGTGTGGTAAGATCTGTCCTTTGCTTCCATTACTGAAATTCGTTTTCAACCTGATAATCCCTCATTAATCATTGTTAGTGTGGACCTGAACTGATTTAAAGTATCTCTCACTCACCCTGAACCTCTAGAGGGAATTAAAATCAATTTTAGCATATTTCACTCCCTTGCAAATCACCTGAAAGTCTTTCGCCTGTGTTTCAAAATCATCCCTGGTGCTATAAGCTTGCTAGGGGGGAACTGAATTCGTATTGTACTGTGATTGTAGTCCTGAAGACTGTGTGTGTTACTTCCATCTCCTTACATTGCATAGGGTGGGAGTGAATTGTCAGAGACAAAGTGATCCTATTACCTTTTGCTGAAATCATATCAAGTTTATTCCTATGTTGCTTCTTTTCCGCCTTGCATTTCCTTGTACCATATAAAGCATTCTCAGCTACCTTATCCTCTATACTACTCCTAAGTAATTAAACCAGTGTGCTAGTATAACATCATCCATTGTTGATCACTGTCATATGTCTAAGTGTGATATCAAATATTAATTTATTATAAAATTGTGATATATATCTATTGTTTAATTTTTCAAATAAACCTTTTTAATTTTCAAAACAAACCTACTTCTTGGCTCAGTGGGGTCAGGGGGATTCTAAAAGAGGGGCGTTATACAAGGGTTCATCATCTAGATTATAACTTGTCATAAAAATATATAAATAAGGGCTTCCCTTGAGCAATCCCAGACAAGGCACTGACTTAATGCGAATGCTTGATTGGAGTCATTAACAGCTTCCAGCTCCTCTAATGTGATGGGGGCCTCCAGGTTCTCCCTCTCTTCTACCTCTAGTTTGGGAATGCCGATGTCTTCTGAATCGCTGGTAGAACTCTAAGAAGCAATTATTCACCTCTTCCTGGGTATCTACAATTATCTGTCCTCCCCCATTACAGCTGTGATTACTTATCTGGGTGACTTGTTCTTATACAACCAGGCCAGCAACCTGCCCGTTTTGTCCCCCTCCGCGTGCTGTCTTTCAACGTACCTTTTATAATTCAGGTTGCATAATCTCTCGAAATTGCTCCCTGCACTCCTGCTGCAGTTGTCGTATGGTTGCAGCCTCCTCTCGGGAGTGTCCTTCCTTGTGCATCACTATCTCTAGTTTCTCTTACGCCTCGTGTAACTTCTGCATTATTCCGCCTTGTAGGCCTTTGGATTTCGATACTGCAGCCCCCCTCACCACCACCTTAAATGCCTCCCATAATGTGCCTGCCGAATCTATGCTCCCGGTGTTATTTTCAAAGTATTCCACTATTTCTTTCTTTAAATCCTCTCTAAACCCTGTATCTTTCAAGGCTTCAGCTCTAAGTCTCCACGTCAGGATCCGTGCTCTGGGCGGCAAGTACTGCCATATCGCAATCAATGGCGAGTGGTCTGATAGAACTCTCGCTTTATATTCTGACTGCACTAATTCCCCGACCAGCTCTGCTGTCGCAAATATGTAGTCTAACCGTGTGTCCATGTTTTGTGGGGCCGAACAGTGAGAATATTGTCTGTCCCTTGATTGGTGTGTTCTCCATACATCAACCAGGTGAAAGTCACTCAGAAGAGTCTTCAGGACTCTAGCTGCTGGGGTGGATTGCGTCAACTTCTTATTTGATCTGTCACCCCCGGGATCCAGCGTGCAATTAAAGTCCCCTTCCCATATGACAGCCCCCCCTATATGTGGGCTTATCTTGCAGTAAAGGGTTCTGAAGTAACTGGTAGTATCTTGGTTCGGGGCATACATGTTAATAATGTTCAGTTCTCTGTTTTCCACTAGCACTTTTATTAGCACCATCCTACCATCAGTCTCTAAGGTGATCTGAAACAGCTTAAAGGGATCATGAGGTGCTATCCACGTTATTACTCCCCTGGCATACGCCGAATACGTAGCTCCTATGGTGGTCCCTCTCCATTTTCTCTCCACCACTTCCTGCTTTTCTTTTGTCAAGTGAGTTTCCTGAAGTAGATCTATGTCGATCCTCTTTCTCTTCAAATACATCATGATCTTGTTCCTCTTCAAGTAACTATTAAGCCCCCTGACATTCCAGGTCACTATCTTGAGGTCCCCCATCTCATCCATATCCCAGCCGGCCCCGGTCCTCTTTTGTCTTCCATTCCATGCACAGTGATGTATAGGTATATGCTCGCTCCCTCATTTCTCTGAACGCCCCTTCAAACTCCCCAACTCCCTTCCCACACCCCAATACCATATCCACCCACCCAACTCCCAGCGCGCCCCCAACCCAACCCTTCCCAAACTGCTCAACTTCCCCCCTGGTCCCTCCCCCCTTAATCCCCAACTGTCGCCCAGCTCTATCCCTGGATCTCAGGCTACCCTGCATCTAGTCCTTTCACAGCCTCCGCTGCTACTCTGGAACCAGCGGGGGGATACCATACTACTAGTATTCCTACTAAACTAACTATTGGGGTGAGCGCTCTACTCCTCTCAGTCTCCCGCGCTAATGCTTCTTTTACTGTTTTCAGAATTTTCAGCACGTACCATTCTAAGAAACCACTTTACATGCTATATTCAAGTACAAAGGTCTGCATCTAATGTGCATGAGTGATACTCTCCTCGCTTAATGCAAGTCTGTGCTGGGGCGACCCAGCGTCATATATTTAGTCTGCCCTCTCTCGAGGCTCTGCATAAGGCATACCCTCCTATAGCATTATTTGATTTTAGCGGCCCCAAGTTCACTTATCTCCATCGCCTTCCGTATGATCGCCCGTCTTCCTCGGACAATTCTGCATGTCCACCCATCTCGTTGCTTCCTCCGGGAACTAAAAAAAATCGCCTCATCTTTATGTAGCACTTTCAGTCTTGCCGGGTATAGCAACATGTATTTGAATCCCGACTCCCGTAGTCGTCTCTTGATCGACACGTAGCCCAGTTGTTGTCGCTGTACTTGAAGGGTGTAGTCCGGATATGCTGTTATGGTAGCTGATGCTATTTTGATGGTCCCTCCCTTGCGAAAATATTCCAGGATCTTCTCTCTATCCTTGTAGTTCAGGATTTTAACAATAACCGGTCTGGGGGGTGCGCCGGTGGTTGTCTCCTTGTCGGGGCCCTGTGCGCTCTCTCTACTGCAAATCCTTGCGTGAGTGAACCGGCTCCAATTTCCTGCATCATCAAGTTCTCGACGTAGTTGATCAGGTCTGAGCTACATGGGATATCCCGAGGAGGAGCTGGAGCTCCCGCCCCCACTACAGGAGTAGTGGCCAGAAGAGAGGTGCCCTGGTGTGCACCCGCTTTTTCATTAGGCTATCTGCCTAATTTGCAACCAATATTGCGAAGCTGGACGCCCGCAGCCAACACTCTTCCTAATTTCAAGGTTGGATCACCCAAGTGTTTGCATGCACTTTGGATGTCCATTTGAGCCCCCTCGCCTGCAAACTAGATCTGCTCCATGTAAGATCTGTGCTAACCGCCATTAGCATCCACGAGGAGATTGCCACTCTAAAATGGCCGACCCGGACTTCGATGTGCCTGACTGCACTCCCCGGATCTGAGGAGGAGGAACAACAGACCCCCTCGCCCTGCGCCATTGGCTCCCTGCCTCCTTCAAGCAGCCAATCGCGAGCCGGCAGGCTCGAGCCGGCACCAAACGAAGGCACCCACACAAAGGCACAGTGCCTGTCGAGAGCCTGTCTGGAGCCACAGGAGCCAAGGGCCAGGATTCCTGCCCGTTATTCTCCAGGTAAGCCTGCAACAAACATAGCCCCAACTACTGACCAGAACCATCTAATTCTATTCACATCTCCCTCGCTCCTACCTAATTTACGCCACCTTCCCGCACGGATGCACACACGCGTGCTGTTCATGCCCCTAACGTGCCGTGACACCCGGATACATCGTATCCCACCACCTGACTCACCCTCGTTGAACGTCCTTGCCACCCATTCGCAGCTATAATTATTATGGACCACATGCTTTATGCCTACTGTTGCACACTCTGTTTCTCTTATCTGCACTTCTCCTCCTGGCCTCTCATTACAGCCCCCATGTGCTACCAGTATATTATGTATGCCATTCCGATTCTAGATGCCTTGTATTGTGGCTAGTGAACTGTTCTGCATTGCTACTAGCCGCCTAAATTGTGCCATTATCAAAACTAGATGTCCCTGTACTGTGCCTATTGACAGGATTTGCACTACTGTTGGTTGCTTATCTGTGCCATTTCGAATTTAGATGTCGTACTATGCACTGCTGTTGGTTGCCTAATTGTGCCATTCCGAATTTAGATGCCCCTGTACTGTGCCTATTGACAGGATTTGCTCTGCTGTTGGCTGCTTATCAGTGCCATTTCGAATTTAGATGTCGTTGTACTATGCACTGCTGTTGGCTGCCTAATTGTGCCACTTTGAATTTAGATGTCCCTGTACTGTGCCTTTTGACCAGATTTATTTTTTTCTGATGGTCGCTTATTTGCACCACATTATCTCTTTATACCCTGTATCTAGAGCCCATATATCTACATCCTCAGCCCCTGAGAAATACAAGTTGCGACATGCAGCTAAGAACCTTTGCCAGCACTGTCCTTATACTCACAGTCTCTTTAAGACTGTCAGCTTGCACTGCTGCCACCTACCGTACAAGCACCTCTAAGACTTCCCATAACTGCCAACCCATTCTCCCTTCAATCATGCTTCACTACCCTGACCCTCCACCAAACCCTTACCTCAACGACCCAGCCCTTTGGCTCAAGCACTTTGCCACCAAACCTACTCCAAACATTCCATGTACTCTACAACAGAGGAACTGTAGACTTAGAAATAGACTGCCCAGACCACCCTGTACTTTGCGCAATCGCTCTGCCCCCTCACCGCCCAACCCAACCGTAACGCCTAGTACTCTACTCGCCACCACACCCATCTCAGCACTAAAGGGAGCCCTTATCAATGCAAGATCCCTCACGGCTCATGCCCTTGACATCGCAGACCTCATCACCGTCCAGAACCTTGACTTCCTAGCTATCACCGAAACTTGGTTACATGATGCCTCTGGCCCACTCCTCGCCCTATCACTATCCAAGGGTTATACCATTATCAGAAACGATCGCCAATCCAACCTGTCGAAAGGAGGAGGAGTCGCTTTTATACATAGTGACAAAATTGTTATGAGAGTTGTTCCGCACACACAACTTAGCTCTGCAGAATCTCTTTCAGTGAAACTATTGCTCTCTCCTACCAACACAGCAACACTCCACCTTATATACAGACCGCCAGGCCCACTGGGCTCATTCATTGATGATGTTGCCTCTACCCTGTCGACTAACACCAAGCCTAACTCTCAGATACTGTTACTAGGCGACCTTAACCTAGGTCTCACAGATCCCAAGGACCACATGGCCGCTGAAGTAGACACCACCCTTTCCAACCTAGGCTTCCAGCAGCGCATTCGTGATCCTACACACATCGAAGGTAGAACGCTCGACTGGCTATCTGACCTTAACTGTAACACCAATGTCATCTCTAACGATGCCTGCGCCTGGTCCGACCACCATGTTATTACCTTCCTTCTGCCAGCCACCAACCCCCAGCCCACACCCACCATAGCCCCCGCCATACCGACTAGAAACAAAAAAGATATCACTAGGGAAAAACTGCTTCCTCTTATCCTCCCTTGTTTAAACACTCTTGCCTCACAGCATAAGGACAATGACCCTACTGTTTTAGTAGACACCTTTAACAGCCTAATGACCAATGCCATTGAGAGCATAGCTCCACTAAAGATCCGCAAAGCCAAACAACAGTCCCACCTGAACTCTTGGTTCACCCCGCAGCTCAACGCGCTGCGCAAAGAAAAGCGCAAGGCCGAAGCACTTTGGAAAAGTCACCCGAGCGCAACTAATAAAGCCTCCCTTTTGATCACCTCTCTTAACTACAAGGAGGCCATATTACAAGCCAAAAAGGAGACTTGCAACTCACGCATAGCCCAGGCAGAATCGAACACTAGAGAATTATTTAAAATCCTCAAAGAGCTAGAATCTCCCTCACCTGCCCCGGACACGTGGGCTAAGGACAGCACCTGGTGCAACAATATACAAAATGCCCTTCTTAATAAAATATCCACCTGGCAATCCAAAATCAACACCAAACAAAATACTCTCCACACCCCTATCTTTAGTAATACCAGGCCACCTAAAATAATTACCCCTGACTCCCTGGTGCCGTTCAGCTTCTCACCACTCACTGTTCTGGAGGTTGAAAAAATCATCTGTAACCTAAAACCTTCAAACTGCCAAGGGGACGCCTGTCCAGCCCCAATCATCAAGGATTCGGCTCATGACCTCGCCCCTTTTATCACCACTTTTATCAACGCCTCCTTTCAATCGGGAGTGGTCCCCAATAACCTGAAGGATGCTTGGGTCATCCCTCTCCTAAAAAAAACACTTTAGACCCGGAGGTTCCAACCAACTACAGACCCATCACAACGTTCCCATTTCTGCTAAAAATCTTGGATAGAGCAGCCTATCTACAGATACAGAACTATCTGGAATCAAACAACCTACTAGGCATGAGACAATCTGGCTTCTGACCTAAGCACGGTACGGAGACACCCCTCCTCGATCTCAAAACCCAAATTGAGGATCTCAAAGACAAAGGTAAACTAGCCATGTTACTACTATTAGACTTATCTGCGGCCTTTGATTTGGTCAATCACCAAATCCTCTGTCACCATCTAAAAACTGCAGCTCATTTCTCCGATACGGCCACAAACTGGATTCAATCCTTCCTGGATAACAGACAGATGAGGGTATTCTCGCCCACCTCCGCTGCTGACCCTGCACCAGTCCCCTGCGGCGTCCCACAAGGATCTTGTGTATCCCCTACCCTCTACAATGTATTTACTAAACCCTTATTTGATGTGCTTGACTATCTGGGTGTCACCTACACGAATTATGCTGATGACACCCAGATACTCATCCCCATCACGGGTGATCACACAGTAGATTCTAAAGCCTTAAATGATGTTTACCACGTCATTCAAACATGGATGGCCCAACATGAGCTTTGTCTCAATGATGACAAGACAGAGCTCCTCATCCTCTCCAAAGATACCAAAGCGCTTGGAATCTACCTCGATTCCACCCTCTCCCTTCACAGACAAACCAATGCAGTTGCGGCCGCCGCCGCTTACACCTGCAAGTTGATCACAGCATGTCGCCCTTTTCTTTCCACGCACAACTGTATTACCCTTGCTAGGACCCTGGTCATGTCCAAACTGGACTACTGTAAAGCACAGTACCAGGGCACCAATCAGTGTAACCTAGACAAGCTCCAAATCATACAAAATAACGCCATCAGGGCAGCCCTCAACATCCCCAGATCCGCACTCATTTCAGATACCAGGAAGAGCCTTCATTGGTTGTCAGTCACCCAAAGGATCTCACTAAAATCGCTCGCCCTAACATACAAATGTATGAATAACTTGGCCCCCACTTATCTCTACTCTCGATTCTCGCTGTACACCCCAGCTCGCTCACTTAGATCTACTCTGAACCAGAGCTTACTGATACCGAGATACAAGCTCCAAACAGCTGATGGATCGAGCTTCCCAGTCCTGGCAGCTAAAGTGTGGAACACTGTCCCTCTGACTATCAGAAACCTCCCCTCCCTCAACCTATTCAAACACAGAGCCAAATGTTGGCTAGTCTCTTCCACTGCCCGAGCTACACTCTGAAACGTGACGCGATAACCTGTGTCTGGTTGTAATCGACAAATCATGTATCGTTGTGCTACCTACCTATGCCTTCTTTGCTATATTTATTGACTGTCATGTAATCACTGTATGCAACTTATGTAACCATTGCTTTCAAGATATGCGCCCGGTAGCCTCCGGCCCTGGTTTGCGCTATACAAATAAAACAAATACAAAATAAATAAATATAGTCCTATGTAACCTTCTAAAATGTTATGTGAGATTTTAGGTGAAAGAGAAATGTAGGGCGAGAGGGGCTGGCTATATTCAGGGTTGAGCAGACTATACTAAGTTGCTCAGAGGAGCGGGAAATGACTGGACATGACCAGCAGTGCTGGTGTTTAAAGTGATTCAGAGCCATTGGCCCACGAACATTTTTCTCCTTTTGCCCCCAGAACTATTACCGAGTTCAAGATGGCGGCTGTTGCGGAGCCTGCTCTGCAGTTGCCTGTCCATGGACGGTAATACTGCCAGTTGAACAGTGTGGCCAATTCTTCATTCACATTCTTTTTGGATATTTATAAGTGCTGAAAAGAAAACTAACTATCCAAATTATGAGCTACAAAGTCGAAGACTTGCTTAAATTTGACAGCATTTAAAATGTGACTTCGAGTTGTGAAGCAACACAGTATTTTTTTTTTCGTGAACGTCCCCTGGAGGAATTCCTGCTGCCACACTATTTGTTCAGATTGGGACTTTAGAAATCCAACAGATAACATGGCATTCCATTTTGCTCTCAAATTTAAAAAATAGAAGTAGCAGACTTTTAGTTGTCATTTTTTACTTAACAATATTAGGCCTCATTACAGGTCCGGTGGTAACCCTGACGATGCTACCAGCGGGTTGCCACGGGACACATAATAATTTACCAGCGCCTGACTTCCCGGTGCCATCGGCTCATTACGAGTCCGGAGGCTCGGGAAGACGGGCGCCAGTAAATTGAATTGTAAGACATGAAAGTACCGGGACAGTTGCTAACGGTGCCAGTGTTTCCGAGAAGGATTTTCCTACTTTGACCGCTGCGCCTGGCAGGGTCAGACCTGACAGGCACAGTGGCCACGACAGGCACACCGGCACCCTTGTATCTGGACTGGCAAACTTAGAATGAGGTCCAAAGACTTCCATATTTTAATCATTACTCCGAAAAATGTAGGCATGTATTATGATATCCAAATTCGTAGGATTGTAATTTTATGACTTCCACTCCCAAAACTTAACTAAAGCACTGTTTGTGATAAAATCACATTAAGATGTGTCCGTTGAGGTGGGTCAAGAGATTCTGGAAATCGGCGGAGCTGCCCATCATGTGACTCCTAGAGACGGTATATTGGCATCTCTCCTCGTTAACCTCCTTTGCCAAGGGACACCCTGCAGGGATTTGTTTCGCAAGATCTCGAAGCCACAAGATCTCAAGAGATTGCGCACGGGAAGCGCGCACCAAACCGGAGAGTAGAGAGACGTGGAACGGACTGTCAGGGCAATGGTCGTGCCCCAGCGCTCCTCCTGAGGTGGGGTCCTACACCCGATTTAGCAGCCATACACCAGGGTGCTGCATTACTTCATCCCCAGAACGTAATTCCATGGCATTATGATGAAGCCTCATGGGAGCTCTTGTACATAGGTAAAGACTCTTAGGTAGACAGTGTCAGGTCAGTGCAGTGAAGCCAAATACGCTGACTCCCCAAGGACTCAACTGTGAATATGTCAAGTGCTCTGCATGTTACAAGGTGCGTACAATAAACACCTTACAATCAATCTAGCTTCCTGTGTTGATTGGGCCATCACACACACCTGGGCCATCACACACACCTGGAGGTCTATAGAACTAAGTATAGGACACAGCATGGGTTTAGGAGAGTCATGCCCGAAGCTCACACACCGCAGTGACAGAGAGGTACATTGCAAATTAAGTTTATAGCACAGAGCAAGAGAGTGGCAAGCAAACCTGCTAGCATTAAGAATAATACATTTAGAGAGTCGTGGAGCCATATCCTGATACAGTTGAAGCAAAGTGGTTCACTGCGATGAGGAGGGGCCACACAGCTTCCATGACAGTGCCTGATGCCCAAAATGGCAGCGAGATCATCCTATCAGCACTCAGACAGTGTTACCCTTGCTAATCAAGCAACTACAAAGTGGTTCACTGCGATGAGGAGGGGCCACACAGCTTCCATGACAGTGCCTGATGCCCAAAATGGCAGAGAGATCATCCTATCAGCACTCAGACAGTGTTACCCTTGCTAGTCAAGCAACTACAAAGTGGGGTGATGAGGGAGAGCCACAAAACATGGGAATTATTATTATTATTGTGTTTATTATTATTAGTATTATTATTATTGTTGTGTTTATTTTTGAGCGTGGACTTAGTTTAGAGAAGCAACAGAGTGCTTTACAGAAGTATAAAACAAAACAGATGCACAACGGAACCCTTTACAGAGGTATATAACAGTACAGGTGCATAACGGAACACTTTTTAGAGCTAACAACAGAATAGATATAAAGCGGATGTAGGATACAGAGTGGCACAGAGGAGGGGTAAAGCTAAGCTGTACAGCACTGGCGATCTAGAGGAGTCCATCTGAACAAACTGCTGGCAGTTGCCAAAGTAGGACTTGAACCAGCGTAAGATAAGGTTGCTGATCCTCAATGTGCCGATGTAGTCTGTCTGTGAGTGCCTTGTGGTCTACTGTGTTGAAAGCGTCCAAGAGATTTAGTAGAACCAGGAGGTAGGGGTGGCTGTCGTCAAGGATGTTGTGGGCGTTGTCCACCACCTGTAAAGTTGCCATCTCCATGCTGCATCTGGGTTTAAACCTGGATTAGTATGTTTGGATGGGTTTGCTGGTTCCGATGTATTGCTGCTGTTGTGTGGCTACCATTTTCTCGAAGATGTTACCTAGGGAAGCAGGGTGATAGGGCGTAATGACGTAGGTTGTCAGGATCCTGAGTGGGTTTCTTCAGTAGGGGGAGGATTTGTCCTGTCTTTAGCATCGATGGGACGGTACCTTGAGTTAGGGAGCTTTTGATGATAAGGGAATATCAAACACATGTTGGGGAGGTGGGATCACAGGGAACCCTAATCAATCCCATAACCTGCAGCTATGGGGAAATGGCCTCACCAATCCAATTCCTTACTGAGGCAATTGATGCAAGCTGGGTAGTATAAAAGGGTGCAAAGGAAACCTGAGTTTGTGGGAACTAGGACAGAGGTCCAGAAAAGTAGAAAAGTTAGAGAGAAAGTCTAGTGTTACACAGTTGAAGAGAAGCCTGCTGGGCACTACAGTCGAAAGGGAGAAGCTTTAGCGCTAACCTGCTCAGGGCTAAAACCCAGATCCTGGCAAAAGCAAGACACTATCAGAGGAAAGCAGAACGTTGCTACCCTCATGGGGATCAAGCCAGAAAGTGCCAGCATGGGGAAGAGTGATGCTGGCCTACCAGGAGCCAGTCAGACAGTGAAAGACTGAGCCTACACATGGGATCACGTGGTGCACACCCTGCACATGTTTGTGGAAAGCTTTGACCTCAGCCCTTTTCCCTTAATGGTAACACCCTGATCACTGCTGTCCTTGAAACACTTAGGAGAGTTTGACACCTAAAATGTGATGTGAGAGCAAGAGGGTGGGGGCAGGGGGGGTTCAGGGAATGCACCCCTACCTGTTAACTCATCATTCCGGACGCTCCCGAGTTTGCACAAATCTATAAATATCCTAAAACAAATCGAAATAAATGAAATATTTAATTATTGTTTAACTGGAGGGAACGTGGGAATAGCATGTTCATTTGGGGAGTGCTAATTATAGTGAATAAAACCTCCTGGATGGAAGCAACAAACGGCCAATACAAGGTTTTTAGTTTGGGCTATTAGGTGGTGGTTTAGCGCCACCTATTAGCAGAACCTATTGCAATATAATACAGATAGGAAAACATGACATTTGAAGAGAAACACAAAGCGTGTAGGTGTTTTGTTATTTGCCCACAGAGACGAAGCCCGGATTGTCGAACTAGGGAGGCCTGAAGCTAACGCAGTTGGGCCCACCGCAGTGACATTAACATCTGTAAATGCCCGCACAGAGCTGCTGAGAGGGCATTTACAGATTATGGCTGGACCTTGCCAGTTCAGGCCCTCCTACCCTGTCTACGCCTCATTAACTGCCCATGGCCATGCTAATCCCTATGGCCATTACCACCGACCTCCTGACCCTCACCACCCAAAAAAACCTTGTAATGGAAACTCTTTCAACTGGATTTAAGTACGCCTTACCATCAAACGTTGTACTCAAAGTGTCTGCCAGTGTTTTTTTTCAAAGCAGTCTTCTGAGATTTAATGACTTAATTGGAGCAATAAGCACGCTACGGGTGTAATAAAAATGTCTTAACCAGAACTTCCATAAGCCACTCGATGTATAAGGACTCTGCCCTTCCTTTCCTGAAGTCCTGTTAAAAACAAGGAGTAGCAAAGCCAACAGTTTTGGCTTGTCTATAAGTGTTAAGCATTTGCCAGGCACTGCTGTTAGATGCCCAGGTACTCACGCCATTTTTTCACCTGCTAACATCAATGGCCAGTAAATACTACTGGGCAGTGCATGGCAACTGCCTTTGTCATACCTACACAACAGCCAAAACTGTTAGCATTGCCATCGTTTGTTTAAACCTGCTATACTGCCCTTCACCTCCCTGTCGCCGAAAACACATGCCCTGTTCCTAGACATGGCGAGCTCTCTGCCTCTTGCTATTAAGCAGTCATGGTCACGTGCATCAATGGGCCGCTGCCGCTTGATCTGAGCCAGTCACACTGCTGTTTAGCATATATAATTCTCAGAATTACTCCCTGTTCCCTTCAACCCGTTGCGTACAGTTACAGTGATAAAAACAAATCTTAAGTGTGTGATCTACAGGATATTGCTGTTTGAAAACACCCCTTTCCTCCAATTACGGATAACATCCATTTCACTAAAAAACAACCAGCTTTCAAATTGCTTTTTGAGCTCTCGTTTCATGATCGCAACATGCTATAAGAGGAAATGGCTTCCAATAGTCGCAATAATTACTGCGCCAATTTCACCACCATTCGCTTCAGTTATGCAGATGATAAGGGGGGTCCATTGCCGGCATGCAAATGAGGCTTGTGAAGCCCACGTCCCGGCAGCCTCTCTGCCCGGCTCTTCGCTTCGCTGTTCTTCCTCTGGAGGTCAGCCGATCAATGCCGAGAACAAAGAAGGCGGCAGCTGCGAGACCAGGCACGAGCTGGCAGTCACGGGTTGGACAAGCCGTCCTCATCAGGACTCCCAGATCTGCAAGTGGGATCACTTTCAGTGAAAGAGGAGGGATGTGACGAGGCCTCCTTTGTGGAGCTGCCGCTTTGTAAACAAGCCTTGGCAAAGCCAACAGTTTTGAGGTTTTCTGAAAAAAATTCCTTCGGCCACGTGGGCCACCTCCAAGTCCCCGGCAGTGAGACTGTGCAGGTGGTCTGCATGGAAGAAGGAGTGCAGAGTCCCTGCACTGCCCAGCCACACTCTCCTCTCATTTCTTTGCCTTTCTGTGTACACTGGCTGTCTCGCCTATCTATAATCCTTGGCTACCCCGGTTTGGCCCTAAAGCAACTCCCAGGATCTAAAGGCACCATATATGAGTCAAAAGTAATGGTGGTGCTAAAGCGCAAGACCTGAGACAAAACCAATTGGGCGACTAAAGTGCCACCTATTAGCCACACAAAATGGCAGTGCTGAAGCACGACCTGAGCCGTAACTAATGGTGGTGCTAAAGTGCCCTCTGACATAATACTATTAATTGTGCCAAAGTGCCATCAATGATCAAAAACTGATGGTGCCACTTAAGCGCACCATATGAACCAAAACATAATGGTTGGGGGTAATGGGCCGTCAACGAGCCAAAATGAACGCGTCAGTAAAGTGTGAAAATAACCAACTCACCTGTAGACTATCTGCCTCCACAATGCCATCCATCTGAACAATCTCTAAACAAAAAGTTCTGCTTCTCTGATGTCACCATTTATTACAAAGCACAAGCAAGTCAGGATCTCCTTCCCCTACAATGAATGTGGCACACAATAAAAACGCTTTCATTCCTATAATACGAATCCTTTCTTGAGTGGGTCTCCAACCCGTCTGACACCCAACCTCCACAAACACCCCATGTCACAATGGACCAGGAACCAGGCCGGTGGGTATCAATAAGATATGTATTCATTTATTATTTAATGTCAAATTAGAATAAACAGCTTTTATCAGCCACCAATGTTGTGACAACACAAAAATGCAATGACTTCTGTAAAGCTACTATGTTAAGATATACTGTCACAAATCCTTCCTTTTTAATGACAAACGAGAAGTAGAACAGTTAAACCCACAATGAAAGCACAATAGTTAAGCACTCCCCCTGCGATCCTCACCCCCCCCAAACATCAGTTGGACTGGTTTCTTTTGGATGGAAGCCAGTGGCATGGAGTAGGAATACAGGGGGAAAATAGGTTTTGGTGTGGTGCCCACAGAAACAATATGGGGAGCCAGCAAAGTGTTTTAGAGCACACTGGAAGAATGGGGTTTTTAATTATTTATCACAACTGCTGTGGAAAAAAACAAATAGAAAGACAAGGGGCCTCATTACAAGTTGTGCGGAATGCGTTTAACGGCGGCGGTAATGGTGCTGGCGCCGTTAAACACATTCCGCACTATTATGAGGTTCCCTCGCGGGACCCGATGTGGACATCTGGTTTATCCAGACGTCCATAGCGGGTCCCGTGAGGGAACCAGGGAGCTAACAACAGGCCCTCTTGTAATGGGCCTGTTGTTAACTCCCCCCCATTCCCATTGAGCCCTATGGGGGCTTGAATGGGAATGGGGAAGGTCCGTGTCTGGGTTCCCTGAATGGGGAAATACCGGGCCCTCCACACTCGGAATGGCCTGGTATTTCCCCATTCAGGGAACCCGGACACGGTTTTGGAGGCAGCCATGGCGCCAATAGTGCCATGGCTACATCCAAAGTCGTAATGAGGCCCCAGGAATTTGTTTGCTTAGACTTAGAAAGACAGGCAGGGCTTTTAGTGAATACTAGTCAGCACGCAAGGGGAAAATCGGTTTTAGGATATTCTACACATGGGCAATGGGAAAGAAAAGGCAAATGGAAATTCGTTTTTACCTCACAATAGGGAGCGAGGAACAGAAGGGGAAAATCGGTTTTGGGATATTGAGCAGAATTTCAATGAGAAAGAAAAAGCTTATGGAATTTGTTTTTACTGATGCTTAAAATGATGGGCAAGCTCTGGGAAAGAGGGTAGCTCACAAGAGGAAAATCGATTTTGGTTTAGGATGACAGATGCAATGGGAAAATACAGCTGCAGATGGAAATTTCGCTTAGATGGGCACACTTGAAACACAGGGACAAATTTGTTTCTCAGATCACAATGGGAGTAATTCTTTTGGGCATCACTTTATGACTATACCAGTTCACAAAACACTAGGAAAATATGGTTGGTTTCGAATTCCATCAATACAAATCCCATGAATTAAATGGGGAAATTAATTGATTTGCTTAAAAAAATACACTAAGGGTTTACAGAGGCAAATGGGGATTCTTCAATGGGGCAATGACTGAAATACAGGAAAAAGGGATTTTGAGAGGGGGAATTATATAATGCAATACTACAAGAATACTGGGCCTACACACGCTATGTTTTTTTGGGGGGTTCAGTTCTACTTACAGGAGAGGTCTGGACAGGACATCAGGGAATGCCAGAGCACCACTGCTGGGACAGCCAAAGGGGTCAGTCAAGCATTTCCTCTTTCCTCCAAGAGCTCCAAAGTCAGCTACTAGGTCTCCTGGCTCCTCTGCAAGATTAGGTCTTACTGCTATTGCTGGGATGTTCCTCTCGATTTCCTACAGGAGCTCACCTCAAGGGTTAGTGGCAAGTGTCCTGATCTGAGGGGGGGTTACTTAGTTATAGGACAAATGACATGAGTAATGTGTCATAGTTACAACAAAAGGGATAGGTTAATGTTCACTACCCCACACCCACCTGTGTGCTAATAAGTCCAGAAAATGTGAGAGTGCTGTGGAACACCAGTGGAGGAGACCACCCCATCATCTTACTTCGACAGGGGGCTTGGTCTGGTTCAGGAACATAGAACTCACAGCATGACAAGTGCCCCTAATATCCATATTTTGACACATATGAAGGCATTTTTAATACTATATTTTGCTTTGACTCACATAAGCCTCGTCAAGTGTCTGTGTGATATACGGGTGCAAAGATACAGCTTTTTCTTCATTTACCCCAGAATTATATCAGTGAAAAATATGGCCCTTGGTGTTGGTGGGTGACATATGAATCATATTTGGCCTGTTTTAATCAACTTTTCCTCTCTCTCACATTCACAAGAAGGTCCCCATTAAGTTTTCCTACATAGCTTGGGTTGTGTAGGGCCCACAACACTCATTTTGGGATGAACAGAAGCGTCTAGCTGACACCTTTTCAGAAATCCTACCATGACTATTGTTCGACAAATATTACCAATTTTACACAATGAAAACCATTTCTCCCATTTTACACAACAGAGAGCCCAAACCACTCCTTTTTCCTGGCCTCCACCCTTGCAAGTCCAAGGACTAATGACCAGCTAAGGCATGTTTTATGGCCGCCTGTGTGACCTGGGTCATAAAAGCTGGAGAACAGAACAGCCTTTATCTTGTCCACACCGTGAATTTGCTCTCTTAGTATCTTAAATTGCATTTTTAAAGGAAGGCCTTCATGTTTGAAGTGCGCCAGGCCGAAATCCCCATGACAACAAGGGCCTTGGAATCTAGTTTCACATGTGAAGAAATCACAAGCAAAGAAAAACCCATGGCCTCTCCTCCACTTAGCCAAAATTGCCCTTTAACACATATTTCACTTTAAAAGGAGGTCTTGAAAAGCACACAATGTTTCATATGTAACATTGTCACTGCAAAGTTATTCCCTGCATATGGAGGTTAAAGGAGGGTCTCACAAATGCACTTTTACAGGCGTTGGTGCACATCTGGCTGTGCAGTGTGTCACTTTATAGGCAGAATCGAAATGTTTTTGGTTGATTTTAGCCATGAAAGGCCTTCATTGTATTGCAGTTCAGCATCTATAATTAGGGCCAAAGCCATCTCCTTCGAAGCCAGAATCCTACAGGCACAATCCAACACAAAAGAAATCTTCTCGATTTTCAGAGACCTAGAAACTCCCACACCTACAGCACAGAACTTCACCAAAGATAAAACTTGGTGCAATGACATCCAATCAGCTACGAAAAATAAGAGCAATACCCTCCAAACCAAAATTCAAAGAACCAGGCAAACACTCAAAATCTCGACCGCCAACAGCACACCACCACCCCCACCTAAAGCATCAAACTCTTTCTCCTTTAAGGACATAACAGAAACTGATCTAATCAGCATTATGAAAACCATCAAGCCATCTAATTGCAAAGGAGACATATGCCCAGCCACACTCATCAAAGACTGCACCAGCCATCTTGCCCCCTTCCTCACAGCCTTTGTTAACGACTCATTTGCCACAAGCAAAGTCCCCTCTTGCCTAAAGGAAGCCTGGGTCCGCCCTCTCATAAAGAAACCTTCCCTCGACCCCTGCATACCCAACAACTACCGACCTATTACCACAGTTCCCTTCCTTCTCAAAATCTTGGACAAGGCTGCATACATACAGGTACAACAATTCATTGAGGAAAACAAACTTCTCGGGCTACGCCAATCAGGCTTCCGCCCAGGTCACGGGACTGAGTCAGCATTACTCCACCTAAACAACCAAATGGACGACGCAAGAGATAAAGGGAAACCCGCCCTCCTCCTCCTTCTAGATTTATCGGCGGTTTCGACCTTATTAACCACCAAGTCCTATACCACCACCTATCCACTACAGCTAACCTCTCTCCTAATGCCACAGCATGGATTGCCTCTTTCCTACAAGGAAGGACCATGCAAGTCTTCTCAGACCTTGCCTCAGCCTCACCCACTGTTATCCTATGCGGTGTTCCACAAGGCTCTTGCATCTCGTCTACCCTCTACAACAACTTCACTCGGCCCCGATTCCTCATCCTCGACTCTGTGGGTATCTCGTACACTAATTACGCCGACGATACCCAGATCCTCCTCACTCTAACAGGAGACTATGACACCAACTCTAAAACGCTTAACAACATCTACAACACAATTCAAGTATGGATGGCAACCAACGGCCTATGCCTCAACTCAGACAAAACTGAACTTCTCATCATGGGCTCCAAAGAGACACTCAAGAACCTCGACTCACAGTTCACCCACTTTACAATCGACAGTATAAAAATCCCAGTAGCCAACGCAGTAAAAACACTAGGTGTCTATCTGGACTCAAATTTAACAATGACCAGACAGGTGAAAACCATCGCCTCAACAGCAGCCTACCATGCTAAACAACTCACAGCAGCCAGACCCTTTCTATCAAAGGAAAATTGCATCACAATTGCCAGAGCTATAACAGGGTCAAGACTTGACTATTGTAATGCCCTCTTCCTGGGCACTTCTTCCAAAAACTTAGCTAAACCTCAAACTATACAAAACAACGCCCTCAGAGCAGCCACTGGAATACCCAAAAAAGAGCACATCACAGAGGCGAGAAAACAGGCACATTGGCTCCCAGTAAGAGAAAGACTTGTCTTCAAAGCACTTGCCATCACCCACAAATGCATCCATCTCACTGCTCCTCCCCATCTATCTGACAGGATGCACCTCACCAGATCATCCAGGCCTACCAGAACCCATACACAAACATGCTCACGACCCCCAGAGTCAAGAGAGCCAGAGCAGGTGGGGCCAGCTTACCATACCTAGCTGCACTACGCTGGAATGCCCTACCACCACCCCTGCGAGCAGAAGTCTCTCACATAGCATTCCGAAAATCTATGAAAACCATGGTCTTCAACTGACATTTGTAAAACTTAGCCTGCACCCCACCTTCACTGGAATGCCTCAAGGTGCCCTAAACATAAACAGTTTTGAATGGTTGTGTAACAAATACTGTTAAACAAATTCTCAATTTACAACAATTCCAGCATATACCGTCATCTGACATGTAACCTATGTATGTAACCACATGTATGTAACCTTTGCGTAACTAAGTATGCCACAAGTAACAGCGCCATAATGCCTTTGGGCTGTATGTGCGCTATACAAATGTAAAAATAAAATCAATAAATAAAATAAAATCCCCTTATAGATTCTGTACACTGTTGTTTCCTCTGTGATGGGATCATGAAAGACAGAAACCAAATTCATATTTGAAAGTCTTGCACACATTTTGATGAGGATATTTTTTTCAGTTTAGAGGGAAAAACAGAATTACTCATTTCATTTAATGTTCATGACAGAAAGTAATCTGCTTCACTGCAACTGCTGTCAAACATGGGGCATCCTGCCACTGATATTTTTCTGCCTTACTCCTATGCGTGTAGGCTCTCTGATAATTTCTTAAATTTTTCTGATTATAGAGCAATGTTAATCTGCCCTATCACGTCCACAACGGAAATGTCAATGTATGTGCCAATTTAATCTTACAAACCACATTAACAGTTCTACCGAAACGTTTTCAGCATTTATTAATTTGCCATTATGCTCAGTTTATAATTCTTTTTGCTCATTTTTTCTTTATAGTTTCAGGCAGACAAACAAAATGGCTGAGTTAGTTCAAAAAATAAATACAAGTTTGTTTGTTTATTACATTTATAAAGCGCACCAGACCCAGGAGTAGCAGGGCGCATAAAGGATATGCGAAGCTTACAAGTGTTGCATATAATACAGACAATAAATGGCCAGTAACATTGCACAGGAAGTAATAAAATATACAGGCTTACAATACGAGGAAGGCAGTTATTTACATCTTAGTAGCTATAGGTATGCACAATTAGCAAGTATACAATCTAACAGCAAGACGCGCTAGTGTCTCCCAGTTACAGAGGGGAGCTCATTTTCAGTCAGGTTGAGGTGAGTAATGAGGTTTTTTCTAAAGAGAGGATAAGGTATGTCGGCTCTCAACTGGTGTGGTAAGGAGTTCCAAAGTTTGGCGGCCTTAACAGGGAAGCTGTTGCCGCCGATCCTGGAGGATTTGAATCTGGGTACTACCAGACAGTTCGTGTTGATGGTTCTAGACGGTCTAAAGGAGGTTCTTCTAGAAATGTTGTCAATTAGGTAGCTTGGTGCAGCGTTATGTAGTGCTTTGTACGTCAGGGAGGCCATTTTCAGATGAATTTTATTGTGGGTAGATAGCCATTTGTGGTGACGTCTGATGGCAGAGATGTGCACTCTTTTGTTAATGCCTAGTGCAGCTCTGATAGCGTTATTTTGTAACGTTTGGAGTTTTTGAATGATCGTTTTGTTGGCACTACTGTAAAGGGCGTTGCAATAGTCAAGTCTTGATAGGATTAAAGCTCTGGCCAGTATAAGGCAATTATCTTTAGAGAGGAAGGGCCTACCTGCTCTAATCAGCTTACATGTGTAGGCTGTAGTGGACGCCAGGGAATTTAGTTGCTTGGTAAAGGACATAGTTGCGTCGAGGTAGAAGCCCAATGTTTTCACCTCCTTGGAGACAATGGTAGTATTGCCGTCAATGATGAAGGAGGTATATTCATGTCCTAATTTGGAGATGTTGGAGGGAGAACCGAGGATTAACAACTCTGTCTTGTCATCATTCAGGCATAAGCCGTGGCTTGCCATCCATGCCTGAATGATGAGATAAATTCTATTTACCAACGCCAGGTCCCTGCCATGATCCCCAGAAAGAGGGAGGAGAATCTGAGTGTCGTCTGCATAGTTAGTGTAGGTGACACCCAGAAGGTCCAGATCATCGAACAATGGCTTGGTAAATATATTGTATAGAGTGGG
The DNA here is from genome assembly GCF_040938575.1 of Ambystoma mexicanum. Lineage (NCBI taxonomy): Eukaryota > Metazoa > Chordata > Amphibia > Caudata > Ambystomatidae > Ambystoma > Ambystoma mexicanum. Next base: position 1,426,447,366 of record NC_090922.1, read on the forward strand.
AGACACACAGGAACCCTGGGGGACTCCACACGTAATCGGTGTAGGGTCTGCAGCTGCAGTGGGTGAGAATACTCTGCTCGTTCTGTCATTCAAAAATGATTCTATCCACTCGACAGCGTCTGTGGAAAAGTGGGCTGCTATGACTAGATGTCTGCAAAGGACCTTGTGGTCGACTAGATCAAATGCAGCTGAGAGATCAAGTAGCAGCAATAATGCTGTTTTCCCTTGATCCCTCAGCTCATCAATCTGAGTCTTCAAGTCTATCAGTGCAGTCTCCGTCCCATGCAATGGTCGGAAACCTGACTGTCGGACTCCCAAAAATTTATGCTTTTCAAGGTGTTTCTGGATCTGTGAGTAAGCAATTTTATCTAAAATCTTAAGTAAGAAAGGTACCATTGTGATAGGTCGGTAGTTGGTCGCGATGAGGGGGTCTAATGTTTGCTTCTTGAGAAGCGGGAGCACCCAGGACTGTTTAAGATTAGCTGGAACGGTGCCGGATGCAAAGGAAGCATTAATCAATTTAGATATAAAGGGGGAGAGGTCTCTGGCAGCCTCTTTTATGATGTATGCGGGGCAAATATCTCCTTTGCAATTCGATGGTTTGAGAGATAGGATGGTTTTTTCCACTTCCAGGATAGTTGTTTTAGTGAAGCAGAATATGGTGTTTGGGTCAGAGGTATTTCCATTTGGAGGGGAGTGGTAGTTGTTGGTATCGGACGGTGGAGATAAGTTTAGCAAGTCTTTCTTGTTTTTTATTTTGGTTTGGAGGGTGTTGATTTTATTAGTTAGAGCTAGTTGTATTTCTGAACACCAGTTCTTGTCTTTGGTACAGATGTCAGGCGGGGAGATAGGGGACTCTAGTTCTTTGAGGATTGTAAATAATTCCCTCATACTGGAGTTGGAATTTGCTATTCGTTCATTATAGGAGTTTCTTTTAGCCTGGCATATTTCTTTTTTGTAGAGTGATGCAGTGGTTGCTAGCTTCTTTTTATTCTCGTGGGAGGGCCAGGCATGCCAGTCAGTTTCGCATTTTCTTTTTAAAAGTCGCATATCTTTTAGTTGAGGAGTGAACCATTTGTTGAGATGTAGTTTAGGTTTACTCGCTCTCAGTTTAAGGGGGGCGACTTTGTCCAAGGTGGAGAACATGATCCTATTATATTCTTGCACCATAGCGCTTGGGTCGAGGTTGTCAGGCAGAGAATTTAAGGTGGGTAGAATATTAGGGATCACACTGTCCACTGTTATGTTCTTTTTTAGCCTGGTTAGACAAGGTAGGGCTTCTTGGGGTGCTATCAGTGTCTCTCTGGTAGTGGAAAGTGTCATGGACACCAGGAAATGATCGGTCCATGATAGAGGAGAGAGCGAAGTGATTGTAGCTGTACAATTGTGGTCGGCCACCCAGTCCAAGGTTCTACCCTTAGTATGTGTGGGAGCGTTCACTTTGTGAGTTAGTCCTAGTGCGGTAAGGGAGTTTGCTATTTGCATAGCCTGTTTGTCAGCAGGATCATTCAGGCCTAAATTGAAATCTCCAAGCACTAGTACTTGTGAGGTGTGTTTGAGGTTACCAGCAATTAGGTTATGTAGGTCCTCTTCGAACGTGCCCATCGGGCCAGGGGGTCTGTAAATTATATGCATAGTGAGTGATTGGGAGTTCTTTAATGGTAGTTTGACAGAGAGGGATTCACAAGATTGTTGGTCGTGAGGGTCTGCTAGTCTAAAGGAAAGACGTTCTCTAGCTATGATGGCTATTCCACCACCTCGGGCACTGGCTCTGTCTTGTCGGATGATAGTGTATCCTTCTGGGATGGCTAACATAAGTGCGGGTCCTGCGGCCTTGTGTAGCCATGATTCTGTTATGGCGATAAAGTCTAAACTGTCTACTAGGATTAGGTCTGCTACATCAATAGCGTGGGCCACCAGCGATCTAGCGTTCAGGAGAGCTCCTTTAAGGGGTTGGTTATCTGCTTTGAATATGGCAGGGCTCTTATGGGCTGTTGACTTGGAGATAGGTATGGGGGTCTGCATGTTGGAAGTACTGCAGGTGGGTGAGGTGGAAGGCTGTTTGAAGCTGGAAGTAGCCGTGGTATGGTAACCGTCGGTTTTCTTGTTAAAGGGTGGTAGCGATCTGGTTAGTGGCTCGTAAATTTTAGGGTGTCTGCTACGTAGTTTTAGGTTTCTCGTGTGCGTGGCACATGGGGTCATGGTATAGTATCCTGTATATTGATCGTTGGGCTGGACAAGATTGCTAGGCTTAGGTACCATGTTGAAGGGATTACAGGGAAGTATCTTCGCCTCAGCTAGGATAGTGGTGTTGGGGTAGGATGCTACACTAGTGAGCAGTTGGGAGAAGATCAGGAGCCTAAGGATGAGTGAGATGTAGTGGCCTGGCATATTAGTTGTGAGAGATGGGTCACGATAGTCCAGTGCAGCTATAGCTAAGAAGGCTGGCACAATATGTGCGGTATACAAAATGTTCTGGAGAGGATCGGGTGGGTAGATTCTGTGTTGACTATATGGACCTATATGTTAGAACAGTTGCACGGGTAGGCTAGTATCAGTTGCACAGGTAGTGCCTGTATTATGACTGTAATACACAGGAAATGGCTAGAAGGTATAGCACCTATCTGTCAACTAGTCATTGTGGCCTAAACACTTGGACAGCGAAGTGAAGGCAGTAGCTCAGTAACTTATATCTATAATGTATTTATGCTGCAGTGTAGGTATCATTGGGCATGTGAGCAACAGTACTGCGGGAGAACAGAATCGAGCAGAACAATAACAGTATAGTAACATAAGTAACATTGGTAGCGAGTAGGTCGTAGTGGAACAGTAGGCATCAGAACGTTATGCAGCTTGCTGGAGCAAGTTTAGACAAGACTATTAAGGTGCACATGCTGAAGCACAATGTGGGCAACAGTAGGTAGTGACACAGTAATGCAAGGATACAAGAACGGATTAGGCAGTAACGGTGACCGTATAGTACATAAAACCGTATTAATTATTCAAATGTGCATAGTTGGGAATGGCAGAGTGGTAAGCACCAATATGAGAGTGTACATATGTCAGATGGCCGTAGTTGTAGGCAGTTAGTTGTCGATTACGGCTGAGAAGTCTAGCAGGTTAACAACAGGTCTGATAGCCCAGAGACATCGGCGGCAGGGCGGGTTCAACTGGGCAGAGGCATGTATGCCAGAGAGGGAAGTTACAGTATGGACGGCACTCTGGTGGAACGTATGGCACAGCGGGCCGATGGTTTTAAATTAAAGCGGGTAAATGGGTATCAACAGCATAGCAGTGCTTACCCTAGTGGATACGTTCATAACAGTCTTGCGTTCAGTTTTGCAGCGGTGCAGGGGTCCTGGCACTCGGCGCTTTCGACTCCTGACAGGCTCACGACAGGGGCTGCCTTAGGAAGTGTGCCTTTGGAGGTGGGCCGGCTGAGTCGCCTGCCGGCTTGCAATTGGCTACAAATGCCGGCTGCAGGCCAATCGGTGCACGGATCCGGGCTTACAGTGTTTCCTCTGGTGGAAACTCCTAGACGATGATGCGGGTGGCCATTTTCAAATGGCAGAGAACCTCGTGGTCCTCAATGGCGAAAATACCCATCAGGGTGCTGTAAACAGGCAGGGTGGCAAACGGGTGGTATTGGGCACCCGTTATGTTTAGTTATTAAATATGGAGGGGCACGGGTGAAAAAACCGAACTTTTCCTTGCACATGCAAGGTGCTTCCTGGGCACGTCAGCGTTAGGCAGAAAGCCTACCTTGGTGAGTGGGGGCTACCTCCAGCCAGGCACTGCTCCTGCAGTGGGCGAGGGAGCTCCTGCTCCGGTTCTGTGCAGCTGAAGATGGTCCTCCGGGCTCACGACAGGGGCTGCCTTAGGAAGTGTGCCTTTGGAGGTGGGCCGGCTGAGTCGCCTGCCGGCTTGTAATTGGCTACAAATGCCGGCTGCAGGCCAATCGGTGCACGGATCCGGGCTTACAGTGTTTCCTCTGGTGGAAACTCCTAGACGATGATGCGGGCGGCCATTTTCAAATGGCAGAGAACCTCGTGGTCCTCAATGGCGAAAATACCCATCAGGGTGCTGTAAACAGGCAGGGTGGCAAACGGGTGGTATTGGGCACCCGTTATGTTTAGTTATTAAATATGGAGGGGCACGGGTGAAAAAAACGAACTTTTCCTTGCACATGCAAGGTGCTTCCTGGGCACGTTAGCGTTAGGCAGAAAGCCTACCTTGGTGAGTGGGGGCTACCTCCAGCCAGGCACTGCTCCTGCAGTGGGCGAGGGAGCTCCTGCTCCGGTTCTGTGCAGCTGGTTGACAAGTTGACAAGTGCAACGTGGTTGACATGAACAGTACAAGCCTTTCAAAACAACAAGTGGGCATGACATGGTGTAGTGTACAGGACCGTCATTTGCATGTAGAAGACGATTTTTAGCAACAAAATATATATATAGCACCCAGCAATTGACACGTATGAGGTCAAGATGAAGGACATTTAATGAGTACACTTTGATAGGAACACTGGAATTTAGTTAGGAGTATACCTTCAGAAGTTGTGGAATCAGAAAATACAATATTAAGGCTTTTACACCATGCAAAGAGAAATACACCGACACGGGCTTGTAAAGATTCCCAGAATCTTTATTGCAATTCTGTACAGTTTACAAAACAAAGTACACAAATAGCTATTTGGCCGTCAATACATCACAGAGACCACCAGCAGCGTTCAATGTGAGCAGTGAACAGGATTTGCTAGCTCCACATCAGCGTATTTATACAGTTTCATTATAACGATGTCCAGCCTCTTACAAGTTAATCATTAATCGCGCCAGGTTTGTTCCTAATTTACATATCTCGTGCATGAGGTTTACTTTTAAATACATTTGCTAACAAACACTATTATTCTCTGGGTTTAACTTTACACTCTTTACACATTACTTTAGTACAGGTCAAACTGATGTTTCGCATGTCGTGTTTAGATAGCGTTAATGTTCTTGTATACTTGTAGGTTAACATTGCCGATTCAAGTAATCCCCTGATCCCGAGGTCAACAAAGGACAAGGTCTACATGACCCTAACATGTAGCCTGCAGGCAGGTTGGACATTAACTCTACTACAGAGGTTGAAGAGGTTAAAGCAAGAACAAGAGAACACAAGACGGCCATTTTAGGCCACAGGGTGACTTTGTACGATAAACTAAAATGGCGGCTTTAACCTAAAAAGGAGGCTTGATTCACTTAAGGTCACGACCTTGCAATACGGATTTCCTCGCAAAGCGACTGGGCATAGGCCAACATATACAATGAGGACGAAACAATATTATATCAGTTCTAACAAAGTGACAAATTGGTGTTGTTACATATTGTGTTTCATACTGTGGCGACCAGCTCCTGAGCATGCCTCACAGTGGGCGACCAGCTCCTGAGCATGCCTCACAGTGTGGCGACTGGCTCCTGAGCATGCCTCACAGTGTGGCGACCAACTCCTGAGCATGCCTCACAGAGTGGCGACTGGCTCCTGAGCATGCCTCACAGTGTGGCGACCAGCTCCTAAGCATGCCTCACAGTGTGGCGACTGGCTCCTGAGCTTGGCTCACAGTGGGCGACCAGCTCCTGAGCATGCCTCACAGTGGGCGACCAGCTCCTGAGCATGCCTCACAGTCTCACAGTGTGGCGACCAGCTCCTGAGCATGCCTCACAGTGGGCAACCAGCTCCTGAGCATGCCTCAAAGTGTGGCGACTGGTTCCTGAGCATGCCTCACAGCGCGGCGACTGGCTCCTGAGCATGCCTCACAGTGTGGCAACCAGCTGCTGAGTATCACAGTGTCTCACAGTGCAACTACTAGAAAAACATTTAACCACAGTAACTCAGAACTATATCCAAATGCTTGACCTACGGTCTACGCCCCATGTTCTATGCCCTCACCCAGATGCCATCAGTTCCTTAAGTGCATCAACAGGCGTCTACAGTTGGTCAAAGTACAGATGGATGTACCCCAGGGTGGTAGGTTAGACTAAAGTCTATTGTGAAAAAGCATTTGGATATTAGAAAAAACATATTGATATTGATATTCTATTTATGAGCATTGTTGTATAAATGTATACTCAATCGATACATTATGCTCTATACATAAATACTATTGTTAGTTTATAGTTTTGGACAAGGCGTGCTTCTTCCCCTCTCCCTTTCTCCATTAAATATTGGTTTCATGCTGGGCCCCTTTGCAAGCCCATTCACATTGATTTTTATTTTTTATTTTTTGGGTGTTTTGTAATGTACACTATACAGCAAAAATTGTGTTTCAAGGCGCCTCAAGACGGGGGAATAGGGATGAGGAGAAGGTATAAAACAAAAACGTTCTTAAAAGGTTTTGAAACATTCGGAATGCTGAAGTTCTATGGTGTAAGAGAGAGGGGGAGGAGGGGGTGTTCAGGAAAACAGTAGGAGGGAAGAAACAAACAATAGCGTTCTGACTAGGTCGTGAGACGATTTGGAATGTGCAAGCGCTGAACAATAAATGGGGGAGAAGGGGAGGAAGCGACGTGCAGGAGGGGAGGTGAGAGGAACAAGTACAAAACAACTGAAAGTGCAGCGACAAGTAGGAAAACTGCATTAAGGAAGACCAAACATGCAACTGTGACAAGCAGGTATAAGTGACTACAGCCTGGAAAGGCCTCTCCTGGTGGAGAGAGGGGCTACATCAGGCATGCAAGAATGAAGACAGGTAAACAGTGCAAAGCACAGCACAGGCTGCAAAAGGCTATCAAGTGGTTGCAAGTAGCTCACACATGCAAAAAAAACCACAGCAGGGATGTAGAGTCAATCAGTGGATGCAGGCAGATAAGATGAAGAACACAGCGAGGATGCAGTGTCAATCAGTGAATGCAGGTAGGTAAGATGCAGAACATTGCGAGGATGCAGAGTCAATAAGTGGATGCAGGTAGGTAAGATGCAGAACATAGCGAGGATGCAGAGTCAATCAGTGAATGCAGGTAAGGTAAGATGCAGAACATAGCGAGGATGCAGAGTCAATCAGTGAATGCAGGCAGGTAAGATGTAAAACACAGGAGATGCAGAGTCAATCACTGGGTGCAGGCAGGTAAGATGCGGAATATAGTGAGGATGCAGAGTCAATCAGGTGATGCAGGCAGGTAAGATGCAGAACATAGCGAGGATGCAGAATCAATCAGTGGAAGCAGGCAGGTAAGAAGATGCAGAACAAAGCCGGAATGCAGAGTCAATCAGTGGATGCAGGCAGGCAAGAAGATGTAGAACACAGCCGGAATGCAGAGTCAATCAGGGGAAGCAGACAGGTAAGAAGATGCAGAACACAGCCGGAATGCAGAGTCAATCAGTGGATGCAGGCAGGTAAGAAGATGCAGAACACAGCCGGAATGCAGAGTTAATCAGTGGATGCCCTATGAAAGATGCACAAATCATTGAGGATGCAGTCAATCAATGGATGCCGGTAGGTAATATGCAAAACACAGGGGATGCAGAGTCAATCAATGGCTGAGGGAAGGTGAAATGCAAGACACAGTGCTGGCTGAGGTACGTTAGGACAGCAATAAGGCAAAGGGCACAGTGGAAGGTGGATGCATTAGGCAGCACATCAGGAGGGGCGGGGTCACATTCAGGCATGCTTAGAGGCAGGGCCCTCCAATATCAGAGAACCAAAAAGCAGCCGGGGGCCACAACAAGTGAAGGTAAGTCGGACGAAGGCAACTCAATCTGTGACTCCTGGCAGGACAGGCAAGTGGAAAAGGGAGAGACATGGAACTGGCGGGAAGAAGCAGGAAGTAGGCCATGTGCTGGCCACCCACAGGCACAAAGAAGGGAAAGGTAATATACAGAGTTCAACAGCCACACAACGGGATTGAAGTGGCAGTTGGCCACAGGTGGCAACTCCAAGTTGTAATGGAGGACTGGAGCGGCAGGGAAGCTTAGTAGTGTGGGGAGCAAGGAATGCATGAGGACAATAGAAGGATCGAAGGGTGGGGAGCAACTTACCTACCAAGGAAAAGCAGATTTGCAGGATGAGTCGCAAGGCAGGTGATGCACGGTGTAAACTGGCTGCTTGTCCGGGCCCCTCCATGCTCGGACAGGCCCAGACAGGGGCAAAACAAAGGCCCTTATAGGGGGCCCATTGAGGGGGCCGGTGTCGCCTGCTGGCTCCTGGGCCAAGGGGGCATTTCAATGAGCCTTCGGCTGAGGCGGGCTCAGCAGAGGATGTTGGCGGTCCATGATGCATGCAATCTTGCAGCATCCATGTTGGCGTGGCCGGCTGAGAATGAAATGAGGGTGGAGGCACACAACCCTACCCACCAATCTAAGAGTACATCTGTACGTCTCTGGTGGCTGATCCAGACCAGCTGGCGGGGAAAGACCACCTCCCAGGCTATTTGGTTGGCACCAAACACATAGAAGATAAATGAACACCACGCAGAACACTTGCCTAAGCCAGGCTGCACGTCGTCTTTCACTTGTGACATTTGTATCGATGCATTTACACTGGTTTTGCTAGTTTTTCATGGCACAAAAAAGTTTCAGTGGTATAATAAAATAAAGGGAGGACGAGGGCACTGGGCTCTTAACAGTGTCTTAATAAAAGAGGTATAATTTATACATTTACATTGATTATTCCTGGTAGAGGTAAAAATGGGGTATAGGGGGTATTTGCCCCATTTAAAACAAGCACTGGCAATGCCAACAGTTTTGGCTTTTGTGTAGGCATGGGAAAAGCATTACTATGCAATAGATTCGGCTTATAGGTTGCGTGTCAGCGCCACCTAATAGCAAACATTGAAATGATAAAAATATATCATGTTGCCAAAGCACTGATGTAGAGGAATAGTACCCCCATCATCACGTCAACAGTCTCCTGGAGCCCACTCCCCTCAGTAACAGTGTTGGAGTGGCTTCCAGGAGGCTACAATTGTTCTATAGAAGGCCTTTTGCAGTTTGCTGGCCTCAGGATTGGTATGTGGCCCCGGATATGTTTGAATTATTAGATCTGTATCTTCCTCCGATTTCTTGGGTTGCTCATTTATTGCTTTTGGCTTCTACCATTTATTAATTGACTTGCTTATACAGAAAACCCAACAACATATTCCATGTCATCCTGCACACCTGACGTGGTCCCCTGCCGCAGGAGGTGAGGCTTTACTAGATTGCGAACTCAGGATCTACCCTTTATATTGTAACTTCACGCTTGGTTCTGCACATTGTAGACATTGTTACTGCACTAGTGCCCAGATGCCTCGGGTTTTGTGGGCGGCTATGAATGTAAAAATAAATAAATAAATAAAAACACGTGTCCTTTATTTTCTCATTATATGCAAGATCAACTCACCCGTCTTAAAAACCTTCAGGAGGCGTCTGCTATCGAGATATCTGGTGTCAGTTCTGACCTCATTCTATGACCTGGCATACACCTGCCTGGACGAATTCACTGCAGGTTGAGCAAGCATTGACAAAGCCAACAGTTGTGTAATAGCATGTGATAGTCCTTTGCCAGGCATTACTATAATGGGAATACCTGGGCATAATATGGTAACACCTGTAAAATAGTGTGATTACCTGGGCATATATGGCAGTGACAGTGAAATGCCTATATAATACCTATATACAAGCATGCACTGTTGGCTTTGTCAGTGATTGTTTTTATTTATGACTTAAGTGCATGAAACAGAAATAAATCAAGTGGATTAAGGCAGGCTTGGTAAAGAGACTCTTATTACAGCAGTAGCACGTATAAAAATGTAATTCAACCCGCCACTCTCAGCAGACTGCTTAGAAAAAGAAAACACTGGTTTGATGATACCGCTCAATAGAACTATCTTTAAGAAATATGCCAGGGTAATGTGCTTGGGCAGAAGGGACAGGTAGTGAGTGAGGATGGCCATAAGCATTGGCATGAGTAGTCAATGGGTGTATTAATAAAACAACAGTTTGTTCCCCTCACTAGTCTTCTCCCTCCTAGCTTTACTCCAGTGCAATAGCTTATGCCTGTAGTGGCGCTAAGGTGCCTCCTAATTGCCAAAACTAAACATGGCCGGTGGTATATACTTTGATAGTGCAGTGGCTGCAGGGGCTGTGTGTGGTTTTCACTGACCTGGTGCAGAAATATAGCACTCGGTTTCTCTTCAAACCATTTAAACCACAAAATGGGAGTGGGGATTAAGGGCCATAAACCCACCAGAGATTGGGGGGTGGGGGGACGAGCCCACGGCACTAAGTATTTGGAATGGGGAGGAGGAAAATGATGGCACTAGGAGAATGAAGCGGAGAGCAGAGCTTCAACATGGACCATGGGGTTGCCCTGACAGAAGGAATGTGGGCACGTCATCACTAGGATATTGGGGAACAGAGAATTAAACCAATCTATCAAGGCGTGACCGGGCTAACATGGTAAAAATAAATGGAGGGAAAGGCTGCTGACCTCTGATTCATCGAGAATTGAGGACAGTTTTTTGGGGGAGTCATGAGAATGGGAAGCGGTGCAGCAGCAAAGAGAATTTTCTGTATGATAAAGCATATAATCCCCTTTACCATATATTAAATGGACAAAGGGAGCCACCTTCGAGTTCTGTGACCTTACAAGGAACCTGAGCCTCTAAATCTGTATATGAAGGATTTATGGTGCTTGGCTTCTGGTTTAGTGCATATGATATGATATAAATCATTTATAACGAGCCTGTACACAAGTGCTTCTAGGCAGGAGAAGACAAGGAAGGGGAAACAAAGGGAGGACAAAACAAACGATCCTACTAGGCCTTGTGTCATTCAGGTTCTGCAAGTGCGAGGGGGAGCGCAAAGAGGAGAAGTGCTAGAGGGTTTGGTGGGCGAGTGTAGGGGAAACAATGGGGTAAGTGCTGCCAGGATGGTGGCTCAAGTAAATGCAGGGAAGCATAGGGATTGTAGGGTTGCAGATATTGTCCCTAAGTGGGTCGGAGGCCAGGAGGTAGTGCAATGGGCTACTGGTCATGCAGGAGCCTGGTGCCAGGGAGGTTCAGTGGGTGGCCAGGTAACCAGTTAGCAGAGCAGATGGGAGCATCAGCAGGGGAGAAAGAGAGAGAAAGCGGAAGCGAAGAGGAAGGTCTTGAGTTGCTTCCAGAACCTTAGATGGTCCTGCTCAAGTTTGAAAGAGGCAGGGAGGCTGTTCCAGAGGGTGGCCCCAGCCGAGGACAAAGATTGACCCCCACTCTCTGCCTGAAGAAGCGTCTTGTCACGGTTTATTGATAAGCCACCCTCAACACTGGGAGTTCCTTCCCTCCCCACTCAAGTGGTTATGCAACAAACTAACAGATTCTTTTTTTTATGTTTAGCCCTATCTCAGACACATATCGTGCCCCTTGGATCTCGCCCCTGAGCTAACAATGAGCCAAGAACCAGGCCGGTGTAATGGAAATATTATTGATATTTATTTAATTTAAGATTAATAGAAACTAGCACGAAAATGTCAAAACACCACTTTATCAACACAATCAACTTCTCTCCAGGGCTGAACCGAACGTCTGCTTCGCGTAAGTATTTGGCTGAAAATCAGCTATTGGGCTTCGGCCGAAGGTTCCTGCAATACTTGCTCGAAGCCGAAGTAAAAATTAAAAAAAAAAAATATATATATATATATATATATATATATTCAGTGAAAAAACTTTGTTAAAGGGACGTTATGGTTCAAAGTAAAACCGAAAAACACCTGAAATTCGGCAGTTATGGTAAAATAAGCAACCATAACTCGCGCCACCGTGCACTGCTACCACTAACACCCAGGACATCAAAGATGACATACTTTTTTTGCAAAGTTTGGTGAGGATTCGTCCAGAGGGAGCGAAGTTATAAGCCACCCAAAAAGTGCTCTTCCTATGGAAACACCAACTTAACCATAACTACATGGACGCTACAGCGTCCATGTAATATATATATATTTTAAGTCCTCTTTCTATGATTAGCAATATTCTCTCAGTGTGAGAGATGATAGCCAATCCTAGAAAGTAGAACAGTGGGAAAAGCAGCAGTAGCCAGTAAGCTTGTAGCTTACTGGCTGCTGCAAGCAGCACAAGGAAAAATACCATGCGCCGAGGCAGAGACTGGAAGAAGATGACCAGAAGATACTGCCCGAGGAAAGACGACATCGAGGTGGCATCAGGTAAGCCCTTTTAAGAGTCTGGCTCTTCTTTGTTGGGGGGATGGCATGCTGCACGGGCCCCTGTACTCTGATTTTCCTCTGCACCTTGCAGCTGGTGAGTATGGATTGATTATTTATAGGTGGCATTTACTAGGGCGGCCCGGGCCCCTCTTCACATTAAAATGAAATGCCATATCTTGCAGGTGAAGATTGGGCTGTGTTCCAAGCGCTCCATGTGCTTGGTCTCAGGCGCAGGGCGGGTCGGAAAGGGTGTGAGTTGTTTAGTATTTTTCTATAATATTATTTTAGTTTTTAGCAATAGATAGACTGTGCGACTGGAAATTTTTAGTGCTAAGATGGCCTTAGTCATGTTGAACTGACATACTGCTTGATGCTGGTGAAAGGGGTATATATGCCTGTTTGTGTAGGATAGTAGTGACCCAGGGACCTTTTATCCGGGAGGGTGAGCTGCCTATCTTTTCATGTTACCCCGCTCAATCACCGAGGAGCGGGGTGTCAGTGGCAAGCGGGGCAGCAACGGAAGTCGTGCTTAGAAGGGGCTGGGGCCTTGCCAGAAAAGTAACTAAAGCAACTTTTGACCCCCTCTTGAGGAAATTGTCCCTTTCTTCTGGGAGGTGTAAAAGGAAGCGTTGTAAAGTTTTATGAGCCCACTGGTCTTTCAGGCTAGCATTTGTTGGCTACTGTAAACAGTCCCAGGCTAGATTTGAGTGAACTGAGGAGTCCTTGGGCTGTGAAGGGGCATCTTGTGCGAAATTCCACCTTTGTGCCAGGGAGCACGAGGGGAGGGGAGAGGGGAGGAACAGATAAGTAGGCATAACGTCTGCCTTTTAAACGTGGCTATAATATTTCCATATACTTTCACGACAGCAGCAACACATACATAAGACCCCCGGTAACTTCCGCCGTAACACAGGAGCCTTAAGCCTCAGTACAGTAATATGTTAATGTCATTCAAAGTCTGAAAGTTGTAGCCAGTGTGAAGGTCACCCACAGCATAGGAAAAGGGTTAGGCTTGCTGAAATTTGAAAATTATTTCCAGGGCCTCTTTTGGTTGTGCAAATGCTCAAATGGTGTTGAAAAGGGCGGCTGAATGTGTGCACCCATGATGCGTGCATTCATATGCTCTTTACTGTCTTGCGAAGCAGCATTTCTCATGCGCTGGAAAATGTATTTAAAGAACCAACTATTTGGCTCACTATTCGGCCGAATAGTTTTGCTAACTATTCGGTACTGGGTTGAATAGTAATTTCACTATTCAGTACACCCCTACTTCTCTCAGCATAAATACATCACAAAAGAGAGTTAAAAAGAACACAATCACAGTTCTTCACCTTCTGCAAATTTCACATCACAAAATAATTACACTGATCAATAACAAAGCTGTTTATCATGCAATGTTGTGCGATTTTGATTTTCCTGCAGGCTTAAAATGGTAGCAGTAGGATTTCAAGATTGGTGGTACTTATAATTTGCCCACACCTTTGGTTTAAAATAAACACAGGGTGAGTTATCGCTATGTTTTTCAGCCCCCTCCCCCCCTTCGCTTTGGTGTATGTTGGGAAGTCAGCAGAAAAATTGTAATGCTTTGGGGAATTCTGGATTTCAGACCCCCTTACTGAAATGCCTGTGTTGGGGAAGCTGGATAAAAAGGTTGGACTGATTTAAGAACAAAGATACCCCTCTTCCTTAAAGAAGTCGGGGTCAGCTGGACAACAAGGATTTTTCAGCGCACACTGGGTAGTGAGCTTTGTTCATTTTGAATTTTAACAAAATCCCCCCCCCCGTAGTGTTCGGCCAAATGGGGAATTATTTAAATGAAATATTTTTGTTTAAATAGGCCAAGGCTCTACACAGTTTTGTCCCCTCTACCACCGATTATAAAGGGAAAAGATTCAAGGCAAACAGATTCCCCCACATTCTGGATTTCCAGAGCTCAGTTATACTTACATAGCAAGCCTCTGTTTAAGGTTCAGGAAAGCCAGCTGCATCTCAGGACCTTTTAGAAAGATAGGGCTGGGGTCTGGTCACTCCACTCTCAAATATGTTCTAGAGGAGCAGCTGAATGCCTATGCAGGAAGTCCCGCCCCCATTTTGCCTATATGCTGGAAACCGGAAATTGCGACATGTGCAATGCCAGTAATGGTGCCTATTCCACGGAGAGCCTTTGAGACAAGGTATCCAGTGAGAAGACTCTATATGATGTATCCCTGTAGACATGACAGTCTCTTGGAGGAGATCCCCAAATGAATATGAAGACGAGAGAAAGAGAGGCTGGTGATGTCACAAGAAATGAGTGTGACGCATTGAGAACACTGGCTGTAGAAGAGAATGCATAGACATTATAGAAACTGATGGCGAAGTAAAGAATCGAGAAGACTTTCATATGCAGATTAAAGATTGCATGTGTGAAGAAGCACTGCAGAACATGCAAGCCATTTTATAACTGTACAGATGCAACAACGCAAACAGACAAAGTAATCATAAGGCTGGCAACACGTAGTGAATAGACTGCAGGCGGTGCCGCCATTATATATAATTCTGTATGTCAGTGTCACATATTTAGTAAGCTCAGACCCATGGAGAAAGAAGGATCGGGAAGGCCATGAGTCGCAGGAAGAAAACCAGCTGAAGATCGAGAAGAGGCCTGAAAAAGTTGTCTCCCTTGATACCAAGGATGGAGCAGCCAAGAACTGGTTATCTATCCTTGGAGAACAGTGGATATGAGAAGCTGAATCAGCCCTTGTTAAGGTGTGAGGAAAGGACACCATGCGTGCCAAGTTTATTCATTCAAAAAAATGTATTGCTGCAAAACAGCCCGAAATACAGTCTTCAGTCATGTGAGCTAAGGATGAAAAGAGGAGTGGATGTGCAGACCTGAGCTACGATAAGGATGTGACTTTACTCCCTTTTATTCTCAGGAGAAATGCTACTTTGCAAGGCCAAGTTCAAAGACAATCTGAATGGGAGACGACATGAGTGATGAGAAATGGTGGGCTAATTGAGTGGGGAGGCATGGTCCAGTCCACCCACTAGCACCTGGGGTACCAGCTTAAGTGCTGCTACTGAATAAAATGTTCCAGAAGGGCACACGCATGTCAACCAATTGTAGAAGGCCATATAACAAAGGGCCTTATAGTTTGAGAGCCAATGATGTGTTGTGTACTTAATAACTGATGAAGATGACATGCACTAGGGGTGCTTGTAGGTAAATAGATAGAAATCAGGGTGAGAGATCCGAGAGCAGCTATCAAGTTTTTGAAGCTATTTTATTTTGCCTTCAAAAGGATTTTGCACAGATTAGTATTTTTAAACATTTACAAAACTTTCGATAAGCACGAAAGGTTAGGTGGACAGATATTTCTTTTTTTTGCGAAATACAAATGAGTATCGTCCTCTTTTCTTGCGGAGGAACAATTTTCACAGTGATGCACGAGTATACAGTACAAGTGGTGGATGACAGAGGGTGTCAACAGTGTGCGGCCCAGGACTGTGATTGGTCCGGGGATACTAGAACAACAATAGTGAACACAACATTATTCTACAAACATATATAAACAGGGGTTGTGCCACAGAAGATCGACACAACAGTGTTTCGGCCAAGCTGGGCTTGGTTTGAGCCCGAGGTGGTAGTGGCCTTCATCAGGATGGTCTCTTAATAAATGTTCTGTCCGTAAAGGAAATCTGTGGGGGAAGGGGAGAGCTGTCAGGATCTCAGGTAGTTAAGGTTTCATTTAAGTATTAATAAATAATGGCTGATTGGTGCCTAAAAATACACTTGGAGTGTATTGCCATAGAACAGCTTACCGTCTGCTGTGGTGCAGCGGGGACGCTGTGCTGTAGTCCTGTTATGGTTGCCGGACTCTTGGAGACATGAGAGGACTCGTGTGGATCGGGTCACTCAGGCTATTGATTAATGCCTATAGTCTCTGGGAGCTGTAGAGACAAAGGTAAGTATACCGTTATCCCCACGTGTGGGGGAGACAGTGTATTTCTAGCAGAACACAAGGTCCATGTACATCCAGCAGGGGATGTGTTGGAGTGGTGAGTGTTGGACCCAGATTGGTGAACACCGGTGGTGTGGGTGTCTTGTGAGAATGGTGTTTGTCAACAAAGCAATCAGGTAATGGCTATCGATTTAGTATCCTGTCGGTGGCAGGAATCAGGTTTAAATGCCACGGTGAAATATGTGCTGTTCAACGCTGTTTACTGTGATTAAAGGTGATCCGAGCATGCAAGAGGAGATTTGCAATACGATTTTGTGGTGGATGCAAAGTCCGGAGTGCTTATGCTGGATCAGGGTAGAAGCTGGCTGTTGCCGTCGCCGTGTTTTTAAAGGTGTATAAAGTTTTCCAATCTTTTTACAAGAATGGTGCTTTCGTGCGCGTTTAAGAGATGTCTAAAAGAGGGCTAAAAGCTTCTACAGTGCACGAGTGGGACTATAGAAGTACAGTGCATTAGGTGGGAAATGCTGGAGGTACCTAGGCTGTCTGTTCCGAACTGTCTAAGTGAGAGAAGGAGCATAATTCAGCAAAGTGACTTACCGAAGCCTGTTGTGGCAGTGTCTGCGCTCCTTGCGGTAATGGATGCTACTGAGGAGTGCAGACACCATAGGTTAAAAGCTCAGCCCAGCCAGGCTGGCCAGCCAATGGGGTGCCCAAAGGAGAGTAGGGTAGGGCAAAGATAGGATTGAGTAAAGGCCGTGGTTATTGGTGTTCGACATTCAGCCAATAGAGAGGAGGCATGACAAGCAACAGATATGACCAGTATGTATGGGCTCTCGAGGGGGGGCACAGAAGGTTCCTATCATGGATGACTAAAATAAAGGCTGGACTATTGTGGACTCGGAACCACAGGAGTGCGGCAGGAAGAAAACTGCTGCAGATTAATGGACACTATGAAATGTTGATGGCTTGAAATGAAATAAAGTCAATCAAACGTCAGAGACATGTGTCATAAAACGTCCTGACTGTGCACAAAATTGTCCTTGGGAGGTAGACACAATGTTGTATGAGGAAGGCTCGATATATAGGATTTGGAGAAACATACAATGCTGTATATACGTGGTTGTTCAATGGCATATATGCTGATGTTAAAAACTGCAAGAAAAACATGCAAACATACAGTGTCAGACAGAGGACGGCAGGAAGTGAACCAGTACTCGGGACGACCTGTACTGGACAATCGCCTGTGGAATCTACAGGGGTCACTCAGTCCCAGAAGTGTTTCCACTCTACGGTGATATTAAGTCCAGTTCTTACTGTGTCCAGTCTGTGAACCCATTTCTGTTCGAGCCTCGTGAGCGCTAGATTGATATCGCCTCCTCTTCTTTGTTGTTGTAGTTGCTGTAAGATGGTCCAGGTAAGTTGCTCATTGGTGTGGCCTTTTCTGCTGTAATGCTCCACTAGTGGTTTATCCTGTATGGAGTTCTTGATGCACGATCGATGCTCACTTATCCTTTGTTTAATGGGTCTGGTTGTTTTCCCAATGTAAATGAGCTTGCATGGACACTTTATCACATAGATTACGTTTTTGCTCTCGCAGTTCGTATGGCTTCGCATTGTCCAGATATAATTGTTGTGCGTGAATGTCTTGCGGGTCTTGGTGTAGCGACATGCGACGCACTTTCCACATGAGTAGTGTCCTACTATGGGCGGTAGGCCCCATAGTGTGTCTTGTTGTTTTTCCGGTTCCAGAAATGTATGTACCAACATATCTCTAAGGTTCCTGTTCTTTTTAAAAGCAAATAAAGGTTTTTTGTCGAAGGTGCCTTTGTTTTTTATCAGGTGTCAATGCTTGTTTATGGTGGTTTTTAACAAGTTGCTGATAGGGTTAAACGTGGTGACACAGGCCGTCCGGTCTATGGGTTCCTTGGTGCTGGTAGTCAAACAGATGGTGCGGTCGTTGTTGGCTGCTCTTTTGCGGGCCATTTTGATGGATTTTTTGGGAAAGCCTCTTTCGCTTAGGAGTTTTTGGAGTTGTTGGGCATGATGTTCGAATTTGTTTTTTTCCGTACAGTTCCTGCGTACACGAAGAAATTGTCCGTACGGTAGGTTGTATTTGAGTCCTTGTGGATGGAAACTCGTGAAGTGGAGTAGGCTGTTTCTGTCTGTTGGTTTCCTATATAGTTCTGTTTTCACAGAGCCTCCAGAGCGGTAGGTGTGGAGGTCCAGGAAATTTACCGTTTGATGATCCCATTCAATGGTGAATTGTATGTGGGAGTTTCTCTGATTCAGCCATTTGTGGAACTCCGGCAAAAGTTCTTTGCTCCCTTCCCATTTTAGGAGAACATCGTCGATGTATCGGCGCCAAAGCAAGATGTGAGCTTTGTAGGGGTTGTCATCGTGGTAGATGTTGTCGTCCTCATGTTGGGCCATGTATAGGTTGGCTACGTCAGGGGCAAAAGTAGCCCCCATGCTGACGCCTTTCACCTGCTGGTAAATCTGGTTTTGAAAAAGAAAGAAGTTCTCGGTCATAGCTAATCTGATATACTCCAGGATGAAGTTGGTGGCAGTGGACGTGATGTCTGTTATTCTGTTGAGGCAGATTTCTAAAGCTTCCAGCCAGGATGGAGTTGGCGGATAAGTGTATATTCTGTAGGACCTTCATGGTGTCGGTGCTGTCTTTGATGTATGATTCATATGTCCGATAAATGGCTTCATGAAGAAGTCAGTGTACAGAGATAGAGGCTCAAAAAGTGAGTCACAGGCTGAGACAATGGGACGTCCGGGTGGTTGAGTGGCATGTTTGTGAATCTTCGGAAGTATATAGAAAGCTGGTATCCTTGGGTGGGTTTTGTTGAGGAAATGTTGTTCATCTTCGCATATCCAGCTCTGGTCTTCAGCGTGTTTTGTAAGGCTGAGGATCTCTTCTTGCAATCTCTTGGTAGGATCTCTGTTTATTTTCTTATATTAAGAGGTATCGGCTAAAAGACGTAGACATTCTTGGTTGTAGTCTGTGGTGTTCATACAGACAATCCCGCCGCCTTTGTCTGCTGGTTTAATGGTGATGGATAGGTCTTCGTTGAGGCCGATCAGGTCTTTTATTTCCTCTTTATTGAGGTTTTCTTGGTAGAAGTTCTTTTTGGTTATGCTTGTGTTCACAGCGGTTGTGACCAGCTTCTCGAAAGTATCGAATTCACTAGGAATAGTGTGTGGAGGTGGTACAAAATTGAACTTTGGTTTGAGTCCTGTTGTATTTTCTTCGCTAGTGGTGGTATTCTGTGCAGGTGTGTCTTCTGAGTTCTGTTTGTTAGGAAGGTATATTTCGAAAAAGTATTTGAGTCTTAGAGTGCGGAAGAATCTTCTGAGTTCTGCCTTGGTTCTGAAGGACTCAAATACAACCTACCGTACGGACAATTTCTTCGTGTACGCAGGAACTGTACGGAAAAAGACAAATTCGAACATCATGCCCAACAACTCCAAAAACGCCTAAGCGAAAGAGGCTATCCCAAAAAATCCATCAAAATGGCCCGCAAAAGAGCAGCCAACACCGACCGCACCATCTGTTTGACAACCAGCACCAAGGAACCCATAGACCGGACGGTCTGTGTCACCACGTTTAACCCTATCAGCAACTTGTTAATAACCACCATAAACAAGCATTGGCACCTGATAAAAACAAAGGCACCTTGGACAAAAAACCTTTATTTGCTTTTAAAAAGAACAGGAACCTTAGAGATATGTTGGTACATACATTTCTCGAACCAGAAAAACAACAAGACACACTATGGGGCCTACCGCCCATAGTAGGACACTACTCATGTGGAAAGTGCATCGCATGTCACTACACCAAGACCACCAAGACATTCACGCACAACAATTTCATCTGGACAATGCGAAGCCATACGAACTGCGAGAGCAAAAGCGTAATCTATGTGATAATGTGTCCATGCGAGCTCATTTACATTGGGAAAACAACCAGACCCATTAAACAAAGGATAAGTGAGCATCGATCGTGCATCAAGAACTCCATACAGGATAAACCACTAGTGGAGCATTACAGCAGAAAAGGCCACACCAATGAGCAACTTACCTGGACCATCTTACAACAACTACAACAACAAAGAAGAGGAGGTGATATCAATCTAGCGCTCACGAGGCTCGAACAGAAATGGGTCCACAGACTGGACACAGTAAGAACTGGACTTAATATCACCGTAGAGTGGAAACACTTCTGGGACTGAGTGACCCCTGTAGATTCCACAGGCGATTGTCCAGTACAGGTCGTCCCGAGTACTGGTTCACTTCCTGCCGTCCTCTGTCTGACACTGTATGTTTGCATGTTTTTCTTGCAGTTTTTAACATCAACATATATGCCATTGAACAACCACGTATATACAGCATTGTATGTTTCTCCAAATCCTATATATCGAGCCTTCCTCATACAACATTGTGTCTACCTCCCAAGGACAATTTTGAGCACAGTCAGGACGTTTTATGACACATGTCTCTGACGTTTGATTGACTTTATTTCATTTCAAGCCATCAACATTTCATAGTGTCCATTAATCTGCAGCAGTTTTCTTCCTGCCGCACTCCCGTGGTTCCGAGTCCACAATAGTCCAGCCTTTATTTTAGTCATCCATGATAGGAACCTTCTGTGCCCCCTCGAGAGCCCATACATACTGGTCATATCTGTTGCTTGTCATGCCTCCTCTCTATTGGCTGAATGTCGAACACCAATAACCACGGCCTTTACTCAATCCTATCTTTGCCCTACCCTACTCTCCTTTGGGCACCCCATTGGCTAGCCAGCCTGGCTGGGCTGAGCTTTTAACCTATGGTGTCTGCACTCCTCAGTAGCATCCATTACCGTGAGGAGCGCAGACACTGCCACAACAGGCTTCGGTAAGTCACTTTGCTGAATTATGCTCCTTCTCTCACTTAGACAGTTCGGAACAGACAGCCTAGGTACCTCCAGCATTTCCCACCTAATGCACTGTACTTCTATAGTCCCACTTGTGCACTGTAGAAGCTTTTAGCCCTCTTTTAGACATCTCTTAAACGCGCACGAAAGCACCATTCTTGTAAAAAGATTGGAAAACTTTATACACCTTTAAAAACACGGCGACGGCAACAGCCAGCTTCTACCCTGATCCCGCATAAGCACTCCGGACTTTGCATTCACCACAAAATCGTATTGCAAATCTCCTCTTGCATGTTCGGATAACCTTTAATCACAGTAAACAGCGTTGAACAGCCCATATTTCACCGTGGCATTTAAACCTGATTCCTGCCACCGACAGGATACTAAATCGATAGCCATTACCTGATTGTTTTGTTGACAAACACCATTCTCACAAGACACCCACACCACCGCTGTTCACCAATCCGGGTCCAACACTCACCACTCCAACACAGCCCCTGCTGGATGTACATGGACCTTGTGTTCTGCTAGAAATACACTGTCTCCCCCACACGTGGGGATAACGGTATACTTACCTTTGTCTCTACAGCTCCCAGAGACTATAGGCATTAATCAATAGCCTGAGTGACCCGATCCACACGAGTCCTCTCATGTCTCCAAGAGTCCGGCAACCATAACAGGACTACAGCACAGCGTCCCCGCTGCACCACAGCAGGCGGTAAGCTGTTCTATGGAAATACACTCCAAGTGTATTTTTAGGCACCAATCAGCCATTATTTATTAATACTTAAATGAAACCTTAACTACCTGAGATCCTGACAGCTCTCCCCTTCCCCCACAGATTTCCTTTACGGACAGCACCTTTATTAAGAGACCATCCTGATGAAGGCCACTACCACCTCGGGCTCAATCCAAGTCCAGCTTGGCCGAAACACCGTCGTGTCGATCTTCTGTGGCACAACCCCTGTTTATATATGTTTGTAGAATAATGTTGTGTTCACTATTGTTGTTCTAGTACCCCCGGACCAATCACAGTCCTGGGCCGCACACTGTTGACACCCTCTGTCATCCACCACTTGTACTGTATACTCGTGCATCACTGTGAAAATTGTTCCTCCGCAAGAAAAGAGGACGATACTCATTTGTATTTCGCAAAAAAAGAAATATCTGTCCACCTAACCTTTCGTGCTTATCGAAAGTTTTGTAAATGTTTAAAAATACTAATCTGTGCAAAATCCTTTTGAAGGCAAAATAAAATAGCTTCAAAAACTTGACAGCTGCTCTCGGATCTCTCACCCTGATTTCTATCTATTTACCTACAAGTACCCCCCTGGGCATATCAGAACTTCGCCAGGCGCCCTTTACATACTCTCGAACCATGCAGTAGGGGTGGGCATATGTTGTCCACCTGACTGTAGAGACCCAATTACAACCCAACCCCTTATAAAAAGTAAAACTAGATGTTCCCCTTGAGCCAACCACAATCTCACATAGGTTTTCTTAGTTTGCCACGTTGTATGATATCACATATGATGAATTCCTGTTATAAAAGAAGTGTTTTTTTATGAAATGTACTGAGACTGCTGTGCGACATCCATTGATGTCCGTTGCAACTCCCTGTTTTAGACAATTGAAAATAAAACAGTGAAGAGAGACATTTTTGCCAACTTCCTCAGTCAGTCTTATTATTTAGTGTAAGAGTAATTCTGCATCCCCATCCTTGTAAAACGTGTTACTGATTTAAACAAGCCTCCTGTCCATTAACTTGGTAGCATGTCGGATGGTTGGAAATAAGAACCATCAACCTGTAGACTGCAGAGCTTCAGAGGATCGGACACCCACCTCCATCTATCCGGAAGAACGCGGGTTTCCTGTGGAGAGTGGCAGAATAGAAATCTTGCAAGGAAATCGAGACAGTGGGCAGGGTCCCTCTTTGACGAAATCCCTACCTGGTTTCCACAGGTGCTTTGCGGATGCAAGGTGAAATTGATTGATTGGAGGAGGGATACGATACCGAAGGCA
Organism: Ambystoma mexicanum; assembly: GCF_040938575.1. NCBI lineage: Eukaryota > Metazoa > Chordata > Amphibia > Caudata > Ambystomatidae > Ambystoma > Ambystoma mexicanum. Next base: position 1,426,470,404 of record NC_090922.1, read on the forward strand.
TCGAGCTGAACGAGCAAATGGTGAGTAGACTAAGGGGAATGACAAATTGAGGGGACAGGATTGTGGTAATTTAGAAAGTAATGTGAAAGTAACGGGAAAGTAATGGGAAAGTAACAGGTAGTAATAAAAGTAACGAGAGTAACGGGAAATTTCTTTTATGATAAAGAGAGATAAGAGGCCCATGAGTCCTAACACAAGGGTTTTTAGAAGAGATTGTCTCACACTCCAAGAAGAGTAACTTAGGTGACGTACAGGACAGGTCTGTATAAGGTGACAATCTAAATTCTGCTTATCAGGGTATTATTAGGGGCAGAGAGTAGGGGTGATCACAGTGGTTTAATGTGAAGAGTCAACTAGTTTGTCTGTTTGTGTATTATTGTCAAATTAAGGTGCCGAAGTACGACAAATGTGTAAGGAAATTGAGAGAAAAGTCAAGGAGTCATATTATCTATCTAGGGAGATTGTTGGTACCAACTCAGAGGTATTCAGAGATTATTGGAGAAATACATTTTTGAGCGGCGATTGTTGGGAGGGCGCTCATATTTGTTGATTTCATAAAGGTATTTTGTAAAAGCTAGTAAGTATTGACAGTCAATTGAGACCCGTCACAATGGGAGACATCACTCCTCTGATACATTTATATAAGACATTCCCAAAACACATGTGCAAGCTCAAACAGCATGGAGGTAATGGGTGAAAGGCACTGCAGATAAGATGTTTATGCCATGGCCACAAAGGGGATCATTGTCCAAAGCGGTATTACAACATATGACCACATACTTGCACGCTGCGTACACAGGGAAGAAATTGGAGAAAAGGTTAGCTATTTTAGAGCTTTGAAAAACGTTCCAGAAAGAGAGAGAGCATCCGCCACCTGAAGAGTGGATGATTCACCAGTGCAGGGAGGAAGGTGTTGAGCCTTCTTCTCCCTTTATTCCGCCTGAAAAGGCAATAGTGCGGAAGACGTAGGATTGTATCCGTTACAGGAACTGAAAGCAGCGACGGGGTATAGTAATCCGATATACGAACCGCCCGCTTATAGCAGTGATGATAGTCCAGAGGAGACTAAGAGAAAAGAGGAGATTTGTAAGATCTTGCAAAACAAGAAAGAGAAAAGTGAGCGATCAAATGCAGCAACATAGAATGAGAGATTAAGAGCTGGAAAGGAGAAAAGGATAGGGCTGATAATGTAACGCTTGTACAGAATGAATGGATGGGAGCACAGATATTACTCAAGCTAGATGGGAGAAGCATTGAGGAAGTCAGGCAAAGAAAAGAGATTAAAAGGAGATGAGCATAAAAGGAAGAGCAGACAGCAGCAAAAACAGATATATCAGGAGGAGCAACAAAATAAAGCAGAAAGGGCTTAGGAGCAAAGCAAGTATGATAACAGACAGAGAGCAATATAAGAACGGGATAGGCAAGAAAGGAAAACAGAAGAGGAGGAAGTACAGAAATGAAGGCACAAAAGAATACAGGGACGAAAAGAAGAGGAAGAAAGGAGAGCAGGGGCAAGGAGAGAAGAAATAAGACAGGAAGAGGAAAGAGTAAGATTGGAAGAAAAAAGTAAAGAGAATTAGATGAAGAATTGGAACACAAGAGAAGACAGTGGAAGCGTGATATTGACTGCATTAAAAAGGAGTCAATGGAGCCAAGCCCAGCAATACAATGGGGTAGTATAGAAGAGTTCCTCCCATTACAGGGGGCAACGTCAGGGCCATCAATAGTTACCTTAGAAGAGAACTTCAACATAGGAAGCATCAGAGATAGGATCGATAAACCTATCAAGACTTATGAGCAGGTAGTACATCGGGAAGCCGAGGGAAGGGAAATCAAACACTGGTCATCTAATAATGAAGCAAAGCAAATAATTAATTCAGCCTCGAGCATAGAGCCTTATCTCTAAGCAGACTGATCTTAGATAAGGGTGAAGGAGACGAGAGTCACACTAGTTCGGGACTAGATGTGTCAGACGAAGAAAGAGAATCCTTCAGTGGGGAAGAGGGAGAAGGTGCATGTGCCCCAGAGGGAAGCTTGCAGGTGGACAAGGAAGTAAGATGGTCTGATCTAGAGCAACCTAAGGCTAGGACGCCAGATCCTATAGCATATCCAGCGCATCCCAAAAGATGATCGTACAGTGAGGCATTGCTAGGGGAGGCTGAGGGGCCAATAGCCCCGGGTCCTTTGGTTGTAGCTCCAGATAGAAACTCAGGGGTTACAACCAAAAAGGCTAGCTAGCCCCCAGTCCAGTCAGTCCCAAAATTAGCATAGCCCCGGATCTTTTCCAGACCTAGCAACACCCCTGGCCATATGTAAGCAGGTTAAGATCATTGCCATGAAGAAGGCGATCAGGAACCATTGTCCCCATTATGGATAGGCAGACGATGGGAGCCGATTGTGGGGTAGGTTTTACAAAGTTTCCCTTATTGGAAAAAGGAGAAGCAAGACAACAGTATATTCCATGGCCACAGATGGATAAGGATAATTTAAGATGTAAACTCCCCAGTTTAACAGCAGTTACGGAAAATGGATTTATGAATTCGAAAAAATGACAGGAGGAAATACCTTTGCAATAGGGGACATTAAGGGTCTCCTAGCAGCCATTCTTGGGGTAAGAGCTGATGACATTTGGAAGAGAGCAGGCTATTCAAGTGTGACAGCACAGAACACAGCACACAACAGAGCACTGTTTAATAATTGTAGAGAAGATGTCTGGAGGGCTCTCAGAGTGCAGTATCCTGACACATCAGACATGGGTGCAGTCATGACACGTAAGATGAAAGAAGACGAGGATCCTCTTGCTTACATTCAAGATATTCAAGAGCTCTGGACGCATGAAACGTGCGAGCTGTGGGAAAAAACGGTGGCTTTATTTGACCACATTTTAGGTCAAGGGTTGTCCGAGCAAGTACAGAGGCAACTCAAGAAGCAAGTAGGAATGGAAGCAAAGCTAAGGGCAGAAATACAGTTGACAATAGTACATGCAGGAGAAAAACAAGAAGAGAGACGAGGCTAGGAAACTTGAGGAAGCTAAATCAGTTCAGAAGAAAATGACAAAATATACCATAGAAGGGGCGGTATTGACAAGCAGAGAAGGGTTGAGGATACAGCAAGCAGTGGGTACATCGCAGGTAAATAATCAGCGCCCGATGGACAAAGGAGGGAATGGATTTGTACCACAAGGTAGAGGCATGGGCTACGGAGGAAGGGGTGGATTTTAAAATAATCAAGGTGGGTTTCAGAACGTGCAGAATGACAACCAGAATGTACAAGGAGGGTTCAGCCAAGGGGGACTAGTCAGTCGTGCTCCTCTTATATGTTGGACATGTGGGATGACAGGGCACATTGCACATGTATGCAGATACCATGGGTATATATAGAATGGCCAATCCCCAAGAGGGGAGACAGCTTACCCTCCAGCATATAGCTCACAAGCTAGGGAAGAATTCGCCCAAAATCAGACGGTGTACCAAGCACAAGTGCCCCGAATGCAAAAGGCACAGCAACCAAAGCAAGCACCATTTAAAACACTGCAAGGGCGGATGCAGCATGCCCCCATGCATATAAAGCAGAATGCAACCACAAGACAATTATTGACACCTAGAATAGGGGGTGTCACTGTGGTGGGATGAAATCCTTTCACGGGTACAGGGGTATGCAGGTATCCATAATAGGACAGCTCACAGGACGACTTGATGTGTTCAGTGCTATCAGTGACACCAGACCCCCAAGAGGATCCATGGTTTGATGTGACCATAGGAGGCAAATCTTTTTCATTTTTAGTAGATGCTGGTACTACTCGTTCATGTATACAAGAGGGAAAATATCCAAAGTCGAGTTCCTTTTACTGATGAATTAACAGTCCCTATAGGAGAGTGTGACACGTCTGTTCCATTGTTGTATTCACGGCAGACACCAGTTAACATTTTGGGAAGAGACTTAGGGGCCGATTCATGGAACAAACGTGCGCCGAAAATCCCAGTGCAAGCAGGCGCAAAGTGGCGCAAGCGTGAGAAAGCAAGCGCACGCGCACGCGTGCGATTCAAGGAAGGCGCTGTACATGTATACCACTGGTTGTGCGCCAAATCCGTGCGTGGCGCACGCGGGCGCACACGTCATCAAACGGCGTGCGCTACGCGCACAGCAAAAGCACCCATAGCGCACACAACAAAAGTGAGCGGAACAGTGGCCGAAACACGTAGAATGGGGAATAACGCGTGAAAAAGAAGGCGTAACTGGGGAAGTAGTGCAGGGAACTACACGGAACGCCCACACCACACGAACAACCAATATTCATTGATCCGAATACGGGAGACCTGCACACGACAAAAGATGCGCCACAGGAAGGCAGGCGGAAGCATCCCCGCGCACAGTATAAAAGTGCACGCAAACAACAAACACATATATACTGCTACGATGAATGCCCCATTTGTCGCAGCACTGATCGTGGGACACCGCAGGAGGAGGAAAATAGCCAGGGCATGCATTTTTTAACCCCAGACAAGCCTTTTTGGGATGCCTGACGACCAGGTCTACGGTAGGTATAGGTTTCCACCTCATATCATCCTAGACCTGGTCAGGGAGTGGAGAAGGTGCTCAATGTCCTGCATTTTTTGGCCACTGCGTCATTTCAGCGGACTACTGCCATAGTGGGGGGGTCTCACAGGCCACGCAGTCACGCTGCCTACACCAGGTCTTGGCAATCATGACAGCGCGCCCCTCAGTCCGCAGGCACATATACATGCCCAGAACACCCGCAGAAAGCAAGGCTATTGTCCAGGACTTTTACAGGGTGGCACACATCCCCATAGTGCTCGGTGCCATAGATTGCACCCATGTGGACCTACGTCCACCTGGGGCCACTGAACACATCTGCCGAAACCGCAAGCACTGGCATTCCATCAACGTGCAGGTGGTATGCGATGCAAAGGGAATTATCACCTCTGTCTATGCAAACTACCCTGACTCCACCCATGACAGTGTCATATACAGAATGTCTGCCCAGAGCCGGGCCCTGGAAGCTGGGCAGCATGGCGACACATGGCTCCTAGGTGAGTACAAATGCCTGTGCACATGCATGCATGTCACACACACACACAAATACACAAACCCCAATAATCACAACCATCATCACCTCTCCAGGGGACAGTGCCTACCCTCTGAGCAACCACATGATGACGCCAATCCGGAACCCCACCACACCACCCCAGGTAAGATACAACACCGCCCATATTGCAACCAGGGTCATAGTGGAGCGCACATTCGGAGTGCTCAAGTCACGCTTCCGCTCCCTTGACCGCTCTGGCGGGCAGCTACTCTATGCACCCCCAGTAGTGTGCAGGATCATTGTGGCAGCATGTGTCCTGTACAATGTTGCAACACGGCAGGGCGTACTGGTGGACATGGTGGTGTCCCCACATCCACAGGCACAGGTGCTGCCCATGGGAGGGGACAGGGCACGTGGCGAGGCAGCCCAGACACAGTTTGTGGCCACATTTTTCACCTAAACTCCCACCCCTGCGAAGTGCACACAGGCCTGGCACATACCAGGTGACAATCGATGATGACAAAGAGACAGTCAACTGTCACAACCTTACCACCCTGAGAATATTGCCATGCAAGTGCCACATTGTGTGCATCCCTAGCTCCGTAAACATAAGCAATCCTGTGTGACCAAAAGGCACACATGCAAGGTGTGAATCACATAGACCTGCAAAACAGGCCATGATTATCACTGCTATGTCACCCAAACCCTCCCAAACCACAACATGATATGGAAAGCAATAGCTATACACCAACACAGTACCAATAAGGTACACATTGACATGTGAAAAATGTAAAGTGGCAGCACACAATGATGCCTGACATGGAATCAGATGAAATGACTGACCAACAACCTCCCACCCAAAAGAAGTCATACCCAAATGCATTCCAACAGTTGTAGTTGTAACATAACAATGAATGCCTGTCTACATGCACATTGCGCCTGTAGACAGGCATGTGTTGTATTTTGCATTGCAAAATCAACACTGCAGCTTCTGTGTGCCGTGCCCACCTCATGCAACACACTGCTCAGCGCACAGCAAAGTGAACAGCCATTGTGTGTGACGCACACCCTGAGCATCACATCCAAGCGACAAAATACATCAAACAGCAAATTACGCATGTACAGGATCCACAATTGGTCATATATCATGTGCTGCATGGGCACCAGAAGGCAAACAGAGTGTCCATGTGGACATGGAAGGGTGGTTGTAAATGTAGTGGATCATAGAGCGAGTGTGTGGGTCAGTAGGGACATGCACTCAATATATGCATGTGCAATCAAGTGACCATCAGTTTCCTCTACACATCACATGTGAACATTCACCATGTGTACACCCCAGTATGTCAAGCCACAACTATTCCCTCACACCTGAAAGGTAAACACAACACATGAACAGGCATTGATCAGCAGAATACATCATGTATATAGGATACTGCAATTACAATGTCAGGGTGTGCATCACACTGTAGGGCAAGACAACTGTCAACAACAAAACACCCCCCTCCCTCACAAATAACCATGACCCACTGAACAACTGCACCTGGTTTATCTAGCCTTCATCCTTGAAGTTCACCTGGCAACAGGATCACCCTTCCCCTTTGTCATCATCTCCCACCTTGTGTGCAAAAAGTGTCCAGCACCCTCAGAGGACACCTTGACTTGCAGAAGCACCACATCAAAGGGAACTCAAAGCAGGCCAACACAGAAGCCAAGCAAAAAGCCTGCAGGCAGCAAAACAAACCAGAAGACCCTCCAGTAGATGACTTGAAGTAGCGGTACGTCACAAAGCCAAAGTACTACCACAATGATGTAACAACCAAGGTAGCACAGTAAAACAATTTCACAACAGGATGTGTACCATGTGTGGTACATAACACAGAATAATGCACCATGAACTGATGTGTACTGTCACTGCTCCCGTGTACAGGTGCAGGAGTGGCACGAACCAACCACCCCCACCGTGGCTGGGTGCCTGCAAGGCCAAACTCACACAGGCCTCTGAGACCCTGGTGGGGAAGGAGGGTCAGGGATATGCAGTCGGGACAGGCATTGCTATACTGGATAACCGGAATGAGGGGCAGGAGAGGGGAGTAGGATTGACATGGGAAAGTAGGAAATGCACAAAACGGTAGTACTCACATTAACACATGCACAAGTACACCAAACCTGATCATCATGCACATAGTAACAAATTACTCAAATGGAAGTCAAAGAGAAACTTATCTCTGGGGTGAATGCTGGCCTCCTGCTTGCGCACTCTCAGGTCCGGTAACAGGAGCAGTTTAAGGCTGCAAAGAGAGCCACAGTTACTAATCTGTGCGTGCCCATAACACACACACACACCACCATATATGCCCCAAAGTAACAAAATACTCTACAAACAAACAATCTGGTGTGGATGCTTAGTACCCATACGTAACATTACCCCTGTGATGGTTCATACACAGTCAATGCAGTAAGTCGTGCGCCACTGGGTGCGTTGCAAATGGAAGACCAATGTGTCACGAATCACACAACATGCAATGTTCCCTGGGTAAGCAGCCAGACGCATATAGCAAGGAATGACTTCTGAACAAGTCGTGTTCCACCATGACCCAAATAAAGTAGGTAGTGCATGTGTCAAAGTCTACATGGTAATGAAATGCACTGCACACAAGTCTGTCCCTTGCTGTCTGTCCCTGTGAGCTGCTTCTTTCCATGTCTCGGAATGCTACATGGATAATACAAGTGCCTCAATGGACCAAGGTGGACCGGAGGGTATGTGCCACTGGCCCTGCAGGTGCCCCAGACAACTTTCCCATCAACTAGCCATTAGTCCACCAACGCATCTCAGCTGTATTGTGCGCTTCAACACCAATATTTGTCCAAGCTCACCGTCAGTGCTGCTACTAAGCATGCATGTGCAACTTGCCAGGTGGAAGGTCTGCTGTGTTGTGGCCCCCCTGTCCTGCTCACCTTGCCTGGAGTCCCTTGAAGTATGTCAGCTGTTTTTGGATGTATGAGCGCAATCCCCGTGCCTCTGCTTGCGCACACATGCGCATGTCGGCACCACCAAACGTGTCCAGCTTCCAGAAGTCCAATTTTTTTTTAAGGTTTGATTTAAACCAATAAAATTAAAATAAAACAAAGAAGTCCAATGGCCCATGTCTGCTGGCAAAGGTGGTCTGGAGGCTCATCCCCCTGCAGAAAGGGCATGAAACACATGATTAATGCTTTAAAATCATCTCTGTGTGTCTCTTCAGGCGTTACATGACTGGACCATGTCAGAGACGTACAACACAAATCACACCATCAGTCCGTCTTTCACAGGCAAACTGTTGAACACACCATCTACGCCATGAATTGCAACAAGCACATGTACAGTATAGATAATAAACATACTACACAATGAATAGCAATGAATGTACACATCAATCATGAAACCCCCCATCTAGCGAATGAAGAACAGTGGTCAATAACACCCCTATCATCCCCACTAGGGGTGTTAACACAAGTTTCACAGCAGCAGACATGCCACAGATATGACAGTCCAGAGCTTGTGTAATAGGCTGTTACACCGAAACATCCTTGCGAGCCCATGGATAAGGGAAGCAGGAGTGGCATATGTGAGTCAAGGACCCCAAGCTGCAAACGCATACACAAGACAAGCTTGAAGGGCCCAACTGGAACAGACAGTGGATGCTCTCAAAAGCCACAAAGCACCACACGGTCACATGAAAGCACAATAGACAAACAATTTCAAACTATATTAACTAATTACACTAACTATGAAAAACCTACATTACCTATTTAAACTAACTATCAAACTGAAACTAAACTAAACTAAAAGAAAAATCAAAAATGGCCACATACGACCCAGGGGGGGAGGCACCCAGAAGGAGGGAGGTACAGGATGCTGCTCAACACCCACATGCGATGATGTTGAGGAAAAATAAACTCCATGGGCTCAACGCCTGCACAGCCCGACTTATGTGGGAGATAGATTGTCGTCCGAGTCTGGCTCTTCCTGGAAAAGAGGACATGGCACAGGAGCCTGACCACGCCTAGCTGCAGCTTGCCCCTCGTCGGCAGCAAGTCTGCCGGATGGGTGAGCCTGGTTCTGTGCTGCAATCACACGTAGGTCTGCATGCAGAACCTCCCGTGATACACGTGCTTCCTCTTGCAAGGTAGCACGTGTAACACGGAGTTCATCCTGTAATGCCTGGCTGGACAGCTGCTGCACCTCCCGGCAAGCATGTAGCTCAGCCGAGATGGTACGCTCAAGCTGTGCAAACCACTCCTCTGCCTGCTCCCTCTGGGACATCAGAAGGACACCCAGAGTGGATCTGAGGGAAGCATACTCTTGCCTCAGGGCCTCCATGTGTGCCTCTGCATGAGCAGCAATTGCTTTACGCAGAGATGACATTTCAGCCTGGCGTGCCCTGTCTGAGGCCACCATGCCCAGCCTGAGCGAGCGGGCCGTGGACCGTGCCGCCTGCTGCTGGAGAAGCACCTGCCTAGCAGGGGGGAGCACGGATTGGGCCACACACTCCATGCTCTCAGCGATGTTCTCCATTGCTGCCCCCTGCCATTCAGAATTGGCAGTCATGTCTTGCTCCCACTCAGTATACTGCGGTTGCACGCGGCGACCACGTTGTTGGGCTTCAATCCTGCGGGACCCAAGGACTGGGTGTCCTCGTTGTGTTGGCACCGCCCGCGGCTGCACGACTACATGCCCCCGTTGACGTGATGGCCCAGGCACATCAGTGACTGGTGTGGAGGGTGACCCTGTGTCCTGATCCACCACAGGTGGAGGTTCCAAGACTGTCTGACCCCTCAGTGCAGGTGTTGCGGACAGAGGAGTGTCCACATCAGAATCACTCACCCCTGACATATGGACCTGATGCTCATCCAACTCGACATGGACGTCGAGTGGTCATCAGGGCTGGACTCATTGCCAGCCAGAGACAAAATAGACTGTAGCACATGTGGGTTTTCGTGGCCTACCACCCCACGACCCCACTTGTGCCGGGTTGCTGTAGTGATGACAACCCTGTGTCTGGCATGACAACACCATCCTCTGGCTCCATTGCGTCATCATCTGAAAAGTAGAGAGAAAAAAGGTCACTACACATGTTAGAAGCACACAACACACACAGACACCAAATACATCAAGCAGACATGTCACACACAAAATAGAACCTGCCATGCATGCTGGGTCAACTTGAAATTGCTTCTGTGATTAGGCATGTAGAAAGGTGTCAGTTTGCACTAAAGTGGGTCGATGCAGTGCAGCAAATATGTACGTTACTCACTATCTGCATGTACAAGAACTTCATGATGTGTGTCAGAAAATGTGAAGGCAGTGCAAGGTCAACTTCAGGCATCACGTGCAATGTGCATTCAATGGGTAGCATGTCTACAAGTAAACCACCCCTCCCCCCAAGTGCAAATGCAGGGATGCCTAGCATGGTATCAAAAGGCTGAACATAGACCTGTGTATTGACAGACAGTTTTGACTAGCATCAACTGCATCATGTGAGTCAAGTGACAACACAGCAAATGATGATGGGACAGTAAGCAGGACACATGATGAAACCTTTGGAGTACACCCACGTGTGAAGAAGACACTACACCAGTTGGACAGAGTCATTGGCCATTAAACAGGCTGAGGCCTGTGACCCACACAGACCGTCACACCCTAAACATGTGTGTGACGCAGGACTGAGCCACAGTGGAAATGGGAAGGCTGATGAAATGCCATGCAATGTAGGTCCCCCTGGACTCCTACCAGAATGATCATCCAGTCAAGGACACATAGGGGCATGAGTGGAATACACATGGAGCATGAATGGGCACTCATGTCCCTGCTGGGCATCTGACCTCTGCACAGTCCAAGTGAGACACCCTTTACCAAGTACAAAGGATGTACCACACAGCATATGTCTGGCAGATTGGCTGCTGGAACTGAGCATGTACACAGGACGCATGAACAGGGAAGTACTCAACGGCAAAATTGAAGCATACCAGTGTTAAGGTGGGATTGTGGTCTAGAGGGGGGGTGGAGGGGCAAGGGAGCATGCCTACATGGAGAACCCGCATGCAGGCACAGGACACATGCACGTCAGTCATGCTATGACATAGTCCCTGGGCTGAGAGCAAGGGCACCCCACGCTACATGCTGAAGGGCCAGTGAGCTGGAACATGGACTTGAAGGGCATCCTGGTGACCAGCATGTGAGTAGGGTGCAATAGTGGTGATGCGGACAGTCCCCGTCTGCTCCACATGTCCACCATCCAGCAGAGCAGACATGCATCAGGGAAGCATTGCATTACTTGCACATCAGAACCATGTGCACGTGACATGTAGTGGCAGTCATGCACAACCCATCAAACAAGTGAAACACACATGTCCACAACAGACACGCAACAACACTCACTGGACTGGGCATCACAGTCCGGCATCTCTGCCACTCCTTGGACCAATTCAGATGGTATGAACTCTGCAACGAGTGACTCATGCGGAGTGAGGTCTTCCTCCTCAGGTGCAGGCCCACTGCCAGTCACCAGAGTCAAGTTGTAATTTGAGGCACGCTTAGCCTTAGCGCTGAGTTTGAGGTCATTCCAACGCTTTTTGCACTCTTGCGCCGTGCACACCTCATGGCCGAATGCACTCACATGTTCCGCAACTTGCTTCCAGTGGGTGTCACGGTGGACAGCCATAGTCTGACAATTAGGACCCACTAGCATGTCATGACTGTGGCCCAGCACGTAGTCCACGCGGCAGTCCAGTTCCTGATTGCAGAAAGGCTTCTTCCTCAACATGCTGGAGGTCGTGGCTGTGTGTGGGGTCCCAGCCTGTGCTGCAGGTGCAACCTTCCTCCTCTTGGATTGTGGCGCAGACCCTGGCTGGCAAATGCCGCCCTGATCACTATGGCCAGTAGCACCGGTGGATTGAGCCAAGGGAGTGGCAGGTGGAGGGTCGACCAAAGGCCTGACTTGGTCAGTGGCAGCTGGGTGCCCTCTAATGGGCCCTGTGCAGCAACATCTGCTGTGGCAGGGTCATTGACCGCGACTGTCCTGGTTGGCAGACTCACAACCGGGGTGTTGTATGCTGCATCTGCCCCTGCACTTGTCAACACCCGGCTGGTCTGGGCAGCAGATGACATTACTGCCCCAGGGACACGTGTATTGGTCAGGGCAGCCCTGCGTGCACCTAAAGTTTCCCTCCTGGCATGTTGGAAATCTTCCAAGGGCTCTTCAAGTGCCAACGGAGCCTGCGCTGGCAGACCCTGAGCCTGGGTGGTGGTGTCCACAGCTGCACCTGTAGCTAATACTACCCTTGAGCCCGTGGCAGTCGACGAACCAGACTGCCGGGTCACACGGGCACCAGTGTCAGATGCAGAAGCTGCATCTCCCGGAACCACAGGGGGTGGTGGCAAGACTGCACCGACACATGGCACAACATCATGCTCAAGTGGCGCACCCCTGCCTCTTCCCCCTCTGCGGCCACCCTGGACACCCTGGAGTCCCCCTACTCCCTGGTCACCCCAGCCACGTCCCTGACCACGACCACCAGGAGGAGGACGCCCAACTGAGGCGCCCCTCACCTTTGGTGGCCTCCCAACCATGGCACAGATGGAGTAGTGCCAGCACAGATGGAGGAGTGCCAATGGGAGGTGTACACCACAATTGTCCTGGGCAATTGGGTTGAAGGGGGTGGGATGCAAGATGTTAACAGCCCCCCTGCACCTGCAAGGCTGTATGTGACCCCGGTGATGTAGTGACGGGTCACGCAATGCTCAGGCACCCCAAAACTGCAGTAAAACCGTGCACGCAACCATGCAGCAGACGTGCGTGGAATCAACCTCCCGCAGTACACGGTGTCACGAAAAACACATACGCGTGGGACACGCAGGCTACTATGACCTCGAAAACGGGTGCGATACACAGGGGCACCCGCAGTGGGAAAAATAGCTTGCGCGACTCACCATCTGACTAGTGTGATAATGAAAAACACGCGTAGACAATATCCCTGCCAAAAGAAGAGATACGTCCGCGATCCGCTGTGAAGTTGTGATGGCGCACAAAACAACACAAAGCAGCAACACACGTTGGTCTCCACGAAAGGCACGTACAGCGAACTGCTGGCCCCGCTCACCTTTAACCCGTGCTAAGGGAAACACCTGCGCGCGTCCCATCACTTACGCGTAGGCCCTTTCCTCGGATTACACGCATACACACGCGGACATGCAGTTTTTTCACGCGCGCTGAACCACTGTGCGCATGTCACGAGGGAAACGCCCGTGCGCGTAACGTCACAGATGCGCTTACACGCTAAGGGCCTTTCCTCGAATTACATGCAGACGTGCAAGATTCTCACGTGCCAAATCACTCTGTATCAAGCTGGCTACGCAACAACACACGGAAGACCACGCTCCTGCCCAGAAGGCTGAATTACTGCCCCCAGAGCCCCGAGCACACTCCCACCTGCCATCTGCTGCTGCCTGCCTGCCTGCTGCCCACGTGCCCTGGTATTTGGTGCCTGCACGTCAGCCAGGGTTCCAGTTGCTGTGTCCAACCCTTCTGGAACAGAAGACTCCCGACTGGGATACCATCGCTCCACAGCCCAGCCCCAGGACCCAGGTGCCCATCCACGCCTGCCTCGGGGGTCGCCATGTCGGGGCAAACACCATCTGAGACCACTGGCGACCCCTATCCAGAGAGGCAGAGGGCCACCAGCTTCAGTGTGAAAGAAGTTGGTGTCCTGGTGGAGCATGTCCTGGGGCATTTTGATGCCCTCTTCAGAACATCACGTGCCAACAAGGAATGACGGGAGAGGATCTGGGATGACGTAGTGGTTGCCATCAACGCAGAGGGGGTGGCAACCCGCGACATCAAGCACATCAAGAAGCGCTGGGAGGACTTCAGGTCCAGGACCCTCTACAAGGCTCGGCGCCTCGCGGAGGGGGCCGGGTCAGCATGAGTGACATCCAGGTGAGGGTCCTGGAACGCGTATGCCCAGCGCTCCACGCCCAGATCCCTCAGAGGAAGACCCATCTGGAGTTGAGCGGTGAGTGGCCAAGCATTGGTGTGTGAGACAGGGCATGTTGCAGTGTGCTGGTAGTCTGATACTTGCCTTTATGTGTGACATAGGCCATGCATGGATGTGTGTGTGCAGGGACATCATGGTCATGCATGTGAGACCAGTAATGTGTGAACCACATGGTTGGTGAATGTGTTACAATGCAACATGGGGAGCTGTATGCCAAATGCACACATGAAAGCATGCCAGTCTCTGTTCTTGGACATGGAGGGGGTGTGAGGGATGGGTGCTGCTGTCATGTACATGTATGGTGCACATGTGTGTGTGTCTGAGAAGTGTGTGTGTATGACTTTGAAACGCCATGAATGCATGACACATGTCCGTGATGATGTGTAGATTCACTCATGCAGTGCGGTCACCGTTGTATGCACTGTGTCTATCCACTGTGTCTGTAGTGTACAAGCCATGATGCATGACCCTCCGGTGATGTGTGTGCATGGGATCAGTGTGAGCCATGATGCATGTGAGTTTGAAGGCAACATTTTGGTTAATAGAGGCCCTTGTACATGGATGCTGATGTTGATTGCAGGTGCCATGCCTGTTTCTGCATGTGTGTTGCTTGCATTCACCCATGTGTTGTGGAGGGACAGGATGGAAGTGACGTTTGACACTGCCACTCATGTGTTATTGCTTCCTGTCTAGGGGAATATTGTACTGTACCCAGATGCTTTTGTTCTATGTCTCCCTCTACGCAGCGTCAAGTGAACAAGAGGGCGGAGACGGTGCTGTGGAGCCAAGCGGCGGGGATGCCTCCACCGGGCGGCGACGCGACTTGCCATCATCCAGGAGCGAGGGGGCTGGTGCCGAGTCTGCCACTACGGCTGTGGCGGAAGGGCCGGGTGAGCCCCCACAGGGGCTTGCAATGGCGGAAGACGGTGCAGAGACATCCATGTTGGTGGTCTCCACAGAGGAGGAGGCGCCCGCTACTGAGCCACACATGGGGCCTGGTGGGGGTAGTGCCACTGGTGCAAGTGGTGCAGTCCAGGGCCAGGGTCAGGAGGCAGCACAGGTCACCGCAGAGGGGCCTGTGCATGTCACTGTCCTTGACCCTGTGACTGCACCACCATGCACCAGCAGGGATGCCCCGTCCCAGCCCCGTCCGCAGGTAGGGGAGAGTGCCATGTCATCTGCCTCTCCACTACCTGCGGACGAAGGATCCCATGAACGTATGGGCTCCGTCCTGATTGGTGTCTCGTTGCGCACGTGTAACATTCGTGATGACGTGCGTTCTTCCTGGGCGGAGAACGCACGCCATCACGAACAGCAGCGTCGCAACGTGGCACTGTTGGGAGGGGCCCTGGTTGGTGGGTTCCTACATGTGACGCGCACTCTGGCGGACCACTCCTCCTCTGTGGAGACTATGCACCAGTTGTTCTTCCTGCCATCTTCTGGCCCAGATTCCACGAGGGCCCCCTGTGGACCTGGCCTGACCAACACAGCCAGCTCGGTGGAGATCCCATCCCTGCCACAGTCGGGAGTCGGCGGTCCAGCAGGTGGACACCACAACTTGAGACTAGCTGATGGAGGATGTGCAGGCATCATCGGACAGGGCACATGGACAGCAGCAGCAGCAGGTGCAGGCTCTAAGTGGGAGCAATGATGGCTCGGGCCATCGACATCAGGGGGGCAGGCATCGGCCAGAGGGCAGGAGGACCCTGGAATGGGTGTGTCTTCCGTGTGGCTGCGGTTGGGCCAGCGTATAGGAGCGGAGCGGCGGCGGGCGGAAGAGACGCGGCTCACTATGGTCAGGGCGGAGTTCTCCATGTGTCGGGCGTTGAGGCAGGCAGAGTGCCTCGAGGTGACTCGCAGGGAGTTGGAACAGGCCATGAGTGCCTCCCTGCGAGACCTCGGGGCCAGGACAGAGGCCCGCCTCCAGCAAATAGACATGGAATTCGATGATGCCCTGGCCGACAACATCACTGAGTGGGATGCAGGACTTGCCCGCCGCCATTGTAAATAGTTTATAGTGTTAGGTTTCCTTTTATTTTTTTTTATTTTGGGGCTTTTGGACTATGCCCCACACTTTTGTATATAGTTGTTTTGTTAGGTAGGTTATTAGATAGGTTTCATTTATTTCGCTGGGCTCATGGACCCTTGAAAATTGGATTGTACATAGTTGGACGTTGGATTTATTTGGACATTTTAATTTCATTTCACCATGGATCAATGGATTTACCTTTTTGCGTTTCATTTGGATTTGGTTTGGTGGACAGAGAGTTTTGGCCATTTTTCTTTTGGATTACTTGGGATTTCTTGGGGATTTTATTTTTTTTTTCATTTGGACATGCATTTGATTTCATGTTTGCCGTTATTTTATGCTTTAATTACTTTACATTGATTTTCATGTTAATACATTTTGATGTTTTACTTCAATGTGTGGGATTCGTTCATTGGGTTCATGCATGTCGACATGTGGGTTTACTCAATCAATGGCAACCAGTGTGTGTGTGTGACGGACATGTGTTGATGTACATAGTTGACTTTTGGTTTGTGTCTTGAGATAGGCATGTCAGTGTGTGGTGGATTGGGAAATCATTGCGTCTCAAGAATGGGGTGGCATGCTGTGGTATTTTGGTGTAGAAGTGGGCCATGATTGTGCATCTTTATTTCATGTAGGGGGGGACATGAGTGGGGGCCTGCTGGCAGGTGCCCCTCACTGCTGGGTGCTGGGGGACATGAGTGGGACATGAGTGGGGGCCTGCTGGCAGGTGCCCCTCACTGCTGGGGGGTGGGGTGCTGAGGAACATGAGTGGGGGCCTGCTGGCAGGTGCCCCTCACTGCTGGGGGGTGGGGGTGCTGGGGGCCATGAGTGGGGGCCTGCTGGCAGGTGCCCCTCACTGCTGGGGGGTGAGGGTGCTGGGGGACATGAGTGGGGGCCTGCTGGCAGGTGCCCCTCACTGCTGGGGGGTGGGGCTGCTGGGGGACATGAGTGGGACATGAGTGGGGGCCTGCTGACAGGTGCCCCTCACTACTGGGGGGTGGGGGGCCTGGGGGACATGAGTTGGTGATCATATTGCAACGTGACATGTGGCTTGGCTGGGGGGAATGCCCATGGTGGATGGGCTGCCTGCGGGACATGACCAGGGGTGCAGGGTAGTCCCCTGTGGTGTGGGCTGCCTGCAGGGGCCGTGGAGAGGGACGGGGGACACCTGGGAGGACCCACACTGCCAATTCACGTGTAGATCTCCCCGCACACCACACTGGATACACGTACCCCGCTCTGACAGCAAAATCACGTGTGAAACTTCACACGCACCCCCGAAATACACGTACCCCGCTCTGACAGCAAAATCGCGTGTGAACCTTCACGCGCACCCCCGAAATACATGTACCCCGCTCTGACAGCAAAATCACGTGTGAAACTTCACGCGTACCCCAGAAATACACGTACCCCGCTCGCACAGGGCCAATCGCGTGTGACACTTCCCGCAAACCCCAGTAATACACATACCCCGCTCGCACAGGGCCAATCACTTGTGAAACTTCCAGCGAACCCCAGTTATACACGTACCCCGCTCGCACAGGGCCAATCGCGTGTGAAACTTCCCGCACACCCCAGTAATCCATGTACCCCACTCGCACAGGCCCAATCGCGTGTGAAACTTCCCGCGTACCCCAGTAATCCACATACCCCGCTCACACACGGCCAATCGCGTGTGAAACTTCCCGCGCACCCCAGTAATCCACGTACACCGCTCGCACAGGCCCAATCGCGTGTGAGACTACCCGCGCAGCGGGGTACGTGTATTTGGAGGGTTGCACAGGCGTTTTTGTGGTTGTGAGCCTGTGCACCATGTATGGGATTTGTGCGCTGTACATGGCGCACGGGGAGGGGTTGGTGGCGTAACTGGCGCTGCTGCAGGGTCGCTGCGCCACTCTGCGCCACGGCTGGTTTTGGATGTTAAAATCCATAAATACGCTGTGCGCGGAAATGGATTTTAGCACACGCGGCTGGCGCAGAAAGTCACACGCGCACACTGTGCACCAGCCGCGTGTGCCACTTGTGCACTGAATTCTATGAATTACCCTATTAATGACAAAGCTTAACATGACAATTTCTATTACTGAGGAGGGGATAATGTGTTCCACTCTTGGGATACGTTATATGAATGTGGGCAAATTTATATTGGCATTCACAGGGCAAGTGGCTCTGTGAGTTGTAGCGATAGAGCCAAAAGTTTTCCTTTACTGGGTGAGCATTCTGTTGACATGGCTACCTGGCTTAGTGGGAAGAATTATGAGGATACCTGACGAATTCTTGTTTAGACCACAGACAACTATGGATGAAGAGGAGGAACAGACTATTCCCGTAGAGTTAGATGTAGCCATAGGACGAGGGGAAATGGCAAAGCTCAAGGGAACAGATGATGAGGGTAGATCGTGAAGAAAAGTGATTGCCATTGGGGAATGGTGTAGAGTGACTGACGTCACTTACGATTCCATTGTTAGAGATGATCCATCAGATGATGAAGTAGTGTTCTCTATGAGCAATACATATTGGATTAGAATAGAGAAAAGGGAGATCCCACTGCAAATGGCTATAATGCACAAGCATCCAGCATTTTTTGACGAAGACTTGGAAAAGGTGCCAAGCTCCTTATGGACTACTGGCCCTTATGACGTAGGCGTTTTAAAGGGGATAGGGGAAGTTAAGATAAAATTGAAGCCAGAAGCCATTTTACCACGAGCAAGGCAGTATCCAATGTCTCGAGAGGCAGATGAGGGCATTTGTAAGTCTATTTCAGCATTGAAGGAACAAGGTATTCGGGTACCGTCAGAATCATCGTGCAACACTGCAGTGTACCTTGTGAATAAATCAAAGGGAGGGTCGTGGAGATTTGTACAAGACATGACACCAATTAACCAGATTGTAGAGGAAGAATTTTTGTTTAGTTCCTAATCTTGCGATGATGCTATGCAGTATCCTGTGTGAAGCACGATCTTTCACAGTGATCGATTTGAAAAATGCGTTTTTCTGAATCCGGTTGCACAAGGACTCACAAGACTTGACTTAATTTATGTTACGCCAAATCCATCTGAAACATACTAGGCTGCCTCAAGGGTACTGTGAGTCCCCATCGATCTTTAACAGAGTCCTACATATTGCCCAAGGCAATATTGATTTGAAGAGCACTGTGATACAGTACGTAGATGACATTTTGATTTGCTGCACTACAGAAGATGAGTGTAGTCAAGCCTCAATCCAGTTAATGACTATCCTAGCAGACAATGGGTACAAAGTGACAAAGAGAAGTTCCAGTACTGCCAAGAAGAGGTGTTGTACATAGGCCAGATGATCTTGCACGAGGGAAAAAGGGTAATCCCTGAAAGAGCTAAGGCGATCGTGAAGACTGCAAAACCACACACGGTGAAGCAGATGCAACAGTTCTTGGGACTATGTAATTATGTTACAGCATGGGTGTTTGACTATAGCTCGTACACGAGGCTCTAAAGAGAGCACAGGTGTAAAGGAGAAAATAGAATGGACTGAGGAAACGGAGGGAGGATTTGAAGAGTTGAAAAAAGCAATTTGTACAGCTCCTGGTATAGGAATCCCTAATTATGCTGAGAAGTTTGTCTTGTTTTCACATACAAATGGGACAGTCATGACAGCAGTGCTTACACAGAGCGTGAAAAGGGGATTGGAGCTTGTTGGAACTGTGGATTTCTGCGCTAGGTTGTGGTTCTATGTTGGTGCTTATTATGCCATGGACTTATTAATTCCAGCAGCCTGTTTATGAGTAACCAACTGGACAGAGCTCCTGCAGTCCAAGCTTTGAGTATACGTTTTTGTGGGGTTTGGTGCTCTTCAGTACTTTGGCCCTGGATCGGCTGATAGCCCGTTGTCAATGTTAGTACTTTGGTTTCTTCATCAATAAATATCAAACACTTATTGAGTTTGAGAAAATTTGGTTTGTTTATTGTGTCAGTTGATCAATCCTGTTCCTTGTTTAGCATTGGTTGCCACTTATGTGACATACATTCTAATCTGTACATTGTTCACAATGCAATTCAACAAGCTACATGCTTAGGATTTGGGAGTGCCAACACGTGTTTCAACCTATGGTTTTTCTTAAGGCAGTTGAGTATTTGGGGGAGATCCTGTGCTGTTCACAAAGAAGCTGTTAGGGGGTAGACGGTTGGATAGCATCTGTGCCCGGATGGGTTCCGTGAAGTTGTGGTGTCTCGCAGTGATCTGCTAGTTGTAGCTTCTTTGTGAACAGCACGGGATCTCCCCAAAATACTCCGCTCCAAAACTCTTTGCTGGAGATACTGTGCTAATAAAAAACTTCACTAGGAAGTGGCACGAGCCAAGGTTTAATTGCCCTCTTGTAGTAGAAGACATTACTCCCTCAGGAGTGAAAGTTCAAGGCAGATGAACTTGGATCCACCTGAATGACGTCAAGCTCTATGCCAGCGAGGCCGCAGCACCCCCAGCTATTGATACAGAAGCCAGACAAGGAGAAGAATTTCAGCGTGTGCAGACTCGATCGATGACAAAGAAGAAGGATGATAAATGAACAGATTAATAAATGCAGATTTGCATTTGGATTGTGGCTCCCCTGGATACTCCTTATAGATATTATAGTGCAGGTGTGCAAACTCTTTGCTTGAGTCGCAGGAATCTTTGAAAAATTAACTTTAGAAAGTTATTGATATATCACGAATATGCCTGAGCTGGATTTTGAGTTTGTATTTGATAATTGGAAACGTTAAGAGTACCCCCATTCATTTCTCACTAAATATTTGTTTGACTGATTTTCTGGTTCTCCCGAAACTACTGTGCATTGTATCGTGCTTGCTATTTTTGTGTTTATTCTGCAAGCTTATCCGGCTGTTATTAGAAGAGATGTGGACATCCACACTTTTTTACAGGATCCTAAGAATGGGCCTGTAATAAGGAGGTTGCTTATAACAATAGTAGAGGAGTTACTACAATTGCCCAACATACTACAGTTACCAGAGTAAAAGATTTTTTCCTTCCTTAAATTGCAGTAAAAATTGGGAATGTTGAAAATTGTATGATTTCAAAGAATGAGCAAGCCCAAGAGACACCAGAATGGCACAAGTGGTGGGGATTAATATGTTGGTTTGCAATATACATATGCACTATTATGCTTTGTGCCTTTTTGTTCCTTCTGATTTATTATTTTTTTGATCCAAAAAAGGCAGAAGTTTTTTTGCTCCTCCCACTCCAGTAACTCTTGTAGCTTTGCCCACCAAAGGTAAACCAAACCTCTTGTGTTGTCTCCCCAGCATAAGGCTTCTCTAGAGTTGTTTCCATGGGCTGCAAAAATCCTGTTAGGAAGACACAGGAGGAGTGCAGAGGAAGACGATACTGGGATAAACACATATCTATTCAGTACTGCACACTTGGGTAATAACATAGAGTATTAGCAATAAGGTGGCCAGCGAACTTCCAAGGAGAATTGCTATGTTTGCCCTCTGGTACCGTATGCTATGGGAACATCTAAGAAGTTCATAGCTACAGAAGTACCAGTGCCAAAAGCTCATTGCCTAACGCATCTCGCACTCTGCCAGACAAGAGGACTGTTTCAGGGTCGAACAACATCCTTGGTATGGATAACTGAAAAAACATGCCGAAGAGAAGATAACTATGTGCAAGATCTGAAGACAAAGGAGAAGCCAGAAACATGGAATCTAATAAGATATGAACAACCTGGAATAGATGCAACAGGAATCAGAAGAGAAGAAACCAAGATGCCAAATTGTCAAGGCAAGAATAAAGAAGAGATACAGAGATGTAAGGAAAGAGGGCAATTACAAAACAAAGGAACAGTGCTGACTCAGAAGGATGGGCTGAAGGCCTGATTGTGTGTAAAGCAGCAGCATTAACGGGATATTTGAGCCAGTTATATACACTGCTGAGAATGAATGCAAACATCACTGGCAGAAAATTGCAAAGTTGTTGACATCAATCGACGATAAACGAGAACCATTGCAGATAGTACCTCTAGCAAGTGCATCCTTGTGTTTCAGAAACAATGGTACAAGGAAAGTTGGAGTAAATCACAAGTGTGGCCGAATGTTTGATATACCAGGCATGAAGGATGGAACAGTAGTTCTGATGGACAACTATTGGGCCTGTGGATCCAGAGCCTATATGAAGCTACCTAAAGATTGGGGAGGGATGTGCTCTATAGTGCTTATTCATGTTCCAGCATTAGTAATTCCAAAGAGAGACCTGAACATGGGAGAGTTTCCAAAAGCAGATGCTCATTTGAGGAAGAGTAGATCACTCAAATTCCTCAACATGACAAAGAAGGAGAATTAGATCTTGGCTAAATCAATAGAAGCCTTTGATTACATTCCATATGAGCACAGGTTGTTCAGCCAAATTTCAGCAATACTTGCAACTATCTTTATGCAGGGAATCCAGACAATGGCGAATGCGAAGTGGTTACAGATCACTCGCTGGGAGCTCCTACAGATGATCAATACTACCATAAAGGGATTTAATGCGATCAAAGAAGAATTGAGGGCCATAAGACTGATGACCCTCCAGATAGATATGTCCTGTATATGATCACAGCTATGGATGGAGGAGTTTGCACCAAAATTAGAGACTCATGTTGCACATCCATACCTTCTCAAGATGATGAGAATGGAACCTTGACAGAGGCTATAATGTTGCTGATGGAGCTACACTATCAGATGGAAGATGAGACAGAAGACATTGCAGATGATAGCTGGTTTGCGTCTATCTTCTCATGGGTTCCACAATGGATGGCGAACAGCTTCAAGTTCCTGGGAGCAGTATTAGCGATGGTGATGTATTCTGTGTGATCAGAATAATAATCACACAGTACAAGAAGACAGCAATGAAGGTGGTAGGAATGAAGATCACGATTGATGTTGATTCAGTGTTTGGACCCAAGGATTTGACAGATGAAGAAATCAGAAAATATGTAGAAGCCAACATTTTAGCACCTGAGGGAATGAAGTTCCTGCTTCCAAGAAACCACAGGAAGTATGTTGGATGATGGATCTAATGTAATCCGAATGGGCAATGCAGCCACATGACATGGAGCATTGATGAACATGTAGAATCAGTAGGCTCCCCGAAGGGAGTAGTGAAGGTCTGGACTCTGAAAAAACACTTCTTCAAGAGAGGATACTAAGATGTGAAAAGTGATGAAGGAGTGGTCGATAAATCAAACAGAGGGGGGAGTGTAGAGGAGCAGCTGAATGCCTCTGTAGGAAGTCCCGCCCCCATTTTGCCTATATGCTGGAAACCGGAAATTGCGACATGCGCAATGCTGGTGATGATGCCTATTCCATGAAGAGCCTTTGAGACAAGATATCCAGTGAGAAAACCCTATATGATGTATCCCCGTAGACATGACAATCTCTTGGAGGAGATCCCCAAAGGAATATGAAGGCGAGAGAAAGAGAGGCTGGTGACGTCACAAGAAATGAGCGTGACAGGCTGAGTAGAGTGGCTGTAGAAGAGAATGCGTAGACCTTATAGAAACTGATGGCACAGTAAAGAATTGAGAAGGCTTTCAAATATGGATTAAAGATTGCACGTGTAAAGAAACACTGCAGAAAAAGCAAGTCATTTTATAACTGCACAGATGCAACAACGCAAACAGGCTAAGTAATCATAAGGCTGGCTATACGTAGTGATTAGACTGCGGGCGGCGCCGCCATTATATAGAAATCTGGACATCAGTGTCACATATTTAGTAAGCTCAGACCCAAAGAGAAAGAAAGATCTGGACGGCCATGTGTCGCAGGAAGAAAACCAGCTGAAGATCGAGAAGAGGCCTGAAAAAGTTGTCTCGCTTGATACCAAGGATGGAGCAGCCAAGAACTGGTTATCTATCCTTGGAGAACAGTGGATATGAGAAGATGAATTAGCCCTTGTTAAGGTGTGAGGAAAGGACACCATGCGTGCCAAGTTTATTTATTCAAGACATTTAAATGCTACAAAACAGGCCGAAATATGGTCTGCAATCGTGTGAGCTGAGGATGAAAATAGGAGTGGATGTTCAGACCTGAGCTGCGATAAAGATGTGCCTATACTCCCTTTTATTCTCAGGAGCAATGCTACTTTGCAAGACCAAGTTCAAAGCCAATCTGAATGGCAGACGGCATGAGTGATGAGAGATGGTGGGGCTAATTGAGTGGGGAGGCACGGTCAAATCCACCCACCAGCACCTGGGGTACCAGCTTATGTGCTGCTAGTGAATCGAATGTTCCAGAAGGGCACAAGCATGCCAACCAATTGTAGAAGGCCATATAACAAAGGGCATTACAGTTTGAGAGCCAATGATGTGCTGTGTTCTTAATACCTGAAGAAGATGACTTGCACTAGGGGTGGGCATAAGTCGTCCACCTGACTGTAGAGACCTAAGCACAACCCAACCCCTTAAAGAAATTATACCTAGATGTTCCCCTTGTGCTAACCACAATCCCACATAGGTTGTCTTAGTTTGCCACATAGTATGACATCACATTTGACGTGTTTCTGTTATAAAAGAATAGTTTTTTATTAAATGCATTGAGACTATTTATTTATTGTAATGTGCATTGTGACTATGCTGTGCGACATCCATTGATGTCCGTTGTAACTCCTCGATTTAGACAACTGAAAATAAAACAGTCAAGAGAGACATTTTTGCCAACTTTCTGAGTGGGTCTTATTATTTATCGGAGTAATTCTACATCCCCATCCTTGTATGACGTGTTACTGATTTAAAAGGGCCCCTTGTTGGTTCAATTGCCTCCAGCTCTCCACCATAGGACCCAGTCAACTTTGAGGCCATCTTAGAGATAGACAGCACCACCCAGATGCACACTCGGCAATCTCCTCTGGTGTCTCCTTACAGCTGTCAGATTGTAAGTTTCAGCAGCCTTTGATGGTCTGTCTCTTCTCTCTGTTCTCCTGTCTTTCTCCTTCTTCTCTCCTTTGTCCTAGTGCAGTCTACCCTCATATAGCAGCGATGACACCACCAATTTTACAATCTTGGGGAGGTACCTTGCAATAATTCCTGCCACTGGGATTTGACAGTTACCCTTCTTTCTCCTGTCAAACCCAGCCTCCAAGTCAGGATTATTTAGGGGTCTGGAGCAACATATGGCCATTCCCATTTGTCATTATCCTCTGTTCCACTTTCAACTTTTGGCAATAAACTAGTTATTTATCACAACTTCATAATTTTACTAGCAACTTTCAGACTAAACATATTTTCTGTTTCAGCTAATTATGGGGAATTAGATAACCCGACCACCAAATCTGTATCATTTAGCATGGCCATGTGGCACCTTTCTGTCATTTCAATGAAAAGCACAACAGTTATGAATATGTAAGCTATTAAGCATAGCCCTAATTTCATTTTCCACCACTCAGCAACTCTCACATTTGGAACATGTTCAGATCAGCCAGACACCTAGTTTAAATGGCCATTGCAGTTCCCAGAGTCACAGGAAGATGGATTTTATATCCTCAAAATCGCCTGGAAATTACATAAAAAAATGGTACATAAATGAAATCCATCCACCTTATGATGGATGAGAAAAGGGCCTAAATGATAAAAGTCCTTTCATATTAATTGTGAATCTTGATATGGAACAAATGGTCCTGCTCCTGCTTCCGGCCATTTGTTTTCACTGAGTCAGCCTATGCCCACAGTTTTTCTTCTTTCATTCTCCTTTGTGTTGGAAAATTGCTCTTTGAAGTGAGTGCCCCCATTTTCATGCATTATTAGACATGCTCCAGCATTGGGTAACTTTTGCTTTCAGAGCCAGTAGGTCTGGAGAACACTGAATTTCGATGCCTTTAGCAGGACATTTTTATTGCAGTTGGTCATTATATGGGAGATGTGACATCCATGCTGGGAGTGGGAGCTTTCCTTGTGAAGTTTTGCCCAACGCCAGCAAAAGGGTCTGCCTTGGCTCGGCAAATGTCACTGGAGTTTTGTGAGTGAAACATAATATGCATTGCTCTTAACCCAAAAATCATGTTTTGTTTTCCTGGCATGTTTCGGTGAGCAGTGATATTTCTTCCACTTTTACTTTATACAAACCGTTTTATTTGCACACACATGTGCAGGCCTGTTTTTGTTTTCAATTTTTTAAAATCCTGTTTTCTATGTGACAGGGACTTCCGTTTCCTCCCTCTTTTGTACATCAAAATGTAGCTTATCCATTGGTAATGACAGTTAGGTCCATTGCCACATGACTCTTCAATTTTACATGAAAAAGAAAAACAAAGGCCAGGCTGTTTTTGTTTCAGTGTTTAAAATCCTGCCATTCACATAAAAAGGGACTTCTATTTGGGCCTTTAAATTCACCCCACATGACCTCCCCCCTGTTCTTCCATGAATCTTTGTTGGGGAAGAGCAGGGCAGAGTGGAGTTTCATTAGGCGTAATATCCTTCATCAGGGAGTGTGTACTCCAGTGTCCCCTTCCCTCTCTGGTTTGGGGAAATGGCATGGCACCCCCTTTTCTTCCTTCGTTTGGGAGTGGGCACTCCAGCTCCCCTTCCATCTTTGTGTTTGAGGGCGTGGCACAGCACTCCCCTGCTTCCTTCCTTTCCACATCCCTGGGGTTCTCACCGGACTCCGCTCTCACCTCCAGGCTGGAAGTCAAGGGGGTTAGTTCTGTAATAAAATATAGAAAAAGAGTTTCAGTACTATTTACACACATTTTCCCCCAGAAAGATTTACATAGAATTTACGACAACAACAACATACAGTTATAATATGACATTTCCATTTCACAAAACATATTTATTTTATTTTCTTAATTTGTACAATAACACTGAGTAAATTACTCCCTGTTTTATCATTCTTCCTTTTCATTCTTCAGGTGGTTTCTCTGCTCCACTCTCACTTGGCTCATCAATCAGTCGTAAAGCAAGTCCGGGATAACAGATTTTCAACTGGTTGATGTGGACCCATTTTCTTCTGTCTGGTCTCCATTTGAGAGGCGGATCTTGTAAGCAACACTTGATATTTTATCTAGAATTTCAAGGGCACCACACCATGATAGGAGGAATTTCTGCTGCTTGGCCCGATTCCTTTGAAAATTGTACAGATAAACATGGTCACCTATTTCATACTCTTTCTTGGTGGTCTTTAGATCATAGAAGGTTTTCATTCCTACAGCCGACTTTTCTAAATTGCGCTGAGCATAAGCAAAAGCATGCTGGAGGTGCTTCCTTCAATTTTCATTGTACTCATGAGTAGTGGATTCATTTATCAGTGTCTGCTCCTGAGTCCTATAGGGCAGATGCTGTGGTGACACCATGTTTTGTCTGGGCATGAGCGCAAATGGAGACATCTTTGTTGCATAAAATGGCGTAGGGCAATCAGATGTCCCAACTGGATCCACAGTCTGCCATAAACTTCATTAAGATTCTCACAATTGTTTTTTTGTATCTCTCCACGCCCTCCACTTGAGGCCAGGCAGTAAGCAATGTGTAGTTTTCTTTTTAACCCTATTTATTTATTTATTTGGATTTGTAGAGCATGCATCGGCCCAGGGGCATCATGGCCCTAGAATCCCCACACTCCTAGAATCTCACACATCTTGCCATGACCTCACTGGTAAAATAGCTTCCTCGGGCTGACTCAATCCTTTGCGGGAAGCCGAAACGAGAGAAGATATGGTTGATCATTAGTGCAGCAGCTGTCTCCGCCTTTCAATTCAAGGCTGGAAGACAGTGTACCCATTACGTGAACAAGCATTTCACGGTCAACATGTACTTGTTTCCTCTAGAGGAGCAAATCACTGGCCCTGTTGAAATTGACTTGAAATCTGACCAAGGCAGTGTCATTCCCCTTTTTTGTAGGGGAGTTCTGTGTGTGAGTGAACTGGGTTGGAATTGAGTGCACACAAGACACCCCTTTAGGTAAGTGTCAAGGTCCTGGCCCATGTGTGGCCAGTAGGCAACTTTGTGCATGATTTACAATGTCGTATGAAAACCCCTATGACCGGCAGTGGCTGCGCCATGGGCGTTCTTCAACATCAGGCTTCGGAATGAGGTAGGTACCACCAACTGGTCACAGCCAGATAGGGCTCTCCTTACCAACAAACAGTCTTGAATCTGGAACATCTTGGAAAACTTCATCACCACCCGGAGATCCTCTTTACCAGCATAATCCGAATCTTTAAGAGGAAAGCTTAGGGGCTCTTCAATGTGTCGATAACATTTCCCAATGATCGGGTACTCTTTCTGTGCAGTGATGAAATCTGCACCTGGGGTATGTTTACTCCACTCGGCTGTTGAGATTTCACTGTTAGCCCAGGATTGTGACCTGCTGACAGCTGCCATTTGTATTTCACCCAGCAGGTATTCCATTTCTATGAAATACCCCTGCAGAGCTCCGGTTTTAGCCAGCTGATCGGCCAGGTCATTCACAGTCTTATCTGGCCCCTCTATCTTGGAATGACCTCTTATCTTCTTCCAATATCATGGTTATCGTGCTGGGACTTTCTCTACGAACCTAATTTTTGGGAACTCCAACACTAGGTATATAAACAAACTGGATACAGACATCTTACTGACCAGTTACTATTAAGGAGAGGAAACAAACTCTCAAGTACAACCAATGTACCCTATTTAAAGCTATACAAACAGCTAAAACACATTATCGTTTGTAAACTAAAGCCTAGCACAGGCCTATCCCTCCTGAGCATCTGTCAGAAAAGCAATGACAGTGAAACACGTGTAGAGGGTTGCTGATACGGATGAAACCAAAACTCAGGTTTTGTAATAAAGTCACTGCAAACCGACAAAAGGTATCTTGTCTAACTTAAAAATTAAGAAAGACCAACTGAATTACTCATTCCACCAAAGAAAATATAAGAAGTAACAGAGCGCTCATTGAAGTGTTCCACTATCCTTTTTTCATTATCTTCCTCCAATAGATGGTCATCTCATTGGAAGTCACCGGATCATCGATTGACTGGATCAGTCTGGCATGCCTTAGGGGTTTACTTTTTGGCACAAAACATGACTCGATTCTTCCAGTTAATCAGGGGCTCCACAAACCCATTCCTGGTATAATCTGAGTCACTGATTATGACCAGTTCATTGAGTTGGTGGTTCACTGCAGTGAGGATGGCTTGATAAACAGCCATCCACTCTGCAAGCTGACTACGTAGGGGTCCTATTTTATAACCAGCAGAGGGTTCTGGGGTATCATTCACCCAGGAATTCCCAATGCCAGCCACCAGTTCTCTTTCCCTGTTACTATCAACATGGTAGGAGCACCCATCCACATAAACAATGGGCATCCCCTGACACAAGCCTTCTTCATAGACTTTGTGTGGGGAAGCTAAGTATACCTCCATGTTGTTGTTGGTAATTAGACTTTCGTCCTCGAGACAGTTTTCTTGAGCATAATCATGCAACTCTGCAAACCCTTGTGCTACGGGACTCTTCTTGTTTTGGTCATATCTGATGTGCTCCCCCTGTATGAATGGGCGGCAATCATTTTTCAGCGCACACACCATTGCCAGGAGTGCCATCTTGCAGTCATTGAATTTTTGCTCCACCGAGGATAAAGTCTTGCTCCCGTATGAGATGACTTTGTTGACCTTGTCAAGCTTTAGGTATAATACCGCTGTTAAGGAAGTATCTGAGAACCCTGTCTCCCATAAGAACTCCTTGTCCTTTATGGGGTAAACCAAACAAGGAGTCTGGGAAAGGCTTCTTTTCAGTTGTTTAACTGCCTCAGATTGTTCTGGACCCCACTCCCACTTGACTCTGGCCTTTAATAAATGGACCAAGGGTCAAGTGACCTCTTCGTAATCTTCAATGAACTTTTGACTATAATTAGTAAGTCCAAGAAGGCTTCTTAATTCTCCCAGAGTTTTAATTTTAATAAGGCTTCCACCTTCTTCGCCTAGGGATTAAGACCCTCAGGTGTGATCTTGTGCCCTAAGAAGTTCACTCGGGTTTTACACCACTCTGCCTTCTGAAAGGACTGTTTTGCTCTGGCCTTCTGCAACTGGGTCAGAACATAGAGGATTTCTGGTTTGTGTTCCTCCGCAGTTGAGGACTTGATCAAAACATCATTCACGTAGGCCAGGTTTCCCCTTTTGCCCAAATCGGGCATGGCCTTTTGTAGGAAGATGTTGCCAGAGTTTATGTATCCAAAGGGGGTTTGTGTCCATGTGCACTGCCGCCCCCCGAAGGTAAAGGCAAGCTTGTACTGATCTTCCCTACTCACGGGTACTGTCCAGTAACCGTTGGTCAGGTCAATGGTGGTGAGCACCTTTTACTCTTGGATCTGGGCCAGTCCCTGATCAATGTAGGGAAGGGGGCATCTTGACATGTGGACCCGTTTGTTCAACTCCTTCTGGTCTGCACACAGTTTTCATTGGCCATTTGGTTTTAGGATCCCTAGTACCGGGTTGTTGAAGGTACTGTGAATCGGACGAATTATCCCACAGGATTCTAAATTCTTAATATTCTCTGTGAGTGACTCCATAGATGCAAGAGGTAACCAGTATTGTTTCACGAATACGGGGGCCATCTCGGGGTCCGTGGGGATGGTGGTTGAATGAAAGGATGTGCGTTTACAGTCATATGAGTCCACAGAAAAGATATCTTGAAATTCCAAGAAGACCTGTTTTAGCTTTTCTCCTTGCTCTTTAGTCTTGCATGCATCAGCAAGATTGATCATTTCCTTGACTGCCTGCTTAAAACCTGGAAACACCTCGGGCTTGGCAGTTTCAGCGGTATCCTCCCGCTGGGTGGAGAGATCTCTTTTGATATTGTTAGATTGGAGAGGGGATTCGAGGTAGTGGTCCTTGACTCTGAACACTACCTCCTCCCTCCTAATGTCACAGGTCACCTTTTACACACTGTAGGGCAAGGAAGAGTATACCAGGAAATTCCCACCATACCGAGTAAGAATCTTTTCTGGAGGAATTCCGTTGCTGATGTCGAAACAGTGGTTTGGGATTGGTCCCATGATTTCATTACCTAAATCGATAGAACAATGTTGTGCATCAACCGCCATTCCAATAAAGGTGTTTGCACCCAAAATGATACTTGGAGGGAAGCTGTTATCCACCAACATTCGAATGGTGTTGTCTAGAGGTGTCGGATCTAAATATAAACCTTGTTGTTTGAGATGGGAATTCAGATTTATATATTTATATATGCCTCCTGATGTTTGAGGTTCCGTCATCGCTTAATTTTGAGGGGAAGAGTAAATTGTTGCACCTGTCCTGGGATGGTAACCTCCTCTTGCACTTGAACTTCAACCGCATAAGGCAGCAAATTTGCTCACTGGAATGCTTTTTCAATGTTGTCAAAGCCCATGGTGTTACTCCACAGTCGGGGCCAGGCTTTCAGATGAATTAGGTCCAAATTGATTGCAAATCGCTTGAGAATATCGCTTCCCAAATAAAAGACGGAAGGGACATCTCTCACGACTCAAAAACTATAGTCTACACTTTTGTTGCCAATTGACATTTTTAGCATACACCTGCTAGGAAGGTGATGCTTGGAATTTGGGGTTTCCAGATATACTTTCCATTTGTCAATCAATTTAAATGTGGGAATGGTCTGATCTTTTGGGAGTTTCCTGAATAATTCTTCGCTGATGAAGCTCCTTCCATTATTCATCATACTCTGGCGAGCACTGGTTCCTCCCACCCATTTAACTGAAAACATCTGCTAGCCCTTTTCTGAATGTCCATCAGACTTTGAGCTGATTCTTCCTTGTCTGGTTTCACGGTACTCAAGGTTTCTTCTGATTTTGGACTTGTGTAAAATTTTAAGGTGTTCCCTTGCAGTGTGGATTGACACTTAAAACTGGGAGGAAGGTTGATTTTCAAGAATGGAGCAGGATCCCATCACCATTTAGTTTTCCTACAGAGATTACTGTGATGTCTGGGACTTGATTATTTTTTAAGTAGAACTCTACATTCTCAGAACATTGATCAATTATGTGACAGGTACCATTCAGGCTTCCATAATTGGTACTCATTTTTAATTTGATAGGGTGGTTAGTCTGTGTCCAGAGGACCTTCTTTACACAGTCGTTCATATTTGATAACCTCCGCAGGAGATCGTTCCCAAGTAAACAAGGTGTGTCCTCTGGAGTCACAACGATCACCGAATGTTTCAGCTGGTGCCGTCCTATTTTTATGTCCAGATCTGCAGTCCCTTTCACAGAAATATCAATCCTGACGAAATTTGGGAGTTGTCCAGGAAGTGGTCTAAGTGGAATTTGGTGGCTCTCCCCCGTCCTCAGTTTAGTTGCTCAAAGGCCCTTTTTGACAGGGAGGTGACTTGGGATCCAGTATCCACCAGAGCCAATAATTCAAACTGACCTTGACCGGTCCAAAAAATCGGCCTTCTTTCTCCTCCAAGGTGCAAAGAAAGTGCGAATTATATGACAGCCCGGTGGCCATTTTCTTATTGGACTCTGATACTGTGTGATTTTGGGCAATTTTCTGTGTCAGTGTTCGAGAATCTGTAAAAAAAAACTTTGCAACTCGCAATGGGTGTTGTTGGGGAATCCTCTTTTCCCCCAGCTCCTTGACTGTCCCCCGTTACCTGGCAACCGTTCTCAGAAACTGTTTGGAGAAAGGACACCCCATTTGTTTCACTTCGGTGTGGCTCACATGTTTGGGGTTGAATAGTTTCTGGTTCTGGGTCAGTCTCCATACTTACCCTGTCCCACTCAGGCTCTTTTGGGACCCATTTATTCTTTGGGAGGGAATCCCCCATTTTTGAAAGAGAAGGTGTGCCTACCTGAATCTTCTAGGGATTCTTCTCTTTCAAAGAGAATAATCCGAAGTTCCTCCACAAAGTTGGTTCTTCTTTGACCTCTCCTACTTACCCTTTGCTCTTTGGGTTCTAACATTTTGAGGGTAGAAGAGACTCTTTCAGGCTGAGAGGTTTTTAGGGTTTCTGTTTGGGTGAGAAAGGAAGCTTCCTCAAGGGCTTGCCATCTCCCCTCGACCCGGGCCCCCTCCTCCGGAATCTGTGATTTGTCAGTGGTTTCCTCCCATCATTTCCCCCCTCAGACATCGGACCTGGGTGTTGGGGAATTCTGAGATGCAGGGTTAGGTTGAGAGTTGTACTGAGCCCTCGGCATGCGCCCCAGATCATTGGTCAGTTGCTGGACCTGTCGCTCCTGTTGCAAGACCTTGGCTGGGTGATAGGTGGGTCTCAAGTGATACATCTTCTGCTCATGAAAGGGGTAACTGTCCTTTCTCCCAGAGTAGCTTAGGTACTGGAAATTCCCCCCATAATTTTCCATCCTGAATCTCCCTTGTACTGGGTTCAGGGGTCAATTGTCCTGGAACCGGGGACAGAGAGGAGGATGGTTTTTGAAGTTCTGGTTTGGGGGATATCTGGGGAAAAAGTTCATATTGGGAGGTGGAGTGATACTTCTCTCCTGAGGGAAGTATGGTGGGAAATTTCCCGGGGTCGTACTTACTCGATTAATCCCCCCTTGGGCCAGGGGAGCTTATACATAACCCAGGATTGGTTTAGTACCCTTGTACCTAGGACCTATATAGGCAGCAGGCTCAGAGGGATCATTATTCTGGGCCCCCGCCTGACTACCATTCGATTGGGCCATATTGGCGGGTCCCTTCTGCTTTCCAATTTGCTTGTTGGCAGGAGGGTTACTTTAGCCCCCCCCCCCATCTCCAGATTCAATGGAGGGGTTGTTTTTTTACCTCCAACACCTTTGAAGCAGATTTATCGCTTTGTTTTTCAGACCCCCTCCTCTCGCTTTGGTCTACATTGGGAAGTCGGACAGAAAAATTGGAATGCTTTGGGGAATTTTGGATTTCAGTCCCCTTACTGAAAGGCCTGTGTTGGGGAAACTGGATAAAAAGGTTTGACTGATTTAAGAACAAAGACACCCCTATTCCTTAAAGAAGTCAGGGTGAGCTAGACAACAAGGATTACCCAATTTATTTATAGAAAAGAAAAAGTTGACAGCAGCAAGTCGTTCTTTGCCTCAATATTAGTTGTTTCACAAAGTTAATCTTTTTAAGTGACTAAAAAGTCTTGATAAATCTTCAACTGTTAGTGGTTCATTCTCAAAGACTCAGCCGACATGTGTTTCGCTCTAAATCGTCCTCAAGGCTGATAGAGTACCATAAAATCATGATTAAGTATTGATAATAGTTCAGAACGTGTTTATACACATGTTACCAGTGTGGTCAACATAGAGAGTAATAAATAAAAGAAAATGCACAATTAACACAAAGCAAAAGTAAAGTAAAACACACCCAAAATCGTGTCACATTTGATGGGGTTAATAGACAGGAAGAACAGACAAGAGCAGTGTCCAATATATCAGACACTAATTAGTGTCAAATTATGTTCTTGGAATGGGTATGTAATGCACTCTGTTCTCACATGGCCATGGTAGCAAAACTCTCTGTGCACTAATTTAGATAAAGGTAACTGGTGAGACATGCGTTACATATGGCATATGGTGGGTATACGGTGAGTATAAGGTTTGTTTCTAAATTTAGATATAATCATCTGTGGTCATAGGAAATACCTCATGACTTCACTAGTGATGAAGGAATTCTTAGATTATGCCTAGTGGCCGCTCACCACGTTCTGACCAATAGCCCAAGACAGGGCAATTGAGTGAATTTAATAGCCAAACTCACCATTTATCTGGAATACTAATTATGTTGGTCCTAGGCACATAAAGAAATAAACATATATATGTGTGATTCTCTTATACTATGCGGCCCGTAGTGGGTTGGACATTACCTATTAGTTCAGTCTATGTTTTACCAGATTATGGCGTGCTGGTTGTGTAACAGTAATCTCTAAAAAAGGCTGTGCGAGTTTCTTGTAGTGTAGGGTTAAATCACCAAAATTGGGAACTCTGTCTTGTCAGTAGTACCTGAAAGTGACCAAAGGTTACCATGAATAATGCATTAATCTGGGCTCAATCATTTTAGTCAGAATATTGGTATCCAGTAGATTAAAGGGGCCTTTGTTTCAGCATTATGTTAAGCATCTATTCTTACCTCAAAGTTTGTTCATGTGCTCCAAATCAACGGGTTAGACTCCTGCATGCTGCGCGTTTTAGAAGAAACGCCGCCACCATCTTTAATTATATTGACCTGCAGCCGTGCGTTTGATGTCATGTGGATGGCATGCCTGTTGTCATACGAGCTATGCACACAGCGTCACACGCAATGGCTGCAGCTACACTTCCACACAATCTCCTAATGTGTTGCTTGTTTACATTGGTGACAGGGACAGAATATTTCTGTGGTTCTACAGCAAACAGCCAAGAATGGTGGTAAATCCTTGTCCAAAAGTAAAAGGGTGCAATGTTTATATACTAGTTTATACAAGATGTATGTGTCTTGCGAATATTTGGTAATTATGTCTGTGCTCGTTGTTGATTTCGTTTTCTTGGCAGCAAGGTGTCACATTGTTGCTCTGTTAACTGTTTTGTGTTTTAGAGATGTTTTATCAATTATATCCTGATCACATCCTCAAAAAACTAAACCTTTTCACTAAGAGATCACATTCATTAGTAAAGTCTGCCTCATTTCTACAGTTGCGCCATGCTCTAAATCATTTCCACCTTGCATATCATGATTGTGGATTTATGATGGCAACGTCAAGCATGTAACGTAGAGTTAACCTCGGTAGGTATCCGAAAGGTCCTTGTCTCAATCTTGTCATATGCTATAGCAATGGCAAGATCAAGAAAATCGATACCTGTTGCATCACAATGGCCTGTCAGGGTAATCCTAAACGTATTGTCATTGACATAGATAATGAATCTATCAAAGTGTTCCACAGACCCAGTCCATATGATGAAAATGTCATCTATATATCCCTTCCATACAATAATGTTCTCAGAAAAAACTATTGTTAGTGAGAGCATGAGTCTCCTCAAAATGTGCCATGAACAGGTTAGCAAGAGACGGTGCATACTTAGCTCCCATGGCAACCCCTTTCATCTGTACGTAATATGTTTCATCAAACAAACAAAAACTATTAACAAGGGTAAATCTCAAGAACATTTTCAGTATTTCCAAATGCATGCGATATGATGCTGAAAGATCACGGTAAGTATAGTCAACTGCTTTGAATGCCAGCTCATGATTGATACTTGTATAGAGAGCTGTCACAAATAACGTTACTACAGAGTAACCATCTTGCCAAAGTGTATCTGATAGAAATTGCAACACCTGAGTACTGTCCTTGATGAAACATGGCATGTATAGTGATCGTTCTTTAAGTGCATTGTCTATCTATTGTGAAATGCCTTCCGTAGCCCAATCTATTCCACTCATGATAGGTCAGACTTCAGGAAGGGTTTCATAAGGTTTGTGTATTTTAGGTTAAACATATAGTGAGGGAATTGTTGGCTCTGTAATGCTCAGAAAACGTTTCTCTTCATCAGTCAGATACCCTAAGCCATGCCATTCCTATATCAAGGCTTGTAAATCTTGAACAATCTTTTTGGTTGGATTAGAACCTTCCTTTGTGCGTAGCCTTGTCAGTGGTATTGCAGTCTGAAGCATTAGTAGTTTCCCCTTCAGATTCAAGATCAGAGCTGCCCGGTGTGGTATTTGGTGTGCTCTCTGTAGATTCTTTGTCATTATCATCGAATTTAGTCTGGTAGGTATATACCCTATCTTCTCGGTAATCTCTGTAGTCTCAGAAATACTTACTAAATTTCCACAGTTTAATCTCATCTTGATAAGTTCTTAAAATATCATGCATTTTGTCATCATTTCTTTGGTTAGTAGCTTCTGCATTGGTCATATCTGTAATCTCCTGTTTGAATTTCTCTATTTGTTGTGTCACCTTGTATGCTCCCTGTTAGCATGTTCTACTAGGAGTTCTATCATGCTTTTTGAACTCCAATCTAAGTTCTCTTCCCAGCTAGATCCCGATCCTCTTGATTATCAAATTTAGGAAAGAGGAGTGATTCTCTTATACTATACGGCCCGTAGTGTGTTGGACATTACCGATTAGTTCAGTCTATGTCTTACCAAATTATAGCGTGCTTGTTGTGTAACAGTAATCTCTAATAAACCATTAGATGTATCATCCTGTTTGATGTGTATCCATATTTGCACCCAAGGCGGCACAGGCAATGCTTTCAAAAGCAGTTACAATAACACTGAGACACTAAGGCAGAAATGTATTAGATTGGAGAGATTATCTAAAAAAGAGAACAATAAATATTGGGAAAAGGCCTCACTCAACAACTATTTAGAAAATGGCAAAATCCCGAGAGGTTTAAGAATCCTCATCTTTCCTAATTTTGATAATAAAGAGACTCAGGATTTAGCCAAAAAAATGGGAAGAGAATTTAAATCGGGGTTCGAAAATCATGATAGAACTCCTAATAGAACATGCTAACAGGCAGCATATAAGGGTGACACAAAAATAGAGGAATTGAAACAGGAGATTACAAATATAACCAATGCAGAAGCTACTGAACAGAAAAACTATGACAAAATGCATGATATTTTGAGCACTTACAAAGATGAGATTAAACTAAGGACATTTAGAAAGTATTTTAAAAACGACAGAGATCACCGAGAAGATAGGGTATATACTTTCCAGACTAAATTTGATGATACTGACAAAAATATAGAGAGCACACCAAATACCCTACAAGGCAGCTCTGATCCTGAA
This sequence comes from Ambystoma mexicanum, assembly GCF_040938575.1. Taxonomy (NCBI): domain Eukaryota; kingdom Metazoa; phylum Chordata; class Amphibia; order Caudata; family Ambystomatidae; genus Ambystoma; species Ambystoma mexicanum. Next base: position 1,426,508,186 of record NC_090922.1, read on the forward strand.
TCTGAAGGGGAAACTACTAATGCTTCAGGCACCAATACCACTGACAAGGCTACGGACAACGGAAGATTTTTTTAGATCAAATTCACAGGTATAGAAAAAGTACACAAGGGAATACAAAACAAGTAAGATTTCAAAGTCCAATTAGGGAAATGACCGAGAATAATTTGGTAATGAACATTCCAAGTAGACCATTAACAAAGTCAGAACAGTCAGTCTTGAACATGGGACTATCGTTTGCACCAGGTTCTGCAACTAACTTTGTGGATTTTTAAATTGACATTTACAAATTTGTGAGAAAACTTAAATTAAAGACATTTTGTTTGACACAAGTGCAAACATTTGTTCCTAAACCATAGTGTAGAGGAGCAGCCGAATGCCTCTGCAGGAAGTCCCGCCCCCTACTGCCTACATGCTGGCTGCCTGAAATAGTGCAATGTTTGACAGCAGCTGTTGTGACTATTCCGCTGAGATCTTCGAAAAAAATATCCACTAAGAAAACCATACCTAATGCATCCCCGAAGAGATGACAATCTCTGGGATGAAATCCCTGAAGGAATATGAAAAAGAGAGAGAGAGAAGTTGGTGACGTCACAAGTGAAGAGTGTGATACGCTGAGAAGACTGGCTCAAGAAGAGTGCGTATGGACCTCATAGAAGCTGATGATGAAGTAAGGGATAGAGTAAACTTTCATATGCGAAATGAAGATTGCACGTGTGAGGAGCACTGCAGAAAATGCAAATCGTTTGATAACTACAGATGCAGAAACACAAGTAGACTAAATGATCATAGAAGCTGGCTATACATCAAGAATAGACTGCAGGCGACGCCGCCATCATATGGAAGCCGGACATCAGTGTCACACTTTGATAAGTTTAAACCCATGGAGAGAATGGCCGACAGCTGTGTCGCAGCAGAGAATTAGCTTAGATCATGGAGAGACCTGGAAGAGCTGCCTGGACTGGTGTCAAGGCTGAAGCAGACAAGAACTGGTTATCTATCCTTGAAGAACAGTAACTGTAAGACGCTGAATCATCCCTTGTTAAGGTGCAAAGAAAGAACACCATGAGTGCAAGTTTATTAATTCAAGACAATTAATTGCTGCAAAAAGGGCCGAATTGCGGTCTCCTGTCACGTGAGCCAAAGATGGAAATAGAAGTGGGCATGCCGTTCGTGAACTATGATAAGCGTGAGCCAACACTCCCTTATATTCCTAGAGATAAGAATACATTGCAAGGCCAAGTTCAAAGACAATGTTTATGGCAGAAGACATAAGTGATGAGAGATGTTGCATTAATTGGGTGGGGAGATACAGTCCAGTCCACCTCCAGACACCTGGGGTATGAGCTTACATGCTGCTAGCGAGTCAAATGTTCCAGAAGGGCACGAGCGTACCAACCAATTATAGAAGGCCATGTAACAAGGGGCCTTATAGTTTGAGAGCTAATGAAGTACTGTGTATCTAATAAGTGATGAATATGATTTGCAGTAGGGGTGGGCATGAGTTGTCCACCTGAAAGCAGAATCCCAATCACAACCTGTTCCCGTATAGAAAGTATACTTAGATGTTCCCCTTAAGCCAACCACAACACCCCATATGTTTTCGCTTAATTGCCACATAGTGTGACATCACGTATGATGAATTTCTGTTATAAAACTGTTATTTTTTATGAAATGCTTTGAGTGAGATAAGGCTGTGTGACATCCGTTATGTCCGTTGTAACTCCCTATTTTAGAAAATTGATAATAAAACAGTAAACAAACTTTGACACGCTACCCGCTTAAAGGCCCATATGCTCAATTACTCAAACCTTTAAGTACCCTCACTATGGGAGACACTGAAAATACCAATCTTTTGATGTCTCTACAACCAGAAACATGTCAAGATAAGGCAACAACTTGCTCTGAAGTAGGAGTGCAAGATATACACTTAAACCTAGTTGAAATGAAACCTAAATCGAAATGTACTCCTCAACTGAATAATGAAAATGGGCCTCATTACACGGAAGGCGGTGAGCCATGGCGCTATTAGCGCCATGGCTCATGCCGGTAAAATACCGGCACCGCCTTGGCGGAAAGGGGATTTACCGCCCCATTCCAAGGTTGGTGGGGCGGTAAATCCCCCTTCCGCCATTGCCCTTCCCCATTCCCATTTCTGCCCCATAGGGCTCTATGGGAATGGGCAAGGCGCTAATTACGGCACCGCAATTTTGCGGTGCCGTAATTAGCTCCGAGGTCCCTTAGCGGGTTGGTTTTTAACGCCTGCAAAAAGCAGGCGTTAAAGCACCAACCCGCTAAGGGACCTCGTAGTAAGGCGGTAATGGTTAACGGACACCGTTACCGTTAACGGTGGCCGTTAACCATTACCGCCTTCCGTGTAATGAGGCCCAATGTCATAGAGACATTCCATCAAGCTTTTATTCAGTTATTCAGAATATTCATTCACATCTAGATTAAAAGGTTACTAACAGGAGACAGCCAAGAACTAATCGGAGTGCAGAGGATTTGAGATAATTGGATCAGCTAGCAGGGGATATCAATACATTAATTAAGGAGGCAGACAAAGGGGGCAATATTTGTGTTCTAAATAAACAAGATTACATAGGGCCTCATTACACGGAAGGCGGTAATGGTTAACAGCCACCGTTAACGGTAACGGTGACCGTTAACCATTACCGCCTTACTACGAGGTCCCTTAGCGGGTTGGTGCTTTAACGCCTGCTTTTTGCAGGCGTTAAAAACCAACCCGCTAAGGGACCTCGGAGCTAATTACGGCACTGCAAAATTGCGGTGCCGTAATTAGCGCCTTCCCCATTCCCATAGAGCCTTATGGGGCAGAAATGGGAATGGGGAAGGGCAATGGCGGAATGGGGATTTACCGCCCCACCAACCTTGGAATGGGGCAGTAAATCCCCTTTCCGCCAAGGCTGTGCCGGTATTTTACCGGCATGAGCCATGGCGCTAATAGCGCCATGGCTCACCGCCTTCCGTGTAATGAGGCCCATAGACATGGGCAAGAAACACCACACCAGGCTCTTATAGAAGCCTGGGCTCTAATCCAACCAAAAAGACTGTTCAAGATTTACAAGCCTTGATACAGGAATGGCATGGTTTAGGGCATCTGACTGATGAAGAGAAATGTTTTCTGTGCATTACAGAGCCAACAATTCCCTCACTATATGTTTAACCTAAAATACACAAACCTTATGAAACCCTTCCTGAAGTCTGACCTATCATGAGTGGAATAGGTTGGGCTGCGGAAGACATTTCACAATACAGAACACGTACTATCCATGCCATCTTACATCAAGGACAGTACTCAGGTGTTGCAATTTCTATCAGATACACTTTGGCAAGATTGCTACTTTTAACCAACTTTAGATGTAACAACTCTATATACAAGTATCAATCATGAGCTGGCTTTCAAAGCAGTTGATTATACTTACCGCAATCTTTCATCATCATATCTCATGCATGTGGAAATGCTGAAAATGTTCTTGAGATTTACTCTTGTCAATCATGGGTTTTTTTGTTTGATGAAACATATTATGTGCAGACGAACGTGGTGGCCATTGGAGCTAAGTATTCACCATCTCTTGCTAACCTATTCATGGCACATTTTGAAGAGACTCATGCTCCCAATAACAGTCGTTTTTCTGAGAACATTATTGTATGGAAGCGATATATAGATTACATTTTCATAACATGGGATGGGTCTGTGGAACACTTTGATAGATTAATTTCCTATGTCAATGACAATACGTTTGGGATTACCCTGACCAGCCATTGTGATGCAACAGGTATTGATTTTCTTGATCTGCACATTGCCATAGCAGATGGAAATATTGTGACCAGGACCTTTCGGAAATCTACCGATGTTAACTCTATTTTACATGCTTGAAGTTGCCATTGTAAATCCACAATCAACAATATACCAGGTGGGGAATTTTTTAGAGCATGGTGTAACTGTAGCAATGAGGCAGACTTTACTAATGAATGTGATCTCATAGCAAAAAGGTTTTGTTGGAGAGGATACAATCAGGATATCATTGATAAAACATCTCTAAAATATAAAACAGTTAACAGAGCAGCAAACAAGAAAACACAACCAACAAGGAGCATAGACATAATTACAAAGTTTTCGCAAGACGCATACAGCTTGTATAAACTAGTCTATAAGCATTGGAACCTTTTACCTTTGGACAAGGATTTAAAACCATTCTTGGCAGACAAACTGAAGTTTGTGTTCACCAAAGGACATGCGATTAAGAACAAATTGAGCCTGTCTTTTATGGACGCAAGTGGCATGAGGCAACCTAAGGGTAGTGATTGGCTAAAAACTGGTAAAGGATTCTACAAGTGCGGCACATGCAACATGTGCAGATATGCACATGTGGACTGTGCAGAATACAACAACCTAAATGGGACAAAAGTGACGATTAAGGATGTCATTAATTGCCGTACGACCTTTGTTGTATATGCTCTGATTTGTGTTTGTGGGAAGCTCTATGTGGGTAGCGCGATTAGACAGCTACTTGTTAGAATTAGAGAACATTTGGCTAACCTCAAGAGCCAAGATCAGAGGGTCCCACTTGGTGTACATTGGCAAGAGAATCACCAGTTTGTAGACAAGAGAGATCTGCAATTCATTAGTGCAGTCCCCCTTATATTGTCATGATGCCTACCCCCGGAGCACCAGGCCAGGCCCAGCACCCCCGGGAGCAGGCATCACGCCCCCGGGTAAAAGCCCAGCGGCCTTTTATAGGGGCTCTTTGGACTCTGTCCTGGCGCCGTTGGCGCCAGGCTCATGTTGGACATCAGTCCTGGTGCCATAAGCGCCAGGCTCGTAAGGGGAAGTGTTTGGTGCACTTACCTGAAGCAGACCATGCTGCACACTCACCTGATGCAGACCATGCTGCATGAAGAACCAAGCCAAATGAGGCTTAGGAGGAACTAGTTTTCTGATGGAACTATTTTGTTACTTGGGTGGGGCTGTGGAAGAATACTCACCTGGAACTTCTTCCAAGGCTATTTAAGCCACGCCCGGACAGCCACACGTGCTTCGCGTTGTTCTGCATCCCAGCAGCTGAACGCTCACCGTGTCTGCTCCTGCACCTGGACTCCAGCCACGCCCGTCTCGAACCAGGAACACCTGTAAGGGAATAAGAGAAGAGAAAGGTGAAAACCAAGAACTTATTCAACCTTCTTACCTGCATCCGGAATCTTCACGTCAGCATTCCTGAAGGAAGACTTCCATTTAAAAGCACTACGTTGCTCGCTGCAGCGCCGCGCTTCACTCACCTATTCCCGAGACGCCACCCGGCTCCATCGCGGCTCTCAGCACCGGTCGCCACATCTCTGCACCTAGGGGAGAGAAGAAGAGACAAAAGGTGAGCAAGGGAACACAAGAGGATAGGCGAATTTTCAGCCATATTACTTACCGGCTTTTCTTGGTGAACCCATTCCACATCTCGGGTGGGCGCCGCATCTTTGGCAGGTGCCGCACCCCGGCCCCTATGTGGAAAGGACAAAAGACATTACTGGGGAATTATAAAGACTTTAAGAGGGGTAGCCCTCATCACTAACTCACCTGATTTTACCACCGGCAATTTAACCCCTCAACGCATCGCCTTTGTTCTGCACCTGAAATAAAGGACAGAAAAGACAACATAAAAGGAGGCTCACACTTGAACTTTTGCATCTTCATACTTACGGCGTATTGCTCAGAAAAGTCAAGTGGATGTGCCAGCGCCATTCTGAAAACCAGTGAAGTAACTGGACGAACGCGCGCCCCTGCACCAGAAGCAGGATGGAGAGTTCATCCTTCCAAACCATAAGGTGAGCTTAAACCTGGGGTTTTGGAGGAATCAGAGAGGAACGAAGGAAGGGAGGAAGGGGGGAGCAAGCACACTATTCGGCAGAAAGTTAATCTCCTTTCTCATCTGCAGAAGGATAATCCTACGGGCCCGACAAGCAAGATTTGGGGGTCCTGTTCAATCGGTGGTCCGAATTCTGCGCATCACGCTTGAAGAGGCCACAGCAACCCAGACCAGACCAGCGCCTCCGTGGGAGCCAGGTGAGCGTTACATATATAGCAGCAATGACACCACCAATTTTACAAACTTGGGGAGGTACCCTGCAATACGTCCTGCCACTAGGATTGTGCAGTTACCCTTCTCTGGTGGTGTTCACAAGGGCACCATTTGTTCTTTACATTTAGTTTTTAGCAACTGCCACCAGACTTTTGAGGTACGCAATTATAATGTTCTGGACCAGAAGTGCATACAGTAAAAGAGCCACGTCTGTCTGTTGGAACTTTGGATTCCAGCAGCTGGCTACAGAACTGCACACGTGACCTTTGACACTGCGCTGCTTCCTGTGAAGGGCAGATGTTGGTTATGCAGGGAGATGGGCAGGGCAAGGTCCATGTGTGCATTATGATACTTGGCATAGAGCATTGTGAATGTCGGTCTGATTAGCAGATTCCAATTTCTGAAACAGAATTATCTGCATCAAGGTATTGCTAAAAATCAAAACAGCTCTGGCCCACATACATCAGCATAACAATGCTAATGTATGGGGGCCATGAAGAGGTTGCCTGAAGGAGGTGCTGTCAAACTCCCCACTCAGACCGGTCTGCTTGAAAGATGGCGGGGGCAGTTTCGCCCACACTAGCCAGCCTAGAGACCAGCTAGTCTTTACTGCCTCGCGGCCAGTGGAGGACACAGGGCTGCAATAGAGGTCATTGCCCTCCCTTCTATCCCGCATAGGCAACAGAAGCTATAACTTGCTGGGAGAGGGCAGGTAAAGCTGGCAGTGATGGGTTAAGTGATCATAATGATAACCAGCCACGATGTGTGACCTGGTGGAAACTGAAAATTGTTTGCTAAGTGGGCATAATGTGCAATGCTGGTGTATCGGAAATCTGCAAAGATGTGCCAACTGGGCATAATGGAGCCTGGCAATGGTCTCCTAAATGGGCATTAGGTAATTTGACACCTGCACATGATGTGCTAAATCAATTTGCAGGAGACCGGAAATGATATGCTATCTAATGTATAATGTCAACTAGCTATGATGTGCTAGCAGCCCACATTCTCACACTGAGTATGCAACCAAACTATCTCATCTTTGGAAAATATTAAAGACAGAATTATTCCAAGAGGCATTTGAATGACTCGTGTCGTCTTGGAAGCAAGGCGACATGGAGCAACACAGGTTCGATCCCCGGGTCCGCGCTTAGAAACCTCTGGGTATTAAGCGCGTTATAAATAACCTATCACATATCATATCAAGGACTCCTTTTTACCTGAACGGATGAGTAAAACCATCCCTAGACATACACTGGTCTTGAAACATTAGGCAATAACAGTGTTTGGCCCCCCAATCGTTACCCCATGCCAGCTCTTCCTCTCCACTCCATTTCCTGATGTTCCTGCACCCACCTTATAATCTATCTCCATGCACAACTTTACCATAGCGCCTTAACTGCCCTCTAGCGCTGTTCACTCCACAACTAACTTCGAATCAAACTCATCACCCCTTCAATCGCTACACCAACGATAACGCAGCACACTGGAATCCATCGGGATTGAGGCCATTACCACTTTGCTTATAGTTATGTACAGATCATGGATAGCCATGGTTTCCCCGTGGCTGGCCATGGAATGTGCATAACAGTATTCCCGGTTTTTCTTCAGTGATGGAGCGCATGCTCTACGTTCTACTCTTCCTGAAATGGAATCTATGTTTTCATGCATACAAAACATGTACCGCTTCCTTTTGCGCCCAAGTTTATATGCGCCTGCTGCCCAGTTTAACTGATCAGTCTGACCCGCTGTTACAAACGGACGCGGATGACGCACAGGCTCGGCTCTGCCTAGGAGAGGCACCTGGAAAGCAGCCTGAAATAGCAAACTGCATGACCCACATACAGGAAAGCATGCAAGGGAGCTGCTTATGCCTGGCTGGCTCCAAGGCCGAAGCGCTGCTGCTCGTTAAGGTCAGCCCACACCACTTCTCTTTCAAATGCCGGTAAGATAACTCAACGGGTTGGGCGCTGGCTGCTGCGAGCTGTGTGTGACCTGCAGGTCGTTGGCTCCAATTCCGGCGTGGCCAAATCAGCCTTTTATCCTTCCGAGGTTGATAAATGAGCAGCAAGTTCGGTGTGTTGATCATTGTATGTACATGTTCCTTGAACAGTAGCAAGTTCTGTGTATTGATCATTGTATGCACATTTTCTTTGTACTGCACTTTGGTGAAGCACTATATACATAACAAATCACTAGCCTGAGATGGTAGGTGTTCCACTGACAACTGTAGAAAAAAGTAGAGACATGGGGTCATGTTTGATCCACCACTGTCTTTTGGCCAATTGGTGACCGCTCTGCCAAAACTGTTCAAACCATTCAACATGGTCCCAATTAGAGCAGCTCATTCAATGTAAGGCTTTAAATGCTTGAACCACATGAAGCTTGCCAAGGTGACTCCTGAACAAACAAAGTTACATTACAAACAAAAATTGCAAAAGCAACAGTTTTGCCTCTTCGATGTGGCCCTGCAGCTCACGCCATGTTCCAGCTGCTGCCATTTTATGGCCAGGTAGTACCATTATGGCAGTGCCTGCAAAATTCACATTCCATGTTAAAACAAAACCCCAAACTGTTGGCTTTGGCAATGCTTGTTTCTTTGGCACATGTTCGACATTCACAAATGTAACCTGCCAGTGTGTGAGGCTCTCCGTAGCCTTTCAGCCATATCTATGAATCGCTCAGGGTTTGTGGATATTTGTGGATATTTCATTGGCGGGACCACGCTTAAATCCATTTGCGTGAAATGTGCCACACTGCCCCAGACATACACACAGGTCTTTGCTCCAGTTTTTCGATTCTTCAACCTGGGCTTCCCTAAACCAGCTTTCGTAGTCTTGCAGGTCAGTCCCTAGCATCAACTCTTCCAAGGTGTGCAAAAGTATGAGGAACCTATCCACAGAACCACTAGATCTGAATGGATGGCGGTCTGGTGGCTTCCCGGAAGCGAGAAGAGCGATAATCTCTTACCCCTCCAGCTTGATTGGCAGGTTATAGCTTTTGAGACAGCAACTCTGCTTCATCACCTGTCTCCGATTCCTGGTATTCTGGCTCTGGATGCTGGTACTGGGTGGACTCGGCTGTTTCATCCGGTCTGCAATGGTTTGTGTCCGTGGGTTCTGGCTGAGGAACTATCTGGGCAGATTTGTCACAGGCATAACATGTGCTCATCTGTTTCTCAGCCATGACAATTGCTGGTTTCTTTATTTCTCCTTTGGTTGATGGTTAATACAAGGTCCTTGGGAGATGTCGAATGTTAGGGGAAACCTCCAGGGTGGTCATTGTTCCAGTGGTATTTCACACTGCCTTCTTATTGATGACTTGTTCCGTCTTCTCATTTGTGACTTTAGGTTCACCCGTCTCCACTGCTGGGCGCTCTGTACTCCGGCACCTATTTGGCGGGCTGGCTCCAGGCTTTGTTTATGTAGTTGTCAAATGGGCCACTGCAATTGCAATTGTAAGGAGTTGAAGAATTGTACATTGCCCTTGCACTTGGACCGGGGCATAAAATCTCCCCTCCTTCTCCTCAAGCAGACAAAGGTAATGTGCATTTTGGGCACGCTATCTGGTCAATTTCTTTATTTTAGGCTCTAACACGGTGGAGTATTGGACAATTTTCTGTGCCAGAGTCTGGGAATCTGTAATAAAAATTTGCCATCCTAAAATAGTGGAGGTTTTGGAATCCCCTGTTTCCCTTAGCTCTGTGCTGCCCCTGCTTATCGGGTGGCAGTCACTACAACCAATTTGTGGGGAGGATCCCTCCATTACTATTTTCTTCTCAGGATGACAATTTTGGGTTTCAGGGATGGGTGACTCTGAATGAGCCCTCACACCCATCCAGTTTTCATTTAGATCTCTTGGGACCCATTTTTCACATGGATATTGTGCAGCAAACAGAATCAAAATCTGACCTTCCCTCATAAAATAAGAGGCAAAAACAGATTTTAAAGCCCTTTGCAATAGCATAAAATAACACTCGGAAATTGACAAATAAATAATTAATGTGCAGTTAAATCTCTGATGTAAATATGATTTGTCACAATAGCAGCAATACATAAACACTGGCCATCACAAAGCAAGTTCCAACAAAAGGAACACAGTCCAAAAACAACTTAAAAGTAAGAACACGATGGAGCTGAATCACACGTTGGAAAGTTGCATTTTTCTCAATTGCCGTTTTAAATGACACAAATGATTTTTATGAAAAACGGGTGAAATACTCAGATTTGGAATGCGATTTTTGGGCTGAGGAATAGATGCACATCACATGGACAATATAAGAGTGAAAGGATGGTTGTAGCAGAATATTTGGATTTGATTTGCAAGTTAAAAGAAGGTTTGATTTTAGGTAAAATGAAGCCGTGAAATAGAGAAAATTGGCTGAGAAAAAGAACAGATTTTACTTAAACTAGATTATTAGGACTATACTGTTAAAGAAAAACACGGTAGGATCCCGGGTTAATTTGCAACTTAACCCTTTCACCCCGTGTTCTCATCTATATGGGAATTAATTTCAATTATTCCAAATATCGCTAACGAGTTACAAGATGGGGTGAATGAAAGAATGGCGCTAACACTAGGAAATCACAGACAAGATGCACAAAGAATTCTGACAGTTGAACAAATTACAGTCATGGATAGGGTTGCTGAAAGAGTGGAACAAAGACAAAGGGTCAATATGGGATAGGCTATGTGTTTCTAGGGGATGAGGAAATACTCACAGTCCACACTCGAGTTTGAAAGTCAAATGGGTCTGGTCACTGCATGGTGGACGCCCCCTACAGCAAACAGCTGGGCAATTCTGGTCACTGGATAGCAGTACAGCTGGATGGCAGGGGTACAGCAGGCATGCAGCTATTGGTAAAGAAGCTGGTCGGGTCACAGGATGCTCCCCACAAAGGGTACCACAGTTTTCCCCTTGGTTAGTGGGGTTTTCAGATCAAGGCCTTGCTGAAGTAGGGTCAGCTATGCTTTGTTTGGCCTTGCTGGAGTAGGGTCAGCTATACTTTGGCCTTGCAGTGGAATCTGCAATATGGCAAGATGAATGTAGATGATCAGGAACCCAGGCGCTGGAAATTCAGGAGAGAGTCTGTAGAGTTCTGTCAGCCACCCTTTATATAAAGCATGGTGATATCACAGAATTATATGGTAGGGCAGGTTTAGCTGAGGATGCCCCTAAACAACTGGATTGCACAGGGGTGACTGTTACTGCATTCTTGTTAACTGATTGGACTCTTAGAAACCTGACATCAGCTTTATGATGTGGGTTTACTATGTTCACAATCTCCCACAGTTAATTTTGCCACAACCCAGTTTTGACATAAATGGCACATTTTACAGTTGTGGCTTCTTAACAAATTACATGAGCAGATTATATATTTTATGTAGAGCATGGCGGTCCAATTCTCACCGTTGTAGGACCTCGTTTCATCCGTTTAACAATTTTTCATCGTTTTCAGTAAGAAATATTCAGCCTCGAATTCTATAACTTTATACATGTGTATAGATTATTATTATTAATAATATTATTAAAACAATATTATTTCCTAATGTATGATAGCGCTTCAGGAGACATGGCTCTACAAACAGTGCGATTTTGATGTTTGGTATACCATACAAAGCCTGACAACTACGGGACCCAGTGGCCACCCGAAAGGTGGTTTACTAACTGGCATTAGACACCCCTGGATAGGCTGCAATACTACTTGGTCTAGGTCGACAGTGCTGGCTGTGTGGGTTAGTTCCAATCAGCACAAGGCCCATGAACTGTTATTAGTCAGCACATACAAACCCCCAAATGGGGTCAGTAATAAAACAAATTTGGATACTATATCCAGAATATTGAAAGAAAGCGATTCTAGTACTCCAATTTTAATTGTAGATGATTTTAATGGCAAGATAGTACTTACTGCCGACCAAGACATGGATTAGCAGACCTCTGGACCGATAGATCATGGTTTTTCCATCACCTATGGAAGACCTTGGGCTTGTTTGTTTCTTAAATATCAACTGAAAATGTTGAATGGTAACACCATGGGCGATTGTAACTATAGCGCAACAAGAATCAGTGGTGTTATTCTATCTACAATTGGTTATATTGTGTGAATGAAAGTGCCTATAACTTGATGATTGATATGGCGGTGGAAAGTCCAGAGGAATGAAGTGGCCATCTTCCCCTGTATCTCCTGATGGCCAGCATTAAGGAGAAAATAACAAACCAATACAATGGCAATATATCCATTAATAATGCAGGGAATCACATTACATGGCCCCCTAGTAAATTAGAAAAGGCCAACGAGGTTGCAGATAACAAATTAGTACTCTTTATAGAACAGATGACGATTATATCTGATAAAAATACTTTTGAAATAATTACCAAATTTGAACATATTGTAGCTGCTATTATGGAAGTATTTACTCAGAAGCAGAAATATGTAAGCCCCAGTGAAAGATGGAATCTATGTCACGATAAAAAGAAGTGTTTTGACCGTACTATTCATAAAGCCAAACAACAACTAAGGTCTTCGATCAGAGAAATAAAACATTCTAGAAGGATAGATGCGACAACGCACATAAGACTGGCAAAAAAACAATATTGCAATTGGCTACGCCATCATCAAACACACAGTGCTGATGGGATTTGGCACACCATTGCTGTATTTAATCATAATAACAACCAGCAGGGAATGTGGGCAGTCATGAATGACTCCAAAACAAAAACTCTACCAATAAATAGTGTGGCAGAATGGGAATGGATTGCACATGTTAAAAAGACACTTGGTGCGTGGTTGATAAACGAAGAGACCAGAGGTCCTGTTAGGCAAGATGGTGGGGGAACTATACCTTGTTTAGTTTAAAGAGACTTATTGAACAATTACATGTCTCTAGGGCTACTTGGCCTGATGGCACTTGTAATGCGCTTCTGTGGATGTCTTCTGAGAAATGGGCCAGGGCTTTATATGTCCTGTTCCAGTGGATAAGGCAACATGGTATTATACCCAAATCCTGGTGAAGAAAGTATTATAATTTCCATACCTAAGAAGGGTGAATGGAAACACCCCAAGAATTACAGGATGCTTTCCCTGTTGGACATCCCTGCTAAATTATTTGCAAAAGTTCTCTTGACCGAATTAAATGCATCGATACAAGACCATCATATGTTGCTGATAAACCAATCCGGGTTTCGGGCTCAATCTTCAACTATTCATACCATTATTAACTTAGTGTCTGCAACAGAGTACTCTTGGTCTGTTCAGAAACTACCTGTCTTCGCTGTATTTATAGATTTTACCGCATTTGACACCGTAGTGCGTGAGGGTTACCAGTCATTTGGTCAAAAACCAAATGGTGGAATGACCATTTCATCGAAGTAAAATGGTCGAAAAAAAAGTTTGATTTTTTATTTATTTATTTTTTTATTTTATGGGGGGGTTCCGGTTCCCCCCAACCCCCCTTTTTCTTTATTAAAAATATTTTGTAAGCAACCAAAACGTTAAAAAAATATATAAATAAATAAATACAAAAATTCGACCTTTTTTTTCCGACCATTTTGATTCGATCAAATGGTCATTCGACCATTTATTTTCGACCATTTGACCGGACACCGTGCGTGAGAGGTTATGGATCAAATTAATGAAATGGGGAATACCATCTGGTCTAATAAAAATGATCCAACTCTTATATACTGATACCTCAGTTAGAGTTTGCCTAGATGGGGAAGGCAAATTATCAGATTTCAATCCCAACACTGCGAGGAGTCAAGCAGGGCTGCACACTAGCAGCCACACTATTTAATTTGTAAGTAGCCGACTTTTCCAATGAGCTTGATGCCATCTTTTCTGATGACATAAAGATTGCTAATACAAAGCTGGGATGGCTAGGTTATGCTGACAAACTCTTGTTGTTAGATTACACCCCCAGTGGCCTTCGGTCTAAATTGAAAGCATTGGAGCGGTTTGCAGAAACAAATAGCCTAGAAATAAATATTGTTAAATCCAAAGTGATTGCATTTCTAGGAAAGCATAAACATATTCGATCTAAAAAGTATAAAGGGTTTATTAACAATAAACAGATTGAAATAATTGACTGTCACAAGTATTTAGGGGTGATAATTGACCATAAAATGACCTGGAAACAATACTGGTATGAAACAAAAATGAAATGTTTGAGAACTGCTGGTGCACTGAGTCACTTTATAGGACGACAAGGAGGATTTTCTGTTAATACTGCTTTAATGCTGTAGTCCACAAAAATTGTATCTTGTCTCTTATATTCTGCAGAAATATGGGGAATGAATTTTAAACATGAAATGAATAGGTTTGATGCAAAAATGTTAAGACAGTTATTTAGAACGCCGAAGTTTTTATCTTGTGAATATATTTTATTAGAATGCAATCTGAGATATGCCGGCGATATACTAGAATATAAAATGTCAATGTTATACTTGAAATTGAGCGCTCTTAATAATAATACCTTCATAAGTGCACTGATGAAAGTATAGAATGAGATGGAGAATCCTCACAATCTAAGTGTTCTTAATTCACCGTGCATTATACATAGCAGATGGATCATTGATAATACCCAAGAATGGCATTACTACTCTCATGATAAAGCAAAACGGCTACTTAAAATGTCGGTTTACTCCTATGCTAAAGATAGAGATATGGTCAATCTATCAACTAAGACAAACTGTGGTCTATTTTTGGAACATTGGAATGGTGAAGCTAACAATCCTAAATATCAAAGCGCGTTCCCTGACTGTACCATTATTAGACATTATATACTATTTATATTTAATGTTATGTGATACAATGGAAATCCTAGGTGCTAAACATGGGATTTCAAGACATTTGAGATTATGTAGATTGTGTGGAACGGAGGTTATTGAAACTGCTGAACATCTCGGATGCCATTGTGAGAGTCTTAACCAGCTGCGAACCAAATATTTGAAAAGGTATAAAAATGACAGTGGGCCTCATTACGACTCAGGCGGTAAGGGGTTTACGGCGGCGTAAACAGCGCCGACCCTTACCGCCTGATTCCGAGGTTCCTTAGCGCCATGGAGGTTTTAACACCTGCTTTTAGCAGGTGTTAAAATCCATGGCGCTAAGGGACCTTGATGTTAATTACGCCACCGTAATTTACGGTGACGTAATTAATGCCTTCCCCACTCCCATTATGCCCTATGGGGCAAAAATGGGAATGGGGAAGGGTAAATGGGGATTGGGGACTTAGCGCCCCGCCAACCTCGGAATGGGGCGGTAAGTCCGCCAACCACCATGGCATAAACGTAGTTTACGCCATGGTGGTAAATGTACGACCCAGGCGGGAACTTACCGCCTGGGTCGTAATGAAGCCCAGTAACAATGATAATCTGAATGTGATGTGGATAACACTTTTATGTGGAAATGATATGAATCTTATCTTTCATTTGATGACATTTTATGAGCTAGTTTTAACCATTTTAGGAGATCTGACCTCTGGTATTATGGTTTTATAGATTTTCTATATGTGATTTTAATGTAACCTATGTATATTTGATGCTTTGTTTTATATGTATAGCCCTTGTGGGCTGTGCACATACTAAGTTATAAATAAATAAATAAGTAAAATATCCGACTAGGATGGAATGACATTGTATCAAGGGTGTTCACTGCCTAAGATTGGACTACATCCTGATGGTCCCTTGTTTCCTTAGGGCAGTTACTGGGTTAGGAGACTGTGCCTAAACTTTTTGGTCTCATGTCTGGCACCATGCATCATATCGTGAATCAAGAAACAAGACCAAACCTGGAGTACTGGAGTATTTTTAATGATCGTTGTACAGAAAGTAGTAAGCAATTCATTGAAATGGGCAGAAATCCACCCTAAACTCTTATCCCCTAACGTAATCATAGACTGACTCTCTCTTACGTTTTCCAAAAGTACAAAAAAATAGATTTTTCTGAAATGATTGCCAGCCCCAACAAAAGCCTGTCCTGCCTAGAATGGCCAGGGTGGGTTCTTCTTCTATACTTCCTTGGAATCTATTCAAACGTGTTATCTGTGTCTCTTAAGAGTACACCTTTGCAGTCACAAAGTCCTAGTTCAACAAAAAGTAAAGGTTTACACTCTCGAAGTTCTCCATCTATGGTTCACAAGATTTCAGGGCACCTCCCTTTCACACCCTGTCGCTTAGAATCTCCTTCCCACAGTCTCTTGATTTGTCTTTGGTTGATGGTGGCATACAAGCACCTCCAATCGCTTTGAAGGTACAGTAGCGGTCCCAGGACCTCTGCCACAAGTGCCTGAAGCATCTGGAGTAACTCTTTCACTTTACAACAGAATTAGCTGGATTGGCTCTATCGTCTGCCTTTCCTAAGGGTCCTCATTTCTACCACTCTGCACAACCTCTCTAGTCCTCTTCAATTATATACATATATCATTAGTACATACAATCAAAAGTATGCATAATAATGTGTATTCTAGTTGGGAAAAGATTAACCTGGGTGAATGCAATCACTTGTTGCACCAAACAGGTCTTTTAACAAATTCTGTATTTTCTTTTTCTATTTAATCGGCCGAATTTTCAGGATTGAGCTAAATCCATAGTTAAGGCCCGTCTTAACAGCTATACATCTGAAAGGGCAGATTCGATGTATGAGAAACTTTTCAGTACAATC
The DNA here is from genome assembly GCF_040938575.1 of Ambystoma mexicanum. Lineage (NCBI taxonomy): Eukaryota > Metazoa > Chordata > Amphibia > Caudata > Ambystomatidae > Ambystoma > Ambystoma mexicanum. The sequence goes on from NC_090922.1 coordinate 1,426,524,933, forward strand.
TCCATAAGCATCTTCACCTGGTCCAATACAGACCCCATGTGATATCAAATGAATACTAAAATATGTGAAGTGTTAGCAGTTTTGGCAAGAGGAATCAAAGTTGCCATGTAAAAAGCAGTAATCCAAAAGCTCACCAAGCAGATGTGCCCTGTGGCTTATATTTAGCATCTACCTTACCAACGGCATGGGCTGCTTATAATCATGATATTCTGGAACGTGGGTGTATATCTTAAATGCCACCCCTGTGCTGCAGTGGCTTTGGCTCTCACTCTAGCTGTCAAGAGGGCACCTGTGACTTGAACCTGCTCAGCGCCACTGTAGGGCAGGCATTGCAATCAGGCTACTGACGCAGCAGTAGAGGTGTACAGTATGCTTTTGGCATGGAGCCCATGTAAGGGGAATCTGATCAGCAGATTGCCCATTCAGAGATGGAATTTCCTGCATCATTATATTAGTTAGTAAAAATCCCAAAAAGGCAGGCCTTACACACACACTTGCCAGATGGCAAATTCTCACAGTGAAATACATAAGAATTGGGTCCTGGAGAAGATGTGGTCGAGTCAGAATCTACCCACTGCACATGAAAACATATGTCGACATCTACACTCCATCCCAGAACTTCCTATGACCGACATGGCGATTGCTCAAGACAGATAGTAGGAAATTATGCTGTTTCCATATCTTGATTTACCAACACAGGCAGAAAGAAAATGTTGATGATCCCGTACTCTTAAATTGGCAATGTATACTGATTCTCAGCAAACAACATATATGTTGCAATTGTTGATTAACTTGTAGACGCCAATTTTTTCGAATTTGACAAAGAGTATGTAAAAGAATATGGAGTACTTCGAGCCGACCACTAGATGCCCGACTATGCAAAGCATGTGATTCTAAGCAGATATAAGCCACAGAAAGAGGATTAATGAATTAGCCATATTTTCCATATTGGTGCAGTGTGCATGGACATTTATGGGCACAGCCAGCATGAAAATGTTTTTCATACTGACATATATTGTTGTCAAAGGCATCATGAAATTCGTTGGAAAATGCCCCAATGCACTGTTGGTGCCATGCATCTATTGGATTTCTCAGGTGTTAACATCCAAAACCGACTGCAAACCGTGCGTTATTTTACACAGAAAGTGTGCTGTAAAATACCACTATTTAAACACATGTTTAAAGATACCTTGGGGCGAGAACCCCTCCCCTCCACCATGGTCATTTTGGGCTCCCTTGCTATGTTCAGGCACTCGCACATAGTTATACGAAACATTTACACCCCTCTAATTAAAAAATGCATATGCCGTCACTGGTGCCACATGTGTCTTACTCACTCTTCTTGCCAACATAGCAGTCTTGATACAGAGCTTGCAGCATGAAACGGTGCACTCCACTTCCTGCGTCATCCCCTCAGGTAGGGTGGGACGTACTGCCACACCCACCAGGAAAACTTTGAGGCATTGGTGGCGCAGTTCTCTGTCCTTTGACCCACCTTACCCCTTCCACAGGAATGGAGCCCCAAGCAGCCCCCGCCTCTCATTTGGCAGTGACTCACCGTCTTGCCCTTCCTCCTCCTGCCTCTCATATGCCTCCTCATATTCCTTCTCCTGCTTGCCCTCCTCCTGCCCTGTATCCACCCGGTGTTCCTCCTCCAGCTGCCCCACCTCTTCCTGCCCTGCACCTGCCTCATGATCCGCCACCAGCGGCTCCACCTCCTTACGCCCTGCATCCACTTCCTGCTGCCTCTCCTGCTCTGCCTCACACATTCCGCCTCTTCCTGCTCCTTTTATCCTCACCATCCACCACCTTTTTCTATTTTTTTGTCTTTGATCTCCTGCTGCTCCTTTCCGTCCTCTTCCTGCTGTGTGTACCACTCACTGGCCTCCTCACTGTCCTCCTCTGGCAGTAATGCATTGCCTCGGGAGGATAGCTCAGGGGCAACGTGCTCGGCTTGGAAGGAAGACGGCACGGAGCACCACAGGTTCGATCCCCGGGTCCGTGCTTAGAAACCCTCTGGGTATTAAGCGCGTTAGAAATAACCTATCATATCCATCCTTCAGCTCCTCTCCTAAATCTCTTGCCACAATAGAGATCTACAGGTGCTACCACCAGCTCCTCCTGCACTGCAGCCGCCATTTCCTCTATCAGAGACCCTGCTGTTGTCGCTTCCTTCTCTCCGCACATCAGCTGCTGGGGATGCCCCCATGACTCCATGTCGCAGTGTGCCTCCATCACTTCGACCTCTTCTTTGCTCTATTGCTCTCCACATGTCTCTAAAGATGATCCATAGTACCTTCAACCTCCCTTAAGTCCATAACATCTACTTACCCCCCCTCAGCTGAGCTTTAAGCCTCGATCTTGATGGGCTGTGCATGCTCTTCGACGACATCTCTATCCACATCCACCTCATCCTGGTCCGAAGATGAAATCCTCTCAAAGAGATCCAGAATCAGGGGTGGACTGGCCTACAGGGAACTCTGGAGATTTCCTGGTGGGCCTCTGCATCCTAGGACTCTTGTGTGAGGTATTTCCAAATGTTCTCATAGGAATAGCATTGGGCATGCTGAAAATGTGTCATATGGGGCCACTTTGAACATTATTTCCAGGGCCTCTTTTGGTCCCCAGTAATTATTTCCAGGGCCTCTTTATTTCCCAGTCCACCCCTGTCCAAAATCACCTTATTCCTTCTGATCCAGCTGACTCTTCACAAGCATCACAGCAGAGAAGCAGTGAACAGCAAAGGAAATTTGAGGAAAGTATTTTGTTTTTAGTGGGGGTCACCAAGGGAAATGGTTTCACTTCTCAGAGGGTTTTGCAAAAGGTTTTACAAAGGGGGGGGTTACAAATATCAGGGCCTTTTTTAAACAAGTACAACAACAAAGAAGAATGCCATGAAGTGGGAATAAGAATCACATATCTGTGAGACACAAGAAAAGTGGCTAAAGAGTAAACTCATCTGCTCCCTCCTAGCGCAGAAAAGCCCCCTACCAGCCAAGCACAACACACAGAGCACCAGGAAGTGATCTGACTCCTTTTTTATTTATTTTTTTATGTTATTGTGTTTGGTTAACATAATCAACCTTTCACATATAACAGAAGTAACAAGATAAAAATACAAAATGGAAAGTACAAATTGAAAGATACAATCTTCATCTTAATCCAGTTTAGTGAGCCTACTCATGCTGATTAAATTCACATAGCAACACATGTATCAACACTTTTAAAAGAATTTAAAAATCATAACATCTCAATCAACAGTAACTCATCAATTCATCCAGTCTCAGATACATAGGCGTAAATGTACATCTTCGAAATTAGTAAATTATCATTTCCATTACCATTTAATTTTAATAAGATCCATTTTGCTTAAAATGTTTAAAACTTCTAGTCGCAATGAGTTCTCTACTCGCGAGCTTAATCTATCCAGAATGCATCTATGTTTAGCCACTGGTCAACAAAACGGCCAAATAACTGCACCCTAATATCCTGCAGTGCCTCGCAGGTACCCATAACATGTTTTTAGAGTTTGCATGTCTTCTCGATTGGAACACCTGTCACAATGCCTTGACAATCTTCACTCTCACCAAGCACAACACACCGAGCACCAGAAAGTGAGCTGGGCCTTCTGTAGGGATGCCAAACCTCCCTTGAGATTCTATGGATCTGATTGGCTGAAAGATTCTGAGATGTTCCGAGGTCTCAATCGGCTGACAGAACCAGCGCTCTAAAATGGCTATAGAGTGAGCTCGCCAGCTCCCTCCTAGTGCAGATAAGCCCCTCTAACCAGTAAGCAAACAAAACCGAGAACCAACAGGTGAGCTGGGCCTTCTGTAGGGATGCCAAACCTCCCTAGAGATTCTATGGATGTGATTGGCTGGAAGATTCTATCTGAGACGTTCAGAGGTCCTGAGTGGCCATCTGAACTTGCGTGCTAAAATGGCTAAAGAGTGAGCTTGCCTGCTACTTCCTAGCGCAGAAGAACCAGGAAGTGAGCTGGACCTTCTGTAGGGATGCCAAACCTCCCTGGAGATTCTATGGATCTGATTGGCTGTAAGATTCTCTCTGAGACGTTCCTAGCGCAGGAAAGCCCCTCTAACCTCCAAGCAGAAGACACAGAGAACCAGGAAGTGAGCTGGGCATTCTGTAGGGATGCCAAACCTCCCTGGAGATTCTATGGATCTGATTGGCTGTAAGATTCTCTCTGAGACGTTCCTAGCGCAGGAAAGCCCCTCTAACCTCCAAGCAGAAGACACAGAGAACCAGGAAGTGAGCTGGGCATTCTGTAGGGATGCCAAACCTCCCTGGAGATTCTATGGATCTGATTGGCTCAATGATTCTGGCCCATTTCGAGGTCCAGAGCGGCCGACAGAATTAGCACTCTAAAATGGTTCAAAAGTGAGTTTGCCGGCTCATTCCCAGTGCAGGGAAGTCCCTCAAACCACCAAGAAGAAGACATTGAGAACCCGGAAGTGAGCTGGACCTTCTGTAGGGACGCCAAACCTCCCTGGAGATTCTATGGATCTGATTGGCTGAAAGATTTTGAGACGTTCAAAGCTCCCAAGCGGCTGACAGAACCAGTGCTCTAAAATGGCTATGGAGTATGCTCGCCAGCTCCCTCCTAGCGCAGATAAGTCCCTCTGACAGGAAGCAAACAAAACCGAGAACCAGGAAGTGAGCTGGGCCTTCTTTAGGGATGCCAAACCTCCCAGGAGATTCTATGGGTCTGATTGGCCAAAAGATGCTAAAACGTTCAGAGGTTCCCAGTGGCCGACTGAACTCGTGCCATCCCGCCCAAACACATTGATGAGTCTGGGTGGCTATTTTGGAGTACCAGCGGGTCTCATGAGAACTGGCAAGTCAGATAGACCCCTACTGTGGAGCTCGGGCTGACTCAAGAGGTCAGCAAAATGGAGGGGGGTTCATCCAGCACTAATGCCTGGGAGCTCTCTGTTCTAGTGGTTCATTTTTTAAGTCCCTTGGATTGGTAAAGGAGCTCTAAAGTCAGGCTTTACACACATGCATGACTGTCTTCACACCTTTAGTCCAATCCATGGAGATTTTCTTTTTGTCATGTTTCCACAACACCTGGGTTTTAATGCCGACATGTTCGTCCATGCTTGCGTTAAACCAATGGATTCCTGTGGAATCCGCCTGACTTTCCCACTGGGCCAAAGCAGGCGAATTCCACAAGAGTCCAGTGTTAAGGTTTCCCTGCAATCTTTCCTTCACAGAGGTATTTACATTTCTCCTCAAAACGCAGTGACAAAGAGTAGAGTAAAGATCATTCCGCCTGTTTTACTCTGAATTCCACTGCATGCTGGAAACGTTAAAAATTGCGCAGATAAGAACATTCGGCAATTAAGTACAAACGGACGTTCTCCTCTCCCTGGACCCCTGTATATACTGCAAAACCTGCATTCTGGCGCTCGCCCGCGGCGACACTCCTGCGTTCGCGAACTCAAGCGCCAGCTTTCAGCTCGTCGCCGCCCCTCTTGTGCCCCTGGTGACATCCTCTCTCCAGCTGATGCTAGGTCGGCCTCTTCCACCGCCCTGCCCGCTGTGGCGTTCTCAAGGTAACCGGTGATGCTTCGCAGCCGTGGAGACTAATCCGAGGCGCACTTCTAATTGAGCCGACGGAGGCCTTTGATCTGAGAAAACACCAATTAAGTGCAAGCGACCCGCGAGCGCGCTCTCGACTCCAATTGATCCGTGCCGGGGCCGCTTTTATTAATGCAGTAAATCAGGGTTAAATGCCTATGAGCTACTGCCAGAAGATTCCAGAACCTTATATCTATCTAGCTTTTTTTTCGGATTTGTTGATGAATGTACAATATAAACGTCATTCGGCCTGCATGCCAATGAGCTATCCGGGCAGCCGCCCACCGGGGCCTTGCTTTCACTAATGTGGAGTGCCACTTCAGAGTTTGGAAAAACTAGTGATGGAATATGCATAACGCCCAGTGATGTCGCCAGGAATCAAATTTAGGAGGGGCACAGAGGGGTCCAAAGACAAAAGTAGGGGGGAGGGGGGCAGGCAAAAGTGGGGCTGCCGCCTATGTAATGTGTGACGTCACAAGCACTCCTGGAGAGATTCTTTTTGCACACCAACTATCCACAGCCCACTGCACCTCCCCACCCCCACCAGACTGCAGGCACGAAACCATTCAGTGGCTAACTGCCCATCATTAGCAGTGTTTTACATTCTGATGAGAGGGGCTGCAAGATGCTCTGCACACTATGAAGGTCGCTGTGCAGAAGCCAGGCATGAACACCTGAGAAGTGGCTCGTGCTCATGTTCATACCGGATGCCAGAATGCATACCAAGATCAGTGCAGCTTTGAGACAAAAGGAGAGTATTTGCTGTGTGATCTGCAGACATTTGCCTTAGTGTCACAAATAACACCGCGAACAGAGAACACAGTCACTGCTTGCCTTACGTGGGGGGCACAAGGGGGGCGGGGGGCACAGGATTTCAGGGCAGGATTTTCACATGCCCCCCCCCCAGTCCCTCCCCTAGCGATGCCACTCATAACGCCCTGTGTGGCAAACAGGGCTGGCCCTAGGATTTGCTGGGCCAAGTCCAGCAAATTAAGTGGAGTGCCCCTTAATGTGCATGCGATAACATCACAGGAAGTGACATTCCAAGGAGTGACATCACAAGCTAGTGACCACTATGTATGTAGGCAGCAGTGAAAAACATGGTAATCGGAGAGGAGAATTTCCAATAGCTACACTAGCAAAGTATAAAAGGTGACAACCTTTAAAGGCCAACAATGTATAATAAAATATTTCAGAGAAAACAAAATCCAAACATGGGACGTGCGCTTTAATGCCACTTTTACATGTTGTTGTGGGTAAGCGTATACTTTGGAAACATGATAACCTTGTGTGAAGACTTAGTAGCTAAACACTTGAGCAAGCACATTTTTTTTAATGCTGGCCTCAAAAACACAGAACCGGGGTTGTGAATACCAGTTGGAAAAAGTGCCGTCCACCCACATGTATCGACTTGTGCGCTGAAAATCAGTGCAGGGCCAGAACCAGCGAAAATATCCCCTCCAGTGTCCATGATGACAACCTCTCTTGTCCTCTCTCACGTCCTTGGTAAATATTCATGGCTCATTTGCAGGCTTCATATATAATGTGAGGAAAATGGGACATTCTGCTTAAACACTTTTTGGCTTCGGAAATATAAACATGTGGACATAAGGCAAATAGCTAAAACGGTTTTGTGCAATAGGTTTAATTGTGCTGGAGGAAGGCACAGCTTTTAGGCAGCTAACTGCAGCCTTTCATGTGCTTTCAAAATAAAAATGACCCTTTGCATGTCTTAACACAGCAATGGTCTCTTAAATAGGCAATCAATGGTAAATGTCACCCACTTTAAACACCCTGCTTTAAGAAAGAAAGTGATCAGCAGTGCTTCTGAGGCCTGCAGTGCCTATTGGGGCCCTGGGAGGGGGGTATGTCTTTCCAGAGTCAAAGTAGGAGGTTGATAGGTGACAAGTTGCCCCCCCAGAAGAAACAAAAAGGAGCCAAACCTCGAAGGGCAGCAGCTACTTTTGAAAAAGATATTCCAGCAAGATTCCTTGTCATCATACAGGCTGCAGCGTGTGCCGCCTGTGTCCTTAGAGTGGACTGCAGAAAGCTTCCCCGTCATCATGCAGGCTGCAGTGTGTGCCGCCTGTGTCCTGAGAGTGGACTGCAGAAAGCTTCCCCGTCATCATGCAGGCTGCAGCGTGTGCCGCCCGTGTGCTCAGAGTGCACTGCAGCAAGCTTCCTTGTCATCATACAGGCTGCAGCGTGTGCCGCCTGTGTCCTTAGAGTGGACTGCAGAAAGCTTCCCCATCATCATGCAGGCTGCAGCGTGTGACGCCTGTGTCCTTAGAGTGGTCTGCAGAAAGCTTCGCCGTCATCATGCAGGCTGCAGCGTGTGCCGCCCGTGTGCTCAGAGTGCACTGCAGCAAGCTTCCTTGTCATCATACAGGCTGCAGCGTGTGCCGCCTTTGTCCTTAGAGTGGACTGCAGAAAGCTTCCCTGTCATCATGCAGGCTGCAGCGTGTGCCGCCCGTGTGCTCAGAGTGCACTGCAGCAAGCTTTCCCGTCATCATGCAGGCTGCAGCGTGTGCCACCCGTGTCCTTAGAGTGGACTGCAGAAAGCTTCCCCGTCATCATGCAGGCTGCAGCGTGTGCCGCCCGTGTGCTCAGAGTGCACTGCAGCAAGCTTCCCCGTCATCATGCAGGCTGCAGCGTGTGCCGCCCGTGTGCTCAGAGTGCACTGCAGCAAGCTTCACCGTCATCATGCAGGCTGCAGCGTATGCCGCCCGTGTGCTCAGAGTGCACTGCAGCAAGCTTCCCTGTCATCATGCAGGCTGCAGCGTGTGCCGCCCGTGTGCTCAGAGTGCACTGCAGCAATCTTCCCCGTCATCATGCAGGCTGCAGCGTGTGCCGCCTGTGTCCTTAGAGTGGACTGCAGCAAGTTGAAGGACTCTGAGCACAGGGCCCACGCTGCAGCCTGCAAGAGGGAGTCAGCGGCTCCCTCGGCGCAGGGGCCCTAGCAGGTGTTTGGCCAAGTGCAGCTGTAGTGATTTAGGTTTCCATGTTGTCTTTGCAGAATGAGTAGAATGCTGAGTGTGTGACATGGAATTCTGTGGGTGAGAATGTTGATGTATGGTTGAGAGTTCTGTGTGAGTCAGTTGGAGCTATGTAGCCTACCTGAGAGGATGCCGGTGTATGTTATCCTGGAGCTCTGATCAACTTGACATAAGAAACATAAAAGATGTACTGGAACTTCATTAAAGGAACAACTGGAACATCAAGCGATGTCAGAGTCATCACTGGGAACCCAGAGCTTTATAATGGCGACAAGGATGCTGGCTGTGCTGGGGGGACAGCACTAAGGAGGGCACATGCACCACCCCCCACCCAAGAGAAGATCCTCTCAGGTAGGGCATGCGCTTTATGCAATAGGTGCAGAAGGGCTCATCGCAAAGGGTACAGGCGCAGCAGAGAGTGAGCAGCAGCCAAGTCCAAGGGCCAGCTGGCCTGCCAGCAGTTGGGCAGGTCAAGCACAGTGAAAGGCAGAGGAACTTTGGCAGGGCTGAGGGCCCAGTAACTGTCTGAAGGGGTTTGGGAACCCAAATCTGCGGCATGCAAGGCTTTGGAGCTCAAGGCAGCAGCATTTGAAGAGGCTGGGAGTCTGAGCTGTGCCTGGAAATAGTTGGAAGCCATGCCGTGCAGCTGAGAGGCTTGGAGCCCAGGGCAGCAGGATTGGGAGAGGCTTGGAGCCTGATCTGTGCCTAGGGGAAACATGCAGACCACTGCTCTCTGGCAGAGGGGCTAGATGCCCAACATGTGAACTGTGTTTCTATGAGGGTCAAAAGTGACTTTGGTGGAGTTTAGAGCCCATTGCAAATCGGAAGGGGCTTGGGGCTCATTTGTGCCTGGAGGGGCTGGGAGCCCATGGTACAGCACTTGGAGGGGCCTGAAGCCGGTGACTGATTTGTTGAGGGCCTTGTAGCACACTGCCGTGTTTCTGAGGAGCTTGGAGTCCATGACTGAATGGTTGCTGAGGGGCCTGGAGCCCACTAAGTGGCTGTGAGCTCATCTAGTGATTGCAGGTAGTGTGACAGCTGGTAACAGTTCAGTCTGCAAGCAAACCGCTTACCTTGATGTGGGCCGGCATGTCCTGCTGTCCTGAAGTGTAGAGGAGCAGCGCGAGTGGAAGGCCAGCTGTACTGAGAGCGGGGCACAGGAAGGGCTCTGTGGTCCGTGTAGAGAGCATGGTTCGCTGGGCAGCGGGGGCGGCGCTGCAGGTGATAAATTGAGTGTTGCTACGGCTGTCTTCGTGGTGACGATTGGGGGTCTGGAGGTCTGCTCTCCAAGGCTGCACAGTAATTCTGGTGACGTCACACTGAGGATCTCTGGTGTTGGCGACAGTGAGAAGGTTCCATTTTGTCACTGTTGTGACGTTTGCTGCTGGGTTGTAGCTCCCATGTAAACAGAGGAGTTGAATCTCAGAACGTAAAAAGAAGAAAGGTCCTTTTTTCTGCTGCAACGGGGAACGTTTGCCCAGCTGACAGAGCGTTCGCATTTAGCATGCCACTCACACAAGGAGAGCGCATATTGATGTCTGGTGCTGGATTAGACATTGCCGGCAAAGGAAAAGGAGAAAGTATGAATGGTGCTGAACTGTCGGGTGCCGGACTGTGCTTCGGAAACAACAAGTATGTAAATGCAAATGGAGCAGCTTTAGGTGATGCAAGCACAGGGATCGATGCTTGTAGAGGGAGAGTAAAGGCAGCAGTCAAGAGAAGTGGCTCAAAGGGAACTGACTCAGAAGATGGCAATGGCGGGAAGAGAGCTAAGTGTGCCGAGGGAGGCTGATTTTAAACAAGAAAATGCGGGACAAGGTGGTATCTACTTTCCCACAGATAAAGTACTGTGAAGAGTGCACTGAGACAGCTATGGGGGAAGCGCTGAGGGAAGATGTGGCAGAAAATCTTCATATTTGCTTAAAATGTGGTGCCATTCTTAATTTTCCAGGAAATGGTCATCTTTTGAATTTACAGGAACTGGATCCTGACTTTTTAAGGTTTTTCAAAGTATTTTCCCTAAAACAAGTGGACATTTAACTGTTATGATGGCATGTTTATTCTTGGTAATTCATATTAAGTTTAATTTTGGGTGAGGTGTCATGTGAGGCCTGTGATAGTTATGATATGTTGACACTATAATTGCAACATGAGCATTTATGAGTGAATGTACACTACATGGGAGAGTGTGGTGTTGTGGCCTTTGTTGAGAAACACATATTTGAGAGCAAATGAGGGAGAAGTACGAAGCAACTTCAACATAGCAGCAATGCAACCATCTAGATTAAGTGTCCAAGATAAATGAAACAAGGAAAAAGTGTAGGTTTCAACATACAGCAGCGAAACTAAAAACACCTAGATGCGAGATACCTGGCTAGGGCATAAGTGCCCGAGATGGAAATCATACAAGTGTTGGTGACAGACAGCAGACTAAAGTATTGGTAAAAAGGAGTAATAAGTGTGGAGGGACCGTTTAATGGGGAGCAATAATGTCTATTCCCTCTACCCGCACAATCCTTACCTTCTCAGTCGCTGCTGGTTGATGGCTGCGCTGCATGCTTCACAGGTAAACACAGTCTGGAGCTGCTACTGAGGAGCTGCCCTTTGTCTCTGGGCCCTTTGCCGCAGAGGGCTGCATGGGAAGTGGGGCTGCCCTGGGAGTATGGAAGGAAATAGGGTTCCAGACCCAATCAGAGACTCAGGGGTAGGTGCGGGAGGCGGGAGGCAGGGGGAAGGGTCATCAGGAGGCAGGTTGGGGTGTTAGAAGAGAGAAGAGAGTATGAGAGCACGGGAACAACAACAAAGTCAAGAAAAAGAAATTAAAGGGGGTCGCAGGCCTCCATTAAAGATCCTCACCTCAGGAAAACGGCTAACAAATGCCGGGCACAGTGGATGCACCACTGGGTGAATCAAAGCTGTGGATGTTGCAGAGGGCTCCAGGCCCAATCAGAGGCTCGGGGGCAGGTACGGGAGGTGGGAGGAAGGGATATCAGGAAGAGAGTGGGGGTGAGGAAGGGAGAGAGGAGAGAGCGCAGAGAGCACATGGACAACAAAAAAGCCCAAAAAAAGGAAATTAAAGGGCGTTCAAGGCTCCCAATAAAGATCCTCACCCCAGGAAAACGGCTAACAAGTGATGCAATGATTGAGACTCTGAGGGAACCATAGGCGAGCAAGAAAGCAGTCAAGGGATTTTAGGTCGACGGGAAAGGAGACAGTAGCAACAGAAACTGATATTTATGCAAAAGACATGTGCTGATGAGGAAATAACAACTTCCATTCATCACAGGGAATACCGCAAAAAGTGTAATGAAGCCCCACCAACACTCACCTCCCAGCCAAAGTGGCCAAAAAGTTTGCCTCATGAGTGGTAGCCTACACATTACTTGTTTCATTGAAGGTAAACATTGCATAGCTGCTAGGTGGCCTGTCTTGCGTGAGGCCTCGAGCCAGTCCTGGAATTTTCCATTGCATGAAGGGACTTGTAGTTTAATTTTCCATTTGCAAAACCTAGGACCACACACCCTGCACTCCCCATCCTACCTGAGACTGCATTATTTTTATTCAAGACATTTGGAAGGTGAGAGATTGTAGAATAATGTTTGTCTTCTTCCCTATTCAGCCCCATCCTACACTTCCCCCCGCCTCCCTCTCCCCTCATTCTGTTACTGCACTTGCTTGCTCCGAATTGTCTCACGACCTAGAAGGAATGTTATTGTTTGTCTTTGTCCCTCTCCATCCCCACCCTACACTTCCCCTCCCTCCCCTCTTTTTCTGATACTGCACTTGCACGCTACGAATTGTCTCCTGACCTAGTAGGAACGTTATTGTTTGTTTTCTTCCCTGTTCATCCCCATCCTACACTTTCCCTCCCCTCACGCCTCATTCTGTTGCTGCACTTGCATACTCCAATTGGTCTCCTGAACTAGTAGGAATGTTATTGTTTGTCTTCTTCCCTGTTCATCCCCATCCTACACTTCGCATCTCCCCCTCTCCTCTTTTCTGTTACTGCACTTGCACGCTCCGAATTGTCTCACGACCTAGTAGGAATGTTATTGTTTGTCTTCTTCTGTCACGGCTCGCTCCCTTCGCTCCCGTTCCCGTCACTTGGGGGCATGTTTTGGGGTTTTTTCCCTACTGGACATTTCCTCCGAACCTTATGCTACAGTGCTGTGATGAATTGGGAGCGCTAAAACCTTATTTTCCAAGTTACTTCCCTTCCGGATCCATTCCTGGTTTTTGGCATCCAGCATGCTACTTTAATCTAATGACTATGCTTCCCAGAATGCCTGGCTCACTGCCTCACCTCCTCCCTTGCAGGACAAGGTTGGGTGGAGGATAGGCAACACCTGTGGCTGCAGGTGCAGCAGGCGGCACACCTGTGGGGTGTGCTCGTTAAGCAGCTTTAAAAGCCTCAGTTTACTTCAGTCCAGCGCTGGTCATTGTTGCAGTGTTCCTGTTGTGACTGGTCCCTTGTTCCTTGTTCCTAGCTTTTGTGCCTAGTTCCTAGTTCCTGTTTCTTGTTCCTCTGCCCTGGATTTCGGATTTATGTGCTTAATTGATTTCTGCTTTCTGGATTTCCCTTTCTGTCTTCCTCTGTCTGCAGGCAGCCTTTCTCTGTGCTTTACCCTTTGATGCTGCCCAATTTGCCTGTGTTCTCTGTTTCTTGATGCTGTCCTTTGCTACTGAAAAACTTGATGCATTAGTCTTTCCCTTTATAGATTTAGCTTCCTGCCTTTTCTCCTTGGATGGGTGGGAAAGGTTTCCTTTTGTGATATCATTTTCCCTGCTCCTGATCCTTACTTTCTATTGGGATCCATTCCATGTTTTCCATTGCGCTTCTGCATTTATTTCCCATTGATTATTAGGTGTGGGGTGCTGTTGTAACTTGTCCGTGTGTGAATGCCTTTTGTTTTCCTCACTATTCTATAATCACAATTCCTACTTGCCCCTTGACTTGGGTCTTATGTATTTAGTTATCCTCCACCCATTGCTGTTATAGCCTTCTGGGTCCCTGTTTGATCAACTGGGTTCGTGAGTTTACTGACATTCAAGTGGTCTTTCCGGTCCTCATGAGTACTGTTTCTAAGTTCCTTATTCAGTATCATCCAGAGTGTCAGCTCACAGATCCTGTCCTTGCTTGCCCTCTACGTGGGCTTAGCGCTGTCAGTATCTGTAATAGCATAGTGGGTAAGGAGTTTGCCGACTTTCCTTTCAGTCATAAGGAGGTTCTAAGTGCTTAACCCACATCCCTTTTCATATATTGGTATTATTGTTTCACTCTATTTGCACTCCTAGGTTTTAGTATACACGAGTCTTGGGTATTGTATGCACGTAGTTAGATTCAAAGTTGTACACTGTGCGATTCCGTGCACATTTCCCTTGCCATATTCATTGCCTTCTTCCGTTCTTAACATCTTCCTTGTCCCCCCAACCTTCACCTCCTCGCCCACCCTGCATTCTTGTTACAGCACTTGCATGTTCCAAATGTCTCAAGACCTAGTAGGAACGTTATTATTTTTGTTTCTACCTTGTACCCCCCCTTGTCTTGATGTGCCTTGATGTGCATCTGACTGTATAGGCGCATTATAAATACCCAATAAATAAATAAAATGGTGAGCGCCATCAGATTAAACCGTAAGGATGGTCTTTACCAGGGGTCTTCAGGCCTGGGAATCGAGAGCCCTGAACACGCCAAGTTTTCAAGATAACACCTGAGCTCCTTCCGGCTACCCCTCAAGCATTCCTTGTGCAGCCTCTCCTCAAAAAGCCCTCTGCCGACCCATCCTGCCCGGGTTCAACCACCCTATCTCCATTACCCCCTTCCTGGGCAAACTCCTGGAGAAGCTGGTCATCTCACAACTGATCCAACACACTGAATCTGTTGCTTGTCTCCACGACTACCAGTCTGGCTTCAGAGCAGTGGGAGGCACAGAAACCGCAATACTGAACACCTGTGAAGACTTGCTCTCAAATCTCAATTCCAAATCTCCATCCGTTCTTATCCTTCTGGATCTTTCCTCTGCCTTCAACATGGTCAATTATGCCACCATGATGAATCAGCTCTGAAACCCTTGGCATCACAGGCCTGGCACTGGACTGGTTGACCTCACTCCTCTCTGACCAACCTTCCCAGGTTCAGCTGGGCCCTTTTCTCTCCCCTATCACACTCTCCACCTGCAGCATCCCTCAAGGCTCTATCCTCTTGCCGTGGCTCTTCAACATCTACCTTGCCCCTCTGGTCCACCTGATCTCCTCCTTCTCTCCTCACCTCTAGTGTTATGAAGATATCCAGAATAGGACTGCAAGACTTATTCTATGCCGCAAACCCAGGGACTGCATCTCTACAGCCTAAAATCACTCCCTGGCTCCAGGTTGCTGCTAGGTTCAAGTTCAAGACCCTCTGCATCATACATAATAAATTGGTGCAAAAACAATCCAAAGAAAGAAAGGGTAACCGGGATCCACGTTCACCAAAACAAATCAAGGATGACAAGAAATAGCCCAGTATTTCAGATGGGGGGAGAGGGTTGCTAACAATGGCCTCTTGGAACACACAAGGATTCACACATTTGTATAACTCCAGCAACACAAACTTAAAAACATACCATATTGTGTGTCTACAAGAAACATGGATCACAACTCCCCCAACTGTGGACGGTTTCAGTGTGCATCTGCATCCCACATACATGGGCGATAAGGGGAGACCCTCGTCAGGATTGTTAACTCTTGTCAAAACAGGGAGTGGCATAAGGGTCATTTCATCTTGGAACGAGAACCCCTTTATAGAAGGGACGCTTCTGTCACTACGCATAAATCCAAAAACAGACCAGCAAAGGCTTTTAATCCTCAATTTATACTGGAATTTCAGATGCTATTCAAGTTTATAATTTTATGGAGAGCAATTACACACATCCTGGACGATTACATAATTCAAACTAACTCTCCACTGATACGTATCTACTGATACGTATCTATGGAGAGCTTAACATTTCTTCTTTGGATGAAAGGGGATATTTTATAACATATCCTTCGACAGTATGGCCAACAAAGCTCAGGCAAGAGCTGCATCCTGGACTATGGCCATGGAAGTCAGGAATGTCTATATGCTAAATGGACAGTCAAATGGTGATCTACCAGGGAGGGCTACGTGGTCAAATGGAAGCAACTCAAAGACTTTAGATTACTGCTTTGTCTGCCATGAGACTAGAAACTATGTGTAGCATCTGGAAGTAATTAAAACAAAAAAAGCGACCACTTGCTTTTGAAACTGACAACGGATATAAGACTGACGAAAACAATAAAGAGTTGCAACCCTAGGGACATACTGATATCAGAAGGTAGAAACCAAATGTACAATCTGATCTGGACAACCCAATAAACAGAGCTCATGGATCCACTGCTCCTGGACTAGATGGTGTGATCTAAATATGCATTAAATCTGACCCTTCGCCTTGGATCCCTTTTCATTTCAAAACTATTCGAGGATGTTTGGAGGAAGGGAGAGATACCACATTCCTGGAAAAGAGCCATCGTAGTGCCGATTTATAAGAAAGGAAATTGAATGGACCCGAACAACTATCGACCAATCTCCTTGCTGGATGTCCTAGGAAAATCTTTCATAGCCATTATAGGCCTCCCTGCCCCTCTCAAACTTGAGCAGGATCACCTGAAGTTCTGGAAGCAGCTCAAAACTTTCCTCTTCTCCTCTGCTTTCTCTCTCCCCCTCCCCTGCTGACCTACCTGACCAACGTGTCTGTTGCACTAACAGGCTGCTTGGTTACCCTCAGAGTCTCACTGGGTACCAGGCTCTTTCTTGATCAGTCACTCCTGCACTGCCTCCGGTGCCTACCTTGCACTTAGGGGCTGTTACTGTAACCTCTACTGTCCCTTACCTCTGTGAACCTACCCAGAGCTGCACTGACAGCAGTACTGAGAGCACTCTGCCCTCTTCCCCTTCCATCTTCCCGGCACTTTCCCCCCTCTCCCTTCCCCTTGCACTTCTTGTTCTCACACTTGCACGTTATAAATGACATATCATATCATATAATATTAAAACATCTTCAAGCGTGCGCTACAAAGGTGAAAAGATGGGACCTCAGAAAAACAGGTTTTACCAAGGGCGTTGGAACAAAGCTTAACTTATTTCTGATCAACACACTAAAACTGAAAGCCATCAAAAATGATACTAAAATGTACTTGGCTTTCATCGATCTAAAAAAAGCATTCAATAGTATTGAAAGGCACATGCTATCGACAGAATTGGCAAATTGGAATTGCCCCCTGCACCCCTAGGAGGCCATTAAAGCACTCTACACAATACCAAAGTACAGCTAAGACTGAACTGGGAGGATCTGCTATCAAGGGAAATCCTCACAATGAGATGACTGAAACAAGGTTGTCCACTATCCCCGACATTGTTCAATCTTTTTCTAGGAGACCTATATGAGACCTATACGAAACTCTGAACAATGCACATACATCCCCCCCCCAGAGTTAATGGGCCTACTTTGGCATGGTCCCTGGGCGCTGAAGCCCTGGTCCTCATGGAAAAGCCACTGATCGGCCTACAGAGAAGACTGGCCAGCCTTCAAGAGTATTTCCTCAAAAATGGTTTACAGATCATCGAGGGAAAATCCAACATCATGATTCAAAGACAAAGGAGGGGAAGATACAGAATCCCCTTTAAATGGACTTTTAACCAGACCGAGCTCCCTATAGTGAACGAGATGGTCTACCTGGGAGTCTATGTAAGCTCAAGCATCGAAGACAAGACTAGACAGCTTGAATTGAGGACATGAGTAAAAACTCTTGTAGCTCAGGCCATGGCAATCAACAATAAATACGTCAAGTTCTCAATTTGACCAGTGCTGGAATTTTATAAAAGGAAAGTAGTTCCAATCTTGACATATGGGGCAGAGGCACTTCCTTGGAGAAATTGGTCAACATTATTTTTAAAGATAAGAAGAAGAGTCTCCTCTGCAGTTATAAGACACAACAGGCCCTAATTTCCATTCATTCAACTGTAGTATGGAAAACCATAGTATTATATAGGAAATGCATTATGCCTGAAACTCCTGAGCCGTACCACATACTAAACAATCTTAACATGAATGGGGATTTTCCATTATTTGATTGGAAAAAAGGTGCAATGAAATTATGGATCAAACAGGCATCGCAGAGAAGACTTTGCTAACAAACCCTGCCCAAGCAAAGCAAAATCTATGGCAGGAGAACTGGATCCAGACAGAGCAAGCAAGAGGCAAACATAGGCTATATCAAAACCTAATTATTGAATCAAGATCATATAATGACCTTTCAAAATATCTAACAAAATTCCCAGGCCTATCGCAGCGATTTTCTGAAATTCCGAGTGAATGTTCTGCCCACAAAAGAATCTTTGAAAATATACACCATTCCACCGGCAGATCTCACCTGCAGATTCTGCAGTGGGAAAAAAGATTCAGAAACACTGAAACACAGTTTTAAGCTGTATAGCTCTTGCACGCCAAAGAACTAATCAACTGGGTCCAATGATAACTGCAAAAGAGTCGTACACGATAGAAGACTGGTGGAGATCTGTCTGCATGGGCGAAGATTTTAGATTCATTTTTGCCCTGATACACTTCTTGAGAAAGGTTTTCGTTGAGTAAAATAAGGAGTCAGGGAGTTTGAGCCACGTAATATGGAAGTAATAATGGAACGTCTCATCCAATGCTCTGAAAAGACTGACCACATTGTTTATCCTGATAGTATTGGCCGCAACTCTGATATCCTCCTTTCTCCCTCTTTTCCTTTGTAACTATTGTAACTATTTTTCTGTGATGAGGAGCAATTGTTTTGGATAGATAAAGGTTTTGGTTTTGTATAAACCATATATCTTTAATAAAAATGTAATAAAAAAATAAGGCTTTCAGTGGCCTGCGACCCCACTACATCCAACTCTCTCTCCCTAAATACCTCCCTGCTAAAGCCCGTCGGTCTTCTAGCTCCAACTCTCTGCAGATCAGACGCTTCTCTAAGCAGAGAGTGGGGTGTAGATCTCTCTCCACTGCAGGAGCCTCGCTCTGGAATGGTCTCCCTGCCCCTCTCAGGCTTGAGCCAGATCTCCTTAAGTTCCGAAAGCTCCTCAAGACTGTCCTTTTCCTTTCTTCCTTCCCTCTCCTCTCCCCTGCTAACACCCCCATCTGCAGCAGTGACTGACTGCCTGGTTCCCTCTGAGATCTACAGGTTACCAGGCACCCCCGCCCGGTCCGCCCCCTTCCTCACAATTAGCATGTGGACCCTCAACCCCTGCAGCCCATGCAATCCCTGGCACTTGCCCTCTCGGTCTAAGCACTTGCTGAGCCCCTGTGGCCCTGTAACCCCCTCAACCACCCTTTCACTTGCACTCTCTCCTCTTAACCTGTACTTCCCTTCCCACCCTAGCACTTTAGCATTTCGTGCAGAATGGCACTCCCATCTCTCCCTCGCACTTCTTGTTACTGTACTTGCACAATCCGAATGTCACAAGCCATAGTAGGACCGTTATTGATATCCTTCTCCCTTGTTCCCTCCCTTTTCTTACTTGTGGTGCCTTGAAACACCATTTGTTGTATAGGCACCTTACAAATATCCAGTAAATAAATAAAATAAAAAAATATGTAAATAACTGCCATTTAAATCAACAGTGATATTTGGTATGGATATCCTGAAAAGATGAAGTGTATTTTGCGCTTGAGGACTGGACTTGAAGACCCTAGTTTATACTTACATCTGCCCAATTTACTTTAAATGGATCCCCCAAACCAACCGACTGAGATTATTATGGTGCACAAAGTCTGTGAAGACAGCACATCCTTCATTGAGGCCTCAATCGGGACAGAGTTGAAATCCCGCTGTGCAGCAAACTGGCTACTGGACTGTTGACAGTCAAACATGAAAAATCTTGCTTGATCCTGTTTGTCATATGACCACCTCCTTCCCTCCACCCTTCGAATATGTTTGCAATGAGGGAGCTTTGGGGTTCTGAGAGAAATATGAGAGGGGGACCAACACCTTAACATGCACCATCATTCCCAGAGTCCCATATCCAGCTCTCAGAGGTATCACAGAGAGGAGTGGGGTCCTGTCCCTCTCCATCACAACCTGCCTTCACATCTTGTCCCCCTATGATCCCACTTTGATGAAAATGGAGGATGTTGCCCAGGTCCTGCTCAAGCCAGATCAGGATATGAATAGATATGGATTTGTGGAACACCTGTGAGTTGTTGTTGATCGTTGAATGGCTTAAAGTAACTCAAGCGAAACACTGACGTTTCTAATAGAGTTGTGTTAACATGCGCTAGATCTTTGGAAGGGTAAGAAGGAATTATTCAGTCTCAATAGTATTTACCAAGCTAGTGGGTTTACTTCTTTCTAGAAGCACAAGAAAACTGTCCGACACGTGTTTCGACCATCATAGTCTTTGTCAAGGCTTAGGTACACTTTGCTTCTGTGCTAATGCACAAACCGCCTTTGATGTGAACTATTAATCATATTGATTGGTCTCATCAGGCTTAACTAAGTCTCATCTGTAGTGAGAACCTGTTAAGCTATTAAGTGGTTTAATATCACAGTGAGGCCAACCGCAGCAATTTAATATATTTTTCTTACGAAATATGACGCGGTTCGAGCGGTTTGTAACATTGCTCAGAGAGAACTAGTGTTTGGGGCAAGGAAAGAGCTCCATTGGCTCCCGCTTATCGAGAGGGTCCAGTTCAAGATACTCATGGTGGGACATAAGTGTTTGCTCGGAAATACGCCCTTCTACCTGAAGGAGAAAATGGAAATCTATAAACAGCCCCGTAATTTGCGGTCCTCAGATACACTTAGCCTCAGCATTCCCTGGTTCAAGAGATCCAGAGGGATTGGGCGTAACTTTCCTGTATTGATGGCTCAGGCATGGAAGAAGCTTCCCAGAAGTCTGTGAATCGAAAAGAATCACCTCACGTTTAGGAAAGGCTTGAAACTATTTGCCTAGGTAGGGCCTAGGGTTGAATTTTTTGTCCCTCATTTTGTTGTTTCCCTTTTTGGTCTGTTTCTGCTCTTTGTTTCGTGCAGCGCCCTGATGTCTATGGACCTTGGTGCTTAATAAACAAACAGAAATAGAAAAAATAGAAAAAATAGAAATACTGGCTGCACCAAAATGCCAACCTAACTACATTATAACACTCATCCTGATTGCTTTTTCAGAGATGCCCAATACAAAATGACATACCACAATAAGAAACGGCTAGATTGGCTGCACCAAAATACCAGTCCAGCCACCCATAATGATACTTATCATGCTTACTTTACCAAAGATGCCCAATACAAAATGTCATGTGACAGTAAGACATGGCTGCATTAAAATGCCAGTTTAGCTACATAATAACCCTTTGCCTGATTGACGATGAAACAGAGATACTAATTTTAGGCTCTGAAGCTAACATCCAAAAATTAAGTCCAAACTACACATCCTTCAGCACTGATAACAACCCAATCAAGGTGATGTCTGTGGTTAAAACCCTTGGATTCTACCTAGACTCCTCCCTCACTCTCAAGAAGCAAGTTAACTCCCTTGCCTCCTCTACCACGTACACTTGCAAACTCATCCGCGCTTCTAGACCGCACCTCTCCAGCACTAGTTGTACCACCTTAGCTAATGCTCTTATCTTGTCCAGATTAGATTATTGTAACGCCCTGTACTCAGGAGCCAATAAATACATCACAGACAAAATTCAAAGACTGCAGAACAATGCCCTAAGAGCAGCATTAGACATCCCTCATATAGAGCACCCTACTAAATTCAGGAAAGAGGTCAACTGGCTGAAGACAACAGACAGAATCCTCCTCAAAACAGCCTCCCTCACATCGAAGTGTCTTAACAACCTAGCTCCACCGTATCTAGTGGAAAATATCAACAGGAAAACATCAACCC
Source organism: Ambystoma mexicanum (assembly GCF_040938575.1). Taxonomy (NCBI): domain Eukaryota; kingdom Metazoa; phylum Chordata; class Amphibia; order Caudata; family Ambystomatidae; genus Ambystoma; species Ambystoma mexicanum. The sequence continues at coordinate 1,426,546,467 of NC_090922.1, forward strand.
GCCCCATGAGATCTACTAACACCTTCAAATTAGAGACTCCGAGGTTCAAACGCTCGACTGCGGGAGGAACCAGCTTTCCTGTCAAAGCTGCACAATGCTGGAACAAGTTACCTCTAGATCTCAGAACTGAACAACCTTACCCTATATTCAGATACAAGATACTCAAATGGCTATGTGCTAACGACACATAACCTGACCTACACTGAGCCCTCAACACTTGGCCCACACCGAACCTTCTGCATCAATGAACCACTCTGTTCTCTAGGTCACTGAGCATGCACCACCACCTACTAGGCCCTTATGATACACAGACTTACTAGACTGACTCATAAACCTGATTATATACTGCCTATATTGATAAACTTGCTAGTGTGCCCTAGACATCCCAAGTTATGTCTTGCATCTGTATATATTTTTTTGTATTTATCATTGTACATATTCTTGCCTATATGTTTTATCTATTCATGCCAAACACTGTAATGAAGCTTAAGATTTCTTGTGTATACTGTTGCGCCTCGCTACCTAAGGGTTTGGCGCGCATTACTAAATAAATAAACAAGCAAACAAACAAACATCATGCTTGATTTATCAAAGAAACCCAATATAAAATGACATACCACAAAAATAAATGGTGAGATTGGCTGCTCCAAAATGCCAGTGTAGCTACATAATAACACTTATCATTTTTGCTTTGTCAAAGATGCACAACACAAAATATTATGCCACAGTAACAAATTTCTAGATTGGCTGCACAAAAATGCCATTCTAGCTACATAAGAACACATATCATGCTTGTTTTATCAAAAATGCCCAAAACAAAATGTCATGCCACAGTAAGAAATGGCTAAACTGGCTGCATTAAAATATCAGTCTAGCTCCATAATAACACATCATGCCAGGTTTATCATAGATGACCAGTAAAAATGCCATGCCTACCCATGGGCCCTCCAGCACCTCACAGGGACACAATGTGATTATGTGTGCATGCGAGGCACTCGGGCGCCCAAGGGGCAGGCATGGTATTTTTTTACTCAGCATCTTAGATGCCTAGTAAAAAAATACCATGCCTGGCCCTTGCCCGCTCCCAGCGCCTTAAACGGGGAGCTGATTTTATCCAGTGGGGAGGGGAGTTGCGCAACAAACCCCCCGACCTCCAAAATCAGCTCTTCCACTGAGCACAAACCCACATGCGCACACACTCGCACACAGCATGCCCTCGCTCATTCACACACACGCACCCATCATCATACACTCACTCACTACACACAACACAATCATACTCGCATACATACACATATTTACATTAACATACCCTCTCCCCCAGTCCTGAAGTTTCCTCCCAGCACTCCAGCTCTCTCGTAGCATGAACAGTAACCAAGAAGCAAAGAGCACTTCCTGGTTTCCGGCACATGCACACAAGAGTGCTGATGACAAAGCACTCTGCTCCATTTGTATGTGCAAGGAGGCCCAGGAGTGCCCTCCTCACATATACAAACATACAGTGCCCCAGCCTGCATCTGAAATGGACCATGCAAGGTTGGGGAAGAGAAACGCCCCCGCTTTGCGTGGGCCATCGGACATGCGCAGCTGGGGAACATGTTTCCCTTTGAATGTTCAAGCCAGACCAGGAGTGCTTCCTCAGCTGCAAAAAGCACCTGAATGACAGCTCAGTGTTTACACTGGGCTGGCTCCTCTGCTCCTGCATAATGGGTAAGAGTGTCTGTGGGTCGGCACCCCCGCACCCATTGTGGGTGAGCTATCAATGGTACACCCTCAATGAATCTATGCACAGGGTCAGTGTGTCTGGAGATGAAATACTGTTGCCTTTGAAGTCCTGGGTAAAAATGCACTGTTGGTAATGCAGTGATTTTTATCACATTAAAGGATCCATAGACACATCCTACAGTAGAAGGTTGCCTGGGTAACAAGTGTTATAAAATGTGTTCGGCTAGTGGATGGGTTCAGCTGGTTGCTTGCTTATTTCGGGGTGGCAGCGGGGGAAATTCTGCCCTCATAGGGAAAATCAAAAGTTGGCACCCATGAACCCAGAGTTTAATTTCCTAATAACTGCTGTCAGCACAATAGAGGCATTTGTTTGTGATTAAGCAGTTAGTTTGACAAGCTTATAACAGGTTTATAAATACATCCTGTGATAAAGCACAAAGGTAGGGGAACAACAATCACACAGAGTTTGTGTGGTAGTCCAAGAAAATAATAAACACATTTTAAAGACAACTAGTGAAAGTAAGTGTAAGGAGCAAGTTTCAGTTTGGAAACGTCTTTTTTGTTTGCTTCTACGTAAATGTAAGCTGCACATTTGTCGGCCATGCAGCATAGCCCAATAAGAAAATCAGAGTACACATTTGTCTTTGCTCAGGGCCATGCCCATTGCCCAGGCACCAAAGTTATATCACAATTTTTTTGTATTTACATTTTGACCCTTTAGAAAAAATAAAACACAGGACAGTTTTGCAAAACCATGCTTTGAGGTCCTTTCTGATTCTCCTCGCATGGGGTTGCTGCAAATCCGTCTATGTTTTGTTTTCTGAAGTGTCAGAATGTACGTGCATAAAATAGTCATATAACTTAGCCCCCACTTGACAAAAAACATTGAGACTTTGCACATACATTCAAGGTTGGGTTTATAATATTTCTGAAGACTTGTGTGCACATTTGGCAAATGGCAAAAAAAGTTATAAGCCATCTACAAATGTTGAGACCCATCCTCTAATTTTGACCCCTCTTGACAAAATCCCACCAAACTTCAATTGTGCGCCTACAATCCTTTTGTGCCGATTCGTCAAATGGCACCAAATGTATAAACCTTTTAAATATTTTGAGACCCCTCTCTAAATGTTTTCCCTCTTAACAAAACAGCACCAAACTATGCACAACCTTTCCGGGTCAGGTCTAGAATGATATTGCATAATTCCATGCAGTTTCATTGAGTGGCACCAAAGTTATAAGCCATCCAAAAACTTATTTTTGCCTACCCTATAATGCAGAAATAGGCATGGATGTCCCCGAACATCACAGATGTTCGGGACATCACAGGACTGGCCCCGACATCCGGACTGTTTGTGGACTACAAAGATGAAAAAACACCCATTTTGGCTTCTTAAGACCATATCTCATCCCATTCTCATCATCCCTCACCTCCCCAGAGATTGTTTCATTAGTTTGACAAGTGCAATGTTGTGTTTTTTAATATGTTTTTACTGCGATGTCTGTGGACATCGGCGGCTGTCCGCAATTTCAATTTGGCGGCCGTTTCCCAAAAATATAACGTACCTCACACTCTTCACCATCAAATGAGTGGGCATGTCCGATGTCCGTGAACATTACGGTATCCTCTGGGCCATTCGGAGGCCCATCCGCAGTCTAAACAGGGAAGTAATGCCGCAGACCGAACCCAGATATCACTCATCTTTTTTTACCTACTTTTTGGCCGTTTAAAAAAAATACTGAATGGATTTACACCAAATTTACAAAAGCACGCTTTGGCGACCAAGCCTCTGCTCCTTGCACAAATTTGGTGAAAGTCTGTCCATCTGTTTGAGCTGTACGCGTGAGCTACATCTTTTTCCATTGCGCCTATGGGAAAACCACACATTTTGGGACCCCCCTATATTTCCCCTCCTCCCCCCTGCACAAAACCTTACTAAACTTTGCAGGATCAATCTGACGGGGCCATATACTTCTTTTGCAAAGTTTTGTGAGGATTCGTCCGGGGGGCGGGGCAAAGTTTTAAACTGCCAAAAAAGTACTCTTCCTATGGGCTCAGCAACTTAACCATAACTACAGGTCCGATACATACCGCATCTTGGTTGACCATGGCTCCGTATGATCTGTTTAAGGGCCTCTTGGTCGCTGAAACCTTGTTTAGTTTGTTGTACTGCACCTTGGTCGTCATAATCTGCTGTCCTGTATCTTGGTCATCCAACCCTCTGTTTGATCTGTTGAAGGGCCTATTGGTCACTGAAACATTGTATAGTTTGTTGTACTGCACCTTGGTCGTCATCTCTAGCCCGGTATAATCTGCTGTACTGTATCTTGGTCGTCCATGGCTCTGTTTGAACTATTTAAGGGCCTCTTGGTCGCTGAAGCCTTGTATAGTTTGTTGTACTGCATCTTGGTCGCCTATTGCCCTGCTTAACCCGGCTCTTGGGTGCATATTGTCCTGTTTTACCTCCTATAACTTACTGCGGTTTCTGACAACCCCGTTAATATCATGTCATCTACTCCATCTCACACTGCTCTAGCCCCTGCGCCTCCCCCTCTTATTTATCTTTCTTTGCACCTTTAAACAATACATCCCAAGCCCCCTCCTACTTTTATTACTTAACCGCTTCCTATCCTTCTCTCACTCCCTGTGCACCCTCTCACCCATGACCATCATCTCTCCCACTAACCTTTCCCCTGCTTCCTATTGCATCAATGCCTTTCACACCACCAATAAAGAGCCCAAAGGCCAACTTACTTTCTCTAAGCTTGCCTGCCCTAACCCCGCCCTCCCACAAATCCCCCCAAAAAACCTTTCCTCACTGAATTCTTGGACTCTCACTACCCTCATTATGTATGTGTGGATGCATATGATTTGTAAAAGCCAAACTAGCTAGGACACAACAGAGCACTGTACATAAGGGAACTCACCCGGGGTATTACAAATAAAGGTGCTGGGCTTACAGAGGCCCTGGGATAGATGTTATGTTAACTGTATTTCTAGAGCTCAACTTAGGCCCCATCAGGTACACCAGGGTGCTAAGATCCATGGAACTCTGCCAGTGTGTTGGAAGGGTTGCGTAGATTATATACACCTAGACAGGAAACAGATGTTTTTATTTACCATGTGAACACCAAATGGTCACGAGTGATGGGGAGATATTCTAGGATACTATTCCAACATTTGGTGCCAAAGCTGTACCGCTGGTCTGCTCATAACAGATATTGGCTACAGTCAACAGGTTGAACCCTTCATAGACTCCACAGAGAACTATTGGAAAGATGGAAATATTCTGTCAAAGTAAAATTCTTGTATTTATTTTTTTGTTGTTGCTTTTATATTGTTTTTATTTACTTAAGAATATTGTGAGGACAAATCAAAAAATGTAAGTGAATATTGAAGATTTCAGAAAAAACCTTATTAGTGAATATGACCTCACTTCTTTCATTTCCAATTTTTCATTTTCTTCTTCATAACTCTATTCATTTTGTAGTCATAGTTATTCCAATATTTGCCTTGGAAACCTCTAAGGACATTGGGAAGCAAAACGTTAGCAGAGTAAGCACCGCTTTGGACCTTTTTAGCTGTCAACTTAATATTTTACACAATAAATAGGTGGTAACCTACAAATCTCAAGGATGGAATGGGAGGGTATTTTTTGCATTTCCTTAACAAAAGCACATACGCTTGATTTGAATTATATTGGTCTCTGAGAGCCAATGAAGATGGACGTTGATGCAAGTCTGGAGACCTATTTTCTCTTCTGTACCATTTGAGCAGCAGCCCAGCTGCAGGTTTAGTATACACTGCAGTTTGTTAAGGGTGTCACTAGGTACTCTTAATAAAATAGACTTCCCATAATATATTCTAGCCATGATATAAGGATTGATGGTATTTGCCCAATCAGGAAAGGATGTGTAGGCACATTTTCTGTTAAGTGTTTAAGTTGATAAAAGGCTGATTGAGTGACCTTTTTGAGTTGAGGTTTCAAGGTAAGTTATTTTTGTTCTCCAAGTAAATGGGAAGATTTCTGACCATGGGCGAATGAGGGGGTGGGTAACAAATGTCTGCTTGCTATAGGCTTGCCATCGAGTTGGGTGACTGAGGTCCACACAACATGACACTGTTTTGGAAGCATTGAATTTCAGACGATGGAGGTCTTCCAACGTTGTACCTCCCGTGCAGCTGCCAAAGGCAATGCTGTCCTTTGCAGAATCAAAGAACCAAAATATTTGAATGTCAGATGCATACATGAAAAACATAATGGCCAGAGGCTGGGAGTACAAGTTGAATAATGGCAATATGGTGGAGCCTAGCAGGACTCTGAAAGTGAGTCTATTTGGTTGAGTTTCAAAGCCACCTAGCTCCACTAAAAGCAGGGAGATGGGGTGAGCTCCAGAGGAGAAGCATTAGAGTGGAGTGGCAGGATGTTCTTTGAAGAGTATGAAGATGGCCTTCAGCTGCTTCCTGAAGTGCAGTATGGAGGGGACCATCGGTGGAATGCCTCCAACAACTGTTATTGTGCTATTATAAGTCAATTATTAATAAAATTAACTTCACTGTAATTGCAAAATACAAAAACATCCCGTGAACAGAAATGTCCAGTCCACCTGAAACAGTATGTATGTACAAGTGTCACCTTTCTTTTTTTTGTTTTTGAATGCAACAACATTATTGAAACAAAAGTGCAGAGGAAACTTTGAAGATATTTATGCAGCTGGATGTAGATAGGCTAGCCTACTTGCCCCCTCAAACATAGGACCAAGTGTAGAGTGGATCTCTTCTGGATGTTGTAGTCTGATAAGGTGTGGCCATCTTCCAGCTGCTTGCCAGCAAAGATCAACCTCTGTTGATCTGGGGGGATGCCTTCCTTGTCCTGGATCTTAGCTTTGACATTTTCGATAGTGTCACTGGGCTCTACTTCCAGGATAAATGACATCTTCCTTGAAAACAGGATTTTTAGATCACAGTATTGATTCATTCAAATAAATGCTTACAAGAGTTAATGGTCCTAGATGTGTTACTTGAGATGATAGGCCTTTTTTATTTTAATAGGAATAAGAATTAAAAATTAATTGCAGGATTAGGGTTTATATTGTTTTATATGTTTAAGCTAATTTAGAACGCCATCCTGGGAGTAGAGTGATATGTGTATTGTTGACCATTAGGTATGATTTTAATAGAAGTAGATGCTTGCACAGACCATGTTGGTAAATTGGTCCAGAGATTGGGGTGCTTAGAGGAAAAGGCTGTTTTCCTGCTGTTTTATTCTCGTGGCCATGGGTGTTGCTGAGACATGGATCCCCCCCACACAATCCTGCTACTGTGGTTGCCTTGCTTACTGACACCGCCACCTTTGTGCACTCCCTCAATACATCAAACGAGATGGTGATGTTAGACTAATGATCAACAAGGCTCATCCTCTGCCTCCTCCAACATTCTGTTTTTCTTTCTCTCTGCTGTGATTTCTCTACAACCATATTGCTCACATCCATGACTAGCACTGCTTTCCTCATTAATTAGCACCCATCCGCTATCACCTCCTCCTTCTATGATCTGGACCTCTCCCTGGGCTTTATTTCCACTGAAGCCCTCATAGTGCTCACTGAGGACTTCCATGCCCGAAAACCTCCCCCTCCCATCAAATGGAACTCGACTCCCTTCTCTCTGACCACTCATTAACCTCCCATCACAAACTACTTACTGATTAGCAAAGCTACTCTCCTGACTCTGTATTCTACTCCTCGTTGCTTTCCATATCTAATCTCACAATTGACCCCACCCCACCTGACCACTCTCTACTGCTCTTCAGCATTACAGCTCCTTGCTCACTGTCTCCCAATCTCTTCCATCTCAAAATGAGAATTCAGACCTGGCTTCATGACCCCCTCACTTGGTTAAGTCAGGTCCACCCTGCTCTTTCACTCCTACCTGACCCTGTTATGTTATGTTATACGAATTTATTGAGCGCACATACGCCCGAAGGCATCTTGGCGCTGATTGCGAGAAGGGATTTCCGTGTTTAAGTGCAGACTACAATAACAGCATTTTTAGTAGCCGGCGGAAAGTAAGATGATCCTCAATCCCGCGTAAATGGAGAGGCAGATAATTCCAGGTATTTGGCGGCAGCTACTGAGAACGCATGCCCACCTGTCTGTGAGCGTCTGATCTGAGGAACATCCACCAGGAGGACGGCTGGCGAGTGCAACGCACATGTAGGAGCATATGGCACTAATTTCTCCTGCAGATATTCCGTCCACAGGCCATAAAAGTCACGATGGACAATGCACATGGCCTTAAAGAGAATACGGTTTGCCACAGGAAGCCAGTGAAGCTGCCTTAACAAGGGAGACATATGGGCTCCAAAATGGGGGTGAAGAATAAATCTCACGGCTGTATTTTGGAGTAACTGAAGCCGATTTAATAGGTAGCGGGGTTGCGCCAGATAAAGTGAGTTGCAGTAGTCAAGCACACTCAGGTGCAGGGCAGCCACCGCAGGAGACTGACACTCTGCTGGGGTAAAAGGAAGAACCTTCCAAAGAACCCAGAGCTTAAAATGCCCAGTTTTGCAAACCTGCGCCATCTGCTCTTCCATGGCAAGGGATGCAGAGATTTCTTCCAATTCTTTTCCTTGACCCTCCTCTATTGAACAGGCTTTCAATTCTTTACCTTGACTATCCGGTCCCCCTTCATAAATCACAATCCCTCTCATACCTTCATCTCCTTTACCCATCGCCCGATATCTTCGATTACTGCTCAGATCCACCCCCACAAGTTTCACCTGGAATGGTACCTCGGCAAGTTATGTAAGGGACACACCTCCTCTCTTCTTGCCTACAAGGATACCCTTAACTCCTAAAATGGCCCTTAACTCTGCTGAATCGTCCTACTTCACTAATCTCATTACTGCTCTTCTCTTCTACCCCCGCAAACTCTTCTCCGCATTATAAGCCACGCTGGCTCATCCGAACTCTCATGCAATTTCATCTTCAGAATCCATGAATGACTTTGTCCACGACTTCTAATCTAAGATCTCTAAAATCTGTACCACTATCAACATCATACTCTCCCCTCTTTTTCCTTCTACCCACCACCTGTCTCTATTACTTACCCACTTTTGCTCCTTCCTCTCAAATTCAGTCACTAAATGGGTATCTGTCTTCGCAGTAGCCATCCCCTCTGTCAACCCTGTACTCATTTGACAGTCAAGGATTATCACCAGTGCTTAAAGTGGGCCGGGGCCTGCCGGGGCCCCTGTCCAACCGCAACATTGGCGGAATGCATTATCCCGTCGCGGCCGCAGCCGCGACGGGAGATGCGCCTGCCATGAAGTCAGGCGAGCCGACAGAAGTGGCAGCCAGCCACAGCGACGCTGTGACTGGCTGCCACTTCTGTCAGTCATAGTAACTGCCTTTGGTGACCCCTCGCGCGAGAGGTCACCAGAGGCAGTTACTGTCCCTTTGTTTTCCCAGGTCGCCGAGGTGTCTTTAACCCTTGGCGAACCTGGGGATTCCTCGACGTTTATAAAAGATGGCTTTGAAAGTACACATTTCAAGCCATCTTTTATAAAGCTTTGTCGACGGACAATTTTGTCCGTAGCCAAAGCTTTATAAAAGATGGCTTGAATTGTGTACTTTCAAAGCCATCTTGTATAAACCCGAAATCTTTAAAAAAAAAGATGGCCTGAAAACTAGGCACAGCGTAGGGTATGCACACAAATATATATAAATGTTATATATTTGTGTGCGTACCTTACTATGGTTTGTGTACTTTGCAAGCCATCTTTTATAAACACAGAAATATGTTACATATCTCTATGTTTAGAAAAGATGGCTTGCATAGTACACAAACCATAGTAAGGTACGCACACAAATATATAACATTTATATATATTTGTGTGTATACCCTACGATTTGCGTACTTTTTAGGCCACGCCCCTCCCACAAGCCACGCCCCCAAATAAGTCCCCCCCCCTGGATTTCTTACCCCACTTAAAGCCCTGATTATCACATCTCACCTGGATCTATCACTCCTCCCACTTCAACGTCTAGCTATCACTTGGGATCCGTCTTGCCTGCTTCACGATAGCTAATGCCCTATTGTAAAATAGTTTCTGATTGAATGTGGTGCACACCATAGACCAAATAAGTAGAGAGACCGTAGGCCTTGGTAAAAGAAGAATGGATATTTTAAATGCGCTTTTGCCCGTTTGCTGCCATATGAAAGGGGAACATGGTGAGTTATAAAACTTGAAGTTTAGTGTTCTATGAAAACAATTGCAATGGAAAAGTTAGGTAGCCCTCACAATACTCACAATATATTACAGCATCAATACATTTGTTAATAGAACAACCTAATATTTCATTGTATTTACAAGTAGAAACAATTTAAAGTGAACATTTGTCTGCTGCATGGGGCAGAATATATCTCATGTACTTGTGTCATCAAGTGACATCTAACAATTATTGTGTGTATGTATGTATGTGTGTATATGACAGTTAAGGTGAATAGGTTTAGTGCAACAAAACCCTTGAAATCCATTTAAAAATGTTTTTAGTTGAAGTGACATCAAGGGGCCGATTTAATGCCACAAACCCCATGAAATTCAGCAGGTGTTTCTAGCTACACCAACCTAACTTTGAGGCCCCATTTCACAGCCCTAAGCACATTGATGACATCACAAATTACATCATTGAGGACATCACCTATGATGTCACTTAGGAAATGTCAGATGCCATCAGTGATGACATCATGTGAGAAATCAAGTAGGACACCACCTATGACCTCCTCAAAGAACTTACTTGTAACTAACTTGTACTTGTAACAAGATCGCAATAATAAATTAGGCCTTAGCTGATAGGCTGTTTCTTACTTTATAGGAATTCTTGATATTATACGTGCCCAATGGGGATTTCAGACCAACGGCCCTTGAATAACCACGTAACTGAAATAGTATCAGTGGAAGGTGAGCATGCTCGTTTTTGGTGGCATTTTCAACTTCTTGTGTAATTTAGTATCGAGAGCCACAGTTTTATATTAACATTGGTTTCCCCATTCTACGCCGATATGTACCACAGATGATCTCATTGACAAAGCTCTGCCTTAAGACTCACAACACTAGGACTTAACTCTGAATACATTTTGTGTCTGGATCTACCATATATAGACTGAAAAGATGATAGGTGAGATTTCATTTATTCAATAACATGTCTACCAATCTGCGAGGAGCACGATCATTCAATTTGATTCTCTTAATACACTACATGCATCAAAGACATTAAAGTAGCACCTTTTCTTTAATTTCAGAATCCTTATAGATAGTTGGAAAGTCACCATTTTTAACAGTAAGTCAACAAATTCTTTCGATATAACACACCTATCAGGGGCTTCTCATATTGGTATAATTTCGGGTTGCTATTCGAGCATGAGCAATGCATGGCATACAAGCTATTCAGCACTACTAACATATTTTATTACTCAATGTATATACTGAATAAGTACTGTACTTCTGCTTCTTTTTGCTCCTTCCCCGCAACACATGTACACGTCTACAAATATTGGGTATGCTAACCCTATATGCATTTATTTTGAACAATTGATATTTTATGACACTTATGCGTGATGTTATGTCATTTCGTTATTCTTGGATTGTAACTATGTCTGTATTGACTTGGTCAGCCTTGAGAACGACGATGTCGAAACACACGTCGGCTGACATCAAGTGTTAATTAACACTGCATATTGATGGACTATAAACGTCTACGCATATGTTTACAATTGTAAAATTAATTACTACTAATCTATATTAATTTAAGGAAGAGCGCGACTTGCGGATCATTACCCATATAAAATATTTCACTTTACTGTGTATGAGTAGGTGTGCCATGTCTTCGACCTCTGCAGCGCAACTCAAATCCCAATTCTTAGCTTGGAGACGTATAGAGCGCACGCATCGGGTCTTTGCCTACTATTCCAATATACATTATTAATAATGATTGTGGAATTACAAAAGGTTGGTCTATTATGTTGCAATCTACAATTTCAGATTCAATAGCGGTGGAATCTGCAACCTTTGGATCACCAGAGACTTTACATTACAACTTACACTAGCCCCACCCAGGATACACAACGGCGAGGGATCATGTGAGTCATAGTCCAAAAAATGCAACGAATGATGGCTTTAAATCCCATCGCTAAAACGATTACAGTTTTTGTCTGTCCAGTACATTAGCTACTCTAGTCCTCATAACCCTGTGTCCTCAAAACATGAAAGTGTTTTTTAACATTGTTGACCATTGCAGGCCACCTGCCCTAACCTTTACTATTTCACATTGTTAAAGCCTACCTTATGATTTGGTATGCTGACACTATGATATACTGATCTTTGTAGATACAATGATTTTTGAAACTGTTCCTTCTCATATATGCTGTATTCTTTGGTGGTCTGGCGAAAGGTCATAACTATACTACCCACTTAGCAAGCCCCGCCCACCTGGTGCCTTCCTGCTTGCTGCTCTGTTTCCCTACTTAAGGAGCCCTCCAGCCTCTTTTCCTTTGCAGATGGGGAGCAGATGCAAGTGGATCTAGGTCACCTGGCCTAAGGCCCGCCCACCTGGTGCCTTCCTGCCTGCCGCTCTTTTTCACCACTTAACAAGCCCCGCCCACCTGGTGCCTTCCTGTTTGCCGCTCTTTTTCACCACTGAGCAAGCCCTGCCCACCTGGTGCCTTCCTGCTTGCTGCTCTGTTTCCCTACTTAAGGAGCCCTCCACCCTCTTTTCCTTTGCAGATGGGGAGCAGGTGCAAGTGGATCTAGGTCACCTGGCCTAAGCCCCGCCCACCTGGTGCCTTCCTTCCTGCCGCTCTTTTTCACCACTTAGCAAGCCCAGCCCACCTGGTGCCTTCCTGTTTGCCACTCTTTCTCACCACTTAACAAGCCCCGCACACCTGGTGCCTTCCTGCTTGTCGCTCTGTTTCCCTACTTAAGGAGCCCTCCAGCCTCTTTTCCTTTGCAGATGGGGAGCAGGTGCAAGTGGATCTAGGTCACCTGGCCTAAACCCTGCCCACCTGGTGCCTTCATGTTTGCCGCTCTTTTTCACCACTTAGCAAGCCCCGCGCACCTGGTGCCTTCCTGCTTGCCGCTCTGTTTTCCTACTTAAGGAGCCCTCCAGCCTCTTTTCCTTTGCAGATGGGGAGCAGGTGCAAGTGGATCTAGGTCACCTGGTCTAAGCACCACCCACCTTCTTAGCCCTTCCTCTTCCTTCCTGCTCTTAACTATTAGATCAAGGGCGTATCTCGCCCGAGCGTCTGCAGCGAAGGGCAGACGAAGAAAAGGGCAATTCTTGTTTGGACATTTTCAGACCAGGAGGACCCAGGGCCTGACCCCCTGCTCAGACAGCAGGTAAGCATGCACCAACATGTGTTACCCCTCTGTGCCCACAGGCCATCCCACCCTCTCTGGTTCCCCTGTCATGTTCCCTTGTGCCCCCCCCCCCTTCTCGCACACAGGTGTTGCCTTTTTTACTTGTTTCTTCTACCCTGCTCCTCCTCAACCTCCTCCAGCCTACTTCTGCAGGAGTCTGTCCTGATAGATTCTGGTTTCTCCATCACCATCTTGTGGCCAATGCTGGATTTGACTTTTATGGACTTCATTCATTGACGGTGCGTCACTCTTTCTCAACTCTCATGCTGGACTTCCTTTGCATCTTGTACTCATGGTGGCCCTGAATCATGCTGTTCCCATCTTCATCTTATATCCTGGCTTGCAACATTATGTGTTACTACTGACTTCTTCAATTGTATTCGCTCTCCCATCTTGCTTCTCCACTCTTTTTGACTGCTTACTCTCTGTTCTCTCCTCCTTTCCCTTTTCCTATCTCCTCCCCTTACTTTCTTCTATGAACTTACTCTATCATTGTCCCTGGACTCAGAATTGTCCCTGGACCTAATATGATAGCAACCTCGTCTGTTTCCTCCACCCTCCCATTATTGTTTTTTCCTCCCCACGCCCCCTCCAGCACTATCTGAAATGTCGTCAGGCCTAGTATCATAGTCAAAATGACCAAAATGTAAGGCAAAAAAATTAGTGATATCTGTGTTCGCTTTGCGGACAGACTTCCCTGTTCTCTCCGCGGACAGCACCCCGATTGGCCCATGGCCTTGCGTCATGTCCGCGGAAATGTGACGTGTTCGCTGATTGGACGGCGAGGGGCGGGGAGCGCGTCAGATTTTCTGTGGCGCCCCCCATCTTGTATTCGCCGCCGACCGCGTACAGTGCGGTGAAACGTGGATAAAAAATTGTATTTAGTACACTGTGTTGGTGTGTAGGAGTGTTTGGGGAGGGTGGGGGAGTATGAGATAGGTTCAATGTTTTGTTTTTTTATGTGCTAGATGTTTTTGTTGCGTTCGATTTGTCCGCGGAGTGGTCCTCTCCCTTTCTGCACCCCTCTCCCTCACCTTTTGTTTTTCTCCGGCTCTACCAGAAATGTTGTCAGGCCTAGTATGGTAGTCGCCTGTCTCTTTCCATTTCCTTCCCACTCTCTCCCTCCCTTCCTTATCTATGTTTTAGCTCTTGCACTATCTGAAATGTCGTCAGTCCGAGCACGATAGTTAATTTCACATCGTTACTGTTCATGGCCTGTAAGAATGTCATTGTATTTTCCCTTGTTGCTATCATATCATATCATACCCATAAGTCTTCTTTGCATAGATAATGTTTTTTCAGAACAGAGTGATAAATGTATTATAGGATCTCATCATGGTAAATGCTCATTCAATGCAGAGAACTCGGGTCTGTAAGAACACCATGGTTGTCAATGGGCAGTATTTTTAACTGCAAACTCCAATCAAGCTTTGCACTTAATCCACCCTTATATGCAGAAACAAGCTTGCCAAATGTTGTACCTCTATATACTGTACCAGTGATATCATTAATGATATATTAAGGGATGTCATATATGTTTTGATTGATTGTTTATTTATATAGCGCCTATACACAATGGACCTCATTACGAGTCCAGCAGTAGCCGTGCCAGAAAAACCGGCAGGCTGTCGACGGACCCGTAATACCATTCCGCCTCTGTGATTGCCAGAATCACTGGGGCATTATAACCCCGCTGACACGGTAATTCCGGAGGCGGAATTCTGTAAATCCCCATTCCCATGGAGTCCCATAGGAACACCAGTTCCGTCCATGACAGAGCCAGTGTTTCCATGTCTGCCTGCAGGCGTGTGGTGTTACTCCCTCTAGGTCAGACCTGGCGGGAGTGACACCTCCCGCCTGCAGGACTCGGATTCAGCCGGTCCGGAAACAACGGTCACAGCGGATTTACCGCCACCGTTATTTCCGGACCGGCTGACTCATAATGAGGCCCAATGTGTTTCATAGCGCTTCAAGGCAGGGAGGCAACAAGGGAGAATACAGTGACATTCTTATAAGTCCTTGATACATTAAGAATGTGAAATTAACTATCATACTCAGCCTGGCGACATTTCAGATAGTACAAGAGCTTTTGACAGTGATAAGGAAGGAAGGGGTGTTGGGAAGGAGAATGAGACAGACAAGTGGCTACCTTACTAGGCCTGACAATGATTTTGGTAGTGCTGGAATTAACAAGAGTTGGGGGGGCGGGGACAACTAGAAGGAGAAGAACAAAACAAGCAACTATTGTACTAGGCCTGAGGACATTTCAGATAGTGCTGGAGGGGGAGAGAGAGAAAATACAAGTGAGGGAGGGAGTGGGAGACAAACAAGCTGCTATCATACAATTCGGGAAACATTTTTGATAGAGTAAGAGTTTTGACAATGACAGGAGGGGAGGTGGGTGGGAAGGAGAATGAGACAAACAAGCGGCTACCTTACTAGGCCTGATGACAATTTTGGTAGTGCCGGACTTAACAAGAGGTGGGGGGGCAGGAAGAAGGAGAAGAACAAATCAAGCTACTATCGTAATAGGCCTGACAACATTTCAGATAGTGCTAGATGGGGAGAGGGAGGAAAAGATAAGTGAAGGTGGGGGGAGACAAACAAGCTGCTATTATACAGGTCGGGCGACGTTTCTGATAGAGTAAGTGGTAACAATACAGTGAAGGTGGAGATGTGGGGACAGCAAGAAGAGGGATCAGAATAAGCAGACATCAAGCAAACAACAGGGGGGTGAGAAACAACAGGCAAACATACAGGCAACTAGGGGGGAGTTAGAGGAAAGGATAGAAAGAGAGCAAGGGAAGGCAATAAAGAGGATTGCAACTAGGCTAACATGAAAACACAGCCAAATTTGAATTAAGCTAAATGCATGAAAACATTGTAACAGTACCCAGATACAGAAGTCAGAAGTAATTGTGACCATGCAGTATAATCAGAGGTGCAAACATGGGGGACAAGCAGAGAGGGGGGCTGAGGCAAAAAGAGGTTAGACATGTGTCCAGAGTAGGGAATGTACCCATGGTTATGAGGGTATTATGGAAGTCCAGATTTCAAGGTAGAATGAGGTTGCAGCATCAAGGAAGTTTGAGTGCACGTGTGACAAGAATCACCTCAAGTAGCGTTCTGGTAGCAGACAGGGTAATTCTGCCTTTTTTTGATAACATAACTGACGTCATATAATGTATTATCAATATCTCTTCTTCAGCTATGCAACATTGTGTTTATCAAGTATTTCATTTGTTTATCCACTAGTTACAACTGGATTACTAATGGTGTACTGTGACAAGGAAGAGTGAGGTGGGGTTAGTGTGGGACTGCAACAAGGAAGAGTGATGTGGGGTCGTTGGGGACTGTGCTGAGGCAGAGTGAGGTGGGGATAGTGGGGGACTTTGACAAGGAAAATTGTCCTGTTGGTAGTGGGGGGAATGTGTAGAGGAAGAGTGAGGTAGTGGTAGTGGGATACAGTGACACGGAAGAGTGAGTTGGTAGTAGTGGGGTACTGTGATGAGAAAGAGTGAGTTGGTGGTAGTGGGATACTGTGACAAGGAAGATTGACATGGTGGAAGTGGGGGGCTGTGAAAAGGAAGGATGAGGTGCTGGTAATGGAGCACTGTGCAGAGAAGGTGTGTCATGGTGGTACTGGGGTACTGTGGCACATAAGATTGACGTGGTAGTAGTGTTAGGAACATGATCCACCCCTGGTCCCTCTGGCAGCAGTAGAGGAAAGCACATCCTCATGGGAGATTATATCCTGCAAGATGGCGGCATGTCTAGACATACCAAAACTGTGTCTAGCGCTTCAGCCTTCCAGGACTTCACCGGATGTTGTTGCTTCTGGATCCTGATTTCCGAAGAGTATAATAGGAATACCGACAGTAAAATGTTTGCGTTGCTTCTTTTCTATGAGCACCAACACTGTTTTCCCTTGTTTCCTGTGTTTTCCCTTACCCTGTTGCCTTCATCATGTTCCCGCTATGTCCTAACTCAGCACTGCTCGGAGCTCTACCTTGATTCCTTCTCCCGCTGTGCCTACTGCATTCTCAGTCAAACCCCTTTTTGCCTTAGCTCGCTTGTGGTTCCTGATGCCTTCCATTTCCTTCCTGCAGTTCTCTCCGCCAAATATCATCTCCTCTTCTTCCTTTTTCTATCACTCTGCCCACATTGAGGGAGAGCTTCTTGTCATCTCACCGGAATGTCATTTCTGCAGGTACAGCCTGAAGCTTCCTGCATTCACTACGGAACATCATTACCGTAGCTAGCTACCAACCACCTTTAATACATCATGTTTTTTTCCCCAATTTGGAGGGGTTTTTCCCTTGGGCTTGGCTCAGAGAGCACACGTCCTTCCAGTTTTCTTTCTCCTACAACAGATATATTTTGGGCTTAGGTCATTGCCACGCTATTCCATCCAGCAGAGTACCGCTCTGTCCTGCACTGCAATACTCAGGTCAGTCAAGGATTCAATTGTCTGTTGTCAATACAAATAGTTAGAGTAAGCAACGTGCAATATCATAATTATGGAATAGGTATTAGCGGCCCTGCAAGTCCTTACTCAGGAAGTACAGCATATAAAAAATGAAAATGCAAATTTAAAACAGATGGTAAGAACAGGGGGCGTTCCGCAATTAATTACCCTCAGCTCCTTGGCTCTCTGGGAAATTTGATGGTAACCCGAAAAAGCTAAAGAAATTTTTGGAGAGAATTTACTTTGAAACCTACATTTTTCCCAACTGACAGTTCTAGAGTCAGTTTTATGGTTTCCAATTTGGCAGGTAGTGCACTGTCGTGGGACACTCCTTTGGTTGTTAATAACAACCAAGTACTGGATTCTTATCCCGCTTTTATCAACAGTCTCCAGGCCATGTTTAGCCAGCAAGAGCTTACAATTAGCTCTCAAGATAATCGTTTGGACATTAAACAAGTTTCCAGTGACATTTTGACCTATATAACTATGTTCAAACAAATGGCTTCAGAGACTGCTTGGACAGAAGATGCTCTTATGACACTCCTTCATCAATGATTGACGGAATAACTGAAGGATGAAGTGTCAACGGTGCCAAGAACTCCAAACCTGAAAGAAATGATTGCCATGGTATTACAAATCAATTTACGAATGCATGAACGCCACTCAGAGAGAATGAAGAGGATGTCTTCAAAGGACGGCAGAGACTTTCTGCACCAGTCATCGCACTTCTGGTTATCAAGATGAGGGAGAGCTGACGCAAATTGGAACTGCTCGGGGTGCTTTAACTCCTGAGGAATGTACTCACCACAGAACATAAAGGCTCGTTCATAAAGGGAACAAAGTTTAAGGGGGACATTTCTTGTTCCCAAGCTCTCAACGCACAATACACCCTCATGGTGGTCATAAGAGTGGACATTCATCTATCTGACCAAATATCACATGATATTCCAGCCCCTATTCACTGAGGGGCTGCTGGTAACTTTCTTGATGATCAATGGGGTATGACATATCATATCCCTCGCAAATCCACCTCGGTACCCATTTCTGTGGAATGAGTTGATGGAACGTCGCTCTTGTCAGGTCCTATCAAAGAACAGACCACCGAAATTATTATGTGCCTATCATCCCATTCTGAAATGGTTCAATTTGATTTAATGAAGGCCACTCATTGCCCCATCATACTGGACATTCCTTGGCTTGGGGGCACAACCCATTTATACACTGGACAGCTGGTACAATGTTCCTGGGATCCAAATATTGTTTGGTTCACTGTCTTGACAAAGGAGCAATAGGATTCCCTACTCAAGTCGACACCCATCAGAAGAATTATGTTTCTATGCTCAAAGTTTTACCAAAAGAATATCAGACCTATCAACAGGTCTTTTCTGATGAAGAGTACAAAGAGCTTCCTCCTCACAGAGGCAAAGATTGCGCCATTGATCTCTTACCCAATGCTCAGTTACCTTTCAGTAGGATGTACATCTTATCTGAACCTGAAAAGGAAGCCCTGAGAATCTATTTGCAAACCAACCATTGCAATGGCTTGATGGCAGAATCTAATTCTCCTGCTGGTGCTTCTCTGTTTTTATATCCAATTAGCACACCGCCGAACTATGCCCTTGTATAGATTATCGTGAGTTAAATAAGATCACTGTGTTCACGAGGAGAGGAATTCGCTGATGGGCCTATTGGTCAGCACTCACCCTCTAGAAGATAGCTGTACCATGTGAGAACAGGGGGTGCAGGATTCACTTACTCCGACACGACTCAATAACGAGGACTCGTAGTTTGGCAAAGGGATGTTCGTTTAATGATAAATACATCAAACAGTGAAACAAATGGGAATCAGCTGTAGTGCGATCACCGGTCTCGCTCCGACTTCCTCGAACTTCAATTGAACAGAGATTCTTATAGGCAATGTTTGTCATCATTGACGTCTAACTTTACAACACTTTTTTTATTTTTTTTTATTTTTATTGAAAGACTACAGTTTTGACAAAAAGAAAAAACTTTTGTTTCAAGACATCGACATCATTTCTTTGCAATAAGCACAATGGTCTACCGGCATCTTTATGTGCTACCGAGATTTCAGTTTGAAGTGTCTTTATAGTCCAAAGGAAACTTCAGAAGCATAGTTAGATAATTTACAATGGCACATACATGTTTGTTGTTTTGTCCAGAGGAAATCATGTCCCACCAAGTCGCCATGTTCTCATCCAAGGGGGCAAATTCGCCTAAATAGGCAGTGCGCTGGTCGCATATTGCCAGACAATTTAGGATTAAATGTTTCAGTGATTCTACAGCAGCAGCACAAAAGCGACATAAATTATTATTTATATTGGGGTGTTTCCTTTGATATAGGATTTCCTTCGATGTCAAGGTGTTTAGCCGGAAGCGTAGAAATTGCTCCCGATAGAAACGAGTATAACATTGTGACAGATATTTGGCTTGGCAGTTGAGTTTTTTTTTTAGCATTACCTAGCCATTGAACAGTTGAAATTGCTGAACGTTTTTCAACATTAGCGATCCACGACCATGTATCAAATTTTCTTTTGGCAAGTTTGGGACGAGAAAATAGATCGAAGTAATTGATTTCTGCAGCCACGATCCACGCTTCAACTTTATTGAGCCATTAACAGTCGGCTAGTGTGTGAGATGTCAATAGGAGTAAATATTTTATAGGCTGGAGCCCCACTCACCTCTTTTATTTTCCGCCATAGCAAGATGGACTTCCATATCATATGGGTGAAGAGAGAATTCAATGATAATTCATGGCGTATCAAGATGATTGACACACAGTCCGGAAGATTCAAAACTCGTCTCCAGAAAAGCCCCTCTAATTGGTTCCATTTTTGCTCACTGATGTTCCAACCGGCTTCTGTGCCGAATGTTAAGATAGGAACTACCTTATGAAGGTAGAAAGTTAGAACCGGCGTTAGCGAAAATTTTCCAAAGGTATTATTGAGCTTTGCCGCTTGGATCGCCAATCGTGCTGCTTTCAATTTTAGGACACTTAGCCACTGCTCTTCACACATTGAATTGTTAAACTGGACACCCAGATAACGGATTGAATTAGTTGTAGATAATCGCTGTCATCCAACGGCCCAATTAAATGCAATCTTTTTTGCTAGTTTTTGTACCTATTGATAGAATTTTCGTTTTGTCTGGATTGATTACCAGCTCATTAATGGTTAGGTAATCAAAAATTCAAGAGTCGTTGTAAGCCGATCTGAGTTTTATCAATCAATACCAGATCGTCTGCGTATGCAATATAGCGTACAGAGGACAGATTTAATCTTGGGGGAAACAGTGTGCCTGCTCAAGATGATTCGGGAAATCTGCAAGAAATAGTTTGAACAGGTCGGCGGCAAGCGGACAACCTTGCTTCACTCCCCTTGTCGTGAGGATACTGTCTGATAAGTCGCCGTTGTTATTAAGGCGAACGCGAAATTAAGTGTTCGTGTGAAGAGCCATTATTGGGATAAGGATATCTTCAGGGCAAGTCCAATTAATTATTTTTTTCCAGAGCAGTTCGCGATTAATGCCATCAAACGCTTGCTTCATGTCAATGAAGGCTAGATGTAGTTTGGATTTTTGTTTTAGGGCGTCTAGTTTCAGGGCAATTAGAGAGATTTACGTCTACTCCTGTGCCCTTTGAAAACCCTGTTTGACGTACATCAGGAATTCCTGCTTTTTTAGCCCATGATGCCAATTTCACTCTCAAATTGGAACCGAATAGTTTACCGATGCAGTCTAAGAGAGCAATGGGCCTATAGTTTTCGGGAGCCTCCCAACTACCCTTCTTATGAACCGGGATCACAATTGCAGTAAGCCAGGACTCAGGCACTCTTTGTGTACTTGCGATGTTTTGAAAAAGGCGCTCAATAAAAGGGGCCCAGATTTGTGGATTTTTTTTTAGCATCATATTGCTAATCATATCTGGCCCAGCAGCGCGCGAGTTTTTGAGTGACTTAATAGCATCCACAATTTCAGTTTGTGACATTTGAACATCCCACGGCACTAGTTTGGCTTCAAGAGCTAACATCGGCACTATAGATTGGTTATTAAAGACTGCTGTGAAGTGCTTGCACCAACTATCACCAGTGATCGTATTCTGTGTTAGGTTTGTACTTATTGACGGCCCCATATTCAAGATTTTCCAAGTGTCTCGTGTGTTCTTGGTGACCAACAACTTCATCATGAGTTCAGCGCGGTCTTGCTCGACGATGAGTTTCTGCGATCTAGTCCAGTTTCTATAGGTTGCTCTTCTTGATTTGACTTCATTACGTATTCATTACGTCCATGAAACGTTTTTTTGTTTTTTTAAACGGCAGATGTCACTTCTTAGCTCTTTTTTTTGGCATCCATCACTTTGCTAAACCAATGATTATGAATTGTAGGTTGACTAGGTACCGCGTTGTTTGTTGTTTTATATATTGCTAACAGCGGCTTATAGTCAACCCCACTTTGCAGGTTTATCAGGTTTTCCGTTAAGGCGCATATCTTCTTGATGCTCAATCTTAGGCGATTGCCACTTGGATATGCCTCGACTTGCATCGGATATCAGAGTACAGATTTGGGCCCTGGCAATAGGCAATCTAGTTTTAGTATCCTATGATCGCTCTTTGTTGAACTTATGGACTGCAAAGAGCTTATCTTTTCTTCAAGATTCCTGGACACCCAGAAGTAATCAATAATACTGTGTAAAGATTTACGATGCCATGTCGGTTGAGCCGGCATATCACCTCTCACTCTGCCATTCAACATCACACAGTTATGCATCTCCATTAGAGTGGACCAACGTTGTTCCTTCGCACCTAGATCCTCATGTACGAGATGGCTGTAGATGTTGGACTGAGGATCACACTTGAACCAAGACCCATTTAAGTCTCCACAGCAGATGATTGTCAGGTCATGATATTTCATCAGCGCTTCATCCATTAGGCCACTGATCGCAGAGATGTAGTCCGCTTCTTGTATTTTCGCTGGATTCCAATAACAATTTATCAGTAGCAAGGAATAAGAGAAGTTTGGATTTTCAGTCTGTGAGTGCATTAAAGAGGCTTGAATATATGGGTTTGGATTGACGCAACTTGGGCTAGACCAATTTTGCGACAGTCGTATCATGGTCAATAGTCCTGCACTCTGGCGCCCTTGTTTGTTTTTAATAGCCAGGTTGATCATTGTGACAAATCCATCTCTCATTGGTGCATCGATCAACCAGGTCTCTTGCAAGCAGATAGCAAAGACATCATCTAAGGGGACCTCGAAATCCTGAAGCAAATGATGGTACCCTTGTGTGTTCCACGATATGATGGAAGAGGTGACATCTTGGTAGCATAGTCATGGCTAATCCTGGTTCCGATTTTTCTGGAGACTAGCTTTTTATTCTTTTCGGGTGTTTGATTCAGATGGTTTCCCCTCAAAGAACATGCTATGACGTAGAGATCTCACCTCTGCGGGGTTTATGTCGGCCAAACTTAATACCGACTGATTGGAATCACTGGTCCAGGCTTGCTTTTCTGGTTCGACCGAAATATCAAAGCCAAACAGCAGTAGGTCTTCAGCTGCTTTGAGGAGTGTATTGCGTACACCTGCTGCTTCTATGTGTAACAGCACAGCATCAGAGTAACGTTCATTCACATATTCAACGATTTTAATGTCATCCGAGTTTATCAACCGCATAGGAGGGATATGATTGAATAAATGCAAGACATTTGTTCGATTCAGATTCAATTCATTGTCGTCTTTATGGATATTTTGTAGCCTCAATTTACACTTATGATTGATTTGTCGCTGTAAGTGCGAAGCTTGAAACCTCCAAGTGGGACGAATTTGCTCGTTACGTTGCTTTATAGTGAACTTTGGGTTTAGACTAGATGTGGCAGCCATGGAGTCTGAATCAGCCTTATGAGAAATGGTTGAACATCGACTTTTTACTGCTTGCCACTTCTCAGGTGAGCGACTTTGCCTTAAGTGAGTACCTTTGGAAGACCTCTGCATCTCGAGCGGATTTTCTTCACTGGCATCCTGCGATAGCTCATCATCGCTCGAGTTTGAGAACGTAGAAAGATCACATAGGTCTGGCGCATCTGATTTCACAGAAATAACTGAGGAACTGTCATCTGAGTTTGAATGACGACGCGTGGCACCTTGTTTCATAGGTGGATTCAAAACACACGATTGTACTGCTGAGAGACCGTTCACATCCTCAATGTTGCGCTTAAAGAGCCCCAACCGCGGGCGAGTAGTCAGATTTCTAATTAACTTTTTTGTGGAGGTGTGTGTTATCGGTTTTACTTTTTTAGCCTTTGTAGTTTGCTTTACAATTTTGGCTTGAACTATGAGCTTGGATTTTGTGCTAGCTGTATCTGAGTGTGCAGAGCAGCTTGCAATTTCGTTCTTTTTTACAGGACCCCTGCACATCAGCTTGTATTGCGGCTGATGTTGCTCGCGATGTAACTTGAGATGGCGGCTCCACTGCCACTGCTGCCGACATGGCGTCTGACGAACCATGCTGGTCGACCCTAGCCAAGATGTGGGAAGAATCAGCTGCAGCTGAGTGAGAGACATTTTGACTTTTCACCTGCAGGTCAGTGGGTGAATCATTTTGAAATGTCACTGAGACAGAGGAAGCACCACATTGCTTCTCAGCCTGCGACCTAGAGAAAGCGTTCAGCGATGGTACCGTACTATGCTTGTCAGCTCTAAACTGGGTTGAACAATGACCTGAGTTGAGTAGGGGCGCAATCTCAGTCAGGACTTCCAAGAGACATTTTAACTGAAGATCATGTCTCTCCTGTTGTAGGGTGACTAGGTCATTTAGGCGAGAATGCCAATGTGAGCTTGCGTCTTTTCCTGCTTGCACATCTTGCTGGATGAACTTAGTAAAGGAATCAATTTGGTCCAGTTTAGATGTGAGATTCACTAATATGGCCCCTTGGTCTCTGATTGTTTCATTTAACGACTCATACAGCTTAACAAACGGAATCATGGCTTGTGACTACGCCGCTAGCACATTGTTATGTAGCTGTATTGCAGCACCCACAGTTAGATTGATTTTTGAATTTGGTGTTTTCTGTCCCTCTTTAACTGGAGTTGGAGCTATTGGGTGCTCGAAGCCGGACGTGGAAGCTTTTGATGGAGTGGTTAATAGTGTTGAAAAATTTGGACCTGGTAAACAACTGCTGCCTTCTTGTTGTTTCACTGTACTCGACAAGTACAAAGGTTTGACTTTTTCTTGGAGACCAGGACACGGGGATGTTTGAGATGTCAAAGTAGAAGTGGCCAACAGGGTTGTAATCGGATGTGCCACAGGTTTCTGGCCCATGTGAGTCGTCCGAGGATTGTAGTTCAGACGATCATTGGGCAGGCGCTGCTGTTCTGGAATATCGTCAGACAAACCGTTTTGTGGCCGATGTTGTCCTTGCCTGTCCACTTTAGATGCAGAAGGGGCCAATATTGCCCTCTCGGGCATGCCACCAGAGATTTGAGAGGGCAATGCTGGGGCTACAGCAGACTGCAGCATATGCATCTTAGTATGAGTGCTTGATTCTCTGGACTTTGATACTGGCAATTTCAAGGCTTTTGATGCCTCAAGCAGATTATTGTTTTCCACCGACCCTGTTGTTGGCTGCAAGATTTTTTTAGGGTCAGGGTTTTTGATGCCTGAAACAGGGGAAATCCGATCTGATGGGCCATCAAAGGGAGCAGGCTGCGTGGTCAGTGTGGTACTTAAATCAGCTATGGTGAAGAGGTTTTCCGGCTCATCATTTGCATGCATTTCAGAATGTTTGCATGCATCAACCCCCCCTGGACCGCAGGGCAGATAGAAGGTACCCCCGATACGCCTGCTACGTTGGCTTTGTCTTGCGTAGCCGACGTGGCGCTTATAATTTCAGCGTCTGCAAGCTCAAAGGGGGAAAAGTAGAATTCAGGTAGAGGAGTTTTCTCAGCATGCGGGAACTTTCTCACCTCACCATCGTCTGGGAGCGTGGGGATCGGTGCAAGGTCAGTAAGGGAGAGTAAAACCAATGGTCTTGATGTAGATTAGGGGGGTACTGAACCTACTGTGATAGGAATAGGGATAGAAATTGAAATTTGATCGCAAAAGTCAGATCCACCTTGCGTAGTAGTAGGCTCCGAATGGATCATAGAGTCATCAAGTTGTACATGGGCAATAGTTTGAAACATGGCTAGAGAACCCACAGTCATCGCGCCGGCAACAGTCTTGCCTTGTAGCTTTTTGCTTGCAGCAACTACAGCAGAATTTGCCGGCAGGGCAGTCCAGGGGTTTAACATCCGACGTTGCTGCAGTGTCTTGTGGCGCGTCTGCGGCCCGCTCGAAAGTGAGGCTTTTGGCGTGGTAACCATCTCCCCTGGTCACCGGTCACCTCCGGGCAAATCAACCGGACTCAGTACCCAAAGCCCAGCGCCAAACAGCAGCAAAACAGTTCTTGCCGCCGAAAAAATGTGCCGCCCTTTACTCCGCGGCCGGGCTTAACGCCGCAAGGGTGGCTGGGGCTGCAATTTCTGTGGTGGAACAAGTCACGTGACTGCACACGTGAGCGCCGATGCGCTCCGCCTCCTCCAGGAAGCGAGCGCGGATTTTTCACGGCAAGAGTCTTCCAAGACTTGCAGTGCCAGCGCCAGGAAGCAGAAGCAGAGTTCAGGTAAGTAAATGATCCTTAAAAGGAAAGCAGCTTCTTCAGCTATACAAAACTCGACATGCAATATAATTGGTTAGGAAAGGTAACTTAAGTATAGGTGTTATATCTGTATATGATAATAGGGCATACAGATTGGATAACTCTTAACGGGTGGGCGTCTACGCCCATCCCTCTACATCACGTGCGATAGATGTCACTTCAACTACGACATCCTATTGGTTGCAATATCTATAGGACTTAAGATAAATTGGTCCATTGTGATTTGGCAGGTTACACCCCTAGACATACATTTCCACTTTGAATTTGCAGCATGCAGAATGGACACCCCTGTGCCTGGTGTCCCAAGTTTCACCCTGCCTCCCTTCCATCAATCAGTGTTTTAGGGCGACGTGTCAATTATTTGGATAAGGATGGCCTCCAAACTGTAGTCTCTTATCGGGAAAAGTTATGGCATCCTCGGGTCCTGGATGACATCAGGCGATGGTACTTCTTCACGCCTGGCTGGTCACGTGTTAGTTCGCCATGAATCTGCTTCAGTTTCCAGCTTTTAGCGCATTTAATTCTGTGTCGGCCTAGCCACCTGCATGGGCCCCCCTTATTTTGACCTTCATGAGGCAGGCTGGTATGCTCTGAAGTTGGAGTCTTGTGAGCTGACGCTCTCCTCCCCTTCTCCGGTTGACCTCGATTTCCTAGGCATGAGCCGCTCTTTGTTGAGTTTCGATTTGGCTCCTTTTCTTGCCTTTGGCTGGGTTTCGAAACTTGGCCTGGCAGGCCTCTAGTCGCCTGGGTACCTTTCTGCTTTTGCAAAATGGAGTTGCACTTGTATAATGTGCCTTATTGAGGTAGATATACGGTTGGCGCTTGCCGCTCTATCATCTACTAAGCATTGCAAGCAATATCGATTTCTTAGCATCTTGCGTTTCAAGCCTATTTACACACGTTTAGCAGGACGGTTGCTTCCATCTTGTCTCGTAACACTGTTTCCTGGCGTTGTAACATTATCTCCTCTCTGTGCCTATTCCATTCAATTTCGTAGTTACTCGCACTGGCGTGTTATCTTCGATAGCTGCTCTTGTTCATTCTCGAATCTGTTCAGGCCCTTGTGTCATTTCCACTGGCCTTCCATTAAGGCTTTTGGGGTCTCTTTGTGTACCATGTGTAGGTATTCCTCATTTCGTATCAGCGGCTGGTATGGCTGTCTGATAGGGTACCGTGCTGCCCAGAGTTGTCTGGTTATGGGTGCTTCAACCGGTATGGATCTTCTGATGTATACTGGGCAGAGTCCCACTGCAGCTCTTTGTAGGTTCATTTGCTGTTCATACGTCACATACCTTGGCAAGCGCATTCCTGGTACCTCGAAATGAGGGCAAGGGGTGCAGGCCATGTCCGGGATCTGATTTACAACTGCGTAGGAGAAGTACCCTCTTTCCCTGACTCCAGATATCATGAAAGCTGTACGAGGTGCATCCATCTTCACTAAGTTGGATTTGAGAGTAGTGGCGACAAGTGGAAGACTGAATTTTGCACTCTCTTTGGCCACTACGAATCCTGTGAAATGCCCTTTGGATTAGGTAATGCCCCTGCAGTGTTCCAGCGATTCATGGACCATCTATTTGTGGATTTGTTGTTACTTTCCGTAGTCGTCTAGCTGCATGATATCTTGTTTTTTTCCAAAGATCTGTAAGAACATCGGACACATGTCTCTGAAGTATTATCATGACTGGAAAAGAACCACTTGTACGACAGAGCAGAAAAGTGTCATTTTCACCAATTTCTTGTGAGTTATCTGGGCTTTGTCATCTCGTCTAAGGGAGCTTCCATGGATCCATTTGAGGTACAGACTATGATACATTGTAAAGAACCTACCTCTGTTAAGGAGATCCAAAGGTATTTGGGATTCTCCAATTTTCTCACTGTGAATCTTACCCATGACGGCCCTCTTAAAGAAGGGTGTTTGTTTTTGTTGGAACAAGCTGGCTAGTCAAGCATTTGAGGAATTGAAGGAACACTTTGCCAGAGTCCCCGTTCTGAGATTACCGGATCAAAATCGGTCCTTTTTTCTAGAAACTGATGCCTCCAAATCAGCCATTGGAGCCAGTCTGAAAGAAACTTTTGAAGATGATTGTGTACATCCATTAGCCTACGTGTCAAAAATGTTGACTACTTCAGAACAGAACTATACGGTTCTAGAAAAGCAACTCTTGGTGATCAAAAGAGCCTGTAAGGATCTCATACTCAGTTCTAGATACCCAGTTACAATCAGAACTGATCATTGCAACCTGAAGGTTCTTTAACAGCACAAATGCGAAACAGCCGTCAAGCCCGCTGGGCATATTTCTTCTCACAATATCATCTTCTGTTTACATTCCTGCCAGGCAATGTGAATTAGATGGCAGATGCACTTTCCTGCATAAATCAAGACTCTGAAAAGACAATAATACAAGAGAAATGCCTCCCCAAAGCCTCCTTTTTGTACGTGGTGTCATCGTTACTTCAATGAGTCCTAATTGCCACAAAACCTCAGGAAAGTGAAGGTCAAGAGATTATTAGGAAGTACAGGTTACAGGAAGAGCAAGGATTGTTGTTTATAGAACTACTACTTTACATTCCTAGCTCTGCACTCCAGCAGGAAGTATTGTATATGTGTCATGCTATTAAAACAGCAGGTCATCAAGGAGTCACTGATACTTTGAATAACATTACCCGTCACTTCTGGTGGCCAAATCTGACAAAGGATGTCCAAGAATACTTAGCATCTTGCAATGTGTGCCGACAAAGCAAAACACCTCAAAGACTCCCTTTAGGCAAACTTACATAGCCTGAATTACCATCTCGACCATGGCAACACATTAGCACCGACTTCACATGTGAGCTACCTCCTTCCAATGATCAAACTGCGATAATGGTAACAGTGGATTCGCTGACTAAAATTGCTCACTTTGTTGCATTTCTGCAAGTTCCAACCATACAACGCATGGCATGGATTTTTCTTCAAACCATCTTTTGGCTTCATGGATTACCCTCCACCATCTTGTCAGATTATGTGCCGCAATTTACTTCCAAATTCTGGGCAGCATTTTGTAAGATGTTGGGAA
This sequence comes from Ambystoma mexicanum, assembly GCF_040938575.1. Classification (NCBI taxonomy): domain Eukaryota; kingdom Metazoa; phylum Chordata; class Amphibia; order Caudata; family Ambystomatidae; genus Ambystoma; species Ambystoma mexicanum. Next base: position 1,426,575,841 of record NC_090922.1, read on the forward strand.
TGAAGAGAGCCCTGAAGTCTAGTTATCATCCTCACTCTAACAGACAAACTGAGAGACTCAATCAATCTCTCAAACAATATCTCAGATATTTTGCCTCTGCTTCACATGACAACTGGACGGACCTGATCCCTTATGCTGAAAACGCGTACAATAACTCCAACCACTCGGGAATAAAAAGAGTCCCTTTTACTGCACTTATGCATTTCATCCCACCTGTGTTCCCTCCATCATTTCCTCTAACATTCGAATGCCATCGGTAGATGAACTAATTGACAGCATTCAAGATGGTCACACGACAGCCTTACTGACTCTAGCAGAATCTAAGAAACCAGCAAGAAATATGCTGACAAGAAAAGACTGCAGGCGCCCAAGTTGACAGTGGGCGATTTCGCTTGGCTATCTTCTTGCTATTTACCCAAACATCTAGCACCCTCCAAACTATCACCTTGTGTCTTTGGACCCTTTAAAATAATACCAACTAGAGGACCAGTTGCCTTCAAAATCCAGTTACCTTCTTCTTAGAAACGGATTCATCCCGTTTTCCATGTTTCACAATTGAAACTGAACATTTCCTACCACTTCAAAAGACGAGTTTGTAAGCCTCTTATTCCAGTGGACACTACTTTGGGACCAGAATACGGAGTGCAGGCCATTTGCTATTCCAGGTACCACAGAGGTTGTTTACTGTATCTACTGGACTGGAAAGGATACGGACCATCTGATCGTACCTAGGAGCCAGCCACTGAAGTACACGCTCCAAATCACCTCAGAAAGGTTTATAGGACCCATCCTTGGAAACTTGGACCTTTAAACCCACAGAGAGGGCATAATGTTATGTAAACAATCCACCCCTGATCCTCTGGCAGCATTGGGGGAAAGCACATCCTCAGGAGATTTGACCCTGCACGATGGAGGTATGTCTAGAAATACCGGAACTTTGTCTAGTGCTCCAGCCTTCCAGTACTTCACTGGATGTTGTTGCTTCCAGATACTGGTTCCCGAAGAGGTATAACGGGAATTTCGATTGTAAGAAGGTTGTGTTACTTGTTTTCTAGCAGCACCAATGCTGTTTTTCCTTGTTTCCTGCGTTTTTCCTTACCTCATTGACTTCGTGTTGCCGCTCTGTTCTAACTCCGCTCTGCTCGAAAGTCTGCCTTCTTTTTCCTCCCTCTCTGCCTATTGCATTCTCTGTCAAATCCCTTTTTGCCGTGGCACTCTTGTGGTTCCTGGTGCCTTCCATTTCCTTCCTGCAGTTCTCTATGCCAAATATCATCTCCTCTTCTTCCTTTGGCTGTCACTCCGCCCACACTAAGGGAGAGCTTCTTGTCATCTCCCCAGAAGTCATTTCTACAGCTACAGCCTGAAGCTTCCTGCCTTCACTACAGAACGTCATTACCGCAGCTACCAACCGCCTACCTTTAATACATCAGTGTTTTTCTCCAATTTGGAGGGGTTCTTCCCTTGGGCTTGGCCCAGATAGCACACGTCTTTCCAGTTTTCCTTCTGGAACAACAGATTATTTTTGGGTAGTTCATTGCCATGCTGTTCCATCCATAAGCGTCCTGCTCTGTCCTGCACTGCAATACCCAGACCAGTCAAGGATTCAATTATCTGTTGTCAATACAAATTGTAAGAGGTAGTGTGAGGCTGTGAAGAGGAAGAGTGAGTTGGTGGTAGTAGGATACTGTGACAAGGAAGAATGACATGGTGGTTGTGATAGTGGGTGACTGTGACAAGGAAGAGTAAGGTGGTGGCCGTGGGGTACTGTTATGAGGATGTGTGAGTTGGTGGTAGTGGGTACTGCGATGAGGAAGGCTGAAGTGTGGTAGTAGGGGAATGTGATGAGGAAGAGGGAGGTGGGGTAATGGGGGACTTTGAAGAGGAAGAGTGAGTTGTAGTAGTGGGGTACTCTGGCGAGGAAGAGTGAGGTCATGTTATTGGGGGCATGTGATGTGAAAGAGTGAGATGGTGGTGGGAGGACTGTGATGAGGAAGAGTGAGGTGGTTGTAGTGGGGGGCTGGGAAGAGGAAGAGTGAGTTGGTGGCAATGGGGGACTGTTAAGTAGAAGAGTGATTGGTGGTAGTAGGGTGCTGTGGTGAGGAAGAGTGATGTTGTAGTGGGGGATTGTGATGAGGAAGAGCGAGAGGGTGGTAGTGGGGTACTGTGAGGAGGAAGAGGGAGATTGTGGTTGTGGGCTACTATGACTAGGAAGAGTTATGTGGTGGTAGTGGGGCACTGTGATGAGGAAGAGTGATGTGGTGGTAGTGGGGCACTGTGATGTGGAAGAGTGACATGGTGGTAGTGTGAGGCTGTGAAGAGTAAGAGTGAGTTGGTGATAGTGGGGTACTGTGATGAGGAAGAGTGATGTGGTGGTAGTGGGGGACTGTGAAGAGGAACAGTGTGGTAGTGGTAGTGGGATACAGTGACACAGAAGAGTGAGTTGGTAGTAGTGGGGTATTGTGATGAGGAAGAGTGACATGATGATAGTGGGGTACTGCGATGAGAAAGAGTGAGGTGGTGGTAGTGGGGCATTGTGCAGAGGAAGAGTGGCATGGTGGTAATGAGGTACTGTGACAAGGAAGAGTGACGTAGTGGTAGTGTGAGGCTGTGAAGAGGAAGAGTGAGTTGGCGGTAGTGGGGTAATGTGACAAGGAAGAGGGATGCAGTGGTAGCGGGGTATTGTTATGAGGAAGTATGAGTTGGTGACAGTGGGGTAATGTGATGAGGAAGGCTGAAATGGCGTAGTTGGGGACTGTGATGAGGAAGAGGGAGTAGTGGGGGACTTTGACGAGGAAGACTGAGTTGGGGTAAATGGGGACTTTGAAGAGGAAGAGTGAGTTGGTAGTAGTCGGGTACTCTGACGAGGAAGAGTGAGGTGGTGTTATTGGGGGCTTGTGATGTGAAAGAGTGAGATGGTGGTAGGGGGGACTGTGATGAGGAAGAGTGAGTTGGTTGTGGGGGGACTTTGACAAGGAAGAGGGAGTTGGTGGTAGTGGGGTACAGTTATGAGGAAGTGTAAGAGGGTGGTAGTGGGGTACTATGAGGAGGAAGAGTGAGTTTGTGGTAGTGGAATACTGTGACTAGGAAGAGTGATATGGTGGTAGTGAGGGACCTTGACAAGTGAGAGTGAGGTAGTGTTGGTTGGGCACTGTGCAGAGGAAGAGTGACATGGTGGTACTGGGGTACTGTGATGTGGAAGAGTGATGTGGTGGTAGCATGAAGCTGTGAAGAGGAAGAGTGTGTTGGTGATAGTGGGGTACTGTGACCAAGAAGAGTTATGTGGTGGTAGTGGGGTACAGTGACAAGGACGTGTGATGTGGTAATAGTGGGGTACTGTGACATGGTGGTAGTGGGGGAATCTGACAAGGAAGAGTGTGGTGGTGGTAGTGGGGTACGTTTATGAGGAAGAGTGACATAGTGGTAGAGGGACTGGGGAGGAAGAGTGATGTTGTGGTAGTGGGGTACTGTGATGGAGAAGAGTGATGTGGTGGTAGTGGGGTAATGTGATGAGGAAGAGTGATGTAGTGGTAGTCAGGGACTGTGAAGAGGAACAGTGAGGTAGTGGTAGTGGAATACTGTGACATGGAAGAGTGAATTGGTAGTAGTGTGGTACTGTGACATGGAAGAGTGAATTGGTAGTAGTGTGGTACTGTGATGAGGAAGAGTGAGGTGGTGGTAGTGGGGTATTGTGATGAGGAAGAGTGACATGGTTGTAGTGGAGGGCTGAGAAGAGGAAGAGTGAGTTGGTGGTAATGCAGGACTATTAAGAAGAAAAGTGATTTGTGCTAGTGGGATGCTGTGGTCAGGAAGAGTGTTGCGGTAGTAGGGGACTGTGATGAGGAAGAGTTATCTGGTAGTAGTGGGGTACTGTCATGAGTGGGAGAGATGTGGTAGTAGTGGGGGACTTCGATGAGGAACAGTGAGAAGGTGGCAGTGGGGTACTGTGAGGAGGAAGAGCGAGGTGGTGGTAGTGAGGTACTGTGATGAGGAAGAGTGACATAATGGTAGTGGGGGACCTTGACAAAGAATGACGTGGTGGTACAGGGGTACTGTGACATGGAAGAGTGACGTGGTGGTAGTGTAAGGCTGTGAAGAGGAAGAGTGAGTTGGTGGTAGTGTGTACTGTGCCAAGGAAGTGTGATGTGGTAGTAGTGGGGTACTGTAACAAGGAAGAGTGACATGGTGGTAGTGGGGGACTCTGACAAGGAAGAGTTTGGTTGTGGTAGTGAAGTACTGTTATGAGGAAGAGTGAGTCTGTGGTAGTGGGGGACTGACAAGGAAGTATGATGTGGTGGTAGTGGATTACTCTGATGAAGAAGAGTGACATGGGGGCAGTGGGGGACTTTGGTGAGGAACACTAAGATGTTGGTAGTGTAGGACTGTGGCGAGGAAGAGTTATGTGGTATTGTGATGAGGAAGAGTGATGTGGTGATAGTGGTGTACTGTGATGAGGAAGAGTGAGATGATGGTGGTAGTGTGGCACTGTGAATAGGAAGAGTGGCGTGTTGGTACTGGTGAACAGTGATGCGGAACAGTGACATAGTGGTAGTGTGAGGCTGTGAAGAGGAAGAGTGAGTTGGTGGTAGTGGGGGACTATGACAAGGAAGAGCGAGGTGGAGTTATCTGGGGGATTTTGAAGAGAAAGAGTCAGTTGGTAGTAGTGGGGTACTCTACTGAGGAAGAAGGAGGTGGTGTTATTGGGGTGTGTGACATGAATGAGTTTGATGGTTGTAGGGGGAACTGTGATGAGGAAGAGTGAGGTGGTGGTAGTGGGGGGCTGGAAGGTGAAGAGTCAGTTGGTGGTAATGGGGGACTTTTAACAAGAAGAGCGATTTGGGCTAGTGATGAGAAAGAGTTAGTTGGTGGTAATGGGGTACTGTGATGAGGAAGACTGAGTTGGTAGTAGTGGGTTATTGTGACGAGGAGGAGAGATGTGGTAGTAGTGGGGAACTTTGATGAGGAACAGTGAGAGGGTGGGAGTGGGGTACTGTGAGGAGGGAGAATGAGGTGGCGGTAGTGAGGTACTGTGATGAGGAAGAGTGATGTAATGGTAGTGGGGGACCTTGACAAAGAGTGACGTGGTGGTACAGGAGTACTGTGACATGGAAGATTGACGTGGTGGTAGTGTGAGGCTGTGAAGAGGAAGACTGAGTTGGTGGTAGACGGGTACTGTGACAAGGAAGTGTGATATGGTAGTAGTGGGGTACTGTGACAAGGAAGAGTGACATGATGGTAGTAAGGGACTCTAACAAGCAAGAGTGTGGTTGTGGTAGTGATGTACTGTTATGAGGAAGAGTGAGTTTGCGGTAGTAGGGTACTTTGACAAGGAAGAGTGGCATGGTGGTAGTGGGTTACTGTGGTGAAGAAGAATGACATGGTGGTAGTGGAGAACAGTGGCAAGGAACACTAGATGTTGGTACTGTCGGACTGTGGCGAGGAAGAGTGATGTGGTGGTAGTGAGGTATTGCGATGAGGAAGACTGACATGGTGGTAGTGGGGTACTGTGATGAGGAAGACTAAGTTAGTGGTTGTGGCTTACTGTGAAGAGTCAGGTGGTGGTAGTGGTGGACTGTGATGAACAAGATTGACATAGTGGTAGTGTTGGACTGTGACAAGGAAGATTGACGTGGTGGTAGTTGGTGACAGTGATAAAGAAGATTGATGTGGCAGTAGTGAGGTATGGGATGAGGATGAGTGAGAGGGTGGTAGTAGGGGACTGTGATGAGGAAGAGTGAGGTGGTGGAAGTGGGGTATTGTGATGTGTAAGAGTGAAATGGTGGTAGTGGGGTGCTGTGACTGGGAAGAGTGATCTGGTGCTAGCAGGGGTTTGTGAAGTGGAAGAGTGAGTTGGTGGTAGTGGATTACTGTGACAAGGAAGGGTGACGTGGTAGTAGTGGGGTACTGTGAGAATAAAGGGGGATATGGTGGTAGTGGGAGACTGTGATGAGGAAGAGTATGGTGGTGGTGGTAGTAGGGTACGGTTATGAGGAAGAGTGAGTTTGTGGTAGTGGGGTACTGGGATGAGGAAGGCTAAAGTTGGGTAGTTGGGGACTGATGAGGAAGAGTGAGGTGGTGGTAGTGGGGTATTGTGATGAGGAAGAGTGACATGGTTGTAGTGGAGGGCTGGGAAGAGGAAGAGTGAGTTGGTGGTAATGCAGGACTATTAAGAAGAAGAGTGATTTGTGCTAGTGGGATGCTGTGGTCAGGAAGAGTGTTGTGGTAGTAGGGGACTGTGATGAGGAAGAGTTATCTGGCTGTAGTGGGGTACTGTCATGAGTGGGAGAGATGTGGTAGTAGTGGGGGACTTCGATGAGGAACAGTGAGAAGGTGTCAGTGGGGTACTGTGAGGAGGAAGAGCGAGGTGGTGGTAGTGAGGTACTGTGATGAGGAAGAGTGACATAATGGTTGTGGGGGACCTTGACAAAGAATGACGTGGTGGTACAGGGGTACTGTGACATGGAAGAGTGACGTGGTGGTGGTGTAAGGCTGTGAAGAGGAAGAGTGAGTTGGTGGTAGTGGGTACTGTGCCAAGGAAGTGTGATGTGGTAGTAGTGGGGTACTGTGACAAGGAAGAGTGACATGGTGGTAGTGGGGGACTCTGACAAGGAAGAGTTTGGTTGTGGTAGTGAAGTACTGTTATGAGGAAGAGTGAGTCTGTGGTAGTGGGGGACTGACAAGGAAATATGATGTGGTGGTAGTGGGTTACTCTGATGAAGAAGAGTGACATGGGGGCAGTGGGGGTCTTTGGTGAGGAACACTAAAATGTTGGTAGTCTAGGACTGTGGCGAGGAAGAGTTATGTGGTGGTAATGGGGTACTGTGATGAGGAAGAGTGACATGGTGGTAGTCTGGGACTGAATACGAAAAGTGAGTTGGCGGTAGTGCGGGACTGTGATGTGGAAGAGTGTTGTGGTGGTAGTGGGGTAATGTGATGAAGAAGAGTGAGTTGGTGCGAGTGGGATACTGTGATGAGGAAGACTAAGTTGAGGGCTGTGGCTTACTGAGATGAGGAGGAGTGATGTGGTGGTAGTGGGTGACTGTGATGAGGAATAGTCATGTGGTGGTAGTGGTGGACTGTGATGAGGACACGTGATATGATGGTAGTGGGTACAGTGATGAGGAAGACTGAAGGTGGGTAGTTGGTTACTGTGATGAAGAAGAGGGGGTGGTAGTGGTGTACTTTGATGAGAAGAAATGACATGGTTGTAGTGGGGGACTGTGAAGAGGAAGAATGAGTAGGTGGTAATGGGGGACTGTTAAGTGAAAGAGGGATTTCATGTTATTGGGGTACTGTGATGAGGTAGAGTGTTGTGGTAGTAGTGGTGTACTGTGATGAGGAGAAGTGATGTGGTGGTAGTGAGGGACTGTTATGAGGAAGAATGAGAGGGTGGTAGTGAGTACTGTGACAAGGAAGAGTGAGTTGGTGGTAGTGGGGTTCTGTGATGAGGAAGATTGACATGGCAGTAGTGTTGGACTGTGGCGAGGAAGATTGACGTGGTGGTAGTGGGTGACAGTGATAAAGAAGATTGATGTGGCAGTAGTGAGGTACTGTGATGAGGATGAGTGAGAGGGTAATAGTTGGGGACTGTGATGAGGAAGAGTGAGTTTGGAATTGTGACGAGTAAGAGTGAGGTGTGGTAGTTGGGCACTGTGATGAGAAAGAGTGAGGTAGTGAAGGACTGTGAAAAGGAAGAGTGAGTTGATGGTAGAGGGTACTGTCACGTGGAAGAGTGAGTTGGTGATAGTGGGGTACTGCAACAAGGAAGAGTGATTTGGTGGTAGTATGGTGCTGTGATGAATTAGAGTAAGATGATGGTAATAGGGGACTGTGACGAAGAGTGGCTTGCTGGTAGTGTGGGCCTGTGATGAGGAAGAATGATGTGGTGGTAGTAGAGTGCTGTGAAGAGGATGAGTGAGTTAGTGTTATTGGGGTAATGTGACTAGGAAGAGTGATGTGGTGGTGTGGGGTACTCTGACAAAGAAGAGTGATGTGGTGGTATTGGGGTGCTGTGATGATGAAGAGTGAGATGATGGCAATAGGGGACTGTGGCAAGGAAGAGTGATTTGCTGGTAGTGTGGGACTGTGACGAGGAAGAGTGAGGTAGTAGAGAGATGTGAAGAGGATGAGTGAGCTGGTGGTAGTGGGGTAATGTGACTGGGAGAGTGCTTTGGTGGTAGTGGGGGTCTGTTTAGAAAATGAGTGAGTTGGTGATAGTCGGGTACTGTGATGAGGAACAGTGGTGTGGTGGCAGTGGTGTATTGTGATGAAGAAGAATGAGGTGGAGTTAGTGGGGGAATGTGATGAGATGGAGGAGGTACGATCATGTAGCTATCTTCCCTGCTGATGTCCAGTGTGAATCGAGATCTTCTCTGTTAAGTCACGTGTTAAGCTTGTCTAATCAAAACAAAGGCTATAGTAAACAAGCATCCGCTTCCTCTGGTCTTTCGTTAAGCAGTTTTTATTGAACTAATGAAGCAATTATTAGCATTTTGAACACATTTAATATCCCAAAAACCTATTCCATTTACAATTTAGGAAGCAATACCTGTAATTTGTATTAGATAAAGAAAATGCTTCCTAAATTAGCTTAAAATACTATTCTTACCCTAACTAGCTATCACTGTGTTTTCCACATCTAATTATATGATAGTTTTGAAATATTTACTCTTTTACCGTTCGTCCCGATTCTGGAAATCGGAAAACGGTTTGAAAAATAATAAACAAAACTTCACTATCCCCAAGCCACACACCTTCACAGATATTCCTTTCTTACCCAGTCCACATGCTTCCTGGCCTTAAAACTACATTACTTATCATTTTAGAGCACTTTCCAAAATCGATTACAGAACTTGATTCTCGAATCGGGTAATGGTGGATTTTCAGAAATGAAAAGGCTAGGTACCAGCAGTGCAGTATGAGAGATCTGACTAACATATTGGGTGCTGTGGCACCCCACTCTACACCAAATATTTTTTTTTAAACTACTGGACGGATGTGGTGTAAATATGTAAAAATGTTCCTGCATGGTGGTGTTGTAGCTAGGTTAGTGTTCGAGAGGTTTGGAGTGGGATTCTGGAGAAAGTGGTTGAAGATGGTGGAAGAAGGAGAGGTACAGCTAGTGGGTGCTTTATCCATGCAACTTGTTTATTATCAGTACTATAATTAAACTTACCTTGAGGAGATCGTATTTAGTCCCTGGATCTTCATTACATTGGTGAAGAGCGGCTTGCACAGCACCCTCTCAAAAGTCTCACTAATGGGATGACAACGGCACATCTGAAACCTGGCCGGTGGTGCGCTCCCCACACACACATTGTGGCGGAAGGAGGGCTAGTCCTGTGTCGCGTGTGCCGAAGTAAAATCGGGACCAGAAAAGAGGAGGTGCTGTGTGGGTGCATTTGCACCCATGGTTAGAGGAAGTGACCGCTGAACTTTGTTGACGTGTGGTAGATCCGAAGACGCAAGCCCAGCGGTTGCTCAACTGAGCTGTTGCAGAGGAACGGAGATGTTAAGGCACTCTTACGAGCGGCGTAAGCTTGAAATCCCCTTGCAAGCTCACGAAGGCAGTGAACACAGGTAGAACCTATAAAGTGATACTGTGGATTAAGTGTGTGGGCCCTAAAGGAAACACAAACAAAAGAAAAGACTGTGAATAGACCAGGACTCAATTGAACAGCTAATAAAGATTACCAAAAGCACTTACCCTCTCACACCTGTTTTGATGACTGATCCCCTCAAACCATACCTTTCAAAAATGGCCATGTAGAACATGCCAGGCACTATCATTTTGCTGCACTCACCGAGGGTACCTAAAATCAAAAGTAGCGCGTGGAAGAAGGGTTTCCTACAGTATATGTATTTGCCACTTGTGGAACTGGTTTTGCCATCGGCACAAAGGTGTCTCTGCTAGAGCACTTTCTTGGGTATGAGGGGAAACCAATTCATGATACTTTACTAGATGTATCAGACAATGCTTATAATGTGGATGACATGAATGAGCTGGAGACAGCTTTATTGAAAATGGATCTCTACTTCAATCCCAAGACTAGCCTATATTGGAGTGTTATCATTTTTGCACCCATATACAGGAAGAATATGTAATATCTCTAAGGCATCTAGCAAACATCTACAACGTTGAGAATACCTTAGGCAAACACATATGTGATCAATTAATAATGCATTGTTGTAACAATCACAGCAGAGAGGAACTATGGCTTCACTGGATGAGGTGGTGAAAATTGTAAAAGGTTGGAACACTCAATGGTGTGTGTTGCTAATCTGAATAAAGTGGAGCAAAACAAAGTTCCTACTGAGATTCTCAAAGCAGAATCAAAGGAAAAGGACCTATACCTTTAAATGACAGTACTATGCAATGTGGACAGAGAGTTGGTGGACCCCAAAAACAAGTTTCCTCTGTGGGATCTGTGACTGAACGTTTGTGCTACTGGTGCTAGCAGAAATCACTTGGCTATTGAAACTGTGTGCTCAGCAACAAAAATGTTGTGTACGAAATGGAAAAGATGGGGTCATTTTGCTAGGTGTAAAAATGTCCACAGAAATCCAGCATTCAAGGATATGCAAGTACGTTGTCGTCGGATCAGGATAGTGTAAATCCGTAAGTTGTTACTGTCAAGATGGTTGAGTGTGATGTAGAGGATGATTGTCAACGTCCAATGACTAGTGTTTTAGTGAATGGGAAACCATTATGGATGATGGAAGAATATCGTGCCAAGATTATCTTTGATAGAAAGAAGAGTATTTGAGAAAGAACTGGAAGGTAAGATGGAGAATTTGATAACTCCTGATTTTGAAACAGGGCGATATACCATGGATTGCATCAAACTCCTGGGGTATTTCATAGGGAGCTTTGAATTAAAAGGCAGAAAGACACTGGGAAATCTTTATATGACAAACAAGGGTGTGTATTTTTTGGGAAGGAGAGCACAAAAACAACTGCATAGAAATTGGATTCCAATAGTAAGGAACACTTATTGCATATACAGATAAGTGAAAGAAAGTTTATAGAGCGATAGCATGCATCAGTATTTTTCCAAGAAAATTGGAAGACTAAAAGAGATGGTACACTGTATAATTGTGAAAGAAGGCAGTGTTCCCATAGGATCCAAAGTTCAATCAGTACCTTTGACTTTGACTTTGAGAGATAGTGTGAAAGTGGAACCAAAAAAGTTGTGTGATGGAGGATTAATAGAAACAGCAGGAGCAGTGGAGTGGGTGTCACCAATTGCTGTAGCAAAGAAACCAAATGGAAATATTAGACTGTCTGAAGATCTTAGGCAACTGTACAAATGTGTAGTGGTGGAAAGACATCCCCTACCTAATAAGGGGGAGATGTTAAGTATGATTGGGAAGGGAAAAGGGTTTTCAAAATTAGATCTATTGTTAGCATATCATCAGATTCTTCTAGGACTAGAGTCCCGAAAACTCACAGTCTTCATAACTCATGAATGCATGTTTCAATTTTGTTGAATGCCTTTTGGACTGGTATCCGCCTCGTCAGTTTTCAAAAAGGCAATGCATAGGTTGCTTTGTGACATGCGAAATGTGCTGTGTTTTCAGCACGGCATATCAGTGATTTGGGAGTCGAGTGAGGAACATGATGAACATTTACAATCACTTTTACGAGTATTGGAAGAGAGAGGTTTGACGTTGAGAAAGGAAATGTGTGTTTTCAGAAAAGAGGTTGTGAAGTATTTAGTGCATGAGGTATCACAGTGAGGTGTACGACCAAAAAGAGATTTAGGTGAAGGTATTACGTAGATTCAGACACCAGAAAATAATGGAGAATTGCATTCCTTTCTGGGTACAGTGGATTTTGTCAAAAATGTGTAAACCTTTTTGCAGAAAAGGTAGGTGAAAAGAGGAAGTTTTTGTGCAAAGGGGTAGAACTGGCGGTGCGAAAGTGAGTTTCACAAGATAAAGGAGGATATAGATTTAGTGGTTTTGTTAGTCCAATTTGATACACAAACAAAGTCTATTATCACTGTGGACGCTAGTGATGTGGAATTCGGAACAGTGCTGTCTCAGAAGTGTAAAGGTGGTAAAGAAAAGGTGATTGTGCATGCGTCACAAGTATTGAAAGGAATAGAAAAGAGATATTCTGTAATTGAAAAGGTGGCATTGGCTTATCATTGGGTCGTAGAAAACCTTTGTACTTATGGGGTTCTAACTTTATTTTGTGCACTGATCAGCACCCCTTGAAAGCAATTTTTTTAGTCAAAGGGGTAAGATGAGGTCTCTAGAAGATTGGCAGCATGGGTTGCAAGAATGCAGTGGCATTCATTTAGCGAGGAAGTGATAGCAGGGTAGGATAAAGCATTTGTTGATTGTTTGCCTCGTTGAGGAGGAAAAGAAGAAACTGAGGAGGAGGAATGGTATGAGAAAATATCTGTAACTCATGATGGGGTTATAGGCAAGAAAGAGAACAAAGAAGCAAAGAGACAAGATATGAACATTGTCACAGTGATGCTGGGGTTACAGTCTGTATGGCCAAGGAAGCATAACATGGTTGGAGATATCAGACCTATTTGGAAGTTTGAGATGAATTGAGCATAGAAAATGGGATACTTTACCATTTGAGGAGGGTACTTACCCTGTATGGATTACGCGAAAGATGGTGGACATTGCCCACATTGGCCATGTTGGTATTTGCAAAATGAAAGGGGTTTTTACAACTGATTATTGGTGGACAGGCTTAGATAGGATGGTAGAAATGAAGTTAGAGGCTTGTCTGGAGTGGGAAGAGTTAGAGGTAGACAAATTAGATCCTGCAGATATTGGAGCTGGATATGGAAAATATGTCATCGTTTTGGTAGAGTTGCTATCTTGGTGAGTAGAGGTGAAATTTGTCTGGGGAATGTGTGCTAGGACGGTTGTGAAATTCTTTGATGATCTGTTTGCTAGGGAAGGATATCCAGCAACTGTATTAACGGATAATGGTACAGAATGTCGTGGAAGGGTAATGGAGCAGTATTTAAGATTGTGTGGGATCAAGCAAAAGAGGAAATCATTGTATCATCTGGAGTGCAATGAAGACGTAACAAGAGTTATAGGAGTATAATAAAGATTTTACATAATAACTTACTAGAAATTCTTGATTCTATTAAAGACACGGAGGCGAGCATTATGCTTCTCTTTCTTTTAATTAATTATATAAGAAAGCTCAGCAGCAAGGTATCTTTGCACTTATATCTAACAAAAACTCATGTTGAAAGTGCATTAAACAGATATATAACCAAAAAACATTAGAGTACACAAATAGTTCATAACATTAGCAGTACAAGGGAAAAAAACTCCAAATCCCATGATGCTCCGAAGGTCATCAGTGTCCAATGTCACGTGATACTGCTCCTCTAATAAGTGTATAGGTGTTCACATAAACAGTCCTGAATAAGAAACAACTTCCTCTTTCGAGGCTGCAAACTTGATGTCTTTGATGATAAACTTTAAATCAAGCTCAACCAGAAAGGATCCGTTAATGCGTAAGTCAGGTGGACTTGTCTGTAGAGGCTGTCAAGAAAAATTAAAATATGTTAGCTTTTTGCGTATAACAACCCTGGTTCCCATGCAGGGGTGGGAGAGAAAAGCATCTTATTATTGTTACTCAATAAGAGGTCAAACTAACAGTTTGTAACGATACCAGCATCACTTTAAGCAGTATACAACAAGCTTTTCTACGAAGGGTGGGATAATTCTCGCCTCCGTGTCTTTAATAGAATCAAGAATTTCTAGTAAGTTATTATGGAAAATCTTTATTCTATGTCAAGACCGGAGGCTCACATTATGCTAGTTTTAAGCTTACTTACCACTATCGAAGCAGGTTGCTCTACTGGTTTCAAGTAGAATTCTTAAAAAATCGATTCGCCTGGCCAATCAGCCATTCTCATGATGTCCTTGAGACGGACGCCAACTTGAAAAGCTTTTGAAGCCATGGCTCCTCTGACTGAATGGGCTCCGAACTTGGGCTAGAGTCCAACGCACCCAGCGTACCAAGGTAGGGGCTGAAACCGCCTTATGAGGTTTGCGAATAGCCATGAGGCGTTGCCAGTTTGGAGAGAGTCTAAGCGGAGCTGTTACTTCCTCATAAGCTTTTAAACACTGAACCACACAAAGCTTGGGCTGTTCCCTAAAGGCCGGGTAAGAGATCACTCTTGAATCACATTTAGTTCTCCTTCTTATGTGAAAGACAATACCGTCCGGAGAAAACGACCTACCCTCTAGATCTAGAGCCCTGACATCTGATACTCTCCGGCAAAAAATTAGACAAAGCAATGTAGTAAGCTTGCCAGAGAGTGCCGTGCGCGATAGCTCTTCGTTAGCTGGCCAAGAGAGGAAAAGATTGAGCACTTTATTAACGTCCCAAAGTTTATTGTAACGGGACGAAGGTGGTACTGTAAGATGGATACCCTTCAGCAATCTACAAACTAAGTGATGTTCTCCTGCTGGGGCCCCCTGTATAAAATTGTGCCCTGCAGAAATCGCCAATCGATATGCGTTTACTGTCCTGTAAGCTAGACCTTTCTCTACTAAGGAGGCTAAAAAAAATTGTATTTCTTCTAACGGAACTGAAACTGCATGCACGCCTCGGTCCTGGCACCACGACCTCCCGGTATTCCAGGAATTGGAATACTGTTTGCGTGTGGCAGGGGCACAACTCTCTTCAATGAGGTGAATTGCCTTGCTGGACATGCCTGAGGTTCTCCATCTTGCCCTGAAATCCTCCAAGCCGCCAGAGTCAGAGACCCGGAGACTAGCAGGGGGTGAGCTTGTCCCCACGGATCTACCAGGAGATCCCAATACTGGGGTAGAAGGATTGGAGAATCCGTGGAAAGTTCCCGATTAACTGGATACCAGATCTGAGAAGGCCATACCGGGGCTATGAGGACCAGTTCTGCTCTGTCCTGACAGACCTTCGCCACGGTCCTCGCTATCATTGAGAAAGGGGGAAACGCATAGAGTATCCCCTGCATCCAAGGCTGTAGGAATGCATCCGTCGTTGATACTGCCGGATCAGGCCTCCAACTGTAAAACACTGGTAGTTGTGCGTTGAGCCGAGACGCGAAGAGGTCTATGGATAATGGGTCCCAGTGTTGCTGCAAGCGGAGAAATATATTCTTGTCGAGACTCCAGTCGCTGGAGTCGGCGTAATGGCGGGAGTGCCAATCTGCTATTACATTCTTGAGACCCGGCAGATATTCTGCTGTCACTGAGATCTGGTGATCCAAACAGAAATGGCAAAATGCTTTGGCGAGTTCTGCTAGTGGACGAGACCTGGTACCACCCAGATGCTTTATGTATCTCACGGCAGATACGTTGTCCATCTTTAGTAAAATGCAACAGCTCACTTTGTCTTTGGCGAAAGAGCAAATTGCGAATGATCCCGCGAGGAGCTCTAGACAATTGATGTGCATATCCAGCTCCTGTCGAGACCAGGTCCCTCCAGTGGCAGCTGCGCCACATCTTGCTCCCCATCCGGAACGGCTGGCATCCGACTCTATGATGATATCTGAAGCAGAACCGATTCCAGTTCCAGGCCTCCATGTGTGAAAGCCACCAATTCAGCTCTGTCCTTGCTTGTGATGATAGCGTTAGTCTTTGAGAACAAGAAAGACTGCGCCTCAGGTGTTGGCCTTTTAGTCTTTGCAATTCCCGGTAATGTAGGGGGCCCGGAAAAATTGCTTGAATGGACGAGGACAGGAGGCCTAATACTCTCGCCAGCTCCCATAGAGAGATGAAATCCTTCTGTAGGAGCCTGCGAATTTAACTTTTGGTCGAATGTATCTTGGCAGCTGGAAGACGAAGCTGCGAATTCTGGGTGTCTACAATGAACCCGAGAAACTCCATATTCTTGGCGGGGCAAAGAACCGACTTTTCCCAGTTGATGAGAAAGCCGAGACTGTGGAGCAAGTTTATGGTTAGTTTGGTTTGTTCCTGCAGCAGCTCTCGAGATTGAGCCATGAGAATAATGTCATCCAGATAACTTATCAGGCGGACGCCTTGCTCTCTTAAGTGTGCCATTACGGGTTTCAATAGTTTGGTAAATGCCCAGGGAGCTCAAGAGAGACTGAAAGGTAGACTCGTAAACTCCCAATCTTTGTGATCCCAAGAAAATCTTAGATACTTTATGTGCTCCGGGCAAATGGGCACAGCGAGGTAAGCATCTTTGAGATCTAGACGCACAAGCCAATCGCTCGGTCTGAGAAGGTCCCTGAGCATGTGGATGCCTTCCATCTTGAAATGTCTATATATTATGAATTCATTGAGTGCCTTTAGATTTATTACAGGCCTTACCTTCTCCTTCCTGCGTACCAGGAAAATGGACTGAAAAGTCCACCCGGGGTCGAGCATAGCCGAATTGCCCTCTTCTGAAACAGATTCTGAATCTCGCTGTCTAGCGCTCTTTGATCTAGCTCTGACATAATTATTGAGACAGGGGGACTGAACTGAAAAGGCTGTGCGAAAAACTCTAGCCGCAGTCCGCGCGCTGCCTCCCTGACCAATGCGTCTCCTGACAAAGCGCCCAGCCATCTGAAAAGAATATTGACCTCCCCCCAATGGGCGTGCGCGGCGCTGGTGCTGCGATCGCTAGACTGACCTGGGGGTTGTTGAGTTCCGCTCCTTGGTCCTCTCCTCCAGTAGCGTCCTCTGCCACACCCTCTGGAGGAAAAGAAGGTGTCGGCTCGGTCTTGCCAGGTGTTCTGCTGTTGGTACTGAGGTCTTCTGTCAAAGGCGTAGCGGCCGGAAGAGCGACCTCGACCGGCCCTGATGAAAACCTTAGAGGAGAAAACCTTCTTAATGGAGGCTTGCGCCTTATCCAGAGCGGTAAAAGTGGCTATGAATCTGGTCATCTCCTTCATAAAAGGATCTCCAAATAGTAGCCCTTGCGCGGCAGCGCCGGACTCTGTGTTCGCCAATTCCGTCAGTTTTGCATCGATCTTGAACAGTATGCCTTTTCTGAGTTTGGTGGAAATGGCGCAGCTAGAATTTCCCAGCAAGCAAATGGCTGTCTGAGCCCACCCGGAGAGGATGATTGGATCAATGGGGGTTGATGAGGTGGAGGCTTCTTCTGCCAGATCTAGAATTTTTGCGAGGGGACCTGCAACGTCCAATAGTTCATCCTGGCATGACTTCCAGGCTCTGTCCATGCCCTTTTTAGGGTCTTTCACATGTTTCGCCATAAAGGTGATCATCTTAGAATCTAATTCTGGCGTCATTGCTATTTTATGTGGTATGTCAGGGCGTGGCCATTCAGCTCTGAGCCTTGCTCTCGTTTCCTTCTCTAGCGGCTTGCGTAGCCTGCTAAACATGTATTCCGTTGTCCTGACTGATGGCTGCCAGTCAGTGGACCTAGGATGTATCAAATCCTCAGGGTCGAACATTCCCTCAGTAGGGCGTTGTTCCCTGGTGTTTGCCTTGGGCATGGGGGCTGCCGCATTCCCCGAGGTCGAGGGTTTGGGATCCCAAAGCTCTGTATTCTCTTCTGAGGAAGTGTGTGATGACTCTTCGTCATACAATCCCGAGTTTGCTTCATCTTGTACGCCCTGTTTTTCTCCTTCCAGGCTCGAGGGTCCAACACCCCTGTTTCCTTCCTCGGGGTTAGAGGGTCTTTTGAAGGAAGGGGTTACCTCCTTAGTCATGAAGGCATGTTTCAGCCTGGAGAAGGCGTCTGTCAATGCAGCAGTGGCAGGTATCAACTGGCTCGGGGGGGGGTCACAGAGCTTTTGCTCTTACGAGCCAAACTACTTCCCCCTTGGGTAAGGTGTTTTCTCTTTTGCGTCTTTTTACCTCCCTTCGGAGAAGCGCCGCACATGCGCTCTTCCATTTCTTCCAAGCGCTACTGTATAGGGCGAAGCATATCTGTTACAGCCTTCTGTACGCTGTTTTCCACAGTGGATCCTAGGACCTTTTGCAGGCTCCTTTCCATAGCCACCTCATCAATATAACAACTGTCCTCCTCTTCCTCTGACCATTCCTGCTTTGAATGAGGACTGTATTGAGCTGCCATAATAAATCACCTTACCCCTTTATTTTTTTTATTTTTTTACTGGACTGACCACCTTCTCTCACTGGCCCAGATGTTTATTATGCCAGTTCTATGTGGACAATAAACAAAGTCTATGAAACTTAGGAGAGTTACCTCCACTCACTTCCTGGCAATCGAGGCTAAGCAGACCAAGCTCCGTGCTGTTGGTGCTGCTAGCGATCCTTCTTTCTTGTTTTTTTAATTTTTTTTTATGCTTCACGACAAAAGGAGAGAGAGGGAGCTTGCTCCGGCGCTCATACTAGCATCAACCGTTATACTCTTGATGGAAATGCTCGTACGAGCGCTGGAGCTTGAGAAAGGGACCAGGGAGAGCGGGAGCTCCCCCTGGCGCCCCACTGGTGCGTCGCACCCTGCTGAATGGTCCTCCCCGGAGCCCGCACATAGAATTCCAGGCCGGGGAGGCGGATTCAGTGATACGAGGTGCCGCGGCTTACCGCTCGCAGCCGCGCTGCAAGTAAACAGAATAAGGTCTGTTACGACTAAACGTTCATCGCGTCTACATTCACACCGAAGTCAGCGAGGCCGTTGGTGTCGGTGTACAGTAAATAAACGGAAACAAAAGGCACAAAGCTTACATGCCGTATAACAAATATATTACCATATTTCCATATATATAATACGTGAAAGAAAATCAATATCAATCATGAATAACTGGTAAATATTATGAATGATAAACAGTTCTGAATAAGAAAGGACTTATCTCTTGCTGTGAGCAGCAAAGAAAAAGGAAGTTGTTTCTCATTCAGGACTGCTTATGTGAACACCTATACACTTATTGGAGGAGCAGTATCACGTGACATTGGACACTGATGACCTTCGGAGCATCATGGGATTTGGAGTTTTTTTCCCTTGTACTGCTAATGTTATGAACTATTTGTGTACTCTAATGTTTTTTGGTTATGTATCTGTTTAATGCATTTTCGACATGAGTTTTTGTTAGATGTAAGTGAAAAGATACCTTGCTGCTGAGCTTTCTTATATAATACATTCAAAGAAAGAGAAGCTTAATGTGAGCCGCCGGTCTTGACATAGAATGGAGGCTATAAGGATCGCTGAAGCATGTCCAAAAGAAAAAAGTAAATGTGAAGGGGAGCATAAGAGGGCTGAGAATGTCAGCTCATGTCATGACGTGGCGGGAGGTGCCTTTTGATTTGATGAGATGGAGAAACGGTAATTCTCGTGTGTGTCCATTCTGGTTGAGATGGGGCAAGATTGTGGATGTAAACTTAAGAGAGGTGAGAAGGAGGTGTCTGATGTACAAACAAAGAACAAAGTAAAGGTGTGCTGCGAGGAGAGGAGTGTTAGGATTAGAAGGGAAGAAATGTGATTGGATGAGAGTAAAAAAGGTGTGGTGAAGAGAAAAGGGGAAGTGTTGTACAGTGATCCTATGCAAGTTGAAGAGGCCTGCCCAGGAGCACTGACAGCTAATGGCGGCCAGGTGTGGAACTTTGGGTGAGTGGTAAAAGTAAGAGGACCCTGGATGTGGTGAGGAAGCGTCTAGTAAAATAAAGAAGGCAGGTGTCTGGTGTAAATATGTAAATATGTTCCTGATTTGTAGAGTTTTGGCTAGGCTAGTATTCTACAATATTTGGAGTGTTGGAGGATGTGGGATCCTGGAGAATGTGGTTTTAGATGGTGGAATAAGGAGAGGTGTAATTGGCAGGGGTGCTATCCACGCAAGCTTTTTATTATCTGGACAACGATTAAACTTACCTTGAGAAGATTGTATTCAGTCTAAGGGGCTTCATTACAATGCATTTATACCAAACCAACAAAGGATTTTCTTTGAGTGCTTTGTGCCAACCTCTTTCTTATTTGGCGCAAATCCATCCAGCACTTTGGGCTGTGCGCCTGAGCAGAAATTGCCCATTTACCGTATGGGAAAAGGAATGGAAAAATGAAAAACACATCCTTTTTTTACCCTTTATATCGTTTGAACTGTAACACAGATTTTCACAAAATGGTCCAGTTCTGGGGTGAGGGGGGCTCATATTAGGAATGTTAAATGTTGTTCTGATCCATCCAATGGCTTAAATGTAATTAGCCATAACATTTTCACTTTTCCGATGGGTGGTAGGTTTCACCTTAGCTCTATGGTGGTTGGCGCCTTCGGCCGTGTCCTTTGTACATGTAACCCTAATAAGTTTCTTTGGGGGCCACTAAGCATGGCCTTTTGCCCTTGGCACAAAGACCCATTACCCCCTGACTTGTAGATGTGATTCCTGCAGGTGTAACAAACATTCTTTTTCCACTCCCTATTCCCGCGAGATTCCCTCAGTATTCTGCTGGTAAAAGAGCTCTGATTCTCTCGAAATTCCCCAGGTATAGCCCCCAATAACGCTAAAAAAACTAAAACTCTTCCCCGTCCACACAGGCACTCACCATGTTACCCCCTCCTCTTTCCTTGGTCCCCGCACTCCTCTCAGTTGTTTGTCCATCCCTGGCCTTCTCCCATTATCCGCTATGAGTCTTTAGTTCAAGTGACACAGTTTCTTTTCCGAGAGCATCTTACGCTATTGCCATGGGAGTCCCATAAGCTTCCTGCAGTATTCCCCTGATAAGCCAAAAATGTTCCACCAGTGACTGGCTACCCCGATCACTCCCATTCCCCCAACTTCACATGGTGCCCTCTCCCCCACCAACCTCCAGCCTGATGCAATTGCATCCTTTTTCCTCTGCCAAATAGCCTTTTGAGCACATTTCGTTTTTGACTTTAATCGGGGATACATGGTGGGATTTAATTTCCAAAACGTCTCTCTGCTGCAAAGCACCATGGTAGCTATATAAACGTTGTTTGGGCAGGGAGCACCCCCTACT
Organism: Ambystoma mexicanum; assembly: GCF_040938575.1. Taxonomy (NCBI): domain Eukaryota; kingdom Metazoa; phylum Chordata; class Amphibia; order Caudata; family Ambystomatidae; genus Ambystoma; species Ambystoma mexicanum. The sequence continues at coordinate 1,426,596,719 of NC_090922.1, forward strand.
CTGTCGAATATTGTAAAAAATACTGGATGGATTTACAAACCAGTAAAGAAAATTAAGTCAACGCTCCGTGCCCAAATTGTGTCTTATTTGGTCCAAATTCGTCCAGAGTTTTAGGTGCTACAGCTTCCCACAAATAGAACTTTTTCTCATTGTGAAAATTAATGAGAGTAGGGCCAAAACAGACAGTGTTTATTTTTGTTTTCTTAATAACGTTTTCATTTTTCTACTAGTTTTCCCAGAATTTCCAGTTTGTGTGTGGACCCACGACAAACAGGTTTTTGGAACATGTCATCCAAATCTGCCAGTGAGTCAAATGTTATTAGAAATAGAATTTTGAGAAAAATCCATGTACAATGGTTTAACCTTAACTATAGGGTGGCTACTGACTAGCAGGTGTACTCATGCATCGCACAGTAATTCTTAGGGCTAAGCATGTAAGCTTGAATTGCCGTACCCGTATGTGTAGGGTTGAAACATGTGATCTTCGTACTGGTAAGGTGGCATGCATTCATCAACTTCCGTTCCTGTCATTTTGCCATGATGTGACAGACAAAGTCAAATTTCAGGTTTGTAGCATGCTGGGAAGTATGACAGACTAACGCACATTTCCACAAATTTCCATTATATATATATATAGATAAGATATAGTAGGAAAATCCATTTGAGCTGAGTCACAAACTCCAGAGCACCCCCTAGTGGCCATCGCTGGAAGTTCACCTCCAGTTCTGAGCCATATCAAGGCATTGTGGCTATGCAAATCAGCCCAAATACAAACGTTTTCTCCAGAAAATTGTCTTCGTCTAAAAGGACAGTGCTATTTTATACATAGCTTAATCAACCCAAGACATACATTTTGCTTGTGGTTGGAGCATTTGGCAATGTTTTCACAACACCAAGAAAGTTATGGTGGGTTTAAAAATGTTTGGAAAAAAAAACATTCATCTGAAATGTGAAAGTAGGAAAATCCATTTGAGCTGAGGCACAAACTCCACAGCACCCCCTAGTAGCCATTGCTGGGAGTTCACCTCCAGTTCTGAGCCACAACGGCAAGGCATTGTGGGTATGCAAATCAGCCCAAATGCAAAGCTTTTCTCCAGGAAAGTGTCTTTGTCTAAGAGGACAGTGCTATTTTTTACATAGCTTAATCAACCCAAGACAGACATGTTGCATGGCTGTCAGGATAACCACATACCAGGTTTCACCCTTATTGGGGATCATTAGTGCAGTATAGTCCTGAGAGCCTTGTGGTTGGAGCGGTCTGCTCCTGCCAATTTTCTATACTTTCCACACAGATTTTGAAAGCAAGAAGCAGTTTAACATGGCCATGAAGAAGCTCACTAGTCTCCACTGCAAGAAAGTTGGATACTAAGCGATACATGTGTTGACTATTGTGCATGGAGCTACTGTAGCCATAATATTGTTTATGGAGTTACTGCAACGGTAACCACTGTCTATGGAGCCATTGTAATTGTGGAGGGGGGCTGTCCTCTATACGTGGGTTGGACTTGTTTGTATGTTTTCTGTCAATTTGAACTGGATTAAATATGATTTGTTCATTCTATGAACATCTCTCATTCTGTGGCAATATGTTTATGACAAGATGAATGTAACACAATGTGTGAACATGGTAATAATGAAGGCACGATTGGTCTAATAGTATAGGTTTTATTTTGAATCAGTGAGGACTCATTTAGACTACTGCCGCCTTGACTTTTTATACATATTCTACATTTCTAAATTAGGACTGGTGAAACTAGCACAGGGAGTGTCGCTTTTTGAGGAACCTATGTGTTTTGTTTGAAATATATATTTTTCTATTTGCTTTGTTATATCCCCAGTCAATTTTCCACTTTTTTTACAACCTCATAAACTGGCTCACCACTTGATCTCATCTTTGTGCTATTGCTCAGGCACCATCAGGGAAATGCCTCTGCCGTCTGATAATGTGTAATTGTGAGCAATTGTGTATCAAAATCGAGATCAACGTACTACAAAGAAATACAAGATAGAAATACATCCTGTGAACATAAATGTGAACTTTAGTCCACCTGAAACTGTATGTTTGTACAAATGTCACCTTTCTTGAAAACAGGAATTTCCTGAACCCATTATTCATTCACTTCAATAAATGCTTAGAAGAGTTTATGGGCCTAGATGTGCTTACTTGAAATTGTAGTCCTGTTTTCACAATAGAAACAAGAATTCAAAATGAATTCCAGGATTAGCTTTTTCAATGCCTTAGATGTTTAAGCTAATTTGGAAGGCCACCCTTTGAGTAGAGTTCTATGTGTCTGGTTGACCATTAGGCATGATTTCAATAGAAACAGATGCTTACACAGACAATAACCTCCATCCTTGGCAAAGCATTAAAGCTTTATGAAGAATGTATAGGTTCCATTAAACAACCTATTTAAATGGTCCTTTGTTCCCAACAGTAGATGATTCTGTTAATAGGGGCAGGCCACACACAATTGAAATGCAAGCTTCTTACTATATATAACAAAGACCTATTTAGAAAATATGCATTCACAGAGAGCAAGTGCGAAAAGCATTTCAGGTATAACTTCAAAACCAGTTGTCGGATTTGAAAAACAAAGACGGATCTACATTCGGCAGAAAAGGAGAAATATATGCATGTAAAAAATGATATTTACATTTTCATAAGTTATGTGTGCAGAGGCAAACACCTAAATGCTGTCTCCGGATTCATAATATTCTTGCAAATCTGAATATATAATGTACACCAGTATCACATGTCCATAACAAGAATTATAAGAAAAATATATATTCCAGTCCAATTTTGATTCCCCATTCCTGAGGGGAGGGCTAGCTCACAGTGGACATATCCACTTATGACATACACAATTCAGTTGCCCAGTGGAAGGAGGGAGGGCTCTGAGGGATGTGAGTAAATGCGGGGAACATATTACAGGTTCTGTCCAATTCAAAATTGCTACATCAGATGATGCATGGGGAGTTTTCTGTGTATTTTAACTCAAACACACCAAGGTTTTAGAAAGCTAAAAGGCAATTTATCATGTCCTTGTGGTCAGGGACCCGTCTTTGGGCTCCAGTCTGACCATGTAAAGAGGGGGACAGTGCTCATATGGAGCACTGAACCTCTGTAGGTGAATTCTATAGAAGAGGATCCATAATGAGTAGACACAGAGATAGATGGTTTAGTGACCAATCGGTTCTTGGACAGTATGTGTCTGAAGAATTATGGCACAGGCTTGTAGTGTGTCCTAAAGAAGGCCCTCATGGGCTTGTAGCATGTTCCAAAAGAAACTCAGCTTGAGATGGTTATGTTTTCCCAATAGTACCAGGCTTAGGTTTAAAGTGTGAAGAATGTGTGTTCAGGATAAGTGGGCCCTGGTTGTGGGACGTTGCTTTGCGCTTGATGGCAACAGTAAGAGGGGGATTGCCTGTTCATTCGCATTTGGAGACTCGACATGAGCATGAGAATTGGGGGGACCTAGGTGAAGCAAATGTCAGTGAAGTAGGAAAAAAAACATATTTTCTGCCAAGATAATTGAAATCCCTGAAAATTAAAGGCCATGGCTTTACATTAAAACAGCAAATATCAGCTGATGCCTGGACGTTGTCATGTAATTTAGGATAAACCTTAAACTCATGTGCTTTACAGGTGGAGATAGGAACATTTGCAAGTTGGAATTAAGAGTCTGGTTTTGTATTCTCTTAAAGATATGTGAGGTGTGGGAGACATTGACAAAGGGTTATGATGCATCCTATTGCCTGGATTAACAACACTAGTTATCGAGTTCAAGAAACGTTTTATGCTGACTGGTAGTAAAGTGGTCATGGAGTGGTTCACAGAAAAAGGGGGCTTGCCAAGAACCTAGGATTGCTAGTGCATGTGTTCTGGAGTGCTGGTGCACAGAGAGCATCTTGAGTTATGCAGATGGCCCCATCCTGAGGGCCTCACAGGGCTTCTGCTGTTATGCCCTCAGCAGTGATCTCCTTGCCGTGGCTCAGTGAAGCAGAAACTGTAGTGCATGGCAGAGCTGCAGGATGCGTGGGAACACAGCCAGGCTCTGAGGGGCAGCCAAGGGGAGGGTACCAGGCACTAAATAATAGGGAGTAGAAAGGAAAAGGGTGGTGGCACACCTGTTAAAGCTGTTTCTGTTCTGTGTTTGTGAAGGAAGCTTGCCCAAGTGCTCTTCAAATGGCTCTTACACTGGGTGTCCATCCCGTGTCCACTCAGTGTGTTTGTGGAAAGCCTGGACTGATGCTTGTGCTGTGCCTTTGTAGGTTTTGAGGAAGCTTGTGTTGCTAGTGTCTGTATTGTGGCTATTCTGTGTGTAAGTGGAATACTGCACAGTTACATGTACTACTATAGTGTATAGATGTTGCTGTCAGAGATAGTGTTTTTTTACTGATGCTCACCTTGACATACCACTGCAAGGTGTGGGTGCAGGTTTGAGTGTGGATCGATGTATTTATGCACGTGTTGAGCCTTATCTACATGTGCTTGTGGGGTGAAAGCATGCACCGTTGCTGATAAGTATGTACCTGTTCTGCAACGCTGGGATTGATGTTGCACTCTTAATACCAGCTGAGGTGATAAGGGTATTTCAAAAGAGGGAGTGAATCGAGACAGATTGGGCAAAGGACAAGCTACCAATTGTGGCAAAGACAGGATTTCCAGCCTTTTCTACACATGTGAAACTTGCAAAGTGGATGTATCACACACACAGACTTCTCCCAGACAGCACACACACATGGACAAACATACAGCCAGGTATATATGTTCCAGCACACTTGCAAGAGTGTACACAGACACACTGCCATGGAAGGACATTTGTTAAGGTGATAAGGTTTGTTTTACTAAAATGATGCAGTGAATTACTTTTCTAAATAGGAGGCCTGCTAATCAGACCCCATTGAACAATGCTCCATGCAAAGATTATACTGCAGTCATGTGTCTCCTGACACCCCCAGCACCAGCCTTTCAGCGGCAGCAGGGCAGGTCCAAAGATCACATGCATTTCAGACAGCTGCTGGAACACATTTCTAACAGGAAGAGGTAGCTTTGTAATCATGGCACCTCTGATTCAAAACATTATTGTGCATCCTAGTCAGCCTGGCAGAACATTCAACTGGAAATATATGCTGTGCCTGGTTATGGCATTGTGAATACTAGTGCCATTCAATTATCCAGCCACAGCAGTTGATATCTTATTAAGGTCATGTTGGTGACTAGTGCTCAGCTATGACAGGGGTGATGTATTATCCCTCTGGCTTAGGCCTCTCCACAACATGTGGGACAATGGACAGGAAGTTTCCTTTTGATCCTTCCAGAGGAAAGCTAACTCCCTGTGAGGTCCCCTGGGAATCAGTGCTTCAAGGCAGTCCTGAAATAACAGAGCCACACTCACACAGGGGTAATGATCACTGTAGTCCTTTTAAAGTCAACTGACACAAGGAGGGGGTGGAGTAAGAGTAGCCAGAGGAGAAAGTTAGGCTGAGAGAGGAGTTCCACCATCTTGGATTCTGCTAAGGCTCTCTACAACTTCCGATCTCTCGTCACCTCCAGCAGACAAAGCATTCTGGGCATCATGTTGCAGCATCCAGAACTGGACCCCTGACATCAGGATTGCTTTGGTCCTCTCCTCCTTAGTTGATTCATCTTTGGACATCAAGACAAGAAGGGTTCACCTGGAACTCTGTTAGGATACAGTCTATTTCAAAATCCTTTGCCATAAAGAGGAAGACAGATGGCTCCAGCAAGCTCTTTTCTCTACCCATTGCAACAGTACATTTGGGTGAAATTACTGTGTAGACAATGCCTACTGCAAAAGGGAAACCGCTACCCTGATTCCTGCCACTGGATGTGACGGAACCTCTACAAGTGCCCACAACGGACCTTCCTGGTTATGAATGCCATACGAAAGGACTAACCAGACCCTTGGAGACCTTGGACTAGGCCTTCCAGCATCCCAGAAGTCAAGCAATGGCCCTGGGGCCTGGTTTCCATCTCGATTCACTTGTAAGGTACAGCCTTGACATTGCCTGCCTGTCCCAGCTTCTTCATGCCATGTGTCATTGCTGTGGAACCATACTACATTTGCACCCAGTCGACCAGCTCACCAGCCCAACACCAATTCACTGCCTCAGAAAGCACATAGAAGTCTGGCTGGACGCTGTTGAGCCCGAAACTCAAGGCACCTATTGTATTTGAAGAGGCCATCCCTTTCCACCCTAAAGGACTTTAGGAACCTTTAAGCCCCTTCTTTGCTTTTTTAAAGACCTATCCTTGAACACTGAACTGACATTTGTTGCTTAAATCATTTGCCTGCACAATGCACATCTGTCTTCACCCAGAGAAACTGTCTATTCTCAAATTCTGCATTCTCTGTGTTTCCTTTGCAGGGATGGGTCTTTAGTTCTTTAATTAGTTGGATGCACTGTTGGTTTTTATTAAAGCTCCTCTTTGCTTTTATAAAATCTTGGATGGATATGATTTTATTTTGGTACTCCTGTTTTATGGCTGTTTGTGTTGCAACACTGGCAGCCTGCCCTCGGCCCAGATCAGTACAGGAGGCGAAGGATGTAGACTTGTCGGGCTGTGCTTGACTCACCTTTAGGATTTGGGTTCACTGATGGTATAGTCGTATAGTAGGGGTTTTAGACACTACTCTTTCCTGTACTCCTACAGAGTAGTAGTCAGTTTGTCACTCACACACCCTCTCTCTTTCTCTCTCTCTCTCTTTCTCGCTCTCTCTCACTCTCTCTCAATACACTGCAATCATAGGGGTTACACAAGTGACATCAAATCCCAGCTGGTTTCACAGGAAGAGATGAGTCATGTCCTTTTCACACCAGCGGTGTCACTAAAGCAATGTAAACAAAAACTACAGTATGTGAGATGAATATTCGCATCAACAAGTGATGGCATAATATAGCAAGTGAAGCGTTCATATTCCCAGATACTTCCACATTGTTCCAGTTATTGAATTTCACTCATATATTTCAAGGGCAGTGGCAGGGCTAACAAATGGGACACAAAGTGCCTCATTATGAGTTTGGCGGTATGTGGTAAAAGTGACAGTAATGGAATTACCACCACTATTATTATACCGCTGAATAAGGACGTGGCACATATCCATCAGCAAATTAGCCCTGATGAAATTAGTGCAGGTGGAATTACCGCCAACATCTGGCAGAATTAACACCAGGGCTATTTCCATTGGTGGAATCACCACAAAGATCCAAAACAGTATCTTTGCTGCAGTAATTCCGCCAAAAATACAGTGCACCTAAAAGGTGGAGGTAAATCCATACAGGGGATGTACAACAAGTGACCGGTGCACCAAATCCACCCTGGAAGACCACAAAAGGCATGCACCTGACCCTAACACACTTACCAACACTATGCGGCCACTAGCCATTTCAAACTGAGACATGCATCTCTGCTGCTCTTCATTGAGCTACTGAGGGAGGGCGCAGAGAGGAGGAGGAGCAAACGCCATTCAAGACGAAGGGACATTCCCCGGGTCACGCACTCGCTCTTGATATCCACTGGCACCCAGCTGATTACTCTCTACCGGCTGAACAGGGAGGCCATCGTTGAGGTACTGGCCTGGATCAAAGATGACATACAGAGCAGGATCAATGGCAGAACTGCTTTACCGCCTCTGCTGAAACTTGTATCGGTCCTACACCTTCTTGCTACTGGCACTTTCTAACACACTGTGGGCTTGCTGCATGAAATGTCCCAGCACACATTTTCACATGTGCTTGCGCAGGTGCGTGAAAGCCTCCTGTGGTCATGCCTCCCAGCACATATCCCTGTCCACCACTCCAGCACAGATAAAGGCCACAAAGGTATGTTGTTAAGCAGCAGCCCACCTGCCAAATGTAATAGCCACTCTGGACCACACCCATGTGGCGTTGGTGGCCCCATTAGGTATCCAAAGAAGTATACCACAACAGGAAGCACTATAACGAAATGAATTTCTAGGTCACCTGCAACGCTGACCTTCCAATCACACTCTGCTGTGCCTGCTTTCTTGGTTCCACCCACAATGCCGTGGTCCTGCAGAATAGTACACTGCCACAGACAGCCACAGAGGCCAACAGACATGGATACTGGGTGAGTACAAGTGTAATCACGCAGCACTAGTGAACTGCGAAAGAGGGGGAGGGGCATTACCACAACTGATCAAGGCATGCTCTGGCAAGATCCTATAAATGCAGTACCTGCCCTCTCAGCGTGCACATGACAGTCACCAACCCATGGAACTAGGCCATGCAGGAAAATATAGAAGTATGCCAGTGATTTAAATTGCCCCAACAAGTAAGTGACACACAGACAGAGGAGTGCATGAACCACAATGCATAGGGAACACCCACCTACACATCCAATGTTCAACACTGCACAGTGACAATTCAACACTGTGTGAGAAACCAAAGGGTGTCTCACCCGCTAGTCCTCGGGACTTGTCCTTCAGGTGGCCGGGACACAGCCGGCCACCTTGTCCTTCAGGTGGCCGGGACATCGCTTTTGGATCCTGTTCCTGGGGGTGTACCAGTGCGGAAGGATCACCTGGGTGAGGGGTCTTTGGGAAGTGGGGGGTGAGGCAGCCGATGGTGAGATGCAGTATTCCCCCCTTCCCGAGGAAGAGGATGACTGGGAGCAAACAGACTAACTCTCTCATTTCGTACTGGACATGTCCCGTTAAACGGGTCAGGCAAATTCAGGCACTTTACACTAAGTGCATACACCTGATACCAGTTAGCTCTCCTTACACAAATAAAAGTAACACCTAAAGACACACTCATTGCAAGGCAGAACATGAACACAAGCAGAACGTTGGGAGCACCCCTACTGGAGCTGAGCAACGGACTAAGGAACGAGAGCAGCAGGCCGAAGACCCCAAGCGTTCCCTTCTGCAGGTCGTTGCTTCCGACAGACCACGAAAGACACGTGGAGAAGGCCAGATCCCATAAGTGAAGATTGCATTTTGTTCCAAGGATGCCACCGACCCTCTCATGTGAACGGCAGAGTTGGGGAGGTGAGGCCAAGCCTGTGGTACTAACCTTGACTCATGAATGGAAAATAGCAAAACAAGAAAGAAGCGCACATAGCCGGTAAGTTGGCAAGCGGCCTGAGAGAGTGGTGTGTGTTAAGGCGAATGAAGTAGCAACATTGTATCACAAGTGAAGGCTGCACGTGTGTGGATGAGACGTGAAGAAAGGCAAACCTGTGAATGGACTTCGAAGTAAAAGACAGCTGTGAGATCAGTGATACTAAGTAACGGAGTGGTCAGGCAAAAGGAAGTAGCCCAATCGAAAGTCTGTCTCAGTTAATGGTACATTGTTTGAAGTTATAAAGCGAGCAGACAGGGAAAGCAAATTAAGTAAAAGAAATTGTGAACTGTAAGTCAAAGTGGTCCTGCGGTAGTCTGGTAAAAGCACCACACCCATTCAAAAATCTTCGAAAGAGGTCCGAGTCCGATTGAAGGAGACCCGAAGTACAATAAACTTGGGGAAGGGAGCCCTCTTGCAAGTTTGTATTGAACTGTGATGTGTAAGGCCTGAGCCCGGCACAGGGGGATCTTCATGAACTGTGTGTTGTAAGGTCTGAGCCCGGAAGAGGGGGACCTTTGTGAACTTTACATTGGAAATACAATTTTGGAAAGTCAAGAAAAAGACTTTAACGTGGAATGCCAGGCGGGCTTCAGTCCCTGTTTTGGAACTGCTTACAGTGTTAGAAACCGAGCCAGAGTGTATCATCCTGCCTACAGGGAAACCCTTACTGAGGTGTAACGTGAGGAGAAGAGCTGGTTCAACTACCTTTATTCTTTTAAACACTGAGTTTTCCTTTTGCATGAATTTCTCCTTTTACACTTTTTGTATAAGAAAGAGGGCAGGCATTATGTTTTGTTAGAATAGGACATTTTGAGTTGACTGACCCCACTAGGACTGTTTGTTTATCGTTTGATGGTCGAGACTACTCCCATCGTAGTTATAGGGCAAATTAGGAGTTTCTCCGACCCCAACTATTCAATAAAGGTTTTAGAAAATTGTATGCATTGTATCAGTGTCATATTTGTGATACCAAGCTTTCTCTTCAACTGGCAGACAGTGAATGCATGAAATCTGGTAATCATGTATGTGAAGACATAATGGAAGGAAAGCAGAAACCACAAACATGCACGTGAACTAAATCAACCATCAGACAGTCTGCAACTGTTGCACTTGTGTGTCCGCCAATGTTTCCATATGTACCTGTCGTTGCTCCATAGTGTCCATCATTCTCCATATTGCATCCTGTGTATGCTGCATTATGCATTGTGGGCTATGGGAAGGGCTAGGGCCGAAGCAGGGTGACACGAAAGCCCTGCCACCTACGGTTCCATCCATGTCACCCACTGACTCCAGGCCACGCTGATCATGTGGCTGGTCATCCTGCTTAGGTGAAAAGAGGGTGTCATGGGCTAGTTGGATGGGTACAGATGAAAATTCATGTGTGCTGGTGCCAGCATCCACTGTTGAGTGGCAGTTGCAGCTGCCGGGGATGCAGTTGTGTGGGTATCACTGCCATCAGGTGCCATGCCGGCAATCGCATTTGTGGCACTGCCGGGCCCTGATGTCTCACTCCTGCCCTTTCTCCTGCCCTTCCCATTGCTGTGCATTACAGGTGTGGAAGCTGTTGCTGTTGCACTTGAGGCCCTGTTATTGGAGGTAGATGGGCCTGCTTTCTCCTCCCAAGTCGCTATTAGCCTGTTGGGTGGACATTGACATTTATTTATTTATTTAATTTGCATTTTTAAAGCGCTCACACAGCCCGGGGGCATCGAGGCGCTGTTACAGGAATATGTTTCTTAGTTGTGTATTTATAACGCGCCTCATACCTGGAGATTTTTAAGCACGGACCCGGGGATCGAACCTGTGTTACTTTGTGTCGTCTTGTTTCCAAGGCGAGCATGTTGCCGCTGAGCTATCCTCCCGGGACATGCTGTTAGTCATCATGCATACTTGTACGTGGCGTTGCAAGTCACTCATGCTGCATTGTGGAAGGACATCATAGACATGTGGTCTGATGGGTTTGGTCGATTGCGGGACAATGCATATCACCAATGCGAGGTGGGGGTAGTGTCTGTTGAGAGTGTACACCCCATTGGCATGTGCTCCTTGCCTGTTGGGCTGGCAGTGTGGCCTGTACATGCGGTTGTGCTAGGGGTTCGCTTTCACACTTGGCCTCTCCCAGCACACATGAGTGCTGCTCATTTTTGCATGTGCTCACATGCACATTCATAAAACTGCAATGGTACGTGCACAGTTGCCCACTACCCTTAAGTGGCATTACATTTAGGTGCATTGGCATGTGGTGGCACTTTCCCCTGTTCATTGGGCCCATCTATGCTGAGAGACACATTCTTGGGATGGTCATTTTACCGGTGTATTGACAGGGGAGGGGGCCATTCATACTCTGTAGCTTCACCTTGGCTGTTGGCTCACTCTTCGGCACTCCAAAGTCCCTTGATTCCCTCCATGTGGAGGATGGAGCTGGCCTTCTCCTCCCATGGGGTCAGGACAAGAGGGTCATAGGACCACCTCCTGGCCAATGTCTCCAGCCTGTGCTTTGACAGGGCCCTGTCCTTGAGATTATTCCAGCGTTTCCTGCAGTCCTCACTGTCTCATGTGACTGTGTCCACTGTGCTGACCTTGTCACTGATTTTTGCCCAGAATGCTACTTTCCTCTGGCCATCTGGCCTGCTTTACGATGCCAAGAGCCATAGAGCTGTTCGGCCTGGGACGCTACCTCATCAGTGAGGACATGTGGCCTGGCCTCACTGAATCTCTGCTTCCTCAGGCGTAGATCAGACCCCTTCCCTTTACCTTTCTCCTGGGACATGATTGCACTCCCTTCTGGGTCCGGATGGCTACAGGAAATGGGTGATTCTGAGTGCATTGAATTTTTCAAAATGGCCACCGCTGTGCTTTCCGTTCCGGCAATGATGCTATTTCCACCGGCAGTATTTTCGCTGGCGGAATTAACATCAAATAAACGGTGGTAATGGTAATTCCGCTGATTCCGGGCGTAATTACCAATGGGGACTCATTTTCCGCCGTGTTAGCGTTACCGCCAATGGTGTGTGTGAGCGCCTGCCAAGTTGTAATACGCTTGAAATTCCACGGGAAACCACAGCAGTAATGGTAATTCTGCAGAGGCACAATTCCACTGTATTACTGTCAATCTTATATTGAGGGCCAAAGCATAGCACCTGCAACCCGTGGTGACCCCAAATGATGATCCTGGCTACATTTACATCCAGACAGCTATACAGCGAAGTGAAGGGACTCCAGACAACTGGTTTAGCCAAGAACTCACACTTTTTGGAATATCCAGTTAGGGACACAATCCACTTGGCAGTAAGGGAAAGAATGCCAGTGAACAGTCAAAGTGATGCTGGATGGTTTAGCCAAACTGAAAGGTCTAAGACTGGACATAATGACACCGGCCACATTGACGTTGTTATTGGGACTTTGCAGACCTCCATTGCTGCAGACAATCATGGTGCCCAGCTCATTTACAATATTCATATAGTAGGCCTTTTACATAGCAAAACTAGTGTGAAACATACAATCCCAAGGCCTACAGAGTGAGATTCCTTGGCATGTTCTGAAATGTGTATTTCTCTCATTGCACTGACTGCAGAAAGTAGCAGAATCCAGTTGGTGGGCTCTCTTGCAATGATTGCTGTCGATAGTGATGGCTCGACAGAAGCTAATCCGCTTCCAGATGTGAGGCCCGCTGCGTCTGCAGGCAGCGGGATGCCCCAGGGGATTGGCGCAGGTTCTGGGGCACACATGGGGCCTAGCAGTGCTCATCTCAACTGCGCTAGACTAAATCTGACTGCCAGACCGAATTACCCATCAGCGGGCGATGGGTCGACATTAATCGCTGGCCCGCTGACAGAGAGTCAGTTGAGGGGACTAAAATCTCATTTGCTTATCACTAATTAGTTTAGCATTCCTAACTCCTAATTAGTGACTGGAAAGCAAATCTCTCAAATGTAAGGTCGGTCCTCATCAGCGTTGGAGCAGCGGGCTGGTGCACGCAATTCAAATTTGGGCAATTCCAATCTGGGCCGCCATTGGAGACCACTTGCACACAATGCAGCACATTCTCCCACTCTCCTATTCAGAAGGCAGGCCTGGAACAAACTGTTCCTGGGCAAAGCACAGACACTCTTTGAAGTTCATATATTGGCGCTTTTGTCTTCTGTGGAAGCGGGTACAGCGGTCTGAGCTCGAGCGGGACAAATCGCTTCAGCGAACACTTCTCTGCCAAAGCGGACAATAGCTCTGCTCCGCTTGGCCAAAAAATATGAAACTTTTTTTGTCCAGTCTCCCTGAGAAAAGCACCCCCGTTTCAAGGGATTTGAATAAGGCCTTTAAGATACACAGAGGGCATCTGAGAGATTCAGATCTCCTGCTGGACCTGCTCGGATTTGGCCCAAATTCTGAAAGGAAAAGATTGTTCTCCAGTTATGCCGCCTATGAAGGGAATACTTGTTCATGCAGTCCAAGTTTACGAACATGGTTTCTGGGAGACTGATGTAGAGGAAGATTAATTTACATAATGAGCTCATCTTGGATTGATTTTTTCTTTCTCTATGTTTCCGTCTATTTCTGGAAAATCTGCAGTCAATGCTAAATTGTTTCAGGAAAATTGATATGCGTGTGTCAATTTCACGTGATCTGAGTCAGAGAGTCAATCAGGAATACTCTCTTGAGCTGCTACCATCCTCCCCATTCCCATTGAGCCCTATGGGGGGGTCCAATGGGGATTGGGATGTACCAGCTCCGGGTCGCGCGCAAGGGGAATTACCGGGCCCGCAAAGGTCGGAATGGCCCGGTTATTCCCCTTTCGCGGGACCCGGTACCGGACCCGAGTTTGGGGGTAGCCATGCTACCTCCAACCTCGTAATGAGGCCCACTCTCTTTTGCGGGTCATCATTGTTATAGCAAAGCGGCCCCACATAGAAGAAAGAGGCAGTGCTTATCCACCATTTGTAAATGGTGACTATTGTAACACATCTGGGGAGCAGGGGGTGGGTTAAGTCAGGACCAGACTGGTTATCAAAAGGAGTCAAATGGGAGAAGGAGGGGGGATGATAAAAAAGGAGACAGGAAACAAGAAGTTGTGGGTGATTCAGGTGAGGTCAGGGAAGCAGAAGTTGGCAGAAGAATAGATAGTAAAGACTGCAGTGTGGAGGCAATTTAGGGAAAAGGTGAGGTAATTTTGGGGTGAGAACAAGAGGTACTGCATTGTGAGTGTATGTGTAAGGAAGGTGTGTGAGAGTGATAGAGGGAGTGTAGAGCGTGAGCAAAACGTGACTGTGAGAGTAAAAGGGGGTGACTGAATAGGGGGTGGGCAGGAGTAGTAGTGTGGTGAACGGAGAGTGGTAATGTCAAGAGGGAAGAGTAGTAGTAGAGAGATGAGAGAAGGTGTGTGGAGAGGGTAGAGTAGTAGAGAGAAGAGTATTAGTGGTGTGAAGAGGGAGGAGTAGTGGCGGTGTGGAGAAGTGAGAGTAGTAGTGTGGAGAGGGCAGAGTAGCAGTAGTAGTGTGAGGAGAATAGTTGTGGAGAGGTGAGGATAGAAGTTTGGAGAGGGTAGAGTAGTAGAGGGGAGAGTAGTAGTGGTCTGAAGAGGGAAGAGTAGTAGTGGTGTGGAGAAGTGAGAGTAGTAGTGTGGAGAGGGCAGAGTAGCAGTAGTGTGGAGAGAGGTGAGTAGTAGTGGTCTGAAGAGGGAAGAGGAGTAGTAGAGACGAGAGTGGCAATGGAGTGAATAGGAGGGCGCAACATGGGAGTGTGGAGGGAGAGGATAGAAGGAGAGAATTTGGGGGTCAGAAAAAGGAAATACTAGAAGAATGAAGAGTTGTGCAGTTGGAAGGAGGAGAGTAGCGAGAGATCAGTATGAGACAGGGAAAGTAATATCAGGGCGTGAGAGGAAGAAAACAGACTGTGGTTTGAATGTCTGTAAGGCACACTGCTACAATCCCTTTAGAACTAACAACATTGATAGTGTTGGCCCAGTTTAGGAAATCCTAGAAGGGGAGCTTAGATAGAGAAGATGATTGCCGGTATAGCCTCAGTGACAGCCAGTTAGAAGATAGATAGTAATGGTCTATAAGCTCTCGATACTAACCTGGGACGCCTGTGTTAGGGGAACAATCTCTGGGAGTTGGCGTGTTCTCTAGGACATCATATGACACTCATGCCGCCACAACATGCCTCTTTTCCACAACCCCAAAATCGGCCACACTGCTAGCCAGGAACCCAGTAAGGGAACAATGGCAGAGGTCAGCAGCCCATGGGCCACAGAAGTAATGGATAGTTGGAACTTCAAATGAACCACCTTAGCAAGCGAGCCGCTCACAAGGAGCGGAGTGAAGGAGTGGCTTGCGAGCCGTACACATTCAGCCTTTAACAATCACTGGTGACAGGCGGGAAGACGCAAGGCCTGCCGCTACTGCGCCACTTGCACCTGGCCCACTGCCGCACACAGATGCCACTGATGACCCTAAATGCCAGCAAGCATTCTTAAGGACTTTGGCCCCACTCATTGGTTAAGTCAGACCATTCAGGGAAAGTCACAACACAAGAGGTGAAATAGGAGACACAGAGGTGGTACCATGAACGCCAGGAGAATAGCTCAGAGGCAATGTGTTTGTCTTGGAAGCAAGACAATACAGAGCAACACAGGTTCGAATCCCGGTCAGTGCTTAGAGACTGAGAGACTGATCTCCGGTAATAAGCGTGTTACAAATCACCACTGTCATTGGGATAAGAATGGAATGGGCCGTCCAATCACAAGCATTCTTATGAAAACCCTAACGCAGAACTAGTGTCATGATAACAAATGAGGTTGAAGATGACCAGATTTCAGGGAACTAGGAAGGAGAACTGGTGGTAGAAATGAGAGATGGTTAGAAGGAACAGGAGAAGCAGATTGCTGGTCCATGCAACCCAGAGCAGGTAGCATATTGCCAAAAGCCTACTGTGGGCTGGAACCCAGGTCCTGGCTGTTGCCAGAAGATCTAAAAGGTGGTTATTGGAAGCCTTCTGGAGGGCTAATGCCATAGGTCGACAATGAGGAGAAGCAAACCAGAGCCCATAAGAGTTAATCCATGGGGGCCAGGCACTGCACCTGAAATACCAAGCAGACCACAGACTATATGAGCTCTCCCTAGGTGATAGGTGAGATAACTTAAAATGCCAATCAGACCAGAGTGTCTAGTCGACTCTCAGTAGGTGCCAGGCAGTGCACATTAAATGCCAAGCAGACCAGACCAGCAGTGGGCTCCCCTAGATGGTAGGCAGCAAACTTGAGCCGCAAAGTAGAGCAGAACCTGTAGGGGATGCAAGCCCAGAAGGATGACTCTTATCTGGTGGGCTATAATGACTTCAGTCTGAAAAGGGCCCTGTGCAGGGAGGGAGACATTCCAGTCAATAAACATTTGGGTATCCACCAAGGCAAAGAGGAAGAACAGATTTGGTAGGATAGCTCAGGGGCAACGTGCTCGCCTTGGAAGCAAGACGACACAGAGCACCACAGGTTCGATCCCTGGTTCCGCGCTTAGAAACCTCTGGCTATTAAGTGCATTATAAATAACATATCATATCATATAATACCCTCTGCTGCCAAGCAATGGCAAGTACCTTTCCACAGATGCTCGAAGAGGTTGTCTGAACCAAGGAGCATCTGAAAAGGGGAAAGGCAGGGTGTGGTGCAGTAGGTTATGGTTCTAACAAATGCCAAAATCATCTACTGTTTATCAGAAAGTGATTTATGAACCTTCTATGTAGCTTGTATTGTTTTTCATAGAAGTCATGTGTGTGGGTAGTGAGTGGTGGAATTGCAAGCCAGTTGCTATGATTTGTAAGTTGTGATTTTGGTGGGGTGACACGTCTCACTGGTTTCCACTTGCCTTTTCAAGGCCAAAGAGGATAAGGAGTAACACATTCTAAGAGTTGCCTGTGGAAATCAAGTTAGAGAGCCTAAGGGAAGGGAGAGAATCAGGACTCTGATCCATTTGGGAAAACATTAAGATGAAAATATTCACATACACCACCTTTGCCCTCCAACTCGTAGGCATTTCATCAGCATTCAACACCTGTAAGCCACGCGTCCCTAATGAAGACACTGGACGGGCAACAAAGTGCTATAATGGACGAGGTCATGCCTTATGGACAGAACTGAAATGGCCTGGCTACCTTACTAGCGTAACAAAACATGCGGGTGCCCCCTTGAGAGCCATGCCGAGGCCCCCGAAAATGTATCAACAAAGCACGGGCCACGCCATGCTACCGGCCGGTCAGGACCACCAGGAGTGCGTAATGCACACGAACATCCTGCTGCGGCCGGGGCAGGCCGCACACTGCACTAAGTAAACAATGTAAGTATGTGTTTTAATCAAACATTACATCTTTCAGCTAGTGTAGAAACAAGGGGATGTGGCCGTCTCCTGCGTCCTGACGTCCAAATATACCAGCTCACTCTGTGCGTGGACAGTAACATTACGCGCAGTAATGATGATCTAGCAAAACGTGCTTGTGCTGGCTCCGCCAGATTATGCCAGTATCCCCATGTACAAACCTTCTTTTGTTGGATTTTCCCATAATGCCAGTAAAAGTCTCCTGCCATTGCAAAAAAAAGAGCTATTGATGTTGCACAAATGCTTGCCCAACTCCTGCATCACCGTCAGAATGCTCTTCATGTTGACTTAGCCCTCAACGCCAGTAAAACATGCACTGCCATAGTAAGGAACCATTTTCTTGTTTGCATACACAAAAGCAACAACCCAGCATGTAAGAGCACTCATCATGTTGACATTGCCCTTAGCACAGTAAAAAATGCAATGCCACTGTAAGAAAACATTTGCTTACTGACTGCACAAGTGCCCTCTCCCTCCCTATGTAAGAGCACACATCATATTGGCCTTGCCCCTCATGTGAGTTAGAAATTCAATACCATAGCATAACATTGTCTAATTTGTCTGCCCCTTTGTGCTATTAACCCTACACCCAAACCCTTATCATGTAATAACATTCATCATATTGGCTTTATCCAAAATACCATTAAAATGTGTACGAAAACATCTGTGTTACAATGTCCCCTGCCTGGGCCACAGCCTTGCACACATTCATTCATACCCAAACATCCAGCAGCCACTCAAGTCGAGGTGCATTGACATTGCCCACAAATATGCCAGAATGACTGAGCTCAGCAATGGAGCCTGAACCAACTACATTGGAGTTACCCCCCCCACAGCCCCTGAGAAATTCTTTTGAATAATATTTGTATTATACAAATTATACAGCCTCCGGGCCTGGTCTGCGCTATACAAATAAAATAAATACAAATAAATACAAATACAGCATGCTTTCTGTGAAAAATTGTAAAAAGCCAAACAGCTTGCAATTGGTTTTGTAGAGTTACTCCATCCAACAATACAATAGATGCAAGTCACCAACAGTGCATAGGAACATTTCCCAATGCATTTTCATGATGCCGTTGCCCACAATATATGCCAGTATAAAAACATGTTTATGCTGACTGGGTACATACATGTTCATGATGGCGCGTACCAATATTTGCTAGTATTCCAATATGAGTACATACTAATGTTTGCTTTACGCATAATGCCAGTAATGACGCTAGAAGAAAATATGTCCATGCTGACTCTGGCAATATATTTGTTTTTATTTGTATTTATAAAGCTATACATGCCAAAGAGCTGAACAAAATGAATTCAAGAAAACGGTGCAATATATGGAGAATGTGAATGTCAAATATAAACCAAATTAGGAGGAGAGAAGGTGATCACGGTCGTGTGAGCAGAACATTGTATTAGGAAGGAAAAGAATGTAAAGCGAGTGGTAGAGCTTTCCAGTGTGACGAGGTGTCGCTAGGAGGAATAGAGATTCAGAGTGGAGAGACCGAGCAGGGGAGAACAAAGAGACAAGAGAGGAAAGATACGGAGGAGAAAGATTGTGAAGAGACTTGAATACAAGGTGGAGAAAGTTAAATTGACAACGAGAATGAAAGGATAGCCATCAAAAAGTAGAGAGAGCATAGGTAATGGGGTTGCAAGGAGAAACAGAGAAAGGAAGGCAGATTGAGTAGTTGATGATGGATTTAAGAGCACAAGATGGGATCGAGGAAGGCCAAAGAGAAGAGAAGAGCAGTAGAAAAGATGCAAAAAGAGAAGAGAAGAGACAAGAAGCTTAGAGGCATGAAAATAGAGAAAAGGTCAGGCTTTATGAAAGTTGAACAAGTGAGCACTACAAGAGTATGAAAGAGAGGAAATATGGGGAGTAAAAGAAAGGGACGGTTGAGGTAGACTCCCAAGTTGTGAGCCGGCGATGAAATGGGTAAAGAGGAGGGCAGGAATGAAATACAATGGGGAGAGGTGGAGGAACAGAAGAGGCTGGATAGAAAAGAACCTACATTTTGGAAGAGTTGAGGACAAAATAGTGGTCGACCATCCAAGATTGGATGTCTACAAGACAAGAAGATAGGGTAGCATGGACTGAAGAGGAAAAGGAAGAGAAAGAAAAAGCATAGTGATGGTGCGACACCCAAAGGGAGGAGGTAATGGATGTAAGAGGACATGCGAAGATAAAGAAAAGAAGGCGACCCAGCAGCGATCCGTGTGGACACCATGATGCAGTGGGAAAGGGAGAGAGGTGGTTCCTGCTGAGGAGACAGAGTAGGAGTGACCGGAAAGGTGAGATTTAAACTAATCGCACACAGGGCTGGAGAAGCCAAGAGAGGAAAGAGACGTAAGTAAGAGAGAGTGGTTGACAGTGTTGAAAGCTGCAGACAATTCAAGGAGAATAAGGAGTGAGGAGTGCTTAGCGTACCACTTTACTTTATTTTATTTCTAATAACACTAAATGACCCAGAGGCTAACGGTGCAACAAACAAGAAAAACAGAAAGTCTTCAGTTTTTTTCTCAAATTAGCCAATTAATTCAGTTCTCTTAGATCCAGTGGGAGAGCATTGCATGCCTTAGGAGCAGCACTAAAGAAGGCTCCTTTCATGACCTGAGTCAAATTACAGGCTGGTATTTTCAGCTGATGAATATTATTAGATCTCAAGGCCCAAACAGCAGTTTCTTTCATTAGAACTTCACTAAGATATCGAGTGCCCACACCAGCTAGATATTTATGAGTAATCACAAGAAGATGAAAGTGAATCCTTGCCTCATTGGGGAGACAATGTAGGTCATGTCAAGCATCCGATACCTGAGCTCTCTTTTTTAGACCCTTAATGACCCTGACCAACCCATTTTGAATCGTTTATAGGTGATTTAGATCAGATTTGGCTATCCGTACCAATAGGCTACTACAATAGTCTATTTTTGACCCTATTCTTGCCCTAACTGTTGTTTCACCATGCACTTGTAGTATATATATATATATATATATATATATATATATATATATATATATATATATATATATATATATGGACGAAGTTGCACCAACAGTTTAGTGTAGTAAGCAGATGAGCACACTAGGCGGCTTGCATGGGCCCTCATATTCATATTTGGTTCTAGTCCAATCCCCAATGTCTTCACCTTTTTCTGTCTCAATATTAAGCCCTGCCACCAAAAAATGATTATAGTCTTTGTCCAGTCTCCTCGTTCTATTCTCTGTACCTACCACCATTCACTCTGTCTTTACCTTATTAAGTGCAAGGCCAGTTGCCCCCATCCAAGTATTTATTAGATGATAGGTTTTCTTAAGAGTTCTTTTATCCTCTTCATGATTCCCAGATAGTGGGATGACACATTGAGTGTCTTCTGCATAATTTGTGAATCCTACCTTATTGTCTTCCAAAAGATTAAAGAATGGAACTGTGAAAATATGATATAATGAAGGAGATGAACACAATACTTGTGGTACGCCGTACACCAGCAGTGCTGGTTGCGCTTCAGCCTGCTTGCTGCATACTTGACACCATCTATTACTTAAGTACAAGGTGCTCCAGAGTGCAGTGCTGTCTGAAAAATGGGCCACCTCTTTTAACCTAGTGACCAGCACAGCGTGGTCCACCAGGCCAAAAGCTGCAGACAAGTCCAGCAGTATGAGTAGGGCAGTCTGCCCCTTGTCCATGATCTAGAACAATTTCGATTTCAAATCAAGCAACGCTGTCTCAGTTCCACGCCTTGTCTAAAACCTGATTGCCACTAATTTAAAATCCTATGTTTATTCAAATAAAATGTGATTTGCAAATAAGCCACCCGGTCAAGAATTTTTAGAAGAAACAGTGTGTTCGTAATAGAGAAAACGTTTGGCAGCATATCAGGACACAGACTTGTTATTTTAGGTAATGGAGAAATCCACACATTTTTCCAGCCCTGCCGAAACGTGATTTTCAGCAATCGATGCATTAACAAACGTACAAACCGTGCCTAGAACAATGGTGATACAGTCCTAAATTATCATAGCCAGACACGGATATCCCTTACAACTTTTGAGGTACGTTTGAGGTACGTTTGAGATTTGCAATGATCGTAGCCAATTCCAGTTTAGATATATGTCTGAAATTGAACTGGTGAATTAGCGATTTTTGCCACCTCTTGGTCTTTAACTAGCATACCACCCACCTCCTTCTTGGCCTCAATGTTCTGTTTTATACTTTCAAGTTTGTTCAACATAGCTTCCTAGATACCAGTACACCAGTCTGCATTTTTCTCAATTCTATCAGCTTCATTCTTATGTGCGCTTTCCAACTCCCTCTATATTTTAAAAAGTTCCTTAGAATTATGTGGGGCATTGCTAATCCTATCATCAAACATGTTTTTTTTGCTGCAAAAACTGCAGATTTAAATTCCTTAACTGCCGCCCTATTTGATTCCTTATCCTTACTATCTTATGAGGATCTCCATGCATAGAAGCATTTCATATTTTTCTTGGTTTTACGTTTTTAAAGATCCGGAGAAAACCAGGCATTACCTATCCTTTCATTAATCCGCCTAGTTCTCAGAGGAGCCAACGTCTCTGTTCTGTGGCTTCCTGAACATCCTGCAAGTAGACGGTAACAATATCATCCACTTTATCCACTGCCTTTACTTCCTGAGTCAGAGGTACTAACCAAGGTTCTAGGGCATCTAGTGTAAGCTTTGAAAAGTTCCTAGCAGTTTTGTTCTTCCTCACCAGAACTTTGGTTTTCATTGGTCTCTCAAAATAATTGAAAAGTGTACGAAAAAAGGTCTGGCCAAGGGGAAGTAAATGGGTTCACTGTTTTAATATTGTGCAGAGCAACCCAATTGCCCGTATTATGAGTGGGTATTCACGGTTCTATGTTCATTCATCCCCAGTTTTTTTTTCTCACAGATTTGCCTAATTATTTTAGCCATAAAAATGCATCAAACTTTTTATTTTTTTATTGGGGGGGTCGATCCCGCCCTCCCTCCTCTATTATTCCCTATACGCCACCCCACCCTATCCCTTATATGCCCTTAACCTTCCTGTCCATATTTTTAAATTTTCTTTCAGCAAATAACTATTCGGCAAAAAGTGGCACGAAAATAACAGGCAATGATGAACATCGTACTCTTTTCACACGCTGTTCAAAGCCCAGGCTGGCTAGCGAGTCTTCCAACATAATAGCCATGTTCCCTACTATTGCCCAACCAAAAATGTTAATCACCTTAAATCAAAACCCTTGTGTTGGGCTTCAAAATAGGTATCAGAATATTATTGAGTTCAGGGGGAATTTTGGCATATGGGAGGGGTTCGATACACCAGAATCAAACTCAGAGGGGTTTCCTCATCTGTTCTCACTTTTATCTGCTTAATTTAATTCCCCTCAATACCAGGAATATCAACTTCCCACACATCCAATTTGGATTTAAAAATAAACGCGACTCCACCTCCTCTATTCGCCTTCCTATCTTCATATACTATATTGCAGCCCTGAGGAATGGCAAGTTCCAATGTGGCACCCGTAGCCTCATGACTCCATGTCTCTGTTATAGTACAAATATCGGTTGTATACGAATTGTTCATATTACAACTGTTCGAATGACAATTGACCTTTTCACAATTGACCGAATTGTGAAGGTCAATTGTAACATATATGCGGGGGGAAACCCCCCGCAACCCTCCGCCCAAACCAAACCCGCCCAAAACCCATATATATATATATATATATGGTCAATTGTGAAAAGGTCAATTGTGACCCTTTAAATTCGGTCAATTGTTCATTCGAACAATTGTAAACGAACAATTTGGGTAACACCCAAATATCCATATCCTCATTTTCAATATATGTTGCAACCTCAGATGTTGCTTCACTAACGACCTCGTATTAAGTAAAACCATTTTAAGAGAAATATTTTGAGATTGAACTCTTATGGTAGTCTGGGCAATAAGTCTGTCTGTCTCCTCCATTCATGGCAATTGTGTACTTATCACCTTCATCCTTTGATGATAATGCAGCGGTATTAACCTTCAAATGAGACGGCCCATCACTTAACACTGATGAAACCCGCTCCTCAGGGAGATATACTCGTTCCTCCCAATCTCATTATACACTTTCCCCTCCTCAGTGAGCCCAAAAAATGGTGCCTCATTGAGGAAATACTTTACAATGTCCTTCCTACAAATGGTGGCAAATGCACGCGCCCTATGCATACTCATATTAGTAGAGGCTTTCCCCCTTGCTGCCTCATTGAGGAAATACTTTACAATGTCCTTCCTACAAATGGTGGCAAATGCACGCGCCCTATGCATACTCATATTAGTAGAGGCTTTCCCCCTTGCTGCCTCAGTCATTGATAATACATTCATAGTATTAGAAAACAACATTTACCACGGAAGAAGAGCCGTGTCAGGCAACACGGAGCATGGAGCACCACAGACCGACTAGTCCCACCCGCGCCGGCGCTCTCGCACCTGAAATGCAAATGTGTATGCCCAGAGAACTACAATGCTGCTGGGGATTGTAGTTCGATCGGAAGCTCAACAAATGTCAGGCAGAGTTCTTTCGCCCTCGTTTCCCACACACTGCACAGAAACACGTTATCTGCCTAATACAATAGCCACGCACTAAAACACTGATAATAAAAGAAATAATCTTAAAAACCAAACGTCATTTTAAAAATAAAGGCCTATCGACTAGCAGCAATGTAACTATAAACATAGTATGAAATTGGTTATGAGATAAGAAAAGAGCAATCAGGCACTCAATAGCAGACAAGAACAAAAGTAAGCAGAGAATAGGAAGGATTGTGGCGCATTTCAAAGAGGAGGGAAAAACTGAGAAATTAAGTCAGATGAAGAACATTGTGGAAATAATATGCACGGCATTATCCCTGTGTATGGACATACTCTTGTTGGTTTTGCTATTAAAAATGCCATGCCACAATAAGACAACATGTACACACTTGCTGAACAATGTAGGCCAGTCTCGACACGTAATAACGTTTATCATGCTTGCTTTATTCTTGGTGCCCAGTAAAAATGCCATGCCTCAGTAAAGGATGGCTATGCTGGGTGACCAAAATGTCAAACTAGCTGTGTAATAACACCATGTTTACTTAACCATAGGTGCCCAGAAAAAATGTCATACCACAGTAGGAAATAGCTGGACTGGCTGCATTAAATTGCCTGTCTAGCCACGTAATTAAATTTATCATGCTTGCTTTATTATAGATGTCCAGTAAAAAATGTCAAGCCACAATAAGCAATGATTAGACGGGCTGCACCAAAATGTCTGTCTAGCCACGTAATAACATTTCTCATGATTGCTTTTCCATAGATGCCCAGGAAAACAAGTCATGCCACAGTAAGACATGGCTAGACTGGGCACACTTAAATGCCATTCTAGCCACTTAGTAACATATATTATGCTTGCTTTATCATGAATGGATGTCCATAAAAAATGCCATGCCACTGCAAGAAATGGCTAGAGTGGCTGCACCAAAATGCCAGTCTACCCACGTTAAAGCACTTATCATGCTTGCTTTATTATTACAGCCCACTAAAGAATATCATGCCACTGAAAGAAGTGGCTCCACCTAAAATACCAGTCTAGCCACGTGACTACACATTCACTTGTTGCCTCATGTACACACACCATTCACTCACTCATTCACACATACATGCATTCACTCGCTCATTCACACGTGTCATAAACTCACATACACTTTGCATAATACATAACACACCCTTTCAGGCATGCATGCATACATGCATACATGCACACATTAACCTTAAAGATTCAATAACCTCACACTCACACACTTACAAAAAGTATTATTTTCTTAGCTGCTGTATCTCAGTTGCAAGGGACTCTCTCAAAGCTGGTCTCCGGCTCCCGCGCTCCATGCCAACAGATATCAGGAAGCAGGGAGAGCTTCCTGGTTCCTGTCTGCACAGTTGAGTCGAGGCTCCACCATCCCATGCTGCAAACAAACAATTTCTTGCTGAAATCAGAGTGCGGGGATACCCACCAGGACATGGTGAGAGGGGACCCCAGTGCTGGTGGGGCTGCACAGGTCCCGCCTCTCCACTGTGCTACCCTCTTAAAGATTTACTTATTTATTTAAATGTTTACACAGTAATGGTCCTACCCATAGGGTCTTGCAGCGCGTTACAAAGTTCAAGGGGAAGAGGTGAAAAAGAAGTTACAATTTATTAGAACAGGATGGGAAGATCAGCATATATAAAGGATAGCAGGGGATGAGGTCTGCTGGCTAGATTAGGTGTGGGGTAAGAAGTAAGTTTTGAGGAATTTGTGGAAGGTGGTAATGCAAGGGACAGCATGGCCGTGGGGCGGTGCAGTGTTCCACTCTCCAGGTGACCATTGGGTGAGGGCCTGTTTTTGTGTGCAGGCAAGTTGTAGTGTGGAATATGTAGGAGGTTTAGGTCGCATAGTGTGGTTAATGGGATTAATATTTGTAGAGGAGGTAGAATGTGGTTTTGAGATGGATGAACTTGTGTATAATTAAGAGTTCCTGGAAGCAATTCTTTGTGGTATGGGGAGTCAGTAGAGCCGAGAGAGAGCATGGGTGATATGTGAGTGTCTGTAGAACTGCAGAATGAGTCTTGCTGCTGCATACTATGGGGCTTGCAGGGGGAAGAGAGTGTTTTAGGAGCCCAATGAAGGTTTCATTACCATAGTCGATATTAGCGAGCACAAGAGTCAGGACCGGGGTACCGAAGACGTCAAGCGGATGGATATGCATTATCTTATGAATGTGGTGTGACTGTAGGTTGCATGCTTTGGTGAACACAGCAATGTCATCTGTGAAGGATAGGCGGGGGTTGATGGTAACACCTAGGGACCTTATTGATGTGAAGAGGGTTATGAGTTGGTTGTCTGTGGTCAGTTCATTCATACAGGGGTTAAGGTTGTGTATGGAGGCAAATTAGGAGATATCCAGTTTTGCATGGGTTTAGTTTTAGGAAGTGGGTAGCCATCCAGGCAGTGATTGTGGAGATTCAGGTAGTGGTGTTTGAAGTGGAGATCTTAATATATATTTGTGTGTGTAGTCTACCTATTTCTGAAACTGGATGTTGTGGATGCATAGATCGAGGAATTCAACCTTTTGCTCAAACAGGAGTGGAGCTGGGTAAGATCCTTGTGGTATCCTGGATTTGGTTGGGTGGACTTGGTTTGATAGTAGAGCATGGAAACAAAGTGTGTCCTTTCTGAAAGGTTGCAGGGATATCAAGGAGGACTAGAAGGGCTGTCTGTCCTTGTCAGTGATGTTGTGGAAGTCAACCAGGATGTAAAAGTTTGCAGTCTCTGTGATTTGGCTGGCCCAGAAACCTGATTGGAACAGGTTGAGCAGGTTGTGTGTTGTGATGTGGAGTTGGCCTATTACAAAGTGTTTCATGTATGGGAGATATGGCAGGATTGTGATGGTGTGGTAGTTTTTGGGGAGTGTCGAGTTGAGAGGTGGTTTCTTCAGGAGAGCGGAAGATTTTTCCTGTTTTGAGTGGGCAGCAGAGGTGGGAGAATCACCAGCGGTCGAGCTTATGCAACATATCCTGTGGAGCACTACAAGGATCGTCAGCATTTGCCTGGCCCCACTGAAGAAACACATCGTAAGGCACATTCTCACGTGCTACAACTACACAGATCCTTATTAAAATTACACAGTCCTTACTAACTGCCCCACTCAAGTGAAAACATGGATGATGGAAAGCAACCTAAACCTGAGCCTGGGCATGATAGTGATTACAGTCACATGAGCCAATGCAGCATCACAGGCACCAGTTCTTTGCCCTACAAAGATGTGTATCTGCTCGGCAACTTTGGAAGTGGTAGAAAATGTAGGGATCCTGAGGGACAGTAGACTAATCCTGGAATCACAATTATTGCAGTGATTAATACATCCTTCTACCTCTCATGCTCAAACAGGCAAATAATGGCCTTCCTCACCTTCCCACAGAGAACCCTCACCATAACATCTCTGCTTTTTATTAAATATCAACTAATCAACAACATATATCATGCTGGACATAGCCCCATACCATTGATGGGCATGCACTGAGATGCACTTCACCGAGTAGCCAGACCAGCAATCAGACAAGGAGCCTCACTCCCCAAGGCCTCCCTCTCCACACCCCACAAGACCATTCTAAATGTGCTGCGTGATTCCCCACCAGCAGTACAGGACCCGGCGTGCTCCAAAACAGTCCCTTCTACCCTCACCCAGGTGGACAGTGGATTGGCATTTCTGATTTGATCCTAGGTATTCCACAGTTTTTTTGTGCTATAGTGCATGCCTCCAAGATGCTCTCATGAGACTGAGCAGGATCAACAACACCCCTTTTACAGTGTTCTCCACTTCCTCTCCTTTACTCCGATTTCCATGGTACCTCTCTGTCATCTGCTCTACCTCCTCCTCAAGCTCCATCTTCCTTTTCCCCATCGTGGAGGCTTATAGCTTGCATTCTTCACCTCTGCCTCTTCTCGCCCCTTTTGGTTCTCCATCTCTCTTCCTCTGAGATATCTTCCACCTTCTGCCAATCCTCTCTGTCACTGTAATGCCTTTAGGTTCTCCTAAACCTTCTGGCATTTCCCCTCCTCCACCTCCTTACCCTTGTCCTTTTTGCTGGTCACCTCCTCTTCTTCCCCTCCTCCTCCTTCGTTTCACTCTTCTTCTTGCAGTGAGTTCTCCTTACTTCTACCCCACATCCAACTTATTTGTCATGTCTCCTTTGCTCTTTTCCACTCCCCCCTCCTCTCTGGCCTCCTTTCTCCAGCTTCCTCCTTTCCATCTAGTTTCACCTCCTCCTTTTTGTCTTTCCTTGTCCAACCTCCTTCACTCCTCACCACCTTCTCCTCTGTCTTCCTTTCTACAACCTCGTAGCTCTACTGTCTGCAATGCCCTCACTCCTCTGACACTATGGTCTTCACCCGCCTTGGGGGACATCCCTTGCTTAACTCTGCCCAAGTGTGTGGAGTTGTATACTGGTCAACGTGATTAGTTACTCTCTCCTGGACCGTGGCTTTCCTGCTATTAACCCTATGTGGCTGTGTGGACCCTTCATTATACTTGCTCTCCATCTTGGATTCCAAGATTGGACATGCATTGGAAGGCGAGGGCCCAGCGGAGCTGCATGCTCCGTGGTCTCACGTTCTGTCCCCAACTCACATCCTGAAACTGGGACCTTTCAGCATAGTGACCCGTGCACACATTTTTTGCTTCCTCTCATTGGGTGCTTCTGATTCCCATGCGCCGCGCCATCCCCAACAGTGGTCCCTACTATTCTGACATGATCTTATGTGTGAATTACAACTATGGGATGAGGTAGCGTGTTGCGTTCAGGACACACATGAAGGCTGTGTGGTGTCTGCATATATCTCCATATCACAAGGATCCCACAAAGGAAAGAGATGCTGAGTTCGATTCATGTGCCAATCCTCTTACCCACAGCTGGGTGCAGTGGGGTAAGCCACGAGACACTCCCTATACACCATCCCACCTCGGCGCAGCATCACTTAATTGGGTGTGGCACCCAGCCCCCATGGCCAACCCATCCTTCACACTAGTCAGGAAGTGTACCTCTTCGCAGTGCCCAATGTAATTTATGCCAACTGGGTTTTGCTCCTTGGTGCCCAATGTAATTAGTAGCCAACTTTAATATTGCTCCCAAGTGACCCCTGAAATTAGTGTTCACTGAGATGTGCCTCACATGCCCAATGTAATGTGCATGACAGGTGTGTCTAGGTATCCCACCCTGAGATGGAAGTGCCTTCAGCTGTACTGGGGGACCCCAAAGGGATACTTTGATGGCACTATTCACACCCAAAATCTATGTGGTACCCATTGCCGCATGCTCCCTGTGTCTTGCCCTTCTTCTCTCATCTCCTCCCTGAGTCACTGCACACTTTCCCTTGCTAGAGATTTCAGCGCACAACAGGGTGCCCCAGAATTCCTCCTAACATCTACCGTATACAGTAATGAGAAGGTGCCAAAGGCAGCACCAGAGGGAAGCTCCACATTGCCTACTGGTATCTCCCCCAAAACTCCCCACACTGACCTACTTGCTAATTCTCAAGCACTATATGCACACCATCTAAGCCACGCACACAGAGCGCCCTGCTTCCTTGTTCCTGGCATGCACAGAGGGGGAACCTCCATTGCAAAGAAACTTTGTGGTTGAGCAGCGGTGTGGTCCTTTGTCCTGTTGTGCAACCAGAGCATTTCCTTCTGAAAGAAATAAGTTCTTTCAGAAGTCGAGCTCTGACTTCTGAAAGAAACGAATCCTTTCAGAAGATTTAGGAGGTTGGGTCCTCCCCAAGGACAGTGAGAAGGGAATTTACCAACTCTGCATCCATCTTTGCCAGGACATTTTAAACCTATCTTGCCCATATCTTGCAAAACATCAGGAGCGGCCTCTACCCAATAGGATTTAGCAATATGTTACCAGCATGTTACTTGACCACCAGGCCGGGCATAGCACTCACTTGGATAATGGGGTCTTTCTGGTGGGCTCCTGGGTGGTCTTTGCCAACTAGCAGATAGTGGCTATCTCAGAGCCTTGCATTTTTGGAAGTGTCACTCACTTTCAACACTGTTGACCACAGGCAACAGCTTCACTGCTTATCCCTGATAAGGGGGAGACTGGCTCTTCAGTGGACTGAGTCTGAGCTGTCAGATCATAGCCAGTCCACCTTAAATCTGCTCTCAGCCTCTTAATAAGTAGTATCCATAGTGCTAAGCCCTGCAGCCTAATGTATTGATTATCTGTGGGGCACATTTGACTAGATTGGTCCAGGTCTTTGGCTTCAATGTAACCATGTCTGTCAGTCACACCGAGCTGGGATTCCGAGTTCTTGCCTGGTCTGATATTCATTCCCCTCAAACGCTTCCAGTTCAGAACCATGTTGAGAGGTGCTTAGACTGGTACATAAGGCCCTTCAACCCCGGCATCAGAGCTTTCAGGCCAATCATGTCTTTCTGTAAATTTTTCGTATGCAATTTTGTGTTTTTCTGTTGTCTGCCTCCTTGCCATCCCACCAATCAAATATAATTGATTCTATAACCCCTGTAGACTGGTCAGACCATTAAAATATTATGTTCACCATCAACTTCCTTGCAGCCATCCCAACTAACCCCAAACTCCCTAATTCATATGAAACCAGAAACCTCTGCAAACTCAACCTTGAAACCTTAGAGCCACTGATCACAAAAGCACTAGATACACTCCCCATCCCTGATGACAACCCCAATTCACTAGCAGACGCATACCATAATTGCCTTACGTCAGCCATTAATGCTGTAGCCCCATTCATTACCAAAACCAAGCACTCAGAAAAACGCTTGTGCTTCTGGCTCAATGAGGATTTGGTCGCTCTCAGGAGAACCAAACGGGCCCTCGGACACACTTTTAGAAAACTTCCTTTGCCAGAAACTGAGACAGCCTACCAGGGAGCTAATAGAACCTACAAAAAAGCCATCATCACACACAAAGCAAACGCTTTCAACACTTGGATCAGTAACGCTGCATCCGATTCTAAAGAACTCTTTACAATTCTTAAAGAATTGGAAAACCCAACACCAATTACCAATTGCACTAACTCTAGCAAGGAATGGTGTACCACTATCCAAGACGCTCTTGCTGCCAAGATCAACCTCCTCCAAAACAAAATCCAATCTAAAAAACAACTCCTAGCCGATAAATATGCCTCTGACACTCACCCTCCTACCACTAATGGCAACATCAAACCTAACTTCCAATTCACACCAGTCTCACAAGAACTAGTGTTCAACACAATCTCCAAGATTAAAGCCTCCAATTGCAAGGGAGACTCCGTCCCGGCTAAAATAGTCAAATCATGCGCCCATGCACTGACACCCATCATAACAAGATTCATAAACGTATCCTTCGATAAAAATGTGGTGCAAGCTAGCATTAAGGAAGCCTATTGCTAAAAAAAAGCCTAACCTTGACCCCACTGTGCTCACAAACTACAGACCAATAACAACGGTCCCTTTCTTATTAAAAATCCTTGATAAAATAGCCTACAATCAAGTCCAAGCACATTTGGAACAGAATCAACTCCTTGGCACCAGACAATCCGGTTTCCCCCCTAACTATAGCACAGAAACAGCTCTATTGGACCTTAAAATCCAAATGGACTCCATCAGAGACTCAGGAATGCTCTGTATCTTCCTCTTACTGGACAGATCTGCAGCGTTTGACCTAGTGGACCAAAACAAACTGTGCACCACCTTAGCCAATGACTTCAATTTCTGCAAAGATGCCACCACATGGATGAAATCCTTTCTGACAGATCGAACATCCAGAGTGTCTATAGGCAAAGAAGAGGCAGACCCTATACCAGTCCCCATAGGTGTCCCACAAGGTTCCTGCCTATCTCCCACCCTCTACAACGCTTACACAAAGCTCCTCTTCTCAGCACTGGACGATATGGGTGTCATCTACACCAACTTTGCAGATGACACCCAGATCCTCATGACACTCACAGGGAACTACTCACAAGACACATCCACCATAAACAAAATCTACTCCATAATCCAAAACAGGATGGCTCTTAACAGCCTTTGTCTCAATGACGAAAAGACAGAGATCCTCAATTTGGGCTCACAAAACAAAATAAACACCCTCCAGCCAGACTACGCCACCATCAACATAGACGGCACTATCATCCCTGTACTCAAACATGTAAAAACACTAGGAGTATATCTAGACTCTAACCTCACCCTGACCAAACACATCAGTGCACTCTCATCCTCCACGTCCTACGCCTCGAAACTCATCTCACTCAGCCGCCAATTCTGACACCATCCAATTGCATCACGCTAGCCAGGGTTTGATATTATCTAGACTTGACTACTGCAATGCACTATTTCTAGGCACCTCGGCCACTTACCTCAATAAACTGCAGTTGATTCAGAACAAAGCCCTCAGGGCTGCCCTCGGAATAAGTAAAACTGATCACATGTCTAAAACCAGAAGAGAACACCACTGGCTCCCTATTAAAGACAGAATCTTATTCAAAACATTGTGCACCACATTCAAATGCCTACATGAAAATGCCCCCATCTATCTAAACCACGTAATAACAAAAAAATCAAGTACCATAACCCTAAGATCCAATAACCACTCATTACTTGCAATTCCCCAATTTAAAAAGTCTGGAGTAGCTAGCTCCCAAACACTGGAACACTCTGCTGCTCACCATTAAAAATGGGACAAACCTCAATGGGTTAAAAAAAATGTTGAAAACCTGGCTATTTAATCAATATTAACAATATAGCCTTTACAATGTGATGTATATATATTTTCCTCTGTATATATGATTGTTCATGAACATTTGTACTCTGTATTTTCTATTTTGCTATGTACTTGTCTTGTCAGGCCCGATTTGCTGATATAATGTGTGCATGATCAAGCTGTCTGTAACTTCGCCGTGATACCCAAGGGTCTGGGCGAGTAACAAATGCAATAAATAAATACATAAATACTTTAAGGGATGGTCGTGCACTTAAGCACGAAGGTCCAGAACACTGGAATTCTTGACTTCATTGTATTTGGGGATATAGTACGTAGTGTTTTTTATGACAACAGTGACAACACTGCTCTTTTCTCAGTAAATCCTTCTGTTTGGCTGTACAGAAGTGTTAGGGCCTCATTACACGGTAGGCGGTAACCATGGTGCTATTAGCGCCATGGTTGCTGCCATTATTTTACCGTGTCCGCCTTGGTGGATGGCGGAATTACCGCCCTATTCCAAGGTGAGCGTGGCGGTAATTCCCCATTCACCAAGGCCCTTCCCCATTCCCATTTTTGTCCCCATAGGGCATAATGGGAATGGGGAAGGTGCTAATTACGGTACCACAAATTGCGGTACCGTAATTAGCACCGAGTTCCCTTTGCGGCACCCTACTTTAACGGCTGGTAAAACCAGCCGGTAAGGTCGAGTCCCGCAAAGGGAACTCGTAGTAAGGCGGTAAGGGTTTACGGTACTGGTGCCCTTACCGGTACCGGTAAACCCTTACCACCTAACGTGTAATGAGGCCCTTAGTCTTTCTTCTAAGTCAACGATCAAGTGAATCGTTACACGCTGTGCACTCGTTGACAGACATAGACAATTATTTCTCCTTTCACGGCCATGACAAAATGTCTGCCTTTATTCAAGAATCTGCAGCTATTTAACCTTTGGTGAATAGAGAAATAGAAAGAAATTACAATCACAAGAAGTATTGAGAAAGTGGGTAATAAGGTGAGAAAAAACAAGGATCATGCACCCAAATAAGATCATAGCCCTTCAATGATGGGGTTATGGGTAGGAGGATACTTGTGCAGAAGAATAAAGTTTAATTAGACAAAGCAGCGTCACACGGGGGATCATAACATGTTCTGCAGTATCCAGTTCCTGCATAAGGTCCCATTCAATCAGCTTTTCTTGAGCTTTGTTGTGAAATGCAGATGGATTTTGTTCACTACTGTGATAAAAGAAATATCTTGTAAGGAATGGGGGGAAATGGAATTCTTTACTCTCTCCATGTTCTATTCTCTCGAAGGCTGTGGATGGCTTTGTGCCTATCATTCCTGTCTACTTCAAGACTATCTGCTTCATGGTTCACAAGCAGGGCTTTGTAAAGGGACCTTCTTTATTGTCTCCCTCTCCCTTTTTACTAGAACACTTCTCAGCAGGGAATAATTGTTACGCTAGTGGATTTTTCGGCAAGTGAATTTTTGGACCTTAGGGGTCAGATTCGTTGTCCCACCAACTTTGATGATTTGGTTATTCTCGGGCCCCCCAGTCTTTAATTCTGAATCTTTTCAGACCAGAATATGCCAATGCTGTTTGGCCCTTTAGTGATGCTATAAAGGGAATTAGAGTCCACCTCAGGCCCCATAATTTGTAAGTACTGAGGGGTGGGAATAGATACATTAATTGTGCATCATGTGAAGTTAGGAAACATTTCAGAAGTGTATGTGCTTCTGGAAATATATATATATATATATATATATATATATATATATATATATATATATATATATATATATATATATATATATTGCTAGAATAGGTCCCATGGTGTGTATACAGTGATATTCACCAACCTTTTTTTCTGGTGGATCTAGTAATGGGGGTCAAAAAGGTCCCCTTAGAGTTTACCTACCTAGAAAAAGAAGATAAATGAATCAATTCCTGGATATACCATCAAACAGGATACTGCTATTAATGCAGGGTTGCTCAAGATAAATGGCAGAGGTTGATTATTGTCCGTCCATTTCTTTCTGCTGTACAAGGTGCTCTTGAATGGGAGAAAGGTGCATTTGACATGGTAATTGAATAGAAACATCACTGAAGGGGATTTTGCCAACATACTTCTGAACATACATTTCCTTTTCTACAAGCCATTCACATATCTGAAGGTCCAGTAGTTTGTTGCAGTTGATTTTAGCGAGTATTGGAAGGCAGGGATATTTTAACTTCTTTTTTTTTTTGGAAGTAGCGAGTATTGGAAGGCAGGGATATTTTAACTTCTTTTTTTTTTGGAAGTAGCGAGAATTGGACAGGTAGGGATATTTTAACTTTTGTTTTCTCAAATACAAGATTCCTTCTGGACTCTCATGCATTCAATCCATGGTGCCCGTGTGCTCAGGGTCAATTAAATGCATAGATACCTATGGGGAAGTGTGTGTTGCTTAAGTCTCTGAAGTGACCAGTTTGTTATTTATTATCATTGGCCTTTTACGAAGAAACTATTTGTTTATCTGTAATTGGATTCAATCATTTCTATTTGGTTAATAAAGATATCTTATGTGCAACCCTGTGTTTCTTGTCCTGAAAGGGGAGGGAAGCTGTAAGGAATCAATGTTATTAAATTAGGGGTCCCAGATTCATAAAAAGAACTTTCTTACATAAAGGAAAATTGTGCGTGCCTGGTTTGGGATGGGTGGAGAGTTCCTCTGAATTTGATTTCGCCCGATTAAAACATCCTACAGTACTGTTGGATATAAACATTCTCCTTGTGTTGCTTGAGGACAGTTATGGCGAAAGCGTTTGCTCAGCTAGAAAAACCTGCCAAAACTCACAAGAATAATCAACCTGGCTCTGATATCCTCGGCCAATCAACAGTTGATTAACAGGTTTCTCTTTCACACTGTCTCACCTGCTTGTCTGGAGGAATTGGATTCCAGAGCAGAGGGAAACAAAGCGACTTACGCCATGAATTATTTTCAAAGAGCTCTGTGATCAGAATATCCATACAGCATAATTCTGGAACTAAATTATGTTTTTTATTGCTTAAATAATAGGGGTTCATTTGACTGAATTTAGAACTATGTAAAAACCTCCCTCATGTGAGCCTAGTTACCTACAAGTGATACGGACTGTTCACTCCACAACCCTAGGCACCTCCTGCCAAGCACATCTTCATGAACCTTGCTGGCACTATTCATGACAACATGTGGGAAGAAATGACCAGGTATGTTTGGAAACAATTTTAAAACAATTTAAAATTAGAACTTCATTTGTGAACTTCACAACAAAGGGACTGGTGAGGGTGTTGAGTTTTCCTCATGGAGTAAATGTGTTGTAAATCAAATTAGCATATTTCAGGGACACTCCTGCATTCCACCAAGCCCCTAGGGGTCAAGGTCCCTGTTAAGTCCTTGTCTGTGTATGCTTTATTTATGATAAACTGGAATACAAATGGAATTGATGAGTCCTGGCTTCAAGCACCCTGCCAGATCACTGGTGTACTGGGTTTTCTCCCTATCAGCAACAGGGATCCAATTGGATGGATATTGTACAGAAATAAAACAGCTCAACAAGTTGGTGTGATGGCGAGGCATCTGGCTCTGTAAAAATGTAAACGTCCATCACAGTCTTTATCTATAGAAGTCTCGACCTGGCTCTTTCCCTGGCGTCATTCACAGCCTCTTGGAGCAACATCAGATGGGCTGGCCGAAGTCTGGGTCTCTGGTAAGGTATTTCCTGTCGCCACAAGTCAGGTAGTATCTTTTAAGTGGTATATACACTGCTGTTGCATCTTCAGACTATGATGTAGCAAGTGCTGAAGTGTCTCTGAAACTGAGGCAACCTAGCTAGGTTGCTCAGAGCGTGATCAGGCGTTACGCTGTAACCTCTGGCCATCTTATTTTCATCCTGGCCAGTCCACCTGTCACTCGAGCATGAGGTCTGCCTCTACGCCTTAGCTCTGGGTTTTGAGCTGTCTGTGGCTAGCTCCTTGACATTACTCTATGGATTTGATCCTCATCCCACTTCTGTAAAACAACTTTAGTTGGATTCTGTCTTGCTTTCAGGCTCTTACTTGACCTGGACATCTATGTAAGTGTAGCCTCTGTGGAATACATTGACCCACTCAGCAGAATTCCAATCCATAACCAAGCTGCACTTCAGCAGAACCAGAAAAATGGCTGCGCTGGCTCCTTAGAGCACCACTGCCTCGCACCAAAACTGCATTTTGCAGCTACAAAAGGATGACTTCACTGTTTTGCCAAACACCATTTGGCAAGTTGGAACAGGGAGCACACTGTGAAAGGCTGCCAGGGTGTGTTCTTGTGTGTATTAAAGGAGTGAAGTGAGAAGCTGTGCTGGTTTGCTGCTTGCCCAAAGATTCCCTGTGAAAAGGGAAATATTTGACATTTAAAATGATTCCGCTCTGATGCTCTTTTCATCTGTTTTACATGACTCTGCTTTTATCAATGAGGTCCTGCCATGCCCATCCATATTCAGATTATGCACCAGCAGGAGAGGGCATCATTCCTGAATGGCAGGCTGTGTCAGACCACATCCAGGAAATCAACAGAAGCTTAACTTTCAGCTGCAACGAAAAACACTCGAATTTTGAGCTATAAAATGTCAAAAATCACTGCTTCAAAAGAAACTCTAGCTCTAAGGGCATATGTCAATTTCAGTGGACCTGTGTTTTAAACAGATTGCTGTATAAGTGAAACTGACTAGGGCAAACCAATGTTGGGAAGCCAGAAGGAAGGGAAAACCTTATGAAATGGTCAGCCCAGCACACTTCACCATGCGTTAAAATGTGATTTTGCAAATAAGGAAAAAGGCCTGTTTTAAAAGTGTAATGTTGAAAGAAGGCCCTGTTTTGGCCTAGCAATGTAAATAGGGGGTTTTGCTCGGGAACATATATGGGATGTTTTATTTCAATAGGCATGCATCTGATTCAGAACAAAATAAAATAGCAGTGGCTGGACTGTGGAAGCTCCAGAACAGGTTTTTCTGCTGGCTGAAGTGAGGCCTTCCCCCAAAAGGAGCCACCATAAACTTCTGGGACACATGCATGTTAATTACTACCTTTGAAAACTTTGAATGGACCAAGAGAAAGAAATATCACACATTTGTCTGGGCTTCAGCTTGAGACAATGGATCTGGGACACCTACGTCTGAAGTGGGGGAAGTGGCAATAAACCGTCAATCAAACTGGAAAACCCCTATGGCCACCCTGAGCTGACAGTGGTAATAGCCTGGAAAGACATGACCATATTTGGAGGACACAGGCAGCCCCATCTGTCGCAAAATACCATTTGATGAATAAAGTTTTAAGACTGGTTATTCTGTAACCAGACAGCGCAGAAATGTAAATGTTGTACAGTTTAAGTGTACATTTTTGTGGCTTTTAAACAAGACATGTTAGCCTTCACTGGCATATTGTGGACTGAAATGGCAGAGAATTGGATATTATGAGGAAAGTGTATATGATGCTACTTTGACATGCAATACTCACATGCCTTATGAAAATATATACACATGTATAAAGTTATAGAATTTTAGGTAAAGTAATTCCATTGAAAAACAGCGAAAAGAATGATTAGACGGACGAAACAAAGTCTGACAAACATGAGAATTGGACTGCAAAGTTCTGCATGAAATATGTAATTTGCTTGTGTAATTTATTAAAGTGGCACAACTATACAAATGTGTAATTTATATTAAGATTGATTTTTGGCAAAAAAGGACTGTGGGAAGACTTTGCACCTCATAAAAACACAACCACATAAACTGAGTCCCCTCCTAGAGGAGGCAACCAACA
This sequence comes from Ambystoma mexicanum, assembly GCF_040938575.1. Classification (NCBI taxonomy): domain Eukaryota; kingdom Metazoa; phylum Chordata; class Amphibia; order Caudata; family Ambystomatidae; genus Ambystoma; species Ambystoma mexicanum. Next base: position 1,426,635,292 of record NC_090922.1, read on the forward strand.
TTGGCTTCACTATCCGGTTCTTGGGGGTAGGTCTAGCTGAGTTCTGCCCAACAATAAACCCGATGATGTCACCCACTTTTATATAAAGGGTGTGAGCTCACAGGGACAGGACACTCTCCTGAATTTCCGGTGCCTGCGTATCCTGACAATTCAGATCCACCTTTGCAAGATTCCAGTCTCTACTGCAAGGCCAAAGCATAGCTGATCTTATCCCAGCCAAGCCGTTGATCCAGAAATTCCACTAAAATCCCAATAGCAAAGGGGAAAAGCTGTGGTACCTTGGGGAGCATCCTGTGTCCAGACAGGCCTTTTTCTCACTACCTGCATGCCCACTGTACCCCTGCCATCATCCAGTGACAAGACTTGGCCAGCTGTTTGCTGTTATGAGAGCCGCCTTCCTATGACAAGAACCTTTTGAGTCCCGAATCCAGTTGGCTGTCCAAATCCCCAAACTCAAGTGCAGATGTATTTCCCCATCCCATAGCCACACTTATTCTACCCCATCTTGATACTTTGTCTTTGTTCTACTCTCTAAGAAATCCTATCCTTGCCTTGGTAACTTGGTTAAGACTGTTAGAATTCTCTGTGCGTCTGTCCTTAGCCATATTTGGAATAATCAAATTAATTCCCTAATAAAGCTGAACGTGGGGTGATAAGGTTGACATCATGAATCAATCTTGGAACGTACTGTATTGTTCTTTAACAATATAGTCTAGATAATTTAGTTTAAGTAAAACGTGCCTTTCATTTTTAAACCAATTTTCTCTTTTCATCTGCTCTATTTTCCTAAAAACGAACCTCATTCCACCTTGAAAATATCATTCAGTTCTCCAACTATAGTCACTCTTTCACATTCATATTGTCCCTGTGATGTGCATCTATCATCCAGCCTAAAAACCACATTCCGATTCTGTGTTTTTTACCCGTTTTAAAAAAAAGCCATTTTTGACATTTAAAGCAGAAAAAGAGAAAAATGCAACTTTTCCATGTGTGATTTGACTGCACTATGTTTTCAACTTCAACCTGCTTGTGAACTGTATGCCTTTTGTGATACCTTACCTTATAGTTGCTAGTGATGTAACATCCCTGAGACTGTGATAAAACATATGTACATCATTATTTAATTACACATATAATTAATTATTTGTTAAAATCGGAGTGTCATTTTAAGTCATTGTAAGGGGTTTAACATCCCTGACTGCCTGCTGCTTCTTTCAATCCACTCAGAATTCGAGTAATTGTGGGTTGAGGTAACATTGCAGGGGGAAACCTTAACTTGGGTGCTATCTATCCTAATTGAAAAAGTGCTCCTATTCATTTGTGCTTTGGATATGTTCTTGTAGAGGTTTACCCAAGCGTATTTCAGTGGTTTTCATTGTACTTATCACCCCATTGGTGATTGCTGCCCCATATAAAAATGGTGTGATTTTCTTTGAAATTAAAATAAATTAATATTGTATTCCCACCAACCAGCCTGATTCATGGTCCATTGTGGCCTGGGGTAGTTGTAAAAGGAGGTGGCAGACGGGTTAGTTTTGGCTCAATTCAAATTCGTAGAAAATAAAGAGAAATTATTCTAATTGAGCGCTACATCCTAGGCTAAGGGCAAGAGTCCTGATACATTGTGTGATGCCCGGTTAGAATCCTTCACAACTACTGGTTAGCCCACTCATATCATCATCCAATTTAGGAGCAGCAATCCTGAACTCAACTCCTCTTCTCTAGCTTCAGTACCTTAGCCTCAATCTTTCCTGCTCTCTCCTTCCTCCCTCTTCTCCACTTCCCTCATGTTCTCCAATGCATTCTCTGGGTTAACTTTCTCAGACCGCTCCTGGCTGCCTCAGTGTTCCTCTTATCCAACCCCATATGTATCATCTTCCTCTGGTCTCCTCCCCCAATCTCTAACCTTGTTCCTCCTTTGTGTGTTTTCTTGCTCCACCTTCCTTACTTCACCTTCAGTCACCTTAGCTTTTTCTGTATATCTGTCTCCTGCTCCCTAACATCTTCACTCCTCTCAACTTCCTCTAGCTCTCTTTCTCTCTGCACCAGCTCCACCGTCTGCACCTCAGGCTTTCTCTGGACCTCCACCTTACCCTACATTTTCCCCCCACCACCTCCTGCACCTTCAGCTCTCTCTTCTCTTCACCCACTGTCTTGTTCCTCAGAGCTTTCCATACTTCCTCCTTCGAAGACCACTTCAGCTCTCTTCACCTCCTCCACGTCCTGTACCTTCAAATCTCTCCCCACTTCGTCTTCTTTCTGCACCATTAGTTCTTCGCCACAGCTCCTCCTCTTCTTGCCCCTTCAGTTTTCTACACACCTCCTCCTCATCCAACCCCTTTGGGTCCCTCCTCGTCTCCTTTTCCTGCACCATCCGCTCTCGCCGACAGCGTTCTCTCTGACATGCTTCTCCGGTACTCCCCAACAAAAACACAAAATGTTAAATGATCCAAGACACTCGCTGTGTGCTGAGACCTACTTCATGATTTCACCTGTGGTGGGCCAGTGAAGTATCAGGTGTTTTCACTTTCTTTGCCACTGTCTGTCCCACCCCATAGACCGAGACGTCAAGCGGCCTGACTCCATCTTGTATTCTGTTTTCCTCTGCATGTGTGCTAGGATGCATTCACTGAGCCTAAGAGTGGGCAGTGGCAGGGCCATTGGCAAGAACAGATCGCTTTTACGCTTGGGCATGTTTCAATGGAAACTGGACATGTGGATAACCAGATGCTGCAACAATTGATAGGGTGTATTTCCCAGTGGGAAATAGTTGTATCAAGAAGACAGTACTGTTAAAATCTTTTGCTTCCTTAAACCCTTAAAAGCCAATAATCCGTCTTTCTTGGGAAGCATATTCCAATAACAATAAATAATGCCTGCACAAAAGTCACCCAAATAAAAACAAAAAAAGAGGTAACTCTTGCCAAACGTATGAAGAACAATGCAGAACAAACGTTGTAGAAAATCTATGATCATACAGAAAAAGGTAAATGTATAATATTACCTTAGAACACTATAAAGGACCAATATCAGGAAACAACTGAATCTTCACCAGCACCACAAAAGAGTTTGTCAATATAAAACATTTGACCAATAATTCATATAAACTGTAGTCCTCTCTTAGACAGTATGAGACTACGTACGGCCCTCATTACAACTTTCCCACTAAAACGCTGGTAATTTTGGCGTGCTGGTATTACTGTTTTCGGCAGGCCCACTACGGGAATTACCGGCACACCGCACACCGCAGGTCCTCGGGCACGTGTATGCCTCCCTGGCAGTAATAGCAAAGTGCCAGTGTTTCTGGCAGAAATCTGCTGAAATACATTTACAGGCACCCAAACTGGCAGATTCACCAGTGTCGGTATTTACGGCACCCCCTACCTGACCATATCTTTCTGTTCGACAACCCTGCACAGCCCCCATCCTCTACCCGTGCCCAGCATCCAAACCATGGAGTGCAATGGAGGACACGCCTGGGGGAATTACCACACTGGCCCAGCAGCAGCTTACTGAGTTATGGCTGCTGCAAGAATGCATCCAGGCCAGCAGCCGCAGGAGTGCATGGGAACCAGGATGTACCACTGCTGCCATTCTCATCCTGGTCCAAAGGGTCAGCGAGGGTAATGAGTTGGTGTCAGCTATGTCTGGGTCCCTCACGCACTCCATGCATCTAACTCTTGAGCACTTGCAGGCCCAGGGGTCTGGCACGCCCACATCCACCACTGCCTCTGGGAGCTTGTAGCAGGGCAGCCCAAGGTGCCGCTCCTAGCAGCTTTCGTCGACACCTGGGTCAGCAAAGAGCCCTGTGCCGAAGAGGCAGAGCAAGTGACACTTGGACTAACATTGGAATTTACTTTGTGCCTGTGAGATGTGTGGGGTTGAGGTGGTTAGGGAAGAGCATGGTGGGGAAGGGGAGTGGGGATGTGGGAAAGGGGGTGTGTGGGGAGGGATTCCTTGAGAAGGGAGGTGTTGGTATGGGAAGGGGTGTGTTTGGGAAAGAGGGTGTGTGGGGAGGTGGAGGGATGTTTGTGGGGAAGGAGGTGTGTGGGGAGGGGTCAGGAGGTATGTTGGGAAGGTGGAGGTGGCGAGGAGGAGATGGGTGTGGGGAGGCAGGTGTTTGGGAGAGTGAGGGGGGCATGGGGTGTCAGAGCAGGCACATTGTTCAATACACAATTTTCACTAGAAGCAATGAGTGAACATTCCTTTTTTGGTACAAGTATTTATTGAGTGTGTGCATCATATGCAGTAAGGTGCAGGGGAAGTGCAGAGTGAAAGGGGTACTCAGAACAAGGTTCTAGGAGTTCTTGACGGGCCATGCACCCATTCCTGGCCTCCATGAGCACTTGCATGAGCCCGGCTGGTGCTGCATCATCAGCATCATCCTCTGGCAGAGTTATGGCCAGATCTGGGAGCAGGGATATGATGCAGATATTATGTAACATTGCGCAGGCGAGGACTATCAGCCACAGCTTCTCTGGCCTGTACATGAGTGGACCCCCAGACCATTGTAGGCACCTGAAACGTGTGTTCAAGAGCTCAGAGGCCCACTCGGTGGTCCCCTTGGTCATCACATGTGCCCTGTTGTATGCAATTTCCTTCCATGTCTGGGGATTCCACAGAGGATGTATCAGCCATGGAAGTTGCAGGTATCCTTAGTCACCTGCAAGGGGTAAGGAAACATGTGTGAGTAATGATGCTCAGTAGCAGTGTTGCCTGTGACAGCGGAATCTCAATGGTCAGTCTGTGCATTCATGTCCCATGGCTCACCAGGAGATATATCTCATGACCCTGGGTGGCCTAGTCTACAGATTCAATGGCATTGCATAGGGGGCAGCAGGGTGTTGCATTCTGGTACTTGTAGTGCTAGGCCATAAAGACCGCACATGGAAACTAAGGCACAATAACCATATACTAAAGTGACACGTCAGACACGAGGTTCGTTTTCCAAACAAGTCTGGTTTATTTCAAAGTATTCGCAGTTGGCCAACTGGGTCTCACCGCCTCAAGACGTGTGTTCCCAAACGCTGTGAGATGCGAGAGAGAGCGAGCAGCGCTCAAGCATCAATATATATACATTAGACATAATCTTTGCTAAGGCAGTTCGACCCACCCACATACATGTCATACAGGCTAGAGTTCGATGATTGACAACTATGACAATTATGAAGAATCTTCATTCAGCCTAAACATAGTAATTTTAGTAAAGGCAGCAGAGACAGCTTTCTGTAATGGGAAACATGGAGCTTCTGGCTCAGCGAGTATATCGTGTTCCTGGAAGGGAAATGTTCCTTACTACGTTATCTGTGTGACCTGGGTCATGAGCTAAGGGTCAGATAGTTCTGAAGCAGAAAATACCATTCTCCGCAAAGGAGCACCACTAGAAGAATATAATTCATGTTTTAACTGGCTTTTACTACAGCGTTTGCAAGACAACCCGGCACCTGGTCTGCTGATTAGATGCGGCTTCTGCTCGCCTTCAAGGACTTAGTGGAAAGAGGAAAACAATGTTTTTCTGCACAGTTTGACATTCCTGTCTATATTAGTGTTTCAGCGTTCAAGCCATGGCCTCGCACTGTGTGCAAGTTTAAAGCATGGAATACATTTTGCAAAGCATTTTGACAGAAAAGAAAAATGCGAATGGACGACATTTCACAAAATGGACACCTTTGGTTATATTGACGATTCTTTGATCGCAATGTTTGTCACATGATGTGATTGGCTTCTGGCCAACATATTATACCTATCATTTGGCTATAGGGTTCTGTTTCTGGTCTAACAGTAGTGCATTACATGTGGATGTCATTTTGGGTTTGAAATGGACTGGTCAGTTAGTGCTACATCTGCAGGATCATGGAGTCATGGGTTGATCCTGGAAACCAGAAACAGCAACAGCAGTGTGTGATGATCAGGTCAGCATCACAGGTCACCTGGACCTTGAGGGAATCTAACTACTTCAGATTCCTGTAGACCACCTCTGAAATATCGGGGGGCACCAGCTCTTTGTGCGTGCAGTCCAATGCTGTCAACACATTGGGCATGCCTGAAATCGCATAGAAGCATGCCTTGATGGCGTTTAACTGTGCCTGGGTGGTGGGTAGGGGATGAGCTGGCCCACATGGCACAGGAGGTAGTCAAGTACCTGCACCAACACTCTGGAGAAAATACCATGCAGCTGGCTCACAGAGTGATGGAACGTGCCACTGGCCAGGAAATGTAGGACCAACACCATCTTCTCCAGCAGTGGAATAGCTGTCCTGATGCTGATCCTTCTCCCAAGGTCCTCCTGAATGTGGGTCAGGATGTCATAAATGTTCTCTCTGTTTAAGTGGTACAGAGTAAGTATCTGGCTGGCTGTGAGGGCCCAGGGTGTGGCCCATGTGAGAGGGATCACGGGACACCTCTGCCTTTCCACATGCATCACCTGTATCCCCATACTCCTCCTTCTATCCCTGGCCTCCCGTCACCAGTGCTGCTGCTCCAGCACCTGCAGCAGGACATCAGCCTGGAGCATCCCCAGGTCCATGGTAGCGGCAATGAGTGGCAGCATGGTTGTGTTGGAAAGGGTTCTTGGGGTATGCGTGACCCTTAAGTACTGTTCCTGTGTACACTGAGTGCACTTGGGTGGACTGGGTGCCCCTGTGGGCCTATTTCCCTCACCATTGTCCATTTGCAGTTGCTCTGAGGTGATGATATCGCTGACTTGGTTTTGCCTGTATTACTGGGAAAAATCTGCCAGTATTACCAGATAATCCATTCTTGTGATATGCCAGTGGTACCATTGTGCCGATATTACCGGTGCAGTTTTCCGGTGTTGATGGTATTTACTTTGCCAGTTTTACTGGTGCCGGTAATTCCGCGCGAGGTGGTATTGACGCAGGTAATTCCAGCAACTGTGTTCCGGCAAACACAAACTTTGCAGGACTGGTAAAAGTGGGAGTAAACAGTATTGCTGACACTTTCATCATTTACCATCAAAGTTGTAATGAGGGCCAGTACCTTAATTGGATCTGAGAACAGTAATATGTCAGGCTTGCTGATATTTATTTTAAGAAAGTGACTGGCCATCCAATCCGGGATGACATGTAGACATTCGATAAACGTAGTCTTGCCCACATCTTTCTGAAGAGCTAATCTGAACAGGAGCTGAGTATCACCCACATAGGAATAAAAATGAAAGCCATAGAGAAAACAGCTTATCCCTGAGGGACTTCACACCAAAGTGGATGATGTTCAGATAAAAAAGGTATAAAAGAAACAGCTTGAGTAGGGTCAGAAAGAAAAGACAGAAACCACTCATGCACTATTCCCTTGTTACCTACAGTGGACAGCTGTCGTTAGAGAGTGGCATGGTCGACTGTGTGAAATACTGCAGACAGATTTAGGAGTAACAGAGCTGAGAAGCTATTGGCATCAGCGACAAGATTATATTATTACGTCCGCGTCTCAGTCATCACCAGTGAGGGCCGCTGGACCTAGTCAGACCCTTTTTTTCAGCAAACAATGGCTTGTTTGCTCGGTTCGTCTCATGCCCCGTTTCTTCCGGGGAACAGACCTGTAATTTCTTTCCACAGACATACCCAGAAACCCCTGCTCCCCAGATTGGTTTGCATAGCAGTCTGGAGGCGATAAGAGGTAAGTGATAAAGCAGCCTGCATAGCAGACATGTACAAATAATAGTCACCCAGTGGAGCAGGTGCAACCACAAGAAGGGTCGCCCCTGTGACCTGGTTCAGCCATTAAGGGAGAACGTAGCTACGGCCAGCGCAGTCATTCGGAGGGACGGCCCGGTTGCTGGGCAACTTCAAATTCCCCTGTCTCTTGAAAACAGCCGGGTATCTTAAGGTAAGTTGTGCAACGTGCCAAAGAGCCAGAGTGCAGCATGCCGAGTCCTGAGCTTGTTCTTATATGGATTAGACTGCCTGCTGTATCTGAGACGGTTCGCTCTAGACCCCAAAACCGACATAGAAAACACAAACACAAGTGGAGACACTTCTCCCCGCCTGTCAATGCCCCAGCCCCTGAAGTTTAGGCAATGATGGAAACCACAGTTGAGTCAGTCTTGGCTAAACGTTTTCCCCAGGCTTCAGGGGAAGGTGAACCTCCGTCTAAGAAGCAAGTCCCTGAAGAGGAATTAGAAGTATCTGCAGGCGACCAGAAAGAGGACTTGAGTGAACGGGGGACTAAATATATCTCAAAGGACATGATGGCAGAAATAATGGAGGATGTTGGCCATAAATGGGCATTCAGGAGGAGGAACCATCCACATCGATGGATGCCAAAATAAAGCAGTTTATGGCCCCTCCCAAACTGGGTCTCCCAGTGCTTCCAGAGATACTGGAGGCTTTAAATAATGAGTAGGAAGAGCCAGATAAATCAGATAAATTGGGGGAACCCAGGTTCCTCATGATGCTGTACCCACTCACTTGATAGTGAATACCGAGCCACAATATAGATTGATCCACTTATACCAACTGTTTCAGGGCAAGTGGCCATATCCTTAGAGGATACGCTCCTGCCGATCCAGTTGACAAAAACGCGGAGAAAGCATTAAAGAGCCCTTGCATCCACTAATCTTGTCCTATGAGCATCTAGATAATCTAATTATGTAATGCAGAGACTGCTGGCTGATGTTGCAACAGCATGGAAGGCATAGAATAGATCAGATTGTTCAGAGAAGCTCGCAATGATGGAGAAGCAGGTGTAGCTGTTGTCCGCCATTCCATGTGACTCGTTGGGATAGTCCGCCCTATCATTGGCAACTACGGTGGGAGCAAGACAGCAGTTTCAGCTCAGATTTCTGAAAGTAGATGTAACCCAGAAACCATCCCTCTAATGACTTTCATTTTTGGGACAAAAGTTGTTTGTCCCTACATTGGTGGAATTTATCAAGCAGGACCAGGATGACATCAAACTGTCACTCCCAGTTTGGCCAAGGAAACAATCAGCATGGAAGACGCGTCCAAGATTTCGTCACACTGCACATATGCCACGTCCTAAGAGGAGTATGGGTAGAGGGAGAGGCATGACAGTGGTACATGCCAAGAAACCAAACCAAAGTCACAACCTCCGTCCTGACTATAAGAACCCCTCCAGTCAGGCCCTGGTGGGAGGACGGATCCAGGATTTCCTCAGCCAGTTGACTGCCTCCATATCCAACCAGTGGGTCCCGGACATCATTCCCGGTGGCTACAAGATCGACTTCTGTGAGAAACCACTATAACCAAGACTAAGGTGTTCCCCAACCCCTCAACCTCTAGCCAAGCGAGTGGCTTTACTCACGGGTGTGGAAGATTTGGTAGAGAAGGAGAAGTGACAACAGTTCTGAAGGAAGAATGGAACAGGGTATTTTAATCCATCTTATTTCTGGGGCTGAAACCATCCTGAGACTTGTGCCACTTGTGGGTCTCTAACAAGAGAAGGGGATTGCAGTCCATCCGTACATAGACAACTGGTTAATACATTCCTCATCAGAGGCCCAGATGCAGACGGAAGTCAAGATCGTATGCGCCCTCCTGGAAGCACAGGGTGGCCGGCAAACTATGAAAATCATCTGAGAACTCCACAAGAAGGGATCTGCAAAGCTTGGAATCCAGTGACCATGGAGGTTGACGGTCACTCCAATGGTGGCTCAGGGAGCGGATGGTTACATCTGTCCTCCTGCGCCCACCATGATAACAACTGATCCCAGCCTTCTTGGTTGGGAAGCGACTCTGGCTCAAGAGACATTCCAAGGTTCGTTTTCAGGATCCCCTTGCTGCTTCACCAGAGAGACTCATATGTGCTAGGACAATGTGGCAGCCAAATTCTACATCAATTGGCATGTGGGGACTCTGCACATCTCTGGCAGATTTGGATCAGTTGATTTGCTCCTGGAAAGAGAGTCACCTCGACTCCTTGATAGCTTGCCACATATCAGAGGTGGACAATGTTCAAGCGGACACTTATTTGTTATTATTCTTATTATTGAAAATGTATAGAGCGCAGAACTAAGGCCCAAAGGCATATATGCACTAGAAGGGAGCCTACCAAAATAACTAATACTTCACACTCCTGCTAGAGGAAAAGAAGAGTCAAGGTAAAACAGGTGAGTTGTCAACGCTCTTCTAAAAGGGAAATACTCAGCTAATGTTCTCAGAGATAAAGGAAGAGCATTCCACAAGCTGGGGGCCAGAACTGAAAAAGATGAAACACCCAATGGCTTTTGCTGATATTTGGGGATCTTAAAAAGCAGATGGGACACAGAGCACAGTTGTCTAGCTGGACAATACCGCTCTAATTTCGCTTTTAGGTATTGAGGACCTGCGTTGTACACAGCACGATGGACAACACAAAGAATCTTAAACTCGATCCGGCAGCCACCGGGAACCAGTGCAAACGGTGCCGGAGCGCTAATGAGGGGGTCATACGAGGCACCATTAGTTCCATCCGTGCTGCCAAATTGTGTAATACCTACATCCGCTGGATCCGGGTATTTAAATTGCACTGTGAAAACATTAACTTCCATTGTGAAACCTAGTCCTTTGTTCCCACTATACAGGATTCTCAGACTTAGGTGTTCTTTTCCCCAGTGTTTAAACCACATTGTGAAAGTAGTGCTGTTCCTGGTTTTGCCTACTTAGCAAAGCTTTCTGCTAGCAAACTGTTCTACTATTGTCTGAGCTCCTGTCGTCTTGTTCAATTGTCTACTATTGTCCCATCGCACTTCTGCGTGCACCCCTCCCTGTGTCTTTCCATAGTGTTCTCCCCCCCTCTTACCCCCATTCCTCTTCTCTCCCCTCCTTACCTACTCTATGGTACTCTCTGTCTCTCCTATCCTTTCCAGCTGCTTCTCTATCAACTACCCTGCACTCCTCACTAAATCTGGTAGGAGGAATTTTAAAAAGGACATCCCGGTCTCGAACCCAGGCCTCCCTATCGCTGACACCTATACCAGTTCTTCCTCCAGGCAAACCCTCACTGACATCCTCTTTGTCGTTCCCTCACCAGACCTATGGACTCTTCATATGGTATCTGTGCTTTCTCCTTTCTCGTCTTCTCCCATTAATGGTGGCACCCTGTGGGAGGCTCTCCTGGCCTCCTTCTACTCCTCCAAGGTCATAAGTAAGGTTTACCTGAATGGGACCATCTTGGTCCAAGGCCCTCAGGGCAACTTTCTCCTCTTTGATAGATGCTTCCCACACCTCATTAATTTCCTTTATTCCCCTGCTGTCCCCTCTCTTCCCTCCATGGCTTCCTTGACTCCTCTGGCTGCCCCCTCCTTGGCTACCTTGCCCTCTCCTCCATCCTCTCCTGCCCCCCCCGGCTTCATCTACACCTCTGCAGGGCATACCTCTGATTCTTACCCCTCCCTGGAAGTCTTTCAAGGATGGCAACCTTCTCAACATTGCCACTCTAAACTCTCGCTCAGCTGTCAAACACTCCTCTGACATCTGCTGTCTCCTGTAAGAACTTGACCTCAATGTCCTCCGTCTCACTGAGACATGGTTCATGGCCAGCTCTGTCACGAGCTTTGACACTCTCCTCTCTGATGGCTACAAGATCCTCTCCGTGCCCAGGTCCAATAGTTCCAGAGGGGGTGTAGCCCTGATCTTCCCTGAGTGGATTCCTGGCACTGTCATTCCTACGCATGCCTACTCCTCTTTCGAATGCCTCATCTGCAGGCTCTCTCTCTCTCCTAGCCATTCCCTTACTGTTGCTACCATCTATCGGCTACCTGGTTAGATCTCCTCCTTCCTCTCTGAGTGGGCAGATCTCTCCTCTTCCCTCCTGGTCTGGACCACTCAACTCCTCCTTCTTGGTGACTTTAACATCCACATGGATGCTCCCTGCCCTTCCTCTGGACTCTTTCGCAAACTCTGCTCAATCTCTATCCTCCCATCTGGCCCGACTCACTCTGCAGGGCACACTCTGGATGTTCTGATCTCTACAGACCTTCCCCTTTCTATTCCTCTCACCACTCCTCTCTCCTGGAGTGATCACTTTCTCCTTTCCTCCCAGCTCACTCTCTCTACCCCTCAGGCCAATCCAACTCCAGCACTGCCACCTACCTTCTCGGTTATCTGACCCATGAAGTGTGTGTCAGTTGAGGCTTCAGCTGCCACTTTCTCCCCCCCACACACCTTCAGCTGACTCACACCCTGACACAGCCCTTTCTATGCTCCACTCTGCTATATCTGATACTCTTGATGTCCTTGCCCATGTCATGAGAATCCGCTTTGAACTCAAAGCTAAGTGTAACTCCTGGTGCGACTCAGACCTCGTCACCCTTAAACGCAAGTGCAGGGTGGGTGAGAGGAAATTGCGTGCTTCCTGTACATCCTCTGACAAACTTGCCTGCCGCCTGCTCCAAAGGCAATACCGGCTCTCTCTCCGCAAAAAAGAAGAGAGGCCTCATCCGAGCCTGTGTCGCAGCGGCATCCAACAACTCGACCAAACTCTTCAAAATCTGCATGGAGCTGGCCAATCCTGCTGCAGTCTCTAACTCTCCTGTTCCCTCCCAGGCCCCTGCACAGCCCTGGCTTCTCATTTCATCTCTAAAATTCAGGACATCCTGTCATATCTCTCATCCTCTCCTCCCCCTCCCTCTACTGCCTGCTCTTCCTCTGGCCCTTCTGTGGCCACCTCTCCTCCCTCCTTCTCTGCCTTTCCCCTGTTATCCCCAGACAAGGTTTCTATAGAAGTCTAGTCTGGTCAAAACAGGTTTACCCCTGTTCCACCAAAACCATCAAGGACCACATTGACACCCTGGCACCTGCTCTGGCTGACTTCTGCAACTGCTTCTTCGCCACTGGAGTCTTCCCCTCTCTCCTGAAGCACTCCCTTGTGACCCTCTTCTTTAGAAACCCTCTGCCGACCCTTCCTGCCCGGCTAACTATCGCCCAATCTCTATCACTCCTTCCCTGGGCAAACTCCTGGAAAAGCTGGTACTCTCCTAGTTTAATCTTCAGACTGAATCTGTTGGTTGTCTCCATGACCATTAGTCTGGCTTCAGTGCTGCCAGAAGCATGGAAACTGCTCTCCTAAACATCCGTGAAGACCTCCTCTCCAACCTTGATTCCAACACCCCTGTATCCTCATCTTACTTGATCTCTCTTCTGCCTTGAACATTGTCAACCATGCCATCCTGCTCAACCATCTCAGTGAAAACCTGGGTATCACCGATCAGGAACTGGCTTGACTGACTTCTTTCTTCTCTGATCGACCCTCCCAGGTCCAACTTGTGTCCTTCCTCTCCTCTATCTCTACCTGTGGTGTACCCCAGGGGTCTAACCTCTCTCCCTGGCTGTTCAACCAATACTTGGCACTTCTTGCCCACCACATTGCTGCTCTCTGCCACAACATTCAGTGCTATGTGGATGACACTCAACTCATTTTCAGGCTCCCTTCTGCCACCTCTTCTCCTTCTTTCATCTCTGACTGTCTGTCTGCTATCCAGGAGTGGTGTGCTGCCAATGATCTCTGCCTTAATGCCAGTAAGACCGAGATTCTCCACATTGGCACACCCGCTTCCGCCTTTCCTGTAACTCTCTGGCTGGCCTCTCTTGGGCCTCTTCCTGCTCACATCTGTGAGGCTAAAAACAGGATAATCTTCGACTCCACACTCTCCTTCTCATCTCACATCTCTGACATCTCTAAGAAGTCACATTACCATCTGCACCTCCTCAGACGTATTCTTCCTTTCCTCTCCTTCCCCCAGAAGCACACTGTCTCCAGAGCTCTGGTTCTCTCTCGGCTGGACTACTGCAACAGCCTCTTCCTAAATCTGCATGCCTTTACTCTACACCCTCTGCAACTCATCCAAAAAACCAGGACTGCAAGACTTGTCCTTGGCCTCAAGGCCAGGGATTGTATCTCTCCAGGACTGAAATCTCTGCAATGGCTCCCAGTGGCGGCGAGGATTAAGTTCAAAACCCTCTGCATTGTCCACAGGGCCTTCTGGGGACCGGGGCCTCAATGAATTCAACTCTCTCTTCCTAAATACCTTCCTTCTCAAGCTCTTCGCTCATTCGCCTCCAACTCCCTCAGGGTCAGTCGCTTCTCCAAGCAACGAGTAGTGGCAGATCTCTTTCTTCTGCTGGGGCCTCCCTCTGGAACAGCCTCCCTGCCTCTCTAAAACTTGAGGAGAACCATCTCCGGTTCTGGAAGCACCTCAAGACCTTCCTCGTTGCTTCTGCTTTCTCTACTCCTCTCGTCTGCTGATCTCCTGGCTGAAACTGAAACTGCACTGGTTACCTGGCTACCCTCTGATCTCGAGCCCAGGTCCCCTCCCTGCCAGTTGCACACCTGCATTAGCCCCTGGCAACCCTTGCACTCGGGGACTGTCTCTGTATCCCTACAGCCCCGTACCAGCACATGATACCTGATGTCTGCACTTACCCATGCCCCTGCCACCAGCTGGCAGCACCTTTTCTTTATTGTCTTTATGTATTGTCTTATTTATTTTACTGTTTATCCTTTGTACTGCACTGCCCCCTCACCCTTCCCCCCGCACTTTTCCCCTTCCCCTTCCCTGCACTTGCGCAATCCCAATATAACCTGACCTAGTAAGATCGTTGTCTCTGTCTAACCTCTGTTCCCCCTCCCCGGCCTCGTTGCGCCTTGAAACACTTGTGTATAGGCGTGTTGTAAATGCCATATCATATCATATCTGATACTTGGGCTGTCCCAAGTAAATGCCATTGCAATAATCCAGTGATCCCATTATAGTGGATGCCACCACTGTTGTTCGGTTGGCTGGGGGAAGCAAGGGGAGAATCTTCCTCAGAGCCTTCAGTCTCCCAATCCCAGCATTACAGATCACGGAGATCTGGGCCTCACGCGAGCCGTTGTGCAAAAGCTTCACTCCCAGGCTTTTTACTGCCGCTCGTGGAACTGGAAAGGGGCTCAGTGATTTGGGCCAATACTGCAAGTTCGACAAATGATCCTTCCTATGAGGCCCGACAACTAAGACGTCAGTTTTATCTCCATTAAATTTCAACCAGTTTGCTGACAGCCAGCTGCCTACTTTCTCCAGACAGTCCCGCAATTGCTTAGGGGATGCTGCTTGGGGGGAGTCTAGCCGAAACACCAACTGTGTGTGATCGGCATATGAATTAAAAAGTACTTCTCATTCAGCAATAAGGTCAGCCAGTAGTCAAACATACAGGTTGAAAAGAAGGGGGACAGAGCTGACCCCTGCAAGACTCTGCACGATAGTTCTATTGAAGAAGAAAAACAATTATGAAAGGAACCAGTTGGGGAACAGCCCTCAAGAAAAGATTCAAACCGTGCTAAAAGAGGTCCAGTGACCCCATTGGGACACTCTAAGCAGATCCTTTCCATCTTCCCAGGAATACATATCAGATCTACGGCTGTTTTTCCAGATGTGTAGCCAGTGGGGTGGCCGACCGATAGACATGATGGCATTACGCTCCGAATGACCAGCTAGTCCAGTTTTGCATCAGGGACAGGGATGCAGATTCCTGGGAGTGGGATTCTCTGTCATTGACATGGCCCAGAAGTTGATATACCCGTTTCCCCCAATTCCCTTAAAACGCGTGTACTGGCCGAGGGAAACAGCTCAATTTATACTTGTGGACAATTCATACTTATCATTCCATACTGGATGAGGAGGTCATCGTTTCCTATGGAAGTGCACCTTGTGTGCCCTGTAGATATTTCACCTAGCTCAATTTCCACTCAAGTGGCCGAGCATGAACCTATCTGCTCTGAGAAATCTAAGTCTCTCAGCTTGGAAAGTGAAGGGGCGGGACTAATTGCTAAATGGATATCTCCCGCTGTGGCAGGGATTCTACAAAAGCCTGTAAGATCTCTCCCCCTCAAAGCTTACGATAGACATAGGGCGTTGTTTTCAAAATGGTGAGCCTGGGTACTCCTAGCCCGTTTGTCTTGCGACCCTCTAAAGATTCTAGATTTTCTGCTTGAGGGTTTTTCCAGGGTTTGGCTGTTTCAACATTACATACCCAACTAGCAGCAATCAGGATGGGATGGAAATGATGCTGTGGATCCAGGTATTCTCAGTCCTTTGTGAAAGAGCGGCCTCTCATCGGCCACGCCTTCCTTCATGGGATCATCCCACGGTTTTGGAAGCATTAGTTCAAGCCCCAATCAAGCCTCCGGTAGCCGTATCCATCACACTGCTCACATTGAAGGTGGGATTCCTGTTGTACAATGTGTTGATGCCTGAGGTGCTGTATTACCATAGGATAAAAAATGTGTTTTGAAGTTCACTCACAGCTGTGCTTGGTAGTAGTCATGTGCTTGTTACTTCCTCTCTGGTGACGACTGGGACAAGGAAGATGGGACGAGGAGGTAATTCCCCTCTGTGATTCCGTGATTACTTGACGGTAATCTTCATTACTCCAAGTCCAAGTATTCCTTGTCCCAGACACCTTCCCTCACACCCTGCCTGGCATACCTGACTGAACTTTGTAGATTGTCAGAGGCGACGGGAGGTTTTAGGGCTCCACCCCAGACAGGACGGGGCATGGGACGCTAAAGAAGCTCCTGTTTGCTGAAAAAAAGGTTTGTACTGGGGCCAGCGGCCCTCATTGGTGATGACTGTGGCGAGGAAGACATAGATTCGGAGTAAGACGAATACCAGAAGGTAATCAGGGCATCAAGCACTGAGAGTAAAATGGACTCTGGCAGGGCAGAAGCTCACTTGAAGGATGACCAGAACATTGGCCTGTTTTAAAAAATCTTGAAACCTGGTGGTCCCTGCAAATTAAACGAGTGTGTCAATTGCTCCAAGTTAGGGAATAGGCTGAAAATCGGTTACGATTGAGGGATCAAGTGAAGGCTTGTTTAAAGGGGCAAGGCAACCTGTTTTTTAGTTCCTTTGGATCATAACTTTCTGTTAGAAAAGAACTAATTAGGAGAGTAAAAACTCAGGTCAGATACTCTGACAGATTTTTTAAAGATTTTAACCAGAAAAAGCTCAGGGTAAGAACACGTCTTGAGCCTTGACAGGAGTCAAGTGTTGTCCGACTCTGACACTGTTGGGAAGGAAGTCCAGACATTTGTGGTACAAGCAGAAATGAATGCGACTGGGGAAATTATAATAGTAATGCAGGTGACGTTTTATTGTAACCAATAAGGGGTGCCCCTGTGAACAGCAGTGGTGGGGCTCAAATGTAATCAAGAGATATATATAGTCCACACTGTACAAAAAAATGTTTCAATATTCAGTATACAATTATTTAGTGAAGGCCGTGTATCATCAGGGATATCTTATCTAGTATCCCCTAACTCAGAGAGACATTCACATGCGATTACTTCAATAGAAAAGTCATATTTATAACTTTTTTTAAAAATCAAGAAAATTGGTAATGTACCCAAAAAAACTTTCAAAATGACATACTACATGAAAACATTAGAAGCAAAACAGTTAATATATACAATCTTGTGAGAAGAATAATCAATTCATTCAAACATTAAATTGACACAAAAAATAGAAAGTGTAGAGAAAATCAATGCAATCAATTGACGAGTAAAGTCAGTGCAATCATCTAATTTAAACATATACATTCCATATCTGATTTAGGAAGAGAAGAATACTCATAAATAACAGAAAATGGGTTCACTAATTTCTTCCCCGATTCATAAATAGTTTGAAATTAAACATATGTCAGTAAGTTTGATCCTGATTAGTAGGATATCAATTTTTACAGATTTTGAGGTTCATAGAGGTTTAACTGAACACATGAGAGAAATAGTCCTTCTTTTGGACATGGTACTTAAATATCCATATATGGGTCTCCCACTGGGGGTCGCGTAACTAGTTAGCATGGAGGAGTCTCTTTCGTTACCGGAATTGACCAGACAAATCGCTCCACCAATTAAGAAAGGCCATGCAACACCACCCACAGAATCGAGAAAGAGCCATCATTCTGTCAATCCGTTACGTGTCCAGGCCGGGTGATGTTTCTCATGTAGTAGCAGGCGACATGATAACCTGAGAAAAGATCATTTTATTTTGCCCTAAAAAAATTGATAATCCATCCAAAGGCTGGGAAGCTCAAGATGACTGAGTTTATGCTCGAGAGCTAGAAAGTTCCTTAATTTGTTTTTGCATGTTATGTGCAGATGTTATAGGTTGATTGAAACAGTTATGGAGCAAAGTAACCACTTCACCAAAGCCTAATAATTTGGCATTTTGTAAACAACGGAAAGCCTGTCTGTTCTGCAATTAAATGAACTTAGGTGGGCCCTAGAGTGGCCATCTAGAGTCGCATTGCTACAGATTTCACGTCAGCACCAAGAAGCCCTCCGTAACATTAACATCCTATATAATAAAGGTCCAGGTGTATGTTTGTCCAATGCAGTCATGCGCAGTAGAGACTGCCCGCTTTGCCTGTTGTCACCGCTAGAGAGAGCTGTTTCTTAGGATATATAGTGGTCCTGCTCTGTTAATGAAAACCTAAACAATACATTTTCCTATTAACATTAATTACAATCAATTACGTTCAAATATACCAAATAATATATTAACACTCTGAAAATGTCTTTCGATACACACTTTGGCCCGTGTACACTTTCACACTATCTTACTATAATAAAAGGCCAGATGTATGTTTGTTCAATGCAGTAATGCGCAGTAGAGACTGCCCGCTTCGCCTCTTGTAACCAATAAAGGGAGCTGTTGCCTTAGGATTCATAGTGGTCCTACTGTGTTAATTTATTTTCACTTAACATAAATTGCAGCAAAATATACCACATAATATATTAACACTCTTAAAATGTCTTTCTTTACACATGTTGGCCCGTGTGCACGGGCTGTTCAACTAGTAGAACATATATTAAAGTGCATACAGCTGGCAGTTCAGGACACAGGTTTGAATCCCGGCTTGGAAACTGGACTCATCCACCATTAAGCCCCGTACAGCAATGTGATATTGTTATTCTCAGTGCATGGACCAAGGTCTAACCTCACAAAACTGCATCTGAAACTGTGCTGAGATGTCCCTGCACCTTCTTCTCTATTTCATGTTTAAATCTACCGTTTTTTATCCTTAAATCGCAGCTTTTTTCCCTGCCACTAAAAATAATGTATTGAGCACTATATTTGCCCTAATAAACAATTTCAATGTTCCTCTCTGTAATTCCTGGCCATCCATCCACCAATACATAACAGCGAAGGTCCCCTTCAAATATCCCTAAATCAGAGCCATTTATAGTCTGCGTCATGTATGTGAGAAAAATGATGCTTAGTGCTAGCCGCCAGGTCCTGCCTCCTCATGTTGCTTCCCCTCCAGACCTATTTTCAGGGTAGAAAATCTCCCCTTGGAATCTTTTTCAGCTAAACAATAGTCCGTTCAGGGGAGGAATGAATGTGGATTTACAGAGCTATGGCATAGATTGATCCCAGGCAAATGGCCGCGTAAAGATGGAAATGGCGGCCGTAAAAGCTTTGTTTATAGCAGATTGTCCGGGCAGATTTCTCCATTCAATAGCTCTGCTGCAAATTAAGCACTGGACGGGTATACCTCTGAGGAGCAGTTTCTGCGCTCGCCCATAAATCCTCTGAGAGGGACATAAATATGCTATAGAATTAGTGGGCATTATAGCTATCAGCTAGAATAGCTTGGCTGGAAGCACCAGAAAGGTCTTTTCCGTGCACTGTTGTGCAGTCACCTGATGACAGTGTACTGGGCTGTAGCGCTCCCTTGCCGCGATGCACATTGCTCAAAATTTTAAAAGCAGTGCCAGTGACTTTTAATTTCCCTAAACCAGAAAAATGTATTTAATTTCCACCTAAATATATGTGACGCTCTTGCACAGGATCCTGAGCCGCTCCTGATACAACAGCCCTCAGTAAATACCGTGTGTTGGGGGCTGCTCCGGGTCACCGGGCAGCCCCATACTCATGTCGGGGAGCACCGGACAGGACCCACAGGGGCGGCGATCACGCCGCTAACACAAGGGGTGGGGGTCACCCCACCCGCTCCGGATCACCGGACCAACACACACGTGGCCAGGGGCACCCGGCTCACCGCGGCCCCGGCTCTGGGAGCACCCAGGCCGGGGTCGCCTCCCCAACCCGCCTCACAGGGTTAGGGGGACCCACAGGGATGGCGTTGCCCGGCAGGGGCACCGTCCGGACGGCATTGCCCGGCAGGAGCACCGTCCTCCAGCTGGGCTCCGTCCTTGGGCCCAACACACACAGCGCAGCACCAGCATGGTGCTACAGGAACGACGCTGGAGCCAGAGCTAGTCTTGACTGACGTGCCGGAAGCAGCTCGTCCCTTTTATTAACGTGGTCACATGGGGAGCCATGTGACCACAACACACACCGGAAGATACCATGTCCCCCTACAGGGGTGACATGCAACACCGTGCACACGAGAACATGCAGCCGCCATGTCACCCTTCTCTTGGGCGGCCATCTTAGGCTTCTTTTTTTCTCCCATTGCAGGGGCCCCTTTGGTCATCTTACAGGATGTTTTCAGGCGTACTCAGCCTTTTCACTCAAGTGTAAGAGTTTCTTGCTAGTTTTGACTATTTTCCCTTCATCTTTCATAGATTTGGTCACGTTCCAGGAAAACATATATTCCAGTGAGGTGCGTTTGCTTTCATAAAATGCCAGTCATCGATGCTCATTGTTTGCCAAAAGATCATGATGTCACCATATACCATGACTTTATTCAAAGAATGAAAAGTGACAACCACAAAATGTCCCACTGAAAAGGTAACAGGGCACAAGTCTGGAACTACTGCTCACCCTATAGCCCAAGCAAGACGGGGCATGCTATGTGTGATGCTGGTGTTATGCCCCGGGACCCCTGTGGCTACGCCCTGCCCCTCGCGTACCTGAAAGGAGATGCGGGACACATGTCTTGACACTTTGGGTTCCCGGCGCGCACTGGCGGGCACGGGTACACCCACTTTATTTAATGCACATGCGTGACGGGGATTGCTGCAGTCGCGCTCACGTGATATCATCACATTCCTCCTTTTTCATAACAAAAACCAACGTAGCCGTTTGGCATAACTCGCTGTCAACATGACAGGCACATAGGTAATCAAACATAAACATACAGTGTGCCCAATGTGGGCAATACGGGGAGACACCGGTTGGTCATCTCAATTTGGGTCCATGAGGTAGTCCTTGAACTGGGCCAGACACTGACAGCCCAATCAGCAGAGATAGCATCCCTGCGTCGCAGGTTCTCCACCCCCTCCTGCTGGGTCACCTTGTGCAAATTTTGGGTCTACCGTGTTGTCCTCCGGTGGCGGTTCCCTGTCCGCAATTCGAGCCGGGGATGCTTCTCCTTGTGTACTTGTTTGTTTTTCCCCCCACCAACCTTCCGGAAGAAGCTTGAGTTTCTGGTCACCGTCCCTCTCTGATCCACAGCAGTCACCATGGACCCTTTCACCTGGGTTACTCCCATCGGCACAGGTTCATAGTTGAGGGACAGCTTTCCTTCCGATTGGTGGTTCCGAACCAGGACCGTGTCACCCACCTCAATGTCTGGTGGTCTTAGCCGACATCGGACATTCTCCCTCTCGTTCTGCACTCATCGGTCCTCTGACGTCACCTGGTTGACGATGATACCTGGCGATGGTGGATTGATGTGGGTTGGCCCGATACTCTCAAAGGAATGGTACAGGGTCCTCTTCAGTTCACCTCCCTACCCTTGGGCTATGCAAAATATCTTATTGAGCGTGCGCATGAAGCGCTCAGCCTCACCATTGGCCCTTGGCCATCCAGGCGTCACTTTCCTGTGCGTTATGCTGCAGGCTGCCATGAATTCTGCTAAACCTCCTCCCTGAAATGGCGGGCCATTGTCAGAGCAGATTACATGTGGGAACCCACTTTTTTCCATGACTTGAATTATTTGTTCACACAATGTCGATTCCATGAGCTCCACTGTCTGGGTACCTCCACCACCGGTCGATCATGACTAGAAAGTGCATGCCTCTCCCTGTCGACCCAAAGTCTACATGCACCATGTCCCAGGGCTCGTTGCTTCATGCCCTCGACTCAATGTTGGGCTCCTTGTTTACTGGGGCGGCTGCTTGCCACCATACGCACCTGCCAACATAGTCGTCCACCATTGTCTCCAGCCCTGGGAATCATACCTTGGAACGCAGTCTTGCCTTCGTCTTTGCTGTACCCTGGTGGCCACAGTGAGCTAGTTCCACCACTCTTCCTACCAATGTTCTTGGCACTACTATCTGGCGGCCTCGTAATAGCAGTCCTTTGTCCGTCACTGAGAGTTCATGCCGGACTCGCCACAGCTGTTCCAGTTCACGTTGAGATTCTTTGTCTCTGCGCAGGGTATTTGACAGCACTGCCCTGCAATCGCCATCCACTATAGCCTCCTGAATTAGCTGGAAACATTTGTCCTCTCTCGAGGCCTCTGCAACCTCTTCAAGTGTCAAGGCCACAGGCTTTGCTGTGCCTACCACCAGGTGGAGGTGCTCCTCACTGGCCACACACGCCATTGCCTCCTGATCACTGCCGCCTCTGGGATGCCTTACTAAGTAACCTGCTGGGTTGTGGGTTCTCGGCCTGTAGTTCAGCCTCACTCCATAATCCATGAGGGCCAGCATCCTCCGCTCTATCCTGGGGGGTGGTTTTGATGAGGAACCTGTCAGGATGGGAATCGGTGGCTTGTGATCTGTGATCACCGATACAGGCTTCCTGTTGTGTTTTATGCTTGGTTTGACTTACCTGTGTGTGTATACATTGACTGAGAATCAGAGTATGGAATGTTACGACTCAAGGTCCCTGGAAGTTCCACAGGGTGTCAGTTGAGACCTGGATCTTGAGAGTGTAGGGAACCGGTGGATCTTAACTTTTATGTAAACGTACCTGTGTCCCTGATGTATTTACCTGCTGTCTGAGAAGAGCTGTGAATCCAGTAAAGTTGTGTCTTACTACATGAGTCTGGGAGCAGTTTATCACACAAAGACACAACCCATCATTAGCAACGAGGAATTGTACATTGAATGGGAGAAAAGAAAACATAGGGTACGTCTGATGAAGAGTGGAGCTGCACAGCTGACGATTGATCGCGAGGCCAAGGCAACAAAGGTGCAGAGAAGCGGCTGGCGCTGTGAATTATCGTGCCTGTGTGAGACATCCACCGGGTCCGGAAGGTGCGCTGAGCTCACTACCGCTGAAGAAAACTCTATGAGTGTGCAGAGGATCGGATTCAGAGGTTGGAAAAGTGTTCCGATTCTGGCAAAGGAAGCACAGAAGTGCGCGTAGGGTGAGCTGCCCAGCTCACAGATACTGGAGAAGGCTGCACACGGAGCTTCGGAGGTCAGAGAAGTATGACCCAGGCCCCGGGCCGCATGAAATGCGGGACGATAGAGGCTCTGGGAGTTTAGGTGCGGGGTGGGGCAAAACGGCGCGAAAGCGTAGGGAGGGGCGTCCGAACGGCGCCACAAGAAACAAAAGCCCAGGAAGGCCAGGAAACAGCACCTGGGAAGGTGCGAAATGTAACAGCAAGGGGTGAGGGGGGTAACCCGGCCGCCCCCAGTAAGGAACAAAGGGCTGGGGGGGTATAAGTAAGCCTGGAAAAGGAGAGGCGGCACAAACCAGGTAAGAGCTCACCTCTCTCGGGTAGGCTCTTAGTGCATGAAGGGGAAGGAAAAACGTTTGCCACCCAACCCACCCTACAATAATAACGGAAGAAGAGGGGTGCAGGCAGGAGCCGAAATGCCGAGTACTCTCTCGGTACACGTTCCAAAAAAGAAGGAGCGGGCAGAAGTAAGAACGCCGAGTACTCTTTCGGTACACAGTCCAAGAAAAGAAGGAGGAGGCAGAAGAAGGAACGCCGAGTACTCTTTCGGTACACGGTCCAAGACACGTCGTAGGCGGCATGTGCCCAGGAACGAAGGCCCAGGGATAACAAGGACTCAGGAGGAGCCTTGGGCAACTTCGGGACTGGACACAATGTGCCCAAAAGCATATGGCAGTGTAATTATTTTGTTGTGTTGTATTTTCTGTAAGAAAATAAAATGCCTACGGCCTACAACTTTTCCATACACATAAGTTGTCTGTGATTTATTACTTAGGTAGGGATCTGGTAAGAGAAGCAAAGTGAACCCACACTACTCAGCCTATTCCGATTCCGTTAAAGGAGGCACAGAAGTGTGTGCAAGGTGAGCAGCCCAGCTCACAGTGACTGGAGAAGGCTGCACACAAGGCTTAAGAGGTCGGAGAAGTGTTCCGATTCCGGCAAGGAAAGCACAGAAGTGTGCGTAAGGTGAGCTGTCCTTTGAACTGCCATATTGAAGTTAGCATTAAGTACGAGTGGACACGTCAGTCCATGATATAAAAGCTGTTCCGAGCTGTTGCAGATGGAGTGCGAAACAATAATATATCGTACGAACGGAGGTGGCACTCACAAGTGGGGTATGATTAAACAAGTGAGGCGGGGGCGCGGTCTACCAATTCGTTGACAATGCTCAGCTCCCTGTCAATTGGTAACGCTGAGTTACAAACTGCGTTGAAGGAAGTCAGTTTGGAAGTGTGCATGGAGGAAGAGATTAACAAACTGCAGGCTAGTGAAGTGAGCGGTAGAATGAAGATGTTGCGGAACGTAAAGGGGGCGTATGTGAGCACGTTAAAGACAGTTATTCGGCTGAGAGTGACGCGCGAATCAGACAGCGTATGCAAGTGCCGACAATGGTAGCAGAGATCAAAGGGAATGTAAACAGAGGTGAAGGGTCCCTAGAATGAGAAAAGATTTTACTGTGAGGAAATAAAAGAATTAAAGGGAGGACTGTTAAAGAAGACGATCAGACGAACAATCTGGTGATGAGTTAGGGAGGTATCTTGTTGGAATATGACTGGCCGGATGATTTATTGGGAGGTTTTCATGATACTGGTCAAAAGGAAGCCTAAGAGATGCTGATCTGGGCATGGGAGAAGAAGCCAACCAAAGGTGCAGAGAGGTTTGCATATTTGGTTGATGTCCTAGGAGAGTTACATGACCACATGTTTTTTTTTATATAACAAGTTTATATGGTGAGGCCTAGTTTCGACATGAGTAAGTGTATGATGTGTCGTGGCCTCTATGATTGAAATGGTGTGCCTAAAGGGTTACATAAGAGTTTGTTTTTGCAGTTTTATTGTTATTTTTGGGAAAGCTTTGCACTGTTGTTAACGAGTTGTTATTGCCACAGGATAAATCACTATAGAGGACTTTGCAGCTTAAATATTGTGGACTCAATTGAAGTGTGTAACTCTTGTTTACCAAATTGTAATGCTAAATTTGCCTCTTTGTGGTGATGACATTGTGGTGTGGAAGTGGTTGTGTGCAAGTTGTGGGAGTTCGGGGGTTCTGGCATGGTGGCATGTTTTAATAAGAAAAATGAGGAAAATGTGAAGTTGAGAATTTTTTTTGCACTGTTTTTATTAATACATTTTTATTTCCACAGGAAAATCACTACAAAGGTCTTTGTGAGCTTAAACAGAATTGGACTCAATGCAAGTGTTTAACTCTTGTTTGCCACATTGTTAATGCTCAAATTGCCTAGGGGTGGTGATGAGGTTGCTGTGTGGAAGTGGTTTTGTGCAAATTGTGGGGGCTGGAGATTTCCGTCATTGTGGTGTCCCAAATATTGGGGGAATGGAGATTCCCGGCATTGTGATGTGCCAAATTTTGGTTGGGCTGTAGATTGCCAGCATGTGGAGTGCCAGGGGGTGGAGATTCCCGGCATGGTGGTGTGCCAACGTGTGGGGGATGGAGATTCCTGGCATGTAGGTGCCAAGTGTGTTGGAAAAGTGCCCTGGCTTTAGGTCGCTAGTGGGGGTTAGGAACCCTGAATGGTGTCTTTGCAAATCTTGTTGATGGTGGACAGAGGAGGTTGGTGTGTGTGTGTGTGGTTGGTTGGTTTTGGTTGTTGCTGGATGGAGGGCTGGTTCCCTAGTGACATTTTCTGTAGTAGGCCAGCTACAGAATGGTAGTATGTTCTGCTGGGAGCGTAGCTACGTGTTTAGCTAGTCTAAGGTTCAGTGGGGAGAGAGCAATTTAGCTTGCAGCGTTTAGCTTGGTAGTAGGGGTTTTGGAAGGTGTGTTAACGGTTTTGGTTGTACTGTTTCCATTGGAGTTTTTCCCTTCTGTTCCTTCCTCTGTTTGTATCACATTTTATAAAGGGGGGAGATGTGTTGTGTTTTATGCTTGGTTTGCCTTACCTGTGTGTGTGTATGCATTGACTGAGAATCTGAGTATGGAATGTTATGACTCAAGGTCCCTGGAAGTTCCACAGGGTGTCAGTTGGAACCTGGAGTTTGAGAGTGTAGGGAACCAGTGGATGTCTTTCTACCCATGAACCTAACTTATATGTAAATGTACCTGTGTCCCTGATGTATTTACCTGCTGTCTGAGCAGAGATGTGAACCCAGTAAAGTTGTTTCTTACTAAATGAGTCTCAGAGTAATTAATCACACGAAGACAGAACCCATCACTCCCCCAAGATGTAGATACAGAAGTGCTGACAGCCCCACAGGACCGCCAGCGCCTCCCTCTCAATCTGCGAGTATCTTTATCCAGTTGCAGTGAGTACTTTGCTGGCATAGGTGATGGGTTTAATTTGCTGCTGGGTGTCTGACTGGAGGAGTACTGCCCCTAGCCCAACCAAGCTGGCATCCACAATTATTTCTGATTCCTTCCCCTGATCGAAAAATGCCATTGTTTCATCACCTGTGAGTGCTTTCTTAATGGTGTCAAATGCCTCTTGTTCTGCCTCCGACCACACCCAGGCGGTGTTCTTCCTAGTCAGGATACTGAGGGGCTCTGAGAGGGTTGCCAAATTCGGGATAAACCTCCCGCAGTAGGTCACAATGCTGAGGAAGCTCCTGACCTCCGAGATGTTTCCGGGAGGTGCCGCCTCTTGAATGTCTCTGACTAACTACGGGTCCGGTGAAATTCCTTTGGCATGAAACACGAACACAAAGAAGTCAATACTGTCTTTGAAAAATGTGCACCCGGACCACAGATCGAGTTTGGAGAACACCTTGGCCCCTTGTAGTTCCCCCACCACATCATCCAGTGTTGGCGTGATGTGCCTCTCTCGTTTGATGGCGAGGTTGGGTAGCATCATGACCACACAGATGCGGACTGTCCCTGGCTGCTTCGGTTTAGCTGCTACCACCATAGGGGACACCGACGGGGTGGGGCCCTCTACCTTTTCAATTATGTCCATGTTAACCAAGTTCTGGAGTTCTTTCTCCACTTGTTCCCTTAGGTGGAATGGTATGCACTGAAGCTTTGGAGCCGTTGGGCCGATAGTCTCATCAATATGAAGCTTGATGGGTTCACCCTTGAGCTTCCTAATCCTTCTGAACAGCTCGGCGAACCTCCCTAACATGTCGTTGATGTCTTCCACATGCACCCTGAGTGCAAAATGTACAATTCCCAGCGCCTTCGATGCCGTACAGTTTAGGAGTGAGTGCGGACTAATGTCTGTTATGAAGAATCTTGCTCTGATGTCTGCGTGGGTAACCTGGGCTACAAACGCACCTTGGAGTGGTAGTGATTTGGTTCCTCCAAACGAGAATATATTGGTACGTGCCTTTCCTAACGCAGGAGGCCCTGGGAGGGCCTCATAGTGGGTGGGCATGAGCCCCGGCCCGCGAAGGACTTGTCTCTGTAGTTTGCCTGAACTGCACCCCTGCAGTAGCTGGTTGCGGACCATGGACTCCTCATTGTCCCATTGGCACGTGCTCGCGAGTTGGCGGAGCCTCCCACAAAACTGGCCGAGTGACTCCTCTTCCTGTTGCTTCTCACTGCACATCACAAACCTTTCGAAGTCCTGATTTGCCAGCGGAATGAAGTGTTCATTGAAGGCATCCTTAACAGCTTGGTATGAGTTGTCGGCTGGAGTGAGTGTTTCAAAAATGCGATATACCTCAGACCCAGCCGCATAGATAAGGACCGCTACCTTTGCTTTGTCATCGGTCTGACCCGTTGCTTTAAAATACATTTCGAGCCTTTTGACCCACAGTAGCCACTTTGGCCCCAACTTTGAGGGTGGACCTGATGGGTCGAAGTCTGGCATTGGGGCCAGTGTGCCCTGATGTCTGGGCGCTCTCCCCCCTTGCGGGGCCCCATCCGCCCCTTGGGTGGCGCCATAGGCGTCGTTCATGTCAGCAGATCGCACAGTCACCTCTCTGGCAACGTGGAGGCTGAAATCTGTGTCTTCCGGTGGCTTCTATGATGTTGTAACCGCACAGGAACCCTCCATAGGGACGCAGTGTGGATTTGTTCCAGGCTCCCGCCTCAGGAAAGATGATAGCTGCTTCATGGAAGGAGGGTCTTCCTATTCATGTTGATGGATGGAAGTAAACCTGTTGAGAGGAGAAAAATGTCCTTCTTGTCCCTCTTCTGTGGCCCCTGTGGCCTTGCAGAAAAGAGTTAGCCCTTGTGGGCAACAAAATTGGAGATGCGACCACAGATCACACAAAATGGCGGTGTAATCTTCGGTATCCAGGCATTGTTTCGAAAACATAGTTTCGAATGCCAAAGTTTTGAAAAAAATGCATTGAAAAAATGCATTTTTTTTGTAGGGAAAGTTTTTTATTTTTACTAAAATGGGTGTTAAGGGTTAAAACAACAGGGGTTGGAGGGACCCCCCATTAAAATTTGTTTTTAAAAAAATGCATTTTTCGATGCATTTTTTTTCAAAACTTTGCATTCAAAACTGTTCCATTCGAAACAATCACTAGTAAACCGTAATCTTCCACGCAATGTCGAATGTTCCTGGCAGGCGTCGGAGAACAATGCCGATGCTGGTGTTATGCCCCTGGAGCCCCGTGGCTAGGCCTTGCCCCCCGTACCTGAAAGGAGACGCGAGACACAGGTCTTAACACTTCAGGTTCCCGGCGAGCACTGACGGGCATGGGTACGCCCACTTAATTTAATGCAAATGTGCGACAGCGAACGCTGCCGTCACGCTTACGTGATATCATCAGACTATGCTGTGGCAGTAGTAACTCTCCCGGAGACAGAAATAATTTCCTGCCAATTAAACATCACTTCCTTAACAGAATCTGCATCTAATTCTTTCCAACAGCACAAACCGCCTTTTGGTTTGGTGGAGAATGTGTTAATAAAAAAGAAGCTAGGTCTGGTGTTTATAGATGGATGTTGTACGTTTGGTCTGTAGCTCAATGAACTAAAGTACTACTGGGATCTATGTTTGATCTCATGGTCACAGGTTCTAATCCCACCACGTTCCCACGGCCTGTCATCCTTCCGAGGTTGATTAAAACGATTACCACTGAGTTGGGTAACAACAACAAATTCTTTAATCAGCCCCAGGATGCTGCAGCGGGGTAAAAGTGTGGTCTATAAATGCCTATGTTAAGGGAGGCTCAGAATTGTGTGAAGCATGTCATCAGATTTCCATTCTCATTAATGGAAAAAGCGCATAATAATCAAACTCCAAGGTCAGTAGTGGCTGGCATAGTCTCCGCAAAAACCAGCAGTGACAAAATGTTCTGTATACAATAGCCTTGAACCTGCATCATAACGAGGCATTGAAAGGACTGTTACACCACAGAAATTAATTTATGAGAAAGTCCACAAAAGTGGATCCCTCCACCGAATAATTGAAATACCCTGATCCAATATTTTGGGGTTTCAGCAGATGACCGATCACACAGGAAAATCTCATCCCAAGGGATTCATTGTATGATCCACAACTCTCTCCCCATTTTGGACATGGCTAGAACCAGTCGTATCTCTTCCCGCATCGCACCCCTCCTCTCCCTTCCTATACCCCCTCTCACTCCTGTGTGCCATGTGCCACCCTTAAGACCGCACCAGTGATGAAAAAATGCCTGCACCTCTATGGAGCTCCGATCAATGTCTGATCTCTATGTGCTCACACCACTAACATCCATGACCTCATAGATGAAAACCACCTTGACTTCTTGGTGATTACTGAAACCTGGCTACACAATGCTACTGTACCCTCCCTTGCGCATGCCATTCCAAAGAACTACACTATCTTTAGATCTGACAGAATACACACATTAGGAGGTGGTGTTGCCCTCATTGCCAAATCCTCTTTGGCCTCTAGTGAGATTCCCACCCTTCCACAACCTAGCTATGAACTTCTTTTGGCCAAACTTCTTTTCAACCCGCAAACCACCATCATTCTTCTTACCATATACTGGCAACCCAACCACCAGTATAGCCCAGAACTATAAATCTCCCTCTTTCTCTCCCCTCTTATCAAACCAGCAACTGCATTTCTAGTTCTAGGGGACTTCAACCCCAGATTCAATGATATCTCAGGCTCTAAAGCCAATGATCTCAACAACTCTCACTGAGATGCAGTTCTCCCAATGTATCCACTCCCCTACCCACTCCAAAGGACGCACCCTGAACTCGATCCTAAGATTCAACACATCAGTCACTATTACGAACATTATGCCTATGCCATGGTCTGACCACTCACTCCTTGAGTTACAGTTATCTCATCCCCATCAGCCACCGAACCCAGCTATCACTTGGCTGCCTATCCTCAGCCGTAACACCTGCAGGCTCACTGAAGCCAGCTTTTCACCCACCCTCATCAAAAACCTCTCTGAACATCCCCCGCAGCTGATGACGCCCAAGCTCATGCCTCCCTGATTCTCACCGCCTTTACTCGCACTGTTGACCAACACAACCCACTTAAACCTATTACCCCAATACCAGTTAGAAAGCCTATTAACAATTTCTTTGTCAAATGTATCCCTCTGTGTCAACCCGAAAGTGCCCTGGCACACACTTGGAGGCAATCCCTGACATTATTACCCTAAAAGATAGAGGACAAAAAGACTGAATCCCAAAAGAAACGAATATGGGATGCCCAATTTGACTGCATGTATATGTGGGGGGGGAGGGTAAAGCTAATAAAAAATGTGGAGGAGTAAGTGTAGAGGGCTGTGGGGGGGCTCCCCCACATATATATGCAGTCAAGTGGGGAGAAAAAAATAGATCTTTTGGGATTTGTTTTCTTTCTTGAAAAAAATCACCCTAAATCATCCCCACACCCTCCAATCTTGCTGCCTACCTTGCAGCCTCTAAAGCCTACAAAAACACCCTCGTTATGGCTAAAGCTAACTCTTTCAACACCAGGATTACTTATGCTGCTTCTAGCGCAAAAGAACTATTCGCCATCCTCAAAGAGTTAGAAAATCCGTATGCCACATCCTCTCCACCACATTGACAAAGTCTGATGCTCAAACATTCAAGCAGCCCTCTCCAATGAAATGGACTCTCTCAAAGTTAAAATCGATGCCAAGAAACATCAGCTCCAATCTAAACAACTCTTTCTGGCACCTCACCCTGCCTGCTCACCATTTCCCCCCCACCTTCCACTTCTTTCCTGTCACCACAGAGGATATTACCACCACTATCCTACACCTCAAACCATCCAATTGCAGAGGCAATGCTTGTCCTGACCACATTATTAAACTCTTTGCAGCCACCCTAGCACCGCCGACAGCCAACTTTGTGAATGCTTCCTTTGCCTCCAACAATGTCCTCACCTGCCTCAAAATGCCTGAGTTAAGTTATGTTATGTTATGTTAAATTATATTTATGAAGTGGATGGTCACCACCAAAGGCTTTATGCTGCTATGGGCAGCACTGGAGAGCAAGAAAGGGGAAGAGCTGTAAAATCTATGTTTTCAGTGATCGCCGGAACGTGAGATGTTCCTTAGTGGTTAGAAGTTCGAAAGGGATGGAGTTCCAGAGCAGGGCGGACACAACTGAAAAGGAGCAGCCGCCAATGGGGGAAGCCCTGAAATGAGGAACAGAGATCAAACAGGCATACGCAGAATGAACTGCCCGCCAGGGGCATAGGGACGGAATTTGGTCTGTAACTATTCTGCCCAACAACCATAAAAAGTGTGATGGATTAGGTAGAGTGATTTAAATTGCACACGTTTCACCACCGGGAGCCAGTGGAGATGACAAAGCACTGGAGAGATGTGGGCATGTCTGGATGTGGATGTGGCCACTCGTGCTGTAGAGTTCTGCAGCACCTGAGGCGCTGCAAGAGATAAGCAGGCTGGGCCAATATAGGGCGTTACAGTAGTCAATTGTCTATAGGCTAAGGGAGGATACCACTGGAGTGGGAGTTGGGAGGAAAGGTAACGCATGATTTTACAAAGGGACTTTAGCTGAAAGTATCTTTTCTGGCAGATGGCACCGATCTGAAGGTCAGCAGATAAAGACGATTATATTTTAATGTCCAGTTCCTTTATAGAAGAAACCGGGATAGGGCAGGGAATAAGACTGGGGGACCAAACAGCAGAGCACCAGAATGCCGCAGCAGAAGCAGGATCCACCACAAGCACCTCAGTTTTCTCCCCGTTGAGTTTAAACCAGTTTGCTGTCATCCATTTCCCCACGGCTTCAAGACACCCTTGAAATCTGGCATCCTGGGCAGACAGAGCTAAGCCCACAAGGATTTGGGGGTCATCAGTGTCTGAGTAACAACTGAAGCCGTGGGAGAATATGAGCTTAAAAAGCAGTTTGATGTAGGCATTAAACAGAAAGGGGGTGAGAGCAGGGCCCTGCGGGACACCACAAGAAAGTGAAGATGGGGAGGAGCAAAAAGGAGGCAAAGAGAGAGAGAGAGATTGAGTCCTATCAGAAAGGAAGAATGAAAACTAAGAGAGAACAGAGCCAGAGAGGCCTGCGCTGGGGAGGCAAACCAGTAAGACTGTGTGGCCAACAGTGTCGAATGCAGCGGAAAGGTCCAGGAGCAACAAGGCTTCGACCCCGCCATGGTCGTACAGAGTTGCAAGATCATCGACCACCGAGACTAACACACTTTCTATGCCCTGTACCGATTGAAAACTGGATTGTGATGCATGAAAAAAGGAAGAGTTTTGAAGAAAAGAGCTAATCAATGGTCTCGCACCTCACAAAGAAATCCTCACTTGATCCACCCCTCCCCACTAACTACTGGCCCATTACTACAGTACCCGTCCTCCTCAAAATCCTAGATCACATTGGTTATGCCAAAATCCAAATCTACCTAGATCAACACCAGCTTCTTGGTTCGAAACATTTGTGTTTCAGACTGCAAACACAGCACCGAAACAGCACTCTTGGATCTCAAAATCCAACTTAATAACGTCTGTGACTCTGGAAACATTGACATCCTGCTCCTCTTAGACCTATCAGCTGCATTCAACCTCGTAGACCATGACATGCATTGTCAACACCTCCTCACAATCTCCCACTTTTCTCACCATGCCTCCGAACGGATCAAATAATTCCTAAATGAACGTACATCCAGGGTTTTCATAGACAACTTCACTGACGACCCCATCCTAGTTCCTTGCCGTGTCTCCCAGGGCTCCTGCAACTCCCATGCTCTATACAACACCTACACCAAGCCGCTAATGATCTCCTCGACGCACTGGGCATTCCATATACCAATTTTGCTGACGACGCACAAGTTCTTCTCCCAATATCAGGGAGCTATGCCCAGGATATTGCAACAATCAACCAGACCTACAGTATCATCCAGAACTGGATGGCTGCCCACAACTTATGTCTCAACAATGACAAACCGAGCTCCTCATCGTGGGCTCGGCCTGTCGCTTAAGCGCCCTGGACCCTTCATATTCCTCCTTCCCCTTCGACGGAATCACCATCCAGCTCTCCAAGCACCTGATGGCACTGAGGGTTTACCTTGATGCTGAACTCAATATGTCCTGCACATCAGCGCACGTGCCTCTAGTACTGTCTTCACTGCTAAACTAATTTCCTAGAGTAGGAAATTAATCACGCTGCAAAACTGCCTGATCCTCGCTCAAGCCATTATTGGCAGTAAGCTTCATTATTGCAATGTATTGTTTTCATTAATCTCTGCCAAAACACCTTGCAAAAATGCAACTCTTGCAAAACAATGCTCTGAGATCAGCCCAGGGCCTAAAACATTTGGCCCACATTTCAGCATCAAGAACGGAGGCTCACTGTCTTCCTATAAAAGCATGAATTGAATTAAAGACATTGACCATCACTCACCGATGCCTGCACAAGAATGCCCCTCTTACCTCATTTTACGCATTTCAGCAAGGCAAGTTGCAAGCTCCCTCCACTCCTCCTCCTGTTGTGCCCTACAGACGCCCAGATTCAAACTCAAGTGAGGTGGGGGCTCCAGCTTCAGTGTTACTGCTCCCACCCTAGGGAACACCCTTCCTGATCACATCCAGAATGAACCATCTTTCCTCGTCTTCAAAAAACTTTTTAAACACATGGTTATGTAACAAATATGTATAACTTGCATGTACTATGCTCACTACCTATTTTTGTCTGCAACCACCTACTTTGTAGAACCGCTGTGACATCCCCAGGTCTGGGCACTATATCAGATTAAATAAATAAATGATACGGCTTGGGTAGACAGTAGAGGTTTCCTCAAACAACATCTACTAATGATGTCATTTGCTAGCAAGGCATGCTACAAAGAGTGGCAATGGATTTGCCATTTCCCATATCAGAAGACTTAGTGCAAACCATGTACAATGCCGACGTTTACTCGAAATGATTGATAAGCGAACTTCATGTTCTTGACTCTCAAGGATTTATTGACTGCTTAATGGAAACCTGCAATGTCTATAATTGGTTTTAGCTCTGTGAAGACCTGACAAGAGGTACAAAGACCACGCTTCTGCTCAGGGATTTGTGCTGAGGTGAGCAGTGTGCCAAGACCTGAGGTGCCCGGCATAATTCTAGTTTTTCATACTATCGTGAGACATGGTACACTTCAACATAGGCTCGGGGGCCAATGGATTCAAGCAATGGGTAAGTTGGATGACCTATTCTTCAGTTCTCCATTGGCAGCCACCTTGTTTGAGGAGCAGATCTGCGAGTATTGAAGACCATTTGGAAGGCAGGCATTCTGGCAGACAGAGAGACCACTTCAGCTGGCAATGTAGGACAAACATGCAGGGGCGGTTCTTCCACAATGGGCAATGGGTAGTCAACCCACACATTTTGGACGGGCCACCAAGCCAGCCCAATGAAAACACTAAGCACTGCCTCATCTGCACCAAGCAACTGAATGAGCACTGCTGGGCTGGCTTGGACTGTCAAAGGAAAACAGAGTTTCCCTTTGACTGTTCGTACACAACGCGCATGTCCGAATGTGCAATGCAACGCCGGGGTGTTTTGCTTCCTCTGCCTTTCATGGCCCATTTGGGATGTATGCTGGGGTACTGCAGCACTGAATGTGTGCAAGGGGAACTCCTGCACCTCCCTGCACATTCAGGGCATCTGGGGCATAATTGAGGGGGAGCGCCGACTCCAGCGTATGTGTCCGGGAACCTTCTGGCTGTTTTTGTATTTCTGTTGTACAGGAGCTGTAGGGCGAGAGAGCCATCGTGGGAACCTGCCCTCCTGGTGGCGATGGATTGGATTCTGGTAAGAAAAAAATGTATATCTGAAAAAGTGCATTGTAATGTATGTATGAATGAGCGTATGTTTGGGTCTATGCATAAATGGAAGAGTGTGTGTTGTGTGGGTGCACGGGTGAATGAGAGAGTGTCCTTTATGAGTGCACAGGTGAAAGAGTTATGAATGCTGTGACTATGTATTGCTGCACAAGTTAATGTGTCCTGGTGTGCGAGTGAATTTGCATGTATACTGAATGAATGTATGTGGTCGGTTTCGTGAGTGTTGGTGAGCGGGCCTTGCTTTGAGGGTGCAGGCGTTCCTTTTTTTACTAGGGATTAATGTTAAATAAAACATAATAAATGTTGTTATGTAGCTAGACTGGACTTCATTGCTGCAACCAGTCTGGTTACATTTTATGCTACTGGCATGTCATTTTATACTGCCCATCAGAGTTGAAGCAAACATAAGAAGTGTTATTATGTTGCTAAACTGGACTGCATTGCTGCAGCCAATTTGGTTACATAATCTTTCTGTGGCATGCATTGCTTACTTGGCAACAATGTTAAAGCAAAGATAAGTGCTGTTATATGGCTAGAGCTGCTTACATCGCTGCAGCCAGTCTGATTACGTTTTCTGATTCTGGCAAGTCATTTCTTTACTGGGCATTAAGGTTAAAGCAAACATGATAAGTGTTGTTACGTGGTTAAACTGGCCTACATTGCTGCAGTCAGTCTAGTTATTATTTCTTACTGTGCCACTGTCATGGCATCCTTTTTACAATGTACCAAAGTCAAAGCCAACATGATAATTGGTGTCATGTGGCTAGATAGGACCATATTGCTGCAGCCAGACTGGTTACATTTTCCTCCTGTGGGGTGGCATTTCTTTACTGGGCATCAAGGTTAAAGCAGACATGATAAGTGTTGTTAAGTGGGTAGATTGTCATACATTGGTGCAGGTCATCTAGATATATTTTCAATCTATGGCATGGCACTGTTTGCTGGCAGAGCCAACAGGAATATCTTCTTATATGGCAATTCTGGTATGTATTGGTGTAGCGTGCATGGACATGTATGAGCACAGCCAGCGTGCAATGTTTTTTGCTCTGACATATGATATGGGCAAATTCATCATGAAAATGCTCTGTGTGCTGTTAGTAAACTGTGGCATTTGACACCATTTTTCTCCAAATGTATGCTGTAAAATGCACCATTTTAACGTATTATTTCTATAATGTTCTGGGTTGGTTTCCGGCTCCCTCACTATGCTCAATTGCTTCTGCATTTTCGCGAGAAAGAGTTACATCCCTCCAATTAAAAGAAATCACCAGCACCCAGTGCAAACATGAGACCCAAATGTAAACCTCTAGAAGTGCAATGTACGCGTTTGCCTGATCTGACAAAGTCTTCCTTCTGGCATACCACCCCCACCTCCCCCCATACTGCGCTAGACTTTTTGACACTGCCACTGTCGAACCAAAACGTCTCTTACAACTCAGTCTGCTATTATTGTGAGGCTTCAATATATGTTAGTCCCAGGAGGATAGCTCAGGGGCAGCATGCTCGCCTCAAAAACAAGACGACACAGGAGCACCACAGGTTCAATTCCTGGGTCCGCACTTAGAAACCTCTGGGAATTAAGCACATTACAAATAACCTATCATATCATATGTTGCAAGTAGAGCTGGGAATGATTGAAAGCATATTGGCAACTTTGGAATCTTAAACTTCTCTGTAAACGTTACTGGGATTTGCAAAACAAGCAGGTTGCCCATCAGTCTGCTCTTCAATTCCAGTGAGTCCTTTCCTATCCAGTGCCCTCTTCCAACTCCATATGATGTTTCTGATAAAAGGATTGGAGATCAATCTTTCTAGTATAGTCTTCAAACCATCCTCTTTTCCCAAACTTGTGTTGGGCTTGCGAGAAAGTATCTTTCTGATGTTAAACCAATTGACGTCCTTGGTAGCAGTGGACCTCAGATCTCGAACTGAGACCGCCACATTGAGAATTGAGATGTGCCATGCACAGGCCCAACGTTGGTTCGGCATTTGCATTCTTATAAAAATGAGTACATCACTGACAAAAGAAACAAGCTAATAACTGCTGCATACCATTGATATTTTATGGAAAATAAATCGTTGGAATGAAAATGGTGGTTAAATATTGACAAGGCAGCAGCAAGCTTAGCCTATATCAGCAATTTTTTGTTGCTATCGGGCCACAATATGGGACGTCAAATAATCATTCGTTATTAGTAAAGGCAGAGGTTAGACCAAAGAAGGAACTTTTTTAAGTCGTGTGTGATTTTACAAATCTCACGGCTTTAAAGAGTACCCACATCTGAATTAATGTCCAGCTTTTGTTGCAAATACCTTTAGAATGTGAGGCATGGAATCAACATTCGGTTGATATCAGCCAAAGTGAGATCGGAGATTAGAGCAAGACGCAATAAATTCCATAATTCTTGGGACATTCACAGTTGAGTCAAACAATTCTGCCCCCCTCTTTTTTTTTGTTGCACTTTTCA
Source organism: Ambystoma mexicanum (assembly GCF_040938575.1). Taxonomy (NCBI): domain Eukaryota; kingdom Metazoa; phylum Chordata; class Amphibia; order Caudata; family Ambystomatidae; genus Ambystoma; species Ambystoma mexicanum. Next base: position 1,426,673,194 of record NC_090922.1, read on the forward strand.
TTCTTCTCTATGGATCAATTTATCCCACTGACAAGTGGAGGCGAACGCCTCTGTCGCCACAGATGACATTTCTCCCTCCAATGTTTTACAAACAGTAGCAACGTTTGCTTTAGTATCCCCAAAACCAAGACAGAGAGCGACTGCTTTCCACCAGCGTGGAAAGGGTCCATTGAAACTTATATCAGGATCACTGACCTCTCCCAAAGAAATCCCAGGGCGATCACATCACTGCGGCTAATTATGGGCCAAATTCCAGCCTGGTCTCCCTGTCCAAACTTATTGAAAGGAAAGTATTGGACCAGTGTCTGACATCCTATATGGAGCCTGTAGCATAGCATCGCCTCCATACATTCCCCCAGCGGGCTACATGTGTGAGCCGCTTTCCCACAGGGTTGATGCCCGCGGATGAGAGGGGGGAATGGTGAGGTGCTGAGGGAGAGGCTCTCTCAGCACCACACCATGCTTACTAGTGCTGAGATCAGAAAATAAACAACTTAAATACTCAGACATGCAGTGCTGTGAAGACCCTTCATTATTAGTTTATTACTGTTTTCACAGTGCCACGAGGATGGGATAATCCCAAAGACCACTTATGCTGTCTGAAGCAAGCCAACAATGTCGGAAACCAGCACCTCTGCAAATCCAGAGGAAAACAACATGGCACAACAAGTTACGGCCCCTCCAATATTTTTACCGACCCCAAGTGTGAAAAACCTGTCAGGGCAACAGTGGAATGACAACTTTTCAGTGTTCATTGAAGCTGAACGCCTTGTGTGCGCACACATGATCCATGCTCTCAGAACAGAAGGCCAGAAAGTGTTCTGTACCCGGCCGCAAGAAAAACATGATGATGGGGGAAATATGGGACAAATGCATAGAGGCCTTAAAAAGAATGTCTATGCATTTTGACCTGAAAGAAAACATCCTCAGGAACCAGCTGTGATCCAATGAATGCCAACAAATCCTAGTTTAGACAGTGAACACATTTGTGGCAGTGCTCAGGGAACTAGAAAGCCTCTGCCAGTTTGGAGGAACAACAGTGTGGTGTCATAAACACGGCCATGCATGAGGGTGCGTGCTCCATCGCGAAACAAATGAAGACGACTGCCCGGCTAGCTAGAGGTGGGAAGACTTCATACACACTAACTACAGTGGGCCTCATTATAACTCAGGCGTTAAGGGTTAACGCCGTCGTTAACCCTTAAACCCTGATTCCGATTATAACGGCTGCTTCTAGCACCCGTTAAAATCCATGGCGCTAAACCGCCTTGGTGCTAATTACGCCACCGTAATTTACGGTGGCGTAATTAGCGCCTTCCACACTCCCATTATGCCCTATGGGGCAAAAATGGGAATGGGGAAGGGTAAAATGGGAAATGGGGATTTACCGCCTCACTCACCTTGGAATGGGGCGGTAAATCCGCCATCCACCATGGTGTAAACGTAGTTTACACCATGGTGGTAAAGTTGGCGTACTTACCGCCTGGGTCGTAATGACCCCCACTGTCTGTCATTATTTCCTAGGTGTGCACTCCCTGTACTTTCCACATCGTATGGGTGATGCCCATACCACACAGTTACAATGAAAGGGACCCAATAGTAGGGTGGTGCCGCAGGGAGAAAGCGAAAAAACAAATGCTGTCAAGAAAAAATCCCACACTAGATGCGTTAATTGCAATTGTGCAGGGAATGAAAGAAATGCCAGCAGAAACAGTGTGCCCAAAAGCCAAAGAAGTGAGAAGGCAACCTCGATAAAGAGAAAAAGAAATAAAAAAAAGCTGCCCCAGAGAAAGACGTTACAAAAGGAGAAACTATGTGCACAGGCAGGCAGCAAATACGGCCATGTTTTCTCAGCTCAGTATGATCATGTTCTGACATTAATCATGTTAATTTCACCCAGAAGGCTACTAAAAAATGCTGCGCCATTGTAAGAAAACCTGTCCATACTGACTACACCAATATACGACAGTAGTATGACCACATAGGAACACTTTTCATATTGACTTTGCCCATAAACCAAGTATAAAATGCCAACCTGCTGTAAGAAATGATTAACGTACAGGCTGCACCATTGTATGCCAATATGGACACATAAAAACATGTGTTTTAGCTTTGCTCATTAAGCCAGAAACATGCAATACTACTTCAAGAAATCATATCCATACTTGCTGCACCAATTATCTATTATGGTCACATAAAAACATTCTGATCATGTTGGCTTTGCCCATAATACTAGCAAAACATACCATGCTACTATACAAACATGCCCTTGCTGGTTCCCCCTATGTAGCTCTCCCAACCCCATGTAATAACACAGATCAAGTTGGCTATACCCTTAATGCAAGTAGAACATGCAATGCCATGTCTTTATAAAAAACATAGATTCCCATAAATGCAATAATAAAAATAAAATAAACATCCATTCTGGTGTCTCCACACTGTTCCCCCACCTCCGCTTTAGAACACTCATCAAGTTGGATTTGTCCATAATGCCAGTAAAACATGCCATGACACTATAAGAGAATGTCAATGCTGGCTTCCACCATTGTGCTGTTATGCTCACCTGGCTCCCACAGGGGTGTCGAGCGGAACTAGACAGCCACGGTCTCCACCAACGTGATGCGTAGTGCAGAGATGACTGACTGGACTGGCCAACCTAACTTTGTCTGCTTGACCCGTAGAAGTAGTCTCCTAAAGACGGGGAAAGGGAATTAGCCACCTGTGGATTTGAGTAGTAACACCTCACTGCGTCCCCACTTATCACTTCTGACATTCCCTTTCACAAAGCTCACCTTATAGTTTTGTATGATGAGCTCTCCAACCTGCGAAGAATGCAGGGGCGCGTTGATGGCCAGTTACTTCCTGGCTTGAGGGTATTGGAAGAGTTCTGGATAAATCTTGGCTCCAAACCAAGTATATAGTTCTAAAGAGTTCAAAATGTCCGAATAATCACTCTTGTCCAATTCCTTGTTTCTTTTGCAGCTTAGACCCAAAAGATGATCGTCTTGTGGCAGCTGAAAGCGTTCAGGTAAGAGTCTGTGTTTTGTAACACTGTCCGGTAAATGATGCCAAGGTTTAACTCGCTGCTTTCTCTTTTCTTGCAGGTGCAGCGTAGGAAGATTTGGCGTGCTGGTGGATAATACCTCCTGCGGTAAAATCAGGTAAGCATATGGTGGCAAGAGATTGTCCTTGTTTGTTCCCTTGGCTCACCTTGTTGTTTTCTTGTCCCCCTTAGGTGCTGGAATGCGGCAACCTGGTGATGGAGACAGCACCGGATCGTAGAGATGCTGCGAGGAACGGTGAGTATGGCGCGGCGCTGCTGCTGGCGATGCGACGCGTTTAAAATGAAGTCTGTTTCTGGTTCGAAGATGCGCTGAATCCGAAATCAGGTAAGAAATCCAGTAAAGTTCTTGTTCTAACCTTTCTTCTTCTTTCCGTTCTTTCTAGGCGCCCTGGACTCGAGGCGGGCGTGGCAGGATGCTGGATGCTAACTGCAGACACGGTGAGCATTACGCTGCTGGATGCAGAATAACGCAAAGCATGTGCTGCTCTTCGGGCGTGGTTTAAATAGCCTTCAAAGTAGTCCCAGGTTAATATTCCTCCACAACCACACCCGAGTAACAAAATAGTTCCTAAGATAAAATAGTCCCTTCAAGCCTCACATGGGCTTGGATGCTTGGATCCCTTGCAGCATGGCCGTCTGCATCAGGTACGTTTTAACATATGAGCCTGGCACCTATGGCGCCAGGACTGATGTCCCATATGAGCCTGGCGCCATAGGCGCCAGGACTGTACCCAGATAGCCCCTACAGGGGTTTCTGGGTTTGCTCCAGGTAACATGATGCCTGCTTCCGGGGTTGATGGACTTGGTCTGGATGCCCGGGGGTAGGCATCATGACATATGCACTCCCACCTAAGAACACTCACCAAGTTGTCTTTGCTAATAATCCCAGTAAAGCATGCCATGCCACTGAAAGAAAATGTCATTACTATTTTCACTACTATAGGCCAGTATTCCACATAAGAACACTTATCAAGCTGACTTTGCCCATAATGTCAGTAAAACAAGCCATGCAGCACGAAGCCACTCTAAAACAAAATGTCCATCCTGGCTGCATCAACGTAGGCACGTAATCCACTTAATAACATTTATCATGTTGTCTTTTCCCATAATGCCAGTAATGTGTGCCACTGTAGGAAAATGGGAATGCTGACTGCCCCTAAGTAGTCCTCCCGTGTAAGAACAATCATTACATTGGCTTTGCCCATAATGGCAGTACAACAAGCTAGGCCACTGTAAGAAAGCAGGCATACTGTCTGCTCCAATATTCTTCTACCACGCCCTGAGGCTCACTCCCTAGCCAATATGTACCTAAATCACAATATTCTTTATTTCAGCATGATACCTTAAAAGGACAGAAGAACAATAACACATATAAACATTACAATATTTAAAATTACACTTGCTGTGATCTACTCAAATCAAATATGTACTAATTCAGTTAAGGGTCAAGTACAGAATTTTGCCATCATATCCATCTTCTGTATGGCTGACAGATAAAGTGCAGAAGATGATCCAGTAGCATTGTCATCTATATAAAGTGAAAATGCCTTGTCATCTATATGAAGTGAAAATGCTCAGCAAACATAATCACATAAACAGGAATTCTATTCCAACACTATGGGCCTCATTACACGGAAGGCGGTGATCCAGGGTGCTATTAGCACCCTGGACCATGCCGGTAAATTACCGGCACCGCCTTGGCGGAAAGGGGATTTACCGCCCCATTCCAAGGTTGGTGGGGCGGTAAATCCCCCTTCCGCCATTGCCCTTCCCCATTCCCATTTCTGCCCCATAGGGTTCTATGGGAATGGGGAAGGCGCTAATTACGGCACCGCTATTTTGCGGTGCCGTAATTAGCTCCGAGGTCCCTTAGCGGGTTGGTTTTTAACGCCTGCAAAAAGCAGGCGTTAAAGGACCAACCCGCTAAGGGACCTCGTAGTAAGGCGGTAAGAGTTAACGGTCACCGTTGCCATTAACGGTGACCGTTAACCCTTACCGCCGTCCGTGTAATGAGGCCCTATATGTTGACCTATCTTACATAGCAAAATAGTCATACCCATTCGCATACAGTAACAAACCCATACAACATGCACACTTCTCATTCAATTGTGCACCCTTTCAGAACTTCCACACTTCACTCTCATTCAAACACGCACACATACACATCCGTGCACAACATTAATGCTGCTCTCTCAGTCAACATGGGGATATTTTCTCAATCCAACAGCATAGCATGCATCATAGGGCCTTTGCACTGCCATCTCAATGGAGATGCGATATAATGCACTATGGGTACCAGTACAATTGAACCTGCCCACACATATTTTCCAACAGAACGCCCTTCTATGGCCAAGGACTGACTGAAAGAACAGAGACTCAAGCAAAACATTATTGCAACAAACCCAGTAGCCACCAAGGAGGCGGACACAGAAATTGGTCGACGACCCATCTGTCGATCATGGTTCATAGGACTCACCCAAGGTTAGTGCGTCCCTCCCATAAGGACAAGAAACACCTATCCAAGTCTTTCTTTTAAATTGCACCCACACCCCTAGTGATATATTTCCTTAGGTGTTTCTTTTGGGTCTTTTAACAATCCTAAAACACTACGTATATGGGTTTCCCCCCTTAGAGAGACACTATCCAAGGCCTGGAAAAAGGCGCACTTGCCAAGAGCCAAAACGCTATTGGACTAAGCACCTTTGATGCTGAGGAGTCCACTAGACACAGAGGGCCCCCCCCCTGGCATAGACCTACGGATTGGTCATCTCTTGCTTTAATTTTATGTTAGGTTTTCAACAAGGACACATGCATAGGCCCTGTGTCACAGAATAAGATAATCAGAGCAAGATGAATTGGCTTTGGTGAATTTTTGTTTTCAAATGTTAATAATGCACAAATTAAGACCATCGTCAACTTGAATTGACGGTCTTCCCAAATTATATGGTATTGTCTGGTTTTCACTAAATGCTTTTGTGTATGTATGTATTTATGTATCAAGAAACACGACATTTATTGCACTGTATTTATAGACAAAGTAAAAAACAGAAAAGTAAAAAAGTCAACTTAAAGCCAATGCAATAAAGCTGTTCAGAAAGTAACAAAAATATTTCCTTGTATGCTTGCAGACAGACCCCGTAAATCCAAAACAGTTTTGAGATTCGGTGACAAGAGCAAATTGTTTAAAGCTATTAGACCCTCCAAACAGCTTCTGACATCTTTTGAACAACGAAATGTCACTAATGTTAAGTGGTAGGACACCCCCTTGTTTCATATATCCTGAGCCCTTAGTCCTTCCACGAATAGGGCAGTCCCTCCCGTTACCTCCTATCTAGTTACAGCCATAGCTGTATTAGGGATCCACGAATTGGTTAGCACTTTTATGGCTCCTAAAGATGTTCCTTAGCTAATCATTTCTATTTTTTCTAAAAGCACTACCCACAGCGTGTGTTCAGGAACTGATGGCAGTTTGTCTAGCTTCAACAAATCAGCCTCCTTACTGTCAGAAATATCTACCTTTTCCAACATTGAATACACCTTATCCCATTGGTTCATCACAGAATCTCCTTCCCTGCCCACCATTTAGGATGGAACAAACATTAAGTTTCATTGAGGATCAAATCAATGAGATCATTCAAGGCCCCACCCTTTGTAACATGCAGAATGCCAACCAGCAACTAGCTTACACTACCTCTGGAGACGAACTCCTCAAAATGTTTCAGGACAGAGGTGTACAGACACTTCTTACGCAAGTACCTGAAAGCCAACCTAGTCCCCATTGGCTTCACAGTTTGTAATGAACCTGCTCTTTTCCTGGAAGACCAGGAGTACATGATGGGATTTAGTCAAATTGCTACTAAATGTAGCAGGGACCAGATGGTCCTCACTATTACAACAGCACAAAGGATCCACATCAGAATCAAAGAAGAACTCAATAGAGAGGAAGAAAGGATTTTGACCAACACTAGTCTGGACAATGCACGTGACAAACTGAAGGAAATTAATTCTGTAATGGACTAATTTACATCAGATATTCTGGAAAAAGGCACAAAAAACTGGCCAAGGACATACAGAATTTCAAATTGGAGAATGTCTACCCCTACTTATTGCCTGTATACAAAGAAAACAAAGAAAAAGAGAATGCACAGAACACTGCAGAAACATCAAGGCAAAGAAGAAAATCGGTTACTTTTTCTGATACGTCCAGTTCAGACTCCGGACCAGATGATCAATATAGTAATTATGGAGAGCACCCGGATGAAAGACCTTCCCCGAGACCCCCCCACAACCAAATTCTTTTTTAGGAAGAAGGGGCGCCAGAGGCAATTTCTGGGGTCCCCCTCCTATGCCAACCTTCTATTACCCCAGCTGGAGACAGCCTCGAGGGAGGAGACACAATCAATGGAGATAAACAATCCCAAAGAGATCCGGATCTTTAACCTCACAGGAATCAGACTGACAGAAGAACAATTGTACGTCCTTTCAAAAGGTTTGTGGTATGTGCCAACGAACCCAACAAACTGGTTCAACCTGGACAAGGAGTTACACAGCTTTTTTTAGGACGATACGCCTAACGGCACACTTCAGAGACTCACAGTACAATGAACCTGATCAAAACAAAGGATTGAGGACAAAATCATCGTACTGCCTGAGTGAAAATTAAACCCCTCCTTCTATCATCACCTTTGAGAAGTGCATCAGGCAAGAAATTACCAAACTACAGAATGGGCCAAACACACTCTGTCACAATCTGACCAACAAGGAGCGCCAAGCCCTAAAACATCTAGCAGAGAACAAAGACCTAGTGATTAAAACGGCAGATAAGGGAAGTGGGATTGTGATTCAGAACACGATCCAGTACAAAAAGATGGTAGCCGAGTTCCTGGAAGACGAGGCGAACTACAGAAAACTTAAAAAGGATCCCGCCACTGAGATTAATACCAAGATACAGGAAAGCACCAGTACGCATATGAACATGACTGGATCACAGAAAAAGAGGAGACATTCTTGAACAATTTTGAGGGTATGATTCCAGCATTTTATGCCCTACCAAAGATCCATAAGGATGCGGAAAACACCCTGGGAGACCAATAATGTCTGGTTGTGTCTCAAGTGTCAAGCCCCTCTGCTAATTCATCGACTTCTTCCTTAAACCATTGAGCCAGCAAACACCTACATACCTCAGGGATACCATGTTGACCATCACAACCATCAGTCAGAATACACCCTTTAAAAAGACCAACGAAATCTTAGTGACAATGGACATCAACTTGTACACTAGTATCCCCAAGGAGGCAGCCATGAAATGCGTGAGGGGACACCACACTCACCACATGACTAAAAGAAGAGTCCAAGTAAACTTCATAACAGAATTACTAGAACTGGCCCTCACAAAAAACGACTTTTCCTTTGACAAAACCTTTTTCCTCAAGACCTACTGCACAGCAATGGGGGGCCCATTTGTGCCCAGCCTTGCTGTCATCTTCATGGTAGAATACGAAAGCACCTTTGGTCTCTCAACCAGAAATCAATTTGCCAACAAGATTGCCAATTGGCGTAAATATATTGTTAACATTATTTTCATCTGGCAGGGCAACACTATGGAACTGAAGGAATTCTACACCTGGATCAATGCACAAATGCCAGAGATCAAATTCACCATCAACAGTAGTTCTGATTCCATCAATTTCCTAGACCTGACGATCAAGGCTCAAGGTGAAAAATTGGTCTGTACCCTTTACAAAAAAGAGACAGATCGCAACACTCTATTACACTACAGAAGTAGTCATCCCAAAAACCTCAAAGATAATCTGCCATTAGGACACTTTTTGAGACTGAGAGGGAACTGCACAGATGGACAACAGTACAGACAACACTCAGTCAATTTGGAGTCAAGATTAAAAGCATGAGGATATCCCAACAAATTGGTGAAAAACACCCAGAAAAGAGCGCTGTGCACCCAAAGAGAGGCACTCCTGACACCAAAAACCAGGCCAACGGAACAGGACAGGATCACGTGTGTAACCACATTCAGTCCAGATACGATAAAGATCAGACATCTAATTAAACAATTTTGGCCTCTTGTGCAGATTAGCCTCCCGGACAAACCAAGCCCCAGGATGGCCCTAAAGCACTCCAAGAATCTAAATGAGTACCTGGCACATGCCAGACTCAAGAAAGCCCCTAGAACATGCTCATGGAACCTAAGGCAACTAACAGGCCACAACCCATGTGGGACGTGCGCAGTCTGCAAATTTACCAGCAAAACAAAGACCTTCAAAGTTGAAGGTAAAGACTGGCACTTAAGACCTTTAATGAACTGTAAAACCAGTAATGTTATCTACATGGTGGAATGCCCATGCAGGCTAAGATATGTGGGAGAGACACAAAGGCAGGTGAATAAAATAATTGGCGAACATCGCTCCCAGTTTTGTTGTAAGATGCAGAACGCCCCATTGGTCTCACACTTTTTGGAATACCAACATATCCCAAACGACATAAGATGGTGGGTGATCGACAAGGTAAACGGCGACACCAACATTAGCAACACTCTTAACAATAAGGAAGTGTGTTGGATATTCAAATTCAACTCAATAATCAAAGTACTCAATGAGGCCACCCCAGCCTATCCCCATAATTGAAATGGTTCCTTTCTTGTAATTAGTTGAGACGTTGCAGGATCCTACCCTGGACATACCATAGGGCCCACCAATGCTGAACCTACTGTAGACCCCATGCCCTGGCATTTGCACCCCGGATATGCCTGCATTGGTAGTGCACCAACTTCCACCATCCCAAACCACAGCTGTTTGTGGTGAGTAGGGCTTTGCACAACAGCCAATGCACCATTTACCACCCATTACAGCCCACTCAGAATTTATTTTCCAAGTAACATTGAGCCTCTAAATAAGGATCACTATGACGTGTATAGGAAACCACACCAAGCGCAGCTAACTGCATACACAGCCAAACGAAGAGCGGGTCCATCGGTACAATAATGGACACCCGATCCATTCTTTTCTCTCTCTTCTAACACACTCACTACCATTTGTCCACATAAACAGAATTTGTGTGGTACCTACTTGCCAAGCTGTTCATAGAGCGAGTAAGCCAGTGAATCAAGCGGCACCCGTTCAGACTCACTCTGTCTCTAAGGTTGCCAGTCCGGAAACAACGGTACCGGTAAGCTTGCGGGTACCGTTGTTTCCGGACCAGCAAACTACGAATTCTGAAAGCAGGTTCCTTTTCGCACGCCAGGATTGACCTGGCGGTCGGAATAGCACCCACTCACAGACCTTGACAAATGCACCGGCACCATTCATGAATGGTGACTGTGCATCCATCCTCCCCATTCCCATTTGAGTCCCAACGGGACTCAAATGCGCCAGACTCATAATGAGGGCCTATGCGTATCAGTTTGTTTTGACAAAGGGCACCACAGTGATTCAACTAGCACCGTGCATGCTCTAGATATTGTACACTAAGCACCGCACATGCGCAAGACACTGCGACAAACCTCTACACATAATTAGGAGTTCCAGAAACATGCATAGTGGTAGATGCTGGATGGCTGATTTACATTAACAAATCCTGAGGTAAAATGTCTTCCTTAGACACACAACGCAATCTGGCATGTGTTTAGTATACCGTAAGGCCCGGCAGAGCGCTCAAATTGAAGGTCTCAGCATAATGCAATTTACTGTACGTAATCATTTCAACACTTTTACATGCTGTTTTCCATCTCTCTACAGCACACGTTCCAGCCTCTATGTGTGCCATAGAAGAAAAGGAACCCCGTTGTCCCCGACGACTAGCAACACAGCGGTACCTGAAACCGTGCATATTCACAATGGAACGGCGCAGTATTTAAGTTAACATGATGATATTTTCTCAATCCAACTGCATAGCATGCATCATAGGGCCTTTGCCCTGCCATCTCAATGGAGATGCGATATAAGGCACTATGGGTACCAGTATAATTGAACCTGTCCACATATATTTTTCCAACAGAATGCTCAACTATGGCCAACGGCTGACTGCAACAACAGTGACTCAAGCCATACATTATTACAACAAAACCAGTAGCCACCTAGGAGGCAGACGCAGAAATTGGTTGACGACCCATCTGTCACTCCATGGTTCCCAGGACTCACCCAAGGTGAGTGCTTTTCCTCCCAGAAGGACAAGAGACGCCTATTCAAGTCTCTCTTTTTAATTGCACCGACTCCCCTAGTGATCTATTCCGCTAGGTGTTTGTTTTTGGTCTTTTAACAATCCTAAAACACTACATATATGTGTTTCCCTCCCTTAGAGAGACACTATCTGAGGCCCAGAAAAAGGCGCACTCGCCAAGAGCCGAAACGCCATTGGACTAAGCACCTTTGATGCTGAGGAGTCCACTAGACACAGAGGGCGCACCCCCATGTGTAGACCTATGGATTGGTCATCTCTTGCTTTCATTTTATGTTAGGTTTTCAACAAGGACACATGCATAGGCCCTGTGTCACAGAATAAGGTAATCAGAGCAAGATGAATTAGCGTTGGTGAATTTTTGTTTTCAAATGTTAATAATGCACAATTTAAGACCATTTTCAACTTGAATTGAAGATTTTCCCACATTATATGGTATTGTCTGGTGTTCACTAAATACTTGTGTGTATGTATGTATTTATGTATCAAGAAACACGACAGTCTATACATTTATTGCACTGCATTTATAGACAAAGTCAAAAGCAGACAAGTAAAAAAGTCAATTAACAGCCAATGCAATAAAGCTGTTTAGAAAGGAACAAAAATATTTCCTTATATGCTTGCAGACTGACCCTGCAAATCCAAAACAGTTTTGAGATTGTGTGACAAGAGCAAATTGTTTAAAGCTATTAGGCCCTCCAAACAGCTTTTGACATCTTTTGAACAACGAAATGTCACTAATGTTAAGTGGTAGGACACCCTCTCGTTTCATATACACTGTCATTCACATGCACACGTACACAGACACAACACCCCACATGCACGCGTACATATACATATAAACACACATACAAACAGTCAACGCCACCACCAAGCTGCTCTCATACCTCTCAACCTTTTTTGATACCAAGGCGGGTGAAAACCCAGAAAGGACATAAACATAAAAGTAGGACTGCCGTAAAAACATGAAACGGCAGTCCTACTTCTATGTCGCTGACCTTTTACGGAAGGGGGGTGGGGAGGAATGCTCCCAGGCACAATCCTCTCATTGGAGGAGAGCGCCAGGGAGGGGAAGGGGGAGGAAATGGGGGCGTGAAAAGCATGACACTTGCTTTTCACGCCTCCATTCGCGCAGGAAGAGTCGCGCCGGGACCCGATTTCGGGATCTCGAAATCGGGTCCCGGCAAAAATATGAATCGTAGCTCCCACCTTTGCCAAGGCGGGTGAAACAGATGAGCTGGCGGGTGGGCGGGTGTGTAGATGCTTTGGCGGGTGACACCCGCCAAAAGCGGGTGAGTTGAGAGCTATGTGCTCTACAGGCTCTCTGGCTCCCGCACACTACGCACACAGTAGCCAGGAAGGAGTTGAAGGCCTTGCCTCATCCCTGACATGCGTGGTGAAGCCGGGGCACTAGACATCACTGCCAGACCCCCTGGATGTGCGAGGAGGTGCAGGAGCACCCCCTACTCACATTTGGCCATGCAGTTCACCAGTCTGCTCGCCAGGTTGAGGAAGCAAAAGGCCCCTGGCCTTGCATGGCCTATTGTGCTTGTGAGCTGGGAAACTTCAAAATGTAAAGGGAAACATGTTTCCCCTGGTTTTGCTGCCTCGGCAGCTTGTCCATAATGAGTGGTCAGTCAGTGCCCCCTCCCCCATTATGGACGAACTGCCACTGCAGCTATTGTTCTAAATAGGTTTTTACACATTAAACCCATGAAAGGGGTCACACTATATTACCCTTTCCGTCGCAGGTCCCAGTGAGTGATAGGGTCATACGTTAAAGGCCAGATTATGTTAGCAGAGCAAATCCAGGTATTCCTGACTATAAAAGGCATCATAGCTTCGGTGACGTCAGACTGCTGCTAACGCTTTTTCGTTGTCTGAAATTTACGAATCACGGTTGCATCCTGTATTCTTTGTATACTCTGTATATTCTAACAAGCTTATGTCAAGAAGGCCTCGACTTCCAAAGGGAGAAAGGGGCTCACTGCGTACCACTCAGGAATGTATGGTCGTCATCTGCAGTCCTGCTGTGGAATTCATTTTACCATAAAAAAAATTCCTGTGGACAGGCTTTGGCGATCCAGGCAGCCATTTTGTCTAATAGTTTTGTGCTACCATAGAATATGACTTAAAATCCAGCTCACTAGCTCCCCCATAAAAGTATGCTTCCAATTAGCACACGAGGGACTGGCGCCAGCCAATCAGGAGGCTAAGAATGTGAGCTTGCACTGATGTAATAAACCTGCGTTCTTCTGCGTCCAGAGGCTAAGGGGCAAGCAGGGAGGCATGGCATTTTTTACTGGTAATCTACGGTAGATGCCCGGTATAAAATGCCATGCCTAGCCCCCGCGGCCCCCAGCACCATGCGCGCACACATAATCACATTCATACCCAGCCATTGTGAATGGGATTATGTGTGCGTGGAAGGCGGGGGGGGGGGGTGGAGAGCAGCACCAGGCATAGCAGGGCATATTTTACTGGCCATCGCTTCTCTAATGTCTTGCAGCATCTACAACAATGAAGTTCTGAATCGCATAACTCTTAAAAACACAATTGTCTAATGTGGACTGACTCATTTTTGTTGCGCCTCGAATTTGATCCTCGGCCTCTGTAGGGTCATTTGTTTTAAAGGTGCACGTGCGTCCTTTTCCATTTGTATGCTAACCATGTGATTCAGGGGAATATCTGATTTAGTATATTGAACATTCCTTAATTTGCATACCTATTGGTATACTGTAGAAGCATAGTCTCTTGACTTCTTAAATAAGGTTACATATTACATACAAAATTAAATGCACATCAGTAGCTACGCATTCTTCTGCTCTACATGCATGTTTGTCAGTTTTTTCTGAGGCACTCCTAGTTCAATCTTAACTTTATTTACATCCCTTAATCTTAGTCAAGGATATTGAGACATGTCTCCTGACACCATTCACACTAATGACTATTCCGAACACCGCAATGCGCCTGCAAGACCACATTCCTTGAGGAGCATTTATCAGGAGTATCCGGAGCATTCACACAGCAACACCATAGATCAGGGGTCAGCAACCTGCAGCACTCCAGATTTTTTGGACTATGACTCCCATGATCCCTCTCCATTGACCTTCCTGGCCAGGGGCTGTTGGGAGTCGAAGTAAACTACTGCCACGGATGGGTAACATTCCTACCTTTGACAGCCATTGGACCGTGACACTACAACCAAACTGTAGTTTCCAGCATCCTATGATCCAGCAACACCTTCAGCCATTTACATACCACCTTACTTGTAATCACCTCAGATCGCACCATTCATCGCCAAACACAATCTCTATACCAACATCTATTGGACCCGGATGATAATCCCAATTCTAAGAGGACCCATCTAAACCCATTTGAAAAGGCATCCCACACACACACACATATAAGACACTAAACCTGCATCCTCCCTGCTACCAAACTTCCCGGAGGACTCTCACCATGCCCCACCAGAACCACGAGAAGACGGAGAGAAACCACATGACCAAGAAAAGGCTGTGCCCTCATCAATGCCTACTCCATATCCAAAAACAGCTCACATATCTGTAACTTTCTCATCAAGGGTAACATGGATTTACTCTTCAGTACTAAAATCCTGCTAACAGGTGATCACTCTGCAATATTACACAACGCTATCCCATCAGATTATTTAATCAAATTCACCAGTTAATAGAGGAAGAGAAACCACACAAATACACAGAACTCAAAACAAAATTATCACCCGCAGACGCAAACTCTGGATGCCGTCTATTAAATTGGCCACCACCAGTCTTACTTTTCTCTTAATCGGCAGACAACCATAAAGCATCCTTTGCGAGGGGCGCTGTTGTGCCGAAGCAAGATGGCCGCCTGAGTGTGTAGCTCCGGACTACGAGGACACATACTCTTTAAAATATCCTCATAAAATACAGCTGTACGGACTCCTACTGTTCTGGCCGCTTTATAAACTTGCAGTCTACTGCCAAGCCGAGTTTCGGACCCCGAGGCCCTCTGCAAGCCTCACTACTGCCGCCGGTGGTGCTGCGCCTTGGACGCCTGGCTCGCCCCGTGGCGGGGTACCGGAGAGTGCGGCCTCACGGTGCCACCCAAAACTCCGGCGCGTGCAGCCCGTGTTGGGAGAGGCATCGGAGCTTGAGAGGCTCGCTGAGTGGCGGTGCAGCTAGCACGTTCGGCTGGCAGACCTGGGATCAATCTGTACCGCTGCTACCTGCTGGCTGGAGCCGGTGACTCGTGGCCCCCTTGGATCTGGGCAGGGCGCCACGGACGGCCGGCGCCATTACAACCCTCCTCCCGGGGCGCTCCTGCAGGGGCTCCCGTTAAGGTAAGGAGGCCGGGTGGCTGGGGGCGGGCTTACCCCCTCCTGGGACTGCAGCGCTGACTCCTACGGCCGCTGGTTCGCCCGGGGCCCCCCTCACTCCCCTCTAGTGAGATGGCCTGTCGGCGGAGGCTGGCTCCGTTACCCACAGCATCTAGAGACACTTGCGGCCCGGGAGGTCCGCGGCCCGGGGGCCGGACTCTGTGTGCTCTTGTCTCTGTGGGGACTCCCTCCTTCTTACACCAATACCCCCATTGACATCACTGAAGTCATCTGAGAGCGGCATATTTTTTTGAAACTTATTTTTACTTTTTTGATCCGCTGTTGGGTGCTGACCATCCTGCCGGGGTGCTAAGGCTCAGTAAAGGCACCCAGATGTTGGTACGGCCGGGGGTGCTCCTCCATTAGACATTACAACCACCGTGCCTGGAACTGCTGCCCCCCCTAATTTGGACACATTCACTAATGAACTACGCTGAGCTAGGGGACCCCCACCGCCTCATTATAGCTGAAGTTGGTGGGCATCTGATATATGGAACTGAGGAACCTACCTTAGCCCGAATTAACCCTTGTGCCACACCTGGCTGGCCCAACCTTGTGTATCTTAAACAGTGTTGAACTCCTCAATTACCCCACGTGCACTGGACGGGAGTGGGGCTCGGCCCTGATATCCTGCACCGGCCTCGTGCGGTGCCGGTGCTGGGGTGCTGCGCCGCCGGCGGCTGCGATCACACCGGTGGCCGCGATCACACCGGCGCTTCCCCGGGGGGTCACCCGGCTGCTGCTTCCACGGATCCGGATCCGACCCACTGCGGTACGCACATACAGGTTATAAAGAGGACTTGGAGGATAAATTGGCTGCAAGCAGGATACGGACTGACTGGCCAGGAGGGCTACATAACTACAGATCCAGATACTCCTAATCTACATCTGCTGCCAGGGAACTCTACTAACCCTGATCACCCACTTTCCCTCAGGATCCTAGTCCCCTGACCTGGCCTCCACTATGACTAAAGGAGCCGGTGCCGGGAAAAAACAAAGCTCGCTAAACATGTTCACAAAAACGCCGTCCAAGTCGGCCCCCGATGACCCTGAGGAGCCCCCGACCAACTCGGCCCCATCGACTTCAGAGGACTAACAGAAGATGCTGGAGTATATCCGGGATGGTTTTACTACGCTCCATACTAAACTGGACGATATGAATGGGACCATCTCCTCCATAAAAGCCCATATCGAAAAAACAGACGGACGAGTTGCTGAGGTCAAGACTTGATTGGGGGTTGCCGAAGATGACCTGGGCTCCCTGCGCACCGCGTTCTCCACACTCACCAGTTGGGTGTCGGCGGTAGAGAAGAAAAATGATGATCTTGAATCCCGCTCGCATTATTGGAATACCGGAGGACAATATAACAGAGCCCATGGAGGACTACGTGGAACGCATCCTCATGACACTCCTGGACAACCCTAAGCTCTCCCCAAAGTTCGCCATTGAGAGAGCACACCGAGCCTTGACCACGAAACGTAGATCAGGGGCCCCCACCCGGCCCATCATAGCCAGGATCTTAAACTTCCGGGACCGTGATGCCCTCATACGAGCGGCTAGGATCAAAGGTGAACTTCTCCTCGGTGCGGCCAGGATCCACCTCTACCCTGATTATTCTGTGGCAGTGCAACGGGAACGCCAAGCATTTGCAGCTGTGAAAAAGAGACTCCGAGACTTGGGAGTCAAGTACTCCATGCTGTTCCCCGCAAAACTGCGCATTGAACATTCCAACAAAACCTCTTTTTTCACGATCCCGGAGGAGGCCTCTAAATTCCTCGATGAGCACTTCCCGGACTGAATCCCTTGCCGTCACAAGTCCAGTCTTCATGTTACTTATTAATCGGCCTAGGCCGGTGATAGGCCGTATTCAGCTTTAGTCATAATGATTGTATGTCGTACAAAAAGGCATAGAATGTTTGTTGGTTTCTCTTTGTTAAATTGATCCTCTAAGCTCTAGCCCTGATGGGAGATATTGTCTTAATGTGTTTGGCAATTACTAATGCCCCAAAACTGCTTCAGTTCTTAAACATGCTCGGACTTCCTGTCGGGGTGAGTCACGCGAAAGCTCACGATTATAATGTGCTATAGCTTGCGCTTATGGAAATGTATCAACTTGTGTGGCAACCCTTCTGGCTTTATTATAAATCCTTCATATATGTAACCTCGGCTGAACACACTAACTATTCCAGCTGTATTTACACACTGTTCGCCCTCCTCTGGTCCGTCGCGCCACTGCTAGGTCAGCCAACAGGCCCCCAGGCGCTGATGCCGAGAAGTTTGTTGTTGTTATGTGGGGGGTTGGGGGGGTGGGTTTCATTCCTCAAGTTGGGGGAGGGATGTGGGTGCGGGTGGTGGGGAAGGGAAGTTATGTTAAAAAAGTCTTGATGACCACCGGAGAGTTCAGGTATGACACACTGACACAACACGGAGTTACAGAGGGGGTGACGCACTGCCCTGGGCCGAAATGGATTGGGCCAACTAAATCCCTTGGAACAAAGCCCGAGCAATCCTGCTACGTTAATGGCAGATAACAGCCTCACCTTCATGAGCTGGAATGTCAGGGGGCTGGGCAATTACAAAAAGATGCGACAAATACTACACTAATTATTCCACCCAGAGCAGAGGTACCCTCATCTTAATACACAGGAACCTTAAGTTTAGTTGCTCCCAATCACATATACATCCCCTTGGGATATATATACTTATTGTTGGCAAATTGTAAAATCAAGAGGTAGCCATCCTGAATATATACGGTCCTAATATTGACGACCCCAAATTCTACCTACACCTAGCCTCGATCCTTGAGAGTTACCCTCAGACCCCGATCATATGGGGTGGCGACTTCAATACGATTTTAAATGTTACTCTAGACAGGTCGGGCTCCAGACCTCGCCAGCTTTCAAGGGCAGCTTACACGATTCTTACAACTCTCCCCCGGCTGGCTGTGGTTGACGCTTGGCGTTTAATGTATCCTGATTCCCACACGTATACCTTTTATTCCTCAGTCCATGACTCGCATTCTAGGATAGATAGATGGCTTTTGTCTGACATACTAATTAGGTGCCTGTCCCATCTGGCAATCCTCCCCAGAACGTTGCCCGATCATTCCCCGGTGGTCGTCTCACTGAACTGGGGGCATGACTTGGAAAGATCAAGACATTGGAAAATGAGGCCCCATGCCCTCCTAGACAACACCTTTGCTTCCGAATTAGAGTTCTCCATCGAGGAGTATTTTGAGACCAACACAGATTCGGTACCCTTATGAGCCACCCTCTGGGAGGCATTCAAGGTTTACATCAGGGGTGTCGCCATATCCAAAGGGGGTGGTATTCCCAAAAACATTCAGGAAGATTTAGCAGTACCGAGTCGTCCCTGACTGTCCTGGAGTCCCAATATGCCTGTGATCATTCCCCCGACACACTGGCATCAATGGGCCTGGAGCTAGATAGATTTCGTGAACTTGCGGAACGAGAAGTTAAATTCCTTGATAACCCCCGGGCGATTAGATGATACGGGGAGGGCGAGCGGCCAGGCCGCGTGCTTGCCAGGCTAATTCGGCATGAGTTTGGAGCCCCTAACATCCCGGCGATAGAAAGGTCCGACGGGACACTAGCTACCTCACCCCAGGACATCAACACAGAGATCCTTACATTCTATACCTCCCTATATTCGATGGTCGATGGGCCCCATATCTCAGAGATAGATTCCTGCCTGGAGGAACTCCCCCTCACGGTCCTGTCTATGGACGCTGCCGCTTCTCTAGACAGACCCTTCACCGCCAAAGAACTAACTGAGGCCATTGAGGCACTCGCTGCAGGGAAGGCCCCTGGCCCAGATGGTCTGCCCATGGACGTCTATAAAAGTTACAAACCTATTTGGGTTCCGCAACTACTAGCCCTATGGGAGGAGGCATGCAAAAAGGGTACACTCCCTCCCTCGGTCCGTGAGGCCATGATCACAGTCCTATTGAAACCCGGTAAACCTCTCACCCTATGTGTTCATACCGCCCCCTTTCGTTAATAAACTTTGATGTTAAAATATTTGCTAAACTACTGGCTAACCGCCTAGCTCCATTTATGCCTGATATCATACACCCCTATCAGGCGGTTTCGTCCCAGGTAGGTCCACATCCCTAAACCTTAGACAACTTTTCAATGTGATCAGTAGGATTAACCCGAATACACAGGCGGTGGCAGCCACTTTGGACATGCAAAAGGCATTCAACTCAGTGTCCTTGGAGTACCTGTGTCGAGTCATGGAAAAATATAAGTTTGGCCCCAACTTTCGGTCCTAGTCCGGCTTCTTTACACCAATCCAGTGGCGAGGGTCCGCACTGAGGATAGGTGTTCCACCCTGTTTCCGATAGCCAGGGGGACGCGACAGGGGTGTCCCTTCTCCCCATTAATCTTCGCGGTAGCAATTGAACCCTTTGCAGACATGATACACCAATTACATTCCCACAGAGGCTTACGCTCGGCGGGACAGGCAGATATTGTCTCCTTATATGCCGACGATGCCTTTCTCTACATTCGCTCCCCAGAGACAAACCTTGCTCCAATCCTGAATGAAGTCACCCGATTTGGGCATATATCTGGTCTTAAAGTTAACTGCGCTAAGTCGACCTTATTCCCACTCACAGACGACACACAACCACCCTCCGACCTAAGGGGTTTCTCTTGGTCCCAATCCACCTTCACCTACCTAGGAGTGTTGGTCTCCCACCACGTTGAGAAGTTGCGCGTTGACTACTATCAGAATTACCTAGCTAACCTTACCGCCAGAGCCGCAGGTTGGGCCAGACTCCCCATTTCCCTAGCTGGTAGAATAGGCATACTTAAAATGGTTGTACTGCCCCAACTCCTATACCGCTTCACGAACATTCCACTATGGCCGGGCGATGGATTCTTCAAGACGCTACGAGGCATTACTAACACCTTCCTCTGGCACTCCAGCGCAGTCCGCCTCAAACTGACTACGCTCACCACCCCCAAGGAACAGGGCGCTTTCGGGCACCCCCGACTTCCTCAGGTACTGGGTGGTTGCTCAAGCTCAATTTGCCTCTTACTGGTTCATCACTACGAATCCCCCTCCTCATGTACGACTTGAAAAATTGAAGGTTAGCGAGCGAACGATTGGCTCCCTCATCCTCAAGCCCGCCCCGCCTGACCCTGATTCACCAGACCCTGTGGCTAGTACATCACTTGCTCTTACCAAAATATGGGCAGTGGTTGCAATGCCTAATCCATTTCATGGTGACCTCCCACTCTGGAACTTTTTCCCGGATGTCCCATGTATCCCTCAATACTTTGCTGCCCGCTGGTCGGAGGCAGGGTTCTTGACTCTTCGCAATGTCTTCCGACGGGGCAATTTCCTGGAGTGGTCGGATCTTCCTTTTGCCATTAGGCGTAAACCATCAGTATGGCTACAATACTCTTCGCTTCGGAGGAATCTCAAAGCCAAATACCCTGAGTTTCCTACAGTTCCACCTGATGACCCTATAATAGCCGAACTCTGCTCTTCCGACTCCTTCAGAGGGAAAGTGTCTAGACTTTATTATCTGCTACAGACCAGAGCTGCCCCCACTTTTGCTAAACTACGACTTAAATGGGAGGAGGATCTCGGAGTTGAGATTACAGATGAGCGCTGGGCCCGAATGTGTGCACGTACCAAGGAGGTGTCCTACAATTCCAGGTTTAAATTACTACAATTTAAGGTACTGCACAGGTATCCCCACACGCCAACCAGACTGCATCGCATGAGTCACGAACTCTCGCCTAATTGCCCCACATGTGGCGCTGAACAAGCTAATTACATTCATATTGTTATTGTTGTTATTGTTATTTTGCATTTATATAGCGCCTTATATACCATTGGTATGGTCTGAAGGCGCTGGTAGGTTGAACGCCCTTGGGAACCGAAGTTCATATCAGTAGAGAGACTAGAGAGAGTCAAAAGGTGCGTGTGAGCACCAGGTATGTGTACAGCTCGTGCAGTATCAGTGTAATAGCTGCTTTCTAGCGGTAGGTGTGGTGGTTGAGAGGTCAGGAGTATGTGTTCGTTCTGGCAGGATTAATCCAGATCGGATGTGGCTGCGTTAGGCCTGAGGAGAACGCCTTGCTGGGGGGTGTGTAGCCAGCAGTGATTATTTAGAATGATGTGGAGTGAGCAGCGAATGTTGATATGAGAACAGTTATACCGAATGGTGTCATAGTATCTCTGTGTTCTAGTTGAGTGGTGATGTAAGGAGAGAGTAAGCGTGTTGGTGAGATATGATGGGTTTCATGCACTTTCAGAGACTTCTAATTCACAGGGAGGCTATTGAGGGCACTTCTAAAATCAACTTTTACGGAGAGGCTATTGGGCACATTTCTAAATTTGACTTTTCACAGAGAGGCTATTGAGCACAATTCTGAATGCAACATTTCACAGCTATTGGGTGCACTTCTGAATTCAACTTTCTGAATGGAACATTTCACAGCTATTAGGTGCACTTCTGAATTCAACTTTCTAAATGTACTTCTAAATTCAACTTTTCACAGAGAAGCTATTGGCTACACTTCTAAATGCAACTTTCTAAATGTACTTCTAAATTCTACTTTTCACAGAGAGGCTATTGGGTACACTTCTGAATTCCACTTTTCACAGAGAGGCTATTGGGCACACTTCTGAATTCAACTTTTCCCGGAGAGGCTATTGGGCACACTTCTATATTCTACTTTTCACAGAGAGGCTATTGGGCACACTTCTAAATTCAACTTTTCACAGAGAGGCTATTGAGCACAATTCTAAATGCAACATTTCACAGCTATTGGGTGCACTTTTGAATTCAACTTTCTAAATGTACTTCTAAATTCTACTTTTCACAGAGAGGCTATTGGGCACATTTCTAAATTCAACTTTCCATAGAGAAGCTATTGGGTACATTTCTAAATGCAACTTTCTAAATGTACTTCTAAATTCCACTTTTCACAGAGAGGCTATTGGGCACACTTCTGAATTCCACCTTTCACAGAGAGGCTATTGGGCACACTTCTATATTCTACTTTTCACAGAGAGGCTATTGGGCACACTTCTAAATTCAACTTTCCATAGAGAAGCTATTGGGTACACTTCTAAATGCAACTTTCTAAATGTACTTCTAAATTCAACTTTCACAGAGAGGCTATTGGGCACACTTCTAAATTCAACTTTCCATAGAGAAGCTATTGGGTACACTTCTAAATGCAACTTTCTAAATGTACTTCTAAATTCAACTTTCACAGAGAGCCTATTGGGCACACTTCTAAATTCTACTTTTCAGAGAGGCTATTGGGCACATTTTTAAAATCAACTTTTCCCGGAGAGGCTATTGGGCACACTTCTATATTCTACTTTCCACAGAGAGGCTATTGGGCACACTTCTAAATTCAACTTTTCACGGAGAAGCTATTGGGTACACTTCTAAATGCAACTTTCTAAATGTACTTCTAAATTCAACTTTCCACAGAGATGCTATTGGGTACTCTAGCACTGCTCACACTTGACACAATACTGGCAGGAAATATGCTCCACTATGTCAGACATACTAGATTGTACCATAGATTCTTCTCCTATGCGCTGCCTCTTTCACAACCTCTCTGGACTGCAACGTGACTCCAGGAAGTTGGCAGGTCTCTGTATGATGCTGGCAGTGCGCTGTCTACTACTGTGCTGGCTTCGTCCCAGAGCGCCCACATACGCTCAGTGTCTCCGGGCAGTTACCTGGGCGCACAATACCGAGGAGGCCTGGGGGCAACACAACACCCCCACTCAAGACCGAGGGACACCTGGTGCAGATTTCATGACTACCTGTCAGCCCTGGCCTCTAATTCAGACTCGGAAACGTCCCCTCTTTCCCACTCTCCTCAGTCACCCTCTATATGAGTTATATCCTCCTTAACCCCTGGCCGGAACCCTTCCTTTGCTGGCCGCTCCTTGCGATCTGCATGTTAATATTGCATTGTACTGTGTAGTCTCCTTATTGTGATTTGTAAATCGATGTCACGATGTGCCTTCCCTGAACTATTTTTCTCTGTTGGTGTGTTGTCAAGTCGAATAAATAAAGTTTTTTTAAAAAATAAAGCATCCTTTGCTTCTGGACAATTTTTCGGATGCGGTAGCAAACCTCAACAAATTTTCATCTACAGAGATTTTAGTTTCTGGCCACAAGAAAGGTAAAACACGGCAATTAAACCCTCCCAGAAAACCTGCACACCCCCCACCACAAGCAAGAAGTGAGGGCACTCACGCAGCTGGAAACACTGGATGGAATTTTCTACAACAGGCATCTAACAGTTTCCCCTTCCCCTAACATAGAGTGACAATCTCACTATTGTGTTCACCATACACGCCCTTTCTGTAGGCCAACTGAAAGGCACCAGAATTAACCACATATAGGTTCATCCAATACTCACCTGCCAGAACACTTAAATTCACCGGCGTAACCCTAGTACAAGTCCCATTCTTTAACCAGAAACACCAAGAAGGACCTGCCTTCTCGTTCCTAGCAACCAACCCATGGAATACTGTACACAGGTGACTCTGTGCCATGAACGACAATATAAACCTCCCAAAATCACTGTTCAACAGGCAAAAATTAAGAAAATAGCATGCATGCACAGGCTGCCACCACCATATTGAATTAGGTTGGTACAACTTTCCCTCTTCACTATTGAATCAGGACTCCATGGGCTCACATTCAGCACAACAGCAGAGGCACCAGCGCTCCCAAGGCTGGACTGAATCAAGTCGGTCTCACCGTTCACCCTACAGAACAGGCACTGCTCTAGCACACTGTGAAGGAATGCCATCTGGTGGGGTGGGTTAGCCTGACCTTTTTTGATTTTTAATAATAAATTAATGTGAGTAATTCAATTTTTGAAAGTGATATCTCTTAATCAGATTCCACTTTCATAATGCTGCATGCCAAAGAGTGTAATACCTAAATGTTCCTTGCTGGGGCTGCCTGCAGTCATCCCAGGTAACTGCCATGCAGTGGCAACAGGACAGGTTCAAAGATAACATGTGCATCCCTGAACACAGCTCTTGGAACGCAAGGTTCTAACAGTCAGAGGTGGCTTTTTAACCATTTATATCTCTTGTTCAAAATGTCATAGTTGTGTAACCCAGACAGCCTGGTGACAGTTATTAAAATGTAAATAAAAGCCATGTTTAGTTTTCACACTGTTGGTACTGAGATTACACGATTATACAGTCACAAGCACTGGATATCATATTATTGCCATTCCGGTAAGCAGTGACTCATGCTTCTGGACAATTTTTCGGATGCGGTAGCAAACCTCAACAAATTTTCATCTACAGAGATTTTAGTTTCTGGCCACAAGAAAGGTAAAACACGGCAATTAAACCCTCCCAGAAAACCTGCACACCCCCCACCACAAGCAAGAAGTGAGGGCACTCACGCAGCTGGAAACACTGGATGGAATTTTCTACAACAGGCATCTAACAGTTTCCCCTTCCCCTAACATAGAGTGACAATCTCACTATTGTGTTCACCATACACGCCCTTTCTGTAGGCCAACTGAAAGGCACCAGAATTAACCACATATAGGTTCATCCAATACTCACCTGCCAGAACACTTAAATTCACCGGCGTAACCCTAGTACAAGTCCCATTCTTTAACCAGAAACACCAAGAAGGACCTGCCTTCTCGTTCCTAGCAACCAACCCATGGAATACTGTACACAGGTGACTCTGTGCCATGAACGACAATATAAACCTCCCAAAATCACTGTTCAACAGGCAAAAATTAAGAAAATAGCATGCATGCACAGGCTGCCACCACCATATTGAATTAGGTTGGTACAACTTTCCCTCTTCACTATTGAATCAGGACTCCATGGGCTCACATTCAGCACAACAGCAGAGGCACCAGCGCTCCCAAGGCTGGTGCCTTTCAATTTTTGAAAGTGATATCTCTTAATCAGATTCCACTTTCATAATGCTGCATGCCAAAGAGTGTAATACCTAAATGTTCCTTGCTGGGGCTGCCTGCAGTCATCCCAGGTAACTGCCATGCAGTGGCAACAGGACAGGTTCAAAGATAACATGTGCATCCCTGAACACAGCTCTTGGAACGCAAGGTTCTAACAGTCAGAGGTGGCTTTTTAACCATTTATATCTCTTGTTCAAAATGTCATAGTTGTGTAACCCAGACAGCCTGGTGACAGTTATTAAAATGTAAATAAAAGCCATGTTTAGTTTTCACACTGTTGGTACTGAGATTACACGATTATACAGTCACAAGCACTGGATATCATATTATTGCCATTCCGGTAAGCAGTGACTCATGCATGATATGGACTTGTTTGTATTAGACATCTGGACTGAGAGTACCCACAAAATCCATGTTA
Organism: Ambystoma mexicanum; assembly: GCF_040938575.1. Lineage (NCBI taxonomy): Eukaryota > Metazoa > Chordata > Amphibia > Caudata > Ambystomatidae > Ambystoma > Ambystoma mexicanum. The sequence continues at coordinate 1,426,699,219 of NC_090922.1, forward strand.
GACCTAGCCCAGCAAGCTTTATTTGATCCCCCTGGGGAGAGTGAGCACATTCCTCCAGGGAAAAAGAACGCTCCCAGGTATTTCCCCTTCAAAAACATTGCTGTTATGACAATGGCCTAAACCCACCGGGGTGCTGATACTGGAGTCCTTCCTAAGTAGGTAGACAAAGGAAGGCGGCAGAGTCAGAGTAGTTCAGATGAGAGGCTCACCATCTTGGATTTGCTAGGGCTCTCCAAACGTCCTGTCAGCCTCCACACTTCCTGCTGACAAGATGCTTCAAGTATGAAATCAGCATGCAAATGACACATGTGACCTCATTCTGGTTTGGCCCCTTGACAACTGGCTTGTTCTGGAACAATCCACTGTACAAGTTTGCCTATTTAAGGAAAGAAGACCCACACATTATTTGATTATCTTTGTACTTAAAGACAAGGATTCTCCTGGCACTCCGGTGGTGGTACAGTCTATTTTAAAGTCTCCTGCTATAGAGCTGAAGGCAGAGGTTTCCAAGGAAAGGAAAGCTATTTTCCCTAGGCACCTCAAGGACACATGTCCGGTGTAACTGCTGTGTGGACAAGGCCTACTGCAACTGAGGAAATTCTACCCAGGTACATGCCACTGGAGGTGGCATTACTCCTCCGTGTGCCCTCTACAAACCTTCCTTGGTTGGAAGGGTAGAGAAATGGACACACCATTCTGGACTGAGTCTGCCAGCAACCACAAAACCAAAGAAGTAACCGCTAGCTCATCCTCATCTCTGAACTGCCTCAATGTCAGTGTAGGCTCCTTCCTTGCCATCTAAGCGGCAAAGAAACCACCAGAGAAATTCTCTACCACAACAATGGACCACCATATTCGAATTTAACTTGACATCAACACCTAAGCTTCACTGTGTCTGCATCTAGTGACCCCCATTCAACAACATCTGTGGGACTACCAGCTTCTTCGAGCTCCAAGCCATCGCCACTATAGAACTCCCAGGTCAAATACCAGTCTCTGCTTCTCCGTACGTGAGGGTACAGAGTCTCCCAGCACCACCATCCTGACACCAGCAAGCTATACCCAGGGTTTTCAACCTACAAGCCGTTGCTGCTGCTGAACGGCACCACATCATTGGAACTCATCACCCTCGATCCGCGGAAGCGAAAATCACCCAGTCTCCCATACAACATCAAAAAGCCTGGCTCAATGCTGTTCAGCCCTAAAAAGAAGAACTAAAGGTATTTGAAGTTGTCATGTTCCCAAGGTCCGACTTGAAAGACCTTAGTGACTTTTAATACCCCTGTATTCGTCTTTTTTAAAGACATCTTCACAAACGCTGACATTTTGCTGCTGAAATCTTTGCCTAAGCAAGCCTCTCCTTAACCCCCAGATTGCCCCGTTGTTTCAAAGTCTGCTTTCTCTGTGTTTTCCCTTGCTCGGGTGGGCAAGAAGTGCCTTTCTTAGTTGTGTGAATCTTTGCTCGTTTAAAGATCTTATTTTTATATAATCTTGGCGGGTAATTTATTTATTTTGGTACCCCCATGCTATTGTTGTTTGTATTGCTTCTGTACCAGCTCACACCCCATCTGAAGAGTATCCCTCAGCCCATGTTACCAAAAGAACGGAAGGTGGTATACCTGGTGGGCTACTCCTGCTACACCTTTATGATTAGGATCACTGCTGGTTTAGTAGTAGTGTGAGGGAGAGGAGGCACTTTAGACAACACTCATCCCTATAATCCTGCAGAGCAGTAGGCATCACATGCATGCCCATACTGGACCTTGGACAAACATAACACAGTTCCCATCAAATTCTCAGGATCATTTCAGAGTACCTCCATATATTATACGAGTTGTGCAGTGGCACAGCTTTATACTCAATAGTTTTTCAAAGGGAAATTCATTAATAACATTCCACTGAGCATTGGTCCCACTGGTAGTGAGCATGTTGGTGTCCAAGGTTCACAAGCATGGACGTCTTCGCGGAGAGGCTAGAGGGTATCACTCGCTACCCACAATGTTGCTGCTTGCACGACCTGCCAACTGCTTTTCAATTCCTGTAATGTCATCAATTGCTTTACTAGTCTATTCTGGTTACCTGGCCACCCTCTGGTCTCGGGCCCAGGTCCCCTCCCCCACCAGTTGCACGCCTGAACTGCCTCCCTGGTAACCTCTGCACTTGGGGGCTGTTTAATGTATCCCTACAGTCCCCTACCAGCACTTGACACCTGATCGCTGCACTAATGCTTGCACTTGCCACCAGCTGCCACTACCTTTACTTATTACCTTATTTATTCTATTTATTGTTTTTTTTTATTTATTCTATTTATCCCATGTACTGCACTGTCCCCTTCCCCTTTCCCCTGCACTTGCACGATCTGAATGACACCTGGCCTAGTATGATCGTTGTCTCTGTCTTCCCTCTGTTCCACCTCCCTTGCCTCGTCGCGCCTTGAAACACTTGTGTATAGGCGCGTTATAAATGCCATATCATATCATTCAAAGTAAGATTACTTTCAGTCCATGCTAGTTTTCGTAGACTGGACTGAGCTTCTCTGTTAACAGGCTTTAACCTGGTTTCTTCAATAGAGAGGTTTCAAAATATAATGGCCCATATTTGCGGTCAAAGATCATGTGATGCCACTTCTTGTAACATCATATGTGTCAAAGGATGCGTGATGTCTCTTCCGCTACCCTTGTGATTTTGGTGAAATTATACCACTCACCACTAGGGGAGTTTGTCAGTGTGGTTGGCATAGCTGCAAACCCCAATATTTCTATGAAAAGCTCCTCTTCGCGCTGACTTACTTGAACCACTGAACAGCAAAATCCATTCAGATGTTCATGTTATCCATAAGGATTATGTATGAGACTCATTTACATACAATTGATTTCACTGGGAATAATTTGCATATTTGTTGGTGATTCTGAAAACCCGACTGAATGCGACCACTGAGTTGGAGGACAGGCTCAGCCCCAAACGAAAGAGAATTGACGCCACTGAAAGAGGCGCAATCTGCCATGTAGCATCCCCTTGGTGTGTGATCTTACGTAGTGAGTGGAATTCGGTGTCATCAGTCCTGGCATTGGTAAGTGCCAGCATTTCCCAGTGAGCCCTGAAGGAACATATAACATATCTTTATTAACAATGACCGCCTACGACTGGAAAATCCCACCTTTTTGCAAGCCAGTGTTGTGAGGAAACATTCCTATTTCAACATTCATCACCTAGCACTGCTTAATGTCATCATTTCCCGGTCAGTGTTGAGCAAGAACATCCCTGGACATTTTAACACTTGCCATCTAACATTATCAGATGTGTCCTTTTCATGGAAATGTACTCCTTTCCAGTCGCCACTGGTAACGAGACTGAGCAAAACACAACTCTATGATGTTTTCTCTGCTTTTGGCAACGTTGCCTGTTCCTAAAAATGTTGGTGAGGCCAGGTTTGAGAGGGATATATTCCCTATATCCGGTAATAGCCCTGCTGGAGGCTTCAGTGTAATTAATTAAGATCAAACCTGTTCAAAAGAAATCAGTATAACTTAAAGACACTCTAAGGTACCGCTGAAGGGACGAATGACTTATTATAAATAACACCCTATTGGTCATCCCAGAGTTTGCTCCCTTTTGCTCCAACTCTCTTTTCCCTCAGTCACATGACACGCACACCCAACACAAACCCTCGCACACATCCGAGGCACTAAGTCCTACCCATACGGTTACAACACACAGGGCCTCCCGAACCAACTCCCACACGCAAGACAACGCTCACAGACATCAGTTCCTCCTGGTTCTGAATCTATCCTGTCATCCTATCCCCACTAACATACCCCGCCCTCTTCTCTTGCAGAGCCACGCAAGCGCCTGGAGACTGCCCTTAGGTGGTTGCAGTGTGCGGTATAAATTAACATAACATAACGATCTACTGCAAGTAAAAACACTCGCTCAATTCGCAGCTATTGTGTGCCGATTTCTTCATTGTGGCATAAAGTCAGCACTGAAATTATTGTTCGAAAATAATAAATGCTTTGATTCTTGGGATTATAAAATGGATTGCAGGCTTGCTCCTTTCCCAGTTCTGAGCCGGACACGCGCCCATCAAGCATGAGTCATGAAGCACAGCCTTGGCATCTGTCAAGATACCACGTAAAGCATTACTTTAACCCTGTTCAGATTATATTTCTTTATTTATTTAAAGTTTTATAATGCGCCACACACCCGTTGGCCTCAGACGTTTTATAGAGTGTCTTACATCAGGGTTTCAGTTCCTTTAGGCACAAACTGGTACTTTGAAGCATTTTCACCAGCATGCAACATAAATGTCTTGTTTCAGTGTCTTTAGACTACATTTGTTTCAATTGTCTCCGCCCCCGAAAATGAAGCATAGTATAGCATCATATGGTTACATTGTAGCATAGATTTGATGACCCTGTAGTAGATGGTCATGAGGTGTTGAAATGTGGCTGAAGTTCATGGGCACTGTCTGTCAAACATGCCACAAGGTGTTGAGAATGCTCTCTTTTTTTGTCCACTTGGTGGCAGGATTCTGCATGCCGCAGATGTCTCCTTGCCTTCCAGCCATTCTCTGGTATATGGCATAACACATGGATGCATGGAACATAATCAGGTCTGATATTGTTCTATGTGTGAGTCCTCAAAGCATGGCTCAGAGGGGAGAAACCCAGCCAGGGGTCTACCTTCACCCTGCACTGTTCCTGCCTGTGTATCCTGAGTGGAGTCGGGCCAGAAAGAAGACTCGGGCCCCACTACTAGTCTGTGGCAGTCAAGATTCAATGGACACCACATTGTCTGTCAATCCTGGCCTCCTTGACATCCACTGCTGTGCTGCGCATGCATAAGTGATGCCAGAAGTTGGTGCCAGATACCACCACAGCAACAGAACAGAAATAATGTCTGGCGTGACCAAAGCTAAGGCTACAAAGTGAATTGCTTCCAACATTGCAGTAAGTAATAAAACAGGATTCAGGGTGGTTCTCCTTCCGGGAAATTTTTTTAAATAATGGGTTAAAATTGCGCATTTTACAGCATAATTTCTGTGGATAATTGGGTATAAAGCCTCACAGTTTGCAGGGGGTTACCTAGGGCAGCACATGAAAAAACCCAATAGATGTAAGTCATCAATCGTGCACAGGAGCATTTTCCAATGCAGTTTCATGATACCAACTCCCACAACACATTCCACTATAAAAAAACATGTTCACGCTGGTTGTGTCCTACACAGCCATGCAGGTTGCACCAATATATATATATATTTTAACACTTATTGTGCATTTATAGCAGCGCACACAAGCCCTCCGGCCTCTAGGCGCTTCTTACAGTAAGTATGCAAGTGCAGGTAGGTAAAGAATACATTAGTATGGGTGCATAGTCTGGCCAAGATGCACCTCATGGTACGGGGGCTACATCAGGTATGCAAGTAAAAAAGCAACTTTGGCATGGGTGCATAGTCTGGCAAAGCCACACCTCATGGTACAGGGGGCTACATCAGGTATGCAAGTACGGGTAGGCAAAAAGCAACATTGATATGGGTGCATAGTATGGCAAAGCCGAACTTCATGGTACAGGGGATACATAAGATATGCAGGTACAGGTAGGTAAAAAGCAACAATTTTATGGGTGCATAGTCTGGCAAAGCTACACCTCATGGTGCGGGAGGCTACATCAGGTATGCAAGTAAAAAAGCAACTTTGGTATGTGTGCATAGACTGCCAAAGCCACACCTCATGGTACAGGGGGCTACATCAGGAATGCAAGTACAGGTAGGTAAAAAGCAACATTGGTATTGGTGCATAGTCTGGCAAAGCCGCACTTCGTGGTACGGGGGAAACATCAGGTATGCAGGTACAGGTAGATAAAAAGAAACATTGGGAAGGCTGCATAGTCTGGTAAAGCCGCACCTCCTGGTGAGGGGGCTACATCGAATAAGTGCGCCAACAATATAGGTAACAAATACAGCGCAAGGCTGCCGGGTCAAAACAGCAATGAAGAATAGTCATTGGTTAGGGTGGATTAGTAGTGATATCGTTTTGATAGCTGCCATACGGAGGCACAAACATAGCAAGTTGGTCATCTGCCGCTGGAAGCGGGGTGTGTGCCCAGATCAGTTCTGAAAGGGGCCTTTAGTTTTGCTGTGAGACAGACTGTAGCAGACTAGTAGCAATTGCTTGAATGTATCAGAGAGGAGGGGAGGTGGTAGAATAACGAAACCAACATGGGAGTGAACCTCAGGGCATTCAGATAAATATGTGGGCCGCAACAGTACCAATGGAGTTTGGGGTGACAATATGCTGGCAAGGCAAAGGAGTCAGAGGTGATAAACTCCTTACCTTGTATTGCAGAAATTGGAACAGCGATGAGGAAACAGAGATCAGGGATTTCAGGTTAGACATCATTTTGACCAAGGAGCAAACATGGAGATGAATGAATGTGGCTCTGATGCGCCATACATGCCCAGACAGGGGGAGTAAGGCCTTATGAGCCAGCCTTTGGAGGCCAGCTCTGCCATCTTCACCTGCTGGCGAGATGCTTCCTTGGGATATGTGGAGGAAGAGAGCAAATGGCACGGCTGGTAAAGGGTCGCCTTCAGGGGTGGGTATTTCACCAAGAAGGGGGATGCGATGGCAGCCATGTTAGTGTTGAGCTCCTGCCCCCACACACTACAGTATGCTGTGAAAGTGGGGGTCTGCACTGCATGTAGTGCCAGGAGATGAAAAATGTCAATATTACCATATTAGAACTGACATGCAGGAAATCATCTAATGAAAGAAAGTGTAAACAGACTAGCTGTGCCAATGTAGGCCAGTCCAGCCATGTAGTCACAGTAAAAATGCCATGCCACAGTAGGAGTGTATAACCAGACTGGTGCCACCAATGCAGGGCAATCTAGCCACATAATAAGTCTTACCATGCCTGCTTTAAACAAGGGTAAACCAAACATGATACATGTTATTATATGGCTAGACTGGCCTACATTGCTGGTGCCAGTCTGCATTTACTTTTTTACTGTAGCATGGCATTTTTACTGGGCATCAAGAGGCAGTAAAACATTCCACGCCACAGTAAAAAGGTAAATACATACTGGCATCACCAATGTAGTCCAGTCTAGTCCAATAATAACACTTATGATGTTCACTTTACTCTTGAACCCCAGTAAAATATATCAATGCAACAGTTAGAAATTAAATGCAGACTGACATCACCAATATATGGCACTCTAGGAACATAATACCACTTAAGTTTGCTTTACACTTGATACCCTGTAAAAACAAATGCTACAATTAGAAAAAATATTCAGACTGGCAACACCAATATAGGCCAGTCAAATCACGTAATACCACTTTTCATGTTTACGTTACCATTGATGGCCACTGACAAAAGCCATGACATAGTAACAAAGTACATGAAGACTTGTCACACCATAATAAGCCAATAGTCCATCCATGTAATACCACTTATCATGCTTGCTTTACCCTTGATGCACAGGAAAGAATATTTACTGTGCATTAGGAGTAAAGCAATAATACTATTCAACAAATAGCCCCCACGCCTTATTTTGTTGCCCTCCCCTTCCCACATACAGACACACACACTCTTATGCACATGCATTCATACAACATACACTCTGCCTCATCCAGCCATGCATTCATACATCAATCAAACAACATACAAACACATTTCTTACACACAAATCACTTTACTTACCTGCTCGAACCCTCAGCATATGCTGCAATAGAGAAAAGGATGGCCCACCCCTCACTTCGGCAGCTTGAACAGACTGACTGACAATTGTGGGGTACATTTGCTAGCCCCCACAGAAACCCCCTACAGCAAAAACCACATTTCCCATTTCACCTAAAATCGGCTGCGCTTTCTTTCACTGGCGCAGGAGTTGCAAGCTTTCAACCCTGCCACCACAAAGAATGGTTGCATTTGCTTCTGTTATCTAAAATAAAGTCCTGACCTCTGCTCAGAATGGCATCACCTTTTCCTGTTCTGTCCTGTTGAAACACTAAAACTGCGCAAATGGCTCCCAAGATGGCTTTGAAATGTACTCTTGATTCATTTCTACAAAGATTGAGCCCTTCAAGGAAACACCTACTGGCATGTTTCATTTCTGCTGAGTAGCAAGGGATGAGGCAAAAACATTCCCAGAGCAGCTGATGTGCTGGGAAACCACTTGAAAGGACAAGAATTCGGATTTCTACTGAAACACGGCTTGGTAACAAAGTAACTCATGCAAAATGCTTCAAAAGAAGCTCTCTCTCTCTCACTTACTATGTGTCAGTTTCAAATAACCCATTTGCCAAGCATATCCATGTGTACAGAAACTGACCAGAGCTATAAAAAGCTTTCAGAAAAAATACATGTGTAAAAACCTGAAGAAAACTACTCTTTTTAAAAGCTAAAATGTGAAATCATCCCAACATTCACACAGAAACAGCATTATTTGGGTGGAGCTGGAGTTTGGTTTAAATGTATAATATATTCATTTACAAAAAGACTGTGAAAGAAAGAAAAAGAATGTTTGAAAGCTGTTTGAAAGCAACAGAACCAGTTGCCTGGGCAGGCACTTCAAATATATCCAGCCCCTTGGGAAAGGAAGTCTCTTTACAACATGAAAGGCCCAGATGTGTGGGAAGTGGCGACCTCATCAGACTGAGCGGCATTGCTGCAGCATGGGGCAATGGACAGCCCTGTCATTGAAGCGTGAATTCCTTTGTCACCTCCCCTCAGCTTCAACTGCCTAGGATCAAAGGGAAGTCATAGCTACCTCTGGGAAAAGCTGACCAGAGCAAGACATTTGGCTGGGAGTTGGAAAGACTGCCCACTTTTGGGAACAATAGACTTTTTGCATTAAAACATTTATTTCAGTGATAGGAATAACCAGTAATGTGAAATTATGATGGGTTAAATGTTATTTTGGCAGCAGCAAGATAAGACGATGCAGGTCTTCCTGACATGTGGTGGGCATGAATGGCATGAAAGAGTCATTTCTGAAGAAAGCATAAATGGTAATTATGAAACTTGATGGGAATATGACTAACATTGTTAGGTTCATGTGTATCCATTTGTAGAATTTTAGGTGAAATGTTGTCCATAGAAATGGCAAAAGATTGTCAGAAGGACAAAATAGCATCACACAAACTTGGGAGTTGGACCAGCATATTCCTTGCAAACTATGGGGTCTGCCCATATGATTTTCATGAGGCTAACAATTGTAAATATAAGGGTTTTGTTTCATAACTGATTTTGGCAAAAGTCACTGTGGTTAAACAAAGCACCTAATAAAAACACCCACACTAAAACTGATGTCACTTCCCTGGGTCCAATCTGCTTACAGGGAGGCGGCGACATCCTCAGCCTGACCTATCCGATCTTATAGGTACGTCCAGCTTAGTTCTGCCCACATAGTAAAAATCCTCTGATGTCATCCGGTTTATAAAAGGAGGAAGCTTAGGGAGAGTCAGGACTTCAAGAATCAGACCTTCAAGAATCATTCTTTCACAAATCAACATCCAGAGATCCAGACATTCTACATTCACCCTGCAAGATTCCAGACTCCAGTGCTAGGCCAGAGGTAGCTGATCCAGATCCCTGCAGTACATCCATTCCAGGCAGAATCACTGATCCAGAATAAAAACCTACAAAAATCCCAATAATTCAGGGAGAATGGAGGAAAGGCTGCTGACCCAGAGAGAAAATCCATGACCAGACCTGTCCTTGCCCAGCTGATGCACCCTGCTGCCCATTGAGACCAGACCCCGGTTGCCTCGCTGTGTCCCTAGAGGAGACCTGCCACTGTGCAGCGACCAGACCCTTGTCCTGCTGTCCAGAGACCCGGTTAGCTGTCCAAACTCCCCAATTCCAGTGCTTCTTGTAAGTATCACCCCTCCCCAATATCAAAAGCTGCATCCTTTGCTCTGTTACCTTGCCATTTGTCAAACCCTATAAGAAACCCTCTAGGAAATCCTATAAGTATCCTAGTAACTTCTTAAATTGTTAGAATACTCTTTGTATCCTGTCCTTAGAAAAATCTGAGTTAGTCTTCATGTGTTAGTGCAATTCTTTCTAGGCATTTCAGTCCTTGAGTAAGTCCTTAGTACTATTTAGAAATAATTAATTAATTTCCCATAGCGATGAATGCGGCGTGGATAGGTTACCCTTTTAAGTAATCTCCTTGTATACCGTGTCTTTCTTTAAATACCTAGCCACTATAATATAGCAGAAGTAGAATAAATCAATTTTAACAAAACCGAGTTGCCTGTGAAAGTGTTTCCCGTGTAAAAATCTAATTTTTCCTTTCCTTAAAGAATCAAATACTGTCATCCATCCAGAGTCATCCTTCCACTTTAGTATCATACCAGTTATGTGCCTTTGTACCTTAGCATTAAAACTGACTTCCGATTTTGATTGTTTAGCCCAATTCCTAAATTGTTTGCTATTTTTAAACTTGTGAAAACTAAACTATTGCAATTTTGCCACGTGTGATTCCTGTTGCACTTTTTCCTCCCAAAGTCAATATTTAAACTGTACGCCCGTTGTTTAGTACCTTGCCTTGTAGCTTGTGAGTTTTCTTGCTTCTTTGATACAGCCACACACATTCATGCCTTATCCGTTCAACCGCACATGTAAAATCACCATTAAGTAATTCTGAGTAATTCTGAGTGCCATTTTGCTCATTTTTCAAGGCAGCTAAATCTGATTTTGGCCTCCCATTCAGGAGTGGTAGGTCGGATTTTCATTCTGATTTTTCCCTAGTATACCTGACTCCTTACTACTCCTCTCCGCCCAATTTGGTTAACAGGGGTTTGAGGGAATGTTGCAGGGGGAATGCCTATCTGTGGTGCTATTTGAAAATACTACTTGAAAAGTAATCTGGCTTTCATTTCATCAGTATATGATGTTAGAAGGTTACATTAAGTGTATCGTATCATTCTACTGTTTAGTTATCACCACACTAGTGATTGCTGCCCTATATTGAATGTGTTTGATTTTTGTTCAAAATTAAAAATAAAAAAATATTTCATTATTACACACCGGCCTGGTTCATGGTCCATGTACATTAAGGGGGGTGTGAGACAGGCTGAAAGGTTGGCTGCCTTCTCAAAAACGGAATCTGAATGTAATAAACTTAAAAGCGTTTTACTGTGCATCGCATCCCTGGCCAGTAGAAAGAGTCCTGCTCTGGAATGCGCTGCATCTTTAAAATCCTTAACACAATAGGGAGCTCCTCTCCTGTCAGTGAGCATGTGTGCACTGTCAGCGCAATAATGAGAGGAGAGGGTACCAGAGGGAGGAGCACCACTGCATCACCTTCTAAGACTGTCATGTCATTTCCAAAGATAGCAACACACAAATTAGGGGGCCCTCATGTCTTTTGCCGCACAGTGCCACGCAAGTCGTGAACGGCCCTTGTGCACAGATATACTTATGCAAATCCCTACTGAAGAACTGTACTTTAGGGTTGTGCTTCTATTATTCTACAGTAAATCTGCCTTCTGTAATTTTCTCCGTTTACTCTTCAAAGCCAACCTCTGCCCTTTCAGAGTAGCACCCTTAAATTCTTCAAAAAGTAGAGTTTTGCTCAGGATTGATGTGGTAAGTGACCACCGGATTCAGGTGTGGGCATGCAGCCAGAACAAGCAACATTGTTGTCAAATAATTTGCTATTTTGGTCAGACCTGCTAGGTTGTTTGCCCCCAAGCCCACACTAGCTTTCTCCCTTTTCACCCACCTCCATCATTCTCTGATGGAGGTGGTGAGTTTGTTCCATTATTTGCCCCCCATGGGTGGCAGATGTGGGTTATACTTTTGTACATTTTTAATACTATGTTATAAACAATTCCCTTAGATATGACAATGTCCGGTTCTGGTAATTTGGGGGAGCATGTTTCATGTGCCTTTACACATGCCTTCTACTGAACTTATGGATCATATCACTTATTGCCATAGGAAAAAGAACAGCACACTGCATGCTGACAATATTTTTATTTGCAATCAATACATGAGTAGTTCTCATAAAGCGGGGTCAGTTGCTTAAAGCAACCAACCTCCAACTGCACTTCTGCAGGTTGGCTTCTGACATCCTGATTTTGGGCCTCAAGACCTCAGAATAACCCCAAAAGCCCCCAACAACATGGTAGCTGTTTTTGAGCACAGCCCTCCATCTGCTTTCTGAGCCACTCATGCCCATCCTAGGAAGGGGCGTGCATAGGAAGAATAGTTATTCATCTGTGCACTGGCCCAGAATTCACATCTGTGTGGCTCTGCATGCTAGCACTGACACATGATGTAGAGCGTGTGTATGTATGTATGGATGTAACAGCGAATATCTTCTTTGTGTGTTAAGGCATGTGTACATGCATAGGTGGGATGGTATACGTGTGCGTAAGTGTGTGTGTGTGTGTCTGTGTGTACGTACGTAGATGTGTGTATGGTTGGAATGCTTGAGTGCATGTGTGTGTGTGAGTGTGTGGTATGTCTATTTGCGTGCCTTTGTGGTTGAGAAGGTGTGAGTGGCTGCTTACATTTGTGTACATGTATTTGGGGTGGTTGAGTGCTTAATTTGTGGAGATGTTTGCCAGGTCTCAGTCCCTGCGCTTATTTCCGAGCCCCTGCACTTATTGGCAGAGATTGATTATGAAGTAACGATAGCCAGAGCATCCATCAACCCCAAGCTGTAGCTTAACCCCAAATGTGTGGACATTGTGTGGAGCAGCTGTGGGTGGTGGCAGGAATGGTGGGTGCCTGACCACTCGCACTATCACAAGCATACTAGAAAATATTTGGTCCCTGGCACTTATTTTCTTACAAATTAAGCACTGGGTGGGGTATTTGACGTGACTGCACGCTTGCATATTGCGGGAGTACATGGTAATATCATTGCAATCCATGGTAAATAAGGAGAGTAACTTATACATTGACAGGATGCTTTGGCACCTGGTAGCAACTCCCTTAAAGGAGGGAGAACTATGGCATGCGATGCATGAAGTAGAAGTATGATGATAACTATGGCATATGATGTATGACGTAGAAGAATGATGATAACTATGCATGAAGTAGAAGTATGATGATAACTATGGCATGTGATGCATGAAATAGAAGAATGATGATAACTACGGCATGTGATGCATGAAGTAGAAGTATGATGATAACTATGGCATGTGATGCATGAAATAGAAGAATGATGATAACTATGGCATGTGATGCATGACGTAGAAGAATGATGATAACTATGCATGAAGTAGAAGTATGATGATAACTATGGCATGTGATGCATGAAATAGAAGAATGATTATAACTATGGGATGTGGTGCATGAAGTAGAAGAATGATGACAACTATGGCATGTGATGCATGAAGTAGAAGTATGATGATAACTATGGCATGTGATGCATGACGTAGAAGAATGATGAGAACTATGCATGAAGTAGAAGTAGAAGAATGATGATAACTATGGCATGTGATGCATGAAGTAGAAGTATGATGATAACTATGGCATGTGATGCATGAAGTAGAAGAATGATGATAACTATGGCATGTGATGCATGAAGTAGAAGTATGATGATAACTATGGCATGTGATGCATGACGTAGAAGAATGATGAGAACTATGCATGAAGTAGAAGTAGAAGTATGATGATAACTATGGCATGTCATGCATGAAGAAGAAGAATGATGATAACTATGGCATGCAATGAAGTAGAAGTATGATGATAACTATGGCATATGATGTATGACGTAGAAGAATGATGATAACTATGCATGAAGTAGAAGTATGATGATAACTATGGCATGTGATGCATGAAATAGAAGAATGATGATAACTACGGCATGTAATGCATGAAGTAGAAGTATGATGATAACTATGGCATGTGATGCATGAAATAGAAGAATGATGATAACTATGGCATGTGATGCATGACGTAGAAGAATGATGATAACTATGCATGAAGTAGAAGTATGATGATAACTATGGCATGTGATGCATGAAATAGAAGAATGATGATAACTACGGCATGTGATGCATGAAGTAGAAGTATGATGATAACTATGGCATGTGATGCATGAAATAGAAGAATGATGATAACTATGGCATGTGATGCATGACGTAGAAGAATGATGATAACTATGCATGAAGTAGAAGTATGATGATAACTATGGCATGTGATGCATGAAATAGAAGAATGATTATAACTATGGGATGTGGTGCATGAAGTAGAAGAATGATGATAACTATGGCATGTGATGCATGAAGTAGAAGTATGATGATAACTATGGCATGTGATGCATGACGTAGAAGAATGATGAGAACTATGCATGAAGTAGAAGTAGAAGAATGATGATAACTATGGCATGTGATGCATGAAGTAGAAGTATGATGATAACTATGGCATGTGATGCATGACGTAGAAGAATGATGAGAACTATGCATGAAGTAGAAGTAGAAGAATGATGATAACTATGGCATGTGATGCATGAAGTAGAAGTATGATGATAACTATGGCATGTGATGCATGAAGTAGAAGAATGATGATAACTATGGCATGTGATGCATGAAGTAGAAGTATGATGATAACTATGGCATGTGATGCATGACGTAGAAGAATGATGAGAACTATGCATGAAGTAGAAGTAGAAGTATGATGATAACTATGGCATGTCATGCATGAAGAAGAAGAATGATGATAACTATGGCATGTGATGCATGAAGTAGAAGAATGATGATAACTATGGGATGTGGTGCATGAAGTAGAAGAATAATGATAACTATGGCATGTGATGCATGAAGTAGAAGAATGATGATAACTATGGCATGTGATGCATGAAGTAGAAGTATGATGATAACTATGGCATGTGATGCATGAAGTAGAAGAATGATGATAACTATGGCATGTGATGCATGAAGTAGAAGTATGATGATAACTATGGCATGTGATGCATGACGTAGAAGAATGATGAGAACTATGCATGAAGTAGAAGTAGAAGTATGATGATAACTATGGCATGTGATGCATGAAGTAGAAGTATGATGATAACTATGGCATGTGATGCATGAAGTAGAAGAATGATGATAACTATGCATGAAGTAGAAGTAGAAGTATGATGATAACTATGGCATGTGATGCATGAAGAAGAAGAATGATGATAACTATGGCATGTGATGCATGAAGTAGAAGAATGATGATAACTATGGGATGTGATGCATGAAGTAGAAGAATAATGATAACTATGGCATGTGTCCGCCTCAAACTGACTACGCTCACCACCCCCAAGGAACAGGGCGCTTTCGGCACCCCCGACTTCCTCAGGTACTGGGTGGTTGCTCAAGCTCAATTTGCCTCTTACTGGTTCATCACTACGAATCCTCCTCCTCATGTACGACTTGAAAAATTGAAGGTTAGCGAGCGAACGATTGGCTCCCTCATCCTCAAGCCCGCCCCGCCTGACCCTGATTCACCAGACCCTGTGGCTAGTACATCACTTGCTCTTACCAAAATATGGGCAGTGGTTGCAATGCCTAATCCATTTCATGGTGACCTCCCACTCTGGAACTTTTTCCCGGATGTCCCATGTATCCCTCAATACTTTGCTGCCCGCTGGTCGGAGGCAGGGTTCTTGACTCTTCGCAATGTCTTCCGACGGGGCAATTTCCTGGAGTGGTCGGATCTTCCTTTTACCATTAGGCGTAAACCATCAGTATGGCTACAATACTCTTCGCTTCGGAGGAATCTCAAAGCCAAATACCCTGAGTTTCCTACAGTTCCACCTGATGACCCTATAATAGCCGAACTCTGCTCTTCCGACTCCTTCAGAGGGAAAGTGTCTAGACTTTATTATCTGCTACAGACCAGAGCTGCCCCCACTTTTGCTAAACTACGACTTAAATGGGAGGAGGATCTCGGAGTTGAGATTACAGATGAGTGCTGGGCCCGAATGTGTGCACGTACCAAGGAGGTGTCCTACAATTCCAGGTTTAAATTACTAAAATTTAAGGTACTGCACAGGTATCCCCACACGCCAACCAGACTGCATCGCATGAGTCACGAACTCTCGCCTAATTGCCCCAGATGTGGCGCTGAACAAGCTAATTACATTCATATGCTCTAGCACTGCTCACACTTGACACAATACTGGCAGGAAATATGCTCCACTATGTCAGACATACTAGATTGTACCATAGACCATTCTCCTATGCGCTGCCTCTTTCACAACCTCCCTGGACTGCAACGTGACTCCAGGAAGTTGGCAGGTCTCTGTATGATGCTGGAGTGCGCTGTCTACTACTGTGCTGGCTTCGTCCCAGAGCGCCCACATACGCTCAGTGTCTCCGGGCAGTTACCTGGGCGCACAATACCGAGGAGGCCTGGGGGCAACACAACACCCCCACTCAAGACCGAGGGACACCTGGTGCAGATTTCATGACTACCTGTCAGCCCTGGCCTCTAATTCAGACTCGGAAACGTCCCCTCTTTCCCACTCTCCTCAGTCACCCTCTATATGAGTTATATCCTCCTTAACCCCTGGCTGGAACCCTTCCTTTGCTGGCCGCTCCTTGCGATCTGCATGTTAATATTGCATTGTACTGTGTAGTCTCCTTATTGTGATTTGTAAATCGATGTCACGATGTGCCTTCCCTGAACTATTTTTCTCTGTTGGTGTGTTGTCAAGTCGAATAAATAAAGTTTTTTTAAAAAATAAAGCATCCTTTGCTTCTGGACAATTTTTCGGATGCGGTAGCAAACCTCAACAAATTTTCATCTACTGAGATTTTAGTTTCTGGCCACAAGAAAGGTAAAACACGGCAATTAAACCCTCCCAGAAAACCTGCACACCCCCCACCACAAGCAAGAAGTGAGGGCACTCACGCAGCTGGAAACACTGGATGGAATTTTCTACAACAGGCATCTAACAGTTTCCCCTTCCCCTAACATAGAGTGACAATCTCACTATTGTGTTCACCATACACGCCCTTTCTGTAGGCCAACTGAAAGGCACCAGAATTAACCACATATAGGTTCATCCAATACTCACCTGCCAGAACACTTAAATTCACCGGCGTAACCCTAGTACAAGTCCCATTCTTTAACCAGAAACACCAAGAAGGATCTGCCTTCTCGTTCCTAGCAACCAACCCATGGAATACTGTACACAGGTGACTCTGTGCCATGAACGACAATATAAACCTCCCAAAATCACTGTTCAACAGGCAAAAATTAAGAAAATAGCATGCATGCACAGGCTGCCACCACCATATTGAATTAGGTTGGTACAACTTTCCCTCTTCACTATTGAATCAGGACTCCATGGGCTCACATTCAGCACAACAGCAGAGGCACCAGCGCTCCCAAGGCTGGACTGAATCAAGTCGGTCTCACCGTTCACCCTACAGAACAGGCACTCCTATAGCACACTGTGAAGGAATGCCATCTGGTGGGGTGGGTTAGCCTGACCTTTTTTGATTTTTAATAATAAATTAATGTGAGTAATTCAATTTTTGAAAGTGATATCTCTTAATCAGATTCCACTTTCATAATGCTGCATGCCAAAGAGTGTAATACCTAAATGTTCCTTGCTGGGGCTGCCTGCAGTCATCCCAGGTAACTGCCATGCAGTGGCAACAGGACAGGTTCAAAGATCACATGTGCATCCCTGAACACAGCTCTTGTAAAGCAAAGTTCTAACAGTCAGAGGTGGCTTTTTAACCATTTATACCTCTTGTTCAAAATGTCATAGTTGTGTAACCCAGACAGCCTGGTGACAGTTATTAAAATGTAAATAAAAGCCATGTATAGTTTTCACACTGTTGGTACTGAGATTACACGATTATACAGTCACAAGCACTGGATATCATATTATTGCCATTCCGGTAAGCAGTGACTCATGCATGATATGGACTTGTTTGTATTAGACATCTGGACTGAGAGTACCCACAAAATCCATCTTAGACCTAGCCCAGCAAGCTTTATTTGATCCCCCTGGGCAGAGTGAGCACATTCCTCCAGGGAAAAAGAACGCTCCCAGGTATTTCCCCTTCAAAAACATTGCTGTTATGACAATGGCCTAAACCCACCGGGGTGCTGATACTGTAGTCCTTCTGAAGTAGGTAGACAAAGGAAGGCGGCAGAGTCAGAGTAGTTCAGATGAGAGGCTCACCATCTTGGATTTGCTAGGGCTCTTCAAACGTCCTGTCAGCCTCCACACTTCCTGCTGACAAGATGCTTCAAGTATGAAATCAGCATGCAAATGACACATGTGACCTCATTCTGGTTTGGCCCCTTGACAACTGGCTTGTTCTGGAACAATCCACTGTACAAGTTTGCCTATTTAAGGAAAGAAGACCCACACATTATTTGATTATCTTTGTACTTAAAGACAAGGATTCTCCTGGCACTCCGGTGGTGGTACAGTCTATTTTAAAGTCTCCTGCTATAGAGCTGAAGGCAGAGGTTTCCAAGGAAAGGAAAGCTATTTTCCCTAGGCACCTCAAGGACACATGTCCGGTGTAGCTGCTGTGTGGACAAGGCCTACTGCAACTGAGGAAATTCTACCCAGGTACATGCCACTGGAGGTGGCATTACTCCTCCGTGTGCCCTCTACAAACCTTCCTTGGTTGGAAGGGTAGAGAAACGGACACACCATTCTGGACTGAGTCTGCCAGCAACCACAAAACCAAAGAAGTAACTGCTAGCTCATCCTCATCTCTGAACTGCCTCAATGTCAGTGTAGGCTCCTTCCTTGCCATCTAAGCGGCAAAGAAACCACCAGAGAAATTCTCTACCACAACAATGGACCACCATATTCGAATTTAACTTGACATCAACACCTAAGCTTCACTGTGTCTGCATCTAGTGACCCCCATTCAACAACATCTGTGGGACTACCAGCTTCTTCGAGCTCCAAGCCATCGCCACTATAGAACCCCAATGCAGTGCTGAGTCAATCAAGAACTCCCAGGTCAAATACCAGTCTCTGCTTCTCCGTACGTGAGGGTACAGAGTCTCCCAGCACCACCATCCTGACACCAGCAAGCTATACCCAGGGTCTTCAACCTACAAGCCGTTGCTGCTGCTGAACGGCACCACATCATTGGAACTCATCACAGTCGATCCGCGGAAGCGAAAATCACCCAGTCTCCCATACAACATCAAAAAGCCTGGCTCAATGCTGTTGAGCCCCAAAAATAAGAACTAAAGGTATTTGAAGTTGTCATGTTCCCAAGGTCCGACTTGAAAGACCTTAGTGACTTTTAATACCCCTTTATTCGTCTTTTTTAAAGACATCTTCGCAAACGCTGACATTTTGCTGCTGAAATCTTTGCCTAAGCAAGCCTCTCCTTAACCCCCAGATTGCCCCATTGTTTTAAAGTCTGCTTTCTCTGTGTTTTCCCTTGCTGGGGGGGGGGGGGGCAAGAAGTGCCTTTCTTAGTTGTGTGAATCTTTGTTCGTTTAAAGATCTTATTTTTATATAATCTTGGTGGGTAATTTATTTATTTTGGTACCCCCATGCTATTGTTGTTTGTATTGCTTCTGTACCAGCTCACACCCCATCTGAAGAGTATCCCTCAGCCCATGTTACCAAAAGAACGGAAGGTGGTATACCTGGTGGGCTACTCCTGCTACAGCTTTATTATTAGGATCACTGCTGGTTTAGTAGTAGTGTGAGGGGGAGGAGGCACTTTAGACAACACTCATCCCTATAATCCTGCAGAGCAGTAGGCATCACATGCATGCCCATACTGGACCTTGGACAAACATAACACAGTTCCCCATCAAATTCTCAGGATCATTTCAGAGTACCTCCATATATTAGACGAGTTGTGCAGTGGCACAGCTTTATACGCAATAGTTTTTCAAAGGGAAATTCATTAATAACATTCCACTGAGCATTGGTCCCACTGGTAGTGAGCATGTTGGTGTCCAAGGTTCACAAGCATGGACGTCTTTGCGGAGAGGCTAGAGGGTATCACTCGCTACCCACGATGTTGTTGCTTGCACGACCTGCCAACTGCTTTTCAATTCCTGTAATGTCATCAATTGCTTTACTAGTCTATTCTGGTTACCTGGCCACCCTCTGGTCTCGGGCCCAGGTCCCCTCCCCCACCAGTTGCACGCCTGCACTGCCTCCCTGGTAACCTCTGCACCTGGGGGCTGTTTTATGTATCCCTACAGTCCCCTACCAGCACTTGACACCTGATCGCTGCACTAATGCTTGCACTTGCCACCAGCTGCCACTACCTTTACTTATTACCTTATTTATTCTATTTATTGTTTTTATTTATTCTATTTATCCCATGTACTGCACTGTCCCCTTCCCCTTGCGCGATCTGAATGACACCTGGTCTAGTATGATCGTTGTCTCTGTCTTCCCTCTGTTCCACCTCCCTTGCCTCGTCGCGCCTTGAAACACTTGTGTATAGGCGCGTTATAAATGCCATATCATATCATTCAAAGTAAGATTACTTTCAGTCCATGCTAGTTTTCGTAGACTGGACTGAGCTTCTCTGTTAACAGGCTTTAACCTGGTTTCTTCAATAGAGAGGTTTCAAAATATAATGGCCCATATTTGCGGTCAAAGATCATGTGATGCCACTTCTTGTAACATCATATGTGTCAAAGGATGCGTGATGTCTCTTCCGCTACCCTTGTGATTTTGGTGAAATTATACCACTCACCACTAGGGGAGTTTGTCAGTGTGGTTGGCATAGCTGCAAACCCCAATATTTCTATGAAAAGCTTCTCTTCGCGCTGACTTACTTGAACCACTGAACAGCAAAATCCATTCAGATGTTCATGTTATCCATAAGGATTATGTATGAGACTCATTTACATACAATTGATTTCACTGGGAATAATTTGCATATTTGTTGGTGATTCTGAAAACCCGACTGAATGCGACCACTGAGTTGGAGGACAGGCTCAGCCCCAAACGAAAGAGAATTGACGCCACTGAAAGAGGCGCAATCTGCCATGTAGCATCCCCTTGGTGTGTGATCTTACGTAGTGAGTGGAATTCGGTGTCATCAGTCCTGGCATTGGTAAGTGCCAGCATTTTCCGGTGAGCCATGAAGGAACATATAACATATCTTTATTAACAATGACCGCCTACGACTGGAAAATCCCACCTTTTTGCAAGCCAGTGTTGTGAGGAAACATTCCTATTTCAACATTCATCACCTAGCACTGCTTAATGTCATCATTTCCCGGTCAGTGTTGAGCAAGAACATCCCTGGACATTTTAACACTTGCCACCTAACATTGTTAGTTGTGTACTTTTCATGGAAATGTACTCCTTTCCAGTCGCCACTGGTAACGAGACTGACCAAAACACAACTCTGTGATGTTTGCTCTGCTTTTGCCAACGTTGCCTATTCCTAAAAATGTTGTTGAGGCCAAGTTTGAGAGGGACATTCCCTATATTCTGTAATGCCCCTGCTGGAGGCTTCTGTGTAATTAATTAAGATCAAAGCTGTTCAAAAGAAATCTGCATAACTTAAAGATACTCTAAGGTTCTGCTAAAGGGACGAATGACTTATAATAAATAACACCCTATTGGTCATCCCAGAGTTTGCTCCCTTTTGCTCCAACTCTCTTTTCCCTCAGTCACACGACACGCACACCCAACACAAACCCTCGCACACATCCGAGGCACTGAGTCCTACCCATACGGTTACAACACACAGGGCCTCCTGAACCAAATTCCACATGCAAGACAACGCTCACAGACGTCAGTTCCTCCTGGTTCTGAATCTATCCTGTCATCCTATCGCCACTAACACATCCCGTCCCCTTCTCTTTCCGAGCTACGTGAGCGCCTGGAGACTGCCCTGCTGTGGTAGCGATGCGCGGTATAAATCAACATAACATAACGATCTACTGTAAGTAAAAACACTCGCTCAATTCCCAGCTATATTGTGTGCCGATTTCTTCATTGTGGCATAAAGTCAGCACTGAAATTATTGTTCGAAAATAATAAATTCTTTGATTCTTGAGATTAGAAAATGTATTGTAAGCTTGCTCCTTTCCCAGTTCTGAGCCAGTCACGCATCCACCAAACATGAGTCAGGAACCATATACAGAAAGGGAGAACGGAACATATCAGAGAAGCTCAGAAAGAGCTACATTGGTTGAAGATTGAAGATCGAGTGCTGTTCAAGTCCATGACACTAGTTCACAAGTGCCGACACAGGAAAGCTCCAGCATATCTGAAATCAAAGATTACCCAATACTTATCAGCACGATCACTCAGGACAGAAAGACTCGGACTCATCATAGTAAAACCACACAAGAAAGCAAACAGCCTAGTCAGAGCCTTCCCGATCCATGCAGCCACAAACTGAAATGGTCTGCCCCTAAACCTAAGATTAGAGACAAATCACCCTGTTTTTAGAAAAAAGCTGAACACACTCCTGTTTAAATAAATTGGACTATAAGACAGTTAGTAATATATACTGTACACTCCACTGTTTGATCTTCCTCCGCTGACCAAGTGTGCTGTGTCTTTGTATTGTCATTGTCGTCCTGTCTTTATGTTGGCGCCCCGATGCCCACGGCTTTCGGCGCCCTATAAATAAATAAATAAATATAGCCTTGGCATCTGTCAGGATACCATGTAAAGTATTACTTTAACCCTATTCAGGTTATAGAGTTTCTTACATCAGTGTTTCAGTTCCTTTGGGCACAAACTGGTACTTTGAAGCATTTTCAGCAGCATGCAACATGAATGTCTTGTTTCGGTGTCCATAGACTACATTTGTTTGGAGTGTTACCCCCCCTGAAAATGCAGCATAGTATAGCATCATATGGTTACGTTGCAGCATAGATTTGATGACCCTGTAGTAGATGATCCATGAGGTGTTGAAATGTGGCTGCAGTTCCTGTAGTCCAAAGGGAAGCACTGTCTGTCAAACATGCCACAAGGTGTTGAGAATGTTCTCTTTTTTTTTTTGTCTGCTGGTTGGCAGGAGTCTGCATGCCGCAGACATCTCCTTGCCCTCCACCCATGCTCTGGTATATGGCATGACACATGGATGCATGGAATATAATCAGGTCTGATACTGTGCTATGTGTGAGTCCTCAAAGCACAGCCCAGAGGGGATAAATCCAGCCAGGTTTCTCCCTTCACCCTGCACTGTTCCTACTTGTGTATCTGGTGTGGAGTCGGGCCGGAAAGAAGACCCGGACCCCACTACTAGCCTGCGACAGGCAAGATTCAATGGACACCGCATTCGGGATAGAATCGAGCTGCCATTGTCTGTCAATCCTGGCCTCCTTGACATCCACTGCTGTGCTGTGCATGCATAAGTGGTGCCAGAAGTTGATGCCAGATACCACCACAGCAACATTACAGATGTGATGGCTGGCATGACCAAAACTAAGGGCCTCATTATAACCCTGGCGCTCCCATAATGAAGGGGGCCGGTACGGGACCAGCCCCCTTCATTACGGGAGCGCCAATTATGAGGTTCCCTTTGCGGGACCCAGACCAGACGTCTGGTAAAACCAGACGTCTTTTCCGGGTCCCGCGAGGGGAAGAGGGAGGTAACAACGGGACACTTGTAATGTGCCCGTTGTTACCTCCCTCCCCATTCCCATTGAGCCCTATGGGGGCTCAAATGGGAATGGGGAATGGTTCCTGAAAGGAGGAATTACCGGGTCCTCCTATGTCGGAATGACCCGGTAAATCCCCATTGCAGGAACCCGGTAATGGAGCCCGGTTTGGAGGCAGCCTAATAGCTAATAGCACCATGGCTGCCTCCAAACTCGTAATGAGGCCCTAAGTCTAGAAAGTGAAGTGCTTCCAACATTGCAGTAAATAATAGAACAGGATTCAGGGTGGTTCTCCTTCCGAGAATTTTTTTTAAATAATGGGTTCAAATTGTGCATTTTACAGCATAATTTCTGAGAATAATTGGGTAAAAAGCCTCACAGTTTGCAGGTGGTTACCTATGGCAGCACATGAAAAAACCCAATAGATGCGACTCGTCAATAGTGCACAGGAGCATTTTCCAACGCATTTTCATGATACCAATTCCCACAACATATTCCACTATAAAATAAATATTCATACTGGTTGTTTCCTACATGGCCATGCAGGCTGCACCAATATATATATATATTTTTTATTTTATTTTGCATTTATAACAGCTCACAGAAGCCCTCTGGCCGCTAGGTGCTAGTTACAGTAAGTGTGGAGTGACATTACACAAAGTGCAAGAACATGCATAAAGAGTTGCAACATACTGGTGGATCATGAAAGGCATAACCTGGAAGAGCCACGCCTCATGGTATGTGGGGCTACATCAGGTATGTAAGTACAGATAGGTAAAAACACCTTAGTATGGGTGCATAGTCTGGCAAAGATGCACCTCATGGTACGGGGGCTACATCAGGTATGCAAGTACAGGTAAGTAAAAAGCAACATTGGTATGGGTGCATAGTCATAATGTCATCAATTGCTTTACGGATCTATTAAAAGTAAGATTATCTTCATTATCTGCTAGTTTTCGTAGAGTGGGCTGAGCCTCTCTGTTAAGAGGCTTTAACCTTGTTTTTTCAATAGAGAGGTTTCAAAATATAATGGCCCCTAATCAGGGTCAAAGATCATGCAATGCCACTTCTTGTGACATCATATGTGTCAAAGGATGCGTGATGTCTATTCCGCTACCCCTGTGATTTTGGTGAAATGACACCGCTCACCACTAGGGGAGTTCGTAAGTTTGGTTGGCAAATCTGTAAACCCCAATATTTCGATGAAAAGCTTCTCTTCTCGCTGATTCTCTGATCCACCAAACAGTAAAATCCATTCAGATTTTTACGTAATCCATAAGGATTATGTATGAGACAAATTTACATACAATTGATTTCACTGGGAATAATTTGCATATTTTTTGGTGATTCTGAAAACCAGATTGAATTCAACCACTGAGTTGGAGGACAGGCTCAGACCCAAAGGAAAGAGAATTTACGCCACTGAAACAGGGCCGATCTGCATGTAGCATCCCCTTGGTGTGTGATCTTACGTAGTGAGTGGAATTCGGTGTCATCAGTCCTGGCATTGGTAAGTGCCAGCATTTTCCGGTGAGCCCTGAAGGAACATATAACATATCTTTATTAACAATGACCGCCTACGACTGGAAAATCCCACCTTTTTGCAAGCCAGTGTTGTGAGGAAACATTCCTATTTCAACATTCATCACCTAGCACTGCTTAATGTCATCATTTCCCGGTCAGTGTTGAGCAAGAACATCCCTGGACATTTTAACACTTGCCATCTAACATTGTCAGATGTGTCCTTTTCATGGAAATGTACTCCTTTCCAGTCGCCACTGGTAACGAGACTGAGCAAAACACAACTCTATGATGTTTTCTCTGCTTTTGGCAACGTTGCCTGTTCCTAAAAATGTTGGTGAGGCCAGGTTTGAGAGGGATATATTCCATATATCCGGTAATAGCCCTGCTGGAGGCTTCAGTGTAATTAATTAAGATCAAACCTGTTCAAAAGAAATCAGTATAACTTAAAGACACTCTAAGGTACCGCTGAAGGGACGAATGACTTATTATAAATAACACCCTATTGGTCATCCCAGAGTTTGCTCCCTTTTGCTCCAACTCTCTTTTCCCTCAGTCACATGACACGCACACCCAACACAAACCCTCGCACACATCCGAGGCACTAACTCCTACCCATACGGTTACAACACACAGGGCCTCCCGAACCAACTCCCACACACAAGACAACGCTCAAAGACATCAGTTCCTCCTGGTTCTGAATCTATCCTGTCATCCTATCCCCACTAACATACCCCGCCCTCTTCTCTTGCAGAGCCACGCAAGCGCCTGGAGACTGCCCTTAGGTGGTTGCAGTGTGCGGTATAAATTAACATAACATAACGATCTACTGCAAGTAAAAACACTCGCTCAATTCGCAGCTATATTGTGTGCCGATTTCTTCATTGTGGCATGAAGTCAGCACTGAAATTATTGTTCGAAAATAATAAATGCTTTGATTCTTGAGATTGTAAAATGGATTGCAGGCTTGCTCCTTTCCCAGTTCTGAGCCGGACACGCGCCCATCAAGCATGAGTCATGAACCACAGCCTTGGCATCTGTCAAGATACCACGTAAAGCATTACTTTAACCCTGTTCAGATTATATTTCTTTATTTATTTAAAGTTTTATAATGCGCCACACACCCGTTGGCCTCAGACGTTTTATAGAGTTTCTTACATCAGGGTTTCAGTTCCTTTAGGCACAAACTGGTACTTTGAAGCATTTTCACCAGCATGCAACATAAATGTCTTGTTTCAGTGTCTTTAAACTACATGTGTTTCAATTGTCTCCCCCCCCCCGAAAATGAAGCATAGTATAGCATCATATGGTTACATTGTAGCATAGATTTGATGACCCTGTAGTAGATGGTCATGAGGTGTTGAAATGTGGCTGAAGTTCATGGGCACTGTCTGTCAAACATGCCACAAGGTGTTGAGAATGCTCTCTTTTTTTGTCCACTGGGTGGCAGGATTCTGCATGCCGCAGATGTCTCCTTGCCTTCCAGCCATTCTCTGGTATATGGCATAACACATGGATGCATGGAACATAATCAGGTCTGATATTGTTCTATGTGTGAGTCCTCAAAGCATGGCTCAGAGGGGAGAAACCCAGCCAGGGGTCTACCTTCACCCTGCACTGTTCCTGCCTGTGTATCCTGTGTGGAGTCGGGCCAGAAAGAAGACTCGGGCCCCACTACTAGTCTGTGGCAGTCAAGATTCAATGGACACCACATTGTCTGTCAATCCTGGCCTCCTTGACATCCACTGCTGTGCTGCGCATGCATAAGTGATGCCAGAAGTTGGTGCCAGATACCACCACAGCAACAGAACAGAAATAATGTCTGGCGTGACCAAAGCTAAGGCTACAAAGTGAATTGCTTCCAACATTGCAGTAAGTAATAAAACAGGATTCAGGGTGGTTCTCCTTCCGGGAAATTTTTTTAAATAATGGGTTAAAATTGCGCATTTTACAGCATAATTTCTGTGGATAATTGGGTATAAAGCCTCACAGTTTGCAGGGGGTTACCTAGGGCAGCACATGAAAAAACCCAATAGATGTAAGTCATCAATCGTGCACAGGAGCATTTTCCAATGCAGTTTCATGATACCAACTCCCACAACACATTCCACTATAAAAAAACATGTTCACGCTGGTTGTGTCCTACACAGCCATGCAGGTTGCACCAATATATATATATATTTTAACACTTATTGTGCATTTATAGCAGCGCACACAAGCCCTCCGGCCTCTAGGCGCTTCTTACAGTAAGTATGCAAGTGCAGGTAGGTAAAGAATACATTAGTATGGGTGCATAGTCTGGCCAAGATGCACCTCATGGTACGGGGGCTACATCAGGTATGCAAGTAAAAAAGCAACTTTGGCATGGGTGCATAGTCTGGCAAAGCCACACCTCATGGTACAGGGGGCTACATCAGGTATGCAAGTACAGGTAGGCAAAAAGCAACATTGATATGGGTGCATAGTATGGCAAAGCCGAACTTCATGGTACAGGGGATACATAAGATATGCAGGTACAGGTAGGTAAAAAGCAACAATTTTATGGATGCATAGTCTGGCAAAGCCACACCTCATGGTGCGGGAGGCTACATCAGGTATGCAAGTAAAAAAGCAACTTTGGCATGTGTGCATAGACTGCCAAAGCCACACCTCATGTTACAGGGGGCTACATCAGGAATGCAAGTACAGGTAGGTAAAAAGCAACAATGGTATGGGTGCATAGTCTGGCAAAGTCACACCTCATGGTGCAGGAGGCTACATCTCGTATGCACGTACAAGTAGGTGAAAGGCAAAAATAGTTATGGGTGCATAGTCTGGCAAAGCTGCTCTTCATGTTACGGGGGAAACATTGGGTATGCAGGTACAGGTAGATAAAAAGAAACATTGGGAAGGCTGCATAGTCTGGTAAAGCGCACCTCCTGGTGAGGGGGCTACATCGAATAAGTATGCCAACAATATATGTAACAAATACAGCGCAAGGCTGCCGGGTCAAAACAGCGATGAAGAATAGTCATTGAGTAGGGTGGATTAGTAGTGATATTATTTTGATAGCTGCCATACGGAGGCACAAACATAGCAAGTTGGTCATCTGCCGCTGGAAGCGGGGTTTGTGCCCAGATCAGTTCTGAAAGGGGCCTTTAGTTTTGCTGTGAGACAGACTGTAGCAGACTAGTAGCAATTGCTTGAATGTATCAGAGAGGAAGGGGAGGTGGTAGAGTAACGAAACCAACATGGGAGTGAACCTCAGGCCATTCAGATAAATATGTGGGCCGCAACAGTACCAATGGAGTTTGGAGTGACAATATGCTGGCAAGGCAAAGGAGTCAGAGGTGATAAACTCCTTACCTTGTATTGCAGAAATTGGAACAGCGATGAGGAAACAGAGATCAGGGCTTTCAGGTTAGACATAATTTTGACCAAGGAGCAAACATGGAGATGAATGAATGTGGCTCTGATGCGCCATAAATGCCCAGACAGGTGGAGTAAGGCCTTATGAGCCAGCCTTTGGAGGCCAGCTCTGCCATCTTCACCTGCTGGCAAGATGCTGTCTTGGGATATGTGGAGGAAGAGAGCAAATGGCACGGCTCGTAAAGGGTCGCCTTCAGGGGTGGGTGTTTCACCAAGAAGGGGGATGCGGTGGCAGCCATGTTCGTGTTGAGCTCCTGCCCCCACACACTACAGTATGCTGTGAAAGGCAGTGCAGCCCCAGATGAAAGTGGGGGTCTGCACTGCATGTAGTGCCAGGAGATGGAAAATACCATATTAGAACTGACAGGCAGAAAATCATCTAATGAAAGAAAGTGTAAACAGGCTAGCTGTGCCAATGTAGGCCAGTCCAGCCATGTAGTCACAGTAAAAAATGCCATGCCACAGTAGGAGTGTATAACCAGACTGGTGCCACCAATGCAGGGCAATCTAGCCACATAATAAGTCTTATCATGCCTGCTTTAAACAAGGGTAAAGCAAACATGATGCATGTTATTATATGGCTAGACTGGCCTACATTGCTGGTGCCAGTCTGCATTTATTTTCTTACTGTAGCATGTCATTTTTACTGGGCATCAAGAGGCAGTAAAACATTCCACACCACAGTAAAAAGGTAAATACATACTGGCATCACCAATGTAGTCCAGTCTAGCCCAATAATAACAGTTATGATGTTCACTTTACTCTTGAAGCCCAGTAAAAGATTCCATGTAACAGTTAGAAATTAAATGCAGACTGACATCACCAATATATGGCACTCTAGGAACAAAATACCACTTAAGTTTGCTTTACACTTGATACCCTGTAAAAACAAATGCTACAATTAGAAAGAATATTCAGACTGGCAACACCAATATAGGCCAGTCAAATCACGTAATACCACTTTTCATGTTTACGTTACCATTGATGGCCACTGACACAAGCCATGACAGAGTAACAAAGTACATGAAGACTGGTCCCACCATAGTAAGTCAGTAGTCCAGCCATGTAATACCACTTATCATGCTTGCTTTACCCTTGATGCACAGGAAAGAATATTTACTGTGCATTAGGAGTAAAGCAATAATCCTATGCCACAAATAGCCCCCACGCCTTGTTTTGTTGCCCTCTCCTTCCCACATACAGACACACACACTCTTATACACATGCATTCATACAACATACACTCTGCCTCATCCAGCCATGCATTCATACATCAATCAAACAACATACAAACACATTTCTTACACACAAATCACTTTACTTACCTGCTCGAACCCTCAGCATATGCTGCCATAGAGAAAAGGATGGCCCACCCCTCACTTCGGCAGCTTGAACAGACTGACTGACAATTGTGGGGTACATTTGCCAGCCCCCACAGAAACCGCCTACAGCAAAAACCACATTTCCCATTTCACCTAAAAGTGGCTGCGCTTTCTTTCCCTGGCGCAGGAGTTGCAAGCTTTCAACCCTGCCACCACAAAGAATGGTTGCATTTGCTTCTGTTATCTAAAATAAAGTCCTGACCTCTGCTCAGAATGGCATGTGATGCATGAAGTAGAAGTATGATGACAACGCTTGGCTTGTTATAGTAGTACCCGGTCATAGGATGGGAACACACGCCCATGTTGTAAAGACAAAGGGTGGGCATATTAAGGTAATATGTGGAGTATTAGCAGTCATATGAGCCTATCTGAGTATATGGTG
Organism: Ambystoma mexicanum; assembly: GCF_040938575.1. Classification (NCBI taxonomy): domain Eukaryota; kingdom Metazoa; phylum Chordata; class Amphibia; order Caudata; family Ambystomatidae; genus Ambystoma; species Ambystoma mexicanum. The sequence continues at coordinate 1,426,729,465 of NC_090922.1, forward strand.
CCATTACTATACAGTTACAATACACAACACAAGCTGGTACAGTCCGACAATGTCTTTGTCTATGCTTACACTTCTTACTGTTGATGTGAAGTACACACTGTAATTTCCCACGCCTCCCAGTACTTTTCCAGCAAGCAGTCCTGGGAACAGGCATAGTGTTAGTCGCGCGCCCACGGGAACCATGGGCTCTGCTCTCTCCGTGCTACACCTTTAAAACAGGTACAGCTTTTTCACCCCCACGGGCTGCCATGTACCTTGAAGCACACCAGTCCAAACCTCGGGCCCAATAAACATTATTTCTAAAGACTGCTATTGTCCCAAAACACCAGAACGGTCTGTTTTTTACTTCTTTCCTATCCCGATCCCTGCCTCCCAAACCCCACCCCACCCCCCACTCCCACGAGACCTCTTAGGGGGCACACTTCATTTGCCAGTTAATAATTGTTTACTATATGGTCTGGCTTTAATTAAACCTTAACCCGAAGCACGCCCAAGGGGGCCAGGTGCCTTCTCTGTAGTGACCCTGTTGCATTAAGGAGGTTAAAAGGCAGTGTTTCTTTTTGCAATTATAAGCAATAACAAATACTGCCACAGCAGTGGGGTGGGGGGGTGGAGGTGGAGGGCACCGCGCATGCAACGCTGTGACTTGCAGGACATCAACACATCTCGCGCGCCGAAGGCATGCCGCTGTTTTACCACCGAAATCTTATACACTCTCCGCCAATTATAGGCCCCGAGCTGGTCTTGAACCCTGACCTCTGTGGCTCTTACGCTGAAGGAGGCCGTGTGTGAGCACGCACTGTGGCTCCATTTACCCTGCATATAAAATAGAACATATTAAGCGTCCTGGGTACAAGTGCTGTTGGCTGCAAACAGAATTCCTCCCGGCAGTGGCTGCTTTGCTCGGTGTGTGGTAAACATCACAGTTAATAATTAAATAATCCATAAAAATCTCGCAGGGTGTTGGTACCACGCGTGGAATGTTTGGGCACGTTGTAGAGGTCTAAAGTGGCAAACACGCCAGCCTTTGAGAAAGACTAATAGGGAGATGTGTAGAAAGAAGCAGCACAACATGCACGTGTGTAGAAAGAAGCAGCACAACATGCACGTGTGTAGAAAGAAGCAGCACAACATGCACGTGTGTAGAAAGAAGCAGCACAACATGCACGTGTGTAGAAAGAAGCAGCACAACATGCACGTGTGTAGAAAGAAGCAACACAACATGCACGTGTGTAGAAAGAAGCAGCACAACATGCACGTGTGTAGAAAGAAGCAACACAACATGCACGTGTGTAGAAAGAAGCAACACAACATGCTGGCTTTGGAATATTGAATTATTTAAGAGGCAGAGAGAGATTTCTATTTAGATATATACTGGGAAGAACATGGGACTCATTCTAAGTTCGCCGGTCCGGTAAAAAAATGGCAGTATTCGTGGATACCGGCACTTTACCGGTCCGGCCGACTATGGGTTTGCTGCTGGGGTGACTGCCTTACTTCCAGCTGGAGCCAAGTGCCGGAAGCGGTATCTACATTTGCCAGTATCCTGGCGTCTCTACCGTCAGAATACAGACAAACTCAGAATGAGGACCAATGCTCTTTTGATACAAAAAAACACACAATAGATAAGATATCGGATTTGACATTTCGATATGTACATCTAGTCGTAGAGCCGGCTCTCTCGAATAGGTTATCCAGTCCTCTGTTTTTCTATACATTCTAGGAATAAAACCCTGAATTGAAAATGTGAAAAGCAACACTACAAGTTCCAGAATGCAAAGAATAAAATCAGGACTGGAAGGCCTACTCAGGTATGAAATTTGAGAGCTCTTTATGGAGCACGCTAATATCACTCCAGTGGCTTTGTAGATGGAGATTCCAGCCAGCTTGCTGCATGCTCCCCATATGGAGAACAGGTAGGTTTTCAAATAGCTTTCCAAAGGGGAGGTACATTTACCAACATTTGTCCTCAACGCAGTGGCAGGGCTGAGGGCTCGGTCATGTGACTTTAGTATTAATTCTTAGGGAGAGAGGGCCCAAAACATGGCATGAGTAATGAGCGATGCACACATCTTTAAACATCACTCTGTATGTCAGTGACGGCCAGTGAAGTGAAGCCAGGCCCACCAGATATGTTTGATGCGACTCTGGCTCCTTCTACAAGGAACAATCATCTTTAACGCAACCAAATCCAGCGCCCCCGGCATAAATGTCTCCAAAACTCAAGATCTGTGCAGAAGCCGCAGCCAAGAAACCCTCAGACTTGAAGCCACGATCTGCATGACGGAAAAAGAACAAACCTGCTCTTCATACAGTACAGTTCAGGAAGGAATTGGAAAACCCTCCTTTCAGACAGCACCTCATCATCCCCTTATCACCACCGACTTTTCATGACCACATCTCTTCCATTCTTGTACAGCTTCTCATTAGTTGCCAGTTAGGTTTAAGCTCTATAAACTCTGTCTATTCGTTCATTCAGACAGATGTGATTTGGAAAGAGGCTTTAGTGAGTAGACGTCGTGTTGTCCTCTGTTGATGTTTACTGATGCCATATTTTGGGAATGAATATGCAGTGCGAAGGCTAGATACTGGATGAGTCGATTAGTGATCCGCGATGAGAAAAGCCTGGCCCCAAAACACTATTATTATTACTAATAGAACAGTGAGAGGTCGCTATCAGGAAAGACGCCATGTTGGAAATAGCCAGACTGGGCCCTTTTTTAGATAATCAGAATCCTTCCATCGTCTACTAATCAGTTTAGCCACCCAGTAGAATCTATCTTTTGTTGCTGGATTCAAGTTAAACAAATTCAGATCCATCCTTTTCTTGAATGGAGAAGATGCATGAGGAAAGGGAAGTGGCATCAGCTGCAGTAGAGGAATTGAGGCGCAACAGAATCTATGCATCACCGGCTTAATAAGATCGTATTAGTCTTGTTAGCCGGTGGAGATACACGTTAAAAGATGCAGCAGCAAGGCGATCCCTGAAGCCCATAACACAACTCAGAAGAGCCTGCAACATCAGGATTGGCGGTCAACCTGACCGAAAGGAGGCAAGACTACCAAATAGGGGTCCAGTGAGCCCCACCTCTAGCTGTCTCTGGAGAAGGATGGAATGTTGACCATATTGGAGGACGTACTATTTTGTAAGAAAGTCTGGCTGCTCCAGGCATGCATGGTTGCTAAAATAATTATCCCAAGTGCATGGAAGTCATCTGCTTCCTTCTGTATTGATGAATGGGTGGAAAAGTTGTTAACCTTATCCTCATATGAGAGGGTGATCTATAAGCAGTCTGGAAACCCCAATACATTTACAGATATATGGGGATCGTTCCTAGATATGTATGGCTAATGTTTCCATTATGTAACCAATATTAATTATTGTGTGCTTCACTCTCATGAATTTATTTATTATAATTTATTTTCTCTCTTTTCTTCTCCTTTTTCTTTCTTTATCAATTGTCTACTTTAGAGAATACTTGTTGAGCTTGTTCATTCTTGATTGTTCATTTATACTCCTGAATTGACTGTGCAAATTTGAATGCTGTTACGTACCATCTGCTAAGTTTCATGTTACTGGCATTAGACATGTGAAAATAAAAATCTCATACCGGAAAGGACTGAAAGATCTACCAGGACTGGTGGAGCCTCACTGTCCCTGTCTACTCCTGCATATAAGTAAGTCATCCGATCCCACCACCGGCACTGACTCTTTTCCATGCCTGGATGTGAATCGCACCAGAACCTGAGCAGAATATAGGATCTAAAAAGAGTCAGACATGTTTCCAGTCAGAGCTGTGCGTTCTCTTAAAGAGTGGCTAAGTCCCGAAATGCTTTGGGATTTGAAAGCAATTTTTATTTTTGTCATCAGCATGGCAAATGATTCTACAAATTAGATCATTGTGAGAGTATCCAGTAGGGCAGACTGCTTCATAAAAACCCTACATGCCCAGGTTTTCTGTGTGATGCCCTAAGTGCGCCCAAGAATCATAGAGTTTCAGATGGCAGATACTGGCACGTCTGGACTATGAGGCTCTTAAATTCACATAGACATTATGTGGTTGCTTTTGTGTGCTGGTACATCCAAAATATGACCCCTAACCTGCCTGTTCTTTGTCACCTTTAGTAAAGATTTATATCTCTTAAATGGCTGTAGTATATTATTTTAATTGACTCTCATTGTCATCATTGTGGTCATAGGCTGTGCAACGGGGGGGCAAAGTTAAGGTGGCTTTAGCTGATTATCAGGGGTTTTATTGTGTTAAGTTCCCACCTTAACGTCCATGCAACTAATGTTTTTTCCTTGAATGTCAAAGGTTCTGTTATTCCATCCATAATTGACATCAATAATAGAGACATTTGGGCTAATGAAAACGATGTATCATGTCTACAAAGGAAAATAAAAAGAAATTATGTTTACATTTATATGTAATGTTAATGAATAGAAAGGTATTAAAGTGTTATCGTAACTGTGTACAAAGACTACACTCAATATATCTTAACATAAATCTTAACAAGACTACTACCCATTGTAAGAAACCTGAAGGTGTCTCACTTACTACTCCCCGGGGATCTGTCATCCAGGTGGCCAGGGCACAGCCATCGCTATTGCATCCAGTTCCTGGGGGTGGACCAGTTTGGGAGGATCACCTGGGTGGGAGGTCTTCAGGGAGTGGAAGTTGGACACCGAAGGGTGAGACACGGTACCCCCTTCCTTATGACACCCTTTCCCCATCCTACCACACAGGATATCCAGAAACTCAACACCCCCCATACTTGACATGAGCACTTTCTCACAGACCGATTACCACGAAAGATGACGGACTAATACACAGCTGTATACTTGGCATGTTCCAACACAAGGGTGAATCAGAGTCAGGCAATTGCAGAGAATTACACACACCTGATTTCCCCTCCCTTTCCCCATAGGGATAAAAGACGGAGCACAAAGCACACAGAGAGCAAGACAAAACACATGAGGCAGCAGCTATTCCAGGACGGTAGTTCAAATGGAGGAGAAAGGCAGTGAGACCTGAAAGGACGACAAGAAACAATTTGCCCATGCCCTTTTCAACCCAGACCTGCGCAGCCTCCGAGAAAGGAAACGTAAGACCGGGAATTGCAGCTGGCGAATGGTGCAAAGGATGTCAGCGGTACATGGGACCCTCCCGCACTGGTAGCCAGGGCAGGGAGAAGCGGTTGCCATCGTGGTACCGTCCTTGACTCCAGAGGCAGGAGACGCCAACAGTGTTCGGCACAGGCGGTGAGTTGGAGGAGCTGATAATATATCGGATCGTGTTGGGCTCAACGTTGTGAAGATCAACATTGTATGAAGAAAGAACACTAAAGCACAAAGTTCTTTTGTAAGCAAAATAGGTATCAGTTAAAGTGGTCCGGCGCCATGTGGGCGCTCAATTGAAGGACTCTGACTGAAACCCTGCTCCTGAACAAGGAGAATGTGTCAAATTGAGAAAACAAAGTGGTTGTACGAGGATTAAGCCAAACTCCTTGTACAGTTAAAAGTCTTTGGTTGTTGTTGAAACTACAAGTATCAAGTGGCTGTAGGGGTGGCTGGGGTGAGGTGGCAAGGTGGTCATACGAGGGTCGAGCCAAAACCCTTGTACAATTGAAAGTCCTTGGCACATTGCAGTACTCTTAGAGGAATATAAAAATGTAAATCCGACTAAGAGGAATGTGAAACTGGTGGTTAATCCAGGATGAGGGCAATGCTTGGTAAACTGTGATATTTTGAAGTAAGTACTTACCAGCAAATAACAGAGTGGCCCAGTGAGATGTGATCACCCTTCGTAAGTCTTTGTTTGAACTGACAAGTACTTTAGGAAGCTGGTGAAGGAAGGTCTGAGCCTGGATGAGGGGGACCTAACTAACTTGATGGTTGTTTAAAAAGACATTGAGACATTTGAATACTACAAATGAAGAGAGTGTGATTGAAAGGCAAATGTGTACCTGGCTGAAGGATGCCTGAAAATTAGGGCGAAGGAAAACTAAGTGAACAGTGTTATCTTGGCAAATGTGAACCCGGCAGAGGGATGCCTCCAAATCAGGGTGAAGAGTAATACACCCGTGAACATTGTGACGACAAACGTGAATCTGACGGAGGGATGTCCAAAGTGAGTTGTTGGTCTAAGCCCAACTGACGGAGGCCAACGTTGAGAGAAGGATTGGAGCGAGGCTTAGGGGGATACAAGGGTGAAGAATAATCACCCGACGTGAAGATTACTAGAAGGAACTTTTGTTTTGTTTTGTTTACGACATATCAGGTCCTCTAAAGTAAGAGACTTTGAATGAAAGAGACTTGGACATAGAAGCTCCTGATATTGAGAAAAGTAACTGTAACCGCATGCTGGAGATGCCCAGGAGTGTGCTGCGCTTAAGAGTCCCACCTTGTCCTGTGCTTAAAACATGGGGAAGAGAGACCCCGGCCATAACATCCTGACATCATTTTGTGGACACTTCTTTCTTTTCTTGTGAACACTATCCGACACTATTTTGTAGCATAGCGGTAAGAATTGGCAACAGGTTTTCTTAGTATAGGCCCTTTTTATTTGACTAGACTCCACTTGGATGGTATACCTATTATTTGATGGTCGTGGCTTGCTCCCATGTTAGATTTAGGTTTAGATTAGGCATTTATCTCACCCAGTGGTCGAAGTGTAAGAAAAGAAATAGTGGAACTATGTTCCCTGCTAGCCTGCCCCGCTCCTTACAAACCCCATTGCCCTGCCCCCTCCCACACACAATACAAACCCCCAAACACATTTGCCTGCTGAATGTTCAGTGCAAGTTTCAACGTCTTCATACACTGTTATTTTAAAATGAAACCGTTCCGGAACAGTTTCTTTTTAAAATAAAAGTGTAGGAGCTGTAAAACTAAATTAAACAAAAAATAGAGGAGCACTGCTCCCAACCGCTCCCGCTCACTTCGACCACTGATCTCACACAGTTTTATTACAGTTTAATAAACATCCTTGAACTGTGATCTCTTGTGTCTGTCTTGCTTTGATACCATGCCTTCCTTACACACATATATATATATATATACATATATATATATATATAAAAATAAATTACAGAAAATGGGCGAGTACAAAGCACAAGACAAAGGTATAGGATGAAGAAAGGTAGAAAAAAGAAAGGAAAAATCAGGGTACTGCTTTTAAAAGTTCCTGTAGGCTTAAAAAGAAGTTCACCTCCCAAGAGACAAAAAGCAATGACAGAAAACTGGAACTAACTTTTTGGGAGAGGGATACAACCGCTGTTTCATGATATAGCAAATCAGAATGCCCAAACGCAATGAAGTCTTTGTGCCTACATTATTGGCCAATCACAATCAACAAGTAGACGTGCCTGCATGTAGCCGTAGCTACGTTGTGGAAAGGCCCAATCACTTTGAAAGCTGCATTGATGCAGCTACGCAGCTTTGGCCTGTTTGTAACAGGTAATCGGATCATGTAACAGTTTTGAATTTTCACTACATCTCCAATGTGCAAATTTTTCTAATGTTATCCAAGTAGACAGTTTAAAGTAAAATTAGTACCCGACAAGAAATAATCGGATTGTTACAAACAATCTGATTGGCCCTCACTGGGTCCTTAACATCCAGACAAGACACCGTCACCACTACATCCTTTGGTGTTTGTTCTGTGAGTGGCTGCAATGGAAAGAGAGAAAGAACTACATGTGCTGCCATCTTCCTTTCCATAGCAGCTATTTTATTTCTTTGTTTTCTTCTATCTTTTTAATGGCCATCATGGAAAGGGAGAAGAGACTATAGGCCTCATTACGAGTCCGGCAGCAACCAGACGGTTTTTCCGGCCCGGTTACCGCCGGACTCGTACTACCATTTCGCCTCCGTGACTCCCGGAATTACCAGGGCATTATGACCCTGGTGTCCCGGGAATTCCGGAGGCGCAATTCGGTAAATCCCCATTCCCATTGAGTCCCATAGAACTCAATGGGAATGGGGAAATGGATACACCGGCACCATCTCGTGATGGTGCTGGTGTTTCCACGTCCGCCTGCAGGCAGGTGGTGTTAAACCCGCCAGGTCAGACCTGGCGGGAACATCACCTCCCGCCTGCAGGACTCGGGATTGGGCGGTCCGGAATTAACAGTGTTGGCGGGTTTACCGCCACTGTTATTTCCGGACCGCCCGACCTGTAATGAGGCCCTATATGTATTCCCTGCTCCCATTTCATGGCAGCCATCTTCTGTGTTTTAAATGGCCGCCATCGAAAGGGTGAATGGATTTCACATCCCATTCCATGGCCGACATCTTTTTTTTTTCTTTTTTCAATTGCGAAATGCCGCAGTTGTTTTCAAGACCTATTCTGTAAAGTCAATTGGTTTCATCTAGACGGGATAAATATCAGCATGACAAATGATTCTACTAGGAGATAAATAAAGGGATGTGTTGCATAGGCTTGTGATTCAGGCTCAGGTGCCAGTCACCTTACAATGGTGTGAAATCAGTAAAAGTCGTCACATTAGATCCTAAAAATGCTTCGCTGTTGTTGAAGCATTCAATCCAATTCAAAATCCATGTGCATGGATGAAATAGCCATTCAATATGTGCCTATAATAGTGTAAAGAAGGCAATCCCGGGTTGAATCCCACGTATGTTGATCCCACAAGCCTATGCAACACATCACTTTATTTACCTCCTAGAGGCTATTTATCCCGCCAAAACGAAACCAATTGGCTTTACAGAATAGGCCTTGAAAACCACTAGGAGGTTGAAACATATGTCAGCTGTACTACTGTACAAACACGTGGAATAAACCACACTTCAGAGATTATGCATGCCCTTGCAACTATAGGCCACATGCGCCCCCTCTTACTTAGGTTGTGATCACTACCTCGCAATTTAGGCTGTGTGCACACCCTCACAACTCAAGGCTGCGTGCACCATGCGCCTTTTAGGATGCGCTTCCCCCTTGCAACTTAGGTTGGGTGCGCTTTTTCCCTACTCTGCCGCGCAGACCACTTCTTCTCTTAGCTGCTGCACTCCCGGCATTCTCTGTGGCCCCTTTCCCTCCCTCCTCTGATCATTTGTGTACTGTTCTTGACACTTTGTTCTCCATTGTTATTGTCTTACATTACATAGCCTGCATTCCTGTTGTGTTCATTCTTACTTCTAGGTTCCTCTGGTGATTGTTCTGTTCTTGCTGTGTTGTTGTGTTCATTCTTTACTTCTAGGTTCCCTTGGTGATTGTTTTGTTTTTGTCATTTCTGTTTCTCCAGGATTGTTTGCTTACATTGTACTGCCTGCTTCCCTGCTTTGTTCATTCTTTACTTCTAGGTTACTTGGTGATTGACTTTGTCTATTTATTGCATCCGATTTTTTGTATGTTGTTCTGCCCGCTGTGTGCCCCTTCTCCTTCCGTGTCCCCCACTGTTGTTTCCCCCTCACCTGCCTGCTTCCCAGTGCTACCCCCTCTTTCCTCTACATACTCATTGGGGCTCTTTTCCTCACCTATCTTCTCTAACTGTTTTTATATCGACTATCCTATCCATCTCACTAAGTCTGGCAGGAGATGCTCAAAAAGGACATCCTGGTCTCCAACCCAGACCTCTCTATCGCAGATACCTACACAAGTGCTTCCTCCAGACAGGCCCTTACCAACATCCTGTTTGTTGAACCCTCTCCATGCCTATGGCCCTCCATGTGGTCCCTGTTCTCTCTCCTTTTCCTCTAAGCCCATTAATGGTGGCACCCGATGGGAGGCCCTCCTGGTCCCCTTCCACTCCTTCAAGACCATCATTAATGTCTACCAAAACAGCACGGTCTTGGTCCAAGGACCTCAGGCCACCCTGCTCCTTTTTGATAGATGCTTCCCAAGCCTTATCAACTGCCTTTCCTCTCCTGCTGTCCCTTCTTTCCCCTCTCTGGCTCCTCTGCCACCTCCATCCTCTGCCATCTCTACGGCTGCTTCTGCTGCTTCTCTGGCCACCCCGTTGCCTCCTTCCTCCACCACCCCTCTGGCACCCACCTCCTCCTCCCTGGCTACCTTGCCTTCTCCTCCTTCCTCCTCTGCCCATCCTCATGCAACTGCAACACTTCCGCAGAGCATACCTCTTACCTGTACCCTTCCACAGAAGTGCTTCAAAGGGGGCAACATGCGCCACATTGCTACTCTCAACTCTTGCTCAGCTGGCAAACACTCCTCTGACATCTGCCGTCTACTGCAAGAACTCGATTTGGATGTACTTGGTCTGACAGAGGCTTGGTTCATGGCCAGCTCTGTCACAAGCTTTGACACTCTCCTTCCTGATGGCTACCAGATCCTTTCCAAACCCAGAACCAACCGTCCCGGTGGGGGTGTAGCATTGATCTTCCTGGAGTGGATCCCTGCTTCTATCATTCCTATGCAGGACTACTCTACCTTTGAATGCCTGGCCTGCAGGCTCTACATCTCTCCTGGCCTTTCTCTCACTGTGGCCACTAGCTACAGGTGGCCTGGCCAGGTTGCCCCCTTCCTCTCTGAGTGGACGGACCTCTCTTCCTCCATCCTTGTCTCTACCTCTCAACTTCTCCTCCGCAGAGACCTTAATATCCACCTGGATTCTACGTGGCCTTCCTCAGGACACTTCCGCAACCTATGTTACTCTTTGTCTCTCTATATTCTTCCCTCTGGCCTGACTCACTCTAGAGGGCACACTCTGGAGTTTCTGATCTCCTCAGACCTCCCCCTCTCCAATCCTCTCACCAGTCCTCTCTCCTGGAGTGATCATTGTCTCCTTTCCTCCTACCTCTCTCTACCCCTCAGGCCAAGCCGACTCCATCACTGCCACCAACCTTCTCGGTCATCTGACCTATGAAGCGTGTGTCAGCTAAGTCTTTTGCCACTATTTTCTCTCCTCCTTCTGCACCTTTGGCTGACTCACCCTCTGACAGAGTCGTATCTAACCTTCATATTTCCATCTCTAACACTCTTGATGTACCTGCCCATGTCATGAGGATCCGCTTGAAGCCCAAATCCAAGTGCAACTGTTGGTATGACTCTGCTTGTCACCCTCAAATGCAAGCGCAGTGTGGCTGAGAGGAAGTGGAGGGCATCAGGCTCATCCTCTGACAAACTAGCCTGTCACCTGCTCCAAAGGCAATACAGAATCTCTGTACTTGCTAAGAAGAGTGCCGGCATCCAAGCCTGCAGCTCTGCGGCATCTAACAACTCGGCCAAACTTTATAAAATCTCCAAGGAGCTAGCCAATCCTGCTGCAGTCACTACCTCTCCTGTTCCCTCCCAGGTCCTCTGTACGGCATTGGCTTCTAATTTCCTCACGAAAACTCTGGATAGCCTGTCCACTGGATCTTCCTCTCCCTCCTCCTAATCCTCCACCAGTCCTGGCCTACCTCTGGCCATCTCTTCTCCTCCCTTCTCTTCCTTTCCCTTGTTCACCCCAGATGAGGTTTCTAGACAAGTCCAATCTATGAATTCTCATCACAACAGGTTCTCTCCTGTTCATCCAGAACCATCAAGGACCACATTGGCACCCTTGCTTCCAGCCTTGGACAATTTCTGCAATCAATCCTTTGCCACTGGAACCCTGGAACCCTGCCCTCCACCCTTAAGCACTCCCCTGCGCACCCCTTTCTAAAGAAGCCCTCTGACTATCCTTCCTCTCCGGCTAACTATCGCCCAATCTCATTCACTCCTTTCCTGGGAAAACTCTTGGAAATACTGCTCATCTCCCAATCTGTGCACTGAATTGGTTGGTTTTCTCCACAACCACCAGTCTGGCTTCAGAGCTGCCACAGGTACAGAATTCGCTCTCCTGAACACCCATGAAGACCTGCTCTCTAACCTTGTTTCTAACCTCCCTTCAGGCCCCATTCTCCTCTATCTTTATTCTGCTTTTGATACGGCCAACCATGCCATCCTGCTCAATTGTCTCTGTGATAACCTGGGCATCACTGATAAGGCCCTGGCCTGGCTGACCTCCTTCCTCACTGACCGACCATCTCAGGTCCAACTTGGGTCTTTCCTCTCTTCTAGCCCTCTCTCTACTTGTGGTGTTCCCAAGGGGTCTAACCTTTCTCCCTGGCTGTTCAAACCATACCTGGCACCTCTTGCACACTGCATCATCACTTTCTGCTCCAACTTTGAGTGTTATACAGATGACACCCAGCTCTCTTTCCGGCTCCCCTGAGCTCCTTCTTTTTCTTCTTTCATTCCAGATTTTAGGGCCGCAATTCAGGAATGGTGTGCTGCCAATGATCTCTGCCTTAATGCCGGTAAGACTGAGATACTCCTCATCAGAACACCAGCTCCCTCCTTTCCTCTCTCTCACTGGCCACCCACTCTGGGCTCTCTTCCTGCTTCTACCTGTGAGGCTAAGAACCTTGGGGTCATCTTTGACTCCACCCTCTCCTTCTCTCCTCACATCGCCGACATCTCTAGGAAGTCACACTTTCAGCTGCACCTCCTCAGAGGCATTCTTCCTTTCCTCACTTTCCCCCAGAGGCTCACTGTCTCCAGAGCTCTGGTCCTCTCTAGGCAGGCTCTTTCTAAATCTTCCTGCCTCTACTCTTCTACCTCTACAACTTATCGAGAATAGGACTGAAAGACTTGTCCTTGGCCCCAACCCCAGGGATCGTATCTCTCCAGCTCTGAAATCTCTTCATTGGCTCCCTGTGGCCGCAAGGGTGAAATTCAAGACCCTCTGCATCATCCGCAAGGCTTTCTGGGGCCTGGGACCGCACTACCTCCAACTCTGCCTTCCTAAACATTTCCCTTCTCGATCTCTCCGCTCATCCACTTCCAACTCTCTGAGGGTCAGTCGCTTTTCCAAGCAGAGAGATAGGGGCAAATCTCTTTCTTTGGATGGGTCCTCCTTCTGGAACAGCCTCCCTGCCTCTCTCAGACTTGAACAGAACCAGCCCTGGTTCTGGAAGCAACACAAGACCTTCCTCTTCGCTTCCGCTTTCTCTCTTCCTCTCCCCTGCTGATGGCCTGACTGCTCCATGCACTGGTCAATTGGCTACCGTCTGAAAGTGGGCCCAGGCACCTGCATGTCCACCTGTACTTTGCGCTATCTCCCGGCTCCCCTAGCACTTGTGCACTGTATCTGCAACCCTACAGTCCCTTCTCTCTGCACTTATGAGCCACCCATTGGCTGCCCTTTAGAGTTCCTGCACTGAGCCACCTGCATGCTGCATTTTTGGAGTTATCTGGACTTCTCCCTCCCCCTTTGGCACTTCTTCCCTTCCTCTTCCCTGCACGTGCGCGATCTGAATAATACAAGGCCAAGTAAGATTGCTGTTTTGTCCTCCCTCTGTTTCCCCTCCTTGCCTTGTCGTGCCTAGGCACACTTGTGTACAGGCCTGTTATAAATGCCATATCATATCATAACTTGGGAGGCCTCTCCCTTACCCAAGTGGTATTGGTGGAGATAGGAGCAGCACATTTGTAGACACCTCTCTGGATGTCTCTAGCACTTCTAATAAATCTTCAAATAAAGGGTTCCAGTGCTGCAAGTGTTTGAAGAGTCTGGCTGTTGCTAGCAGCACCTTTAATGGGCGGAGATTGATTCTGCACAACCACGGCTCACAGCTACAGTGAAGATATAAGACCACATATAAGCAAAAAAAGACTTCAGCTCAGTATGGTCCAGACCACTTCATGCAATTTCCAATACGAATCATCCAAGAGACTCATACCAGATGATTTATCATTAATGACGTTTCCAAGCTTTCTGACAGAAAATTAGAAGGGCCTTATCTTAGTGTTTTCTTGCACAATGTTAGACATATTGAAATGTCCAACTGGTGATGAAAATATAAAATAACAAAAATTACAACTCTGAAAAGACAATGCCACAAAAAATGAGGCCTCCTCTCTGAACCCCTCTAGCATTTCTTATTACTCTTCAAATAGAGTGTCCTGAGGGTGCCAGTGTTTGAAGACTATGGCTGTTCCTAGCAGGACCGTTAATGGGTGGCGGTCAATTCTGCACAACCACCGCTCACAGCTACAGTGAAGCTACAAGACCACATATAAGGCAAAAAATGCTGCAGCTCAGTATGGTCCAGACCATCTCATGCAATTTCCAATGTGCATCATCCACTGAAACTCGCACCAAATGACTTCATGAAAAGCCTCCTCTCTGAACTTCTCTAACAGTTTTAATAACTCTTAAAATAGAGTTTTCCAGTGCTGGCAGTGTTTGAAGACTCTGGCTGTTGCTAGCAGCACCTTTAATGGATGGAAGCTGATTCTGCACAACCACCGCTCACAGATACAGTGAAGATATAGGAACACAAAGAAGCCAAAAAATGCTGCAGCCCAGTGTGGTCCAGACCATCTCATGCAATTATCCATATCATCCCAGGAGACTCGCACCAGATTATTTATCATAATTGATGTTCCCAAGCTTTCTGATGGAACATTAGAAGGACCATGTCTTTGTGTTTTCTTACACAATGGTAGACATATTCAAATGACAAAAACATAAAATAACAAAAATTACAACTCTAATAAGACAATGTCACAATAAATGAAGATGCCTCTCAAATGATGCCACCTCACTGAACCTCTCTAGCATATATAATATCATGCACCTCCCTTTTAAAGCCTGGTCTATGATCTGCGCACAGGAATCTACTGTAAACAAGCATCCCTACTGCTGCTGTTCTCCGACCAAATAAAGACACTATTACTACTCCAGTATAATGAGCCACATTATAAGATCAGCTGGGTGGCATATGCCGATGATGTTTTGTTATTGGATTTTACTCCCCAAGGAATACAACAACTGTTGTGGGCAATGAGCAAGCATGCATCTAAGAAAGAAAGGGTGATCAATCCTGGCAAGACAAGCATCTTGAGGCTTGGGACAATTAAGAAGAAGTTGTCCTGGTTTAGGTGGTCCATGGAGTCCAAATGTATTGTGTCAGTTGTGGAAACTATCTATCTAGGCTTTAGATTAACACAATACCCAAATAAGAAGCGGGTGGAGGCTACCCTGAAAATTAAGATCGATCAAATTCCTGCACAGTTGTTCGATCTTAACAAAGAATATTCAGAGTAGTTTCTTTAGATTCTCATTAATCCGCCTGCTAAAGTTTTACAAGCATAAAAAATAAAAAGATCCCGACTTTGACCTGCGGTATGGGTGTGGAATCCGAGTCATGCAATTTTGACTGGGATTGGTTAGAGGGAAGGCTTTTGTAAAAGGTCCTGGGGATGCCCTTGTCCTTATCAATGGTTTTGCTCCGTTATGAGCTTGATCTTAATTCACTTAGGGCAAGTATGAAGTGGATATCCTTGAGGAAGAGGAGAGACAATCTAACCATTTTATGAGGTGGTATCTTGGCAGTTATTCCAAGTACAATGGAAGTTCTGATCCAAGATCCAGCTAAAAGAAAAATGCTGCTATATGAAAGTGATTCGATCAGAACAATTAACGGAATGCAAATGTCAAAGCTCCATAGTAATCTTTCTGTTTTTGGATAAACCTAGAGGGGTCCTGGCTAATTACCTGTCCAAATTCCCTGACAGTCGAGGAAGACAAGCCCTTCTAAAGTTTCGGATAAATGTTCTCCCAACTGGTGGAATCTTGGCTAGTAGATCTAGGGTGAGACCAATTAAGGAATGGTGTCCTCTGTGTAAACATGAAATTCGTCAGTCTCTGTTTCATATTTTGATTGAATGTGAAGAGCTGAGAGAAACTTTGGACTTTGCATTTAAGCGGTCTGTAATTGCACAGTGGTGGCTTCAGACGATGGATTTTTGGTACCGACTGTCCACAGGAAAACATTTTGTCACTTGAACTTGAAAAAGTCTTAAAAAATTGCTGGAGTTGTATAATGAATATTCCTGAGGACTGGTTGGAACCTGTGATTATTTTTCTTGTAGATTAATTTGCTTTGTTGATTTTAAAAATTCTTGTGTTTTGTTGATGTGTGAAAAGTCAATGGGCCTCATTACGACCTAGGCGGTCTGGAAATAACGATGGCAGTAAACCCTGCCGCCACCGTTGTTTTCGGACCGCCTGAGTCCGACCCCTGCAGGCGGGAGGTGATGTTCCCGCCAGGTCTGACCTGGCGGGTTTAACACCTCTCGCATGCAGGCGGACGAGGAAACACCGGCAACATTACGAGATGCTGTCGGTGTTTCCATGATCCCCATTTCCATCGAGTCCCATAGGACTCAATGGGAATGGGGATTTACACCACTCCGCCTCCGTGATTCCCGGAAAACCGGGGTTGTAATGCCCCGGTAATTCCGGGAATCACGGAGGCGGAATGGTAATACAAGTCCGGCGTTAACCAGGCGGTTTTACCGCCTCGGTTAACGCCGGACTCGTAATGAGGCCCAATGTATTGACTATGGCATATTAATAATAATGAAAAAAGAAATAATGAGCCACTGTCCTAATAGCAATAGGCCCAAAGCCCAGGGGGCATTCCTGTGTCAGGGAAATCCCCACAGTCTTTATTAAAGACCACACATTGGTCGGACCTGTAACTATGAGCATGCTAAATATTCACCTTAACTCCATGGATGAACCAGTGTACCACTATTTATGTATCAAGTAGCAGTGGAGTAACAATAACATTACAACAAATTACTGTGTTTCCTATTTGAAACTGTTGCACATGAAACTTCTAATAAACCATCCCAAAATGTTACAGCCTCTAATTTGTGTACTAACATTGGATTGCTAAGCACATACTGCACCTGCATTTATTATAGCAATTTGCACCAGAAAATCCATTCCATTTCTATTTTACATAATAGCAGTTTGCACAACTAATACCATTCCTATTTTATTTATGAATATATATTTACAAATTAAACCAATCACGCATACTTTTCATAAAATTAAACACTAGGTTTCACAAAACAATAAACACATGAAGACAATGCATTTTCTTTTATAGATAATCACACAGTAACACACTTCAGCAAACCAAATCTTTTTTAAAGCACACACATTTTCATTTCAGCCCAAAAAGCACTTTAACACACAGCATAAGTGATTTTAAATTGTCGATAAATTCACATTTCTACGGCTCTGTGATAATTCTTTTATTTTGAGTGCAGGAAGTATACTTAATGATTTTGTATCATGCGTCTCACTGAAATTCATTTTCATTCCTAATAAACAACTTCCAACAAATATTCCCTCCCATTTTCCACATATAAAGCAGGACCACTTTATTGTTAACAAATACAGTAAAATACATTATCAACATATTATCTAATACAACTTTCAACAAAACAATGACAAACAACTGACTTATGCCAATCATATTTTATCACAGGTAATATGAACTGCACAGTGTGAGGTCTACAGTGAAAATGAGAAAAGTGACAAAATGGGGTGCTTCATACTGTCCAAAATCAAAACCAGAAAAACTATATTCTAAGAAACCTAATAAAATAACTGATACATATTACCTGCAGCTGATCACAAAGAAGTACACATTTACAACATTAACACAAGCCAATTACAAATACACCGAAACACAAACAAAATCTTGCCCAGCATCACTAGTAGCCGGGGATATTCAACGCGGCTACAAAGCTTGCTTGTAGCCGCAGCTACATGTACATTTTCTACAAACTAAAAAACAAACTAATCCAACCTTCGAAACTTCAAATAAGACAACACCCAAGCACACAAAATAACTAAACAGATACAATTCTGTGCTATATCATCCACATAACAATATCATTATTGCACAGAAAATATATGTTTATGTATGCAGACACAACCAATAAAAAGATGAAAGGCATTGACACGCCTATGCATGTGCTTTTGTTAGGTATGGTTCAACGAACCTGTGGCTACAACACTCCCCAGTTGTTGCTGTGTTTAACTACGCCTCCAATATTCAACAGCCCATTGGACTACACCATAGCCGCAGTTATTCATCTATGTTTAAAAAAATAATAATATCCTTATATCTAAAAAAAAGAAAACATAATCAGTTAAAAAACACACATACTTTAAGAAACACAATTTAATACACATGTTTTTATGATCCTCATATCTTGTATGCAGTGCGCACATACACTATATAAGATACAACATGTGTGCCTGGAACACTGTTTTCCTCTACCATATGCTAATCATTGGGTCATTGGGACAAGAAATCCAACTTGGATTAAAAAAACATTAAAAAGCATTAATGAGCAGTGTCTGTGCATAATCAAGCTCCACACATTAAAGGTGCCACCACCAACAACCAGAGACTTGAAACACCTGCAGCACTCCATGTCAAGAATCATCAGACACGCTCAACAGGTTCAAAACGAAGGCTTTTCATAAACTGCCTACAAATATGCTGCTCTCATCTCCAGCAGTACTATTATGTTTTAAATATAGGTTAACCTTTCACAGAGGTCAACTGTCCAACATCTGGGATGATGAAAATGATACAGCAAAAACCAAATACAAAAATAAAAAATGACTAAAATGAAGTTACAAAACACCATCAATTGTACTACCTCACAGAACACTCAAAACAGCTAAGAGTGCTGCATAGCTGAAACTTCATTACATTTACAACAAATACAATCAAATAAACCTTCAACCGCACAAACATGACTACAAAAACGTAATGCCTACATGTAAATGCCATTTATTGACAAATATAATTTCATAGGCCCAAGTTAGTGAAAATTAAAAAATACATAAAAAGGTACCATACAATCATAGAAGATGAAATAACTTATAATAAACACCATCTGAAAGCAGTAATTAACACACACACACCACTACAAATAAACCTTCAAACATGTACATATCTATTAACACTTACTTTCATATCAGCCACACTCCTGCCATGGGCACGGTGCGAGTCCTGGAATTAAAAGGATACAACTGCAGAAAATGGTGGCTTTTATACTTTCCAAAATGATTACCAAGAAAAGAGGAATACCAATAAAACTACTAAAGTGGATGACACATTTTCACTACAAACAATAACAAAGAGCTAAACAAATAGAACAGTAACAAAAACCAATAACAAACAATGAAACTCACAGTAATCTATTTTTTCTACACCCAGCCTCTTTCATATTTGACACAGTTATAGACCTTGCTTTGTATCTGCGGCAACACGTACATTTTTCTGCAAGCCCAAAATCAAACTTAAGTGGCCTTCAAACCTTCAAATCAAATAAGGGAACAACTAAGTACATAAAATAACACAACCAAATAACATTCTGTACTGTATTACCCACATGAAAATATGATTATTGCACAGAAAATGTATGTTTATAGACGCAGCTTTAAATATACTTGCAGTTCCAGCCACAACTAATAAAATGCAGAATAGTATCGACACGCCTACACACATGCTTTGTCAATAGACACGACTACAAATACACGAAGTCCTATTTACCATGATATAGCCGCACCTGCAAAACTGTGGCAGATATAGCCGCACCTGCGCACAGAGTGGTTGCCGCATAGCTGCGGATAAGCACAGAAGTACCATCAACCAATCAATAACTTCAAGACGTACACATCAAACACATCCTGCTCATACAAACTATTAGAAAATTTAAACCAGGAATCATTTTCTCGGAAACACTGCAGGTGTCCATGTCTATCGTGGTTGGTTTGAAACGGTGTGGCTAATTGGAGACCGTTGGCTATTTTGGTTGCAGACTTATTGTGAGAAACTAAATATTAACATGGACCTAGTTTTGAGAGATATTACAATAAAATGGTTTTAATTGCGGGGAATTCGTTGTTTCTAAGTTTTTCAAAAATTGTTACGTCTGAGAATTATAGGGCAGCCAGATGTCATACTAATTCATTGTGGAGGCAATGATTTGGAGAATGTACGAGGTGTGTACCTTACTTTAATGATGAAACAAGACATGAGAAAACTAATGCAACTATTTCCTGACACCAGCTTCATATTTTCCAATATGACTCACCAGATTTAATGGTAATATTGGGAAATCCCAGAGAAATGTTAATAAAGCAATTTCAAAATTCATGACAGATTACAACCAATTATGGATTTCAAACAACATACAGTTCTACGTGTCCAATTTATATAGATATGATGGAGTACACCTAGCTGATGAAGGAAATTTAGTGTTCCTTCAAAACATTGAAGGCTGGCACCTTATTATACACGTGTCCCAGTAGACAGAATAAATTACACATCCAACTAGGGAATGAAACAAGGAGAGTAATTGCAAGGGAACCAACATTTATATAAGTAAATAAATGCAAGCAAAGAACTCTGCTACCCATGAGCCCTGTGCCAGCAGATACACGGGCGGCACATAAAAACGGCTCTAAGCATCATTGATGATGTCATACATATAGTTAAGTCTAACAAACATGGTAGGCTAGGCACTTAGACTAATCCCAGCTCCACAGGGGATGCCTGGTTTCCATTGGCTGCAGCCTTTCCATCAGTCACAGTACATGTGGTCAGCTGGGCTCATCGGTGAAGGTTGATGAGGTTCACACAGATGATTTACTTTGTATCTGACTAAATAAACAGCAGAGATTAGCAGGCAAAGAATAATGACTTGCATAAACCATTTCATCAAAAGGGGGACCATTTATAAAGAGAAGGCGAATATATGTACATTCTAACCCATTCTTTTATGGGGGCATGGGGCAAGGGTCTTTCTTCCAGGTGCCTTATCAGGAGGTTTGATCTGCAATTTATTATCCCTGTGGCCTTACGATTTCAAACGCACAGCGGATAGGTGTTAGTTTTAAAGGAGGATATTTGACCACTCAGAGTTTACTATATGGTGGGCAATTTAGGGTGACCCATGGGGAGGACCTGGTAAGCAGAGGCATTCAAAGGGAATAGGGGGCATGGGGTCAATGGGCCATGGCCTGGCAGTGAGGGGGGAGACAGGGAATGAGTCGGTCAACAGAGATGGATTGGGCGCTGGGGCTGGGGCTGGAGCAGGCCTTGGTCTCATATTCTGCGATGAGCACATGTTGTCAGTGCTTGATACTTGCTAATTGCAACAATGAAGGGCTGAGTTTCCGTGAGAAAGGACTTGCGCAGAGCTTGCAAGGGGCGGGGGTGGCGAGGGCTGGCTGTGTGTGACGCTGAAAGTGGGAGAGCTGATATTTCCGCAGAGAGGTACAGGGCCTAGAAAAGATGGCATTTGGAAAGACACAAAATGGAGTCCAATCTACCAACATTAGTGTCACCATGTCAGTGCCTCCTTTAACCAAAATAGAAAAAAGACTAAAACATGGGCCAAATTGTCAACACGAGTCTTACACACTGGCCATCTTAAAATAAGGCAATTGCCTATTGCTATGAGCTAAAGACAAAATCAAAAATCAAAATAGAATAATGTATGGAGCAATTATTGATGGGCGAGTTGCTCCAAAGTGGCCAAGATTATTTCATCAAATCACACTCCAAAGTGCAATGCGCAAATAAAAAAAAGGATATTTACTGTACCATAATTTGCCATGCATATCAATTACTCCAGAAAAACATGCAATTCATTATTAATGTTATTTCCATTCGGCTGCAAGGTATCAAAATAAATAATCAATATGGACTCCAATTGATGTCATTTTAGAGTCTGATTTGCATTTCGCACATGCTCCAGTACATGGGCCAAACCACAAAAGGAAAGGTAATCTGGATTACTCTGCTGCTTCTCAGCAAAATGTTTGGCCAATGGATAACTTTCATCACAATTCTTAATTGCACGATAATGTTGCAAAATCCGAAGTTTCAAATGGCATGTACTAGAACCTATATGCGCAACATTATATGGAAACAAAATCATATACACAACAAAATTAGTCATACAATTTATATCATGTTTATTATCCCACTGTTTGTTGTTAGAATATCCAAAGTGTGTAGTGCATAATGCCAGATCACACAGCTTACATTTTCCACAATTGTGAAACCATTACATCTCTGAATCTGAGAAAGCCAATTCCCTTCTGAAGCTTCTGCAGGAATCATACTTGGTGAAATTATTTCTTTAAGGAACGGGGCTTTATAAAAGGTAACCTGTGGATATCTTTATCTACTCTTAAAATAGAGCAGTGTTTATTCAAAATGTTCTTAGGATTCAAAGCTTGCGTGTTATATTTTGTAATGAATCTGATACTTCCACCCTCTGTAGTCTTCTTAATGCCACTTTGATCCCTAAGTAAAGCACAATGTTGTAGAGTCTGGGGTTTGTCAACTCACTCGTTATGGAACTTACAGGATAACCTCTTAACTTAAAATGGTTACCCATCTCCCTAGATTCCCTTACAAATCACAGTCCCTCAAGCAATTTATTTTGGCCCGTACAAATTCGCCAAACGGTATGCTATTGATCAAAGCTCTGGGGTGAAAACAATTTGCTTGTAGTATGCTATTAACATAGGTAGGTTTGCGATATAACCTACTAACAAGTTCATTGTTCACTACCCAAAAGCACGCATCTAAAAACACCAATTCCTTATCACTACTTGTCAGAGTTTCCAAATGTAATTCACTGCAATTAAGTAGTGCTATGTATTCGCTTCCCAAATAATGACAAGGTCATTGATAAAAAGTATCCATACGATAACATTATCAAGATATTTATCATATTCCAAGAACCAAGCCACAGATTCCTCCCACTAGTCAAGATACTTATTTGCATAAGGGGGAGCTGCACAAGAGCCCATGGCAGTACCCAGATTTTACCTTTTTATTTTACTTTCAAATAAAAAAAAATGGTGCAAAATTCGAATAGCTCCTATAGTAGCTCATTGTGTTGTTTGTAGATTACCGATCTTGTTCTCAGAAAATAATCATTGTGCTAATCAGCCCGATGGTTAATAATAGTGTATATTGATACTACATCAAGGGAAACCAGCAAATACTGTTGTTCACAATGAAAACAGTCTTGCTTCATGGAAAGATCTGATTTGTCTCCAATGTGGGAATTTAAGTCAAGGACAAAAGGTTGTAAACATGTATCTAAATACTTAGAAGCAGCCTCTAAAAGAGAACCTACCGATGATCCAATCGACCTCCCCAGAGGGTTCACAAAGCTTTTGTGCACCTTAGGGAGTAAATATGAAATAGGAGTGACATGATGCTGGCATTGTAAAAAGCATAATCTCATCCTCGCCTAAAATTATCTGTTTAAACCAATGATCTAACTTGTAATCAAATTAATATTTTGTTATATGTTATGCATCAGCATCTACCAATTCATAACAGGCATCATCCGCAAGTTGTCTAAAAGCTTCGGTAAAGTAAAGAGATCTCTGCCAGTTCACAATGACGACCCCTTATCAGCAAGCCTTATAACAATAGTGCGATTTTCTTTCAAATTTTGTATGTAATGCTTGAAGTTGTGCCTTGCTCATATTAGAGCCCAACTGATTAGTTTTCTTCAAAGGTTTATGTAGATCTGAAATAACTGGTAGATGACACTATTCAATAAAACAGGAAACACTTTGGATTTAGCTCGAAAGACTGTGTCAATGGTTAAATCTGTGGGAATAGCAGAGCGCTCAGTAATTTCATGACCACTTGCCTTCTATCTCACAGGACTACTGTCTTCCAAATTATCCAAACACAATAATGATGCGATATCATTAATACTCAGAGGATTGTTTTCACGAGTATCGCCCATCTGGATGGGAGATACTGTTGTCCGTTTGGTGTTAAAATATTTATAAAATTTCAACTTAGGAAAACATTTGAAAAGATCAATGCGAGTATTAATACAATCAAAATCCTAAGTGAGTGGAAAGGAAATATCCAATTTCGAATACAGGTTTTTCTTCTTGGGAAAGAATTCTGTCCGAAATGTTATAGATAATCACATTCCCTTTGTGGGTTGACCTCTGCCCCATCTTTCATCTCCCAAAGCATGTGACTCGACTGCTGGAGGCACTTGTTTAGGTTCTTCTTCTTCTCCTGGTCCTTCTCTTATTCCTCATATTCCTTGGCCTGATGGTTTGGATTTGGTCTTCCGATGTAATCTTTTTCCATATGGAGTAGTCTGAATTCCTCAAAAAAATGTAACTTAGTGGAGGCTGATTCAGGGTCGGAGGATTCTATTTCTGAACCCGATGGTTCCGATGCTACCACCGCAGATAGTTGGACAGGCTAAGGTTTCATTAATTGATCCTTGATTGGCTGATCAAAATGGTTCACAAATGTGTAAATAACCCCTAATTCATAGTCTGTCTTATCTCTTTTGAATTTCCATTGCTTCTTAAGCCGAACTTCCCCTTCATATCTTTCCAAGTTCTCTTCCATTCTCGGCACTCATCTTCTACAATTATCCCTATCACTGGAGCTGAAAAGTTCTTCCCCTAATGCATCAAAATCTTGAATTAGTTCAGCACGATCTAAATTGACAAACTTGATTAGAGTCTCTCTCCATCACCGTGAAGGAAAAAGTGTTTGTATGACCAGTCCAGTCTGCAATAAGTAAAGGATCAATTTCTTCATATGTTAAAATCATCAGAATACGCAATTATCTTGGAATCATTTTAACTTCTAAATACATTTGTAATGTCATTGACTCCACCAAATTGCTGGTCTCTTTTTTCTTTTGTTTTTCCAGGTTATCCATTTTCTGCTGGACCGTCTACGCTGCCGAAGTGCTGGGTATCGACAGTGCACTGGTAATGTCATCTAATTGTTTAAACAAAACCTGTGATGCTGCTCTTGTTTTGTTCTCCAAAGCCTCTGCCATGTTTGATAACAATTATAAATGTTGTCCAATAGATTCACATGAACTACCTGCACCATGCATAGAGATGAAAGTATGAAAACATTCGAACCTCAACTCTCAAATGAATACATTCCATTCAAGGAAGATTCACAAGGAAGCCATGCATTGGCTTCCAAGCATTGCTTGCTTTATTTCACACATTGCGAGTACCTTGCCTTGTGCAGGGGAACTAGCAAGAGTATAATACGCATCTCGGGTTTGCATAGCCCTCGTACAGCAAATAATCAGTGAGTAGCTGTGAATTCCTTTTTTTAGAACAGGGTCTGGCGTGTTAATCTTCCTTGGATGGAATTGATTAATTTGAGAGTTGAAGTTTGATTGTTTTGGTAGCCTAAGTAAGTTATCATCTTGTTATCTTTTTAGAGCAAGATCCCTTAGCCCACAGCTATTTCACATTTGGTACCAGTATTTCTCTCCAAATTATGGCGATGGCCATGGACTCTCAGATGATGCAGCAGTATGGCAATCTGTTCACGGCACAGCTAGAAAATAATTTCCTTGTCACCTGTGACTGCAGACCACTACTGTATCTGCAATATATTCAAGATATCATCCTTATTTGGACCGCTGGGGAACAAGACCTTATTAACCTGCAACCATCAACCTTAAACTCTCCTGAAAAAGTACATTTCCTTGAAACTACCATAACAATAAAAGATGGCATGCTACAGACCACAATATATTGCAAACCAACAGACCGGCCTAACTGTTTGCAGAGTGACAGCTTCCAATCAGCGCACACAAAGCATGCCATAATATTCAACTCGGCATTAAGTTACAACCAAGTGCGCTCGGACACAAGGGACCAGAATAAAAACATATAAACTCTGAGAACTCACTACCTAATCCACGGATACAACTGCAGGATTGTGGGCAGGTAGATCCACATGGCAACAAGGATCTGCTGCAGCAACCTCTTGGAATACACAGCAAACAAGGCACAACATCGAATGCCACTGGCTGTCACATACAATCCAGAGTTGTAATCCCTCCATAACATTGCCAAAGAACTGCAAACAATTATGCAAAAAGAGGATCGACTGTGTGAGGTTTTTCCTTCCTTGCTTTCAGACAACCAGCCAATCGCAAAGAAATGATGATAAGAAGGAAATTACATCCAAATTGCGCACCAAATGGAACAAAGTCATACAGTGACAAAATATGCCTGACCTCTCGACATATCTACAGTTCAGATACAATCAAGATACCCCACACGGGGCAGGAATGCAAAATTGCAGGAAGTTTCACATATCCATCCTGCAATGTTGTGTATCTGATTATGTATATGAAATGCCCCTTTGGGGACTACTATGTTGTGGTAACGGGCCAGCAGCTGAATAAGCAAATTAATCTACACAGACAAACCTTTAAGTGACGAAGTAAGGGTGCATTTTGAATTTGAGGCATTTATAATAAGGACAAATTTAATTGTACAGAGGCGCAGATGATATGTAAAGATGCACGGCAAACCAACATCAGTATAAGGTGCCATTTTTTTCAAAAGGAGACGTATTGGTGGCCCCAAAGGGGTCAGCCTCTGTTGGCCCTCTATTTAAAAAGAAAAGTTTTAAGTGCTCTTTGGAACTGATGGAAATATTCCAAGCCTCTAATTTCTCAAGGGATACTATTCAACAATTTAGGGTCATAGACTGAAAAACTTCTGTCTCCACTTGTGACACAGCAAGATCAAGGAACTTTCAACAGCAGTTGGTCCCCAGAACATACCGTCCTAGTCATTTAATACTGACTAAGTTTATCCCCAGATATGAAGGAGCAGAGCAGTTTAGGCTCATAAAGATCAGACAACTCACTTTAAAGTTAATTATGTCTTCCACTGCCTGCCAGTAAGGGTCAGATGGAAAGCCAAGACATGGGCAGACCTGCGCAAATGACAAACTAATCTTACGGCAGCGTTCTGTGCCCTTTCTAATCTCTGGTGCTGCTTAGCCAGAATCCCAGCGAGAAGGCTGTTGCAGTAGGCCAGATGTGAATTGACTAAGGAACCTACTGCAACAGCATGATCATCGTCTGGAATAAACCGCAGAACTTGTAACATGCGCAGAGAGTAGAACACTGCCAGAACCTTGCCACTAACCTGGCTTTCGCTGCCAAGGTTATCCTGTGTGAAGGCATCATGAAGTACGACACAGACAACAGACTTCAACGCTTATATGTCAGGATGGATGAATGCCTAACTTGCACTATGCTAAGGTGGGATTTCCCTACCCAAACAGAACTAAGGAAAGTCGGAGTCAAAGAGTTCAACTGAAGAATCTGTCTGTGTCCAAAACCTGTGCTTGGCTGCTAATCTATACAATGTGTAGGGATGTCAGCAACCAAAAGAAACAGTGTCCAAAATAAAGTTCCAAGCCTCTTCCAGCTGACAGCTTCCTTTCAGCTCCCTTCCCCAAGTATGAAACAGTTCAAGCAAAAAGTCTAAATTTTACCTCTCTTGAATTCAGGATGATACAGTTTTAATCAATACTCGGGGTTCCATTCCCCAAGTTCCAAGTAATATAGTTCCAAACACTAAAGAGTCATGAGACTCCAGTCCCAAGTTAATAAATGTTTCAAATCTCAGGGTTCCCTTCCCCAAGATTTAATTTTCGGCAGGATAAATGTTTCAAGTCTCAGGGTTCCCTTCCCCAAGATTTAATTTCAGCAGCACAAATGTTTCAAGTCTCAAGGTTCACGCCCCCAAGACTTAACTTCAGCAGCACCAAGGACATCCTTTGTTTCTTTCAAGTCCTTTGCCACTTTTGGTGCCTCTTTTTATGGTGCGCTATTTTAGAATACAGCACATGCTGATTTTACTTGGAGGTAAAGTATCATTCATTTTAATATGCAGCATCTTAATGGTCTTACTCAGATTTGAAGTTCTGTTCCACCACTGTACTTAAGATGTAATAGTTCTGCTCTTTTCTTAGGTTTTCACTCGGTTGAGTGTTCAAGAAACATGGATTAAACTCAATTTGGTACTCAATGAGTATGGGTTGCGCTTGTTAAGGTTTTTCAATCAGTTCGGTATTCAAGAAACCTGGTTTGTATTCAATTAGGTATTCAATTGGCACGGTTTGAACTTATTAGGGTTTCCATCCAACTCGCAGTGTAATATATCCTTAATTCACCTAAAATGAAATGGACTTTGTTCTGAGACTTTCAAAAATGCGTTTTCTGCCTCTCGTGACCACTCCGACACAAAGTATTCGCAGTCATTTGCATTAGACAC
The DNA here is from genome assembly GCF_040938575.1 of Ambystoma mexicanum. Classification (NCBI taxonomy): domain Eukaryota; kingdom Metazoa; phylum Chordata; class Amphibia; order Caudata; family Ambystomatidae; genus Ambystoma; species Ambystoma mexicanum. The sequence goes on from NC_090922.1 coordinate 1,426,757,425, forward strand.
TGGATTGAATCGGAGACCTTCGAAAACGTGTTTCCTCAAACACGCGACCACTCCAATACAAAGTATTTCTCGAACAACCAAGTTTAAACGCTCGCAAACCGGTTTCTTAATGGATTGAACCTCACTAGTCGTGTTTAAGGACTTCACAGCAGCCTGGATCGTGCAGCTCTTTGCTCCCAACATAAGGAGCCCGGCTCCTGCCCCTCAGGCACCCCTGTGTCAACATCCCAACACAGGGAAATGTGCATCATAAAACACATAAAAGGGACAGCCTCTCAGCACGGCTCCCTTCGTAATGTTTGGTTTGCTCCAAAGAGCACCAGCTCCCACACCACGCTTGCACCAGCTTTCCTGCTGCTGTTCCTGTCATTCCTTAATGCACAGGTTTCCCCATTGACTACTATGCTGCTGGGATGATCTCCTTTTATACACCTGCAGCCCCTTGACAGGCTGCATGTATGGTTGTCCAATTAGCCCTGCCTAACCACAATCAACGGGACATGCCTGACCTTTGCAGCTCTCTGCAACCATGTTCCTCGTCCCAGTACCAGAGTGGTGAAAGAGTGTGTTCCTCACTTTTCGTAGTTGCCGCTTCTTTGTCCCAGTATTGTCAAGTGTTAAATGGGAAGAAATTAGGGGAATTGTTTTACAACAGCCCATGAAGATTGGAGAGGTGTTGGGTTTGTCACTAATCGGGAAAGGGGGATATCATGTCTCGTCTGAGGGCACCCCACTTTTTCTCACCCTCCTTGTAGGTTTCAGAGGGTTGTTATTTTAATCAAAGGAAATGGGATAACAATATCCCACAAAGGCTTCTGGGACTAGGGTTTATTCATGAAATGCACCCTCTTCTTTAGAAACCCACTGCAGACCTGTCCTGCCCGGTAAACTATCGGCCAATCTCCATCACCCCTTTCCTGGGCAAACGCCTCAAAAAGCTGGCCATCTCCCAGCTTAATCTTCACATTGAATCTGTTGGTTGTCTCCATGATCATCAGTCTGGCTTCAGAGCTGCCAGAAGCACGGAAACTGCTCTCCTGAACATCTGTGAAGACCTGCTCTCCAACCTTGATTCCAACACCCCCTGTGTCCTCATCCTACTTGATCTCTCTTCTGTCTTTGACACTGTCAACCATGCCATCCTGCTCAACCGTTTCCGTGGTAACCTGGGTATCACCGATCAGGGCCTGGCTTGGCTGACTTCTTTCCTCTCCGATCAACCCTCCCAGGTCCAACTCAGGTCCTCCCTCTCCTCTGTCTATATCTCTATCTGTGATGTTCCCCAGGGGTCTAACCTCTCTCCCTGGCTGTTCAACCAATACCTGGCACTTCTTGCACACTCCATTGCCATGCTCTGCCCCAACTTCCAGTGCTATCCTGATGACACTCAACTCCTTTTCAGGCTCCCCTCAGCCACCTCTTCTCCTTCTCTCATCTCTGACACTCTGTCTGCTATCCAGGAATGGTGTGCAGCCAATGATCTCTGCCTTAATGCCAGTAAGACTGAGATTCTCCTCATCTACACACCTGCTCCCTCCTTTCCTGTCACTCTCTGGTCGGCCTCTCTTGGCCCTCTTCCTGCTACCATCTGTAAGGCTAAAAACCGCGGGGTCATCTTCGACTCCACACTCTCCTTCTCTCATCATATCTCTGACGTCTCTAAGAAGTCACACTACCAGCTGCACCTCTTCAGAGGTATTCTTCCTTTCCTCTCCTTCCCCCAGAAGCTCAATGTCTCCAGAGCTCTAGTTCTCTCTATGATGGACTACTGCAACAGCCTCTTTCTAAATCTGTGTGCCTCTACTCTCTGCCCTCTGCAACTCATCCAAAAAACCAGGACTGCAAGACTTGTCCTTGGCCTCAAGCCCAGGGATCGTATCTCTCCAGGACTGAAATCTCCGCAATGGCTCCCAGTGGCTGTAAGAATTAAGTTCAAACCCCTCTATATTGTCCACAAGGCCTTCTGGGGCCTGAATACCTTCAACTCTCTCTTCCAAAATATCTTCCTTCTGGAGCTCTTCGCTCATCCGCCTCCAACTCCCTCAGGGTCAGTCGCTTCTCCAATCAAGGAGTTGGTGGTAGATCTCTTTCTTCTGCTGGGGCCTCCCTCTGGAACAGCCTCCCTGCCTCTCTGAAACTTGAGGAGAACCATCTCTGGTTCCGGAAGCACCTCAAGACCTTCCTCTTTGCTTCTGCTTTCTCTCCTCCTCTCCCCTGCTGAATTCCTGGCTGACACTGAAACTGCACTGGTCACCTGGCTAACCCCTGTTCTCGGGCCCAGGTCCCCTCCCGACCAGTTGCACACCTGCACTGCCCCCCTGGCAACCCTTGCACTCTGGGACTGTTTCTGTATCCCTACAGCCCCCTACCAGCACTTGACACCTGATGTCTGCACTTACCCATGCCCCTGCCACCAGCTGGCAGCACTTCATATTTATTGTTCTTATTTATTGCTTTATTTATTTACTGTTTATCCTCTGTACTGCACTTCCCCTCCCCTTCCCCTCGCACTTTCCCCCTTCCTCTCCACCCCTGCACTTGCACGATCTCAATATCACATGTCCTAGTAAGATTGTTATCTGTCTTCCCTCTGTCCCCCTCCCTTGCCGCATAGCGCCTTGAAACACTTGTGTATAGGCGTATTGAAAATGCCATATCATATCATATCAAATGGAAAGGGGACCTTCTGCGTCTCACTTGAGGACATTTCCTTTTTTCTCCCCAAGAACCTTCCACCAAGTTGATCCTCCCTCACTTCTCCACCCCCAGTGTCAGGATCCAAGAGCGATGGCCTTTCCCTGGCCACCTGCGCAGAGGATCCAAAGGGGGAAAATGTGAGGACGCGCTCAGGCTTTTCACACCTGCCAGATACACCCAAGATATTTAATTTGAGAGGTGAATTTTAATTCAGCCCCCAAAAAACATGGGTTTTGCGAACACATGCCTGCAAAAAGAAGATATTTTGGTCCAAACAGGGCAACCTCGGTTTTAGCCAGATTAAGTTGCAACTAATTTTGTGACATCCAAAGGCTAACTTTGTCAAGACACTGTTTGACCCTGAGGAATGATGCATCAGCATTCCCTATTCTGATGAACACCTTGGTGTCACAGACATAAGAATGAAAATTAATCTGATAGCTCCTCAGGATGTCCATCAATGGCCACAGGTAAAGATTAAAGAGCAGGGGTGACAGCGAGGATCCCTGTGTTACTCCACAGCATAGATGAACGGAGTCTGAGAGAAACCCCCAATTTTAACCTGTTGGCATCGGCCTGAAAGAAATGAACCGAAACATATCATGGCATATTCAGAGACATTACTAATTTCTCTCAGGTGGCTAAGCAGCATCAGATGGACAACCTTGACAAAGGCTGCGGAAAGATCCAACATTACCAGTAAGGAGAGTTTTCCTCTGTTCATGGCCTCTAGCAAATCATCCTGCACTGCCAGCAGAGTGTTATCAGTCCGAATATTTGGCCTGAACCCAGATTGAAAGGAATCAGTTAGGGACTCCCTCTCTACATACCCCTGCAATTGGCTGGTAACCACTTCCTCAAGCAGTTTACCCGGCCATGGAAGAATTGGTCGATCATTCTGCATCATAGATGAATCAAAGTTGGATATTGTCAGCAGGGGCATGACAATGGCTTTCTTAAGTTCCTTGGGCACTAGGCTCTGCTCAAGAGAATTATTTATAAAATCTGTCATGAATGGAGTGATCTCCAATGCTAATCGCCTCGCAGTACATGCTGGCAGTGAGAATAGGCGATTGTTAGTTGGTTTGCGCAAGGTGAGCTGTGTATTGGGAGGCCCCCAGTTGCAATGTAGGTAAATGCCCTGTCTGATTTAAAGCTGTGTCAGAGGAGGATTGAAGACTGAACATAATATTGCCCTGAATGATTTATATGTTTTCCTTTAAAAAGGCATTAAATTGATTGGCTTTTCTTAATGAAGGCTCCATAATGGAAGAAATACACCTTGGATGGCAAAGATTTGTGTGAGAAACCTAGGTGTATTCTCCCAAGTAGACCCCAAGACTCCTCTATTCAGTTGGCCAGGGAGGGCGGCCGCTTTTGGATCCCAACCCTGGAGGTGGACACGCGAGGAAGGAACACCTGGGTAGCGGAGCCCAGGGTTGCACTCAGGAGAGTATCCTAGAAGAGACGCGGTATTCCAGCACAACGATAGGTGCAGAGATCCCAGAAGCCTTTATGAGTTATGCAAGTCCCATTGTCCATAACCCATGATAGAGACAAACAGGTCATCCTAGAACAAACCCTGGAAAAGGGGACAGCAAGGTAAGACAAAGACATAACCTCAATCCCAACACTTTATTTTATTTATTTATTTATTTATTTATTGGATTTGTAGAGCGCACTCGAGCCCACAGGCATCGTGGCGCTATTACAGGAGCAAGTGAGTAGGCTTGATTCAGGGTTACAAGTGAATGCGGCCCAACAGTAAGTTACTTGGTTATAGTTGCTTGGTTACAGTTAAGGAGCAATACAGTGGTTGGCAGTTTCTGATACAGACAATGGGCTAATTCAAGCCTGTAGTCATACAATTTCATGGGGTGTCAGAGATTATATAAGGACGGCAACAGCCCCAATGAGCCAAAACAGATATGCACATGGGCGTGTGAGGAGTATGGTAATACAAATAGCATGGTTTTAATTGCTTTGCGGAAGGAAAGATGAGAGTTAATCATCCCGATGTGAGGGGGGAGGGAGTTCCAATGTCTGATGGCCATAGTCGGGAAAATGGTGCCACCAGCACCTACTCATCGAGTCTTGGGGACAGAGATCATGTCGGAATAGGCCAATCTAACAGGGCTAGCAGAGGTAGGTTTGGTGATTCTTTGGACCAAATAGGGTGGTGCGAGGTCATGGGCACACTTGTGCGTCAGGGCGAGGGTTATGAAAACAATCCTTTCTTTGACCGGGAGCCATTGAACCTGTCTCCAGCCTCAGATATGTGGTCTCTTTTAGATATGCCTGTAGCAGCCCTAAGGGTGTTATTTTGAACTAGTTGAAGTTTAGCAATGTTCTTGCAAGAGGTCCCTACAAATAGGGCATTGCAGTAATCCAATCTTGAGCCAATAATTGCCCTAGCAATGGTGAGGCAATTTGGTTTGGACAAGAAAGGTCTGGATGCGTTGAGCAAGATAGAGTGGTAGGCGGAGGAGGAGGCAATGGCATTGACCTGCCTATTCATGGTGAGGTTGGAGTCAATGTGGACACCCAAGGTTTTAACTGATTGGGACACAGGGATAGGGATATTATCAATAATGACGGAGTTGTATTGCTTGTCCAATTTACCCAAGGTGGCAGGTGATCTAATTAGCAGAAGTTTGGTTTTCTCGCCGTTAAGGCATAACCACTTTTCTGCCAACCAGGATTGGATCGTTGAGTAAATGGATTTGAGGGTGTTCAGGTCTGACAAATAATCACCCAAGAGGGGGATAAGCACCTGGGTGTCATCAGCATAATTGGTGTATGAGATACCCAGTGCGTCCAGAAAGTTGAATAGATGCCTCTTGAAAAGGTTGTAACAGGTGGGTGCAATGCAGGAGCCCTGTGGGACTCCACATTTGATATGACTAGGATTGGCATTGTCCTTCCCTAGTTTAGATCATGGGAAGTGTTACACAGACCTGTGCTTGCATGTCCAATTGTGTAACCTAGTGAGTAATTTGATACAAAGAGAATAACCTTTTGTATACAAAACCAGGGTCTAGGGATCCCCTCCTATCCTTTACCAATCACCTTGTAATAAATAGCCTGTAAATGTCAATTCCCCTATTGCCTTGACTCTGCCTCCCTGTTTTCAACACGTACTGGGATGAGGAAGAGGTGATCAAGAGCAATGAAGATTTCTCCTATAGTTAATATGAGAATGCATGGCGAGACCAACTATTACCAACTACCATTGAATTTTCCCACTAATAGAGTCCGGAAGAGTCAGGCTCTCTACACTAATCATTCACACCTGACTCCACTTGAATCCACAAATAACTATAAAAGGTGTGCTTCTGCACGGGTGAATAAATGATCTGGGGAGGCATATGGGACCGGAGAAGGCAATGAGCTGGTTGATGCAGAAAAAAGGATCCGGAGGAGAACGGTGTGTCACAACGCTGGCACGTTGTTTGTGAGGGGCTGCAGCGTGGCTAGGGAGCTGTGTCTCCAGAGAGCCGGAAGGAGGCAGCCGGCATCCGACTGGCAGTGTTCGTGTAATTGCTTGCTCCCTTGGGCCGTGTGCCGGGCCCAAGTGTGCCTGAGGGACAGGTGGTGAGACCCTTACCCACACCCAAAGCGCCCAGGAGGTACTGCTCGCCATCAATACACTACCCAGTGGAATTCACATGAGAGAGAGAGAAAATTGGGAGCGTGCTGATGGCTGGAGCGGGAAAGGGATAAAAGCAAGATTTGTAATGAGGCATGGAGTGGAAAGTGAGTAGGACAGTTTAAAGAAACAGAAAGTAAGAAAGAAGGAACAAGTAACGAGGAAAGAAGGAGAAGGCACGCTAGGGGCACAGAAGGAAGGAAAAGCCACACTAGCGGCGCAGAAGTAAAAATGAAGTAAAAGAAAAGGGTGCGAATGACCAGAAAGAAACACGTGCAGGTGTGCACGAAAAAGTGAAAGAAGTGTGCAAGAGAGTTGATAGGAAAAGGACAGGTGCAAGTGTGCACGACAAAGTGAAAAGGAAGACAGAGAGAAAGACAAAGACTGTGCAAGTGTGCACGACAAAGTCAAAGGAACACAGATAAATTAAAAGGGTTCAGGAAGCACCTGAAAATAAAAAGTACAAACTAAAGCAAGTGTAAGAAATAAGGAGAGGGGCAAAGGATCAGAGTAGTCACGCGTTTTTGAAACCCTCTGATTCTACACCATGAAAGGATGGTTCTACGTTATTTTGCCGCAGGATTTTTCGTTGCAGGACTTTTCATTTTTTTGGGGGGGGGGATTACTCCCCCAAACCTCCCCTTTTTTAATTTGTTTATTATTCCCTTTCACCCACAAATATTTATTTAATTTTTAACCCCCCCCCAAAAAAAAAAAAGAACGGTATACCGAAAGGATTGCATGTGAGAGAAAGTGTATATTAGGAAGGGGTACATCCTGACAAGTTGAGCTGGTGTTGGAAGCTGTAAGGGGCCTGAGCTTGGTGAAGGGAACCCTGAGATGCCCAACCAAGTTGGAGACGTATTGTTTTTTTTGCAGTGTTGAAAGGATTGACGCTTGGGGAAGGGAACTCTGAGAAGCTTAAAAAGGCACTGTGTTATATTTCTTTTGTGGTGTTTGGAACTTGAATAAACTGAACATTGAGGAAGGGATCCCCAAGGAACCCAAAGACATTGGAGGTATTTGAAACCACTGCAAATGACTCTTTGGATAACAGCCCTTTTTGATTGAACTCATTTTTGTGACATTTACCAAACTACACTTGGTGAGAAGACCACCTGAAATCAACTTTGGTTTCCATTTTTCTGTTGAACCACTATTTTCTTTTTCACATTTTTGTAAAGAGTGCGTGCAAGCACAGGTTTAGACACAAACAAACTTTTATTTTGGACTATTAGACAGCGACAGCCATTAGAAACATCAGTTAAGGCAGTTAGAGGTAGGGCCAGTCAGGCATTACACCAACCCAGGAACCTTAGTAAATAAAGGTTTTAAACGAACACCTTTGAGTCTGTGTCTCCCTTGATACCAAGCCTGTCTCCCATTTGATATAACTGAATAAAAAGCTCTCTGGGGTGGTTTTTTGCAGCACCAATGTTTCCATGCATATATGTGCAGATTTAGCTGCAAAGGTCGCCTGCTTATATTTCTTGAGTGCATCTTCAACCCTAATGTCCCTATCTGCGCTTCCGGCTGCTCTCCACTTCTGCTCCGTAGCTCTACACTGTTTCCATAGAGAAATTACATTCACGGCCATCAGTCAGCACTTTTTGGAACCAAATCACTCCCTCGATGACTTTAGACAACAGTGCTGAAAGGTAACTTTAGGACAGAAAATGCCTAAAAACATATGAATGCAAATGCATGCAGATTTTCAATACACTTGAAAAATTGTTTAAATAGACATTGCGCCAACATCAATGAGTCACGACCCCAAAAAACACATTTAAATTCTTTGCCCCCATAGAGAACCAGCGGTCAAAACAGAGAGACCACATAACATTTTCAATTGCACTTTAATGACACTTGACTGACGCATTTCCAGCTCCATCTGCTTCTCTGATGCCATGTTATGTTGCTGGACTGACTTCTGCCCAAGCCCTAACAGCTCTTTAAAAGCCCTGCCCCACAAGCTTCCCAAAGTTAGTTGTCCTGTTCTAAGCCATACAGTTTTATTTCTTGTCCCTCCCCCCAACCAGATGTAAAGAAGCACCCTCTCAATACAGCAGGATCCTTTTCACACCCTCCTTCACAAGCCAAAGGGTCAAAACTTGGCATTAATAATTGGCCTACTAGGAGCGCAATAATTAAAAAGTGATCAACAGAGTAATTCTCTAAATACAATTGTCCAATAAGTGACTGGCTGCCTTTCATATCAAAGTTTAAATGCAGGTGGGCATGGTGGGAAATAGGCTTAGTGGAGATGGACACACAATTGACTATGAGTAAAGCAGGGCTGTCCAACTCCAGGCCTCGAAGTTGGATCCATGCTGGGGTTTCAGGATAGCCCTCAATCAATATTCCTGAGACAAATGATAGGAGCGCTTAAACTGAACATACGACACAGAACATAAAAATGCAAGCCGAGCCAGAAAGGGGGAAGAAGAGAGCAAGGGTGCAGTCTTCATTCAAAAAGGAATGTTTTTAGGTTTCTTTTAAAACTCGATAGACTAGAACACAGCCATAGGTCAGGCAGAAGTGTGTTCTTGTCATGATGCCTGCCTCTAAGGAGCCAGGCCGGGCCCAGCAACCCCAGAGGCAGACATCATTTTCCCCTGGGAAGTCCCAGTGGTCCCAAGTCGGGGCCCTTTGGACTCAGTCCTGGCGCCTTAGGCGCCAGGCTCATAGGGGCCCCCAGTCCTGGCGCCTTAGGCGCCAGGCTCATAAGAGAGGAAATGTGTTTAAGTGCTTGGGTGCACACTTACCTTATGCAGACCATGCTGCTTCATCCAGGCCCTCTTGAGGCCTGAATGGGACTACTTTTCCTGTGGGACTACTTCACCACCTGGGTGTGGTCGGGGAAGGATACATACCTGATTGGTGGAAGGATACATACCAGGAACTTCTTCCAAGGCTATTTAAACCACACCCGATCAGCCACACGTGCTTCGCGTTGTTCTGCACCTAGCAGCTGGACGCTCACCGTGTCAGCTCCTGCATCCTGACTTCAGCCACGCCTGCCAGCACCCTGGAACACCTGCAAGGGGAGAAAGGAAGAGAATAGGAGAAGAAAAGCCCTTACCTGCTAAATATGCATCCCGGAGTCATTTCACCAACGGCCCTGAAAAGGAAGACATCATTTTAAAGGCATTTTGTTTCGATCGCTGCAGCGCTGCATTTTACTCACCTTTGCAAGGCGCTTCCATCTTCAGCAGCGATCTTCCGGATTCAGCTACGCCCCGGCGCCTAGAGGAAAAAAGACAAGAACAAAGGTGAGAGGGAGAAAAGGAATAAGGAAAGCTCTGTTTCCTTTTAAGTCTTACCTGTTGGATTATTCCCACTGCATTTCGGGTCCTGCCGCTTCCTGGCATCTCCGGACCCCGGCCCCTATGGGGAAAAAAGACAAAGACATTGAATGAGCGAATGCAAAGACATTACCTGAGCGCTCATCCAGAACTGTTTCACTTCGGTCGGCGCCATATCTCCGGCACTCCGAACCCCGGCCCCTAAGGGGAAAGAGACATAAGCATTAGCGCTTGCTGCAATTAGACAACGAACATTATTATTAAGCTTAAACTTTTGAACAGAACTTTTACAGCGCCTTACCTGAACAGTCAAGCTTACCTGAACTCCCATCAATCCTCAATCCAGTGAAGTAACTGGGTTTCAACGCGCCCCTGCATCTGAAGCAGGATGGAGAGCTCATCCTTCCAAACCCTAAGGTGAGGCTTAACTGGGAATCGTGGAGGAGGTATCGTGGAGGGTTGGAAGGGAGTGGGAGGCTTGAGCATTGTTCCGCAGTTGGTAATACTCCCTTTTCGCGCACAGGAGGGTATCCAACGAGCCAGGGAAGACAGAATAGAGGGGCCCTTCCTGTCCATCTTCAGAGTTCTGCGCCTTCGATGCCGCGCCTCCGTGGGAACCAGGTGAGCGTTACAGTTCTATAGGTGTGGTGACAAGAATGGAAAACATCAGTTTTTCACCTGTGTCAGTTTTGCCTTAGGGATGAGGAGTAGGCCCATGTTGCTTAATCTGAGGCTGAATCTGTCGGTAGCCATATAAACTGGGCTGCCAGGTAGGCTGGACTCTTACCATACAAGCAGGCATGCGAGATGCAACGCGTGCAGAGCATGACTCTCTTTTCTACAGGAAGCCAGTGTAGTGCTCTCCTGGCTTTTGACACATGATCGGTTTTTCACAGACCAACTACTACCCTCACTACGTTGTTCTGAACAACTTGAAGAAGACTTAGCTCCCCTTTGCCAACGCCCAGTAAGACACTGGCACAGTAGTCGATACGACTCCCGATGATAGCCCTGGCTAGGTGGCGCAGCTGGTAACCTCCAGATATGGTCGGATTTGTGCGAGTAGTTTAATGTAGTAGGACGTGTTTGACACTGGGGAACTGATAGGTGCCCTCATTGAGAGCTCTTGGTCAATGGTAACACCCAGAGTTTTCACTTTCTTAGGGTAGGTAGAAGACAGTCTGCAATTTGAAAAGAAGAGTAGGCTGGATCAAGATGGCGAAGCTTAGGGCCAGTGCCCAAGATAATAACCCCTTTTTTGAGTTATTCAGGGCTAAGCCATTGAGCAACATCCAGAGGTGGATTTTATTATACGTTGCATTGCTGATCTCAGGGTCTTTGGTCTAAAGCATACAGGCCTTCAGTAGGCTTGCACATGCTATGACTGTCACTACCCCTTTTCTTCGTGCCTCTCTGAGAGCAGCCCAGAACTGGGTTTTTTTCTTGCCTTCTTGCATATTGTTTTCAGTGCTCCACTTAAATCTTTGTGCCTGAAATGAGTGGGGGGAACCACTTAAATCTTTGTGCCTGAAATGAGTGGGGGGAACTTCTGAAGTGTAAGGCTCCTTGTGAAGGTAACCAATCAGAAATAGGTGCATATAGGTAAGACATTCCAGAGGTGAATCCTTGAACTGTCCTGTTATTCCAAGAGCCTCCTTTTTCCTATGCCTGATGAAGTAATCAGAAGATCACGAAAGCTTGATTTTTGAAGAAGCCTAACTTCTTGATTTTTCTGGAACAACACTATATATATATATATGTATATATGTATATATGTATATATATATACACTTATATGTAAACATTTGTAGTCATGAAATTAGGGGCCACCCGGAGAGTGATAATGATTCTGAAACAATGGAACTGCTCTGTTAAAATATGGTATTTGGGAATAATTTTTCCAAAGAAGGGGCCTCGGAAAGAGCATAAATCCAAAATCATAAAGGCACTGCCACAACGCATAAGTGATTTATTGTGATTTTATGCCAACTATGGACCCGGGCTCCTATGAAGAGCTTCGAAGTTTATAAAAGTAAAGTTTCTTGGGCAATGCTATGTGGAGCGGAAATGGGGGGTCTGATGAACAACCTTACAGTGCTGTATGTACTGTTTTAGGAGCGCTGCATGGCTACGTATACAAGAAGTTTTCAGGAGAGGTGGTTCTTTAAAATAATGTGAATATGTTATGTGTGGATTTAGAAAATAACGATAAAGATGGTTTCTAATGGTTTTCTTTTGTAAAATAAACGGTGAGTGTATGGGAGCTCACGAGCCTCCCCTCTGAGACTGGGGTGTGTACCTGGTTGGAATTAAAGAGGGGGATATGGGCTGGGGCTCATCAAGGGTGGCGGAGACTGGACTGGGAAAGAACTTCCAAAATTAGTTCTCTGAAAATGTATACTGAGGGGAAAAATCCATTTGGGGTTGAAAAGTATTTAAGTAAAATGAGATCTCCTTCATTAAGGAAACGCTCTCAACTCGTGCGCAACATCATCCTCCCAACGCCACACTTTTGGGGGTGTATTGAGAACAGATTCTGGAGAAACAATTTAGATTTTTCTCCTTCTTTTGCAATGCACTTAACTGGGAAGCATGTATGACGCTGCTGCAAATCTCTCTACACGTGCATCCACACCACAATGTCTAGGGTGTACATTGCCGAGGGTGATGGCTGGCCAGGGAAAGCTGCTTTGATGGTTTAGTTTGGGCTACTAGGTAGGGCTTGCACCACCTATAAGCCAAAATTATTGCATTATAGTACAGATAGTGAGAAATGGCATGAGAGGAGAGACACAGAGCTTGTAGGTGGTGTTTGGCGGTTTGCCCACCCATTGACTGCCAATGGCCCTGCTAATCCCTATGGCCATTCCCATTCAGTCCTGCCCTTCCCCGCCCAAAACACCTCCTCATGCGAAATCTTTGAGCTCACTTTAATCATGCCTTACAATCAAACTTTGCCCTTGAAGCGCCTACCAGTGTTTTTTCAAAGCAGTCTTCGAAGTTAATGGGCTTCAGTACAGGTCCTGCGGTACGGTGCTGCCGGCGGTTGGCTGCCCGACCTGTCATATTTTATCGGAGCCTGGTTTCCTGGTGCCACCTGATCATTACAAGTCTGGCGCCCGGGAAGTCAGGTGCTGGCAAATTGTAAGTCCCCATTCCGATATAGTGAGATTTGGGGCACGGAAGCACCGGCACTGTTAGTAACAGTGCCAGTGCTTCAAGACCAGTCTGCCTACCGTGGCCGCTGCGCCTGGCAGGATTAGACCTGTTGGGCACAGCGCCCATGGCAGGCGGACTCAGAGCTTACTGGCACCCGTGTTTCCGGACCGGCAAACATAGAATGAGGCCCCATTTCTAATTGGAGCTCTAAACCCACTACTTGTGTAATAAAAATGTCTTAACCAGGTCTGTCTCCAGCCACTCGATTTATATGCACTATGTCTTTCTTTCACTGAAGTCATGTTAAAAAGAAACATTGGCAAAGCCAACAGTTATAGCATCTGTATAAGTATTAGGCATTTGCCAGGCACTGCTATTAGATGCCTGGGTACTCGCACCATTTTGCACCGACTACCATCAATGGCCAGTTAATACCACTATGGCAGTCCCTGGCAAGTGCCTATCCCATACCTACACAAAAGCCCAAACTGATAGCTTTACCAATGCGTGTTTATGTAGTGTTGGGGTGCCTATTTCAGCAGCCTACCTCAGGGTCCTTTCTACCATGCCCCAGTAAGACTCTCGCGAGACTGCAGGGCAGCAGTCCTTTGCCCCTAGCCTCTGACGCACTACCTAATGGAGGCAAGCAGCGTCCCACCGCGTGAGACCGGTCCAGATGTGTTTCCATCGTCACAGCGCGGCCTCGGAGGGTGGAGAGGATCCCCAGGAGGGGTAAGAACTCGAAGACAAGGAATTCTGCAATCAGCAGAGAATCAGTCCCCTGTGTTGGCAAGGTAGGTGCTGGGACATGCTAACTTTTAGGATTTACAGCGCATTTAAAAAAAAACATACGTTTTTGTTCATATAGGGAAAAGTGCTGCTTTCCCTCTTCTCCTGAGAAATCCCAGGCTCTGCTGCGTCATCATCTTCCCTGCCTTCGGGGAAAGTAATAAATCATGTTTGAAATGAAGAAAATATGCTGACTCATTGCACACTGTTGGCGAGCCAATATGCAGCGTCATTGCAGAAAAGAGTTCGTGAAAAAAGTAACCGTTGCTGCTGTGATGGAGCATACAACTAGGGCCTAATTCATGGAACTTTTAGCACGGTGTACTTTGCACTGGTACAAATTCACTTTGTACTACCAACAAACACCCTGATTAACAGAGCAGTGCAAAGTACATTTTTGCAGTGCAAAGTTACTCTGAACTGCAAAAATACACTTTGCACCGCTCTGGTTTGATGGCAGTGCAAATTCATTTTACACTGCGCTAAAAGTTGCATGAATTAGACCCCTAGGGCCCGATTCATGGAATATTTGTGCGGTTCAAAGTGAATTTGCACTGCTGAGAAGTGACTTTGCACTGCCGCCTCAAACCCTGATTCATGGAACCGTGCAAAGTGTATTTTTGCAGTGCAAAGTCCGGGCAAAGTCAGTGCATGGTCATTTTTGCAGTTCAAAAATGACATTGCCCTGCAAAAATACACTTTGCACAGTTCCATGAATCAGGGTTTGTGTCAGCAGTGCAAAGTCACTTTTCAGCTGTGCAAATTCACTTTTCAGCTGTGCAAAATTTATTTTGAACCGGGCAAATATTCCATGAATCGTGCCCTTAATCTCTGGATTTAAAATTCACTCTCTTGTTAAGCAGGTGGACTTTTGTTTATTTATAATAACCAGTTAAGAACCTATGGTACATTGGCCGCACAGGGAGCTCTGCATGTGAGGCAGACGCTGCCATGATGGGAGAAGGCTGGCCATGTTGAGTCCTGGTAAGGACACAGTTAAGGAGCGAAACGCTCCTGATGACATGCTGGCAGTTGGCCAATCAGAAGTGAGCTGCCTCTGCGCATGTGCGTGATAAAGGTGGTTTCATATACACTACTGGCACTGTGCATTCTTTCAGGTTCTTACTCAGCTTGCCTTGTCTGGCAGTTTGAGAGCAGTACACCTTACCCTCAGCAGTGACCACAACCTGCCAGTTTCGGGGAACCGGACAGGACATGTGACCCAGAACCTGTCATTTGATGTCCTTCTATAGGCATGTGCGAATGAATGAATCCTGGCAGTTGAGGCTGAAGTTATGCAAAAGTATGTCAACACTCTATGGCATTATTGAAACTGGCATCACAGTTGCTTATCTGTGAGCAATGTAGAAACTAGCACGCAAGCAGCAAATCTAGAGTTGCAATAATGGGGACACTGGCATGACAGGCTGGCACATTAAGCTGAAATCTGGTCTAGTTGAGAGTAACCTGATCTATTTCAGCATCACCCTGGCAAGTTGGCACATTGAGTATTCTTTCATTAGCAGCGTCCTGGGAGATGTAAGCATTGCCCTGAAATGAATATGAGCATCCTGCATTAGTTGAGCAATTTAATAAACAAAACAGGAATAATTAGGTTCTTTACATCACTTGGCACAATATTTCAAAATGGTATATTTTGACTGCCGTATCGTTATTGATTGTGATTTTTCTAGAGTGAACGAAGGGAGCTGCTTTAGTGTTTTGGGAAAAATATGAATTTTAATACATGTGTCCACTGTCCACCAAGCGTTTTTGTGGGGTGCATACTTTTCTGTTAGACACATATTTCATTTGCTGCAGTAAAATGCTCCTTTCTATGTTGAAGGTCTGGCATCTACATTACTGAAACGTTTCTCACCAAAGAACTGCCTGTACATTGCCATTATTATTTCTCCAATTTGCCACGAAAATTGCAATGTAAAATTCATCATTTTCACCCATTGTTTAAAAAAAAATAATCTTGTGGGGTGAGAAAATTTGAAATAATCCCAGCAGCCACTGCACCAGGGTAAACACAGTTAATTCAAGGAGGAAGAGAGTGTGTTCCCTCAAGGCCTCTGAAGATTAGAAGGAGCATTTCTGGTAGAACCTTAAGCTTGCCTATGCCAAGGACCATTTGACCTGAACCCTCAGATACCAATAGTGGAGACCGTGTACCTGGCGGTGAATCATAATACTTCCCACAGTGATGGAAGTGCAGTAGAGAGCTCATGCTCCTGTGTGAACAAGGGCAACCAACGGGCAGACGTTTGGATGGTTAAAAGGCACGTTTCAGATGCCTACACCGGTCAGGAGGTGCACTTATGTACAGACCAGAAAAGGTGGTCCAGATAGTTCTGGCCTGTGCAATGTTGCATAATATCTGCATTAGATGAAACATGCCCCTGCCCCAGACCTGCATCCACCAGAGGGCAGAGATGATGATGGTGATGATAGAGAGGCAGCACCAGCCAGGCGCAGGCGCATGCCCAGGGATGCCGGGGACGGGCGTATTGTCTGACAATAAATCATAGACAGCTTCTTCAGCGTCCCCCTTCACTGTGCACCACCCACGATACATCACTGTATTCGATGTGCTCACTCAATAAAATGCATACACATAAATAATTACAGACCACTAATTGTTGGAACTGCCTAAATATATGTATTGTAAGGTTCCCTGTGATATTAACGAATACATAAATAACGAAAACATCTTTAATGAAACATTTTTACTGAAAACCTTTGTTTATAACACCACCCCAAACCCCTCCCCACCCGATTTAACCCCTTACCCCACCCCATATATATATATATATATCTTTTAATCGCTACTTTTTCAGTAATTTCGGAAATGATGTTATTTTTTATTTTTATTTGTGAATATTACTGTATACTGTATTGAATTGTTCTACAATCTACAAATCTAACCCTGTGCCCACCACCCCCTAACCACCCACAAACCCTAACAATAAAGTGTCACACGTGGAAATCCAGTCTTACTCTGTGCCTTTTCATGGAAGGACCGTTGCCATGGGCCAGTGTGCCTGTAAATCTTTGCGAGCGGCGCCTAGGCCGCTGCACTGCACCGAGCTCACAGGGGTGGCTGTGCTGCAAGTGGGGTCTGATCCCTGGACGCCCATGCGCTCCTCGGTTGCTAGTAGGGAGAGTGCCAAGAGCTGACACCCCCTCATTACCCTCATGGACCCTCTGAGCTAAGAGAATGAGGGCCGATGTAGTACTGCCCAGGGCACAGGCACAGCACCAGCTAGTGCCTATATAGACACCCATATTAGCCGGGCCTCTGCCAAGTGATGGCATTGGATTTGAGCCATCTCATTATGGCGGACCTCCATCTAACCGATTCATTCGTCCATCTCTCAGATGGATGGCATTGGTGATCATGGTGGGCTGTGAAGGGTTGAGGGACTGACGGTGGGGGAGGGATAGGTGGAGCACTTTGGTGTGGTATCAGTGTCTTTCCGTCCATCTGCTGCCTCAGCCTCATCAGAGGTGGTGCCATGGTATATGAGGGTCTGATGGGTGATGGGTGCTTTATATGGGTGCCAAGGGTGTGCCACTGACTAAGCCTGTGCAGCAGGCTGCTGGGATTTAGCTGCCGGCTGGGCGAGTGGAGCAGGCTGCTGGTCTTGGGCTGCTGGCTGTGCCTGCTGAGCAGTCATAGCCATGTATGTAGTTTGTGTGGGCCGTTCGGCTGTCCGACTGGGTCTCACGCAGCCTGTGGATGGACCAGCGCTGTCACTGTCAGTGGATGAGCCTGTTAGGGTGAGATCGATGCACTTGCATTAGGCTAGTTCAACATTGCTTGTTCCCTGGCCTGGTCAAGATGTCTGGGGTGGTTTGTGTACTGATGCATGCATGCATGCATGAATGATATGATTGATATTATATGGCATTTATAACGCGCCTATACACAAGTGTTTCAAGGCGCGATGAGGCAAAGGGGGGGAAACAAAGGGAGGACAGACAATGATCCTACTAAGCCAGGTGTCATTCAGATTGCGCAAGTGCATGGGAAGGGGGGAAAGGAAAGTGCGCGGGGGAACGGAGAGAGGAAAAGTGCAGTACATGGGAAAGTGGAATAAATAAGATAAATAAAACAAATAAAACAGCTAGCAAGTGGCAAGTGCAAGCAAGTGCAGACATACGTGCTGGTAAGGGGACTGTAGGGATACAGAAAACGGTCCCCAGGTGCAGGGGTTGCCAGGGAGGCAGTGCAGGTGGTCAATTGACGGGGCCTGGGTAGAGATCAGAAAGGGTGGCCAGGTAACCAGTGCAATTTCAGTCAGGAATTCGGGAGGGGAGGAGAGAAAGCAGAAGTAAAGAGGAAGGTGTTGAGGTGCTTCCGGAACCGAAGATGGTTCTCCTCGAGTTTCAGGGAGGCAGGAAGTCTGTTCCAGAGAGAGGCCCCGGCCGAAGAGTGATCTCCCACCAACTCGTTGCTTGGCGAAATGACTGACCATGAGGGAGTTGGAGGCAGATGAGTGAAGAGCTCGAGAAGGAAGATATTTACAAAGAAAGAGTTGAAGGTATTGCGGTCCCAGACCCCAGAAGGCCATGTGTACAATGCAGAGGGTTTTGAACTTAATCCTCGCAGCCACTGGGAGCCAGTGCAGAGATTTCAGTCCTGGAGAGATACAATCCGTGGGCTTGTGGCCAAGGACAAGTCTCGCAGTCCTGTTCTGGATAAGTTGCAGAGGACGGAGAGTAGAGGCAGGCAGATTTAGATAGAGGATGTTACAATAGTCCAGCTTAGAGAGGACCAGGGCTCTGGAGACAGTGAGCATCTGGGGGAAGAAGAGGAAAGGAAGAATACCTCTAAGGAGGTGCAGCTGGTAGTGTGACTTCTTAGAGACGTCAGAGAGGTGAGGGGAGAAGGAGAGTGCAGAGTCGAAGATGACCCCGATGTTTTTAGCCTTGCAGGTGGGAGTGGGAGGAGGGCCAGAGAGCTGCAGGGAAGGAGGGATTGGGTTTGCCAATGAGTAGAATCTCAGTCTTACTGGCATTAAGGCAGAGGTCGTTGGCGGCACACCATTCCTGGATGGCAGACAGACAGTCAGAGATGAGGGAAGGAGAGGAGGAAGAGGCCGAGGGTAGCCTGAAAATGAGTTGGGTATCATCCACACAGCACTGAAAGTTTGGACAGAGAGCGGCGATGCAGTGGGCAAGGCGTTCCAGGTATTGGTTGAACAGCTAGGGCGAGAGGTTGGATCCCTGGGGGACACCACAGGTGGGGAAAAAGATGCCGGAGAGGAAGGACCCAAGTTGGACCTGGGAGGGTCGGTCGGAGAGGAAAGAAGTCAGCCATGCCAGAGCCTGACCAGAGATGCCCAGGTTATCACGGAGAAGGTTGAGCAGGATGGCATGGTTGACAGTGTCAAAGGCAGAAGAGAGATCAAGCAAGATAAGAACGGACGGGGTGTTAGAGTCAAGGTTGGAGAGCAGGTCTTCACGGATGTTCAGGAGAGCAGTTTCCATGCTTCTGGCAGCTCTGAAGCCAGACTGATGGTCATGAAGACAACCAACAGATTCAGTGTGGAGATTGAGCTGGGAGATGGCCAGTTTCTCCAGGAGCTTGCCCAGGAATGGAGTGATGGAGATTGGGCGATAGTTAGCCGGGCAGGAGGGGTCCGCAGAGGGTTTCTTAAGAAGAGGGTGCACAAGGGAGTACTTCAGGGGGAAGGGAAGACTCCAGTGGCAAAGGAGTGATTGCACAAATCAGCCAGGGCAGGAGCCAGGGAGTCAATGTGGTCCTTGATAGTTTTGGAGGAACAGGGGTGAACCTGTTTAGATGAGACTTTCATAGATCGGACTTGTCTAGAAACCTTGTCAGGAGAGAAAAGGGGAAAGGCAGAGAAGGAGGGAGGAGGGGTGGCTGCAGAAGGGCCAGAGGAAGAGCAGGGAATAGCAGGAGGGGGGCGAGGGGAGGAGAGTGAGGACAGGATGTCCTGTGTTCTACAAGTGAAGTGAGAATCTGGTGGCGTGCAGAGGGCCTGGGAAGGGACAGGAGAGGTAGAGACTGCGGCAAGATTGGCCAGTTCCTTGCAGATTTTAAAGAGTATGGTGTGAGTCCATTTTGGTTGGACTCATGGCACGGGGGCTTGTTGTTGTGTGTACATTGAGGATGTGCTCATGTGCATGGATGCTTGTGTACGATGCTTTTGCATGTCTTACATTGACCCCAACCCTTGTCATTTATGTGTACAGGGAGACTTTAGGTGTTGATGTCACACCTGCTACCCCTTTCCTTGGGCACATTTCTCTGATCTGTTGTGTGTGCACTATATGTGTGGTGCTGGACATTCTAGTGTGGCTTGCTGTACCCACCGCTGTCCTCTTGGGTGCCTGCTACGGCCTCTGCACCTCCAATGCTCTCAAAACCCTCCAGATGCACTATTGCGCTGTATCGCTCTTCCCATGGCATGAGCTCTGATGGGGGACATCGTCCCGCCTTCTGTGGCCCTGGTCCCATGGCAGTGGGCTGCCAGCAGGTTGCACACATGCAAGTCATCCTACCTCTTGCAGTATTCCTTCAGTGTTCAGAGGTTGGGCCCGAGCGCTGTAACATTATTGGCCACCTCCTGCCATATGGCAGACTTGCAGCGTTGGCTGTTGTGGCGGTTGCCTGGTCAAACAGTGCCTCTACATTTTCACTATGTGGTATGTCAGCACACTCAATTTTGCCTCTGAGAAGCAAGGCTTTTGAGCTGGACTTCCGGCAACCTACTTTTCATGCTTCCAGACATCCTGGTGGTGTTACCGTGTCTGGATGGCAAAAGGATACCTGGGATGGTGCTGTTTCCAGTGCCGGTGTTTCCGGTGCTGGTATTTACCTCAATATGGGGACAGAACAGCTGTTACTTTTTTGGGTAAAGAGTCACCAGCATTTCACCCTTTTGCCCCTATTACCGTCACACTTTTGTCCCTATTACCGTCATCAAACACTCAACTTCAGTAATCACGTAACTGTAAAAAAAAGTTGCAATTATTTGAAAAAAGAAAAAAAGAGTTAAGGTTAAAGCAACTAAATCTTAAGGTCTACAACCATCAGAAACTAATAATGTTAAGATAACTTAATACACTTTATTAATTACATTACAAAATATACAATATCAATATCAAAGATCGGAACCTTAACTCTCCCACACACTTAAAAGCATACAATATTACCATGAAAGTATAAGAATTTCACACATAAAAATTAGTAATTGAATAAAAGGACAAATCATTCAATAAAGTACATTAAATGTAGTCCTATCATATGTTAAAAGAATGTATAGAATATTTCTGTAATACAAAATGACTACATGATAACAAACAAAATATAATAAACACAAGCATAATTCCTTCAACATTTTCTATATTAAAATACACAAATTATTTACAAAAAGAAATCAACTATAACAACATATACATAAACATTCAAGTGTCATAGATTACAAATACAAAAATATCAATTATCAAGGTACATGTCATCATTGTAAATACTTATAATATAGTTAATAATAAATATAACATTATAAAAAGAAAACTTACACTAAATACATAAAAAGTATTAAAATATAAAAGCTTAGTAACATTTACCTCTACAAATAACTATACACAACATCATTACACTATTCATAAAAAATGCAAATGTGTCATTTTTGCTACATTAAAATTTATAAATAATGCAAGCTGTAAATGCTAACAAAAGCAATCAAAATTAACACACATTAAAAACATCAAAACAGTTTTAAAATATTATTAAAAACAAATATTCATAGCCTTTGGGTCCGCCTCTAGCATTGTGGTCAATTACGATAAATCCTGGAGCCTAGATGTTTCTATTCCCCTGCATGAGAGATCACGTTTGGAAGCACTATGTCCGATAAAATGGGACTGCAAGTCCATTCCTTACCTGTGGGTCTAGATCCCGAGCAATATGTCGAGGGTCTTTCAGTGTAATTCCCCACAGTTGTTACAGGATTTCTCAGGGGACCTCGGCCGGTGGAACAAGTAAAACATTTCATGATTTGGCAGGATTGCAGCTGTGAATATTAACTTGGACCCTAGATTGCTGTACTACCCATGATAGGCCCTTTGACCACTCTCATTGGTCACGCATTGGTGAAAGCCAAAATAACAATTGCCCATAATTGATAAAACCTGGAAGGCCCATTGGTCCAGATGTGGTGGATGAAGTTTTGGGATATCTTAGTAGGTGAAGAAGTTACTGCTGTATATGAGGGGAGATATGAAAAGATTGATAATGGATGTTATTTATAGAATATTCTGAGAGGGTTCACCCGATCACTGTGAAAACACCCATCCTTAGACAATTCTCCTTATTATGATTTATTATAGGTGAGACAAGTGTTATACAATATCACGTTGGTTGGGGTCGGTGCATATATACGAGGGTTGCCAATGTTGGTTACACTGCAAGTGCTCTGTAGGATGATGCAACCATATATCATGTGTAAATGGATGTAACCCACGATTTAGGGATAAAGTTGTATCTTACATTGGCCGCTGTGCTCAAAGTCTCATCAATAAAGGTGGTTGGAAACATAAATATTCACACAACACATTACTTTACTTTCACCAGAAGGCATTATAGAGCAAAATAATTATTGCAAAACAAAAACAGGGTGAGTTAAGGTTACCATGGTATTTGATTTTAAAATAATAAAATGTATTATTTTTCTATATTATATATACATATATATATATTCATGGATAGATATATATTCAATGAAATAAATGTTAGTTGCAGGGACATTAAGGTGAGCAATACTTTGAAATTAAATGACATTTGTGATGTCATCTTTGATGTCGTGGGTGTTAGTCTTAGCAGTGCACGGTGGTGGCACGAGTTATGGTTGCTTAGCTTACCATAACTGGCGAATTTCAAGGGTTTTTCGGTTTTACTTGGAACCATAACGTCCCTTTAACAACGTTTTTTCACTGAATTTCATAGGTTTTTAGTAGCACAACTTAACCATAACGTCCCTTTAACGAAGTTTTTTCACTGAATTTCATAGATTTTTAGTAGTGCAACTTAACAATAATGACTTTCACTTTATATACATATCATATGGAACTGACTGAATCTCTTCTACTGTACTTGATGTCCGCGAACTCATTTAATGTTCAAGGACATATTCGAAGAACAGTACCACTGCCTAAAAACTCTGGGGGGTATTTTTGATTCTTATATCATAACATAGGAACATTTAACAAATTCAAAAAGAATCACACAAACACATTATATGTACTAATACATAAGAAATGTAACCCATATACACAACACACTAACCATTCATTTAAATGCACTATGTTCTAAAATGGAATATACCACAAGAAAATAAATTGGCTTCCAACATAATTACTTCACAAACACAACAGAACTGAGAACAAGAGCAGATGCACTGAGTACATAGGACATATCTTACCTGAAATAGTAAGTGTACTTAATTTTATTCATATATTTATAAACTTTTTGTATTAGAAAAAAAATATATTATCTTTTTTTTTCTCTCACAGAAATGTCTAGTACTCTGGAATGGCTAGAGGAACATTTCCCACATGAAGAAATGTCACAAGATAGTGAAACTAATGGTAAACACTTTATAATATAAACCATTTAATTATTATTATTTTGTATACATTTAACATATATATATTTTTTTGTACAGAGCATACAAAAATAGAAAATACTTCAGAAAAACCTGTTGTGGATAACACTTTTCACAGTATAGAAGAAAAAATGGATTTATTGTTGACTAATTTTAATAATTTGAAAACTTTTGCGGAAGATCATTTTAAACCAAAAACCTCGTACCATTGCCCCACATGTACTTGTCCCTCCTCACCATATCCCAGTCAATTATCCCCAAACCCTCTCCATAACCCAAAACGTTTTGATGAGACTTCCATCCCTTCTTCACCTAATAACAATCATGATGAAACCCCAGATTCTCCTGTTTTGTTTCTGTTTCTGCCTCACCTTCTCTGTCATAAATTATTAATATATGTTAAATAAAGTTTAATTTTTATATTGTGTTGTAAATAGTTTTGTTTAAAAAAACAAAACAAAACAATGTAGGTGTCCGCGGACAGTGCAGGTGTTCTGAAATATTCGTAAATAAACGAAAATGGAGGTGTCCTGAAGAACACTATTCCTGTTCGTACTGTTCGCTAGCAAGATGAAACTATTCTAAGAACACACACGGTGTCCTGAAATGTTCGTAAAAAAAAATAATTAAAGTGTCCTAAAGAACACTATATCTGTCCGTAGTGTTCGCTAGCAAGTTCAAACTGTTCTAGAACACACGCGGTGTTCTGAATTGTTCGTAATTAAACGGAAATGGAGGTGTCTTAAAGAACACTATACCTGTCCGTACTGTTCGCTAGCAAGTTGAAAATGTTCTAAGAACACAATTGGTGTCCTGAAATGTTCGTACATAAACAAAATTGAACGTGTCCTGAAGAACAAAATATCTGTCCTCACTGTTCGCTAGCAAATTTAAACTGTTCTAAGAACACACAAAGTGTCCTGAAATGTTCGTTTCACATGTGACGCAATTTTAATTAGTTCAGGACCGAACACTGTCCGTAGAACATCCACGCGCATGCGCTAGCCAATCTCCATGCATTTGGTGTCCTGCAGACATGTGCTTCCATCGCGGACTTGTTCGCGAACGGAACATATGACCGCGCCCACGCTGATCGCGTGTTCTGAATGCGGACACTGTTCGGGTCCCCGAACAAATTAAAAGTACATTTTCAATTAATCCATAATATTTTTCAATAAAATCTCACCATGGCACAAGTCCCACATAGTAATCCTGAGTTTCTACATACCTTTTGAAACTTTTCAAACTTATTTTTGTGTTCGTTCTGTCCGCGGACAGCGCGCATATCCGCGGACCACACACAAGCACCCTATAAAAAACCACGCCGTAGAGCTTATTCTCATTGTGTTTCTGGCTATTCTTCGAAACACAGCGATTTTAACTGCCAACTGCAGATTTCCATCGCATCTTTGATGGCATCCCTGGCTGCTGAACTGCCACCTGGTGCTGCACCTGCTTCAGAACCACCCCTACCCCCTCCACCACCTCCGCCAAGGGCCTGAAGAGGGGAACAGGAGTGAGGATGCGGAGGAGGAAGAAGAGGATGATGAGAATGAGGTAGAGGGAAACCCTACTACCCGCACTAGGCGTGAGTCTTGGGTGTGGCGGTTATTTACCATTCATGGGAATGTTCCTAAGGCTTGTGCGAACCGTGTTACCTGCAATGATGATACTCAGTCGCGGGAAGCACGGTAAGTACAGCTTTGGGACCACTACTATGAAGCGACACCTTAGGTCATTTCACTATGGGGCTATTTACAGGGTTGTACCTTGCGAAGAACGTAGCAGGTTGATTTCCTCTACTTCATCCTCTGTTTCTGATCCTGTCACCACAAGGACCACCTCTGTGGGACAGCGTCTTCCTCAAGCTGCCTCACAGGCCATACAGAATGCTGATGACCCTTACCTTTCGAGGGTCACAGTTGTATGTATGTACTGTGACACAGTACTCTGCAGGGGGGAGCGACTTTGTAGTGCTTTTGAGACTATTGTCTCAGAGCACGAGAAGATCTGCTCACTACCCAAATAAAACCCACTCTACATCTTCCTCTCTCAGTTTGCCCTTTCTTATCCCTGTGGTTGGTGTCCCCCCTTTACCTTCCTTTCCCCTCCTCTCCTAGTGTGCCGTGTATAAAAACCCCAAAAAAATAGAAAATATCAAAAATCAAAAAAAATAAGGCTCTTTTCAGAGCCTCCTTTCACAGTTAAAAAATAGAAGTGAAAATAAATGAAGCAGGGCCCTTTGTATTTTTTAGAAGTCCGCGGACAGTTCGCGAACATTTAAAAAAATTGGGTTGCTACCCCATCACAAACATTGCAATTTTCTCTGGGAGGAAGTGGTGGCTCTGAAAGGAGCCTTTGGGAGGTGTTTGTAAATTAAAAATTATAAATGCTTAACACCTACTTCAAAATGGATGTTGTAATTCCAAAAAAGGTCGCAATGCATTTTGTACATTTCTCAGAAAAATCTGATTGCCACCATAAGTAAGATGGACTCCATCTTTGGGAAAAATTTTTGTACTACGAAACACAATATTTTCATTGTGAAAATAAGACATGCCAAAATCTTTTAGAAAGGCACAAACAGCTTTATTAACATTGCGCCTTGCTTTTTCCAATGAAGAAGAACAAAGCCACATTTGTCTTGCAATCCGTGATAATATCACTTGAGAATTAGGAAACATGTCCATAACCTTCCCAAGTCCTTCTTTCATAGCAAATTGCAAATAAATTCCAGACACATGTCTTAAACTGTTCCCTCCACAATGAATTACAATTATGTCTGGATGTTGCTCTGTCTCCAAAGTAGCACAGAGAGGTAGCAAGTCCAACCACTTCATTCCACGTACTCCATGCCAGTGTATTTCCACATGTGGGAATCCAAGATCTACAGCTACTCCACAGCTTTCTGCATGCACCTTCAACCAATATATCCATGAATCTCCCAAAATCCATACAATCTTTTTCCTAAAATACATAGACATAGCTATCTGTTGTTCTCTCAGCAAAAACAGTATATGAGAAACTCTCTTCTGGCACAACACACCCACTAAACTTTCCTGACCAATCCCTTTTAGTACTCATTCTCATTTGCATGACTTCTGAACCCAAAAATCCCCAGATGTAACTCCCGATGTCCGCGAACTACCGCCATGTCCGCATATCGTAACATGAACAGCCCTTCTACCATTTCCACTTCACTCTCTCTGCCATTCCCTCATTGGATGTAGCTAAGAAATCACATGACCATGCACCAATCACATTCAAGACCTCTACATCTAACTGCATCATCATAGATCAGCACTGCAAATGTACTGTGAATCTCTCTGAGTACAAGTGTCATATCATTGGCCAGCACCATCTACCAGAAATACTGTACAAGACTCCAAGATTTCTGCTTGCAGCTCCATGCATATCCATATGCATGAACACAAACTTCAGGTATGCATATTTTCTGTACAGTAGATGAACACATTTTCAAACACCCTTTTAGCTTGTGTAATCTGTAAAATGAATTTACTGTATTTTTTTCAATTTCCTAAAATCAACTATCACTTATAAACCTTTATACTATTTACTTTCTTTATAAACACACACTCAAATCATGTTAAACTAACATTTGTTAAATGAAAGATATAGACTACATATATATAAACAAACTTGCATGCAAGCACAATCTATGTTTACATCTTTAAAAAATACTTATACAATTTCATATTTTATTTTTATTTATTTATTTACTTAATTACTTTAATTTAGACATGACATTGAGGCGCTATTACCTAGAACAGCTTAGTTACAGAAATAGTGGTATTCACTGCTATATTACAAATTTCACAAGACATAGTAAAGATATTTTTTTTTGCTACAGTTAGTCATTCAATACAATTTGTTCATTAAGAACATATCATATGTACTGAACTGATGGAATGTATTTTATGTAAATAAATTACTTTAATGATTTTAAAGAACGCACTGAGGATTTCAATTAAAAAAATCAATATCTAAATTAAAAACAGCGCTATACACAAAGTTACTAATTTGAAGCTTTTACAATTGCAGTGAAGACCAGTCTCCTGAAAAGAAGAAGCCGGATTCGAAGAACAGAGAAGAACTAAGAAGTTACCTGTTAATTTAAAAAAAAAAGTAAGTAGAATATCACCATAATATTTGTATTATTAATCAAACATACTATAACATTAATACAAGCTATTTCTGTGCCTAAAAATAGAGATTGTGTACCATTTTGTCCAAAAATCTCCATGTCTTAAACAGCGATTTACAGCCAGAATGGCCCACAAATTCCTATTTTTGGACACACAAATTACCCAACTGAACCGCTACAATTTTCATATTATAGAACAAACAACTGTTTTAATTGTATACATTAGATTTACTATTTGTACTTTTCCACACCACTAGCTTAATTTTCTTTTGTCATCTGAACCCCAGTTTAGTAACACATAAATTCAAGAATACCTATCCCTACTAGTTGTAGTTCCCAATGCACAATCACACACCATTACATACATCTTTATCATCTTACTCAAACACTCATGAACACAGCACACATACATTCCAGAACACCCCAACCCATATCTTCTTTATTTTTTTCAACAGACCCTAAAGAATGCCTATCAAAAGTCAAGTCTGTAGAAAGCAACGCAAAAGTAGAGCAAATGAAAATAAAAGTGTCCAACATAAGCATTCATCTCTAACAGAATTTGTAAAAAAAAGTTGATACAGCTAATACAGCCATTTAGTGAAACACAAGAAGTTTCAAGTACAAAAACTTTGCCTCCTCTATCAAAATGTAAAACAAACAAAAAAACAATTAACAGAAAATCAGCTATCACTACAGATAAAACTACTTCTTCAAATTTTAATATAGTGCAAAGTAAGCATACCAAGAAAAGTATTTTAGCCAAAATGTACCGTCACAAAGTCCTTCAAAATCTTATAAAAACAGGAGAGAAATCAGGTCAATGCTTAAAACCTATCGTAGGAAATTAATCTTAGAAGCGTTGATGGACAGTGCAATTCTTCTCAAAAGAAAGTTATTTATTTTACTGTTAAATAAAATGAAACCACTAACAAAACTAATAACTAAATTACAAAAAAGACTTCTCAATAAGCGAAATGTCAACAGAAAGAACTTCTTAAGTATCTGCGGAGGTGAATGGAATCACACTACGAGCACAGAACCATATTTTAATGAAGAAGCGTACAAACAAAAGCAAACAAATACAATTGCCATACATAGCAGTGGTCGAGGTAATGAAAAAGTGAATAATACCATAATGGAACAAGAAGTACTCCTTACAAAAATATGCCCTGAAAACCTAGAATTACCCCTCCATTCAACGGAATCAGAACGTCTAGTGTACAAATGGCCATGCACGTCAATGTGTAACATTCCCAAACAATGTTTCAAATCTTTACGCCAAATCCTAAATAAATATGTAAAAAGCAAAGACAAAATCAAAATTAAATAACTGCAAAATATGGATACCTGTCCAGTGCGCAAGTACACAGGACTACAAGGACATTCATTGGCCTGCATTACAGGACCTACTTGTAAAACCACTTTCCATGATATCAACACATCATTCAACTATAAGAAATCTAGTCCATAAACTGTACTATGCTAAAAGTCCTGCTTTAGCACTAGCAAAGTTAAATAACATCCTTCTACATGGTACAGCAAAAGACCTACTTGAAGAAATTCACTATATCCAGAAGAAATATTTTGGAAGTGAAAGCCATTTACAGAATGAAATAGCTTTAAACCAATTAAGCAACAATTCTACACATGGCAACCTTTTGCTAAACACATACAAAAAAAGAAATACTAACATTTTAAAGTACATCAGCTGAAGTACCAAACCACGTATGTGTATGTTGCCGTAGAACTTTTTATAAAAGTAACACAAAAACTGTAGACCTATCATACAAAATAGAAGACAATGAAGATTATAAATGGTTTGAATTAGCTCTCTACCTTGTAGCAGAAAACAAATACGAAATAACTGAGCCCTTAATACTTTGCAGTTACTGCACTACAAAACTTGACAACAACCAAACTCCTTCACGTGCTATCACAAATAATTTGGAATTATACCCAGTACCAAAACCCCTACAACAACTTAATTTATATGAGAGCATCATAATTCAAACAGTACACCCTTTTGAAGCAATAATACGCCTTCAACCAAAAACAGCAAAATTACCTCCTTCTGAATTGGTAAAAGGCATTTGTGGAAAAGTAGTTTATTTACCATTAGATCTAAAAGAAAATGTGCATACTCTAGGAGTGCAACGTCCAATGCAGCAATCTTTAATTATCTTAGTAAAGGGAGTACCTACAAAAGACAAAAAATATGGCAATAGCTGGTAGATTTATATAAAGTTAGACAAGACTTCCAATATCTTAAAGAGAATAATGAATATTACAAAGAAATTAATATTGAAGAAAACTTGAAAGATACAACTGAAATAATTCAAGAAACACAAGAAGCTGGTCAATTTGAGCTACTAGATCCTGCTACAATATCAAATACTTTAGACCATTATACAATTCATCCTTTGCACTGTAATGACACAGTAGAAGATGTACTGGAAACTTACCAAATGCGTCAAACAAAAGGATCGCCAATCAGCTTCAGAATACCGCTCATTACGGATGTATTCTGAAGATCCCAGATTTAGACAAAATGTGGAATACATATTCCACCTACTCTTTGAAAGTGAACTAGCAACTTTATGTTACAGAGTTGCACACATATTAAAATCAGGATCACACTTTCCAAATATGACAGCTAGACAATTATTAGAAAAAGTGCAACAAAAGGATGAGGATTTACAATCAAATATTACAAATCTATTTGCAAATATGCGTGGTACTAAAGAGTACTGGTTTCGACGTCATGGAGATGTACGTTGTATGATCAGAAACCTTGGCCCACCCACTTGGTTTGTTGCATTAAGTTGTGCAGAATATGCATAGGAAGATTTACATGATTTCCTACACATATCAAATAAAAAACAAAACAAAAATAGATATACTAACACCTGGAGAACTTTGTTCTTTGGATCCTGTTAATGTTGCAAGATATTTTCACCATCGCTTCATTGCTATGCTACATTTTATTTGTGATAAAACTGTTCCTCCCCTTGGAGAAGTGCAACACTTCCTTTGGAGAAAAGAATACCAAGCCAGAGGAGCACCACATATCCACATGCTTTTATGGATTAAAGATGCTCCTAAATTTGGTCAAGACAGTGATGCCACTGTTTTACAGTTTATTGAAAAATATGTCACTTGTGAAATTCCATCAGAAGCCACAAATAGTGATCTTCATGCACACATTTTACAATTTCAAAGACACAAACGTGGAAAATATTGTCGTCGCAAATACAAAAACAAAGGTAAATACTACACCAAATGCCGATTTGGTTTCCCTAGACCAGTTACAAATACAGGTCAAGTGAACAACCTCATGTCTTCAGTTAGACATAGTGTTAAAGGTAAGTCACCTAAAAATACATATTACATAAAAAGAAAAGAAGAAGAAAATTATATCAATAATTATAATGAAATCATTGCCCACTTATGGAATGCAAACATAGATGTGCAGTACATTGAAGACAATTCTACTGCAGTTGCACGATATGTCACAGCATACTTAACTAAAGCAGAAAAGACAGAGCTCCAAGACCTCTGGAATGACCTGTCATCAGATAAAACAGTATCTCAGAAATTATACAGTTTGGGCATAAAAATGCTCTCACATAGAGAATGTGGACCATATGAAGCAGCTGATCGTTTAACAGGTACTGCATTGTATGGTAAATCTGAAAATATAGTATGGCTAAGTCTTGGTCCAGCTAAATCTGGAAAAAGAGTTCTAAAATCATATGAAGATATAGAAACAATAGCCAAACATGATCCCAACAGCTAAGACATTTAAAAAAAAACAATTTATTGGACACATACTACCCAAACAGAAGTAATACTTTGGAAAACATGTGTCTATACCACATAGCCCAAAACTACACATACAAACATAATATGAAACCTGATGAAAAAAAAGTAAATATAGAGTGACAAATTGCGAAGGCAGCTTAGTTAAACTCACTAAACCAAATGTAATTAATCATATCAAATTGTCATTAAAGACTCCTCAACATAAACAAGTATATTACATGTCCCTGTTACAACTCTTCAAACCATGGAGAAAAGAAGAACAATTACTAGATAACTATGACTCATATGAGGATGCTTTCAAAGCAAATGAAAGCACTATAACTGATGTAAACTTTACACAGTACAAAACAATGTTGCACAATGAACAGCAACATGAAGAAGAACTCCAAGCCCAACTAGATAAGGACACTCCTGACAGTAGTCAACCTTCTGTAACATGTACCAAGAACCACTGGGAGAACCACTAATAATATATGAGGCAGAATTAGCTATGATAGAAGTAGAAAACACCATGTGTCAGTATGAAGATAAGGAAGACTTAACTATACTACAATCAAAACTAAACAATGAGCAAAGTAGCATTTTTCAAGAAGTAACAAAACAAATTGCACATTGTGTAAAACATGAAAATAAAGAATGTTCCTGCCATAATTATAAACCTATACTACTGTACGTCAGTGGTGAAGCTGGTTCTGGCAAAACATTCCTAATCAAAATCATTAGTAAGTCACTTCAACAATTGACAAACAACAAACTGTCAGCTGTTGTCACTGCCCCCACAGGTTTAGCTGCCTACAACATAGGTGGTGTTATATTACACCGATTACTACTATTACCAGTAGAACACCAGAACAAATTACACTATTACAAACTTTCTGCAGAAGCTGCCATGGAATTACGCAGAGTATTGAAACAAATGAAAATACTACTAATAGATGAAGTGAGCATGGTCTCCAACCTGATGTTAGCTTTGATTCACCTCAGATTACAAGAAGTACTCAAAACAGACTATGAAGAGCTCTTTGCAGGAAAACACATTATTGTTTTTGGAGATCTGCTTCAATTAACACCAGTAAAAGGTGAGCCTATTTTTAAAACATTAGGACACAAACTCTGCCGTAAAACTGTTGGTAGCATTGGAAATGTCAACCTTTGGCAACATTTCCAATACAGAGAATTAACAGAAAACATGCGGCAATCTGCAGATCTCACTTATGCCAAAATTTTAAAAAGTATCAGAGTTGGTATACTTTCTAAAGAAGCAGAAGCAATATTGAAAACCCGGCACATTAATGCACGTTATGGCGATAATGCATGTGCTACAGATGTTATGGAACAATTAGCCCACAAAAATGTCAATTGTATGGCCTTAATGCCAACTCTTGCAAGCTGTTTCAAATTCAATGAAATAATGCTAAGTAAAGAAATGCAACCAATCATGGAAATTAGCGCCACAGGCAAACTAGATGTACATGGTATGACACTACCCATGTGTGACCAAGCCACAACAAGACTAAATAGTTTAGAAAAATCAATCTCAAACACAGCAGGCTTAGAAAAGATATTAAAATTATCCTTAAATTGCAGAGTAATGCTTAAACGTAACCTTGACGTGGACCAAGGACTAGTTAATGGAGCACTGGGTACAGTTGATGGCTTTCAAACATACCCACGTGACAACAAAATTCAGTTTGTCAATATAATCTTTGACAAACTTTCAGAAGTAAGAAGGATAGGACGCTCAACAGCTAGATTCCTTCTCTTCAAAGATATATATGTACGCAGAGAACAATTTTCTCTAACTCGTGCATACGCAGTCACGATTCATAAATCACAAGGTCTTACCCTAGACAAAGCAATGATAGATATTGGTAACACAGTCTTTAAAGAAGACATGAGCTATGTAGCACTATTACGCTTACGTACACTTGACGGTCTATTTCTAATCAACTTTGATGCAAGTTAAATAAACGCTGATATTCCTTGCATTTTAGGATACAATAGACTTCGCTCACTATACACCCCCCACCTAAACACATATTCTGTTCCACAAAAAGTAAAACGTTATACAAGAAAAATAAATCAAACAGAAATGCAACAGGATGTCATTGCAAATCCTCCAAAGAGAGTAAAAGAAACTAATATTTCATCAAGTACCACAAGCAAAAAAGAATCAATTAGGGAAAGTAAACCAGGTACTTCTTTAAAGAAGGAAGACAAACTCCAAAAAAAGCAGTTAGATACAGAACTACCTGGACCATTTAAATTCTCAAATATAGTTGGTGTAAGTTGCTACGCAAATATAGCAATGAATATTCTATTTCAATTACCACCAATTGTTGACAACATTTACTTACACAGTACAGACCCATTGTGTTTGCAAATGGTAGTTCACAGAAATGCAGCAAACAATCCTGACAACACGTATAGTGTTTATGGAATAAGACAACGATTGGACTACTGTGCTGGAATGGTGAAATTCACTATAAACTCACAGGAAGATCCACAAGAATTTCTAATGTACTTACTACAAGTACTGGAAAACAAAAACATACCTATAAATGAAATCTATCAGATTTCATACATGTGGAAACATACATGCACTCTCTGCAACAATGTGACACAAGAAGAAATCCCCAATGAACGCTTCATATATATATCAATACCAAATTGTGAATCCATTCCATTTCAGCGATTTGTACAAAATGCAAACCATGGTAGATTATGCTCTACCTGCAATTCAGATAATCACTCCACGTTAGTAATACAAACACATACTAAATACATAATACTTCTACGTTACAATGCAGATGGTACCAAAAACAACCGCAAGCTGACTGGATTCACACATGGTCAAATATCACTTGGTAAGAAAACCTTCACAACAATAGGTATAATCTACCACGCACGGCCACAACCAATTCAGGGCACTACACTGCATATATAAAAAAGAAATGTGGATGGTTTGAATGTAATGATTGTACCATTACTCTAAAGCAGAGATTACCAGGAAATCTTACAAACGCTTATTTGATGTTCTTAAAACCAAAATTTGATAACTAAACTGTATTTAAACCCTAAGTAAACTTGTGTTAAAAAAATATAAACTGTTAGAATACTCCAAAAGCTATCTAACTGCTCAAAGATTCTACAACAACTAATCAGATAAATGAATACCACTAAATTAGACCAAAAAATACACAGTTAGAATACGCCAATTGGTATCTAACTGTCCCAAAATTTAACAATATCCAAATAGATAAATCAATACCACTAAAATATATAAAAAAATAGACAGTTAGAATACGCCAATTGGTATCTAACTGCTCCAAAATTTTATAATATCAAAACAAATAAATAATATGTTACTGCTCCAACAAGCCAAAGTATAAAGCATTAGCCAGAAACAACAAGTGTACACTGAAAACAAACAAACAAATAAACTGTAGCATAACAGAAAAAGGTTTTTTTTTAATCCAACATGGATTTTGTTTCTCCCACAGACCCAATGATTGTAGCAACAAATACAGAAACTGAGCAAATTGCACAGTACTCTGATTTGTAATCTACTAAATATGAGGGTCCAAAAAAAAGAGTATATTGATTATACAATGTAATAAGTCATTACAAAATACTAATACTAACATGCTATTTTCTTTTATCACAGAAATTAACAAGAAATACATGTACTCCGGTTACTAGACCAAACAGTAAGTATACAATAATAAGGAGACCCATAGCAGCATATCACATCCATAGTATCTAATACCTTTGTTCCTTATACATTTGTTTTTCACCCAAAGTTATAAGCAAATATGAATGTGATATGCTGCGGTGGTTGTTGCCAGGGCATAGAGTCTTGGGTGCATGGCCAAATGGCCATGCACCCAAGACTCTATGCCCTGGCAACAACCACCGCAGCATATCACATCCATAGAGTCAAACATTTCAACTATGGTCTATGGAAACTTTTAATGTCCGCGGACATTATGAGTGTTCTTAGAACACTTTCAACTTGCCAGCGAACAATACAGACAGTGTTTTCAGGACACCCCCTACGAACATTTCAGAACAACGCGATAGTTCTTAGAACACTTTCAACTTGACAACGAACAATACGGACAGTGTCCTAAGGACGCCCCCATTTTGTTTATTTGCGAACATTTCACAACACTGCGAGTGTTCTTAGAACACATTCAACTTGCCAGCGAACAATACGGACTACGCCTTCAGGACACCCCCTACGAACATTCCAGGACACCGCGAGTGTTCTTAGAAACGTCTTCAGAATACCCCCATTTTGTTTATTTGCGAACATTTCAGGACACCGCAAGTGTTCTTAGAACACATTCAACTTGACAGAGAACAATACGGACAGCGTCCTCAGGACACCCCCTACGAACATTCCCCAGACACCGCGAGTGTTCTTAGAAGCGTCTTCAGAACACCACCATCTTGTTTATTTGCAAACATTTCAGGACACCGCGAGTGTTCTTAGAACACATTCAACTTGACAACGAACAATACGGATAGTGTCCTCAGAACACCCCCATTTCGTTTATTTGCGAACATTTCAGGACACCATGAGTGTTCTAACAACACATTCAACTTGACAGAGAACAATACGAACAGCATCTTCAGGACACCCCCTACGAACATTTCAGAAAAACGCGAGAGTTCTTAGAACACATTCAACTTGACAGAGAACAATATGGACAGCGTCCTCAGGACACCCCCATTTTGTTTATTTGCGAACATTTCAGGACACTGCGAGTGTTCTTAGAACACATTCAACTTGCCAGCGAACAATACGGACTACGCCTTCAGGACACCCCCTACGAACATTCCAGGACACCGGGAGTGTTCTTAGAAATGTCTTCAGAACACCCCCATTTTGTTTATTTGCAAACATTTCAGGACACCGCGAGTGTTCTTAGAACACATTCAACTTGACAGAGAACAATACGGACAGCGTCCTCAGAACACCCCCGACGAACATTCCCGGACACTGCGAGTGTTCTTAGTAGCGTCTTCAGAACACCACCATCTTGTTTATTTGCGAACATTTCAGGACACCGCGAGTGTTCTTAGAACACATTCAACTTGACAGAGAACAATACGGACAGTGTCCTCAGAACACCCCCATTTTGTTTATTTGCGAACATTTCAGGACACTGCGAGTGTTCTTAGAACACATTCAACTTGCCAGCGAACAATACGGACAGCGTCCTCAGGACACCCCCATTTTGTTTATTTGCGAACATTTCAGGACACCGCGAGTGTTTTTAGAACACATTCAACTTGTCAGCCACAACCCCCATTCATATTTGCGAACATTTCAGGATACAGCGAGTGTTCGACAACGTCTTCAGAACACCCCCATTTTGTGTATTTGCGAACATTTCAGGACACCGCGAGTGTTCTTAGAACATATTCAACTTGACAACGAACAATAAGGACAGCGTCCTCAGGACACCCCCATTTTGTTTATTTGCGAACATTTCAGGACACTGCGAGTGTTCTTAGAACAGTTTCAGTTTGCTTGCGAACAAAACGGACACATATTGAGTCCTCAGAACACCCCCCATTCAGTTTATTTAGAACATTTCAGAACACCTGTGATGTCCGCAGACAAATCGAACACAAAAAGAACGTCTAACACATAAAAAACAAAACTTTCATCTTATCTCATGCACTCCCACCCTCCCCAAGCACTCCTACACACCAACACACTCTACTAAATACAAATTTTGAACAAAGTTTCACTGCACTGTCCGTGGACGACCGCGAATCCAAGATGGGGGGGCGCTACCGAAAATCTGATGCGCTTCACTCTCCACGCCGTCCAATCAGCGAACACGTTGCATGTTTGCGAACATCACGCAAGCCGATTGGCCAATCAGGACATTGTCCGCGGAGCGAACAGGGAAGTGTGTCCACGGACCGAACACAGATATCACTAATTTTGTTTTACCTACTTTTTGGTCATTTTAAAAAAAAACTACTGGACGGCTTTTCACCAAATTTGCAAAAGCACGCTTTCGGGACCAAGCCGCTGCTCCTGGTCCAAATTTGGTGAAAATCCGTCCAGCGGTTTGGGCTGTAGACGCAAGCAAAATTTTCAGTCTATGGGAAAAAAAAAGTTTTGGGACCCCCCCTATAACTACCAAACTTTGCCAAAAAATTCAGAGTGACCCAAATACTTTTTTTGCAAAGTTTGGTGAGGATTCGTCCAGGGAGAGCGAAGTTATAAGCCACCCAAAAAGTGCCTATGGAAACACCAACTTAACCATAAATACATGGCCACTACCGTATGTAAATATATATATATATATATATATATATTTTAAAAAAACTTTGTTAAGGGGACGTTATGGTTAAGTTGCGCTGCTACAAACCTGTCAAATTCACTAAAAAAACGTTACCAACTGCCATTATGGTTCACAGTTTCACAAAATCGTCTGTATCTCCGGAACCGTTTGTGCTAGGAACGAGATTTAACTTTCATCTTAAAGCTAAGATTCTAGGCTTTCCAACGAACCTAGAACCGACTTCCTATATTGCCTCTGTAATTACGCTCGACGCGCGTGAGTAAATTTGCCGCGATTTGACATTTTGCACAATTTCAGCCACGTGTAAAAATCAGCAGCTTTTTGCTTTCCTTTGCTAAAATTTGTTTTAACCGGCTGGTTCACCATTGAGCATTGATAAAGTGAGCCTGAACTAATATAAACTAGATATCACCCACCCTGAACCTCTACAGGGAATTAACAGCATTTTAGCACATTTCTCACTTCATGGTCATCAATTACAAAGCATTTTGGGCCTGTGTTTCAAACTTCTACCGGTTTTCCTCTAAGCTTGCTTGGGGGGGGGACTGAATTTCGTATTGTATTTGATTGCATTCCTGAGAACTGTGTGCTCCTCTTTCCATCTCCTTATATTGCAAAAAGGGGGGGAGTGAATTGCCAGAGAAAAACTGATTATGTTATCTTTTGCTAAAATCATATCAAGTTATTTCTGTACTGCATTTCATTCCTCATTGCTTTTCCCTTGAAACCATAAAAGTATTTTCGATGCCTTATCCATCCTATACCAATTCCTCATTGATTGTAAAGAGGTGTGCTAGTGTCAGATTATCCATTGTTGATCAACATTATATTCAAAAGTGTGATATCAATTATTCATTTATTATAAAAGTGCGATATATATATATATTGTTTAATTTTTCAAATAAACCTTTTATATTTGCAAAACAAACCTACTTCTTTGCTCAGTGGGGTAAAGGGGGATTCTAAGAGAGGGGTGTTATACAAGGGTTCATCATCCAGATCATAACTTGCCATAAAAATATATAAATAAGGGCTTCCCTTGGGCATCCCAGACAAGGCACTGACTTAGTGGGATTGCTTGATTGGAGTCACTTACAGTAACATGTGCTACTAAAAAGGATGTTTACTTGTAATCTGAGGCGACTTCGGCAGTGCAGATGACAAAAGAAAATCCTCTTTCAAGATGGCCGCCATAGAAAGGGAAGGCAGTTATTGCATACATAGCCCTCTTCCCTTTCCATTGTAGGTTGCAAAAAACACAAGTGCGTGGCCTGACGTAGAAGCTGTAAATAAACATTCAGCGACGTACAAGCTAATAACTTACATTTGCAAATAAAACAGTGGAATGGTAAAGAACTTGCAGAGAACATCAGAATAATCCCATAATCAATGCAATGATTATAATGCTCATAAGGGAGGCATTGCAAATGCTGAAGATGAGGAGCCAATTTTTTTTGCTGAAACAAACATTTTGGGGTCTTCGTTGAAGCAATCGCTTTGTTTCCGCAATGATTTCCCAGAAGTCGTTGAGCCTACAGCACCATAAATGATGTCACGTTGCTCCGAATAGCAGGGTTCAGCGAACGGACAAAGCAGCCTTACAGTTCCATTCCACATTATTGTTATGGACAGGCAACCGCTCACCAGCAGTTGTATTTGCCGTCCGAAGAAGCCCTCACTCAGGATTTGGAAACCATGGCACGCACAGTATGGCAATATATACCTAGGCGGGAAAGGTTACAGAAAATACATGTCAGTAACCAACCTATACCACATTTATTTTAAAGAACACACAGAAAATGTGCAAAGTGCTACACAAAAGTATGTGCTCAAAGTTGACATTTTAGTATTATGTTACGAATGCCCATGTGCACCTATATGTGGAGGGTACAAATGACGAGATTTTGCATGTGCCGTAAGAGAAAACAAAATGCTAAGTTCACAGAAAGATGATAATTTAGTTATGAAATAAAGAAGAGTGGACAAATAAAAAAAAATTACATCTCGTCATTTCAAAGAAGACCAAAAAAAGTGTAAAGTTATACACAAAGCTATGTGGACAAAGTAAACGTTTCAAATAAGAAATATTAATGCTAAAAAAGGTTGAGTGCAGTGATACCCTGCAAATGAGCAACCTGTGCACTTTGCAACATTACAGGAAAAATGTGAAAGGGCATAAAAATAATACGTCAATTATATTAGCACAATTAGATGGGCAGTTATGTAAAAATAAAGCACGGTTCGCTGTAGAGTGGCCCAAGTAAACTTACAAAATATTTACTGCCTCCATTTTTTTTCTGCAATTCAGTCAAGAATGTGTTCGCAGCGAAGAATCTTCGTTGATTGATATTGCATGTCCCTTACAAACTTTTTAAAACATACCCTTATCAATTGCTGTTTTTTTCGACCCTTTCATTCCGTGAATAGCGAGTAAGTTTCTCTTGCACTCAAGGTCAAAAAACAATTGCCCCTTTACATTCACTCGGAGGTGCGGGCGTATTGAGCGGTCAACCAAAAAAGCAACTCATGTGGCCCTCACTCAGAAGCCAAATACATTCTTGCTTTGAAACAACATATTGAAATCCAATTATGAGAACCTCTACTCCAATACACCTCCAGAAGTGCTGTTTCAAGCAAACACTGCAGATGATGGCCTTAGTTTTCAAAACTGAAGAGGCCAATGTGAGGGGAATATTATTCCAAAACACATTTTATTCCACACGCTGTAATTGTTCGTGGTGCAGTGAGCACGAACTTCCATTTAAACGTATCATTTTGCAGACAAGAAAACTGCACTTTTTCAATTTGTGCTTCCACAGCTCATTGGCCCCCCTCAAAGGTCACCTTCTGAAATACTATTACTTGAGTGTGAGAAGTGTAATGCTCTCTTGTTTGGAGGTGTTTCTGGTGATATCCACGCACACGAAAACATTAGTAAAAGATAGGGGGTGCACCGAAGAACGCTGTTCTTCAAACAATCTTGGAAAGAGCCACATGGTCTTGAGCACAACCTTTTTCTCCTGTTCAGTGTAAGGGGAAAAGAGACGTTTTGAGAACCCCTCCCCCTTATAATCCCCCTTATAATTTTCGCCCCCCTGCACCAAACATCACCAAACTTTCCAAACAAAAGTGTCCGATATATTTTTTTTGCAAAGTTTGGCGACGATTCGTACAAGGGTAGGACAGTTATAAGGCAGCCAAAAAGTGTTCTTTCTATGGAAACAGCCACTCCACCAAAGCAACACAGTCACTAACGTGCCTGTCTAATGTGCTGCAGTGGGTGACGGCAGGACGTAGAGGTTAAGATATAGGTCCACATACTTTTGAATGTATAGGTGTACATTGGCTTATACCTCCACCGCTAACAAGGTCGTTTCTGGGTGCATGGGCCTCGACCATGCACCCAGGACTGTAGACCCTCCCCAGAACCATCTGACATGCTAACCTATAGGACGAGTGTAAGCACTGCAGTAATATGATGTGGTGTTTCTGGCCAGGGACTAGGGTTTTAGGAGTATGATGTATGGGCTACGGGCTGCAGCCATGGAAGCAAAACTCTACATCCTGCCCACAACCACCTCAGTGATGTACAGTAGTACGGGTGTATTGATAGGTGTGGTATGCTTCACTTATTCTGGCCAGAGGCTGTAATCCTAGCTCTTTGTCCATAGATATTATTGCAATGTGTGGATGTGCACTGGTTTATAACTCCAGTGCATATAACTTTGTTCTTGGGTCCTCCATGGCAGCAAGCATGCGGATCTCGAAGGTCTGATTCTGGAGGATTAAAGTGCGGAGATCCCCATGCAGCACATCACGGGTTGCCTGCATTTCTGCACGCATGGCCTCGCGTGATGCCCGGATCTCCTCACGTGTTGCATGCAGCTCAGCTGAGAGCGAACGTGTGAGCTGCTCCAGCTGCTGTTCTGCCCTTAAATTACTGGAAGCCTCAAGTGCAACCAGAGTCTGCCTGAGGTTATGTAGTCTACCCTCAGGGCTTCCCTGTGGCCCTGGGACTCTATTGATATGGATTCGCGTAGAGTCTCCAGTGCCGCCCGTCTGTCCCTGTTGGATGCCAAAATGTCTTCCCTGTGTGATTGGCAAATGGAGTCTGTTGCCTGCTGTTGTTGCTCCATCTGCCTTTCAGGGGGGATAATGGAAGTGGCCACCCTCTCCATTGCCTGAGCCATAATTTCTACTGATTCTGCCTGTTGGGTTGCCATACCGTACATGGAGTTTTCCCATACAGTATTGCCTGGTGGCGCATGGCCACCGCGTCGACGGGCACCACACCTGTTTGGGGCAAGGCGATCTGCACCTTGCTGTGCTGGCACTGCCTGAGGCTGCAGGACTGCATTCCCCCTCTGATCTGCTGGCCCAGGACAGGATCAGATGCTGTGGAGTGTGAAACTGCATCCGTAACCGCCAAAGGCGGACCTATCAACACTGACATCCCCATAGAGGGTTCTACCCCTGGTTCAGGTGGGTTGGACAGAACAGAATCCCTGCCAGAAACACTTACCTGCGACTGCACATAAGTCTCATCATCCGACTCAGCACCTGAATAGAGGTCTGGGGAGGTGCACCCAGAGGCACCCTTGGACAGTATGGTCTGCAGTAACATTGGGTTTTCACCCACCACCACACCACGTCCCGCACTGGTGCCCGATCGTGCCTGAGATTCCTCCTGGGTCTGCACCATCTCCTCAACCTCAACAGCACCAAGTGCATCATCACCTGCAAAAACATGAAAGACAACAAATGTGAACAGGCATGAGCACCATAGCACACACATAGGCCGCGACAAGCCAGAGATCCAGTACATGAATTAGACATGTCCCACATGACTATAACCCTGCCATGCATGCACTGTCAAAGAGTTGGAAGTGGAGTCAAAAAGGCAGACACTGGGGAGAGCAAGATGGATATGCAACACATTTGCAGCATGTTGGGTAGCACTGGCA
The DNA here is from genome assembly GCF_040938575.1 of Ambystoma mexicanum. Taxonomy (NCBI): domain Eukaryota; kingdom Metazoa; phylum Chordata; class Amphibia; order Caudata; family Ambystomatidae; genus Ambystoma; species Ambystoma mexicanum. Next base: position 1,426,799,948 of record NC_090922.1, read on the forward strand.
TCACACATCAGGCTGTGAGTGGCATGTCCAATACACATACATGACCCATGCCACCACACAGATGTCATGTAGCCATGGTAAATTACAAAACTACAGCAATATGTCAGTGAATGAGTACTGTCTTACATCCATATCACATCGACATGATGCGAAGATTGATGCTGAATAGTGTATCAAAATATGCATGTGCGACATACTGAAACACATCCAGTGTCCAATAACACAGTCATTGTGGGCTGATCAATGGTTGGTCACTTTACCATTACAGGAAACACCTGTCATCTTCCACATGCAAACAGGCCGTAATAAAATATTTCTGCAGCCCAATACTCCATCGGCCTGAATGGTGTAATCATTAACATAACCAGGTAAAAGTAGTGGCCCACTGTGGGCTGTAAACAATGACCAAAGCATATCACATATGTTGCAATAGGGCAGAATAATGTGTACTAAAAATGGGAGAGTGGAAACAATCAGCCTGAATGAACACTTACAAAATCTGGCCAATGTAGTTGCAAGATGACAGTTCAAGGTAAAGTGCACTAATCTGGGCGTAATTGGCAACTGTGGGCAGAAGGGATACAGTCATACCCAAATCCAAGGCACGTGAATGTATGGGAGGAAGGAAATGGGTGACCCATAACACTCAGGAGTACACACCCTCACCTGGCACTCAATCAGAACCTGTCACCCAAACAACATACACATGGATTATACACACAACCATGGGCACTAACCGGACAATGCCTCGTAATCAGGTAGTTCTCCCACACCTTGGATCTGTTCCTCTGTGACAAAGGTCCCCTTCAACAGACTCATGTTCAGTGAGTTTGTTGTCCTCTTGTGGAGACCCACCGCCAGTCACCAGAGTAGCGGCATGATTTGAGGCCAGCTTGTTCTTTGCTCTGCGTTTCAGGTCATTCCACCGCTTGTAGCAATCATCAGCTGTGTGCTTCACAAATCCAAGGGCACTTATGTGGTCCGCGAGGGTCTGCCTGTGTGCCCTACGTTGACCAGGTGTGGTCTTGCACCCTGCTGTCACAAACATTTTGTGGCTATGTGCCGACACATAGGTCACAAGTGCATCAAGTTCCGGGTCATTAAAGCTAGGTTTCCTTGACGTGCCGGAGTGTGTAGCCGTTTCTGGGGTCTCAGCCTGTTGTGCAAGAGCACCCTTCTTCCTCTTTTTCAAAGGTGGAGCAGAGCCTGAGTGGCTTACGCCGCTCTGGTCAGTAGAGGCAGAAGCACCGGTGGACTGGGTAGTAGGAGTGTGCGAATGCACAATGACCATAGGCCTTGGTGCAGGCATTGGCAGAAGTGTGATGTTGGCAGGGGGAACGTCAGTTTGATGGACCTGGACCGACACTGTCCTGGCTGGGAGACTCAGAGCTGGGGTGGATGGAGCTGCAGCTGCCCCTGCAGCCTCCCCACCCTGCCTACTTGGGGCAGCAGATGACATAGCTGCCCCAGATCCACGTGGCTTGGAGACACCAACTTGCACCGCCACACGTGGCCTAGGCTTGCTGACCTGGAAGTCAGCCTGGGATTCATCCTGTGCCAGGTAAGGTGCCACAATGGGCTGGTCCAACAAGGGCTGAGCTGGGATGGTGTCAGCCACGTTTCCCTCAACCATAGGGGGGGCATGGGTGTCCCTGATTGGTCCTCCACACTTGGGGGTCTAGGGGCACCCTGCAAATCCTGGCCACGTCCCCTACCGCGCCCTCCACGCCCACCTTTTAAAGGTCGGCCACCTTTACCTCCCTTACCGCTTGGTCGCCTCCCAACCATGGCACTGATGTTGTTGTGCGTATGGGAGTAGCAGTAAACTATTGTCCTGGGCAATTGGGGGTTAAAGGGGTAGGGTACTAGATGGAATTCGTACCCTAGTGCTCTAACAAGGCTGTCTGTGACCCCTGGGGGAAGGTGATGGGTCACGCAACGCACAGGCAGCCCAATATCAAATAATAACGTGCACGCAACCCCTCGTAGACCACGTGCATGAGAAAATGAACCCCCACTACGCTGTGGCACCCAGAAACACAAAAATAAGCGTACGTGTAATACACACAGCCTACAATGACCTCTGAAGGAGTACGCGACACACGGGGCAAGCACAGTTGGTAAATATGTGCACGACTCACTGTCTGCCTGGAAAAAGAACGTGAAAAAGACACGCCTGTGCGCGTTGGCAACACCCCTGCCAAAAGAAGAATTGTACGCTGTCTGAGGAGACAGGACAAAAGAAGAAGTGAACGCTGTTTGAGGAAACAGGCCCAAAAAGAATAAAGAACGCTGTCAGATGTAACAGGGAGTACGAACTTGAAACGCTGTGAAGTAATCGCGTGTGAACCGACAAGAAGTACAGAATTCATCCACTCGCTCTCCACGAAAAGCACGTACAAGGGAATGGGGTCCTACACGTACCTTTTAAAGCGGCCCACACGTACAGCATCACTTACGCGTGTATGCGCTAAGGCCCTTTCCTCCAATTACACGAGCTGACACTCGGACGTGCAGTTTTTGGACGAATACGATGAACATGCACCTGTGTTCATTGAAGCGCCCGCGCGCGTCATGTCACTTACACGCGTAGGCCCTTTCCTCGGATTACACGCATCCACGCGTGGACATGCAGTTTTTCACGCGCACTGAACCACTATGTCCACGTCACGAGGGAAATGCCCGCGCGAGTCACGTCACAGAAGCGCTTACGCGCTAAGGGCCTTTGGTCCAATGAAACCGCCTATGTGTGCTTACGCGCGTAGGGCCTTTCCTCGAATTACACGCTGCTGTGCAAGATTTTCACGTGCCAAATCACTCTGTATCAAGCTGGCCATGAAACAACACATGGAAGACCACGCTCCTGCCCAGAAGGCCGAAATACTGCCCCCCTGAGCCCCGAGCACGCTCCCACCTGCCAACTGCTGCTGCCTGCCTGTCTGCTGCCCACGTGCCCTGCTATTTGGAACCTGCACATCAGCCAGGGTTCCAGTTGCTGTGTCCACCCCTGCTGGAACAGAAGACTCCCGAATGGGATACCATCGCTCCACAGCCCAGCCCCAGGACCCAGTTGCCCACCCACGCATGCCTCAGAGGTCGCCATGTCGGGGCAAACACCATCTGAAACCACTGGCGACCCCCAGCCAGAGAGGCAGAGGGCCACCAGCTTCAGTGTGAAGGAAGTTGGTGTCCTGGTGGAGCGTGTCCTGGGGCATTTTTGGGGCCTCGTGGAGTGGGGCCGGGTCAGCATGAGTGACATCCAGATGAGGGTCCTGGAACGCGTAGGCCCAGCGCTCCACGCCCAGATCCTGCTGAGGAAGACCCATCTGGAGTTGAGCGGTAAGTGGCCAAGCATTGGTGTGTGAGACAGGGCATGTTGCAGTGTGCTGGTAGTCTGATACTTGCCTGTATGTGTGACATAGGCCATGTATGGATGTGTGTGTGCAGGGACATCATGGTCATGCATGTGAGACCAGTAATGTGTGAACCACATGGTTGGTGCATGAGTTACAATGCAACATGGGTAGCTGTATGGCAAATGAGCACATGAAAGCATGCCAGTGTCTGTTCTTGCACATGGTGGGGGTGTGAGGGATGGGTGCTGCTGTCGTGTACATGTATGGTGAACATGTGTGTGTCTGAGAAGTGTGTCTGTGACTTAGGTATGCCATGTATTCATGACACATGTATGTGATGATATGTACATTCACTTATGCAGTGCGGTCACCGTTGTATGCACTGTGTCTATCCACTGTGTCTGTGGTGTGCAAGGCATGATGCATGACCCTCCGGTGATGTGTGTGCATGGGATCAGTGTGAGCCATGATGCATGTGAGTTTGAAGGCAAGATTTTGGTTATTAGAGGCCCTTGTACATGGATGCTGGTGTTGATTGCAGGCGCTGTGCCTGTTCATGCATGTGTGTTGCGTGCATTCACCCATGTGTTGTGGAGGGAAAGGATGGAAGTGACGTTAGACACTGCAACTCATGTGTTATTGCTTCCTGTCCAGGGGAATGTTGTAATGTACCCTGATGCTTGTGTTCTATGTCTCCCTCTACGCAGCGTCAAGTGAAGAAGAGGGCAGGGACGGCGCTGTGGAGCCAAGCGGCGGGGATGCCTCCACCGGGCGGCGACGCAAGGCCCAGCCACCCTCCCAGGACTTGCCATGATCCGGGAGCAAGGGGGCTGGTGCCGCGTCTGCCACCACGGCTGTGGCGGAAGGGCCGGGTGAGCCCCCACAGGGGCTTGCAATGGCGGAAGACAGTACGGAGACATCCAGGTTGGTGGTCTCCACAGAGGACGAGGAGACCGCTACTGAGCCACACATGGGGACTGGTCGGGGTAGTACCACTGGTGCAAGTGGTGCAGTCCAGGGCCAGGGTCAGGAGGCAGCACAGGTCACCGCGGAGGGGCCTGTGCATGTACCTGTCCTTGACCCTGTGACTGCACCACCATGCACCAGCAGGGATGCCCCGTCCCAGGCCCGTCCGCAGGTAGGGGAGAGTGCCATGTCATCTGCCTCTCCACTACCTGCGGACGAGGGGTCCCATGACTGTATGGGCTCTGTCCTGATTGGTGTCGCGTTGCGCACGTGTGACATTCGTGATGACGTGCGTTCGTCCTGAGCGACGTGCGTTCGTCCTGGGCAGAGAACGCACGCCATCACGAACAGCAGCGTTGTGATGTGGCACTGTTGGGAGGGGCCCTGGTCGGTGGGTTCCTACATGTGTCGCGCACTCTGGTGGACCTCTCCTCCTCTGTGGAGACTATGCGCCAGTCATTCTCCCTGCCGTCTTCCGGCCCAGATTCCACCAGAGCCCCCTGTAGACCTGGCCCGACCAACACAGCCAGCTTGGTGGAGCTCACATCCCTGCCACAGTCGGGAGTCGGCGGTCCAGCAGGGGTGGACACCACAACTGGAGACCAACTGATGGACAATGTGCAGGCACCATCGAACAGGGCACAGGGACAGCAGCAGGAGCAGGCTGTAGGTGGGAGCAATGATGGCTCAGGCCATCAACATCGGAGGGGCAGGCATCGGCCAGAGGGCCGGAGGACCCAGGAATGGGAGTGTCTTCTGTGTGGCAGCGGTTGGGCCAGCGGATAGATGCGGAGCGGTGGCGGGCGGAAGAGGCGTGGCTCACCATGGTCAGAGCAGAGTTCTCCATGCGTCGGGTGTTGAGGCGGGCAGAGTGCCTCGAGGCAACTCGCAGAGAGTTGGAACAGGCCATGAGTGCCTCCCTGCGAGACCTCGGGGCCAGGGCAGAGGCCCGCCTCTGGGACATTGACATGGAGTTCGATGATGCCCTGGCCCGGGACAGCACAGAGTGAGCCGCAGGGCTATCCCGCCGCCATTGTATATATTTAGATAGTGTTAGGTTTCCTTTCTGTTTTTGTTTATTTTGGGGCGATTGGACAATGCGTTTTTGTATATAGTTCTTTATTAGGTAGTCTTTTTTGTAGGTTTCATTTCATTTGTTGGGGACCCTGGATTGGTGATTTGTATATAGTTGAACAGTGGATTTATTATTTATTTTTTTCATTTCACCATGGATCAATGGATTTCACTTATTTTTTTCCCTTGGATTTGCTTTGATGGACTGAGACTTTGGACACATTTTCATTTGGATTTCTTTGAATTCTGATTTCATATTTTTGATTATTTTCTGGACATGCTGCGTTTTATTTCTTCTTCACATTATTGTGTGCTTTCTTTTCATTACATTCATTTTGGGTTCAATACATTTTTCTTTCATACTTCAATGTGTGGTATTCTCTCATTGATTTCATGCATGTCATGATGTGGGTTTTCACATTCACTTGCACCCATTGTGTGGTGTGTGACAGACATGTGTTCATTTATATACTTGCCATTCGGGTGGTATCATGTAATGCCCATTTCTATGTGGGTGGATGCAATACTTGGTTGGGTCTTTGGGATGGGGTGGCATGGGGTGTGATGTGGCTGGCCGTGAGGCCCATGATTGAGGATCGTCATGACGTGGGGGCACGGGGACATGAGTGGGGGCCTGCTGGCAGGTGCCCCTGACTGCTGGGGAGTAGGGGTGCTGGGGTACTTGAATGGGGGCCTGCTGGCAGGTGCCCCTGACTGCTGGGTGGTGGGGATGGTGGGGGACATGTGTGAGACATGAGTGGGGGCCTGCTGGCAGGTGCCCCTTACTGCTTGGGGGTGGGGGTGCTGGGGGACATGAGTGGGGGCCTGCTGGCAGGTGCCCCTGACTGCTGGGGTGGGGGTGCTGGGGGACATGTGTGGGACATGAGTGGGGGCCTGCTGGCAGGTGCTCCTGACTGCTGCGGGGTGGGGGTGCTGGGGGACATGAGTGGGGGCCTGCTGGCAGGTGCCCCTGACTGCTGGGGAGTGGGGGTGCTGGGGGACATGTGTGGGGGCCTGCTGGCAGGTGCCCCTGACTACTGGGGGGTGGGGGCGCTGGGGGACATGTGTGGGGGCCTGCTGGCAGGTGCTCCTGATTGCTGGGTGGTGGAGGCGCTGGGGGACATGTATGGGGGCCTGCTGGCAGGTGCCCCTGACTGCTGGGGGGTGGGGGTGCTGGGGGACATGTGTGGGGGCCTGCTGGCAGGTGCTCCTGACTGCTGGGGGCGGGGGTGCTGGGGGACATGAGTGGGGGCCTGCTGGCAGGTGCCCCTGGCTGCTGGGAGGTGGGGGTGCTGGGGACATGTGTGGGACATGAGTGGGGGCCTGCTGGCAGGTGCCCCTGACTGCTTGGGGGTGGGGGTGCTGGGGGACATGTGTGGGGGCCTGCTGGCAGGTACCCCTGACTGCTGGGGGCTGGGGGTGCTGGGGGGACATGAGTTGGTGATCAGTAGTGCAGGTTGACATGTGGCTTGGCTGGGGGGCATGCGCATGGTGGATGGGCTGCCTGCGGGACATGACCAGGGGTGCAGGGTAGTCCCCTGTGGTGTGGGCTGCCTGCAGGGGCCGTGGAGGGTGTAGAGGGAACACCTGGTAGGACCCACGCTGCCAATTCACGTGTAGGACTCGCCGCGCACCCCCAAAAATCACGTACCCCGCTCTGACAGCAAAATCGCTTGTGAAACCTCCCGCGCACCCCAGGAATACACGTACCCCACTCACACAGGGCCAATCGCGTGTGAAACTTCCCGTGCACCCCCGATTTACACGTACCCCGCTCCGATCGCGTGTGAAACCTCCCACGCACCCCAGGAATACACGTATCCCACTCGCACAGGGCCAATCGCGTGTGTAACTTCCAGCGAACCCCAGTAATCCACGTACCCCACTCGCACAGGGCCAATCACGTGTGAAACTTCCCGCGCACCCCAGGAATACACGTACCCCACTCGCACAAGGCCAATCGCGTGTGTAACTTCCCGCGCACCCCAGTTATGCACGTACCCCACTTGCACAAGGCCTATCGCGTGTGAAACTTCACGTGCACCCCCGATTTACACGTACCCCGCTCAGATCGCGTGTGAAACCTCCCACGTACCCCAGAAATACACATACCCCACTCGGACAGGGCCAATCGCGTGTGAAACCTCCCATGCACCCCCGAATTACACGTACCCCGCTCCGATCGCATGTGAAACTTCCCGCCCACACCTGAAATACACGTATCACGCTCCGATCGCGTGTGAAACTTCCCGCAAACCCCAGTAATACACGTTCCCCGCTTGCCGTGTACTGTGTGGCGGCCCTGTATACTGGTACAGGGTTAGCGCAGCCCTTTGCGCTGGATTGGGGATTTTGATGGCTTTTAATTGCGCAAGGGGCGTTCTTGGGGCGTAACTGGCGATGCTGCAGGATCGCTGCACCACTGTGCGCCACGGCTGGTTTTGGTAGTTAAAATCCATGAATACACTGTGCGCGGAAATGGATTTTAGCGCACGCGGCTGGCGCAGAAAGTCGCACATGCACACTGTGCACCAGCCGCGTGCGCCACTTGTGCGCTGAATTCTATGAATTACCCTGTAAATTGGGTTAAGTCAATCACTAACTCGTTGGCTGACTCATTGTGTTGTCCAAATATCTTTTTCTCTTGACCACTGTCTGTAGTACTTTGGTGTCCCGTGGTTTTTTTTTTTTGGAGGGATTTCGCTGACTCTTGTGTAATTTGGACAGGATTTTTTTTCTTTTTTTGGTTTACTTTTTTTGACGCCTTTGCCTGTGCGCGTTTCATTTTACGAGATAGAAAAGTTGTGCTAGAGTCCTCACTAGGGTTTTCTACCATTTCCGCATTAATTGCAATATTATCTAACCCACCATCTTTTCCGGCTGACAAATTGCCACTCTCGAGCGCAACAGACGAGGAGTCAGCGTTCGCCATCACAAGTGGTGTAGGGCTATTTGGATTGTCCTCAAGATCTACAGGAGTTATGGAACTAGAACTTGTCATTAATAAGAGCTGGAGCCATAATAATCGTATCAGATTTTGATTTAGAGATGCTTTTACCACTGCGTAAACTCCCAACCATATTCAGGCAATAAGCTACAGCAATTTCAAGGGTCACACACTCTAAAGTAATGATTGTCAAATAAGGAAAGTAAGCGGCCACACTGTATAAGCAGACTAAGAACAAGTAGGTATATTATTACTTACTTGTGTATAGGGTCTAGTATTGCTCTACCAGCCACCCGCCGCACCGTTCAACAGTCAAACAGTCTAACACTTTCTGACACTTCTGGTGTATGCGGGGAGCGCGTGACCGGAGGAGTTGTAGGTAGTTCCACCAATCAGAATTCAGTAAATGGGAGTGACTGGCGACGGTGCGGGGAGGTGTCTAGGGAGAAGGCGAGAAGAAGAAAGGGAGTGTGCTTAGCTTGGTAAACGTGAGCAAATGTCTCGAGAAAAGACCCAAAGGTCAAGTAAGTAACTAGCACTAGCAAGTACTAGCAAGTACGAGCACAATGAATGTAGATAATTACTTTTCCAAGTGAACCAACAACAGCAGCAGCGTGTTTGGAAGCATGCAGTCCTCACTTTTGTGTACTCGTCCCACTCTCGATAGATCAATGTCCAAGAACAGCAAATCCGCCGCAGTCGATCAGACGCGAAGGGCGCCTGCACAGTATCCAGTAAAACATCTAACACTTTTGGACACTTCCGACACAGTGTACTTCCTTTTTTGAAGAGAGGACTAACTTGTTCAGACTCATCTGGAAAATGAGATTTAAAGTCTTGTTTGACTTGCAACCAAAGCAAGAGGAATTGTCAGTATCCTTTGACTATCTTGAGATGAAACCAAAGAGCACTTTTGACCTACACATAAACAACATGGCAGTGAACTTGTTTGAAAATAAGATGCTCTCTCATTTGAAGGCTATTCATTTTAATAATAAGATTTTGCATCACAATATCAGGAAGCAATAGAGTCAAGTTAAGTGTAGGGCAGCTGAGAGGACATGGAGGGCTTCTTGTACATCCTCTGACAAACTGGCCTGTCGCCTGCTACAAAGGCAATACCGACTCTCTGCCCGCACTAAGAAGAGAGCCCACATTCAAAGCCCGTGTCTCTGCAGCATCTAACAACTCGGACGAACTCTTTAAAATCTGCAAGGAACTTGCCAACCCTGCGGCAGTCTCCACCCCTCCTCTTGCCTCCAATGCTCTCTGCAATGCCCTTGCCTCACACTTTATCTCAAAAACCAAGGACATCCTGTCCACCCTCTCCTCCCTTGCCCCTCCCATTCCCTCTCAGTCTGTGCTTGCAGACCCCCCCTTAACCGTCCCCCCACCGTCCTTCTCTTCCTTTCCTATATTCTTCCCTGACGAGGTCGCTAGACAAGTCCGATCTATGAAAGCCTCGTCAGAACAGGTTCATCCCTGCTCCTCTAAAACCATCAAGGACCACATTGACACCCTCGCCCCGGTCCTTACTGATTTTTGCAACCACTCCTTTGCCTCAGGATCCTTCCCCTCCCCTCTGAAGCACTCCCTTGTGCATCCTCTTCTCAAGAAACCCACAGCTGATCCTTCCTGTCCGACTAATTACCGCCCAATTTCCATTACTCCCTTTCTGGGCAAACTCCTGTAAAAGCTGGCCATCTCTCAGCTTAAACTTCACACAGATTCTGTTGGCTGCTTTCATGACCACCAGTCTGGCTTCAGAGCGGCCAGAAGCACGGAAACTGCTCTCCTGAACATCCGTGAAGATCTGCTCTCCAACCTGGATTCTAACATTCCCTCTGTCCTCATCCTTCTTGATCTCTCTTCTGCCTTCGACACAGTGAACCACACCATCCTGCTCGACCACCGTCTCCGTGATAAACTGGCTATCACTGATCAGGCTCTGGCCTGGCTGACCTCTTTCCTCTCTGATCGGCCCTCCCAGATCCAACTGGGGTCCTTCCTATCATCTATCTTCCTCTCCACCTGTGGGGTTCCCCAGGGGTCTAACCTCTCACCCTGGCTCGTCAACCAATACCGGGCAACTCTTGCCCACTGCATTTCCTTTGTCTGCTCAAATTTCCAGTGCTACGCTGATGACACTCAACTCATTTTCCGACATCCCTCGGCCACCTCCTCACCCTCTCTCATCTCTGACTGCCTAACTGCCATTCAAGATTGGTGTGCCGCAAATGACCTTTGTCTGTATGCCAGCAAGACTGAGATCCTCCTCATCGGCACACCCTCTCCATCCTTTTCCCACACTCTCTGGCCGGCCTCTCTTGGCCCTCCTCCTACCCCTACCTGTGAGGCTAAGAACCTCGGGGTCATCTTCGACTCCACACTTTCCTTCTCCGCGAATATCTCTGAGGTCTCTAACAAGTCAAACTTCCTACTGCACCTCCTCAGAGGTACTCTGCCTTCCCTCTCCTTCCCTCAGAAGCTCACTGTCTGCCAAGCCCTGGTTCTCTCTAAGTTGGACTATTGTAACAGCCTCTTTCTAAATCTTCCAGCCTCTACTCTCCGCCCTCTACAACTTATCCTGAACAGGACTGCGATACTTGTCCTTGGCCTCAAGCCCTGGGATCGTATCTCTCCAGCTCTGAAATCACTCCATTGGCTCCCAGTGGATGCTAAGATTAAATTCAAAACCTGCATCGTCCACAAGGCTTTCTCGGGCCTAGGTCCAAAATACCTTCAGCTATCCCTCCGCAAATACCTCCCCTCTCGAGCTCTTCGCTCCTCTACCTCTAACTCCCTCCGGGTCAATCGTTTTTCAAAGAAAGTTGCGGGGGGTAGATCTCTATCTTCGGCTGGGATCTCCCTCTGGAACATCCTCCCTGCCACTATAAAACTTGAGGAGAACCATCTCCGGTTCCGGAAGCACCTCAAGACCTTCCTCTTTGCTTCTGCCTTCGCTCCCCCTCTCCCCTGCTGATCTGCTCTCTCTTAGCACTGTGCACTTGGCCACCCTCTGTCACCTGCGCCCAGGTACTTGCTCACCCTGCCACCCTCCTGCACTGCCTCCCGGCCACCCCTTGCACTGGGGACTGTATCTGTACCCATACAGCCACCCCCCATTTTATTTTCTTCTTTTTCTGCACTTATCAGACTGCCCAGTCTGCTGCCTTAAACACAGCACTTGCCACTTGCTGGCTGCACTACCACTGTTTATTGCCTCAATGTTCTATTTATTAGTTATTCTGCTCTCCTCTGCTCCGCACTTTACTTTCCACTCTCCCCCTTCCATGCACTTTTTCCCTTTTTCCCTTTCCCATGCACTTGCGCGTTCTCAATGTCACTGGGCCTAGTAAGATCATTGTTGTGTTGAGTTTTCCCCTGTTCCCCTCCCTTGCCTAGTCGCGCTCTGAAACACTTGTGTACGAGCACAATACAAATAAAATATCATATCATATCATTATTAGAAATCTTGCTGACAGTGTTTCATTTACACGCAGACCAGAAGATAAGGGTGCGGCATTGGTGATAAAGGACATCACATGGTACAATACCTGATGTATGGATTTACTTAATGATACCGACACATATGTTACACTAGACCAAGATCCAACACAGATGATTGCATGTCTCATTAAGGACACACTACAAAAGGCTTTTCATAATGAATGGATTACATCAAAAAACGTAAAAACGTAAACATTCTTTACCAAAGAGTTTCTGATCACAACAGTATTGTACGGTATTCCTAAAATTCACAAAGATCCAATGAATCCACCATTAAGACCTATCGTTGCTTGTTCTGGTAGCTTATTTGGCACACTACAATTTACCTAGATGAAGAACTTCAGCCAATTGTTCAAAAAATCTCCACGTGTTTACAGGATACATCCCATTTTCTTAAGACTATTGGAGATGGGGGTCCTCTCCCACCAAATTGTATTTTGGTTTCTTTTGACGTCCTAAGTCTTTACACATCAATCCTCCACATGAAGTGTTTGAAAGCGCTCAAGTGGACTCTCCTTTGGGAAGACCACTGACAGGCAACTAAAGGTTTTGTTCTGGAACTAACTAACATTATATTACACAATAACCTTTTCAGATTTTAAACCCAATTTTATCTGCAAGCATCAGTGACTTCAATGGGGTCAGCTATGTCCCTGGTTTATGCCAACCTGTTTATGTTCTAATCAAAGTGAGTAGTGCCTGCCAGTCAATGCTCCCTCAGATGACGTCATTCAATTCAAGGTTGAACTTGGTAAAGTAATTAGTCCATTACAATGTAAGTGGAAATGTAAACACAAATATTTATTCACAAAAGCAGACACTGCACGCTAACACGTGTTTCAGCCCTCTCCGGGCCGTCCTCAGGGCGTATTAACATTGGGATGGTAAGTAACTGTACAAAAACCTTAATGATCCACCATTAAGACCTATCGTTGCTTGTTCTGGTAGCTTATTTGGCCCACTACAATTTACCTAGATGAAGATCTTCAGCCAATTGTTCAAAAAATCTCCACGTGTTTACAGGATACATCCCATTTTCTTAAGACTATTGGAGATGGGGGTCCTCTCCCACCAAATTGTATTTTGGTTTCTTTTGATGTCCTAAGTCTTTACACATCAATCCTCCACATGAAGTGTTTGAAAGCGCTCAAGTGGACTCTCCTTTGGGAAGACCACTGACAGGCAACTAAAGGTTTTGTTCTGGAACTAACTAAGATTATATTACACAATAACTTTTTCAGAATTTAAACCCAATTTTATCTGCAAGCATCAGTGACTTCAATGGGGTCAGCTATGTCCCTGGTTTATCCCAACCTGTTTATGTTCTAATCAAAGTGAGTAGTGCCTGCCAGTCAACGCTCCCTCAGATGACGTCATTCAATTCAAGGTTGAACTTGGTAAAGTAATTAGTCCATTACAATGTAAGTGGAAATGTAAACACAAATATTTATTCACAAAAGCGGACACTGCACGCCAACATGTGTTTCAGCCCTCTCCGGGCCGTCCTCAGGGCGTATTAACATTGGGATGGTAAGTAACTGTAAAAAAACCTTAATGATCCATGACCAATTACATTTAAACCAAAAGTAACCACATTGTTGTGTTTTGCAAAGTAATGAAATTAGTCCGTCAAATTTTGATTATAAACATAAACCAGGTAAACTAGACAATGCAAAGGAGTAGTGGAGGAAGAAGCAAACAAGGAAGAGGGTAGGGGGAGAGAGGAGAAAAAATGTTATTTTCAAATTAGATGTGAGTTGGTTTTATACAATCATTAATTACTATATTTCAAATCACTAATTGTTAAAACAGTCTATACAGTTAATAAATAATAAAGCCAGGTTGTTGCACCTAATAGACAGAGTGGAAAATCCATTACAATGGCGTACCTGATAATTGTGTATTGAGAGAATAATGGTATCAGTGACTCTTCAATGAGTAGATTTTCTGGTACCTATGAAAATATAAAAGTGCATGTTGTAGCCTAATGGGTACTCTAAGTTCTGAAATAATTGCAATTGCGAAATTATAAAATGACAGTCTATGTTATAAAATGGCGTTTGCTCGCTTACCTAAGGTTAGGTTTCTTGATTGTAACTCGGTGAAAAATAGTTTGCTGGATAATCCTAGCGTCTTGAGTGTTCGAGCGAAATCTATTTTAACAAAAATGATACATGAGGGATTGTTGTAAAGTGTGCTTGGTAGTACTACATACTATTAGGAAAGTCACTGTTCACGAGAGTGCTGGTAACGCTTACCTTTAAACGCCTCAATGCGTGTGCAGCACAGCGATTTCTGCCGGCTGCCTGCTACTCCCTGGAAGGAATGTGGGTGCGGCTGGGTTAGCCTATAGCTGCTCTGCCAGGCTGTTTGATGGTTCCGGTCATGTGATCGTCCAGTTGCTGTTGCTTAGCAACTTTGTGGGTGTTTATGTTCTATCTAGAAATGTCCTTGAAAATGAGAGATGGTCGTCCAAACGAGTGGTCTGGAAAAGATATATAGACAACATTTTTGCTATCTGGAAGTGTGAAACGGAATAACTTCAGGGTTGCTTAATTATATACACCAGAGAATTAAATTAACGATGGACATCGGTACCCCAAAGTTGCTCTTCCTTTAGATGTAGAGGTGGAACTAGTGAACAATGTTCTTTCTACCAATGTATTTAGAAAGACTACAGATGTGAATAATAACCTGAACTATCTCAGTTACCATCCTTGGCATCTTAAAGATTACCTCCCATACAGCCAGTTCCTAAGACTAAGGAGGATAATTTTTGATGAAGAAACTTTTGACACTGAGAGCGATAAACTCACCATGAGATACCAACAGAGAGGCTATTCACTAGAGGTGATAAATAAAGCACCCATAATTGCATACAAAATGGGTAGGAATTTTCCGCTATTAACTATTAAAAGCAGAGGAACCAGTGTCAAACAAACAACTGGTCTTACATAGATGCACAAATGGTACATTCCCCTGCCTGAGATCTTGGTAAAACAACGTTCACAGCATGAACTTGTTTGGATACATAAATTAGACTCCCTGTATCCGACAGGTACAAATGAGGAATCTTATCTTAGGGCATTCCTCTGAATATTAGCCATTAGGGAATGCTGATGTACTGTGGATGTTTATAGGAAAACTATTTGTATATCTTGACTACAGATTAGATTGGAGGGTATATTTGTCATAATTTATTGAATATCAACTGAATGGCCACTATGTGTCTTGCTGTTGCACACCATACTAAGTCTGAAAATGTAATCTATTTGTATTTCTGATTATCTATTGGAATTAAGCTATGGACATGTGATATCTTCCCAATCTAGACAATCCTCTGTTACAGGTTTATAGTAAGCAGAATAGAATTTGAGTTGAGCCTGGAACTTAGTGATTGACGTTACACTTCAAATGTTGATTAAGTCCATAGAGAATAGGATGTTCGCTTATGACCTGGGATTTAAAGTCAATACATGGTAATCATTGAATCCTGTGTAATGGGCCAGATTGCGAACATAGTGCATCAGTCCTCATTCAACTGGATTGGCTGTGGTTGCAACTCCCTATACTTTTTCTAATTTAACTCACTGCTAGAGGTATACTTCTGTTGGAATTTTCAGACTGCCAGCTTCCTTAAAGCTCCCTAACGTGATCTCTCATCAAGCCTTCTGCTATTGATTACTAATTCGTTTTGCCTGATCTTTTTCTCTTCTTAATTCGGCTATCCAGTATCTACCACTTGTACCCTTACACTATTTATCAATGGTCACAGTGAGACAGTGATGTTAATAAACGCCTGGGTTAGATTCAATTTCTCCCGCTGCTTATCTTCTTAATGTGTGAATATGTTTCACTCTGTTTACCTGGAACCAGACGTATGACATCATCACGTTGCAACGTGATCATGTTGCCCTTTACATTCTATTTAAATGGCCATTTTATGTGCTGGTAAGTGACTCCATGAGGTTCCCTGAAAGGAAACACCAGCCATAAGTTGGGACTCTATACATAATCTTCTGATTTTTCAGTTACACCTAGTTGGAGTGAAATAGAAGAATCTGCTGTGTGGAGTTTTTGAGGTCTGATATTAGCTTTTTGCCTATCCATTTACAAACTTGTATTGAGCAGGTACATGGAGACATTGAGACATTGAGCAACGAACAATGAGTTTATGATGCGAATACTAGAAATCTTCTCTGGGTCATCACTCTTGTTGCTAGAGGTAATGCCCAACACTCTCTTTTAAGCTGTTGAGTGAACTTAATATTGTAAGCAGGTACATTTGTCAGATTTCGCTGATCATTCCTTACCGCTTTATTATATCTTATTGTTAGGTGTGGACTTTAGATTTTGTAAAGAATTGAGATCCTGCAGATCAAGTGGACATGCTTGGGCCTTTTTTACATTGATGTTGTGAGCCATGCAAGTGAATGATAGCTATACATTATGGGAGATGAAAGTAGAATTATTTATTTCCAAATGGTCAGAAAAAACTAAATGCCCTATTGCTTTTGTCTATTTACTTAGCAAATCACTTCATTAAGAATCTCATTAAGAATCTGAGGATGAACAATGTATAATTCGCTCCTGATGAAGGGTTAAGGCTGAATCGCGTTGAGCCACATTTATTTCCACCTTGTTATTTCTGTATTAAATACATTATACTTTGAACAATTTTGTGTTCTAAACATAGGTTTATATTATTCATATTGACTGTTTTACAGTACGGTGGCCTACGGGGGACGTGAGTGTCCTTACCTACAGCACACTTACTTGCCTGTCTAACTACTTATAGGTGTCAGTGACTGCCCCTCTGTGATCTCTTCTTAGAGAAAGCAGAATCAGATCATCCCAGTAGCATGCAGACTCCTTGGTTCTCAGTACAAAATCAGCTCAGAGCTGCTCCAGAGCCCATCGCCCCAAGCCGTCTCTACCAACAAGTTAAAATGTCAGACTGCAGAGATTGACTTCCAGGAAGATGGATGCACTTCTGCCATCTAGAGGGCAGCTGTGGACAGTGCAATTAGTGCATACAAACATTTCAGAACAGAAGAGACACTCAACCAAAGGATCAAGTCCCATGGAAATTGTGCTCAACTATAATAGTGTTTAAGTGGATTTTGCAAGGCCTATATATATGTTGACACCTTTATTAGGCTTCAAATAGTCATGTGTGAGCTTTAGCGATCACGTGATCACTTCCATAAGGCCCACGATCACAACAGATCACAAATAAAGGACTTTATTACCCTAATTAAAGTATCAAGTCGTTGCTTACCTTTGGATCAACTCCTTTTGGATTCCACTTGGTTAACACAGTGAACAAAGTAACAAGGTACAAGCTATAAATATATATATATATATATAGAACCAAGGCAAACATGCCACAGTACCACCTAGTAGCCATCAATAGACGTTGACCTCGTGCTCATGTTCAGAGCCAGTTGACCAGAGCACTGTTGATATGCAAATTGGCAAAAAAAGCAAGCCTCTATCTCCAGAAAAGTGTCTATGTTTTTCAAGGCAGTGCTATTTTATACATAGCTTCTTCAACCTTGTCCCTTGTTACTTAAAAAAATGCTACGAATTTACACAGACACTGAAAGATTTTTAAAAGAGAGATGCTAACATACACATGCTACCAATAGATTCTTCTATGGGAAGGTGACTGAATTACACTGGCAATGTGGGGTTTTCAACAGGGTTTTCAACAGGGTTTTCAATGGGGAAAATATTGGATGCAATGCTACAAAAATGAAGGACTTATGTAATTTAGGGCTGGGGTATATGCTACTTACAAAGCAAGCCTTAGTTTAGGTTTCAGGACCGCCTGCTGGATCTCAGGACACTCTGGACAGCCAGGGCAAGGGATCCGGTGACTGCACTCTCAAAGATGATAAGGGTCAGCCGCCTTCTCTCTGTCCTCCTTATCCTGTAGCCCCAGATTTTGGTCTCTGTGTCCCTGACCTTGTACAGCCCCCCTTATATAGCACAAATGACATCACTAACTTTACAATCTAGGAAGAGTACCCTGTAATTATCCCTGCCGCATGGATTGGGCAGTTTCTCTCTGTCTCTCCGCCCCCAGTTATGATTGGTTCAAGGGAAGAGAGCACCATCTGTCTTTTTGCATTTATTACAATTCTTTGTTCTCATGACCACTTTTTGGCAAAAAACAGTTATGTCTCATAAATTCATACTTATACTAGCCATGGCCATATGAAATAGATATGTAGTTTCAGTGGCTCATTGGGAATTAGGTATGCCGATTGCCAACTCCGTACAAGGTAGCATGGCCCTTTGGCACATTTTTGTCATTTTCATAAAATGTATAACATTTATGACTGTGCAAATGATCCAGCATGTTCCTAATTTCATCTTCCATTTTTTCATCAACTGTCATATTTGTCACCTGTTCAGATCAGCCAGAAACTAATCTTAACTGGCCATCCCCAAAGTCCTAGGGAAATGCAATTAGTCTCTTTAAAACTGCCTGGAAATTACATGAAAAAATAGCATAAAACTAAATTGATTCTTATTCTGATTTCTGTGAAAATGCCTAAAATGAAATCAGTCTTTTAATGTAACTTGGGAGTGTCTTTTTACACATGGGGGAGGAATGCTTCCTCCCCCGACAGCCATCTGTCTCCCTGGGCTCAGCCTGTCACCAGAGTTTCTGTATAAGTCTCTTTGAAGTGGTGTGGGTTCTTTTGAAGGATGTGCAACAAGGAGCTCACACCTCCTGGTTAAGCTCTAGCCGCAGTTTGCCTCCTTTGAAATCTTTGGGCTCCTGCATTCATCACATTTTATGCTGGGATCGTTATAGGATATGTGTGATATTCAGCGGGAAGTGGGGCTTTGTCATTTGAAGCTCCTGCCTCAGCCCAAACTGTTTTTTCCGGCAGTGTCTCTGCAAAGGTGACTGGAGTTTTGTGGGTTGGAACCTAATGTACATTGGCTCTAGTCAACCCCCCACATCATATTTCCTTGCCATTTTCTACGTGAGAAGTGCCATCTTTTCACTGTGGCTTTTTAAAGCTGTTTTTCTTTTCACACGTGTGCAGGCTTTTTACTTCTAATGTTTAAAATCCTGTCTTGCAGGTCACAGGGTTCTTTGATTGATTTCTCCTTTTTGAGTAAGTTTGCATTTGTTGGTAGTCCATTGATAATGAGGGGTAGTACCTCTTTTCCCATGGTTCTCTAATTTGACATGAAAACAAAGAAAAAGCCAAGCCGTTTTTCGTTTGCAGTGTTTAAAGGGCTGCTGTTCATGTGAAAGGGAAGACAAAAGCCATTTTTCCTTTGTCATGTTGAAATTCGTGCCCCTCATGTGAAATAACAGTAAAGCAGGGCCGTTTTTGGTTGCAGTGTATAACTTCTGGTCATTCAGGTGAAAAGAAAGTAATGCAAGGCCGTTTCTTTTGGTTGCAATGTAGAATGTCTTCTCATTCAGGGGAGATAAAAGCAAAACAGGGCTGTTTTTGGTTGCAATGTTTAAATGCTGCTGTTCAGGTGAGTGGGGCTTCTGTCTAGGGCTTTTAAATGTACCCCACACTCCCAACGCTCCTAGTCGGTTGAGAGCCGCATTGACACCCCTTTGTACCTTTCTAGAAATGCCAGCCAGACCTTAAAATCTTCCCTTAACTCACCTGACAACCTCACTGAGTGGTGCAGCATTTTGGCCCCAGACATGATCCACGCAATGTTTTTCCAGAAGGCTATCACCTGGCGTGCATAATTGAAGTGCCCCGACAGCTTTTGTACCTCCCTAATCTCTGTCTTCTGGGCTGAAACCCAGTGCCGCCCAGAGCCCACGTTTTCTCTCTAGGTAAAATTCACCATCATCCCTCTCTTTCTTATCTAAGCATTTAAAATACATAGTTCAGTATCCCTATATGGATGTGCACTTCTATTTGTTTATTCCTCTGTAATGTTATGTGCAGTGGGCCATGCTGGCTGTATTGTAGACAGAAAGATTTCACATGTATCTTACTTTAAAATTTATTTTTAAAGGGAGTAATTGTTGTAGATGTCTGAGGACAGACGTGAGATCCAGTCTTCAATATCCTTCTTGGGCAGCATACATACATGTGAAGGCAAAGATCAGGGACCATGACTGGACATGCATCAGCCCTGACAGCCTTTGGCAGGTGAGTATGACATACATCAAACTTCCAATCACCTGTTGTAAAAAAAACTCCTAGTTCATATAGACCTGAGAGCTTACACTCAATGACACAGGGATCCATAATGTGTTGGAGTCAGCAGCGCCCTGGGCAGCAAAACATAAATATGGCTACCCCTCTCCTGCCCCCGTGCGTCCCTTGTAATGTAGGCGGGGCGTGGGGGTGGACCATTTTGCATCAGCGCCCTATTGTTATTAAATGCACCACGCTCCCGAGAGCGTGGCACATTCAATTTCAATAGTGCACCTGCCATGCCATCTCGGGGGAGACCTTGAAAGACTCCCCTGAGCTGGCATGGCGGGGAGGGGGATAATTGCAAGACGCCCCGGGAGATCGCCCGGGTGGCCTTGCCCTAAGGCAGACCTTGTGTGTTGGTCCCACATCAGGTTAAAGCACTTTGCTCATTCCACCTAAACCATATCCTGGCTGTCCTCCACCTGTCCGGAAGTTAATGCAAATGTTCTTCTATCACATCATGTTCTTGGAATGGGGCTGAGCAAGATGATCGTGCATTACTGCGTGTGTGTAACGTAGCTTCTCTGCTTTTGTTTGGTTTGTTTAAATTAAAAATAAAATCAATTTTGGAAATCAAACGTCAGCACCCATGAGGGTGTAGTAAATAGAAGGCTATAAAAGATACTGCCCCTGGGTGAAGAGGAGCCCCCAATAATTACGAGGCCCTCGCTCGGGTCCAGGCCTCACTGCATTGCTCTGCCATTTTGTGTTAAGCCAATGAGTAATGATGTTAAATTCCATAACCGCCACACTTCAGTGTACAGCAGTGTGCACGCTCAGCTCAGATAGCTTTGATTCAATCCCTCGATCATCCATTGAATTCCTTCTTTTCTGTCCTATCTCCTCTTATACATTTCAGTTCCTTCCTCTCTCCTATAATACATTTTCCAGCGCCACCCTGCATTTATTCTATATTTCCTTTAACTTGTATTCGCTCCAGAGTAGCCGGTCGGTGGTGGACTGGCCTAGTGGGAACTGTGGGGCTTTCCTGATTGTCCTCTTCACCAAGGGGCTCCTTTGTGTGGGCACCCTTCTTTTCAGTTCTCCTTACCCTCGCCCAGTCACCCAATCCCTTGCAGCCCCTCTAGATCCCCACATCCCTTTGAAAAAACTTCCAGTATGTTACTGATCACTCCTAACAAATGTTTTATTAATTTTTTGTTAGGATTAAATATTGTTTAAACCATAGAGACAAATATGCTTTCCCAGACCTGATATAGTTGGGTTGCGGTCACTCGCTGCATCCACTCACATGATGCAATAAAGGGCCATTTTGAAAATAATTTCCAGGGCCACTTTTGTTTCCCAGTCCACCCTTATAGCCATACATTGCATTTGAGTTCTTTTCAGTCCGCTCTCTCTTTCTATTCTGCTCTCTTTCACCATCTACATTTAACTCCACCTGGCTTTGGTGCTGAATATTAGGAAGGGCCCCGCCCTGGACAGAGCTGGAGCCACGCACGCCCCAAATCCCCCTCTCCCCCCTCCTCCCCATGCCAGCTCAAGATCCCAACCGGCTGGCCTAGCCCCACAGAAGCTGCTGCTGCTGCCTCCCTAATCCAATCTACAGGGCTCCCATTCTGAGGAAATAAGAGGGCTCTGTTCGATTTGCAATAACATTTTTACAGCTCGCGTGACAGGGAAATAAACCAGTTGTGAAATTCCGCAGCTCTCTCCGCCGGAGCAGCGGCTTTCTGGGAAAGGCTCGGGTTTATTTTTACAGCGCTGGGTGATTTTCATCCAGGGAGCCGGGCCCTTGTGTTTTTTCTGCTCCAACTGTTCTAATTATTAAACCGAATGTTGATATAAACCATCTCAAAGGCCGTAAATCTATCTGGCCGCGGAATTCATTGCGGCTCATGGTTAATGGGCGCTTCTGCGGCAGGCAGCTGGGGGCCGCGGGGGTTTTTATATGAAAATGAATCTGTAATTGAACAGCTCGTGGCAGGGGAAGGCGCGAGAGATCAGCGGCGGTACGGTGGGCGAAAGGGCCCAAATTCACTCAGTGGATACATTGGCGAATTCAGAGCAAAGTGCGCTCGATTCTCCAATTTTGCCTGTTCATCAAAACTGGTCATTATGCCGTGTTTTCGCCCAAAATCTTAGTCAGTTATGGGGACACAAAACGTTTGAGCCCCCTAATTGGAATAGGTTTCTGGCAAGCCCTCCACCCATAGAACGTAATTTAGGGCAGGCGAAAAGAAGTGATTTAGGAAAAAATCAGCTCTGTGTCAAAGAAAATCACCTATTTCGGTAATTTCTCCAACTCTCAATGTTGCCGCCATCACTCTTGCCATGCAGGTCTCCTGCAGCCAGTCCTGTTTCTAGTTCTTGCTCGGTGACGGCTACAACTCAACTGTAGGCCGTGGCACAAAAACGGACCAGCTAGGCCTGTCCCAGGGATGGCAGAGAAACACCCTTTGCTTGACTACATTCACAGATGAGTGGAAGGAATTCCTTTGGCATCTCAGAGATGGAGATGAGAACAGGAGTGAGCCAGCCCCAAGCAGGTGCCCGACTACCCAAAACACCATCTGGTGTTGCAGGGAGTCCACCTGGTGAAAATGATTTGACCAGGCTGATTACCAGCAATGGACTGCCATCAAGGCTCTGCCTCGCAGTCAGGCCGCCACGAGAAAATGTGCTGAAAGTTCTGCTTCCACCAGTTTTTCTAAACAGGGGCTTTAGTGCACTGTGCAACTGGGAATATTAACCAATTTTACTGGTCCAGTGTTCTTTAAAATGTCCCATTTATCACAAATTGTCCAAAAAAGGTACTCCTGTTACTACTCAGTTTTCTAAAGTCATTAATTGTGTTTCATGAAGTTGTGCCACACCACTACCTTAACACACTCAACAGGTACAGTGCTGACACAAAAAGTGGCCAGGAGGAGAAGAAGGCACTGCTCCATCCGAGCCATATGGACTATGCATCCTGAACACAGCAACGTGGTGATGCTCCCTGGCGGCCAGCCCTGCGCTAAGTCCGTGCAGGCCCTGACGGGTAAGGTCCTCGTGTGCTATGTATGCCAGGCGGCCTAAGAGGTGAAGAGGGAGAAGCAGAAAGTCTGTCCCGCCCTTGGGCAGTACGCGTCAAGCGTGGAGAGGGCAGGGAAGTTCTCTCTACCCCATAGGGCAGATCAGTGACAAAAAGTATCGGGCCAGGGAATATAGAAGGGGATTGGTGGCAAGAATGTTTAAAACAATTGCTCATGTGTTTTTAATGAATACAAATTGATCCCTTTTGGGGTGTGTCTCATAAATGTATAAGATAAGAACTCAGGGCGTAGTGATCTCCTGTATAACAGCGATGTTATTTGCAGATGCAACGCCTCTCCCTATCCAGCTGGCCTGGGGTTTGTGGGGTTGGTTCCATGGGGAGAGTCCCTGGAATGGGGTGTAGGAGTACGCTCCATGCCACAGACCAGGGTCAGGAAACAGGTGCTACAAAACCAAATGAGGCAAGACTAATGCCATGTTGTGTAGAAGGGAACAAGACGGCGCAAGCACTGGGAAAGTAGCTGGCTGCCTAGGGTGCTGGCAGAGGGCACCAAAAAAGCAGGTTTTTCCCTTTGCTTCATGAATTACAAAATAAATGTACACCCATCTGAGCGGAGATTCACACTATTTAAGGGACCGACAACATTCTCCATTGCTTCTCAGCTGTTGTAGCGTGGGCTCTCTTCGTTTCCTGCTTTTCATGATATCTTGAACCTCAAGACCTTGGCTCCAAGATTTCAGATTGTTTTTGGATTCTCCCTTGGATTTTGGCAAACATTGATTTTAGTGCCCTTGGTTGCTGGCAATTGGACTTTGGACTGCTTACCTCTGGAACTCTTGTGCATTATCCCTTCTGTTGCTGGTGACTTCGACTTCTGGATCATTGCCTTGCCTGGAACTCTGGTGGAACTCGTACGGCTTCTCCCCAAAGGGTGCCACTACCAGCCTTATATTGCACCCTCGTGCCGTTCTGGATAGGTCTCTTGGGCACTGGTGTCCTTCTGCCGTCGTGCCACAGATCCTTCCTTCACCTGCCTATGCCTGTATCGGGTATGTCACTTTTACAAAGGGTGGGATTACTGTATTCATTCTGTATTTGTGTATTCACTGTCCTTTACTTCACAGTTCCCTCTAAGTCTGCCGAGGGCCCTGGCAGAGCCATTCCTGTTACACTGTTGAGCTCATTTGGCGGCCTGGGAGTTTGATCCCTCTCTCTGGCTGATCCATGGGGAGAAAGGTATAATGTCACCTGGGATATCTGTTTGTGACAAGGAGTTATGTTAAAACCTAGCCGGAGTCATTGTAGCATTTTGTAAAACGGCCATGTTAAAACCTAGCTGGAGACATTTTAGCTTTTTTTTAGATGGCCATATTAAAACCTAGCTGGAGTCATTTTATAATTTTGTTAGACGGCCATGTTAAAACCTAGCAGGAGTTGTTTTAGCATTTGGTTAGGTGGCCATGTTTAAACCTGTCATGACACAACGGTGGTCGCTGTGAAATAGATGGAGACAGGCTCTCGTTGGTGCGCCAAGACGCTGGGTTTTGTAAAGTGCGTTAGCAGTCTAGTGTTCTCCCAAGATGGCGTCCCAGCGTCCTTTTCTCCCCAGCAAACACCTGGCGCTTTGTATTACACCGCTGTGCCCTAGTGGGTTAGATGCAGCGTTTTCTGCGTTTCCTCTCCACTTGCCTTCTTCGGGTACTTTTGCTGCCCGGACATTTTCCTCTGTTCCGGCCTGCCTTGGTGTTTTGTCTCTCAGTGGCTACTGCCCCTGTTATTTCCTCCGCCCCCCTCATTGCTCTCCAGTCCGTCCTCCAGATTCCTTCTGCATCCATTCTTCGGCCTACCCACTCTCTACGGTCTCTCTTACTGGCTGCAGCTTATACCTTTTTCACTGCTCGCTCAGCATACCGAAGGCTTTTAGACCTGCGTACTGCTGTCCTCATTTTCATTCACTCATCAGCTACGACTGGCGTTCAAGAGGGTCTACTGCAGCATGTTTTGGGGGGTGTTCTGCCCTACCCCGGATTTTCCCCACGAGAATCGCCCCTGTGGGGGTCCATCTGCTTGTCCTGTGCAATTATAGGCAGACCTTGTGGCCTGTAACAGAGACAGACTGTATCTCTTTGAGGGTCGAAGAGCAGACAAAGAGAAGAAGGAGCGACAGCGGAAAGAGGAGTCTTTTGAAGCATCTGAACAAGTCCAAGGTGAGCTTCCCAACGCTAGGTCTGAGAAAATCTAGCTGGAGAGTTATTTTAGCAGTTGATAGTAGTCATGTTAAAACCTAGCTGGAGTTGTTTTAGCATTTGTTTAGGTGCCCACTTTGCTTGATGGCATTGTTAAAACCAGGCTGGAGTCTTTTTAACATTTTGTAAGATGGCCATATTAAAACCTATGTCTATTTAATCCCATTCAACGCCCAACCACATTCGCAAGTACTACCTTGATTTTTATGTCTTTTCATTTTGCCCATTCGCCATTTCAGCATGGCCGACACCTTCCCTTACACCACCAACTTGCTAGTGCATGCCCTGGCATAGAAAAAGGTTTTGTCCGCTGCTGAGGCTTGCTTGTGAAAACACGCATGTGGATTACAACATGTGTGACTGACTATAATATGCTGGATCACATGCTTGCTGGGGGTCAGGAGCATTCATCGCCCTTCATTAAAGTGCTTGGACGTCATAACAATAGCAGTAAGGCACTATACAAATATCAAGTAAGATAGCATATTATAGTTACTAGTGTACAGGCCCTTGTACACGAGCCAAAGTGCAGGTTTCCATTAACAGATACGACCACTATATATCCTAAGCCTATAGCTCCGTCTAGCGGTGACAACAGATGAATCTAAGCAAATTGGTATTGGGCCTCATTACGACATTGCCAGTCCGTAATGAAGAGTGTCGGCAAGCTCACCGGCACCCTTGTTTCCGGACCAGCAAATTACAAGTTTGCCTGCCGGAGCCGCTGCGCCAACAGGTCGACCCTTCCAGGCATAGCGACCACGGTAGGCAGACTCTTCACGGAAGTGCTGGCACTATTAGCAATAGTGCCGGCGCTTCCCTGAACCCACGGGTCCCTAGCTTGCTGGTTCAACGGAACTTGTAATGTCCCTGTGGCACCGGCAAGCTAGCTGCTGGTAAACTGTCACGAGTCCGGCGGCAACCCGCGGGAAGCACCAGCAAGGTTACGGCCGGGCTCGTAATTTGGCCCATTGTCTCTATATATCCTAAGGCAACAGCTCCCTCTAGCGGTGACAACAGGCAAAGCTACTGCATCAGACAAACATGCATCTGGCCCTTTTATTATATTGTTAGATTACATTGGTTTCAATTTCCCCAGCCAGTACTACATCTGTACTTTCACATCCAATAAGGTAGTCCTGAAGTGTTCTAAACCCCCTAACAATGCCCAGTGGGACTGAGGCATCCTCTGTCTGAGCTACATGACAGGTATTCCAGAATGTCAGGGTGGCTTGTGGCTTGAGTGACAGCATGCAGATATGCCAGAGGAAGTAAGAGCAGAGAGTATGCGATGATCGCACATAAACAAGAGTGGAGCTGGAGAGCTAATCCCTGGGTACACTAGGTAAGAGGGTCAACTAAAGAAAATAGAATAGGAAGCATTCCAAAAATAGAGGGAGGGCTCACTGGGAATCCCTGAGTCCCTGGCGGAATATGTACCCTGCCCCTAGAGAGGGACAGTGATGATAGGAAAACCTAATGAAAGAGGAGTGCCCACCAGCATTGGTAAATAGGAGTGAGAAAAGAGGGTCTGAGGGTGGACGGCCCACAGCCGCCAGCAATTATGCCCCATTAAATCTGTGAAAAAGAGAGAGAAAAAGGTGTGGGATGTGAGGTTTGGACCACAGCCATCTTATATAGCTGGCGGCTTCTCTGCGAAGAATTCACCACTGTGATCCCTGTTCCAGTAACACAGGATGGGACTGTGTGGGCAGATTCACCTCCACAAGGACCCCAAAATGCTGTGAGCACCTGATACTATATCCCACTATGCGACTGGGGAAGTCTTGATAGAGGGATAAGGGGAGAGAACCGAGAGTGGGTGAACCACCTGATATCATTTCTTCTTTTGGTTACTTTATAACACCGTCCAGACATAACATCTCTGAAGCCCCATGCCCATACCAGTCGCCCTAGCCAATACTCAAAGTAGGTCTTGTGTGCCCCCTTCCAAATAATGCCATCCAAGGTTATTTTTCTCTGCCTCTGCATACCCAACCCTCCCTCGGGGTGCCCTCAGGACTGAGGGCACCTGTAGTAGATCCCACACCTCATGCTGCATGCTATTGACCCCCCGTTTTCACATGACTCCCTGACCGATGTGTTACTTCCAGGTCGGCCATGACTCATTTCTGGACCTCCCTCAACCAAGAGCCAAAACTGATGTGATTGGTCCAGTTCGCTGGTAGATTTTTATGGGGAATTAGTACAAACATTGGACATTGGCGTGCCACTGCCACAGCTGCAAATGAACACATTGCATGACACCTTCAATGCAGATTTAACAGTGATTGCCTTGCATGTACGCCACGTGTCGGTACACATGCACGGAAGGCCTCGAAGGCCAATCCTCACTTTGGACGCACTGTAGTCATTTATGGCATAGCGTGGACAGGTTGCCCCTCTCCCTTCTTTTCCCACTGGCATCTCACCCCTGTGCTACTCACATTGCAGTACCACCAGAGCGCATTGTGTCTATGCCAGTGGAAAGTGTGCAGTGCATGTAGTGCATTTGCGTTCACTTTGACATTGACATTTGATGTGTGTGAGTGATGGTCCACGACAGTGGTGTTCAATGTGACTGTGATTCAGAGATGTTTTTATGGGAGGGCAAAAGGGGCACTTGCCCAGGGCCACCACCTTGGAGGAGGGCCCCACAAGGCTTCCTGATCTAAAAAAGTAAAATTCCTTTGTTCACCAGACTTAAATAGCACCTATCAGGATATTTTATGGCATGCTGCTGAGGCTCTAAACCTATTGCCTTTATGTTTTGACAAGTACATTCTTCCTTGATCAATTCATTATGTAATGCTTTCTGTGTTCACTGTGGTATACATAGTATGTGTGTTCCTTATGGCACAACGTCTGTAGTATTCTTTCCTCCCTGAGGGAATTATGCTGATCATGTGCAATAGCCAAAGTTGAAATGCATATTGATAAATTGAGTGCCACAATGTTTCAGAAGTTAGCTCAGTGTGTTAAGCACTCACTGCAGAGATATGTTTTCATATACAAGATTAGAATAGCATATTCCAGCAAGGCTGGTTGAGCCTTTCCTATGTTTGAAGTTTATAAACCTCCCTGCATATGTACTTGGTTTTGCAACACAACAGGTGCTATTATCAGCAATGTACCTGCACCAAATAGGAGTTGCTATAAAAACGAACATGTCATCTGTATGATGAAGGTCTAGAAATTGGTTTGTTCAGATGGAGTGTTGTAAAACCTAGGCAATGATGAGCATAAACGTTTAGACCAAGTGGTGAATAAGTATCCAAATTGAAAACTGTGGAAAAAGTGTTCATGCTTGTATCCTGGCTTTGCAAGCAGACGATACAGTGATCCTGGTCAACTCATGTAATATCTCTTACATTCGTGTTCTGTCTTCTGTGATGTTTGCCTTCTCGCATGTTGGTGGCATCATTTGGCCCATTACCAGTGGTTGAAGTGTATGAAAACAAGTAGTGGAACTATGTTCCTTGCTGGCCTGCTCCCACATCCCACAAACCCCATTGCCAAGCTCTGTCCCACGCGCAATATAACCACCCCAAACAAATGCACCTGCGATTTAAGGGAGTGTTCAGTGCACTGCAGTTCAAGCTTCAACTTCTTCCTGCACTTCAATTCAGGAATGGTTTCTTTTTAAAACAAAAGTATAGGAACAATAAATCTTAATTTTAAAAAAAAGTAGAGCAACAGCGCTCCTGACCACTCCTGCCCACTTCGTCCACTGACCATTAGTTGATCGTTCTTCTTATGCAGGCCTTTTGAAGGGAAGGGGTGGTAGACAGAAGAGAGCGCACCATATGTTGGAGGCCTCAGGCAAGCATATTTTAAGGTCTGCTCGTTTCACAGAAAAAACTGTTTGCTTTTTTGTAAAAGACAATGATCTTTCTGCACATTTATAAATTACAATTTCACAAATCAATATTTTGGAAGTATTGAATGCTTTAAAATACAAAAGAAAACCCAAGATTAAATCCGTTAAATCAAATCAATTGGTACTTATAAACTTCCCTTGATAATGGAGCGAATGAAGCTAGAATCATTCCCATTTTACGTAACACCCTTCTAAAATATTTAGATTTTATAAATTGTCATGTTTGGTAATGTGATTTGTGTACTTTCCAAGCCAGTTTTATAAAATGAGATTATTTTAGTTCATGGTAAGAACTGGAAAATAACATTCAAAAGCAGAAATTGCAGAGTTGGAGTACATCACAGCTTCACCCCTTTACCAATGTGTGATCCTGGCCATCTCATTTAATCTTGTATTGCCTACCCTCTCAAAATTACCAGTCCCTAAACATTTCAAAATTTTGAGCCCTGCAGAGTGATTTCCTTTTCAGGATATGATCTTCAAAAAAGCCTCACTCGTGGTTTCACTAGCTACAGTGTTGCTTACACTATAATAGTGAGCATTGATAAATTTCACACTACAAGCATATGTTCCTTTGATCTCTAATGACAACACTATTTGAAAACAATGCCCCACCTCTAATCTAAGTCTGTCTATATACAGACACCATCCTGGTAGCTTCTAATCTACATCCACTATCCATGCTATGGTATGTGTAGCTTTCTCCTTCCTTCGAATTGGTGGTCTCCAGCAATGCTTGGGCACTTTTTGCATTCTGTAAAGCAGATAATGCGAGTAATCTATTCTGGCTTTCATGTAGCTTTTACATACGGTCCTGCATTAATACCACATGCTGCATACCTTCCTGGATGTTATTGATAAAAAGTCTCCTGTATCTATACTAGAACAGAGGTGACCTCTTCATAGACTGCTAATGTTGGCCGTCAAATGCTACTTGTTTATCATTCTGATTAGAGCAAGAATGAAGAGGGTAAGGGGACTTACTGGGAGTAAACATGTATTTTCACTTCATTTCTTTGGTTTGGTGGAGGGGGGCCGCAAGGTTGTCCGTGCCCAGGGACTGCAAGGGCAGTCGCAACAAGCCCCCATGCAGACACAACAATATGCAAACACGGGACAACTATTGATACCTAGAATAGGGGGTGTCACTGTGGTGGAAGGAAATCCATTCACAGGTACAGGGATATGAATGTATCCATAATAGAACAGCTCACAGGGCAACTTGATGTGTTCAGTACTATCTGTGTCACCAGACCCCCCCCAAGAAGAACCAAGGGTTGATGTGACGATAAGAGGCAAATCTCTTCTTTTCTTGTAAATACTGGGGCTACTCGTTCATGTATAAGAGAGGGTAAATATCCAATGTCGGGAATTGCCATTAATGCTCAAGGGTTCTCTGGAGCTATGAGCGAGTTCCTTTTACTAATGAATTACCCGTCTCTATAGGAGAGTGTGGTATGTCGGTTCCATTGTTGTAGTCATGACAGACACCAGTTAACATTTTGGGAAGAGATTTGATGACAAAGCTTAACATGAGGATTTCACTTACTGATGAATGTATAGTGTACCACTCCTGGAATACACTACTTGAATTTGGGTGAATTTATACTGGCGTTCACAGGGCAAGTGCCTGCATGAGGTGTTCCTATAGATCCAGAGGTTTTTCTTTATGGGGTGAGCATTCTGTTAACATGGCTACCTGGCTTAGTGGGAAAAACTGTGAGAATACCTGACAAATGTTTGTTTAGACCACAGATACCTATGGACAAAGAGGGGGGACAGACCATCCCTCTAGAGTTAGGAGCAGCCATAGTACGAAGGGAAATGGCGATGCTTGAAGGAATGGATGATGAGGGTAGACCATGGAGGACAGTGGTAGCTCTCGAAGAAAGGTGCAGGTTGACTGACGTTACTGATGACAACATGTTTAGAAGAGACCCAACAGATGATGAAGTAGTGTTCTTTATGAGCATTTCATACTGGATAAGAATAGAGAAAAGGGAAATCCCAAAGCAAATGGCGATAATGCGGCAGCAGCCAGCATTATTTGAGGAAGACTTGGAGACGGTGCAGAGTGCCTTATGGACTGCAGGCCCTTATAACATAGGATTATTAAAGGGAATATGGGAAGTCAAAATAAAGCTGAAACCAGAAGCAATTTTACCTCGAGCTAGACAGTACCCCATGTCTCGAGAGGCTGATGAGGGTATATTCAAGACCATTTCAGCACTGATGAAGCAAGGTATTCTGGTGCCACCAGAATCATCGTGCAACACAGCAGTGTATCCTATCCAAAAATCAAAGGGAGGGTTGTGGAGATTAATACGGGAGATGAGACCGATTATCCAGATTGTAGAAGCAGAGTTTCCTTAAGTTCCTAATCTGGTGACAATACTATGCAGTATCCCAGTGGTAGTGCAATATTTCACAATGATTGATTAAAAAAATGTGTTTTTCTCAATCCTGTTGCACAAGGACTCACAAGACCTGACTTCATTTATGTTCGCCAGACTCGTCTGAAACATACTAGGCTGCCTCAAGAGTACTCCATCGATCTTTATTAAAGTCCTCCAGATAGACTTAGGCAATGTTGATTTGAAAAGTGAGGTGATACAGTACGTAGATGCCATTTTAATTTGTAGCACTACAGAAGATGAGTGCAGAAAGGACTGAATTCAATTGATGGCTATCTTGGCAGACAAGGGAATCAAGGTAGACAAAGAAAAGCTAGAATATTGTCAAGAAGAGGTGCTATACATAGGAAAGTTGATCTCACATGAGGGAAAGAACGTGACACCTGAAAGAGCTGAGGTGATTATGAAAACCGCAAAACCGCACACAGTAAAACAGATGCAGCAATTTTTGGGGCTGTGCAATGATGTTAGAGCCTGGGTGTTTGACTATGGTTTGTAAACAAGACCCCTTTTGCTGGATTTGAAGAAAGCACAGGGGAATGAGATTACAATACAATGGACTGATGAAATGGCGGAAGGGTTTGAGGAGTTGAAGAAAGCAATTTGTACAGCTCCTGTTTTGGGAATCCCCAAATATGCTGAGGAGTTTTTATTATTCTCGCACACGAATGGGACAGTCATGACAGCAGTGCTTACACAGAGGACTACATTGGGGCACAAGCCTCTAGCGTATTACAATGGGATTTTAGATCCAGTTATGAAATACTTTCCTTGACAACAGTCATTGGCAGCCCCTGCGTTCGCATTTGAGAAGTCTACAAGTATTAGAATGGAATGCTCTATGACACTTTTTGTGTAACATGCTTTGTTTGCTATTTTTTATGATATACCGTATGTGAAAGAAAATGGTTTGTCATCAGGGGCAATTCTTTTCATTGATGGTTCCTCGAGAATTGATCAGACAAGTGTAGAAAAACATTCTGGCGCAGCTGTAGTAAGGCATAAATCAAACCAGCAATTTGAGGTTGTAGGGAGTATAAGGCTACCATCGCACTTTTCAGTACAAGCAGCAGAATTAATAGCGCTTATTGTCACTTTCGAGAAACATGAAGGACAGAAAGTGACAGTGTACTCTCACTCCACCTATGTGACGTCAACCGTGCACGGAGGGCTAGCAAGTTCGGAGAGGGCACTAGAGAGCCACCCAAGATGGCCGCTTCCTGAGAGAGCTCCGTGGGGCTCTAATGAATCCTGTAACATCGATGCCCCTGTGATGGTTGGACAGACCCATCCTTCAGCTGTGTACATTGACGAAGCTTTGCTGATCATTTTGAGATAAATCTTGACCCAATCGCCTAACCACAGCCTGAGATACTCGCTCTCGGATCTGAGGCCTGCTGGCCGACAGATTACGTGAAGGGGGCCCCTGCGTGAGCGATAAGCTGCAGAGGCGGGCACTCGGCAGGAATCTCGTCGGCTGGACT
The DNA here is from genome assembly GCF_040938575.1 of Ambystoma mexicanum. Classification (NCBI taxonomy): domain Eukaryota; kingdom Metazoa; phylum Chordata; class Amphibia; order Caudata; family Ambystomatidae; genus Ambystoma; species Ambystoma mexicanum. Next base: position 1,426,833,030 of record NC_090922.1, read on the forward strand.
GGGAGCAGCGCTGCTCAAGAAGGCGGGTAGACGTGTGCGTACTTGCACCTGTGAGATGAGGCGGTCTACGTCCCCGCGGCGGCCCGACGCGAGGGCAGTGGAGTGGCGAGTCGGGGTGCCGGAGTCCCGAGACAGCCCAGGTAGGAGCGGACTGCAGCGCAGGCGTTCAGCGGCGCAGCCGCTGGGTGGGCTCGCCTTGTCCCGCCCTCCCGGAGCGAGACTCCTGAGCGCTCGGCCGCGGAGTCTGGACACCCCATTACGGAGACGCCAGGGCGGGGTAGCGGTCCCCCGTGAGGTCTGCCGGAAGGGGTCACGCTCGCTGCCTGGGACCCCCTCTGCTGCACAAGAACAGGCGGGGCACCTCCGAAGTGTAAGGCCCCGGGCCCCCAGACGCGGCATAATCCGTGCAGCTCCCTCCAACAGCTGACCGCACTGTGGCACGGACCTGGCGCACAGCGCGGGGGAGCAATCCGCGCTCAAGGCCGCCTCCCAGCAACCTGATACACAACGCGCGACCCGGTGAAGCCACCCCCAGTGTCCAGCTGCTCCGCTGTGGATGCGGAGAGACCTGTCCCAACCAGCCAGATATCTGGAAGCCAGTTAATACCAGCGGCATTGATCCTGGGAGCAAGAAGCTACAGCTAACCCGAAGTGGATGGGCCTTGGCCTCAGAGGCCCGGCGCTCTGATACACGCCGCATGACCCAAGTGCACGCATCGCCCCGCTGACTGCACCATGTGCTGCCGCCCACCAGCGCAGCTGGTACAGAAGGTATCAGCCAGCCCGGCCGCGGGCTATCCACAGAGAGCGCGGCAGCCCAGAGTGTGACCTGCTGCAAGCACTGGCACACGAATTCCCTTAAAGCCATCACAGTTACAGAAGTGCTGGTGTGTAAGCATCAGTGTGCCGTGCATGTCCCGCGCTCGCTGCATGAGCCTTGAGAATACGCCCTACATACTGAGAATTCTCTGCATCAATCACTGAAGACATCGCGCTAACGCCCACCAAAAGTATGCCGTGTGACTGACGTCTGGGTCCACCAGGCACTGCTATAAATCAAGATAGACGTAACTCAGCTAGGTTCCACGGATACTTCCCCCAAGCTATCATGGGGAAAGTAGATAAGACCCAGAAGAAACTGAATTTTAAAGCCAGCTCACTGGCCAAGCCCACGGCCAGCAGCAGACCCAACTCCCCTACACCTGACACAACACAGGAACAAAACTCTGCCGCTATAGGAAGCCCGGTACCCTCTTGGCAGGCTACTAGCGCCCCTAGCGCAGCTATGTTTGTAACTCTGTTCTCTATCGGGGGATTACTGTGGTCCAGTTGGGGGTTGCCCACACAAGGGAGGGACTCGGGCCCGATGCGACCGCTTTGCTCACCCCGCTCTCACTCCACAACGTTGATGATATATAACTTTGATAACCTGGAAGCCAAGCCCATCAGTCACTCCAATACTTTAAGGCATCATTATCACTTTCACGTCCTGACAGGCAAGAATCCACCCGGCCTTCGGAATGTCAGCCACAACATTTAGAATAGCCACCTGGAACATCCGAGGCGGCAATCAGCCGGCAAAGAACAGGAAAATCTTTCAATATCTCCGTAGACATAAGGTTAACGTCGCCATTCTCCAAGAAACTCATCTCCTGTCGGCATCGGAATTACAGTGGGCCAAGTCCTGGGGATGTCATAGGTATTTTTCATCGTATTCGTCCTTTGCCAGAGGGGTCGCTATTCTGATTGACAGAAGGGCAAACTTCAGTCTCATTGAATCGTTGAAAGACACTGAAGGTAGGGCCCTGCTGGTGAGAGGAATAATTGCAGGAAAAGAAGTGGTGATTGTCAATTCCTATGCTCCTAACACCGATGGGCCTGACAATTTCAACTGGGTAATGTCCCAACTAGGGAGGACCAACGCAGAAACAATCATATGGGGTGCTGACCTTAACACACCAATGGACCCTAAACTACACAAATCCCATAATACTACTGGGAATCGGTCCAAAGCTAGTAGTAAAGTTTGTGAGATATGTCAAGCGTTTGACCTATCCGACACATGGTGGCATCACAATCGTGATGCGAAAGACTTCACATTTTACTCACCTGTTCACAACACCAGCTCCAGGATAGATTATATCATGGCCTCCACCCATTATCCGTTATCCTGGGGAGTGAGCCAAATCCTGCCATGCACGCTCTCCGACCACTCAATGGTCACACTCGACGCCTCCATGGTGGACGCAACAGTCCCCGGATTGAACTGGAGATTGAAGCCGGGTGCGCTTTCGGACACTGTTTTCACAGAAGAACTGCGTGAGGAAATAACATCCTTCATTGAGAGAAATCAAGGCTCAGTTGAGGCGACCAGCACCATCTGGGAAGCACTAAAGTGCTTTGTGAGAGGAATCTGTTTGGCTAAGGAAAATGGTATACTGAAGCTGATTCGCAGTGAACTCTCTGACAGTGAAACCCGTCTGAAGGCACTAGAACTGAGGGCCGTCTCAGCTCCAAGCCCGAAAATCCAGGCAGAGCTAAAAGAGGAGCTTCAGAAGTTCAGGGAAACAGCCGAAAGAGAGCTAAAATTCCTCGGGCGGAAACACCAGATCCGACAATTTGGAGAGGGTCAGAAGCCAGGAGCCCTGCTTGCCCGACTACTATCAATGGACAAAACCCCGACCCGGGTGGAATGTGTTAAAGACATACGAGGGCAGCGTGTCTATTCAGAAGAGGACATTGCCGAAGCAATTCGCGACTTCTACCAGGACCTGTACAGCTCTAGAGGCTATTCAGACTCTGAATCTCTGCAGGAATACCTAGACGACACTGAGCTGTACTGGGTGGAAGCAGACCTACGAGAACCACTGAATGCTCCGATAAAATTCCTCCCGAGCTCCAAAGCACCAGGTCCAGATGGACTTACTGGAGAGTTTTACAAGGCCTACGCAACCTCCCTTGCTCCTCTCTTGCTACGTGTATATGAAGAATCCATCAAAAGTGGATGCCTTCCCAAAACGCTACAGGAAGCCAATATAATTGTATTATACAAAGCCGGCAGACCCGCTGATGAATGTGCATCCTACAGACCAATTTCATTGATCAACCTGGACAATAAAATCCTGGCAAAAATTGTCGCATCCAGACTCCTTCCCCTTATGCCAGCACTAGTGATTGGAGATCAAGCCGGATTTATCCCAGGACACAGCACCACCTATGGTATCAGACGTCTGTTTGGCGTCATGGAGGCCCTGGATCCGACGCAACAGGCAATAGCAGTGCCTCTTCACGCCGAGAAGGCATTTGACTCTGTGGAATGGCCATTCATGCTAGCAGCGCTTAGACAAATGGGTTTTGGCAACTTCTTTATCAAATTATCAAATTAGTGTCATTATTGTATAACAGCCCTCGATCCTACATTACACTAGGGAACACTAGATCCACGAGCATTTCACTTGAACGCGGAGCAAGGCAGGGATGCCAACTCTCAGCTTTGATCTTTGCCCTTATTATGGAACCCTTGGCTTCCAGACTGCGCGAATTCCAAATACACAGAGGCCTCAAATTATTAGCCAAATCCCAGTTCCGCACAACACTTTAAACACGGTCCTGTCTACGTACGCAATCTGGAAAAAGATGGCTGCTAAGTATGGGGTGACCGTGAGATACTCCCCTTTGCTACCGATCTTGTTCATTCCGGGCATCCCGCTCACAAATGAAAAAGTATTCTTAATATGGGCTGACAAGATTAATATTCACTCCTTCAGTGATGTCTTCCCGGGGGGCACCTTCCTAACTCCACAGATGGCCAAAGAAAGGGGTGGAAGCACCTCACTAGATATCTTCCCTTACTTCAGATTGCGTTATACTCTGCAAAAAATATTGCCCTCTTTTCCTGAACAACCCCCTACATGGGATTTGCTGCACAACACCATCCAGGCGGAGGGAGAGGGGAGGTTGGTCTCGTCACTTTACAAATCCCTAGTGGCAGACACCGGGTCACCTAATGCCAGAACTCAGCAAAGGTGGGAATCTGCCCTTCAGATGTCGATAGATGCTGTGGACTGGTCCTATATCTTATATCAAACCCAAAAAGTCGCAGTGAATACACGATATAGACTAATACACTTTAACGATGTGCACCAAACATATTACACACCTGCCAAGCAACACCGACATCACCCAGAAGTATCAGCCCAATGTGAACGTTGTACAGCGGCGCATGCCGACTTTTTCCACCTGGCATGGGACTGTCCCGGAATCTAGCATTTCTGGGTCTCAATTCTGCAGATTGTCGCCGATATTATCGGTGAACAAGTGGCTCTGCTACCGTTGGCGGCCCTTCTCGGCCTCTGAAAATACTTACACCCCACATCCCGCAGACTGGCAGCTCTCCTCCTGGTGTTGGCTCGTAGGCGAATCGCTATGGCATGGAGCTGGGGCCCTTTACCCAAAATTGAGGACTGGAAAAAAGACATAGCCTACTGTCAGGATGTAGAGAGCGAATTTATAAGAACTCTACCACTACATGCTCGACCCCCCAACATCTGGGGGCCGTATATTGCATATCTGCTAAATAGTTCAGCTTCTTCTGATACTGAGAGCTCTTGAACCCGAAATAGAACTGTGAGATTGAGAAACACTGTATATTCGTGCCTTAATGTTAATTGACAATTAGCCAGGAAAGTCCTGATGCTTGTTGTTGTGGACATGGGTGGGGAGAGGCGGCTTTGCGATCGAACCCGTGAGCGGGAAATGTTATGTTTTCTTTTCACTTTATTCTATTCCTTTCCTTTCTTTCCTTTTCTTCAACTCGTCCTTTTCCTCCTCTCTGCTTCGCCATGCTACGTCAGCACACCCTGATGGTGTGCTTGTTTTTTGTTGTTATGAAAATCTCAAAATAAAGTTTTAATATGGCTAGCAAGTTCGTAAAGCAGGGTCTACGTCCGGGCGGATTGTACTCCAGTGCAACACGCATCTCTGTTGGTCAGGCTTATTAAGGCACTACAGATCCCAGCAGCCATAGCGATAGTTAAATGCGCAGCACATGATAAACGTACAGATTTTATTTCTTGTGGGAACAAAGCTGCAGAAGTAGAAGCCAAAGGGGTTGCATGTTCTTCAGACATATCGAGTTTTGATACTCCAGGTGTAAGGGAGGGAGTAGCCACAACCACAATAATGTGAGAAGGGTTTAATCATTTGCCAAGGACCCAATTAATGGAGATTCAAGGAAGTGCACCGCAGGAAGAGCAGAAATTATGAAAATGAAGGGTGCGTTCTCTATCCCCCACAGAAGCATTATGGTGACAATATAGCACTGGAAACCCAGTGATGCCAGTAGCATTATTAAAGATCATGCTAGAACAGCTGCATTAGCCCACACATGTAACTATGGAGAGTCTTGCTGCAACAATTGCGAAAGACTGGTTTGTTCCGAGTTTGTTAGAGCACATTGCATTCTATGTAGTGAATAGCATTGTGTGTCAGAAGTTTATTGTTGGGCATATACTGAGAACGATTAGAGGAGTTATTCCTTGACTTAATGATCCTTTTCAGCATTTACATATTGGCTATGTTGTTATGTTGCAGGTGTGTAATGGATACAGGTATCTGATAGTGGTGGTGGTTTCCTTCTCTAGTTGAATCGAGGCAGTTCCATGTACACACCCTGATGACACTTGCACAGCAAATTCTTTAGTACGTAAAGTCTTTCCAAGATCAGGTGAGTGTAAAGTGCCTGGATCTGATAATGGGACACATTTTCTCAATGAAGCATTCGAACAGATAGGAGTATTATTGAGCATTAAACACAAGTTTTCTTCTGTTTATCACCTGCAAGCAAACGGTATATATGAGAGACTCAACAGCCTCCTTAAATAAAGGATTGCCAAACTCAAGCTAACTTTGAAGAAGGGATAGCTATAATGCCTGCCCTTACCTTAATATGCCTTACGGAATCACCCTAGATCGCTCCAACACTTCGCCCCCCATAAACTAGTGACAGGGAGGTGAATTAGAATGCCTCTTACACCTCCATTGTGGAATAGAAGTGATGCCCAGAGTACTGCTAAACTATTAGGTGATGAGCTGCATAATTATTTGACATGTATGACCTCTAGCATCTCTCTCATGTCAGATCAACTCAAGCATCAGGATGGTCGGTCTCAGAACACAGATGAAGTCCATACAGCAACCGGATCTCCTGTACTATTATCAGCACCTAAACTATTTATTGGTGACAATGTGTTAATTAAAAGCTTAACCAGGAAGTGGCACGAGCCACGATTTAATGGCCCCTTTTGCGTTGAAAATATAACTCCCTCAGCAGTAAAAGTCCAAGGTAGATGAGCTAGGCTGCATTTCAACAATGTAAAATTATACATATGCGAGACGGACCCTCCCACTTTTGTCGAACCAGATGCAAGACAGGAAAAAGAATTTCAGTGTGCGCAGACGATGCTGAAGAAGGACGATAAAACGATCAGTTTATAAATGCAGATTTTGCATATGGACTGTGACTCAGTCAGACACTCCTTATAGATATTATAGCGGGAGTGCAAACCTTTGCTGGGAGTCACAGGAATCTTGAAAATTAACTTTAGAAAAATATTGATGTATCACAAATGTGCCTGAGCTTGATTTTGAATTAGAAGATTGGAAACGAGAGCAATATCCAGAATCTTTTCTCACTGAGTATCTTTTTGGTCGAATCTATGGTGCTCACAGACAGAGATGTGCACCGCCTTATATTTACTATTTTTGTATTTATCCTTCAAGCTTATCCTGCTCTTGTCAGAAGAGACGCTGATGTTCGCACTTTTTTATAGGATCCTAAGAATGGCCCTGTAATCAGAATACTGCTCATAGCAATACTAGAGGAAATATTACATTCACAGGAGTAAAAGTGTTTTTCCTTAAATAACTGTAGTAAACATGAGAAATGTTGAAAGTAGTACAATTTCAGGGAATGACCAAGCCTGACCAATCCTAGGATGGAGAGAGTTGATGTCCATGGTATTGGGCATAGTATACGTTGGAACAATTACACTCCTTCTTTTTATATATCTCTTCATTTCCAGTACTTGCACCGAGACAGATGCCACTATGATTTCCCGCACTACAGGAACTGCTTTTTATTTACTCACTTTCAAAGAGGTAGAAACTCCAATGGTTCTTCCGAAAAAGAGAACTCTTTTTGATATACTTCACAATAACCATGCAAGCACTGACTTTGTAGTGGTGAGAAGTAAGAGAAATGCAGAGGAAGATATTGAAGGGATAAACACATATCTAGATAGTGCAGGGCACTTCAGTAATAACGTGGTTTCAACAAATGAGAAAGGTGGGAGTAAAAACATCTAAGGACTGTTGCTAGGTGTGTTCCCTGATACCTTATGCTTTGGGAACCTGCAATATATTCATAGCCACAGACGTATCAGTGAAAAAAGCCCATTGCCTGGCGCAACTCACATTTTACCTGACAAGAGGACAGTTCCAAGGCAGAACAGCACCCATAGTGTGGATACATAAAGTGACAAATCAAAGAGAAGAGAATTATGCACAAGATTTAAAGACAAGAGAGAAGCCAGAAACAAAGCATCAAATAATAAAATATGAACATGGAGCAGGAATCAAGATGGAAGTAAACAAGATGCTGCAATGCAAGGATAAGAATGGGAAGGAAATATGAGAATGTTGGGAAAAAGGTCAACTACAAATCAAAGAAACAGTGCTTACTCACAGAGGATGGGTTGATGGACTGGTTCTGTGCAAAGCAAAATCATTAACCGGACAGTGGGAAGAAGTTGTGGCAAATGCAGAAAAAGAATGCAAAGATCGATGGCCAAAGATTGCAAGATTGTTAACATGGGCCGACGATAAGGGAGGACCATTGCGGATACTACCCCTGAAGGACGCATCCTTATGTTTCAGAAATAATGGTACGGAGAAAGCTGGAGAGAATCGCCAGTGTGGCTGAATTTTTGATGTATCAGGTATGAAGGAAGGGACAGCCGTCCTGATGGATCATTATTGGACTTGTGGGTCCAGAATTGGGAGAGACATGTTCCTTGGTGCTCATCCATGTTCCAGCATTAGTGATTCCTCAGAATGACCTGAACATTGGTGAAGTTTCGAAAGCAGATGCCCATTTGAGAAGGAGAAGATCACTCAAATTTCTCAATCAAACAAAGAGGGAGAATTATTTCTTGGCAAAGTCAATAGAAGACTTTGATGCTATTCCATATCAGTACAGGTTGTTTAGCCAGACTGCTGCAATATTCATGACTATCTTTATGCCTGGGATCCAGATGATGGCCAATGCCAAATGGTTGCAGATTACAAGATGGGAGCTTCTGTAGACCATCAACACTACCATAAAGGGATTCAATGCTTCCAAAGAGGAATTGAGGACCATAAGACTGATGACCCCACAGAACAGATATGTCCTTGACATGATCACAGCGATGGATGGAGGAGTTTGTGCCAGAATCGGGCCATCATGTTCCACGTTCATACCTTCTCACAATGAACAGAATGGGACTTAGACAAAATTGCACAACAAGATGGAAGACGAGACAGAGGCCATTGCAGACGACAGTTGCTTTGCGTCTATCTTTTCATGGGTTTCACAGTGGATGGTGATGTTTGGATTCTGTGTGATAATTACACAGTGCAAGAAGACAGACAAGAAAGCAGTAGGAATGAAGATCATGATCGATGTTGAATCAGGGTTTGGACCCAAGGAATTGACAGATGGAGATATCAGAAAATATATTGAGGCCAATGTCGTAGCACCTAAGGGAATGAAGTTCCTGCTTCCAAAAAATCACAAGAAATGTGTAGGACGATGGGTCTATTGTAATCCAAATGGACAGTGCAGCTACATGACCTGGAGTGTGGACAAACATGTAAAGTCAGCAGGCTCCCTGAAGGGAGTAGTAAAGATCTGGACCCTGAAGAAGCACTTCTTCAGGAGAGGAAATCAAAATGTGGAGAAAAATGAAGGTGTGGTCCATGAATCAACCAGAGGGGGAGTGTAGAGGAGCAGCCAACTGCCCCTGCAGGACAACCCACCCCCTTCACACCTATATACTGCAAGCCATGCTTGACACCAGCAATTGTGACTATTGCTCAGAGAGTCTTTGAGAAAAGGTATCCACTAAGAAAACCCTATCTGATGTATCCCCGAATCTCTTGGAAGAGTTCCCTAAAGGAATATGAAAATCAGAAAAAGAGAAGTTGGTGATGTCACAAGAGATGAGCGTGATGCACAGAGAAGAGTGGCTGAAGCAGAAGATGTATAGACCTTATTGAATCCGATGACTAAGTAAAGAGTCGAGTAACCTTTCATATGCGAAATGCAAATTGCACGTGTGAAGAGCACTGCAGAAAATGCAAGCTGTTTAATAACTGTACAGATGCAGAAACGCAAGTAGACAAAGTTATCATAGAAGCTGGTTATACATAGTGAATAGAGTGCAGGCGTTACCGCCATTATATAGTGTGGGATACATTGACCCACTCAGCAGAATTCCCATCCATAACCAAGCTGCACTTCAGCAGTTAACATCAAAAACGATCCTTTGAGCACCACTACCTGGCATCAAAACTGCGTTTTGCAGATACAAAAGGGAGGCTGCACTGTTTTGCTAAGCACGATTGGGCAGGGAGCACCCAGAGAAAGGCTGCCAGGGTGTGTTCTGGTGTGTATTATAGAAGCAGAGTGAAAAAGCTGTGCAGCTTTGCTGCAAGCCCAAAGTTTCCCATTGAAAAAAGGGAAATATTTTACATTTAAAATGATGCCGCTCTGATGCTCTTTTCATCTGTTCTACATTACTCTGCTTTTATCAGTGAGTCCCTGCCATGCCCATCCATGTTCAGATTGTGCTCCAGCAGAAGAGAGCATTATCCCTCACTAACAGACTGTGCCAGATCAGATCCAGGAAATCAACAATATCTTTACTTTCAGCTGCATGCAAAAACGCTGCCTTTTGTGATACATTGCTTTACAGTTGCTAGTGATATTACATCCCTGATACTGAGATAAGACATATGTACCTTATTCTTTAATCACACATATAACTAATTATTTGTCAAAGTCTGAGTGTCATTTTAAGCAATTGCAAAGGGTTTTGATTCTGTTTGCTGCCTCATATCCCTGACTCCCTGCTTCTTCTTTCTATCCACTCAGAATTCGATTAATTGGGGTTTGAGGGAACATTGCAGGGGGAAACCTTAACTCGGGTGCTATCTATCCTAATTGAAAAAGTACTCCTATTCATGTGTGCTTTGGATATGTTATTGTAGAAGATTACTCACGTGTATTTCAGTGGTTTTCATTGTAATTATCACCCCATTGGTGATTGCTGATCAATATAAAACTTGTGTGATTTTCTTTGAATTTAAAATAAATAAATATTGTGTTACCACCCACCGGCCTGGTTCATGGTCCATTGTGACCTGGGGTATTTGTAAAAGGGAGTGTGAGACAGGTTGGGTATCAGCTGAATTTGAATTTGTAGAAAATAAAGAAAAAGCATTTTCATCGCTCGCTACATCTAAGGCTAAGGGCGAAGGTCCTGGTCCGGTGTGTGACGCCTGATCGGAATCCTTCACAATAGAAGTCATTATATAGAAGCAATTGTATAGAAGCTGGACATCAGTGTCACACCTTTAGTAAACTCAACCCCGTGGAGAAGGCTGAAGCTGTGTCGCAGCAAATAAGCAGCTGGAATCATGGAAGACTCGAGAAGGGCTGTCTGGCCTGGTGTTAAGGGCTGGAGCAGCCAAGAATTGGTTATCTATTCTTGAGAACAGTGAACGTGAGAAGCTGAATCATTCCTCGTTAAAGCGCAAAGAAAGAACGCCATGAGTGTCAAGTTTCATTCAACTAAGACAATTAAATACTGCAAAAATGGCCCAAATTGCGATCTCCTGTCACGTGGGCTTTGGATGGAAATAGAAGTTAGGCATGTGGCTCCTGAACTAAGTTCATGCTCACACTCTTTTATATTCCCATACACAAGGATATTTTGCAAGGCCAAGTTCAAAGACAATTTGCATAGCAGAAGGCATGGATGATGAGAGATGATGGGGTAATTGGGTGGGGAGACACAGTCAAGTCCACCTCCTAGCACCTGGGGTAAAGCTTACGTGCTGCTAATGAGCCAAATGTTCCAGAAGGGCACAAGCATGTCGGCTAATTTTAGAGGGCCATAGAGCGAAGGGCCTTATAGTTTGAGAGCCAATGATATACTGTGTAACTAATAACTGTGGAAGATGACTTGTACTATGGTTGGGCATGAGTTGTCCACCTGAGTGTAGAGACCCAATCACAACCCAACCCCTTACAGAAAGTATACTTAGATGTTCCCCTTGAGCCAACCACAACCCCCCCATAGGTTTGACTTATTTGCAACGTAGTATGACATCACGTATGATGAATTTTCATCTTAAAAGTGTGATTTTTTAATGAAATGCTTCGAGTGAGCAAGAGAGAAATGCTGTGCGGTGTCCGTTAATGTCCGTTGTAACTGCCTGTTTTAGACAATTGATATTAAAACGATTTTGCTATCTTCCTAAGTTGGTTTGATTTTTTGGTGTACGAATTACTCTGCATCCCATCCACTGCACAACACACTACCCGCAAAGGACCCTAAATTCACTCTTATCCAGCCAGGCTGCCTTAGAAGCGGTGCCACGGTATAAGAAGAAATGCCAAGAAGCATCCTCCTTCCCCTAGATTGTGGAACTAAATGTCTTGATGACTTAGCTCAGTGGAGATCCACATGATCTTCTGGAAATACCTGAAAACCTGGCTGTTCACGCCAAAAGATAGAGAATGGTGCTACCACTGATGCCTGCGGTGCATTCACAAAGATCAAGCATGCCCAACTACCATCTGACCAACAATAATTAGACTTCACCACGGATCCGGGATATTACTCTGCAATTGGACAGCACAGCAACAGGACCCACTGCCTCCAGATACTTCTAGTCTGGCAAATAGCCACAGAGACCATCCCTTCACTCAGCTTCCCCCTCAATGACCTGCTCAACCTCCAACTTTCCACCGTACACTACATGCTTCAGCAAGCCATGCACTTTCTGCAGTGGACCTGCTGCTTCAACCCCCCCCTCCCTCCTAACACTAACACTGTGCACACCCTACTGCTTGTCCAGCATCTCCAACCAATTCAGATCAATATAGACCTTGCTGGCCCATCCGTGCTTGCCTGGCAGAATCATGAGCGACAGGAGATTCCATTTTGCATCCCAACCACACCCACACCACCCTAAAATTCACGTGCACCACTGCATACAGCTGGCCCACTGAACATCTTCATGGACACCACTTGCAGAAAGGAATAGGGAGGGTTCTCCTGCAAGGCACATCGAAATAGCAACAAATAAATACTAGGTATTGCCAATGAGATAGCAAGTTTTAACACATCTTTCTGGCCCTGTTTTCTGCTAAAATTGATAAATGATGCTACATTATGTAATGGTACTGAATTAGGTGACACTGTTCACTGTTCAGTGAAACTGTTAAAGAGCTAATTATGATTAATTGCCAATACTGTTTAGGCCATCGTTAAATCAAAGGAACATCCTTCAACTTGATTCAATTTTCAATGTGTTAATCATTTAGAAATCATAGGTCTCTAGGTCAGCCTTCATATTCTGCACACCATGTTTACAGTACATGTCATCAGGAGTGATTTTGTAGACTAAAGCACAGAAGAATGTACAAACGTAGAAACCTGAGGCCCGATTCATGGAAAAGTGTGCATTTCTCCCATAATTGCCACGTGCCGAGAACAACACTGCACAAACCTGCACACGCAGAATAAAAAATGTGCGCCCGTGTATTCATGGAATTGACTGAGCAAAGTAACCACATACGCAAGTCACGCCTGGAACGCCCCCAGCACGCTCACACACAAAGTAAAACCAATCAGAACAGCTACCTTTGCATGCACCCCGGGTGTGGATACACCCCCAGCAAGTGGGCCTGGATCTCCGGTACCCTGCGCGGGTTCCCCTGTAGCTGTAACCGGCATGCCGAGGATATGTGCACAGTTACACAGATAGCAGATATATTCCCGGTGAAACTGCATGCAAACCCCCATAAACAGTCCCTGCATTATGCTGCTTACGCGCACCCGTAACTACGATCGGAACCCCATCTGCGTGCATACACCCCTAAATGTGAAATGCAAACTCACCTCCAGAGTTGCGATTCCTCCACGCAAGTCCATACACCTGCTTCCGGGTGGCAGAGATTTCGAGGGCACTGCTTGGGCATTTCGCAGGCGAGAGGTTGCGCGGTCCCCTCCATGAATACGCTTTGTTGTGCGCATTTGTGGGTGTGCTATGGCCTGCCTGCGGTCCATCCCTCATAACGCCCACTTTCTGGCTTGCTCTTCCCCATTTTCTGTGTTCTGCCCCCTACGCAGGCCCCTACGCAGGCCATGCGCACCCCCTGCGTGGAGTCTCGCGCTTGGCACTCGGCCGCTCGCAGAGACATGCAGAGCCTGTGCAAACTCCACGTAAGTCCCGGAGAAGTCACGCTCAGTCGGTTCCATGAATTGACGAGCAGTGTTTCGCACACAGATTGATGCGCAAGTTCCCGATGTTACACGCAAATTAATCCATAAATCGGGACTCTGGTGTCTCAGATCAACATTCTGTCTGTTTGAGTTCTCTAAAAATACTATATTTATCATTTGCTGTAACTGTAGCATAAGATGTTAGAATGTATACATATATTTTGAATTAGAAAATCCTGCCATGAAAGACACTCACAAGCTACTCTACTTTACCTTCATTAATAATAGTACTGACAACTATGCTGTTCTGCGGCAGGACAGGTCTCCTCCTAGGAGAGGCGGCGGCCTTGCTAAAATACATCACACCTCTCCTAAGTGTCAGACGAATCCTATTGATCACTCAAATCAGTGTGAGCTTCTTCTGGTCAGAATACAGATTACGCTGAATGTGGCAATTCACATTTTAGTCATTTATAGAGCACCCTCACTCAACCGGGCCGATTTGTTCCTGTATATTGGACAGCTGGTTGCTAATTTATCACTTAACAACTCTAATCTGGTGTTACTGGGTGATTTTAATCATCACCCAAAGGATTCTAGCGATGTCTATGCAAAATGCTTGGTTGCGGGTTTAGCCAAGCTCTCTTTTATCTTATGCAACCATTTGCCTACCCATCATACTGAGAACACCCTCAACCTTATTTACGCGGAAGCAATCTCATTGCCACCTTTAAGCCTGTTCCCGTACTTTGGTCTGACCACTTTCTGGTACCTTTTTGGGTTACCACACCCTATTATGTAGTAAGGTCCTCCCATGGCCAGCTAAGTTACCGGTTCTGGAGTAGGGATGACCATACTAGGGTGTCGGACCTACTGATGCAGACAAGTTGCAAACTGTTGGCCATGGGACCAGCCGCATGTACCTCTCTTTTGAATTTTCTGACTGAGGTCGCTGACACATTAGGCCCAGTGGAGTCCCGGTTTGTGTGGTTTCTGCACCATGGTTTACCACTAATCTTAGGGCCCAAAAGCAAACCTGCCGGTGTCCAGAAAGGCAATGGCGGCTTAAATACTGCCAAGAATCACGTTAGAGCTATAAACAAGCAGTGCTCCACTACTGTGATAAAACAGAAAAAGCTAATTTTTATGCTAACAGAATTACGGAAGCAGCTTGCTGCTCTAGGGAGCTATTTAAAAGTGCGAAAGAGCTCTCTTCGCATCCTAAAGTAACTACCAATTGCTCACTAAATCCGCAAACCCAATGTGATGCAATTGGTGTGTTCTTCTCAGAGAAGATCGATGGGATCCACCAGCTACTGAGGAAACAAACGTATTTAACCTGGAGCCAACACTAATGGCTAGTGACTCGACTGTAGCTAAGCCACCTGACCCTAGGGCTGTTTTTCAACTATGGCCGATTGATGACTCAATCGCTGCTAAAGTTTTTAAATCTCTCAAATCAGCGTCGCCCGCTGACCCAATAGCCTTGCTGAAAGCACTCCCTTCAAAAGCTATCACCCTTTTCTCAGCAGCCTTACATTACTCCATTTCCTCTGGCGAGATTCCCTCTCAGCTGAAGGATGCCCTAGTCCCTCCACTTTTGAAGAAATCTCACCTCAACCCTAGTGTGGCTGAAAACTATCGGCCTATATCTTTACTCCTGATTGTGATGAAGTTGATGGGGGTTGTGATTACACCAGCATTTTCCCACTTCCTGGAGACTAACAACTGTTTGCATCCATTTCAGTCGGGTTTCCGCCCCTCAATGGACACAGAATATGTGATGGTTTCTCTTCGGGATGATCTAGCTCTTCACCAGGACCGCAGAGAGGTTGGGGTGCTGATCCTCCTCGACCTCTCTGCAGCTTTCGATGCGATAGATCACGGTATTCTAATGTCCAGCCTGGAACAGGCTGGGATTAGGGGCTCACTCTTGGCCTGGTTTAAATACCTTAAACATTTGTGTATAGGAGTGTTATACATGCCATATCATATCATATCAAGTCTTTTCTTACAGACCGTACACTATCAATCTCATTCCAACCCTGCCATTCTGCCACTCATGCTATCCCATATGGGGTCCCTCACGGATCATTGTTATCCCCTCTCCTGTTCAATCTCTTCTAGCGTCCACTGGCTGACCTTATAACGCAGTTTGGTGGTCTCTTTTACACCTATGCCGATGACACCAAGTTGGTGTTTCGGCTTGATTCTCCACATACCGACCCCCCACCCACACCCGCTAAACTCAGAAAATGTCTCTCTGCCATTGGCAAGTGGATGGCCGTTAACTGCCTTAAACTAAATGGGGAGAAAACTGAGGTACTGATAGTCGGTTCACAGAACGAAGCAAATTCTTGGGATTCTCAGTTTTAGCCAGACTCCCTTGCACCCTACCCAGTGCCCAGTGCATCAGTAAAAAGTCTAGGTGTGAGGCTCCTCCTCCCCAATGGCTCCAGAGAAGCCCAGGTTACAGCAGTCTGTAGTGCCAGATTCGGCAAGCTGAGAGGCCTGAAAAAGATTAAACCATTGTTGCCACCTACTAATCATACACAGATAGCCACCTCTGCAAAAATGGGTTTGCTTGACTATTGCAATGGAATTTATTTGGGGCACCCCAAGTTCCAGCTACAGAGGCTCCAAATACTTCAGAATGTGGCAGCCAGGCTTGCCCTAAAAGCCCTCAGGCTGATTCCTTCTGCGGAATAACTGCAACAACTTCACTGGCTGCCGGTTGCCGCTAGAATTAAGTTTAGGACTCTGTGTCACCCACCTGGCTCTTCATGGGGGTGGGGCTACTTGCCTAAAAAGTAACATTGAAAGATACTGTCCTACCAGAGTTTTTCAGTCATCTGCTCTGGGTCTTCTTAAAGTGCCCAGGAATCATCGTGCTCGTGATGGAGGCCGCTCCTTGTTGGTTCTGGCCTCTACCTTATTGGTTTCTATCACTCCAGCCTCAGCCTTGAGGAACTATCATCACAGTCTAACATCAGAGACTGTGGGACCAAAAGTCACATGGCGAACCGATTCGGGTTTGCAGGTATGATTTGTATTAGATACTATGGGAATATCTGATGGAATCATGACATGGTGAGAGAGTGAGGCTGCATTGGAGCCATTATATAAAATGTTAGGTTGTAAGAATAGGGAGATATTGTTGAGAAAGATATTTCTCTTCTTCCTTTCTTTCTGACCATTTACCCCGAGCCATATAAGGGAGTACGATGGAATATGGAAACAATGTATATAGGCATGTTTTAGTTTTCAAGGCACTTGCTATATAAATGCATTTTGCAAGTATTAGGACTGAATACTGATAGAGGGTCCTTCAAATGGCTGAACTGTTTGGGTAAGATGCAGACTATGTAGGTCTCTCCCCTAGCTTTGACCTAAATAATTGCTTGATAAACTTAGTGGGAAGAGACAGGAGCGTGTATTTTAACAGTATGTTATTTGTTTGTTTTTAGAAAAATCTTTTATGTTCACCTATCCTGATGAAGACACACACAATCTGTCGAGTCGAAACTATTTGTTAACCTGCAAGCCCTGTTTCTAAAGAAGATCTATATGTTGGGGCACCAATAGTCGATACTTTGTTTGGAGTGAAAAACTGTTAAATACAGTAGAAATGAATTGGAATTTTGTTCAAGATCTTAAAATTATAATAAATTGTTTTAGGGTTTAATTTAGCTGTAATTAATGTATGAATGCATGATGTTAGGATGCTTTTTATAGAATGTATTAAAAATGTTTAGTGATTTCTATATATATATATATTTTTATACTTAAATCAGAATGAAATAAAAATAATGATTTAATTCTCACTACTTCTGTCTTGCTCTCACTAGTTTCTCTCGCTACCCTGGTAGCATTTTTTGTTCTATTATTACTACTCCACCTTATGGAGCCTGCTACCTCTTTCACTACGTGTAATAGAGGAACATCTTCCATTTAGGAAAGCCTTAAAAACACATCTCTTCAACTAGGCCCTGGTGCACTCTTTGTCTCTCCTGGACCCCCTTAACTCCCGTTTTGGAGCTTTTAGCGCCTAGATGCCCTTGGGCCTTAGTTCGCGCTCTACAAGTTCTGTTACATTACAATACACTTGTATGTTGCAAAACACGTGAGTCATGCATGCAGTAAACAGGAATAAACATGCATTCAAAAAGGTCTACAACCACAACACGGACTAGAAACAACCCTCTGCGCCAAAAGGATTCCCTGCTACAACTACCAAACTAAATATTTTGTCAAACTGGGCGGTCAGACCGGGCTGCTATCTTTTGAAGGTAAATTGGAGGTGAACACTTTTCAGCCTATAAGATAACATTTAGGTTACACTAATTTCACTCCAACTTTGCACAGCTTTACTTTTGCAAAGGTATGTTCCTTTTAGACACAGCAAAGCCTCCAATAACCCACAACTTTGTCACAGGTGGCCAAGGATCCACAGATACCAGAAGGCAGACCCATTCAAAGTCACAGAGGAAGGAAGGAAGGAAGGAAGGAAGGAAGGAAGGAAGGAAGGAAGGAAGGAAGGAAGGAAGGAAGGAAGGAAGGAAGGAAGGAAGGAAGGAAGGAAGGAAGGAAGGAAGGAAGGAAGGAAGGAAGGAAGGAAGGAAGGAAGGAAGGAAGGAAGGAAGGAAGGAAGGAAGGAAGGAAGGAAGGAAGGAAGGAAGGAAGGAAGGAAGGAGGGAGGGAGGGAGGGAGGGAGGGAGGAAGGAAGGAAGGAAGGAAGGAAGGAAGGAAGGAAGGACAATAATTGCGGAAGAGACAGAAGTAAAGAAGAAATATGATGGGACACACAAATGGGGCACAAAAGAGGGAGAACACATGTTTCAAAGAAGGAAAGTAAAGGTGGAAAGAACGCAAAGACGGGCCCTGTCCCAGGACACGGGGCTAACTCCTTGGTGTATACTCCGTGTACACATTAAAAACAGGAGCCTTTAAGCTAAGGATAAACCATCCGCACTGACTTACACGCACGCTGCTGTAAGTGGGCGCACACGAACACTTGTATTGCGAAATTAGCACTGTCGAAAACCCAGCCCGGCCAAACGCTGTATCCAGAATGATGCTGTTCCATGGAACAAGTATGTGGCAAATAGCACTGCTAACTGTGCGGCGGATCTCATTCAGGCCCACGCTGACCATTGTTCTGCAATGTACTTGGCCTCGACCTTCAGGTCCAGTAAAAACACCTTAAGTACAGAAACAAACAGGAAGCCATCAGCCAAGCCGCTTCGCTCTGGCACTACCCTGCCCAACCTCAGCAGCCAAGGACATTGGGGCAGAGTCACTTAAGCTGGCCTGCAATTCACATAGGGGAAATGTATTTATTTTATTCATTGATTCCTTTCTCCTAACCCGCCAAATGCCCATGGGCATGTGGAATGCTGTGGAATGTACACATCTAAGCACTGGCACTCAATAAACAATAACCAACAGATTAGACAAGACCAGGGTGAAGTGTCAGCAGCAGTCACTTTATTCTTCAATGGATACTTCTCAGAATGTTGTATTTATTGGCGTTTATTGGAGGAACAGGGATGCCAGTTTCGATCAGATGGCGGATGCATTGCACAAGGATGAGAAAAAGTGATGAGCAAGCTTATGAGGGTGTAAAAAAGTGGGACATATGCCAGGGACATAAAATAGAAAGAAATATATAGAAGAAAACAGCTGATTTACAAAGGTACCATAAACCTAAGGGGGCAAGTGCTTCAAACTACAGAGAGATGAGGGCAAGTCATTAAGGGCCTCATCACGAGTTGGGCGGTATCCCTGGCGGTATTAGCGCCGGATCACAGGTTTGGCGGAACGGTAAGTCCCCATTCCCCATTGGGCCCATTTGGGAATTCCGCATTGGGCCCAGTGGGGAATTTTCGATGCTACTACTTCCAGCGGTATTAGCGTGGCGGTAATAGCACCAAAAAATGGCACAATCACAGCGGATTTGCCCCAGCTCAGAGCTGGGGGTAAATCCTGCCAAACCCGTGAGTTGGCAGACCCTTAAATGCAGCAGTAATAGCATTACCGCCGTATTTAAGGGTTACCGCCAAACTCGTGATGAGGCAGTAAGTCTTTGACCATTTTGAGGAGCAAATGGTTGATGGGGCGAAAAGGGCCGATAGGAGCAGAGGATGAGTTGGCGCTGCGAAGGATGGGTCCTAACTCATTAGGAGACGTAGGGGAGAAGAAGTCGAGGGTAGAATATTTAGTGGGGCGAGGTGGCAGACAGAAGGAAGGAGAGGAAGGCTCTGAGAGTGGTACACATTTTAGAGCTTTTAGAGAAAAGGTAGTGAGCAGAATCATTAGCAGAAAGGCATGAGGCAATGTTTATTGGCTTGGGAGGTGTGAGCAACGGTTGGAAGGTAGATGAAAGTTTTCAGTGGTTTTTGAAGTGAGGTCAGGTTTGTGAAGTAGGAGTCCAGTGCATTCATTATGGCCGTAAGGGAATTTTTGTAGGCTATGAGAAGGGTAGGTGCCCATAATTTGCACCACCGTCGTAGGTCCTGATGCATGTTTGTTTTGTGGGTCTGAATTTCAGACATGACCCAAGGCTGAGGTCAGGGACGGTAAGGTCTGAATGTGCGAATGGAGTCATAAGTGCATAGTGAAAGTCACAGAAAGCACCGTCAATGGAAGAGCAATGAATAGGGGATAAAGACAGGCGAGAGATCCTCACACCATCAAGTTAAGGGACAAGGGAGTTCTGCATTGATATCCTCTAAGTCAGGAAGAGGGGATATGAGGAGTAGGGACTGAGATGTTAAAGTGAACAATGGAGTGATCCGAGGCATAAGGGTCAATGGACAGGTACAGAAGGAGAGTGTCATTCACCTGCGTCGCTCCCCGCAAGCTGGTCTCTATGGATCAGGTGGGGACTGTACCTTTGCTGCATCGCTGAGCTGTCCAGCCCATTTCAACATGGTGATCGGAAAGGGGACGCATACGGCGTGCTGCATGAGAATGTTCAATCCCACAGCAAGATGGCCCCTGGAATACAGAGACACTCACAAGGACACCGGACATATCTGCAGTGAGAAACGCCAGATCCCTGTGTCTCAGTGCTTGCTAGCAAACTTTCCCTTGTTGTTCCTGTGATTTCTGGACCCTCTTTGCAGTATTCATTCTTCCTGGACTCTCACCCTCCTTTCTTCCTCCTTGTTTATTCCTTGTTGTTCCCTCCTCCATCCACTCCTTCTGTTATCCTGCCTACCCTCTTGACTACTTGAAGATCGCACTCCTTACTATCCAAAATGATGTTCTCTCTTGTTTATCCTTCCTTCAACTACAAGAGCATACCATTGCCTGAGTTTTTTCTTCCTCATGAGGGTTTTCCTTGGCTCCTGCTCTGGGGTCTCACTTACTATCCAGTCTATAAACTTCTGGAGACATAGTGGCTGCCAGTAGCAACAGACCGTACCTCTCCAAGAACCAGTGTCAGACTAAAAAGGTATGTCCATTCACTGGTAGAGAGTGAATTATAGGGATGGGCAAGGTCAATAGAGTTCCCAACAGAATTGGTAGGCTGGCTATGGAGGGAGTTAAAGGAGTGGTCAGATAGGAGGGATTTAAGTTCAAGGCAGTGGGCTGTAGGGGGAATATTAAAGTCCCTGAGCATGACAAAGGAGAATGAAATGACTCAAGGAGAAGGGTCAGATCATGGACGAAGGACGTGAGAGAACCACCGGGTCGATAGAGAGCCAGAGAGAGGAGTTGAATATTAGCATATTCAAATGAGGAAGAGTTGATGTCAGGGGGTAAAGTGGCAGTGTTGAGAGTCTCATTAAAAAAAAAACCCATTCTGCCACCCTTCCCATCAGGTCTGGGAAAGTGGGTGAAAGTATCAGAGTCATGGGGGGAGATCCAATTTTCTGTGATAGCAAGAAGTGAAAGTTGAGGTGACATGGGTCGACGTGGTCAGTGATGTAGGATGACTTGTTGCAGAGGGATGGTGAATTCCAAAGGCCAAGGGAAAGAGTGATAGGAGCTGGGTTCGAGGAGCAGGTGTGCCTTAGGCGAAGGGGATAGATGTTTTGTTTGTTTGTTTGTTTTATTATTTATAATGCGCATCATACCCGGGGGTAACAGGGTGCAGCAGTTACAAGAAAATGCAAGGCTTGGTTACAGAGAAAAAGGTATAAGATCTACATTTAAGTCATTAATTACAAGAGGGTATATACAGATGGTACCTACTTACAGGTGTAGGATACAAGAGGGTATGTACAAATGATACAGACATCTTACAGAGGCAATATATACAAGGTTTAAGGTGTTTGTAAATATGACCAGGTGGGCGGAGATACGTACAAGTATACAGGCAGTGAGTAGGGCAGTTGTATTGTACCATATCAGTGAGTGAGTGGCTGCTTGCTGAGCAAGAGTTATCATTACTGGCCATTCGATTTCAGCCACATAATGATGTTGGATCTGAAGTTTTGCTAAGATTGGTCTAATCTCAGTGTGGGAGGCAGGGAGTTCCACAATTTGGCTGCTTTCACTGGGAAACTGTTGCCTCCGATAGTGGAGCGTTTGAAGCTAGGCATGGAGAGACGATCTCTGTTAGCTGATCTAGGTGGTCTCAGGGAGGTCTGTTTATGGAATCTCTCGGCCAGGTAGATTGGGGCAGCATTGTTGAGAGATTTGTGGGTGAGCGACAAGGTTTTTAGAGGAATTTTGTTATTAGTTGGAAGCCAGTTGTTCTGTCTGCTGCTCTCGGAAATATGATCTCTTCTGGAAATGCCTAATGCTGCTCTAAGGGCATTGTTTTGTAATGTTTGGGTTCTTCTGATAGTAGCTTTAGTCGATCCTAAGTAGAGGGCATTGCAGTAGTCCAGACGAGACAGGACAAGTGCTCTGGCCAAGATGGTGCAGCTACTGTCAGAGAGAAATAGCTTACCGGTGCAAATAAATTTGCACGTGTAAGCCGTGGAGGATGCTAAAGAATTGACCTGTTTGGAAAATGAAAGGTTTAAGTCAAGATACAAGCCTAGTGTTTTTACCTCGTGTTCTACTTTAATGCTATTGCCATCGATTATGAATGAGGAATAGTCAGATCCTAGTTTTTTTAGGTTGGAGGGGGTACCCAGAATGATGAGTTCAGTTTTATCATCATTCAGGCATAGACTGTGCGTGGCCATCCATGCCTGGATGATGATGTACACTCTATTCACCAAAGCCAAATCCTTTTCATAATCCCCCAAAAGCGGGAGGAGGATCTGGGTATCATCTGCATAGTTAGTGTAGGTGATACCGAGATGATCCAGATCATCAAAAAGGGGCTTAGTAAAAATGTTGTAGAGTGTGGGCGAGACGCAAGATCCCTGAGGCACACCACAGGTGATGGGTATGGGGTCGGCAGCTGCTAGAGGCGAGAAGACCCTCATTGTTCTACCATTTAAGAAGGATCTGATTCAGGTCACAGCATCATCAGAAAAGTGTGCTGCTGTGTCAAGGTGGTTGCATAGAATAGTGTGGTCAACCAGGTCAAACGCAGCCAAAAGATCTAGGAGGAGGAGCAGGGCTGATTTGCCATTATCTCTAAGCTCATCAACTTGGGTCTTGAGATCGATGAGGGTTGTCTCTGTTCCATGTTGAGTGCGGAAGCCTGATTGTCTAGCTCCTAGTAGGTGGTGTAGTTCCAGGTGCTTTTGGATTTGTATATAACCAACCTTGTCCAGAATTTTTAGAAGGAAGGGCACTGTAGTAATTGGCCTGTAATTGGTAGGTGTAGATCGGTCGAGAATGTTTTTTTTTTTAGGAGTGGGAGTACCCAGAATTGTTTAAGGTTGGTAGGGATGATACCAGTTGAGAAGGACGCGTTGATAAGTTTTGTTATGAAGGGTGATATGTCGCGGGCCGCATCCTTGATGAGCTGTGCAGGGCAGAGATCGCCCTGACAGTTGGAAGGTTTGAGGTACAGAATAATTCTTTCCACTTCAGAAATAGAAAATTGAATCGGGTGGATTCATCAGCGTTGGTATTCCGAGTTATTTTAGATGGAGGAGGGTCATTTAGAGAAGCTCTTTTACAGAAGATTTTGTTTTGTAAAGTGGATATTTTATTGGCTAGAGCATGTTGGATATCTGAACACCATTTTTTATCTTTAGTGCATGTGTCAGGTAGTGCTATAGGGGTCTCTTTTTCTTTAAGAATAGTGACTAGTTCCTTCATATTGGACTTGGCTTGGGATATGCGCGTGTCGAAAGATATTCGTTTAGCTAGGCATATTTCTTTTTTTTATAGAGGGAAGACATTTTGGTAAGTTCAAGTTTGTTGGCTTCTGATGGATGTTTTTTCCAGGCAGCCTCACAATTTCTTTTTTGTTGCCGTAGTTTTTTTAGGAAGGGTGTACACCATTTATTCAAGTGAGTTTTCGGCTTGCTTGGTCTCAGTTTGAGGGGGGCGATCTGGTCCAGGGTGGTGGTCATAATTTTGTTGTATTCCTCGACCAGGCTCTCAGGGTTGTTGTTGTCTGGGAGCATGTTGAGGGTGGGAAGTAAGGCCGGGATAAGCCTGTCCACAGTAATATTCTTTTTGTGTCTAGTTAGTTTGGGTGGAGCCCTAAGGGCGGGTGGCAGTGGGGGTCTGTTAGTAGACAGCATAAATGACACAAGGTGGTGGTCAGTCCAAACTAGTGGTGAAATGGAGAGGATGTTGGCCTGACAGTTGTGGTTTGCCACCCAGACAAGTATTCTACCTTTGCTGTGGGTGGAAGTTTTACTTCTTTGGGTGAATCCAAGTTCTGAGAGGGTGTGGGCTGTAGTTAGGGCAAGTTCGTCTGATGGGTCATTAAAGCCCATATTAAAGTCTCCAAGTAGAAGTACTTGTGTTGCGCTTTTGAGATTACTAGACAGGATAGTGTTAATATTATCCTCAAATGTTCCGGGAGGGCCCGGGGGGCGATATATCAGGTGGATATTAAGAGTTTAAGCATTGGTAAGTGGTACTTTAACTGATAATAGTTCACATGAGTGGATGACGATCGGGGTGGCTATTCTCATAGAAAGGCTACATCTGTAGATAATAGTGATGCCTCCTCCTCTGGATTTTGGTCTGTCTTGTCCCAAAATAGAGTAGCCGTCAGGGACAGCTAGCATAAGCATAGGACCTGCGACAGGGTGTAGCCAAGTCTCAGTGATGGCGAGGAAATCTAGGTCATCTCTCTGGATCAGGTCGGCAATTTCCGTTGCATGTGCTACTAAGGATCTGGAGTTTATAAGATCTCCTTTGATCTGAGGGCTTATAGCAATAGTTGTCGGTTGGGAGGCTTGTGGAGGTTTGGGTTTACTGTGCTTGGCTGTGCTGTTTATTGACCTAGGGCCACAGTAGTGTGCTAGGTTCATGTTTGTAATCGTTCGGCTAGGCAGAGTTTTAGGGGTTCTTATTCCTATGAGGGTAGGGAGAGAGCTGGCAGGAGGCTCATATATTGTGGCTAACCTAGCTCTAAGGCGTATGTTCCTAGCCATGTTTGGGCAGAGATTACTTGGTATGGGATTTTTAGAATCTTTCATCTCTATGAATGATTTAGTAGTAGTATTAATCGAAATAGTGGAGGGTGTCAAGGTGGGTGGAGACCCAAGGATAGATGTGTGGATTAACATGAAGTAGAGCGTAATGCTTTGCAAAAGGACTGTGGTGTAGAAGGTCTGGCTGGTAGCTGTGGGGAGCATACTAGTAAGTAGTGGAGATAGACTTTCTATGGCATATGTGACTGGGTAGGTGGCAAACTAATAGAGGTATAAGTGTTAGAGGCAAAGGATCACTCTTAAAAGTTAAGGTCAGTACTTGGGCCTCGTGCCACACTTAGTATGATGGCGACAATCAAATGGGGAGCCGCCTAGGGCTAAATGCAGCAATCAAATGGTAAGAAGCATATGGGCTAAATGCATAATCAAAAGGGACCATCTAGTGCTATATGCGGCAATCAAATGGAGAGCCACCTAGGGTTAAATGCAGCAGTCAAAGGTAAACAGCATATGGGCTAGATTCAACAATCAAAAGGAGAGCCACCTAGGGCTAAATGCAGCAGTCAAGGGTAAACAGCATATGGGCTAAATGCAACAATCAGATAGGGAGCCGCCTAGGGCTAAATGCAGCAATCAAATGGTAAGCAGCATATGGGCTAAATGCATCAATCAATGGGGAGCCACCTAGGGCTGAATGCAGCAATCAAATGGTAAGTGTGTTTATAATTCATGACGTCAGTAGCAAGGAATGATCAATGACTGACACTGTATGGCAGTGGCAATGCGGCATCACAAGAATGCAGAGCAGAGCGTAGCAGAATGTGAAGCAGAACAAAGCGGAGCAATGCGTATCAAGGTGTAATACAGTGCGATAGGATGGCAATATGCAGCGACAAGCAGACAGGATATGAAGCAAGCGCGGTGCAGCGTAGCGGGACAGAGGGAACTTGCTGAGAGTTACAATATCTCAAACAGAGTCAGGGCAGGCTATCTGGTTATGGTCGTGGAGGTGTACATGGCTAGTAATATAACATTTCAAGTAAGCAAGTGCAAGATGCAGGTTAAGCCTGGAGCATAGGTGCGCGAGGTACGATCGTCCAGTGGCTCAGGTAATTAGTGGAATTCAGGGTCTAGAGACTGGCGCGAGGATGAGCAGAACAGGGCAGTTCCGTACCGGAGGCCAGTCGGAGAAAGGGCAGTACAACGAGAGCGGCAGTCCAAGGGAGGTACATATGGAACAGCAACTAAGGGAGGACAAGGCCAATCGAGTAGATGGCCAGATCAGAGTAATTCTGAGTAGTACAATGAGCAGATTGGAAAATGCAGTACATGAGAAGCGGCAAACCAGAGTAGAACAGGTGGTTAGGCAGTACAGTACAGGTAATGCTATTCAGTACGATGAGACAGGCAATTTAGGTAAATAATACGAACGAAGTGCCAGGCAGGGAGTGTAAGTCTTTAAGTCTTTGAGGTGTGCATAGATGGGCCCGTCAGGGCATCAAGAAACAAAGCAGCAAGCGCAATCAGACGTGCAGTACAATATTCTAGGAGTCAGACAGTGCACTAGGTTCAGTGGGCAGGATAGTACCTTAAGGCAAGAGGTATAGTAGAAGAACAGAGTAGTGCGAGTTACCGTGGCGCTGGAAAGTTCCTCTGGAAATGGGGTTGGACTGTCAGAAGGTCGTGATAGTCGTTCAGACGGTGAAACTCAGGCGCAGCTGGGTGGAATGGGCATGTGGATACACGTGAAAGGGCGGTGACAAGCAACACATTGGACAGGGAGACGTCGCCAAGCGCCGGTTGCACTCGGTCAGCTCAGTCAGAGCCTTCTTTCCTAGCCGTACTTCCGTGGGCCGGCTTCCGCCTGCCGGTGAATCACAGTGGCTTTAGTAGTGGAGCTGTGACCAATAAGCTCGCACCTACAAGCCTGGTGAGGACAGGCACAGGCAAGGACAGAACGAATCCAATGCGGCGGCCATCTTTATGTAAGGAGCACCTTGTGTATTCCAATGGTGGATGCTTCTAAATAAGGATGTTTAAGAAGCGCTCGCTCTATATGAGAGCATAAAGATAGCTATCTGAATATATTTCACAATGTAGATTCAGATGAGGAAATAGCAGTGCAAACTGCAACGGGGCACGAAGGGGCTTAGAGGCAGCTGGAAATAAGCCTCAAGCTTACCTCTGCTCCTGTGTTGGGATAGGCTCGGGGGGGAGATGGTGCTGCTCCTGCAGAGCACCGAGGGTGGAGAGCACAGGAGGGCGCAGAAGCATCTTATTTGAGGAATGTGGAGGCCAGAGACTGATGCAGAGGTTACACCAAGTTGAGGCAGTAGGCTATGAGAGAAGGGGTTGTGGCGAGTGTGTAGAATGAGAAAGGGAGTGAAATCAAGATGCACAAGGAAGAATAGAAGAACTAGGCAAGTGAAGACAATGAAGAAAGGTTGCAAACCAGGAAAGGGGGAGGGTAGGCAGGTAAGCTGAAAGGGAAGGGGTAGATGGCTTACGGAGAAGAAGCAGGTGTAAGTTCTGAGTTGGGCTAGAAGAAGGCTCTATGTACCCAAATGACAGTAAACGCCAAAGCAGCAATGTTCTTTGGCCCTGTAAGGTAACAGAAGCTCTGCAGTGAATGGATAGTCAGTGGGTGGAAGGATCCCTGTGCGAGGAAGCAGAAGTCAGGCAAAGGCTGAGCTTGGAGAAGGCCTAGATTGAGCAGGGGTTCTGGCACAAGGCCCGTTTTAGACTCAGCAGGCCCAAGCAGGGAGATTGGCCTTTTCTGCTTTTGGCCATTGGCTGCAGACACCCGGACTGGATCCCTAGGTAAAACTGAATAAGGGAGGCAGCGTGTCACATATTCCTCTGGGAGCCAGTCACAGTATTACGGATGGCTTCCACACTTGCAGGCAGAGTCCTGTGTGTTGTAGACCCAGGAAGCTTTGTTTTATAGGCACGACCCTCAGATGTGCACAGGGTCATCTGGCAAAGCGGGATAAGGCCAAGAGGAAAACACTTTATTGAAAAGCAAACCTCCAGACAAGCACGTGTCTTTCAGAGGGCCAGTCACAGTGTTCCAGTTGGCTTCCACACTTTCATTCAGAGTCCTGGGTATTGGAGGCCCAAGGAGCTGGGTTATGTTGGCAGGTCCATCAGAAGGTGCACAGGGTCCTCTAGCAAAGCAGGCTGGGGGAATTAAAAAAAGCAACTTTATTTAATACAGTCACATGTCCCACTGGGAACAACTAGTTTGTGTAGGTGGTGCTGTTATTCGGCCACAAGGTCTAACAGAAGCTTCCCTTTGATGTCTTGAGCCCTTTGATGTCCTTGTGCAGGAAGAGCCACACTGGCCATTTAACCCCACTCTCCACATGGACGTTTCGGGGTCAGGTCACTTTCCTTCCCTGTGTTCCTGCTATCTACCCTCAGCCCTGTTTCATCTTCGTATACTCATTCGTCTTCCCACTATGGGTTCTGTCCCTTTGGATCTGGACTTCTACCCACTGCAGGTTTGGCCATTACGTGTACCTCCCTCATCTGACAAGTACTGCTCTCAGTAATCTCCTCCTGCGGCTCCTGCTCCCCAGTTGTTCTTGCTACCATTCTCTCTGGGCTCTACTCGGGATGCTGCTTCTTCCTCTGCTTTAGGGTTCCGTACTTCCTCTAGCTGTTGCTTTCCACCTTTCGCCTCTTGCCGTTCCCTAACTTCCACCTCCTGTCATTTTCAACCTTTCACCTTGATGATGTTTATATCCCTCCAACTGCTGTCCTCCATCTTCCTTCCCTTGCTGGTTGACAACTTCTTCTCTTCTCCTTCCTCCACCTGCTCTTTCTCACTGTGCTCTTCTCTCCCTCTCTCGCCTCCAATCTTCTCCACTCCTTCACCTTACTTGCTACTCCCCTCCATCTCGTAATTTGCTGTTTCCACTACAACCTGCTCAGAAGTCCACTCCTGCTCTGCTTCAGATTCCCAGACTGCCCTCTTTCCAGACCGGCTTTTTATCCCCAGTGCGCTCCTCCACCCAGGGTGGAGCTTCGGCTCATGGGTTTCAGGTGTGTCCTATTCTTTTTCTGGGTTTCCCTTTAGTTGTAGCTCTGTTTCACAAGCTGGTTGTGCTAACTTGCGTGTACACTTGACCCTGAGTTTGAAAAGCCTGTCTGCCATTTTGGAACTGACGTTAAGTTTTTCCCACGCGAGCATGGAGGAGCGCTTGCATGTGAGTGGAGAAACGCCTGCCAGTTTCAGATGGGGGAGGCCTTGGGAAGCATTGGGTCTCTGCAAAAGATGTAGCTACTAGGGAGATTACTCCACACTGAAAGGATATCTGTTTTTTCCTAACTTTAAACTATTGGTACATCTGGTTTAAACCCTTAGAGGAGGAAGTTCAAGTCTTTTTCTGCATGGGTTTTAAAAGTTCAGGAATCTTGGGAGTGCTCTGCGTGAGAGCCCCCTGTATGCTAGAGGGACTGGAAGGGTTGACCAGGGAATTCTCTCCAATCCCGACTCTGGGCCTACCATTCACTGGCTCTGGAAGGCACCTGTCCCTATAGAAATCCCCAAAACAAGGTAGGAGACCTCCTCACAATACAAGATAGGTGAGTGCATTGAATGCAGCAAAAGCAATGTATAATGGATGATTATAACCAAGTACACATGAATAAGTGGCCAGGAGGATAGCTCAGGGGAAACGTGTTTGTCTTCTGTGCAACACAGGTTTGAATCCCGGTCCTTTGCTTACAGACTGGTCTCATGTAATTAGCGTGCTACAAAAGATTGATTAATTGAGAGTTTTAATGGCTGTGTGTGGGAGGGGTGAGTGGTGGGTATTTACGTGTAATGCCTCCTTTAACAGACAGGGTGATTTTTCATTATCTGGCAATAGGACCAGGAGCACTGATGGACATTTACAATCGTGCCACACCATCCTGTTCCGGCTGTCAAATACATAAGCATTCCTACATGCATCTGAATGCGATGCTGGCGGAGATGGTCTGGATTGCTATGGAATCAGCCAGATTTTTGCACATGCTCAAAGCTGGTGGATTCCAAAGGAATCCATGTATATGCCACCCGCCATGTGCATTCTCTGATTGAAGGCCTTTGCAATCTATTTTGTAATTGGTTTAAATGCAACACGGAAACCCGGGACAACCCGAATTTCAGTGTTGCAATTGCATCCTCCTTGACCTTTCCTCTGCTTTTGACACGGTCAACCACTCCATCCTGATCAAGCGACGCCAAGGGAACCTGGGAATCATGAATCAGGCCCTGGAGGGGTTGACCTCCTTCCTCATGGACCAACCCTCCCAGGTCCAACTTTGGTCCTTTCTTTCCACTACCTCTCTCTCCATATGTGGTGTTCCCCAGGGCTCTGACTTCTCACCCTTGCTCTTCAGTGTCCACCTGATCTCTACCTTCTCCTCTAACTTTCAGTGTTAGGCGGATGACAGTCAGCATTCCTTCAGGCTCCCCTCAGCCTCCTCTCCTCTGTCGCTCATTCCTGACCGTCTATCCATGATTCAGGATTTGTGCGCCTCCAACGACCTCTGCCTTAATGCCAGTGAGATGGAGATCCTTCACATTGGGAACCCTGCTCCCGCTTTCCCTCTCTCACTCTGGCAGCCCTCCTTGAGCCCTCTTCCTTCGCCTTCCTGTGAGGCAACAAACCTCAGTGTCATCTTCGACTCGGCCCTCTCCTTCTCTCCACACATCATTGTCAAAAAGGCCCATTACCAGCTGCACCTCCTCAGAGGTATTCTTCCTTTTGTCACTTCCCCCAGAATGTCACTGTCTCTAGAGCCATGGTTCTCTCTAGGCTGGACAACTTTAACAGCCTTGTTTTCAATCTGCCTTCCTCTACTCTCAGCCCTCTGCAACTAATCCAAAACATGACTGTGAGACTTATCTTTGGCCTCAAGCCCAGGTACCTTATCTCTCCAGACCTAAAATCTCTCCACTGGCTATGGCTGCAAGAATCAAATTCAAGACCCTCTGCATCTTCCACAAGGCTTTCTTTGGCCAGACCTGCACTACATCCAACTCGCTCTTCCACAATGCCTTCCTTCTCAAGCCCTTCGCTCAGCTACCCCCAACTCTCTGAGGGTCAGATGCCTCTCCAGGCAGAGAGTGGGAGGTAGATCTTTCTGCTCTGCAGGTGTCTGCCTCTGGAATGGCCACCCTGCCGCTTTCAAACTTGTGCTGGACCACCTGAAGTTGCAGAAGCAGCTCAAGACCTTCCCTTTCTCCTCTGCTTTATCTCTCTCCCTACCCTGCTGGCCACCTGTCTGCGGCACCTACTGGTTTCTTGGCTACTCTCAGAGTCTCACTGGGTACCAGGCTCCTTCATGATCAGTCTCCCCTGCACTGCCTCCTTGCACTTACCCAGAGTCGCGCTGCCCTGGCTGCACTTACTTGGAAGCAAGACGACACAGAGCAACACAGGTTCGATCGCCGGGTCCGCGCTTAGAAACCTCTGGGTATTAAGCGCATTATAAATAACCCATCATACCATATCATTATTGCATACATGGGACCGCTCCCATTAGCACTTATATGCTGTGGGGTCCTCTGCATTAACTTGAAAAGAGATATGCGTCTCCAGGTGCGCTTTTCAGGTGGTATTTACCAATCGTTTCCTATGTGGTCCACCTAGCTTTGAATACGTTCCGAAACCTAGCGGATTCCATTCGTTGTACGCCCAGATGAAAATCTCAAGTCGCGAGAAGACGTGACTGAGGACGTCAGCACGGCAAAGATCTTACCTCCGCTCTGTGTCCCTCCTCCGGCTCCATGCCACTGCTGCAAAATGGGGCACGGCATTGAATAGCGTGCAAAAGCATTACGCCTCCCTTTTCCTCCTCCATTTAACACACCGTCCCATTTAAAATAAGGCTGCATATTTTCAGGCCAGGTTAGGAAGATTAGGATAGATAAACGATTGCAGGGGAGGGGCCCTGGCTGGATTAGGTGGAGGAAAGCGGTACGTTTTGAGGTGTTTGAGTTAAGCATGCAGTAGTCGGGATAGGGAGTTTGCTGCGCCTGGTAATTTGTCGAATACAAATTCATCGAATATTGCTGCCACAACATAAGTCTCTGGAGTATAGCTCAGGGGAAATGCGCTCGCCTTGGATTCAAGACGACACTGTCTGGGTCAGCACTAAGGAATAATTATTATTATTATTTATTATTATTAACCAATCATATCATAAGGGAAAGGGGGGAGGGAGGGAGTGGTGGTACTAAAAAAAAGTTGGAGGGCATAAGGGTGGGTGGGTCTCTCACCCCGCATATATAGGCAAAGAAATTGATTAAAAGATAAAACAAATTCGAAGAATTCGTATTCGACGAATTCAACTCGATGAAATCACATCTGACCCTGTAGTCTATGCCTGCTAATCCATGCAGGTACGGATTGCAAACTCTTTATCTGCAGCTGTTGTTGCTACAGTTTTTCTGCTGTCAGCCTAAATATACCGGGTAACACCCACTATATTTCTGAGCCAACTTTCGGCCATGTGTACGACTATGCAAAAGAAAGAATTGCGTTTGTGCAATCGCAGAACAAATCGATACTTCAAGATTAGCCCCGCAAGGATTCCCGGCAGCTCGGCTCGGGAGTCAGTAACTCCCACGACGTGCACCTCAAGTAAAACCCACCACTTCTTCCCCCGTTTGTTGACACATCATAACTACAGCACGTAGCCAGCCATGGCGACTCGTGGCTTTTCCACTCCAGAGGAAGTTTACCCTGACAACACCTGTCAGTGTTTGTGGGTAGTTAAAATCTGTTTAACGATAAACCTCTTTGAGCGAATGGAAAAGTTGATAAAAAAATGAAAGAAATGACAACATTATGCCGCGGCCAGAATCCCTGTTGACAGCATACGCACGTTCCAGGTGGAGCCGGGCGTAGGTGGTGGGTTCTGCAGGACACGGTAAGGTAGGTAGGTGCTCGCCGTGGCAGGAGGGCAGGCCATGGCACATAGGCGGGAGAAAGGGTGCTGCCCTTTTCTCCGCCAGACTCTTCGTGCCGTGGTGTACAATTAACCGCGGCGTGGGCCACTTTAATTAACTGTCTCATTCTGCGTGCTGCGGCTATAAATCACCGATAAATAATTAATTAATTGAACTGTGATCTCTTGGGTAGATATTGAAGACGCACACTGAGTGCATGCCAATTGTAAACACCGCAGAGCGTCTCCCCCTCCTGAATGCCGTCTTAGCCAGAACTGTACATATTGGGGATACTTTTGGTTAGGAATTGGTAGACAGCCAACTCCAGCCCTCGAGGGCCGGGTTCCTGGCGGGTTTCAGGATATCCCTCATTAATGTTCCTGAGGAAAAATTTGTATACATTTAGAATCATTGCATGCAAATATTTTTCATGAATATTAATGAGGGGTGTGCTGAAAACCTGACATGGATCCGGCCCTCGAGGCCTGGAGTTGGACAACCCCATGGCAATTGAATTTAGAACCATGCAATTTTCGTGCATTTGCTGCATGCGTGTAAATTCTGCATCTGTCCTCATGAATTTTCATGTGGAATTCTGCCTGTTTTTTTTCAAATGCGAAACCTTACAGACTGCCTTGGGATTCATGTGAATACCATCAGCGATTTGCAGACATTGCGGGCTGTATTTCCGATTGTGTTAGGGATCCGGTGCATTCTGTGCACGGTAACCCGGAAAGCCCTGGATGTCCATCCACAAACTATACCCCATTGATTGCACAGGGAGAACCGCAGGTGTAAGCAGTCCTCTCTGTGTAGGGTCTGGGGTCATTCCAAAAGGGCACCCATTGTGGGACAGTGGGCCTCATTACGAGTATGGAGGTAGCCATGCTGTTCTTACCGGCATGGCTACCCCCATACCGGGTACCGGGTTCCAGGAATAGGGAATTACTGGGCCATTCTGACCTTGAAGGGCCCGGTAATTCCCATTCCCGGGACCCAGTACTTCCCATTACCATTTGAGCCCCCATATGGAGGAAGCTAACAATGGGCCCGTTAATGGGGGGCCCGTTGTTAGAATCCTGGTCTGCTAGCGGGTCCCGCTAAGGACGCCTGGTTTCACCAGACGTCCTTTGCGGGACTCGCTGCAGACCTTGTAATGGGGCGGCCCGTAATGAACGGTGGCGGTCCCTTACCGACACCGTTCATTACCGGTCCGCATTCCTCGTAATGAGGCCCAGTGTACTGTTTGTAATTTACTGTCGGATATATGGTCTCTGCCACTAAAATACAAACCATGCATTTTTCATGCATTTAATGCATTAGGGGTAAGTAAAGTCCACATCTGCTACCCACAGGCGCTCCATGCAGAAAATACACATGCATCTCCACCCGCATTGATTTTCCCATGGATGGAGAGGCTTGAACACGCATCGAATTGTACCTGGGAATACCACAGGATTAAAGTGAATGTTGTCATTTCGGTTTTGCTTTAGTCACCCTGAGTGGGACGGGGATGCCAAGACGTGGGTCCAGAGCATGCTGAACCCAGAGACGCAAGTTTCTACTCACTGATGAGGCCCAAACATACCAAAACATCTCTGGGGATGCATGGGGTGTCGTGCAGAAGGGATATGACCTAGCAGTTGGGGTTTGACTGCCCCTTTTAATTTATTTATTTATTGGTCATTTGTTAGGCGCTTATGCAATTAGCAAAAACTGTTTCAAAGCGCCCACGGGGCAACAGGGTGGGCAAAGGTCAAGGTAGACAATGAATTACAACAGAGATCAATAAATAATTAAATTCATATTACAAACAATGGGAGTAAAAGGGAGGGTAGATGAGCCTACTATTCCTTGTGAGTGTTCAGAACTTGCAAGTGCAGGGGGGTAAGGGATAGGTGCTGTGGTGCTCATGGAGAAGTGCTTGGATGAAGTGCTTAAGAAGAGAAGAAGAACGTAAGTGCAAACTCCCGTGGGAGCCTTAGTCTAAGTGCAGCAACAAATAGAAAGCGACTTGGATGAAGGATGTGGGGGTTCAGGGCCCTGAGGATACATAAGGGCCCTGCACATCAGTCACGCTACTGTATGATTAGCAGGGAAGAGAGGAGCAGAAGGAAGAAGTAAAGAGAAAGGTCTTGAGGCTTTTTCGGAACTTAAGGAGGTCCTGCTCACGATGCAGAGGGAGAGGGAGGCTGTTCCACATGAAGGAGCCAGCAGAGGAAAGTGATCGACCACCAGCTCTTTGTTTAGCAAAGCGCTTAACACGCAGGGAGTTGGTGCCAGAGGAACACAGGGGCCTAGAAGGGGAGTATTTGGTCAGGAAGCCTTGAAGATAGAGCGGTCCCCGGCCCCAGATAGCCATGTGGATGATACAGAGACCGGGAGCCAGTGAATGCTTTGTAGGGCAGGAGAGATGAGGGCCCTAGGATTGAGGCCAAGGTAAGTCTGGATGCCCTATTCTGGGTTAGCTGGAGGTGTCGCAGGGTGGAGGAAGGAAGATTAAGGAAGAGGCTATTGCAATAGTCTAGCCTGGAGAGAACCAGGCTACATTGAGTACACCAGAAACATTGAGTCTCTGGGGGAAGGTGAGGAAGGGTAGAGTTCCTTTGAGAAGGAAGAGCTGAAAGTGGGACTTCTTGACCACTCTGGTGACTTCATCAGGGGTGAAAGGAGCGAAGAATTAGAAGGAGGTAGGAGGGGGCACAGGGTGGAAGGTTGGGTTGGAAGAGTATGTGGCAAGGCTGTTCAGTATGTAACAGGGTTTTTCAATGAAATGAGAGGTGAGTGCATTGCAAAGGGTCTGGGAAGCAGTAGGGTCAGATGATACTGCAGCAGACGGGTTGGCAAGTCCCCTGCAGATTTGGAAGAGTTCAGCTGTGTTGTTAGTTGCATTGGACACTCATGCCTGAATGTGGGCTCACTTTCTGGCATGGATGAAGAGTCTGTATTGTCTCTGGATCAGTCGGCAGGCCATTTTGATAGAGGGTGAACCTGAAGTGTTTGGGGTGGGACTGAGCCTGATTTGCATATGTTCTTTCCCCTTTTGTAATGACTTAGCAGGCAATGAGCGATGGTCAGGAGGGTTGCCCAGAGCAATGCCAGAGGTTAATATTAATTCTAAACCTTCCAGCCATCACCTCTTGTGTTTTGCTATAGTCACCCCAAGTGGGATGGGTATGCCTAGACGTGGGTAATGAGCCTGCTGGGCCTAGAGACCCAAGCTCCTATTCACCGTTAATGACCAGCAAGGCTGGAACATGTCTGGGGATGCTTGTGGTTTCATGCAGAAGGGATGTGACCATTGCATTTTGGACTGCACTGCACATTTTGGGGTGGGACCAAGCCTTCCATAATGGCCTGGCAGGCTGATAAACGATGGCCTGGAAGGTTGCCCAGAGCAGTGTCCGTGGTAATGATTTATTCAAAACATTCCAGCCATCAACCTTTGGTCTTGCCATTAGTCCTCAATACATGGATATGGCGGGCTGGCTTTTACAATTGATTTAGGGACCGGTTGTAGCTTATGCACGTAAACCCTAGCCTGCCTGGATTTCCACGACCAAACAACACTCCATCCATAAAACAATCACAATTCCACTGAGGGCACCGCTTATATGCAAGTGTAGGCATACGTGTTAGGTTCAGAATGGAATAATTGGGTGTTTTAGTTTCTGGATAAAATACTTGTGTATTGTCTCATGATGAATAGGTTTTGTCAGCTGTAGTCATCTGAAATCTGTTTAATTCTTGCAGGTTTTGTCATGTGTTCCCTTTTTAGGGGAGTTCTGTACTGTTGTTTGATGCTTCAATACCTTTTTGGTGTAGGTTGGCGCCAGTAAAACCTCTAAAGGAATACATTAAATAAATAAGCGTCTCTTTCTGTTCAATTTACGATTCTTATAGCCTAACCCCCAAAGTGGTGCCATTTACCCAAAATTATTTGGGTGATGGAAGTGACCACACACAACCTTTAATCCCCTATGATGTCACCCCAAGTGACACAACATGTTCGATGACTTCCAATTATGTTTCATTTGAACAATCTTTACTGAACAGTCAAGGGCCTGATTACAAGTTTGGCAGTGGGAGAAAAAAGTTGCGGTAATTCTGATAGTTTCTGTCTAATGGCACTGTAGCTTGTCACTTTATCCAGAGTATTTGGAAGAGCTTGTCCCAGTGTGATGTGTTCCAGGCCTCATCACACTGCTCACTATTATAAGACATAGGGACATGTGTCTTTGAAGTTTGAGCTGCCCATTCAGGGTTCCTCCAGTGACAGGTTGCTCTCCCATGGTCCCCAGGGATGATTTGGAGTTTTTCAGTATACTGGAACTGTGCAAACTGCGAGTGTAATGAGAATGTCAAACTGGAATGTCAAAGTAGGAGACGGCATAATGGAAACCTGCAATGATGTGCCAAGCGTGTGTTTTGTAAATCTGCTATCATGTTGATGTATCAACTAGTCATAATGGAAACTGACATTGAACTGCTAAATTGGCATGAGTTGATTTGACAACATTGCATAAAGTAAACTGGCAATGATGTGCAAGTATACATCTTATATATATAATTCTCTAAGAATGTTTGTGTACCCCCTAAATTCCCCCTGCTTCTAAAATTCTGGTTTAATTGGGCCCTCTGTCCTGGTTTTGAAACAAAAGATGACCATGTTATCCTGGAATCAAAATCCTGAGGCTGCCTGAATGCATTTATATGGATCATGAATAAAAACACTTTAATGTTAGGGTGTGTGTTGTGCAAAATGAAATGACCAAGCCTAGTGTGCATCATGTTTGTAATGATTCAAGCATACAATCCTCTTACAACAAACCTGGTTGTCAAATATAAAGATCTGATCTGTGGTCATTTGTAGCTACATAAAACACTTTTTGTATGTATGCAAAGCAACCAGGAACCCTCATTGGAACTATTTGCTTTTTGCCTCTTTCTCACAGGAGAAGAGTACTAGGAGTGTACTAGCAGTCCATCTTGAAATAACAACAATCAGAAAATAATGTATACACTATTAGCACAGTTACATAATTTTCTTTTTTAATACCTTCTTTTGCTCAGAATACACATCATTTTGTATCCCAAAATGTCCTCCATTCATGGAAAGGGCTACACTCAAACTAAAACAAATGATCTTTTTTTGTGGGCACCCTGGCAATGTTTAATTTTACATGCTCATCACTGATTGGTTGGTAGTACCGCTGAACGCATGAGTGAGAGATGGAGAGCACAGCGAGAGGTAGTAATCAGGGAGATATAAGCATGTATATATACTTCCAGCGATGGCTACTAGTTGGCGTTGTGCAATGTATAGCACCTCCATGTCCTACAAAGAACAAATGTAACATCACGGTAGATGCTAATTTGCCACTTGTGATCCCCAAGTTGAATTTGTCAGAGGATATTTCTGATCCTAACAAACTACAAGAGATTTACAACTCTTCAATGACTAAAGCACTGGACACCATCGTCCCCTCCTTAACTTGCGTTAAGACAAGACAAAAGCTCTCTTGAACTCCTGGTTCACTCCCGAATTAAAAGCTTTACGTGCTGAAAAAAGAAAATTGGAATCCATATGGAAGCTCCTCCCTTCCGCTGAGAACAAAACTAATCGGAACCTATCCGCAAAATATACAGAAGAAATACTTTGTACTAAACGTGAGTCATACAACAATAGAATCAATCAAGCTAGTTCTAGTACTAAAGAGTTATTTGTGATCCTCAAAGAGATGGAGACACCCATCACCCCCACAGATCCGTGTGTAAAGAACAAACTCTGATGCACGAACATCTAGAATGCTCTCACCAACAAAATAGCCACACTACAAACTAAAATTGCCAAAAAACATCTAAACCTTCAAAAGTCAGGTAACACCCACTATATCATAAAGCCTACAACTAAACCATCCCAAGACTTTAAATTCTCCAAAAGTCTCTGCCATGGAGGTACAAAAAAATAATTGCCTCCCTTAAACGGACAAGGTGCCAAAGCGATACTTGTCCGGCGCAAATAATAAAAGATGCTGCCAGAGACCTGGCACCTTTCATATCTAAATTAATCAATGCCTCATTTACCCCAGGAATAGTACCCAGTAACTTCCAGGAATCGTGGGTTCTACCCCTCCTTAAGAAAACAATCCCTGGACCTGCCCATCCCTACAAACTATAGGGGGGAGAGATGCATACTTCACCTGGCTGAGTTGGGGGGTAGAGATGCATACTTCACCTGGCAGAGAGTGCCTGAGAGAATGGACCATGCTCATACCCCAAAGCAGGCCAGACTGGACCTGACACCTGACCCCAAAATGCAAGACGTAAGCTGCCCTACCATGAAAATGATGCAGTGTTACAACCATTCCATAGCCATCAACATGTGCACTGTACATAATCAGACCGTATCCCCCGCAACACAATGTAGCTACAAGCAATTAGTATTGCCAATGCACAGCACCAAATACCATCAACAGAAAGGACAGTCCTCCATTACTGCGTACAAAGGAGTCACATGAGGGCCAAATACATTAAAACACCACTACACTAACACAGAGGTCCACCAAAACTGCATGTCACCATTTGCAGTGCATAGTGAGATCATCATGAGGCTGCCATCAACGGTGACAGGATGAAAGCATAGAGATGACTGCACATCAGCCAGATCATGGGAACAACCAGCGTGGACTAACACAGTGCATGAGCACTCACAAGGAATAGGACCCCCCCTGCGCCACTAGATGATGGCACGCACACCTGTCCATAAGAGTAATACACACATAGCAGTTACATCATGTGTCTCTATTCATGCATGGATATGTGGTTGCAAACAGGAAATAAATGCATGCTATGGTGTCATTGATACAGGTCCCACATGATGTGATGATTTACACATATACATTGTTGCCCACATGCAGGTGATGCAGGCTACCCCTTGAAGATGTGGCTCCGTACCCCAGTACGGAACCCGCAGAACAGGCACGAGGAGGACTACAATTGTGCGCATACACGTACCCGTGTGGTGATTGAGCAGACATTTGGCCTCTTGAAGGCACGGTTTCACTGCCTCAGCAGGTCTGGTGGGGCACTCCTGTACGGTAATGAGAAGGTGGGCAAGATCGTCATGGCATGTGTCATGCTACACAATATGTGCATCAGACGGAATGTGCCTCTGCCCCCTGATGCTGAACTGCAACCACCTGACGATGAGGATGAGGAGGGTGGAGATGGGGCTGCACTTCAGGGAGGCAGCGATGCACAGGAGGGACGTGACATGCGTCTGACACTAATTAACCAATGTTTCTAGTACACATGGATGGGGAGTGTGACATAGAGGTGGCACTCAGGGCACTGGGTGTGTCAGGGGCACGGACACTGTAGACTGTTCACCAATAAAGCACGCGTACACAATAAGCAATGTCCGCACATGTGAATTATGATTTTCCAACAGGTGTATCAAAGAAACATAAAAAAGTGCGCAAGCCCTCCACCCCACACACCCTCTACCCCATCCCCTCTCAAATCCCCCACACACCCTCTCCCTCCTCAACTCCCCCACACACCCTCTCCCCCCTCCCCACTCAACGTCCCCTCACATGGTGTGCACTCGCATGCACCGTAAGTCAACATGAGTTCAGGATGCCTGCCAGAACCTACACCCCTTCTCCTCTTCCGGCATCAGGTGGTCCCTTGGCCGACCTGCGCAGGTTCCGTCCAGACCTACGCAGGGGGCTGGACCACGTGGAGCTGGCATTCGACGATGTGGCAGGTTGTTCGGCCACCTGTGCCGGAACCATGGCCTGCGTTGCTGCCACCATTTGGGAGAGGACCTGCCTCATTACTGCCAATTTGCTACAAATGTCTTTGGAGCTTGTCTCAATAGCAGATGTGATGGAAGAAGTGCATTCCCTTATCTCATCCCTTGCATGTCCACATTCTATGATATGCTGTGTTGACACTCCTGCCAGCTCCTCCTGCCGCTGTTGAATTGCCCTCATCCCCTCTTGGCTGTTTGGGACACTGGTGGAGCTATGAGGTGCCACTGCCATCGTTGGTTCCTCATGAAGGCTTTGCGGGGGCTGAAACTGGCGGGCCATGACTCCCCAGGAGACAGCTCATGGGTGTTGATGTTGTCAATGCTGGTTGGTGAGAGTTGTGGCGAATGCAGTGGTCCTGTAGGGGCAGTTGTGCCTTGTGTGAGACTTGCTGCCTCATCGTCGGACACGGCTGCTGTCTCCGCAACAATACTGCTGGCACCCCAAACAGTGCCTTCAGACACTGGCTCCTGGGTGTTGGTGGCTGGTGTGGGTGCTGTGGTGGTGGCTGTAATGGACATTGGTGCTGGAGGTACTGGGGTTGTCTTGCCCTTGCGCAATACTGCAGGTTGCCCTCTTCCCCTTGATGTAGAGGGGCAGTTTGGTCCCTCCATGCCCCTGGACTTCTTGTGGGGCGTTGCGGCATCCTCCCTGGTGTCCTGGTCATCGGTGTCTGATTGCGTGCCTGTGGGGAGCAAGAGAGGGAGGGCATTAGTGATTGGTCAACGTGCATCAGACATGCATTGGGGTTGCTGTTTTTCTATGGAATGGCAGGAGATTGCCATTGGGATAGTGACATACGGGTTTCTTAGCTTTTGGGTGGGTAATGAAGGGATGCGTCTGGGAAGAGACATATTTGGGGTGCATCATGCATGTGGACGAGTTGGTGCTGTGCACTGCCTGTAGGCAGTCTTGCAAAAATGTGTCTGGTGGACCCTGCCTTCCATCATTGCACTGTCAGTTCAGGGGGACATCGTGTTGTACTTTAGAGTGTTTATTTTGTGACCTACCTGCATCTGCTGATGACGGGGCTCCTCACTCCATGTCCCCCACTCCTTCTATGGCCTCCATCCCAATTGTGCTTGCGCAGATTTCCTCCCACGTTTGCAACTTGATGGGGGAGTCCGCACCACTACCTGTAGCCATCCCCTGTT
This sequence comes from Ambystoma mexicanum, assembly GCF_040938575.1. Lineage (NCBI taxonomy): Eukaryota > Metazoa > Chordata > Amphibia > Caudata > Ambystomatidae > Ambystoma > Ambystoma mexicanum. The sequence goes on from NC_090922.1 coordinate 1,426,874,979, forward strand.
TCTGGTTGACCGCAAGGCTGTTCCGCACGCATAAGCGCATGTCGTCCCAGCGCTTCCGGTGTGTGCGGGGTGGTGCCAACGGCACTCACTTTCTGCGCCACCTCCTCCCATATCGCCTTCTTGCGCAGCAATGCGGGTCGGGACATGTTGGTTGAAAAAACAACATCTGCATGTTCCTGCAGCGTCTCAGCGAGCACATTCAGCTCCTCCTGTGAGAAGCGCTCCTTGCGCAGGCGGTCTACGCTTTTTTAAAGTGATTTTGGAATTCTTATATGCTGCAGGTAATGGTACAGGTGTGGTAGAGGTGTGGTCGGGATTTGGGTCCTGGTTACAGAGGATGGCAATGGATTGTGTTTTTAAAGATGGCCGCCATGCGATTTCCCATTCCTGTGCAATGATGCTATTTCCGGTTCCGATTATTAGCGGTCACCGCTAATACAGATGGCTTGGATGGCGGTGGAGCTATCTACGCTTCGCGCAATGCCAGTAAGGGTGATTTTTCACACTTTACCGGCAGGGCGGTATGGTCGTTACCGGCATGGCGCAAAGCTCATGCCCACAAAGTCGTAATAGGCCGCTTTTAGCAGTCTATTACCAGCACGGACACGGTATTTGCTCCATGACGGTAATGACCGGTACTTACCTCCAACCTCGTAATGAGGCCCAATATGTTTTTTTAGTTACAGAAGGTTTTTGATCAACCATGTTATTGTGTAATCTCCTTCAGCAAGAAACAACGCAAGAGGGACAACCAGCAACACGATTATGAATTTGTAATAGACACCAGAATTGTCATCATTTCATCTTTTTGAGACTTATGCATGTTACATTCATTGCTGCACTGAAGGGTTGGGCGGGAGGTGCACTGTCCGCACGGTTTTAGCATATATGATTTGATTTGACTATTTATAAAGTGCACACCGCAAACAGAATTGCTAATATGTGCATGTCAACAAAAGATTGCAAGACAAGAAATACATTGTGTGTGTGGTGGCTACACCCTTTTAAATTATCCCTTGCTTTGACCTCCACCATGGGAGTTATAAGTCGAAATGAGACCGCATTACCCCACCCATACACCAACTGACACCCGCAAGTTATGTATAATCGAGAGCTCAAGAGGGTGAATGAATGAGGGTTTTTCACTATGACAATACTGGCTAGGTCTGACGGGAGTTGTAGTCCAATCTGGAGAGCAAACCTCTGGAGGGCCTCTGTCTTAGAAAGAGTGAGATAAAACACTGTAAAGCAAGAATCACCAGATTGTCCAGTAAGCTCACATGTTAGCAAAGTGAGTGCTTGCCTAGGAGAGTGTGTGATTGAGACCAGCATCTGCTCCCAACTCAGAAAAGTAGCAATAGAGCCAAGCCCGGCCCTGAGGAGTCAAATCCCCTCCATAATTTCAGGATGTCTGCACCAAGGGCATTGGAATATACTGAACCTAAATATCAATGATGTACATAGTCAATGATTATTGTGAAAATGTAGTGTGGTTTGGGGCTCTCAAGGAACAGAGTGGGAGAACCCTGTTATAGACCAATATAGATTATTTTCCTGGCAGCTCTTCGCACAAATAATTCACACACGATTTTGAGGCCCTGCTCAGACTTACACAGTTTCTGTTAACATTTATATATAAACCACAGCAGTGGGGAAAACTGTGCACCTTCTCAGCATTCTGTGGTATTACCTTTTAGTACCGTTGTGAGTGAGCCGTGGTTGCCACATGCACGCTGAAATGCATTTTGCAACCCTGGAGTGTGGTGCTGCTTTCATGGGACCACTTTAAAAAAAAATGTCAGTGGGCATCATTACAAGTTTAGCGGTAGCCTTGCCGGTAAAACCGGCAGGCTGCCACCAACCTTGCAATTTTATCCAGAAACCGCAAATGGGTAATTACAGGGTCACTCCGGCCCAGCCGGACCCGGTAATTGCCAATTTGCGGGCGTCAGATTTACATGCTCCCCATTCCCATTTGAGACCCATAGGGCTCAATGGGAATGGGGAGGTCGGATGCACCGGCACCATTCAGAAGGCTGCCGGTGCATCCGACATGCTCTGCTGGCGGGTGCCGTTCTGCCTGCCAGGTCAGACCTGGCAGGAGAAAAGGCCCCCGCGAGCAGTACTCGTAGTTTGACGGTCCGATCACTACAGTACCGGCAAGCTTACTGGTATCGTAGTTACCGGAACTGCAAACTTATAATGGGGCCCAGTGTTACTTAGGCCAAAAGCACAACATGTGCAGCTAATCTGTGCCAGGTCTCCAGCATGGGATCTTTCATGGATTCACATGCTCATGAATATTCCCCGTCGTCAGGCTGCGAATCCTTCGTAATATTAAAAGCACTTTAGCTTAAAAGTTTAATAAACTGCTTGTCACTTGTATAGCCAATTGCTATCACTTTGGTCATACTACCCCAGCCAATAGCGTTAGTCCTCCATAGCTCCACCCCTGGTGGCCATCTACATATTGTCTACTGCACATTTCTCTTTGAGAGTCCTCGTGTTTCGCTCACCTGTTTTGGTACATGTTCAACCTTTTTCCTTCATCATTTGTCCCATCTGGGGCTGCCGGTAGCAGGCGTCTGTTGCGGGTGAAGATCTGGACATAAGAAGATCTGGACATCAGAAGATCTTCTAGCCATGCAAGGCCTTCTACTCGAATTTGAGGCTTTCTCCACACAGCAATGGTGGACGCCCGCAAGAAGGGCCTGCTCAAAGTGTCGACCTCACAAACATTTTTTTGGACGATCGATACGAAAAAATATTATATTGCCTGCACCCGGACACTATGTGGACACCTGCTCCATTTGCCAGTCTTTCTCCATGAAGATATAGAAGGATCATCCGAGAAGGTTGAAGACTTGGCTGGAGGAGGGTGCCAGGCCACCTGACTCAGCCTCACTGCGAAGTCAGGCCTCTGTCAGGGTCGGCAGATCTATGGAAAAAACTCCCTCTGCAAAGAGGTTGAGGTCGAATGAGGACACTTCCCTGGGTAAGAAACCAAAAAGGGGGAATGGGCATCAGTCGCACACCATGACTGCCCTCTCTGTCATTCATGTTGTCGATGGCGTTGTCTCCGATGCTACAATCCGCTATCACCACAGCCACAACAGGACTGTCATCCTCCACAAAACAGCATTTGTCGACAGCCACATCAATGATGACAACACCGCTGACGAGTCGCCCATCGATGAGCCATAGGCAAAAATCACTGTCTACACCATCTTCTTCATTGACGACACTCCCATCGACGACCCTGGTGACGACATTGTAGGTCCCAATCTATCACGACTGCGCTGTCTACCAATGAATTGTCAACCACCTCATCCATGGTTACGACCATCATGTCCAGGGTTGCGTTGCCTCTCAAGCCAGTACCCACAATGACAACACAAGCTTCTGTGATCGCTTCCTTTACTTAAAATGCTACTGTGGTGAGCAAGGTGCTCCCAGCACTCTCTTTTTTGCCATGACCATCCAAGGGAACAAACAATGTTTTCTCTGGTGCCTATGACCACTGCAACACCACATGTCCAAATGCTACAGGAGGGTAGCATGTCGAAAGAGGAGCCTCTGCAGCCTTTATCTTCAGATCAGGATAAGATAGAGGAGGAACCAGACCCTATTCTACCAGCACCATAGCAATCAGTGTCTCTTCCAGCACCTCATCAACTGATGCATCCCCTATGTCCAACTTCTGCACCCGCTGCTGTGCCTACAGTGCCCGTGGGAACACCATCAGCACCTAGGGATTCGTCATTAGATATCTCGTCCACTTTGCAAACCTTGGTGACGGAACAGCAACACCACTCACCTCTTCCGGCCCCTAAAAGTGCTGCTAGTAGGAGCCTGGCAGTACTGCCACCACAGGAGGATATAATTCCTCAGCCTCTGCCTCCTTGACCAGTGACTGGTTTGCTCGGCCCAGTGGCTCCTCTCATAGACATTGACACGTCTCAGTGTATGCATGCTACTACCGATGATTATGAACCTCCTGAAGTACTCTCCACAAGTTCTCCCCCAGATGAAGTAGGCTCCTTCTGTGTACTGTTGACACGAGCAGTAAAACTATTTAACCTTGTCCTGGAAGAACAGAAAAAGGAAGGTGTACTGTTCCAGAGGCTTGAAGCCTCCAGAAAATCAGTGTTGGCTATCCCTGTGCTAGATGACATCTGGGACGATGGTTTATTGGTCACGAGAAACCCCTTGTTGGCTCCACCAAAGAAGGATCATCTGGAAACAAAATATAAAGTTCCAGACACTGCGCCAAAGTGTCGTTCCACTCAGCCACCCCCGAAGAAAGGAGGAGGAAGAGATCTGATAACCCGTGCTTACCATCCATGGTTCCCGCTGACAAGGAGGGAAAGCAGCTGGATGCTTTCGGAAAGCGGGTGATTACCACAGTTGCTCCTACAATCAAAGTTTCAAATTCCTTGGCCATTCTCTTCTGGTACCAACGGGAATTGTGGTATAAGATGTGTCCAATCTTGGATTTCCTGCCTGACAACAAGAAGGATGAGGTTTTGGCCTTGCTACATAAGGGTGAAACAGCATCTGATCACGCCATTTAGGTGGCCTTGAATATTGCGGACACAGGGTTCTGTCAGATGGGAAATGGAGCCGTTCTGAGGCACATGGGGTGGTTGAAGGTCACCAATTTCCGCCCTGATGTGCAGTCTTAGATCACTGACATTGATCACTGAGCACCAATCTCTTTGGTAAAAAGGTCGACGAGACCCTTCAGGCGATCAAGACAGGCACTGACACTGCCCGCTCCCTTGGCACCCGGAAACAGCGAAGGCAGTCCTTTTGTTCTGGGAAGGAAGAATTTTCAAGAAGCACCAGAGATTATTGGCCATTATATCGCCAACCCAGGGGTGTGAGTGCCTATAGGGACCTCTGGAGAATTCCTGGTAGGCCTATCTACTCGGGACCTCTTTTACGTGGTAACCTATTTTATTTTCTCATATGAAAGGGGTTAGGATTGCTGAAAATGTGTAATATGGGGCCACATCAAAAATTATACCCAGGGCCTCTTTTGGTTACCAGTCCACCCTTGCACCAACCGTCTTGCACAACCTCGTAGGAGGCATACCGAGGGAGATTGCAAGCATAAAATGGTACTCAAAGATGGCACAGACCTTCCTTGATGCTCAAATGCCAAAGCAAGCCTGACCAGCGCCGGGTCCCCACTTCAGCACCTCAGTGGAAGGCCGGTTATCACAGTTTGTCGAAGAGTGGCGTAACAACCCCACCAACAAGTCGGTGCTCAACATGGTTTAACAGGGTCATACTCTCGAATTTCTGGACAAATGCCCCTCCATTCCACCAATATACAAAAAGGAACAGTATCTGCCCCTCCTCTTACAGGAAGTTCATTCTCTGCTAAAACAAAAAGGGCTATAGAAGTTGTACCACCATACCGCTGGGACTCTGGAGTGTACTCCAGATACTTCCTTGTGAGAAAGAAGTGCAATGGCTGGAGACCCATTCTCAACCTCAGGCAGCTCAACAAGTTCCTTACATCACAAAGGTTCTGCATGATCCTGTTACAACATGTTCTCGGCCAGCTGCAACAGCGAGTGTTCGTCTTCTCTCTTGACTTGGAGGATGCCTACTTCCACATTCCCGTACATCGCAAGCACAGACGCTTCGTTCATTTCATGGTGCAGGTCAAGCATTACCAATTAAAATCTCTACCCCTCGGCCTAAAATCAGCTCCATGAGTTTTTACAGAGGGCACGTTGCTTCACATCAATGTGTTGGGGCTCATGGCAGTTTTCTGCCAACTTCCCTCAAGTTATACAGACCCCAGCTACAAGGCAAGGTGGTTCACATCTTCACCGACAACACAACCCCCATGTTCTACATCAGGAAGCAGGTGGAGACCTGCTCTCACGATCTCTCCAAGGAATCGCAAATGCAGTGGAACTGGGTGAACTTGCACAATATGATCTCCATTCTGTTTCATCTGGCCAGGGTCCACAACACCATTGTGGATTCCCCCAGCAAGGAATCTGCGTTCTTGTCACGAATGGGAACTCCATCAAGACCAGGTTTTTTTTATTTTTCTCGACATGGGGCCATCCGCAGAAAGGTCTATTTGCCAGATCAGCCAACTCGAAGTACGCCCAATTTGCCAGCAGGTACCATCAACCGGGGAGTCTGGGGGAAGTCCTCTCCATTTCATGGGAGGGCCTGTTCGTCTATGCATGCCCTCCAATCCCGCTCCTCCTACAAGTTATCAAAGCACTCAAACAGAGCCGGTGCAGGATGATCCTCATTGCTCCGGCATGGCCACTTTACATGTGGTACTCCGATCTTCTTCATCTGTCGGTAGTGCCTTGCATCAACCTGCCTCCTCTTCAAGACCTGCTATCCACAAATGGAGGATCTGTGCTGCACCAGGACCCAGCTTCCCTCAAATTGACAGTTTGGCTCTTGCAGCCCTAGAGTTGGGACATTTCAATCTGTCTTTGGACTGCCGTGCCATCCTGGCGAAGGCTATGGCTCCATCTACTCTATCATGCTACAAGCACAAGCGGAGGTGGTTTACTCTGGTGTTATTTGCAGCAGCTTGACCCTCTTGGATTCAATCCTTATCAGATTCGACCATATCTGCTATCTTAGCATATGCATCCATTAAAGTCCACTTGGTTGCTGTTCCGCGTTACACTTGCACGATGGGTAAGCCTTCACTTTGGTCTCATCGACTAGTCAAATAACTCCTCAAGGGCTAGTTTCAAGCTTTCCCTCCAGTAAAGGCTCATGCCCCAGCTTGGGAGCTGAATGTTGTCCTTTCCAAGTTGATGGGCCTGCACCGACTCCTCTGAAGTTCCTGTCATGGAAGACTGCTTTTCTAGTGGCTATTACTTCTGCCAGATGTATCAGGGAGTTACAAGCTCTCTCCTGCAAGCCACTGTATTTAACGTTCCAGCCATCCAGAGTGGTGCTGCACACTCATCCCACATTTATGCCTAAGGTACCATCAACTTTTCATCTCAACGAACTTCTGGTCCTTCCCATGCTCTTTGGCTCTCGAACCTCTCCAGCAGAGAGAGCGTTGCATTCTCTACACGTTCGTTGAATTTCTACATAGAACGCACTAAGGATTTTCACAAGACTTTGGAACTCTTTGTGACATTTGGACCTGTTGATAAAGGGAAGGCCCTGTTGAAGGCTTTCATTGTCCTCGTCTCGCAACCAGGCCGCTGCCAGGAAGACCTAAAGAATACCCCACCAGGGCCATGGCCTAAACTACAGCGTGCCTGTCTGGTGTTCCCTTGCTCGACATCTGAAAGGCTGCTACGTTGAGGTCTACCCACACCTTCACGATATTCTACTGCATTGTATCCAGGGAAGAGTTCTGTGTCAGACAAGCAGTGCTTCACAACCTATGTGCTTGAGGTGAGTGCTCCAGAGGTAAGGGTCATTGCTTCTGTAGAGCTGTATTGCCTCCCATTGATTGTGATATATGTACTGTTGCGTATTCACATTCACGAGCATCTGAATCCATGAAAAATCCCATGCTGGAGAAGGAACAAGTTACTTACCTGTAACTCCTGTTCTCCAGCATGGGTATCTTTCATGGATTCACATCCAACCCTCCCTCCTAAGGCTCTTCTTGGTTCTTGCTGCCACATTGTGTGCACTGAGGATGGCCACCAGGGTTGGCGCTAAGGAGGGCTGATGCCATTGGCTGGGGCAGCATGACCCACCGTGACAGCAATAGGCTATATAATTGAGAAGGAGTTTTTATGAGCATGTGAATCCATGAAAAGACACCCATGCTGGAGAACAGGAGTTACAGGTAAGTAACGTGTTCCAGACCCACAATGCTCTGCAGCATTCGAGGTCTACCACATGAAACACCACTTTGGTGTGTGCACTTTACCTGTATGTTTCTGTCACACACAGAGCTTTTACTACGCACATCTACAGTGGCTTTTTGCCATGTCTGTAAGGCATGTCCAGGGCACTTCTTTTGCGTGCAAGTGTGAGGAAAGACGGGTTGGGTTTAGTTCTTTCTTGAGTTTTGTAATGTATGACATCCAACAGTCCTTCACTTCTCACTGGCCTGGCCTGGACTGTGTTGATGAAGATGGAATGTAGACAAGTCGTAACAAATGATGCTACAAGAACATGCGGTTTACATTTTTTATTGAAACTGTCAAGATGGCTGGAGATAGTTAAAGTGTTCCATGACACTTTACATGATTACTTTCTGAATGTCTTCCGGAGTTAGTCCCCAGCCGCTGTTTCTTGTTCCAAGTCTTCTTCCTGTGTTAGTTTCAAAGGTGAACTTTCTCTCTCCAGGTCTACTTCCTTGTTTCGTTTTCCCTGATCCCCTTCCCTCCAGGCCTACTTCCTGGTTTAGTTTTCCAGGCTCCTCTTCCCTCCAGGTCTACTTCCTGGTTTAGTTTCCCAGACACCCCTTCTAGCCAGGTCTACTTCCTGGTTTAGTTCCCAATCACCTCTGTTGCCCTATTCCCTCCTTCTCATTGGCTAGAGCCTTTGCCCATCCTTTATCTGCCTTCTTGGGCAGTTTCTCTTCACCTTGTTCAGGACCTTCTCCAACTCCCTCCCCAAATCCCCCAATCCTTCCGTGTGGTTTTCATTTTCTCCTCGATTAGGGACTATGCCTTTTCGTTCTTGGATTTGGAAATGTTTACTGTACTAATATATCACCTTATACAACGTCCAAAAAGCAAGTAAAGGGTTTAGATGGGAATACAAGGAGAAGGAGTATAAACACAAGCAGAAGAAATAGCATGAAAATCACAGAGACTATCTAAATAATACTTGAGTAATAAGGGTTAAGCGGCCATAGGCGTTTCTGGGTAGACAAGGGAGGATTGCAGGAGCAGTGAACTGGTGAAGAGTAAGGGAAGGGACAATATGATATCAGCATGAGATACAGACAGGCTTCTGAGGGGACAGAGGTTGGCAGTGGGGATCAGCAGAGGGGCCGATATTATAGTATGGGATTCATATGGAGGGCTGATAGTCTAAAGTGTGCAATTCCTGTTAGAGTGGCTTGCATATTGACTTACATGTCTTGTAATGGACGTCAGATAGCCTGGAATATGCCAGAGTCTCCCCTTTTCTTGTAGATGGCACTCTCTCATTTTGACAGGGTCAGTAAATCATGGATTCAGACTTCAGTGCTCAAACACATAATCATTTCCCGGGCATGTAAGATACTTTTTCTTTGCCAGCATGCACCCTCTGAACAACAATGCTTTGCTTGCTTTGGCCAAGCCACGTTAAACCTTGGCAGAATGAACAGGGAGGCTTAAATCAGGACATCAGTTTCCAAATCAAGGTTTATTCTCTCAAACACCTATTTCCAAAATGTTTTAGTCTTGTAGCAGAACCCAGATTAGGTGGTTTGATGTTCCCAGGGCTGTCTTACACTTCCGCCATCACTTAAGTTCCACTTACCCATACGCTCAAGTGTCCAACAAATCCGAGATAGAGGTTTTATCTTACAGGCCCACAGAAACAGCACTCCCATATTTTGCTCACTGGTTGCTGCCAGAAATGTGTATAGAGTTAATGCTGAGCAGGTGCCACAACAAATGCTTCCCCATATGTGATCAGGCTTAATTCTGGAGGGGCAAACAAGGCATGTTCCAAATGATTTCTGTTAAGATTCCTCGCAATTATCGGTATTCTATATAAGTGTAATCTTGCAGATTGTGCTGTTGATGCAACTGTTTATCAGGGGTCCATTTCCCATCCTCAAATAGGTCTTTGACTTAGTGAATGCCACCCAGATACAAAATCAGCCAGCGTATACTCTTCCCGAGGACCTTAGCGTCCGGGATTTAGCCAAATCGACGCATCTAAGAAGACATAACGGTCTGCACTGAATGCATGATATAGAATGCCAGCTCCCTCGCAGAAACTCTGTGAGAGGGTTCTTCTAAAACCTATTGCTGGATGTAATGATATTGTTGACCTTCCCGCACAGAGTTTCAAGAGTGGCCTCCTCTCTAAATCTGGCTTAATATTCAGCAGTAGCATCTCAAAAGTCATCCACATAAATCTGAGCAAGGCAGCTGGTTAGTGATGCGGCTTACTGTTCTATGTATTACCCATTTTAATCCTTTGACTGGTCTTATATTATTTTCCAAAATGATTAGTGCTTTTAGTGGGGGAACTTTGTATTCGTTTACATAGAACTGTTGAAATTGGATTTTGTTATATTGTATTCACGTAGTCACTTTGTTGCTGTCATTTTAGCCATTCTGGGACTACAGATTCTGTGAGGCCGTGGTTCAGGAAGTATTTGAGGAAGGGCTTATATTTGTCCAGCGGCGTGAGCAAGGCAGCTAGTTATTGCTGGTTTGTGTCTGGGCTTTGATGGTGTCGGCTCTAGTTCATTGCTGTTTGTATCCTATCATGTTTATAGGTATTTGCTTTCTATTTTTACTTGACAAGTCTAGTTATACTTACTCTCAACAACATTTTGCTTGGCTCCATGCCCATTGTGGGTCGGGCTAAGTCTCGTGCTAATTTTATTTTATCCCGTTATCTTGCAATGTAACATGTTATTCTCCTCTATCACGCTGGACTATTCATCCCCACTGAACAAGATAGAAAACGTTGGAAGTGAAAATATCAAGCCTGACATCTTGAAATTTGATATATCTGCTCCTGATAGCATTAAGGCTATCTTCAATCCCACGTTATCCGAAAACGATTTGATTACTATACCTGCATCTATTACTGTTACATCATCCCCCTTTATATTTGATTTCACTTTTCCTTTGAATCCCATTCAGAATTTGACTTGTTCCTCTACCAACACTGGGGAAGCATCTAGGTTTGATAAGAAAAGTTAAGTACTCCCCAGTTGCCCATCATTTCAAACTCCCCACTAATGCCATGTCCCTCAATGAACTCAATCCAGAAAATCGTTACTCTCCTAATAATTCTGCTTCTCCTAAAATGAAGCTGGCGCTCTTAAATACCAGATCCCTCGTCCAACATGCTATGTACAGTTTGATTTGATTGAGTTAGCCAAACTGGACTCTTTCTTTCTTACTGAGACTAGGCTTAACGAGGTGGCCTGTCTGACAACAATTCTCGCTTCTCCAGCTGGTTTTGAAATAATTATAGTAGATCATTATTGCATCACGAGGTGGGGGTGTCGCTATTATTTACATAGAACCCCACAAAAGCCACCAATCTAACGTACTAGCTATTGATGGTTTGAGAAGCACTCTTAGCGAAGTTTAATCTTGACTATAAAACATCTATAAGTATCAGGAGTCAAGTCCCAAAAAGTGAGGGGACTCATTAACATACCAATTGAATGTGGCATCAGCAGAAATGAGCATATCAAGGTGCCATCTGCAAACAGTGGGGTGAATCCATCCACCAACATGTACCCTCGGCATTAGCCCTGATTAGTATCTTCCTGATTTATAGGCCTCGTCCCCTGATTTTGAAGAACAATTGCTGGCTTCTTTATCTGATCATTTGAATTCTAATTCCCATTTCATTCTTCTGGGAAAATGTAATTTTTGGGATAATAACCAAACTAACCCACATGCCATCTGATTAGTGAATGACCTCGAAGTAATCGGCTTCCAGCAATATGTTAAGTCTAAAACTCATGCAGCCGGCAATATTTTAGACTAGATCCTAGATCATTACATAGAATCTCAGTCTTGATTCTCTTAATATTAAACCATGCCCTTGGTGTGACCATCATATATATTTGTTTTCTTACTAAAACCTTCTCCAGTGCAGTGTGTAGATAATTTGAGAATTTTAAACAAATCGAGTTACTTGAACAGCTTTCCCCTACAACTATTGAGCCCTCAGTTGTTCCGAAATTGTCAAATTTACATACTTTGAAAAACTCCAATGATCTTGTACAACATTTTCAACAAACTCTGCATGGTGCTATTGTCACTCTTGCCCCCAGTTGAGTCAAGACAATACAATCTGAAACCACTAAAAAACATGGTTTAATGATAATTTCATCAAAATCAGGAACAACAAAAGGCATCGTGAAAGACTATGGCACAATAACCTTAGTGCTGAAATTGTATCAGCCTATTTGCCATCCTTAAAGAACTGGAGGGCAGGGTCGCCCCTAAGACATGCTTGGCTGTTTCTAATGAATGGTGCTAAAACATTCAAAATGAATTGATTTATAAAATTGCACAGCACCAACAGGCAATTTCTACCAGGAAACTTCCATTTGACACCCTTCTACGTAACGCACGGAATACTTCATCCAAACCTAAGACAGTCAGGGTTATTCTTGCTTTTCTTTTCGGCATGTTATCGAGTACGAAGTAAGAACTATTGTAGAAAATCTTAAACCCACTGATTGTCTTGGAGATATTTGTCTATCACAAATCTTAAAGGCCTGCTTGAATCTTTCCCTTCCGGCGATCACCCAATTTGTCAATGTATCACTTTCTGACTGTAAGGTCCCCCATCTTGAAAACAAGCTTGGATCCCACCTTTACTTAAAAAGGAAAACCTGGATCCAACAATGCCAAATAATTATAGACCAATAAATAATGCCCTTTTCCTCATGAAGATCATAGATAGAATTGCCTACCTTCAACTACAAGAATATATTGAGGAACATAATATCTTAGGCTTTCATCAGTCTGGCTTTAGGGCTGGGCATAGTACAGAGTCAGCATTATTGGTCTTAAAAGCCAATATGAATAAGATCATTGACAGAGGGTGTACCGCTGTTCTCATGTTGTTGGTGTTTTCTGCGGCTTTTGATTTGGTTGATCAATCATTGTTGAGAAATGGACTAGGTGAGGTGGGCAATTGCTCGGCTAGCACTGCCAACTGAATTACATCTTTTCTGTGGCATTAGTGAGGGTAGCAGTGGGTGACTCACACGCTACTCCAGTCGATCTTGAGTACGGGGTCCCACAAGGTGCTTGCTTCTCACCTACACTGTTTAATATATAAACTAGACCGCTGTTGGATTTACTGGGTGGCTGTCAGCATTTCCTATACCAACTTTGCTGACAACACTCAGATTCTATTAGAGCTCTACAATGATTATGAACAGGACTCCTGGACTCTTAATAAGAGTTTGTCTCTCATTCAATGGTGGGTGGCAACAAATTCCTCTGTGCTTAACAACAGCAAAACTGAGCTACTCATTGTTGGTCTGGACCTCGTTTGAGCAAATTGGATTCCAGATATGAGTACTTCATTATTGCTGACTTTCGGATTAAGGTTGCAACCTGTGTCAAAATGCTCAAAGTCTATTTTGACTTCAGCTGCTCTTTTCTAATCATGTGGGCCACCTTAGTTCCAGAGGAGATTTTCCTAGCATTTTGGTGCTGGACGGCCTTTGGGTGGGACAAAGACTGATATGCATATGGAAATTTCTCCTTGTGAAAAGCGCAGTAAGCTTAAGCGTAGTTGAGACTCTCCCGGGGTCGATCCACCCAAGAACAGGTCAATGGGCTGTGTTTGTGCCAGTAAACCCTCTAACTGGTGTTTGCCAATAAAGAGACAACACAGAGTGGATTGTGGTATGCCAAATGCAATATAACCCAGCTTTTATTGGAAGAATGCAGCTAGGGATAATCAGAAGATAAACAGCAAGGCTCTCTCCCCCAAATTCCTCACCGTTTTGAACAGAAAACACAGTTTTTATAATGCCGGTGAGTCCATCTCATGTCATCATGATCACTGAGCTATGAAGACCTATTTCTACTGCTCATTGGTCGTAACTGCTAAGCTACATATAGTATCTATATGTCCCAACCCTACTGATTGGGCAACTCTCTATCTACGGTCCCACCCATTAAAAATCACATAAAAAATGTACTACCTCATCATACTTGAATATTATTGGTAAGCTCTAAATTACTTCTGCATTGAAAAGGGCATGTGCTTATCAGTTAACATGCATTCACACTCTCCATGAACTCGCAGCATGATGACAGGCATACGTGGATGAGAGGAGAGGACAAGCGTATCGCCTTTGTTCTTAATTAAATAGAACATCCTATGTTATCTCTGCCATTATGGCTCTGAGTTTCAAGGAACTTGATTTTGCCCAAACTCCCAGTAATTCCCGCCCTCCCTATTCTTACAACAGTAATCCCTCCATTCTGTTCTTGACACATTTATGAATACTGTTATTTTGAATCATGCTGCTTTCACCATGTGCGTGGTAATTGTTTGTCTTTTTAGCTGCATCAGCGTTTCTCAGTCACGCATAGCTGAGCAGCAACATGCTCACCTTGGAAACAAAACGACACGGAGCAACACAGGTTCGATACCCGGTTCCACACTTAAAATCCTCCAGGTATTGAGCGTGTTATAAATGCACAACTAAGAGACATATTCCTGTAACAGCGCCTCGATGACCACGGGCTGTGTGAGGGCTTTAAAAAAAAAATGTATCTGTCTGCCACTTACGACATTTCCTGAGATGTTCAGTTCATCCAAAGGACTTCAAATAGTCTACCATGTTGTCATAACTTGATTTACCTTAACAGTTGAATAATCACAACTATATCTTGTTCCATTATATGAACCTCCCTTATGGTGTTCTGGGCATTGGTATTCCTTTGAGGCAGTTACCATCCAGCCACCACAGCATTTTTCTGCATTAGATGTATTTGTCTCAAATAACATGCTTAGTTGCAAAGCCTCTCTTAAAGCTACAAAGCTTAATTCTCTGCTGTGTTGGTGCAGTTTAAAATGGCATCTGCTTGTCAGTTTTTTCCTCTGCGGGATACATTTACTTTGCTAGCTACCGATTTGCTGGTGCATGCCTGTCACATCATTTTCCTCCCTATGTGTACGCAGCAACCTTATCTGCTTACAATGTTCTGCCCTACTTGTGTAGTGGTATGAAAATAACTATTCTTTGTGTCAGCTGCATTTCCAAGAGAATTTAAAATGCAGTTTCAAATGTGTCCTTTCTTATCTCATAATTGTGTTTCTTCTGAGGTAGGCATGGAGGCAGAGCCTGAACATGCTCTCTTGTCAATGATTGCCCCACTACATTCCCCCCTCTGGTTGAGTCATTGACCACTCCTTCATTTTGTCTCATCATATTATTGTGAAATGGCATCCAGTTGTGTTAGTCTAAGCTCTCAGATTTATTGCTCACACTCTGACTCCATTTGGTGCATTTGGCTCCATTTTGTGGCTTTTTCAATTTTACCAGCTTGGATATTCGCAGCCTGAAAACTGCTTTGCCCTTCAGAACACATGTTATTGCAAAGAATGATTAGCTCAATGTTCGCAGGCCTCAAACCTTGAATTGCCAGGCATGACTAAGATAATAGATATTATATGTCTTCCCATTCCCAGTCTCCCAAAGTTAATTGCACAAGTCTGCATATGTATATACCAATAATTAACGTATAAATGACATACTGTGTACATTCCAGGAAGGAAGAATTTAAACAAACTGCGGCCCGGCCACTATAAGTCAAAGCAAACATAGATCAGATACCGGGAGTGTCTCCTTGTGCTGGGATCTGGCTGATCGGGTAATTTTGTGAACAGTAAATCTGTTCAAACTTTGTGAACAGTAAATCTTTTCAAACGTGACATAGATAAGAGATGAAGGTATTTCACAGAAAAATGTATCCATTGTAGGAACCCATCATAAACTGTCTGGAATTTGACAACCTAAGCAAACCAGAAACTGTGTATAAGAATGTGTGTACCACAATGTAATTGTTCAATTTCTCTAGGGCTATCCGACAGACATAGTTGAACTGGGATCCGCCAGAAGCGAAATAAACTCTTGTTACTGTTTAACTCGTGTCTTATGGCCTTCTATTTATTTGCAGTACTAGATTCTTGACTCACATTATAGGTATAAACAGCAGAGCAGCAGTATCACTAGCAGCTACCCACCTCTACCACATTTCAGGTGTAGGTAGACTACTCTACAGGTGATAATTCTCACCAATTTATGTGTCCTACCAAAGGCATAATATCAACAAAAAATGTTTTAATCAATATATAACAATACATGTCAATAATATAAAAACACAAATTCATAAAGCACTTATAATTACAAGCGTTTGTTGAAGAAAGACACAAGGAAAGCAAATAAAACAATCACTTTCAACTGCTTATGTATCCAGTCCCAAATGTAAAAAAGCCAAATATGACTAAAGTGCTTTTGCAGTTACGTGATGTTAGTAACATGAATAGGTGACTTGAGCCATGTACACATTTCTACAAAACGTGGACTATCAACGTCAACACTTAGTTGTGTTTCTGAGAATGACAAGGCACTTGAATAAGCTGAATTTTGATGGTGACATGCCAAAACCCATCTTCAGGATGCAGGCAATTAGTAAAAAGAAGGTCAACTAGGCTCAACGTACGGGGCCCTGTACATAGCCATTAAGACCTTGGAACAATAAAAAGAACTCGATTAAGAGGTCATCAAAGGTGCCTTAATGGTAGTCACATAGTGTATAACGCACCATGGGAGAAGAGTAGGGATCCTACCAACCTGTTTTCCATTTCTTTAGAGTGTGGAAGGAGAAGCAATTTTAGCGTTCATATGCACGGTCACATGAGTGCGGTATCAAAATGAATCCATTACTGTAGATAAAGAGAAAAGAGGGGGGTACGCATGGATTTTGTATAATTATATGTCCATGTGTCCAGAAATTATATTAATCTTTGTTATATGTTTCAAAGTTACCATCTGTAGTCGATGGATTGTTCATCACATTTGTATGAGGGGATATCCCTTCTATTGTTGGTTCAACAGTATTATGTTCCTTGTAGGGGATGTTAGTATGACTACATCGACCATGATGCATCAATGTCTCCTAAGGAGGCAGAAAGGGACAGAGTATATGCTGTCGTTACATGCTAGTTTCGAACAAATGGTAGCAGAGAGATGTCTAACTATGTCTTGTATCACTTACTTGGTGAATGTAGAAGAAATGCATAGTGGTCTACATGCATCCAAAAACCCTGTATTGTGCTAATGAACAAATAAATTCCATCCCACCATGATATTGAGTCCAGTTTGGGCAGTTTTTAAATCATAAATCCATTTCTGTTCAAGCCTTTTGAGGAAGAGGTTTCTATCACCCCCTCGTGGATGTGCTCTGATGGTTTGTATAACAAACCGGTATTATCCTCACATGTGTGTTTTGCTTCTTTAAAATGGGCTACCAGCGGCTTAGCCGCTATCTCGTTGCGGATCGCTGAGCGATGTTCGCCTATCCGCAGTTTAACTGATCTTATGGTTTTACCAATGTCTAAGAGCCCACAAGGGCATCTTATCCCATATACTACTCATTTGGTGAGGCAGTTGGAAAAGGATTTATATTTCCAAAAACAACCATTGCGGTCAATGTGCTTCAGATTACTGGTAAGGTGGCATGCAGAACATTGTCCGCATTTGAAATGCCCATGTACGGGTGGCAGATGCCACAATTGGCTCTGATTGGATGTTGCATTTTTGTTCACAGGGTAGGTATGTACCAACTTGTTGTAAAGGTCCTCTGTTTGAATAATTTTCCAATTGTTAAGTGTGATCCTTCTCAGGTCATTACTTACAGGCGAAAAAGAGGAGATGCATGTTATTCTCTCTCCTTGTAGTCGTGTTTGTTTAAGGTAGTTCCTCGGTTTACGCTTCGTGCTCGTTTCATCGACCTTTTATGATGTTACTTGGGTATTGACAGTTCTGGAGCTTCATACTTAGTTCTTTACTATTTTCTTTAAAGTCCTCGATCGCGCTACAGTTACTTCGAATCCTTTGAAATTGCCCATAGGGCAAATTTTCCAGAAGGCTCTGGGGATGGAAGCTACTAAATAGTAGCAATGTATTTTTGTCAGTGGACTTTTTGTATAATGTCGTGCCCAATGTTTGATCTTCTTTTTTATAGATTTTTGGATCCAGAAAAGCTATACTATATGTATTGAAGGTCATAGTAAATTTGATGGTAGGCGTCTGTCTATTCAACCATGTCAAAAAGACTGTTAGATCTTCCTTATTGCCATTCCAAAGCATGCAAACATCGTCGATATAACGATGCCACAACGTAATTTGTCGTTGAAAAGGATTAGTCTCAGCAAAGATGACATTTTCTTCATAATGGTCCATAAATAGATTATAGGTATCCTTGGGCTGCCACACTCTGGTGACCCCCCTCAAGTTACCTCCATGTGCTATGAATTCTGTTGGACAGTATGTCATAGTTAGCGCTCACCATTCCCATCACATTTCATCCAGTGATTATTATAGTTATGTGTATCTTTTGGGAATGTAAACAATGCTCCAGGTCGTCTAGAAGGCTGACCAAATGGGTACATGGGACAGTAAACTTCATCAGTTTGAGTGTACGGATGTACGGGGTCAGCTACATTAACCATTACTGTCATTTGGAGTGCCTTCTTGTAAGTCTTTTTACATTGGCTTATTGCTATTCACAAGATGCAAAAAGCCAACAAAATTTGCCAACAGAAATTTGAATGCATCTGTCAGCCAGGTAGGCATCCAGGAGAATAGATAACTGAACCAGCTATCATCCTCAATATCATCCACTTCCTCCTCTATTATATAATGCAGCTCTTTTAAGGAGTAGATGGCCTCTGTCAAAGTCCCATTTTCTTCATCATGTGTGGGTGCATATGTACGTCAAATTGGCCCTATCTTTGCGCACACTTCTCCACCCTGTGGGATGTTTTTACCCATGCATCCGAGCCCTACCTCAAAATCTGTGCAGTACTGACATGGAAAACATCATGATGGCCAGAGGTTCCCAGAAAATGCACAGGGAAATGCATGAAGAATAGGCTGCCACTCATTTTTGCCGATGTTATGGGCACAGAAGGGCAGTGCCTAAAACCACCATTGGACTACCCACAGAGTAGTCTGAAACCATTGGGAATGGCAATGCTGATTGCCAAAAGCAACCTAGAATTTTGGGGAATTCATTTTCTTAAATCCCAAAAAAGGGTGCATTACCAGTACTCACCACTATCAGAAAGCCGGCGTTTTAAAACCACCAGATTTTTTTGTTTTGTTTAAAACTGAATAGATGAACCCAAAGCAGGCCAAAGAAAGACTTACTGAGAGGTGGATACAATCTAAAGTTATATTCTGAAGTGACTTGAAGGTTTATAACAAGACTGGCTGAGCTGTGGATTTCAGCAGTTTAAGTAAATTTGGACTGAAAGACACTAAAAATGTAAATGTTTAAAAGAAATGAGTGACCTACTTTGAGTGTCACATAGGTTGCAATTGTTTAAATGTCATAGTTTAAATTTAGAATTAGCATCCTAGCTGCATATGTAAAAAATTGTCTTGACTTAAACTGGGGAACAAAAGTGACATTTTATCTGAAACCTGGCTTAAGGAACTGAATTCTGCCTACCAGCTACCCCCGACAGGAGTTGAGACTTGCACAACAGCTGTGTTCCCAGGCCTAGCTGCCTTTTTGCTGCTCCCACCAAAAGGGATCTGACACTTCTCTGATTGGATTATCAAGGGACTGCTAGAGGCTAAACATAGGACCCAGTCAAAGGGTTTATTGAAGTGGCCATAAAGGTGGCTTCCTCTTGAACAATGGGCCTTCCAGGGCCCAGGCAGATGGTTTATTGCAGGGGTAATAAAAATGGCTTCCTCTTGGCAGAAACTGGGAGGGGGAGAAACTGGAGACAGAGGCTGAGCTTGAAAAAAGTGGAAAAACTGGTTTCTGTACCATGTGACCTGAAAAGACACACCCCTGTAGCCAGAATATGGTTTTAGAAAAAGATGAATAACTCATAGTACGGACTTGTCATAATTATTTAAATGATACCATAATTCTTGTTATTTTTCTGCCCACATTTTAAGAGGTTTTTAGAACCGGTGGCATGATCTGGGGGCAAGCTAGCAGTTAAGAGGGTATTACTTAAAATGTATGCATGTTAAAAATCTGACACTTCATCAAGTAATGTCCATACTCCTTGCGCACATGTGTATAAATTTGGGGTAATGTCTGATATTGGTAACCTGATTAAAAAGTGAAATATGTTGCCATTTCTGAATGCAAGCTCCCAGGAAGAGCAGATTTGGACAGGGTATACCTCCTGTGATGGGGGCGTGGCCTGGAGCTCATGGCGAGTGGAAGCTGAGTCGCCGTGCTCCGGCCGAGGCGCCGTTTCCAGATCCTTTTGCCTACTTAAAATCGCACCTGAGATAGAAAGAATCGGTTCCGAGGGGAGGGGAACCGACCCCGGACACGCTGCAGAGGTCTTCCCCTGGATCCGGGCCCCCGAGCCCACGGATTCGTCCCGATAACGGTCCCCCCCCTTGGCGGGACCCAAGATGGTGGCCATCTTACGAAACTAATGTCGCAGGAGAACGCCGGCCGCTCTTGCAGCCAAACCGACCTATCAACTTCTGCTGCGACTGCATCGGGGGTGAGGAGCCTCTACCTCTATCCGGCCCTGCTGAGTTGAACCAACCAGAGCCCCCGGCCGGGGAAACCAAACCGGGGCTCAGACCCACACCACCGAGCACGGCCCCGGCCATCGACAACAGACGACGGTGGCGGTGGGGAGAGCGCCGGGCAAGAGCGCGAACGACCTGATAAATATCCCACTGCACACCTTCTCGAAAACTTGAGCCTGGACCACCCTGCTTCCGACAAATAACCCCGGCGCCTGTCTCCACACGATTGAGTGGCGCCTCCCAATATGGCGTCCAGGAACAAGACAAAGACAAGCACCATGGACACCTACGTGTCCGCTAAAGCGAAGACTCCTCCGCAGCCAAGCACTTCCACTCCTGAACCCCCCCGAGCGCAACCAACAGGTTCCCCAGAAAACCAAGCACAAGTACTGGAGGCGATTGAATCATTGCGTGCGTTCATAGACATGAGAATTGGGGAGTTCAAATCTGAGCTGCAGCTTGTGCGCCAGGACGCCCGCAACTTGACGGAAAGGGTGACCTCCGCCGAATCCACCATTAAAGAGACGTCGGGAGACACAACGGAGCTGAAGGCCAAGGTGACGGACCTAGAACGGAAGGTACTCACACTTGAAGCCAGGGCCGAAGAGGCCGAGGGCCGAGCCAGACGCGCCAACATCCGAATACTGGGGGTACCGGAGGGAAGCGAGGGCCCGAATCCGACGGCCTATGTGGAATCCCTGATACAACAGGAGGTGGGCGCAGGAAAGCTGACGCAGGGATTCTCGATTGAAAGGGCGCACAGATCGCTGCAGAAGAAACCCCCGCCGGGCTCGCACCCTCGCCCTATAATTGCCAAAGTTCTGAACTTCCGAGATAGGGAGATTATCCTCCGACACTCCAGAGAGGAGGGCCCTATCGAACGCAACGACTCTAAGATCACGATCTACCCTGATTACACCCCGAAAGTTCAACGGGAGAGGAACTCATTCGTGCCGATCAAGGCTCGGCTCAGACAACTAGACCTAAAATATATGTTGCTCTACCCCTCCAGACTAAAAGTGATCCACAAGGGCAGGGCGATCTTCTTGGAATCCCCGGCAGCGGCGACCATGTGGCTAGAGGACAACAATCTAGCAGTGGACAATGACTCTCAACTTTCCGCGAATTGATGAACCCCCTCGCTCGATGCGAAGATGTCATGCCTCATATACTCAACTCGGACGTTAGGCACACGATCTAAGAAGAAGGTAACATCACCCAACAGTTCGCAAAGATGAAACGGCCCTCGCTCGGCCCCCGCCAGGCACAGGGCCCCACCCCCCACGAACAGAATAGGTCAGGCCAGTTGCCTGCTCGACCTTCCTCGTGCCCGATACCCGGATGGGTCCAGACGGTACGAGAGCGCCTGAGCACCCGCAAGACTCTGTCGTTGCTGGGCGCACCAGTTTTAGTTTTGTTATTTGTTTTTGTTTACACCACAGCCCTCAGACTACTAATGAAGCAGAAAAATGGGACCGGAGGCTCTTGGGGGCGGCGGACGGGACGTCGCCAGACCCTGAGGGGGAAAATGTACCGCCCGGAGGCGGGGGAGGCGTGGAAGACGAGGCTGAAACAATAACTCCATGGCGTCCCAAATCAAGGTGATGACGTGGAATGTGAGGGGCATGGGCACGTACATGAGGAGGAATCGGATCCACTCCTATCTGCGTAGGAAAAAGATATCAATAGCAATGCTCCAAGAAACCCACCTCACGGACGAAGCAACGGCCAAACTCTCCAATAAGTGGGGAGGTACTGGGAAAGGGGCGCCTTATTCCAAATTCGCCAGAGGAGTGTTCACGTGGGTGAGCCCAACTGTCCCCTTCCACCTGTTGGGCCACAAAGCCGATAAGGAGGGCAGATATCTAATATTATGGGGCACCATCGATTCCATACCGGTGTGCCTGGTGAACTCATATTTCCCGCAACAAGGAATACCCTCACACCTCGCAATGCTCACTGCCAAAATCATTCCCAGGAGAGAGAGCGCTTTCATATGGGGCGGCGACTTCAATTCCGTCAGGAACGGCGCTCTGGACAGATCGGACCCCCCCCGTTCCCTGAACAACCTCGCGTCTAACGCGCTGAACACGGCAATAGAACAGCTCGACCTGGTGGATATCTGGAGGGAACAACATCGCATCGAGAGGAGCTACTCCTATTACTCGGCCCCCCACAAGGTCCACAGGAGAATAGACTATCTGTTCATTGATCGTGCGCTGGCTCAGCAGGTGGACGACACACTTTACCTAGGTAGAACCATATCTGATCACTCACCGCTGATCATGCAATGGACCCCTAGAGGACCCAGGCCACCAATCCCGCTATGGAGAATGCCACCCGCAGCACTCACGGACCACGCATTCAGGGAGGAACTGGGTACCAAACTTGAAGATTATCTCGACATTAACACAGGTTCAGTATCACGCTGGAGCACACTTTGGGAGGCCATGAAAGTTGTCACAAGAGGCGAAGTTATATCAGGTGCCGGAGGTATTCGCAAGCAACTGAGACTGAAACTGGAGAAATTGGAAGACAGGATCACCCACCTTGAATCCGAACTCAATAATGCGCCCGATGCCGAAACAGAGTTGAAGGACATCCGGGAGGAGTGCCTATTGGCATGGAACAGACTGTCCAAATTCGACTACGCGACCTACATAGCCAGAACTCACAAAGAAGCGGATAAGCCTGGTAGAATGCTTGCCTGGCTGTGTAGGCGCGAGTTCCCAAGACACCTCCCAACCGAAATAACGGATGAAAGGGGGACGACTCACCGGACGCAACGAGATATCAACTCAGCTTTTGCGGCCTTCTACTCCAGGTTGTACGCCCATGACGCCAAAATACCAGTGGACAACATCAGGACCACACTGGCCGAGATTGAGCTCCCAAGTCTGACGGAGGCCCAGAGAGAGTCATTGGATGCAGAGATCACCGCTGAGGACGTGACATATGCGATCCAGTCGCTGACCACTTGTAAAACCCCCGGGAGCGATGGACTCCCGCCCGAATTCTACAAAGCCTACGCAGCGACCCTTGCCCCGACACTCCACAGGGTCTATATGGAGGCATTTGAAACTGGGACCTTACCTGACTCCATGAAAGAGACAATTATTATCCCTACACTCAAACCTAACAAACCCGCCAACAACTGCGAATCATACCGCCAGATTGCCATGCTGAACTACGACTGTAAAATTCTGACCACAATTTTAGCTAAAAGACTGGCGAGGGTGATTGGAACCTTGATCCATGAAGACCAGAATGGTTTTGTGCCAGGTCGCAACACCACTGCGAACCTGAGGAGGCTCCAACATATCATGGCGGAGACCCACGACCGAGATGAAGACCTCGCTGTACTCTCTCTGGATGCCATAAAAGCTTTTGATTCCATCTATTGGGAGTGGTTGATTGAAGTACTAAAGGAATTCGGCTTTGGAGCGAGCTTCGTGAGGTGGATCGAGGTACTGTACAACACCCCGACAGCGAGGGTGAAGACTGGAACGACGATGTCTGAGGCCTGGCCGATACAGCGCGGCACCCGACAAGGATGCCCACTATCCCCAATGTTATATATACTGGGCCTGGAGCCAGTGGCTGCCTACTTCAGGGCACAACATTTTGACGCGGGCATCGGGCTGGGCAGGGACTATGCCATAATATCCATGTATGCGGACGATGTCCTCCTGTACTTGAATAACCCCCGGCTCAACGCACACGTCGCGCTCGATATCCTCGACAACTACTCCCGATACTCCGGAATAACATTCAGCAAACTGAAGTCTTGTGCGTTCCCGCTGGCGAGACTTAGGGGCCTGGCTGAGTCAGACCTCCCAGACGTCGGGATACGATGGCAACTAGAGCACTTTAAATACCTGGGAATTGACGTGTCCCATACCCCAGCTCTCACACATGACCATAACACGGAAAAAGCTGTTAGGACCCTTCGCAAATCCATGAACTTTTGGTCGAAGCTACCACTGGCGGTAATGGGCAGAGCCGCAATAGTCAAAATGATAATTCTCCCCCGCCTCTTGTACCACTTCACGAACGTATGCTTCTACATCAGGCCGCCTTTCTTCAAAAAACTGGACTCTCTCATCAAGGACTTCATATGGGGATCCTCCAGACACAAGATCTCCCTCCCCACACTCACGCTCCCGCACAAAGAAGGTGGGATACAACTACCGGATCTGCAAAGGTACTATCTGGCCGCACAGCTCAGTCACACAACGAAATGGCTTTCTGATGAACTTTCATCGGAAACGAAGCTCCTCCGTAACCCGACTTCCAAGCTGTTCCCCAAGGAGATGCTTTGGAACCCGATGAAACAAGCTTCAGGAGTCCCCATGATTGTCACCTTGGGCCGGCAGGTGTGGGCCAGAACCGGCTTTCTCCGACACCTGGAGCACCCCTACAATCCCAGTGCCCCCATCCTGGCTGACGTGTGCAAGACCCACGCAGACTTAGCGACAGCGAGACAATGGGAGAGAGCTGGAATCTACACATGGGGAGATCTGTTCGAAGACGGCATGTTCAGAGAACTCGAATCCTTACAAGCCAACGAAGGCATTTCAAACGCCCAGTTCTTGTGGTACCACCGCCTCAAGCGGACGGCAAAGGCACAATGGCCCGTCTGGCCAGAGGAACCCCCACCGGACCCCCTTCTTCAGGAGATGTATGACCTAGCAGATGGCTGGAGACCGGTCTCCCGCTTATACGCCAAGCTGAACGACAGACCCAACCCAAAAAGCGCGCCCCTGAGACAAAAATGGGAATCCGACCTAGGGGTCCCGCTCACCGACGGCGAATGGGAGCGAATACTTCTATACCCCAAGGAGGTGTCGAGGAATACCAGATTTAAACAAGTCCAGTTAAATGTCCTATACCGGACATACATGACCCCGCTAAGAGTTGCCACCTTCAACAATCGTGCACTCCCGCACTGCCCCTGGTGCGGTAACGACAAGGCGGACTTGATCCATATGTTTTGGACCTGCACCAAAACTGCGTACTTCTGGTCCATGGTGGAACGTACATGCACTGAGGCGGGGCTCACAAGATACGAGTGGAACCCAAAGGAATGCCTGCTGGGAGCCCATCCCAGACCCAGCAAACACAAGCATCAGGTCAAATTAATGGACCTTGCTTGCATCCTTGCGAAGAGGTCCGTAGCGATGGCATGGAAATCCCCAAGGGGCCCTAGACACGGACGTTGGCTCAAAGACCTGGAAAAGTGGACGGAGGCGGAGACTGGGGCCTGGCAGGATGGTATCCGCTCGAACGATGACGACTCCAATGAAGCTCTGGACTCATGGAAGGCCCTGGTGCGTGACATTCAATTTGCCTCCGACCACAAACCCCCCTGAATTTTCGCTCCTAACAGAATACCGCCTGTGACTGGTTTCCAAGAATGGCCAACCCCATACCCAGCCCCCCACGACCACGGATTTGCTGCACACCGACCCCCCCCCCCCCTCCACCCCCCATCACGGACGATACATTGCTCTATGAAGGCTGTGGAAGTTAAGTAGTTAGTTAATTAGTTAATTTGTTTTAAGTTGTTTGCTGAGTCACTGTTTGTTGTTTGTTTCGCACTTTTACAAATGCCAATAAAATGTTTTAAAAAAAAAAATACCTCCTGTGATATGTGATGGGTGCATATAATTTTAAACAAATGTGTACCTGTGCAAATATGTCTTTTGGGTCAAAATATAGATTGTGTGTAATTTGACAGGGGTGGGTTCTCTGTACCATAAACAGACCTCATCATGATGACACTTCATTTCATTCCCCCAATCAAGGGGAAGAGGAGGAAGTGGCCAATGACAAGTGGAGAGGGGTAGAGCCTATGATGCTGCACACACACCCATTTTCAAAACACATAAAAGCAGACAGTCAGGACAGATAGGGACATTCAATTCCATTTGCTGCAACGCGCTCTGCCGGACCATACCACATCCAGAGATCCAGACTTCAAATCCATCAATCTCCAGAATCCAGAGAGGCTAGAGAGAGAGCAGAGCTGACCCAGACCGCTGTTAGCAGAACCAGAGAGCTGACCCAGATCCCTGTGAAGAGACCCAGACCAGACCGGAGTCCAGTCTAAAACCTGACCAGATCCGTGGCGAGGCCCATTCTATTTCAAAAATATATTGTGAGTACCCAGCAGAACTGTGCAGAACCAATCTCTTAGTTAAAATAATCTAATCCAAGCTATTTTAATCTAAGTAGAACTGCCTCCTAACTTTCACCTGTCATTTTCTAGTTTCAAGCTGCACTTGTCACTTTGAATTTTAACATTCCAAATCCGAAAAACTACCTTTATTTAATCGCTCATATCTCCGTGAACTATCATATGTCCTAGAGACTTGCAGAAACTTTCCTCTGAAAGCTTAGAATCTCAGCTTTTCAACGAACCTAGAACCGCATTCCGATTCCCTATATTTTTGCAGCAATCACGAAAAACACACTCGCGAATTTGCCGCGATTTGCAAATTTCTCCACGTGTGAAAACAGAAGCTTCCTTAGTTTCCTTGCTAAAAATTTGTTTGCCTCTTAAGAACCATCCCTGAATCATTGCTAGAGTGAGCCTGGACTAATATTAACTTGATACCACTCACCCTGAACCTCTAGAGGGAATTAAAAGAATTTTAGCATATTTTTCACTTCATTGCCAGCACATATAAAAGCATTTTGGGCCTGTGTTCCAACTTCTGTGGTCTAAGCTTGCTGGGGTGAACTGAATTACATTTGATTGCATTTCTGAGAACTATGTGCTTTCCTTCCATTTCCTTGCATTGCATAAAAGGGGGGAGGGGATTGCCGGAGAAAAGTGATTACATTGTTTTGTTGAAATCATATTGAGTATTTTCTGTATTGCATTTTCATTCAACATTGCATCCATCTGAACTTATATAAAGTATTCTCTACCACCTTATTCTTCTGTTCCTATTTACAAGTGTGCTAGTGCCAGACTATCCATTATTCATTACTGATCAGATTAAGTGTGATATCCAATTATTAATTTATTATAAAGTGTGATATATATCTATATTGTTCAGATTCTCAAATAAACTTTTTAAATTGCAAAACAGAACTACTTCTTGGCTCAGTGGGGTCAGGGGGATTCCTAGAGAGGGGTGTTATATAGGGGTAGTCATCCAGAACGCATGAACTGGACATAAAGATATATCAATAAGGGTTTCCATTCAGTATCCCAGACTAGGCATTGACTTAGCTGTAGTGTTGAATTGAATCCTCTTACAACCCATGGCTGTGAGGAGGTCCAGAACATACCCGTTATGTAGGGTCATCAATCTGACCGCTCTTAACTCCTCCTTGATGGCATTGAAGCCTTTTATTGTGGCATTACTTGTTTGTAACAGTTCCCACCTAGTTACCTAGATCCAATGTGCATTTGCTTCTGCTTGCAGACCAGGCATTAGAAAGGATGTGAACAACGTTGTTGTTTTACCAAACAACGTATGACTCTCTGGGATTTCATTGAATGCACCATTGGCCTCGTTGAAAAATAATTCTTTTTGTGCATTTTCGGTCTAGGGATCTTTTCTTTTCCTGTTGTGTGCCATTGAAGGAAAAGTCCCAATGTCAACCTCACTTTGTGGCATTAACAATGCTATTGCATGTAGTAGTACTATTGTACATATGCCACCCCAGTTGGGTGGAAGCTGCATATAATCTCTTGTACTGCAGGCGCAGTAAAGGTGCTTTAGTACAGCTGTGCCACCTTTCATACCTGGTAAATCCATCATGCGTTTGCACCCTTCATTGTTACCAAGCTTTACTGAACCATTATTTCTAAAACATAATGTTGGTGCTTGTAGCTTAGTTATGGGTAGTGGTCCTTCTTCATCTTCCACCCATGTTAAACATTTTGCAGTTTGTTTACATTCCTCCTGGCACACTCTGCGGTTTTTATCACTTCTATTGGCACAGTCCATACTGCCTCTGCTTTGCATCCCATTATTCCATCAACCCATACTCCTGAGGAATATACTTTCCCCTTTATTTGTAACTGTGGTCTGTCTGTACAATGAGGTATCAAATTAAACTAGGCATCTGTACACCTTAATATTTGGTGATCCATTACTTCAACATCTTCTCTTTTTGGACCTGATGGTATGTACATGAGCACGTTATTTTTCATACTTATATTCTCTATCATGTGTTCCTCTTTTACATAGTTGTCTACGTATAGGAATTCTGATCTTGTGAGATACTTCATCATGGCCAAATGTCCCTGAAATCTTGTCTGGCATACTGCGAGATGTGCCAAGCAGTGTGCTCTGTCCTCAGTTATTTCTTGAGGTATAAATACTCACAAGGCTGTCATGGCATAGGGGATAAGTGAGCAAACAAAGCAGCTTTCCCTTGAAATCGCCCCACCTTCGCCATTGACCTATAACATACGTTTCGCTCAATATTTATGGATTTGACAAAATACCTTTCCATGTAATATTCAGCATCTGCAATACTTCTCCTAGCACTTACTGTTTCCACAACAGTGCATAATACCAATTCCTGTTCTAGCTTCAAATCCACTTGTTTTTTTAACTTCTTCCCTAACATTATGCCATAGGGACACATTTATCTTATCATAATCAGTGAAATGCAGTGTGAGATAAAATAAGAAATAAATTGCAATAGCCATAATGTCAGTCGTTTGTAGATATGTCCTGCCTCATATTGATGGGGGTATTATGAAGATATCAGGAATATTAGGATATGAAAACATTTGTACAGTTTACTTAATACCGGGCAGTAGTAGGTTATCATTTTTTATTGGTGAGTGAAGTGAGTTGTATATACCTTTTTCAAAGCATTTTGCAACCAATTTTAATGACAATAATATGTTGTTCATTGAAAAATATAATAATATAAAATAGTGCTGATAAAAAACATAAAAATATAAAAATGTGGAAAATCAAAAATAGTCCCAATAAAAATGTAAAAATAGAAAAGTAGAAAAAAATGGTCCGTTATAGATGTATGCTCTTGTGAAAAAAAAGTCCTTAATACTGTGCTGGTGGTATATTCAAAAGGTCCTCAGCATCAACTGCTTTCTTACTGTTCCAGTGATAGCTCAGTGTCAGTGTGGTACAACGTGATTTATATCTCCTTTATTCTCAAGTACCTTATTACGTTTATCTGCTTTCTCAGCATGCACTTGGGCTCTTGTCCTGGGTCTGTTTTCGTTCTCTTCTCCCTCGGGATGCTGGTAGTTGGCAAAGGGAGGCAGCACTTTTGTATCGTCTTATCTTGACTATGTTGACCCACAGAAAAAAAGTTGACAACTGCAGTATTATTAAATTATATTTCGTTTTTATTTTCTGTGCCTATAGCGATACCTCCCTACCTTTCCCTTGCCTGTCAAGAAATGAAAGAGAGAGATAGACATCAAATAGTCATGTAACTCATTTACAAACAAGTCGCAGTGCTTTGGGCATCTGTCTGCACGCACGTGGTCGGGATAAGGGGCACATGCATCCTGCAACCTGTCACCAACTCATAAGGAGTCAGGTGATCGTCTGAGCCTTGCTGATTGCGCAGGGCAAAAGAGCCAGCGGAAGGCAACACATCCTGTCCTTATGCAGTATGTCACGCAATCTTGCTAACACGTGATGCCCGAGAGTTTTGTGCACTTTATAAATGTAAAATAAATAATTCTCTGCAGCCCTCCCTGAGATTTTTTCACAATGTATACAGGAGTGTTGCAAGGAAACTCTGATGCCACTATCACTCCCTGCTTCATAAGTGTATTTATTGTTTCATAAATACCCTCATCTGCTTCTTTGGACCTTGGATACTGTTTTACTCAGGGTAATATTGCCCCTTTCTTTAATTTTATTTTTACTGTTCCAATCCCTTTTCACAACCCCACATCATATGGACTGGTCATCCGTAGTGTGCCAGGTACCCTTGCCAAATCTGCTTCAATAAATGATGGTACTTTTTTTTAGATAGCATTATTTGATGTGGCACCTCTGTATACTCTATTCTCAATTGACATGGTATATGTATCTCAAACAATACCTCATCATCACAGTCACTATAGTCAAACAACTCATCATCTGTCAGGGTCAGTGTGTGTGATGCGTCAAGTGCTATTACTGTGCACCAACTCACCCCTTCCTCATCAGTACAGTGTAAAATCACTCTATCCTCCCTCGCTACAGCCATCTCTAGCTCAATTGTAACCAGTTTCCCTTCCGTTACATCTGTATGTCCTGAATAAAAAGTCTGTGGGTAGTCTCAATAACTGTTCCTAAATGCGGGAAGCCATGCTAACATCACTTGTACTCCATAGAAAAATACTTAAATACTTCAAGATAGCCATGCTAACATCACTTGTACTCCATAGAAAAATACTTAAATACTTCAAGATAGCCATGCTAACATCACTTGTACTCCATAGAAAAATACTTCAGGATCCACCGGTATTCCCCCTCCGTACTTTCTGCCCATGAAAGGCTTTTATGTATTCCTTTGCTGTCTGGAAATATAGGCCTGGTGTAGAATATATTATGCCATCTTCTGTGAATGATATTGACATATTGAGTTTGGCCAGAAGATCTCTTCCCAATATGTTAACAGGTGTCTTCCTGAAATACAGGAATGGGATAGCTTCTGTCTGCTATCCTACTGTCACAGGCAAACTGTCAGTGAAAGGAATTGTATTTGTACCCCCAGAAAAGCCTCGAGTGTTCATGAATATTCCTGACATCGGGAATCTGCCTTCTCTGGCACAGGATTTTGTTGCCCCAGTGTCAACTAAGAAGGAAAGAGTCTGGTCGTCTATAGATAACTCTACCCTCGGTTCCTGTTAAGGGTCTGTGGTTACTGATAGGATAGGGCACATCAAGCTATCCTGTGGGCTGTCCTATTGGGGATACATGTTCAGTCCTGTCCCTGGAAAAGGGTTCCCAACAACCGCTGTTACTCCTCCTATCCGGGTTGTCTGTGGCAAAATGTGTGTATCCCACTGTGTCACTGCTTGTTGTGATTGTACTGCATTCTGTGGTTGCTGTGTCAATGTCTGCTGTGGTTGTTGTGGCGCTATCTGTGGCTGTATCTGTGTCTCTTGGTTGATGCACCTGCTTTGCTTGTGTCTGATCTGGTGAATATTGTGTGTAGTCATAATAACCATAGTCTTGCTGTGGCGCATGATATGGTGCTGGATATTCCATCCCCCCTCTTGGCCCATACTGCATTGCACCATGCTCCATTGCTCCTCTACTTCTACACACTCGTGAAATTTGTCCTACTTTCCCACATGTAACAAAATACTGCTTCAGTGCCCCCAGGTCCTCCGGACCAGGGCTGTCTCCCACCAAACCCAAATCCTCTCCCTCTGTGACCAAATCCTCTTCCTCCTATGGGGTAAAAACAACTCTCCCCTCTTCCTGCAAAATAACCACCCATGCCCTGCCTTGGTATGGCAGTTCCCTGTCCTTTATTCTCGTCTCCTGTATTTATCAATACCGCTCCTTCTACCACCATTTTGCATAATTTCCTCTGTACCAATTTTGCCTCTTCCTTTTTTCTTTCCTCTATTTTCTTTCAGTTAATTGTATCTCTGGCCATGGTCTCAATTCAATCCCCACAATCTTTTTTAACTGTCTCTGTATTTCTTCAGGTAGGCCCTGACATAAAAAAATGATAAAACACTGGTAAATTTTTATCCCAATGTGTCACAGGCAGAGGAATCCTCCCACTGTATCTCCTCACCTGCGGTTTCCGACGCTCTGGCTGGGGGCTCGACCTTCTTCTTCCTCTTGTTCCTGTGGAATCGTCCTCCTTTTTCTTAGTTCTCCTCTCCCCTTTCTTGTCATGTAGATAGGGACGGGCCCCCCCAGGTGCCACCATGACCGCCAAGGAACCCGGTCACAGGGGTATCCGGAGGAGCCAGGCCCTTAACAGGGAAAAAGCCAAATTCGGCAGCAAAAAACCCTGTTCCGCTGTCTTGATGGATGAAGGTAATGAAGGTAAGTGGAGGCAGTGGAAACTAGCAGAGATTTGGTTCAGAACTGAGTTTGTAAGGGAACTGCAATATACCAGGAGATATCAGGGAAAATAAAGGGAGAAAAAATGGATAATATGGGATGCCGGGAATAGGCGAATAGGACCTAAAGAGATGTTCGTGTAAAGCAGAAGGACTGCTGGGCAGGCAGGGGAATAGCAGGGAGTAGGCATACACGAGAGAAAAGAAAATAAGAAGGAGCGGGAAAGAAGGAGAGAGAGAGAGAGCACAAAGGGAAGAAATTACTATAGAAAGGTAGGAAAGAATCCAGGCAAGTGCTGAAGAAATTCGGCTTCAGAACGGCTTGTGACTAGGAGCCGACACGGGTAAAGCCTAGGATACAAAGTAGCCTCCCCAAAGGCAGGATGAAAGAACCGCAGGTCGGCTCTGGAAAGAAAAAGGTACACTAAAGGCAGAGCCGGCTGCGGTCAAAGCAAGGAACAAAAGAGGACAGACAGGTTCCCAAGAGGCAAGAGTGCCAGGCGGGATAAACACAGGCAGAGGCATGGGGGGTACCGGAGCGAAGGCACACAAAAGCGGGACAACAACTCGAGCGTCTGTAACTTAGAAGTTGCAACGCTACGAGTAGAGGGTGTGGCTATCATTTACAGGGCCGGTCCTCGGACATCTAGTCCGTCAACGAGAGGTTGATGGTGTTCTACTGCCGACCCTCCATCTTGCCCACAGTTTCCAGGGTTGCGTCGTGACACAATGGCCTTTAGTTTCCAACCACCAACGTTCCTTAATATCTTGAATATAGGCAGCAGGGTTCTCAGTAGACTCCATCTTCCTAGTCATTATGGCGCCCATGTCAGATTGGTCTGGAAATAGCACCATCAGTGCCTTCCATACATTAGCTCTACAATTATTGAATGGTGACCCGTCATATTTAGTGGTGTTATGTTCTGTCACTGCAAAATAGCCTGCTCACTTCCACACGTTCTCTGCCTGGTCACCCAATAAGGATGCACATAGGCTTTTCGTGTCACCTATAGCTAATGCTATCCCAGCTGTCCCTCGCTCTATCTTGTAGATCAACCTGCCCGCGCCTGCTGTCAGTGTTGGCAGCTTATCCATCAAGTTATTTTTGACTGTTTCCATGGAGTATAGTGGGGCAGCCCTAATCCCTTTTGGAGCAGTGGAAATTGTGTTATCCCTTTCTTGTGCAAAGGTGATGCTGCGTAAGTTCTCCTTTTCATTGTCTCAGCTACACTGTGTTGCTGCCGTTCTGGCAAGTTTCTTAAGAAATATGGTGATTTATGTTCTTCATTTATGGGGAGTTCTGATGTCAGGGGTGGATATAGGCTTAGGTTTGGCCCCAGCTAATCTGCTATCTATCCTACACCTGGTCCTGTGGTATCAATTAGTGGGGCTTGTGCCACCTCCTCTCCCCCCTCTTCATCATCAATGTCTACCCAATCTTTCTCTCTGTCACTTTCTCCACTCTCCTCATCCTCAAGTATGAGATCAAAACTCTGTCCCTTAACAGGCTACCTTACATATGTTCCACTCACTGGGCCTCATTACAAGTTTGCCGTTCTGGGAACTACAGTACCGGTAAGCTTGCCGGTACCGTAGCTCCCGGACTAGCAAACTACGAGCTGTGCTCGCAGGTGCCTTTCTGACTGCCAGGTCAGACCTGGCAGGCAGAGCGGCACCCGCAAGCACAGCATGTCGGATGCACCGGCACTGTTCAGAACAGTGCCGGTGCATCCGGCTTCCCCATTCCCATTGAGCCCTACGGGTCTCAAATGGGAATGGGGAAGAATTTTTCCCAGCGGCCAGGAATGGGTGCCGGGAAAAAATAAGATACCAGCGGCAGCCTCGTAATAAGGCCCATTATCTCTGACAAAACATCTCTGTCCCTGGTGTCTGGGGTTATTGTCCCACTCTCTTCTGCCCACATCTCTGGCATCATATTTCTGCTCATCTTTTGGCTCATCTCCTTCGTCATTTTCTCAATTTCTTACTTTTCTCTTGCCATTCTCCTTTAGCCTCTTTACATACTCATCCCTTCCTCCTACCTCCCGTTTCCTTCTTTGTCTTCACTGTTCATTAGCTGCTTTTCTAAGCTATGTTGCCCTCTATGCTCTTCCTCATCCCTTAACTGTGCTCTGAGCTGTGCCATGCTTCATTCTCCATTGGCACTAATGGCGCCTTTCCTTTTACCAGTTTTGCCCTCCTCCTACTATCATCACTTTCCTCATCAGGGGATTCATAGATGGGATTACTATAACCGACAGCTGCTGCTTGTACCGGGTATATTCCTGGGATGGTTGGGGCTGGTGTGCTCTTCTCATATGGAGGCGGTACTGTGAATTGTGTGTGGATGCCTGACTCAGTTGGTGATGGTGGGGCTGTTGGCTGTGTGTGGGCGCTCTCCTTAGAGGGAGGAGGCGGCGGCGCTGTGGGCGGCTCATGCTCCCCCTTAATAAGATGAAGCATCCATTCCTTCTAAAACACACCAATTGTGCAAGCTAATGCCGTATCTGTTCCCTACTTGTGTGCCGGAAAAACAACTATTCTTTGTGTCAGCTACATTTCCAGGAGAATTTGCGGTTTCAAATGTGTCCTCTCTTATCTTATGATATTGTTTCTCCTGAGGAAGGCAGGAGGCAGAGCCTGAACATGTTCTCTGGTCAATAATTGCCCCACTGCACTTCTTTCGCATCTTTTGAGGTACTTGGGGTCTCACCCTAAGTTACCAGGGTAATCCAGACGTGGACTCCTTGCCCACTGTACTCAGAGAGGCACAGCTCCACCTCACTGCTCAGGCCTGACGAGGCTGAAACACGTTTCTGGGGTTGCTGTTGGTACTCTTGTTCAAAGGAGATTCGCCTAGCATTTCGGCGCTGGGCTGCCTTTGGGTGGGAAAAAGACTGATATGCATATGGACATTTCTCCTCTGTGAAAAGCGCAGTGAGCTGAAGCGTGGTTGTGACTCTCCCGGGACCATCCACCAAATAATATGTCAACGGGCTGTGTTTTTTAGCCAGTAGAGGGACTCCCAGACCTTCTTTTGCATAATACATATATCCATTGCTTTGAAAGGTTCATCTCATATCATTCATGCATACAAATTTCCATACATAGTTGTACATTAAAGTCTGAGCAACTAGGGTTAAAGTCTGAGAATAGTATCTCTGTTTGTAGGAGAGACTGAGAGAGGGCGGAAAGAAGGTAAAGTAGAGGTGTATTATTTAGGTTAAGTTTGAATAAAACATGTGTTAGGTCAGGTAATGTCAGACACTATGGTGAAAAATGGTTAAGTCTTACATATAGAGATTCAGGTTGAATTCTGTTCTTTTATCAATCTTAAGGATGTAAGCGTTCTGCTGGTTGCTGGTTCACCGCCATCCTGAAAGTGGCTTTTATCAGGCCGTTGTCATGATGGCGGCTGAAACATAGAACCCCAACATGATTTCTAAGTACCACTAATATATATATGTATGGAAACTAAGAGGGAGACCTCAGCATGCACTGTACTAATAGCCTAAGGTAAGTGATGTGCAGTATGATCTTCAGGCACAACAGGTCATTTCCAGTTAATTACTTTATTCCAGTCATGTTAAGTTACATTAAGATTACAGAGCATGAGCCACTGGCTCCCATCACCCAGGCAGGGGTTCTCTAACTGCCTGTCACTAGAACCTTTGCTCCAAGCATTCTCCCACTCACGCCTAACATTCTCTTTGACTAATCAGGCTCCCACATCCATCCCACACACTTAAGAACAATCTCCCTTCTTTCCAAATCTCACCACAACATCACAAAGCACATGACAACACAACCTCTTTCCTTACACAGTCCAAACCTGCCCATTTACACACAGGTAGCACACATGTCACTCATTTACACAAAACTGATCCCCGCTGGACGCTGACACACAAAGAACATGTGAGATGGAGGTGGGGCAGCACAGACTTCTCTGTAGAAAGCAACGGTGCAGGTGCCTCCAAATGGAGTATGTTGGCACTTTGTAAATACTTTGTAAACAATTGTAAACTCACTTTGGTTTAGAACCAATAAAATGCCACGTTGGAATCTCATTTGTGGGAACTCCTGCTTTAACCAAAGAGCTAGGCGCAAGCAATCCAACATGGCCACACTCTGTACTTTATTCACTGACTGACCAGTGGATAAAAGTCATTGCTGGGTTCTGCTGCCAGGCCAGACCATCCTATCAAATGCTTTCATAAGTACCAAATACAGAGGGGTAGGCAGACTGAATATTTTTTCCACTCCCTTCCTTCCAGACAGCTAATACTACGCTAAGGAATTCAAGAACCTAAACATTTTTTTCTAACCTGAACAAATTCCTAAGCATCAAGGGGAGACCATATGGATTGTTAAACCCGGAACAAAGGTCTAGCAGAACGTCTCCCTCTAAGTGAACGATGTGAAGGATACGAACTGTATGAGCCTTTTGAACACTGTGGACTTTACAAGAACGTTTTGATCTTTGAACTGTTCGAGCAGGCCGGAGCCACATAAATTATTAGGTGGGTGTCAGAGACTAGCCACCTAATGCCTAAAATAGTGATCTATGTAGAATGTATGTTATTTAGGTGATTAGTATAGGACAGATCAGGTTTGGGACGGAGGACTGAACCTTTGTAAAGCATACTGATATGATATGATGTTTTATTTCTATCGCGCTGATACACAAGTGATTCAGAGCGCGACAAGGCAAGGGAAGGGGAACAGGGGAGAACAAAACAACGATTTTACTAGGCCCAGTGACATTGAGAACGTGCAAGTGCATGGGAGAGCGGCAAGGGGAGAAGTGCATGGAAGGGGGGAGAAAAGGAGAGTGCGCAGCAAGGAGAACATAGATAAATAATAATAAATAAATAAATAAATAATAAAGGCAACAAACAGTGGGTATAAGGGAGCAGACTGGGTAGGTCTGATAAGTGCAGGAACAAAGAGTGGGGGAAATTGTATGGGTACAGATACAGACCCCAGTGCAAGGGGTGGCCCGGAGGCAGTGCGGGGCGGTAGCAGGGTGTGCAGGTACCTGGACCCGGATTACAGAGGGTAGCCGGGTGCACGGTGCCGAGGGAGAACAGAATCTGCAGAGGAGGGGCGGGGGGAGTGAAGGCAGAAGCAAAGACGAAGGTCTTGAGGTGCTTCCGATACCAGAGATGGTTCTCCTCCGTTTTTAGAGTGGCAGGGAGGCTGTTCCAGAGGGAGGCCCCAGCTGAAGACAGAAATCTACCACCAGCTCGTTTCTTTGAAAAAACGACTGACTCTGAGGGAGTTAGAGGTAGAGGAGCGGAGATCTCGAGAGGGGAGGTATTTGCCGAGGGGTAGCTGAAGGTATGTTGGACCCCGGCCCCAAAAAGCCTTGTGGACAATGCAGAGGGTTTTGAATTTAATTCTTGCATCCACTGGGAGCCAATGGAGAGACTTCAGAGCTGGAGAGATACGATCCCAGGGCGTGAGGCCAAGGACAAGTCTTGCAGTCCTGTTCTGGATAAGTTGCAAAGGGCAGAGAGTAGAGGCAGGTAGATTTAAAAAAAAGGCTGTTGCAATAGTCCAACCTAGAGAGAACCAGAGCTTGGGAGACAGTGAGCTACTGGGGGAAGGAGAGGAAAGGCACAGTACCTCTGAGGAGGTGCTGTAGGAAGTTTTAGATTTTTGAGAAATCAGCAATGTGGGCGGAGAAGGAATGTGTGGAATCAAAGGTGACCTCGAGATTCTTAGCCTCACATGTGGAGGTAGGAGGGGGGCCAAGGGAGGCCGGTCAGAAAGTGAGGGGGAAGGATGGTGATGGTGTGCCGATGAGGAGGATCTCCGTCTTGCTGGCATTCAGACAAAGATCATTGACAGCACACCATTCTTGAATGGCAGTTAGGCAGTCAGAGATTAGAGAGGTAGAGGAGATGGCGGAGGGCAGCCTGAAAATTAGTTGGGTGTCGTCCGCATAGCACTGGAGGTTTGAGCAGAAAATGGCAATGCAGTGGCCGAGAGTTGCGAGTTATTGGTTGAAGAGCCAGGGCGAGAAGTTTGACCCCTGGGGAACACCACAGGTGGAGAGGAAGATAGATTATAGGAAGGACCCAAGTTGGACCTGGCAGGTCGGTCAGAGAGGAAAGAGGTCAGCCAGGCAAGAGCCTGATCAGTGATACCCAAGTTATCACGGAGAGAGTTGAGCCGGATGGTATGGCAGAGGAGAGATCGAGTAGGATGAGGACAGAGGGAATGCTAGAGGCAAGGTTGGAGAGCAGATCCTCACAGTTGTTAAGGAGAGCAGTTTCCGTGCTTCTGCCAGCTCTGAATCCAGAATGATGGTCATGGAGACAGCCAACAGAATCGGAATGAAGGTTAAGCTAAGAGATGGCCAGCTTTTTCAGGAGTTTGCCCAGAAATGAAGTAATGGAAAATGGGCGATAGTTAGCCGAACTAAAGGGATCAGCTGTGGGTTTCTTGAGAAGAGGATGCACAAAGGAGTGCTTAAGAGGGCAGGGGAAGGATCCTGAGGCAAAGAAGTGGTTGCAGAAATCGGCAAGGGCCGGAGCGAGGCTGTCAATGTGATCCTTGATAGTTTTAGAGGAACAGGGATAGACCTGTTTTGACGAGGCTTTCATAGATCGGACTTGTCTAGCTACGTCATCAGGGGAGAAAAGAGGAAAGGAAGAGAAGGAGGGTGGGGAGATGGCTAAAGGAGGGTCAGCAAGTACAGAAGGAGTGGGAGAGGAGAGGGAGTGGAGGAGAGGGTGGACAAGATGTCCTGGGTTTTTGAGATAAAGTGAGAGGCAAGGGGATTGCAAAGAGTCTGGGAGGCAAGAGGAGGGGTAGAGACTGCAGCAGGGTTGGCCAGTTCCTTGCAGATTTGAAAGAGTTTGGCTGAGTTGTTGGATGCCGCAGAGACACAGGCTTGAATGTGGACGCTCTTCTTGGTATGGACATTGAGTCAGTATTGCCTTTGGAGTAGGCGACAGGCCAATTTGTCAGAGGATGAGCAGGAATCCCTCCATTTTCTCTCAGCCGCCTACACTTCCGTTTAAGTGTAGCTAGGTCAGAGTCATACCAGGAATTGCAATTGGCTTTGGACTTCAAGCGGATCCTCGTCACCGACGCAAGAGTATCAAGAGTATCAGAAATAGAAGAGTAGAGAAGAGACAGGGCTATATCAGGGTGTGAGTCAGCCAGAGGATGAGGAGGGGGAGAGAAGGTGGCAGTAAAGGCCTCAACTCACCCATGCTTTATGGGCCGGATGTCCAAGAAGGTAGGTGGCAGTGTTGGGGTAGGCTTGGCTTGGGGGGAAGAGAGAGAGAGGTGAGAAGAGAGGAGGCAGTGGTCAGTGGAGCAACTTTACCGAAAATGTCGGGGGGGACATGACAACTGAAGGAAAGGGGTGGGTGGAGGAAGGGTGGATGGTGGCTCTGAGGGATACCGCTAAACTACGACACCACAAGAGTCCCTTGCCGATGCTCTGTCATAACTTGCATAAGACTGGTGGCGTATCTTTAAAATTCAATTCTAAAGACACGCCAGTCTTCTGAAAGTTATTACACCACAGTGTGTCTTTAGAATTCACTGCATTGACAACAGTGGCGGGGCAAGGCCGCAGTGTTTGCCTGCTGCTAGACCCCTCCTGGGTCTTTCCTCGCTGTTGCTGTTGGAGGCCACACCCCATGGGACTTAAATCACTGTCCCTGAACCCGCAACGGTGAAGCCCGCGGCAGGGCAAGGGCGCAGTGTTTGGCGCCGCAGGTGTGAGGCCACTAGGATGACCACTGGACTACGCTAACTTTAATGGAGGTAATTTAGGAGCCAATCCTGCATTTCTGTTATTCTGCTCATCTTTGGAATTATTCTCTGCGGCCCCACCATGCCGGTGCCTCTTGGTTCAGCCATAGGGGAGATTCCAGTCCCAAAACCCCTTATGTTCTTCGCCATGTGCTATCCTGTTTGTCGCTGTAACTGCTGTAACTGCAACCTAGTCTTGGCTGAGCTCTCCCAGATTAAGACTTTGCTGCTAACCCTCACTGCGGTGGCGGCCAGCAGAACAGCTGCAGGGGAATCAACAAGGTGATGTAGGGGATGATTTACGCACTGGAGTCGACGGGGACTGTGACTCGCACTCTTATCCCCCTTACTCTGACAAGGGTCCCCTCCTCCCTTGCCCATCGCCACAGAGCATAACCCTGCGAAAGTAAAAATGAATGAGGGACGAACTATCAAGCTTCTACAGCCCAGTCAAGCGCATTAGGGATGCCCACATCTTGAGGCCCCAGCTAGGTTCATCCCCTTAAACTCACATCCCACCCCAGCCAAGTATGGCAGGCCACAGGACATTAGGACTTCCTACTGCAAAGAGTTCCAAAACCACTCTCAAGTCGACCACAACCAAGGGACGCATTCCTCAACAAAAGCTTACACTGGTTGAGAACTATAGGGGGATGCCCATTTTATATTAAGGACCACATTGTCAATTGGGCCAGAATGTCCAAATGGGGGGGAAGACGATTCTATTGAATTAAATCTCTGTGACAATGAAGTGGCCAGGAACATACTGAAAGCTTAGAAGTCTCGCCCTCCACACCCGAACAGTGTAATTGAATTGTGTCTGTTCCCTATGGGCTTCAGATCTTTGGGCTCAGTGTTGACAGGTGGAAATGCCATCCCTCTGGGGAGGAAAAGAGTTAACAGGCTTCCCCTAATCATTCCTAACTACAACGGGTTGTGCTTAAATTTGTTTGACTAGCCAATGGGTCATGGTAGGACCCAGGTCCACTGCGATCATCCTGCCTTTACTGTCATTTATTTTGGTTGTTTTTGAATGCTGGACATGTTTTGTACTGTAAATGTGTGATTGTTATGGGTTGCCAGTCAATTCGTCGAAAAAAATTGGTCGACCAGACAAATGGTCGAAGCAAATTGGTCGAAAACCATTTCGTCGAATATTTTTTTTCTTCTATTTTAACCCTTTATTTTTTTTTTTTTTGGGGGGTCCCCCCCAACCCCCCTTTTTTGCCTTAAAAAACCTTTTTTTGCCTAAACGAACACCCAAAAAAAAATATATAATTTTAAAAAATAATTCGACGAAATGGTTTTCGACGAAATTGCGTCGACCAAATGTCATTCGACCAATTTGAGGTCGACGAATTGACTGGACACCATTGTTATGTATACTTTCATGGCTTTCACGCCGAATAAAGTTATGTTGATGATGATGATGACAACAGTAAAAAATGACAGTCTAGCCAATTAATAACACATACCATGCTTGCTTTATCGAGATGCCCGGAATAAAGTCATGTCACAGTAAGAACGGGCTAGACAGGCTGCCCCACAATGCCAGTCTGAGTCTAGCTATGTAATATTTCATATTTGCCTTCTCAGTGCCCATAAACAAATGCTGCACCTGACAAGCGCCTTTCACTCACATATACATACATTCATACATACAAATATACACACATACACACACTCGAAATTCATACCCATTCACCATGGATGGCGTCAGGGCCTTTCAACCTTTTCAAATAGAAGAGGCCTTGAACCTCAGTTGTTGCCCCCAGCACCTGCCCCCATG
Source organism: Ambystoma mexicanum (assembly GCF_040938575.1). Lineage (NCBI taxonomy): Eukaryota > Metazoa > Chordata > Amphibia > Caudata > Ambystomatidae > Ambystoma > Ambystoma mexicanum. The sequence continues at coordinate 1,426,917,018 of NC_090922.1, forward strand.
TTGCCAGTCAGCACTTAGCGGTCTTGTATAGACATAGCACTTTATTAATTTCGCTCTATTCTCGTTCTGGGGATTAAAATGTGCACTTTGCAGTGCTCGCATTACTAAGCACATTTTCTCTTCCCACAGGATACACAGAAGCGTTATCACCTCATTGCCTTCTAACACTGGTTCCTCCATATCAGCCACTTGCTGACAAAGAAGAGTTTAGTGCTCTTCAGTGGGTATTTAGTGTTTGAGCTCCCTGCTGGCTGGTCGCCTCGAGATAATTGGGGGCTATTAATATTATCTTTGTCACTATTGTAAATATTATTATTTATTGAAACACTTGTGTATAGGCGTGTTATAAATGCCATATCATATCATATCATTTATTTTATTTATTGATTTATAGGACGCTGAATCCCGCAGGACACAGTGGACAAACATAAAGGGACAGGACAAAAGTGCAGAAAGAAACAACACGTCAGGGAAACTGCATTAGTTCAAGGTAGAACTATGGGTGCCTCAGACTGTTTTCGCTCTAAGCAGGGAGCCCCCAACCATCTTCATTCCTGCCTGTCACCCACCCATTGACACAACAACATAACATTCACAAACTTCATTCCACCCAGTACATACAAACAATGCATTATTTATCATTCATTCAGACACAAAGGTCAACACACCCGAAATGTTGGTCTAGCTGACTTGACCTGGCCAAACTACATTGCCATGGCAGGGCAGGACCTGACAAACAGTACTTGGGAGGGGCGGGAGTGCACTTTTAACAAGGGCCTGGCAATTAGTAATCATTTAACGCATTTCATTGTTAGCACCTGACTTTGCATGCATACATTTTTGATGGGTGACCTGGTACTTGCATGTCAGGGGAGCGAGCAGGGCATGGGAGACAGAAGGCAGCTCATTCTCACAGTTCTTAAGTGTGTGTTTCTGACATAGAATTTCAACAGTTTTTAACATTTAAGTTGACTAGAATAGTCTCATTAGAATATGCAGATGCACCCACAAGGTTTGCCCCTCTCCCGGCGAATCTCGCAGTCTCTAAAAATTAGCCCCTCACTACAGGGTTAGCCCGCAGGCAGGGCCAGCCCCAGGATTTGCAGAGCCCTGGGTGGCAAAAGATTGGTGGGGCCCCTTGCAGAAAATGTTGTAAGAAAATGTGTCATTAATATCCATAGGGATCAAATAAATATTATGGTTGTAGCAATATCAGGAGTGAGGCTTATTTTGGAGCAGCCGACCGAGTGAGCGGAATCATTCGTAGAGATGGGGACTTCAAAAGAAAGTACTGTGATAAGGAAGAGTAATGAAGAGTAAGTAACCCAAACATACCTAATGTGACTGCACATTCAAAGGATTTAAGGGCAGGGATTGGCCCAGACCAGACAGGGCAAAGTGCTTTTGCTGCAGGATAGTGCAATCGTAACTAAGCCTATTTAGCGGAAAGGTACTGAGGCAGTCGGAGTAAGCAATTCTGCAGGTCTTCAAATGTCATCAGTAGGGCTCAAGTCCAGAAAAAAGTGTGGGGGATCATTAACATACGCACAGGGACTGAACACATCCTAAAGTGGAATACACAAATTTAATTCAACTGGCCTTTCCTAAGAGAAGAAAATTCAGAATAGAAATTAGCTTTGTCGTTCACAAAATGAATCAATAACCGAAAAAGAAAAAAAAAACAGCTATAGGATATTTTCCTAGAACACTGCTGCAAAGTTTAAAAGGTGTGCACCCTTTTAACCCAAAAATCTATAGTGAAATATTCTATGGAAAGCAAAATACCAAATGTGCTTTGAAGACACTCATGTGGTTTTGTGGGTTTAAATGCTGGTGGGTGAAAACTTGAGCAAAGAAGCTTTTTTTGCATGCTGGCCTCAAAAACATCCAAGGGGGATGGAGTCGGCACTGTGAAAAAAGTGAGCGGACGCTGTCAACCCACATGTAATCTCAACTTGTACCCTGAAAATCAGCACAGGGCCAGGTAGAACATCTTCAGTTCATCAACCTCTCTTCCCACATCCATGGAACCGGTACATCATCCCAACAAATGTGCCCTCTGATCCTTTCCTCTCCTCGCCACGAAGTTTGGCTTTCAACAATACTCTGCTTTATAAATCGGACCTGAAAAGTACACATATCATAATTAAAGTACTCCAGCTATATAGGAATCCTTATTGAAATATGTCAAACAATAAGAGTCCAAATGTTGCGTTATTTTCACCCCATCTTGAAGACTACAAATACCAGAATGCAATTCCAAAAAATTCTAATGAATGGCTCGTAGGCTGTCTTTGAAGACTTAATCATAACAAAATATAAGGCGATATGCTAACCGTTTGCATAATTTGACAAAGGCATGCTTTATATGTTGCGACTGAAATGTGGCATTCTCCCACCCACATTTTATTTTTATTTACCACACTAAATGCAATACTATGGATGAATACTATTAATACCACCCAGTCCAGCACCCTGGCAGTGGCTGCTGACTTTGAGTCATGCCACCAGCCAGGGTGAGAGACTGAGCCACACGGGGTATACCTGCTGCCCGCTTTATTTAATGGACAGCGCAAGACTGGCTGGGCGCCCCAGCCAGGCTTGCACTATCCAATTACTTATGCAGCAGCTGCAATGTGGGCCCCTGCCCCAGGCAAAAGATGGGGGGCAATTTGGTAGGCCACAAAAGTTCAGGGGGTCTTGCCCCTTCTGTCCCCCCTATAATTATGCCCATGGCAGTGGTCACTCTAGGAGAGAGGAGTGGACAGAGAGATAGAGAGGGGGCGGCCGGAGGAGATCAATACATCAAGTGTATGCCCTACAAAGTGCGTTGATAGAGAGGGAGGATAGAGAGGAAGAGGGAGTCGCAGAGGTCACGAAAGAGGAAATATGAGCGACAGGGAGAGTCAAGGTGAATGTTGAGGTCACCAAGGAGGAGAAGTTGAGTAGTTGAGGCCAGGAGTGAGGAGGAGAGGCAAGCCCACTCGGAGAGAAAAGAGGTGATTTGACCAGGGGGCTAGCAGAGAGTAGCAACAGTCAGAGAGTGGCTAGGAGAGAGAGTTAGAGACTGGAGATAAGGCATTCGAAAGAATAGTAAATCTGAGTGGGAATGATAGTGGCAGGAATCCACACTGGAAAGATCAGGGCTACAACCCTCAGGGCCAGATGGATCTGGGTGCGGAGAGAATCATCAGGGAGGAGAGTGTCAAAGCTCGTGGCAGAGCTGCCCGTGAACCATGTCTCAGTAAGACCGAGGACATCGAGGTCCAGTTCTTCAAGGAGGTGGCAGATGTCAGAGGAGTGTTTGACAGCAGAGTAAGAGTTAAGAGTGGCAAGATGAAGAAGGTTGCCAGCCTTAAAGACCTTCCGGGGAGGGGTACAAATCAGAGGTATGCCCTGCGGAGGTGTGGAGGGAGCCCGAAGTGGGGCAGAGGAGGAGGGATGAGTGGGCAAGGTAGCCGAGGAGTGGGAGGAGGGAACAGCCAGAGATGATAGGAAGTTGATGAGGCAAGGGAGCCGCCTATTGAAGAGGAAGAGATTGGCCTGAGGACCTTGGACCATGACAGTGCCATTTAGGTAGACATTAAGGATGACTCTGGAGGAGTAGAAGGAATCCATGAGGACTTCCCAGTGAGTGCCACCATTAATGGGAGAGGAGGAGACAGGACAGAGCACAGAGATCATATGCGGGGGCCATAGATCCGGCGAGGGGACGACAAAGAGGATGTCTGTGAGGGTATGTCTGGAAGAGGCGCTGGAATAGGTGTTGGCGATAGGGAGACGTGGGTTGGAGGCCAAGATATCCTTTTTAAACGTCTTAGTGAGAAGGGAAGAATAGTTGATAGAGAAGCAGTTGGAATAGATGGGAGAAACTGAAAGTGCCATGAGTGGGAAGAGAGAAAAGTATGCAAGTGCAGCAGAAATTGAACTGTTCCTGGGCTAGCAGGTTACAATCAATTGCCAAAGTTAAATGCAAAATACACCCAAGATTAACTTTCAAGTTAAATGCATATTACACTAAAACTAAATGTAATTCCAGGTAGTTATGGGAACGATGTGGGAATCAAATGTTAGAGGTGAGTACAGAAACAACATTCACTTGAGCGCATAACAGGGAGAGCTGAGAGTACAGGCAGAGAAGGGAGTACAGAAGCCAAGAAGGTGAAACAGGGGCAATCAAAGGGAGTGAACTAACCCATGGTGAATTCTGACGGAGCACTTGTTTTGTTATTTTCCTTACTTTTTAGCACAGGGAACAACATCACTGTAGTTGGTAGGCATAGGAGAGGTATTTCTTTTTCCAAGTTACATCATGTCCTCTGGTCTGCCTCCCATCTCTGGGTTACCATAGCAGGCAGATGCTGGTTGCTCTCTGTCTCCTGCTGGTGGTCCAGTGCACTCTGGAGATTGCTTTTGCTGTTTTCTGGAGTCGGAAGGTCATTGGGAATACAGAGCATTCCTTTGAAGGAATGGGAAGCCTGGAAAAACATGTTTCATTACTAATAGTTTACGTCGCTATTTTCTCCACTGACTTCAAGGCTGGGAGTGGAATTGGCAGACGCTCTCTTTTCTGTGGCTACTGCCGTGGCAAAGAGGAGTTTGACTCTCTGTCAGGTTTCTTTTTGGTTTGGGCCACGTTGGACTTCTCTCCATCCCCCAAGGTGTTAAATGGGAGAAAGGGATAGGTCTTTTGTGACTTATCTTAGGGGTGGGAAGCACCTCTGTAGGATGCATAGGTTTCCCCCAATGTCTTCCTGTCCCTGAACCTGCAACTGTGTTTCCCTGATCCAGTCGGGATTTTCCAGCATTGAGTCAATGCACCGTGGAAGATGTACCCCTTTTCAGTGTGGTTTCTCAGCAGGGTTCAGGTGACTTTACCCCAAGACATGTCCTACAGTGTCCTCTCTCACTTAGGCGACATGACGTGATTCTGCACAGTTCACCCTGTCTGGAGTGTGCAATGCTACTTAGTGGATCCAGTTTGGGTGTTGCCATTGTTCGAGAGCAGAATTATGGGAGACTTCGTTTTCTCTTGCTGGCTTTTCTGAAGGAGCTGAACTGTCGAAACCTGGGGATATATTTTCAAGGATCACACCAGGTGTTATCGACCTGGGGTCTGTCAGCGACCCTGAGAGTCACATTGACCTCATAACCTTTTAGATTCAATTTAATGTACATTATTATTACAAATATTATCTTCATCATTCTTATTCTTTTATTGTACAGACAGTTCTCATTCTGCCACTGCCAGCGCTTCTCAGTCTCGTGCCCACAGGGGCATTTGTAGAGCAATTCCCGCCATTGCCAGCGGACATGTGTTGTAACCCCTTAAATGCTGGGCTAGTATGCATTTCTATGCAAATAGGACGAACACACTTGTCCCCAAGCTTCAGACCAAGAAACACGCCTCTGTTCGTTTCGATAAGGGTAGGATTTTACTGTTGATGGGTTATCTCTTGATGTAATCCTGGGTGTAGCACCAGGGCTGGCCCTAGAATTTGCATGGGCGTGGGTGGCAAATGGGTGTGGCCCAGAACCTTAATTTGCATAAATAGAGACATCAATGAAATTACAGAAAATATAAAGAATGAGTCTTAAATACGCAACGGTATCATGGGAGGTTAAATTAAAAGGCAGGAGAGAAATAAACTGACGTCTGGTATATGAACTGTCACTGTTAATATTTGCCTATGTGGAAATATGAGGAGAGAGGCTTTCTGTGAAGTATCATGCAGTATGAGCTGAGTACCTGATATAGACTTTTAATTTTAGCAGATAATGCATAGGGAGAAAAAAGGATTTAGCCGGGAGCACACACTTTGGTTAAGTGGAGAAGAAGGGATTTGAGACCAGTCTGCAATTCAGGAACTTGAATACATCGCTTCCCATGTATAATTGGTAGAAGTATTGTTTGTAAAAGGTTTTTTGAAACTTTTTTTTTAAAACACCCTCTGACTGAAAGACATCGCAAAAATATGGTGATTGTGTTTTGGTAACTAAAGTTAACTGCTGTTTTTACAGGCGTTTCCCAATGGTCATTTTTTGTTTTGTTGCGTTTATATGTGTTATTATTGTCCAAACTACCAATACGCTTCTATTTTAGAAGCTTCAGATAAAGATTATGTTGGCTATCAAAAGAAAATCTCCAAGCAAGTTCCAAGGAGGTCATGTTAGGGCAGGGATTGGCCGTGGAGCAGTGCCAGCAGGTTTTGTCTACTGGAGGATTGCGTAAAAGTTCGGTAGAGCCTGTTTACCAAGGTGGTCTTGAGGCAGGGATGTAAGCAATTCTTCAGGTCTTCAAATGTTAACGAAATAAACAGGGCTCAAGTCCTAAAAAAAGTGTTTGGGGGTCAATAAAATATACATTGGTACTGAGTACATGGGGGCAGAGGGCATAGTTGCACCCCTTCTCCTTTCCATGGTCATCTAAATCACTGGTTGTGGCAGGGTTTCTGTCTCCTCTCCTGCTGGGTTCAGGCTGGGTGATGGGGTAGCATGCATCTTGCAAAGGTAGCATGCATCTTGCAAAATTAGCAAGTGCTCACTTCAAAATGTGAAGGGAGCCTCATTAATGGATGGCCTGTCCCTTGGAGGGGATGGGCAGGCCACATCTGTTTTGCTGGTGCAGGAGTAGCAGGGGATCCTATAGCACAATGTTACAAAGACAACTCAGCAGATTAGGTGACTTTTGCAGAGATGTTATATATTTATACCTTGCTGTAAATCATATGGCTTTTCCCCCTATTCCTGCTGCAAAATGTGCTGTAAAATGTGTTGTTTCGAAAGGGGCATGGGTACAGATCCCTCACGTCACTCAGTGTGGGAATCTCTGCCTCGTAGCGAAAATCAAAAGCTGACACCCATTAATATATGCACAGTAAGTGAACATATTGTTGAGTGAAATATACACATTTTGTTCAATTGACCTTTTTCCTTAGAAGAAAGTGCACAAGACAAATGAGCATTTGCCTTTCAAAAAAAATTAATCAACCTGGAAAAATAATCTGAGAGAGGAGAATGTCCAATAAATATGCTGGCAAAGTATAAAAGGTGCCCACCTTTTAAAACCAACAATGTATAATGAAATATTCCAAGGAAAACAAAATCCAAACTGTGATGTGCTTGTCTGTGTGTGCAAGAGCTGGTGATGTAATGTTGAATGTTATGGTGTGGATGAGAGAATGTTTGTGTTGAACGATCCAAGCCCAGGCAGTTGGAGAGACCCCTGCCTGGGTGATGGGTGCCAGTGTCTGTTCTGTCTGTCCTATGTAACTGATCCTGAAAAAGTAAGCAATGTAACTTAAGAAGATGCTAACAAAGTTTAAAGGAACTTAGCATGAAGACTAAGGAGGTCACTTTGTTTCACTGGCGACGAGGATGCGATTTGCAAGGCAAAGAGAAACATGTTAGAGACCAAGCTGCTGCGGGGGGGGCAGCAAGAAGATAAAGGAACACACTGCCCCCAAACAAGTCCCATTACCAAGGGCAATAAAGTGGGAGGACCGTGGCCCGCAGCAGTGAAGAAGAAAGGGGGGCTAGAAGAAAGAAGTCCACATATGTAGTCCAGAAGGGGAACCCCCAGAGATAAAGGGACTTTGCCCCTGTCCAGATGAAGCAGAGAAAGGTTAGACTGGACAAGCAAGGGGTTGAAGAGGGGAGTCCCTAAGCATGTATGAGTCTAAGAAGGGGGAGAGATGCCCCATGCAGAGAACAGACTGCCCAAGCCCGCATAAGAAGAGCAGTGCAGTATAACTTATATTGAAAAATCATGAGTACACTGGTGTAATGTCCCAGGGGGAAGCGTAACCAGCAACAGTGTCAGGTGGCCAATCGTGGACATGTCACGAAAGAGACGCTGAGAATATAAGTTGATCACCTGGTCAAGGGCAATGGAGGGGTGTCGGGTATCCGAAGAGGTCCATAGCGTGCCAGTAGATGAGGAGCAGCCGTTGGAAGAACAGAGCTCTGCCGTCCCTGGAGTCAAGTGCCCCAATGATGACGTAATAGGAGCCGGTGGCCGTGATGGTGATGGCCCTGAACGCTGGCCTTGCATGTGGGTTAGAAAACGTGGCAGTCACACGGTCTAAGGAAGGAACCTTGTGGCGTGCGCCAGCGTCAGTGAAAGGGGGCGTGAAAACACGTGGATGCCGCCCATAAGTCATCAGGAAGAGGTGGTGCGTGAAGCGCTGTTCGCTACACTTCCACATTACATCATCTATGGTGCGTATTGGCAGTGACCAGGATGGTAGAAAGATGGTAGCGGTCTGCCAGGCCTGTTTACTGCTGTGAGAGCGTAAAGCAGACGGCGAGGGATTTGAAGCTGCGGTTCACCCAAGAACAGGATAGTGGCGAAGTACTGTGTTTCTTCAGGACGCTGGTGTTAGATGTGAAATATTTGAGGTAATGTTTGTTGTTCCCAGAGTCAGACTAAGTTTCGTGGGCAAAGGAGAACCTCAGTGATACAAATGTCATGAGGCCTATGTGTTTGTGAATTAAATGGTCAGTGGGCATTTGTCTATGTGTTACCAATAATAGGATATTTGAAATATTGTTTCTGGGTGTGATCTGGTACTAGTGTGGTCAAATAATGTGTGTGATAAAAGGAGTGGTGCTTGGCAGATTTTTAGATATGGTTAGAGTTTCGCCATCGATTTTTAGCTGATAATGTGTAGGCAACATTATAACTACAGACAAGAATGTGTGCAAGTTATGCTATGCAGGATGTTAGGAATGACTAAATGTTGAGGCTTTTCAGCTATAGAGGCTGTGTACAATCATTGACTCATAGCAATTTTGTGTAGAATGTGTCTAGTATTAGCAATATACACATATTAGTTATGTGTGCTATATGAGCTATATGACATGCTGTTACAATGGTCCATTATACGTGAAAGCAGAAGAGTCTGAATGGGTCAAGTACTGTGATGTATGAGAAGTGGAGTATAAGGGATCTTGTGCCTTCGGACAGTTTGAGTGGTTGGGATGGTGAGTTCCCACCAAGCCAGACAGGCAGGTTATGCCTCCTGCCTGTTTGAGAAGTTGGAAATAGTGTGTTTTTCTCAAGGGAGATAGGGAGGTCACGCCTCAGGAAGGTCATGCCTTCCTTCAATATTGAGTGGTAGGGATGGTGAGGTCCCACCAAGGTTTTAGGGAGGTCATGCCTTTCTTCAGTATTTAGTGGTAGGGATGGTGTCATGATCTCTGCTTCCAAAAGGTCAGGGTTTTCCCAACTCCCTTGGAAGCAGATCCATAACCCTGGTTCCGAGTGCCAACCAGTCCCAATTGGGACCTTTTGGACCCAGTCCTGGCGCCAGTGGCACCAGGCTCATAAATATGCCCAGTCCCAGCGCTGGAAGCGCCGGGCTCATAATGCTTGGGTGGACTTACCTTCAGCAGACCATGCTGCTTAATTGCCTGCCAGTTGAGCCTCTGATCCTCTTCTGTTTGGAACTACTTTTCCTGTTGGGTGGGGCTGGAGCCACTCCCTAGATTCAGAACACTGGAACTCTTCTGGAAGGCAGGAACTCTTTTCTTACCAGGAACTCTTTTCTTACTTGGGCGTGGCTGTGGAAGGAGACACCTAAGCACTACAGGAGGCTATTTAAACCACACCCGGTGGATGAATCTTGCTTTGCGTTATTCTGCAACCTCTGCAGCAGAACGCTCATCGTGTCTTCTGCATCCGGTCCTGGGCCTAAGGAAAAAGGCTTACCATCCTGAATCCAGTCTTCAGCAACACCTATAAAGACAAGAAAGAACAGGTTAGCATTCCGGCATCTGAAAGGCAAAGGCTTACCATCCTGAATCCAGTCTTCAGCAACACCTATAAAGACAAGAAAGAACAGGTTAGCATTCCGGCATCTGAAAGGCAAAGGCTTACCATCCTGAATCCAGTCTTCAGCAACACCTATAAAGACAAGAAAGAACAGGTTAGCATTCCGGCATCTGAAAGGCAAAGGTTTACCTACTCTTCGTGCGCTCCGGAGGTCTTCACACTGCATTCTGGCATCTGAAAGACAAAAGTTTACCAACTCTTCACACGCTCCGGAGGCCTTCGGCGCTGCATCCCGCATCTGAAAGACAAAACAAGGTGCGTTTAAAGACATTGGGGAACTTTAATACTCACGTGCCATTACTCCTTTCCACATCTAATCCAGTGGGTATTCCGGCACCCTGCAGCCGCTCCGAACTCGTACCTGCAAAATAAAAAGACAGTTAGAGCGCATAGTGAAGCAGGCAACAAGCGCTTAGTTACGTGCTTCCAGGCGCTTCTATTCATCACACGGGCTCCATCTTCAACTCACTTCAGCCCGTCATCCGCCATCGCCGGAACCCTGCAAAACAAGAGACATCATTACTAAAGACTTTAAAGACATTTGAATGACTCGAAACTTACCGTTCGTGCAGTAAACGACGGACAGCAGTCCTCTGAAGTCAAGAGGCCTGCGCTACCTATACAGTGAAGAAACTGGTTACAGCACCCTGCCCTGAGGCAGATGGAGAGCTCGGCATTCACTTACCTAAGGTGAGAGCGTTAACCTTTGGGGGTCTACAGGAGAGGAGAAGAGGAAAGAGATAGGGACACCCCAATAACCCCAGTTCATTAACCCCATATTTTCTATCTGCAGACATCTTACTCTACACGTCAGGCATACAGTGCACAGAGGTCCAGCCCAAAGAGCCAACCGGGTGCTACACATCACCTTTGAAGATACGGTAGTCGCCCAGTCAAGACCGGCGCCTCTGCGAGAATCAGGTGAGCGTTACAGAACGCAAAGCCTACCGCAAAACTCTCGCCCAGGCGCTATGGAAACCTTGGATACTGACCCCCTAGCCCGGTTACTTGGGGAACTAAGGGCAGAAGTGCATGCAGCTCGTCAGGAAACGAATGCTCTAAGAAGGGAACCAATTATTTCCAAGGAGAGAACAGACAATCTTGCTAGACAAGTGCTACAATCACAAGCCGGACAGACCCCGTTACCCGCATCAGGGGCAAATCTTCCTTCAACATCCTCTATGAATCCAGTGCAGATCAACCTACCTGGGAATGTACCTCTGGCTCTGCCCGAACGATTTTCTGGTGACCCAAAGAGGTTTGCAGTATTTATCAATCAGTGCCGGTTGCACTTCTTATGCCGGCCAGCAGCCTTTCCAACTGATCAAGCAAAAGTAGCTTTTGTACTTTCGTACCTTAGTGGCAATGCGGCAGACTGGTCGATCCCTCTAGTTAATCAAGATGATCCGGTTCTCCATGATTTTCAAGCCTTTCAGCTTAGTATGAAAAAACTGTTCGCAAGACATTCACAGGGGCAGGCCTTGGACAATGAGCTTCTTTCGTTGCGACAGGGTAATCAAGACCTTTTGGCTTATATTGCATCTTTCAATAGACTAATAGTGGAAACTCAATGGCCTGAGGACAAAAGGATTACGCTGTTTTATAGAGGTCTACGTGGAGAGCTCAAAGACGTTTTAGCCCAAGTAGTGAATCCCCCACAAGACTGTTCGGATTATATAGACTTGGTCGTTCAAATAGATCACAGGCTGCAGAACAGGAAGGCCGATCGTTCCAAGTTTGATGCTCGAGTATTTTCCAAACCGCCAACTCCTTCCAAAGGAGTAGACTCCGGGGAACCCATGCAAATAGGGGGTCTGAAAGGTCCTCTAACACAAAGGGAGCGGGAAAGGAGGAAACAGTTGCAATTATGCCTATATTGCGGAAACTCAGGGCACTTTCTTCGAGACTGTCCGGTGAAACCTGCCAAGAAGGCAGTAGGAGCTGCAGTTACCAAAGTTACAAACTCTGAGCAGGGAAACAACCTCGCCCGACAAGAATAGAGGTCCTCTTGCCGAGCGTGAAAACCAGTTCCGTGACCTCGCATTTCGTGATACCTATGGTCCTCATTAGCCCTGATAATCCGGATCGATTACATGCAATTGAAGCTTACGTCGACAGCGGTGCCATCGGCAATTATGTGGATCATGAAATGGTTTTGAGGATGAATCTAACTCTTTGTCCCAAGGCTGTAAAGGACGTCATTACTACGGTGGATGGTACGGAGATAGCCTCCGGGCCAGTAACGCATACCACTCAAGAGGTGACGCTAGTAAGTCAAGATGGACACCATGAGAAGATCGTGTTCGATGTGATCAAGGCCCCTCAGTTTCAGATTATTCTAGGAATACCTTGGTTAGAGAAACACAATCCTCTGATCGATTGGCGAGCAAGAACGGTCCAGTTTCCAGAATGTGTCTCTACTTGTCACCCTCCACCTGGTGTTGCACTGGCCGCAATTTCTTCAGAGACTCCCCAGTTACCTCCCGAATACCTAGAATACCAAGATGTTTTCCGGAAGGATCAGGCTAACTCTCTACCTCCTCATAGGTCTTATGACAGCCAGATAGACCTGATACCTGGATCTACTCCTCCTTGTAGTAGAATTTATGCCCTCACCGAGCCTGAGAACCTTCACCTTCGACAATACCTGGATCAATACCTGGCAAATGGGTTTATTCGTCCTTCCAAGTCCCCTGCTTCTTCAGCTTTGTTCTTCGTTCCAAAAAAGGAAGGAGACCTTAGAACTTGTATTGATTATCGCTCCCTGAACCAGATCACCGTTAAGAATAGATATCCGTTACCTTTGATCCCTGAACTCCTGGACCAAGTCAGAAAAGCATGCATATATACAAAGCTGGATCTTAGAGGAGCTTACCACTTGGTACGAGTAAAAGAGGGCGATGAATGGAAGACGGCCTTCCGCACCAAGTATGGGCTATTTGAATATCAGGTCATGCCCTTCGGACTTTGCAATGCCCCGGCCGCCTTTCAATATTTTATGAACGATGTCCTCAGAGAGCTCATAGATGTATGTGTTGTTGTTTACATTGACGACATCCTTGTTTATTCTTCATCGGAATCTGAACATCGGAAAATGGTCCTCGAAAGATTGCGTCAACACAAACTTTTCGCTAAGTTGGAAAAATGTGTTTTCAACGTGACTGAAGTTGAATTCTTGGGATTCATATTGTCACCTGGCGGAGTGCGTATGGATTCAAAGAAGGTCGATGCAGTTCTCAAATGGCCATCACCATCCTCCGTAAAAGGTGTGCAAAGCATGTTAGGCTTCGCTAACTTTTACCGCAGGTTTATCCCCGAATTCTCTCGAATAGTCCAGCCCATCACTGCCTTGTTAAAGAAAAACAAACGTTTTGAATGGTCTACCGAGGCGGAACAAGCTTTCCAGGATTTGAAGACTAAATTTATCTCTGCACCAATCTTAAAACACCCTCGCCCCGAACTCCCCTACATCGTGGAAACTGATGCTTCAAGCCTTGCCATGGGGGCAGTTCTATCACAAAAGGACCCGGTAACCAATCAGTTGCATCCCTTGGCATTTTGGTCCCGCAAATTCTCGCCTCCTGAAATCAATTACACGATTACTGACAAGGAACTTCTGGCTATCAAGTCTGCCTTTAAGGCTTGGCGGCATTATCTGCTGGGGGCCCGACACACCGTTACTGTGATTACGGATCACCGAAACCTGCAATATTTGAAGACCGCAAAAGCCCAATCCTCTAGACAACTCCGTTGGGCATTATTCTTTGCCGAGTTTGACTTCATAATTACCTATCGACCTGGTACAAAGAACGGTAAAGCCGATGCCCTTTCTCGGATGGGAGTGGAAGAACACTTGGTCAACCCTAAACCTGTACCAATCATTCCCGAACAAAGAATTCTGGGTGTAATCGCCACAGAATCCATAGAGGAAGTTAAGGATAAAGCCAGGCAACTTGTAACTCCAGCAGACATAGAGAATTGGCATCTGCAGGGAAAGGACTTTGCAGTAAAGGACAACTTATTGTATTTCCAAGAACGATTATACCTACCCAGCACAGATTTACAGAAAAAAGTAATCTCTTGTTATCACGACTCTTTAATGGAAGGTCATCCCGGTATAGCCAAGACCTCAGAAAAGATCAAGCGCTACTTCTGGTGGCCGTCTTGGAAAAAAGATATCAGAGACTTTATAATGTCCTGTGGAGTATGCGCCCAAAACAAGAGTCAAAAGGAAAGACCAGCAGGCCTCTTACGCCCTATTGACATCCCACCTCGCCCTTGGCATACGCTTTCTATGGACTTCATTACCGATCTACCTCCATGCTCCGGATACAATACGATTCTAGTAATCGTGGACTTATTCTCCAAGATGGCGCATTTCATTCCGCTCAAAGGCTTGCCAACAGCAGCAACTCTGGCCCGAGAATTTCTCGAAAACATCGTCCGACTGCACGGTTTTCCTTCGGTTCTAATTTCGGATCGAGGTAGTCAATTTATTTCTCATTTTTGGCGAAGTTGCTGTCGGTCGGCTCAAATTGATGTGAGACTATCGACCAGTCACCACCCTCAGACCGACGGACAAACCGAGAGGACCAATCAAACTCTGGAACAGTATTTACGCTGCATGCTGCAACAAACTGAAAAAACTTGGAAAGATATCCTTTGGATAGCCGAGTATGCCTACAATAACTCTGTCCATTCGGGAACTGGGAAAACCCCGTTTTTTCTTTTGTACGGCAGTCACCCTCGAACCTCGGAGTTGGATCCCCTCCAAGATCTTGAAACACCAGCAGTAGACTACCTGCATTCTACAATCACCCAAGCCTTTAAGGAAGCTGTTTCTCACCTTCAAAGGGCTAAAGAACAATACAAGAAAGGAGCAGATCAACATCGGAAGGAAGCCCCTCACTATCAAGTAGGGGATCAAGTCTGGTTATCCACCAAATATCTATCTCTAAAAGGGCCACGCACATTCAACCCAAGATACCTTGGTCCCTATTCCATCACTACCATAGTAAACCCAGTAGCGGTCAAGTTGGACTTGCCCCCGCACATGAAGATACATCCAGTCTTCCACGTCTCTCTATTAAAACCCGTGCAACCTCAAACCCGAGTAACCAAATCTCCAAAACCTATCCTAGTGGATGGAGAACTCCAAGATCTCCAAATCTAAACTATTCTACCTAATTTACTGGAAAGGCTACGGCCCCCAAGAGAGATCCTGGGAACCTGCTGAATATGTCCACGCTCCTCGCCTAATCAAAAGATTTCACCGAACATTTCCTGACAAGCCAAAACCCCCGGAGAAGCCCGGTTTGGGAGGGGCCTTGAGGGTGGGTACTGTCATGATCTCTGCTTCCAAAAGGTCAGGGTTTTCCCAACTCCCTTGGAAGCAGATCCATAACCCAGGTTCCGAGTGCCAACCAGTCCCAATTGGGACCTTTAGGACCCAGTCCTGGCGCCAGTGGCACCAGGCTCATAAATATGCCCAGTCCCAGCGCTGGAAGCGCCGGGCTCATAATGCTTGGGTGGACTTACCTTCAGCAGACCATGCTGCTTACTTGCCTGCCAGTTGAGCCTCTGATCCTCTTCTGTTTGGAACTACTTTTCCTGTTGGGTGGGGCTGGAGCCACTCCCTAGATTCAGAACACTGGAACTCTTCTGGAAGGCAGGAACTCTTTTCTTACCAGGAACTCTTTTCTTACTTGGGCGTGGCTGTGGAAGGAGACACCTAAGCACTACAGGAGGCTATTTAAACCACACCCGGTGGATGAATCTTGCTTTGCGTTATTCTGCAACCTCTGCAGCAGAACGCTCATCGTGTCTTCTGCATCCGGTCCTGGGCCTAATGAAAAAGGCTTACCATCCTGAATCCAGTCTTCAGCAACACCTATAAAGACAAGGAAGAACAGGTTAGCATTCCGGCATCTGAAAGGCAAAGGCTTACCATCCTGAATCCAGTCTTCAGCAACACCTATAAAGACAAGAAAGAACAGGTTAGCATTCCGGCATCTGAAAGGCAAAGGCTTACCATCCTGAATCCAGTCTTCAGCAACACCTATAAAGACAAGAAAGAACAGGTTAGCATTCCGGCATCTGAAAGGCAAAGGTTTACCTACTCTTCGTGCGCTCCGGAGGTCTTCACACTGCATTCTGGCATCTGAAAGACAAAAGTTTACCAACTCTTCGCACGCTCCGGAGGCCTTCGGCGCTGCATCCCGCATCTGAAAGACAAAACAAGGTGCGTTTAAAGACATTGGGGAACTTTAATACTCACGTGCCATTACTCCTTTCCACATCTAATCCAGTGGGTATTCCGGCACCCTGCAGCCGCTCCGAACTCGTACCTGCAAAATAAAAAGACAGTTAGAGCGCATAGTGAAGCAGGCAACAAGCGCTTAGTTACGTGCTTCCAGGCGCTTCTATTCATCACACGGGCTCCATCTTCAACTCACTTCAGCCCGTCATCCGCCATCGCCGGAACCCTGCAAAACAAGAGACATCATTACTAAAGACTTTAAAGACATTTGAATGACTCGAAACTTACCGTTCGTGCAGTAAACGACGGACAGCAGTCCTCTGAAGTCAAGAGGCCTGCGCTACCTATACAGTGAAGAAACTGGTTACAGCACCCTGCCCTGAGGCAGATGGAGAGCTCGGCATTCACTTACCTAAGGTGAGAGCGTTAACCTTTGGGGGTCTACAGGAGAGGAGAAGAGGAAAGAGATAGGGACACCCCAATAACCCCAGTTCATTAACCCCATATTTTCTATCTGCAGACATCTTACTCTACACGTCAGGCATACAGTGCACAGAGGTCCAGCCCAAAGAGCCAACCGGGTGCTACACATCACCTTTGAAGATACGGTAGTCGCCCAGTCAAGACCGGCGCCTCTGCGAGAATCAGGTGAGCGTTACAGATGGTGAGGTCCCACCAAGGTTTCAGGGAGGTCATGCCTTCCTTCAGTATTGAGTGGTAGGATGGTGAGGTCCCACCAAGGTTTCAGGGAGGTCATGCCTTCCTTCAGTATTGAGTGGTCGGGATGGTGAGGTCCCACCAAGGTTTCAGGGAGGTCATGCCTTCCTTCAGTATTGAGTGGTAGGGATGGTGAGGTCCCACCAAGGTTTCAGGGAGGTCATGCCTTCCTTCAGTATTTAGTGGTAGGGATGGTGAGGTCCCACCAAGGTTTCAGGGAGGTCATGCCTTCCTTCAGTATTTAGTGGTAGGGATGGTGAGGTCCCACCAAGGTTTCAGGGAGGGCATGCCTTCCTTCAGTATTGAGTGGTAGGGATGGTGAGGTCCCACCTAGGTTTCAGGGCGGTCATGCCTTTCTTCAGTCCTTTCTTCAGTATTTAGTGGTAGGGATGGTGAGTTCCCTCCAAGATTTATAGGGTGGTCATCCAGCCAGTGTTAAGGTCAGGTTTGGGATTGTTAGTTCCCTCCAAGGTTTATAGGGTGGTCATACCTCCCGTCATTGTTTGTCAGGGTTGGGATTGTAAGTTACCTCGAAGGTTTATTGGGTGGTCATGGCTCCCACCAGTGTTGGTCAAGGGTTGGGATTGTTCCCTCCAAGGTTTATAGGCTGGTCATGCTTCCTGCCAGTGTTGGTTAAGGTTTGGGATTGGTAGTTCTCTCTAAGATTTATAGGGTGGTCATGCCTCCCGCCAGTGTTGGTTAAGGGTTGGGATTGGTAGTTCCCTCCAAGGTTTATTGGGTGGTCATGTCTCCCGTGGTCAGAAGTTGGGATTGGTAGTCCTATCCAAGGTGATTAAGGGGGGGGGGGTCATACCTTCCACAGTTGTTTTAATAGAGTTGCACCTCGCTTTCTAAGTACGCCCTTGTGGTGAGTGTGTGTATGTGGTGTCTTTGCTAGAAAGGGAGATGTGTTGTGATGTGCTTGTCTGTGTGTGCAGGAGCTGGTGATGTAATGTGGAATGTTATGGTGTGGATGGGAGAATGTTTGTGGTGAGAGTTTCAAGCCCAGGCAGTCGGAGGGCCCCCTGTCTGGCTGAAGGGTGTCAGTGTCTGTTCTGTCTGTCCTATGTAACTGTTCCTGAGAAGCCAAGCTAATTTAACTGATGAAGATGCTAATAAAGCTTAAAGGAACTTACCGTGAAGACTAAGGAGGTCACTTTGTTTCAGAAATGTGTGCTTTAATGACACTTTTATATGGTCTTGTGGGTAAGCGTCTACACTGCAAACATGGCAACCTGGGGGAAAATCTTAGTAGCCGAACACTTGAGCAAGATCACTTTTTTTTTTAATGCTGACCTCAAAAACACCCACATGGGTTGCGTCTGCCCTGTGAAAAAGGTGGGCAGACGCTGTCCACACACATGTATCCTCGACTTGTGCCCTGAAAATCAGCACAGGGATACAACTAGAGAAAATAACCCCTCCAGTCTCCAGGACCATAACCTTTCCCACCCCATCCTGGGCAAAAATTCATGACACAATTGTTCTCCTCATCCTTTCTTCTATAACTCCCGTGTTTGGCTTTCAGCAGTACTCTGTTTTATAGCGATAATTTGAAAAGTACACAAACCATCCCAAAGTACTCACACAAATATATAAATCCCAATAGAAGTATAATAGGCAAAACGTTTAGAATTGTGGCATTATTCCCCCCACCTTGATTCAGGCTTTGACTGGCCAATAGGGCAATAGGCCCATGGCCAAACTAAAAACACAGAATGCTAGTGTGGTCCTGTTTTGTTGGTCAAAGTGGGCCACTTATCTGGCCAATTCGGGCCAGTTTGATGAGTCAATTCACTCTGCGGCTAGTAGTTTTTTTGACCAGTGGTACTGAATTAATGTTCTTTAAAATTAACAATTTGCGTCACACTTTATAAACCCCCCGCCCCCTTAGTTACTATTCAAAAAGTGACACAAAAGGAATGAATAGCCATTTGCAACTGTGAGCCACTTTTTCATTGGTGCCTGAGACAATTGTAGAGTGCAGTCGCAGAGTGGTAGCAGACATTGGCAGACCACACTCTTGGAGAGTCTTGGAGAGTCTGTCTTTCTGCTCCATCAAAGAGGCGGTTCCAGTTACCTCTTAAAACCCCTAGACGTCCGCGGAGTGGGCCTCGGAGTGCAGTCGCAGAGTGATAGCAGACTTTGGCAGACTGTGGCAGGCCAGGCAGGCCCAGTCCCGACACCAGCCCTGTGAAGTCCGCTGGGCCAAACAGTGCATTCAAGGAAAGAATGGCGTCCAGTAAAGGTAGGGGATGCCCTTTCAATTCTGAGCAGGAGGAACTGGTACAGAACCCTGATTCAAAGTTAACACTATTTTTAACACCAAGTCCAGTTACACAAGGCATAGCTCAAGGGCCTATTGCTCAGAAGACAAAGATCACGTTATCTGCATCTAGTAACTCTTCGCCATTATCCTCATCAGTTCTAAACAACTCAACTACATCAATTGCTTTAAGGGGTACTACGAGCTCTTCAAACTCTGATAAAAGGGATTTAATTTTCCCCCTGTCGTTGTGGGAAGGCACGCAGGACAGTGTATATCCAATGGCGGAGTCCCAAGTGGGGCAGAGGGGGTCAACGCAGCATGAAGATAGGGCCAAAAGTCCATTTTCCTCTCACCCTTCTCTTACCTCCCTCGACGCAATCAAGCAATCTTTTCTAAAACAAGCTCGGCAGTGAAAGGCAATCCAACGCCAGAATCAGCGCATCGCATCCTTCGCCCACCTAAAGAAAGTTCTAAACAAAGCTGCACCCACCTTAAGACGCGGGCTGACAAGCTCTCTGCCGCCAGGTTGTGGACTTGGAGGAGTCCATCATGCCGAGCAACTTCCCTGTGGCGACTTCTTGGGAGGTGCAGCGCCCGTTGGGAGTTAGCTTGGATGTGCGGATGCTGTTGCATAGGGAAGAGCCGGCGCCCGCGGTTCCGGACGTGCTCCTGCTCCCCCTCACCCCTGCGGTGATATGCGAGGAGGCGGGGTGGGGGGCCCGGGAGCCTGAGGTGGAGGGTGAAGGTCCAAGGCCAGAGTTGCGCGGGGAGGGCGGGAGCCTCTGGCAGGCCTCGTCACGTGGGGCCGAGCGGGGAGGACTCCTCTCCCAGGACTGAAGCAGACGCTGCTCACAGTGGCTCCAGCACGGGAGGAGGCGTCCTAGATTCTCCGGCGACCCCGCTCCCAGCCATTACAGAAGTAGGGCTGGCGGAGTGGAGAGGGAAAGGGAAAAGCTTGGGCTCTGCTTCCTCTTCGCTCTCGGCAGCTCCGGCACCTGCTTCTGATGTCTCGAGTCCTCCGCTGCAGGACGCTCAGTTGGAGCCACTCCCAGAGGAAAGCCATGAGATACATCTTCCCTATCAACCTGAATTGGGAAAATCTCCTCATGTTAAGTTATACAAAAATAAGTCAAACACACCAGTAGATAAGGAAAAGAATGAGATGCAACGGCCAGTCATTACCAGAACTGACGTTCCTATAATGCCATTTCAGGAACCTCCTTCAGCCCAGCCTGCATTTAAAGATGTAATTCAAATACCAAAGAAGAGAACTATATTTTTTACAAAAGGGAGTCGGTTCTCTGGGGGGAAGGTTAACCAGACTAGCTCCAGGAATACCCAAACCTCTAAACACTAACAAAAAATAATGGGCCCTAAATCCTGGACGCAACACTCAGACAAGCCCGACTCAGGAGTAAGCTTCTTTAAAAAGCACGGAAACCAACAAGACGTCACCCTGGTGGAAATTTCAGATGGGGAGCTGTTGAAGAGCGCCCTATTGACGGAGAACAGTAATCGTATAGATGAAAACGCAACTAAGAAAACTCAGCTCTCCAAAACCACCAACGTCCCCACAGAGTCATCCAACTCCCCTCTTAGATGGCACTTTAGGAATACATCAGTAACAGCTGACAAAATTTCCCCGAAGTCCGCCATAATGAATCAAAATATGTCACCTAAGGGCTCGCCTCAGAAAAAAAGTGTAGCTCACTTGGCGATTCCAGGACCAGCAAGGATCCGAGCAGCAGAGGTCCGTGAAACAAATCTTGACTGGACCGGGCCGCACATATCCGCAAAGATGGACGACAGAGTCCAAAAACCCTATGAGTTCGAAAATATCCAAGAGAATGATCTGTCGATCGACATAAGAAATGCATCTGTGGCCATTCAAGTAGAGAGTCTAAGATCACCAGACATATTGACAAAGTCTGGCATTAGGACAGAGTCGACCCCAAATCACTCCCAACATTTTCAACCAATTTCTTCTATTCCTACAAGACGTCTAAGCGAATTCCATCTCTCAGCTCCAAAGGATTCCCCACAGAAAAAGCCTGACCTGATGTCCCTAATGTCAACTATAACGATCGCCCTCACGCCATTTTGTAAATTATATGAGTCTTTAAATGACACACTGAGAGACCAAATGTCTATGATGGCATTAATGAACATGAAATTGACTAACTTGGAAGGGTTCATAATGGCTGGGGAAGGGAACAGGCAGACCTCGAACAACTCTCTTCGACAGTTGATCCAACTCGATTTGGCCAACTCGATTTGGAACAGGCGAACAGGAAAATGATGGAACAGTTGGAAACGCTGAGGTCCTCCTTTCCTACAAGCACGGATGAAGCTCTTGGTGACGCAAAGGACCTTATTAGAAACACTGGGTCTGAGAAGTTCAAGCCTGCATTTTATCAGATACCTTACAACAAGACGACACAGATCCTATGACGGAGATTATCGCCTTAATTGAGGCAGACGAGGAAAAACAGGACCCCAAGATGAAAGAACCTGATACAAAAACAAACCGAGTCCTTTAAACCCATTTTCATGCTCAGCAAAAAACCTAAAGCCAAAACAAAAAGAACAAAATAAAAAAGGGGAGGAATCCCCCTCAAACTTCACTTTCGGCATATTCAACCAGACAAAAGCGTGCTCAGACAAAGTTATCACAGCCCGCTCGCAGAAAGAGATAACAAGGCCGACAAAGATCACAGACAAAGCCGGTCGGAAGTCCGGGAGAACCGAAAATAACAAAGACCAAAAAAAAAAATATTTACTCACCAAAAAGATGAAAGAAAACGTCAGACACGTATACCTAAAAATAAAGGAAGGCGGATCCACCAAAACGATTGCGCCATTAACTATAAGCCAATGACCGTCGAGCGAAAACTCAGACGGGAGTACGTATACCATCAAAGAGTCAGACCAGGACTCCAACTCGGTCCCGTCCCTAAAAAGGAAATCAGAACATTTACATCCGACAAACAATCACCAAGAGCCACCAAAAAAGATTTGAATTCATGATTCGAGCAATGCCCAAAGGAGCATCAAAACTTTTCCAACTCTAATAAACATCCCTGTCTCTCAGGAGCAGTCCAGGGCGAGAGGGAGAAGGCGCCTCAGTAGTAACGATTCCTCAAGGGTGGCTACGAACAAGATGGAAGCCAAGTTGAGAAATTACCACGACCGAGATGACAATGAAAAATTCAGAAACCATCGGCCATCGCCCTCTAAAAAGGCAACCCGGTCTAAGGGAAGTACAATCAATGCGATCAGTGATCTGGAGAAAAGGAGAAGCTTGCGGGGTGACGCCCGCTCTTCCTATAAGCACAGTGACGCAGAAAGACGAGGCCCTTTAACCAAACATATAGCTAGTAGATGTATCTTTGAATGAAAAAGAAGGAGGGAAACAGACAACGATCTCATCCTGAATACAACATCAATTCTCAGGATTTTTAGTAAAATTTCTGGGCTAAGACAAATCCAAAATGCGGATCAGTGGATGGTGGAACCGTGTGGGTCAGGGAGGAAAGACTGTTCGCTACTTCATAATTCATCCGAAGTAATTAGACATTTATTATCACATGAGGAAAAGAGCCTATGGGTTCTGGGATATGCCCAGACAGAACTTCAAACAACCCACGGGAAACCCAGGAATGAAAGCAGTAACGGCCCAAAAAAAGTAAAAGATCAATTCATCTCTTCTAAAGAAAGGAATGAAGTCCATGAAGGGGCAATAAGGGAAAAAAAGGCGTCAGTCCCTACGAGATTATAGAATCGAGCGACAGCGACTTAGATTCACCTAGGCAGCCACGCAGAAAAATACCTACGTCCAAGCAGGATAGTCGAAGGATCGACCAAGAGTCCGCCATAACATTTCAAGACAGAAAAAAAGATGAACATCGGGGATCAAAAGGACTGTGCCCTGATATACAAACAGGCCCATCACTATCATCCAGACATACCAAGGATTATGAAACTAAGTCAACTAAATCTACAAAAAATTGGACATGGACAAAAAGAGAAGGCTCCCAGGATCGTAGAATCTAGCCATTACTCGAGAGAACAGAGCAACGGGAGCAGTCTGCCACAGTGGGTCCCTCGTCACAGTTAAAAAGATCTAGATCATTTTTGACTATGGGATGTTGGAATACCAGAGGGTTTCACCATTTGTTAGGGAAATAGGGAAAATTGACATGAACCTGGGGACATTTAACCTCCTTTCCCTGCAGGAAATCTGGATGATGTTGAAACCAGAATTAGTCGGATACGAAGTGGTCTTTTGTGAAGCTCAAAAAGGCCTGAGGGGTCGCCCGTCAGCGGGCTTGCTAATGGCAATTCGTTCAGGTTGTGGCATTGAGGTCCACAAGGTCATACATTCATCGCATCTGATTCAAGCAGCCATTTTAAACTGGTCCCGTCCACAAGAAAATCCGGGGAGGATTGTCATTGAGAAACTACTTGTAACCAATGCATATTGGAACCCGGCATTGATCAGCAATGAAGATTTCATAAACGAGACCGCAGATATCTGGGATTCCTCAGCATCAATCTATCAATGGCAACACGCCATCCTAAACAGAGACTTCAACGATCTTGCAGGAATGGGAACTGTCAGTAACACAGGACAATCGGATGGCCCCGGCATAACCAGAGGTAATTTATCAGAATCCCACATGGCAGATAGAGACATGCATAATCTCCATTGGCTGAGAGGAAAAAACAACCTAAAAATTCCAACATGGCAAAGAGATCAACAACAGAAGCCCATCGATCACATCTATGTCTCGAAAGATTTACTGACGCTCATGAAGACCTCCTCAGTAATAGCAACAAAGCACAGCGACCACAATATCTTATCTGCCACTTGGTTTGCTCTGCAAGAATCAAAACTTTATGCACCTTTGGAAATTGAAGTCGGATGTGGCGGGTCACGGCTGAAACTTTCAGGAGCTCCGAGGAGGGAAGTTCTAGGAAACTCCCTACAGAACGGTTGGACTATGCACCTCTTCTCACAAGATTCTTAAAACCTAATGGAAAATTCAGGCACCAATCTTTAAAACATATCCACCAATACGATCAAGAAGTGGTCAAAAGGTGCAGAATATTTAATCAATTAAGCAAAGTCTCCAAAAACGTCCCCTCAGAAGAAAACTCAAAGAGATGGAAATCTGCTAAGAAAGAATATAGCATCGAAATACCTTGTATCAATTGGATTCACAGAAAGGACTTTTGGAACTTGATTAAAGGAACTACAACGAATTCAGACAATAAAATTCAAAACCACGTAGCGGAAAAGCAATGGTCTACGCATTTCTACAACCTATACTCTCGACCCACATAAGGAAGGGCGCTCAAATTGCCTACTGCAACACCTAAAACAAATAAGGAAATAAGTTCTTGGAACATCTGCTCTGAAGAGGCAACAATCCTGAACATGATTAAGAAACTTAACAACTCACAGGCTCCCGGACCCGACAGGCTGAGCAATTTGGAGTAAAAAAATACCCTGAACTATGGGCCAAGATGATAAAGAAGATATTTGAAAATTGCAACAATAACCGTGCGATCCCGCTCTCATGGACTAAAGCCATAGTAGTTCCGATCTTTAAATGGGAGGCTCCGGACGACCCAAACCATTATCGGCCCATCGCTTTGCTCGATGTAATCGGCAAGGTTTTCACTTCTTTGGCTTTGGAGAGCTTCCAAAACTGGCTTGGAAAAGTGAAGTACGTAGATCAATTCAAAACAGGCTTCACCAAGAACGCTGGAACAGCAGTGAACATCTTGGCAATTAACACTTTTGAGTCAAAGGCATTCCAAAGTGGTACTCCCATGTACATGGCCTTCATCGACCTGGTCCAAGCCTTTAACCAGGTTGACAGGGATCGCCTATGGAGCAAATTACAGACCAGACATTGTCCAGCATCAGTCTTGTAACCAATCCAGGCATTGCACGAAGGGACCTCGATGAGGGTTCGTCTAAGCAGTGATGGCGTCTTATCAGAGGAAATAAGAACATATCGTGGTGTCAAACAGCGGTGCCCGCTGGCCCCCTCCCTCTACAATGCATTCATAGCTGACTACGAGGAGACTGAGGGAGAAGTTTGAAGTTTTCCACCAAAAATGGGTGGGGAAAAAACCTTGAGGCTTTTATATGCAGATGACATCATCCTCTTAGACCTCATCCCAATAGGGCTGCAACGCCAATTGGAGCGCCTGGTTTCTTACCTTAAATCCAACAACCTACAACTAAACAAAACTAAGACCAAAATCATGGTGATGGGTAAGGTGAAGAAAAACAGAAGATCATTCACCTGGAAGCTGGAGGAGGTCGTGGCCTTCAAATATCTGGAAGTCATGCTGTCGAACCATCAAAAAGAGGCAGCGATGCAAGAATTCCTCTGGGCAAAGCTGAGGTCCCTGACAACACAAACAAAATCAATGGACCGTAAGTACGGACATTTTCACACGTTCATGTGTTGAATTTCTTCAAGACAAAGGTGCTAATTTACGGCACAGATGCAATGCCGTGTCTCCTGGACGGAATCTGGTCGATGTTGGAGAGTTACTTCTGGAGATCAACTTTAGGCCTGTCAAAGTCAACGCCTATGGCACTAATCAGGCGGGAACTCGGTTTACCATAGCTTGCAAGCACAAAAGCAAGATCTTCGCTACTACTTTTCAGGAAACTGTTGTGTACTTCGAAGCCAAAAGCTTTGGATCTGATAAATAAGGAAATTGATGAAGATTCCAATAAAATGTTAAATAAATGGAAGGAGGTTAACCAACGACTTCTGTATGGCCTGGACTGTTCTGAAGAGCTCTTGGTAAACAACCCCAACAGAGTCACAAAGAAGCTGTATGAAAATGACTGGATTTCGACGTTGGAATCTGCTAGTAGATATCGTCTGACCTCAGCCATTCCGACCCCAGCAATGAAAATTCAAGAGGTTAGAGGCTACCTAAAGAAATGTCCAGATAAACAAATGAGCAGACACTTCCTAAGATTCCGTCTTAACCAGGTGAGAACAAGGGAAATTCTAGCCTTGAGAAAACAACCGGAATCTGTAACTTCTGCTCTAGACAAGACAGGGTGGAAACCAACCACCACCTGCCGTTGGAATGCAGCTCCCTAAAAGAGGCCAGTTTAAAACACCTATCACGAGCCTTAACAAACTACTCTACCTTGGATGATAACGAACTGTGGGCTCTGCTCTCAAGTGGGGAGGACGCCAGATGTGTGACATTTGGGTCTGAACATTGAAAACCCTTGGGGGGAAATGGACAAACCGTAATTTTATTTAATTTAAATGAACTTAATAGCCTACACCAGAAGCAATGGAGGGATAAGTTGTCTTGAGCATATACTTTAAATTTGCTCTTTGTAAAAATTGCCATGCAATTAAATCAAATAAAAAAAAGAAATTGTATGGCTCAGTCCGACCCTGCCTTGAATGGAAGATGCAAATACCACAATGCAATGCAGCAGAAGGCAAAAGAAATGGCCTGTGGATTTTGAAAATGTACTTTCAAGGTTTAAAGGCTCATTGCAAAAGGTAATGTGTGAAAAGGTTACCTGTATGTGTTTCAAGGCATGCTTCATATATAACATTCTACCTAAAATAAAAGTGTTCGTTGTGTTCACTATGAACATGAAAAAACAAGGCAGATAGTTAAAAACGGTTATGTGTGATGTGTTTATTTGTCCTGCAGGAGGGTTCAGATTTTAGGCAGCTAACTGGTGCTTTGCGAGTGTTTTCAAAATAAAAATGTCCCTTTGCAGTTTTTAACACAGAAACGTAAATAGCGTCTTGCCTAAAACAATGGTCTCTTACATGGGTCTTCGCTCATAAATCGCTCCCACTTCAAATGCGCTGTTTGAAGAGAGAGAAGCAGTACTTAGGTATCCGCAGCGTCTGGTGTCTCTGGGAGGGGCGTATTTGTCCCTAGTGCGTCACAGCAGGAAGTTGAGAGGTGGCACGTTCCCTCACTCGCACAAACAAAAAGGAAGCCTCGTACACGGAGGAAGCGCAGTCACCTTTGAAAACAACATTAATTCTGGAGGCAGGCAGATGGTGCCTGCTGGGCCGCTATGGACACAAGGCCCTGGTCAGCAGCACAGACTGCCCATGTTTCAGGCTGGCCCCATGTGGCACCAAGTCACACTATGACATGTAATCTAAGCTAGAGAGAGATGGAAACTGTCGTTGGTCTCTGCACCTTTAAGGGAGAGATAGTTCTAGGCGTGAAGCGGGAGTGGGACAAGGAAGGGGAGGAGTTAAGTGGAGAACAGCAGTTAGAGTTTGTTAGTGAAATAAAGAAGACGTATGCAGATCCCTCCAGTGTTGCGTCTTATATTTAATGCCTGTGTCACCAGTATCAACTCGCAACGAGGTTCGTCCTTCACGTACCTGAGTCCTCAGTAGTGGCAAGTGATCCCACTGCACCTGTCCATTCCAGTGAGGCGTCCCGCCTCCATCGTCCGAACGTATGGCCCAGTCTGATGCCGGCGATCCCGCGGTCTGCCCGTGTCCCATTGGCTGCACGCCACCTACATTACAACGCACCCTATCCCGGGCAAAGTAGCACTGCGGGTGCCAAGCGACCCACCGAGGCACACAGAGTGGCCCATGGACAGAGGAATCATACCTAACAGAGTGCCCAACCAAATGGGCCTCAGGACACAGAAACAATGTTATCGGTGTGGAATGAATTTCCCACACTCAGAGAGGTACCCAGCACTATCACAAAGATGCGCCAACTGTGGCAAGGAAGGCCATTTCCAGTCAGTCTGCATGGAAGCAACACCATTCCCCACTCCAAGAATGAACCCGCAGCCACAAAACAAACATATGGACGGCCCCTCAGCCCCCAGCCTACCAGAACAGGCCCTACTACCAAGGACAACAACGGTATGTCAGGGCTGTAGAAGAGATCCACCCGCAAGACTATGACCAGAGTTATGACCAATACAACCAGTACTGCCAGATCGGGGACGAATATGATGAACCCCCGAGTACACATCTGGACTACGGTGAATACCAACAGATCACCCCATATCGTGGAGGAGGTGACTATGACCAGAACTGTCTGGTTGAATATGTAAACCTCATCCAGGACAATTATGAAGCAACGGAAGCACCCATAATAGTGGTCAACCTAGGGAACAAACAATTCTGCTTTCTAGTTGACTCATGGGCAACAGTCAACATTATGGGGGAACAAGAATTCCTGCAGATGCCCGAGAGACCAGAACTCGAAAGGGCCAACTCAAGGATTTTTCAATGGAGAGCAGCACTACCCCTACACTCAATTGACGATTCAAGAAACGACTGATGCTCAATGGGTGAATGCTAGATACCACCATTCATGTCATCCGAAGCCCGACAAAAGGTTGCTGCCTCCTCAGCTACTACACAGCATGCTGTTTGGGCTTCATTAACATCCACTTCCAAGAGGGAAAATTGATCCAATTATCCGCATACACAGGAAAAAATGGGGAGCGGGCATATGCAATCAACGCCACCCAAAAAGGACCAAATTACGTCACAAAAGAGACTATCCTAGGTAGGTTTCCACACCTATGCAAATGGCTTGGAAGACTTAAAGGGGCACCCGTCAGACTACATATTGACGAATCCATCAAACCAATTCCCCACCATCCCAGGAAAGTAGGTTTCCACCTTCAAGAAGCCATCTCAGAAGAATTTGACCAGCTACTCAACGACGGCATCAGACAGGTCCCACTGCATGGGTATCCTCGTTAGTTATCGTACCCAAAGAAGGAGGGCATCTACGCCTTTGTGTAGACATGAGGATGGCCAACACTGCCATGTAAAGGGAACGACACCCTGGCCCATGCATTGAGGCGTTCTTGCAAGCTGAGAAAGAGAGCCTGTCGGCGGTATGGGCCTGCGAACATTTCCACAATTTCATCATTGGACAGAAATGTACTCTGATCACAGACCACCAGGCATTGCACTCACTCTTTGGCAACCCACGCATCAAAATGCCACCAGGAATAGAAAAATGGTGTATCAGGATGCAGGAGTATGACTACACCATCATCCACAGGCCAGGGGGAGATCAAAATCCGTCATGCTACCTCTTCCATCACCCAGCTGGGACACTGACCACCCGCCAAGGTGACGCAGAACCTGTGAGTGAGAGAGCACACAGAGTTAGCAGTCAAAGACCACTCCATTCTGCTGAGAGGGTGCCGACTAATCATTCCTGCGACACTAAGGGCCGAGTTCATCAGAACGGAACATGAAGGACACCAGGGAGTCGACGACACAAAAAGGGAGCAGAGTTTTCATGTATGGACTCACTTTCAGACAGCTGGGTGAAGAACTGCCTGCCTTGTCAATGCACAGCGCGGGCGGAAGCTCCCATCCCGCTACAGCCCACACACATACTGGACCACCCGTGGGACAGAGTAGCGGTTGATTTCTACGGTCCGATGGAGTCTGGAAAATACCTCCTACTATCATTGATGAGTATTCAAGATTTCCCATCGCCAAGAGGATGACAATGACAGCGGATCCCCAAGTGGCCGCAACATTCGACGAGGTACTCAGCGAATGGGGCATCCCACGACACATCAAATCTGACAATGGACCCGCATTCAATAGCTGTGAGTTTGCAGCCTACGCCAAGCACATGGGGTTCACGCACCAAAGGAACACCCTCAGATGGTCACAAGCAAATGGAATGGCCGAACAATTCATGGCATCCATCAAAAAGACAGTCAAAAGAGCTTGCATAGAAGCCACCAACCCACATCAAGCTCTGGGTAGGCTACTACGCGACTACCGCAACACGCCCCATGAAGCCACCAATAAGACACCCGCCGAGCTAATGATGCGCTATCAAATCCACACTCGCATTGTAAGGAACACCAGTAAGCAAGAGGAGGAAGGTATGGAGATCATAAGGAGGGACATTGAGAGAAAAGAACGGGCAAAGGCATACACAGACATGAGAAGGAGGGTAGTACCGATGGACCTCCAAATCAGAGACGAAGTTCTCGTCCGGCAAGCCATGACAAGGAAAACAGATGCAAGATATTCCCAGAAACCGCTAAATGTGGTCCCCATCAAAGGGACCATGGTGACAGCCCAAAATGCTGAACGTGAAATCACAAGGAACAGTTCACAGTTTAAACACCTTATCAAAAAGAGAGGAACCCGAACTACGCACACCGGAACCAGACTCTAAACCCTGAGCGTCAAGGGATGACACGTGGACTCCACCAGTAGGGGATCGGCATCTAATGCAAGATTCGTTTAAGCCTCCACAGCCCTCAGGTCTTTGAGAGTAGTACAGGGCCCCAGCACGTGACTCGAAGACCTGCACGCCTGGTGGAAGAGTGTTGATCCCACCGTCAGAGCATTTGCCCGGGGTGATGTTGTAGGCCTCTGCACCTTTAAGGGAGAGACAGTTCCAGGCGGGAAGCTGGAGTGGGACAATGTAGGGGAGGAGTTCAGGGGAGAACTGCAGTTAGAGTTTGCTAGTGAAATAAAGAAGCCTTATGCAGATGCCTCCGGTGTTGCGCCCTTTATTGAATGCCTGTGCCCCGGTAACAGAAACACTAATTACAACTGTTCAGCCATTGTTGTTGTGAATGTGTCCTGCTTTGCCCCGCTTACCTCCACCTGTCGGACACAGCGTAGGTTTCAACAATGCACTTCGAAGTCTGACGGCAGGTAAACAATGCTATTCCCTTTCAGCCCCATGTACTGGGGTACTGAGGGTATGGGAAATAATGTGGAGGAAAGGGTAATGGGCATACAGGGCAGCACACCCACAGAAAGCAACCAACATTGCATCCTAAGTGCGCAAATGAAAGTCTTAGACAGAGGTTTCATTTTATCTGAAAGCCCCAGGGAACTAAATCACTGTCTGCTCCCAATGTTTGGCTTTGTCAACTGGGTTTTTTAGGCATAAATAAATAACGTGAAAGAGACAGGCACACATTCGCATCTGAACATCCCACCACCTGGCAGACCCAACATACACCTATGAAACACCAATGAAACTTATTCAAACTGCCTCCTCTTCAATCAGACATTGCTTATAACTCGTGCAGTCTGGCACTGGAACGTAAGCAAGCATTTGGAGGGACGTTTATGGCACAATCGATGGTGCGGCTTGCTGGCCTTGAAATAAGGACTGCCAAGCACGTGGTTACTTTCAGCTGCCCTTGGACAATAATGATTAAGACAACAAAGGCACATCAGCTCAAGTGTTGCATTTTGGGTTGTCGCAAAATGTTGATGTGCTCTTGGCCTGTTTTCACATAGTCTCGGACTGGCCTATCGGGCAAAAGGCCCATGCCCGAATCAAAAACACAAAATGCTGGTGCGAATCAGTTTTTTGGTTAAAGTGGGCCTCTTTTTTGGTCATTTTGGGTCAGTTTGATGAGTTAATTCACTGTGTGGCTAGTAATTTTGGCCAGTGTTGCTGAAAAAATATTCTTTAAAATGCACAATTTGCATCACACTTGATCAAAAAACTCCCCTTTGGTTACTATTCAAACAGTGTCACAAAAGGAATGAATTGCCATTTGCAACTTGGGGCCACGTTTTCATTGGTGCCCGAGACAATTGTATGGCCTTGCATAGATTTGCATCTCCAGCTGTGAATCCATGGACTCAGTGACTGTGAACAGCCTTGCAAATGAGAGGATACGTACGTTATCCGTCACACTATTCAAAGTTCTGACTTGCTGCTAGCCCCTAGCTATAGTGAAAGAAAGTGTTTCCTGGGAACCTGAAAAACCAGGCCATAACGAGGCAGACTGCGACCACAAAAAATAAGGTCCAAGAAAGAAGTACAGGGACACCCAGACCCACAGAACACGAGGGACTGAGGCAAATTCAATAAGGAACCACAGATTGATTGACTTTGCATCAAGAGACTTTTACTGGTACCCAGAGACAGTTTGCCTGTTCGAAAGCGACAGAGAAGCAATCGTGGTCTGTGTTGCCTATTTTCAATTGGCCAAGCTTTGTGCTAATTAACAAAACATGTATTGTCCTTTAGCACAACTTTGATAACATTCTGAGTCCATCACTCACTGGTTTCCGCTCAGCTTCATGGAAAATTGGATCAGCGTGTGATCAATGGTGGATGACCAAAAAGTACAACTACTCCCCATTCAGAAGGTTGTAAGAAGTACCAGGTGGGCCAAGCTGCTCTTCAATGCCACCTCTCGCTTGGTTGGCCTTGACATGATATGATAGGATAGGATATGACATTTATAAGGCGCCTAGGCACCACAAGACAAGGAGAGGGAAACAGAGGGAGGACAAAACAACGATCTTACTAAGCCTTGTGTCATTCAGATCAAGTGTAAAGCAATCAATGAAATTGACATCCTGGCTGTGGCACTGTCCCTCGTTACCACTCTTCTAAGATCTCATCTCCCTGGTGGGTGTGTGGGAATATAGCAGCAAAGCCAGGCCCAGTTGTAAAGTATGGTATAGATATGGCGGATTGGTTGATAGAGGACGAGTATTGGGTCATTGTTAAGGTGTTTTCCTATAACAATGAACAGTAGCGGTATGCGGTACAGTAAAGGGACACAATAGCTTAAATGTTATGCATTTCTTTTAAACTTGTTGTACAAGAGGTTTACAGAGTTGGAGGGGAGAGTGCAGGGTGAAATGGGGGTTTGTATAATCTCACCCTAGCCCTGTACCTTACTCAAAGGTTGAACCTACAGACTCCCTTTGCCCAGAAAGTGCTGTAGCTTAGCTCAATTACCCTTCCCCTCCAGTCTGCCTTTTAACATATGATTTCTGAAGAGGACAGATGTCGTACTGGTCAGTTCTTTGTTAAGAGAATCATCTAAACACCACCAACTTTGAACAAACCACCAGTGAATGGATGGCTTTGGTGACGGATCAAGTACACCAGCACTTCGCCAGGCTCACCACAGGAAGTTTGTTGTAGGATATTAAGGGTGGTTGTTCCTTTCAGTCTCTGAGAACAAGCTCCTGGCAAGATGGAATGTACTATAACCAATCACAGAGAGGTTGCTACATCTAAAATAAGTGATCGCCAGAAGACATCAACGATCTATCATGTCAACCGATGGGAAACATGCAAAGATCTGCCTGAGTGATCAGGCCCTGATGGCCAGTAGAGAGTCCAGCTGCTAACCTAAGAAAAATGATTCCCAAATTCCTAAACACAATATAGTAGATGACCTGTGAGACTCCCAAACGCATTTTGGAGATGTTTTCGTCTACAAGCCATAGTTGGTCAAGGGTTTCCCACAATGGATTGAAACAAAGTTGGAAGGGCCAGAATTATTCGGCTAGTCAGACAACCAGTTGCCTGACCCTAGGCGATACAGATCGTGGTGGAGAATGTTAGAGTTGGCCATCATTAAACCCTCACAGAGCCATTGGCCCTCACAAATTGTCCCAGTTGCCAAACCAAATGGGCCTGGATGTTTGGTATACATTTCCACAAGTTTAATGAAATTTTAAGTTTCAATGCCTATCCAATAGTTTGTACTGCTGAGTTTATGGAGCAGATAGGGCCAACTACATATATTTCAACAGTATGGCTATCATCATGTAACTCTGGCACCCGGAGTGCCTTTTCCACTCCAGCAAGGCTATTTCAGTTCACTCTATTGCCGTTTGCACTCCATGGGACTGTGTGTTCACTGGTCTCCATGGAATCGCTGGCAAACTGCTACGGCATTGATCTGCTGTGGCTCAGAGAACCATGGGCCCCATCCAAGATGGCGACCATTTTGGGATGACCACGTTGGAAGAACATCCGAGTGTCAGTCTGCCTCCACCACGATGGTGTATTCACCAGTCTTTTTTTTCATGAACAGCATTGATATACAAGTTACTTCATTATTAATATTATGGTATATATTGAGTGCAGACCTATCCTCCAGAAGCAACAGAGCGCTTTACAGAGGTGTACAACAGTACAGATGCATAATGGAGCGCTTGTCAGAGGTAACAACAGAACAGCTATACAGCGGGCGGGTGGGGCACAGAGGGGCACAGTGGAGGGGTAAAGCTGTACCGGGTGGCATGGCAGAGAGGGGCGGGCGACTTCTAGCGAGTCAGGTGGTGCGAGGGGCGATGTGATGGCCTAGATGTTGAGGCTGAGAGATTCCTTGAAGAGGGGGGTCTTGAGTTTTTTATCTGAATTGTAGGAGCGTGGGGGCGAGGGTAATGCTGACGGGGAGGAGGTTCCATATCCTTGGGGCATAGGCCGAGAAGCTTTGTTTTCTGGTCCTTTCCTTTGTGCAGCGGCGGATTTTCAAGTCTGCACGTGTCCTGGTATGAGAGCGAATGGTGCCTGGTGGGGCAAACCTATGATTCCTTGAGTGGCCATCCTCCTTGCATTGTTTCCTTCCCTTTCTCTTGCTCCTAGTTATTTTCTGCACCTGGAGATCCTCCCCCAGCCTCATTTGTGCCCAGGCTTCCATCTGTGGCTCCGACCTTTACGTTCTCTGTGCCCATCCTTCCAGCTGTGCCCCCTGCCCTTACTAAATGTGTTCCTATCCTTCCAGCTGTGCCCCCTGCCCTTGCTGTATTTATGCCCATCCTTCCAGCTGTGCCCCCTGCCCTTACTGTATTTGTGCCTATCCTTCCAGCTGTGGCCTCTGCCTTTACGTTCTTTGTGCCCATCCTTCCAGCGGTGCCCCCCGCCCTTACTGTATGTATGCCCATCCTTCCAGCTGTGGCCCCTGCCTTTAGGTTCTTTGTGCCCATTCCAGCTGTGTCCCCTGCCCTTATTGTATTTGTGCCCGTCCTTCCAGCTCTGGCCCTTGCCTTTACATTCTTTGTGCCCATCCTTCCAGCTGTGCCCCCTGCCCTTACTGTATTTGTGCCCATCCTTCCAGCTCTGGCCCCTGCCTTTACGTTCTTTGTGCCCATTCCAGCTGGGCCACCTGCCCTTACTGTATTTGTGCCTATCCTTCCAAATGGGCCTCTGCCTCTGCTTTCTCTGTGCCGAGCCTTCAAGCTATGCTTCCACTCTTCATCATCGACATCCTAAGTGCTTGAGAGGTTTTTCTTTCCCCTTTGGCTGTCACTCTGGGGGGAGCTTCCTCTCTAGTATTGATCTCCTGGTGGCATAGTAGCTGCCAGTAGAGACAGGATGCTCCTATTCTCAAAGAGCCGACATCAGATGGACCAGGTAAGTCCTACAGATAACACCACCTAGGCATGTTCCGATGAATTATGGATCTCATCCTGCAGTCTCACCAGGAACACATCACTGGAGCCTATTTGGTCAACATTGTGATCTAGAGTAGCACCTGGTTGGAACACATCTGCATCATCTGTACCCCAAAGTTTACGGGAGAGTGGTTTGAAAGCTAATCCTGATACATGCATTCTAG
Organism: Ambystoma mexicanum; assembly: GCF_040938575.1. Classification (NCBI taxonomy): domain Eukaryota; kingdom Metazoa; phylum Chordata; class Amphibia; order Caudata; family Ambystomatidae; genus Ambystoma; species Ambystoma mexicanum. The sequence continues at coordinate 1,426,952,491 of NC_090922.1, forward strand.
CCCTGGCTTCAGTAAAAAGAATGGAATTTCAAACGGAGAAAGGGATCTGTACCTTTTTCTTCAGTCTAAAATGCAGGGGGAGACCCCCGCAACCCCCCGCACTCTCCCTCGACCTAATCTATACCCTTAACCATCCCATATATATATTTAATTAAATTTGACTGAAAAAAAGGTCCAAAAAATTCGATCAAATGTTTTAGGTCAAATGTTTTTAGGTCAATTATGCTAATGCCCTTAAAGTAGAGTCCATACAACATTTTCTGTGATTGGTTGAATACTATCGTCTGTTCATCCTGCATTTCTCAACGCTTACAGACTTACTTAAGAGAGCAAAGATGAACAGATCACCTGGCCAGACACAGCCAAGAAGACCTTCAAGTGCTTCAAGAACTTGCCGTGCCATGAGCCTGAGACTTCAGAAGGCCTTCATTCTGTAGACTATGCCTCTAGGGTTAGGCTAGAATGCCTTCTCTCACATGGATGACATGGACACGAGCATCCCATCCTCTATATCAGCAGGAAACCCTTCACTAGAGCGAGGAATTAAGCGGTGATTGACCATCAAATGGGCTGTAGAAGTCCTGAAGTATTACATTAGTGAGTGGATTACTTCATGCTCCTACTTCATGCACCCCTTTCCTGGATTGCTCGTTATAAGGACTGAAATGCTCTTGCTCTTCTCTGGTTGTGGCTCTCTAGCCACACCAGTGCTTTGTAGGGTTTAGGTGTGTTTTACCAAAGTGTTTTGATCGCAGCAAACTGACCCCAATTAATCTGCTCGGGCCCCAATTCAAACGCACATTTATTATTTTATTTTTTTTCTTCGTCCCCCGCATCCAATTTTAAGGAAGCAAGGGACACCCCTGCACCCACACAGTTGCAAAATATCAAACATCGGGAGCGGGGGCACCCCCGCAACCCCACTCTCTAGGGTTAGTATTTTGCTATATATACGATCAAATTGCCCTGAAGGCCAAATCACCCATGCAAAATTCGATCAAATTGGTCATTAGGTCAACTGTTTTAGGTCAAATAGGCTACTTTCATTAATAGTACATTGCAAAGGACGCCTACAAACAAGTGTAGACTTTCTAAGCAGACGCCCCTTAAAAACTCCTGGAGGGAGGTCAGGGAAAGGAGGATGTGTGACAATGTCCCCTGTCTCACTCTTGGGGTGAATGGTGGGGTAGCCACAAGAGTATGCTAGGTTTGGGAGCGGTGTGTGAAGGATCCCATGACCTAACCACCCACCATGATCTTTCACATGAAACCAATCTGTGGTTTTGTCCCTTTAAGGGAAACATATGCTCTGAAGGACTCCTCTAAATATCCCATCCTCCAATGCTATGGGAAATGCTAAGCTATGGTTTGCTCCAAACTAATAAACTCCTCATTTGTTTCTCCAAGACCATGGTGTGCATAAGGGAGGGTCGGTAACATTATCATTAGGGATTGTACTCAGCAGTTTCAGGTGCCCAGTAACCAATCCACAGTGGAAGAGTCGTTAAAAAGGTGCACACGTGACAGAGGACCTAAATACTGCACAATTTTTCAGTTTGTTAGCAAGCAAGTAATCCATGGTAGGACAACTGAGCACAGCACTCCACTTTGCTGGCTTCATCCCGCCAAAGGCTAAGCAAGGTTTCAAGATGGCAGTAGGTTTAGATGATGGCTTGCTCCTCGATGACACACAGAGCAGAATTGGGGTCCATAGAGCAGTGGAGAAACGACACTCAGTCAAAACACAACCAATCATGTTTGCACACCAACAATTCCCCACACTTGAGATTAGCTGAGCAAAGGGGGTGTTTGGAGATGGAGTCAGGACCCGGCATGAATAAGCCAGGAGGCAACAAAGGGAGGTGTGAGTGTTAGGAGGCAATGGGGGTGCATTGCAAAATCCTAAAGAAAGGAGGACAGAGTGGAGGAGGAGCGATGATAGGGAGAAGAGAAGGTGGATGGAGATGAGAGAAGGTGGTTGGATATATATATATGGCCATTATTTACAATAGGGTTAGAGGGGAGGTACTCTGGCATGAGGTATTGGGATAGTGTGGCAGCCTGCCTGAGGCTAACTAGCAAGATGGGACCACCCACAGAGGAATTTCTCTGGCCTCACGCTTCGTGTGGGGAGGGTGCCTATGATTAGGTAGGGGTTCTGTTGCATCAGACTCACCCTAAGGGTCCCTGAGACCACTCCAAGGAAGGGTGAGCTGGCGTGGTAGGTCCCCATTTAGACGGCGCTCCTGCCATATGAATCCTAGGAAAAAGGTTTAAAAGGTATGTGGTTTATTAAATAAAGAGTGGTCCACATTTGGATCCCTATAAAATTCACTCTGGTGCCTTTGTCCATTAGTGATCTAAGAACTCAGAGTGAAGCCCATCTCCAGTTATCAGCCATTTTATTTAGCATGTGCAGTGCTCCTTCCTACGCAGCAGGCTGGGGTTGTCGGGGTGGTATCCGTGGGAACTGTCCCTGCTCTGGCGAAGGGAAGAGTACACCCTTACACGGACTAGGGCCAGGAAACAGGGGCTACACAGAGCTAAGAACAAAGTTCAAGTACTCTAAAACCCCCAGATTGTGAGCAACTGACAAAAATCCAGGACAGAACCCCGGATTGAGAGACTTTGTATTGTGTCAGAAGACTTTTACTGCAAACCTTTTGCTTTTTTTAAACCCACAAGGAAGCCATCCTGCTTTTTATGTTGTCTTTCTTAGTTGCCCAATTTTTGACCTGACGCACAAGAAATGTTTTGCTAATCTTCTGTATCCATCGGTCATTGATTCGGCTCAGATCTGTGACAATGATCTTCATCACTAGTCATCATCCCTGTGGGCTGAGAAGGAGTTACATGGCATGAGTGGATTGCCAAATGTCCAGTGCGGTCCAAAACCGCTGGGTTCACACCTTCCATGGCTTGTGGTTGTGTGATTCCGACAACACTTCTGGCAGTGTCTGGCCAGCAGTGGTTGTTACAGGCTTAGCAGTTGTGGAGGCAACAGGCTGGGCAGCAGTGATTTCAACTAACTGCACAGCAGTGGGTGTCAACGGATGGTTTGTAAAGGCATCAATGGGCAGGGTGCTAGACTCAGGCATGCAGGTAAATATGCCATCATTACCCAGGCCCTCATATGCTGCTAAACCCACAGTTGGGTCTGTGGGCGTGTGTGAACTAATTCAGGGTTGCCCAACTCTGGGCCTCGAGCGACGGAATCCCGATGAGTTTTCGGGATACCCCTCATTAATATTCATGAGGACAAATTTGCATGCATTTAGAATCATTGTATGCACATTTATTTCATGAATATTAATGAGGGGTATCCTGAAAACCCGGCATGGTTCCGGGCCTTGAGGCCTGGGGTTGGACAACCCTTTATGGTCTAACTTTAGGAAGTGGCAAATTGATGGCTGCTGGTGGAGGGCATCAGTGCCTTGTTTACCTTGCACAGTACTAATATCCACATCACTATGGTGATGCTAGCATCTCTTGCCAAGGATTTCACAAAAGGAACTCCTACCGTCAGTTTTTTCTGTTCATATCGCTTCAGATCCTGAAACCTTATCTTGATTTCATCCTGCGTTCTTAGCGCATAGAAAACTATATTGCCCTTCTGCAGAATGGCCTTTCATGTCCTGAACCTCTGGTGGTGGCAAAAGCTTGCCAGACCGTCTACCTTGATTGCTTAAACAAATCTCTGCCAGAACAATGATTTGATGATCACTAAACTTCAATACAGTCCGCCTCAACCACGCTCCCTACTAGTCGTCCTCTGCAGCCGTTATGCACGAGTTGTAATTGGTTATTTATAACGCACTTAATACCCAGAGGTTTCTAAGCTCGACCTGGGGATCGAACCAGTGTTGTGTTCCGCATGGTCTTGTGACCAAGGCGAGCGCGTTGCCCCTGAGCTATCCTCCCATCTGGTATCTGGTTCCCGCATTGTGTTGCTTGTTTACAAATGTCTTCTATAACCTATGTGCGATGAATGGTCCAGTTGGTAAATAACGCAGTCGTCCTTTGACTCCATAATTCAGTGACTTGCACGAGTTGTTAGCACTGACTTCGTGATGCTGATGCAAGTCTTCTGTTCGTCCCAGGTTTCTTCCAAATGTTGTACCTTGCTCTGCTGGTAATGCACTTTCAGATAGCTGGTCAGCCGGTCAGATAGCACAGCGAGTACAGCGCTCGCTTTCACATCCGTGCAGAGTCTGCTGATGCAGGTTCAAATCCCAGCAGGGACAAACTCAGCCTTTCATCCTTCCGAGGTCGATGAATGAGCACCACACACTGTGGGAAATAAGCAGCGCTCAGATACCTGAGGGTTCGTAACACTATATAAATGCCCAAAACAAACTTTGGAAAACCATTCATGGGGTGCATATGTGCAAGCCCTAACTCTTTCTTCACCGGACCCAATTACTTTCTTAAACACTAGTCAGACCCAGGGGTGCACCTAGGCTAGGTGTGGGTTGGGGCGCTGACCTTCAAATGCTAGGAGAGGTACGAACTTCAGTGACTGTGGGGGAGGGGGAGGGGCACACTTACTTGTGTTGGGCCATCTTACTTCTTTGCATATTCGAATAGGATGTGCTGTGAAGCCTCAATGTTACTAGCAGCTAACAATCTCCTTTCTGAAACGTAACACTTAAGGACTGCTGTGAGAATGTGCTGCCCCCTTCCCCCACTACCCTTCTAATCACTACCCTGGCATGCACGTGCTAACCCCACCTCACGCTAATTGCCTAACAATGAATGCAGGTGCTAACAGTGACATGCCAGGCGACCACGCCGAACCCCGAGAGGCATGCGGCGGGGCCGTCCCTAGCAGTGATGCCAACCGCTGCCCGAGTGGCCAAGATTAAATGTCACGAGGTGGAGCAGAGAGGTAAGGAGCTGCACGCTTGTGAGGGGCTTGCATGGAAAAGGGAAATGACGGTGGTAGAAGGGGGAGGGGCAGGAAGGAGATAGCCACCCAGCATACAGTCAGTGGCCACCGCTTGATTCCTCATTTTGGTCTGGGTTCTTGTCCTGCATTGTGCCCCCATCCACCCACGCCAATGCAGTTTGCTTCAATTGTTGTTTAATATGTTATTTTGTATCAACTCTTTTGCAGTTGGCCCGGCGGAGTTACATGGGGCATCCCTTTAGAAAAGTACTGCCAGGAACCACAAGGGCACTGCGCCGCCGCCAACTTGAACAAAGGCAGCCAGAGGCACTAGACTTCGGGGAAGCCCTGGAACTACAGGGGTGATTGCTAGGGGGGATGGAAGCCCTTTCCACCCCCAATATTGGGGACAGGTTAAGAGGATAACATGAATGAACAAATAAAAGTTAATCAAAAGAAATGGGAAGAAAATGTGAATGTGGAGGTGAATGTGGAGAGATGCAGTCCCTGGGCTTGAGGCCATGGATAAGTCTTGCAGTCCATTCTGGATTTGTTGAAGAGGGCGGAGGGAGGAAGGGAGGAAAGAGGAAGCTTAAGGAAGAGGCTGTTACAGTAATCCAGCCTGTAGTGAACCAGATCTCTGGAAACATTGAGTTTCTGGGGGAAGGTGAGAAAAGGGAGAATGCCTCTGAGGAGGTAAAGCTGAAAGTGTGCCTTCTTGGCAAAGTCAACGATATGAGGAGAGAAGGAGAGAGAGGAGTCGAAGTTGACACCCACGTTTTTGGCCTCATACAAGGATGAAGGGGGGTGCCATTGGAGGGCAGCCAGAGAGTAGAAGGCAAAGAGGGCAGGAGTCTTGCTGGCATTAAGGCAGAGATTATTAGCAGCACACCATGCCTGAATAGCAGTCAGACAGTCGGGAATGAGAGAAGAGGAAGAGGAGAGAATCTTAAAGGAGAGCTGAGTGTCACCAGGCTAAAGTTGAAAAAGATATAGAAAGAGGAAATCAGGTGGGCAAGAAGGGCAAGGTAAATATTGAAAAGTCACGGCGAGAGGATAGAACTCTGAGGGATGCCGCATGTAGAGATCGATATAGAAGAGAAAAAAGGGCCCATTTGAACATGGTGGGCCGATTTGAAAGGAAAGAGGTCAACCAATTCAGTGCCTGGTCCGTAATGCTGAGGGTATCATCGAGCCGATTTATGAGGGTGGAATGGTTGACAGTGTCCAAGGAAGAGGACAGATCAAGGAGGATGAGAACAGAGGGAGAGTTGGAGTCAAGGTTTGAGAGCAAATCCTCACGGGTGTTCAAGAGAGCAGTTTCCATGCCTCAGGCTGCTCTGAAGCCAGACTGGTGGTTGTGGAGATTCCATGTGGTGGATCAGTTGGGAGATTACCAACATCTCCAAAAGTTTTCCCAAGAAGGTGGTAGTGGAGATAGGGCAGTAGTTAGCCAGGCAGGAAGGGTCTGCAGATGTCCTTTTTGGTAGGGGTGCACAATGGAGTGCTTGAGGGGTAAAGGGAAGGCACCAGTGGCAAAAGAGTGGTCACAGAACTCAGCCAAGGAGGGCGCGAGAGAGGAAATGTTGCCCTTGGCAGTTCTAGAGGAGCAGGAAAGCACCGGTTTAGAGAAGACTTTCGTAGAGGAAACTGTTGTGGTGACTTCAACAGGTGAAATGGGGGAGAAGGACGAGAGAAGGTGGGAAGGATGGGAGTGCCAAGGGAGGCTTGGGTGAAGGAGGAGGGCAGGGGGGTGGGGAAGAGAGACGCTGTATTTCTTGAGTTTTTGTTGTGAAATGGGAGGCCAAGGCCCTGGGAAGGAAGATGAGAGGTGTAGACTGCAGTAGGATTGGCAAGTTCCTTACAGATTTTGAAAAGTTCAGACATATTGTTTGTAGCCCCAGAGATTCAGGTTTGGATGTGGACCCATTTCTTGGAGTGGATGGAGAGTCTGTATTGCCTTTGGAGCAGGCAACAGGCCAGTTTGTCAGAGGATATGCTAGAAGCCAACCACTTCAGATCTGCGATTTTGCTCTTGCGTTTCAGCAAGGCTAGGTCAGAAACGAAGCAGCTATTCTACTTGGAAGCAGGGTTCATGCGGATCCTAACGGCAGGGGCAATGGAGAGGGGAAAGTTAACAAGGGCTGAGTCAGTGTGAGAATCTATAGCAGGAATGGGCGGTGGGTGAAGGAGGCTCCAAAGGAAGCTACTGACACTCACTTCATTGGTTGGATGACAGAGAAAGACGCTTGGTCAGCGGGGACACAGGAGCTAAAGATGGAAGGCGAGAAGAGCATGGTCAGACCAGGAGAGAGGGGTAGTGAGCGGGTTAGCAAACGAGATTTCAGCTGAGATGAGCGCATACAAGGTGTGCCCAGCTGAGTGGGTTGGACCAGAGGGAAGAATGGGGAGGGGGCAAGAGTCACAGAGGTTGCGTGAGAGTATAGTGGCTGTATCAGGGGAGTCGAGGTGAATATTGAAGTCTCTGAGGAGTAGAAGCTTAGAGGCAGAGGTCAGAAGCGAAGAGGCGAGTTTGGCCTACTCCGAGAGGAAGAGGGAGACCGGCCCAGGGGGCCTGTAGATGGTAGCGAGAGTGAGCGAATGCGTAGGAGAGATGCTAAGGTTGCAGACAAGACATTCAAAGGAAGAATAGGATTAAGTGGGTATGATGGCAGCCGGGACCCAACCAATTCAGTGCCAAGGGTCACTCTGCCTCCAGCCCGTTTAGCCCTGGGATTGGAGGGGATCTTGTAGCCCTCAGGAAGAAGAGCGTTGAAAGCAGTGACAGAGCTGGCATTGAACCAAATCTCAGTGAGAGAGAGGATGTCAAGAACAAGGTCTTCAAGGAGGTGACAGATGTCAGAGGAGTGTATGACAGCAGAGCAAGAGCTGAGCATAGCTAGGTGAAGCTGGTCTTTAAAGGTCTTCTGAGGCGGAATACAGGGGCGAGGTACAGCTGTCAGTGGGGGCAAAGAGGCCAGAGGGGTGGCAGAGGGTGAAGTGGCAGAAGGGATGAAGTTAATAAGAGATGGTAGATGCCTGTCAAGAAGGAAGAAATTGGGCTGAGAACCCGGGGCCATGATAGTGCCATTTTGGTATACATTAATGATGCACCTAGAAGATGGGAAGTGTGTCAAGAGGACTTCCCATCTGGTTCCGCCATTAATGGGTGATGAGGAAATAGGGGAAAGAATAGAGTCCATAGGTCAGGAGAGGGAACAGCAAAGAGGATGTCAGTAAACGTCTCCCTGGAAGAAGAATTGACATAGGTGTCAGCAATGTGCAATCCTAGGTTGGAAACCAGGAGTGCTTTCTTAAATGCTTGCCTTCCAGACTTCAAGAGAGAGGTTAGAAAGGTGATAGAGTAGCCGTTAGAGTAGATAGGGGAGATGGAGGGAGCCATAGTCGGGGGAGAAGGAGAGAGGATATGGGGAACTGCACAGTGCACAATGAGCTCTCCAGGAGGCCTAGCAGCCAATCAGTCAGGCAGAGTCAGATGCAGCAAATGAAAGCATACATAAAGGTAAGTGTAGGGCCTAGGTTACAGGAAGAGAGGGAAGCACGAACATATCACAATATGAAGGCGCAGACAGTAAAGTGAACATCCAGAATAATAGTCAAGGTTGAGGTAAGAAACAGCAGTATTTTACAATAGTCCTCAGATATGCATATCGCAAATGAGTAAAGAAGCATAGCAGTTAGAGGATTAAGAGGAACAGGATTCAATATTCAGTAATGCAGACATCATACCACTTTTAGGTAAAGCCAACAGGTTAAAAACATCTAGTTTGGATGTTCAAAAATGCAGTCAAAAAGCATCTTTTAAGTAAGGGCTGTAGAATCTAAACAACCTCTAGATTCGAATTACACATATACATTTAAATAAAAGCATCTTTTAAGCAAAGCCTACAGAATGAAGCAACATCTTCATTCGAATTTCAAATATCAGTCAAAAAGAAAAGCATAATTTAAGTAAAAACTTGCAGATTTCAAAACATCAAGAATTGATTTTTTTTCAAATATAGAGTCAAAATACAACTTTATATAGAGCAGGCCGATTCGGAACCAACAGGTTGACTATGTCAATAGAGATGAGAAGCATCATAAGTTAACTGGCGCAAGCAGTTAGGATCACACCGATGAATAGGTGGAATCAGTCAAAGCACAGGCTAAGATTAGCACAATTCAGAGCTAGTCAACAGTAGATGTATATAAGGAACAGCTAGGGTGAGTTGCGCTCAAGTAGCGAAATGTGGAAAGAGTGGATAGTTCAATCCCGTAAGTGAGGGCAGTTCAGGAAGGTGAGTAGACAAAATGTAGTTAGTCCAGAGGGGTAATGGGTCTGTGCTGGTTGGTAAAGATATGATTCACAGAACGTTTTCCTATGGGATTGCGCCATTATACAATAGTCCTGTGAATCAGGCACAGAGTGTGTACAACCTGAGCAGTGCGTGGAGAGAGGTGCGGCTGCAAGGATGTTAGTTCGATCCAGCGATGATTCAGGCTCATGGTTGGGGGAACTTGAGCGATGCAGCACCAATACCGAAGGGTAAACAAGAAGACACGTGGCGATGCCGTGGGATCACAGACATGGCTTCGCAAGAGGAATATCCCGTGGCCACAGGGACTCTGAATATGCGGTGGCACAAGAAGATCGTGGGGCTTACCCGAACATAGCGGGTAATTAGATTCAAAGAAAATAGTAGAAAATTGGAGGGTAAGGTAATTTATTAACAGAAAGAATATGAGACAACAATTGATAGGAAATGGACAAAGAAAACGGGAAAAGACTGCGAGAAGAAATACGGGAAATGAAAATGAGAGAAGAAAATGGGCACTACAAATAAAAAGAATGAAATAAAAATTGACGGGTAGAGATGGACGGTCAGGAGATACATGGTTGCACTCCTACTCGGTACCCCTGCTTGGATCGGGGGATAGCGGGGAGAGTTAGGACGTGATTGTGGTGGTACAGCCCTCTGCTCCGGCACCCTTTTCCCCTTCCTCCAGACTTTCACCCTTTTGGAAATTCCATTTGACCAATGAAAAAAGTTATCTAATGGATCCAGTTGAGGCACTGCTAAAATCAGGGCCGGCCTTAGCCGCGGCAGCGCAACAAAAGCCTTCCACCCCTCCCCCGCACGCCACATTTTGCTATAGGCACCAATGCAAAAGCATCAGCGCCCTATTGTCATAAAGGCGCCCCGCCCCCTTGAGCAGGGAGAATTTAATGTCAATAGGGCACCTGCCCTTCCTTCTCCCACCACTCCAGCTCAGGGGAGACCTTGAAAGACTCCCCCGAGCTGGTGTGGTGGGGGGCTATAAGCGCTCCGAGAGGTCGCCCAGGCAGCCTTGCCCTAAGGCCGTCCCTGGCTACAGTAAAACATCACCTTGAATTTCCCCCAATGCTTCTGTGGCTTGATAATTGTACTTCAGAGGGAAACGGCATACTGTTTATTTCTGGCTTGACCGAGTTCTCTAAGTGTGTCCCCATGAAAGGTTGCCAGAGTTGTATCTATATACAGCGCCATATATTTAATTGTTGATTTTCTTTTTCGAAATATTATTATTTGGTGTTTTGTATAGCGCCGCATATCGGGAGTACTGGTTTCTGAGCACTTTTTCAAAGAATGGTTAGGAACCCTGGACCGTGTTGATCTGAAGCCAGGCAGGCTAAGGATAGATATTGTCCTTCCCTTTATAGTAGGGATCACAGGACCGCAGCGTGCATTTGCCTCGTGCCATTAGCAAGAAAGACTTGTTTCCCAGGCTTGGCTCTCACATAATTGCTTGGAATATTTGGATCGGTGTAGCCTGTTATCATATGAAGTGGCTAGTCGTGAGTTGGCAGGTGTATTTGCCTGACTGTGCAGCAGAAGCTAATTCGGCCCTCTAATTGCTGGTTGGCCTACATACCTTTTAATAGGCGTCTCCTGGATGGAGACCATAATGGATAATTGATTTGTATAAACCTTAATCCTCTGGGCTCTAGCGGTTATCATCCCCCAGCCTGCGCCTCCCTACCCCACCTTTATACAGGTGTGGGATTCTCCAAACATCATGGTCTGTTGAGGCATGCATACCCCCAGAATATGTCCTATCTGAAGCCTTTACATACACACGAATGCTAGCACTATAATCTTCCAGGTACAATACGAAAATTATATTCCCCTATTTGCAAGAAGCCATCCTTCTTCGGTAACGCCGGCAAGGGTTGATTTAGTGAATGCATTTCGTGCCTGTGGCGGGATATATCTCTCCTGCCACCACACGGGAGGATAGCTCAGGGGCAACGTACTCGCCTTGGAAGCTAGACTACACGGAGCATCACACAGGGTAGACTACACGGAGCATCACACAGGTTCGATCCCGGTTCCGCGCCTAAAAACCTCTGGGTATTAAGCGCGTTATAAATAACCTATCATATCGCACATGTACCAGGACCATATTTTATGTCTTTAGTTGCTTAAAGCGCAGACCTAGTTCGAGAGCAGCCGAGCTCTGTACGTTTTTTGGCAGCCAGCATTTGGGCTGGCCTCTTAACAGTAGCGCAGTACTGTGAGTTGAGTTTGGTGCGTCCATTCGGATTAGTCCATGGTGCAGTGCTGCTGAAAACGCCACATCTTGAGAGATTTGCGAAATTTGAGAATTGTGGGGGAAATCCGAGTCGATATTGTGCTTCGAGCCAGTTGCTCGATTTGCAACGCACCATACACCAAAATGTGGTGGAACCCAGCTTCTGTCTTTCTTCTGTGTTGCTTTCTTTTTAGAAAGAGGTGCCAAGGCCACAGCAGTACCTTATACCCGGCTCCCAGTGGCATTGGGCTGCCTGAGATTGCTGGGTTCTCTGCCAAGTCCTGGCCAGTTCGAAACAATGTTGTGCTCAGGGTGACACGCCACAATACCCCCCTCTCCTCCACATAGAGCCTCCATTGATAAACCTCACTGTACTGCCGCTGCAAAATCATTAAATCATTGCACTTTAAATAGCATTCTATTGACTTGTACTTAAAATTAACAAGTATACAACAATATTACAAGTGATAATTAATTGTCATTATCCCAGGTTTATGTTCATTGTCTAAAGGAAGAAATGATTCTGCCGAAATAGCTTCTATTGCTGCTGTGTAATCTATTTTTTCAACAGTTTTGCAGTCAATTGAAAGTGGAGCAGGAGCCAATAGGTCTGTTCATTTGGGGAACAAAGTGCTCAAAGGCTGTTCAAAATGCTCCAGCGGAAGAATGGAAGATGGGTGCACAATGAGGAGGATGATTTAGGCGGTGGTGGAAAAGGAGGCCGTTCCCAGCTATATTGAGTAAAGTTAGGTGACAAAGAGTGCCTTGAAGCTACTTCAAAGTGCTATAGGAGAAGACCGGAGAATTATGTAGGCTCTGAGATGAAGCAGTCTTGTTAGCTTATGATCCGAGTACTGAGACAAATTATAACAAAACCTGCCAAATGGTATTGGTGACTAAGCATGCAATGCAAAAACTGTTATATGTAAGAGTTCCTGAGTATAGGATAGAAATAAAACGGCATGAGTACTTAGGCATGTGATGGCAATAGCTGCCTCATGGTGTGAGTGCCTGGGCATAACATGTTATATTCTAGCAAGTAGTTGCATTCTGGATAGATCTTTTTCACAGTAAATAACACAACCAAAATTGTTCCAACATCAAACAAAATAAGTAATCCCCTTAAGCGCAATTGCCTCAGCCTTCATACCTTTCATTTTTGCAACTTCTGACCCCTACCCCATTGCTAAAACTTAACGAGAAGCAACAAACATAATGGGTAACAATATTGATATTTTTTCCCTGGTTACTCAAACCTTTTCTTGTCTCTCAGAAGTGGCGGCCATCCACTATGGGTAGGAGAGACACCATCACCCCCACCTGAGCGACATGCTGCCCTAACTCCTGAGTAACAGGCAACAAAGTCCTGATGTACTTTATTTAAGAAGGGGACTGTGCTGCCAGCCTCTCAGCAGGACCGTGCCTCCCTCTATGCTTTTCATTTTGTTTTATTTTTTACTGAGCCATTTCGGCTTTGCAACAAATGAAGCGGCTAATGATGGAAGCTGGCAGGGATCGGAAGACTAGTCCGGGTTAGGAAAGATTTCTCTTGAAGCAACTTTTCCTTCAAAGTCCATGGACCGGCAAACGTTTTGCATTTCTTTCTGTATCCTAACCTGACTTTTTATAGTGTAGCACAGCCTCCAGCTGCATTCCACAGGGCTTTCGCTAATTTTATGTGGAAACTGGCCTTGCTTATTGTTATGTGGAAACTGACACATCCTTCAGGTTGTCAGTACTGAGACACCTTGTTTCTTTTGGTCTTTTGATTATGTCACCACTTGTTAGTAACATTTTATCACTGCACAAAGTACCTTCCAGTACCGTGCAATGCGGTCTTTGTGTTTTATTGACCTAGACACCATCTAGGGAATTTTTGGTGATTGTACAATGTGCTTTTGAACATACTGGTGACAGCAGTAGTTTTTTCTTGTATTTGTGTAACTTTTTACAGAGCCATACTGCGTTTACCGCATATGGCTCATGACTGTGGCTAGTGTCTAACATGGTCATGCCACAAGGTCTTTTGTCCCTTCTGTGGCCATTTTGATCCTTGGCCTTCCCCCTGCCCTTCCAGGGCCATTATTTCCTTATTTGAGCATGCAGTTGCCCGCAAAAGCTGCTACTTTCATGGGTCCCTACTGGAAGTGGCCTGGGACTGTCTGTTCCCAATCCGCACTACTGGTGCCAGAGTGTCTGGTGTGCACGAGAGCATGAGAATCCCAGTGGTCCCTGATTGAACACTTGTGGTGTTTATGCATGGAGCAGATCTTCTCATTGTTGGGCTAGGTGCAAGCACTCACTTGACTGTGGATATGAGGAGGAGTCAGCAACAGGTCAGAACCGACTTGCAGATGGAAACAAGTATCCTGAGGAGCCGAGCAGAACAAAGGACGACTCTGAGACTCGCTGATGCGGGCTGGCACCCAAATCCAGTTGTTATCCCGGAGATAGGGGGAGCCCTGCTTTGCACTGGTCATCAGAAGACCTGTGAAGGTGCTTTGCACCCTTGTAGTAGTGGGAACAGTCACTCTCAACGTCTTCTGGTAAAGCTGCAAGTGAGCCTGTTCGGAGTATCCCTGGGCCATCCAGTGCAGCACCTTTGGGTCGCGAGATAGGAGCCTGTGTCATACAGCGAGAATTGGGCACCCCTGCGTCACTGTGCTACAGAGACGGTCACTGAAGGCAGTCTTCCCATTTTCCTTCCTGTACCCTGAGACCTGCTGCATCAGTGTTTTCTTTGTTCTTCATCTGAATCAAGGGTTATAGCTCCTGTCCAAAACTGGATCTGTATCCGCACCCGTGCGCTTGTGCACCTGGAAGCCGAACCCGAGGGGAGGAAATCGAACCTCTGACGACCATCTCTATACCTACCAGGTCTGGACCAAAACCGAGCTAAGGGCGGTGAGTAGTGAAATCACTTACCAGTGGCCCTTTGTTCATTCAAACGCATTTACGCATTGAAGGTTATTTTGGCCTTCTGTTTGGCTTAGGTAATATTCGCTTCGTAAAGCCCTTCGAAAGTCGGGAACAGCTTTGTTCATCATAGCAGATCCCCTCCTTGGAACCTGCATCACCCCTTCAGAATTCTTCCCCTAACTTTTTCCTGCTCCCTAAGAAGTTCTTTGAGATCTTTACACACGACTAAGTGCTTTTACACACTCTTTCTCCAGTCCTGGGCTTTTATGTAACTGTTTCAATTGGATTAACATACCAGAAAACAGAACCCACAGAGGACAAAGAGTTACTAATTTGCTCCTCCTAAAACATCCCCTTCGAAGATGGCCACCATGGACCCCTTCCAGGGGCTCCCACCTCCACCAGCACGTTTTCCCACAGATGATTGGGCACCGGCCCAACCAATATCGGGTCATGGAGCTCGTCGCAGGCTGAGCCGGCCCCTCACCAAGGCCTCCACACAAAGCCTAAAATGCCTGTCTGGCCTTATTCATCAGATGCAGCACCTGCAAGGTGCTTACTAGCAGCCCAAGGACTGCGAGACTTGTCCTTGGCCTCAAGCCCAGGCACTGTATCTCTCCAGGATTGAAATCACTGCACTGGTTCCCAGTGACTGCGAGGATCAAGTTCAAAACCCTCTCCATTGTCCACAAGGCCGTCTGGGGCCTTGGGTCAAAATACCTTCAACTCTCTCTTCCTAAATAGCTTCCTTCTCGAGCTCTTTGCTCATCCGCATCCAACTCCTTCAGGGTCAGCCGCTTCTCCAAACCACGAGTTGGGGGCAGATCTCTCTCCGATGCAGGGGCCTCCCTCTGGAACAGCCTTCCTTCCTCCCTGAAACTTGAGAACCATCTCCGGTTACGGAAGCACCTCAAAGCCTTCCTCTTTGCCTCCACTTTCTCTCTCCCTCTCCCCTGATAATACTACTGAAACTGCACTGAATCTGCAACTGGACCACTCACCGTTCTCGGTCCTTGGCCCAGCCACTCTCCCCTGCACTGCCTCCATGGCAACCCCTACACTACGGGACTGTGTCTGTATCCCTACAGCCCCCCTTCCCAGCACTTGTCTGCACTTACTTTGCACTTGCCACCAGCTGGCCCTTGTTATTTATCCTGTTTTCTGTATGCTATTAACCCTGTACTGCACTTTCCCCTCTCCCTTTCCCCCTTGCACTTTTCTCTTTCCCTCTACCCTTTGCACTTGCACGATCTGAATGACACCTGGCCTAGTAAGATCGTTGTCTGTCTCCCCTTGTTCCCCCCCGCCTCGTCGCACCTTGAAACCCTTGTGTATAGGCGCTTTACAAATGCCATATCACATCATATCATATCATCATATCATATCACAACCACCGCGCTTTATATGTGATATGATATGATATGGCATTTGTAACGCGCCTATACACAAGTGTTTCAATATCACATGCAGCATCCCAAAACCAGAGACCCTGATTCCAGCAACCCTGCTGGGGTATCCATAGGTAATCTGGAGCACTTGTCCTTTTGTAGATGGCTGCCATGGACCGCTTCCACAGGTCCCCACCTCCAGCAGTACGTTTCCCCACAGATGATTGAGCACCGGTCCAACCAATTTCGGGGCATGGAGCTTGCCAGCAGGCTGAGCCGGTCCCTCACCAAGGCCTCCTTCCAAGGCCTAAAATGCCTGCCTGGACCTGTCTGGGGCAAAAAGGGCATCACCATCCACCAAGGTAAATTTTTAGCATCCGTTGTCTGCACTTTGAGCCTGTATCGGAATTCCATTCCGCTCATTCTGTCTGCCATGGCTGTTCACCACCACCACCTCCCCCTAGCAATTAAAGCTCATAACTTCTTCGCATTCTCCTATTATATATCATCATAGCCCTATGCTCTTTGAACCTCTACATGACTTCCTTTATTGCTACAATCTTGCGCCTTTATGTCACGTACCCGACGTAGCCCCCATTACTTATGGCTGCAGCTTTACCGGAGAGTGCACATTTGAACCTTTTCAGGGCTTGCATTAGTGCTCCATTACATGTATCTTTCCCACATCCTACCAGATTATGCCTTCCAGCCTCGAGCTGCATTTGTACTTGGTTTGCAACTACCTGATTATGCCTTTGCAGGTTTGTGCAGCCTTTGTATTTTGTATGGCTGAAGAGCCTCGCGCTGCATATGTATTGTACCTACTTCCTACCTGAATTTGCCTTTTATAATTATAATTGGTTATTTATAACACACTTAATACCGAAGAGGTTTCTAAGCGCGGTTGGGCCAAGACAAGCATGTTGCCACTGAGCTGTACTGCCTTTGCAGCCTTGCACTGCTTTTGTATGACCTATCAGCCTCATTCTACACCTGGAACTGTATTATGTCTGTAACCCACCTACTATGACCTATCAGCACCGTGCTGCATTTGTAACAATAATCATGACCTAACAACCTTGAGCTGCCTGTGTACTGTATTAAGTCTGTAACCCACCAACTATACGTATTGTATACCTGATGTAGCACCCCGTAACATGAGGCATGGCTTTGCCAGACTGTGCACCTACCCTTGTCCCTTATGTGCCTCTATATACCTGATGTAGCCCTCGTACCATGAGGCGTGGCTTTGCCAGACTGTGCACCTACTCTAATTCTGCCCTTTTACATATGTGCTTACCTGATGTTGCCCACTGCCCCGCACCATTAGGCGTGGCTATGCCATATTATGCTTCTCAAGACCCACCTGCATGTTATAACCCTTAAGCATGTTCTTGGACTTTGTAGAATGTCACTTTGCACTTCCTGTAACTAGCACCTAGATGCTTGGAGGGTTTTGTGTGCTGCTATTAATGCAAATTAAATCCCACACACCAGAAAATTAGCCTAGTCCCCTGCTACAAGACCATACATGACTGTCATTTCCTTTCCTCCTCATATATTAAGGGCCTAATTCACAGAAATGTTTTATAACGGAAAACACCCATTGTTAGACGCTCTCTGAATCAGGGCCTAAGCCTTCCTTTGGCAATTTACTTCTGCCTTCCACATTTGACCTACAAACTCCTACTGCTGTAGGCAGTTTCTGGCTTATGGAATTAAGATGGCAAAGAAAGTCTTTTTAGTCCACAATAACCCCCAAACTTCCAATCTGGCATGGCAGTGCTCTACAGCAATTGTCTCACTGTTGAAGGCTGTGGGACGGTTTAAGCATGCATAGTTTCACAAAGAGATGCTCATTTGGGAGGTGGGAGCTTCTTAAAAACATACTCTTAACAGAGTATTAAGCTATTGGCTTCATCAAGGGCAGTAGATGGCTATGGGCCAGGCAGGCGTCCCCCCTGTCTACAGGACGCTGCTGCCTATTATAGAGGTTAAAATGGAAAGGCTGTAAAAACTACTGGTTGTGGGTGCTAGTTGACTGCAGCAAAAGCTGAAACTTAAACTTAAAACAAATATTAAAGTGAATTGTGCAGCAGTGAAAGGCTTTCTGCTCCCCCAGGTGGGAGATTTACAGGCGGTCCCTGCTGCATCCACTGCCCATATCTACGCCCCGGGCCGTTTCCTGTATTGCCCGCCGGTTGAAACGGCCCTGACCAACTCACCCAATGTCTCTTTAGTAGATGCATGTGTGCAGCAAGGGATGTGTTTTTTGTGTTATGTGTTGCATGAAATAAAGCCCCCAGTGTCATATACTTGGGGTGCGCATTGCATACAGTGTGAAGCGTCTTTGCATATGATTGGATACAGCGTGAAGCATCTTTGCCTATGATTGGATACAGCGCGAAGCGTCTTTGCGTATGATTGGGTGTGGTTTCAGGATCAGAAGACCAAACAAGCAAATTGCTCGCACTTTACTGGTTACAGTGAATATCTTGTGACTTGCGCACAACGCACCATATTCTAGCCTCACAATCTTTGGCTTCTCTCACGTGAAGGTGACGGGCTAGAGGGCCAAGATGGAAGGAGCTGTTTGAACTGATGTGTATGATGCAACTTGATTTCCTTTTTAGCACCTGAGGAGCAGCGCCAGACAATTTGGCGGACAGGCGCACAGGCTTAATCCAGCAATATAAGGGCAAGTGTCATTCAGGGCATAGGCATCAGACAGCAATGCAGGCTTACTCCCGCCTAGATGCCTTTGGACTTGGTGCACTATATAAATTGCTAAATAAATAAATCCAGCAATATTACATTACATTATGGCCACCGTTGCCTCTTCGGCTGTGCGCCATATTGATTTATACAAATTACCCCCAGGTGCATGCCTCTGTCTGTAATCCTTTCTACAATCCCGGCACTCCTCACACCACAATCCCTTTCCTGCCACCCTGCTCTTCGCTACCATCCACCTCTACTCTACAGACACCACAGATTGCTGTGATAGAAATAGTACAGGGACTCAGTACAAACTCCCTTTGGGTTTCCTTCACGCCATCACCTCGGGCTAGCAGGCCATTACCATCCTGGTAGGCCAGCCTCACAGCCACAAACACTGTAATCTAGTGGGTCTCATGGCTCTCTCACAATGCCCTCACAAAAAACCCTAAAACCTGACTGCGAGGTCCACTACCTTGCTAGTGGTTTTTGATCTCATGACTGAACCTGAAGATGTTGGGGATACCTACTTCTATTGTTGTCTACCACTCATTGCTGGGGGATTTATAGGTGGAGTGGGTCATCATTTATATTGTCGTCTCCTTTTTCATTTTCTTTGCATAGCCTTTAAATGTACTCATGGTCTTACACCTTCCTATTTATCTTCATCCCCACTTTAAGATTTCTACCACCTTATGCTACACAAACAAATCTCCCACAGAGCACCTCTGCAGGCCTAACCGTTCGCACATCCACACGTATCGATTCATGACTAAGCTCCGCTCTTTCAGTTAGAACATTCTCCCACACCAGCGGATCTTGGACTCTTTCCTATGGATAACATTCCACAACGTCTCTCTGCCAAACCCCCATGAGATAGACTGTTACACAGGAATCAGGTCCCACTAATGTTTATCCACCTCCTACATTTCTTATAGTGCCTCAAGCAGAGAGTTCCCAACAAGTGCAATAAGGGTGCTAAACAAGACCACTTAAATTCCATTCACTTACATATCAAAGCCCCTTTCTTTTACTTAAAGAGACTACTTGATGTCCATAACCACAGCTTAGTTTAATTTCATATTTTGGGGTATTTGGGGTATTTCACACCCTGGAATCCTTTGCACCCTCTTTCTTTATCGGACCACTGTCTTGGACTCCCCCAACGACTTGTCAACAATATTTATGCGACTCCATGCCTCCATCATCACGATCATTAACCTAATTGCTCCACTTGTTTCAAAAAGACCAACATCATACACCAAATCTAACAACAATTGATTTGATAAAAAGCTAGTTACCTTAAAAATAAAAACCCTATTACAGACAGAAACCTATACTCCAAATGGCTAGCACACCAGCATGCTTGAGCCACCCAAGTAGCTACCATAAACGGATATGGAGATAAAGGAAGAGTTACCTCCGCACTGGGATCTCTGGAGCTCAAAATAAATCTGCCCATATGCTCTATATCTACAGCAAGCTACCCAAACCCCAGCATGAACCCCGTGCTCACACGGGATCCAAGTTCATAGTTGACAAACGTTCCAAACACTTCACTGACAAAGTTTCCACTTTCAGGTAGAACATTCCTCACCATGACATTGCTCAGGAAGAACCACATCCTCTAAATCCCACCGGCACTTGCTTCAACAACTCTCTGTCAATCACTCAGAATTGCATGCTTATAGCGGGTGCCAAAAAAAATCCCTCCAAATCCCCTAGTTTCCCATAATGCTCCTCTTTCATGAAGGAAATCACACCACATTCATCTCCATCCTCACCAAATTCTCCATTGATTCCCTATACTCAGGGCCCTTACTGCCCATCATTACAAAGGATGTGATTACGCCCTACTCAAAAAATAAACCTCTTCCCGACCTCTCTTTTGAAGGCAGGATTATGGAATGTATAGTGGAAAATGCAACACTCTACTCCACAACAAGATTCAGATGCTCCTGGAGCACAGACATTAGGTTCCTGTGCATAAGGGAATTACTACTGATCATCCAGGATCC
Organism: Ambystoma mexicanum; assembly: GCF_040938575.1. Taxonomy (NCBI): domain Eukaryota; kingdom Metazoa; phylum Chordata; class Amphibia; order Caudata; family Ambystomatidae; genus Ambystoma; species Ambystoma mexicanum. The sequence continues at coordinate 1,426,972,998 of NC_090922.1, forward strand.
CAACAGCCCAGCAGCTCTCATCCTGCTAGACCTCCTCAGCCACTTATGAAATGTTAGACCACAACATTTTACTATCACATCTAAGCCCGCTGGGTGGTATCCAGAGCAGCTCTCTAAATTGGTGTGCTTACTGCCTTTAAGTCAGGTATACCCAGATCAAGCTTGAACAGTTTTCTCTGCCCAAGTGCTCCAAATGTGAAGATTTGCCAAAGGCACTGCTTTTTCGCCCCTTCTTTTCATCATTCACCTAAAAATGTTCAATTTCTGATTTCACCTTTATGCAGGTGATTATAAACTTACGATCCACCAAAAGCTCCTTTTCACTGTTGTGAGTGTCTTAAAAGTTCAGGATTCTTGTCAGAGCATGCTCAGTGATATGATTGCTTTTTAGTTCTAATTCTGAGATAGAAACCTTTAACTAGATGAAACAAATTCTCTAGATTAGTTCCAGGGATCACCAATGGGGTGCCTCAGGAAGCCAGGTGCCATCCAAAGTTAGTTGATGGTGGACCCAAGGGTGGTATGGGGAGGTGCCACTTCAAACTGTCCACCGGTCCACATCGTGTGGCAAGGGGCAGCTACAAGAGAAACGTATGTGCTTTTCCTACCCTTCAGCCAGAGATCACTTTTTCTAACGCTCACCATATCACGTCATCTGTGCTGAGTCCTAAAGACAGAAAATGTTCAACAAGCGGAGCAGTGCGTGTTTGTGTCCTAGTACAAGAATGAGATTCCATAATGCATATTTTCACCAATCTACTTGTTTTGGCCATCTATATTTTTTTGCAGGGACACATTATTAGATATAGACTGTTCAAACGGTTACATATGGTGTGGGTTTTTAACGTCCATGTTCTCGATTTTACCAAAAGTTTCTTTATCTGCACAGTGTACTTACACACATAGCAGCCACTACATGGAAAGTGATCTTGTGCTGAGCCAATTCCACATAGCTGACTTAAAGGTTGAGGGGGGTTTACTTCATTGTCAGCTGTCATCAGCATCTGTTTCAAATGATTTCCTTTTTTAAAGGCAAATAGTGGATGTTGTAGACTTGAATCCTCAAGGTGACGCAGATTCCAATTTTTGAGGATGAGATTCCTGATTGCATTACTGAGAGTACTAAATGTACTAGCGCATACCAACTGGTCAGATTGGTGTTTATTTCTCGAGACAGATAAATTATCTCTACTTTGAAAATGTGCTTGTTTGGCAGATCGCTTTATCAGCTTGTTGGGATAATCTCTTTTGTGCAATCTCTCTGTGAGGATTCTGGATTGAATATGATCATCCTCGATATTGGAATAATTGCTTCTCGCTCTAAGATATTCTCCGTAAGGGCTGTTATTTTATTTATTTTATTTATTTATCTCTACTGCACCATAGCCCGCAAGCATCAGGGCGCAAAACAGACAATATAAATAGTAACGGCTGAAAGGAACCAGTTTATGCGAACAGAGTTGTTCCTCAATGCTTGTGGGTGAAAAGATTTAGAATGTAATATGATGTTTCTGTCCGTACCCTTACAAAACAGATCTGTCACCAAAGCAAAATTATGAGCTTTACTAGTGAGATCCAGAAATACAATTTCATAAGAATGGCTATGGAGTGTAAATCGCAAGTGTTCATTACACCTGTTAATCCATGCTACAAATGCAGTCATATCACCCAATCTAGTATCGCAGACCATCAGGATGTCATCTATGTAACGCTTGAATAATCTAATGGCTGGGAGAAAAGGGTTTTGGTTAGAATAGATGTACCACTGCACGAATCTTGCCATATACAAATTCACAAAAACAGGTGCAAAAGCGGCACCCATTGCTGTGCCCTTTATTCACAAATAGAAATTCTCTTTAAAACAGAAGAGAAGAAACTTTTAGTGAGAATAATTTATAACAGATCACTTCACATAGTGTGCGGTTTCACTCGTTCATCCAGAAAAGTCTCCATAATTGGTTCTGCCTTAGTTTGTGGGACATTGGAATACAAGGCTTCCACATCAAGTGTTACCAAGACATCCCACACTGGATTGAACTCTAATGAAGCCTTTTAGGCTGAACATATTCTCAGCTCTCACAGCTTCACCTCACTGATGAGGCCCAACAAGGCTGAAACATGTGTATGGGTTTGCTGTTTGTACTCTTGTTCAGAGAGGAATCGCCATAGCATTTCGGTGCTGGACTGCCCATGTGGACGGGACAAAGCCTGATATGCAAATGGGTATTTCCCATCTGTGAAAGGTACAGTGAGAAAAAAGTGTGTGCTGCAAACTCATCTCAGAACAGGTTATCATGCCATGTTCTTTCTGGAAAGGAGCGCCTGCTACCTTTGTTGAAATATTCCCAGCTCTGCCTGGGTTGAGAGAAGCTGGCTTTACTGTATAGAGGAAAAAATGAAAATGAGGGGGTGCAAGAATTTGAATGCCTGACCATACACAATCTGCGGCAGATGTGAGGTCAGCACCAGCCTTGTGAATGCAATTTAAAAGTTAGCACTCCAGAGATAAAGAACAACTATGCTCCTTTCTAGTCCTAACTGAGTAATGTCACAAATCATTGAAGAATGTTGCTGCCAAAACCATAACTCTAGGGAAAAAGGTGGGGGGATCATTTGGTCAGATGAATCTAGATTTGCCTTAAAAGACAGCAAGAATGACATCCTCATCGCACACACAATGGGGTTCAAGGTTGTTCACATTATTCTCACTGTAGATGAGGAGTGGGGAGTGTATTGTCTTAACTTCGAGGAACTCAGAATGTCAGAGGGAAATTTCTCTGTAGTAGAAAGAGAAGCATTAGCCGTGGCAATTTTATACCTTTATATCTAGGTGGTAATTAGGCTTAGAGAGCTTTAACTTTACAGTGGTATATCTGCCAAGCACCAAGAATGCGACTTGCTTACCCCATCTCCCCATTAAAATGCCCCAATCACCACTGAGCCTACTGATTAGGTTGTTGCAGTGGCCAGTGTAGGTTTACCTGCCCTCTCAGATGACACGTGGGAGCAAGCCACAGAAGGAGATACCAGAATTAAGTGAATACAGTATTGGACTATGAGTGGGTGCCTGGGAAATCTACCCTAGAGAGGAAAAGGGGACCTTAGCACAAAGTCAAAGATGAGTTATGCATTATGGGTGGAGCCTGGGTAAACAATCAGGTGTCTGGCTCATGAGGGTCATTTAGGCTAAACCTAACAAAGAGGATGCAGTGATAAGTATTCTGGAAGCCGGGCATACACTCTGCAACTGAGAGACTACTCGGGTACTGTTGTGAGTTTGCAAACAGTGTCAAATACAAATCCAGCATGGCACCTACCCAGAAACCTGTCCCAGTTCCTTTGGTACGGTTGATGTTACAGAACCCATCCAAGTCTTAGTCTGGGGTGCCATATTTATCCTCGTTATAGTGGACTATCATTCTAAATGGATTCAGTAGAGGACAGTGAAAGAGGCTACTAACTCTGAAATTATCAAATTCCTAAGGAGTGTAACGGGTTCCTCCGGCACCATTTGGGAAATCAGAAGGTGTTTCACAGTGCGCAATCCTAGATTTAACCTCAAGTACAAAGAAGATAATTTTTTGGGTCCCAAAAGGATCTTTGCTGTAAGGTGTTATGTGGTGGTTCAACCAATTCGAGAAGTATGGCCTCTGGGATGCCTCAACAAGTGCAATGCACAGGGTGTCCCAGAGAATGGAAATCCCTTGGACTAGATGCCTTCATCCAAATCTAATCAAACCACACTCAAATCTGCCTTGGGCCCTAACAACTAGATCACTGCACTACAGACTTTCCTGGGTGGCAGCAACAACAACTCAGGACACGGACCCTCACCTATGAGCCCTAAAGCAAGCTGTTTGTGTCTGGGAGGGTGCACGCCCACCAAGTCACCTTCTTTGATGAAGGACTATGTGAATAAGTAATGTGTATAGTTGTCTATGGGCAGGCGAAGTGTTGTGGGTTCTTACTGTGAGTTCTCAGAGGGAAGCTTTGCTGTGGGGATACACAATAAAGTTCTGACTACATGTTACTCTGCCAAAGAGTAATGTGGCAACATCTTATGCTTACTGCAACTTATAATTCAGGTTGGAGACTGCAAGATAAAGCAGCTCAGTACAGCACAGGAAAATTACATTGCCATAGGAAAAAACCCAAACCAATATGTTTATTGAATCACTACAAGCAGAAGACAGTCTTTTCTTTCACTGGGTATATTATTCCAGGTATGCTTTGAAGCTGAACTTGATCCCCAATTAAACATTTGCAAGTTATTTGAATTAGAGAAACAAAAGCCAACATTAAAAACCCTTGAAATCCCCAATGTAAAGAGGGGCAATTTCTATATGGGATTATGAGGTGAAACATTTAGCAATCCCAATATACTTTTCTGAATGAGAAAATAAACAGAGAATTATCCAACAGGACCTTTCTCTTACATATGCACCCACGGCAGCTGCAGTCTGACCAGTGGTGGAACAGGAACAATGGAACTAGTGGTACTTTTTCTTCATTCAAATAGGAAGGAGTGGGTTGGCTGGACAGATGACGAGGGGCAGGGGGATTTTGGGGTACAGGTAGAGGGGACCAGGATCACAAACCTTGACTGAACAGAGAAGCAGGGATTTTAATCCACTCTGCAGATTTCACCACATACCTTCCAAGCGTTAGATATGGAGATTCCTTGAGGCAAACCTCCAGCACATTATTATTCATGATGTTGAAAACGTTTGATTAGTGACATAAAGCAACTTTTTTTTTGCATGTGAAGATAGTAGTCATCATGGATATAAACTAATAATTAAATGGGTGCTTTGTGTTGTTCGCTTTAACTATCAGAGGAGCTTTGAGAGCTCTTTGAGTTGGGAGCATTCCATCATGCATATGAAAGGCTCCGTCACTGATAAAAACTAATGTGTTTGCAACCTGAGCACCTTAGCGACCTGCAGAGCCACGGAAGCTGTGTGTGTGTCTGCCTAGTTGAGACTTGGAAAACTGGCAGCGCTTGAATGTACCGCCCGAGCTGATTCCATGACTGGCTCCGGAGAAATAAAAAGTGTCCAAACGTGTTTTCTGAGTCTGCCAAAAAATTAAACATAATGGGGCCCCGAAAATCCTAATGCCGGCTTCTTTGTGTCTCTTCTACCTTAAGTGCCACCTCACATGGTCATGTTGACAAATTGTGCATTTTTCCCTTAAATTCGCTCTGCCACGGGTGGCATGGACAACTTTTCAGCCATTTTACTTTTCCCTCATTTATTTCCTTGCAGACTTTCAATTCGCTGGTAGCAATGGGTTGCGCTTTTAAGTGCTTGTATTCCATTACTTTAGCACCTGGAGGAAGCCCCTTTGGATGCTTCAGACTGGGTGCACACCCACATTCACACCTCAGCGGGGCATTCACTGGTGCTGTGAGGCATTGACTGGGGAACTTTATTTTCAGTATTTCTTTCATTTTTTCCTAGTTCTGCAGAGTGGAGAAGCTTCAAACCAGCAATAGGCTGTCAGAACTTGCTAGGGTTCAGGAACCCCTAAAATGCCCACAGGTGAAACAACATCACAACCAACTTCAATGGACGTTGAGCCTCATTACAAGTTATGTGGGATGTTTTTACCCATGCATCCAAGCCCTACCATAAAACTGTGCATTACTGGCATTGAAAACATCATGATGGCCAGAACTCCCCAGAGAGTGTGCAGGGAAAACATGAAGAATAGGCTGCCACCCATTTTTGCCTATGTTGCGAGCACAGGAGGGCACTGCCTAAAACCACCATTGGGCTACACACACAGTAGCCTGAAACCATTGGGAATGGCAATGCTGATTGCCAAAAGCAACCCAGAACTGTGGGGAATTAATTTTCTTAATGTCAAAATGGATGCAATACTGGTGCTCACCACTATCAGAAAGCCGGCGTTTTAAAACCACCAGACGTTTGTGTAAAACTGAACAAATGAACCCAAACCAGGCCAAGGAAAGACTTGCTAGAGGTGGATACAATGTAAAACTATATTCTGAAATGACTTGAAGGAAGTAATTATTTAATGTATATATAAGAAATAGCTGGGGATGTCAGCAGCTTAAGAGAATTTGGATTTAAAGCCACTAAAATCGAAATGTTTAGAATAAAGGAGTGACCTACTTGTGAGTGTCACATAGGTTGCAATTGTTTAAATGTCATAGTTTTGAACTTAGAATCAGCATTCTAGCTGCATGTGCAAAAATTGTAATTTGGATTAGAAAGTAGGAAACTGGGAACTAAAGTGACATTTAGCTGAATTCTGCCTGACAACTACCCCCGACAGGAGTTGAACTGGCTCAACAACTCTTCCCAGGCCTGGCTGCATCCTGCTGCCCCACCAAAAGGAGGTGACACCTCTCTGATTGAATTAGGGGAGTGGTACCTGTAGACTGCAGGAAGTTGAACAAAGCCCTATCCTGGACTCAGGCAAATGTTATATTGGGGGAGGGGGGTCATAAAATGGCTTCCTCTTGGGGGAACTGGGAGGGGCAGTGCCTGTGAGAGCAAGCTGAGCTTGGGGTAAGTGGATAAACCAGAAATTCCACCATGTGCCATGGAAAACCACACCCCTTTGGGGCCAGAGCATGATTTTAAAAAGATGGATAATTCACAGTGTGGACTTGTCAAAATTATATAAATAACATCATGTTTCTTGGGATTTTTCTGTGCACATTTTAAGAGGTGTTAGGACCCTGTGGTATGTTCTTGGGGATAGTAGCGGAAAAAAAGGTTGTTACTCCAAATGTATGCATTTTAAAAATCCTGCACTTTATCATCTGAAACCCATATCCCTGGTGCACATTTGTGTAAAATCTGGAAAGGTTTAGAGGTCGTTATCTAGATGAAAAGGGGAGAATTCTGTCATAAGTGGACACAACATCGTACAAAGACAGGGATCGGATGGTTTGGTGCTACAGAAAATATGTTAACTGGACCTATAATATTAGAAAAATGGTACATAGGTAAATATGTATTTGGGTCAGAAATAGATTTGTGTGCAATTTGACAAGGGGAGGTTCCTCTGACCATAAAACCTACAGCATCACTCTGACACTCCATTTCTTTCCCCCAATCAAGGGAGAGAGGAAAGCTTGGCCAATGATAAGTGAGAGGGGCAGGCTTAGCTAGGCCCAGGCACACACCCATTTTCAAAACACATAAAAGGAACATTGAAACCCAGGTACAGACATTCACTTTCCACTTTCTTGCAGGACGCTTTGCCGGGAGACTTCAGACTTCACATCCAGAGATCCAGACTTCAAATCCATCAATCTCCAGAGACCAGAAATTAACTCCAGAATTTGTAGCAGAGAGGCCTGAATCCACAAGCTGAATCCTCTTCAGCAGGCCTCAAAACCAACCAAACTATTCAACAGCCGGGCGAGCTGTTTAAATTCTTTGCCAAGAACTTTTGCAAGAACCTGTAGCGGTATCCAGAAAGCAGTGCTGTATCCGGAACCAGAGAGAACCAGAGACCAGATCGCTGTGAAGAACTGCTAGCAGAAGTCCAGCCAATCCTGACCCGATCGGTGACGAAGTCACATTCCTGTCCAAAATCTAGTGTGAGTACCCAGCTAGCACTATGCCAAAACAATCTCTTAGTTTAAAATAATCTAATCCAAACTATTTTAGCCTATTAGAACTGCCTCCCAGAATCGTGTCATTCTGTCATCTTTAAAACTGAAAACTGTCATCTGTCATTCTGAGCTTTAAAATTTCAAATCCGAAAAACTACCTTTACTAAATCGGCCGTATCTCCGGAACTGTTTGTGCTAGGAGCGAGCTATAACTGTCATCTTAAAGCTAAGATTCTAAGCTTTCTAGCGAGCCTAGAACCGACTAGTGCCTCCGTAATTGCACTCGACGCACGTGACTACATTTGCAGCGATTTGACATTTTGCTTAATTTCAGCCACGTGTAAAAATATTTCTCCTTGCTTTCCTTTGCTAAAATTCATTTGCAACCTGACAATCATTCATAGAGCATTGCTAAAGTGATCCTGAACTAATACAAAGTAGCTGTCACCCACCCTGAACCTCTAGAGGGAATTAAAATCATTTTAGCATATTTTTCACTTCTTTGCATACCACCTTTAAAGTACTTTGCCTGTGTTAAAATCATCCCTTTTCCTCTAAGCTTGCTAGGGGGGAACTGAATTATATTTGATTGCATTCCTGAGAACTGTGTGCTGTCCTTCCATCTCTTTAACTTGCATAAAGGAGGGGGGGGTGAATTGTCAAAGAAAAGTGATTACATTGTCTTTTGTTGAAGTCATATCAAGTTTATTTTCTGTACTGCATTTTCATTCATCATTGCATTGTCCTTGAAGCCATAAAAGCATTCTCAGCTACTTCATCCTCTCTATATCACTTCTAAGCCATCAAAAAGAGTGTACCACTGTAACATTATCCATTGTTGATCACCATCATCCTCACAAGTGTGCTATCAAATATTAATTTACTATCAAAGTGTGATAGATATATATTGTTTAATTTTCAAATAAACCTTTTAAATTTGCAAAACAAACCTACTTCTTGGCTCAGCGGGCTCGGGGGAATTCTGAGAGAGGGGTGCTATATAAGGGTTGTCATCCAGAGTAAATTAACGGGACATAAAAAATACATCAATAAGGGCTTCCATCAGCATCCCAGACTAGGCATTGACCTAGCTGTAGTGTTGAATTGAAGTCGCTTACAGTTATATGGTGCAAGTTAAATGCTGTGGTATTACCATATACCACATTATCACACCACCCAGCAGAAACTTTTTTTTAAGTACCTATGGTTTCCACAAGTTGCAAGTTATCAAACAATTCAATGTTAGGCTATGGATCATGGCCACTCCTATTACAGCCTAACTGGTTGACTACATCTGTAAAAACACTATGTGTACAATTTGATTGGATTTCATTTACAAAAGACTTCACTTCACCTACACAGATATGGTATCAGGTTTCACTGCCCACACAGTGCTACAAAATGCTGTTGATTCTTATTGTAATTAAATCCTACTTGGCTTTAACAAGAGTGGGAAATCACTATTGCATTTCACAATAAAATATCAAAATTTACTTTTTGGAATGAGTTCTCTATAGTGAAAACGGCCTTCCTAATTTGATCCCACTCCAGGGACTTAGCTGGGGAATGATTCTAGGGGATTTATCAAATTACTTTTGGGCAGTTTTCACACTCACTTTTAAATAATTTGAGGTCCTCAAGTATTATCGGGGAATTGCCAGTCATCTGGCCCCTCCAGGTCTCATTTTCCCTTTTTCAGGAAAGCAGATCTGCCTCAGTGTAATCTGTACCAGGCTCCTTCATGAGCAACTCCTTTCCAGGACACTCATCGCTTGGAACCAGTGGTATTCTTCTATGCAGCCTCTGAGTCAAGAAGCCCCCTGTCATTCTGTCTTTCCCTTTTTCTCATGGGTGATATTCCCACACTTTGGCTTGATGGTATCCCATGTTTTGATTGGTGAAATATTTCCATTGGTTTGCTCAAAAGTCAGGTACTCCCAGAGAATACTCCCCCTTCCCTATCTTTATAAGTTCTCTATCTTTATAAGTTGATTACATTTTCTATACATGTGGAAAGTTGAGGGCTGCCTGCTCTCATAGTTTTGAATTCAAATAATGTGTATACCATATATTATCATAACAATATGGCACATGAATGAAATATGGATTTCTGGGATCCCCAGCCCAGGCACAGATAGGGACATGCAGCCTGAATATATGCACTCATGTTTCATGAAGTTATTAAATTAATTATTGTATTTATTATAAACAAAAAGTGAGACCAATTGTGGCGTATGGACCCGAGACTAAACACTATAAGTGAATGAAATATTGGACAAAATTGGAAGGAATATTTTGGAAATCAATATTAATGCTGCCATCTTCTGTACCAATGGGGATAATAAGATACAAACTAGGTCTTTTGTCTCTGAATATAATTGTAATCTATCAAAAATGTCTATTAACATCTAAAACAGAATCGCTGGCAGAATCTATACCCAACCTAATAACTGCTGATGTCGATACCTCATTCTTACCTTTGGTGCGAGTCGTAACTGAATGTATGACAGCAGCAGACATCTCAAGTGCTTTACTAATGAATAACCCTAATAAAGCAAACAAATTATGGTTGTATGATTGGCAGAACACGTGGCAACTGATGCAAAAATATCAATGTTCCAAGAGCAGATATTTTAATTTAAAACTAATGAACAAACCTGAATTATACCTTGTAAAATTCCCATTCACAAGAGAATGAACAATGTTTTTACAATTCAGATTAAACATGTGTCCAAAGAGAGATCATTTAGGAGTAAGGACTAATGTGACAGCAGCCGATAGAGTCTGTAGACATTGCAAATATGTCTAAGAACCATAAACGCAAAAGCACATTCTTATTTATTGTCTGGTACTTCTGAAACTATGGATAACTTACCTGCATACATGTTTTATAGATTTCAAGCATATGACCGCTAAATTGTTATGGATGGAGCTTTTCAGTGGACAATGAATTTTAGTGACCTTGGCGTTACTCAACTTTTTACAACTACCAACCCTAGGTTTAGCAGTAAAAACAAAATAATAAAAAGAGAACAAAGAATGTTAAATATTTGTAAGCTAGTCCTGTAAGTATGGTTTTGTGACCAAGAGATGACAAGATATTTTAAGCTATTTTCTTTTCTTTTGTCTTTTGAAACACACTATCAAGCATTATAGATCTTCTACTTCTAAGAGTGATGACTCCCTGATTTTAACTGAATGTTTATCTTAGTTCTATCCTTTTTTTCCTCTACTGTTTTTAATGATACTTTTTGATCCTTGATTGTAATCAAATGTTTATCATAAGTATTGTATCACTATTCTCTGATTTGCTGATTTTAATTTCAATCAAATTTTTATTGTATTATTGAAAGGTTGATTTATTTAACCAAAACAATACAATACAAAAATCTAAAAAAAGATTGTATTGATTGTTTTAAAATGTAGGCAATACAAAGTTTGATAGAAGAGAAAGTCACACTTTCCAATAAATTCTACATCATATACTTGCAGAGTAATGTTAAGAAAACATGTTTAAATGCATGACTAGCATTAATTCAAATGGCCCATTACATTTCTGTTTGGTTACACCCTTAAGTTTAATTTCATAGGATTGTGAAACCTTGTGTTCAGCATAATGAGTAATGTAAACAGCTCTCAGATGTCCATTATCTATTTGACGTTACTGGTCATATTATCAGCTTTATTGCCTTTACTGGTGTCGAATATGACACTTTAGGTGCAATGTTCTTTTGAGGTTGGTGCTTTGGCAGATATAGCTCTGTCCATGTGGTCAGAGCAGATCTGTATCTTTGCAAATATTATGAATGCAACCATGTTGGAATTTAAAATGTAATTATTAAGAATATCCTCTTGAATATGGGCTATCTCCCATTAACTTAGAATTCTTGTCCAGATGGTCTTTTTTCCGGGAAGGTAATGTATTTTGATGATAAAGACAAACAAACCTATTCTCCAAATGGTCCAGGCGAATTTGCTGGGAGACTTAAAACTTCCCCCATTTAATCATGTATGAAGGGATTCAAATGAAGTTTAACTCTAGTCAGGGCATCGGAGAAAAATAAAAACAAGCATTTGGCAAGCCAGGTTAGAAAACATTGATTTACTATGCATTTTAACAGTAATGTATTTCCTATTTTATGTATCAATTACTGTGGAATGACAATAGGCTTCTATGTACATTCATAAAGTATCACTGTTATCTTTTCAATGTACACATTTTTGAAAGAATCATCCAAGGTTTCCATTGATGTTGATAAATGAAATACATTGTTTATATTGGAACTTTTCTAACACACTGGGCCTGTTTGATTTTTTAGATATGCAGTTCCATGATTTAGGAGGGCTAAAGTGATTATTGATGGAATACAATGAGGCTCTTGCTTTCACCAACATTCCTTGTTTATAGATTCCGGTAACTATATTGTGTCAGTGCAAAAAGGGCATGGTTTTTTGGTTCCATTTTTACTGGGGCTTTCAGCATTTCCTTTCCTTTTGTCATATTTAAAGTTGCTTAAAACCCAGCCCCGGGGCCCTTTTCACATGAATGTTCCTTGTGTGTGGGGAAACTCTGCGCCATTTCTAAGATTCTGTCTCACAGGTGAGATGTCCTATGTATGGACTGTCCCATCGCTAGCACACCAATATACTATATAAAACAGTGATCAATTCACAATAAGTATAATAATACTTCATTATAACAATAAGTTCATCATAAGTAGGACATCAAAGTCAAATCATCAAAATGTAATCCTAAAAGTAAATAATGAGCTCAACGTGTTTTGGGATATACCTTTTATCAAAAGCCGAAACGCATCAAGCTCATTGTTTACTGTTATATAATGTAATGTAATGTAAAAAGAATGTATAAAGCGTGCCTACACTAAGTAGGGCAACTAGGAGCTACAGGTCAAAGGACTCAGCAGGAAAGAGAAAAACTAAACAAAAACCAGATATTAAGCTGTGAAAAGATAGGTCTTCAAAGCCAGCCAAAATGGAAAATGGTCCTCCAGAGTCCACAAGGACAGGGGGATAGCATACCAAGCATGGCCGACACAACTGAGAAAGAATGGCCGACCCCACAAGTAAGCTTAAAGCGGGGGATTGTGAACCTCAGGGAAGAGATCAGAGTGCAAAGACTGACCATGAATGTAAGGTCGAAATTATGCCTGCAGAAATTCTGGCCCTATACCATAAAACAATTGATGGACCATGCTTAAATCTCGATGCGCTTGGCCACTGGGAGCCAATGCAGTTTTAGCAGGATCCGGGTAGTCGGACAAAACCGAGGAGCCCCTACTGCCAAATGAGCTGTCAAATTTTGCAGCACTTGCAACCGCTGAAGAAGGTATGCTGGCTGTGCCAAATATAGTGCACTGCAATAACCTAGGGAGCCATATGTGAGGGAGGACACAACCAGAGATCGGAGATGAGTGGGAAGATAAGGAAGAACTTTCTGCAATATGCAGAGGTTAAAATGAACCGCACTGATTTTTCTAAAAAGATTTTTTTTATAACGCGCTTAATACCAGAGTTTCGTTTCTAATCACGGATCCAGTTTTCAAACTGTAGTGGGGCAATTGTTGTTTGCTGGCATTGTGTTGTGTTGTGTTGTGAGGCAGGTCCTTTAGAGGTGATTTTTCTTGTATGTTTTGAGAGTAGCAGACAGTATTGTTAGGTAGAGGTTGATGGGGTAAGTATGAACATTTAGATTGTGAGTGAATTTTGTTTATGAGATCCAGAGGTAGGATTTAGATTTTGTGGTGCGGCCCTAGCGGAAGAGTGTGAAAAAATTGTAAAAAATTGTCAAGATACTATTTCTGCTTCTAAAACTTCGGTAAGATAACCACTATTTTGCATTGTTCATTCTCTGTAAGTGCCAAGCTGTGTGCTGCTTAAATGTTGTCACCATTTCAGATACCCCAATAATTCACCTATGCAAAGCATTCCCTAAATATAGGGCCAACATTACTAAATATCATGCTGAGTGGATGAAGGGGACTGCTGAAAATATGTACCTGTCATGGCCACGAGAGGGCACTCACTGTAAAAATGTACTTCAACACGTGTACACATACTTACATGCCACACACAAGGGCAGGAAACTCAAGAACAGGCTAAGGGTATTAGAACTCTGGAAGGCTTCTTGAGGAAGAAATAGAGGGGCCTAGGAAGGAATGCAAACTTAATATGTGTCATGAGGAGAGCCAGCAGCACACAGCGCTGCCACCGCCTCCTCCTCCCTCTGAGGAACGCGCTTACACACAGACAACAGCTCAACCAGCTGAGGCAGGCAACTAACACAATTCACAGTACTACCTCCATATGAGGAGAGCACACCAGACTCCACCATCCCAGGAATACACACGGGGCAGGCAGCAGCTGTAGGGTATGAATACCTTGATGAGGAAAGTGATGAAAATAGGAAAAGGGCGAAAGTGGTAAAAGCACCATTAGTGCAAATGTAAAATGAAGCATGGCACAGGTCAGAGGCACAGTTAAGGGAGGAGAAAGAATATAGAGGGCTACATAGCTTAGAAAAGCAGCTAGAAGCAGCTAAGGAAGAGCTCCAGAGAGTGAGAGGCATGCAGATCGATGGCCACATGGCAAGAAGTGTACCCATAGGTAATGGGGATAGTGGAGAGACAATGAGGAAACCAGAGAAATGGGTAGTAGGAAAAACATTGTAAAAATTTGAGGGGAAAGGCACTGAAAATAGTTATGTGGAGAGAGTAGAGTATGAAGAAATGAAGGAAGCAGCCAGGCAGTAAGTCAGGAGGGAGATAATGGAAGAGATAGAACAAAATGCACTAAGGGAGAAAGAGAGGGGACGGAGAGACGCAGCAGAGAGGATGCAGAGAGGGGAAATGGAAAGACAAAGAAAGAAGAGGGAGGTAGCAGAAAGGGATGAGTATGGAAAGAGGCTTAATGAGAAGAAAAGTAGAATGACAAGAGAAAAGGAAGAGATTGAAAAAATGAGGAAGGCAATGAGCCAAAGAATGAGCAGAAGCATGATGCCAGAGATGTGGGGAGAAGGGAGTGGGACAATAGCCCCAGAGACCATGGGCAGAGATGTGTTGCCAGAGATAATAAGTGGAACATATGTAAGGGAGCCTGTTAAGGGAGTGAGTTTTGATCTCATACTTGAGGATGACGAGAGCGGAGAAGGTGACAGGGAAAAAGATTGGATAAACATGGATGGTGAAGAGGGGGTAGAAGAGGCAGCTCAAACCCTACAAATGGATACCACAGGACCAGGCGGGGGAGAAATAGCAGATTTACGAGGGCAAACTTAAGCATGTATCCACCCCTCACTTCAGTACTGCCCATAAATGAAGACAATAAATCACCCTATTTCTTACATGCCAAAATGTCAGCGACTTTGTGTAGCTGAGACATTGAAAAAGAAAACTCATGCAGCATCACCTTTGCACAAGAAAGGGGTAACGCAATTCCCACTGACCCACAAGGGATTAGGGCAACCCCAATATACTCCATGCAATCAGACAGAAAGAAACACCTTGATGGATAAGCTGCCAACACTGACAGCAGGGGCGGGCCGTTGGATCTACAAGCTAGAGCGTGAGACAGCTGGAACAGCAGTAGCTGCAGTGACAGAACATAACACCACTAAATATGACATGTCCCCTTTTACTAATTACAGAGTAATGTATGGAAGGCAATGAGGGAGCTATTTCTAGATCAATCTGACGTGAGTGCCATAACGTCCAGAAAGAATGGGCCTACTGAGGACCCTGCTGCCTATATTTAAGACATTAAAGAACGTTGCCATTTGTAAACTAAAGACAATTGGGATACAAATATACCAGTGTTTTATCATATTCTATATCAGGGCCTACCTGAAGAAGTACAGAGACAGTTAAAAAAGATTGTGGGGATTGAAATAAGACCATGGGCAGCTATACAACTGACTATCATCCATCACTGTGGGTTAAAGCAGGAGAAGGATCAAAAGGAAAGGCAAAAGGAAGAAGTAAAATTGGTACAGAGGTTATTATCCAAAATGGCAGCAGAAGGAGCGGAATTGGTAAATACAGAAGATAGTAATAATGCACAGGGAGTTATCATGCCACAGCAGGACATGGGTGTTTGTTTTGCAGGAAGAGGGGAAGAGTAGCTTTTACCCCAGAGGTGGAAGAATATTCGTTCACAAAGGGAGAGGTCTTGGGTTTGGTGGAAGGACAGCCCCGCTTTGGAAGCCCTGGGGGAACCTGGAGAGTATGTTGGACATGTGGGAAATTAGGACACACTTCATGAGTGTGTAGAAGTAGAAGAACAATGCAGCAAGGTGCAATACAGTATGGGCCAAGAGGGGGGATGGAATATTCAGCATCATATAGTGCACCAAAGCAAATCTATGAGTACTATGACTACACACAATATTCACCAGATCAGACACAAGCACAGCAGGTGCATCAACCCCAAGGGACACAGATACAGTCACAGATAGTGCCACAACAAAACATTGACACAGCAACCACAGAGTGCAGTGCAATGACAGCAAGCAGTGACACAGTGGAATACCAATATTCTGCCACAGACACAAACACCACGGATAGGAGGAGTGACAGCTTTTGGGGGAACTCTTTTACAGGGACAGGACTGAGCATGTATCTCCAATAGGACAGCCCAGAGAATAGTTGATGTGCCATATACTATCAGCAACCACAGACACTAAACAGGAACAGAGGGTGGAGGTATCTACAGGTGGTGTGAATCTTTTTTCTTAGTTAACACTGGGACAACAACATCCTGCGACACTAGGAGAATAGACAGTAGCTATCCCATTCATATTTCCAGGAAAACACCTGTTAACATACTGGGAAGAGATCTTATGGCCAAATTCAATATGTCAATATCATTAACAGAGGACAGCAATTATGCTGTACACCAGGCATATACTTCCAGACAAAAAAAGAATACATACAAGCCTTAAATCTAAAATAGAGAATACTGTGGTGCAACAACAAATAATATTAGCTAAAAAGGTGCCATCAATTATGGGAAAAGATTTGGCAAGGGTACCCGGCACACTATGGATGACCAGTCCATATGCTGTGGGGTTGTTAAAAGGATTTGAAGCATAAGAAAATTAAATTAAAGAAAGGTTCAATTTTGCCTCCATTGAAATAGTACCCAATGTCCAAAGAAACAAATGAGGATATTTATGAAGAAGTAAAATTGCTCATTAAACAGGGAGTGATAGTGCCATCAGAACCTCCTTGCAACACTACTGTATATATAGTGAAAAAATCTCAGGGAGGGTCGTGGAGATTTACTTATTTATTTATTTATTTATTTATTTACACTTATAAAAAGCACATAACTCTCGGGCATCATGGGTTAGCAAGATTAGCAGGATTGCACCTGCTCTTTATGAGTTGGTAACAGGTTGTAGGATGCATGTGCCCATTACCCCCCCTCCATGCGCATACACATTCCCAAAGCACTGCGACTGTGTTTGTAAACATGCTACATGACTATTTGATGTCCATTACTAAATACCTCTCTTTTTCAGTTCTTGACAGGAAAGGAACGGCAGGGAGGTATCGCAAAAAGGCACAGAAAAAGACAATATTAAATTAAAAGCTACTGCAGTTGTCAACACTTTCCTCTGTTCTATGGGTCAACATAACCAACATAAAGATGATAAAGGAGTGCTGCCTTCCTGCCCAGCTACCAGGATCCCGAGGGAGAAGAGAACAAAAACAGACCCTGTACAGGAGCTCAAGTGCAAAATAAAAGGAATAAGGAACTTGAGAGTAAAGTTGATAAATGACATTGCACCACTTGAGGAATTTTTTCTGCTGCTGAGGACTATCTTTCACAAGAACACTCATCTATAACAGACCATTTTCTCTACCTTCCTACCTCAACATTGTACTGGGACTATTTTATATAATATTTTTCACAAGGACAATCATCTTTAATGGACAATTCTCTCTACTTTCCAATCCCTACATTTAATTGGGACTATTTGTTATACTATTTTTCACAAAAGCATATATCTACAACTTACTGTTTTCCCTCCTTTTTATCTTCATATTTTTTATTGGTACTATTTCTAATTTCCACATTTTTATATTTTTATGTTTTTATAAGCACTATTTTAATATTTTTCAATGATAGTGAAAGTGGTTCAAAAATCATCAATCAAATATTTTATTATTGTCAATGGATGCAATGTGCTTTGAAAAAGTGTTTACAGTTTGCCTCATTCACTTGAAGAAATACGAATTCACTATAGCCCGGTACTAATTCAACTGTACAGATGTTTTCTTATCCGTATGTACCTGATACCCTAATAACACCCCGATCAGTACACCACAGGACACATCTACAAACAATTGACATCATGGCTATTGACGTACTTCTATATTCCTTTCTCTTTTGTTGTTTTAGTGCTTATTTTATATCACATTACATTCATTAAAATTAATTATGATGAGGTGAATGTGTCCCTATGGCAGAATGTTAGTGAAGAGGTTAGAAAACAAGTAGATTTTCAGTTAGAGCAGGAAATGGTATTCCGTCCCATTGTGGAGAAAATAAGAGCTAGGAGAAGTATTACTGATAAGTATTTCATGAGAAGGTATTTTGATAATTAGATAAATACCGAACAAAACCCATGCTATAGGTCAATGGAGGAGGTGGAGAGAGAGGGAGATCAAGGGAGCGCTGTTTGGTTTGCTTACTTGTCCCCTATGCCATGACAGCCTCTCGAGTATTTATACATCAGGAAGTACCCGAGTACAGAGCACACTGCTTGGTA
This sequence comes from Ambystoma mexicanum, assembly GCF_040938575.1. Lineage (NCBI taxonomy): Eukaryota > Metazoa > Chordata > Amphibia > Caudata > Ambystomatidae > Ambystoma > Ambystoma mexicanum. The sequence continues at coordinate 1,426,991,387 of NC_090922.1, forward strand.
CATCTCGCAGTATGCCAGACTAGAGGACAATTTCAGGGACAATAGGCATGATAAAGTATGTCACAGGATCAGAATTCCCATACGCAGACAACTATGTAAAAGAAGCACAAATGATGGAGAGTATAAGAATTAAAAGTAAGGTACTGAAGTACATACTATCAGGTCCAAAAAGAGGAGATGGTGAAGTAGTGGATCACCTAAGGTGTACAGATGCCCAACTTAATGTCATTGTACCGACAGACAGCAGGTACAAATATGAATGGAAAGTATATTCCTCAGGAGGATGGATTGATGGAATAATGGGATACCAATAGAAGTGATAAAAAAGTGGACAGAGTGTGCCGTGAGGAATGGAAAGAAACTGCAAAATGTTTAACATGGGTAGAAAGGAAGCAGACACTGCTACCCATAACCAAACTACGAACACCAACATTATGCTTTAGAAGGTATTATGGATTTGCCAGGTATGAAAGTTGGCACAGCTGTACTAATGAACCATATCTGGGCTTGTGGTATGAGAGCTTATATGCAGCTTAAACCCAACTGGGGTGGCATATGATGAAGAGAATGGGACCTTGACAGAGGCCATATACTCCCTGAAGGAGCTGCAGAATAAAATGGAGGAGGAAGTAAATGACATTGAGGATTATAGCTGGTTCAGTTATCTATTGTCCTAGATGCCCACATGTCTGACAGAGGCAAAAAGCGACACCAAGCAGCACAGGTTCAATCCCCAGGGGCTGCGCTTAGAAACCTATGGGTATTAAGTGCTTTATAAATAACCAATCATATCATATCATATTATTCAAATTTCTGTTGCCAATTTTGGTATCTCGTCCTAATGGCTTTTTGCATCTTGAGAATAGCAATAAACCAATGTAAAAAAGACTGGCAAGAAGGCACTTCAAATGACAGTAATGGTTAATGTGGCTGACACCGTACATTAGTACACTCAAACTGAGGAGGAAGATTACTGTCCCGTGTACCCTATTGAGGCCGCCAGTTAGACAAACTGGAGCATTGTTTACATGCCCAAAAGATACCTATAACTACAATGAGCACTGGATGAAATGTGACGACAGTGGTGAGAGCTGGCTTATGACATGCAGCAGAATACGTAGCACAAGGAGGTAACGTGAGAGGGTCACCAGAGTGTGGCGGCCCAAGGATGGCTATAATATGATGAGAAAAAATAAAGGTGTGGTTGATGACTTGACCAGAGGGGGGAATGTAGTGGGGCATTTGTTGGCTAGAAAGCAGGTGCCCACCTTGCCATCCCCAGAAAACACAGAATTCTAAAATCAGAAATAACACATTTGAAACTGCACTTTAAATTCTCCTGGAAATGCAGCTGGCACAAAGAATAGTTAGCTTTCCTACACAAGTCAGGACAGAGGAGGGATTAGCTTGCACAATTAGCGTATCCTTTTAAATACAATAGACTAGGTGGCAGGAAAGCGTGTACCAAGATAGGGACTCACAATACCAGTAGGGCAGTATTTCTATAGGTAGGGGAGGTTGCAGCGTACATATATGTAGAACTGAGATGTGCCAGACATGCACCAGACCGGTAGGCAACAAATAAATGCAGAGCTAATGTGTGTTGCAGAAGAAACATAATGTGACAAAGTGCCATTTTTAAAATTGCACCAGCAGAGAATTCAACCTTGCAACTTTAAGAAAAGCACAGTTGAACACGCTTGAACAAATCAAGGAAAATGCAGTAGCCAGCTTGATGGTGATTAGCCAAAGGAATATCAAGGGTAAATCGTTACAGGAAGTGCACATGGCGGAGTAAGATATTATTGTGGTCAGTCAGTTGTCAGATAAATCAAGTTGCAAAGACACAGCAAACCGCTTCAAGTTTATAATATCCCACGAAATCAGAAGGAGATGACAGGTTAATGTATTCAGCTCATGGCTAGGCGTGACGGGAGGATGCAAGAAACGGCTAAAGAAAAAACTATTAAAAGCTGCAATTAAATCTTAACAGGCTAAGAGCAGGATGACTCACAGAAATTATTATTCATTCATCTTTCAAGAGTAGGATGGCAATCACGGATTGTGAACAAGGCCTTGAGCATGGCATGGGAGGTAACATGAGCTATTCGATTTAATTAAAATAAGGTAACACACTTGTCTCTCCCTCTCTCTTACCTAGATAAACCTGTCATCATGCAGCCAGTTCATGGATAGTGTGACCACATTGTACCTGATAAGCACATGTCTTTTTTCACTGCAGAAGTAATTCAGAGCTTACCAATTCATTTCCATATATGATGAGGTAGCACTTTCTTAGGGAAAGGTCTTAAATAACGATTGTCCAATCCCTAGGTGCATTCATATAGGTTCCATGAGTAGCTTGGTAGAGGGAACCAATGAGCAGGAGCAATAGGTTTTTTTCATAACTATGACTTCACAGTGATCCTTTTGTACTATATAAACTCCTGTTGTCTGTTCAACCGTTGGGGAATTCTGGAGTGAGAGCTTGGCTTTTATCTTGATTTTTTCCCAGTCTATTGCAATAAACTGGTTACCCTGCATTCAACATACCACACTCTGTGTTGTCTCTTTTTTGACAAATGCCGGTTAGAGGACAATCTGGCCTTTTAAGATCCTCTTATCAAAACCTCTGTTGCTCAGCATGTTCTTGCTTCCAAGACCAGCAGGTTTCCCCTGTGCTATCCTCCGATGTGGCTCTGCATAGATAGTGAAGGAAATTCTGACACCCAAGTTCTTAGCCACCGAAGAAGGCATGGGCAAAGGACCAAATTCAGCTGGCCAGAAAGCTGAGGACCAGTTGGAAGATGCAGAAGAAGAGTCAACAACCAGCAGCTCAGTTTTATCAACATCAAGGCAAAGCCAGCTCCTGCCGATCCATAGATGGATCACCAGAAGGCAGGAACGGCAGAATTCCGCAGAAGCAGAAAGGGACAAATCACACCACACCAGGATCTGCATGTCATCGCCATAAGAGAAGCACGGATACCCAGTGGAGTGAATCAAATTAGCAAGATGCTGAATATACAATTTAAAAAGAAGAGGCAAAAGAGCAGAACCTTGAGGAACACCACATGTGAGAGGTTTCACACCGGAGATAAAAGGAGGAAGAGAAAGAGACTGTGTATCACCAGTAAGGAATGCAGCAAACCAATTCAGGACCTGGCCAGAGAAACCAGCAGCGGACAATCTCTCCAGCAGAATGTCATGGTCTAAATGCAGCAGTGAGATCCAGCAGGATCAGGGCAGCAGTACCACCCTGATCCAGAGTATTGGCCAGATCATCAAGCACCACCACCAAGACCGATTCGGTTCTGCAACCGGGCCGAACTCCAGATTGAAAAGGGTCAAGTCACGCAGACTCCTCAAAATAAAAAAGAGAAGGGGCATATCTAGAGCTTCCAAAGGTTTCATGGGGAACGTGAGGAGTGAGATAGGATTGAAATTGGAAAGAGTAGAGGGGTAAGGATTAGGTTTCTTAAAAGAGAAAAAATTAGAGCGTGTTTAAGAAAACAAGGAATAAAAGCTGATGCAAAAGAGGCACTAGCTGCAGCTGTAAGTAAATGTGAGATGTTGCGGCAGATGTCCTTAAGAATACTAAGTGGGATAGGATCAGCCAGAGGAGCTGATTTAAGAGGAAGCACAGCAGAGATCACAGCAGACTCTGTGAAGATTGGGGAAAAGGACCAGCCAGGAAAAGTCAAACTCAAGGCACTAATGCCCACATCAGATGGTAATGGGGTGGTGGTAGCCGAATGATGGAGATTTTGTGATCAAAGTAAGTGGACAGCGGTTTACAGAGCCTTTGAGAAGGGGCCACCACATTGGTGGCAGAAGACGAAGAAAGAGAACGGACAAGCTTAAATAACGCCTTAGAGGAGTTAGCAGAGTCTTCTACACGAGCAGCAAAAAATGCACAGTTACCTTGCGTGATAGCCAGGCTTCTACATGGGCAGCAAAAAATGCACACTTAGCTTGCGTGATAGCCAACTGATAGGAAGCGGTAGCCTGACAGTGTGCAAGACGGGCCTGGCCGCAGTAGGAAATGGGCCACTTAAGCTCAGCTTGCCTATGTACCAGACACAGCTTGGCCAGATCGGCAGAGAACCAGGGCTAGGAGGGGTGTGCACACAGCTGACATACTTTAGGAGTTGGTAGGGTGTCTGCAACATAAAGGAATGCCAGGTCCGGATCGCCGGGCCTGTTTCTCAGGATGAGGTGATGTGTTCCCTGGAATGGGATGCAAACCCAAACCACTCCCTCCCAACTGTTTCACTGAAAGGCTATTGCCCAGCATGCAATGCAGTTGGGAGTGGTTTGGTTAGGTGTCGCAGTGGAATGTGGAAGGATGATGAGACTTCTGGTGGAGCCTAAGGGCAAACAAGTAAAGCGCGTTACTGCCTGCTATTTACCCTTTTTCCCCTTACCTCCCTTCCACTACCTCTTAGGTTGAGTAACAGGGGAAGACCAGGGTTCACCCTTTAATGTTTGCAAAGAGACTCTCACTGGTCAGGATAACATCAGTCCAGTTCCTTCACTGGATGACTATGGCCCAGTCCTGGTGCGGCGGACAAGATGCTTCCTGTAAGTCTTAACTGAATGCCTTTTAATGTTCTGCTCGGCAAAAAGGCAGAGTTCTTTAATGTCTTAAAGTATCATTAAAGTTCCTTATAGAATGTTTGGAATGTGCTGAAGGAGCGCGATGCGCACATTATGCATTGTTTTAATCTGATCCCTCTTAATGATTTTCTCTTACAACCGCCCCAATGCTGAAAGCAGCTGTCAGCTGTGCAGAAGCGGAAGGCGGATTCCAGGTAAGCAGAGTTTGTATTTACTAATGTCATCCTATGTGGCAAACTACAAAAACCTAGTGGCAATTGTGATTGGGTCTAAAGGTACATCTAAGTATACATTCCATACTAGTCTAAGAAAGTGAAAGGCTCCTTAACATCAGGCGGGGCAACTGAGCCCTCCCCTCAAACAGATCACTACGGCTGGACTTCCAAGTGCTGATGAGCTGGTCATAACCATTGCTTCCCACCAATTAGCATATCATCTATCATCACCTCAGTGGTCTGCTGTCAATTAAGGCACTGCACTTGTCCATGGATATGTTCTTTGCTCTGGAGAATTCAAGGGAGTGAAGGCTCGCTCTGCCTTCATGCGTAGGTGTGGTTTGTCATGTTTGTCCAATTTCATCCTTCCACGTGTCTGAAGACCACACATTTGAACTCTTGTGCATTTAAAATGCAATTTTTTAACAGACCTCTGATGTCTTCTTTGTTTTTGTCCGTGCCTTCTGAACACGAGTCTCGTTCTTTCACACGATTTGTAACTACTTTCTGCTCATACAAGTCTGATAAGAACTTGGGCCTCATTACGGCTTTGGCAGTAGCCATTTGGCTGCCACCAAAACCGGGTCCGGGTTCCCTGAATGGGGAATTACCGGGTCATTCCGAGTTTGGAGGGCCCGGTAATTCCTCCCTCAGGGAAACCGGGCCCGGACCTTCCCCATTCCGATTCGAGCCCCCATAGGGCTCAATGGGAATGAGTGCAGGGAGCTAGCAATGGGCCGATTACGGGACGCTCCCTGGTCTCCTCGCGGGACACGGTAACGACGCCTCGGAACGCTTATCAGTCTCCAAACTCGGATGCTGATTTACCGCACGCAGTTCACTAACGAAGCAGTGAGTATTTCTCTTATAACACATCCCCTTTCAGCGCCTAGCTACGGGCTTACTCCTTCTTTCATGTAAACAACAACGCTTTCCTTCTTCCAGGCTTACTCCTTCTTCCGTGTAAACAACAACGCTTTCCTTCTTTCAGTAGGAATGGCTCCAGTAATCAACATCCGCATTCTGATCTCCACGATCGGGAAAGCGCGAGCACTTCAGATCCTGAAACGCTTCTTTTTTTCCTGGTAGGAACAATAACTCGCTTGACCCGGGTAGAGCTTTGTGCTGTAAACTCACCTCTCATTTCTGCCCTACTTTTCCTTTTTCCTCCAGCTGCTCAGACCTTACCCTCTCAACTTCCAGGCACCAAATCCATTCCCTCTCGGTCGCTGCACTACAGGGGTAAGAAATGTTATGGGAGATGGAGTACGTGATGTAGGAAGATGAGATAGAACAGAAACCTAGGGTTAACTTCCCTTCCTTTCCATATAGTTAACGCCAGGAGTTTTCGATATTCAGCTACCAGAAGACATAATAACTTGGACCACACATATTCAGTCATCTTCCATTGAAGACTGCGCGTAGGATTCTACCAACCCCGGCAGCTCTTCACAAGGTTTTTTCCCTTCAGGGTTTCCTTGGGGTTCTCTCTGTGCCCGAGCCTGGTGCTGGGTCCCAGAGGGGATTACAGGTAGATTTCTTTATACTACAAAGAGGAGGACATCTACGGAGGCAAATCCTGATACCGGTAGGTGGATTTCCGATTTCTGCTTAAACTCTGGTTGCAAGGATAAATCCTAGCATAACAGTTTTGATTTATCAATTCCACAGATATCTTCTTCCTTGGGGGAGTATCTGCTTTAGAAAAACTGTCAAGGCTCAAGTCACTTTTAGGAATCACCAATGCTGGAACATGGACATTAACTAGTGAGCAAGGATTCAACCACAGTTCCCTGACTTTTTTTAATGGCATTGTTTCTGAAGTACGGTTTTCCAGAGGTACTATCTGCAATGGTCCTCCTCTATCTTCGAGCCAGGTCAGAAGTTTAGCAAGTCTTGGCCATAGAAGTTTGTATCCATTCTGTGCAATGTCAATGTCTGGCTGAGAGCAACCAATGATCACCCAGGCTCTCCAGATAACTACTCCTTCTTCCCCTCCATCTGGTGATAACACTGATCCCCAGATCTGCATTTGGCCTCTGTTCTTCCATCTACTAACATCTTCTGCAGACTTTACTGGACTCTCCAGTCTTTTGTTTGCCCCCCATCTGATTCCAGCTCCTTTCACTCCTGGCTTCAGGCTTTTTGTATCTGACCACATGATTCTTGATATGTGCCCTGTTTCTTGTCTTTTTGTCTTGGATATAATCATCTTCACCTGAATCTGTCCATTTAGTTGCCCATTTGAGATATGCATCTTGGCCTATGAAGTGGCCTCTCGTAAGGCAGGGTGCTATGTGTGATAGACAATGTGCTGCCTAGACGTCTATTTCAATAGCTATGCAGATTATAGACTTCCACATGCTATAAGGCAGGAGCGCACATACAAAGCATTCCACCTTCGAGGTACTTCTTCCCACTTCTTTCATATGCTGATACCATATGTTATTCCCCAAATGTGCTGTATTGTCCATGTAATCATTAAGCTTGTGATCATCTTCCCTAGCACTTCTCTTAGGTCTCATTCTTTTCTTCTGAGCTTGTATAATCATCTCATGAAGTATGTCAGCATAATTCCTTTTTACTGGATCAATCATAGAAACATGTGTCAGTGGACTTCGTGTTTCTACATGTGCTACAATCCTTTTCCTATCCTGATGCCTTTCTTAGTAGCAGAGCATCACATCTATGGAGAGTCCACTATAATCTCCGTACGGTACCTCCCTCCAAAAGATAACCCAGATTTGTCTATTTCAGGACTATGTGCCTTTAAAGGTACCTTCAAAGTAGGGACAATCACATAAGGTCTCGGCTGCCTAGTAGTTCCCACATCTGTACCCTCCTTCTGCATAGGAAGATACACAGAAATCAATTCTCTGTTTGGATTAACATAGTAAAAAGTGTGCACTGTAAGTGAAAGAAGTATCACTATAAACAAAATGTATGTGTAAGGCAAGGTAAGCCCATTTCTTACAAGAATAGCTTCTTGCACATTGTGGAGGTCTCTCGTTGTTAGCCATTACGTTGTTGCTATTGACGCTGCCCATTCTTAATCTTTTTTAAGGTAGGAAAAACATTAATCAGGCAACATCATGCAATACTCTGAGAGCTGCTGAATTTTCTCCATGAGTATCTTGATCATCTGGCTGCTACTGGATGATTAGCAAAGTTCCCAAGGAGGACAATGGAATCGTCCTTTCACCAGATGAAATTAAAATTCTCCTTCAAAAAGAAGTAAACGACTACAGCTGTTAGCCTCTGGATCTCTTCCTTCCAAATTCTCATTCAAGATGTCCTCAATGTTCTCTCAGAATACAAATTGACTTGTTCGATGATGTCTCGTAACAATGCATTAAGTGCCACATTATTTCTCTGGTTTCTCAAAAACGTGCAGACATCAGTTTGTCTTCCAACAAGATGAGGGCATTCCTCAATTAGGTAATAGCAGACCATGCCAACAGACTATGCACATTATCACTTGATAGGGGCATTTGTGTTTTCCCCACTGTACTCTATTATAGCTGCGAGCAATCTCCTTATAATTGGACCAGACTTAGGATCTTACAGGAAATGACATACGTCAAAGGTTCTCCCCACAATCACAAAACAGCAAGGATGATCTGATGAACGTTGTCATTGGGCACCACCATGGGCACCTCCGAAAATAAACTCAGTGAGAAAGGAATCAGGGAATGGCTCCCTTTTCCAGTCGTCGAAGGTGTCTCAGTCCAATGTCAACAAACTCCTGTGGCTCAAGAACAAATAGCTTCCCTTAACTCCTTTTTTAGTGACTTAAAAGAGTGTCCCGAAATAAGCCGCAGTCCACTGGATTCCTTATTTGTCTACTCCAGCTGCTGTGTCCTTCGTCCTCATCATGGACATAGTCTGCACGTGCTGAGGTTCTTCCCCAATGCTTGCTTCTAACAGGGGTGGGAGTGAAGGAGGTTCTCTAGCATAGATCTTTACATCTCCAAGAAATATCCATGCATGTCTGCCTTGTACTTTCACTGCGGACAGCGTGACATCTTCTACAATGAATGGGCCATTAAAGCGTGGCTCGTGCCATCTCCTCGTGAAATTCCTAATCAAGATTTGATCACCAGGAAAAAGTTTGAGAAGACGTAGTTCTTCAATTCCGGTAGCTCTAATATCTCCTTCTGTGTTCTGTGCCCCACACACCCTCTGTTTGAGCTGATCTGAAATGACAGAGATACTTGAAGTCATGCATGTTAAGTAATCATGTAACTCCTTTCCTAACAATTCTGCTTTCGTCTGGGAATCACTTCTAATTCTAGATGGAGGTGTACCCTGTCACCTCCCTGTCACTATTTCATGGGTGGTAAGATGGTGGTCGGAACCTGGCTGAATTCCCAACCAACGCATACAATGTCAGTGGTGGGCAATGCAACCATCCTTTCTTCAGGCTAAGCTTCAATTTGGCTATTCTTTCTTTAAACAGGCTGTTGAATCTCACAGACCCCATTTGCTTGTGGGTGATAAGCCGATGAAAACCTGTGCTTTATACTAAGAAACACGCTTATATGTTCAAAGACTTCATTAACAAAATGAGGGGCATTATCTGATCTCAATACTTCACATATTCCCCATCTAGGAAACAGTTCCCGTACTAAAGATTTTGCTGCACAGATAGAATCTGATGAAATCTGGATGTGTGCATGGACCAGCCTCAATACACCTTGAAAAGAGACATACCACTGCAATCATATATCTGTATCCATTACAGACTTGCAACATCTCGACATAGTTGATGTGCAAATGCTGGAAAAGACCATTAGGTCTTGGAATAATTCCTCTAACTGTACGCAATGTGTGCCCAGCAGTAAGCATTTGACATACGATGCAGTTTACTACATAAAATGCAACATCGTCTACTAAATTTGGCACAAACCAATCCTCCGCTATTGTTGTGGCGAGGCTCTCTCTAGTGACATGCGCAGGGTAGTGTAGCTGTTGTAACGCCACCCTTAATAAGACTACAGGCATAACCAGTTTACCAGTGCTGTCTTGCTACCACAGTGCTTCGGAAGGGCTTAAGGAACATTCCCTCCATGTCCACAAGTCTTTCTCATCCTGAGGTGCTTCCCCTCAAAGTTCTCCTAGCTGAGTCTTAGACAAATCGTTATAACAATCAGACATAGTCATCATCTCCACCATACTTTCAATTACATCAGGTGTGTCAAACTTCATTATTTTCTCTGAGCATGCAACTCCTTTTTCTTACTCGTATGCTGCTTGATTTCCACGTGAGCTCAAATCTGCCCTTTTAGTGTGAGCTGTGCATTTAACAACTGCAATGGCCACTGGAAGTTGTACTGCTCTAATACGTCTGTCCAATAAGGCTGCATGTTGCACTGGAGTGCCGTCCACTCGGGGATAGCCCCTCCTTTTCCAACGTGCTAGCCCTGCGTGCACTGTCGACGTCACATAGGCAGAGTCACTGTACACTGTTACTTCCTGGTCTGCATGATTCTCGAGAGTGACAATCAGCGCCACTAATTCTGCAGCCTGTGCTGAAAAGTGAGACAGTAGTCGTGCCTTTATCAATACTTCAAACTCCCCATTGGCGGTTTTCTTCACCACAGCGGCACCTGTATTTCTTTGGCCATCATTTTGATCGATTCTAGACGAACCATCAATAAAGAGAATCTCTCCAGCTACCAACGCATTTTCCGTCACTCTCGGGAGTTCATCATAGAATTCCTCATAGCTCGAGCAATCATGTGCATGGTTGCCTTCTGCCCATGGTTCTGCTACAAACATGGCAGAGTTCACTATTCTGCAATGAACTATCTTAATCAGTGGATTTGATGTGACTACCTCATAGGCAGACGGCCTTTAGGAAGTCAACGTACCTTTAGATTTTTCCAAAATGGCAAACAAAGCATGTTCAACAAATAGCGTCATGGAACACCCATTACTATGCTTGCTGCCTTCTCAATGGTGAACGCAGTGGCTGCCAAAGATTGTTCGCAAGGAAAGTGACACCTCATTACTGGGTCTAAAATCCCACTATAATATGCAAGGGGCTTGAACCCCAACGTGGTTCTCTGTGTGAGTACTGCTGTCATAACAGTGCCATTCATGTGCGACAAACAAAAAGAATTCCTCAGCATAATTGCAAATTGCCTTTTTCAACTCATCAAACCTTTCCTCCATCTCCTCAGTCCAGACAATGTTTTCCTGAGTTGATTGTGCTTTCTTCAGAGCTTGCAACAAGGGCCTTATGTAAGAACTGTAGTCAAAGACCCATGCCCTCACATAATTAAACAATCCCAATAATCTTTGCATTTGCTTTATTGTATGTGGCTTTGCTGTTTTAGCAAAATAGCCTCAGCTCTCTCAGGAGTAACTTTTTTTCCCTCACGCGAAATTATCTGGCCTATGTATAACACTTCTTTTTGACAATATTGCAATTTCTCTTTGTCTACTTTATATCCTTTTGCTGCCAAGATAATCATCAATTGAACTGAATTGTGTCAGCACTCTTCCTCGGAGGTGCTACAGATCAATATGTCATCTACGTATTGAAACACAACATTTTCCAAATCAATATTGCTTAAGTCCATCTGCAGGACTCTATTGAAAATCGATGGGGACTCACAATACCCCTGAGGCAGGCGAGTACTTTTTACTCCAGTTTGGCGGAAAGTAAATGACATCAGATCCTGTGAGTCTTTATGCAATGGGATTGAGAAAAACAAATTTTTCAGATCAATCACAGTGAAATATCGTGCTTCAACATGGATACTACATAAGATTGTTGCAGGATTAGAAACTAGGGGAATTTGGCCTCTACAATCTGGTTAATCGGGCGAAGGTCTTGAATTAAATGCCAAGACCCCCCTTTACTTTTTTTTTATCAGATAAACTGACGTATTACACAGTGACTCTGATGTCACTAAGATACCCTGCTGCATCATGGTGGATATTGTCTTGAAAATACCTTCATCTGCCTCTCAAGACATGGGATACTGCTGCGCTCGAGGTAAAATTGCTCCTGGTTTCAATTTAATCTTGACTTCTCCAGCTCCTTTCAAAAGGCCTACGTCATGGGGCCTTTGTGCATAATGCAACTGGCACTTTTGCCATGCCTTCATTGAAATACTCAGGACGCTTCTGAGCTAACATTATTTTCTGAGGAACCTCGCATTTAATTTCTCTTACCCAATAAGTAATACTCATTTCAAATACTATTTCGTCAAATGACGATTGGTCTCTAGACATATCTTTATCAGAGAAGTCACTCAATCTATAACTTTCCCAATGGCAATCACTGTGCACCATCGTCTGCCTTCATAGTCAGTTCCATCAAGCAAAGTCATTTCCCCATGCACTATGGCTGCTTGTAATTCTAAAGGAAGGACTTGTCCTTCCTCTTCAACCATAGGTATCCTTGGCCTGAATAAAAACTCATCAGGTATTCTCATAGTTCTTCCCACGATGCCTGGTAGCCATGTTAACAGAATGCGTACCCCATAGTAAAAAAGTTCTGGTTCTAATGGTACTCCTCTTATGGCCACTCTTTGTCCTGCAAATGCCATAATACACTCACTCACGTTTAAATAATGCATTCCTGGTGTTGAACATACTATGCCTTCAACATTGAACGAAATCGCATGTTCAATTTTGTCATTAAATCTCAACCTAGTATATTGACAGGTATCTGTCTTGAATATAATAATGGCACAGACATGTCACATTCCCCTACAGAGACTGGTCATTTTTCAGTAAAAGGAACTCTACCTGTAGCTCCTGTGAAACCTTGAGTATTCATGACATTTCCAGACATTGTACATTTTCCCTCTCGTATACATGAGCGTGTTTCACCCGTGTCCACTAAAAAGGAAAAGGATTTGCACCCTATCGGTTCCTCTTGAGGATTTCACGTTACAGATAGTATTGAACACATCATGTCTCCCAGTGAGCTGTCCTATTGTGGGTACATTCTCATCCCTATACCTGTGAAAGGATTCCCTCCATTGACAGCGACACCCCCTATCCTAGGAATCATCAATTGTCCCATGCTTGTACTTTGCTGTGACTGCCCTTGTGGCGGAATCATTATATAAATCTTGCAGTTCTCTCAGAGCTTGGGAATTGCCCCTTTTGCACGAATAGTTGGCGTCTACACATGCGTGCAAGGTGTCCTGACATACCACATGTTATGTTATGTTATTTTGCATTTATATGTCCAACATACAGGAGGAGGCCTCCTAATCTGACCGTCCTGCATGCCTTGACCATCATTCTGTGCGTTTTGAAACCCAACTTGGTTATTATGGAAATGTCCCTGATTAGTCTGGAATCCTTTATCTCTGAAGTTTCCCCTACCTCGTGGTACGAATCCACTATTACCTTGATCAAACTGCCTTTGGGTATTCACCTGTGGAATGCCTGCTGCTTGCATGTTCCTTCTCCGCTAGTCAACATCGCCCCTTCAATGGCGCACTTTGATAATTTTTTCTGCACCAATTTCACCTCTTCGTCTTTCCTAATATCATCTTCCTTTCAATTCTTCTCTTGCAAAAGTCTGCAATAGTACGCAATGGTCAGCTGAATTTCTGACCATGGCTTTGCTTCCATGCCCACTAACTTCCTGAGCTGCTTCTGCTCTAGCAGCCCTTAGCATAATATGTGATAACATACAGGTATAGATTTTCCCCAAGGATCGTGAGTCTACAAACACCATTGTTCCTGAAAATTCTGATTGTAAACAAGAGGATCATCCCCTTCCTGCATAATTTTTGTCATTATACCTCCCATATCTGAGGTGTCCGGATACAGCACTCTAAACGCTTTCCAGACTGCCGCCCTACAGTTATTAAACAGTGCTCCATCATGAGCGGTGCTCAAAGCGGTAACACTGGAATACCCTGCTCTTGAGCAAATGTCATCAGTTCTCTCCCCAAGGATAGCGACTAGTAGACCTTTAATGTCCTCTACAGCTAACGTGTTTCCTCCTGCCATTTTTTCTAACTCATGTATCCATTTCCCAGCGCCAGAAGTTAAACTTGGGAGTTTATACCTTAAATGATCCTTATCCATCTGCTGCCAAGGTATATACTGTGGTCTGACTCCCCCTTTCTCTAACAAAGGAAACTATGAAACCCCAAACTCACATTCATCCCCAGTTCCCCCATCGCCTGTCTGTCCATAGCAGGCAAAAAATGGTGCGTGAAGCACAGAGAATTGAAAAACCCCTCACTACTGGAATCCAGGGGAAGTAGAGATTGACCGATTATTGTCACATACAACTTAACAACACCATGAATATATCACATAAAACATACATTGCAAAAAAACTCATTAGGACTGAATACAAAATAAAGCAATCTAAATAGAAAAATAGGTATAAATCTTATTTTATTGATAAATATTAAAAACAATCTATATTCATACAATAGTGCATCACGAAAAACACAAAAGACGACTGTCTATGTAATAGAACATACAAAAAGGAGAGAGGGGAGATTTTATCAGTCCTCCTTTCGCATTTGAAGAGTTTGACTATAGCAGTTGTATTTAAACGCTATTCGAGAAAGAGAGTGTCGACATGTTTCGGCCAGAAATCAGATTAGATACGTTCTCAGGTATCCATTCAGGAATGAGTGAAATGGCCATCTTCAGGACAACATATTTCTTTGTGATGAAGCTGATGTGTAGTTTAAATAAGACATTGTGATCTAAAAGAATGTATGCATAATTAATTCATTGAACAAAATGCATAATTTTTAAAGATTGAAGTTGTCTTCTTTTGGTAATATTCACATAGTTAGCAATGCATAAAAAGTATTTAAAAAAAAGGCAGTGCATATAATCTAAAGCCTATACAAAGTAAAAAAGGTGTTGTACACTTTGAGAATAAAACAACATAAAACATATGGATAACTCATAGTTGAGTGACAAGAAAATCAGAGCAATCTCTTACTTAATTCCACAGGGTCAAGTGTGCTGGAGTAGATGCAAAAGTTCATCCGTCTCAGAGTTATTTTATATACGTTTGGCGGCACACTAGCGGCACAAATCGTAGGACCTATGACAAGGTGTACCACATCCTGTTTAAAGAAGAACATCTAAGGTTATGTTCACATATTTTATTAAATGTCATGGGTTTGTGGTCATTTAATATAAACAGAAGTCTGTACATATACAGAGGTATCTCGCATAATTTAGATGTTTAAAAGGGTTTCCCTAAAATGAATTGAGGAAAAACAAGTTGGCTAGAAATGTTCACAACCAAGCTGGAAGGGGACATTCAGATAGTTTAGTCACCAGCGATCCCTCCACTATACTTTGACATTGCATTATTTAATTGTACGAAAGAGATGCATGTGGGGATCGGAAATAAATGCGGGTTACAGGTATATATCCTTCTGTGGATGGAAACAGATAGGGAAGACCCAATAGGTTACTTATGTAGGTCACGGGAGAGACTTTAAAAGGGGGAAAAGCATAATGAATGCGTATTAAGTGAATTACCTCGAGAAACTCCCATGAGTGGCTCAGAAGAGAGGTCTTATATGAATCGTATTGGGAGTCTGGGCGTGTGGTTGTTCAACAGACGGGTTTGTTCAAAAATACGACGTCCGTCGAGATCTAACAAATATGCAAAAAGAAAACAGATGATAAGTCTGTGCGGTCTTGCGAAATGCCTGCCTGGTGGGTTAAATTCAGAAGCAGCAGGCGCCTCCATGTTAATTGAGAAAAACAGACGCGAGAGAGAAGTCCACTCAAAGAAATGTCAGTTGTTCGTCTTGATACAACCGTTCCCGTCTTTGTCTATCTTTACTTTTTCGCTCTATCTCCTTTCAATCGTTCCTCTCTCTCTCTTTATCCTTTTTGTCTCTTTCATCTCGATCTTCCCTTTGCCTTACTTCCTCATGCTCTTATGATTGAGTGTGAGTAAAATCTGACCAATCATCCATTCGTTCTGTATGATCGCTCCCTCATCAGCTTTACCCTTTTCTCATTTTCATCGCTTTATTTCTTGTCCTATATCTAAGGATGTAATTGATCGATCACTTCTCTCCTTGTCTCTCGGGACTTTAGAGATCACATCCTTTTCAGAAATGTTCTCTATACCCTCATCTCTGCTTTGCACAGGCGACTCATACGCTGGATTGCTGTACCCTGTCACTGCCGTAAGCTCTCTTAATGGGTACAATCTGTCATCTTTCCCACTATTGCCATTAAGTCAGGCGCGGCGTGGGAGAAGAAGGCTCCTCACCCCCCTCTCAGCATATATTAAGTATCCAGTCTTCACGAGGCGGCTCTTTCCTTTCCTCCTGGTACATTTTCCAGAGCTCTAGGTTCGCTAACCTCTTGTCTAACCTTTATCCTGTGTATGCTGCATGGAAATATGTCATCATATGCTGCAAAACTGCCTTCGATAGTGATTCCCCTTGTTGCCACAACATGAACATCTTATCTGCCATGCCTTTAAGCCATTCAGCACTTTACTGTTTAAGTTTGGGTGCGTGTTTTGGCAACTGTTTGCAGAGATGTGTAAGCGGAGTAATATATTCCATTTTGACTCATCACACTTGACTGTCAATACTCACCTTTACACTTTGCAAAATGTTCAAATCAATAAGTTTCAAGAAAAATAATACAATATGCGCGTGCACCAACGTCGCAGGCTCCAAACCCTCTATATCACTTTTTACTTCAATTTAGTTCACTTAACACTGTCAATTCAATTCCAACAAATAAATAATGAACTCTTGAATCTTGTGTGTTTCCTTTTCACATTTCTTAACTCCTCTATTATTTGTTTACCACATATATATTCAATCACATGAAACAAACAGACAAACAGACATACTCGACCGGCCACATATATCTCAGTCTACGATCCTCAAGCATTTATCCTCGCCCCTAATAAATGCCCCGACTGGGATGTGAACCGTTCTATTTGGACTGTCTTTAAACTAGTCTGTAGCCTATGTCACCTGCAAATGGGGCTCTAAATACGGTTCCTTCTGTTACTGCTTTACGACGCAGGACACTGGGCTTCCTCTATCGTGACACTCCTTACCTCACGAGTTCTTAATTGCTTGGCTTCTCTCAAGTGAATTACTTAATAACTCAATGCTCGTTGTCTTGAGTTCCATTTACCCCAGCCTCCTCCTTACTCGTTTTCCCCTTATTACTTTCTCCACTCACTGCCCATTCATATTTTTGCCTCCTTACTCAGTTTTTACTCACCATTTGCTTTTTCGACTTCCGACCCTCGGGATCGACGATGCCTCTTGATCAGCTGCTCCAACCTTCCATTCCTTCAGCTTCCTGTAGAACTCGGAAGGGGATTTTGCCTGAAAACAAGGGACCCATCTAACCTGTGCTTGCAAGGTTTGTATCTTAAAAAACTGGTTCCGCTATCTACAGGGAGCTTCATGTCCTTTCAGTTAAATGTCAGAGGACGCTCGATATTGCCGGGAACCCAAAGCTTACTATCTCGATGGGTCTTTAACCATCATTACCACGTGAACTGGAGGAGTCACCCCAGCTGTTTAAGACAAGGTAGCAGTACTATGAGCTGAATGGTGATGCAGAAGTTACCCAAACATCAATAATCGAAACAACTCAGGTAGTTGGCAAAAAGGTTAACTATTTTAATATCATTTATCTAAAACAGGGAGTACAACGGATATCTACGGACATCTCACTGCATGGTTTCTCAATTTTCTTCAGAAAAAACACTGCATTTATAGTAAAAACTCATTATTTATGACGTTAACCTATGTATTTACTAACGTCATCCTATGTGGCAAACTACAAAAACCTTGTGGCAATTGTGATTGGGGCTAAAGGAACATCTAAGTAAACGTTCCATACTAGTCTAAGAAAGTTATAGCTCCTTAACATCAGGTGGGGCAACAAAGCCCTACCCTCAAACAGATCACTATGAACGTCACAAAATAATGACGTTCCATTGGTTACACAAACTATAGGGCCCTCAATTACGCAGCCCTATACAATTGGTTGGCACTCTTGCATCCGCCAGTATTTTTCCACTTACGTAAGCAGCACGCAGGCTGGACTGCTAGGTGCTGGTTAGCTGGTCATAATCATTGCTTCCCACCAATTAGCATATCATCTATCATCACCTCAGTGGTAAGCTGTCAATTAAGGCTTTGAACTTGTCCTTGGAAATGTTCTTTGCTTTGGAGAATTCATGTGGTTCGTCATGTTTGTCCAATTTCATCCTTCCACGTGACTGAAGACCACAAATTTGACCTGTGGGGCATTTAAAATACAATTTTGTTATAGACCTCTGACGTCTTCTTTGTTTTTGTCCGCGCCTGCTGAACAGGAGTCTCGTTCTTTCACACGATTTGTAACTACTTTCTGCCCATCCAAGTCGATAAGACCTTGGCTTCTTGGGGCTCATCCAGCCTCGCCTTTCTGAGATCTGCTTCTGTAATTCAATTGCTTTTTCAACTGTGACACACAGGAAAGGCCTTCCTTTTCTTGTCCAGCTCTGCTATAATACGTAGTGGAAACATCCATTCTTTGCTTATTCCTATATGTATACGTTGGCGCTTGGCGCAATCTTTTCACTACTTAGCTAGCTTCAGGAATACTTTGTCTGCTTGCATTTCTTTGCATATGTACATATGTAAAATGACTTGATATGTTCATCGTTTCTGTAGCATAGGTTTTTTTCCTCTTGCGCCAAAGATTTCACTTATCTTTGATACTTTCTTAATGCCTTATAGAATATCTTCACTTCTCTTGTCTCTGCATCTCTTCTATTGTATGTCAGACTTTCTTCGTGTGACGTCACCGTTCTTCTCTTTAATTCATTGGTCCTGCTTCTTCCGGGATTTCATTCACATGGCCATCATACTGTTGTGTATGTAGGTATGGCTTTCTCAATGGGAACCTTACTTCCAGGAGTCTCCTTGGTATTGGTATTTTCACTGGTACCGCAGATGTCTCACCTCCTGGTTCCCAACATATAGGCAATATGGGTGAGCTGGTTGATGTGGGGGGCTTGGTTTCTTCTCTACATAGGTATCAGAGTTGGCGTTGCTGCAGGTGAATTCAGGAAACGCTTGTTCCAGGTAAATGTGGAAGCCAGCGGGGGCTCGAGAGAGCAAGCGGACTGCTGCTGAATCAGGTAAGCTGAATGGAGCTGCAGACAAGAATCCTCTGGCACGTGGAGCCAGAAGCACGGCAAGCATTTTACCACTTGCAATCTTGCTGGAAGGAATGCTAAGCAATGGTTGTGAGCCAGGGTGGGGTTTTTATGGCCCTGGGCTGCACCTGGCCACTAGACCACCATGGATCCTGACAGTATGAGCTGCTTGAGTCCTGACTTGGTGGCCTTTTTGGCAGGGGCAATCACTGTGTGCAAATTGGTGCTCACGCCAACCAGCCACCCTCTTTGTCCATTGCTGACCAGTGTTGCCCAAAACCCTCAGGTGAAAGTGTAAATGAATGCTTGCCGTTCTGTTAGGGATCATGACAGGCAGAAAAACGGAGGCAAGAGTCTGGAAATTACAAAGGGTATCACCTGGCTGTTGATGAGTAATAATCAGAGTGATCTTAGAGTGCTTAATCCTGCCCCAGTGCCGTTTAGGAGGGCGAGGTAGTTTTGGGTGGGCATAAAATGGTGGGGGAGTTCACCAAAAAAAAGGAATAATAGTATGGTCTGACCACGAAACTGGCAGGTGAACAAACACAGTGGCAAGAGAGGAAGGAGAAAAGATGAGATCATGGCTATTACCAAGGTGGTCGGCAAGAACAGCCACTAGTTATGTAAGACTCAGCTCCGTAAAGGCAGCGATAAAGCGGGTCGTCTGTGTATCAGCGCGGTCATTAGGATGGAGATTAAAATCCCCCAAAACAATCAGAACCCCAAACTGAAGTCTGAGGCCAAACACCAGTTCATATAGAACAGAGCAAAGGGGGGATCTGGCCCAGTAGGGCGATAGATCATTAAAAAGTGAAGGGTACTAGTAGGGGAAATCGAAACACAGAGTAAAAGAAGCTCCAAGTTTGCAGTATTCTGAAAGGGCAAAACAGAGCAAGTCAGACAAGCATGATGAATCATGACAATGGCCCTCATTCCAACCCAGGCGCCTGATTTCCACCTTAACGCCAGCTTTTAGCAGGCGTTAAGTACCAAGGCGCTAAGCGTCCTTGGCGCTAATTACGGCACCGTAACTTACGGTGCCGTAATTAGCGCCTTCCCCACTCCCATTATGCCCTATGGGGCAAAAATGGGAATGGGGAAGGGTAAATGGGGATTGGGGATTTTCCGCCCCACTCACCTTGGAATGGGGCGGTAAATCCACCATCCACCATGGTGTAAAGGCAGTTTACACCATGGTGGTAAAGTAGGGAACTTACCACCTGGGTTGGAATGAGGGCCAATGCCTCCTCCTAACTTGTGGGGAGCCCTATTTAAGTTGAGAATCCAGTACTCGGGGGGAAGGGCATGGACCAAAGAAGGCACCGACAAGGCTTTAAGCCACATCTCTTTGACAAAGGCAAGATTAGAAGAGTGATCCTGAAGAAGAGGGTAACAATCACCAGCATCCACAGGGCAATCAGCTGATCCAGCTACACTCAACTTACACTGGCTGAGATGACACCAGCCAAAGGGAAACACAGTCTTAGGAGGAGGAGCCTTGGTGAGGCAGCTGGTGAAGAATATAATGCACCCACAGAGGGGCACGCCCACAGCCTGTCTGCAGTGCGGGTGAGTGCTGATGGGCCTGACTAATGCCGTATTTTGGCCTGGTGTGGGTGTTTCCACTGCGCCCGTCCGCTGCGCTTCCGGGGAGCGGGAAATCTAAATCTGCACATCCTATTGGCAGAAGCCAATCAGCTGTCTGAGGCGAAAGGAAAAGAAAACAGCTGCCACCCAATGCATGCATGTGAGAAGGAAAGAAAAGACAGACTCACCACGGGAACGAGCCCTGTGTGAGTAAAGAGGCCAGGCAACATTGTGCAGACTGCAGCGAAAACGCTGTAGTCAATACAAGGAAATGAAATAAGTAAAATAAATAAGCACGATTTTTTAAATAAAATAAGTTTCCAAAGTGGAATGCTGAATGCAAAATAAATGTGAGTGAAAAGGGTCCAGTCAGACGCAGATGGCCCAGAATTAACACAGAGCCAATTAAAAGGAAAATAATATAAGGAAATAACTTTTCAAACAATATATAGCAATAATCACATCACACCAAGCTCTAGTGCCGTATGATTTCACTTTGATGTCCTACTTATGATGAACATGTTATTATACTGATAGTGCATTTTTGACTGTTTTATACAATAAATTGGTGTGTGAGGGACGAGAGTGTCCATACATACGACACTTCACACATGTTCACATTTGTTTGCCAACCTCAGTGCCATGGTTGTATTTTCTTACCCGCACCCTATATTTCATATCAAGTTGACATTCGCTCTTTATACATTAAGTTGGGTGTGCACCTATGTAACCTTTGCTTTGGATTTTAGTATACGTTTTTGACATTCTTTTACTTTCGCACACTTCTTTGTGCAACCTTCTCTATTCTTTAATTTCTAATACTATTATTCAAAATATTTTCATTCACTTTTATTTTTAATAATAATGCTCATCCATTCATCCTTTCTTCTAAATAGCAATACTAACGATTTTAATGCAAATTTGTGTGGTATTAAGAGGTTCTCTCATTGGAAGTAGGAACTGATTCCACAATCCCATTAAGGGCTGTTCAGTGATGACCGGTTCACAGGGACCCAAAGTTCCACTGTCATTTCCCACTTTGGTATCTTGATTTTGTAGGCAATGGAAGAGATCAACTAAATGTCTGGGAGCCCCTCTACCGAGAACGAACATGGCCACATAACCTGTTCTCTGGAAAGGTACGTTTCAGCTCACTGTACCTTTCACAGACGAGAAATATCCATTGCATATCGGTCTGGTTCCATGAACTTGGGGAGTCCAGCACCGAAATGCTAGGCAATTCTCCTGTAAGCAACACTACCAATAGCATCCCCGAACATGTGTTTTGGCCTAGCACAGTGAACAAGTGGTCCACGTCTGGATAAGCCCTGGGAAACGTAGGGCAAAACCCCAAGGTCCAAATGTTCATTCTCGGGACCCCCTCTCCCAAATCACATGTTCTCTGGGAAGGTGCTGACTCGGGAGGGTCTACAGTTATGTTTCAGCTCACTGTACCTTTCACAGATGAGAAATACCATTGCATATCAGTCTGGTCCCACCCACTCGGGCAGTGCAGCACCAAAATGCTAGGCAATTTTCCTGTGAACAAGAGTACCAACAGCAACCCCAGACATGTGTTTTGACTTTGTTGGGCCTCATCAGTGAGGTGGAGCTGTGCCACTCTAAGCACAGTGAGCAAGGGGTCCATGTCTGATTAACCCCGGGTAACATAAGGCTAAAACATGGTTGTAGACCCTCCTGAGTGCATGAAATTTCATAGAACAGGATATTTCACCCATGTTTGTTCTCAATCGAGGAGCTCCCACACTCTTGTTTAATGGGAGAGAGGAAATATATGATCTCAAAGGTCCCTCACCACGCTGAAAAGAATGTTCACTCTTTAGATTGGTTCCTTTGGTAATTCTAGGAGGTAAACCTGATCACCTACCTAATTTTTCTTCTTGGATATCTGCATGTCGTAGTGGGTCTACATACTTAGCAAAACTTTGTTCAAGTTACTTTGTAACAAAAGCATATGGAAGATGCTTACAAGGGTGTTTCTACATATTCATGAGTGGTAGAGGCATTGCTCAACGTCTATACAATTCCCACTATAGCTGTATTATATCCCTCCAGTCCCATCCATTCCTCCCCCTCCCCCAATGGATGGATGTCAAAATTCAACCTTCCTTTAACATCTAGAATGTTTTGACTCCTAGAATTGCCCACATTTTAGTCATTGCCTCACTAGTGGAATGACTACTCCGGTTGGACTTTTTTGAGGAGTTCCAATCCTTTGAGGAAGACCAAAACGAGAAAAGATATGGCTGATTAATGACATAGCTGAAGTCTCAGCCTTATATTTCTGGGCAGGGTAGACATTCAATCCAGTTAGTGAAGAGGCAGGTGACAGTGAGCATATATTTGTTGCCATGTGCAAAACAAATCACTGGACCAATAAAATCGATATGACGATCAGACCATGATAATGTCATTCTTCTCTTTTTTATAGAGGACTCGTGGTGATTGAAAGAACTTGGTCATTAACTGAGCACACACCAGACATGCTTTTAAATAAATGTTGAGTTCTTGACCCATGTGTGAGCAGTAAGCTACCTCACATAGGATCAACAACATCTTTTAAAATTCCCGATGACCAGCCACTCACGCCCCTTCACCGGGTGCTGCCAGTTTGTCCCCACGTTTGAAGCCTAGCTCCCCCTCGCTCCCTCTTTCTGTCACTGCCCCCGACCTCTGTGATGCCCTGCAACACCTGCCACCACTCCCCCCCACTGACTTACCTTCTGTCATGGGGCTGCTTCCTCGCTTCATTGCAGTCTGTGCCAATGCCACTCCCATAGAAAAAGCAAAATGATATTTTCCCTTTTCAATTGCTATGGTGGCGACTATCTGTGGGCTTCTTTGACGAGAGATTGGACTTGCACAAAACCCACAGAGCCCATCACCCATTACAAAACATGTTTACACTAATCACACCCCATAGGGAGCCCCGAGTTTTGAATAACTATTTCCCCCATATTCAGCGACAAACAGGGCCAGTCAGGACTCTGAATTATTGGAGAGGACCTCAGTTTGTTTGGGCCTACCTAACCTCGGGCTGGTGGACCATTGCCATCCCTTTAAGCCCTCAAGGATGGGGGTGATAGACATATTTAATCACCAAGGAAGAGCAATTCTTAAATATTGGGACAATGATACCTCTCAACACCTGGATCAGGTGATTAGTAGAAGTGAAGCACATGGGGAGGCAGTGGAACTAGTCACAAATTCAGACACTAGTGGGAAAGGGATCATTGAGGCAGAGCACATACTGGGACAACTGTTCAATCAGTTCCTGTAAAAAAATAGAAAGCAAACTTCCTAGCAGTGTGGGCATTAGGATGGTATTCCAGAGTGAGAAAGTGTTGCAGAGAGCGAAGAGGGAGGTGTATAAAAGCACCAGGACTTGTTTTGGCCAAGTCCAGGAGATCAACCAAATAGAGGGAGACATAGATGGTTGTGCCAATATAGCCACACTCTAAAACAGGCTGGTAAAAGTGAATGGATACACTAGTAGGCCTGTTAGAAACCTGGTAATAAAGACTGGCAGGAGCAGGTCTTGATAAGAACAGAGCAGCCAGAAGCAAAACCAGCTGGGGCCTCTAGCCCAGATCCTTGTGGTAGCTGCAAACCCACTAAAGAAGGTTGCAATCCCAGTGGACATAGGTATAGGGGGAATAAATCCTACCCAAAAGTACCTAGGTGAGGAGGACATTTCTATCTAAAAGCACAAGGAACTACCGGTAGGCCAGAGAGGAAGCTACAGGTCTTACCCTGGTAAAGCCTTGAAAGGTTCACTATGGAAAGAGAAGTCCTGATAAAAGCCTTGTCCTGTAGCAATTTAAAGCCCATCCAGCCCAGGAAGTGACACGATGTTGGGATGAAAGTAAATAAAAAGACAAAGTTCAATAAGTGCCGAGGGTTACACAAAAATCCCTAAGACCGTGAGTGTTTTGTAGAGCACTTTCCTGGGCACAGATGCCCCAGGATACTGAAACAGAACAGGAATTGGACCAATCAGCTTCAGTATTTTTGAAGAAGCCTGCATCTCCTGTTTTTGTCATTCCCATCTTCTGACACTGTTAGCCATAATTTCACCTTCCTGCCTTTTAGTTTCATCCCATAGGACGTGTAGGAGTTTACTCCATCTCTTCCCTAGGACCTAAAGCCAATGGCCCAATGGATGCTTAAAGCAAGCGTTGAAGGACTTTGATGGAAAGGGTTCCGGTGATGACACCATACCCCACACTAGTATTTTAGGTCACACTCCCTGTTGACTATTTTGTTTACAAGCAGGGTTGTCCAACTCCAGGCCTTGAGGGCCAGATCCATGTCGGTTTTCAGGATACCCCTCATTAATATTCATGAGATAAATTTACCTATAATGAGTCTAAATGTATTTATGTATTTATTTCTAATGCACCAGAATCCCTCAGGCATCGGGGCGCGACACAGACACAATAGGACAAACAAAAGAAACAGAACGAGAGACTATGGCAGTGGTAAGGGGATTACTTAAATAACAGGGTTTTTAGGACTTTTCTGAAAGTCCGGGAATTGTGCTCTAGAGTCATAGTTGAGGGGAAAAGATTCCAGAATTTAGCCGCTCTGACCTGGAAAGATCTACCCAGGCCCATCTCCCGTTTGAACCTGGGACATATTTGAAGAATGTAGTACTCTGGCCGGTCAGTACTGTGGAACAAGCCTGTTCAGGTAAGAGAGGGCTTCTCTATACACACATTTGGGAATGATAGTACCCACTTTAAAGTTAATGCGGTCCTGGGTGGGTAGCCAATGGAGCTCCTTTCTGTAAGTTGAAATGTGCTCCCGCCTGGAAAGGTTATTAACAGTGCGCACTGCGCTGTTTTGCAGTACTTGATATTTTCTGAGATTTTTGGATGCAGATCCTATCAATAAGGCGTTACAGAAGTCCAGTCTTGTGCGAAAGCAGGGCTCGGGCAATAGTTGCCATGTTGTCTTTGGTGATAAATGGACGTATATTTTTTAGAAGATGGAGAGATTGATTACAGTTTTTTGTCAGAAGGTTGACATGAGCATCAGTATTGAGGAAGACGTCTAGGCAGATGCCCAAGGTTTTCACCTTGCTGAAGACAGGGATACTACTTACATCAATTCAAAAGATGGAGTAGGCTGCGCATAAATTGGCCTGCGCTGTCTTTGAATCAAAGATAAATAATTTGGTCTTATTACAGATTAGGCAGAGCCAGTTAGATGACATCCAGTTATCGATTTGGTGATAGATTGTAGACAAAGCTGCAGAGTCGGCCAGGTAGTCTCCCGTGACCTATAGGACCAGCTGGGTATCATCAGCGTTATTAAGAAACACACCCAGGTTGTTTAGAAGGGTAAAGAGAGGCCTGATGTACAGATTGAACAAAACATACGACAGGCTACCCCCCTTCGGTACTCGGCACCAGATAGATTTCGTGGGTGAACTTGCCTGGCCCCAATGAATGCGAGACTCACTGTCTGACAAGAAGGAGAGAAACCAGCCAACTGCATTGTCCGAGCATTGCTCTAGGTGGCGTAGTGTCTGTTTCAGAGTACCATGATCCACCAAATTGAAGGCCGCCGACAAATCCAACAAGGCCAGAATGCCTACTCCACCGTCTTCTAACGTATGGCGCATGTGTGCTTGAAGATCCACTAGGGCGGTCTCTGTGCTATAATTTGGTCTAAAACCAGATTGTCTGGGGTGGAGAAGAGAGTTTCAATGAAGAAACTGCAAATTTGTCCTCATCAATATTAATGTGGGTTATCCTAAAAATCTGTAAATGATACGGCCCTCGAGGCCCAAAGTTGGAGAACCCGAGAGGCCAACCTATTTTGTACTGCTTCTCCCCTAGGCATCACCCAGCATACCCTGATTTGTAAATAAAGAAGTGTCAAAGCGCCCCTGTGGTGAGGGAGACAGTGACACACTCTAGAACGACCTATTACCCCCTCCCCTAAACTGTTGACTCTCACTCGTAATCAGACACTGTGAGCCCTACCATAGCCAGATGGCCTTCAGAACTCATCAAGACCACTTGTGAAATGTCTGTAAATTCCGTTTACCATCTATAGCCTTCCCAAGGGCACAAACGCAGAAATTAGATTAGGTGTGGGGGTGGGGGCAGGGGGTGTGTTGCAGCCATGAACCCGTCCCTGGGCTGGAGAAACGAGAAGGCGACTGTATGCAAATCCAGGCCGAACTCACTGCATCTATTCTTCTGACCCAGGTCGCAAAAAAATGGAAATCGCAGATGCAGACAGATATTATGCTCTCAATTAATTTGCTAATAGCACATATTGCCTTGCGGCAGTTTAGCAGTAAATGTCAGCAATGTACACCATCAAAAAGAAGGAAGAGGGGAGAGGAGGAAAAGCATGCAAAATCATCTGCTGGTCCATCAAACCACGCTGTGTGACTCACCCCTGCTGAGCGCGGGGATATTTCATCGGGCACGCAGGACGATGACATTAATACAGTGTTTTATTGCCGGTGAAATTCATCCGGGTTTATTGCAGAGAAACGCGTGGCCAGACAAAGCCCACCGTCCTTGCGCCCCTTCCCCCTCTTCTCTGGTTCTGTCCCCTCCCCAGCCCCTTTCAGTGCCCCTCCCCTACTTCCTTGTCAATTCAGAGAGAGTAAGACCAAATGACGACTGATTCTAGGCATGTCCGCCCTTTACCCGCCCTTCCCTCCTCCTAGTTCCCTCAAGCTGTTTATAAACTACTCGGGGTAAGGGTGGCACAGCTAGTTATACACTACAAATGGGATTTCTTCACAGACTACATAGAGCGCCCATTTCCAAACTATGGAGAATAGACAACGACGAGCTTCGCCATTTTGCTTTTCCCTTGAAACCAACAGCTTTTGACTGATGGCTACTGTAAAAGGAAGGGAGTCAGATTCACTCAGCAAAATATGGCACATCTAAAAGGAGATATTGTTTCTGCCTATCTGCCTGTGTCTTCTGTGCCATTTTAATGTCTCAACAACGTATTTGTATATATCAGGGGTCTTCAACCTATGGCTCACCGGAAGCTTTGAACTATGACTCCCAGGATATCTCAGCATTGACTGTGCTGGCTAGGACTGATGGTAGTTGTAGTCCAGAACATCTGGAGAGCCAAAGGTTGCAGGTCACTGGTATGTATCTATGTTTCTTAGCTTAATCGTTTCTTTATAAGTGGGTAAGTGGCGTGGCCCAATCAGAAGGCATAGCACCTGGCCTATATCTGGCAGGCTCGCCCCGCGTTGCCAATCTTCGTCCTGCACCACTCCCTCAGGTCGCCGTGTCTGATGACATCCACCGCTCCACGCCCAGCCTTGCCCAAACTGTTCCCGCTCCTCTGCCCCTGACCCCTCAACACTCCATACACCTAGATTCCCGCGTCTATTTCCACACCGCGGCAGCATCCCCCGCCTTTAAGGAAGGTATCATGTAATATTATCCCCACCAATAATGTCGCCATATATATGGTCGTCGGGAAAGGCCAGAGGCAACATTATTGATGGGAGCGGGGGAAGCAGGGGGTGCACACCGCTCCCTTAAAAAAAATATGCGGGTTGTAGGGGTGTCCTCCGCAGGTTCCATAGATTAATATCACTGCAAAAAAGGCCCCATTCTTGTATGGCAATATTTTTGTGGGGATATTAACACATGGAACCGTTAGAAATAAACTATGATGTGCAGTTCCTTTTAAAGAAACCTTCTTAGCACCCCGGATTAAGCCCATGGTGTGCTAATGTGATAATGTACATCCAGGCGGGCTGTCAAGCCGGACCACCTCCATGTGAGGACCCCGCTCTCCTCAGGGTGTTACCCCAGGATGACAGGCCGTTACCAGATGGCACAGCGCGTCTAGAACGGCATCATCGCTTAATTCATGTGAAATCATCAACCTGCCATAGGGTGAACATAGAAACTGTACAACAGATTTCTTTGAAGCATGATCACAAGAAAGTCATTGTAAATATGTTTAAAAGTAATGCATACAAAATGTAAATATAATGGCCATGTATACAACAGCAGCCACCACTTTAATAGATTCCCAGTGCCAAGGTTTGTTTGGAACGTTCCTCAGGGTGGTTGAAAGCTTACAAGAACAGTGATTTGTTTTTTTCTCTTCAAAAACAGTTTGTTAGGTAAGTCCATGTCTGTAAAGTCCAGCACCATGTCTTTCCCGTTCAATGCAAAGCAGCGGCAGGCCCCTAGATATCAGGTGACGGCCCAATTGGTGATGCTGCGTGGGAAGTCCCTCCTGCACAGTGGCTTCAACATGACCCTGAATTTCAAAGCCAGCCAATGGAGAGACTTTAGGGCAGGGCTCATGACATTCAGATGTGCTCTGTCTGGTCTGGGATCTTTCCAGTGGGGCATTTGGATAAGCAATAATCCAGGCACGCCATGGTTAGTGATCTGGTGCGCATCAGGCTATGTTGGTAAAGGGGCTCTTTCAAGAGGTTGGAGTGTGGTGGTTCTGCTCTTGTCCAATCGGAAGATGAGTTGGCATTCAGGTTGTTAGATATTTGGGCCTGTGTTGGTGTTCTCTTCAAATGGTTGGACATGAGAATCAGTCTGACTGATGTATCCTCAAGACAGACCTGGACAGACAAAGGAAACTCTTTTCATTCAAAAAATAAATGTGTGTTAGACACACTGCCACTAAGGTGGACAGGCTAGTCAACCAGTGAGAAAAGATTTGGATGTCACCATCATATATATCCTCTCCCTTTTCCCAAAGTACGGTCCACCAAACAGGACTGACATGCACCTATGTCATCGCAAAACATGTATTTATTTATTTATTTATTTATTTATTCACATTTGTAGAGTGCACAGCAGCCCTTAGGCATTGTGGCGCTTACATTCTTCCCTGCATCATCCCTCCACATGACAAACCACAAGAATTACCTACTGATTACTTGGGTTAGGCAATGCGCCAGGAACAGGAGCAGCTCATCTATAATGAGCTATGGGGCATCGACTCGCCGCTTGTTATGGATGAGCTAAACCAGCCCAGTGAAACAGTGAGCACTTCCCAGATGCAACAAGCAGCTGAGCAAGTGCTCCTGAGCTGGCTTTAACTCAACTGTTGAAGGTAAACGTGGTTATCCTTTAACATTTGGCCATTGAACCATGCAAGGCCAAGGGTGTTTTGCTTCTCCAACTTTGCATGACCCATTGGGGATGTAGGCTGGGATACTGCAGGCCTGAATGTTTGAGGGGGTGCTCTTGCGCCTCTCTGCACATCCAGGGCCCTAAGTGTTCTGGCTTCATTGCGCATATGCAGGAGCCAGACGCTGCTTCCTGGTTCATTTTGTATGGTGCACAGGAGTTGGAGGGCCTTCATTACTGCAGGCAGCATGAGGAGGAGTGGACTGGATCCCGGAGCGGGGCTGCAGGTTAGACAATTTTATTTGTGTGTGCATGTATGCAAGAGTTTGTGAATTAATATGACAGTGTGTGTATGTTTAGGTGCACGCGTTGATGTGAGAGTGTATGAATGCTAAATGGGGTGGAATCCCGTTTGGCGATCATGTAAGAGGTCACTGGACTATTAATGTGCCTGGTGTTGGTTACTGATGCTGCTTTCCAGAATTGTTCTGGGCAATGCCACGCTGATAATCCTGGAAAATTGGCCCTAGTAGAGCTTTTTGCTGCTCCTGCCCTGGACATGGTGGTGATTTGCCCCACATGGTATTACCATGACCCTTTCCCAGGACCCACGTGTTTTGAGTTACGTTTGGTGTATACAGGCCCATTTATATATGTATTTAGATGTTTTGCCAGCAATAAAATCACATATAACCCGCAGTAGTATGACATGGAATATTATGTCATGTGGTGTTACGTCAGTTCATTTTATTTTATTGTCAGGTCACTTTAACAAGTCCAACAAGCAATGTGAAGCAGCTGGAAGGTGACATGTAGCACTTCAGAAATTCTCAACTAAATGCATAATACATATTTGTGGCTCTCTGTTTTTAAGGGGGATCACTTCCCAAACTAGACCTGCATAAACCAAAGATGCCTCTGCCTTTATAAACCATAGGTATCTCTGCTGCCCACTTTTAGCAGAATAAGGTAACTGCAGCCCAAGTTCAGAAAAATAGTCATAGCTGGGTCTTGAAGATGAACTCCCACAAAAGCCCAACCTCAGTCCAAAAGGAATCAAGCTTCCTGTGCTACTACTGCACTCCATATGTAGCTCTTAGCAGGTATCTAGAACTTCCAAGTAGCTTGGGCCATGAAACACAGTTCAAAACCCACCTTCATTTAGGATTGTCCAGAACTCCTCCCAGCTTTCCATTCTATAGACTCTTGCTGTAGGCGATCTCCTCTGTGTACTGGTTGGTCACATCAACACGGTACAGGAAGACCTCAAAGCTTGACCACCCCAGGGCATCACTGGGTTCTGTCACACAGAAAGGTGGCAAGACTGTCACAGTATACAGACCTTTCAATGGATTGACATCCTTCTATAAGACTAACAAATGACTATAATAAAACAATTAATAGAGACTGCATTAGACATTTTGTCTATAAAATTGTCCAAAATCCCAGACAAATGGAATTAAGTAACATCATTTAACTTTCAACCACATAATGAAATCTTGTAAATTATAAACAGTCTCATCACAGATCATATTGTCAATTATTACACACAAGAAATATCAAGCAGGAGTCCATGACCTTGAGAAGTCCCAAGCGACATTAAGCAAAAAGCCAAGTTTTCAGGGCTATTCTGAAGGTGCAGTACAATTGCTCAGCCCTCAAGAGGTGGCGGAAGAGCGTACTATTGGTTTGCTGCCACCGTGGAGAAGCTTGAGCCTCTACCTTTCGCTTGTTTGAATTTTGTCTGGACCAGCCGGTGTGCATAGGCGGCTCTCAGTGGCCTGGAAGAGTGAGATTTTGTGATTTTCTGTGCCAAGTAGGGAGAAGCTGAGTTGGAGAGGCACCTATGGGTAATAGACAATGATTTGAAGATATTTCGTTCTCCAATCAGGATCGAGTGGGCGTCTCTTCTTGCAGCCGATATGTGATCTCGTTTTGGAATATTGACGGCTGCTCGGAGGGCATTGTTTTGGATCACCTGCATCTTGCAGAGGTTGTGCGATGAGGTGTCAGCAAAGAGAGCATTATAGTAATCGAGCCTTCATCTGATGATGGCTTGGGCAATGATAAGGCAACTGTTTGGAGATAAGAACAGTCTGGAAGCATTAATAAGCTTTGTTGTGTACAGCACTGAGGAGGCAATGGCATTCAATTGGTGCGTGAGTGAAAGTGTAGCATCCAGGTAGACATCCAGGGATTATTGGGAGTTGAGCTTCTTAATCACTGCTGGTGGCACTACCAGCAGTATCTGTCTTTTTGCCATTTAGAGGCGGTGTGTGGCTATCCAGACCTACACAGTGTTTAAGGTGTTCTGGTGAGCAGAGTAATCACCAGAGAGGTGGAGGAGTATTTGGGTATCAGCAGCATATTTAGTGTAAAATATGTCGATGGAGTCTACAAAGTCAAATAGAGGTTACAATGTTAAATACATTGTAGAGGGTCCGGAATACCCAGGGCCCTTGTAGCACACCACACGAGATGCGTGCTGGGGAAACACAGACAGTCTTAGCAAACACTCTAATTGATCTGTCTTCTAGAAAGGATGCTACCCAAGTCGTGGCGTCTGGTGAAAAATGAGCAGCGCAGGTGAGGTGGTGGCACAGAATTTTGTGATCGACTACATGAAATGCAGCCGAGAGATCCAAGCGAAGGAGAAGGGCAGGCTTTCCTGCGTCTCTGATCTGGTTTTTCACATCCAGCAGTGCCGATTCAGTTCCATGGCCTGGCCGGAAGCCAGAATGGCGCATTCCCAGGATGTGGTCGGTTTCCAGATAATGTTGGATCTGGATGTAGGCCGCTCTGTCTACGATTTTCAGTTGTGATCGGCCAGAAGTTGTTGGGAACCGAGGGATCAATGTCAGGTTTTTTAATCAGTGGGAGAACCCAAGCTTCCTTAAGGCTAGTGGGGACAAGGCTTGAGATGAAGGGGGCATTAATGAAGCGGGTGATGAAAGGGACCAGGGTTTCAGTGCAATCCTTAATTAAGGTGGCTGGGCAAATGTCAACTTTGCACCTCAATGGTTTATGGCTGTTAAGGATGGCTGCGGTTTCAGTCTCGGAGACCTTTCTGAATCAAAATATTTAATGTACATATGTAACTATTGTAAATTGTATTAATAATAAATAACAATGATAATTATGTAAAAGAAGCATTTTAAATTAGATGGATAAATGTTTCTTTAAACCGTTAAGGTTTAACCAACACAAAAGTTGAAGTCAACAAAGAGTAAGAGAAAGATGAATACATTTTTTAAGGTTATGACATCAGAAGGAAATATATCATGCTAACCTTAACTCACCCTAATAAATCAAATATTATCCATACAATACAAACAAACACTTCACAGTATATTAACTGAAGCAAACAATACAGAACATGTATGCAACCCCAAACAAATGTAAATAACAATGTACATGTATAATACAAAAAGGATGAAACCAATAAAAACATCACTAAATATACTAATAAATACAATGATAGCATGCACAAAATAAAAATGTAAAGGAAAAACATATGGAATCACTGCACGTTATAAATATATTAAACATTAAAGTTAAATACAGTATATACTTCTAAAAAAACAAACATATGAACTTACACAATCAGAATAGGCAACATGCATGTAAAAAACCTACAAATCATAATACACATTGTAAAGTAAACTTACTGTGCTATTGTGTAAATAATTACATTTCCAAACATATATTATGTATGCCAACAACTCAATGAACACAATATAGATTTATACACCAGCACTAGCAATCACCAATATAATTCACTTCACAATGGTACTACCATGAAAACTTTAAAAAAATATATAACCTATAACATACCAAAGTAAACAATTCATAACTTTCCAAAAACAATATAGCTAAAAAAATATGAAACACTAAGCCAAGGTGAGTTAAGATGACCATGGTGTATTATATTTGTGTAACATATGTTGGAATTTCCATAAACAGCATATTACATTGTAACCTTCATGTATGTATTTCTACTGATTGACTAACCTATTTTTGTTGCTTTAACTGTTTTTCATATTTTTTCCATCTGTATATGTACACACACACACACACAGACCATTTGCACTAGGCAGGGTATATTAAAAGAGCGTTTACAGGTAGAATTCCACATGTTCAGGTCCAGCTCTCACAGTAGCCAAGGTTTTGACAAAATGGCTGATCCTTGGAACCAGAAGCTGGTTTGCTACTTTTTTAGAAGGTTTCTAGCTTCTATTATGGGGTATTTATACTGTCCAGTGCTTCTGGGTGATGTACCATGGGGCACATACAGTAGTTCCACAGTTATTTTTATTGATTTATTCATAAAGTGCTGTAGCATGCAGGAATCAGAGCGCTATAACAAAACACAACTTACAACATAGAATAACATACAATACACAATCAAATAGAACACAGTAAGTAAAATGAAATTCATCTCAGTACAAACATTCATAACGGGAGGTTTATAGCCCAGAGGCTAGACTACGTGAATTTTAGGTTTGGCCAACCCTTAGGCAAATTCTTGCAGATACTATGGTAAGTTGGCAGGTTGCTGGCCCCACATTCTACCAAAACACAATCCCTGTTTTCCTGAGTGCACCACTCATCAATCTCCATCCTGCGTAAGATTTTCAAGTCTGAACATCTAACCACTCCTGGTCCAGTTCTTTGATGGAGCCAAACCAAAACTTTATTCCCAAGTGCCTCTTTTGGTTCTTTCCCAAATGGCTTCTCTAGGTTGGTAATAATAAAATACCTGCCATCCATGACAACATCTCGTAGAGTCAGAGCTGCGTGAAATGACCGAATGCAAAAGTCTGACATTTTGTTTCTCAATTTTTCTGCAAATATATATGTGGGGGGAGACCCCCACAGCCCCCCCCCCCACCTTACCCCTATACATTTTGATTAACTTTACTCCCTCCACATATATATATGCGGAAAAATGGGGCTCATACTTTTGGGGGTCAGACTTTTTGCATTCAGTAATTTCGTACAAAACAGTAGAGTCATGTCCCTGAGTGCCGGCATTGATAAATTCCTTACGCTAACGTTTTTCGAAATGGATGAGAGAGTACAGTCTTTCACAGGCCGACCCACATCAATTGGGCCTGGATTGGACTTCCTTACATCCCCCAACATCTCATCTACTTCTACTGGAGGGACAAAAGGGCCAGCCATTGCCAGAGAGCCATTAACAGGGCCCAGGTCATCAAATGTTAACTGTTTGGTTTGTGAGGCCCAGTCCTGCTTCCCTGATGTAGAAGATAACTGGCCGTGGCTATTCATTTGGCCTGGATGTTGATGTATCATTAGAGGGATTAAGGGGTCAGTTTGGCATAGCTTATCCACCTTGATCACATGATAATTCCCTACAGTGTTATCCAAGGAGCCCATCCAGATACAAAAATCATCAAAACTATTGCACAAGTTCAAATCTTTAATTATGTTGGCCTTTACCAATGCCCATTGTTCAGTCGTGGTCTGCTTCTGTAAGTCAACATCCGGGTCAAGAGATGCCAATGCTGCATAGAGGACTTGGGGCTCAGGATTAATCTCTGACCCTTCTGCATCAGAGAGGGCTGCTATGGACGCGGAAAACACAAAGGTACCCCCTGAATTTGTTAGTGAATTTTCAAAATGAACAACCTCAACTGCTATTCAATTAAGCAAAGTACCAGCCTGCTCATTCCCTCCGGGCCAAATCCGCCCTCTCCATCCACAACCTTTGCCTCCTGTGTAAGCTTAATGCCTGAACCTCGGCAAGATGGTCTCCCGTAAGAGCCAAAGAAGTGGCCCTGGGAGTAACCGCTGCAGTTTCCACCAGCCGGCCCCCATTAACAACTGGGGAAGTGGCTGTATGAGTGATGATTGAAGATATATTTCCCAGTACTTGTTTTGGTGGATTTGCAATACAATCGTCATTTACCAGGCATACTGTGGTCTTTTTTGCCGCATGCCAATGAGGGCTGAGTGTGGAATATTTGTATGCCATGTACCTCTGGGTGCCAAACCTATAGGGCATCATATACAATTATTCTGCTCCTTCCTTGATCATTATTCGATTGCATTCATCTTGTATAGAGCCCACACTGGGTAGGGCACCTACATGCCTAGGTCTGGAAGCCTGGACCTCTCTCTCCAGGATCTGATCTGATACAAGGTTAAACCAAATCCAGATAAAGGCCTGCTCTTTTTACTGGGTGGCTTAAGCACACTCTCATCCCATATGCAATCGCTTCATACCTGAACTAGTTTTACAAACAAACTGCCAATTAATCTGGCCATTTTCTAAGCAACACAGATAGACACCATATTACTCAAGTGCTGACATATGTCCCTCCAGTGAATCCATATGCACCCAGAGATCTGCTCTGCCTCCTCGAATACCCTTGTGGCACCTCGCCCTCCCTGTGTTTTCTCTCGCTTCCATGTGTTCTCTCTTCTTGCTCCACTTGCATGGAATTCTCTTCACTCAGACATCTGAGAAACAGTCCACACTGATTTGTTCAAAACCAAACTAAAAGCATACCTCATTGCCTCAGTGCTACCCTCTTAACCAGTCTCCCATCTGCCTTCAAGCTAACATGTTTCCCTCACCTCTAATCTGCCTCTGTCCCTCACTTTCTCTGCCTCCACTCTAGCATTTCAACCATTATGGTAGACAGGAGAGAGGTGTAGTGAGAGTGTTGGAGATTGGGATGTCTGTTGAGATGAGAGCATCCAAGGTATGTCCGGCTGAGTGCGTCTGACTAGAGGGATGAATGGTGAGGGAGAGAAAGTCACATAATCTGCAGAAGAGTCCAGAAGCCGAATCAGGAGAGTCAAGCTGATTACTGAAATCTTGAAGGATAAGCTTGGAGATGGAGGCCACAGAGAAGATGTGAGGACAGACCACTCCGAGAGGAAGAGGGAGACCAAACCAGGGGCCCTGTAGATGGTGTGAAAGTCAACGAGAGGGTTGGAGAGACAACAAGCCTACAGAAAAGGCATTCAAATGAAGAGTAGGTCTGAGTGGGAGTGATAGTAGCAGGAACCCATTCAGGGAAGATCAAGGCAACTCTGCCTCCAGACCCATTGGGCTTAGGCTTAGAGAGGATCTTCTAGCCTTCAGGGAGGAGTGTTTCAAAAGCAGTGACAGAGTTGGCAGTGAACCATGTCTCAGTGAGAGCAAGAACATCAAGTTCAAAGTCTTCAAGGAGACAGATATCAGAGGAGTGTTTAACAAGAGAGCAAGAGTTGAGGACTGCTAGCAAAAGCTGGTTACCACCTTTGAAGGTCTTCCGAGGAGGGGTACAGGGATGCGGTATGCCCATCAATGATGGTTGAGGGGCAAAAGAGGTGGCAGGCGGAGGAGTGGCAGTAGAAGGGATCAAGTTGATGAGAGACGGAAGATGCCTATCAAGAAGGAGGAGGTTGGGCTGAGATTCCAAGGCCATCACACTGCCATTCTGATAGACATTTATGATGCACCTAGAAAATCAGAAGCATGCCAAGAGTACTTCCCATCTGGTGCCACCATTAAAGGGCAACAAAGAGAAAGGGGAGTGAATAAAGAGCATGTGGGGAGACCACAGGTCCAGAGAGGGAGCGACTAAGAGGATGTCTGTGACATTCTGCCTGGACAAAGCATTGACATAGGTGTAAATGATGGGCAAGCCTGGTTGGAGACCATTAGATCTTTTTTTTACGTATTCCTTCGAGACTTCGAGTGAGAGGTAGGATAGGTGATAGAGAAGTAGTTAAAGTAAATAGGAGGGATGGAGGGAGAACGCAGAGATGGATGGTGGGGTAGAGAGAGTGAGATGTAGAAACTGCAAAGCACAGAGAAACTGCACAATGCCCAACAAACTCACCAGGTGGCTTAGCAGCAAGACAAGTGCAGACAGTCAGGAGCAGACGAGATGTCCCAGGTCCTCGATAACAGGGAGGGTTGCTTGATGCAAGCACTTATTTGATGCTTGGGATAGCAAGGTTCTCCAGGCTAAGCGAGGTGGTGAGCCCCATCAGGAGCGCTCCACCATTGGGGCCCCTTCACAATGCACAGTGAGGAACGACCATCCCGAGGCTCCAATGCTTTCTCTTGCTGGGGTTGGTTCAAGATACTCATTCCTCACCAGGGTGTCCAGATGTGGAGGTGGCCCTCAGTGATCTGTGAGCATTGGCCTGCTCGAAAAGAGGCTGATTAAGTTTACCAGAACATCCTGAGAGTGTGGAAACATTGATTGTTCAGGAGTTGTAGGGCGCAGACACTGGTAGGGCCACAGCAGGAGAGAAACAGATTCCCTTAACGTATGTTGTCCCAAGGGTTGCCCACAATGATTTCATGAGATGTTGCACACTTAATTTTCAGTCTGCTGCAAATGTGGTACAAATTGGATGGAGTAGATGTTGGCCTCTAAGGACTGATCAAGTGGCTGTCGCTGAACTCATTAGCACAAGCATTTCCCTGATCACTGGCTCTCGGCTTTAACCTTCTTCATTCTACATGGTGCGCCTTAGCGAGGTAGGCACATGGAGGGGGTTGGAGAGTGCAATCCCTTCCCTGTCATTTCAAGTTTAGAACAGGGCTCAGTGGCACCACCTTGACAAAATTGCCAAAATCAGTGATTTTATCAACTCTGCAAAGGCCTCCAATGAGCCACACCCCACATCAGGAACTCCCCCTTAGTCAGACTTCACCCCTCTCACCATTAAGGACCTCTCTGACACCGTTGCATGCCTCAAACCACAGCCTACTCGGACAATCTCCTCCCAGCCTCCATCATCAAACAGTTCCAAGGCCACGCCCTCAACACATTCCTTAATATCTTCAATACCTCTCTCGCTGAAGGCTCCTTCCCAGACTCTCTAAAAACAGGGCTGATTCACCCCTCTTGAAAAAGCCCTCACTCGATCCTGATGACATAGCAAACTACAGACTCATCACAAGCCTCTCTTTCACAGAGAAACTCATCGAAAAGACTGTAGTCAATCAATTGCAGGCCAGAATTGACCAACTCAGCCTCCTTCCGTGACTACCAATCAGGGATCTACCCCACATGTACCACGGAAACTGCCACAATTCAGGTGATAGGTGACGCACTTCATCTTATGGACAGTGGTGACTCCTGCCTCCTTGTCCTCCTCGATATTTCAGCAGCATTCAACACGGTCAACCATCCCATGCTCATCTTGATCCTCACCACCAGCATGGGCCTCACAAGAAAATTCCTTGACTGGTTCTCCTCACACCTTGCTAACAGATTCCAAGCCATCCAAATGGGGCAGTTCAGATCCAAACACCTACCGGTGTCTTCCGGTGTACCGCAAGACTCCATTCTCTCACTCATTATCTTCAACCTTTGGACAGAGCCTCTAGGAAACCTCTAAAATGACACCAACAACACCATCCACCAGTACGCTGATGACACGCAGCTGTCACTGGCGCTCAAGACATCTCTCATCTCTGCTGTTGATTGGACACCATCAAAACATGGAAGTCATCCACCCACCTAAATCTCAACCCCACCAAAACCGAGTTTGTCTTTAACGGCCCCCCTCCAAACAACAGATCA
This sequence comes from Ambystoma mexicanum, assembly GCF_040938575.1. Classification (NCBI taxonomy): domain Eukaryota; kingdom Metazoa; phylum Chordata; class Amphibia; order Caudata; family Ambystomatidae; genus Ambystoma; species Ambystoma mexicanum. The sequence continues at coordinate 1,427,030,661 of NC_090922.1, forward strand.
TCCGAAACTGGCTCGACAACATGAACCTAGAGGGATTCACCCCAAGCTGACTGACTCAGCAAATCCCTAGGTTTCATTGTTGATAGCAGTCTCTGCCTCCAAAAACATGTGGCCAAGAAAGCCCAAACCGCCGCTCAAAATCTCTGCATTCAGGAAAATCAAACCCTTCATCCCCCTCGCTAACTTCCATACAGTAGTCCAGGCACTGGTCATCTCACACATTGATGGGGGTAACGCCCTCCTCGCTGGGATTCCAGCCACATACCTGGCACCCCTCAAAACAGCCCACCATAGCACAGCCCGTCTTATCGTGCGTCCCTGCATATTCGACCACATCAACCCCATCCTACGTGATCTCCACTGGCACCCCTACCCCAATGATTCTCTTTAAAACTGCATGAATCACATACAAAGTGGTCTCCAACAGAACCCCATCTTACCTGGCAAGCAAGTTTCCTATCTCGGAAGGTTCCTGCACCTCCCGTAGCTCGACCATCTAATGATAAGAGTCCACGCTTACCCGTAAGGAAAAGACTAGAAATCGTTCCTTCTCCTGCTATGCGCATCCCTCTGGAACAAACTCTGTCAGGAGGCTTGTACTGCCCCTTACATCATGCAGTTCTGCAAAATCATGAAGACATGACTCTTTCATCACTTCCTCCCCCAGGACTTAAACCCGAAAAATCACCCACACTACTGCATTACTGTTAAAAATGCTTGCTCGACACTAGCCTCTGGCTTCTACTGCATTCTGTAAAGCGCTCCGCTGTCTATGGGCCAGGATCTCACTATAAACAATAAAAATAAAATAAAAATAAGTGGTATAAAGCAGGGGGAACAGGGGTCAATGTACAGAGCTTCACAGCTAAGCAGCCATTTTGTCAGAACACCCTTTAGTTAGTCAGGGCCACATTCAACAGCACCTGAATCCAAGAACAACAGAACACTAGGCCATTCACTTGCAGCAGACGCTAGAGGAGCAATTCCTTGGGGAGCCCTAATCTTGCACAACACCGGCCACCCAGGACAATGACTTGACACGGGAGCCGTTGGTGTCCTCCCTATTCGAGCAGTGGGGCACTATCCATGGGGCACCTCATTCTTCACAGAAAGCTCATGCACAATGCTTCCAAACTATTTCCTCAGCCGTGCCACACAACAATTGATGCAGCTCCACCAATTTAATAGTTACTGAGACATGCCTGCCCAGTGTAGATGCAATAGCGGCCACAGTAGCACCACACCGCCTCCACCAAGGGGTCACCATCGAGCCCAGCCACAGTGCCACAACAAGTATAGTGGCTGCCTGCACTGCGGTGTGCATACAGCGCACACTCAGACTGCTAACCAGGCAGATTGGAGATTCAGGAGAGCTGCATGACAGGATCTATACTGCAGGGCTGGTCTGAGATCTGTGACACCGGACAGCACTCACCCATGAGTAGACTGTCCTGCCTCGTGCTGCCACCTCCCTCCAGAGGTGGCCGACATGCCAGCGATCATTAAGCCTGCATTACAGCTACGGATCTCTGATGTCTACACCTGCTGCAAAACCGCTGTCCTTGAAACCATGGATCTGGGGCCAGGTTCGCCACAAAAAGGGGATGTCTTATTGCCACAGGCTCCAAGAGCAGGAATCTTGCCTTGGTTCAGTCTGCCATGCTGTGTTGAAGGATATTCTTTGAACAAGATCTCGGCAGACACAGAGCTCCAGATTTAAGCAGCCATGTTCCTCTGTTGCATTGTGGGATCAAAAGGGCATTGTTCCTCCCTGTATATATAAATGACAAAATATACCACATTCTGGCTACATAACCCTTCTCGATGTCTGTCAAAAACTTTACCTGCTTTCCCGTCCCCTTTTCTAACTCCCACTACTCATCTCTCCTTAAAATAAGGTCTGGCCATCCATAGTGAGGACACAATATGCCTGCTTCACAGACATTTCATGCACTCCGTTAACGCTATGGTGGTGATTTGTCAAAGAATAAAAGCTTTATAACATTGTGAAAACTGCAACAAATCTACCTTTGGCCTAGCCCCGCATGGGCGACCTGTTGTCAGTCTTAGACAATCTCCTAGGGGGGTGTGGATCACTATGCCCCACCCCGCTCTTGTATCTCAGGGCCTTTGTCCACTGTGTTACTCCTAGATTACGCCTAAGTTACTCCTATGGACACACTAACATAAGACACAAAGAAAACACATGAATCGATTCAACAATAGAAAAACTTTTATTCATACATAGCAATGCATGATGCAAACACTACTATAATGCAAATCTCGAATTTGCACCTTTTACGCTTTTGGTGCAAATCTACCATGCAATGCAATAACTGTAAGCCTTACAGGCTTCTAATGCAAGCTATCTAATAGCAACTCCAATCCACACCATTCTTCTCCAATCCACACCATACTTCACACTCTCTCTCTAAGACAAACCGTGTCTGATTACCCCATCTTTCATGTCAGCCAAGGCTCTGTGTGAGTGTCTGTTCTAATTCCCCATGCACATGTCTTATTCAACAATACTCCCCTTTTGCTCTGTGTTGCTCTGTCTCTCCTCTCCAGCTAACTCTGCAACCAGCCAGTCAGTCAGGGCCAGGCCTCTCTCTGCCAGATCCCTGCCAGATCGATCTCATCAGTTCTGATCAGAATGTTTCCCCATCTGCATATCAGCCAAAGCTGCTTCCCGAAGTACATCCAATCACTCCCAAATGCCTCTCCAAGTCATATCTCAATCTCTAAGAGTGTCAGTGTGCAATCTCCAACTCCAACTAGCATCTCAAACTACCAACTCCCTCTCTATCTCAGAGAGCAGACCAGCAGAGAGAAGTCACTCAATCTCAGAGCCTCACCTCTCATTATACCGTTCAATGACGTATACATATCCATGGTTACATGTCTCTTCTAAGCTAAAATGCCTCTCTTTCTGCCTGTCAGCATTTCTAAATGTGAGCAGTGCCTAAAAGTCTGTTCTGCATGTCTTGTACCTTTTCAATCACTGCGTGTTCTGGTCATTCACTGCGTGTTCTGGTCATCATGACATTTTCTACATATCTATACCATATCTTCTTCTGTCTGCCTGCGGAACAAAACACCATCTTCTCATATTTCTCCATTCAAATCCCTCTCTCCTTGCATGTCTCTCCCTGCAAAGCTCTCCCACCATGGTGCTGCCTGCCCTCATCTTCCTCTATCTGCGAAGCACCAGCCCAGGGCCTGATAAAACCACAATGCCTTCTCCACTCGGACAAGGGTCGCGTTTTCTGTCTGCAAAGCAAACTGTTTATGCATACTTTGTTCACACTAACTCATAATAACTTCGCACTCCGCAGCGCTTCTGTATGTCTCGATGGAATGGCTTCATGCTTTCTCTATTCTCAAAAGTAGTGCCTAACACATTCATTCATATCAAGCACTATACTCAAAGCTCAATGCATATTCTAAGTGCACACTCAATGCGTGTCTCTCTACATGCATATATAATGCATAACATATCTCTACATGTGTCTACATATCTCTACAAATATAACAAGTGTCTCTAAATGGCACTTCAAATATAATAGGCCTCATTCTATAGCGAATTGCAAATGCGTACAAAGTGGCAGAATAATGTGGATAGTCTAATGTCACTACTTCATGTCACTACTAATCATAACTAATCAGAATGAATGATGGATAATTGGATCCCTAAATGGGTAATGATTCTCTAACAATGGGCAATGTGTTACGCTCACCTGACTCCCACGGAGGCGCTGGCCTGGTTCGCGCTGCTGTGACCTCTTCTAAGGTGATGCGCAGGGTTCGGAAGACGGACTGGACCGGGCCCCCCAAATCTGGCTTGTCTGAATGCAGAAGTATCCTTCTGTAGGTGAAAATAGGGGAATAACTGTCTGCGGGGTAATGCAATCGGCCTCCCACTTTCCCCTCTCACCCTCTTTGAAACCCTTCTGTGATTTCTCGTAGCGTCTCACCTTAGGGTCTGGAAGGACGAGCTCTCCATCCTGCTTCGGATGCAGGGGCGCGTTGGTATCCAGTTACTTCACTGGATTTTCGGATTGGTGAGAACCAAACTTGCTTGGCTTCCAGGTAAGTTTTTTTGATAAGAGGTTCCCCTTGTGTCCATGCATTAATGTACTAATGCTAGTGTCTTTTTCCCCATAGGGGCCGGGGTACGGAATGCAGGGGAACAGGCACCGACCCGAGATAAGAGGTGAAATCCTTGTAGAAATCAGGTAAGTCTTTAATGAGCGTTTTTTGGTAATGTCTTTTCATTCGCTCATTACCGCTGATGTCTCTTTTTCCCCTTAGGGGCCGGGGTCCAGAAATGCCAGGATGCGGCGCGGACCCGAAATGAAGAGGGAATGAATCAACAGGTAAGTCTTAACATGGAGATTTAGCTTTCCTTATTCCCTTCTATCTCTCACCTTTTGTTCTGGTCTTTTTCTCCCTAGGTGCTGGGGCGTGACTGCGAATCCGGATGATCGCTGCTGAACATGGAGGCGCCCTGCAAAGGTGAGTGGAATGTGGCGCTGCAGCGATCGACGCGATGAGCTTTTAAATTAAAGTCTTCCTTTTCAGGATTGTCGGCGAGATGTCTCCGGGATGCGGATTTAGCAGGTACGGACGTTTCCTTCTTCTGTTCTCTTCTTCTCTTCCTTTGCAGGTGATCCAGGATGCTGGCAGGCGTGGCAGAAGTCAGGATGCAGGAGCAGACACGGTGAGCGTCCAGCTGCTAGATGCAGAACAATGCGAAGCACGTGTGGCTGTTCGGGTGGGGTTTAAATAGCCTTGGAAGAAATTCCAGGTATGTATCCTTCCTCCAATCAGGTATGTATCCTTCCCCGACCACGCCCAGATGGTAAATTAGTCCCACAGGTAAAGTAGTTCCTTTCAGGCCTCAAGGAGGCCGGGATCCTGCAGCATGGTCTGTATCAGGTAAGTGCACCCAAGCATTCCCATAATGAGCCTGGCGCCTATGGCGCCAGGACTGATGTCTTTTATGAGCCTGGCGCCATAGGCACCAGGACACTGTCCAAAGGGCCCCTATATGGGGTTGCTGGGTCCTTCCTTGGGGACTGGATGTCCGCTTTCGGGGACGCCAGGCTTGAACCGGCTCCCCGGGAGCGGGCATCATGACACAATGATTCTGTAGTAATGGGTAATGATTCCACAATGATAACAAACCAGGCTTCTCCATACTATCTGGTTTCACAACATAGCGGTATCATTGAAGTATACTTGGTCACTGTTCACATGCTACTTTTCATACACATGTATGGTCCTATTGAAACAAGTGAGGACATTGCTGAGTTTCCTGATCCTCGGTTGGCAAATCCAGATGACAATCTAGGGCTATAGTAGGCATTGTTTTTCTTTTTGCCTGTAAGTGCCTATCATCTGTGAGACAGTCATGGTATCAAGAGAGACACATACTCAAAAGTAACAGTTTGAAACCTTTATTTAATAAAGTTCTGGGGTTGGTGTAATACCTAACTGGCCCTAACTCTAAAGGAATTGTTCCCTCAACTGATATCTCTAAGGGCCGTCGATGTCTGCAAGTCCAAAAACAAAAGTCTGTCTGTGTCTAAACCTATGATTGCCCTCACTCTTTGACAAAATGTTGTACGAAGTCTTCTTAAAAGAAAAAATAGTGGTTCCAAAAAGAAATATAAACCAAGGCTGGTTTCAGGTGGTTCTCCCACCAGGTGTAGTTCTGACAATGTCATAAAAATGAGTACAACCAAAAAGGCTGTTCGTGAAATCTTCTCCACAGGGTTATTCCAATCTTTTCAAACAACTTTCAAGGTCTCTGGTTCCTTGGTTCCTTCCCAAGCTTCAATTCTTTCAAGTTCATACAGAATACAACACAGTTCCTCATAGGCTTCTCAGAGTTCCCTTCCCCAAGCTTATGCCTCTCTGTTATAAAATAAGTATTCACCCTCATTGGGCCTCTACGGGGGCCCTTCTCCAAGCTTAGGTCCCTTGTATGCAACATACAAAATGTCAGCTTCCAATAACTCTGTAGGCCTCTCAGGGTTCCCTTCCCCAAGCAATTCTGATTCAGCCACTCGCAGGCTACCGAGTTTCTCTCTTCCTTTTCTCATGAAACTCACCGGTAAGCATGGCTCTGGCAAACGGTCTTCATCTAGTTGCTTGGGTCGAGTTCAGGGTCTCACCACCTGCTCCTCTGACAGCATTGGGGACCGGCACACATCCCAAGGGAACAAGCATTTCCGGGAGTTTGCATTCGAGTACCTCATTCCGGCTCCTTGGAGACACGGCTCCCTAGCCACGCTGCACCTCCTCTGGTATATCGGGTCAGCGTTTCAGCACTCTGTTCTTCTCTAGGTTCTCCCGGTCTTCCTCACTGCTTCGTTCTGCTGCTTGGCTCCCATGCTTCACACTGCATCTCCAGCTCGCCCATTCATCTTTTCAAACCACGCCTTGTCTAGTCCTTAGTGGAGTCAGGTGTGCACAGTTGGAGAAAAGTGCCTGAACTTTCCTGACTCCATTAGTGGAACAAATTCAAAGGTTTTACATGGTAGGCCTCACTTTCTATTCCTATGTTGTTTCTATGGGTAATCCTCATTGCTCCTGATTGCCTCTTCTTCATACCAGTACTTATTGGAAATGGGGAGGGGGAGATGGGGTGTGATTTGAAATACCCCATTAAGACTGAGGGAGTGTGGGTTGGTGTATAAGAGGGAAAGAGGGAATACCATGTCTCGCTCTTGGGTATTCTCCTCCCAATCCTCCCTGACCCTCCAATCAGGGGATCCTCTCCCTGCATGTCCACCCACAGGATCGGGATCCAAATGCAATGGCCCTTCTCATGCCACCTTAATGGAAGATATCGGGGGAATAGGTGAGAGAATACCTTCAGCTACAACTGGCATTCTGTGTTTGAAATATTTCAGTCTGAAATTAGCTGACACTTATTCTGATATGGGCCTTTCATATTTACTGATGTTGCTCTCTTCCTTAGCGGACAGGGCTTTTACCACTTCTTGTCAACCATCACATGGCCCAAATGCACATCCTAGGATGGAAAGCAAGAATAGTTTTCTTCAGACCACCTTGCAATATGCTTGTATCCAGACTGTGACATTCTGTTGGGTCTGTGCACATCTTCCTCATGATATTGTCTCGCTGTTCCAGATGCAGTAGTCCCTTACTACTGGGGAGACGTTTTTAGTTACTTGAGAAATGCCAAATAATATGGGCCAAAACCTTACTCAGGTCATTATTCACATATTCACATATGCATTTTTCAGGTCTTCAAATGGTACCTCTCCAGATCAGCTTCCTAAGAAACCTGCAGCTATCAGAATATCACATCATTTCCTCCAAAGCTGGGTAAGACCAATATACCATGTCTACTATACGCAGACGATCTAATATTATTAGATCAAACCCAAATCAGCTTACAACGACAACTCGCCAATTTGTCACAATATACGGAGCAAAACAACCTCAAAATAAACAAAGCTAAAACAAAATATTGATATTTGGAAAAAAGGCTAAGGAAACATCTGCAGGCTACAAGTGGGCATTGGACAATGTAGAAATTGAAGTGGTCCAAAGTTTCAGACTTAGGAGTCCACATCAATAATTCGGCAAAAGAAGTTACAACGCAGAAGATCTTGTGGGAAAAAACAAAATATCTTGCGGTCCAAATGAAAATGTTAGACCGAAAATATGGCAAGTTCTCCCTGGTCCCGACAATTGAGTTCTATAAAGGGAAGGTGGTGCCAACCTTGACATACGGCATGGGAGCGACCCTGAGCATTCCTAAGAACATATGGCGGAAACTTGAGAGCTACATCTGGAAAACGGTCCTGGGTCTGCCAAACGCGACCGCAATGGAACTTATCAGAAGAGACTTAGGCCTACTCTCTCTAGAAGCCACAGTAGAATTAAATGCAATGCAACTCTGGAGAAATACTCTCATTAAGGACAGCTTGCCTATTTACAAGACAGTGGCCGATGAAATAGCAAAACATAGCCTGGCTATTTTAAACAATTGGACAAACAACCTGAGAGAAAAGCTCACTGATGTCGCCTGCAATGAAGAGGACCTTATAAATAACCCTACAAGAGTGAAGTCAAAATTGGAAGACCAAGACTAGATAGAAACGTTGGAAAAAGTGCAGAAGAACAAACTGACTAAAGATCTGCCTCCTAACTTCAATAAGTTAAAAGAACCAATGTGTTATGATATGGGTTGAAACAACGAAACACAATGGACACAGGAGAATGATTCAATGGCCCTCGTAAAGGATACGGGTTGGTAGTAACAAAGGATACACTCGATGTCTTCTTATCTTCGTAAGATGACAGGTAGGGCGTAGTGTATCAAAGGGAACCTTCTAATCAATGTCACTCTCTGACTAGTAGTTTAAACAGTCAAAGAGAGCTATTGGTGAGAAGGGCTTTTGAGGACCAAGATCCACCAGGCTGTTGATGAGAGGAAACTGATTAGAATGCTGGTAGATAAGAAGGGCAATAAAAACCTAAGTTGTAAACACTGACCTGGATGTAAGGACAAGGAAGTCTCTTTAGATGGTCTGAAGGGTCCGAGGATACAACGACCAGGAAAGGGTAGTGAGGAATTTAACCCGGGCGGAACGAGGGCCGCACTAGAGACGAGTTGGTGCACACAGGAAAGCGTCCAGAGTACAGTGCACGTGTGGGAGAGAAGAGGAATCCTGGTCCAAGAGCAGCAAGTCCTTAGGCGGTAGAAGAGAGGCAGAGCGAGACTCTGTGAGTCTAGATTGGCTGAGGCAGAGGGGGGCTCTGCGGGTCTCTGCGGGATCGTGGAACTGGAGCAGAGAGGTCTCTGCAGGATCGTGGTGAACTGGAGCAGAGAGGTCTCTGCAGGATCGTGGGGAACTGGAGCAGGGAGGACTCTGAGAGTCTAGAATGGCTTAGGCAGAGCGGGACTCTGTGAGTCCAGATTGGCTGAGGTAGACCGGGACTCTGCAGGATCGTGGGAAACTGGAGCAAGGAGGATTCTGAGAGTCTAGAATGGCTTAGGCAGAGCGGGACTCTGAAAGTCTGGAATGGCTTAGGCAGAGCGGGACTCTGAAAGTCTGGAATGGCTTAGGCAGAGCGGGACTCTGAAAGTCTGGAATGGCTTAGGCAGAGCGGGACTCTGCGGGAATGTGGAGAGAATGAGCCACGTAGGAGCGCGATTAGCAGCTAGCTCAAGGAGGAGCTGCACTGTTGCCGGGAACTGCGTAGGGACGCGGAAGGCAACCGCACCTTGAAATGAAAGTAGCGTCTGCGAGAAAGTAGCAGAAACAGCTCCGGAACGCGAGGTAACAATAACGATCAGAAGCGCTGTTGCAAGGCTTCCGTCTTGCTAAATAGTGTCAGCTGACTTACGTCTGACCGACGCGCTGACGAAACGTGTCTGCTGGTCATGTGACCTTTGCATTAGCGTCTCCCGAACAGCTTCCATTGGGTGTAGAACGGTCTAGCCGTTCTCAAGGCTGAGGAAGCAAGGAAACAGGGATGCCTGGGTTTAGTAACGGACCCGGATGGGGAGGCAGGCATGACAGTGCCATCCCCCAAAGGACGCCCCACACCCCTTGCCGCATGAAAACGACGTAGCAAAACAGGAGCATGGATGTTTGACACAGGTTCCCAGGATCGATCTTCCGGACCATAACCCTTCCAGTCAATGAGATAGTGAGGAATCCCGGCCCGCATTTTCATACCTAGAATGGCACGAACCTCATATTCATCAGTGCCTCTCACGGAAACTGCCAAAGGCCGGACGGGCAACCGGGTTCTTGAGGAACAAGGCTTGACCAAGGACACATGGAACACCGGATGTACCCGCCAGCGAGCGGGTAGGTCCAGCCGTATAGCAACGGGGTTGATCACTTGCGTTATTTTGTACGGCCCAATGAAACGAGGCAGTAGTTTCCTTTTACCCGGGATCTTCAGGTTTTTGGTAGATAACCAGACAGACATACCAGTTATGTATTGTGGGGCAGTCGTCCGATGCCGGTCAGCATAGTGTTTGGCACTGGTTTGGGCCTTCAATAGATGCCCCCTTACTCTGGTATGAAGGGTGGCCAGAGCTTTCGATTTGACAGTTGCCTCAGGTACTGTGTCGGTAAGCTCCAAGTCCGCAGGGATGGATCGCGGATGCTGCCCATAAAGAGCATAAAACGGGGACATACCCGTGGAGGAATGACAAGAATTATTGTATGCGAACTCGGCTGCCGTTAACAGCGAAAACCAAGAAGACTGGTATTGAAGACACAGACAGCGTAGGTATTGTTCCATAGTACCGTTAGCCCGTTCCGTCTGCCCATCGGTTTGAGGATGATAAGAGCTGGACATGCGATCCTCCATAAGCAGAGCCGACGTTAAAGCTTTCCAAAAGCGAGATGCAAACTGCGAGCCCCTGTCAGTGATGATAACTGAGGGCAAACCAAAGAACCGAAATATGTTTTTTAGGAACATATCGGCTAGGATCTTAGCCGTAGGAATGCCTTGGCAGGGTAGTAAAATAGTCGATTACTACCCAGACTGTGTCGTATCCATGGACGGAGGGCAGTTCGACTACGAAGTCCATGGAAACCATAAACCATGGTTTGTGAGGAATCGGTAATGGGCGTAGTAATCCCATAGGTTTACTCTGTGAATTCTTGCATTGTGCACATAAGGCACACGACGAGACGTAATCCACAACATCTCTGGACATTTTGGGCCACCAGCACCATCGTCGTAGAAGCTCTAGCGTTTTCCTTTGACCCGGATGAGCTGCTATCAAGGAATCGTGACCCCAATGTAAGGCTTTGGTACGCGTCTCCTCTGTCGGTAGGTATAAAAGCCCGTTCATGAACGGAAGACCATTTTTTACTTTAAGATGGAGGTCATGTACCTCCCGTTGGTTATGCGTTTCCCAGTCTAGGATATCCTTTTTCAATGAAGGTTGAACAGAACAACCACAGATCACATGTTCTGCCAGTAGAAGAGGTTTGGTACGGTCTTCATTGTCCACCCTAGAGTGCAGACGGGATAATGCGTCGGCTTTAGTGTGTTCTCTAGCAGGTCTGTAGGATATGCGGAAGTCAAACTGGGCAAAAAACGAATGCCAACGGGCCTGGCGAGCCGTAAGGCATTTCATGGTTTTGATGGCCTGTAGATTCCGGTGATCGGAGTAGACAGACACCGGGTGTTTGGCACCAAGAAGGTGGTGACGCCAGGTGAGCAAGGCGTCTTTGATGGCCAACAGTTCCTTCTCGGTCACTGTGTAGTTCTTTTCGTATGGGGCTAGCTTGCGAGAGAAAAATGCCACCGGATGTTCCACCCCGGAGTCCTTGCATCCTTGAGAAAGGATTGCGCCTATAGCCTGATTAGAAGCATCCGCCTCGATGATATATGGTGAATCAGGATCCGGATGCTGTAGGACCGGAGCCGTGGTAAACGCTTCTTTGAGTCGATCGAATGCCCTCTGAGCCTCCGGTGTCCAACGGAATGGATTTTTTGGGCTGGTCAGTGTAGTCAGCGGTACCACCACTCTTGAAAAGGAATGGATAAAACGCCTATAAAAGTTTGCAAATCCCAGAAATGATTGCAAGGACTTGATAGAGACAGGAACTGGCCAGTCCAGGATGGCTTTGACTTTGGATCGACTCATTCTGACGCCATGGCTGGTAATATCATACCCCAGGAACTCCACCTCTCGGGAATGAAAAACACATTTTTCTGCTTTGACAAAGAGGTGATTCTCTTTGAGTCTTTGCAGTACCTTGGATACATGCTGTATGTGTTCTTCTAAGGATGCTGAATATATCAAAATGTCATCCTGATATATGACCACGAATTGATCCAGGTAATCGCTGAATATATCGTTCATGAAGAACTGAAAGGTCGCGGGAGCGTTGCACAGGCCGAAAGGCATGACGAGGTACTCATATAAACCATATCGGGTTTTGAAGGCGGTCTTCCACTCGTCGCCTGCCCTGATCCTTACTAGATTGTAAGCACCCCTCAAGTCCAATTTAGTGAAAACCACTGAAGAGCCCAACTGATCTAACAGAACGTCGATCAAAGGCAGGGGGTACTGGTTCTTAACCGTAATTGCATTGAGAGCCCTGTAGTCAATGCAGGGTCTTAAGTCCCCTTCTTTCTTAGGGACGAAAAACAAAGGAGACGCTGCCGGGGACTGAGAAGGACGAATAAACCCAGTCCGGAGTGCATTATTGATGTATTCCCTCAGGACAGCGTCTTCCTGTATGGTAAGGGAGTAAACACGACCAGTAGGTGTTTTGGCTCCGGAGACCAATTCGATTGGACAATCGTACTGGCGATGTGGCGGCAATACATCAGCCTTGCCCTTGTCGAACACGTCGGCAAACCGTTGGTATACCTGAGGTATCGATGACCTAGGAGACGCCAGCGCGTTTACTCTTGACAACCCTTCGAGAAAAGCCAAGACGGGTGCATCATGAACCCCACCGGAATCCAAGAAGCAGTTCTCATTACAATGATCCGACGGATACTGGATATGACCAGTGACCCAATCGATCACAGGATTGTGTAGTTTAAGCCAAGACAGACCCAGAATCACTGGATACTGGGGAGCCGTGATTACGTCAAAGACCATCTTCTCAGTGTGACCGTCAGGTAAGGATACGGTGATAGGTAACGTTTCCTCTGTTACCAGACCAGAAGACAGAACAGAACCATCAACTGTCCTAACGGACTCAGGTACCGTTTTCGTGGTCATAGGAATGTTTGACTGCCCGGCAAAGGCAGTATCCATGTAGCTATTAGTTGCACCCGAGTCTATCATGGCTTGGGTCTGAACGGTGATGTCGTTGAAACTTAAGGACACCGAGACTGCAATGGAAGCATTCAGTGATAGAGCGGAGTCCGTTCTGGTACCCGGCATAGGGACTCCCGCTATTGCCGAGCTTTGGCGTTTCCCGGCTTCTTTGCCGGTCTTTTCGGGCAAGCAACCAGTAGATGCTCCGCTGAACTGCAGTACATGCATAGGTTATTCCTGCGACAGTTTTCTCGCTCAGCGGCGGACAACCGACCCCGAATGGCACCTATCTGCATAGGCTCGGGCTCACCAGAAGAGGGCTGAGAAACTCCTGGAAGATTCGGTATGGACAAAAAGGGTTTCTTCTCGCCCTTTCTGGCGGTTCTCCGAGCATCGATTTGTAGCACAAGATCGATCAACTCCATGTATCCCGATGGAACAACAGGGACTGTCGACAAGGCGTCTCAATTCCTCCGACAGTCCTTTATAGAAGACTGCGGTCTTCTTGTCTTCTGGCCACTGTGTTTCCGCGGTCAACTGATTGAATCGTGCGAGATAGGCCACTAATGATTGGCTACCCTGTTGTAGATTCAACAGTTCCAAATCGGTTGCCTGAGTGGAATATCTCATGTCGAACACCCTGCTCATAGCTGACAGCAGTGCATCGCAGTCATATAAAAGAGGGCTATTGGTCTCCAACAAAGGGTTTGCCCAGGCTGCAGCAGTGCCCCCCAAATGCGACAATACAAATGCTGCCTTGGTTGTCAAATCCGGAAACGAACTGGGTCTACACAAGAAGTGGAGACGGCACTGATTAACGAACGTGCGATAGTTTTTTGGGTCTCCCGTAAACCTTTCAGGTGGAGCCAGAGGGAATTGAGTTGGCATCAGTACCTGGACGGATTCTCTTTGTGGTGCAGGTGCACCCGAAGCGGATGCAACGGGAACGGGACAGTCCTTCCTTGTGAGGAGGCATGTATGGCGTCCTGCATTATGTCCATACGATGGCGCATGGTGTCCTGAGCAGTGATCATTTCCTGTCTTAAGTCCGACACCAGTTGGGTGAGGACAGACGGGGGATCTGACTCTTCCAACATGGCTTCTGATTCTGTTATGATATGGGTTGAAACAACGAAACACAATGGACACAGGAGAATGATTCAATGGCCCTCGTAAAGGATACGGTTTGGTAGTAACAAAGGATACACTCAATGTCTTCTTATCTTCGTAAGATGACAGGTAGGGCGTAGTGTATCAAAGGGAACCTTCTAATCAATGTCACTCTCTGACTAGTAGTTTAAACAGTCAAAGAGAGCTATTGGTGAGAAGGGCTTTTGAGGACCAAGATCCACCAGGCTGTTGATGAGAGGAAACTGATTAGAATGCTGGTAGATAAGAAGGGCAATAAAAACCTAAGTTGTAAACACTGACCTGGATGTAAGGACAAGGAAGTCTCTTTAGATGGTCTGAAGGGTCCGAGGATACAACAACCAGGAAAGGGTAGTGAGGAATCTAACCCGGGCAGAACGAGGGCCGCACTAGAGACGAGTTGGTGCACACAGGAAAGCGTCCAGAGTACAGTGCACGTGTGGGAGAGAAGAGGAATCCTGGTCCAAGAGCAGCAAGTCCTTAGGCGGTAGAAGAGAGGCAGAGCGAGACTCTGTGAGTCTAGATTGGCTGAGGCAGAGGGGGGCTCTGCGGGTCTCTGCGGGATCGTGGAACTGGAGCAGAGAGGTCTCTGCAGGATCGTGGTGAACTGGAGCAGAGAGGTCTCTGCAGGATCGTGGGGAACTGGAGCAGGGAGGACTCTGAGAGTCTAGAATGGCTTAGGCAGAGCGGGACTCTGTGAGTCCAGATTGGCTGAGGTAGAGCGGGACTCTGCAGGATCGTGGGAAACTGGAGCAAGGAGGATTCTGAGAGTCTAGAATGGCTTAGGCAGAGCGGGACTCTGAAAGTCTGGAATGGCTTAGGCAGAGCGGGACTCTGAAAGTCTGGAATGGCTTAGGCAGAGCGGGACTCTGAAAGTCTGGAATGGCTTAGGCAGAGCGGGACTCTGCGGGAATGTGGAGAGAATGAGCCACGTAGGAGCGCGATTAGCAGCTAGCTCAAGGAGGAGCTGCACTGTTGCCGGGAACTGCGTAGGGACGCGGAAGGCAACCGCACCTTGAAATGAAAGTAGCGTCTGCGAGAAAGTAGCAGAAACAGCTCTGGAACGCGAGGTAACAATAACGATCAGAAGCGCTGTTGCAAGGCTTCCGTCTTGCTAAATAGTGTCAGCTGACTTACGTCTGACCGACGCGCTGACGAAACGTGTCTGCTGGTCATGTGACCTTTGCATTAGCGTCTCCCGAACAGCTTCCATTGGGTGTAGAACGGTCTAGCCGTTCTCAAGGCTGAGGAAGCAAGGAAACAGGGATGCCTGGGTTTAGTAACGGACCCGGATGGGGAGGCAGGCATGGCACAATGAGATACTGCAGCAAACTTCCAAATAAGCAACTATGAAAAATGTTCATGAGGGCACGTTTCAATCTCCTACCAACCCGGGAAATCCAGCCGATCAGAAGACAAACGAACGAGAAATCCTGCCGACTCTGCAAACAGATAAATGAGATTGAATCGACAAAACATCTGCTGTTATATTGCCCAGATTTAAGTAAAACAAGAGCCACATACCTGACTACCCTATCTACAGATCTTTCTAGAACACTAGAAGATGCAGATACAACATGGTGGAATAGGCTGATGTCAGGGGAGAAAACTAAATGGACGATAGCGACCGTGAAAATTTCGGAATGTGCATTAGAAGCAATTGCCTCTAAAGTCCCGACGCTGACCGACGACGAGGCCCCCGACCTGGAATCGACACTCTAACAGGGAAGAGGAGGAAACCAGGCGGTTTGGTTCTCAACTGTGGGACTGCTGCACTTTTCTGTCTTCTTCTGTCGCTCTTCGTGTGGCTCTTGTTAGTTGACCAACATCACCTTTTAGTAAAAATTGTTAATGCAATTATATACGAATAATAATAAAAAAAAAAATTTAAAAAAAATCACATCAATATCAAGAGGCCTTTTTTTGCTGCAGCAACCCAGGCTCATTATTTGTGGGAAATAGTACTTGCAAATACTCTTTGTCTAGTGCAAATAATGTATTGTTAATGGTATATCTTTCTCTTTTGGCAAAGGGTTTTCTTTCACTGAAGCTGGTTCTGTCAGCTATCACGGACCCCATTTCATATATGGAGTTTCAGCCTACTGCTGGCTTACAATGAATTGTGATGGAAGTTATGTGGAGTGTGTACTATCTTCCATTAGGTATTCAGTTACTATCTCCTCCCTAGATATTAAAGGGAATCAGGATGGGAGACATGTGCTGGACTCATGCATCACCTTATTCCAGGCTAAGTTTCAAATGATCAAACAACAAGATTTTAGAATTGTCACTTTTGTTAGATGAAGTGGAAAATGACATCAGAATCTCTTTCACTGATAACTCATGAACAAGTAGCTTTGCGCACTGTAGTATTGCAAAATTATATGTCCCTAAACCCCATCTTGGCTTCAAAAGGAGGCGTCTGTGCTCGAGTCAGATCAAATGCTGTACATATATTCCTAATTATTCTGATAATTTTACAGACATAATTACTCACATTCGAAAATATGCACCTATATTACCTAAAGAGAGCACCCATATATATTGATCCATTTTGTGCTGGCTCATTGATCCAATCAGATTATTAGGAGCATTCCCATAATTAATGGGATTTTACTGGTGTGTGGTCCCTTTATGGAATGTATTGTTCATATCTATTCATCAGATAAGTCTTTGTTTGAGAAAACACTGTAAATTCTTTGAAAG
The DNA here is from genome assembly GCF_040938575.1 of Ambystoma mexicanum. Classification (NCBI taxonomy): domain Eukaryota; kingdom Metazoa; phylum Chordata; class Amphibia; order Caudata; family Ambystomatidae; genus Ambystoma; species Ambystoma mexicanum. Next base: position 1,427,047,312 of record NC_090922.1, read on the forward strand.
ATCAGGAATGATTGATGTTCATGATTGCAACTGAAGAGGTTTTTAAGAAAGATCACAGTTATTTGGAATTGATGTTTCTGGACATTTAACAGTGTGAATTTACTTTATCACAGCCACAAATGGAGGATTCTGCCAGGTATAAATGCAAATATTTTCATTAGAAATGTTAATGATAAACGTAATTGTAAGTCAATGCAATAGAATAATGTGATGTGTTGAATTGAGAAGAACTAGTCCTCAGTTTTGTTTGGAAAGAAAATCCATCTTAAATAATGTGAATGTAGGCCAAATGGAAATTAACTGTTTTTACAATTAACAATGCATTTGCTCACAGGTTTGAAACTGCTGCACCAACATAATTATTTAGAGCAACACTTTAATTGCCAAACTAATATTAAGGCATACTGATAAGATTTCTTACAGACTAACACTTTCAGGATAATATTAACATAATGAACTACAGTGCTGTTTTAAAAGTTCTGATGAACTAACGTCAACCAAAAGTGAGTTCTGCATGTGATTTCTGGAATTATGTGTGCTCTAGAACTTTGAAGTGTCTTTTGTGCTAGATGGAATTACTAATGATCTCAGACCAAATAATCTGAAAGACAAACAATATTGCAAAGTAATACTTTATTGTCAATTTAATAAAGTAGGGTGAACTCACAGGCATCGGGATGATGCATGAACACTTGCGCAGAAGCTTGATTACGTAGAGGTCTTATACCACAATATGCGTCATCTATTACGTCATCCTACGTGGCAAAATACAAAACCTACCAAAGGAAGGTATTGGATAAGGGAACATATCTACTTATAGAACATGTAAGGATTAGTACATCATTGGCTACCCCTGATCTGTAGGACACGCCTTTAACTACCTGTAAATACGTATATCACTGATTATAGCACACAAAACAACAGTGGATTTGTCTATGCAACATTGTATGTTAGGTTGTCCCTCAGCCCCACTTATTGGTTGGCATACTATCCCAACCTTGGACCTTTGGCTCTTTACCAGAACATACGTGAAACGAAACCTAGGTGTTTGAATCCCCTCAGACTACTCCCCATTTTCCCAATTAGGCCTTCATCTCTCATCGGTAGGTCATCAGCCAACGTCTTCCATTTGTAGTTGACCTTGTTGCCTGTTCACTGTCCTGAAACATTCAAAGGAGTGTGAGCACACCACTATCTTAGCTTAAGGCTCTAATGAATAAACTTTGTTATCGAATTCTGAGTCACGTGTGAAGAGATCACTAATTTGTCAATTTCAGCCTTCTATTTACTGCTATTTGATTTAATTATGCAGGTTGCTGTAGCTCCTTTTGACCTATAGAGACTTTCTCACTCCATTTTACATGAACTGAAGAAGCCCCCGCTGGACCCTTCTCTTCCTTCCAATTTCCGTCCCATCTCTCTTCTTCCTTTTTCTATGAAACTGATGGAATCTTTGGTATCCCCTCTTCTTTCTTCTTTTTCAGAACCTACTACACGGCTCTATCACGCCCAATCAGGCTTTAGGCCTGGTCGGGGCACCGAAAGTGTATTGGTGACAGTTCAGATGACATGGCCAGGCAGGTTGATGCTGGTGGTATTGGGGCCCTGATTCTTTTAGATCTCTAAACGGCCTTTGATACCATCCACCACCCCACCCTGCTGACCCGCTTGTCTCAGATTGGGATTGCGGGTCAGTTTCTAGCCTGGTGCTCGTCATTCCTGGCAGACCGCACTCAGGTGCTTTCTCTCTCTCTCTCTCTCTCTCTCTCTCTCTCTAACTCTCTCTCTCTCTCTCTCGCTCTCTCTCTCTCTCTCTCTCTCTCTCCTTTCCTTTCTCGCTCCTTACACCTCATCTGTGGTGTTCCACATGGTTCTGCCTTGTCGCCCATTCTCTTCAACATGTACATCTGTCCCCTTATCTGTCTCATCTGCTCCCTCGGCGTCAGGTGCTATTCCTATGCTGACGACACCCAGTTTTTGATTCGCTTTGATCTTGATCCTACTGAGGTGTTGTCACGCTTCCATCAGTGCCTGGCTGCTGTGGGTGAGCAGATGGGCCAGAACTGGTTGAAGTTGAATGAGGACAAGACAGAAATGTTGGTGGTGGGTGCCCCCTCTTATCCCTCACTCTGGGTGTCCTCTTTTTGGTCCTCCTTCTTAGGTCCCTTACCGGTTCCAGTGATGAAGGTCAAGAACCTTTGTGTGACCCTCTCTGCATCGCTATCCATGTATGACCAAGTCTCTGCCGTGTGCAAAGTGGGTCATTTTCATCTTAAGACTCTGATGAGAGTTCTCCCATTTCTACCAGCTTCTCTCCATCCACCGGTTGTGGCTGCCATGGTGCTCAGCCGGTTGGATTATTGTAATTAGTTATATCTTGCACAGCCTAAAGGTCTAATCCAACGGCTCCAACGCCTACAAAATCTGGCTGCCTGTGTTGCTACCGGGTCACCTTATGGTGCACATAATTCCCCAGTGCTGCACGCCCTACATTGGCTCCCTGTCTGTCAGAGAATTGAGTTCAAGGCACTCTGCATTGTGCACCGAGCCCTTCAGTACAAGTTTGTTCGCTACTACCCCTCCCGCTCACTACGCTCAGCATCGTTGGGTCTGTTGGTGGTTCCCTCCTCTTGCCTTTCTCAGTGGCCACTGCTCAAATGTGGAATAATCTGCCACTCTCGATTAAAGCCTTATCTAATCCTCTGGCCTTTAGAAGGTCCTTAAAGACTCTGTAGTTCTAACCTGCGATGGTCTATAACTGGTGGTCCTTTTCTCTCTCTCTCTCACAGCGCCAAGATACCTCTGGTGACCGTGCGCTCTAAAAGTTCAAATAACATAACTTTGCATACTTTTAATTGACCAGCAGTTTGGCTCTCAAAGATGTTTTCTTCTTCCATCTATGAAGAATGTACCACATTCAGAGCTTACCCACTACATCCTTTTGCGCTTATCCTTTAAAAATAGAATCCTTAACTCTGGGCCAACCTTGACTCATCGTCGGCTGTGCACAGAGCTTTTTTTCTGCGTCTCCTGATTCTACAGCCTCTGCCCTTTTCTGAGGTAGCTTGTTCAAGTTCGACGTGAGCTAGTGCCTATTTTTCTACTATGGCTGTCCTTGCCATGTTATATATTCCTCTATAGCAAGCTTCTATACGTTGTCTTTCTACCTTGCATTACCGTGTATTTACAGTTATTGGTCAGTAAGTGGCTTCATCTTCTTTAGATCCATGATTACTTTAGCTTCATGTATGTGTTACTCCTAGTGCTTCAATTATATTGTTACTTTTCATATAGTTTTAGCATAGATTCATATATCTTCTTTATGACATCACTTTGTCCTTGTCAGATATCACTTTAACTTCCATCCATAATATTCACTAATGCATTCTGACATCTTGGCAGGCGACATCCTTCCACGTAGCATTCTTCCATGCAACATCCTTTATGGCTGAGTGCATACCGTCTTTAATACACTCGATGCGGTATGGGAACAATGCAGGATGTCCTATTTATTATTGCACTAATCTGACTGTTCCAGTATGACAGTAGGGCGGGGGCAGTGACTGGTGAGATAGCATCCACCTGCACCTCTACATATGGTTAACAAGGCCATTCGTAGTGGGACACCAATATAGCTCCACAAAGTCTTCCATAGCCTTTCAGCCAATCTCAAATGGCTGCAATCACAGTTTTACTCATTTACCCAATTGGGTACAAAGGGATTCTGGACATATCCCTCCACAAAATAAATTGAAAAGCAATTTCCTATTGGTCCTTACAACATTACAGTAGAGAACAGTGATGATTGACCTAATGTATTCCAGATGTTTTGGCTTCAAACTCACATCAGGCTTTTCCAGCATAATCAATGGTGAGGGATTATGAGGGTTGAAATGCAGAACATCTTGGGGGATGCGGGGTGCCCACCCTGGCATGGACATATCTCTTCTTCACCGCCTAACACCAATGCTAACTGTCCTTCATGTCCATGATTCCTGACTATCTCTCGCTTGCCAATTTGCTAATCCGTATAGTCAGGTGCCTCAGATCAGCCCACCTCCATTGCCACACATCTCACAGGCTAATTACTTGTTGTTATTAGAGATCTCACAACATAACCCTACAGTGCAACACGATAGGGCATGATGACTTGCTTTCTCTGTCCCAGCACATTGATATGCTTTGCACCAGATATTTAATGTTTGATTTATTGTTAATTTGTAAGCCATTAACTTCAATGTACAAAGGGCTCTGTGAAACAAGGACATCTGAGTATCTTGCTTGCTCCCTCCTACCTCCAGTACAGAATTGCATGTAGAGTTTCACAAAAAAAAAACAGATAAATAAATGAATGAAATAAATGAATTTACTATGTACTTTATCCTTGTTTTAACCTTGTAGATTTCTATAATTTCTTGTATTTATATGCAACCTTCCTTTCCCTGTAACCTAAGCTCCGTATGCAACTGTTGTGGCCAATTACCTGCGGGTTCGGTGCGCCCTACAAATAAACAAACAAACAATACATTATCTGCAGCAGATCTTTGAGTAAGTCTGCGGTGGTGAGTTAGATAAAACAGAGAGACAAAGAGACATGTTTAAACAAGATGGTTCAGAAAACCTCCTCTAAGCCCTACCTCTAGAGTGTCCTATTCTAAAAAACAAGAAACGGGTGCTTGTCAGGATGTCTTGCAAATAAACTGTAGAGATGCAAGTTCCACGCTCACTTAGGTCACTTCTGGTAAGTTTATTGCCAGTTCTCAAGTTAAAAGTTATAAGTAAGTCACATAGGACAAGAACACTGGCACATCCATCACCCAAGCAGGGGCTTACCAACTGCCTGGGCTAGGAACCGTCTCCAAGCATTCTGTCAGTCACACCCAAACAATCCAGATGACATCATAACATTCCACCATGCAAACCAAGCACTACACAACACATCTCCATCCCTTACAACACTACACACACATGTGCGCCTGCACACACACACTCATCCATCATTCGGTAGCAGGCACTACACAACACATCTCCTTCCCTTTCATAACACACACACACACGCAGACATGAGGATGGGCCCATTTAGCATCCCATCACTCAGCATAGACGAACACACCCCGTTTAAAGAGTGGGCACTGTGAACATATGGGGAGGCGTCCCTACTCCCTTTTAGACAAGTTCCCTAACCCGGAAAGCGTCCTTGCCTCTCTGACCATTAGATGGGATGCCGCTCCTCAAGCACAAACCAGACTACCGTGCATTGAACCAGGCATGACTCACACACGCCAACCTTAACAACCATGTTATTAACCTGGCATGCAACTGCACCCCATCCAAACCGACCTAGCATGTCCCACGCACCACTCACTTACTGGGCACGACCCGCACACTACAACACTGACTCTGGCACATCTCACACATGCCATTTAGATCAACCTCATCTATTGACCAAGCGTTACACAAACGCCACCTGTAGCGACCACGGCACCACACACGCCATTCAGACCCACCAAACTGTTATATTCGCGTTACACACACGCCACCTGTACTGACTATGTCACCACACAATTGCCATTCAGACCTGCCAACTATTATACTGGCGTTGCACACAAACGCCACCTGTACTGACCATGGCACCCCACAAATGCCATTCAGACCTGCCAACTATTATACTGGCGTTCCACACACACCAGACGCACTGACCATGGCAACATACAAATGCCATCCAGACCTGCCATACTTTAACATGGAGAGACTGATTACACACCACATTCATTGAGCTGTCTCTTCACCAAGTTACTCGTTTTACAAAATACCATTAAAACCAGGAAAACAAGCATATTTATTTTTGTTGAAAATATTGAGTACTATACGGAATTGTATGTCATAACTCAAACCAACTCTTGAAACCTGAAACATAGGCCATTCCAAACTAAAGTGTCCATAACCTGTCAAGGTTCAAAACCATACTAATAAGTGACCTAAAAGTCCATTCGCACCCAAACACTCCAGATGACATCACAACATTCCACCATGCAAACCAAGCACTACAGAACACATCTCCTTCCCTTACAACACTACACACACATATGCGCCTGCACACACACACTCATCCATCATTCGGTAGCAGGCACTACACAACACAAACCTTGACCTCTGTCCAACCTATGCTAACCTAATATCGAGCTAACACTGTAAAAAGAAAGAAAGACAATCTAAGTTTTGACTAAGGATAGGATTACTCTCCCCCTTGGTGAAATCAGTGGTGGCTGGTTTTCTGACCCCCACAAAGGAGTACTCAAAGTATTTTCCAGTTCTTGGCCTGGAAGCCCCAACAAACACACTTTTCTGCTTGTTATGTGCAACCTCGCAATCAACCATATTATAGGGAGGTGATGATGTGCCCCTCATTCCGGACACTCAAGGTGTAGAAAAAAGGAGGACAGGGAACAGTTGCTCTCTGACACTGCCACTTCTCCACTTTCCCTAGTTAGCGCTGCTGTGCTGCCTATCTAAAAGTGGATAGGTAAAGAACAATTCAGCCAGCACTGTGTGTTAACAAAATACGCAGTGCTGTCTCGTCACCAAGCGTCCAACACAGGGGGAGTGCATAACTTGGAAACTCTGCTGAAAAAGAGTTGTTCTTTTGATTAATCCTAGACACCAAAATGCAGCATTGTTTGCCATTTCTAGGCGGGCAACAAGGTGTGACATTCTGTTTTGATCTTTTGTTCAGGGATGGAATGCGCAGCACCTGCTCAATAATAAATATGTGGTAAGATGACGAGGCTTCTATTTAGAGACCAGGACAAGCAGTGCTTTCTCCAGACCTAAGTGGGGGCTCCTGGACATGAGGCCCACAGCCAGTGAAACAGTCCTATTTAGGAAATTAACTGCTAAGTACGTCGACCAGGGCGCTTCCATGAAACATCTGGTTGTACCAAGGACAGAGATCTGTCGGCTCGGCAGTGGACTTAGGTGCGCCTTGCCTTCATCTCACCCCAGACATGGAGAATACCTAAGGATCCCTCCTTGCACTCCCACATGCAGGATCTGAGAGGCTGAGAATCCTATGTGGTTCTTCAAGCCCAGAGAGGAAACCCAGCAGCACCCTCTGGCATACTTTAAATTGAGTGTTGGTCTCTGCTGCTCAGTTTTAAGGAGCAATGGGGTGGAAGTAAAGAGGAAACTCCTAATGACCCCCACGGCCTCCATATCACATGGAGGCTGCGACTTAAGCAGAAGGACATAGTAACTTTCTTTCGCCAAGGTCTAAATTAAGGTTGTGCACAGTAGTCACAATATATAAGCCCTCACCTTAAATTGCACATGCGCATTTTAAAGGAAATACATTTTTTAAGTATCATGGTAATTCAGAAATTGGCACAGTTCAAAATTAAAAGTCCATCAATTAACCCAGGGCATAATTCATACCTAGGAACTTGCAACCCAACATTTCGTTTGGATACCTAACTTACATGAGTTCATCTCTAGAATGGGGGATTGTGGGGACTGGAAATCTCACTTATAGTTAAGTATTTCTTCCATCTACATTTTATTTATTTTCAAGCTTGTTGCAGAATATTTGTCATGTGCAAACGTATCAATGTATCTCTGCTCTCGATAATACGTTTAAATGAAACACGTTTCCATTAAATTATAGGTTTCCTTGACAGAGGTCAATACATCATCATATTTCATATTGTGACATGCAGCAAAGTCTCAATGTTCCAACCAGAGGATAGGACCAGGGGGAGGGAAGACCGGGAACAATGGGTGGTAAATGGGGGATCCCCAAGGTTTCCCATCCATGGCTAGCCTAATGTGCCTAAAACCTCTTACGACTCCAGGGACCCCAGAGCCTGGTCATGGCAAACCACTGATTGAAGTTTTGAAGCAGAATATCATTGTGGTCTCTTCAATGCCGACAGAGCCTTCCCTTTTTTATATTTCTATTTATTCTTTGTATAAAGTGCAACATTCACCTTGCAATATCTTGGCACTGATAGGGTGTGCTAAAACCAGGTTTTAGTTACACTTCACCACAACAGAGGGCTGTCTTTGGAAAAGAGAGGAAGGCTTTTGAAAGAAACAATGTGCCCGATTCATAGAATCAGGCGCATAAAAGGCACAAGGGCTGCATGCCGAGAAGGAGGCTGCGCGAGCCGTGGCGCAGAGACATCTTTGCGTGGCAAACTACGCAAGCCACGCCCCTACATGCCCCCATGCACAGTACAAAGCAAGTGAAATGACTAACACGGTACAAGCCTCCGCGCCAATCCTGGGCTAGCATACAGCCCCCCAGCTAAATCGCACGGAAACACCCACTATCACTGGGTGCACCCCATAGAAAACACATGCCCTCCCACGCAAAGCCAGCCCCTACACCAGCCAAATCGCACGACAACACCCTGTGATCCCCGGCCGCACCCCAGTTCAATCGCGTGAAAACACCCCATGATCCCCGGCCGCACCCCAGCGTAATCGCACAAAAACACCCTGCGATCCCCTGCGCACCCCATAGAAAATGCAAGCCCTCCCACGCAAGGCCAGCCCCTACACCAGCAAAATCGCACCCCAACGCCTCGCAATCCCCGGCCGCACCACAGCCAAATTGTGCATCTGCTCCTCGCACTCCGTGGCATGCAGCCCCCTCCAGATGGGGCACCCCAGCCCCCATCACCCGTGACCCCACCCTTCAGACAGCCCCCTCCAGATGGGACACCCCCATCACCCATGACTACACCCTGCAGGCAGCCCCCTCCAGACAAAACACCCACACCCCAGCCCCCATCACCCGTGACCACACCCTGCAGGCAGCCCCCTCAACATGGGATACCCCAGCCCCCATTACCCATGACCACACCCTTGCAGGCAGCCCCCTCCAGATGGGACACCCATACCCCAACCCCCATCACCCGTGACCACACCCTGCAGGCATCCCCCTCCACATAGGCTAACCCAGCTCATCACCCGTGATCACACCCTGCAGTCAGCCCCCTCCACATAGGCTACCCCAGCCCCATACCCGTGCACACACCCCGCAGGCAGCCCCCTCCACATGGGATACCCCAGTCCCCATCACCCATGACCACACCCTGCAGGCAGCCCCCTCCAGATGGGACACCCACACTTCAGTCCCCATCACCCATGACCACACCCTGCAGGCAGCCCCTCCAGACGAGACATCCACCCCCAACCCCCATAACCTGTGACCACACGCCCTGCAGGCTGGCCCCTCCAAACGGGATACCCCAGCCCCCATCACCCGTGACCACACCCTGCAGGCAGCTGTCATGATATTGCCGTGGAGACTCTGGACATGATGGCGCTTCCCTAGCATGCCGTCACGCTCAGCCCGCACTGGGCTTTAGCGGTGTAGACATTTCTAAGATGGCTGCCGCAGCTATGTATACACCGGCCCAGAACCCAGCTCGGAGCGTTGCAACCGTTCCACTTGTTTTGGTTCAGACGCTCTTAGTTTGCTTTCCTCTCATCTGCCTACGGTGAGTTACCAGCCTTGAATTTTTCCCGATCTCAGCCCTCTTTCAGTCTGAGGTTTCCTATCTGTTTCCCTCTCCACCTTTGCTTGCAGCGTTGTCCCAGTTTCTTCCCCGAAGCGCTGGCAGACTTATCCTATGCTGTAGTTCCCAATTCCCTGTGCTGTCCCGGTTCCGTTTGGGATCACGCCACTGGTGCTGCCCTACATCTGCAACAATCTACCGAACACCTGAGCTTCCAGTGCTCATTCCACCCTGCTCATACCCTGACCTGGGAACGGACTTCTTGACAAAAGACAGGAACACACGCTTAGGAGCACTGCCTACCAATCCACCGCAGGACCGTCGTACACCATCATCCCAGGGTTTTTGAAGCCAAGGGCTTTTTCCCTGCATCTTTTTTTTGGCGTTTGCTCCCCGGCGTCCCCTGGACCAGGTGGCCTCCGGGGAACGACGCTCTCATCTCCACGACCGGAAGGGGAAGAAGAAGAAGAAGCTACAGATAGGGAAGACCAGAAAGGAGGAGTCCTCGAGCAGCAAAGCACAAGACTCAGGTGAGGAGGAGGACTGGGAGGAAAGACCAACATTTGACAGTTTGCAACGCTCAGAAGATTCCATGGCCTCACTAGAGCAGTACCAAGAACTGGTCACTGCGATCCAAGGACTTACTGCGGAAGTACAGTCCCTTAGGGCAGAGAACAATGCTCTAAAACAGCAGTTCGTCACAAGAGAAGAGAACCAGGGAGCCCTTCCTCCCCTGCTGTTCCCCTTTGGGAAATACAATGGTAATCCCAGGCAGGTGAAGGAATTCCTGGAGGACTGTTTGGTCTATTTCGCCTTTCACCCTAAAGCCTACGAGACCAATCGGGCTAAAGTTGGCTTTCTGGTCTCAAATCTTGTTGGGAATGCATTGGCTTGGCCTACTCCCTTCGTAGTCTAGGCTTATCCAGCCATGAATCACTATGGTTTATTCGTACAACACTTCAGAGCTCGCTTTGACCGGCCGGAGGTTCAATATTCTACATATGAAGCCTTGCTGGATATCAAACAAGGATCTCAGAATGTACAGTCGTACGCATCCACCTTCATGAAAAACGCCTCGGAGGTGGGGGGCCAGATTCAGTGCAACAGACCCTTTTTCAACATGGTTTACACAAAGACATTAAGGAGGAGCTGGCCAGAGTAACCAGACCAGCCACGTTCCAGGAACTAGTGACGCTGTCCCTTCAACTTGAGTATAGGATGTCAGAACGAAGACAGGAGAGACGCAAGACCAGACAAGGACCTACACCCATGGTACCCCTGCCAAGTGCCTCGGAGAAGAGTACAGGTGAAGATCCCATGCAAATAGGCACTGCCCAAGGACCCTTGACCGCAGCTGAAAGGAAAAGGTGAAAGGACCTTAGTCTTTGTATGTATTGTGGCTACTCCTGCCATTTGTTGCAAAACTGTCCAGAAGTTCCACCACGCTGGACGGGAAACGAGCCACACTGACACTGGGCAGGAATAAGGTCAGGGAGAAGAGCAGCAATCCCTGTGATCAGACACAACCCACTAATGACCGCCCGGATTGTCGTCTCATGGTATTCGGAATCAGACTACAGATGGGCTCTTCTCCTCCTATCGAAGAATTAGCCAAGTTGGATTGCAGAGCCGCCGGCAACTTTATGGACATTCCCTGGGCAAAAAGGAAGGGCATTCCTGTCTTTTCCAAACCGGATCCCATTCCCGTAGAAGGAGTGGATGGCACCCTGCTAACCTCTGGTCCCATTACCCTGGAAACAGGTGCACTATCGATGTTTTTGTTTCAGCATTTTGAGAGGATGAGCTTCGACTTGATAAAAGCGGCCCACTTCCCCATCATATTGGGTATGCCTTGGCTGAGGCTGCACAACCCATATATCGACTGGGCCCTAACCACAATCAGCTTCCAGTCTTAGTATTGTCAGCAGCTCTGTCTATCCTCCTCACCTCAAAAAGCTGCAGAATGGGGTACAGATTTCCCTTACAACTGCAATTGTACAGACCATTCTGCCCCAGCCCCAGGAGTATGCCGACGTGTTAGAGGACATCACTCCCCGCCTTCTGCCTCCTCATAGAACAGAGGACTGTGCCATTGACTTACAACCCGATGCAAACATACCTGTAGGAAGGATGTTCCTTTTGTCCTTACCAGAGAGACGTGCCTTGAAAGAATATTTGGACGTCCACCTCACGAACGGTCTCAGAAGGGAATCTCAGTCTCTGTTAGAGGCCTCTCTGTTCTTTATTCCAAAGAAAGGAATGAGCGAACTCCGACCCTGGAGCGACTACAGCGGTTTGAACAGCCAAACTATGAGAGACTGCTACCCTATGCCTCTCAATAAAAACGTCTTAGAAGCTGTCAGGGGGGCTTCTGTTTTCACAAAACTGGATCTCAGGGGCGCCTATCACTTATTGCGCATCCGAGCAGGGGATGAATGGAAGACCGCTTTTCATACCACGCTGGAGCACTACGAGTACCGGGTGATGCCATTCCGTCTGGTTAACGCTCCTTCAGTGTTCCAGCGTTTTGTGGACAAGATATTTGCAGAACTTCTCTTCTCATCGGTTGTGGTCTACTTGGACGATATTCTTGTGTTCTCATCCAACCTCTTTGATCAACGACAGCATGTCCGAGAAGTACTGGAAAGACTAAGAAAGAATCGTTTACACGCCAAACCAGAGAAGTGCGTCTTTGAGGCTGCATCCATCACATATTTGGGTTTCATTCTTTCCGCAGAAGGTATGCAGATGGATCCAGGAAAGATCAGAGCAATCCGGTCGTGGCCCATACCCAAGAACATCAAAGACATTCAGAAGTTCCTAGGATTAGCAAACTTTTACCGGAGATTCATCACAGGATTCTCGGAGATTGTGCTTCCCATCACCTCCCTCCTTAAGAAAGAAGCCACATTCGAGTGGGATGCTCCCGCCAACACAGCCTTTCAGACCCTTAAAGACATGTTCGTGTCAGCTCCTATACTGGTGCAACCCAATCAAGCACTCTAGTTCATAGTGGAGGCAGATGCGTCAGGAGGCACATTAGAAGCAGCACTCTTCCAGAAAGGATCCGACGGGCAAGTGCTGGCAAGACCAGATAGAAGAAGTAGACCTCGAGCAGCACAGCACAAGATTCAGGTGAGGAGGAGTACTGGGAGAAAAGACCAACATTTGACAGCCGCCCCCTCCACATGGGATACCCCAGGCCCCATCACCCGTGACCACACCCGGCAGGCAGCCCCCTCCATACTGGACACCCACACCCCATCACCCGTGACCACACCCTGCAGGCAGCCCCCTCCACATGGGATACTCCACCCCCCATCACCGAGCTGGTCTGATGTAAAAAAAAAACTGTATCTATCTCTTTTTGAGGGATAGAAATGAAAGGGGGACATAAGAAGCTCATATGGCCATTGTACCCCTTAAAAACAAATGCATGAAAGCGTCAAAAATAACCTTGTCCTACCTTGCGCATGTCCTGCAATGGTTTTCCGAACAGGTATAGGGAAATGTGTTTTATGTTTGGGCAATTGTGTAAAGGAAGGGAAAAGGCCATGTGAATCTGCGCATCCATGATACATCCATCCAATGCCCACTGTGAACAGTTTTTTAATATACATTAATGATTTTTCACGTAAAATGGAAGCCATTTACAAATATTAATAGCCTCTTAACACAGTCATTACTACTGCTGAAACAGCTAAATAAAACAATACTTGAAATGTAAAGAAGGGAGAGGGGCAGGGAAGGGAATGAAATGTTGTCAAGCATATCTTATTTCATAGGCATACCAAAACTGGCCTGACCAGCTTTACAAAGCAGTTTGATTGTTTAATATATTAGACCCAGAGTTGTCATTCTTCATTAGTCCCTGAAATCCAGTTACGGTATTGACCCCACCCTGTTCAAAACTGGTCTGCTTTTTCCTGAGATCACAGGAAACTCATTTCTCTGGAGGATTATGAGTTGTGTAAAATCACTTTTCATTCATTTGACCTCTTTTCTGTGGTTTCGGGTATTCAACAGCATTAAACAAAACCATATTGGAGTTTAGACAAAAGTTATTTCGAGAATCACTGACAAAGACCCACCAATTGACTGTGAGTTCAGCAACCACATTGTCCTATTTCCCTGTGTCCCGCACCCCATCCCCCTTTCTGGTCTTTTTCGGTCCTCCCCAGTCCCTCTCCCGCCCCCCCGGACCGTGTTTGCCCGTCCCAGTCAGGAAGTAGCCCTAATCAGGAAGGCCCAGGGCAGGCCTGCCTGGACAGCTGCTAAAGGGCCAGAGGCAAAGGGCAGCTCCCTTCTGGGCAGCTCCCATTCCCTGTTTGCCTCTGTTCACCCATGGACACCAGAAATAGCACCCTGCAGCAACAACTAAGGTAAGGTGGTACAGGCAGTGAGCACAGCCAATATTGTGCTCAGTTAAAACCCTGCCACTTCTTCTTCTACCTTCAAATCAGAAAATGGTGTAGATTAACTGCTGCACTCCTTAGATAGCCTGATAGATGCATCTTGGCGGGCATACATTGTGTTGCACTTGAATCATTTTTGGTGGTGGGTCACACTTATGTTTATTTGGGGGACAGGAAATGTGGTGCACTAAGATGCATTTTGGAGTAGGCAATGTTTTGCACTTAGATGGATTTGGGGGCAGGCAACATATTACATTTAGATGGATTTTTGGGGGTAGGAACATATTGCAACTAGATTGATTTTAGGGGTTAGGCAACGTATTTCACTTAGATGGATTTTCTAGGTAGGCAACATATTGCAATTATATTGATTTTGGGGCTAGGCAACGTATTGCAGTTCGAGAGATTGTGCGGGGTGGGCAATGTATTGCACTTAGATGGATTTCGGGGGTAGGTAACATTTTGCACTTAGGTGGATTTTGGGGTTGGGCAGTGTATTGCACTTAGATAGATTTTGGGGGTTGGCAATGTATTGCACTGGTGGTATTTCTGAGGGTGGCCAATGTGCTGAGCCACACCATTAGAAAGGTGGCCATTGCTTCTGCTCTTACATGATTTATAAGTATAGCCAATGTTTTTGCCCGTGAATATCCATTAGGGTAGCCAATGCTTAGAAGTCTTGTGTGGTTGGCCTTTGTGCTGCACTTGGAATAATTCAGGAGGGTGACCTGGGTGTTGCTCTCAGAGGATTTTGTGAGGGTAGCCATTATATTGCAAAGACTCTGGCCTTTGCGCCAGAGGATCTCTTGTGATAGCCACTGTATAGCACTTGGAAGGATGAGCAGTTGACCAGTGTGCTGCACTCAGTCGAGTCAATGAGGGCGACTATGTTAGAGATTCTAGGTGATTGTTGAATGTGTTGCACTACAGGGAATGCAGGTGTTGGAAGAATTCTGCGTTTACGGTTAAGTGGGGTCTTGAATGTAGCCACTTAATGATAGCTAGAAGCATGCAGAATACATCCACCATAATGTATCAACCCAGATGTTTTCTAGATTTTCATTTGTTTATAACCAATGCATTTTTCCATTCATACTCATCACTTTTGGAATTAGCCAAATGTCAGCCACACTCCTACATGCATTTGTTTTCACATGCAACTCAAATGACACTATGCACAACACTTCTGCCATAAGAATGTAGCTGCCTGTGTGCACATAAAATGTGAACTGTAGCTACACACATAACAGACGATCCTCTTACACACCACCATCACCAGCATATTTCTCTAGTGTACATCTCTCCACCCATAACACATGCCAATTAGACATGGGTGGCTAGCAGGGACTCGTCGAAGCCCTCATAACCTTTAATGGCCATTATGCACACATGAATATTAGCACCTCCAACTTTCACACACTTCAGACCCTCTAAGGGCTTTCAACCAACAGCGTGTTGAGACCATACCCAGGGTGAAAGGCACTATATATGACGAAATGAAATGAAAATGAATTGACGCATGCTGGTATATTGCAGCACCATCAGTGGTCGCTTTGTGACAGACCTTGTCTGAACACCTTTTTAGAAGTTCAATAAAGTCTCAGTATTATTTTTTGTGGACACTTTTTTGTTTCCAAGTTCACACCTGCTTTTCTGATACTGTATAATATTTTGTCAGATTCTTCTATATTGAGGTTTGCTTTAAGTCCTATTTCCAAAGCTGACGTCATTGTCATGAGGCCTTCCGCTAACCAACATTTTTTAGCACAAATCTTGGAATGTGCTAGTGAATCCCATCACTAGCACCAATGTTTTGTGAATGTTCCCCATAGAGTTCAAAGCGTTATGCATGGCACATAGAGTCTTCTATGACACAGTTCCTAGTTTCCTGGTCAATCATTTTCAGAAAATGCAATAAGTTGAAACCAACACACTGTGGAAGCTATTATTGCCAAAGAGTTGGTGAGCACTTTTTTCACAACTCACAGCGAAATTGTGAAACTCTCTTCCAGCTCTAATTAAACTTCAGGATGATAATGCACATTTTCACTGACTATAAGATAGTTGGGTTTATCCAAATGAAACCTGATAGACAAAACAAGTTCTCATGATCATTTGGCATCCATCCAGATCATCAATATTGCTATTATATGTCAAGGTTTAAGACTGCTTTCAAGATAATCGTTATGCTTTACTGCATAATGTTTACACTCTTACATGTCTGAAAGTGTAGGCAACGTGGAGAAGGCAAGCTTCCTTGTCATTTGTATTTTGTATATTATTTATATTTATAAACACTTTACGCCAATGATCTGCACATGATTAAAACCTTACAAAAGGTGTCAACATAAAGAAAAACCAACAAGGACAAAGAAGATAAAAAGAGTTCTTTGAGCGGAGTCCGGAACAAACAATAGGATGAAAGAGAACGTAGAGCCAATGGTAGTGCATTCCAATGATGACGGGTAAGTAGAGTAAAAGAACAGAAACAGGACTGTTCACAAGGGGGACAAGGAACCGAGAGGAGGAATAGAGATTGAGAACTAACAGTTCGAGTAGGCGAATTAAGAGAAACAAGTGAAGAAAGAGAGGGAGGAAGAATATTATGAAGGGATTTAAAGACAAGACACACAAAATTAAACTTAAGTTGAGAATGAAACGAAAGCTAATACAATGAGAGAAGTGCAAATTTAATGAAGTCACAAGCAAATAAAGAAAATAAAAGACATACTGCAGAATTATAGATAGATTTAAGTGGATATCAGTGATAGGCAGGAAGCCTGAAAAGTAACGAGAAACAATAGAAGAGTCGAGAGAAAATAAGAGACGAAATAAGATGTTTAGTGGCATGAAAAGAAGCCTAACTTTTATTAAAGATATGGACTCTACAAGAGCGAGCAAAGGAATAAATATGGGTACAAAAGAATAAGGAAGAATCAAGGAGCAACAGAGGTGATTGAAATATCAGAGGGGGAGAGGGTAAAGAAATAGAAATAGGGGGGCAAAAGAGAAATAGTAAAAGCAGGAAAGAAAAATACCTCTGTTTTAGAAGAATTTAACATGACTTATAATCAGCATGTTGCTATTGACAAGTTTTATGCTAGAACAATATGTTTTCCTGCATTTACTGTTGTGACTGATAAAGTTTAGATTAAGAGGTCTTGAGCATGCAGATCTAATGTCCCTTGTATGTGGTGTGTCATTTTAGTATATGAAGAAAAGCGTGCCCTCATACCCATTCAGACCTCCCGGATACTTTGATTGTAGGCAAGTGATCCATTTGGCTTCTTGTTTTTTACAGTATCTTCTCTCTGTTTTCTCTCTTTGCTTTAAGCAACATCCAAGGAATACAAATGAAGGTAAATTACCTTTATTATTAGTGTGAAAAAGTTCCACTGTAGAGTCATAGTTCCTTATGGATGAGACAGGTCCCAGAACAAGAACTTTACAAAATCTTAAACGCAATACATGTAAATAAAATGTGGGGCAACACAGGTAACATTTCAATTAATGAATTTACAGATTTCATAATATCGGCCAATAACTATATCTTTGAAAGACTTGCACTGTTTAAGGGTATATTATGCTATACCATTGTAGAGGTGGATTCAAGTACCCGCATCAAAAGCTCTGCCCCCATGCTGCCTATATGTTGGGAGCTGGAAATTGCAACACATGCAGTACCAGTGAGGATGCCTGTACCGCAGAAAATCCTGGAAACAAGACATCCATTGAGAAAACATTATATGCGTTCCTGAATAAATAATGGCCTTTTGGACAGAGTCCCGGATGAAGTGTGAAAATGAGTGAAAGAGAATACTGGTGACGTCATGCGGAATGAAGCTGACGCGTCCAGAAAGATGCACAAGGTAAAAGAACATAGACATTCTATAAGCTCTGAAGAGGAGGTGGTAAAGATGAGCAACATTTTGGGCTTGAGATGAAGACACTCATGCTACAGAAATGCTGAAGAAAATACAAATCAGTTTACACTTCTACAGACGCAGTAATGCAAGTAGAAAAAGTGATGTTAAGGCTGGCTACATAGTGAAAAGTTTGCAGCAATGCGCCACTGTATAATACATAGGAATGTATAGAACCTGGATATTCCACGATGCACTTTAGCAAGGCCTGAAACCCTGTGATTGGAAGGAGTTTTCAGTGTGGCGCAGTTGGAAAATTGCTGATGGCGGAGGAGAAATTCAAGAAAGGCTTGGCTGGCCCAGCACCAAGATGTCGAGGCCACTGTGAGCCTGGTTGTCCATCCAGTAGTTACATGAACGTGAGAAAGAAAAGTGAAATGGAAAAACACTGAAGGAGTCAAAAGTTCATCATTTAATACAATGAAAAGCCAAAAAGAGCTCAGAAAAGCGGTCTCTCAGTCACATGGTCAGATCAAAATAGACATTGGGTCAAGCTACACCGAAACCAAGAAGATACTCCCTTTATTTCTCAGGCACAGAGAGCTTCTGCAAGGCCGAATTCAAAGCCTTAATTGACTGGCAGACTACAAGAGTGATGATAGATGTTGGGCTAATTGGGAGGGTAGGCATGATCGCGCTGACCTTCCCTGCACCTGGAATGGTAGCCTGCCTGCTAGCATATGGAATATTCCAGAATGGTACAAAGGTGCAAAACCAATGGTAGGGGGGCCACATATCAAAGAGCCATATAGTTAGTATAACCAATAAAGTGTCGACTATTAGTATGACATGGAAGATGATTTGCACTTAGGATGGGCTTAGTTGCCCACCCGACAGTAGAGGCCCAATCACTTCCCCCGTCAGTATGGAACGTATAATTCGATGTTCCCTGTAAGCCTATCACATCCCCAAGTAGGTTTTTCGAGTTTTCCTCGTAGTGTGATGTCACTTATGACGACTTTTGACTATACACGTTTTGTTTTTTATAACATACGCTGAGAGAAATCGAGTGAACATCCATCGATGTCTGTTGTAACTCCCTGTTTTAGACAATTGCAAATAAAACAGACTAAGTTTTGCCAACTTCCTGAGTCGGTTTGATTATTGATGTTTCATTAAATTCTGCATCCCCATCTATCTCAAAGTATTGCTACCTCGTCTTAAAGGGCCCTTGGTCTATGGGTTCATGGGGTAGCAGAGCATGGTTCAAGATCTGTCGACCCAGTAAGCTTTTAAGAGTCTCAGAAATATCGGATGTCCTCTGCCATTTAGCTGAAGCACCGCAAGGCTCCCTGTGGATAGCTGCTGCAACAAAATCTTGCAAGAAAAACAAAGTAGGTGGATGGGTCCCTCTTTCACATAATTCCACTCCCGGTTTCTACAGGCAGCTGAGCAGACCAAAGGCTAAGGTGGCCGGTTGAGGAACAGACGATCCCGAGGGTCAGGAGCTGAAAAGCGAATGGTGTGTAGATTGAGAGAGGTGGCAAAAATTGTGTATTAAATGGGGAAAGTGATAATGGGGAGAAAGTAACAGAGGGTTGGTTGAGTTTTTGAGTTAATGACAAAGAGCATTGAGTAAAATTATATAGTGGTGGACGAGGAATATACCAGAATCCTATGTCAAGGACGTCTAGAAGGAATTGTTTTAAAATCCGAAAGGATATATAGGCTCCAAACAGATAGATCTGTTAAAGAAATCTATTCACTACAATCAGAGTCATTTGTTAGGGGTGAGAGTAACCACGAGGAGCATTGGCAAGGATATGTTTGGGCCAGTCTGTCTGTCTGTATCTATGTCTGTATATTGTATGTATTATATGTGATAAACAAATGATGAAATGTCGAAGAGTGACAATTAATAGCATGTGGTAAAAGGTTGAGAGCAGATTATTTATTTAGTTGTCAAAGGTATTGACTGAACAGGTAGACTGAAGTGAGACAAAGGTTTGGAGCTTTGTAGTTTGGTACACGTTCATATTTTATTCTTTTTCTGAAAAGTATTTTCTGTGTAAAATAACAGTAAGTATTGACAGTCGAGGGCGACTAGTCATGATGGAGGATGTTACTCCGCTCATGCACCTGTGCAAACAGCTGCCAAAACATGCACCCAATCTTAAACTATATAGTGCAGAATGGTTTAAGGGCACGGCAGATAAGATGTTCATGCCATGGCCACAAGGGGGATCACCAGCAAAAGCACTTCTACAACACATGACCACATACCTGCATGCAGCGTACACAGGAAAGAAAATGGAGAAAAGGTTGGCTAGCCTAGAGCTTTGGGCGATGTACCAGGAGGAACAGGAAGGCCCGCCTCTTGAAGACTGGATGCTTAACCAGTGTAAAGAGGGGGGGGGGGTGTAAAGCCTTCTGCTCCACCTACCACACCTGAAGTAGATGGCGATAGTACAAGAGCCAAAGGATTGTCTCCATTGAGAGAGCTTATAGGGATAGTGCTCTCAAAAATATTATTGTCCCGATCGTTTGGGCATGTGTTTTTCAGCATACGGTGATCGATCGTAAAATACTTTCCTATGCATCTTACCTTGGTTTTCCTCACTGTTGCACATGCAAAAACACAGAGTCTGGCATGGGCATCTTGTGCTAATCTTATCCGCAGATCTATCCCCCTAAGCTCAAGTGTCCCAGCGGCACTAAATCATATCCCCGCCCCTGAAGTTGCCATCACTATTCCAAACCATATGCTACACCTATTTTCATGACGTTAGTGGGCAGCGTATCCAAACACGCCCACTCATCACCCATGTAATAATGTCAGTTGACGCAGAAAACGGAAGATCAACACATTCTCACAGCGCGTCTCAAATCGAATTTGCTACCAATAACTTTACAGAAAACATCATTAATCTGCAATTTCGAAAGTGCTTTTATTCATCAAAGAATGCTCCAAAAACCACATTGAGATCCACTGATTGTGATGAACCACCAATAGTTGTGTATCCCTAGGCTCGAGTGGCAAAAGTTTAAAATGACACACATGATGTTCCTTTCGGGAGAAGATGTGGATTCGACGCATCAGATTCTTGCTACACCATAATAAAGGACAGGTTGCTCCTTGTCGCTGGAACCGCCAAATGGCATATCAGTCTATCGTCCTGCATTATTATATGCGGTTAGGCGTATCTGCCATTGCTGGTTGAAAAAGCCATCCCACGGCAGCTGGAAACCATGGCATTTGCAGAACGGTACAATATATCTGTGGAGATAACAGAATAAAAATATATTTTAGTATCTGTTCTTTATTCTAATTTATGTTGTTATTCTGCACCGGATGAAAAAGAATAACTAACACAAACCACACACAATGAACACAAACAGACAACGTTGGGGACTATTTTAGACTACGATGTGCATGAAAGGTTAGCACTGACAAGTCGGTATAGCTCCCAAAGGTATGGATAAAGTGACTCAGAAGTGGGACAACAGACAGATGGCATTGTAATGGACTGGGAATATTATCTATAGAAAAGCGAACCAATTACCCTTGGAAAATGTTCTGACCCCAGCCCTTTCAATAATGCAACCTGAATGCACACCCTTATAGTCCATGGGACGAAGTGGTTTAGATATCACTAGCCTGCATACAGGTTGTGCTTATGTCTCGTCTATGAGTAATCATCACAATATGCTCCAACGAATAACCCATCACAATGTCAATAATCAATACAGGCCAAAAATCCCAACCTTTACTCATCCCGACCTAACCAAAAAACCAGTAACAATTATTAGAAGACTTATAGATAAACTGCGAGCTAGGCACTCAGTATTTTAAATATGGCATGGTACATGGAACGAGATATTCTGTCCACTCGTTACGTCAAAATGCCATTTTAGCGCGCCGCTAAATTCTCTGATATGCAAAAAGAACAATTTCCCCTTTTTTCATTGCAAAAATATGTGTAGTTCAACTTACACTATGTATGGTTGTTCCATTCTCTTGGCGTAACATGCAGTGTCCGCTCTGAACAACGGTTTGCATATATTGAAACTAAATGTTGCAATGTCCACTTTCATAATAGTAAATGTTATCATTTTTGCAGGTATTCCACAACTTCTGTCCTTCTAGCCTGGCTCCCTTCGGTCCAAGGTCACATAACAATTGAAGCTTGTTTTCAGCGCTTATGTTTGGTAGGTTTCATTTATGGAAATGAATGCCACAATATTAAAACATAGTGGCGAAGATGCTGCAGTGTGAACTGATAAATGTCTTCTTTCACCACAAATATCATCCGACAAAGTGACCTTCACTCCATGGAGCACTGAGCACAGCAGGTGCACAAGGCATTCGAAAAACTCAAGAAAAATAAACGAATTGGTGGCATCCGCCAATGCCGCGTGATCTTGAATACTGTCTCACCCATCACTAGTGCGGCTTAGGAACCTATACGTGATGTCATTCACAACGTTGTGGCCTTTCCATAGGCAAAAGCATTAGCTCTCGAGTCTCCATGTTCACGAACAGCATCTACCTTTGTTGATTATTATTTAATTTCGGAATAAAGTTAACCTTGTGAAACCCTGCAACCTATCTCTTTGCTTCTTTCACTAGAGGTTTGTATTCATTAGGTTCTGAGCGTAACATGGGACAGCCATTCACACTATCTATTCCACCTGAGGCAGCCCTGTCTAGGTACAAGGGAGACAGGTCACACTGCTTGCTCATACCCGGTTAGTTGTATTTATGATCCGACTATGCCTTGTCTCAATCGGCAGTGAATGTGCATAGGTTAAGCGCGGATGAGTGTTAGCCAATTTTTCGGATTCTTTCACCTGAATTTCAAACGTGGACCTGAGAAGTCTGTAGCTTTGTCCTGAACATTGCAGAAGTGCGCGAAGTCACGCAATCGCGACGGTCAAGCGAAAAGCTTATCTTCTTGAGAAGGCCGTAGCAAGTCAGCAAGAGGCATGCGGCGATGAAGAAGTTGTTGCCACTATTGCAGCAGGGTATGACCTTCATGGCAGATCAGTTTTCCAAATCTGAAAACGTTCGGTGAGCACAGGCCAAACCAGCCAACATAGAATTAATTTGCTAGACTCTATACTTTGTACCGTGAATCACAGCAAGAAATCTATAATAGGCACGGTATAGAACTATGAATTGGTATAGAACTATGAATTGTATTCTGTATAACTGTCATTTGCAGAGAGTTGGACCTTGGGGCGTAATATTCATTGACAGTTGCTTTTCGTTTCACAGAGCAGAGGAAGCCATGACTTCAAATTAGTTTTTGATACCAGTTACACTGAAGGTAAGTAAAACCGATAGTAAAAGGCACTGACAGCCTTGTGTAACCTAGGATTCCTTTTGGTGTCTGTACAAAACAGACCACAATATCATATGATGTATTGATATGGCATTTATAATGCACATATGCACAATTGCTTCAAGGCGCGACGAGGCAAGGGATGGGAGACAGAGGAGAGACAGACAAAGATCTTACTAGTCCAGGTGACATTGATATCGCAAAAGTTCAAAGGAAGGGGGGACAAGGGTAAAAGTATTGTGGGAAAGGTGGAGGGGCCAGTGGAGTGCATAGGATAAACAGTCCATAAAAATAAAGGAATCCAATAAATAAAAAGCGCAGACAGCTGGTGGAAAGTGCAAGGGTAAGTGCAGACAACAGGTGTCAATTGCTGTTATGGTGCTGTAGGGATAAAGAAACAGTCCTTGAGTGCAAGTGTTGTCAGGGGGGCAGTGTAGGTGGGCCACTGGCGGGGAGGGGACCTGGCCCCAAGATGAAAGGGTAGCCAGGTCAGACGGTATCCTGGCAACCAGCACAGTTTCAGGAGATAGGGGAAGAAAAAGCAGATAGATATAGAGGAAGGACTCAAGTTGGAACAGG
This sequence comes from Ambystoma mexicanum, assembly GCF_040938575.1. Taxonomy (NCBI): domain Eukaryota; kingdom Metazoa; phylum Chordata; class Amphibia; order Caudata; family Ambystomatidae; genus Ambystoma; species Ambystoma mexicanum. The sequence goes on from NC_090922.1 coordinate 1,427,071,035, forward strand.
GAGGGTCGATCAGAGAGGAAAGAAGTCAGCTAAGCCAGGGCATGATCGGTGATAACCCCGGTTATCATGGAGACGGTTGAAAAGGATAGCAGGTTTCACCATGTCAAAGGCAGAGTAGCGATCGAGTAAGATGAGGACGCAGGGAGCGAAGGAATCAAGTTCGGAACGCACGTACTCAGGGATGTTTAGGAAAGCAGTTTTCTGTGTCCTGAGGAAGTACACGAAGTATCCAGTTCGATGTTAAATTCTCCAAGAAGGAGACTTTAACAAGGAGACTTCTTAATTAAGAGGCATTAAGTAAACATTAATGATGACCTTGCACAGAGTGGAAGAAGGCCAACAGGGCCTCCCACCGGGTGCCACCATTGATGTGAGAAGAAGAGAAAGGCGAGATGAAAGAGACCATATGTAGAGTCCATAGGTGTGGCGATGGAACGACAAAGAGTATGTCACCAAGGGTTTGCCTGGACATAGCACAGGTATAGGTATCAGCGATAGGGAGGCCTACTTCTTCCTTCTTCCTACCAGATTTAGTGAGGAGAGCAGGGTAGTCAATAGAGAAACAGTTACAAAAGATAGGAGAGACAGAGAGCACCAGGGAGTTCGTAGGCAGAGGGAAGCAGAGGAATGGTGTTGGAGGGGGCGTTGAAAAATACAAGGGAAGGACATAAGGAGGGGCGCATGCAAAGCAAAACACAGAGTCACACTCCATGGAAACCCAGCAACAGCTGGCACTAATTGCCAAAATGTTGACAAAGATGATACTTTTGTTGAAAATGGTATTTTGGATGCAATGGTGTGCTATGTAGAGCAAAGGAGAACCCCAAAAACACACACATTAAAATACTGAAATAGTATCACAGAAAGTAAAAAGGGGCCTAATCGCAGAGGTGTTTATAAAATGTAAAAACTGCTAAGGCAGAAGGTTCTGGAAGTTAGGGGGTTGACACAGGTCAGTCGATTGATCGTTGCTATGAAAATCTTACCCACCATAGGCTTTCAGTGCCAGTGCCAACCGCGGCATATGTGTATGTGGTTTGGGTCAAGAATTAAGGGTTTGACAGAACCAAGTCTCAGTGTCCCGTTGACTAATAGCTAATATCTAATGTGCCCATCATTATTTCAGCAACCAAAATGGGCAGTGCAGCATTAATGTGCTAGGGGAATTTCCATTTTCAAATATATCACAAATAGCAATCGCAGACATTTGTCTTATCATTCGAGGAACATAAACATTGATGAAGGGAAAATGAATGAAATACATTAATCAATCATACACCAAATTTAAACTGCATAATTAAATATTTTTTAATATTGTCTTTAGCATTGAGAGTTAGTGTAATAGCATTCAATTGTTGATGTAAAATGTACAAACATTGGGGAACATATCGAAAATGTTATTGTAAGCATATTGAGAAGACAGCTACTAACTATTTATATCGGGAAGTGAACTGTTCTACAAGTACCTCTTTAGGTGGACAGGGATCGTTTGCAATGTTTTGTGGCACTGTATGTGTCCTAGGAACAAAATCTGGATCGATTCCATGAGTATGCATGGCCAACACATTCAATGTCAAATCTTTCACAAATTCAAATTCCATATCCTGGTATATTGGCTTAACCACCCATTGTCTGCTTCGTTTTGTGAAGGCCTTGAAGTAACGATGCATCCCAAAATGTCCTGCTGTTTTCGCTTGTTCCCTTCCAACGTTCTCATTGTGTGCAAGTACAGCTAGTCTTCTTCTGACCGTCTATGCCGAAATGCAACCTTTTGGGCATGTACTTTAGGCGCATATTGTGGAACACCTCCAAATCTCCAGAATGACAGAATTCTGTGAGTCCCTTCATGTCTCTGGAAAGCGTTTTATCATACAAAATCTTCTCAAGAGCTTTTTGTGGAGGTGAACATGGCACCAACCACTTCTTTTTTCGTTTCTGCTCCTCCGATAAAGGTCCATGTGCACATTTGTGAAAATGTTGGTTTTCTGTCCATGAGTGTATGTTGGACCAATGGTGCATCGATGAATGCCATTTCTCAAGTAGAATTTCTACAGACCCATCACAAGTTTTGGAGCACAATCAAATATGGTTGCTGATAGACTGACACCACTTTAAGATTTCTTCAGAAACCTTTTTTTCTACCAGCAGCTGTCATTTTTTATTGACTGATTTGGCAACGTGCCATACTTTGAATTGATGATGAATGTGTGGAAACTGCTCTCGCATGGCCTTGGCTATCAAAATATGGCTGTCAAGGCTATCAGCTATATTTGCATCCCCCTCGATTGAAGAAATTCGACGGATTTGATGAAACCACGTTTCTCCATGGCCACAGAAGATGTACATTCGGACACCTGCACTATCTTGGAACTCGCGCATTTTTTTAGTTTCCATGTCTCGAAAGTGGTATGTGCAGTACTTTGCTGAAAGCCTTTGGCTGTCACAATGTCTATTGCCAGCTAGCCAAAAATGTTTGCCAGAGAATGTGCTTTCGATTGACATCTGTTCAACTTTCCAGGCTTCACTAATGGCGGGGAATAAGAATTCCCTTTGATATTTGGAGTACTGGGTCTTAGAAAGAAATTCAACTCCCACAAATTGACAGAAACTGGAAATCCTACCGAAAGTAGATCTGCTGAAAAGTAAAGCTGCTGAACATAGTAGATTTCCAGCTGTCACTTTTCCCAGCATCTTTGGAGCAGACTATGAAAATGTACTATGGAGGTGGACACAGCTGGCTTGGATTTCCATGTTAGTGCCTTGTAATACATGATATATTCACCAATGGCTGCCCGCATATGTTCCCCCTTAATGTATGGACACATTTCAGCATCTGTACAATCTCTAGCAGGCAGCTGTCATTTACAATGTATTTTTGCTCCTTTATTAGCCAATCGTCCGGCATGAATGTGGTTTGTGATTCGGCTGTGGTGGACATATCGAAAGAACACGGCAAACTGAAGTCGAGATCTTCAGAAAGTTCTCCGGTCAGTTCTGTTGAAGCTTCAATCTCTTTTATTTCAGGTTGTGATATTTGCACGTGAATTGGAGAAACAGATATATTCGAATGTTTCTTTGGTGGAACAATTTTGGCGAGTGTAGATTGTGTCAAGGGGTCTGCGAGGAATTGCAATGCATCTTCATTTTATTCAGTCTCATCTTATCGAGTTGTCACTTGGTAGCAATGGTCCATGGACACTTTTCACAGATCACCGGTCACATTACATTCAATTCCCAGCCACTGGGCATAAGCATCATAAGTCTGTTTAGTGACCTGACCACGCTGCGCCCAAAATAGTAGCTGCTCCATTCTGAAATCAGTTTGGCAAGTGACATCTTTTGTTTCATTTGTTATCTGAGTCTTTATACTTCACTTCCTTCTGGGCCTCTAAAAGATGTGTTGAGAACCATGCTCAATGTATAGCACGCATACAGCAGATACCACTTTATTTACAAAAACATTATATGAATAAATCAACAGCTTAAAAAGTTCTACAAAGCAAACGTGTGTGTTTGTTACCCTTGTTTTCTTTGTTTTCTAGGAAACTGTGGCATTCTCTTTTTCCACTGCATCAGCAAGCTGAAAAAAATATTGTTTTTATATGGTGTACAGCCAGCACATTTCACTTGATCGCTAACCAACATCTGTACATATCTAAAAACAGAACCAACTTGATTGAATAGGAAAAATTACAACATTAAAATGTATTCCAAATGCAATGTGATGTCTAATAGTATTCAATATTAGGTTATGTTGACCTCTCTCTGGTCCGTGTACCCCCTCTTCTATTTCAACACCTTGTGTACATACCTTGAACAGAATATTCATTAAAAAAAAGGAAAAGTGAATTGTACTGGAAATGAAAATATTTAATCGCACTGTGCAGTTACACACAAAGTATTATTAAATGTGTAAGAACCGTATACTACAAGGTTTGTTCTCGCAACACTAAGAGAACATTTGTATGCGCATACCCTCGTAAACAGTCTCGGGAGGACAGCTCAGGGGCAACATGCTCGCCTTCGAAGCAAGACGACACGGAGCACCACAGGTTCAATCCCTGGGTCCGCGCTTAGAAACCTCTGGGTATTAAGTGCGTTATAAATAACCTATCATATCATATCACATACCTTTCATATTGCACCTGATAACGCTCAGAGATGACACATGTGCTTCATCAGAGATCCCCATGCAAAACATACTGATTGTAATATTGCCCTCAAACCTTTTGTAATGTACTCTGCATTAGGAAGGAAGTATGCATACCTCATACTCTGGACCAGTTGCAAAGGATGACGTGATTGAGGCCGAAGTTCCAGCATCCACCTGTAACACAGAACTTGTTTTAGTACGGTTGAAAACAGCAAAATGGAACTGTGACATGGAGATTCAAACAATTGTATATATAGAGGGACACCCATACATGCCACTTAGTGTTACTAACCGATAGCACACATAAACTTTTTCATTTCATTTTAAATTGCAAGCATGATACATTTTGTAGAGGACAAGTATAATAAAATTACTTGATAGGCAAGCGAACTTGTTGTTGACTCTGGAAATGAAATTGATGCAGAATCTTGTTGAGTGACCCAAGGGAAAAACAGTTGTATTAGATGTGTAGGCAGATACAACGCTCGAGAATATCACCTTGTGCATGCCAGTAGGACTCACCATTGGGACACTGGACGTGTCGGTGGTTTCTTCTCTTGTGAGGGTCTGTTCATCCATTGCTGTGCTCTACGCCAAAAAAGGAGCATGTCAAGCAATCGCTTACGTAAACACAATGTGACTTTTAAAGGGCACAATGGCATTGTTTTATAATGGTCATAATTGTTAGGTTTGTTAGAGGCTCAAGAAAGCGGGGACCAATGTAATGTAGTAAAAATTCAATACTATCTTGTAGCAATGGAAACCTTAGTAAGATACTTTTGAAGTAAATATACACCATAAACTCAAATCCATTCATGAAGTTACCATTTCAGTACCCTACCATATTTTGATAGAGAGATCACTGATATTTATGCAACCCATCATCAAACATAACAAACACAGCTAATTCCTCACGCAGGACTCACCGGAGGCAGCGTGTGCATAAATTCTGTTGGAATTGCACGGGGATGCAATTTACAATGAATTTGGGTTTGACGCTTCTTAGTGTACTCCAATCGGACGTACATATCTTCAGTAAAGTGCTGGCTGCAGATGCGGAATCGATTGGACCTCATGTCTGTCAAGATAGCCTGGGCTCTACTTTCAATGTCGTTCACCCAAAAGCCACAGTATTTAACCCATTCTCTTATTAAATCAATATCCTTCAGGAATGTATGCAGGACCATGCCAGGACTTTTTGAATGGCTCTTAGAAGGGCATCCCGGTACCATACAGGCCGGCATTCTTCAGTTGTCTCTTAGACCTGTGCAGTAGGACCCCAGCTGGCCCAAAGAGCTGGGGGTGCCCCAACAGCACTTTAAGATGAGTAGCAGCACCCTCAAGATGGATGAGGATGCAGATTAATACTCTCACATCAAACAAAAAATGACAACTTGATAGTTTGCCAAAGCAAGACCGTTTAATGAGAAGGACAGAAATGGGGAGTTTTTGAATATAAGCAATCACTCGATCTTCTTTATCGCTTCAACTCCAACTAATTTCATAAAAAACACATCATTTATACTAAAAACTCATCATCGCTGATGTGTAACGCTTAAAATCTGGCATGCAATTCTATTGGTTCTAGGAAGGTAACTTTAATATAGGTGCTATATCTGTATATGGTAACAAAGTGAGGGGATTGGATAAACAGTGTCAGGTGGGGCATCCAAGCCCTTCCTTCAAAATGGCTACTGTAGACGTCACTAAAAGTACAACGTCTCATTGGTTCTACTAACTATAGGACTCTAGATTACTTGCTCCACTATGATTGGGTTGGCATCAACCCCACTCATACTTTTCCACTAGCTTAGCAGCGTACAGAATAGCTGGCCAGGTGCAGGGAGTTTGTCTGCACCCCCAGCCTCCCTCCAATTATTGCAACAATCAATCATCACTTCAGTGGTCATATCTCAATTATTTCTTTGTATTTTGGCCTCGAAACTGCTTATTGGTCTGGAAATGTTAAGGCGTCTGGGCATGGCACAAGTCCATGCGTAGGTGTGAAAGTTTCATCCCTTCTGCTTGCTCGGTCACGTGATTTCGACACCATGAAATCATCTTATTCTCCATGCAATTTATGTATTTGATTTAATTTTGCCAGCCATCTGCCATCTATGGCTTATCTTGACCTTTCAGAATATGATACTCTGTTCTTCTCTTCATTAATTGTATCCACTGTGGGTCTGTTTCAGCTCACACAACCTTTGATTCTTGGCATGACTTGCCTTCATCTGAGTTTCTTTCTGTCTTTAATTCTTGATTTGCTTGCTGCGAGGCTCTCCTCTTGAGACCTTTTATAACCTTTGGTTGATTCTGCTTTTGTGCATGGTGGAAGTATACTTGTATAAAGTGCTCCCTTTGAGGCAGATATGTATAGTTGGTGCTCTCCGCAATCTATCTTACTACTAAGCTTAAGCAAGCCTCATGAATTCTTGCTTCTTACGGTTCCTTGAATATGTACACATTTTAACTGGCTGCATATCCTCATCACGTTCATGGCAGAAGTTTCTGACTTTTGACATCAATTATTTCACTTTAAACTTAGGATGTCACTTATCCATGGTGTTTCGTCTCTTTTCATCATTCACAGGTCGTCATATCTTCTATATGTGAGTCAGTCTGGGTTCTCATGACGTCATCATTCGTCTTCTTTTAGTATCTTCTTGGCCTTTTCAGGTATTGGATTTTGACAATCATCATTCTGTCTCCTTTGTCGATATGGTTTTCTCAATGGGTACCTCACTGTCCAGGTTTTCGTAGGTGTTGGTACTTCAATAGGTGCTGTCAGTCTGATAGGTACTGGACAGAACCCCACTGCGGCTCTCTGCTGGTTTATTTGCTCCTCATACGTCACATATTTTGGTGTGAACATTCCTGGTACTTCAAAATGGGGGTTTGGAGTGCAATCATGCTTGGGGCCTCCTCTACACTCCCCCCTCTGGGCGATTCATCAACCACTTTCACTTCTTCTTTTGTATCTACCTTAGCTTCATCCTCTGGGTCCACTTTTACTTCTTCTTCTTCTGTATCCACACATATAGGTTTGAAGAAATATATCTTTTGGGGTCCATATCTTTATGACTCCCTTCAAGCTTCAAGCTTCCTGCTGTTCTCACGTGCTCATCTTTGTTCCAGGTCATTAGTTGGCATTGTCCACTTGGACTGCAATAGATCAATTTTCCCACATAATTTCTATGTTTTCTTGGATATCGAAACTTTGTTCCTTCTGGTGCATAAATGCTGGCTTTCACAAAGTCTCTTATTTCTTCATCAGTCAGGTCCTTGGGTTTCCATCGTGGTTCAACATTAATCATGATCTTCATCCCTATGGCCTTTTTTTGCAGTTTTCTGGCACTGAGATATTTTTATCTTGATAACACAGAATCCAAGCAATATCATCACTAGCCGGGCTCCTAGGAATTTGAATGCCATCAATTGTGGAACTCATGTAAATAGTGATCCAAACCAGCTGTCATCATCAACTTCGTTAGCTTCATCGATCATCTGATTCTGTAGTTTCGTCAGCATACCTATGGCCTCTGTTGAAGTTCCATTTTCTTTGTCGTGAGATGGTATAAATGTGCAACATGATTCTCCGATTTTTGCACAAACACCTCGATTCATAGCTGTGTTCATGTCAAGGACATATCTGTTCTGTAGAGTCATTAGTCAAATTGCCCTTAAATCTTCCTTAATTGCATTGAATCCTTTTATGGTCGTGTTGATAGTCTGCAATAACTCCTATCTGGTTATCTGCAACCATTTAGTATTTGCTCCAACTTGAACTATTGGCATAAAAATTAAGGTGAACACGGAAGAAGTCTGACTGAACAGTCTATGTTCATATAGGGTACCTTCGAAAGCTTCTATGGATTTGGAGAAAAGTAATTCTCTCTCTCTTCATTCAGCTCATCAGTAGCACAGATCTCTTCTTCGACAGGTGAGCGTCTGCTTTCGGAAAACTGTCAATATTCAGATCACTTTTTGGAATCACCAGTGCTGGAACATGGACATTTACTATTGTGCATATACCTCCCCAATTATTTGGCAGCCTGATATATGCTTTGGATCCACATGCCCAATAATGATCCATGATCACTGCAGTACCATGCACTATTCCTGGAGCATCAAAGACTCGGCCACAATTCTGATTCTCTCCCATTTTTCTTGTACCATTATTCCAGAAGCAGAATTTCGGACTCTCCAATGGCACTATCTGTAAAGGTCCTCCTCTGCCTTCGACCCGTGTCAATAGTTTAGCAAGTTTTGGCCATAATGGCTTGCATCCATTTCGCACTATGTTAATGGTGGGCTCATAGTGACCAAAGCCCATCCGTGTACTGCAGATCACTACTCCTTTCTCCCATCCGTCTGGTGAAAGCACTGTTCCCAAATTTGCACTTCCACTTTCGAGCTTCTTCTGGCGATTTTCCTTGAACATTCAGTTTTTGTTTCTTGTCTTTATGTCTTGGACATAATTGTCTTCATTTGGATAAGTTGCTTCAGTTGCCCCATTTGAGTGAAGCATCATTTCCCATGAACTGGCCTCTGGTCTTGCACATTGCTATGCGTGATAGACAGTGCGCTGTCTGGACATCAATTCACACATCTACGAAGATCTTTGACTTCCCCATGCTGTAAGGTAGGAGTGCACAAACAAAGCATTCCTCCTCGGAATTTTGAAGAAGAATTTTGACATCCAACTTTTTTCATGTGTTGGTACCAGATGTTATTTCCCAAGTGTGCTGTGCTGTCCAGGTAGTCATTTAGTTCATTATCATCGTTTTGTATGCTTCTTCTGATTCTTAAGGTCTTCCTATAGTTTGCTATTACCACATCCTTGAACACATCCGTATGGCTTCTTCTGACTGGAGGATTGTCAGATATCCCAATCCATGCTTCAGGCATCTTCATCTATACCAGTTGAGTAGAAGAAAGTCTGGCAATTATTTCCTTGTGCTCTTGTCTTTTCCTGGCTCTGGTTATGAACTGCCCTATTGATTCTGCTATCATCTGTGCTTGTGAGATTTTTGCTGGGCTTGCACTTGCCCTTTTCAGTGCTGGATCAGGGGTGCTTATCACTGCTGTCTCTGTTGGTTTATTCTCCAACTCCTTTTGTCTCCTTAAGAGTTCAGCCTTCTACATTTGTCTTTTCACTTCAATTGTAGTAGAACTTCTCATAGTTGGTTGTCTATCCTTCCCCCATTCTTTGGATTGTGGTTCTACAGTTATTGACACTAGACCTGGTGTATGTGCACTCATCGTTTGTGTGTGTGTGTGTCTTTCAGTAACATTTCCTCATTCTTACTCTGCCGACCCTGTCTCCGGCTTTTCAACTTGCTTGTTACCACATGTGTGAGTGTGTCAATGCTAATCACATCCATTTCAAGTTCACTCACTCCTTTGTCAGACCGTCTAGGGACTGGAATGACTATAAAAGTTCTGGGTGCCTTCATGGGTGTCATGCGTACATCATTAGGTGGGTGCACTGGAATCGGAACACTTTCAGCACCAATAAAAAATGCATTTCGAATCGTCAGTGACAGTAAAACAATGATGAATATGATACATAGGTATGTGATTCCACTATAGGTCAGTCTACAGCACTTAGTTCTGGAACAGTAAGAGCGCTTCTCCTCTTGAGGGATGACATTAGGTTGCCCATCTCTATCATTTAAGGAAAGAAAGCTAACAGTTGAATACACTCAAGATAATATTGTTATCTGTGGGTTCTGTTGTTTCTGCTCGTAGGTTGCAGGTACTGGAACAATTGTCCTTCTTTTCCTGACAAATAGGTTGCCTCTTGTTTCTGGAAACAGTTATCTTTTCTGGATATGAAAATGTCAACATAAGGTAATAGGTTCAGCAAGTCTCCTATTGTGCGTGTCTAAAATAAAGAAGCTTTCAATCAATGCCCCTTATCTGTTTCACTCCAGAAGACATGTTGCTTCTCTGCCAGCAAAAGTGTATTCTCTGTTAACACTTCCTCAATCAGTCCCTCAGCGGAAAGTTTACAGCCTCCTCCGGAAATTCTGATGATGATTAGAAAGTTCAACCTGCATCACAATACCCTGCAGGAGCATTCTCATCTGTGTAGAGTTTGCTGGGTCTCTGATGAAAGTGAGGACGTCAATACTGGCGGGAATCCCCACAAGTTCTGGAAAGTCCTCAATTAGGTGAAAGAAGACATTGCTTGCCAATCTGCTATCTTCTAGTGATAGGGACATTTTTCTTGTCCTTCCTGAATTCTGGAACTGCACGTACTCACTGTGAGCAGCTTCTGTGATTTCAATGAGCTTGAAAAGCAACCTGAATTATGATTCCGTTCAGGATTATGCTCAAACATTCTGTGTTTGCTGGATCTCAAAGAAATGTCAAGACGTCAATATGTCTCCCAACAAGATCTGTACAGTCTTCAATTAAGCAAAAGAATAGCACATTGACAATCCTATTCGCTGCTTCCTCTGCTTGGGACATTTGTCTTGCCCTCCCTGTATTCCAGAAGCAGGAGGAACAGCTCGGCAATCACAATAAGCAGCCTCCTTATTGTCCTTTAGTTTTCAGGGTCTGAAAACTTGAAGAAATTCAGTGATGTAAGTGAGCCTTCCCACTAACGACGGATACAATCTCAACACTAACTCAAAGTAACTTAGAATGTCTTTAGTAATGTCGCTGCTGCGGGACACCATAAGTGAGTCCAAATAAAGCTCCTGTTCGGAAAGATACTGTATTTTCTTCCAGTTTGTGTGTCCTCAATCAAAATTTGGAATATCCTTTTTCTCATCAAGGCTTCAGTATGCCTCAGTCCAAAGTTCAAAGCCAACATACTTACAGTGTAAGTGGCTTATACGTACAATTTTCTTCTTCACCCTGCAACTAGGATGCACAGAGTGTCCGTTTTTATATCCTTATCCCCTTTTTTGCTCAGCGGAAATATCCAAATTTAAGCCACAACTTGCACGAAATGTCTTTGTCTTTGTTTTGCTGGTCATGCATCCTTCTTCCTTGTCATGGTCTCGTCTGCACGTGCTGTGGTTCCTCCCCGTCGTCTGTAGCTTCTACTCATTGGGGTGAGGGCAGGGGGCCTTCTCTGATGTATGGCTGATATTATCCAGGAACAACCAAGCTCTTCTTATTTGTAGCTTGACTGCAGAGAGAGTGACGTCTTCCACTTTAAAGGCTCAGTTGAACCTTGGTTCGTCCCACTTTTTTCTCCTCTGGTTTCTTACCAGGACTGTGTACCCAGGGAAAACTGGTGGTAGACGTAAACCTTGAATCAGGTCTGTTGTAGTATCTCCTTCTGTGTTCTGTGCTGCCCTGCACCCTTTTTGTCGTCGCTGCAGCTGTCCTGAAATTACAGTAAGACAAGATGTCATGCAATTCAAGTAATTTTACATTTCAGAACCTAAAACTTCTCCTGTTGGCTGAGCATCACATCTAGTTCCATCTCTGGGTGTCAGTGACATGTGCATCCTTCTGCCTGTTATGATCTCGTGCAGCGTAAGGTAATGGTCAGAACCAGGCTGGTTTCTGAGCGCATACAGTGCCAATGCCAGGCAGTGTAACCATCCCTTCTTTAGAGTAAGCTTCAACTTGGCTATCCTTTCCTTTAACAAGCCATTGAGCTTCTCGCATAACCCATTACCTTGAGGATAATACGCCGAAGATAACTTTTGCTTTATACCAAGCAACAAGCTGATCTGTTCAAAGACTGCACTAACAAAGTGAGGCTCATTATCTGATCTCATGACCTCACACACTCCCCATCTGGGAAAAACCTCCCTTACCAGAAATGTGGCCACACAGGTAGAGTATGACTCCTCTAATTACTCGTAGTGTGTGCCCCGCCGTGAACTGTTGGCAGATTATACAGTTCAACATAAAAAATGCAGCATGCTCTGCTAAATTCGGTATAAACCAGTCTTCAGCAAGCGTTTTGGCTAGATTTTCTTTAGTCATGTGTGCTGGATAATGAAACTGTTCCAGTGCTATCTTCAATAGGGCTATAGGCATCACCAGTTTACAAATGCTGTCTTGTCACCACAAACTCTCAGAGGGGTTTAAAGAACACCCTTGCTGCTTCCAAAGATTTTTCCCCTCCTGTGGTGCCTCCCCTTGGAGTTGCATTCATTGATTTTTCTCCATGTTGCTATAACTGTCAGGTTCACTTAGTGCGACAATCAATCTCTCATGCACATCAGTTATTTCCACATCCATTATGACTTCATCTTTGGTCAACACGTGCTTGGCTTCTGTGTCTGCTGCTTGATTTCCTTGTGAGATAAATTCTGTCCCCTTCGTGTGGGCGGCGCATTTCATGACCGCTATGCCCGCTGGGAGCTGTAGTGCCTTAATCAGCCTGCCCAATAGGGCTGCGTGCTGCACTGGCGTACCATCCGCTCAGAGATAAACTCTCCTTTTCCAGCGCGCTAAGCCCGCGTGCACTGTTGATGTCACATAGGCAGATTCACTGTACACTGTTACTTCCTGGTCTGCGTGATTCTCAAGTGCGAGTATCAATGCCAATCATTCTGCAGCCTGTGCGGAGTAATGAGATGATAAACATGCACTAATAAGTACTTGAAACTCTCCATTTGCTGTGTGCTTCATCACGGCGGTGCCTGTATATCTTTGCCCATCATTTTGATCAATTCTCGAAGAACCGTCAATGAAGTCAATTTCTCCTTCTGCCAATGTATTTTCTTTCACTCTGGGAATCTCATCATAGTAGTCTTCATAATTCGGACAGTCATGGATCGGCTCTCCTTCAGTGACTGGTTCTGCTATAGCTGGGTTCACTATTTTACATTGAATTATCTTAATAGATCTATTCGATATGATCACTTCATATGCAGAAGCTCCCTGAGATGTCAATGTGCCTTTTCGTTTCTCTAGAATGGCAAATAGTTCATGCTCGATGAACAACGTGATTGAGGAACCCATCACAATGGTTGTAGCCTTCTCTATGGCGAATGCTGCCGCAGCTGAACTTTATTCGCACGGGAAGTGACCCTTCATCACTGGGTCCAAATCCCCACTGTACTATGCCAGGGGCTTGTACCCCAATGTGGTTCTCTGTGTGAGTACTGCTGTCAAAACACTTTCATTCATGTGTGAAAACAGGTAGAAATCCTCTGCATAATTGGGAATTGCTAAAACTGGTGCAGTGCAAATGGCTCTTTTTAGTTCAACAAATCCTTCTTCCATGGTGTTGGTCCATTCAATTTTTTCTTTCGTCACCTTTGCTTTCTTTAGGGCCTGTAACAAGGGCTTGGTATATGAGCTGTAGTCAAAGACCCATGCCCTGACATAATTGCATAATCCTAGAAAACTCTGCATCTGTTTTATCATGTGTGGCTTGGCTGTGTTCAATATGGCTTCAGCAATTTCAGAGGTAACCCTTTTCCCCTCATGTGATATCAGCTAGCCTATGTAAAGCACTTCTTGTTGACAGTATTGTAACTTCTCTTTGTCAACTTTATATCCCTTTTCAGATACTATAGTCAATAGCTGGATAGAATTGTGTCTGCACGTGCCTTCTGTTGTGCTACAAATTAAGATGTTGTCCATATATCACAAGACAACACTCCCTAATGCAATATTCCTTAAGTCCATCTGCAGTACTCTGTTGAAAATCGAAGGAGACTCACAGTACCCCTGGGGCAACCTTGTGCTTTTCAGACGCATATGCCTGAACGTGAATGACATCAAATCTTGTGAGTCATTGTTCAATGGGATTTTGAAAAATGCATTTTTCAAGTCAATCACCGTGAAATATTTTGCCTCAACGGGTATATTACATAGGATTGTGAACGGGATAGGGACTAGAGGGAACTCGGCCTCTACAATATAATTTATTGGCCTAAGGTCCTGGATTAAATGCCAAGACCCTCCCTTTGATTTTTTGATAGGGTACACCGCAGTATTGCATGACGACTCTGACGTCACTAAGATGCCGTGCTCCATCATGGCAGAAATTGTCTTGAAAATCCCTTCATCTGTTTCCCTACACATGGGATATTGTCGTGCTATTGGCAAAATTGCTCCTGGTTTCAATTTAATCTTCACTTCTCCTACTCCTTTTAACAAGCCTACGTCATAGGGGCCTGTGGTCCACATTGAGACAGGCACCTAACATTGACATGTTGTCATTAAAATATTCAGGACGTTTTCGCCCCAGCATAATTCTATGGGGCACCTCTCTTTTGATCATTCTCACCCAGAAAACGAGATTTACATTAACTGTTGTTTCATCTGCACCGGTTTGTTCGTCACATAGATCGTCATCAGTGATGACAGTCAATCTGTACCCTTCCTCAATGGCGATTACTGTGCACCATTGTCTGCCTTAGTCATCACAACCATTGATCAAAGCCATTTTCCCTCGCACTATGGCTGTGTGTATTGCCAAGGGAAATACTTGTCCCTTTTCCTCATGCAAGGGACATTTCTTGGCCTAAATAAAAACTTATCTGGGGTTCTCATGGTTTTGTCTGCAAGGTTTGGTAGCCTCACCATTAGTATGCGTATTCCATATGCGAATATTTCTGGTTCCAATGGAACAGTTCTAATAGCTGATTGTCCTGCGTATGCTCTAATCATTTCGCATATGTTCAAATAATGCATTCCTGGAGTCGAACATACTATGCCCTTCTCCGTGAACGAGATTGTCATGTTTAACTTCGTCAATAGGTCTCGTCCCAATATATTTACTGGGGTTTGCCTTGAATATAGCAGTGGCACATTCATGTCACATTTTCCTATAGGGACTGGAAGATCTTTTGTAAAAGGAACACGACTAGTTGCTCCTGTGAAGCCCTGAGTATTTATGGCATCGCCGGACAAGGAAAACCTGCCTTCACGTATACACAAGCATGTGGGACCCATGTCAACTAAGAAGGAATATTCTTTATCCCCTATACAGACATCTCCCCTTGGTTCCTCCTCATGGGGTCTGGTGTCACTGATAGGATAGAACACATCAGGTTTCCCAGTGAGCTGGCCTAATCCATATATAACTTTGTCCCATGCTGCGTTAATGGACTTCCTCCATCACCAGTGTTGGTTCTCATTCCAGAATTCAATGCCTGTCCTGCACTTATTGTCTGTGACAGTTGCATCGGCGATTGTTGAAACTGTCCTTGTGGAAAATGTATCGAGTTCTGAGGTTGCAAGCGTTGCTGTGCTCCCGGCGCATGCTGCTGCACTGTGTGATTTTGTTCAACTCCATTTCCACCCTGCTGCAAAAACACAGGTGGATTCCCCATTCCTATTCTTGTTCCTTGATTGTTTTGCACCATGCCTTGACTTCTGCATGTGCGTGCTAGATGCCCTGTCATCCCACACGTCCAACATATTGGCGGTGATCTAATTATTTGCCCATTTGACATATCCTGATTGCCATTTTGCATGTTTTGAAAACCTCCCTGATTACCTTAGAAACCTCCCTGACTACTCTGCAATCCTCTTCCTCGAAAGCCTCTCCCTCGGGGGTAAAAACCCATTACTGCCCTGATTAACTTGCTGTTAATTATTGACCTGCTGTATGTTCGATCCGTCTGTGCTAGTTATCATTGCCCCTTCAATGGCATATTTTGACAATTTCTTTTGAACTAATTTTACCTCTTCAGCTTTTCGTGCAGCCTCTTTTTTGCAATTCATTTCTTGCAGTAGCCTGCAATAGTGAGCTATGGTCAACTGTATTTCAGACCACGGTTTGGCCTCGATTCCTACCAATTTCTTGAGCTGCTTCTGTACCTGATCTGGCAGCCCTTGGCATAATATATGGTAAAACATGGGCATGGATTTCCCCCAAGATTCCCGCGTTTCCAGCACCCATGCGTCTTGGAAAATCTGAATGTAAAGCAAAGGATCTTCTGATTCCTTCATTTTGCGTGTCATTATAGCTCCCATGTCAGAAGTATCCGGGTATAGCAATCGTAATGCTTTCCATACCGAGGATCTGCAATTGTTAAATGGAGCTCCTTCGTGCGCAGTATTAACTGTAGTCACGCCAGGATAACCTGCCCGTGTCCACACATCGTCAGATCTATCGCCAAGTATGGCGATTAAAAGACCCTTGATATCCCCTATAGCTAATGTGTTCCCTCCTATCATTTATTCTATCTCATGTATCCATTTTCCGGCTCCTGATGTTAACATTGGAAGCTTATTTTTCAGATTTTATCGATCCATGTGTGGCCATGGTATATACTATGGCCTCGTTCCTCCTTTTTTGAGCAATGCGAATTGTAATACATGATACTCCTTTTCCTCCCTCATAATTTTTCTATCTACTGCAGGGATAATAGTCCTGCAGTGCCGTCTACCTGGCAATGTCCTTACCTGACCGTAAGATACTCCTTCGTGTCGATCTGATTGTATGGCTGACTCTGATGCCTTAGGTGCAGACTCACTAGAATCTGACCATCTTATTTCTTTTCCTCCAGAAAAGTGCTTTTTGCATTTTCTCTCATTTCCTTTTCTTCATATTTCTCTCTCTCCGCGTCTGATATTGTCTGCCAAACTCGTGAAACTCCTCTTATCTTCCTCATTCCTATTTAGTGTCTACATATCTAGGGACAGTTCTCTATTTCTGCTAATTCGGGAGGCGTCCTCAGTGTCATAGAACTGAGTGTTCTCAATACGCTTATATTTACCTCTCCCTTGGGGTACCTGTTCTAGCCCCATTTCATCATTATATTCTATCGATCATCTCTCCAATGCTTCTGGTGTCGAAGTCATCTTCGATATTTGCCCTAGCTGTGCCTGGTACTGAATCGTACTCGGGAAAGTATTCTTCTATGTCTTCCCAGTCTACTACTGATCGTTTTTTTAACCTCTCTTTCTAGATATTCAAGGTCCCGTGCTCTCTGTCTTCGCTTGCGTTCTATGTCATCACCAAACTCTCTGCGCTTCCTCGCTTCCTCTCTGACCCTATCTTCTTCCTGTTTCTTCGCATCTCTATGTTCATTTTCCCTTCGTATTTCCTCATCCCTTTGTCGTTTTATTCTCTTCTCCCATATCTTTTGTTCTTCTTCCTCTATTCTTCGTTGTTCTTGACTGTCCTGATCATTAGCTGCTCTTGGCTTACGATCGCGTTTCCTTTCTTGCTCTTCGCGATACAGCTGTTCTCGTCTCTGTCTATCTTTTTTCCTAATTCTTTTGTCTCTCAATCCTTTTTCCTTTTCCTTCTCTTTCAGTTTTGAATCGTCTGACTCTCCCTTTTGTCTCACGTCCTCAATGCCTTTACCATGGAGTTTCAATAGGATCTGACCTCCCATCCATTCATTCTGTGTGAATGCCATCTCATCAGTTCTATACTCATCTCCTTTCCATCTCTTTCCCTCTCTACTTGTATCTGGAGATGTACTTACTTGTGCTTGATCTCCTTTTTCTTTCTCGTGCCTCTCTTTGTCCCTCGGGACTTTGGAGGTGATATCTCTATCTCTGTCTTTGAGCCTCATTACGAGTCTGGCGGGCGGTAAAACCACCTGGTTACCGCCAGACTCGTATTACCATTCCGCCTCCGTGACTCCCGGAATTACAGGGGCATTACAACCCCAGTGTCCCGGGAATTCTGGAGGCGGAATGGTGTTAATCCCCATTCCCATTGAGTCCAATAGGACTCAAAGGGGATGGGGATCATGGAAACACCGGCACCATCTCGGGTTTACCGCCACCGTTGTTTCCATACCGGGCGAGTTATAATGAGGCCCTTTGTCTGGGTTTTCATCACTACTTTGAGTAGGTGACTCATATATCGGGTTGCTATATCCAGTGGCTGCTTTAAATTCCCTCAATGGATATAATACTTCGTCTTTACTGGTTTTACTTTTTGTTTTGGACAGGTCGGGTGCCGTGGAAGCTGTTTCACCCCCATCTGTGCATATGTTAAGTAATGACAGCTCCTTCTCCTTATCCTCTTGGTACATTTTCCAAAGCTCTAAACTAGCTAGGCGTTTATCTAACTTTTTTCCTGTGTGTGTGGCGTGCAAATATGTCGTCATGTGTTGTAGGACTGTTTTAGATAGTGAACCACCCTGGGGCCATGATATAAGCATTTTGTGGGTGGTTCCTTTATCCCATTCCGGACTGTACTTCTTCAGCTTAGGTGCATGTTTTGGCAACTGTTTGCACAAATGTACTAACAGTGCAATGTCTTCCATGCTTAACTTTAATTATCTTCTCCTCATACAACACTTTGTTACGTTTTATGTTTCTTAAACAAAATCATTATGAGCGAGCACAAATCGTCACAAGCTTCAATCCCATTTTTTCACAAAAAATAATTTTTACTTTTTCAAACAACAACCATCAATTCTAGCTATACAATCGCGTAATTTTCATGCTGTTTCCACAAAAAATGTTTCTTACTTTATGACGTCAGAGAGAAAAAAAAAACACATAAAACAGACTATGCTTGGGTATCCTCCGGTACCTTTATCGATTGCTCGGTCACCTTCGAGTCAATGTTTCTTTCCCCTTATATATATATATACATTCTACTCTTATTCTGACGTTATTTTTGTCCCACCTCCCTCCGTTACCTTCCCTTACTTGTTCTAATGCATGCAACTGTTTGCCAAAATATTTAGTCTTTTTCACTCACCGTTTGCATTTTTTCCTCTCTGGATGCTCGGTTTCACCACCTTCGTTACCGCCTCACCTTGCTTTTTGTCTGGTCAGCTGCTCGTAGAAGTGGGAAGGGGTATGTGGGAGAAAGCACAGGTTCCTTTAGATCTCAACCTGCAGGTTTTACACTGTAGTCTAACCACTATCTACGAGGAGCCTCTCGGTCTACTCAGCCGGATGGCAAAGGACTTGTTATATTGCCGAGGACCTAGAGTTACTTATGTCGATGGTAAATGGGTGTCTTATCTAATCGATAATCGATAAGTATCCTCTGCTACCAAGTGTGCAGTACAACCCCAGCTGGCCCATAGAGCAGGGGGTGCCCCAACAGCACTTTAAGATGAGTAGCAGCACTCTCGAGATGGATGGGGATGCAGATTAATACTCTTGCATCAAATCAAAAAATTACAACTCGATAGTTTGGCAAAGGGAGTCTGTTTAATGACAAGTGCAAAACACGGGGAGTTTATGTTTATGAATATCAGCAATCGCTCGATCTTCCTTCTCGCCTCAACTCCAATTAATTTAATAAAAAACACATCATTTATACAAAAAACTCATCGCTGACGTTTAACGCTTAAAATCTGGCATGCAATTATATTGGTTCTAGAAAGCTAACTTTAATATATGTGGTATATCTGTATATGATAACAAAGTGAGGGGATTGGATAAACAGTGTCAGATGGGGCATCTAAGCCCTTCCTTCAAATTGGCTACTGTAGACGTCACTAAAAGTACGACGTCTCATTGGTTCTACTAACTATATGACCCTAGATTATTTGGTCCACTATGATTGGTTGGCATCAGCCCCACTCATACTTTTCCACTAGCTTAGCAGCGTGCAGAATAGCTGGCCAGGTGCAGGGGATTTGCCTTCACCCCACAGCCTCCCTCCAATTATTGCAACTATCAATCATCACTTCAGTGGTCAGTTGTCAATTATTTATTTGTATTTTGGCCTCGAAACTGCTTCTTGGTCTGGAAAAGTTAAGGCGTCTGGTCATGGCACAAGTCCATGCGTGGGTGTAAAAGTTTCATCCCTTCTGCTTGCTCGGTCACGTGATTTCGACACCGTGAAATCATCTTATTCTCCATGCAATTTATTTATTTGTTTTAATTTTGCCAGCCATCTGCCATCTGTGGTTTATCTTGGCCTTACAGAATAGGCTACTCTGTTCTTCTCTTCATTAATTGTATCCACTGTGGGTCTATTTCAGCTGATACGACCTTGGCTTCTTGGCATGACTTGCCTTTGTCTGAGTTTCTTTCTGTCTTTAATTCTTGATTTGCTTGCTGCGAGGCTCTCCTCTTGAGACCTTTAATAACCATTGCTCTTGTGCAGAGTGGAAGTATACATTTATAAAGTGCTCCCTTCGAGGTAGAGAAGTATAGGTGGCTCATGCCGCAATCTACCTTACTACTAAGCTTAAGCAAGCCTCATGAATTCTTGTTTCTTGTGGTTCCTTGCATATGTACACGTTTTAACTGGCTGCATATCCTCATCACGTTCATGGCAGAAGTTTCTGACATTTGACATCAATTATGTCACTTTAAATTTAGGATGTCACCTATCCATGGTGTTTCGTCTCTTTTCATCATTCACAGGTCGCCATATCTTCTGTATGTGAGTGAGTCCAGGTTCTTATGATGTCATCATTCGTCTTCTTTTAGTATCTTCTTGGCCTCTTCAGGTATTGCATTTTGACAATCATCATTATTTCTCATTTGTCGATATGGTTTTTTCAATGGGTACCTCACTGTCTAGGTTTTCTTAGGTGTCGGTACTTCAATAGGTGCTGTCAGTCTGATAGGTACTGGACAGAACCCCACTGTGGCTCTCTGCTGGTTTATTTGCTCCTCATACATCACATATTTCGGAGTGAACGTTCCTGGTTCTTCAAAATGGGTGTTTGGAGTGTGAATCATGCTTGAGACCTCCTCTACAGACCTCTATAGAAATATATAAATAATTCAAAATAATTACTGTATTCCAGTGATTGATGTGATTGTATTGCAGCTTTGTATGCAATATTCGTTTTTTTCAAAGAGGGAAAACATGTTTAGCGTTGTCAAATGAACACAGCGGTAACTGTCTTACAGATATGATTAGTATACCGCTATTCGTAACGTCTGACTTGTCCATTGCATGTACTTTCATGCATCAAAAAGGGAACATGCTTACAGACATGTCCCATGAAATATTCTATTCTATTGCAATGGATAAAGATGCAATTTGGTATTTTTTGAGATACTGCATTAGACAATGGTGAAGTCATTGGGCTAAACAAACATTACAATGGCCGGTACTATTGGTGGGAATAGTAAAACAAATTGAGATCAGCAGAAGATGAATACAGAGAAGGAAATTCAGTGACCTACTACACTTACCTGGATGAACAAACAAGCCGATCCAGCAAGCAGGGGAGCAACTATCCGGGGAACAAGTTGCACGACGAACAGATACCTTACTGAGCACAGAGATGTTCTCCTGTTAAATGTCAATGTGTTTATAGAGGACTAGAAAAGAGGGTGTGTATGTGAATGTGTGACATGATTGTTATGGGGTCTTGCAGAGGGGAGTCTGGAGACACTGGGTCTGGGGAGGCCATGAGAACAATTGTCACTGTGCAGAAGATCCCTTTTGAAGTGTACATGGTGTTTGGCACCTTGACCGTTCACACCCACCCTTATGCATGGCCACAGGTGCAAAATGCCATTGATACTGGAGGAGGGAAGGATGGGCATGGGGCGAGCGGAAAAGGCCCGAAACACTGCTGAAGGGAGACACACTTGTGTAGATTGCAAGGGCGGTGTCTTGCAGAGGGAAGTCTGGAGACACTGGGTCTGGGAAGGCCATGAGAACAATGGTCACCGTTGTTGGTAAGGAGACGATCCTTGCCCCCCACCCTTGCGTCGCTCTAGAAACATACCATATGTAATAACCATCCCCCCTGATGCAATTCTGTTGCACAACAGCCCATAGAAAATAAACAATACTTTATAGCACCTGGCTCAGCCATAAGAAACCATTTGTGAACTAATCCCAATACCATCTTTTCTACCAGGCCCGAAAAACAATCTCTATGTAGAAATCTAGCTCTCATCCATCATCCGCAGCGCCTCGCACAGCCAGTCCACACCATCGCCTCCCCCTTGCCAGCTCTGCACGAGCCCTGTTCTCACAGAAGCCAGCCATGCCTTGTTACAATCCTGTGGTATGATTTCCAAAACAATGTGCTCTGCGAATAGCGTATGACAGTGAGTAGTCATAAACCAAGTGCCCATTCATCTCCACTAAACTTCCCGTGCCCTCCCAACCACCGTCCCTGACAGTCCAGAGCCACCCATCTCCGACCCCCCCCAGTTCCTTTGATGGTGATACCCATCCTACCCTCCAGCGGCCGATCACTCACGGCCCCCCAACACAGCCCTAATCCTGTGTGGCAATATATTTTCCAAAAGAACAACAAATATCTATCTATCTTATGAGGACCCAAGCAGGCCAGGTGGCAAATAAAACCTTTGGGGTCAGCACCTGGGTGAAGAGTTTGCGGTATCAATGAGAATCCAAAAGGGTAAAGGTTAGAATGTCAATATATTAGCTCATGAGACCAGAATAGACCTATTCATGCTAGATTTTATGTGTGCAATTATTTCTGCATTATCAGATCCTTTTGTTTGTTTTAGTTGGAAAGATGTGTGCTCCTTTGCCCTGACCTTCACACTGCGGAGATGAGCCCAGTGGACCCACATGTGCCAAGAGCAACGGAGAGACGGCGGCCAATTATCAGCTTGTTTCCCATATAGTATCAACTTTTCTGTAGGCCCCTCACTGATGCAATGCTATAATTATGCACCCTATTCATGATGTCATCAGTGATGCTGGTACCTTGATAATTGAGGGGGGATGGATGGTCATGGGTCGAGCGCAAAAGACCCAGAACACTGCTAAATGGAGACACACTTATGTAGATTGCAAAGGGGGGGTCTTGCAGAGGGGAGTCTGGAGATACTGGGTCGGGGGAGGCCATGAGTACAATGGTCACCGAGCAGAAGATCGCTTTTGAAGTGTACATGGTATTTGGCACCTTGGCCATTCCCACTCACCCAGTACTGCAGTGGGGTATAATGGAGGGGGATGGCTTGTTGTGAACACAAAAAGGCACCAAACATTATTTCATGTCCCTCAAAAACGAGTGAGCGTGTTCTTGAATCACTGAAAAATTAAAACAACTATTCGTATATGTTCATTTGTATTTTATTTAGTTTGGTGATTTTGATTGCACAAACTACAAATTGTATACTTGAGGTTGCAGCACAGTGTGCTAAGATCCCCTGTATCTGCTGTCACTGGGGAATTTTGCGTGAATGGCTCCAACGACCCAGGCAGGTATTACTCGTCGAACGTGGAATCCAAGCCTCCCATAAAGCCACTGTGTAAATGAACGGTAGGCCACTAGCCTGTACTACCTGTGGAAGAGAAACATACATACTATTAGTGATTCAGTGTCAGGGATGGCACTCTATTAAGAGTGGCACAGGACACCCAGAAAGGGTTTGGGTGGTTGTGCCAAATAAAGTGGACAGACAAGAACACACAGCGGAAAGGAAAGAGAACGAAGAGTAGGCAAGAGTAGCAAGAGAAAAGATACAGAATGAATACCCTCTTGGGGTGTATGCAGATATAGGAAAAGAGTATTCCACGAACCTTGGAAATACTCTAGCCTTCTGCACAGTTTGCTATAACAGAGGCCCACGCTGTTTGCTCATGACTTGGAACAGCAGCTATGGGTGTCTGTAATGTAGAAACGAGACAAGGGAAGGGGCAGAGGTTGACTGATGGGAACTAACAGTCAAGCTCTGTACAAAAGGGTCTACAAACAGTACAAGAGAAGATACTACAGACAAATCCAGGGAAGGAGGTGATAGCAAACTAGCAGAAGGAAATGAAGGGAAAGTCGTGTAACAGGATAGGATAGCAGAGAACAGTAAGGAACAAGGTTGAGAGCTCAGAGGAGCAGGAAAGCAATGAGTAAGCCCACAGGAGTGGGACTGTAAGGTAGAAAGCCCAGAGGAAAAGGGCTTAGGGCAGCAGAGTAAAGCAGACTGCACGGCAAGGATCCCGAAAGGGCCGGGCAGTAAGAAGTGAACCCTGAGGGACAGGGCCGCTGAACGTAGAAGGTAGCAGAGGACTGTAGAGAGCTGCTAGGCCGAGAACCCAGCGGAAAAGGTAGATAGTAGGCAACGGAGCGTGATAAGCTGCAAAGTAGGAAGGCCCAGAGGACAAGGGCTGTAGGTAGCCAGAGAGAGGTAGGCTGCAGAGCAGGGAGCCCCAGGGGACAAGGGCTAAGGCAGCCGGAGTGAGGCAGGCTGCAGGGCAGGGAGCCCAGAGGACAAGGGCTGAGGAAGGAAAGCAGCAGAGCGTGATCAGCTGCAATGTAGAGGGTCCGCAGGGCAAGGGCGGAGGCTGGAAGGCAGCAGAGCGTGATCGGCTGCAATGTGGAGAGCCCGGCAGGGCAAGGGCGGAGGCTGGAAGGCAGCAGAGCATGATCGGCTGCAATGTGGAGAGCCCGGCAGGGCAAGGGCGAAGGCTGGAAGGCAGCAGAGCGTGATCCGCTGCAATGTGGAGAGCCCGGCAGGGCAAGGGCGAAGACTGGAAGGCAGCAGAGCGTGATCGGCTGCAATGTGGAGAGCCCGGCAGGGCAAGGGCGAAGGCTGGAAGGCAGCAGAGCGTGATCCGCTGTAATGTGGAGAGCCCGGCAGGGCAAGGGCGGAGACTGGAAGACAGCAGAACGTGATCCGCTGTAATGTGGAGAACCCGGCAGGGCAAGGGCGGAGACTGGAAGACAGCAGAGCGTGATCCGCTGTAATGTGGAGAGCCCGGCAGGGCAAGGCCGATGGCTGGAAGGCAGCAGAGCGTGATCCGTTGCAATGTGGAGAGCCCGGCAGGGCAAGGCGGAGACTGGAAGGCAGCAGAGCGTGATCAGCTGCAGTGTGGAGAGCCCAGAGGAGCAGGGATGTGAGGCAGGGAGCCTGGAAGGCTATGGCTGGAGGCAGCAGTGTGGAGCAAGCAACAAGGCAGGGTCCAAGCAGGAGTGAAGGTAAGCAGCATACAAGATCCGTAGGAAGATGCAAAAGGTGGAGGAAGGACTCTCAGATGCAAGAGGCTGAGCCACTGCAGGCAGCAGCCTTTATACTGCCTAGCCCAGCACAGAGGCAGGCTAATTGGTTGCACCTGGCTAAACACACCTGCAGGCAATCGGCCACCTCCCTTTCTGTTCCTGGGCTGGTGGAAGCAGGGCAAGTCTCTAGGGCTCCTGGGGGGTGTAGTTCCATTGTTAACCAATAGGAACAGCCAGGAATCAATGCTTGTAGCCAGGTGCATTATGGTATGCGTAGTTTGTTGGAAATAATAATTAAGCAGCAAAGTCTCGCAAATGGGAAATAAAGTTTCCAAAGTAAATATAGATAGATCCAAGAGTCTGTTGTAAATAAATGATAAACATATAGTCCAAATTGAGCGTAAATGTATGCGCCCATGGCGCAGGCATGACAGTATGCCCCTCTCCAGGCCCCTCTCCAGGCCCCTCTCCAGCTTTCCTGAAGACCGACCTATAGGAAGAATGTCTGTCACACCGTACAAGAGTCTTACTCCAAAAAGGCAAAACATGAAGCAGCAGAAACGGGTTGCAAGGTGAGAGTCTTGAATGGCTGTAGAGAGTATCAAGGCGGTAGCAACTGGGTGTGTGGGTGTCATGAGAGAGCCAGCGGGCTGGAACGCACCTGAGACTGGTAGAGTAGAGTCTGGCAGTCTTAGTGCTATAGATACACCAGCAGAAACAACTGGAGCAGTAGTCTTAACAGGGAAACCCTTCGCTGACCCTGCAACAGTTAGCATGGCGGATGTAGGATCAGGAAGAGAAGGTGCTGAGGGATCAGGTTGTGTAGCAGAGGATTCTGCTGCAGCGAGCACAGCTGCGAAGGAAGTAGAAATCTGGGCATCGGGAGCATCAGAATTAGCAGTAGCTTCAAGAATCACAGTAGCTATAGCAACCTCAAGATTTGCAGCAGAGACTTGAGGAGTCTCAAATGTGGCAGGGAGTTTAGGAACCACAGCAGCAGGAAGATCATGGATTGCAGTTGGAAGTTCGGGTGCTGTAGCAGCTACAGATAGTTCAGGTGTTGCAACTACTGGTAGATCGGGTACCACAACCACTGGCGATTCAGGGGGTATCGAAGAAACTGAAGATGTTGATTGCTCAAGAGTGTTGTCTGATAGCACAGCCACACTTTGGCTAGCCCCGCTTGCCAACTCAGCATGCTCGGTGTGAACTGCGCCAGTCTCTTCAGCTGCCATTGTCATTTCAGAAGAGGTTGTAAGTGTGAGCACTGGACAATAGGCAAGGGTGAGGGCGGAACCATCCTTTGACTCAGAGGGATTTCCAATCAGAAGACCACCCTTGTTTTGCGGTGTAATGGCTGTGTGCGTGATTTGACCCACCGGAGGAGTTAATTCTTTTCTGTCAGTACAACAACCTGAGTTTCTGTGGCTGGAAGGTGAAAGAGCTGTGTCAGTCTTTAGAAGGGATACATATGCTATGTTTAGGTCTTCCATCTGCTTGGTATAAGTCTGTATACTTTTCTGTATGGCAATTCCAGGCCTTATCATGTCGATCTCTAAAGATAAGATGTCAGGTGTTGGACATAGTGTCAGATGGTCTGGTGACTTGTGTCCCTTCATAAGATTCTTATAATGCAAATAAACAAAGTCATCATAGAGGTCTTCGGTCTTTCTTTTAAGGCGTAGGAGTTGTTCGTGTAGCAGGTAAGTATCATTAGTTTGATCTAAAGCTTCAGAAGCTGGTGTGGTAGAAAATTCGGTTATAGCAATGGGAAGACTGAGTTTAGGGTTATTGTGTTTAGTAGATACTGTAGAAGCATTAAGACAACCGATGGTTAGTATAGGTCTTTTGTACCCAGAACCAGATGCACAAACCTCAGGATAATGACTGCCTTGTCCTGTCAAATAAGGGTTTCCAGCATTCTGGGGAGCTTGCCAAGCTGATCTTGCGCATATCACTCTGGCAACAGCGTATTCTGGTTTAGAGTCTCCCACAATGAGTGCTATATCCTTGGCTGTTGCGGTGTTAGAAGGCTTGTCAGAAGGCGCAGGAGTGTTTTTCACTGTTTGGTTTAACAAGATCTGTAAGAATTCATTATCTTGCTGTAGCTCTGCAACAGATAAGGACTGCGGGTCATAGTCGCAGATGTCATAATAATTGTACATGGAAGAAGGGTCAGCTAGCCAGTGAGTATAGTACCGTGTTTGTAAATCTTTGTTTACTGAGGCGAGACTGTCCTTTAGACTAAGGTTCTTGTTTGCTGTCTTTAGGGAAACCATAGGTTTATGCAAAGGTTTCTTTACCCGAAAGGAAAGCATCTTTGTTCTGTGTGTGCCTTTCCGGCCTATGGAACAAGACATTTTTTGCTCTTGCATTCTGTCAGGGATGGCACTCTATTAAGAGTGGCACAGGACACCCAGAAAGGGTTTGGATGGTTGTGCCAAATAAAGTGGACAGACAAGAACACACACAGCGGAAAGGAAAGAGAACGAAGAGTAGGCAAGAGTAGCAAGGGAAAAGATACAGAATGAATACCCTCTTGGGGTGTATGCAGATATAGGAAAAGAATATTCCACGAACCTTGGAAATACTCTAGCCTTCTGCACAGTTTGCTATAACAGAGGCCCATGCTGTTTGCTCATGACTTGGAACAGCAGCTATGGGTGTCTGTAATGTAGAAACGAGACAAGGGAAGGGGCAGATGTTGACTGATGGGAACTAACAGTCAAGCTCTGTACAAAAGGGTCTACAAACAGTACAAGAGAAGATACTACAGACAAATCCAGGGAAGGAGGTGATAGCAAACTAGCAGAAGGAAATGAAGGGAAAGTCGTGTAACAGGATAGGATAGCAGAGAACAGTAAGGAACAAGGTTGAGAGCTCAGAGGAGCAGGAAAGCAATGAGTAAGCCCACAGGAGTGGGACTGTAAGGTAGAAAGCCCAGAGGAAAAGGGCTTAGGGCAGCAGAGTAAAGCAGACTGCACGGCAAGGATCCCGAAAGGGCCGGGCAGTAAGAAGTGAACCCTGAGGGACAGGGCCGCTGAACGTAGAAGGTAGCAGAGGACTGTAGAGAGCTGCTAGGCCGAGAACCCAGCGGAAAAGGTAGAAAGTAGGCAGCGGAGCGTGATAAGCTGCAAAGTAGGAAGGCCCAGAGGACAAGGGCTGTAGGTAGCCAGAGAGAGGTAGGCTGCAGAGCAGGGAGCCCCAGGGGACAAGGGCTAAGGCAGCCGGAGTGAGGCAGGCTGCAGGGCAGGGAGCCCAGAGGACAAGGGCTGAGGAAGGAAAGCAGCAGAGCGTGATCAGCTGCAATGTAGAGGGTCCGCAGGGCAAGGGCGGAGACTGGAAGACAGCAGAG
Organism: Ambystoma mexicanum; assembly: GCF_040938575.1. NCBI lineage: Eukaryota > Metazoa > Chordata > Amphibia > Caudata > Ambystomatidae > Ambystoma > Ambystoma mexicanum. Next base: position 1,427,099,302 of record NC_090922.1, read on the forward strand.
CGTGATCCGCTGTAATGTGGAGAGCCCGGCAGGGCAAGGGCGGAGACTGGAAGACAGCAGAGCGTGATCCGCTGTAATGTGGAGAGCCCGGCAGGGCAAGGGCGAAGGCTGGAAGGCAGCAGAGCGTGATCCGCTGCAATGTGGAGAGCCTGGCAGGGCAAGGGCGGAGACTGGAAGGCAGCAGAGCGTGATCAGCTGCAGTGTGGAGAGCCCAGAGGAGCAGGGCTGTGAGGCAGGGAGCCTGGAAGGCTATGGCTGGAGGCAGCAGGGTGGAGCAAGCAACAAGGCAGGGTCCAAGCAGGAGTGAAGGTAAGCAGCATACAAGATCCGTAAGAAGATGCAAAAGGTGGAGGAAGGACTCTCAGATGCAAGAGGCTGAGCCACTGCAGTCAGCAGCCTTTATACTGCCTAGCCCAGCACAGAGGAATGCTAATTGGTTGCACCTGGCTAAACACACCTGCAGGCAATCGGCCACCTCCCTTTCTGTTCCTGGGCTGGTGGAAGCAGGGCAAGTCTCTAGGGCTTCTGGGGGGGGGTAGTTCCATTGATAACCAATAGGAACAGCCAGGAATCAATGCTTGTAACCAGGTGCATTATGGTATGCGTAGTTTGTTGGAAATAATAATTAAGCAGCAAAGTCTCGCAAATGGGAAATAAAGTTTCCAAAGTAAATATAGATAGATCCAAGAGTCTGTTGTAAATAAATGATAAACATATAGTCCAAATTGAGCGTAAATGGATGCGCCCATGGCGCAGGCATGACATTCAGCCTTACTTGAAAATGCACCCTGAATTCGATGACATAGTTGCCCTTACAAATGTCACTTTATTGATAAATGAACTTGGGCTTCGGAGTCTAAACACATTGCAAGAGTGAACACCCATTCAATCCATAACGGTTTGCGCCACAGAGAAATATTGTTTCTTAGTTGAAAGTGAAACACACGTAAGGGATGAACACAAAAAGAGAGAAATATATCAAATTTGAAGACTAAATTCATTCATCAGAGATCGATCAAAGTGATGACAATGAAGAGTACAAACATGAAATATTATTCATCTCACTGATCAAAATGACATCACACCTAGAGTACACTTACTCGCTACTTGGATTGCGAGGGCGAACTGATGCGCGAAGTTCGTGCATAAGCACCATCATAATCCTCAACACGGACCTTGTGAGGCATGCTGCCTTGAAGTCATGCAGCTCGGTAACGCATAACGGTGGTGTGTCTCCTTCAGATATGTAGGCCAAGCATCCAGAGTTTTCTTTGCAGCAGCAGTTCTCCACCTCAGTTGGCATGACCTTGCAGCGATTGCAGGTACACCAGCTGGAAACGTCTTCCATGCGACTTGGCTCAGGCTCATACTCCGGTGATTAATCTTCCCAACTATCGTTCGATTCCCCATTGTTTCTGCATCTTTCTCTTTCAATTACTTCCTCCTCGGAATACTGAGGCTCGTACTGGTAGGGCTGTATTGCTGCCATTATACGACACATCTTTAAATAAAATGCAAGTAACGATTGAAATCAATAGTAATGCTAGTCCAAGGATCTATTCACATGGGCTTTTTGCTAAGAAAGTAGCTGAACCGAGCAGGAACAAGTCACAGGCAATCCAAAAAAAAGACAGTAAAACGATTGAAAAAGAAACTCTGATGTCTGATGAGAAGGGGTCTGTTTATACTTATTGAGGAAAGAGGCATCCGGCCATTTCCATGGAGACACGTCGATAGCTTGTGCACAGAGAACCTTGACACGAGACCTGTATTGGCTTTGTGAACAGGGGCGTAACCGTCGAGTGATGTCAGCTTCAGGGGCGGGGGATATGATTTAGTGCCACAGGGGCACTTGAATTTAGGGTGATCGATCCACAGATAAGATTAGCACAGAAGGGCCGTGCCCGACTCCTTGTTTTCACATGTGTAAAAGTGAGGAAAACCAAGGTACGATGCATAGGAATGTTTTTAGAATCGATCACTGTATGCTGAAAAACACATGTCCGAAAGATCCGGACAATAATATTTTTGAGTGCACTATCCCTATAAGGCAGCTATAGGATACAGTAATTCGACGCATGAGCCACCTGCGTATATCAGTGACGAGAGTCCAGAAAAAACTCCAGAAAGGCATGTGATCACTAAAGTCTTACGAGACAAAGGGAGAGATATAGATATAGAACGAGAAATAAAGAGATGGAAAGGAGAAAAAGACAAAGCTGATGAGATAGCGCTCATACTGAACGAATGGAAGGGCGGTCAGATACTGCTCAAACTTGATGGGAAGAGCATTGAGGAAGTACGGCAAGGGGGAAGATCAAGACGAGCAAGATAAAAAAAGACAGGGAACGAGAGAAAAGATTGAAAGAAGATGAGTCTAAAAAGAAGAGTAGCCTAAGGTAAGAACAAATGTATCAGGAAGGGCAGTTAAGAAAGGAAGAAAGGGCAGAGGAGCAAAGAAAATATGACAACAGGCAGAGTGCAATCGAAGAACGAGACAGGCTAGAAAAGAAGAGATAAGAAGAGGAAAAACAAAAATTGAGAGAGAAAAGAATGGAAAGACGCAGAGACGAAGGGGTGCACAGGACAAATGACAGGAGGAAGAGAGGGTTAGAGACGAAGCAAAGAACCAAAGGGTATTTGATGAGGAGATGGAACAAAAGAGAAGACAGAGAGCATGCAACATTGATCGAACTGTGAAAGGACTAATGGAACCAAATCCAGTAGTAGCATGGGAGGACATAGAGGAGTTCTTCCCATCACAAGAACCAATTCCAGGACCCTCCAGGGTAAGCCTAGAGGAGGATTTTGAGATAGGAGACATAGGAGATAAAAAAGTTTGTCGAGAGATGAGGACAAAAAGTGAATTGAAAAATAAAGGGAAAGATGATCGATTTGAGATTTCCCAGTCACAAGGTAAGGAGGGAAGCTTGTTTAGTTTGAACACAGAGCTTTGTCTTTGGACGGCTGACTCTTATCAGAGACGAGTGGGAGTATAGCCACATGATCCACATGATTTGGGTACAGACATGTCAGACGAAGACAGGGAAACCTTCAGTGGGGAGGAGGGAGCTGGTGCATGCGGTTGCGAGGGATGTTTTCAGACAGACAAAGAGGTTAGATGGTTGGATCTGGACCTACCAAAAGAAAGAACACCAGAGCCTATGGCATGCACAAAACAATCTAAAGGAAAATCCCATAGTGTGAGGGAGGAATTGCAACCATGTGTGAGCAGATTATGGTTATTGCCAGGAAGGCAGCGATCAAGATCCATTGTCCCTAATATGGATAGACAGACTATGGAAGCTGATTGCGATTTTGGGATTTCGTAGTTTCCCTTGTTAGTAAAAGAAGGGGCCAGAACTCAGTATATTCCGTGGCCACAGATGCACAAGGATAACCTAAGGTGTAAGCTCCCAAGTTTGACTTCGGGCATAGAAAATGGATCTATGAATGAGAAGAAATGACAGGAGGTCACCCGTCAGCTATAGAGGACATTAACGGTCTTCCAGCAGCTATCCTTGGGAGAGGGTGCTATAATGGCTCTCAAGATGCAGGGGAAGATCCGCTTACTTAAATCAACATCTTTCAAGAGCAGTGGTCTTCGGAAACTCGAGAACCATGGGGAAAATGTATACCTGTATTCTTTCATCTACTATGTCAGGGGTTGCCAGACCAGGTGCAGAGACAGCTCAAGAAGCTGGTGGGTATGGAGGCAAAACCATGGCCAGAAATACAGCTGAACATTGCGCATGATTGCTGATCACTAAGGGTGACATCAAGCTCTGGGTCCTAATTGTAGGCCTGTGCTCTACAATCCTAGTTTTCACAGGCCTAGAGGTTCTGCCTATATACGGTTTTTAAACAAGGACATACCACAGCATAAACAGTGGCGTAACAAAAAATGTGGGAGCCCCCCTGCAAGCCCTGCTGGGGCCCCACCCACTGCTCACCCTGCTGGGCATGGGTAGCATGGAGCCCCACACACTGCAGGGGCTGCAGTGGCCCCCATTACGCCAGTGAGCATAAATGACATTACTACTGTTACATGTAGTATGGCTCCTCACAGTCCATATCTTGTCATTAATAGTAACAGTCGTATCTGGGGACATAAATCTGCAGGTGCTGCAACTTCCACACGGAAAATGGCCTGTCACCGGATCCACCTCCTACATGGAGGCAATAGTCAAAGGTCTAGACTTAAAGGCCCTGTCAGTGCAAGACAGCCATTCTGTCAAAACCTTTCCTTTTTTATATGCAAAAAGAGGTCGATGCAAATTGGGGTTCTCCAACTGCAACAAGTGCGAAAGCCAGTGGCCATCAGGGAAGCAATGCTGGACCGCATCTCTATTCGTGGTCATCGCTGTCGCTGCTTGGACCATGGGTGCCAACTTTTGATTTTCAGGGGGGGGAGATATTCTTTTATTTTACATTTACTGAATCCTAAATGCTAATGCGTGTATTTTACTATTTACTTTTCCACTAAGTGGTGAAAGCAATACTGAAGCGAAGCACACTTTTGCCCAACAGTGCAAAAAGAAATGGCTTCCCTCTGCGCAATATAGGATTCAAAACAAAATCACCCCCACGCTCTTTTTAATCAACGTGTTTTTACAATGATGTACACATTACCAAGTTGGTGTATCATGTGATGTGTGCAGTTTTTAAGTCATCTGTATAAAATGGAGCATTATTTTAGGTTTTCATAGCCACACATTTGTGCCAACTTGAGCTGGGAAGATACATGGTAAAGTGCCTACATTTCTAACTAGTCTCAAACTCCATCTTCAACACATAACCAAAGTTTGTGATTCTGGACAAATCATTCAATCTCCCTGTGGCTTACCTGCCAATGTTAGGTCCCTCTAGAAGTGATCCAGCTTGCAGTTTATGCTGTTCCAAAAAAAAGCAACACTCATGGTTACATACACTTGTTTTGCTCCAGATATAATGATTCTGATCCTTCATAGTCACCACAGAGAAGCAGATATTGTTGGCAAATGTGCATGGCTCCCTAAGGATATTGGTTACATTTACAATTGCTGTTGCATCCTGTCTCTCCCCTGCATACTAGCACTACCTCACACTCGACTCAAAAAGGTTTGCTTCAAAATGACATTCTTTAAGCCACAACATGCCCCATTCCATGCAGCAGTCCTTTGGTAGACTGAGGGATCTGTCTTTCACAACAAGAAGCTAGGCCCTCATTCCCTTACGCCAAACATTGTTGGGACTAGCCACAGTATTCAGGAAGGCATTGCTGGAGGCACACAAAAGCCGAGACGGAATAAGGGCTTGGGGCCACATTGATCAGCCACACAGAGGTGAAAAGGCGTCATCATTGATTCTTCCAGCCAATCCAAGAAGACATGGTGGGTTGTATGTGTACTGCATGGGAGTGCTGGTAAATGTGAATGGTATCAATAAAGAGTGGATGTAAGCTGACTGGGGTTAGAGGGGCTAATGGAAAAGAAAGGCAACAAGAGATGGGAAGGAAAGATTGTTAGATGGATGTACCATACAATTGTTCTTGCTTCTCTTTTGCTGTGAGTTTGTAATGTTTTTGAGGCAATAATGCACATATGATGAATAAAAGGTACATGCATTTTATTCTTAGGGCATGAATACGTGTGATTCACCTCTTATAGTCTTGTTCAGAGGTTTGTGGTGTGGTGTACAGTTTTCATTGTTCATGTTGTGTGTGACAAATCTGAGGTTGTCCCATCTTCCCTCGGGAGAGACCGTTCCCATGGGATCAGGACAGTGTGTCCACAGTATAATAGTCCCCTGGGGGTGGTGTACAGCTAGAGGATTGCATAGGGAAGGAAGCCCCTTATGGGATTTGGGAGGTCTATTATCAGAGAACGCGGTATACCTCTGCTTCACTAAACCCATCCCCTTTTCCGATGCCAAATCCTCCTTCCCCCACTCTAGACAGAACCAATGTATTCTATTGTGAAGTCAGTCACCCTAATATACTTGACAGAACTAAAACACCAGCGAATACAAAGTATGTTACATATGATTCTAATACAAGTACTGTGAAGAAGAAGATGACCGGATGGCCGAGGATCACTCTAGAGAATCAGAGTCAGCGCTCCAGCCTCTCACGGTATGTCACTAACCCAAAACAATAAGACACGCCAGCGCAGGAGTTTAAAATCAGCTCAGGTGAGACATAGGGAGAGAGCTTTCCTTTTGGTAGGAAAGTGAACCAAGCAGTTATGATAATGAATTGCAAGAGTAAGCCAACCCTTCATTGTGAGTCTGAGATCCCCACCCATATGAGAGATAAAATCCTGAAGTAACGAGCAATAATGTGCTCTGGGAGCCAGGGATAAAGAGGTGTAACGAGCAATATAAGGATCTGGGACCCTGAGAGAAAGTCCATGAGAGGATTGTTGCTTGGCAGGAGAGTAAACCAATCCATTCAGAATATTGCGAGTTTGAGACCCGCACCCACAGAACTAATTATTGAGAGTTTGAGAATAGTGGGTCAAGAACACTGGAAATGAAAAGGTCCAATTGCAAGGAAACCCACGCTTGGTAGGGAAGTGTGCCAAGTTGGTGGGACAAAGAACTGTGAACGTGAGACACATATCCTTGTAAATTACTCAGTGACATTTATGAATATACGAAGCTTCGGAGCCCAAAAGGATGAAAAGTAGAACAAGGAGTCTAGGGGAAGGAGCACACCCTAGCATTGGGGTGTTACATTGGTGAACATTTTTGCTTTCATCAATTGTGGGGTGCATTTAAAGGCCCCAAACAGAAGTCCCTTTCACATGAATGGCAGGATTTTATACGCTGAAAAAAAACGGCCTGGCCTTTATTTCGTTTTTCAAGTGAAAGTTAAAGAGCCATGTGGAAAGGGCTCTACCTGTCATTACCAATTGACAAACAGTATTTTAATTTACAAAAGAAAAAGGAGAAAGACAGGAGGACAGAGAGAAGACACAGACCATCATGAAGGCTGCTGAAACTTACCATCTGACAGCTGTAAAGAGACACCAGAGGAGATTGCTGAAAGTGTATCTTCATGGAGCTGTCTATCTCTATGAAGCTCTAGGAAGGCCTCAAAGCTGACTGGGTCCTCTGGTGGAGAGCAGGAGGCCATCTTTGAGAGTGGAGTGACCAGACCCCTGCCCCTATCTTACCAGAGGGCCTGAGATGCAGGTGGCTTTCCTGAACCTTAGATAGAGGCTATGTAAGTAGAACTGAGCTCTGTGAAACCGAAAGGTGGGACAGTCTGCTTGCCTTGAATCCTTTCTCTTTACAGAGTGTGGGCGGGGGGCAGAACTGTGTAGATCCTTAGCCTATGTAACCAAAAATATTAATTACATTAATTCTCCATTTGGCAGAACTCTACGGGGTGGATTTTGGTAAAAGAATTCGAAATTAATAAAGCTCACTTCCCAGTGTGTGCGGAAAACTATAGCCTATAAATTAATAGGGTAATCCTTCTTGTCTAGCTGACCCAGACTTCTTAAGGAAGAAGGATGTCTTTGGTCTTCAATCAGTCCAACCTTTTTATCCAGCTTCCCCAACACAGGCCTTTCAGTAAGGGGGTGGGGGGCCTGAAATCCAAAATTCCCCAAAGCATTCCAATTTTTCTGTCCGACTTCCCAGCATAGACCAAAGCAAGGGGGTGGGGGGGTCTGAAAAACGAAACCGATGAATTACCCTGTGTTTATTTTAAACCAAAGGTGTGGGTGAAATCATCATTGCCAATCTTGAAATCCTACTGCTAGCCTTTTAACCCTGCAGTAAAATCAAAATCGCACATTGTATAAGTGCCTTCTTTAATGATCAGTGTAATTATATTGTGAAGTTAAATTCACAGAAAGTGAAAAATTGTAGTGATGTTCTTTTTAACTCACTTTTGTGATTTGTTTATGCTCAGAAAAGTTGATTGTGTTTTTTTTTACATTTTCGTGTTCATTTCTATTACTTTTAATTAAAATAAATACCAATATATTTCCCATTCACCGGCCTGATTCTTGGCTCATTTTTAGCTCAGGGCGAGGAATCCAAGGGGCAGGATATGTGTCTGAGATAGGGCTAAAAAAGAATCTGCTAAACAGTTTGTTGCATAACCACGTGTGCGGGAGGGAAGGATATCCCTGTGTAAACTGTGACAAACTGGGGACTCGACTCAGTATTTAGCTTCCTAATCCTGACCCATGACAAGTACATTGTGACAGTCTATTCATTTTTATGCAATTGCATTGAGGTGGAGGGAAAGTCATCTTTGTTGTTTTCAAGTGCCTTTAGGACTGGACTCCTGAGTTCCAGGCAGGCGTATAGGTGAAAAAATGAAGAGTGTGTAAAAATGTATTTGAGTGAGGAAATCCAGCAGCAATAGGGTGATTTTGCCCCTGAATAAAGAAAGGGTGCAATCCCTTTAGGCAGAGTGAGTTCCGTCTGATTATGTGGAACAGTAATCGAAGGCAATACAGTGCACATACAATCAGTCCATCAAAAAGCTAAAGGCAGACCATTTGGGGGACGCTGACAACTTTAAAAAACACCACAATGGGAGACATTTCTGCAATTTTTTACAACAAATTGGGCATTAAGACCTGCAAAGCCTCTTTAAAAACGTCAGAAGCTGGATTTCGAGGTGATTGTTATTAATGTTTATTGGAACCCCGCCTAGACGAACTTGGGGCTTTTCTTGAAACACTCTTGATACTGTTCAAAAAGATCAAACTTTCATATGGAGATGTGCATATCATTTTCGCAGGAGACATGAACACTCATTGTGTTCTATCTTCACAGGAAAATGGAGCAATGAAACCACCAGGAGTATACGGCAAGGGTAAAAGCTGGTTGGACTTCATGGGTAGATGGGTTTGAATATGCTAAATGGGTCTATAATGGGGGATTGTCCTCAAACTTTGACATGGCAACGAGGGTAATCCTGTTCCACTTTGGACTACATTTTTGTGTCAGTGGGCCTATTCTGCTGAAATGCATCACTGGCCATCAAGGCTGACAGAGGTAGCGATCATTCCCATTTAGAGCTGACATTCCTTGATATAGCTTTTAGTTTACCGGATAGACAGTTACAACGTCTCTTGAAAAAAAAGGGCAGAGTACGTCTTTCCAAGTATAGATTGGACGGTAGAATTCTCAATCATAATTTAGTGAAAATCTCAGATAACGTCCATCAAAAAAACTGTCATCCAGATACTTTTGTCAAATGTATCTGGTCGAATGTGGGAGGAAGGGTGAAGCAACTTCTCCACAGCCACACATTTGATGAGGAAACTTGGCAGAAAAAGAAAGTACTAAGGCAGAAGTTGGGAAAGCTAAAAATATCACATTTAAATGTAATGGAGCTTAAGAGATAGTGCAGAATCCTTACCGTAGAATATAAACATTGGTCAGTGGTAGAAGAATGCTGCGCCTGCAACATGACAGAGAAATTATATTGAATTTAATTAGTAAGAATAATTCCGGAAACTTCTTTGGCTTTTCGACAACTAGAGAAAACCTCTAAGGTGGACGGAATATCTGACACATAATTTTGCAAAAACTATGGAGCACGCATATAGTGTTTGCAAAGAGGTCATCTGGCGTCTTTCTTTTGAAGAACAGGACTTAGTGCAATTGATTTTTAAATCATCCTCCTTGTAAGAGGCCGGTCCAAATGGACTAACTTCTTCTATCCAGAAGAATAACGTAGCTTAATGGTCCAGAATTGTGATACTGGCTATTTAAGGAGATTCTCTTAAGGCAAAAATGTCCCTCTTTGTGGAAAATTGCCATAATCATCCTGTTATTCAAGGGGGGTGACTGACTGCAACTGGCCAACTATCACCCGATCGCCCTCCTTGATATTGAAAGTAAACTTTTTATGAGGATTCTTCTAAAGGACCTGGAAAGGTGGGTGGAAAGTGTGCAAATTCTCCCTAAATACCAAAAAGGGTTCAGAAGAGGTCTCTTCACTGCCCTGAATGGATTGGCATTGAACATCATGAGTGAGAATACCAGGGGTAAGTGAGAACTACAACTCTACGGGGCCTGGATGGACTTCTCACAAGCATTCGATGAAGTCAACAGGGACCGTCTTTGGGCTAAGCTCAAAAGTTGGGGTATTCCTGCGGGACTCCTGTCAATGTTAATCGAGCTGCATGGGGATACCACCATAAGGGTGCGGCTGGATGATGAAGGCCATCTCTCAGACTCAACCAGAGTGGAAAGGGAATTACGACAAGGTTGCCTGGGGGCCCTGTTTTTTTTCAACCTATATTTGGCAAACATGGGTATTTTCCTGGACTCATCAGCCCTGGCTACTCCAGTGATCATCGGGATAAAAATGTATTGGCTAGCCTATGCCGATGATGATATCTTGTTGGATAAAACAGCGGTGGGGCTGCAGCGCCTTTTAATCAAGTTGGCCGACTATGCTATGGTGAATGGCTTATCCATTAACCCAGTAAATCTAAAATAGTTGTTTTTAATCATGCACATAAAAGGGTGACCTTTCACAATTGGGTCTTGGCAGGACACGTTATCCCGAGAGTGGAGGAAGTAGTCTACTTGGGATATAAGGTATACGCATCGCCTTCAATCGGTAAGGTGGAAGCAGATGTGCAGACTAAAATCATGCAGCTAGTGCCTCAGATGAAAAAGCTACTATTTAAATACTGTAAATTCTCCATCATTCCATTGATCAAATATTACACAGCTAAGGTTATCCAAGTGATCTTATATAGTCTGGAGGCTAAACCTTTTTTGTGAAATATAAACTGGCAAAAACTGGAGGGTGCAATCTGGAAGAGGGTTTTGAGTCTTTCCATGAGTCTCTCCACATCCAGCTTGAGAGTTGAATTGGGCTTGAGGTCGCTAAGAATTCAGGCAGAATGGAGACTGGCCTCTCTTCCATCTTATTTCTACTGCTCAGGATCACACACTCTATTCAGATATTAAGGCACACTTAGCTAATATGAAATCAAAAATGTTGCTAAATCTCAAAGAACTGGTCAGGGGGGTTCTTACTAAAGCTTACGCTGATTAATAATCCGGTTAAAGCCAAACAATCATTGGAGTTAATGGACTGGATTGTAACAATCTGAAATATGCAGTCTTTGTCCCACCCAAACCTTCTCTTGACGGTCGACAAGAAGTTGGGTTTCCTACCGAGATATTTAGTGAAGTTTCCGGAATGGAACTTCAGGAAAACTTTCCTCAGGATTTGTCTGAATTTGGCTCACACCGGCAAGGTCCTTTTTAAAAGAGGACCAGGGGAGGATGCTAATGCCTTATGTGACAATTGTAAAAACCCAGCCAACCAATCTCTAAAACATCTGCTTATGGAGTGCGAGGGTACCTGGCCTGCTAGACTGGCCTTGCTGGTTAGTTTCTTAGTGGGAGAAGAGGTACTTATCTCTGACATGCTCTGGGACAGATTAATCTCTGGGCATGATTCAGCATTGACAATTGCAGTAGTACAGGTTTAGGAAAAAAGCAATATCGTGTTTTGAACTTATTTTCATCTTTTCATCTTGTATAATGGGGTCTGGGGAATGGACTGGCTTGGTATCAAGATTGAAAGAAAATAAGGAAAAGTTGTTTATTGCTGTCTGGATTATAGTTTGGAAGTTTCTCCAATTCTCCTAATTTTCTTCCTTTTTTTTGTTGCTTCGTTGTTATGTCCCCGGAAATGAATTTTCATCTGCAATCTATTTGAATTTGTATAATTGTTTTTTTCTGGCTCTTTTGCTCACTTTCATATAGCGATATATTTTATAATATTCTTTGTTGTTCTATCCTGCTTCTTGTCTTAGCTTTTTCTTTTCCTTATTCTGTGTCCTTTTCTATTTACATTTAATGATTTGATTGACAAATGTTCTTTTTTTTAATTATTGGTTGCTTCTTCCTTTTTTATTGTAAAATAAAAATAAAGTTTTATTAAAGTGCAAAAAGGCAATTGTGAAAATTACTACTGTACAAATTGGGGAAGCCAAGGAAGCCAAGGAACATCTCCCAACTAAATTATTTCTCAAAGGAAAATGGGTTGAGGACGATGCAGGAAACTGGCAAACCAGACTTGTGTGGGTAGTTACCTCAGTAAGCAATATTTGGCTTCAAGCCGATATATTGCACAAAGCCCTTGAAGCATTTTATATGACCACAACTGCTCGTGATGAACATATACAAATGGCTTAGCTAACTGCTCAGTTATATTTCATTTGCTGTTAATAGAAGGGCGTTGGCAAAGTAGTGAGGCTAGTAGGATGAATCCGGCTGGAGACCTGTCACAGGCCCAGGATCTTGTTCAATAACTCAAAGCCAAAGCTGAGTTAAAAACAATGCAGCAATAGAATGCACAGCGCGAAACACAGTTTTATGCGCTGCAAAATTCACAAAAAGAGTGTGTAGAAAATCTGAGCGCACTGCAACACAAGCTAAATGACCAGTCTGCTCATAATAACGTCTTTCTGGAGGACATTATTGCATTCCAATCAGCAATAAAACAATTGTAAACTGAAAATAGTCAATTAATGATCAAACGGCTTGACTCCTAAAATGACTTTGATCAGATACATCAGCAGGTAAGTACTCTGAAACAACAGAATATGCAGCTGGCTCAGGAAAAAGACCTCTTGAATCAGGATAACAATGTCCTGTTACGGAGGATAAATCAGTTGGAAATGGAAGTGGAAAAGGAACATTCAGGTTCTCAGGAACTGACCAGAATTAGAGAAGAAAGGAATGAGCTTGTAGAGCGAGTGAGGCAAATAGAAGCTGAACTATTAGAGGCAGCAACATGTAGGGAGGAACAAGAGAAAGAGATTAGTTTTCTGAAGGAAAAGCACCTTCAATATGAACGCAGATTACAAGGCTCACAGAGGGATACTGATTCACTTCAGCAGGAGGTGCAGCAAACAAAGGATTGGTTGGTAGCTGGGTAAATGAGATGAATCAGGCCATAGTGTCAAAATTAAAAAGCCAGCTCTCTGACTACCAACAGCAAATAAATAGAGAAACAGGTGTGAGAGCCTCGCCAAGGAAATCGATAATTATAAACAGGACCTGAGGCACACTGACCAATCAGGATATGAGACAAGGCCCACTGATTAAGATGAGGCACTCTTCCCAACAGGGGCACATGCCAATCATTTACAACCTCTCGTGCACAAATGGGCACCAACCTCATGCATGTGACCTATCAAGAGCAGGGTGACATGAGACAGACTTACCTAGATCCAGCTCAGCTGATCAAGAAGGCCAGTCTCTGTCTGAATCTGGTGAGTATTCATCTCTACCACACAGAAGGGAAAGTGGCCAGACCAGTGTGTCCTGGGACGTAAGGAATAATACTTTAAGCACTTCAGACCATGAAAACTCTTATGAGGAGAGAGTCAGGGTGTTAGAATGCTTGAAGATGCGACTACAAAGAGACCACCTTGCCTGCTGAAGGAGAAAAGCCAGACCCTCAGCCTTGGAAGGGCATTCTAAAAACGTCTTTATATTCAGGGAAAGGGGGTAATTCCCAGACTCCCAGGTAGGAGGGACGAGGAAACTGGGTTCTAGCCGGTGCCTGAAAGGAACTCCAGGGAGAGTGACCCAGAGAGTTCACTTTGGTCCAGGCAAGAGAAGTCCAGACTCTGTGGTTCTGGGAGATTTTCTCAGTCTCATAGAGATAGGGAGCACCTAGATGACAGGGAAGGGAGTACCGGTAGCAGTTCTGAGTCAGAAGGTGAATAAACTCAGGTGCATAGGAAGGAAAAAACAGTGAAGCAGAGCAAGGGTTTTGTGAAAGACCCAATAAGACAAATCAAGGCCATAAAGAGCTTCCTGACCCCATACCACAAAAATGGCAGGTATTCATTATGGGAGCACCTGGAACTTTATGAGCAGATGATGGCCTCATTCCAGATTAGAAATGATGTACATTTTATAGCATTTGCTAAAGGGACGTTCTCCCCTGAGTACTCCAGTTTCTTTACAGGACTGGAGGACCAGGATCAGCATAAATGGTCCACTTATAAGGTGGACATACTAAAACATTTTCCACACATAGGAACCCACAAGAGGTCCGTAAGGCTGCATAAAATTTTCAGTGTGGGGAAGATCAGGCGCTTAAAGAGTTAGTGCAGGAGTTAAAGCGGGCATTTGCTCAGACTTCCCAGCGGGTGAACACCAATAGTAGGTAGTCATAACTACATATTTCCATGCTGTCCCCAAATACATGAGTCATTTAGTGCATGACTTTCACGAGCATAGGACCCTGGATTGGGTGATTCAACAGGCCACCAGAATTTATGAGGTCCAAAAGCCTGCTGAGAGTAAAAATACTGTCAAAACCCCCAAACCATCTAACACCCCTGCTGCTGTAAAGGAGGCGGAGGTAAAAATGACCCCTCCATTGGATCTGGAGACAGGGGGGCCTAAAAGTAACCCTCCTGCCAACAAGCAAAATGGAAAGCAGAAGGGACCCCCCCAACCCAGCCCAATCGAATAGTAGTCAAGCGGGAGTCCAGAACAATGGTCCCTCGGACCCTGCCACTCATATAAATCCTAGGTACAAGGGTACTAAACCAATCCTGGGGTATGTATACTCGTCCCCATCCCAAGGGGGGGGGGGGCTAATCAGTTAAGCATTGCCTCGGGAAACGTCCCTCCAAACTTCCCTCGGGAGAAACGTATCACTCCACCTCCCAATCTGACACATTTTCCCAGATATCCCCCAAAGCAAAACTTCCAAAACAATCCTCCTCCCTCTGCCCAGTTCCAGGACACTAGATCCCTGAACCTTGGAGAAGGGAGATTCAGGATGGAAAATGATGGGGAGAATTTCCAGTACCCGAGCTACTCCGGCAGAAGGGACAATAAGCCCTTCCAGAGCAGCAGGGGTATGACTTGAGACCTCCCTACCACCCAAACAAGGTCTTGCAACTGGAGCGACAGGTCCAGCAACTGGCCAATGATCTGTGTTGCATGCTGAGGGCTCAGTCCAACTCTCAATCTAATCCTGCTTCCCACAATTCCCCAACACTCAGGTCTGATGCCCCAGGGGGAAAATGACAGGGGGAATGATGGGAGGAAACGTCTGACAAAACACAGGTTCCGGACAGGGTGCCCGGGTGAAGGGGAGATGGCAAGCCCTTGAGGAAGCTTCCTTTCTCATCCAAACAGAACCCCTTAAAACCTCTCAACCTGAAAGAGAATCTCCTACCCCGAAATGTCAGAACCCAATGAGCAAAGGGTAAGTAGGAGAGGCCAAAAAAAAAACACTTTGTGGAGGTACTCTGAATTATCCCCTTTGAAAGAGGAGAATCCCCGGAAGATTCAGGTAAGCAGATCTTCTCTTTCAAAAATGGGGGGAGACCTCCCAAAGAAAAATGGTTCCCAAAAGACCCTGAGTGGGACAGGGTAAGTATGGAGACTGAAACAAACTATTCAACCCCAAAAATGTAAGCCAAACAGAAGTGAAACAGAGGGGATGGTTCTGAGAAATGTAGCTAGGTACCGGGGACAGCCAAGTAGCCAGGGAAAAGGAGGATTCCCCAACAACTCCCATTGTGAGTTCCAAAGTTTTTATACAGATTCCCGAACTCAGAAACAGAAAATTGCCCAACATCACAAAGCATCAGAGTTCAATATTAAGAAAATTACCCCCGGGCTGTCAAATAACTAAAACATTCTTTGCACCTTGGAGGAGAATGTAGGCAGATTGTATGTACCAGTTAAGGTGCAGGGTCAGTATGAATTATCAGCTATGGTGCATACTGGTGGATACTGGATACCAAGCCAACCACCTGTCAAAAAGGGCCTTTGGCCAACTAAACTCAGGAGGTGGGGATGGCCACCAAATTCCACTCATACCACTTCCCGGACAACTCCAACGGGAATGATATTTCCATCGAAGGGACTGCGGATCTGGACATAAAAATTGGACAACACCAGCTGAAACATCCAGTGATCGTTGTGACTCCAGAAGGCACACCTTGTTTACTGGGGAACAACCTTCTAAAAAGATTATCATCTCTGATCGACTGTGTAAACAAGGTCCTCTGAACTCAGACTAAATGCCCTATCAAATAAAACATGTAAGCCTGAATGGAACCTCTCACGTAATTGATCAACGCTCTGAGAATGTACAATTCCATTTAAAAAATAACCAAGTCCCAAATATCACTGTCATTTCTGTAGGAGAACAAACTTCTCCGTTCTTGAAAATCAATCTTCCTCCCAGTTTTAAGTGGCAATCCACACTGGAAGGGAACACCTTAAAGTTTTACACCAGTCCAAAATCAGAGGAAACGTTGAGCCTTGTGAACCCAGACAAGGAAGAGTCCGCTCAAAGTCTGACTGACATTCAGAAAAAGTGCAAGCAGATGTTTATTCCCATTCAGTTAAATGAGGGGGAGGAACCAGTGCTCACAAGAGTAGGCCTGAATAATGGAAGAAGCTTCATGAGCGAAGAATTATTCAGGAAACTCCCAAAAGATCAGACCATTCCCACATTTAAATTAAACCTCAAATTCCAAACATATCCTGCCTAGCAGGTGTATGCTAAAGATTTCCATTGGCAACAGAAGTATAGACCACAATTGCTGGCTCGTGACAAATGTCCCTTCCGCCTTTTATCTGGGAAGTGACATTCTCAACCAATTCGCAATCAATTTTGATCTAATTAATAATAAA
This sequence comes from Ambystoma mexicanum, assembly GCF_040938575.1. Taxonomy (NCBI): domain Eukaryota; kingdom Metazoa; phylum Chordata; class Amphibia; order Caudata; family Ambystomatidae; genus Ambystoma; species Ambystoma mexicanum. The sequence goes on from NC_090922.1 coordinate 1,427,115,964, forward strand.
GCCTGGTCCCAACTGTAGAGTAAACCTATGGGCTTTGACAACATTGAAAAAGCTCAACTGCTGTCTTATGTGGGTGAAGTTCAAGTGCGAGAAGAGGTGCCCATCCCAGGACAGGTGTGACAATTTACTATTCACCCTCAAAATTAAGTGAGGACAGCACCTAAAATATCAGGACAGAAATATAAATCTAAATTCCCATCTCCAACAACAAGGTTTATATTTAAATCTGCCACCTCTAGTAGACCTAGAACACAACACCATTCGAATATTGGTGAATAACAGCGACCCTCAAAGTATCATTTTGGGTGCAGACACCTTTATTGGACTGGCGGTTGATGCCCAAAGCTATTCTATTGATTTTGGTAATTAAATCATGGGACCAATCCCAAACGACTGTTTCGACATCAGCGACGGTCTCCAGGAAAGATTTGTACTAGACATGGGGGCAATTTCTTGGTATGCTCTTCCTGCCCCTATGATGTGGAAGAGATGGCTTGTGACTTTAAGAGGAATGAGGTAGTGTTCAGAGTCAAGAACCACTACCTCGAATCCCCTGTCCAGGTCAACAACAACAAAGGAGAACTCTCCACCAAACTGGAGAATACTGCTGAAATTGCCAAGCCTGATGTCTTCCAGGTTTCAAGCAGGTGGTTGATGAAAGGATCAATCTTGCTGATACCTGTCAGACTGAGGAGCAAAGACAAAAGCTAAAACAGGTCTTCCTGGAATTCCAAGATATATTTTCAGTGGACTCATATGATTGTGGACACACATCCTTTAATTCAACCACCATTCCCACTGACCCCGAGACGGTTCCTGTATTTGTGAAACAATACCGGTTACCTCTCGAATCCATGGAGTCACGCTCAGAGATTATTAAGAATTTAGAATCCTGTGGGATTATTCGTCTGATCCACAGTACCTTCAACAACCCGGTACTGGGGATCTTCAAACCAAACGGCCAATGGAGACAGTGTGCAGACCTGAGGGAGTTGAACATATGGGTCCACGTGTCAAGATGGCCTCTTCCCTACATCGATCAGGGATTGGCCCAGATCCAAGGAACAAAGGTGTACACCGCCACTGACCTGACCAACGGTTACTAGAAGGTACATGTGAGAGGGGAAGACCAGTACAAGCTTGCCTTTACCTTTGGGGGCGGCAGTACATGTGGACCCGAACGCCCTTTGGATATATAAACTCTGGCAATGAGTTCAACATCTTCCTAAAAAAGGCCATGCCTGATTTGGGCGAAAGGGGAAACCTGGCCTATGTGGATAATGTTTTGATCAAGAGCTCCACTATGGAGGAACATATAGCAGAAATCTGCTACTTTCTCACCCAGTTGCAGAAGGCAGGAGCAAAACTGTCCTTTCAGAAGGCACAATGGTGTAAGACCCAGGTGAACTTCTTAGGGCACAAGATCACCCCTGAGGGTCTTAATCCCCAGGCAAAGAAGGTGGAAGCCTTATTGAAATTAGAAGACCCTATGAATCTGTGAGAATTAAGAAGTCTACTCGGACTTACTAATTATAGTTGGAAGTTCATTGAAGACTACGCAGAAGTCACTCGACCCTTGGTCCATTTATTAAAGGCCAGAGTCGAGTGGGAATGGGCTCCAGAACAATCCGAGGCAGTTAAACAACTAAAAAGAAGCCTTTCCCAGGTGCCTTGTTTGGCTTACCCCATAAAGAACAAGGAGTTCTTCTTGGAGACAGGGTTCTCAGATGTTTTCCTAACAGCGACATTGTACCAAAAGCATGACAAGGTCAACAAGGTCATCTCATAAGTGAGCAATACTTTTTCCTCTGTGGAGGAAAAATTAAATGACTGTGAGAAGGCACTCCGGGCAATGATTAGGCACTGAAAAATTACCACCCATTCATACAGGGGGGGGGGCACGTCATTGTCGAAACTCCTCATCAACCCTTGCAATATCTACAAAGTGACAGAATCTGGGCGGGGAATGTTACTAATTCCAGAATTCAATGTCTATGCAAATGTCAATGTCTATGCAAAGCTTTCCTGTGGTGGTCAGATATGAAAAGTCCTCTAGCGCAAGGGTTGGCAAACTCCATGAGAACGAAAGTCTAATGACCAACAAAAATATGGAGGCGTACTTAACTTCCTCACACAAGGTCTATGAAGAAGACACATGCCAGGGGATATCCACAGTTTATGTGGATGGGTGCTCCTACCATGTTGATAGCAACGGGGACAAGAACTGCTCACTGGAATTGAGTATGCTGGGTGAATGATACCCGGGAAACCTCTGTTGCTTATAAAATAGGACCATAAAGTAGTCAGGTTGTGGAGTTGATGGCTGTTTATTATGCCATCCTCACTGCAGTGCACCACCTACTCATTGAACTGGTCATAATCACTGACCAGATTATGTCAGGAATCTGTTTGTGGAGCAACTGATGAACTGGAAGAATCGAGGCATGGTTTGTGCCAACAACAAACCTCTAAAGCATGTCAAACTGATCCAGTCAATTGACGATCTGGTGACCTCCAATGAGATGACCATCTATTGGAAGAAGATAAGAGGTCATTCAAAGACAGAGGTGCCAGATAAGACTGGGAATGACCTGGCTGACCTACTGGCTAAAACCGGAGCAGTTCAGGGAGATTTCGTAGAAACTGAATCCCTGCTGGGTGAAATTCAAATGGCAGCTGTCACCAGGTCACAAACTCAGGCTAACACCAAAACCCAACAGCCCAGTGGAGTAAATATACCCTGGATGCAGATTTAATCAATGCACAGAAAGAGGACCCGATTATTGGCAAATGTTATCGACACATTGAAGACCCGGTAAGCTTACCTCTAACAGAGTTGGATTATGCCAGGAAAGAGGATCTCTGCGTGTTGACAAAGTTTTCCAAGATGTTCCAGATTCAAGATGGTTTGTTGGTAAGGAGAGCCGTATCTGGTAGTGACCAGTGGGTTGTACCTACCTCATTCCGAAGCCTGATGTTGAACCATGCCCATGAGGTGGCCACTGCCAGACATAGGAATTTTAATAGGACATTGGAAATCTTGCACATGTTTGCCTACTGTACACCCATGGGCCAGGACCTCGACATTTACCTAAAGGAGTGTCTTGTGTGTGCTCAATTCCAAACCAGTGTACTCACACACAGAGCTCCCCTATAAAAAAGGGGAATGACATTGCCTTGGTCAGATTTACAAGTCAATTTCATCAGACCAGTGTTTCTCTCCTCTAGAGGAAACAAGTACATGTTGACTGTGACATGCTTTTTCACGAATCAGGTACAATGTCTACCAGCCCCGAATTGTAATGCAGAGACAGCTGCTGCACTAATGATCAACCAAATACTCTCTCATTTCGACTTCCCGCAAAGCATTGCATTGGACCGTGGAAACCATTTTACCAGTGATATTATGGTGAAGAGGTGGGAGATACTATGGGGGAAAAGAAAACTCTACATTGCCTACCACCTGGCCCCAAGTAGGGAGGTAGTTCGATACAACAAAACAATTGTGAGTATTTTAAGGAAGTTTGTGGCAGACTCTGGACCCAGTTGGGACATTTGATTGCCACTTTGCCTGATGGCTATTAGGTATACACTATCTTCTGCAACAAAGATGCATTTGAGCTCATGACCAGATGTAAAATGGTGTTACCACAGCATCTGGTCTATAGGACTCAGGAGCAGACACTGATAATCGCATCCACTTCTCATGAGTACATTGAAAATGTAAGCAATCACATCCAGCAAGCTTTTGCTTATACTCAGCGCAATTTAGAAAAGTCGTCTGAAGGAATGAAGACCTACTATTATTTAAAGACCACCAAGAAAGAGTATGAAGTAGGTGACAAGGTTTACCTGTACAATTTTCAAAGGAATCAGGCAAATGAGCGGAAATTCCTCATATCTTGGCGTGGTGCCTTTGAAATTGAAGATAAAATATCACCTGTTGCTTACAAGATCCACATCCCAAAAATAGAACTGACAGAAGAAAAATTGGTCCATATCAACCAGTTGAAAAGGTGTCATGCCAGACACGCTTTACGACTGATTGATGAGCCGAATGAAAGTCGAGCAGAGGAACCATCTGAAGAATGAAGGGGAAGGATGCAAAAAATCAGATGAAATATATATATATATAACAGGGAGTTATTTACTTGGTGTTATTGTACAAATGAAGAAAATAAATAAAATGTGTTTTGTGAAATGAAAATTTCATATTATAACTGTATGTTGTTGTAAATCTTCCGGGGAAATATGTATGTAAAAAGTACTAAAACTTTTTTCTATCTTTTATTAGAGAACTAACCTCCTTAACTTCCAGCCTGAAATTGAGACGTGAATCCGGTAAGAACCCCCTATAAAGGAAGTAAGAAAGGGTGTGGCGTGCCATGCCCTCCAACCCAAATATGGAAGTCGAGGCCGGAGTGCCTCCTCCCAAAAGAAGGAATAAAAGGGGGTGCCATGCCATACCCTCAAACCCAGAGATGGACGGGGAGATTGGAGTGCCCACTCCCAGATGAAGGAAATTACGCCTAATGAAACCCCACTCTGCCTTTCTCTTTTGGTTCTATTATGTAAACAAAAATATTAACTTAATTAATTCCCCATTTGGCAGAACACTACGGTTGGATTTTTTCAAAAATCAAAATTAACAAAGCTCACTTCCCAGTGTGTGCTGAAATCTATAGCCTATCATTTAATTGGGTAATCCTTGTTGTCCAGCTGACCCCGACTTCTTAAGGAAGAGGGGTGTCTTTGTTCTTTAATCAGTCCACCTTTTTATCCAGCTTCCCCAACACAGGCCTTTCAGTAAGGGGGTAGAGGGCGTCTGAAATTCAAAATTCCCCAAAGCATTCCAATTTTTCTGTCTGACTTCCCAACATAGATCAAAGCTAGAGGGCCGGGGGTCTGAAAAACAAACCGATAAATCACCCTGTAAGGTGTGGGTGAAATCGTCATTACCAATCTTGAAATCCTACTGCTAGCCTTTTAACCCTGCAGGAAAATCAAAATCGCACATTACGTCAGTGCCTTCTTTATTGATCAGTGTAATTATTTAGTGATGTGAACTTTACAGAAAGTGAAAAATTGTGGTGATGTTCTTTTTAACTCTGTTTTTTTATTTGTTTATGCTAAGAGAAGTTGATTGTGTTGTGCCACGGATAAAGTGGTTTTTGACATTTTTGGGCTAATTTCTATTACTATTAATTTAAATAACTACCAATATATTTCCCGTACACCGGCCTGGTTCTTGGCTCATTGTTAGTTAAACAATGTATTGCATAACCACGTGAGTGGGGAGGGAAGGAACTCCCCATGTTGACTGTGGCTTATCAATAAACCGTTATACAATTTAGATTACCCGAGAGACTGGGAACTTTTCTGTTGGTTGAACCCACAATGAACACTTTACCTTGGGAAGAGATCATCCTTGCACAAGTGATTTAAGTTATTAGTGTTAGGGACAGAGGTATGCTTTTTGGGACACGTCAGTGACAGACTTTTTAGTCTTGGGAAACAGACCAATTCACTAGTTTTATTTGAGGTAGGGAAACCCTTCCAAGGTATAGGGATAGAGAGGCATTTTTCCAACCCTTTTGTAGAGCAGCAGATGGACGCCATCTTGCCAGTCTCTGGCCACTCATCACCGTCATACTGGAACAGTCAGAGAAGAGCAATAAATGGTACTCCCTGAACTGGTCCCATTTCGAGTGTATGAGAGATGATATGCAATCAGACAGCCATACAGAACGTACCCACACACTTAAAGTGTTGAAGGATATTGCATGCAACAATGTTATATGGAAGGATGTCGCCTGTCAAGATGTCAGAATGCATCAATGAATATTATGGACGAACATTAAAGTGAGATCTGACGAGGACAAAGTAATGTCATAAAGAAGATATATGAACTTATGTTAAAAAAAGGAAAACACTTAGAAGTAACGATGTAACTGAAACACTAAGAGTAACATGCACCTAAAGCTAAAGAAGTTATGGAACTAAAGAAGATGAAGTAACTTACTGACCAATAACTGTAAATACGCAGTGACTCAAGGTAGAAAGAAAATGTATAGAAGCTTGCTGTAGAGGAATATATGACGCGGCAAGGACGGCCATAATGGAAACACAGACGCTGGCTCACGTTGATCTTAACCAAGCTACCTCAGAGACAGGCCAAGGCTGTAGAATCAGGAGACGTGGAAAAACAGCTCACTGTGATCCGACGATGAGTCAAGGTTGGCCCAAAATTAAGGATGCTATTTTAAGGGATAAGCACAGAGCACAAAGGGAGTACATGGATAAGCTCTGAATGTGGGACATTCTTCATAGATGAAAGGAGAAGGAAACATCTGTGAGAGCCAAACTGCTGGCCAAATAAAAGTATACAAAGTTCATGTGAAATAGAGCAAGCAAGTCTCTAGAAGCTAAAAGGAGCAACAGCACCCTGCATAATTACCACATTTTAGTATAGTCCTGATCATACTTGAGCCATAGGCATCATTCTTCCATTTGTGAACATTGCCATAAAAGGCTAACATATATTGTTTGGACCGTAACTATAATCTTCACATCTCTTGCCCTTTGTATTTTGGCACCATATGACTATTCGCATCTAGCCAAACCTTGCGGCTATACACGTTGTAGGAAACACACCGCTGCCTATTGCTGTCAATCACCCTGTATTTTGGTAACCAAAGTGAACCTATGATGTTATATATACTGGATCAGACACATTGTCATACTTTTGTATTGTGACTTCTAAGCCACTTCTATTTTTATTGTGCCACTAATAATACTGTGAGGACCAAATGTATTGCTAGAATCAGGAATCCTAGAGCGATATTCAGCCTACTGTGATTCTTGTTAAAAATTGTGAAAATAGCCTATCGCAATATTTACTCCACTATGACTTAACTGATTTTTAGCGGTGTTATTTAGTGGTGTTACTTAGCAGTGTTACTTAGCAGTGTTATCCGGCTGTGATATTAAGCCGTATTACTTAACGGTGATATTTTGCTGTGATATTTAGCTTACTGTGTTCTCTAGCTGTGATACTCAATTGTGTTACTAGGTTAGCACTTCCCTCGCCCTCATGGCCTCCCTACGAAGAGTCACGCTCACCATGGCCACCATCCTCCCTCTATTCCATTCCATCGCACCAATGAACTTTCTACCCCCCTTCTTCCCACATACATCACACAAAGCTTCCACTACTGCCTATCGCATTAATGATACTGGCACCCCTAGCAACCCCCTCAGACCTGCGGAATGGATCCAACATTTCGCCTTGCCTCCCACTCCACTGATACCATGCCCAGTGAGCTCCAGAAACAAGAGAATAGGATCTCACTTCTTAAACTGCAAGACCCTCACCAGGCCCACTGGTCAGCCTCCCTCAACCGAAACCACCTCCTCTCTCCCCACCAACCTTCTAGCTGAGACTTCGGAGCCTAATGAAAACTCCAGCCCATCGCTACCTACCTCCCAACATTTGGTAGCTCCCCACCTAGCCATTCCTACCATCAAAGGAGCCCTCATCAATGCACGGTCACTAGTTGCACATGCTGTCACGCCTGTGCCACTGGCACACACATTGGCAACCATCATGGACAATGTGGTACTCGTTTATCTTCATAATACTTTTTAAACAAACCCTATTCACATTTTGGTCATTAATTTCCATTTGTACGACATTGGTACTTTCCTATTTAATTCAGCTAACTACATGTACCATAATGCACCTTGCTTCAGCTATCAATTACTGGCCATTCACATGTGTCTGTCTTGGAACCACAATCCCCAGAAGCCTTAGCAATCAGTGCTGCTTCCACCATCTCAGGACTAGAGAGGGAGGAGGCAGATTATCTGATGACAGAGTACCATCCTTGACACATGCACTCGATATTTCTTATCTAATCTCAACTAATTGCCTAGACTTCCTCGCGATCACCGAAACCTGGTTGCACCAGGCAGCAGGCCTTGCCCTCTCTCTGGCTCTCCCCGAGGGTTATACCATCATCAAGTCTGACAGAGACACTGGCAAAGGAGAGGGAGTAGCTTTCATAGCCAAAGCCCACCTAGGTCTGAGATATGTATCCCATGTCTGACTCCCATCAGCAGAACTCCTGTAGCTCAACTCCCTCTCTCAGCAACACGTACGATCCTATTGGACCTAATTTACTGACCCCCGGGGTCCATCTCCTCCATTGAGGAAGACATTACAGACCTTCTAACTCAAAATACCAAACCAGACTCTCAAATTATTTTGTTTGGTGACTTCAATTTAGGCCTGCACGACCCCAACAACACTAACTCCAGCCCTGTGGAAAACTCTTTATCCCAGTTGGGCTTTAAGCATCGTAATTCAGGGGCCCAGGCATAACAAGAGCAGAACACTGGACTGGCTGACAGATCTCAATTGCTATAGCTCAATCCTCCAGAATGAACTCACCGCATGGTGAGACCAACATTGCATCTCCTCCTCCACCCAGTAGAATGCACCCCCTAATCCTAGCTCCACCATTGCCCCCCAAACTCTATCCAGAAATAACCAGAACATAATGCTACAAAACCTACAACCTGTGCTCCATGCTTTCCTGGATCCACCTAACTACTACAACCTTGACTCAGATAAATTGGTTGACCTATACAATGACACCCAAGAACTAGTCATAAACAACATCGTCCCCATCAAACTAAAACAAGCTAAATGAGCAGCACACTTTAACAAATTGTTCATGACTGAATTAAAAAACACCCACAACGCCAAAAGAGCAGCCAAAGCCACGTGGAGTAAATCACCTACCACCCCCAACAAGGCAGTGTTCGCTTCTGCGGCCGCCTCCTATAAATCGGCCATCCTCAACACCAAAAAAGAGACACATAATAACAGAATCCTAATTGCAAAATCTGGTACCAACGAGCTCTTCAGTATTCTGAGGGAACTGGAGTCTCCAGTTCCACCAACAGAAGCATGCGTCAAGAATACGGATTGGTGTGCCAAAATTCAGAAGGCCTTATCTGACAATATTACAATGCTACAAAATAAAATAGAGACCAAAAAAGAGTCTGGCCAATAGCTCTAACACTAACTGTCTGCTAGACCTTCATCCCCCTTCCTGCCTTCCCTTCTTCTTCTCCTCAGTCACACCGAATGAAGTGGAAAACATTATCCTAGGCCTGAAAACGTCAAGGTGCCAGGGCGATATCTGTCCTGCCGCAGTCATTAAGATAGGCACCAAAGACCTAGCCCCATTCATTGCTGCTGTGATTAACTCCTTGTTCAATGCCAGTTCAGTCCCCAACTACATCAAGGAGGCTTGGGTTATTCCCCTCCTAAAAAAAAAACAATTTAGACCCCAACATTCCGACCAACTATAGGCCCATCACTACTGTCCCATTCCTTTAAAAAAATATTGGATAGAGTAGCCTCTCTCTAAATCCAAAAACTCAGCTTCTGCTGCTTCACGCCTCATCTACTGTGGAGTACCACAGGGTTCATGCGTCTCTCCGACTCTTTACAACATCTTCACAAAGCTCCTCTTTCATCGTCTTGTTAACATGGGTGTCACCTATACGAATTACGCAGATGACACCCAGGGTCTCATTACGCTCACTGGCTGCTATGAAAATGACTCCAAATTGAGAAACAAAATCTACCTTTGTAGAGGAGGTCCCAAATATGGCCTGCACTCCAGCCACCCATTTTGAGATGCCAGAAACATACTCGCCAAGATATGTGACGTATAAGGAGCAAATAAACCAACAGAGAGCCACAGTAGGGCTCTGTCCAGTGCCCATCAGAAGGACTTGTATACCTATTGAAGCACCAATAACCAGACACCCATGGGCCGCACGATACCCATTGAGACAACCGTACCTGCAGCTGACGCAAAATGAAGACTACTTACAAACTGTCCCGGAAGAGACCCAAAGGGCTCCAATTGGAGGCAAATGCTGACGTCACAATGGTCCGGACAGACGCACTGAGGAAAGAAACAACAACCAAAAGGTGATAAACAAAGACGAAATGTAACGAATAAGGATGTAATGAACATAAAAGAAGAAACAACGCTGTACTATGAAGAAACATAACCATTTAAGCAGAATGGAAGTATGTTAGTGGCTAAATGCCTGTAAATAGGCTTGGAACGCAAGAAGCTAAGGAAACGATACTGCTTGCAATGCTTAGTAGGTGGATAGAGCCGCAAGCGCCAACTATAGATCTACCTAAAGAAGCACATTATACAAGTGCAACTCCATTTTTATAAAAGCAGAATTAAGCCTAGGATGATTGAGGACGAACAGGCCAGGATTCATAAGTTAACTCAAAGTCAGACAGAAGAGCGGAATCGAAACTCAGCAAAAAGCAGCTCATGGCTAGGAATTCGACGTCAGCCCAAGGAAGGGAGGGGAGCAGCAACTCCGAAGAATAGTAGGTTGAACAGAGGATCTAACACACAATAGAGGGAAATTGAAGCCGATTCACGATGAACTGACACGTGACCAGCCTGGCGCGAAGGGGTGCCCACATCTGATGTCATCCAAACTCAAAGGATGCCATAACTTATCTGGATAAGAAGTTACAGTCCGAGGCCACTCTCAGCCAACTAATTGACACATAGGCCTGAAGGTAGTGATTGATGGAAGGGAGGCAGGGTGAATCTTGGGCCATCCCGCACTCGGGTGTCCATTCTGCATGCTGCTAATTAAAGTGGAGATTTATGTCTAGGGGTGCAACCGAGCCAATCACGATAGACCAAATAATCTAGGGTCCTATAGCAAGTAGAACCAATAAGATGTCGTACTTTTAGTGATGTCTATCATGAGTGATGTAGAAGGATGGGCATAGACGCCCACCCGATAAGAGTTATCCAATCCCCACACTCTGTTACCTTATACAGATATAGTACCTATACTTAAGTTACCTTTCCCGACCTATGAAATTGCATGTCAAACATATGAGTTTTACACGTCAATGATCACAAGAATTTGATATAAAAGTTATTGTTTGCATGAAGAATGAGGAAGTTGAAGTGAGACAGGCGACCCGCAGCTCTGATGATTTCCATTTGTTTCCCTGTTTTTTGTACTTGTCATTAAACAGACTTCTCTTTGCCAAACCATTGACTTGTCCTTATTGATTGCTGTTGGAGTAAGAGAATCCTGAACCCCATGCTCCTCAAGGTGCAGCTATCTCGTTTTAAGGTGCTGGAGGGCGAGCTCTGAATCTCATGGTCCCGTTCAGAGGTCATTCAGCCCTCTAGTACACTTGGTAGCGACGAAGATGGTTTTGACCATCAACTAGTGTATTTTGATTATTGATAAGACACCTATTGACCATCGACACAAAGTAACTCTAGGTCTTCGGCAATATCACGAGACCTTCGCCATTCGGCTGAGTAGACTGAGAAGCTTCCCATGGACAATGATAGTGTAAGTCCATCAAAAAACTGCAGTAGGTCTGAAGGAACCTGCCTTACAAAGCATAACCCTTCTCATTCCTACGGGCAGCCGATCGGACAAAAAGACCGAAGGAGGCGGTAAAGGAGGTGGTGATCCCGAGGATCCAGAGAGGAACGATGCGATTGGTGAGTGAAATGAAGAGTGATGCTTTGGCAAATGTTCCTAGGCAATAGAACAAGTAAGGGGAAAGGTAACGGAGGAAGGTGGAGAAAACAAAATAGTCAGAAGTAGAGAAGACTGTACATATATAGGGGAATAATGACTCTATAATAATTGAATAAAAAGAGAGTATACCGGGGTGAACACCCGAGATAAGAGAGTATACCGGGGTGAACACCTGAGATTAAGGGAGAGGATACCGGGGTAGACACCCGAGAGAAAAGAGAGAGGATACCGGGGCGGACACCCGAAATAAAGAGAGAGGATACTGGGGAGGACACCTGAGTTAAAGGATACGCCTTGTTCCTGTGCTTTAATATAGCGGTCAGAAGAAACATTAACTCATAGTCCCACATAATAGGGAAAGACTATGCTACTATGACAATTAAAGACGTCATAAAAGGAGTTTGTTTAAACTCCATGTCGGGGTATTGATTAGAAGGCAGAGATATCTGTGTCCAGCTCGTGTCTGTCTAGTCTGCTAGTCTGTTTAACGTTCAGCATACATGTTCTGTTGATGTGTCACATATAAGAAAATGTGGTTCTGTGTTGTTTGAAATTGATCAGGTGTTTTTTGCGATTCTATAATTAAGAGGGAATCGCACATGAATTGATGTTCTTGAATGAATTGGTGATATAAAATTATGGCTGGAGAAGATTGCTTTGGAGCTTGCGATATTTGGTGCTCGCTCATATTGGTGGGTGTGGTGAAATTACATGGAAGTATTGCTAGAACAGATTTGAGCATGGAAGATATTACTCCACTAGCTCACTTGTGTAAACAATTGCCTAAACATGCACCCAAGCTTAGGAAATGCAGTACAGATTGGGTTAAGGGTAACGCTCACAAGATGTTTATGCCGTGGCCACAGAATGGGTCCTTATCTAAAGCCGTTTTACAACATATGCATGCCACATATACAGGCAAGAAACTAGAGAAAAGCCTCGCTGTTCTAGAACTTTGGAAAATGTTCAAACAGTCGAAAGAGGAAGAGCTACCACAAGACTGGATATTAAATGTATGCAAGGAGGGAGGTGAGATGCCTACCGCGCCACCATCCCTGCCTGAGCTAGAAACCGAGAACCTAAGGCATCCACTGGGTATAGCAACCCCGCATACGAGTCACCTCTGTATAGTAGTGACGAAAATAGGGGGAATGATCACAATAACAATATTACCTCCGCAGTCCCGAGGGGCAAGGAGAGACGCGATGATGAGAGGAAGGATCTGGCACAAGCAAGTGAACCTCTCGATAAGGAGAGAGAGGGAATGAAATGGAAAGGAAGTGAAGACAAAACTGATGAGATAGCATTCACGAAAGACGAATGGACGAATGGATGGGAGGGCAGATATTGTTGAAACTCGATGGGAAAGGAAGTGATGATGTGAGACAGAGAGAGAGGTCAGATGAGACGCAGAGAAAGGAGAAGGAAAGGGAAATTAGGGACAAAAGAATAAAAAGGAAAGATAGGTTAAGGCGAGAACAGCTATATCACGAAGAGGAAGGATAGCCGCTCAGTCGCAAACAGAGTGTAGCCTATAACCAGTACAGGCAGAACCTGGAAAAACTGGAAGAAGAGCAGAGAACACATGAAAAAAAGATGGAGACGAGAAGATGAGGAAGTTTGAAGGGCAAATGAACGTAGAAATGAAAGGAGAAGGAAAGTAGACAAGGTCAGAGAAGAAGCGAGGAAGCGCGAAGAATTCGAGGACATTGAATGTAAGCGTAGTCAGTGGGCACGCGATCTCGAATATCTGGAGCGGGAAGTTAAAAAACCCAATCCTGTTGTAGAATGGGAAGACATTGAAGAATTTTACCCTGCGTACGATTCAGCACCAGGCATTAGTGGGGCAAATATTGAAGATGACTTTGCCACCAGAAGCATCGGGGAGACGATCGAAAAAATATATGATGAAATGGGGTTGGAACCAATATCCCAAAGGGAAAGGGAAGACGAGCGCTTGGAAAGCACTCAGCTGAATGACACTGAGGAGGCCACCCGAAGTAGTGGGAGCAGGAGACTGTCCCTGGATAGGCTAGAAATCAGTAAGAATGAAGATGACGCAAGGAGCTGTGTGAATTGGGAACAATCAATGTCCGACTCCGGAGAGGATACAGAGTGCGAGACAAATGAAGAAGGGCGACGGCGCGAAAAGCGGCTCCTAAGGGAAAAAGGGGCACGATGTTCAGATGCTAGCGAGTCCGCACCGAGGACATCAGAGTCTGCCACACAGTCTGACCGACACGAAGGAACACCCCATGGTCAGAGGGGGGTGCCGGCACCCACCTATGCGGACAGGTTGAGGACATTACCAGGTAGATGGCGATGCGGGAATATTACCCCAGCGGTAGACAGGAGAGCTATGGGGAAAGAGAAGGGAGTCTGCGCGTTCCAATTACCGCCTCTAGAAAAGGGGGGAGCGAGACCGCAATATATTCCATGACCACACATGGATCGAGAGAACTTGAAAAACAAGCTTCCAATGTTGACATCGGGAGCTGGGAAGTGGATACACGAGTTAAAAAAGATGACAGGGGGTATCACAGTGCTATAGGGGACCTTAAAGGTCTCCTTATTGCAATACTCGGTGAGAGAGCAGACGATGTATGGGCACGGGCTGGGTATCCTGGTGTTACCATAATTAACACTGCCCACGACGGAGCACCATTCAACAATTGCAGGGCAGCAGTATGGAAAGTGCTACAAGTGCTTTACTCAGATACTTCCGATATGGGAGCTATAATGACCCGCAAAATGAAGGAGTCAGAAGATCTGTTAATTTATATCCCGAATTTCCAAGATGCCTGGGTGCTCGAAACGCATGAATCTTGGACGAAATCTATACCTGTGTTTTACCACATTTCATGCCAGGGGTTACCAGAGCCTGTACAAAAACAGCTTAAGAAATTGATAGGAGTTGAGGCTAAACCTTGGGCCGAAATACAGTTGACGACTGCACATTATTGCAGACTGTTGCAAGAAAAGAATCGTTAAAAGGAGGCAACTCGTAAAGGTGAGGAAGCGAAGCTGGTGCAAAAGAAATGATCCAAATATGCTCTTGAAGAAGCCATGCTAACTAGCCCAGCTGAACAGAACGCACAACAGTTGGCTATCCCACAGCAAAATAATCAGGGCAGCACTGTGTTCTACCCCAGGGGAATCGGATTTAGAGGAAGTGGATGGCAGAGTAATCAGGGAGGTTTCCAATGGATTCAAGGTGGGTTTCAAAACGTGCAGATGGGCAATTCAGATATGTCAAATGGACAAATAGCCCGATCACCACCAGAATGTTGGCTGTGTGGACTGACAGGGCATTTGGCGCGCTCGTGCAGAAACCAAGACGCGTGGCAAAATGGCCAAGAAGTGGGAGCAGGCTCGATGAATCCGCTTGCAATTGGAAGTCTGCGCATCCCAATTTCCGCTTCTAGAAAAGGGGCGAGCGAGACCGCAATATATTCCATGGCCACACATGGATCGAGAGAACTTGAAAAACAAGCTTCCAATGTTGACATCGGGAGCTGGGATGTGGATACACGAGTTAGAAAAGATGACAGGGGGTCTCATGGTGCTATAGGGGACATTAAAGGTCTCCTGATTGCAATACTCGGTGAGAGAGCAGACGATGTATGGGCACGGGCTGGGTACCCTGGTGTTATCATAATTAACACTGCCCACGACGGAGCACCATTCAACAATTGCAGGGCAGCAGTATGGAAAGTGCTCCCAACAGGGTGGTGCACAGAATCACACAGTGCAGCAGCAAGCACCAGGCATGGGGAACTTGCCACAAGGGCAATTCCAACAGACACCGCCGCAAATGTCTCAGGGCACAAACTCCGAAAGGGGAGGCAACCCTGGGAATGGCGAAAATCCACAAGTGTACAGTGGACCTAACTTATATATGAACTAGGACAGCTCACTGGGATCCCTGATGTGATCTATCCTATCAGTGACACCAGACTAATAGGGAACCTAGGATGAATGTCGCCATAGGGGGTAAAGAATATTCCTTCTTAGTTGACACGGGGGCAACACGCTTGTGCATACGAGAAGGCAAATTTTCCTTGTCCGGTGAGGCTATAGATACTCAGAGTTTTACAGGAGCTCAAGTTGAGTTCCCTTTACAGATGCACTCCCATTCTCCAAAGAGGAATGCGAAATTAAAGTACCTTTGTTCTATTCACGTCAGACCCCAGTAAACATTTTGGATCGAGATTTAATGACAAAATTGAATATGACCATCTTGTTTACAGAGGAGGGCATAATATGCTCTTCCCCGGGAATGCATTATTTGAACGTGTGCAATACGATCAGAGTCTATTCAGGACACAGAGCCATGAGAGCTATACCATTGGAACCTGAGGTTTTCGCATATGGCATACGTGTACTTATGGCGGGATTACCAGGCTTCGCAGACAAGGTCAGAAGAACCCCAGATGAATTTTTGTTCAGGCCGAGAATACCAATGCATGAAGAGGAGGGACAAATATTTCCCTTGACGATATATGCTGCAGCAGTGCGAAGTAGGATAGCATTAGTTGAAGGCTACGATGATGAAGGCAGACAATGGTGTGCGATTATCGCCATTGGTGAGGGATATCGAGTGACCAACGTCACTGATGATGATCTGTTTGAAGAACTACCAGACTCAGAAGAGACTAGGATAGAAGTGAGTCTCATGTTTTGGGTAAAAATTATCAAAAAGAAGTGCCCCAGAGAATGACGTTGATACGTCCAGAATACTTTGATGACGACATGGCCCAGGTGCCTATCTCAGTATGGACCACAGGACCATATGATGTAGGCCTCCTGAAGGGGGTGGGAGAAGTAAAAATTAAATTGAAACAGGAGCAATTTTACCAAGAGCACAACAATATCCCATGTCCAGAGAGGCGGAGGAAGGAATTGCAAAGACCATTTCTTCAATGATGGACCAGGGCATTTTGGTGACGTCAGAGTCGCCATGTAATACAGTGATTTATCCTGTCAAGAAATCAAAAGGAGGATCTTGGCTTTTAATCCAAGATTTAAGAGCGTTAAACGATATTGTTGAAGCCGAGTTCCCTATAGTCCCTAATCTTTCGACGATTTTATGTAATATACCCGTTGAGGCAAAATATTTTACGGTGATTGACTTGAAAAATGCCTTTTTCTCAATCCCGTTGCACCGTGATTCGCAAGATCTGACGACGTTCACATTCAGACAAATGCGTATGAAAAGCACAAGGTTGCCACAGGGGTACTGTGAGTCCCCGTCCATCTTTAACAGATTCCTCCAGATGGACCTCAGCAGTATTGCAGTAGAAAGCGTCTTGCAGTATGTGGATGACATTCTGATCTGCAGCACGACAGAAGAACAATGCAGGCGCGATTCAGTTCAGCTACAGACTATACTGGCTGAGAAAGGTTATAAGGTTGACAAGGAAAAACTACAATATTGTCAACAGGAGGTGCTGGTCATAAGCCAGTTAATTTCGCACAAGGGGAAAAAGGTAACCCCAGAAAGGGCTGAAGCTATCATGAACACGGCAAAGCCACTCATGGTAAAGCAAATGCAGAGCTTTTTAGGCCTATGCAATAATGTTAGAGCATGGGTTTTCGATTATAGCTCATATATCAAGCACTTGCTCCAGAACCTGAAGAAGGCCCAGATGACAAAGGAAAAGATTGAGTGGACCGAGGCAATGGAAAAGGGGTTTACAGAACTCAAGAGAGCAATTTGCACGGCTCCAGTCCTCGGGATTCCTAATTATGCAGAGGTATTCTACCTGTTCTCGCACACGAATGGCAGCGTTATGACAGCAGTGCTCGCTCAAAAAACCTTGTTGGGGTAAAAGCCCCAGGCATATTACAGTGGGAATCTGGACCCAATAATGAGAGGCCAATTCCCATGCGAACAAAGCTTATCTGCCGCAGCGTTCGCCACAGAGAAAGCGACAACCATTGTAATGGGATGCTCCATGACGTTATACGTCGAGCACTCATTGTTTGCCATCTTAGAGAAACCAAAGGGTACGCTGACAACTCAAAGAGCTTCTGCCTATGAGGTGATTATATCTAACCCATCGAGCAAAATAGTTTGATGTAAAACAGTGAACCCAGCTACATTCATAGCTGAGCCAGTCACTGAAGGATAGCCGATACATGACTGTGCAAACTACGAAGAATTCTATGATGAAATCCAAAGGGTAAAGGAAAATGCCCTAACAGGAGGAGAGATCGTTTTCATTGACGGTTCTTCAAGAATTGACCAAGAAGACGGACAAAGATATTCAGGCGTTGCCGTGATGAAACACATAGCAAACAGAGAATTTAGAGTACTCGTCAGTGCACAAATACTATCTCATTACTCATCACAGGCTGCAGAGTTATAGGCGTTGATACTCGCCATTGAGAATCACGTAGACCAGGAAATAACGGTGTACACTGACTCTGCCTATTGACATCCACAGTGCATGCAGGCCTAGCGCACTGGAAAAGGAGGGGCTACCTCCGAGCGGATGGCAGGCCATTGCAGCACGCAGCCTTATTGGACAGGCTGATTAAGGCACTACAGCTCCCAGTGGGCATAGCGGTCGTGAAATGCGCCGCCCATACTCACGGGACAGATTTTGTGTCGCGCGGAAATCACGCAGCAGACACGGAAGCCAAGCGTATGGCATCCAAAAGTGAGACGATCATGGAAGTAGAAGTGGAGTGCACCCATGAACGAATGATGGTGGCACGGACCACACCCGAGGCCTATAGTAACATGGGGCAGACACAACTGATGGAGCTACAAGGGGAGGCACCACAAGAGGAAAAGAATCTTTAGAAATGTCGAGGGTGTTCTTTAAACCCCTCTGACGGATTATGGCAACAAGACAGCACTGGTAAACGAGTCATGCCTATAGCCCTATTAAAAATATCACTGGAACAATTGCATTACCCATTACATATGTCAAAAGAGAATCTAGCAGCAATGCTCGCGGAAGACTGGTTCATACCGTATTTAGCAGAGCATGTTGCATTCTTTATGGTGAACTGCATAATCTTCCAGCAATTCACCGCTGGGCACACAATAAAAGTAGTGAGAGGAGTCCTCCCCGGCCAAATGGCTCTTTTCAGCTCTTACATATCGACTACGTCGACATGATCCAAGTAACGGGTACAGGTACTTAATTGTAGTGGTGTGTCCATTCTCTAGATGGATAGAAGCAGGTCCCTGTACACAGCCAGACTCAACCTGTGCGGCTAAATTCCTTGTGAGGGAAGTGTTCCCTAGATGGGGGGTGTGCGAGGTCAGACAACGGGGCTCATTTTTTTAACTCCGTCTTTGAACAGATCAGCTTGTTGCTTGGTATAAAGCACAAGTTCTCGTCAGCGTATCATCCGCAAGGTAATGGTATTTGGGAGAGGCTCAATGGTTTGTTAAAGGAAAGAATAGCCAAGTTGAAGCTTACTCTAAAGAGGGGATGGTTGCACTGCCTTCCACTGGCATTGTATGCTCTTCGGAACCAACCAGGCTCCGACCATCATCTTACGCCGCACAAGATAGTCACGGAAAAGAGAATGAATACCCCTCTCACCCCACGAGATAGAGCTAGATGTGATGCCCAGCCAACCAAAGAGGTCATGGGAACTGAATTGTCACAATACTTGAACTGTATGACATCCAGCCTTACTGTAATTTCAGACCAGCTACAGCGGCGACGAAAAGGGTGCAGCACAGCACAAAGTATTACAGAAGATTCTGCAACAGACCCAGCTCAAGGTCGCTGTATACCACTCGTGTTCCCTGGAGATGCAGTCCTAATCAAGAACCACACAAGGAAAAGGTGGGATGAGTCGAGATTCAATGGTCCTTTCATTGTGGAAGACTGCACTCCATCAGCAGTCAAATTGCAGGGCAGGAGAGCATGGATTTTTCTCAATGACATTAAGCCCTATATCGGAGAAAGCCCTCAAGCTGCACCCCACTGCAAAGGAACTACAGACAACGGGGAAGAGCCTCAGCATGTGCAGACGAGATCCATGACGAGGAAGAAGGATGCATGAGCAGAAAAACCAAGACAAAGAACCCGTTTGCAAGTTGGGGCTTAAACTGGACAGTTCCTCTAAGCAAAAAGGGGATAAGGACATAATGGACACTCTATGCATCTTAGTTGTAGGGTGATGAAGACAATTGTGCATCTAAGCCACAACACGTTTGATGATTCAGACTTGTAGAGCAATTACACTAAAGCGTTGAAGAAAACAAGACTCAAATAGATTGTGATCAAAGACTTTCGCCTAAAGAGCTAAACACAGCATCGCCTTGCAGCATCAATGGTGTCACCTAGCAGAAATATCACAAGGGATGTGTTCTCCTGTTTTCAATTAGTGCTGGAGACATATCCGTCACTTGTAGGGAGAGTCACCAGTATCACAGACTTTATTCAAGATCCTGCCAACAAGAACATAATCTGCCAACAAGAACGTAATCTGGCAACTGTTGACTGTCATTGCAGAAGCCTACATTCAGTTACCTGAATACAGTGATAAGGACACAAATGCTTCCACCGCGGGCAATTATAGATGAACTCATCAATACACTCTTCTTCCGCATCATTGAAGAGTGCCCAGCTATTGTCGGAAGAACCACTGACACGCTTACATTCATCAGAGATCCAACAAACACTGAACATTTGAACCAGCTGTGGGTCAAACTGAACTACCTAGTAGCAATCCACGCAGCAGGAAAGTGCAGGGACTGTTCACGTCAAGGGAAGGGCCTGTGATCCAGAACCCAGCAAGCAGGACAAATGTCCCTGTCACCCGAGGACAGCCAATTGGCACACAACATCCTGTTTCGCCTAGTCACTAACTTTCCAGAAATGGTGGGGAGACCTGCCGAGGTTGATGTCATCACCTTCATCAGAGATCCAGCTAATTTTGTGCAAATGGGAATGCTCCTTCATGGTATCATGCTCCAAGTGAAGCTGTCCAACTTTCAAAGAGTATCTGAGGAGATTCCAGTGAAACCTTCTGCCGAGGGACAGATCGAGGAAGCCAAGGCAACTCTTCATCTTTCTGCCGTGGGACAGATCGTGGGAACAGAGACGAGGACTTTACCGTTTTATTTTGTCTTATTTTTTTACTTTGATTTTGGTTGATTGCTAGTGTTCTATGTCTTCGCATTCAACAGGTTCCAGCATGTTCTCAGGACTGAAGCAAATTTGCGGAATGGACTGGGATCTCACCTATTTTGAATACGCACAATAAGTGTGACTCGCCAAAGGTGTTAGTCTAATATTTTTCCATAGTCTAGCAAGGGACCTGTATCCCATATCCAGAGACAATCATCACCCACAAGAGGACACTTGCGAAGCACCAGACACTTTAAGACACTAACTTTCGAGAACCAACAATAGAGTGAACGAAAAGAATAGAACATTGACATTTTTCTATGATCGAAATGGGGGCCCAGAACAGTAACCTGGTCATCCTACCGGCAGAGGGGCGCCCCCGCTTCCCTGGAAGGAAATGCTGCCACCTGTCTTACCGCACGTCCATATGTATATGCATGGTAATTATCATTGTCTTTTTGTCATTAACAATCAGAACTGCATTCTTTATTGGTGCGCGAAGCAGTCCAATTGCAGTGCACCCACCTGATAATGTACGTATGAGTTCCACACAAGTGCCTAGACCCTCTAAAGTTATTCCAGTCCTGAGAGAATCCGATGGTATGGTAAATGAACTAAAATGTAATGTAATTAGCAGTGATACAGAAACACTTGAGTTAACGAATGAAGACAAAAGCTGGAGACAGGGTCAGCTCGGAACAAATGAAAACATAGCACTGACCACTACACGCACCCACACACTAAATGCACACGAACTAGGGCAGGTGTCAATGGCTGCAGAACCCCAAGCAAAGGCAGCAGAGAGCACAAGACCGCCTGCCGAACAATCAGCCTCAGAAAACAATGAGAGAGACCGAAAGAAAGCAAGTGGAAAGCCGACTAATGCAGACATAGCAAAAGCCCTCGAGAAGACAGAAGCGGCTACGAAAGAATTCACTGCAAGGACACAAATGTTGATAGATCATTTATTCCCATTCAGTTCATAGCTAGAACAAAGAAACTCCACGAGGAACTAAAAAATGAACCCGCAGAGACTGCATCGACAAACACACAAGTTCCAACCCAAGGGACAAGCATCAGACCTAATATACAGCCATATGCAAGACCTGTGTCAGGCTGGATAAAATGGGCACTTGCACGCAGAAAAGTAAAAATGCATGAGGTCCAGGAAGAAGCAGACAGAATCGTGGCCACTCGAATGGCACAGATGAAAAAGCCTGCACCATGGATTGATATGCCTGAGAGCCCTCCAGCACGGAAGAGTCACACAGACACGGTTAGAGATGTAGTTATAGCTAACTAAAGGAAGACATTAAGAATCAAGAGAAGCCCACATGAAGATAACAATGAATTGAATGATTACCTGGACAGCACCGCGCATCTGGGGAACAACATTTGGTACCAGCACAAGAAAGAAGTTGGAAGACGAAATTCCGAAGGAGAATGCTTCGTGTGTGCACTCCTACCATACAGCATAGGAAAATCCAGCATAGGAAAATCCAAGATCTTCGTGGTTGTAGAAATTGATGTCCCGACAGCTCACTGTTTCTCACACGTAGCAATGTGCAACACTAGAGGACAGTTTATGGGAAAAGATGCCTCACTGATATGGGCAACTGAAACAGCATATCCCGATGAAGATGATTATGTCCAGGACATTAAGACAAGAAACAGAGCTCTTACCAGGAATCACGTGATCAGGTATGAAAAGCCAGAAGTGAAAGGAACAGGAACAAGATGGGAAACTAACCCGAGACTGAATGTCCAAGGAAAAACTCCGGAAGAAGCCCAAATTTGGAAGAATAGAGGCCAAATGCAGATTTAGGGAACAGTGCTTTCACCAAACAGATGGGAAGAAGGAGTAGTGATATGCCGAGCGTGGATGGTCCTTGGAGCCTGCAAAGAAGCAGTAGAAAACTCACAAAAACTGTGCAAAGGTCTATGGCCAAAGTTGGTAAAGTTACTAACCTGGGTCGAAGATAGAGGGGGACCATTGCAAATAGTGCCCCTGGAAAGCCCAAAATTGTGCTTCAGGAACAATGGCACAAGGAAGATGGGAGAGAATCAGAACTGCGGATGCATCTTTGAAGCTCCAGGTATGACTCACGGAACCGCAGTAATTATGGATCATTACTGGGCGTGTGGATCCAAAGCATACATAAGGCTGCCGAGAAATTGGGGAGGCATATGCACAATAGTGAACATCCACGTTCCTGCACTAGTGATCCTGAAGAGTGACCTGAACATTGACAGCTTTCCAAAAGCAGATGCCCACCTGAGGAAAAGGAGATCTGCAGAACTGGTATCCCAAATGAAGAGAGAAAACTACTTATCTGCCAAATCGGAAGAGGCATTCCATGTAATCCCGTATCAGCCTCACCTCATCAGTGTTCACAACGATCCTCATGCCATGGATCCAAGTTGGGGTAAATACTAAATGGTTGCAGATAACCAGAAGGGAGTTATTGCAGACCATTAACACTACCATAAAAGGATTCAATGCTATTAAGGAAGAACAAAGAGCAATCCGACTGATGACCCTCCAGAACAGATATGTACTTGACATGATCACAGCGATGGATGGAGGTGTTTGCACAAAAAATGGAGAATCATGTTGCACATTTATACCTTCGCATGACGAAGAGAATGGAACTTTAACAGAAGCCATAAGTATGCTGACAAACCTGCAGAACCAGATGATCAATGAAACTGACGAAGTTGATGATGACAGCTGGTTTGGAACACTATTTTCATTGGTCCCACAATGGATGGCCGACATATTCAAGTTTCTGGGAGCCCTGCTAATTATGATACTACTAGGATTTTTTTTTATCACGATAATCATCACACAATGGGCCTCATTACGACCCCGGCGCTAAACCATGGTGCTTTTAGCACCATGGTCCATGCCAGGGTCCGCCATGGTGAATGGCGGAATTACCGCCCCATTCCAAGGTTGGCGGGGCGGTAATTCCCCATTCACCATGGGCCCTTCCCCATTCCCATTTTTGGCCCATAGGGCTCAATGGGAATGGGGAAGGCGCTAATTACGGCACCGTAAATTACGGTGCCGTAATTAGCTCCTAGGTCCCTTTGCGGGTTGGTTTTTTAACGCCTGCTAAAAGCAGGCGTTAAAGTGCAACCTGCAAAGGGACCTCGTAATCAGGCGTTAAGGGTTTAACGGCGCCGACACCTTTTACGGCGCCGTTAACCCCTTAACGCCTGGGTTGTAATGAGGCCCAATGCCAGAAAAGTGCAAAGAAAGCAATCGGGATGAAGATCATGATTGACGTCAAACCAGGATGGAAGCCGAGAGACCTAACAGATAAAGAAATAAGAGACTTCGTGAAGGCCAGCAAATTTGTACCAGAAGGAACACAATTTGTGTATCTCAGAAGGTGTAGACATTATGAAGGAAAATAGATCTAATGGTCAGTGTCAGCTTATGACCTGGAACAAAGATGAACATGTAAAAACAGCAGGAAGCGTGAAAGGAGTGATAAAATATGGACTCCAAAGAAACACACGTTTACACCATCATGTACAAACCCAGAAGACGAAGAATTGGATGCAGAAGGTACAAGTATGAATAATCTAAAGGAGGAAGAAGAAGTGGTCGATCAACCAACCAGAGGGGGGTGTGCAGAGGAGGTCCCAAATATGGCCTGCACTCCAGCAACCCATTTTGAGATGCCAGAAGCATACTCGCCAAGATATGTGACATATAAGGAGCAAATTAACCAACAGAGAGCCACAGTAGGGCTCTGTCCAGTGCCCATCAGAAGGACTTGTATACTATTGAAGCACCAATAACCAGACAACCATGCTCTGCACAATACCCATTGAGACAACCGTACCCGCAGCTGACGCGAAATGAAGACTACTTACAAACTGTCCCGGAAGAGACCCAAAGGGCTCCAATTGGAGGCGAATGCTGACATCACAATGGTCCGGACAGACTCACAGATGAAAGAAACAACAACGAAAAGGTGATAAACAAAGAGGAAATGTAGCGAATAAGGATGTAATGAACATAGAAGAAGAAACAACGCTGAACTATGAAGAAACGTAACCATTTAAGCAGAATAGAAGTATGTTAGTGGCCAAATGCATGTAACTAGGCTTGGAATGCAAGAAGCTAAGGAAACGATACTGCTTGCAATGCTTAGTAGGAGGATAGAGGGGCAAGCGCCAACTATATATCTACCTCAAGAAGCACATAATACAAGTGCGACACCATTTTATAAAAAAAGAATTAACCCTAGGATGATTGAGGACGAACAGGCCAGGATTAATAAGTTAGCTCAAAGTCAGACAGAAGAGCGGAATCGATTTTCAGCAAAAAGCAGCTCATGGCTAGGAATTCAAGGTCAACGCAAGGAAGGGAGGGGAGCAGCAACTCCAAAGAATCGAAACTTAGGACCATAGAAGCCTTCCCAGTGAAGGTCGAGATAAGGAGGCCCAGGCAGGTGACAAGGCTGAACAAAGGATCTAACGCACAAATAGAGGGAAATTGAAGCCTATTCACGGTGAACTGACACGTGACCATCCTGGCGCAAATAGGTGCCCACATCTGATGTCATCCAAACTCAAAGGATGCCATAACTTTTCCGGATAAGAAGTTACAGTCCAAGGCCACTCTCAGCCAACTAATTGACACATAGGCCTGAAGGTAGTAATTGATGGAAGGGAGTCATGGTGAATCTTGGGCCATCCCGCACCTGGGTGTCCATTCTGCATGCTGCTAATTAAAGTGGAGATTTATGTCTAGGGGTGTAACCGACCCAATCACGATGGACCAAATAATATAGGGTCGTATAGAAAGTAGAACCAATAAGACGTCGTACTTTTAGTGACGTCTATCACAAGTGATGTAGAGGGATGGGCATAGACGCCCACCCGATAAGAGTTATCCAATCCCCACACTCTGTTACCTTATACAGATATAGTACGTATACTTAAGTTACCTTTCCCGACCAATGAAATTGCATGTCAAACATATGAGTTTTACGCATCAATGATGACGAGAATGTGCTATAAAAGTTATTGTTTGCATGAAGAATGTGGAAGTTGAAGCGAGACAGGCGATCGCAGCTCTGATGATTTCCATTTGTTTCCCTGTTTTTTGTACATTAAAAGGACTTCATTTTGCCAAACCATTGACTTGTCCTTATTGATTGGTGTTGGAGTAAGAGAATCCTGCACCCTCATCCACCTCAAGGTGCAGCTATCTCGTTTTAAGGTAGCGGAGGGCGAGCTCTGAATCTCATGGGCCCGTTCAGAGGTCACTCAGCCCTCCAGTACACCTTGAAATACAGGCATGGATGGCGGCCCACAGCCTGTGTCTCAATGATGAGAAGACGGAGCTCCTGATCATTGGATCCCAAGCATGTCTTAAACTTGACCCTTGGTGCACCATCAAAGTTGCAAAGGAGGTCAAAACACTAGGAGTATATCTAGACTCTACTCTCTCACTTAAGAAACAAGTGAGTGCCACTGCCTCAACCACAGCTTATACCAATAAACTGATTAATGCCTGCAAATCATACCTATCCCCCCAACAGCTGCATCATGTTAGCCAGGCCTTTAGTCTTATCTAAATTGGACTATTGTAATATTCTTTTCTTAGGTCCTCAGAACGGAATCTTAGTAGATAACAGGTCCTACAGACTTACGCCCTGAGATCAGCATTAAACATCCCCAGGTCTAACCATATATCAAGCATTAGACGGGATGCCTACTGGCTCCCTGTGCGCGAGAATCTTGCGCCGGTCTCTAGTTATCATCCATAAATGTTTGTCAAACTATGCCCCTAAATATCTGTCTGACAAATTCCCTAGAAACCAACCAGCCAGACCCACTAGATCTTTCTACTCGCACTGCCTCAATATCCCGAGGTTCGATCTGAAAACAGTGGGAGAAGCCAGCTTCCCAGTTCTGGCTGCCAAATGCTGGAACTCTCTCCCTCTTGCGATTAGAGACCAGAACCGTCCTTCTGGTCCTTCAGAGCCAAAGTGAGAACTGGCTTTCTGATAAGAAACGCTAACAGGCCCTAGACTCATCCACGATCCTCTCCTGCTGAAACCTATGCACCCTAATACATCTCAGACTGTATCAACTTATTTCCTGCACTGTCGACCAATCTGTAACCGCCGACGACAATTCTATGCTCTTACATGTATTTATATGCAAACTGGCTAACCTGTAACCAATGGTCGACTAGCACGGCTGTCCAACTTACTCTGTATATTTGCTTTTGTAACTATGTCACAAGTTCAAGCGCCCAGTTACCTCAGGGTTAGGTGCACGTTACAAATAATAAACTAAACAAAACAAAATCAAATAGCAGTAAATACAAGGCGGAAATGGACAAATGTGTGGTTCTTCGCACGTGATTCAGAAGTCTAAAACAAAGGCTATTCATTAGGCCCTCAAGCTAAGATAGTGGTGTGCTCATACTCCCTTGAATGTTGCAGGACAGTGAACAGGCATCAAGGTCAACTACAAATGGAAGACTTCGGCTTATGGCCGACCGATAAGAGATGATGGACTAATTGGGAAAACGGGGAGTAGTCTGA
Source organism: Ambystoma mexicanum (assembly GCF_040938575.1). Taxonomy (NCBI): domain Eukaryota; kingdom Metazoa; phylum Chordata; class Amphibia; order Caudata; family Ambystomatidae; genus Ambystoma; species Ambystoma mexicanum. The sequence continues at coordinate 1,427,143,277 of NC_090922.1, forward strand.
TGGGATTCAAACACCTAATTTTTGATTCATGTACGTGCTGCTAAGGAGCCAAAAGTACAAGGTTAGAATAGTATGTCCACCAATCAGTGGGGTTGAGGGACAACCTAACAAACAATGTTGCATAGACCTCCACCTCCACTGTTGCTTTGTCTGCTATACACAGAGGTATAAATATTTAGAGTTATTTCAAGGTGACCCTACAGTTAAGGGGTAGCCAATGATGTACTAATCCTTATATGTTCTATAAGTAGATATATTCCCTTAACCAATCCCTCCCCTTGATAGGTTTTGTATTTTGCCATGTAGAATGACATAATAGATTACGCATATTGAGGTATACGACCTCTATGTAATCAAGCTGCTATGTGAGAGTGCATGCATCAGTGCGACGTCTGTGAGATCTCCCTACTTTATTAAATGAGAATTAAGTAGTACTTTGCCATATTCCTTGAGTCTGTCAAAATATTTGGTTTGAGATCATTATTGTAATTCCAACTAGCACACACACAGCTTCAAGGTGCTAGAGCACACTTTCTTGATGAATAAACGGTTCTACCCAAAAATATGCAACCCTTGTGTCTGAGCCTTACTTCTGCACCCTTACATATGGCAATAGTTTGCATTCCACTTCCCTTTCCTCCTTCCATCTCTCCACTCACACTTCTCATCAATGTCTCTCGGTCCCTATCCAGAAATCTCTCTCATCATCCCTCTGCGCTCTCCATCCTTTCCTCAGCCGTTCTTCCTTACTCACCTCTCTTCCCAAACCCACTTACCTGCACTCTTTCCCTTCTCTTCTCCCACTGTCCCTGCTCCACCTGCATCATCTACCCTCCACATTGCTATCTCTCGCCCTCTCCCTACCGCGTTCTCTGCCTGTCTTTACCTACCTTCCTCCCTCTCTTTGTCCTTGGTCTTCCTCAACTTCTCTGTCCTTCTAGTTCTCTCAGAGTCTCTTATGCAGGGGGGGCACCAGACAGACAGCGAGGGCGCCAGGAAGTCTCCATAGAGGTTGTGAGGTGAACAGGGGGTCAGTCGGCTGACTCACAGTTTGAGAGAGCGAGGGACACAAAGAGGCTGACGTAAAATGGGAGAGTGCGAGGAAGATGAAATAGGCAATGAAACAGGGAGTGGTGAGAGGTGAAATGGACAGAAATAAAGCCAGCCGGAATGATAGCGAAAGGAAGAAAAGAAATGAAAATAAATTCAAATGTTGAAAGTTAAAGCAAGAAAAACTAAAAAGAAAAATTGGCGAAAGGAGAAACTAAATAACTTATGAAAACGTTTAAGCAAAACCTACAATTCATTTTATCTTAAAAGCAGCTGATAGGTATGTGTAGACTTATTTGAATGCAGTTTATAAAAGACAAGTTAAACCCTAAAATAAAACATTTAACCAATTTTCAGGATGACCATACTACACAACCTCAGTTTGTGAACACTTGCATACCTGGAGAGGCTGATAGCAGGTGCCCTGGAAATACCCGGAGACGCTGCAGCTCAGCAGGCCGCCCATGTGTGGACTTCTTAAGAAAGACCCAGGGAGAGCGAGCTGTAATTCCTTCTGACCTCTACCATGCTCCCATTCCTGCCAAACCCCTTTGGTCTGCCCCCAGTCAAGGATCCGGTCGTCCATTGACGACCATTATCCACTCTGAAGTCAGCAGCACTTGCTAACTTTGCAGGCTGCATGCCAACACCTCAGCAAGCCTGCACCCTGCAAGTCCAGCGCTCAATCCACATTTGTGTTTTTTTTCATAAGCGAGGCAAAAAGACACTGCTGCCCCTGTTGTTCAAGCAGTACGGGGGCTGGTGCCCCCAATGCCCAAGTGTACTCAGCACCCATGGCTTGGACACCTTTCCTGATGTGGTGGTGGTGTTTCAGGCGCACTGGCCTGGCCACTGTGCCAAGAAAACATGCTCAAGTCGATAATACCCTCTAGACACCCAGGCCACAGTGGTTGCAGAATGAAGGTACCAGCATCCTTAATCCTGGCAAGACCTGCTGCAAGGGTGAAGCGGCTCCATGCCCGTGACTTGGCAGTGGTGTTGAAGGCAGCTGCTGATGGTCTGGCGGTAGTGCTAGTGGCTGCTGCTGCTCTGGCGGTGGAGACTGTTGCTGGTCAGGTGTCCTGGCAGAGGATGCTACTGGTGGTGGCAGTGACGTTGGCCTCAGCTGGCCTGGCATTGGTTGCTGTATGGTGCCATTGGTTGCTGTATGTTGGTGGCTTCTGCGGGGAGGGTGATGGTGGTTGCTGCTGCTCCGGCGGGGAAAATGGCGGTTGCTGCTGGACCGGCAGGGATGGTGCAGGCTAGTGGTGGTCCAGCAATGCTGGTGGAGGAACGATGCTGATCTGTTTGTGCTGGCAGCACAAACGGGTCTGTTGATGGCAGCTGCTTCTGGTCCACTTGAGGGTTCTGCTGCACGCTACTGCTTCTTTCATCCTCCTCCGTGGTGATGGGTGGTACTCCTGCTCACCCTGGTCCCCCTCATGCTCACTGTCGATGAAGCAGACTCTGGTGATGGAAGTTCACATAAAGCAAAATGAGTGGCACCCTAATATGCCACTGCATCCTTCGCGTCTCCCACCTGATCGATGATGGTGGCTTCCTCTGCGTCCAATTCAGTGGCTGGGGTGGGATTCAGGCGCTGCTGGGACGGTGAACATGCTCTGAATCCACCATCTTGGAACTGGAGCCCCGGGCTTTCATTTGTTGCCACCACACTGCTTTGACTTGTCCTCCGCAGATGGTGGTGTGCTGTTTCCACTTCTGGCTGCATGCGGTGGAGAATCACCTCCCGTTGCCATCATCCAAGATACAACAATGATTAAAACAACAAGTAGTGTGGCTGAAAGATGGGGAGGGAAAAGACAGGGTAAATTAATGAAGGAGATAGATGATGGGGAAGACCAGAGGCGAATGGAAGGGAAAATGGAGGGAGAAAGTGATTGATTGGGAAATGTGGTGTTGCTGATGGTACTGTGGTGGTGCTGATGCTTTACTGCTGGTACTCCTATCCTGCCTCAGTTCCACAACTAGAAGAGGCATGGTGGGGACTTGTCGATGAGGTTTACTCAAATAGGCAGGGAACCACAAGCCAGCCAATGGCGTTGGTTTGTTTTACTTAATCTGAAGTGATTGGATGAAGCCAAGCACACGTGAGCGCAAGAGAAACACATGCTTCGCTGTTCCTGAAGGGAGCCATGATTTAAGGCGCGTGCACAAGCAAAAGAAACGCCATCTTCACTTTTCAGAAGGCAAGCAAAGCATGACACGAAGTACATGCGCGAACAGGAGCACTGCGGACCCGGGTGCTATTGGGCCCAGGCATCCTCCTGGAACAGCCATCTGTGCTAAGAGTCCCTCCTAAACCTTCAATGGGACATTCCAAACATCTGGCACCTGCCTTGACCCCCCCGCCCTTGGAAATTCAAATGTCAGCTCACCTGTACGCAAGAAAGAGAAACGCCAACTTTTTTTTGGTTTGGACAGAAACGACACAAGACGAAACAGGCCATTTGACCAACCACTACTCAGGACGAAAGGCGAGCTGCTCTGCCGGGATTCACACCTGTGACCATGAGGTGAAGCACGGACAATGTTTTGGTAGGGTTTCATCCACCGGGTGACATGACCAGCTACCATGCCTTCAAATCTAGCCCTTCCCCCAACCAGTCCCACCCATCAATCACACCATGCGCCAGTGTTGTGGTGTTGCCCCTTTAAGAATATGTGTCATGACTTTATCATAACTGACTGTCAATAAGAGGAGCCTCAGCCGGCACGAACGCCAGAACAGTGGCAGACTCCATGAATGGCACTTCTGCCTCGTGTCTCATTATTGGGTCTGCAGGCGTGTGAACATGGCCTGCTACACTGGCCTGCAGGCTGACCGCGTGCGAACCCGGTACTGGGGCCACCCCTGATCTGGGTGCTCTCAGATCAGCCTGTGTAACCTGGGAGCCCCCAGGCCACTGTCATGCTGTGTGATCGCAGCACAGTTGCGAGCCCAGGAGCCCCCGGCAACTGGTGTCAGCCGTGTGACCACAGCAACGGTGAGACTATGCTAGGTGCCCCCAACAAACCTCGGGTTGGCCCGTGTGCCCGTGAGCCAGACCGCAACAAATGCAACTGAAGATGATGCTGGGTGCCCACAGCACTGAGGACGACGGCCTGTGTGACGACCGACCGCGCCCACCACTCCCCCAACACAAGTGCTGAAAATGGACAACATTTACTGTGGAAAGTACCTCCCTCCTCCCTTTGCACGTGGGGTCGGGGGCAGCAGGTGGTGTAGTCAGGTCTCAGGGGAGAAGCTAGGAGTTGAATAAAATCACAATTGCTCTGCCTCAGTCAGCGCCAACACCCCATGCCCTTACAACCGTCTCATTCACTTCTCCATCCCAACACCTGTCAAACCCAAAAATCCCACAACGCCTCTACCACCAGCCCTGGCCAGTAACTCCCGTAAATTAACCAAGGAGAACCTCTTACACCACCTAGAGACTCCTGCCCCAAGACCTCCATTTTCTAACGACCCTATAGTACTAGCTGAAATCTACAATGTCACTCTCAAGAACGCAGTTGACACCATAGCTCCACTAGCACAAAAAAAGCCAAAGATAATAGACATGCAAACTCGTAGTTCACATCAGAACTTCTTAACTACGCACCCTTAAGCGTACCGCGCTCACCCAATGGCAAACTAACCCCCAAGACTCCACTAAAGAAGAATTCGGAAAAATAGCTACCCAATACAAAAAAGCCATTCCACATGTCCTAGCCAAATCCACATCCCTCAACGCTACAACCACTAAGGCCAAATCAGAATCCAAAGAGATGTTCACCATATTCAGGGAACTAGTGTCTCCGGCACCCAGCACCCAAGACATCGTGAAAGATGGACCATGGTGCTTAAGCATTCAAACAGCAATGCTTAACAAAATAAACCTCCTACAGGGCAAAATCCAAACCAGCCAGAACACCTTGACCACTCCGGATCCCCCCATCACTCCAACCCCTAACATCCACACCCAAGACAATCCACTCTTCGCCTTCAGAGACGTCTCCAACCCTTGAACTCTAAAGGTGATATCTGCCCAGCCAATATCATCAAAGATTACGCTACCACCCTTGCACACTCCTGAAAAAACCATCTCTAGACCCCTTCTCCCCTAACAACTCCCGGCCCATTACTACAGTTCAATTTTTGCTAAGAATTCTTGACAAAGCAGCCTACACCCATGTCGAGCACTTCCTAGAAACTAACTGCATCCTAGGGAAGCGGCAATCGGGTTTCCGCCGTGCCCACGGAACCAAATCAGCATTATTGGACCTAAAAAACCAACTAGCAGAAATCATGGATGAAAGAAAACCAGCATTACTACTCCTCGATTTATCTGTAGTGTTCGACCTTGTGGACCCTATGCAGACATCTTACCACCTCAGCTCGGTTCACTCTCGAAGCCACTGCATGGATCACCTCTTTCCTTGGAGGGAGAGCCATGAGGGTTTTCTCCGAGCATGCCAGCGCAGCACCTACCACCATTCATTGCGGAGTCCCACAGGGAGCCGGTACTTCGCCCACCCTCTACAATATATTTACTAAACCTCTCTTTGACAAATTGGACGCTATCGGCATAGCATACACAAACTATGCCGACGACGTTCAGGTCTTCCTCCCCCTATCGGGCTCATATGAAAGGGATGCCAAAACACTACACAATACCTATGCCACCATCCAAGCATGGATGGCTGCCAACGGGCTCTGCCTAAACGGGGATAAACCCAAAAACCTCTTAGTCTGCCACAAGGAAACCCTCAACAAACTCAATAGGCAATACAGCTCCTTCACCATAGACAAGACACAGATCCCGGTCTCACCTACCGTATAGACACTGGGGGTGTGCCTGGGTGCCACACTCCCCATGTCACGCCAAGTTAGTGCCATTGCCTCCTCAACCTTATACACTACAAAACTGATCAATGCAGTCAAACCATACCTATCTACCCAGAACGGTCTCTCAATAGCCAGAGCCACTATAGGTGCAAAATCAGACTACTGCAACATTCTCTTTGCGGGCACCTCTGCGAAAAATGTAAACAGATTGCAAATAATTCAAAATAACGCTCTCCACGCAGCCCTCAACATACCTAAGAGGGAGCACATCTCCAATGCTAGGCACGCGGCGCACTGGCTCCCCGTCAAAGAACGCATCCTCTTCAAGACCCTTGGCATCACCCACAAATGCCTTGCCTTCACAGCCCCCTCCTATCTTTCAGGAACTAGTTTGAGGCGGCTCATCCAGGCCTACAAGATCACACTATTCCAACCAACTGAACATCCCCACCGGCAAACATGCCAAAGCTGGAGGCGCCAGCTTCCCATTCATAGCTGCAAGACAATGGAATGCCCTCTCGCCCACCCTAATGAATGAGACCTTGCACCTTGCCTTCCGCAAAGCCCTTAAAACGAGGCTATTCAACTAGACCAAACATCGCCCTTCAGGTTCTCCCCTTCGCTACCTTTGTTCTCGAATGTAATAGTTGTAGCCGGGCCACCTGTAACCCTCTGAACCGTAGTGGCTCCCTATCCTCTGTAACCAGTAGACTATGTACCGCTATCTGTCTTGTATTAGGTTCTCTGTAACCCACAAACCACAGACAGGCTGGCATTCATGTGTAACTAAGCAAGCCTTTCATGTAACAGCGCCACCATGCCCAAGGGCTGCTTTGTGCGCTTTATAAATGTTAAAAAAAATACATTTTTTTAAAAACTGGCTGCACTAAACATAGGATGCTGGCTGCTTTGCATAAAAACCAAGGGCATTTTGGGGGACATAAGAATTACCACAAATGTATCAAACATGTCTGTAATAGTCATTCAAGTGTGCATTCCTACGGAGCACGCAATGCACACTGGATATGGTGCATTGGTGCTCGTGTCACCTGGAAGAATACTCACTATGACAGTAAAATGTGTGCAAAGCACGAGAAGTATATACAGTATTTTGGACGACGTTCAAATGCAGTGCGTGAAGGAAGCGGGCGTTGAGATTAAAAACCCACAACGTTTAGGAGACTCGTGGCAGTGCTGTTCAGAAAGCCTCCTCGACTTGCGAGGGGTTTGGGGCTCGGGTCTACACTGAAGGTAAGATCTAATGCTAGCCCAATTCCTTCCCTGCCATGCCCCCATCGCAGGAGATTCAAAAACTATTTACATTCCCAGCCCTTGAGAGAATGATTATCTATCATAAAGGCGCCGTCTTGTTTAACCGCTCTCGACAGGAAAACATCCCCCAGGTCGAACCTACTCCTGTGGCGATTTCCCCTCACAGTATCACCCGATGCCAGCTGCAATGCAGGCCGAGATCATGGAATGCCAGGGCTCGCAGTGCTGGCCTGGCACCAAAGCTGCTGTGGGCGTGCGTTTGCTCTCACATTTAAGACGCCTCTCTCTCCTGCTGAACAAAGACACTCCAAGTGGAATCAGCTCATGATTCACTGTGTCAGCCGAGCTGCACGCAATCTCTTCAGCATCACACCCACAATTTAAATGTTTAAAATGTGCAACCTGGGCCAAGCTTCCTGGAGCTTGATTATCCACGGTGCAGACGCGGTGCTCCTATGTGTGTGTCAATGCTGCCATCTGGTGGATCTGTAGTAGCACTGCGAGAAAACAATATCCTGTTCATCTATCCTTTCAAAAAAGTGGTCCTTTTAACAGTTTAAAAATCTGTCACAAACTAGGCCTCAAAGAAAGAGGGCCTGGCAACGAAGAAGAGATTGCTCGCAAAATAAACATTTTAATGAGCCTTAAGGAGCACATTAGTTCACTATTTTAAAAATAATGAAGGAAAATGTCAGGAAAAAATAATCATGATGATATATATTCTTATGTAATTAATTATATACACCGGAGACCAGAATTCTAACGTGTGTTACTCTGCGTTGTCTTGCTTCCAAGACAAACACGTTGCCCCAAGATTTCCTCCTGGTCCTATATCTAGAGTGTCATAGAAGATTCCTCCAACTTCTAAGCGCTGTAATAATACATGATAAGTCGGAAGGATAAATGGTTGAGTTGGCACTGCTATGGTATTCAAATTTTCAAGGCGCATGAGCTATCTGTCCAACCTTATGTCAATTGACATTTGTATTCAGCCCTGTTTTCTGGGGTGGGCGGAGGGGCTGACAACCCAGGGAGCAGAGCTTTAGGCACTCAAGGGGGGAAGAGGGGCACAGGAAGCGTCTGACAGACGGCTGCTGGTGAGTTTGCCACCGGTAAAACCTTAAGCATTCCTCCGTTTCAAATAAAGTAATGCTTATTTCGAAAGCAGCCTCTGAGATGCTCTGGAAAAACACACTCTCCGCCCCCCTCGAGCCCCTCCAGCATCCAGCTTATGCTCTTCGTGTTGATACAGCCTTTAAAGTGGGGCACTTTATAAGTGAAGGCTCATTTAACAATCCATTGCTTTTACACCACAGTGATAAGAACTGAACATGGGGCATTTTTATTCTAAAGGCCAGCACAAAGCATCAGTTAGCTTGCCAAATCTACGCAATCTTCCAAGAGAATTAACATGCCACACAGAAAAAGTTTTAAAATGTGTGGTTTATTCTGATGTATTTTTATTTCACACACCAACATTTTTTGGGTGTATTACATTATAGTTACATATGGCGCATGCCTGAGAAAGCTAACTGTCATTTTCTTGTCTAAGTGGTCTAGTGGCTGCTTTGGTACATGGACTAAATTCTTCCCCTCTGCATCATAGAACTTTTCATTTTCTAAACACACCATTCACTGCCAGCTGACTCCTAAGTGTGACTTGGCACCTTGATTAGGAAAGCACCCTGTTAAGGCGTCTTTGTGCAGCTCCTAATTGTAACAGCACATATGACACTTTTTCCTTGATGTGTCCCATATCTATACAATAGGGCACTGAATTACTTGTGTATGTAGGCTCTAATGAGTGTGCCATACTGTCCCCACACTTAAACACATAACGCAATCAAAGAAGCTCCATCAAATTGTACTTCTAGGCCAAACACCTTTTCTACACGGCCACACCATGATTTCCACTAACTGCAGGCCAGCACTAATGAGAGATGCTAATGCCAGCTGTGTTAGATGAAGCATAAATAACCCACGAGACCTGTGCAACGATGAGGAGGTAGTGGCAGAGGAACTGTGGACCCTATACCACGTATCAGAATCCGGTTTTGTTTAAAACACTTCATCAGATTATTACTGGTCAGGCTAACGTTTGTAAGAAGTACAATCAATTCTGTACATTTTCCCTCTTTTTTGGATGTCTCTTGTTGGGTATTCGTTCCTGTCTAAAGATATAATTCCCTAAAGATATTTCTGTATTGGGGACTGGGCATGCTCAGACTGAGACCCAGCCCCTCATCATCTCATCTAAAATTCTCCAGAAACAAGAAGCAAAAGAGCCCTTGTACCCCATTTGAGCAGCTGATGTTGGAGCTATTTTTCACTTGCATCCAAAAACTTAAAAAGTCCAAATGAGTATTTATGATTCATGGTTGCAAACATTTTAATGTTAGGCTGAGTGTTGTGAACAGTGATGTGAGAGCCAAGCCATGTGTCTGCTATGAATTTACTGATTCCTACATACAATCTTTTTGATCACAGACTTGTTTAGCAAATATAGAGATCTCTGATGATTGTTTTAGTCCGGAAATGCTCTGTGATATAATGCAAAGCAGACAGGAATCTTCATTGCTGCTATTTATCCACTTTCCCTCTCTAATAGGGGTATTTTGAGGGAGTACAGTAGGAGTGTCCCAGACTGTCCACCTTGGAATGATAACCTTCAATCAGAAAATAATTCATATGGTTAATGTAGTGATACCCCTTGGGAAATAGAAGTGAGTTGGTTTGAACAGAATGCCTGCCGCACAGAGCCAGTTGGCCATGGGCCCTCAGACCCAGGCAGGCTGGTCACACTACAGGGTGTCAGTATGGGCAATTTGAAACTGCATTCAGGCAAGGCCTTCCTAAGGGCAGGTCACAGAAGAACTATTTATTTGGGCAGCAACAACTGTGTTTTCACATTAGATTCCATCTGAAAAGTACTTGAATTACAATGTAATGAAACCAGCTTAATTTGTTTAAGCAATGATGTATTGATATTGAGGAGGGCATTGTTGTGTGACACAGAGGTGTCGTTTGGTAGTGACATGTGCCAGTCAGGGGGGCACATTCTAGTTTTTCGCCCTGGGCACCAAGTTTGCTAGAAACTGCCCTGTTTGTATTGCAGTTACTTGCCAATTCCATCACCTCGTGCTGTAGGCTGGCCCAGGAGCTGCACCGGTGGAGTTCCTGCAGGCGTTCGTTTAAGTGCATTGCTGGATGGGTGTGTTGGTGCAGTTCGTCCTCTATGGTCAGATAATTTGTTGTGTTGTACCTGAGGTCTGACATAGAGCTGCAGTGTTGATTCTGTTCTTAGTTTGCGTGGAAGAGCAGTTGAGGACATTGAGACTCATTATGAGTGTGACGGTGCGGAAACAAGGGTGCCGGTAAATCTACCAGCACCCTTGTTTCCAGACCGCCACACTCCGAGCCTGCCTGCCGGGGCCGCAATTCCCAACAGGTCTGACCCTACTGGGCACAGTGGCCCCAGTAGGCAGACTATCACGGAAGCACCGGCACCGTTAGTAACGGTGCCGGTGCTAATGTGTACCCATTCCCGTGGAGTGCCATGGGACTCCACGGGAATGGGGTCTAACATTTTCCAGCATAAAGCTTCCCGGTCTGCCAGGACTTGTAATATCCTGGTGGCACCGGAAAGTTAGGTGCCGGTAAAACGTTACAAGTCCGGCGGCAACCCCCTGGAGGCTCCGGCAGGATTACCGCCAGACTCGTAATGAGGCCCATTGTCACGTACCCACATTAATCACTCTAGTAATGCATGCAGACATAACTCTGGATTGCCGCCAGTTGTTTGTATTGTTCTTGTGTCACTGGCTCGTTTGAGATGAGGTCTCACTGTCTCGGGTGTGAAATCAGCAGGTGTTGGTGACCTGTCAGGAGCGGGTAAAGCTCAGCCATGGGATCTGGCAGGGGCAAGAAAAGCTCACCCATGGGATCTGGCAGGGGCAAGCAAAGCTCACCCCTTGTCTATGGCAGGGGCTAACCTGTACGTTTTGCAGGAAGCCTCCATTCCTGGCCGTGGTCTGTTCCAGCCCCAGATTCTGAACTATTTATTCTCGGGGCTACCAATAGGAAAGTGACACACTTTAAGAGCTGTTAAAAGCCGTTCTGCTAAGTGAAGTCCTCTGATTGGTGATTTGGAGTTACCAATGAGGCCAGACTTAGTACAGCTCATCATCCGCAGTTCTGATTTTCAAAGGAACATGTCTTTTGGTTGTTTTCTGTGTAGTTTGGCCTAAAGGAATGTATGGGCAGTGCCCAGTGTGCCACGCATGGGTCATCGGGCACCCATGCCAGGTTAAACCAGTCAGGGATCTAAAGCGCTGATTGCACTTAATAAAACACCTCATGTTCAGAGTTTTGACTAGAATCAGGGAAAATCCCATCCAGGGGTCAAAGAAACCGACTTGACCCTCAACGAAACTGACTGATTACTGCATCCTCTCACCCGGAATATACCCCAATGTGCACCCATGCAGTACTCTAGAGGATCGAAGTGAAGACCGCCTTTCGCAGGTGGGTGCCAGAGCGAGATGGGAAGATCCTGGAGCACAGGGAATCAAACTCAGCCATGTTTTGATGCATGCGCAAAAGAGATATATCACGCAAGTCGGTAATTTGTGCATGTTTTACTGCATATGCAAACAGGCTGTGCAGATTTTCTGCGTGGAATAACCGCATGGTGAATTGGCCTGACCGCAGTCAATGAAATCGTATAGAGCATCCATGGGCGCCGAGTACGCGGGTGCTCCAGGGCCAGTACACCTCCCTCCCCAGGACAAGCCATCTGTGCTAAATGTCCCTATACTTTCAATGGAACTACACTAGAATCTGCCCACCGGCACCCACCCCGCTGCCCCTTCCCATGGGAAATTCAAAAGTCAGCTCTCTGGCTATTCCTCTACAAGCAGTGCTTCTGCCCGGCTATTCTGTATGGCCTTGAGGCCCTTAAAATGAAGGACCCGAGGTCCTAACCCGGAAGTACGCAGGCTTATGTTTTGCCTTCGTCTTAACCAACTCCCGTTGCTGTCAGTATTGGGCCCCCAGATTAAACTATTGCGGGAAGACAGATTACGTCGAATCCGCAAAAAACAAAGCAAGTTGGAAACGTCTAAACATTTGTTTACATAGTGTATGGCCTTGGTTACCCACTATATGTGTACCTATGAGAATCTTGGATATGATTACGGCACCATTACATCTGATGAATTTTGAATATATTGTTTGAACTCCCCCTCACTATCAGTGCATCTTGCACTTTGTAGGGACTGGAAGCAGATAGCAAGAATACTGGCCATTGGACTAAATCAATTTTAGTTTTCAGCCATTCACACATAGTCCCTTCTCTCCTTTCCATGGTAGCCATTTACTTTGTTTACATTTTCCCCAATTTTTTGAATGGCTGCCATGGAAAGAGAGAAGGGACTACACTTTCTATGGCAGCCATTTTGTTTGTTTACCTTTTTACATTCATTTTCAATGGTCACCATGGAAAGGGAAAAACAGACTGTTTTCCCTTCCCCGGCGGGCATTTTTTGATTTTTTTTTTCTGTTCTGAAAAACCAGAGAGTTTCAGAACAGAAATAAATGCTCTTAGGACCCCGGTCTTACGGGCCGGGGTACTAATAGCAATAGGCCCCTCTCAGGGGCGGCATTACCACTTCAGATAATGCCCTAGGGCCTGTAACTATGGGCCCCCGGGGCATTACCTGGTAAGATCCCCCCCTGCTCGGGGCCTATTGCTTAAATAGTAATATTATGGTCATATCATGTGCTTATGTGTCCCTTGTATGTGAGGAAGTAGTGATGTCATGTGTCCTGTTTTAGTTTACTAATACCTTGTATATCTTGTATGATATATGATAAGTAATTTATAACACGCCTGTACACAAGTGTTACTAGCCGCGAATGATGACGTTGGTGAAATATATTTATGTTTCTAATTTGGCTGGTCATATTTTACTTTTGTATTGATTTGATTAGTAATCATTGTATGTAATTTGTGATTATTTTCGTGGTGTAGTATGTGTATATGTACATTGTATTGATCTATTTGTAAAAACTAATTTTACTAACTACAATAAATAATAATAGTATGTGCTGATATTCCATGTGGAAAAAAAACACACACCTATGGGAAAATATGCACACTAAGTGCATGCCTAACACCATAACCACCACCTGAACATCACATCATCTCAAACTGAACATTAGGTTGGGACAACACAAGGTGGTACAAGAACGGACAACAAGTCAAAACAGTCTATTACCTAGTAACAACTAAACCAAGCACAGCTCGGGGTGAGGCAGTGGCAAGAGGGAGGTTAGGGGGGCATAGCACTCAGGGCTTTCCCGAACAGATGGCCACATGGAGCCCACCATCAGCGCGCAAAGGGTCCGCGACTTGATGAACCTGCTCAACAATGCCACCATGGATCATGGTGACATTACAGAAACTGTAAGTCTAGCTGCTAAATATATGTTCAATACAACACTTATATACACATTATTTTCATCACAACGTCAGCATAATTGATTCCCGAAAATCTTCTGTACAAACAGGCACCATTGTGTAGCTATGGTAGAAACACTCAGCCCTGCATGGCTGCGCAGTAGACACAGACCACAAATCTAACAAACAGAACTGGAACAGGCCCTAGCACTGATGATAGAAAGACCCACGCTGTTAGCTCCCACAGAAACTCTCATTTGTTCCACACCTGTTGCCAGTACGTGTTATCCCGAGAAGGAATGTGGCCTGCAACGCCACGAGACAGTACTAGGTGCCTCACAGTGCATGTTCATCACAGCCAGGCCAAAGCAGCCTCTGACCCCCACCCTGCCAACCATGAGTTATGACCCCAGACTACCAACCATAAACCCGCTGGCCAAAAAAGATATCAAAGAACACTACAATTCCGCCTTATTTCATAATGACAAGATTTGTAATGCGAGGTACAGGGTGGAATGAATTATAGTCCAAAACGAGGGTGGAAGCCTTGGGTGCGGATAATGCGATACAGAATGAGTGAAGAATGGGTGGGTCAGCATGATCTTAAGACTCCCCCTTTACTAGTCCCCAAGCCTCTAAGGTGCATGGCATAATGATAGAGAAGCATTGTCTTACATAGTAACTAATTACAAGCTTTACATTGGTTCCCTGGAGATGATGAGCCCAGCAGACCCCACATGATGGAAGACGGACGGTCGAGGCTAGGGCCAATAGCCTGGCATCTCCTCTAGAGCAGGCTGACCATATATAAGGTCGCACCAACCAGCCACGCGGGTTTATGCAGTATATGTTTACATCACTGATGACAATTCTGCTTGTACCATTTTATGGCAGAACGTTCTTGAGCAGCACAGTTCTTTGCTGGCATACCTATTTATTGTGCGATTAAAACTGGTTTTCTCTGTAAGAATCTCTTGGCCTTTTTTCCCTAGCGGGTTGTATTTATTCTGGCGTGAGCGTCTGTGGGCGTGCCTTCACTACTTTGCATATACACATAGCATTTTGGAAAAATAAGAATGACCACCAATTTGACAAATATGTAGGGAACGTGATTAAACTGAACACCTGCTGAGCATGTGGGTAATTATTGCCATCTATATGAATGCAATTACTATTTATTAACTATTTTGCTACAATGTCTCACATTAACAACTACTATCAATAGAAATGAAAGTGGTTCAAGGTGGTTTAGCAAAATTCAACTCCTAAACAGAAAAGGGAGGAGAATTTTAGATATAGATGTGAATATATGCATTTATTTGCTGCCTTACATGGACTCCTAGTCATAAATAATGTGTTCTTTATTATAAATTAACCACAATCATCAATAAACAAGTCTGACATTAACATTAACATTACTAATTCATTAAAATCCACCATTCTTAATACCTTAATTAGAAATGTATGCAAAAGGTCTTAGAGCCTGTGTACCGAGAACTAGCACAACCAAATAACATGTTCTCTGGGTAAGTTCCCACTCGGGAGGGTCTACAATCCCGGTTTATCTCACTGTAGCTTTCACAGAGGAGAAATATCGATTTGTATTTCAGTCTGGACCCACCCACTTGGGCAGTCCAGCAACTAAATGCAAGGCAGTTCTCCTCTAAGCAAGAGTACCAACAGCGAACCCAGACACATGTTTCAGCCTAGTCGGGCCTCATCAGTGAGGTACAGCTGTGCCTCTCTACGCACAGTGAGTCCCCAACACCACCCTCTCCCCTGCCCAGCACCCTTCCCCCCTAAAGTTCCCCATTCCATCCACAAACAACACAGCCTTACTTAGCCACACCCTCCACTACCCACCCTAGCGAAGCTACACGCCTCACTCACCTAGCTAGTCCCCCTTTAGGCTCTCCCCATGCTAGCTCTGCCATTGTACCAGTTACTATCATCTCTTGCCTTGGTACCCCGCGGCACAGTACTAGAACTTCAGCCACACTTTCACCATCCACCCATCCCATTCTAGGGTCCACAAGGCGCGCCAGACTCTCCTCGTGGACTGGCCCACAGCAACTTCATCCCCCACCTCCCACTATCCTACTATACAGAGATTCCAGAAATCCATGTGTCCTAAAACACAAGCCACGGCTATGACCACACTACAGCATGAACAAATCTCCTCACGTCCCAAAAGGTTTACCTCACCCCCCACCCCTGACATACCCACAGACACCTCTGTGCCTCAGGCAATGCCCAACCCCAGTCTCAAAGGTGCCCTTCTCAATGTGAGATCCCAAGTCGCCCATGCTATCGACATTCACGACATACTTCTGGACCAACACCCAGATTTCTTAGTTGTGACGGAAACTTGGCTTCACCAAGCATCTGGCATCCTATTAGCCCTAGCCCTCCTGCCAAACTATACCATACTAAGGGCTGACCGAAAGGATACCACTGGAGGAGGGCCATTATTGCCATTTCCTCACTACAGTTCAGATCCTGCACACTTGACCCAATACACAGCTATCAACTGCTATTTCTCAAACCTACAACTGACCCTAAAACCTCAACGAATTTCCTCATCATTTACAGAGCACCGAATAATGCCAACCACCCTAAAACCAACATCCCCTTACTCCTCACCCCTCTCCTCAAGCCAAATACCAAATGTATCATTCTAGGCAATCTCAATCTTGGATTTAATGACAAACTCGACTACAAAGCCAATGCATTCCACGCAGCCCTTCAAGAAATGCAGTTCACCCAATGTGTTAAATCACCCACTCACTCCAAAGGTAGAATTCTAGATTGGATTCTTACCCTAAATACCAATCTATTGATTGATTCCATCTCCAACATTGGACTGACCACTACCTAATCAGCTTCATCATGCTGATTCCGGTCACTCAGAATGCTCCAAAACTCTCACTCGCCCCCATTATGGTAAGAAACACACGTAAACTCACAGTAGATAATCTCAATCCTCTACTGTCTAACTCCCTCAAATCACATCCCACTGCACTCACCAATCCTGACAACATCGGCGAAATTTACCACGACTGTCTAAAAGCCACCATTAACTTAGTTGGACCGCTCACCCCAAAACAACCTGCATCGCCAAGCGAACCAACTTCTGGTTTAAAGAAGAGCTCATTGCTCTTCGCCACCACAAAAGAGCGCTTGAGCACTCGCACAAAAAGACCCCAACTCGCGAATCAGCTAACTTACTCCTAATAACAAACAAATCCTATAAATCAGCAGTTGTAGTTCATAAAGCGAACTCCCTGGATTCCTGCATAGATAACGCCTCCTCCAACAACCATACTTGGAGAACTGGAAGCCCCCATTCCCGCCACCACCCCCACCAATGCTAGCACAGCTTGGTGTACCACAATCCAAAATGCACTTGCTTCCGAAATCCTCACTCTCCAAAACAAAATTCAAACTAAAAGGAACCTCCTGAACAACACAAACTTGCCCACTCTTGTGCAGGACACCTGCACCTCAAAAAACACCACCCAATTCAGATACACCAACGTCTCCCAAGACCAGGTGCTTAACACTATTTCCATCCTGAAACCGTCCAACTTTAAAGGCGATAGCTTCCCGGCTTGCCTAGTCAAACTTTGTGCCCCCACTCTAGCACCTATCATTAGCAATTTTATTAATGCTTCATTGAATACCAACTCTGTGCCAGCCAGCATTAAAGAAGCATGGGTCAACCCTTTGCTTAAAAAACCCTCATTAGACCCCGCCATACCCACAAATTACCGACCCATCACAACTGTTCCTTTTCTACTAAAAAATAGTGGACAAGATAGCCTACTCCCAAATCCAAGATTACATTGAGAGTAACCTGCTGCTTGGAGCCAGACAATCTGGTTTCCGTCCCAAGCAGAGTACTGAAACAGCCTTATTAGACCTCAAAATCCAGATGGACAGCATAAGAGATTCAGGGAAAATGTGTATCCTTCTCTTACCTGACCTGTCCCTGCTTTTGATTTGGTGGACCATGACAAGCTATGCAACGCCCTGGCAGAGAATTTCAACGTCTCCACAGAAGTCGCTCTATGGGTGAAGTCATTCTTAGCAGATCGATCTTCAAGGGTCTCCATCGGTGCCGAGGCAGCCAACCCCACCCCAGTCCCTCTAGGGGTCCCCCAAAGTTCATTCTTCTCTCACACCCTCTATAATGCATACACTAAACTATTGTTTGCAGCCCTGGATACCATGGTTGTCATCTACACTAACTTCACAGATGACACCCAGATCCTCATCCCCCTCACGGGAGACTACGGACAAAACTCGGCCACCATTACTAAGATCTATGCCATTATTCAAAACTGGATGGCCATCAACATTCAGTCTCAACGATGAAAAAAACTAAGATCCTCATAGTAGGTCCCCCATCCCGACTAAAAACCCTCCATGCTAACTACTCAAACATTACCATTGATGGCACACCAATCCCAATACTTAAACATGTCAAATCCTTTGGCTTTCACAAAGACTCCAACCTCATGATGAGCAAACATCAGTAGTCTTGCTTCGGCTACCGCCCCACCTTACCCGACTTTCTGCTATTCTGTGCTGCATGATAACTATGCTATGCCTCGAACTACACTGCCTGTATTATACTATGTTAGGGAGAATTCTCACCCAAGTGCTAAACTCCCTCTACCTTAGAGCCCTTCAGCTCTTTTGCTATATTTTGGGACTTTGAACTTTTCATTTTTAATGTGTTTTACTTTTGTGTTCTTTGGATATGGAGTTTTAAAACAACTCCATAGGCATCATCTTTTTCTGTGTGTCACACAGCACCCTCAGTACAGTGGCACAGGGGTGTCTTTCAGACTCCCCAAGGTTTCAATACCTTCTCTGGGACTAACTACTTTCTCCCAGAGCATGTAAAGTTAAATTGACTTTACTAGTCTCTTTAAATGTACAGACCCAGCACACACTATCTTCCTACAGAGTGCTGGAGGGGTTGCCTTGCATTCCCTGAGTCTAAACACTCATGTAACAGTCAAATGTTACCCTTTCCCACTTAAAATGGCCATGATTTTTCCCGACCGCAAACACCGGTAGCTAAAAATCGGGTCAGCCATGTTTTCCAATATGCCAGCAGAACAATTGTGGATGAATCTTTTTTCAAGCCTGAGGTTGTTGCTAAGTCATCCAAAGGTCCCACTAAATTTTCTAGAGGCCCTGTCCAGTTGGTTCCAATTCTACCAGCTCTCATTCAGTGTAATAATATGACAGTGAGGATTCCTGTAAGTGTCCAGAATGCGGTGCCTGGGAGAGTCCTGTTGGGGAATGATTTAAAAACTCTAGGGGTAGTATCCAGTAACACAGGCCTCCCAGTGAGCAGAAACTGAACCAAATCAAATTGGCTAGAGAGGCAACCTTAAGAGACCCCTCTGAGCCTGTGGGAACCTCTACAGAGTCCTCCACTATAAACCCTGGTGTTAGTAAGTTGACCTCGAACCCAGGTAAATCTGAGGCTAGAATAGTAGGGAAATGGGAGCCCCAACCAAGCTCCATCATTGCCCATCCAATTGTAAAGTCTTTGACCCACACCCTGCTTCTGGTGAAGGGGTAGATAGTCAAGTTCGACCCCTCTCTAGTCCTGTGAGAACTGGTAATTCTCAAAGCTGGTGGAAAACCAGGAAAAATAGGTCTAAGGCTAAAACCCTTAAGACTGTTGGATCTTCTACTGAAGACTCCAGTGTAAATCCCAGTGTTAGGAGGGAAACTTCTAAGCCAGGTAAAACCAGATCTCAGAGGAAGTGGCAGCATGTACCTTGCTTGACCACAGCCCCTCCAACCAAGATGCCTGAGACCCAACCTGCTCTTGAGAGAGAGGTGGTGAGGAACCATGGAGGCCCCTCTGGGTCTAAGGGATTCATTTCTCAGGACCCCTTGAGAAAGCCTATTGCAGGTTCAGAGGTTGTCACAACTTCTGAGGGACTGTTAGATCAGATCCCCTATATCTTAAGCAAGAGAGATGTATCGCAACAGGTGTGTAGGTCATATAGCTTGCAAATGAAAACACCGGATAAAAAGTGTCATAGCAAGGGTTACAAAAGGTTGCTGGTGTACTCAGCAGGCCATTTAACCGACTTGCAACAGGAGATCCATCCTGGTGGGGATTAGATCCTTCTATCGCTTAGTCTGGTGGGGACGAGTGTTAGGGAGAATTCTCACCCACATTCTAAATTCCCTCTACTTAGAACCCTCCAGCTCTTTTGCTATATTTTGGGACTTTGAACTTTTCATTTTTAATGTGGTTTACTTGTGTGTTCTTTGGATATGGAGTTTTAAAACAACTCCATAGGCATCATCTTTTTCTGTGTGTCACACAGCACCTTCAGTGCAGTGGCACAGGGGTGTCTTTCAGACTCCCCAAGCTTTAAATACCTTCTCTGGGACTGACTACTGTCTCCCAGAGCATGTAAAGTTAAATTGATTTTACTAGTCTCTTTAAATTTACAGACCCAGCACACACTATCTTCCTACAGAGTGCTGGAGGGGTTGCCTAGCATCCCCTGAGTCTAAACACTCATGTAACAGTCAGATGTTACCCTTTCCCACTTGAAATGGCTGGTGGCAGTGGTTTTAAACAAACTACCATGATTTTTCCTAACCGCGAACACCGGTAGCTAAAAATCGGGTCAGCCATGTTTTCCAATATGGCGCCCAAGACCTATCTAAACCAACATATAACTTTTCCTCTGACCAAATTCTTCAAAGAACCATGGCAAAGACTTAAGCGTTTACTACCAGAACTAAGCTATCCTATACAAGACTCTGAACCATTGACTTTGACCCAGGCCTATTGAATTGAATTGCTGGTTGTAGTGAACTAAGACTATTTGCCCTTCCTCTATAAGGTATTTGTGCTATCTTTCTTTGAACCTTGTCTTTCTACCCCTTTTTAAAGTAACTGAAGTGCCATTTTGCTCCCACTTCAGGGAGTTGAACTTGTTCAGAAACTGATTGATTGTGTATTGAGTGTGTTAGATTGTGATATTGAGCTGCTCTTGCTAGCGGAATGTTTTCCAAATGACTGTGTAAATAAATGTATATTCTTTTACCAAGAAACCTTGAGTAAGTGTTTGTTTGAATCAGTGTGATTGCAAGTCCTTTGTGTAACCTATTGTACTGCCCACTTTACTCCTGAGATAGGTCTGGCTGCTCAGCCACTGCTACCACATTACTGTGTAGTACAGGCTTGAACAAAAGGTGAAATTGTACTTACACTTGTAGTCTTAATTGTATGTAGTGTTCCCAAAGGGTACTGCATATGATTCTGCCTAACATACTATAACTATGTTATTCCTTGAACTGTGACATTAAGGATCTGATATTGTAATTAGATACTGTAATACTGTAATTATATACTGTAATACTGTAATTCTCCCTGTAACCTGTTAAGCCTGCCTCATGTAACTTACGGCGTGATACCCCCGGGGTTTGGCCGTGTAACAAATGCAATAAATAAAAAAATAAAAAATAAAGGGGTACATGTCCTTTTGTTAGTAGATTATTTTAACCTCCGATTGAGCCTATTAAATCCTTAGTAGAGATAATGGAATCAGAAGAGGACAACACCTGGGACATTCCTGATTCGATGGTCCTGATTAGGTCTGTGAAACACATTAACAAACATGCTCTAGAAAATGTCATCATGATATAGAATTGAGAGTATGCAACAGTAGTGAACTCCTTACTTTGAGTAAGTTCACCGCTCCTTTTTAGCCAAATGCACTATTTCCATACCATTCATGTAATTAAGCTTGCTGTATATATTCAATAGTAATATATTGTAGCCTGCCCCCAAATCAATAAGAAGGTTTTGCAAAGCACATGATCAAGTGTCACTCTATTCAATTCTATCATTAAGAGATGAGTCAACACAAATGATTAGACCCTCAAACCCACACTGGGTCTTCCAATAGTCTCTTTAGAAAAAGAGATATAGTAGGACCCATAACCCTGCAAATATGCAGTGTGTATCGATCATGCCCGCTGAAAACATATGTGAACATTCCCAATAAAATCACACCATACATTGCCTGTCAACTTCTTTGCTAGTCCAGCAATGTTCCATAAAAAAACACTCGTAATCCACTTCCCCAGTTGCCTGGGGTGTATTCTGTTGGATCTCGTGGATGTAAATGAATGCAGGTTATTATGTGTCATCCTACACCTTCCAGGCCTTCAACTACGTCGTCACTTCTTAATTGGCCAATCTTGGTTTTGTCACCCTTTGGCCCATTCGCAATATCTTTGTAAATTCCATTTGTCATTTTATCATTACAACCTTTGGGGCCATTAAACATTTATCTTACTTGTTTTGACGCCCTCTAGGGTGGGTACATTCTGTATTGAATTGCCAAGAAACCGTGCCCAAGATCTTCAATCATTAATTCAACACAAATAAAGTCACTCTTATCAAGTGGCATAAGAAAACTAGTACAGCAAATAATATGTTCTTGTATTACCGAATAACACAATTTCATATATCTAATCCAGCGCATTTATTTTTTTGTTAATGGATCCATTGTTTCAGAGATGCTGTCAGATAAGTCAAATAGGCTGCATTCCTATCTCCAGCCTTAATTGAAAGTTAAACTGTTGCCTATTGATATCATGACAGCTCTTTTTTTCGATACCAGGCTTGGTAAGGTTTTGCTGAAGGGCGGGACTAGCAGTTTGGTAACTTGAGCACCAACTCCAATCCCTACTACGACCTTACTGCCATTTTGTGGTTTCATTCTATACAAGATTAGTACCCAGCGGGGATGTGGCAGGGGGGCACAGCTACTCAGCCAATGAGGAAGCTCAAAATGGGGCATGGGGGTAATCCTGCCGTCTGAGTCTCGTTATAGCGAAAGGCCGCCATCTTTACCCTGTCGGGATCTCAGGTAAGTGCTGCCACGTGGCCTGCATCCCTGCGGTCCCTTCCGCCAACCCCTTTTCCACCTATTCTCCCCCCTTTCATCCCCACCCCACTTACCTTCCATGGCCTGGTCCCTCGCCGATGCTGGGAACCATAGTGTTCCCGGAGCGTCCCTGCAGCCTCATCAATGACTGTCATGGAAACGGAGAAGGGACTACATAGTGGAATTCATGAGGAAAAGTTGGCATTCATATACAATCATTGTATGCGAATGTAGCTCATGAATATTAATGAGGGGTATCCTGATAACCCAACATGGATCCGGCCCTCGAGCCCTGGAGTTGGACAACCGTGTGCTGGCTCCTTGTAACAAGACCTCCAAGATATTTCTTCTCTGTGAAAGATAGTGAGCTAAAGACTCTGGGTAAGTCTCTTGTAACCAGGACTAATGTCTGGCAGAGGGACTCCCAGGACCCCCTTGTTAATTTGCATATTTAAGTAACTTTGGTTCTCAGCCTAAGTTACTAGGGGAATCCAGACATGGACCCCTTGCTCACTGTTCTTAGAGAGGCACAGTTCCTCCCTATTGATAATGTCCATCCTGACTGAAACACGTGTCTGGGGTTGCTGTTGGTACTCTTGTTCAGAGGTGAATTGCCTAGCATTTCGGTGCTTGACTGCCCCAGGGCAGGACAAAGACTGATATGTTTGGGATATTTCTCCTCTGTGAAAGATAGTGACCTAAAGACTCTGGGTAAGTCTCTTGTAACCAGGACTAATGTCTGGCAGAGGGACTCCCAGGACCCCCCTTAATTTCCTCAATATGCTTACATAATGTCTTGCTCTGAGTGGGCACCAAGTGAAATCTGTTGGACCCTACATTGTGAGGAACTGCAGAGAACTATCAACCCCTCTACATAAACGGTGCATCTATTTGCAATACCCTACACAAGTTTTGAATGTTACTCCAGCCTGGGCCCCAGGCAAAGCAGGTCATCCATTCCGTTGCCAGGGTAACCAAGCATTTTCCTGAGTCACTGTGAAAGCAAGGTTGTAATGTCTGCCTTATTCCTTTAAGTGATATTCTTTAAGAACATTTCTAAATAACTCCATCCTTGCAAAGTGTTCATGGGCAACATTCTTGGTTGTTATGTACCACCACTGAACCCAGGCGACCGAATGCACCATTCTTCGCGAAACAAGGCAGCTATTATTGTGTAGAGCGGTTGCAATGCCACAGGCCCCCTCTCCGCCACTGCTTAGAGTCACAGTGGATCTGCCTGAGACTTCCCGAAAGGCTCTTAAGCAGGACTCCCGCCAGGATCCACCGAAAAGTACCATTTAGGCGTGGGTGTCCCTACTTGAATGTGCCACAGGTTAAGTTAAGTTATGTTATGTTAAGTTATGTTATGTTACAAGGATTTATAGGGCATGCGTCTGCCATTATGATGACCCTGTGGTGTTGAGGAAAGCTTTAAGTGATTGCTGCTGGAATGGACCGTTGCAAGGATGTCGTGGAATAGTTCCGTAGGGTTGGTGAAGCAAGTATTTCAGGCAGGGCGGTTGGAGACCTATAAGGCCTACTGGTCCAGGTGTACTCAGTGATAGGTTTGCATCAGCGAGAGTCCTGCCTGGTGCTGTCAGGAATGCCAGAACTGGGGATGTCCTTTCAAAGTCTAGGCGTGTATGGCAGGTGAGCTGTGCAGTCATGGCAGAGGATTGGGTAGTCTCTTCCCCCCGCGTGACTGCTTGTTCATGGACTGCGGATACCTGACATGACTGTTGCCCGGTCATGTGAATGCATGGTGTTGTCTAAGCCCTGGTGACAGCCCTTCTGCAGTGTTCAAGCATGCCCATTATGTGAGCACACCACCGTTCAGATGTGGCCTATGCAAGCACCTATTAAGTGCAGCAGGAAATGGTGGGAAAGGTGCATATAGTAGATCACCAGGCACACTAGATGTTAAGACATTTAAAAGAAATGGACTGGAGTTTTATTTGCTCCTCTCCACCACACCTCACCCCTGCCTCAGAGAGCCCCCTCTCGGTCCGTACTCGCCTCCCATCTCCACTTCCCCCTTGGAAGTCCCCATATTTTTAGTTTTGGCTCTGTTGGGTGGTGCTTTAGCGCCACCTGTTAGTGAGACAACATTAATGTTATTGATGTGAAGAAATGTGGATTCATATGTCAGAAGCAACTGGCACCATCTCCAAAATAAGTCAGGACCTCCCTTTGTGCTCTCTTACCCCGTCTTGCTCATGCTGTTAACATCTCCTTTACTGCACGGCTCAGCCCCTTTCACTATCACTGCCAAGTAGGGGCATTGCTAGAGGAGGTCTAAGGGGGCTATAGCCCCTGATCTTTTGGTTGTAGCCCCGGATAGAATCTCAGGAGCTACAGCCAAAAGACTAGCTAGCCCCCAGTCCCAACAGTTCCGACATCAGCTTAGCCCCGGGTCTTTTTCAGACCTAGCAACTCCCCTGCTGCCAAGCCGAGTGCTTTACCCCCTCTTGCCTCTACCCTTTTTTCCTGGCGGATCCCACTCACCCAACAGCTGAACACTACCATGTGTTTCCACCTACACAGCCTTTGCAAAGCTTTCTAGCCTACTCTCATCCCTGCTTACAAACGCCTTTCCCTCTCCGCTGCTCAAGACTCAGCCGCACCCGCCTGCTGCAGCGTTCTCCTTTCCTCGGGCATGACTCTCTTGGTCTCGCTGACAACCCCCCCCCAACCACACTGCATGTGTTCCTCCATCCCTCTGCACTAATGCCTTGGGTTTTCAGTATAATATGGAACGCAGTGTCCACCCATCAGTCATGCCCACCTCACCTCATCCTCTCTCCCTAGTACCGTGGTTTTATCCCATGAATTCCAAAATGGCGACTTACTTTGTGGATACCGGATTGGGAAGGGGTGGGGGTTGTTGGAACCATGAATCTCATTTTGCATGAAAATGCCTCCCTTAGCTTAGACACTGCAGTCATACCCAGCGGACACTACCATTGAACCCTATACGTAAGGAGGCTCCCGATGTAGTTTGGTCATTGTTGTAAATGTCATCAATAAAGCTTTATTGGCACTTATTTTGGGGGGGTGCCCGGTGTTGTTCCTGTTTGGCTTTGTGACATAAAATGGGTATCAAATCCGTATGCATTCCCGCCATTTACAACCCATCTGAGACTTAAGTTTCATGGTTGAAGCAGTAGACAAAAGGACTCATTTTGTATTATTGTTAATTACAATTATTCTGGTATTTATTGAGCGCGGACCTAGCTTCGAGAAGCCTACGGCGCACCTTATAGAGGCATGCAACAGTACAGATGCATAACAGCGCACCTTACAGAGGCATACAACAGTACAGATGCATAACAGGGCACCTTACAGAGGCATACAACAGTACAGATGCATAACAGCGCACCTTACAGAGGCATACAACAGTACAGATGCATAACAGGGCACCTTACAGAGGCATACAACAGTACAGATGCATAGGCATACAACAGTACAGATGCATAACAGGAGAACAGTACAGATGCATAACAGCGCACCTTACAGAGGCATACAACAGTACAGATGCCTAACAGGGCACCTTACAGAGGCATACAACAGTACAGATGCATAACAGGGCACCTTACAGAGGCATACAACAGTACAGATGCATAGGCATACAACAGTACAGATGCATAACAGGAGAACAGTACAGATGCATAACAGGGCACCTTACAGAGGCATACAACAGTACAGATGCCTAACAGGGCATCTTACAGAGGCACGCAACAGTACAGATGCATAACAGGGCACCTTACAGAGGCACACAACAGTACAGATGCATAACAGGGCACCTTACAGAGGCATACACCAGTACAGATGCATAACAGGGCACCTTACAGAGGCATACAACAGTACAGATGCATAGCAGGGCACCTTACAGACGCACGCAACAGTACAGATGCATAACAGGGCACCTTACAGAGGTACACAACAGTACAGATGCATAACAGGGCACCTTACAGAGGCATACACCAGTACAGATGCATAACAGGGCACCTTACAGAGGCACTCAACAGTACAGATGCATAACAGGGCACCTTACAGAGGCACTCAACAGTACTGATGCATAACAGGGCACCTTACAGAGGCACTCAACAGTACTGATGCATAACAGGGCACCTTACAGAGGCACTCAGCAGTACAGATGCATAACAGAGTGCTTTTCAGAGGTAACAACAGAGCAGACACAGAGTGGGCGGTTGGATACAGAGGGGCACAGACGAGGGGCACAGCTATACCGGGTGGCAGATAGGAGAGGGGTGGGCAGTGTTCGTCAATCATGTCAGGTGGTGCAAGGGGCTGCGTGATGGCCTAGTTGATGAGGAGGAGAGTCTCCTTGAAGAGGTGGGTCCTGAGTTATTTTCTGAGTTGTAGGAGCGTGTGGGGAAGTCTGATGCTGACAGGGAGGAGGTTCCATAGTCTTAGGGTGTAGGCAGAGAAGGCTTGGTTTCTGGTCCTTTCCTTTTTGCAGCAGCGAATTTCAAATCAGTCAAGTGACTCATTTAACTGTTTCTTGCCAGTGAAGGGTTGCAAGCCGGTATCTACTTCCACGCTTGCCAAATGGTCAAAGGTGGTTGCTGGGACGGGGGCTAGCTCCTTCCTCATGATTGGACGGGTTACACCTGAACTTTAGCCCTAGTTGTTCCCCTAATAACATTTATGGACACTGTAGGTCTGCAATGGGTGTGAGGTATGGTACTGTGGTATTCTTTTTAGCTTTCCAGCTAGGATTGCGCCTTATAAAAACACACACGTTTCCAAATAAGCATTTCTGTTTGTAGCCAAGAACACGCGCTGCGCACCTGGTAAATGAAGCGCCTGACGACTGTGGGTAAAATGTGAGTTCTATTCACCATAAAGAGCCTGGAGCGACAGTGTCAAAAGGAGAGGCCCCTATATCCAAATGCAAAACACCCTGCTTAATGATAATGATGTGTTATTTATATAGCGCCTTTATCCAAAGCGCTTTACGGAGCCCATATTTACATACAATATCACCCAACCGAAATTGGCCCTCATTTATTGACCACGGAAGGATGAAAGGCTGAATTGGCCCTGCCGGGATTCAAACCTGCGACCTGCAGATCACTCGCAGCACCGAGCGTTCAATCCGCTGAGCTATCTTACCGGCAGGATCACCTACTTTGAGGAGTACTTTCAATACTGTACTTGCCAAACGAATGCTATGGATTCAACAACGCTAGTTCCATTTTTTGCCCGCCTGCTTTGAAGACCGCATAGAAATTAACACTCATTTTTGCATCTAACAAAATACATCTGAGTTATGCGAGTAAATGTATCAACATTGCAACTTTCTGGGCTGTTATATTTCTGTATTAACACTCTGTTATTGTATGACAGAGACATACATTTGGCATCGAGTAACGTTTATATTGTACCACTAGGTGGCAGTAGACATCTACTAATTGACACGGTAGCCAATGTCCACGGCGAAGCGGCTTCACCGTGTGCAATCGTTCTCGGCAGCAGGCAGGGCCCAGCTTTTTGTCCATGCCTACTGCGACCTACAAGTAGCATGCTAGAATGTAGCATTTAGGGGGCAACAGTATCCTCCCATGTGGTACACTACTAGCCTAACACAGTTGGCATTCTAATGGAGAGTTCTCAAGTTTCGCAGTTACATTCGCAAGAAAACTACCCAGTCCCCTTTTTTTCTTGGAATTACGAGATTTGTAGTTCAAAATGTAAAAAGCAAAAGGTGGCTCTCTCACGTAATGACATTGAGACCATCGAGAACGTGGTCTAATCTGGGTTCGATATCCATTTTAATACACTGCTACTTGCCCAACCACAGGGGTGGATGGTGGCATTTTTAACTTGTATAGCCAAAATACTTTCAATAAGTATGTCCGTGCCACGCACGACCTAAGAAGCGCTTGGCTACGTTGCTCAACACAGAATATAGAGTTCTGTCAGTCATTAATTTAAAAAAGTGTGTGTTTACACAAACATAGATACATGTCTGCTCATACGCTTATGTTGTCTTGTTCTGTTGGCACCAGATTCCCATCAGGACTGGTTAGAACTGGCGAGAGATATATCACAATGTAGAGGTCACAACTGTCATCATAAGAAAGACGGTATTTCAGTGCAGGCGGCCGACGCGAGGTAAGGAAGCCCTTCTGGGCATGCCTCCGATTTTGGAGCCAACTGGGCCCCCAAGCCCTCGGAGCGTCCCTCTCCCACCCCGCACCCTCTTCCTGTTTCCCGCTCCCCTCCCGCCTCCCAACCCGCCCACCCCCGCTCTGATTGGGCCGTGAGCCCTTCATCACAGGTCCTCCCAGGACAGCCCTCTGCCCGGCAGCCCCACCGGCTAAGGGCCCCAAGGCCAAGGGCGGCTCCAGGAAGTGTCAGCAGGTGTCCGCAGAGGAAGCCAAGGAAGCCACCAGATGCCGACAAAACTGTAAGTGCTGGCTTGGGTGGGAAGTAGAGCAATTACTCTACTCCAGAAAGCTCCTGCCACTCTCACTTACCTTTCAATGGCCTGCAGTCTAATGTTAACCAGCACCATTGCCCTAGAGAGCCACACTGATTAGCCTGCGCCACATCTAGGCAGAAATGTGATTGTTAGCATATGCCGCACTTAGATGGCATCTCTAATAGCCTCTCTATGAAAAGTTGCATCTAGAAATGCGGCCAATAGCATCTCTGTGAAAAGTAGAATTTAGAAGTGTGCCCAATAGCCTCTCTGTGAAAAGTTGAATTTAGAAGTGTGCCCAATAGCCTCTCTGTGAAAAGTAGAATTTAGAAGTGTGCCCAATAGCCTCTCTGTGAAAAGTTGAATTTAGAAGTGTGCCCAATAGCCTCTCTGTGAAAAGTTGAATTTAGAAGTGTGCCCAATAGCCTCTCTGTGAAAAGTAGAATTTAGAAGTGTGCCCAATAGCCTCTCTGTGAAAAGTCAAATTTAGAAATGTGCCCAATAGCCTCTCCGTAAAAGTTGATTTTAGAAGTGTCCTCAATAGCCTCCCTGTGAATTAGAAGTCTCTGAAAGTGCATGAAACCCATCATATCTCACCAACACGCTTACTCTCTCCTTACATCACCACTCAACTAGAACACAGAGATACTATGACACCATTCGGTATAACTGTTCTCATATCAACATTCGCCGCTCACTCCACATCATTCTAAATAATCACTGCTGGCTACACACCCCCCAGCAAGGCGTTCTCCTCAGGCCTAACGCAGCCACATCCGATCTGGATTAATCCTGCCAGAACGAACACATACTCCTGACCTCTCAACCACCACACCTACCACTAGAAAGCAGCTATTACACTGATACTGCACGAGCTGTACACATACCTGGTGCTCACACGCATCTTTTGACTCTCTCTGCTCTCTCTACTGATATGAACTTCGGTTCCCAAGGGCGTTCAACCTACCAGCGCCTTCAGACCATACCAATGGTATATAAGGCGCTATATAAATGCAAAATAACAATAACAATAACAATGTGACCGGGAACGTCGTATCACAAGGCACTCTTAGGAATGAAGGACCTGACTTAGAGAGACATCTTGCCTGACCTTTATATGGCTGCCGCGGTGATTTAAAAGGAAACGTCTTACGCAAGGCACTCTTAGGAATGAAGGACCTGCCTTAGAGAGACATCTTGCCTGACCTTTATATGGCTGCTGCAGTGAAGTAACAGGAAACGTCTTACACAAGGCACTCTTAGGAATGAAGGACCTGCCTTAGAGTGACATCTTGCCTGACCGTTATGTGGCCGCGGCTCCTCATGGGTGTTGAAGCTAATTATTTATTGGGTAGTTATAATGCGCTTATACAAAAAAAGGTGTTTCAAGGCGCAACAAAACAAGGGGGCGGAGCCAGAGGGGAAGAAAAACAGAAACGGTCCTACTAGGCATTGTGTCATTCAGATTGTGCAAGTGCAGTAACAAGAATTGTTGGGAAAAGGGGAGTGGGGAAGTGCTAGTCAGTGTGGAAGGGCCCATGGGTTATGCAAGTGCCAAGGTGT
Organism: Ambystoma mexicanum; assembly: GCF_040938575.1. Classification (NCBI taxonomy): domain Eukaryota; kingdom Metazoa; phylum Chordata; class Amphibia; order Caudata; family Ambystomatidae; genus Ambystoma; species Ambystoma mexicanum. The sequence continues at coordinate 1,427,173,873 of NC_090922.1, forward strand.
GGTCAGGTGGATAGAGTGCCAGGGGAATGCAGAGAGTGCGGGGGAAGAGGTCCACGTAATAAGTGCGAGGGGCAGGGTTGGAAGAGCTCAAGGGGTACAGGCTCAGCCAGGCTAGTGAAGGGCGAGGGAGCCTGAAAGGGTAGTGCAGGATAGGGAGGGGGGGAGACAAGTGCAAGGGTAGACTGGTTGAGGGGGGCCTGGTGCCCTGTAAGAATCTGAAGGTCAAGGGTCTTGAATTTGATCCTAGCAGTAACCAGAAGCCAGTGAAGAGATTTTGGGGGATCGGAGAGATGCGGTTCCTGGGCTTGAGGCCAAGGATAAGTCTTGCAGTCTTGTTCTCGATTAGCTGAAGGGGGCGAAAATAGGCTAAAGGAAGATTGAGAAAGAGGCTGTTGCAGTAGTCCAGCCTAGAGAGGAGCAGAGCCCTGGAGACATTGAGATTCTGGGGGAAGGTGAGGAAAGGGAAAATGCCTCTGAGGAGGTTCAGCTGAAAGTGGGCCTTCTTGGCAAGGTACGTGATTTGAGAAGAGAAGTAGAGGAGTTGAAGATGACATCAATACTACTTCTCAGCTGATCCAATGATTATGTTGTAAACGGAATCACCAATGTTGGCAGAGGAGTCGATGCTAAGGTGTTCCAGACACCAAAGCTGGACCACACCTCTCAAGTACAAAGAAGTGAATACTTAAGAAAAAGGGTGTTTGGCAGCTGATGACTAACTTATGACGTACTAAAGCAAATCACACCATAGTACGCCTGTTAACTATCACTTGGGATTTACTACGAGGTAACAGATACAAAAAATTGTAATGGTTCGACAGAACAATACTCTAGGTCATTACAATATTCTAGGTGATAAAGCGCTATAAATTAATTAAGATACACCCTATTGTCCGGCAAGGAATCAGATAATATATATTATAATCAGTCGTTTTAATATTGATTGACAATAGCTTATTGATATGTCCCCAATCATATCATTTTTCCACTAATAAAAATTCTCAACAAGGTTCCAATCTTGTAAAATTTACATCCAACATTAATACTCAGCTGACAGGTGATTCTGGCCTTACTGGCCCTTTTTCAAAGTTTAAAAAATAACAACAAATAATGGATGAGACTAATTACACAATTCTTTTGTGCCACAGAGCAGACAACTCGAAGTTAATGTGTCAAAAACATTTCAAATTTTAAAAAAGGACGGAAATTGTACGCTTCAGAATGATTAGTAGCTGCATTCTCTGTATTGTATTCATCATTTGTATAGCGCCAATTTGACTAGTATTATAGTTTCAATGTGTTGTTAGTGAGAATGCCCTCGGTGGACTGAAGTCCAGAGTTTGGAGGTCCTGGAGCACAATTGTGATGAGTGTGTGCATTTGGCTGGAAATGCCTTAGCAGGGCTGGCCAGGTTCAGGTATTTGGATGGGTGGGTGCTGAGATGGATAGGGGTGGCGTCAGAGCTAGTGACTTGTTATGTGTTCAGCATGGCCGCATTCTGCTGACAAGAGGTGGTGAGGCGTAGTCGGGTGTAGGTAGGTCGAGAATTTATGTGAACGGCACGGATGGATTGTTGTCATAGTCCTTGCTGTATACTGATGTGTGTGATTAGCCATGACTGCAGCCAGTGGTGTATTATATGTACCATTGCCACCAATTGTAGGCACTTTGATGTTAGGGTGCCCACTCAGGTTTTTGGTTTCTTCTGCTGGTTCTTGCGGCTGTGATAGAAACGGTTATCTGCAACAACAGTCTATGTCCCAACTAATCGCCATGGAGGGCCAGAATTCTTTTGTGTGGGTTAGGTGTTTGACTGCGGTGGAGGAGGCATTGGTTCAATCACACCACAGTGCATCTGCTACTGTTGTTGTGATTAGCCAGATTACTGTCAGTTTGCCTGGTGCAGTCGTCCATTAAACCTGTGACGTTGCATATGAGATTGCTGTGAATCTGATAGTGGCACTTGAGGGAAGGCAGGGTCGTGCAGAATTCTGAGTGCAGGGGTGATGTGTTCTTGGGGTGGGAGGGCGAGGAGCAGTCTGGCTTCTGCATTTTGGATACGTTGAAGTTTCCTTAGCTGGCATGCTGGGACGCCCAGATAGAGGGAGTTGGCACAGTCTAGGCGGGAGGTGATAATGGCTAGTATAGCAGAAACTCTGAGGGTAGGTGAGGTACGGAAAAGTTTGCTTTAGGATGCATAGGTGGAGGTGGCAGGTTCTGGATACAGAACTGATGTGCTTCGAGAGCGATAGATCTGTGACCATGGTGCATCCAAGTTTTTGACCGAGGTAGAGGGGGCAAGTGGAGCTACAAGGGCAGGCGTTCACGGTGAAGGTTATGGGATAAGAGTGATTTTTACGCATATTAGGATCTCTGATTTGCCGGGATTGAGGTTAGGTGGTTGTTAGTCATCCAATCGTCGAATCGTTAATCATCCAATCTTCTTTGATAATATTCATACTTTAAATGTTTATTAGTAAGCCTATTAAGTGATAAACATTCACTTATGTTGCAAAACGCTTAGTATCTCATATTATATTCCACTTTTTATTTTAAAAAACCAAGCCAATGTGCATACCTTATTCTTACGCAGTCTTGACGAAATTCGATTAGGGATGCTTAAATAGTCATTTTTAGAAATGTGTTATGTGAATTCTTTGGAGTAAAAGAAAACATACAATTTTTAAATTATACGATCTTGATCAAATAGACTGTTATTCTTAGTAAACACATTCTCACACAATCTAAATTTGAAGTTTCAAATATCCGTCTTAAACTTTGAATGTATTCTTTCAATGACTTATTTGATTTGATTTATTTGTAAACACGCTCCAGACGAAAACAATCGTGTCTGGGTGCAGATGTATCACACAGTGACAAATCAACCGTCCTAAGAGAATGCTATCAATTCAAGAATTTTGCAGGCAAGTGACTAAACATTGGTGCTATCATTAGCAAAATAGATAGGTCTTCAAGGCCTTTTGGAATGTAATGAGAGTTTTATGTTCTCGAATGACTCTCGGAAGGCTGTTCCAAAGTTTTGGACCGTAAACTCCAAACCTTCCATCCCGTTTATTCCAATGTCTTGACTGTGGCACTTGCAGCAGCATCTTGTTGCAAGAGCGTAGTTGACAGCCTGGGATATATATCTTGATTTTGATTTTATCCAACACATAGCTTGGTGCTAACTGGTTCACGCATTTAAAGCTAACGCAAATAATTTTAAAGTCTATGCGTTCCTTCACGGCTAGCCAGTGTAATGACCGCTTTAGATTAGAGATGGGGGATGATGTTGGCACCCTAAACACCAATCTAACTTGCATTTTGGGCTACGTTCAACCTCCGTAGTTGGGTTGCCGGGATTCCAGTCAGCAGGACATTACCATAGTCCAGTCGTGAGTTGATGAGAGTTCCCATGACTGTTGGCCGATCCTTGTCTGCTACAAATGGCAAGATCTGTCTTAGCATTCATAGGGTGTAGAACACAGATTGTACTTTCACACTAACCTGTGCCCCACTCCAAATGTTGTCTTCCCAAATACAGCCCACATTTTATATTTTGGGGGAGAAGTCCAATTGTGATCCCAAGGAGCATGGTGATAATACTTGCTCATCATATTGCAATTGTTGTTTGGAGCCAAACAGTGCCACCTCTGTGTTATTGGCATTTAGCAACAGCTGATTAGCACACATCCATGCTTGCACCTCCTTTAAACAGTGGTCCACTAGTTCAAAGGTCTCCTCCGATCTCTCTACTCACAGAAATACCTGAGTATCATCAGCATTTGAGTGGAATTTAACTTGATGTCTCCTCAGGATATCCATAAGCGCTTTTACATATAAATTAAAGATGAGAGGGGAGAGTGAAGAACCCTGAGGGACACCACACATTTGCATAAGGGAATCTGACAGGAATCCTCCAAGTTATACCATACATTTCCGACATCCTCAAGACGTTGTAAGCGATATTCAATCAACACTACAGCTAAGTCAATGCCTAGCCTGGGATGCTGAGGAAAACCCTAATTGATGTATTTTTATATCCAGTTCAGTACTCTGGATGACAACCCTTGTATAACACCCCCCTCTTGGAATCCCCCTGGCCCCACTGAGCCAAGAAGTAGGTTTGTTTTGCAAATTAAAAGGTTTATTTGAAAATGTAAACAATATATATATATATCACACTTCTATAAATAAATTGATAATGGATAGTACACTTGTGAATATGAGCAGTAGTCAGCAAGAGGTAACTTATGAATAGGAACAGAAGAATAAGGTGGGAAAGAATGCTTTATATGGTTCAAGGAAACGCAAGGTGGAATAAAATGCAGTACAGAAATAACTTGTTATGATTTTAGCAAAAGGTAATATGATCACTTTTTCTTTTGACAATTCATTTCCCCCCTATGCAATACAAGAAATGGAAGGAGAGCACACAGTCTTCAAGAATCCCAACAAATCACACTTTATAATGCAATACACAGTTCCAGTTCCCCCAGCAAGCTTAGAGAAAACAGGGATGAGTTTAAACACAGGTGAATTACTTTAATGTGGTTTGCAAGGAAGTGAAAAGGTGCTAAAATTGCTTTGAATTCCCTCTAGAGGTTCAGGGTAGGTGATGGCTAATTTATATTTGTTCAGGCTCACTTTAACAATACTCTATGAGTGATTAGCAGATTGCAAACAAATTTTAGCAAAGAGAAGCAAAAAGCTGCTGATTTCCACAGATGAAGAAATCGGGCCAAATCGCAAATCACGGTAAATTTCGCGAGTGCCTGTCTCGCTATTATGGTAAAGGTATAGGGAGTAGGAAGTTGGTTCTAGGTTCGTTGGAAAGCCTAGATTCTAAGCTTTCAGAATAAAGTTAAATCTCGTTCCTAGCATAAACGGTTCCGGAGATACGGATGATTTAATAAAGGTAGATTTTCGGATTTAAAGTAAAACTCAAAATGACAGGTGGCAGCTTGCAGCTGCAGAATTGACAGGTGACAGTTGTGCAGCTTTAAAAAAGAAGGTTGTATCTTTGGAGTGGTCTCGTGCCAACTGCGCAGTCCTCCTATTCTGGTGTGAATGTGGGCGGCGATAGCTCATCCCCACATCCACCCAGTCTATTGATTTAGTATGTTCTGGGATAGAATAATGGGCGGTGACAGCTCATCCCCACATCTACCCAGTCTATTGATTCAACATGGGTCAAAACCCTTGACAACGTCTCAGCAAGATCTTATGATCTACTTCATCAAATGCGGTATCAAATGCGGCAGACAGGTCCAGCATAATCAAAAGCGATATGTCCCCCTGATCTGCCGTCTCAAGAAGCTCATCCTAGACTGTCAACAACGCAGTCTCCGTACTGAATCCTGGTCGGAAACCAGATTGCAGAGGGTCCAGAAATTGCTCCTTTTCCACGTAGCTGTGATGTGACTATTTTTTCTAATATCTTTCCAGGCCCTGGCATTCCTGCCACTGGTCTGTAATTTTGCAGATTCGTGGGGTCTAGTTTTGCTTTTTTCAGCAATGGGGTAACAACTGCCTTTTTCAGGTTTGCCGGTACAATGCTTGTAATTAGGGATGTATTCACGAAATCCGTAATGAACGCCAATCATTTTGCTACTGATGATGGAATCACAAATAAAGTATTTGTGGGTTTTAAGTTAGAGCGTAAAGAGTATACAGTATCCTCTCAAACCTTTTGGGTTTGGGATAACTGAGTCATCTGATTCAATGACATCACTATCATCCAATTGCTCCTCCCATTCAATCGGTAATGAATGAGCAATCTTTTCTCAAATTCATTCCATTATTTTTCCAAAATAATTGAAAAAGGCATCTGCCTGTATTCAAGAAGCTTCTAAAGCTGCTGAGGCACAGTTTGATTCCACAAAAGTTCAAAATAACAGAGTACAGTTCTCTCTGTCTGTTGGTGGCTTTCTCAATTTTATCCATTAGGAATTTAGATTTAGCTTCAAAATAGCCTTTCTATAGGTTTTTTGAGTGGTCTTAATCAACTCTTAATTATTATGAGTTTTCCTCTTCCTCCATTTCTTTTCCAGAGATCTCAACTGTCTCTTTTTTAAACTAGTTCTTGCAAGAACCATGAATTGAACGGGCCAGTTGTTTGCACAGATTATCCATAATTTCTGTGCCTTCATTAAAAAATTCCTCACAAGGCAAGGAAGGATCAATCTGTGCAAAAGCAAGCTTTAACTCATTCCCTGATATCTTTAATACATCTTTTGATTTGCAAAATTGGGTGAACCTACAATTGTCTTTCACTACATACAGTTTCTCATTCGCTGCCAGCCCAAACATTCTGGCATCATGGTCAGTCCATAAGACTGGAAGAGTGTCCAACAAGTGTATAATTTCCCCTCTGTATAACAGTAAACTAAGGCAGTGACCGCGGCAGTAGGAGGGAGAGGTTACCAAAGGTCTCATCTCATGAACCTCCAGGATCTCCACCAACTCCTTAGACTCAGCAGAAGTCATGTCCTAAACCCAGATGTTAAAGTCACCTAAACAGAGTAATTCCTTGTGCTTGCTACTGATGTCTATAAGGAATTGGTCCAGTTCTTCCAGGAATGTTTTTGCTGGTCCTGGTGGGCGATACCCAAACAGAAATTTAATGGTTCTGGTTGGGGTACACAAATACACGCATTCCCAACTGAATGGCGTTGCCCCAATCTGATGCTTGCAAATGGGATAACTTTACGGAGCTTCTAATGATGACCGCCGCCCCACCCCCCTTTTCGATGTTCAATTTATGGTCTGTTTTATGGTCTGTATAGAATAGTCTTGAGGGACTAATAAATGATACATAGCCTGTGTGGTATCATTAAACCAGGTTTCGGGTAGGAATACACAATCCAGGTCATGAAGTTTGATAAAGTCATGTATCTCCATAGCATGCTTTACTGCTGATCTGACATTCAGGAATGCTGCTTTTAAAAGGTCTCCCCTTACTGTTGGCGTAGACAGGAGGAGATGTCCCAGCAGTCTCTCTTCTCTCGATGCCTAGTTTCCTGATTTTATCTAATGTACGCAAAGAAAGATGCCCCCTATTCGAATCAGACTCTTTCAATTCGGCATTTGTAAAAACTATCATGGTACCTAAATCCTCCAGAAACCCGTATATGCAGAATATTAAATTCTCTAAAACTTCTTACTTGTAAATCTGTAGTGTCGCCAAATCAAATGGTTAACCGGGAGAGTCTCCTGCCGAATGCCGCAACCTGGCCGCAAACAGGCCTAAAAGGCTTTGCGTCAGCACTTCGCACTGACGCAGGCCAGTTATAGGCTGTGTCGCCTGTGCAACATGTCAAAGTAATGTTTGGTTCCGTTACTCATATGCTTCGTGATTTAGATGATGTTTTCTTGATGAATGTATTCAGGACCGTGTTTTACATGTTTTTGGTTATTATTTTTATTTTCCTTCTCTTTTCCCCCTTCCCCCTTTTTTGTTTTTGTTTGTTCTTCATAGTCTTTACTATTGTGATGTAGATATTTAAGAACTGTCTCTATTTCAATGTTATGACGTGTTAAAATGTAATAAATTGGTTTAAAAAACAAAAAACAAAGTCTGTATTGCTTTTGATTTATTTCTATCCACTATCTAAGCCATAAGTAATTGCAAAAATAGTTACAATAAAATCAATGAATCTATCTAAACATTAAAAGCTTTAAAATTCTGACAACAATTTCAAGTAGCATAAATGGATGGTCACTAATACATGGGAACCTAGCAAGTAGAATTACAGCAGGCGGCCTCAAGGATCGGTCTGGAACACTATGCTGACGCTAGCCAGTTAATCGGCTGTGTCACCTGGGCAACACGTCAAAGCCGGTGCGAGAGCGGCGGAAAGCTGGGAAATGAAGTTTTCACCAGCACATGCAAAAACAAACGTGCGATTGCACTTAACAAAGTCCGTATTGCTTCTTGTTATTATTGTCTTATTTATTTTTATTTATAGAGTATTTATAAGGCGCACTGTACAGCAAAAGTGTTTCCAGGTCGCCAAAGCCTTAGTTTCTTTTTGACTGATGTGTTTAACAGCAGCATTTCAGCTGAAAAACAAACGTGCGCAGAATGTGTTTAATGCACTTATACATGTGAAACTTCTATTGCCTAATATATTTTTATTGTAAGTTGTCCATTCCAAAAATAATATCTCATGAGTTACTTAAAAGAGGATATTGTTGGGTTCTATGTCTTTAAACGAATTAAATTGCTTCGATGTAATTTACTTTGTTGAAATTACTTTAAAAAAAGACTTTTCTTTTTTTGGGGGGCGCACTCCCCCTTCCTCTTCACTATTGCCCCCACCCAAAACCCCTTGTGACCCCCTTTTACCACTTACCCACAAATACATTTAAAATGTGAAGTATTTTCAAAGTAATTTCCATGAAGTAAATTACATCTAAGTAATTTATTTCATGAAATAATGGGAAACTTACTGTGGAAAAGGAAATGTATGTAGTTATGTGAGACTTATATAGATATTGGATACATATTTTGTAGTATATAATATGTTTAATGACACAATTTCCCTTTGTGATTTACCACTGCAATTTTTTTTCTGGCGAATATCAATTCCTTGTACAAGTGCATCCCCGAGAAGGCCACATTAGTGGTCATGGAAGAGATATTACTACAGAGAACAGATGACCAACCCGGTGCAAATTCATTTATTCTTTGGTGGACCAAATTGGCCCTTACATCAAACCTTTTTCCATTTCAAGGACAATTTCATATACAAGGCACGGCTATGGAATCAGCAATGGCACCCAATCCAGCTAACTTGTATGTATATAGAAAGGTCTGGCAGCCCCTCTATTGAGAACGAACATGGCCAAATAACCTGTTCTAGTGGTAGGGTCCCACTCGGGAGGTCCTACAACCACATTTGAGCTCAGTGTGTTTTTCAGAGAGAGAAATATCCATTTTCACATCACCCTGGTCCCACCCACATGGGCAGTCCAGCATCAAAATGCTAGGCAATTCTCCTCTGAATAAGAGTACCAACAGAAACCCCAGACACGTGTTTCAGCCTTGTTGGGGCTCATCAGTGAGGTGGAGCCGTGCCCCTCTAAGCACAGTGAACAAGGGGTCTATGTCTGGGTTACCAAGGGTAATTTAGGGTCAAACCTCATGTCCCTAAACATATATACAAAGTTCTGGGAGCCCATCTACCGAGAACAAACATGGCCAAATAACCTACTCTATGGGTAGGTGCCCACCCGGGAGGGTCTACAGCCATATTTTATCTCACTGTAGCTTCCACATAGGAGAAATATCCATTTGCACATCAGTCTGGTCTCACCCACCTGAGCAATCCAGCACCGAAATGCTAGGCAATTCTTCACTGAACAAGAGTACCATTACGTTGGTTCTGATACTCCAATGATATTTTTGTCATCTGGAGAGGTACACAGGACAGAGCTAAAGCTTTTGTACAAAACCTCAGCATTCAAAATCGATATCTGAGGTTTACACACACCATGAGCGCCACAGAGGTCAATTTATTAGATATTGATATCTACCATTATAATGGCATACTCATGGTCAAACCTTACACCAAGACCGCAGATAAGAGGGCCCTTTTACACTACAGTAGTCATCACACCAAGTATATCAAGGATAATTTACCCATTGGTTATTTCTTATTCATTACCATAAACAGCAGCACCCATGAGGCCTATTTTGTCGAAACAGACCAACTGTCTGCTAAACTCCGACAACAAGGTTATCCAGCTAAACTGGTAAGGAGGGCTTCCAAAACAGCCTATAATAATAACAGAGAGGCACATCTTGAACATAAACCAGACAACAAAAAGTCTGACTGACTGGTATTTGTTAATACTTTCACCAATCTCTCCTACAAAATAAAATCTATAGTCATGAGAAATTGGCGTAAGATCTTCCACAAAACATCAGAAACATTAAGAAAAGCACCAGCATTCGGAATATTATTGTGAAGAACGATATCAGACCAAAACCTCCTCCCACCACCGGCTTAACTTCACTTTGGGGTATGGATGCGATTACAAGACATTTTCCATGTGGATCTTGTGCTGTATGCAAGCACACGGCAGTGACAAAAGCCACTGGCATTGGTCTTCCAAGAGCCTGCTGATTATCAGACCTTACTAACTGCAACAGTAACAATGTTGCATACATAATCACTTGTTCATGTTTACTTCGTTACAATGGCAAGTGTAAGGAACTCGTGGTGGCAACAGTAAAGACATATACAAGTGATCACGGTTCAAGAGGTTTTATTAAACAGTAAATGCAGGGTGGAAAAACGCCTATCCTAAACGTAAATCTAAGATGAGAGCAAGCGTCGAACATCAAATGAAAAATAAGGCAGTCCTTGTGGCGTCTTGTCAAAGTAAAAGGCCTATACTAAAAAGAACTATTGCCAAATCCTTACAACTAATTACAGCCACAGTATGGGATAGGGATTTCAATAAAGAAAGGAGTGTTCACAAATAATAAGTCAGGATGTTCTTGCCATGGGTCTCCCTTCCCCACGTTTTGAGCACAGGACAAAGTGGATCCCCTGAGCACAGCACATACTCGAGCATTCCAAGCACAAGTCGACAGTTCCGTGGCAGCTATCAGGTTCTTCGGTGGTTATGTCTCTTTTCAATAAAAAAGTCTTTTGCCTTCGAGGGCCTGATGTATTCAACAAAACAAACCAAAATTTCCTTTCCAAATGGACTTTGGGTGATGACTATTCCACCCCTGGAGCTCACTCTCTCAGGCTAGGATCCCGATGCTTCCCTCAATCGGGCTCAGGCCTTTAATTGGGGATCTCCCTCTGCCGGGCTCGGATCCAAATGCCAAGGGAGACAATCCACTTCCTCTGGTCTTACAATACTTGCATTCATGAATATTAATGGCTCTTTAAACAGTTCTTCAGGCTTCGCCCCTTTTTGTCGGCCTCCCTCTGCCGTTTTCACTCTTGCCATCTTTTGCAAAACAGTGCACTGTGGACACCCCTCGGTCGGGTTTACTCCGGTCAACACACTGTTCATAGAGACTTCAGGCCTTGCCCCTTTTTGTTAGCATCCTTCTGACGGGTTCACTCTTGCCAACTTTTGCTAAACAGTTCACTGTGGACATCTCTCGGTCGGGTTCACTCTTGTCAACATACTGTATTTCCAGACTTTAGACTTTGCCATCTTTTATCGGCATCACTCCTTCAGGTTCACTCTTGCCAATCTTGTCAATCGTACCTTTTCTCATACATCTCCAGTCATGCAGGACTCACTTCCCTTAACTTCACAATCATCTGTCGGTCAAAGACTTTCGACTGTACAGAGGATTTTACTAGAACCCTGTATGACCACTTTGATCCCATTTCATCTTTTTCCAAGACCTTCTGGTTATGGTAGTTTCTACCACCGGGTAATCGCCCAGAGTTTCCTGCGTGAGCACTCACGTGGTGCTGGACTCCTCTGCTGTAGTTTCCCTCCTTCTAGCATCAATAGCTCTTTATGCTTTCACAGTTCAATTAGCTGCTTGCTACTTTTCGTGCAACACAGTTTGGTTTCTTATCGACTCTCCCCTCAACTCACCGGCTGTGATGAACCATTTGGCTTTCTTTCACTTTGAAGTCAAGGTTGGTACCACAGAGACCAGCGTCCGTTCCCGGCTTGGTTATCAGCAGAGGACCATTGACATCTGTTGCAACACACGCTGGCTATTGTTCGCGGTCTTACGATTCCTTCTGCAGAGGTTTCACAGGCCTTGGTCGGAAAGGTAAAGGTCGCTTCTCTCCTTATCACCTTCTCGGTATGCGTAGTCTTTCTCCTTCTCTTGAACTGCAGTGCTGAGTTAGTTCTCATGTCATGCGATCTGCCTTGCTCGTATTGTGCTCTCTTTCTCCACCTTTTATACCTGTGGGGAAAGGAAAGGGCCATCAGGTGTGTGTGATTTTGGTCATTTGCCTCACTTTGACTGACCCTTGGGTTGGGTCATGACAGGTGAACAGTTTTTGCATCAGTCCATTGTCTCTCAAAATGTAAGCAAGTTTTTGTGTCAGAAAGGGAGGGGTTTATGAAATAAACAGGGGGCATTGTGGGAACAGTAGTGTTTTGTCAATACAGATCGTGGGTTCGAGAAATAATAACCAGATGGCTATAAAGAAGAAGGATGGGGAGTATTTGGATGCAGAACAGGAAAACAAGGATTCTGGAAGTTGTGGTTTTTGAGTGTAACATGGTTTGGGCTACTAGTTGGCTTACCAGAGGTGTAGGGGTGGTTGGATTTTATTAAGGGAGCTTCTTTGGATGGAAGGGAGGTAAATGTGGAATAACCAAAAAAAAGCCACAGGTACTTTGTCCCTGGTAAAATACTGCGTCTCAACTTGGGCAACCCCCAAGCATAACCCTGGGCTCCCCTACTCAGGTGATCCTCACTCGCTGGTCCACCACCAGGGTTGGGTTCTGAGAGCACCAGCCCTTCCCTGGCCACCTGAATAAGGGATTCTCGAGGTCTACTTGGGAGAATACGCTCAGGTTGATCACAGAAGACAAGTAGGAATTGTAAAACTATTGCCTTAGAACACATTAGCTACACAAAGAATTGCATAGAGAGGACACCATTGGTTATTCAATGGGTTGTTTTAAAGAGAATCAAAGGTAATAATGAAGAGATCATTAATAAGAAATTATTGAATCTTTCACAGAAATAATGTTTTCTAACCAGGTGCCACATTATTGGGCTGAATGTAAATATTGAGTGGCACAATGTGACTTGATCCTTTAGTGGCACCATAGGAGTCCTATTTTTAGCTGTGACAAGTCCCGAGATGTTGTCACTTCTCCCCACAGGGGATCCCCTTCCCATAAGGCTAGGTGGGTGAGGCCACTACCCGATAGTCCCGCTGGGGTTGGTACTCAGTGAGAGAATCTCATGGGAGGAAATTCCCCCTCTGGGTACAAGGGGGACTTCTCGGAAGAACATGGTATTCCAACCTTCGATATGTCCCTAGCCAAAACCCCCATTCCATACACCTCCCCTCCATACCTCAGATATCTATGGGTCTATGCAAAACCCAATACTTAGTTTCTACTCACTAGGATGAGGAAGTGTAGAAACTACACAGGAGAAACATCCTGGGCTCATACTGAGACAAAGTAGAGCAAAGACAACCCAGAACGAATACAATGGACAATTACAGCGATGAGGAGGAGGTGCAGAGCCATACTGACTGTTCCTAAAACCTCCAGTGAGCCTGTTAGTGGTTCTCTAACTCCCACTGGAGAAATACAGGTAGAAATAGAGCATGGGCTGTGGAAGAAGAAGAGAATCCCTCTCTGGAGGAGCCACAAGATTGCAATCCAGCAAACGAGGACGAGCAGGGAAGAACCAAATCTAGGAAGCTTGTCTGTTGGTAGAAGCGGTCCTGCCAGATCCTCCATGGACCAAAAGATTATGCCGGAGGAAGAACGGGTATCCAGCAGACCTGAGGATCTGGAAAGTGCCGTCAGCTGGGAACACATAACCCGAGAAGGAGGAGATGCTGCAAAGAAGCCTTAGTCTCCTGGGAAGCAGCCCAAAGCCCAAGAAGGGATGCAGAGAAGCTCACAACCGAGCAGAAAGCACCAGCAAGTACCCTGCAGATATCTGGGCTGGTGGGACAGTTGGTGGGACGTCCAAAAGGTGGAAGAGGCATAGAAGATGGGTCTGGTACCCACACTCAATAACAAAGAGTCTCCACAGCCATCTTCCTTCTGGCAGTGCCTGGCAAGGTAGTGAACCAGGTCTGCCAGAACAGTGAAGATAAGAAGAGCCAGGAGAAGGGAGTCATTCCCCCTGGTGTTGTGAACTGTGAAACTAAGTCTGAGAAATAACGAGGGGAAGAGAACCATTCCCCCTGGTGTTGTGAACTGTACGATTAAACCTCAGATATGCCATGGGAAGGGAGTCATTCCCCCTGATGGTGGAAAACCAAGAAGCAAAATACCTGGAAAAGGGAGGCATTCTCCATGAACCCACTCGTGAAGAAGCAACTATGGGCGATAACGCATGTTGATGTTTTGAACTGAAACTTTACCTTTTAAGTTTGAATTTGGAACTTTGCTACTTTGGAATCACAACCTGAACTTTGTTTTGTTCACCTGGAGCTGTAATCCGCTGTCCAGAAGAAGGGAATCATTCTTCTGGACTGAGAAGACCCGCTGCTACTTTAGTTTAGTTATACGTGTAAGGGATAGATATCGTTTTTTGACACAGGACGGTGAACACTTTATTTTCTCTGAGATCCTGACAGAATCCTTAGTGTTTTAGTTGAGGCAGGGAAACCCCCCCTTTGAAGATAGGGAAAATTAGGGGATTTATCTTTAATTTTGAGTTAATAAAGTCTTTAGCAACCACCATGCCACCTGTATGTCAGTCTCCTTCTTCTGCACCCGTACATAGCCCTTTCTATCAGCTGGAGCTACTTTCCTACCTCTAATACCTTTTTTTACTTTGACCATCCTTATTCATGTGTTTCCACTTCCATTTAAACTAATACTTTTTTTACCAAAATTTTAAAATTGCAATTGAAACTATTAATCCAGTGGGTCGATAAGGATTTAAAAGATAATTGCATTCCACCACAGAAAGATCCCAATTGAACTGTGATCCACTGTCCAGAAGAAGGGAGTCATTCTTCTGTACCAAGAAGATCCATTACCCCTTTTGTTTAGTTACAAGTGGAAGGGACAGAACGGTGACACAGGACAGTGGACTCTTGATTCTGACTTACTACTTAGTATTTTGGTTGAGGTAGGGAAACGCCTCTTAGAGTTAGGGAGAGGTAGGTTTTCTCTTTTATTTTTGGTTAATGAACGTTTATGCCAACAAACATGCCACCTGTGTGTCGGTCTCCTCCTTCTGCACCCTTTTAGGGTGGTTTAATGCAGGAGGCCCTCATACAGAGGGACTCCCCTGCCTCTCTGGAGATAAGGAAGATCACCTGGGGTACTGACTGTTACATGTTGTTAGTTCCCAACATTCCCTAACCCTGCCTAAAGTCCTGAGTCAATACATTGAGAGCAAAGCTATGTATTTTGTAACATAGCAAAGGAAGCCAATAGTACTAGGACAAGAAGGAGCTCAGGAGGCCTGAAGATCATTAACTGTGCCACCACGGTAAGAGGTGGCCCAGAGTAGGCATGAAAATGAAGTCGTTAACAGAGAAGGACTTTTGCGAACGGAATGGGAGGAAATGGATACAATGTATAAAAAGGAACAAAGGCCTATCAGATGTGTCAAGCCCTGCTGCAGGACTGAACGCAGCCGTCAGAAGAAGCAGGTGTAGCAGATCTCCAACGCAGGAAATTCAAACCATGCTGGCAGACCAGCAGGAGGAAGACATGGAGAATGCCGGCGAGCAGCTGTGCGAGTTATCTGTTGGGTCTGGCGGTGCAGACCCGAGCACACGACAGAAAGGGAAGCAAGCAGATCTGTGCGCGGAGATGCTGCGCTACAGATCCTGACTAGGAGAGAAGCCTGAAGATCAGACGAGCCAATCCTTGTCCCAGGAACCCCAGTGACATACCAAGGCTCCTGAGAAGGTAAGCGGAGGTACGGCAGACACCGAGAGAACGCGATAGCGGCTGGAAGAGATGCTGAAAATGCTTTATCTCGGCCCAGTGGGATTGAACCAACTATTGACCCTAGCCAGTGTCACTTGTGCCTCCAGTATTATATTCCCAATGTCAGTAGCAGTCAGAAACCCACTGACCCACATAGAAGGCTCTGGGACCGCAACAGTAAGAAAGAGAACAAAGGAAATGTTCCTCGGCACAGTGGTAACGAGGAAACCACTGACCACCAGAGAAGGGCCTGGTACTCCAACAGTGAGAAAGAGAGCATCAGAGGAAGTCTTCCTCAGCACAGTGGTAACGAGAAAACCAATGGGTACCAGAGAAGGGTCTGGGAAGGCAATAAGATTTAGAACTTTGCTAACAACAGACAAGAGTGGATAAGTGTATGGCAAGCAGAACACAGTGAGAAAGAGTCAGTCTCCTGGAACTGAACCAGGAGTTTTGATAAAAACGTCAGGCGAAGGGAGTCATTCCCCCTGGCGTTAATGGAAACTGAACCAGGCAACACCAGGAGAAGGGAGTCATTTGTCTGGTGCAGACCCAGTAGTAGGGTTAAAGACACCAGGGGAAGGGAGTCATCCCCCCTGGCCTTGTCATGAACTGCATCAAGTAATACCAGGAGAAGGGAGGCATTCTCTTGATCCCAGGCTAAGAGTTGTACTGGAGACACCAGGGAAAGGGAGTCATTCTGCCAGGTTTTATTGGAAACTGGATAGATCTACACCATGAGAAGGGAGCAATCCTCCTGGGTGTGAAATGATATAAAGACTGCCTGAAAACTGTAAGCCAGGGCAAAGGAGTCATTCCCCCTGACCCTTCTGTTGTGAGAGAACATTCTTTTGGCTGGTGTGAGACACCATTCTTTTGGACACTGTTCAAGAAGAAGGGAGCCATTCTCTTGAAGAGGGAACATTTGCTGTTAGTTTATCCTTTAGTTGTAGTGTACGTGTTAGAGTAGGAATTTGACACAGGACAGTGGAACTTTAATTTGACCCTTTAGTATTGGTTTCAAGGCAGGAAACCCCCCTCTTAGAGATAGGGACAGTCGGGTTTTAAATATGATGAAATAAAACCCAATAACCAAAATCATGCCACCTGTGTGTCAGCTTCCTCCCTTGACACCCTTACAGGGTCCCAGATTCATAGAAATAATCAAATAAAGGGAAATTGTGTGTGCCTGGTTTGGGGTGAGTGGAAAGTTCCCCCGATTTACATAACCTACAACTCCAAGATATGGATTAAAAAATTGTATGGAAACTCTCAACATGGAGATAGTGTAACGCTTACCTCTGGAGCCCTGCAGGAGTGCCTGGTCCGGTCTGTCGGCGCCTTCTGATGTTGCCCAAAACACTCCCTCCACTCTGCTCACTGCGGGTGTATTCACCCAGCGGTCAGAGGGGCAGGAGTGGCCTGGAGGAACAGGATCTGGATAACTCTTATGTTGCGCCACCAAGGTGTACTGCACCAATGTCACTCTTAGTCTCTATACTGGTTCGTTGATGCTTCTGACCAGTTTCCTCACTGGGGTTGTACCAGTCCTGCTCAGTTTCTTCACTGAGATTTGGTTATTTTCGCTCCGGTTCACTCTCTCCAGTTACTTCACTGAGGTAAGGCGGTTTGCCAGTTGGCCACTAGTTAATGGGTCCCCAGGCCTTGTGACCCCCAATCCGCCTTCGGTTTTATTGGTTATAGGCACCTCTCCATTAGACAGTGGGTAATATGTTCTTGTGCCTGCTAATGCACTGTCTTAACTCTGTTCTCTGTTTTCTCCCCAGGTTTGGTATGCTGATGAAGGAGGTCAGTGTGGTGTTATTACAGTATGACTAGTCTGCCGCTTACCATGTGTCTCTTGTCTTTTTTCAGATGCGGTGGATGCGGGACGCCGTTGCGCGAGTAGACTCCCCTAGGTGTGGCAGATGAAGTCAGAAGAGTTCTGCGGTCAGCCTTCAGGTAAGTAACAGATCTTGACTCGCGTCGTGAAGTCCCAGGCTTCCCACGTAGTGCAGATCTGGAGTCATGAAGTCTTGACACAAAGCGGTGATCAGGAGTCTCAATCTTGACCCGTAGTGCAGAACGAAGCGGGACCGTGACAGGCAAGCGTCATGCTAGCAGCCGGAGAAAATGCTAAGCACTGGGTGTGGCCCAGGGTGGGGTTTATATAGTCCTGGGCCCACCCAGAACCACTAGACCACCATGGAAACTTGTACAATGGCCCTCTAGAGGCCATGTTGAATGTCACTGTTCGATCCAACCTGGGGGCCATCTTGGAAGGGGCTAAATGCATGCATCAGCCTGTGTCTGCGCCAGGCAGCCAGTTTCTCGGTCCAGGTGCCTCCCTGAGCCTCGGGGGTCCCTGGAATCATGACAGATAGCATCGTCCCTGTTTTCCCTGGTCTGTACACAGAGGTTTCCCACACTAACCAAGGCATCCCTATTCCCAGGGTTAATATATACAGAATATGGACCCCTAATGTGATGTCTCACTGCTTGAGATCGCCTAAAGGCATGCACATTTTACGCAGGGTGTGTGAGGTCCACAAACAGAAGGTACCTGCAGACGATTCTGACCTGTGGGGAGACTACACCTCTAGTTTCGTGAGGTGTGGTGCTGCTCAAGGGTATGACCTGTGCTATCATTGTTTCCTTTGCAACTTTCAGTGATTCGGTTCATAAGACAACCAGAGTAGTCTATGTTGCAGCCTGTATTTCCAATATAAAGCTCACATTTGAGGTTATGTTTTGAAGTTTAAAGTTCGGTAAACACAGGTGGGCCATTAATCTTCTATACATTGATCCATGTGATGGGTCATTGGGCATGGACATTTTTACTTTACTAAGAGCTTGACCAATGGTTGTTTCTGCATGCCATGTATAATTTGGGTGATTTTCAGTTCACAGTTTAAAATATAGCAGCATAGATGTATTGCACAATTTGTATAATCTGATTAGGCCTCATTGCGAGTTTGGCGGTATGGCTAAAACAGTAGTAATGCAGTGGTAACAAAGTTACCACTGCATTACCGCACCACCAAACTTTGTTTTGTCACATTCTTTAGCAGTACGCCCATTTTTAGGCAGTGATGGTGGGGACGGGAGGGGGTCAACTGAACGCTCTAGACTGAGATCACACTTAAATTGAATATGGTATTGCACAACAGATGTCGTCAGATGAATGCCTAAACGGCTGTGGAAGGGAAAAATCAAAACAGGGTAGTCTTTCTGATTTCCCCAATGGGCTGGCTGTTTCAGCTGTTCTCCCTGGTATATCTGCTGATACTTCACTAAGGGGCATCTACGCTTTCATCCGTAAGACTCAAAAGCGGATTACCCAAGGGGAGGTCGGGGGGAGGAGGGGAGTGATTTCCTTGCATGTGCTAGGTTGATCTGTGCCATTGACACTCTGGAGGATCCTCCTACAACTGCCAGAGGTTGGATCATGTAGCAGGCAGGCTTTCCTGGCCCTCAGAATCTCACAATCCCCCTCATCGAGCCGCTTGAATGTCACTCACAGGGGAAAATAACATTTGTCCCAGGGAAAGAAGGTGCAGCAGGATAGCCTTCTGAGCTAGCGTCCCCTTACAGGTCCCCAGTCAAAGGGTCTTTAACCTGCAACCACAGTCTCCTCCTCCAAATCCATTAGCACGTAGCACAGCACAAGTAATGTCAGAGGCAAACATGAGCTGCTTTTCTATGACACGGAAGAGGTCTGCTCCCTCCTCCAAAGACTTGATGAGTGACTACAAAAACTTGAGTAGGGTTTGCAATATATATCTAGTATATATTTCAGCGCTCAGCCCAAACACAGAGCCCAAACATACAAGCCCTTTACAGAGTGGTGTCTACACTTTTGACAATATGGTCTGTTGGGGTGAATTCCTCGGTTTCACTTGTAAAACAGTAGAGCAGTAAATCAACCATGAGGCATTCTGGGAATTTCAGATTCAAACCCCTGCAGAGGATAAGTCTTTGGCCAGTCGCTGGGTAACAGATGCAGCTACCATGTCTAAATGTGTAAAGAGGCGAGCTTTTAACCCTTCGAAATGGACTTGCACGTAGATTCTCCTCAGTCCTGGTCTTCCACCGCTTCCCCAAGGCTTGCTGGGACTTTCAAGGCTATGTAAAGCTGGTCAAGGTTCTGCGGGCCAGGGCAGGTAATCCACATGGCTTCTGAGGAGGGAGTCTTATGTATATTGCAGTGTGGTCTGTGTCCTCCTTCGACACGGTTGACCAAAAGACTGTCCTCGTGGCTCATGTGTCTAATGATGCTTTGAAATGGTGCGCTACTTTCCTTCTGACTGCTCTCAGCAAGTCACGCTGGGTTCATACATGCCTGATCCATTACTAGTTAGCAGTGGGGTGCCCCAGGGCTCCTCACTGTCTCCCCCTCTGTTTAATGTTTATATTCATCCGCTTTTAAGTATCGTTAATCAATTTGATCTACAATATCACACATATGCCGATGACACTCAAATCTATGTTCGTCTAAAACAACCGGTGGCAGAAATAGACTGAGTCCTACCACGTGCAAACAGAATAAAAAACTGGATGTTGGAAAACAAGCTGCAATTGAATCCCTATAAAAAGTGACTGTATTGGGTTAAAAAAAAAAAGCTTGCACATCTGCTCTTTTTGGCGTACATACAAAGTTCTTTTTGATGATGAAGATCTTGGGATGCATTTGGCAATCAATCATGAATTATAACTTACACATTAAAGAAATTGTGAAATCGGTGTATGGTCAACTTAAATTGCTGAAGCCTTTACTACCCCTCAATGCAAAAAATGATCACCAAACGATTGTTGGAGCAATTGCCAACTCAAGGTTGGATTATTGTAATGCCCTACTCATGGGCATTCCAAGATACCAACTACAGCGACTACAGGTTGCTCGGAACTCTGCCGTCAGTCTGGTTTTCTCATTGCCCAGGAAATTATGTTTCACAGTTTCGCAAATGCCTTTGCTGGCTTCCAGTGCAGCAGACCCTCTTGTTCAAGACTCTTTGCTTGGTTTTCAAGTTCATCCACAGCCTGTCTCCTTCATACTTATTCTCAAAAATGGTTACCTACTGCACTAGTCTGTCTCTTTGCTCTTCTGGGCAATGCCTGCCTAGGTCAGCTACCTGGAGTGACAGACGCTTCTCCTATTTTGGGCCTCGGTCCTGGAATTTGCTACCACCTGACCTGCGTAATACTGACTCCCTACCCATCTTTAGGAAAAAACTAAAAACCTATCTTTTTGCATAAAAGCCTTTAATGATTGTGCCATCATCTGCTTACCATCTGCACCCAAATAAAGATTCTGCTAAAATTCTTTCCATATGCGCAATATAAATTCAAAAGTCTAATTAAAAAATCGAATCATTGTTGGGTCTTTCTCCCACATGTACTCTGTGTGTGACAGTAGAGCACTGGTGTCTCCTGTTCCTGTCATGAGAGTGGTTTCTGCACTTCTTATGTCTTTGCCTATCTTGAGATCTGGAGCATCCTATTGTCTACTGACTACCCCAACATCTACACTGCTCACAATTCTAACCCCACAGTGAATCTACCAGAAAAATGGAACTGGTTGTGTTGGCAAGATTTATTCTTGTCTTCCATTTTAATTTAATTTTTATTTTCTATCTCCTTTTTAGTTTTGGCTATTGGGTGGCACTTTAGGACAACCTAGAAACCCAAAACGAGTGAATTGGCGTACACATGAAAGGGTGATTGGCTTTGAGGAACAGCGTATTGAGGGGGCCGGGTTTGTTTGGTTATTTGCACTCCTCCATGGCCCCGTTAACACCGAATGCCATTCTCATCCACTACCTCCCCTTTCCTGCCCGAAACACACCCTTCTGAAGTCTCTGAGCTAGCTATACCACACAGTAGCATCAACCATGGTCTAATAGTGCTGTGTATGACTTGCCAGTGTTATTTCTAAGCAGCATTATAATAGTTGATGGCTTGTCAGTATAAATGAGCTCAGGTTGTAATAAGAATGCTGGTTTCTTGCACTGAAGCCCTGGTAAAAACCAATGCTGGCAAAGTCAGCTGTTTTGCTTGTGTACACCCATTAGATGATCATTTGTCAGGCACTAATCTTTGCCCAAGTGTTTGCAGCATTTTCCAGCTCTTTCCATCTAATGAACAGTTGGTATTGTTGGGAGGGTGGGGGAACGATCATCCCAAGCCCCCCTCCGCTTTCAGATGAAGCAGAGGCTTGGGACTATGCAGTAGGAGCTCGGGGAGGGGGATGTCACTAGCAGCCATAGTGCGGGGAGGGTAGTTTACATTTTTGCTCTGGTATACATGGGGAACCAAACACCATCTTGGATATTAGCAGCCATATTGCAATCGTGGCCTAGTTTTGCACTGAAGCCCCACACACACAGAAATAAAATCGTATGCATGCGGGAATAGGTTGTAGCTTGGGCACCAGTGAGAAAGACCAGAGCTGCAGAGATTCATAGACCCTTCATTGTCTCATGTTGCTAACATTTTGTATCCTAGATGAAATGCACCCTACAAGGCCACGGGGGGGTTGAGAGAGCTCTGTGAAAAGCAAACCCACGAGCAGGAGGGCATGGGACTCCAACCTTCCATGTCCACCTCTAAGTAATAGCCACCAAGAGCCCCCGTCCAAACACCCCCAGCATTCCAAAGTACCAGTCAGTGCCAGACCACCAACCATAAAACTGTTAGACAACCCCCTCAAATCAATCAGAAAAGATCTAAAAACATTGATCAGTTGCCTTCATTATAGGTCACATGATTGGTTCTGCGAGGTGCCGTGAGGGATTAAACCACATAGCTAAAACGAGGGTGGGGAGCTTTGGTTGGGTGCCAACGTGTTTGGAATCAAACTGTATTTTGTTAGAAGCGATAGCCACAAAGTATCCTCTTAGCCCATGTCTGCAGTGCCAGGTGCACATTAGGTTAGAAATAGGGCCTGTATTGTTTTTCTTTGCATAATTGCCAATTACTGGCATCTTTGTACCTGATGACGTGCAAGGAGGAGCCCACATGGAAGAAGATGTACAGTCAGGGCTGGGACCAATGGCCTGGCCTCCCCTATGGAGCAGGTAGCCTATGTATAGGGTTGCACCAACCCACCATTTGGATTTGTATATTATGTAACTTACATCACTGATGTTGCTGTGTGCCTTCATAAAGTGTAGGCCATACTGATTTTGCCAAAACGTTCCGTGGCAGCAGAGTTCTTTGCTGGTGCATTTCTATTTTTGTGGAAATAAAACCTTGTTTTCCTTCCCTAGTGGGTTGTATTTTTTTTGGTGTGAGTGTTGAGGGATTTCTACACATTTTTGGTGACCCCCAATGTGATCCCAGTGACCCCCGTGAAGATGTAGGCTTCCATGCCGCACTTCTGGAGGGGCCTTGCCCACCTAGAGTTACCAGTCTCAAGCGTGCAATCCACTGTGGTGTATAGGAGCCGTTTTCACAGAATTCCTGTCTGCTCTTTGAAGCAGGCTTGTCTCCTAGGAGGGTGCAGGCCGTTGTTGGGAACCCATGATGGAGGAGCTTGGGTGAACACGCAAATGTAAGTACATCTCTTGCGAGCGACTACAAAGAGGGTAAGAGTAGGTAATTAAAGTGTGTGTTCGGGTGAGTGATGGGAGAGCGTGAAAGGGCACGTGGCAGTTTTTGTATTTTTTATATTATTATTATCAATATTATTGAGGAGATAAGAAGGAGGAAAAAAGGAGTGTAGGATAATCTCCGAGTAAGGCGAGAAGGTGGTGCCATATTTTATTGTGATGAAGAGGATACAAAAGTAGGAGCTCCATATAGTTGGAGAGCTCGGATTCCTGTGCCCAATATATTCCAGGTGGGGGAGAGAGGACGAGAAGTATATGTATAGTGCGTTGCAGCTGTACAAGGATAAGATAGAGAAGTACCTCAAACAGTGGGTGGTAGAGGCCCATGGTGGAATGCACTACCCCTGGCCAGAATGTGGTACTAATAACTGAGAGATATTAGAGCACATGAGCATGTTCTTAGCTGCTATGTATAAAGGTAAACAACTGCAGGAGCAAAAAGAGATTTTAGAGTTGTGGAAGATGGTAGAGGGTACCACTAGGAGTATGCCCCGACATGAAGATAGTGCCACGTCAAGTATAGTACCACAATAGTGCAAGAGTAAGTGCTGCAGTCCATGCTTAGAGATGGCCTTTATCTACTCACCACCCACCCAGCCACAGGCTACACCAACCCAACATATGTGCCCTTGCCTGCCACCGCCCCACCCCTCCCCATATCGACCAACCCCAGACAGCATTACACAGCGGGAGACAAAGTCACAGAAAGGGTTAGAGGAGGCATTAGAGGCAATACGAGTACAGTTGTCCCGTTTGAGAGCAATAAAAGAACGGGAGAGCAAACCGGGGTGTGGGTTGGATGAGTGGAGAGCTGGAGATATTTTCTTTAGACTGAATAGCACCGCTATCAAGGATGTACGTGTTGAGAAGCACGGTGGTGGTGGCGATCGAAGGGTCGAAAGCGCAGGTTATGGGACAGTGAGGGCAGATAGGGAGGCACATCAAGAAGTACAGGAAGGAGAATCTGGAGGTGAGGAAAGTGAGGCACAAGCGGCCCACAAATTATGCCCAGGGTAGAAAGCTTGTGGGCGAGCGATTGAGGATCAGGTTTGGGCAGGTGGCAGTAGCAAGGAAAAAGGGAAGCAAGGGGTGGAAAGCAAGGCGGGCAGTGAGTACCCAACTGCCATTATTGCACAAGGGACCTGGAAGGATGCAGTATGTGCCATGGGCACTGATGGATAAGAATAATTTAAAGACAATGCTCCTGCCTCTTATTGCTTGGGCTGGGAAATGGATACATGCCTTTGAAAAGCAGACAGCAGGAATTCCCTTGGCGGTGGAAGACATGCAAAGTTTACTTGTCATGATTGTGGAAAATCAGGCAGGTGACATGTGGGTTAAGGCTGGGTACTCGAGGTGAAGTTAGATGATGATGTACACGATGGGGCCCCGTTCAACAATATTAGGGCACAAGTGTGGGACGCACCGCGACGGGCGTACCCAGACAAACAAGACTTGCTCAGTACATTTTAAAGGTGTAGGAGATGTGGCGAGCGGAGACGTGTGACCAATGGGACCAATTCCTCTTTTCTACTATGTCATTAAGAGGAGATTGCCCAAGAAAGTTCAGAAAGCGCTTGACAAGATAGTGGACATAAAGGCAGAGTGGTGGGCCGAGATCCAGACTATAATAATACACCATTGCAAAAGGATTAAAGAGTGAGAGAAGTAAACAGCCCAAAGGTTACAGGCAGAGGAAGCAAAACTGGTACAGAAGTTAACTAAAATAGCAGTGGAGGGGCAATGACAGCGAACACACAGACAAATTCAGCAGAGCAGGCTGCAGCTCGCACAGATTTAAGGATAGCAACGTTTTGGCCAGGCAGAGGGCATGGGCTGTGGGGTGGCAGACCCCTACGTCAGTATCCTGAGTGGCATCAAGGAAGTCAGCAGCGGGGTAGAGGAGGGTTTCAAGGGAACAGAGGGGGCATAGGGGGGTTCGGTGGAATGAAACTCAGAGGTGGTATGGGACCGTCTCAGTGTTGGAGCTGCAGGAAGTGGGGCCATTTTGCAAGAGAGTGTAGAAGCAGGCCGGGGGCAAGTATAACGCATACTATCAGCATACCCCAGCACTACCCCAGTTGGCGATGTTCACCTCCATAACTTATGAGATACACCAGACCTACACTGAGTTGCCACCAAAGGGCCCACTTATGCAGGCACAAGCACCGCCTAATGTGTCACAGCAAGGGGGCCAGCACAACACCTTGCACGGAGGCCAAATGCCCACACCAAATGCCGTGACGAATGGAATGCTAGCACCATACCAAGGGGTCGGTGTCATGGGAGGAAACACCTTCATGTTCCCAGGCAGCCCTTCTACCTACACTGGCGACAACCACCACAATAAAATTAAACCATATGTAAAATACACCTTCAAATAACAAGACTCACCCTGAAACGCCCCACTTCCAATGTAGTTTGCGGAAACAACAAATGGCCGCGGTATCTGCGGCACCTGCTACCAGTGGTCAAAGCGTACGAAAAGAAGGAGTGGAACTATGTTCTCTGCTGGCCTGCCCCCGCTTCCCACAAACTCCCAGCAATGCAATCCAACCCACCTGTTTGGGAGAATGAGTGCAGAGCACTGAAGTGCAAGTTTCAACTTCTTCCTACACTTTGATTTTAAAACTAAGCCATTCCAGAATGGTTTCTTTTTCAAATAAAAGTATAGGAACAGTACAATCTAAATAAAAAATAGAAAAAAGTATAGGAGCACTGCTCCCAACCGCTCGGCCCACTTCGAAGACTGATCTGCCTTGAAAGGAAGGTGCTTACATTTCAGGCTGCAGCTATATGGTAGGGTCTACAAAGCGAAAAGGAGATGTTTATTCGATGTTCAAATAATGCTGCAGATTAAGCCAAAGTGAACTGTACTTTCTTGGCCACGCAGGCACTTTTCTGTGCATTATACTTCACTTTCCTTTCCAAATGGAAAGGCAACCAAAAACTAAGATGGTTTCCCCCTTGTAGGATTGCAGCCGGTATCACAGCTAAATGAAACCCGTCAAAAACACTACATCATACACGACTGCGTTCAACAGCTGCTTTAAATGCACACAGCACCATGCCAAGATGAACACGACCATCATGAAATACAATAATGAAAAGTTCAGTTCTTGCCTTCGCAGATATATTGGTGCCATACAACGTTTCCGGCCCACAGTATTAATAACAGCTTAACGGTATGGCAAGTGAAAACCGGGGTGAAAACATGCTAATTTCGCACGGATTCACAGGAGTGAATTTCGCAAGGATTCACTTCAGCTGGCTGCTGTATTCGAAGACCATTGCGCGTGCCGCGGACACATTCCAAAGTGCATCTCAGGCAAGCAAATGTAGTCACTTTGGTGAATGTACCACACCCGCTATGCCCTCCGAACACACAGACTTACTCATAAATGCTGTGTGACATGGCCGCGTGATCTTGTCTGCTGTGATAACTTGATAGCCAACACGGAAATGCAACATCTTCGGAGTGGCATCTCATGGAAAGGAGCTATGACTAGGCCTGCGCACTCAGAGGGCATGGGCGGTTATGTTAGAAAAGCGCAGGCGCAGCTGCAGAGTCACACACATCAACCACTGCCTGTAACGTTTTTATTCACCTATAAAAATAGCCCCATATCACTCCTCCACCCTTCCCAGGCTCTCTTCTGGCCACGAAATAACCCCAAATATGTTTTCCTGACTTTTTCCTCATTGCGCTGTCCGTGGACAATGTCTGTCCGCGGCTCCATTATGGCGACCATTTCAAAAAGGATGATTCACCACACGTTTTTTAACATCAAATCAGCGTGCATCGTTGTAGTGTGCAGCAACCACGCCACCCTCCAATTGGTCCAGAGGTTTTCATGGACTCTGAATAAGGAAGTGAGTATGTGGACCGGAACCAGATATCACTAATTTCTTTGAACCTGCTTATTGACAATTTTTTTTTTAAACTACTGGAACAATTTACACCAAATTTGCAAAAGCATGCTTTTGGGACCAAGCCGTCGCTCCTTGCGCAAGTTGGTGAAAATCTGTCCAATGGTTTGGGCTGTAGGTGCAAGCAAAAAATATTTTCCATTGTGTCTGTGAGAATTTCAAAAAATGTTGGGGCCCCCACTATAACTTTTCCACCCGTCAACAAAACTACACCAAACTTCACAAAATCATTCCCATGTGTCCATACACTCTTTTTTTGCAAAGTTTGGTGAGGATTCGACCAGGAGAATGGGGGGGGATAAAGTTATAAGCCACCACAGGTAGTTATGGTTAAGTTACTGAACTCATAGAAAGAGCACTTTTTGGATGGCTTATAACGTTGCCCCCCGTGGATGAATCCTCACCAAACTTTGCAAACTAAGCATATGGCCCATGCGTGAAGTTTGGTGCGGTTTGGTCAAGGGGTGGGGGGCAAAGTTGTAGCGAGGGTCCCAACGTTTGTGAAAATCCTCATATGCATAATGGAAAAAACATTTTGCTCATGCTTACAGCCCAAACCGCTGGATGGATATTCACCAAATTTGCGCCAGGAGCAACGAGGAGGGGATGGGATATGGCCATAAAAAACAGAAATCGGGTGTTTTTTCTCCTCCGATGTCCGTGAACATCCCAGATGTTTGGGGACCTTTCTGTGATGTTCACAGACATCAATGAATATATCTGCATTACAGGGTCGGTGAAAAACAGTTTTTGGATGGCTTATAATTTTGGCGACACTCAATGAAATTGCATGAAATTTTGCAATATCATTTCAGGCCTGACCCTCAATGGTTATGCAAAGTTTGGTGTTGTGGCGCCAAGAGGGGCAAAATTAGAGGGGGGGGGTCCCAAAATATTTGAAAGGGATCTGAGTTGTTTGACCGAAGACAAACATTTTGCAGCGAAATTATTCATTGTCGATTCTGCCACAACTCTGTTTGACCTTCATTGAAACAACCCAAAACCCTACACCCAAAGCAGCCTTATACTAATACCCCCTCCTCTACTTACCTTCTCGCTGGCTACCGGTGCTTCCTCCACAGCCCTGCAGCGTCAGTTCCATCCGTCAAACGCGGGCCGGAGCTGACGCTGCAGGGCTCTTTTTTCTTTTTTTCTTTTAGTCCCCCGCTTCCCATGTCAAGGAAGCGGGGGGACACCCCTGCAGCCCCTAAACCCTAATATACTGAACATATGAAGTGGGGGACAAGCCTGCAGACCCCGCTCCTCATGTTCAGTATATTAGGCTTTGACCAAATTCGATCGGAAACGTCCATACGGACAGTTTGATTCAAACAAATTGGGCGTTACCATTTGAAAGGCTTATAAAGTGGTGTCATTTGCCGAATCTGCAGAAAAGTTTACAAGTACATTTTATACCCAGATTTGAACAGTTTTGCAAAGTCTGGTGGGATTTTGTCAAGAGGGACAAAATTAGAGGGGGATCTGACCATTATTAGATGGCTTATAACTTTGTTGACGTTTGATGAATATGCACAAAGGTTTCCAGAAAGATTATAGACCAAACTTTGAATGTTTGCGGAGAATCTGAATGGATTTTGTCAATTGGGGGGTTAGTTATATGACTATGCTTTGTACGTACATTTTTACACTTTAGAAAAAATTCAATATGGACGATTTGCAGCATTCTCGTGCAAGGAGCATTGGCATGGACCAGAAAGCATGGTTTTGCAAATGTGCCGTGTTTTATTTTTTGAAAAGTGGCATAATGTAGGTACAAAGAATAGTGATATACCTTTGGTGACTGAGGTATAGCCTGTAGCCATGCGCTGTAGCCAGATTGCCATGACCCAGACAATCGTGGCTATTGGCCATCACCACAAGGGACTGGCAATGGGTTTAAGGTGAGCTTGGTCACCAGGGACCGGCTATGTGGTAAAGTTTTTGTTAATCAGGATAGGTTTGAATGGGATAAGAATTTTTGCTTGTGGCTACAGCCTGAAGTGCTGGATAGGATTGCAGCAAACATTTGCGAGGACATCGGCAATGATCTCAAATCTGTCCTGTTTTATTTTGTCTAAAGTGTCAAAAAGTACAAAGCATTTTGATATAACATTTTTGCGTGGGCAATGGTCTGGCCCTGAGCAAGGAACAACGTGTACTCTGATTCGCTTATTGGGGCATGCGGCATGGCCGAAGCCCTATGCTAAATGGGGGAAAATATTCTGCTTGCGGCTGCAGCCCGAAATGCTTGACCGGATTGCATCAAATCTGCGTGAGGAGCATGCGCAAGGACCTGAAAGCATGTTTTTGCAAATCTGTCATGTGCATTACTTTTTGAAAGTGTCAAAAAGTAAGTACAAAAATAGTGATATAACTTTGGTGCATGGACAGTGAACCTGGCCCTCGGTAAGGACAAATGTCTAATATGATTTGCATATTGGTGAAGGAGGTGTACTGGGGAGACCCCCGGCCGGCCCATAGAGTCGGGGTTTGCTCTGAAGTACTTTAAGATGAGATAGCTACACCTTTAGATGGATGGGAGTGCAGATTTATTACTCCAACACCAATCAATAAGGACAACTCAATGGTTTGGCAAAGGGAGTCCGTTTAATGACAAGTACAAAAAACGGGGAGTCATGGCAATCAGCAGTGATGTGATAGTCCGTCTCGCTTCAACTCCAATGAATTTCATACAAGTTGTAACATTTACACTAAAAACTCGTCATCATTGACATGCAACACACAAAAGTTGACATGCAATTCTATTGGTTGGGAAAAGGTAACTTTACTATAGGTACTATATCTGTATATGGTAACGGAGTGAGGGGATTGGGTAAAACACTGGCAGGTGGGCTTCATCTTCTTTGTATTTCAATATTGTTCTCTTCTTTTAGGTTCACGATATCCTTATTAATGGCGTTTCGTCTCTTTGCGTCATCCTTTGGTCATCATTTCTTCTATCGGTGCGTCAGTCCTGGCCCTCGTGACGTCACCATTCGTCTTCCATTAAGGCCTTTTTGGTCTCTTCTGGGACAGTACTGAGGCAATCTTCATTTCGTCTCATTTGCTGGTAGGGTTTTCTCAATGGATACCTTACTGTCCATGGTTGTCTGGTTACCGGTACTTCAATAGGTGTTGTTCTTCTGATGGGTACTGGGCAGAGCCCTACTGCGGCTCTCTGCTGGTTTATTTGGGACCTCCTCTACAGCGGCATGGCCGTAGCCCATGCCCGATGGATTGTGGAGACTGGCCATGGCTGCAAGCCATGAGCAGTGATTGGTCACATTATGAGGGTATAGTGGACACTGAACTAGGATGCAGGGTAGGTGCATTGGATAATAGGGGTGGTTTGTAACAGGGGTGGTTGGTTGGTGCTGGGGTCATGGTCGAGCCTCATGCCCTAGGCAATTAAACCATGACTTGCATACCCAGCAAGCACTGCTGAAAATGACACACATCAGTGTGCGTTGCAAAAAATATGTTTCTTAAAGGAGGGTTACAGTTTTTAGATATATGTTAAAAGAGGAATTATTAATAACTTATATACAGTGATGTAACATCATGAAACATTTTCATTCATAAAAACCTATGAAATTCAGTGAAAATACTTAGTTAGCTCAGCGGCAGATACAAGGAAACTAAAGTAAGGGAGAAAGAAACAACATCACCAGAAAATGTCAATAACTTTAATGTTAATCATCATGTATACAAATGTAATTATGTGTCTGAGGCCTGCTTAGTGCCCCATGAGCTGAGACAAACTGTGAGGAAAGTACTTTTCAGAACATACAAGCAGGTTAACGTCTAGATATATTGCACCTTTTCCATTTTCATATTTTGACTGTCAGTGAACAAAGCCACCTGGCTTACATATGTCAGTGAACACAAAACCAGTGGCCCAGATATGTGATGTCATCAGTGATGTCCTCAATGATATTTGTGATGTCATCTTTGATGTCCTGGGTGTTAGTCTTAGCAGTGCACAATGGTGGCGCGAGTTATGGTTGCTTAGCTTACCATAACTGGTCAATTTCTGGGGTTTTCGGTTTTACTTGCAACCATAACGTCCCATTAACAACGTGTCTTCGCTGAATTTCATAGGTTTTTATTAGTGCAACTTAAACATAACGTCACTTTAACAACGTTTTTTCACAGAATATGTATATACATACACATATATCTTGCAAAGCTTAATATTTATCAGAAACACATTTTTTCTGCCAGTTTCATAAAAACTAACTTAAAATCCAACTTTGTGGTTTAGCATAAGTGTTAAAAAGCATATAGACTCATGATTTCGTGTGCTAAACTCCAGCAGCGAAATATGTAAACATGCTAACAAATAACTCCTCATTTATCAACTAATGACGGAATCGAGAACAAAAACGAATACATCAAGAGTTTGGAATCTGAAAGCCTAGTCACAGTTTAAAGTGAGTGGTTTAGCAGCAGATGGAGCTCTGCCCAGAAAACTGGGGTACATTTCCCTGCATATTATCATCACTCATCATCAGTGGAGTAACTTTGCTGAAAATGTTGGGGGGGGGGTACATGACATCTGAAGAAAAGGTGCCCCAGCCAAATGAATGGGGACAGAATAGTGTGCCATGAATGTTGGGGGTGGGGGGACAAACACCCCTGTCCCCCCCTAAAATTACGCCCATGGTCATTATTGACGGAGTGATATTTAACCAGACACATTGATTGGCTAACCAAGAAAGATGGCCACTTTTTTGAAAGAACATTCCCAATAAAAATTGTCAATAACTTAACTACACGCACTTGCAGTCACAGAGCACACGCGCAGCTCTTTCCGTCGTCTCCTTGCAGTGATGTGTCGGGTTGCATTGTCAGACAGGGCCAGCACACGCCTGCCTGTGCCCAATGAGGTTTGGCACACCCTCCCCCTCTTCACTCCACTCCCCGCCCTCCAGTAAAGGTCCTCGGTCTCCTCTCTCTGCCTTGACATGCCCATCTGTCAGCCTAGGCAGTGATGGAGGCAGGGCAGCCGGATTGGCGCCGTACATGCCCCCCTAGGCTGCGGCAATGAGGAGAAGCTCGCCTGGGTTCCTCGCAGGGTGCCATCAATTCATCTCCATTAACCCTGTGTGGAAACCCAATGTCATCCCAGAAATCCCAAAGGCACGCACCATTTCTGCGAGGTTTCTGGGAGCAGAGCTTAGGCACAATTTTCAATATGGGTATGGGTGGACATACTTAATTGACCACATTATTCTTATAATTCACGGGGAACTGTAATCGCCTTATAAATGGCAACACTTTATTTTCGTAGTCTAAGTGAGCTATTGCGCATCTTGCAAAAACCAGGACAGCAGTTGCCGCCCGCAACATCCGTATTGACGCCTGTAAATAATGTTCTTATTACAGGCTGGTTGTGACATCACTACTGACCTGTAATAAGAAAATAGCCTCCCCGCGGGTCTGTAATCAATTATTGCAGCTGATTTGTGACGTCACAATGCCTGCTACGTCTGCCAGCAAAGAGTACTGCAACACCTAATTGAAGCTTATCAAATTCCTTTCTTTTAAAAGCGCTTTCTGGGACACTTATATTTTTATTTTATTGTAAGGTTTGGGTCGCCAGTGTTTGGGCTGGCATATTTTACGATATTATTTGTAGTATTAACTAAACGGCCTGGTATTAAAAGAGATGACAGTTTTTTGCCTGTTTATTATAATGATTAAAATACCCCGAGTATATGTGAAAAGTATATTGCAAGTCACCTCAGAGTTCCCTGACCTTATGAAGAAACTCGGCAGATGGTCAGTGCAGTAACTTATTACAGGTGAGTAGCTTTGTCACAATGCCCCATGACAGCTGCAGCACAGGGCGTTTTGCACTTAATGACTGTGAGGTATGGTGCTACTTATTTTCACACCAGAAATCGCTCTCTGAAGAAAGGGAAGAGTAAAAGGAGTAGTAGACGAGGAAACGTGAGGATAAAAATGCAAAGAAATGTTATGGAACAAGAACCGAATGATACAAAAAGAGGACTGATATATCATAAAAGGAACATAATGAAATAAGAGAAGTGAAGAAAAATATAAATGGAAGAAAACCACTTAAAAAATGAAGAAAAAAAACAGATATTGCTAGAAAATAGGATCGGTCCAGAAGATGACATGGGTAAGATTTAATTAGCATAAGAAAGCGAATTGCAACTTAATGGAAAAAAGATGATGAAAGGAAAGAAAGTGGGCCACTGGTAAAGGAAGCCAGAAAAGGAGAATAAAGAAAAACAGGAAAGAGAGGGGAAAGAAAATTGCAAGCAGGGTAGGGCGGGGGAGGCTGAGACACCTATGCATTCTAAGAAATAAAATACACCCAACACTGTAAGTCACCTTGGCCTTCTGTGGCTTCTACATGGTCATAACAATCCTTAGTGACTCGTGATGTTCTTACACTTGCGATTCTCAGTGTATCAGTACAGGGCATGGCAATCACAACAAGAGAGGTGCCTCGTTAAGTAATTATGATAGGGGAATAAAGCAACCAGAAAACTGCTGATTGCCATGCAATGAAGTCCCATTGAGGGGACTAAGGGATGGGAATCTGGAGTCATAGTGATTGGGGACCTCTGCCCCATCCCGGTTCCATGGTGCTGGTCCAAGAGACGGTTTATGGAGGACCCCCTAAGGGCCTCGACCCCATGTACTCACAGAGCAAGTCTTCCGAGACCCCTTTCATGTGTCCAGAGTTGAATCTTTTGTGGGTTCAATTATAGATATTGCTAACGTGCATTTCCTAATTTAACACCCCCCAATATATATCAACTCACCCCACAATTCCGGGACAAGAAACAGGTTGTAGTTGGGAGTTAAAATGTCATTTTATTCAAATGAAATCACTCGAAAAGTGGTGCCCAAACTTTATGCTGGGGAAGTCACCACAATGAAAAATTGGCACATTTGTTACTGGTTTACAGAAACAAGAACTTGCCTTTATGTGAAAATCTCACTAGGAAAACATTCACACAAAGTCACACAATAAATCAATTAAACTTCTGATTCATATAGCAAAATGCAACTTGCAAAAAACACAATCCAAGTCCACAACTAGATGAGCGCTTACCAGACAGTGGGCCTCATTACACGGATGGCGGTAAGGATTTACCGGTACCGGTAAAATACCGGTAAATCCTTACCGCCTTACTACGAGGTCCCCTTGCGGGCTGGGGGATTTAACGCCTGCTTTTTGCAGGTGTTAAAATCCAACCCGCAAAGGGACTTCGGAGCTAATTACGGCACCGCAAAATTGCGGTGCCGTAATTAGCGCCTTCCCCATTCCCATAGAGCCCTATGGGGCAGAAATGGGAATGGGGAAGGGCAATGGTGGAAGGGGAATTTACCGCCCCTCCAACCTTGGAATGGGGCGGTAAATCCCCTTTCCACCAAGGCGGTGCCGGTATTTTACCAGCATGAGCCATGGCGCTAGTAGCGCCATGGCTCACCGCCTACCGTGTAATGAGGCCCAGTGTATTCAACTACATTACATAGCAAATTAAAACACTTCATTCTCTCCTCTATTAATAGCAAGAGTGGGTATCAGAGAATGGCTGCATAGAACTATTGCATGAATGTATAACACATTTGTAATGTATTCCTCCCATGTGGGATATGGGTTTCTAGCAGATGCATGCAAGTTGAATGCAAGCTGTGATTCATTGCATCTGACTCTTTGAGGATGTGTTTATGGACAATCAATTTAGAATACACAGTGTGAGGGTTCATCCCCACAAAATTGGAATATAGGTTTATGATTTTCTATAAAGGGAATAAATACCCCTCCCACTTTACTTCACAGGTCGTGTC
Organism: Ambystoma mexicanum; assembly: GCF_040938575.1. NCBI lineage: Eukaryota > Metazoa > Chordata > Amphibia > Caudata > Ambystomatidae > Ambystoma > Ambystoma mexicanum. Next base: position 1,427,208,840 of record NC_090922.1, read on the forward strand.
CCACTGGTGTAGGGTACTGTGTGATGAAATGAGCACGGAGTTAATGTAATTTACTTTGGCTTAATTTTCTATAGAAATGGAAGTGGCACAGCTAAGCTGCCTTTCATCCCAATCTGTCTTTCTAAATATCCATGGCTTTCAGAACTCATCAACCATGGAGATGTGGAAATATGCACCCTGCCACGAATCCAGTGTCAAGCTACCTGCAGGGTTTCACTGGATTGCCTTTCGATTTACAAAGAGCTTGACTGAAATGCTAGATTTTCCAATGTCTGGTACAATAAGATGCTTCATTTGAAATTACACCAACACTTTATGACATTAAAAGGTAGTGCAATGTGATGCTTCATTTCAAGCACATACCAACATTTTGGTTTATAAAATTACAGGTGAATACATTAGGCTCTGTTGAAAACATAACATTATTTTCTGGGTAATGTATGAACTGTCACCAGGTTTTCTTTCATGCTTGGTTGCATTTCTAACACAATATGTAGAAACCAGCACCGGTCCTTGTTCTTTCTCACATTTGGCGCTCCATTATTTACATGAAATATTAGTATTATTGATTAGATACAATGCTGCTTTGTACTTCACAATCTCCACATTTCTTCATTTGTTGAGTTCTGTACAGTACCTTATCTTAATGCACCAAGGTACCATTTAAGGTAATTGCAAAAGATTTTATTCTGAAAAAGTGGCTTTCAGTATGTCCTACTGTGAGTTTAAAGTTGATCACGAGCCAGGCCATGAAAGTACATTTTCACGTATACAGTGGCAAGATCTCTGTCATGTGCGGCCTCTCAATACTACCCGTGTCCCACCGATGCATCCTTTTCATGGTAGATGAAGAAAAGCCCAACACGTGAATAAAGCAAGTCACTATTACGTCGCCTCTCACTTCTTTCATTCACTTTTTCATTTTTTCCAACAAGTAGACAGAAGAGAAGCATGTTTGGAGCTCTGGCTCTGCAGCTCACAAGCAAATGTTTGTAGGGCTCCGTGAGCTGCAGATAAACCAGGACAGTACCCAGGATCTGTGAATGACAGGTGAGCAAGCATGGTCCACCGGAAGCTCTGCAGAGCATCACCACACAGGCATGAGAGAGGTCGCGGTCAGCCCAACAGCTTAAGGATGCAGCAGGGGTTCTAGGTCTGGAAAATATCTGGTGCAATGCTAATGTCGGGACTGTCAGGACTCTGGACTAGCTAGCCTTTTGGTTGTAGCCCAAGCTTTTATCCACGGCTACAAACAAAAGACCGAGGGCTATAATCCCCTCTGCTCCCCCACCAGCAACAGCTCTGCAGTGATGTATACAGAGAGGGGAAGCCAGAAGTGTCACCCTCCAACAGGGGTAAGGCAGCCATAAAGGAAGGCCCACCTGACTCTAATTTGCTATCCTGAACTTATAGCCACACAGCGCACTGAGACACAGCCCACTCTACAACCCAACAGGTAACACTTGAGAGAACTGTAGTTTGTAAACGAGGCCACACTCTGATTGTTCCAATAACTACTATGGAATCACCTCTCACAAGTTCATTTAAAGTGCACAAAGGGGTATAAAAGTGAGCCCAAGACTGGGGGAGTGTGCAAGTTAGTAAAAGTGCTGGTGGACAGGAACATGGAGGAGAGAGAAGAAAGCCAATGGACCGAGTATTGCAAGGGAGAGGGGAGAAACACCTAGAAAGAAAGAGGGAGGGAGGGGAAGGAGTTCAGGAGAAAAGGAAAGAGAGCAACGCAGAGGCATGGGAGAAATATGTACAGAAGAGAAAGGAGACAATAAATAGAGGGGAAGATGAGTAGGAGAAACTTTTACTGAGAAGGGATGGAGGGGAAGCGGAAGAGGAACACCAAGAGAAAGGAGAGAGGGAGAAATGCCAAGAGGAAAAGGGTGAAGGGGAAAGAGGAGGCAGGACAGCACTTCAGAGATAAAGGGAAGGGTAGGGTTAGGAGCAGCAAAGAGAGAGAAGAAGGGGACGAGACAAGACTGAAAATAAACCAGGAGAATGTCAAGAGAGCACAAATCAAGAAATGAGGGAGAGGTGGGATATTTTAGAAATAGGCCAATGGTGGTGCCACAGTGGTCTCCCTGGGGCCTGGGCCAGTGATATTCAAAGATTAAGGGGGCGGCTGTTCATACCGCTGAAAGTAAGCTAGGGTCAAGACAGCTATCACCCATCCCACTTCTGCCATTTCACTGCTTGGTGACTCACCACTTTTTACTGCAGACCGTGTAGGGTGTGACCAAAATGAAACATATGGGATCAAAAGGGAATGAGGGAACAAGAGAACGGTGCCATGCCCCCAATGAGCGACTGCAGTAAAACGAGGTGAAAAGTCCAGTGCGTTAAAATAAGGTGCAGCCTCAAGATGGCTGCCTGCTCAGAGTGACAGAGGTTAACTTCACTCCCAATTTGCGTTCAAGAACGCCACCTGCAGGAGACAAAGTTCTACTACTCTGGGTTCTAACTCATCTATATGCATCTGACACCTACAACCCCCTCCCCCGCTCACTCGTCAGATGACCTAGAGGTACTGGAGTGATGCTGCTGTTTTGATATATAGATGACTAAATGGAATTCCCAAAATATTATCATCAAGTCTTAAGGCTTCTAGAAAGGGCTCTAGTGCTAAAATAAAAAGAATCGAAGATAACGGGCATTCCTGGCGTGTACCTCTAGATAAGGGGAAGAAGGGGGACAATTGACCATTTACAAAGACTGTAGTCTTAGGATTTGAATATAGGACCTTAATCATAGAAAGAAAAGGGGGACCAAAACTGTGCCACTTGAGTGCTTCAAACATAAAGTCCCATTCAACTCTGTCGGAAGCTTTTTCTGAATAAAGGGCAATTGCAGCATAAGGATCATTTGATTTGTGTAAAATGTCAATGATGTCCATAAAAAGTCTAACATTGGAGGAGGACACTCTACTTTTTACATATCCAACTTGATCACGCTTAAGAAGATTAGGTAAAAAGGGGAGGAGTCTAAAATCTTGGCATATATCTTACAGTCTGTATTGATAAAGGAAATTGGACGGTAATTTTGGGGGAGTTCGTGATCTTTATTAGGTTTGGGGAATACTATTAGCATAGCTTCTTGAAAAGAGCCTTGGGCCATGTCATTAGATATGAAATGAGAATAGAGTTGGCTTAGCTTGGGGATTAATAAATTGGATAAATGGGCAACAATCAATGGGGAAGCCATCCGTTCCTGGGGCTTTACCTTTTTTAAGATTCTTAATAGCCAAATTAATTTCATGGGGAGTAATTGGTGCATTAAGTGATAAAAGATTAGTCTGAGGATAGGAGTTACAGGGTATATTATGTAGGAAGTCATTAACAGCGGGACTATTTGTTAACTCTATTTGTTTTATATACTAAATGACGCAGTAAATAATCAACAATTGTGATATAAGGAAGGTCTCACCTTAACAGACTGAACACTACTCAATGGAACGCCAATGCTCTATGGAAAAGCCCCCCGACTGACGCGTCACTCTCTGCCCGGAAAGTAAAACCCAGAGAGAGAGTACGCGACCGTCAGGGAAACCCTCTGGGGTAGAAAACCCTGGTAGGAAGCGGAATCCAGTGTCTCAAGATAGTCGTGCAGATAGTATCATCGATGGCGAATTGGTGCTCGATGCGGGAAGGCTTCTTCTGATGGCAGAGAAACAACAGGGTTGAAAATAGACTTCGTGAGAGCACGATGGATTGAACAGAATTGGACAGTAAAACAGGAAGTAATCCCTAACCTCTTATCCTGAAACTTCTCAGATAACTGAAGCGATTTCTTGGAGACAGGAACCGGAGTGATATGGGAGACGAGATGTCTTCAGAAAACAGAGAGGTAAGTGCGAGCGCTGCCATGATGCCTACCCTCGGAGACCCAGACCAAGTCCAGCAACCCAGGAAGCAGGCATCAAGTTATTCCAAGCAAGCCCAGTAACCCCTGCTAGGGGCTATTTGGGTGCAGTCCTGGCGTCTATGGCGCCAGGCTCATATGGAGAGTCAGTCCTGGCGCCATAGGCTCATAGATTAAAACTTACCTGATGCAGACCATGCTGCAAACTTACCTGATGCAGACCATGCTGCAAGAGCTCCAAGCCAAAAGACGCTTGGAAGGGACTACTTTACCTAGGGACTATTTTTTACTCGGGTGGGGCTGGGGAGGAATACTTACCTGTGACTACATTGGAGGCTATTTAAACCACGCCCGAAGAGCAGCACACGCTTTGCGTTATTCTGCATCCAGCAGCGTAACGATCACCGTGCCTGCAAGTATGCATCCAGTCTTCGGCCACGCCCGCCTCGAGGCTGGAGCTCCTAGAAAAAGGGAGAAAGAAGGAGAAAAGGTTAGAACAAGAGCAATACCTTTGATCCTTACCTGAATTCCCGATCCACCGTGCCTTCGAGCTGGAAGAAAGAAGTTATTTTATGCGCGTCACCTCACCTGCTGCAGCGCCGCGCTGAACTCACCGGCCTTCGCAGCATCTTCACATTCCACCGCATCCTTCTGCATGTTCCCACCGCACTCCGGCACCTAAGGGGAAGACAAGAACAGCAAGGTGAGCCAAGGGAATAAACAGAGGCAATATTAGTTACCCCCCATAGACTTACCTGATTTTACCACCGGGGGTACTATTCCTCTTCACGGGTCGGTGCAGCTTCCACTGCATCCTTGCCGAACCCCGGCCCCTAAGGGGGAAACAAAAGGACAGCAAGGTGAAACAAAGGGACAAACAAGGGGAAACCTCCTCACCACAGTAGACTTACCTGATTTTACCACCGGAGGCCTTATTCCCCGAGACTTCATACTTTCTCTCAGCGCCTGAATAAGGGAGAAAGCAACAGGTTACATACTGACATTATTTTATCGAACTTTGTTGGATAATACAAATCCTTACCTGAATATTACCGGTTGCCAAGAGGAACTCTTCGCTAGGGTCAAGCTGCAACCTGCAAGGAATCGGACAAGAATGAAAGTCAGACATTTGAACTCTTACGAACTACATACTTACGGCGTCTTGCTGGAAATCTCAGAGTCAATATTGTTCTGGAACTCACCAATTCCTTCGAGCCAGTGAAGCAACTGGTTATCCACGCGCCCCTGCACTCAATGCAGGATGGAGAGCTCATCTTTCCAAACCATCAGGTGAGACTATAAGAGGGGACATCAAAGGTGATCAATGGGGAGAACAGCAGGAGTGGGGCGGGGGTTAACGCTCAACTCCATGGGTGGTTAATTCCCTTTCTCCATTTGCAGAAGAATATTCCTACGGGCCAAGCAAACAAAGCTAGGTGGCCCAGTCCAGTCCGTCATCTCGGCACTACGCGTCACATTGGTGGAAACCGCAGCTGTCCAGTTCAGATCGACGCCCCTGTGGGAGCCAGGTGAGCGTAACAGCACTCGGAGGTGAGTACTTATCAAAGTCAATGGAAGGAAAGAATATCTTGGTTTTGAGTGAAATAATTGCCCGGAAGAATGTTAAGAGACGGGACGGGAAAGGAGGCTCCCGATGATAGGAGGAAAGCGGCCACAGAGTTTGGGCGAGCAGTAAAGGCTGTGGAGAGGATCTGAAATAAGCGGAAAGACAGGATTAGAGAGGAAAGGTTAGGAAGGGTTTCAAAAAGGGAATGCTTGTAATAGAGCACCTAGTAGCGAACTCACAGAGAGTCTGCCAAAACAGTAGCGACGCGAAGAGCAGTAAATCTTCGTGCAGTATAAGGGATCACGTGATCGTTCCTCTGCGTCTCTGGCGGACGTGCAGAGACTGTAACGCTGCTCTCCATCCAGACCGTACTACGGTCCGCCATCTGCATAGACGTTCCGGGACCAATGTCTTGTGTGTGTAACACTATTAGGAGGGGCTTCAGAGGTATGTAGATTAGAATCAAATGTATGAAAGGCTAGCACCATTTCCGTGTCTGAAAATGTCCTAATCCCTAAGTGATCTTTAATAACAACAATTTTGGTTTTCTCTTTCTTACGTTTAAGGTAAGAAGCCAATGATCTACTAGTCTTATTGAAGAATTGGTATATTTTAGCTTTATATTTAAACAGATTGGTACATTAATATTGTGTTATAATTTTGTTATATTCAAATCTAAGTTTTAGAATATCCTTGAGAATAGAGGATGAGTTAGTGTGGGCAAATTGGATTTCTAAGGGTTTAAGCTGTCTAAGAATGGATTCAGATTCAAATTTAAGTTTTTTCCTTTTGTCAGCAACAAAAGAAAATAATATAACCTCTAAGAACCGCTTTATAGCAGTCCCAATTATTGATAATAGAAGTATCTTGATTTTTATTTTCAAAGAAAAAGTTATTGTGTTGTGTAATGAACTGTGTAAATGATTAATCATTTAATAAACTAGAATTGAATCTCCATCTGCTAGAGTTGTAAGAGTTATTTGGGGAAGCCATTTGAATATGTACTGGGGCATGATCAGAGATTGTGATGGGTTCAATTTGGGCATCAATTAGGAGGTTAACCATAGAATTGGGGATGAAAATATAATCCAGTTTTGAAAAGGAATTGTGGGGCGCAGAGTAAAAAGTTAATTCAGAGTCAATTGGGTGTAAGATACGCCAAGCATTGCTAACACCAATTCAAATATAAAGTTAATAAATTGTGTATGGGACGTGGTGTTGATACCACACATCAGAGTTTCTATACAGAAAAGGATCTACAACCTGGTTACAATCTCCACAAGGAATCATATTTTGAAAGTTACATAGAAGCACATGATTTCTAAGTGTTTCCAAAAGGAGGGATCCATCTCCCCAACTAGTCCGATTCCGTAGATAATATTTTGCATTTAAGGGTTTTATTAATAAGTGTGATTACGCCATTTTCTTTCCCATTTGCAGCGCTAGACGAAACTTGACCCACCCAGTGTCGTTTAAGTTTTGCTGCTTCTTCATCAGAGAGATGCGATTCCTGTATGCAGGCTATTGAGGGCTGCAAGATAGTACTTTTTGGGGTCGATTCATGGAGCAAACGTGCGCCGAAAATCCCAGCACAAGCAGGCGCAAGCGTGAGAAACCCAGCGCACGCGCACGCGTGCGATTCAAGGAAGACGCTGTGCGTGTTTCCCGCTGTCCGTGCGCCAAATCCTGCCATGGCGAACGTGGGCACACACTGCGTGCGCTGCGTGCACAGCAAAAGCGCACATAGCGCGCCGCACACAACCAAAGTGGGCGGAACAGTGGGCGTAACACGCAGAATGGGGAATAACGCGTGAAAAAGAAGGCGTAACTGGGGAAGTACTGCAGGGAACTACACGGAACGCCCACACGCAATGCGAACAACCCGTATTCATGGACTCTAATACGGGAAACCCGCGCACGGCAAAAGACGCACACAGGCGTCAATGCATCCGCCACACGAAGGCAGGCGGAAGCGTCCCCGCGCACAGTATAAAAGTGCGCGCAAACACCAAACACGTATATACAGCTACGATGAATGCCCCATTTGTCGCAGCACTGATCGTGGGACACCGCAGGAGGAGGAGAATAACCAGGGCACGCATTTTCGCACCACGGACAAGCCTTTTTGGGATGCCTGACGACCAGGTCTACCGCAGGTATAGGTTTCCACCCCATATCATCCTAGACCTGGTCAGGGAGTGGGAAGATGACCTTACATCCCCCACCCTTTGCTCCCAAGCATTGAGCCCCTTGGAGAAGGTGCTCAATGTCCTGCATTTCTTGGCCACTGGGTCATTTCAGCGGACTAATGCCATAGTGGGGGGGTCTCACAGGCCACGCAGTCACGCTGCCTACACCAGGTACTGGCAATCATGACAACGCGCCCCTCAGTCCGCAGGCACATATACATGCCCAGAACACCGGCAGAAAGGCAGGCCGTTGTCCTGGATTTTTACAGGGTGGCACACTTCCCCAAAGTGCTCGGTGCCATAGATTGCACCCATGTGGCCCTACGTCCACCTACGGCCACTGAGCACATCTACCGAAACCGCAAGCACTGGCATTCCATCAATGTACAGGTGGTATGCGATGCAAAGGGAATCATCACCTCTGTCTATGCAAGCTACCCTGGCTCCACCCATGACAGTTTCATATACAGAATGTCCGCCCTGAGCCGGGCCCTGGAAGCTGGGCAGCATGGCGACACCTGGCTCCTAGGTGAGTACAAGCGCCCTTGCACATGCATGCATGTCACACACACACACACACAAATACACAAACCCCAATAATCACAACCATTTACACCTCCCCAGGGGACAGTGCCTACCCTCTGAGCAACCACATGACGACGCCAATCCCGAACCCCACCACACCACCCCAGGTAAGATACAACGCCGCCCATATTGCAACCAGGGCCATAGTGGAGCGCACATTCGGAGTGCTCAAGTCATGTTTCCGCTCCCTTGACCGCTCTGGCGGGCAGCTACTGTATGCACCCCCAGTAGTGTGCAGGATCATTGTGGCAGCATGTGTCCTGCACAATGTTGCAACACGGCAGGGCGTCCCGGTGGACATGGTGGTGCCCCCGCATTCCCAACCACAGGCACAGGCACTGCCCATGGGAGGGGACAGGGCACGTGGCGAGGAAGCCCGGACCCAGCTTGTGGCCACATTTTTCTCCTAAACTCCCACCCCTGCGGAGTGCACACAGGCTTGGCACATACCAGGTGACAATCGATGATGACAAAGAGACAGTCAACTGTCACAACCCTACCACCCTGAGATAGTTGCCATGGAAGTGCCACATTGTCTGCATCCCTAGCTACTTAAACACAAGCTATCCTGTGTGACCAAAAGGCACACACATGACATATGACATGATATGGCTTTTGTAACGTGCCTATACACAAGTGATTCAAGGTGCGACAAGGCAGGGAGGGGGGAACAAGGGAAGACAGACAACGATACTACTAGGCCAGGTGTCATTTAGATTGCGCAAGTGCAGGGGTAGGGGGAAGGGAAAAGTGCAAGGGGAAGGGGAGGGGGGGACTGCAGTACAGGGTAAGTAGAATAAAAAACAAATAAATAGGCCAGCTGGTGGCAACTGCAAAAGTGCAGACAAGTGCTGGGAAGGGGGGGCTGTAGGGATAGAGAGACAGTTCCCGCAGTGCAGGGGTTGCCTGGGAGGCAGTGCAAGTGGAGAGTGGCTGGGCCAGGGACCGAGGTCGGTTAGAGTGGCCCAGTTGCAGATCTAGTGCAGTTCCAGTGAAGAATTTAGCAAGGGAGAGGGAGAGAGAAAGCAGAAGCAAAGAGGAAGGTCTTGAGGTGCTTCCGGAACCGGAGATGGTTCTCCCCAAGTTCCAGTGAGGCAGGAAGGCTGTTCCAGAGGGAGGCCCCTGCCGCAGAGAGAGATCTACCCCCAGCTAATTGCTTTGAGAAGCGGATGACCCTGACATGCAAGGTGTGAATCACACACACCTGCAAAACAGGCCATGACCATCACTGTTATGTCACTCAAACCCTCCCAAACCACAACATGACATGGAAAGCAATAGCCATACACTAACACAGTACCAATAAGGTACACATTGCCATGTCAAAAATTTACAGTGGCATCGGACAATGATGCCTTACATGGAATCAGATGAAATGACTGACCAACAACCTCCCACCCAAAATAAGTCATTCCCAAATGCATTACAAAAGTTGTAGACGTAACATAACAATGAATGCCTTTCTACATGCACATTGTGCATTGCAAAATCAACACTGCAGCTTCTGTGTGCTGTGTCCAACTCCTGCAACACACTGCTCAGCGCACAGCACAGTGAACAGCTATTGTGTGTGATGCACACCCTGAGCATCACATCTAAGCGACAAACCACATCAAAAAGCAAATTAGGCATGTACAGGATCCATAATTGGTCACAGAACATGTGCTGCAGGGACACAGTGGGCACCAGAAGGCAAACAGAGTGTACACGTGGATATCCAAGGGTGGTTGTACATGTAGTGCATCATAGTGCAAGTGTGTGGGTCAGTAAGGACATGCACTCAACATATGCATGTGCAATCAAGTGACCATCAGTGTCCTCTACACATCACATGTGAACATTCACCATGTGTACACCCCAGCATGTCAAACCACAACTATCCCCTCACACCTGAAAGGTAAACACAACACATGAACAGGCATTGATCAGCAGAACACAACATGTACATAGGATACCACAATTACAATGTCAGGGTTCCCATCACACTGCAGGGCAAGGCAACTATCAACAACAAAACACCCCCCCTCCCTCACAAATGACCATGACCCACTGAACAACTGCACCTGGGTCATGGAGCCTTCAACCCTCAATTTCACCTGGCCACAGGATCACCCTTCCCCTTCGTCACCATCTCCCACCTTGTGTGTAAAAAGGTGCCTGCGCCCTCAGAGTCCACCCTCATTTGCAAAATCACAAAATCCAAGCCAGAAAAACGAACCAGAACACCCTCCAGTAGATGACTTGACGTAGCAGTACCTCACAAAGGCCAAGTACTACCACAATGATGTAACAACCAAGGTAGCACAGTAAAACAATGTCACAACAGGATGTGAACCATGTGTGGCACATAACATAGAATGATGCACCATGAACGGATGTGTACTGTCACAAGTCCCGTGTACAGGCGCAGGAGTGGCACGAAACAACCACCTCCACCGTGGCGCGGGTGCCTGCAAGGTCAAACTCACACAGGCCTCTGAGACCCTGGTGGAGAAGGAGGGTCAGGGATATGCAGTCGGGACAGGTGTTGGCACACTAGATAACTGGAATGAGTGGCAGGAGAGGGGAGGAGGAATGACACATGAAAGTAGGGAATGCATGAAAATGTACTACCTGCATGAACACATACACAATCCGAACAAACTTGGACATCATTGTCATGGCCTTCTGTAGTCCAGGCTTAGGAGTGGCACGAACCAACCACCCCCTCTAGGGTTTTGGCACCTGCAAGTTTGGGGCTTACACAGGCAACCCAAGCAGGGAAAGAGGGTTAGGGAGAGTTGCTTGGATAGGTACGGGAAGCAGGAACACCGGGTAGAGGGTACAGGGTTTAAAATTGGATAGGACTCCGGGTGATTAGGGGAAAACAAACATACCAAATTGAATTACACATTCATCCATGCATTAGTGCACCCCCCAGCAAGCCTATGCAGAGCAGTTTGAAAGAAAAACAACAAGACACTTAGCTCTGGTTTTGAGTGCTGGCCTCCTGCCTGCGCACCCTCAGGTCTGGTTACAGGAGCACTTCAATGCTGCAAAGAGAGCCACAGTTAATAATCTGTCTGTCCCCATAACACAAAAACACACCACCAAATATGCCCCATAGCAACAAACTACTCTACAAACAGACAATCTGGTGTAGATGCTTCGTACCCATATGTAACATTACCCCTGTGATGGGTCATACACAGTCAATGCAGTAAGTCAGCCGCCGGTGGGTGCGTGGCAAATGGAACACCAATGTGTCACAATTCACACAACATGCAATGTTCCCTGGGTAAGCAGACAGACCCATATAGCAAGGCATGACTTCAGAACAAGTCGTGTTCCACCATGACCAAAACAAAGTAGGCAGTGCATGTTTCAAAATGTAAATGGAAATGAAATGCACTGCACCCGAGTATGTCCCTTGCTGTATGTCCCGGTGAGCTGCCCCTTTCCATGTCTCGGAAGGCTACATGGTTGATACAAGTGCCTCAATGGACCTTGGTGTACCGGAGGGTATGTGCCACTGCCCCTGCAGGTGCCCCAGACAACCTTACAATCAACAGCCATCAGTCCACCAACACATCTGAGCTGTATTGTGTGCTTCAACACCAATATTCGTCCAAGCTCACCCTCAGTGCTGTTACTAAGCCTGCATGAGCAACTCACCTGGTGCAAGCTTTGCTGTGTTGTGGCCCCCCTGTGCTGCTCACCTTGCCTGGAGTTCCTTGGAACACGCCAGCAGTTCTAGGATGTAGGTCCGCAATCCCTGTGCCTCTGCTTGTGCACACATGTGCATGTGGGCACCAACAAACGTGTCCAGAATTCAGACGTCCAATGGGCCATGTCTGCTGGCAAAGGTGGTCTGGAGGCTCATTCCCCTGCAGAAAGGGCATGAAACACATGATTAATGCTTTAAAGTCATCTGTGTGTGTCTCTTCAGGCATCTCATTACTGGACCATGTCATAGACTTACATCAGAAATCACACCATCAGTCCGTCTTTCACATCCAAAGTGTGGAACACACTATCTACGGCATGAATTGCAACAAGCACGTGTACAGTAAAGATAAGAAACATACTACACAATGCATAGCAATGAATGTACACATTAATCATGAAACACCCCATCTAGCAAAAGCAGAACAGTGGTCAATAACACCGCAATCATCCCCACTAGGGGTGTTAACACAAGTTACACAGCACCAGACATGCCAAAGATATGACAGTCCAAAGCCCTTGTGTAATAGGCTGTCACACCGAACCATCCTTGCGAGCCCATGGATAAGGGAGGCAGGAGTGGCATATGTTATTCAAGGACCCCAAGCAGCAAACACATACACAAGACAAGCCTGAAGGGCCCAGCTGGAACAGACAGTGGATGCCTTCAAAAGCCACAAAGCACCGCACCGTCACATGAAAGCACAATAGACAAGCAATTTTAAACTATATTAACTAATTACACTAACTATGAAAAACCTACATTACCTAATTAAACTATCAAACAGAAACTTAACTAACTAAACTAAAAGAAAATTCAAAAATGGCCACATACGACCCGGGTGGGAGGGGAGGCACCCAGGAGGGGGGAGGTACAGGGTGCTGCTCAACACCCACATACGATGATGCTGAGCTAAAAAAAAAAACTCCATGGGCTCAACTCCTGCACAGCCCGACCTATGTGGGAGATAGATGGTCGTCCGAGTCTGGCTCATCCTGGAAAGGAGGATGTGGCGGTGTAGCCTGGCCATGCCTAGCCGAAGTTTGCCCCTCATCGGCAGCAAGTCTGCCGGACGGGTGAGCCTGGTTCTGTGTGGCGATGTGACGTGTAACACGGAGTTCCTCCTGCAAGGCCTGGCTGGACAACCGTTGCACCTCGCGGTAAGCCTGTAGCTCAGCCGAGATGGTACGCTCAAGCTGTGCAAACCTCTCCTCTGCCCGCTGCCTCTGGGACATCATAAGGACACCCAGAGTGGATTTGAGGGAAGAATACTCCTCCCTCAGGGCATCCATGTGCGCCTCTGCGTGAGCAGCAATTGCTTGACGCAGAGACATTTCAGCCTGGTGTGCCCTGTCTGATGCCGCCATGCCCAGCCTGAGCGAGCGGGCCCGTGGACCGTGCCGCCTGCTGCTGGAGAAGCACCTGCCTAGCAGGGGGGAGCACAGATCGGGCCACACGCTCCATGCTCTCAGTGATGTTCTCCATTGCTGCCCCCTGCCATTCTGAATTGGCAGTCATGTCTTGCTCCCACTCAGTCTACTGCGGTTGCGCGCGGCGACTGCGTTGCTGGGCTTGACCCCTGCGGGACCCAAGGACCGGGTGTCCTCGCTGTGTTGGCACCGCCCGCGGCTGCACAACTACATGCCCCCGTCAACGTGATGTCCCAGGCACATCAGTGACTGGTGTGGAGGGTGATCCTGCGTCCCGATCCACCACGGGCGGAGGAACCAAGACGGTCTGATCCCTCAGTGCAGGTGTCGGGGACAGAGGAGTGTCCACATCAGAATCACTCACCCCTGACACATGGACTTGATGCTCATCCAACTCGACATGGACATTAGAGTCGTCATCAAGGCTGGACTCATAGGCAGCCAGAGACAAGATGGACTGTAGCACTTGGGGGTTTTCGTGGCCTACCACCCCACGACCCCCACTTGTGCCGGGTTGATGTAGTGGTAATGACAACACCATCCTCCGCCTCCATTGCGTCATCACCTGAAAAATAGAGAGAAAAAAGGTCACTACAAATGTCAGAAGCACACAACACACACACACACACTGACAACAAACGCATCAGGCAGACATGTGACACACAACATATAACCTGGCATGCATGCTGGGTCAACTTTGAATTGCTTCTGTGATCAGACCTGTTGAAAGGTGGCAGTTTCCATGGAAGTGGGTCTATGCAGTGCAGAAAATGTGTACGCCACTCACTACCTACATGTACAAGGTCTCCATGGTGTGTGTCAGGAAATGTGAAGGCAGTGCAAGGTCAAATTCAGGCATTACGTGCATTGTGCATTCAATGTGTACCATATCTAGAAGCCAAGCACTCCTCCAACCAAGTACAAAAGCAGGGATGCCTAGCATGGTATCAAAAGGCTGACCATAGACCTGTGTATTGACAGGCAGTGTTGACTGGCATCAATAGCTTAATGTGATTCAAGTGACAACAGTGCAAATGATGATGGGACAGTAAGCAGGACACATGATGAAAACTCTGGAGGCAGCCCACGTGTGAAGAAGACACTACAACAGTTGGACAGAGTATTTGGCCATTAAACAGGCTGAGGCCTGTGAGCCACACAGATTGTCAGACCCTAAACATGTGTGCAACGCAGTACTGACCCACAGTTGACATGGGAAGGCTGATGAGATGCCATGCAATGTATGTCACCCAGGACTTGTATTACAGTGATCATCCAGTCAAGGACACATAGGGGCATGCGTGCAATGCAAATGGAGCATGAATGGGCACTCATGTCCCTGCGGGACATCTGTCCTATGCACAATACAAGTGAGATACCCTACATCAAGTACTAAGGCTGTACCACACGGCATATGTCTGGCAGATTGTACGCTGGAAGTTAGCATCTACACAGGACACATGAACAGGAAAGTACACATTGGCAAGATTGAAGCAGACCAGTGCAAAGGTGGAACTGGGGTGCAGAGTGGCGGAGGAGGGGCAAGGGAGCATGCCTACATGGAGTCCCCATATGCAGGCAGAGGAGACATGCACGTCAGTCATGCAATGAAATTGTGCCTGGGCTGAGAGGAAGGTCACCCCACGCCACATGCAGAAGGGCCAGTGAGCTGGAACATGGACCGGAGGGGCATACTTGTAACCAGCATGTCAGTAGGGTGCAATAGTGGTGATGCGGACAGTCCCCGCCTGCTCCACATGTCCACCATCCATCAGAGCAGACATGCATCATGGAAGCATTGCTTTACTTACACATCAGAAACATGTACACGCCACATGTAGTGGCAATCATGCACAACACATCCCACAAGTGAAACGCACACATCCTCAACAACAATCACTGGACTGGGCATCAAAGTCCAGCATCTCTCCCACTCCTTTGACCAATTCAGGTGGTATGAACTCCGCAATGAGTGCCTCATGCGGAGTGAGCTCTTCCTCCTATGGTGCAGGCCCACCGCCAGTCACCAGAGTCAAGTTGTAATTAGATGCACGCTTAGCCTTAGTGTTGCGTTTGATGTCGTTCCAATGCTTTTTGCACTCTTGCGCAGTGCGCACCTCATGGCCGAATGAACTGACATGTTCCACAACATGCTTCCAGTAGGTGTCACGGTGGGCAGCCGTAGTCTGACTATTGGCACCCACTAGCATGTCACGGCTGTGGCCCCGCACGTAGCCCACGAGGAAGTCCAGTTCCTGCTTGCAGAAAGGCTTCTTCCTCGACGTGCAGGAGGTCGTAGCTGTGTGTGGGGTCCCAGCCTGTGCTGCAGGAGGAAGGTTGCATGACCCATGATGCATGTGAGTTCAAAAACAATATTGTATGTTTCAAGAATCCCTTGGACATGTTTGCTTATGTCCATAGCATGTGGCATGCCTGTTACTGCATGTGTTTTGCCTGCACTGACCCATGTGTTGTGGAGGGACATGATGGAAGTGATCTTTGACAGTGCCACTCATCTGCTATTGCTTCCTGTCTAGGGGACCATTGTACAGTACCCTGATGCTTGTGTTCTATGTCTCCCTCTACACAGCGCAAAGTGAAGAAGAGGCGGAGACGGCACTGTGGAGCAAAGCAGCGGAGATGCCCCCACGGCTGCAGCGGAAGGGGTGGGTGAGCCCCCACAGGGGCTTGCAACGGCGGAAGACGGTGTGGAGACATCCAGGTTGGTGGTTTCCACAGAGGAGGAGGAGGCCGCTACTGAGCCGCACATGGGGCCTGGTGGGGGCATCCCTGCTGGTGCAAGTGGTGCAGTCCCGGGGCAGGGGCAGGAGGCAGCACAGGTCGCCGTGGAGGTGCCTGTGCATGTCACTGTCCCTGACACTGTGACTGCACCACCATGCACCAGCAGGGATGCCCCATCCCAGGCCCGTCCGCAGGTAGGGGGGATGCCGTCGTGCTGGCACAGGCAGTTGCGTCGGAGGCAGGCTCGACGTGGGAGGCATCATGGCTCGGGGCATCATGGCTTGGGGCCATCAACATCAGGGGTGCAGGCATCGGCTGGAGGGCAGGAGAACCCTGGAATGGGAGTGGCTTCCGTGTGGGAGCGGTTGGGCCAGCAGATAGGTGCGGAGCGGCAGCGGGCAGAGGAGGAACGGCTCACAATGGTCAGGGCGGAGAACTCCATGCGGAGGGCGCTGAGGCGGGCTGAGTGCCTCAAGGGTCTTCGCAGGGAGTTGGAGCTGGACACTGCTTTATCCCTGCAAGACATCGGGGCCAGGGAACATGCCCGCCTCCAAGCCATTGAACAGGAGTTCGATGATGCCCTGGCCCATGACAACATCCAGTGAGCCGTTGGACTAGCCAGCTGCCCTTGTAAATAGTTATGTAGTTAGTGTTAGGTTTCCTTTGCTTTTTTCTTGATTTTGGACCTTTTGGACAATGGCCAACATTTTTGTATATAGTTTTTTTATTACGTAGTATTTTTAGATAGGTTTCATTTCTTCAGTTGGGATCATGGACCCTGGATTGTTTATCTGTATATAGTTGACTGTTGGATTATGTTTTTTTTTTTTATTTACCCATGCAGCAATGGTTTTTGGTTGTGTTTTTCCCTTGGATATACTTTTTTGAACTGTGACTTTGGACACCTTTCCTTTGGATTATGATTTGTGGTTTTTCATTATTTTACGGACATGCTGCTTTTTTGTTTTTAATTCCCATTGTCGTTTGTTTATTTTTAATCCCATTTATGTTGCTTTTAATACATTTTTTTCATCAACCTTCAATGTGTAGTATCATATCATTGGTTTCATGCATGTCATGATATGGGTTTTGACATTCACTTACACCCATTGTGTGTATGTGAGGGACATGTGTTCATTTACATACTTGCCATTGGGGTTGTATCATGTAATTGGCAATTCTGAGTGGGTGGATGCAATACTTGGGTGGGTGTTTGGCATGTGGAGGCTGCCCATAAGGGCCAGGGATCTAGATTGTGATGACGTGTTGGCTTGGGAACATGTGTCAGGGACTGCTGGCAGGTGCCCCACAATGCTGGGGGGTGAGGGTGCAGGGGGACATGAGTGGGACATGAGTGGGGGCCTGCTGGCATGTGCCTCGCAATGCTGGGGGTTGGGGGTGCAGGGGGACATGAGTGGGACATGAGTGGGGGCCTGCTGGCAGGTGCCTCGCAATGCTGGGGGTTGGGGGTGCAGGGGGACATGAGTGGGACATGAGTGGGGGCCTGCTGGCAGGTGCCTCGCAATGCTGGGGGGTGGGGGTGCAGGGGGACATGAGTGGGGGCCTGCTGGCAGGTGCCTCGCAATGCTGGGGGTGGGGGTGGAGGGGGACATGAGTGGGACATGAGTGGGGGCCTGCTGGCAGGTGCCTCGCAATGCTGTGGGGTGGGGGTGCAGGGGGACATGAGTGGGACATGAGTGGGGGCCTGCTGGCAGGTGCCTCGCAATGCTGGGGGGTGGGGGTGCAGGGGGACATGAGTGGGGCATGAGTGGGGGCCTGCTGGCAGGTGCCTCGCAATGCTGGGGGGTGGGGGTGCAGGGGGACATGAGTGGGACATGAGTGGGGGCCTGCTAGCAGGTGCCTCGCAATGCTGGGGGGTGGGGGTGCAGGGGGACATGAGTGGGGGCCTGCTGGCAGGTGCCTCGCAATGCTGGGGGGGTGGGGGTGCAGGGGGACATGAGGGGGGGCCTGCTGGCAGGTGCCTCGCAATGCTGGGGGGTGGGGGTGCAAGGGGACATGAGTTGGTGTTCAGTAGTGCAAGCAGACATGTGCCTTTGCTGGGGGGCATGGCCATGTTGGGTGGGCTGCCTGCGGGACATGACCAGGGATGCAGGGTAGTCCCCTGTGATGTGGGCTGCCTGCAGGGGCCGTGGAGGGTGTACAGGGAACACCTGGGAGGACCCACACTGTCAAATCACATGTGGGACTCCCCGGCCCCCCAGTAATACAAGTACCCCGCTCGCACAGGGCCAATCGCGTGTGGGACTCCCCGGCACCCCAGAAATACACGTACCCAGCTGAAATCGCGTGTGAAACTTCCCGCGCACCCCAGTAATACACGTACCCAGCTGAAATTGCGTGTGAAACTTCCCGCGCACCCCAGTAATACACGTACCCAGCTGAAATCGCGTGTGAAACTTCCCGCGCACCCCAGTAATACACGTACCCCGCTCGCACAGGGCCAATCGCGTGTGAAACTTCCCGCGCACCCCAGTTATACACGTACCCCACTCGCACAGGGCCAATCGCGTGTGAAACTTCCCGCGCACCCCAGTAATACACGTACCCAGCTGAAATCGCGTGTGAAACTTCCCGCGCACCCCAGTAATACACGTACCCCGCTCCCACAGGGCCAATCACGTGTGAAAATTCCTGCACACCCCAGTAATACACGTACCCCGCTCGCACAGGGCCAATCGCATGTGAAACTTCCCGCGCACCCCAGTAATACACGTACCCAGCTGAAATCGCGTGTGAAACTTCCCACGCACCCCAGTAATACACATACCCCGCTCGCACAGGGCCAATCACGTGTGAAACTTCCCGCGCACCCCAGTAATACACGTACCCAGCTGAAATCGCGTGTGAAACTTCCCGCACACCCCAGTAATACACGTACCCCGCTCGCAAAGGGCCAATCGCGTGTGGAACGCCCCGCGCACCCCGGTAATACACGTACCCTGCTCGCACAGGGCCAATCGCGTGTGGAACTTCCCGTGCACCCCAGTAATACACGCACCCCGCTCGCACAGGGCCAATCGCGTGTGAAACTTCCCGCGCACCCCAGTAATACACGTACCCCACTTGCACAGGGCCAATCGCGTGTGAAACTTCCCGCGCACCCCAGTAATACACGTACCCAGCTGAAATCGCGTGTGAAACTTCCTGCGCACCCCAGTAATACACGTACCCCGCTCGCATAGGGCCAATCGCGTGTGGAACTTCCTGTGCACCCCAGTAATACACGTACCCCGCTCGCACAGGGCCAATCGCGTGTGAAACTTCCCACGCACCCCAGTAATACACGTACCCAGCTGAAATCACGTGTGAAACTTCCCGCGCACCCCAGTAATACACGTACCCCGCTCGCACAGGACCAATCGTGTGTGGAACTTCCCGCGCACCCCAGTAATACACGTACCCCGCTCGCACAGGGCCAATCGCGTGTGAAACTTCCCGCGCACCCCAGTAATACACATACCCCGCTCGCACAGGGCCAATCGCGTGTGAAACTTCCCACGCACCCCAGTAATACACGTACCCAGCTGAAATCACTTGAGAAACTTCCCGCGCACCCCAGTAATACACGTACCCAGCTGAAGTCACGTGAGAAACTTCCCGCGCACCCCAGTGATACACGTACCCCGCTTGCCATACTGGTACAGGGTTAGCGCAGCCCTTTGCGCTGGATTGGGGATTTTGATGGCTTTTCCCTGCGCAAGGGGCGTTCTTGGGGGTGTAACTGGCGCTGCTGCAGGGTCGCTGCGCCACTGTGCGCCACAGCTGGTTTTGGTGGCTGTAATCCATGAATACGCTGTGCGCGGAAATGTATTTTAGCGCAGGGATTCGCATGCGCACACTGTGCGCCAGCCGCGGGCGCCACTTGTGCGCTGAATTCTATGAATTACCCCCTTTGTCTCTTGATAAGATTATGCAATCCTTTAACATTCCAAGATACTATGTTGAGAGGCATTGGTCAAGAGGAAGAATTAGCATATGTTGACATAGACAGTTAATAAAAAAAAACAATTTCATTAAAGCATTAAAGCGGTTAGTATGTTTGATGTACAAATACCCAGCAGGACAAATGGAAACATGAAGGGAATGAGACTAAGGAGGAGGATAAGACAAACAGTGAAGACATGAAAATCGGTAAGAGAATTATATCCAAAAAAAGTCAAAAGAACAGTAGCTAACAAAAAACACCCACACCAATCCATGTCCAAAAGTGATGCAATTGGGGGGGGGGGCCGAAAAACAAAGAAGGCTCACCATTCTCCGCTCCATTGAAGAAAGTGAAGAAGGACATCATCATGGAGTTCATTCAAGTGATGTTGTTAGAGGTAGCCATATCATTCCTTTTGTGAGATTGGATGTATTGTCTTAGATCCATTGAATTTTGGAAGGTTGAGGTCTGCCCATTTAAGGTAACTTTCAGGCTAGCAGGATGGATAATGCCATATCTAGCATTTAATTGCCTGAGAGCAGGTCTAACTGCCAGGAGTTCTTTTCTACTCGCCGCCGTTATCTTGGAGACATCTTGTGTTATGAAGATTTTGTTTAATTCCCATGTTACCAGCTTGATTTGTCAAACTTTTTCCATAATAAGGGTGATATGAGTGAAGTCAAGGAGGGCCAGTGTCTTGATATTGGGCAAAATCTTCCTCGGGGCCAGCCCTTTGAGAGCAAAAATACCCAATTCAGCCCAAAATACAGGTTCTATTGTGCTGAGCAGTGATCTCATGCTAGTGACAAATGACACCCTCAAAGTTTTAGCATATTTATTCTAAGCAGTGAATTTCATATACATTTGGGATTCAAGTTAGAGAATATTACAAAGCATAAAACAAAGAGCAATGCAAAATATAGTGAAACATGGAACTTAGATAAACATAGAGAAACATAGAGAAATATAGAGAAACATAGAGAAACACAGTCTTACGTCCCTTAATCAGCCCTGGGAGACCTGGGTTTTTCATAAGCTAGCTGTAAAACAAGCCCCGCTCATAGAAAAACAAGGCTGGAGGACACCGTGAGAGCCAATTCCGGGCACCTGACTGTACACGAATCAAGTCCACAGGCGATCTCCCCCTGATCCATGTGTGCATGGATATTTTATAATCTCTTGCTGTCAGTCACCATGACGCACAGTTCCAGAACTTTCCCTGTGCAACTGGCTCATGGAAAAAACCCAGCTCTCTCTGAGATGCTCCCTGCTCGCTCCTACCCCCTCCCTTGGTTCCCATCTGCGCTGGCTGAGGAATGTCTTATCAGTACCTTCCCAGAGAAAAGGAAGATTAGCTTGGAGCCAGGGCTACCGTTAGTGAGGCTGAATATTCTAAGGGAAGCAGGGATGTATTAACCCCATCTGCAAGCTCTAAAAGGCATGCACTCATAGCTTAGTGTTTATAGCGCTTAAGACTGGCTATCTAAGCGCTATATAGGTGCCATGATGTTCCAAACACTCCAAAAACCTATTAGCTACATAGCTAGGGGCCCTCCCTGCCTGTCTATCAACAATGCTTAATTTGACCTATTTCATACTAGGCCTGCATATTCCTTGTAGCTCACTACTGCATAATGGAAGTGCTACAACAGACTACTGTCAGCATTTTTAGCACATACTTTGAATACACTATTGGCTTTCAGCGGCTAATGCTGTCATCTAAAGCCCTGATTGGCAAGGTTGCAATTTCGTGTATCACTACATTCCACCCCTATTCAACGTTTGTGCGACAAATGCTGACTAATACCTATCAATATAGTATTTAGTGCAGTGATAAAGACCTTGGGGCTTTGCAAGAGGTTTAAGCAAACTATCTTCTAGCGGTTAGTTAGCGTGGCATGCAAGGTAAAACACTACCTAAACAAAAATGTACACAAAGTGAACAGTGACATATACCCTTGCCAAAACCTGGCCTACACAAAAATACCTACACAAAGTGAACATGGACATTTACTCTAGCCAAAACCTGGCCTACACAAAAATACCTAAATCAACTTTGTATAACTGATTGTCAGTTAAAAAGCAGCATGCAGTTAAAATGTCAAGGCAATCCAGTGTAGTCTAATCTACAATGCACTATTGCATTTATGTATGGTTACCAATTCTAAAACCTGGCAGCCTTTCACCCTAAGGGCTTACCCTCCCCCTGATCCCAGGGCATTCAAGCGTGACTATGGGCTGTGTGACTAGACACTTCCCCCAGGTAGGTGGAACCCAACCAGAAACCATCTAATTTCGTGAACAAGGTGAACCCATGAGCACCAGGTTGTCTAAATAAAAACAATTCTACTAATTTACATCAAAGCATGGCATGTGTTATTCATGCAATCAAAAGCAAGCAATTCAATCCATATGTATGCTGGTAACTGTAGCTCTGCGTGCCAGTGTGTGGAGGATGGTCGCCCCCACCCAGTAAAAAGCCAACACCTGCTGATTTAACAATGTTTGCCATACAATGCATTGTGTGTATTTAGCAGTCTTGTTGACCTGCCCTATGGCAGACAAAAATGTCTTCATGTCTAAAATTCTGTCATCTTCAATTGGCTGTCAATACTTGTAGCAGTGCTGGGCATATCAATGGGCCCCACTAGGCCAGAAGTTCTATAGCAGAGCTGGCATCAGAGCCCATAGTGGCTAGCTTATAGTGCACAGTTTCTATGTCACAAGCATATAAAGCTCCTGCAATTAATGAATCTAGCTCCCTAGCTACGCGCACTCTAGTGATGGGCCATAGAAATGGACTCCATTTGTAGCAGCTTGGTAGTACTAAGGAAACATTGCCTCATGATAAATCTATGTCTAAGTGTAGCACTGTAATAATGAAGGTGTGCATTACCAGTCTACAATTTACATGTTGTCTTACTACTGGAAAATCTAACAGGTTCACAGTGTCTACCTTCTGTGACTTGGAGAATACCCTTCTTCAAGTGGGATATCTACCATATACAATATTAACTTTAGCCACAAACACCATACTACTATCCGGCAGTGGCTGTTTCATCACACCATGGAAAAAATTCATTTAGTCAAGTTATAGTTCATAAAATCTTGGCGAGAACACTCGCTGCAGTTCTTGGTCAGAAAAACATCACATTAGACAAATTAAACAAATGGTATCCATTCAGTGACAAAAGATGCCTGACAATGTGCCAGGCCAGTACACTAGCAATTCCATGTGGATACTCATTTGTAGCGCTTTTCCAAAGAATTATTCCAAATGTCTACAATCAAAAGGTGACTCTTTGCATTAGTGTGCTGGAGACAGCTGTCCCCACAAAAACATGAAACTGGTTGGTTTAACAAAAAACCGTGTCACACTCTGTGTCATAAAATCAAACATCAAGTCAGTCATGGTTTCATTTACCTGCCTTAAGCTGGCTGTAAAAGTATCCAGTGTTTCAAAGATTACCATTTCAAATTATAGCTCATACACTTGGCAGCATTACTTCAATTAAGAATCTTAACCTACGCACAGGTGACTTTGATGTGCGCACTCATCTTATCTCAAAATAAATTACGCTCCTGCTTGCATAATTCTGCTGCCCCAACAGTTCATAAATCATTCTCCTGCCTACGTGCAATGTAGAATATTTTTTTTTTCAAAAAACAAAACATCTCTGGTTAAAGCCATTCAGTTGGAAGAGTAAAACCATTTGGTTTTTTCAGATTCATCTCAACAGTGCATTTAAAAACCATTTTTCAATGTGTTAGCATTCAATTGCTGTGTCACACAGCTGTATGTGGTGCCTGATGTTACAGTCCACAATTCATTGTCCATAGTCCTTTAAACAAGAAAGGGCAAAACATGTCATTTAAATGTGTAGCATCAAATACTTGATAATTAGCCA
The DNA here is from genome assembly GCF_040938575.1 of Ambystoma mexicanum. Taxonomy (NCBI): domain Eukaryota; kingdom Metazoa; phylum Chordata; class Amphibia; order Caudata; family Ambystomatidae; genus Ambystoma; species Ambystoma mexicanum. The sequence continues at coordinate 1,427,232,783 of NC_090922.1, forward strand.
AGTCTGCATCGTGCCAGTTCAGCAAAAGTTATTACTCTGTTGGACACTATTCGCAGGTTACAGCATTGAGTGCGGTGCAGGGCACGTTAAAGTTGAAATAGCATGTCGCAGTGGCTCGCTTTCTCTGAGAATGCGTCTGACCCTTCTTTGATCAGTGTCACCCACAAACTGCATATTAATTTCTGATATTATGAAATGTCTTGTCGTGCTTTGTCTAGGCAAAATACAAACAGAAATGTTAGGATTTCATCAAAAGTTCAATATCATTATTATCCATGTTAGGATGTCATCAAAACTTCAATATCAGCGTTATCCACCCCTTCCCATAATACCACCCCCATCTTCAAAAAGTCTCATCAGGTAACTACACACTTTGTCATTGCTACTGCAATTACTTATCACCTTTCTGCATGTTTCTGGGGGCTTATTTACACTCAACCATACGGGGTGTAACTGCCTAATCACAAACTCATTTGTGCAATGCAATCATAGCTGGTCAATGGTACCTCAGACTGATCTGTGCTTTTACAAAGCCATATAGTAAGTACCCAGGTCGCACAATGCTTTTCTTTTTCACCAAAGCGATCACAAATGCCAGGCGCCAACTTGCTTCCAGTGTCCCATGATCTTGGTTTAGGTTGCCCTGCTGGCATCACTCCATTTTTCAAAGGTAAAGTCTTTCAGTCCAATACCGCTTACAGTTGTACAGGCAGCTTTGTTTATTTATCTTTCTTTTCTTAGCAGTGTCTTTTCAAGCCTCTGGTTTTTTCACTTGTCATTTTTTCAAAGGGCGTTTGCTGTTTTTGAACCACCCCTTTGAGTGCGATAGTCTAAGCCAGTTTCTTTTGTTGCTTCAACAAATCATTCATTCTTGCACTAAGCCGTGTGGCTTCTGGATCATGGCTAATGTGCAGTGTTCATGTTGTACTTCAAAGCCCCGCTCTGCATGTTGTCTCTTGCAAACCGGCTAAGCACTTTTGTCAGTTTTGCTTCCATCTGGAATGCCATAATGTCTTTGTCAGTTACTCCATCCCCTGGCAATGTAGCTTGCAGTTTGCCAGATGTGTATTTTCTCTTCTCAAAGCGCCTAGAGGTTTCTTCTCCAGTGCACAGCGCTTTACTTCAGTTCACATCACATGGAGCATTGGAATGCAGCTTGCACAGCAATAGCGTTTTCACTTCACTTCACATCACATCACATGGGAATGCGGTTTGCACAGTAATGTCTGTTGGAATGGGCAGCTGTCTTTTCTTGGCCCATTCACAGATGCATAGGTAAATGTTCAGATGTGATGTGCCCGTCTGCCATCCTGCATGAAGCCTTTGCTCCGTACCACAGTTTACTGGGCAAATTCTTTACTTTTTGAACAGCTCTCTGTTTTTGCTCCCCCTTCCTCAGGAATGCAGGCATGTTTATCTTTCGTGTGCACCTGGCAGCGCCATGAGCACGCAGCTTATCTCTTTTGCCTATAACTCTTATACTGTGGCGGCTTCACTCGTTTCAGACAGTTCACCCAGATTAACTCTTTCTTGTACTGTTTCTGCTTTTGTTTGCCTTCCTGCACCTCGCCCAAGACAGCTTCAAGGCACAAGCTCTGCACACACAGCAAGACTCTTGTTTTCAAAAGCGGCACTTTTCTTGTAATGTGCGATCTTTCAAGAGAACTCGCAACCCATTAAATCTTTGTGCTATCTTATCACACACAGATGTCAATTCTGTTGTACCATTGCCAAACTATAACCACTCAGTTCAGTGCATTTAAAAATAAAAATGCCAATGTTTAGTGCAGCTCCCTGCACGTTTTTTTTTCTGCAAGAACAACCCACACTCTATTGCTTGTGGGCTGTTTAATGTGTCAACAACATTTTTCCCCATGTATCACAGTCAACAGGTCACTATTTCCAAATCATACATCACTTATAAGGCAACAGCACAAATCCATGGCATAGCATGGGGACAGTCAAAAATACTCCAGGGGCAATTTAGAAAAATATAAATTGTTTTTCCCCCCAAACCATTGCAAACTGGTTCTGCAATTTCAAATCAGTACACAAAAATCGAAAATCCAAATAACATTCACTCACTTTCCTTTTTAAGTGAGTCTCTCACCCAATATAAGCATGGCACAGCCTAAAATGCAATATAACCATTTTTGTGTGTTTCCTTTAAACAGAATTTGCCACCATTAGCACATGGAATTTTACAGTTGCCAAAAGAAAGAAAAAACTCTTTAGGCTCTCAGCACAGATGTTACTCATTCTCCTAAGCATGGGTCATTCCCCTTCAGGAATGCCAACACTCAAAAGCATACATCAAAAAAAAACGAACCTTCGCCTCCGAACATTACAGCCCCCACTCGCTAGCACACTGGGGCTGAGTCAATGGTTAAATCACTATTCACAATTTGCATGTCAAATCCCTGCAATTATTTTTTTTTTTCCTGCCCTCATGACAGAATAGAGATGAGAGCTCCGTCTCACTATGCATTCCAAATTACAACTTTAAACTTGGGAAACCACATGATAAAATTCTTTTTCTAATTGAGCATACATCTTTCTTAACCATTCATCGGAGTGCTTTAAACAAAGCCATTTCCCGCTCGTTTATTGCCTTGTACTCCCTGGCACCAATCCCATGCAATAAGTCAGTCACGACTGATTTACTGAAGGGAGTCTTAACCACACAAGCTATCGGCCACGGCAAGCCGACACAACATTGCTGCCTTTTGAAGTCTCAGAGCTGCAGTGAGACCATCAAGGAAATGCGACAGCCTGCTCCCCACTCTACACTGTGTTCTCTCACACCATTTGTCATGTCAGCATGGCACTGCTCTTCACAAATCCCACCGCTGCCACCAAATGTCTTGATATTGGGCAAAATCTTCCTCGGGGCCAGCCCTTTGAGAGCAAAAATACCCAATTCAGCCCAAAATACAGGTTCTATTGTGCTGAGCAGTGATCTCATGCTAGTGACAAATGACACCCTCAAAGTTTTAGCATATTTATTCTAAGCAGTGAATTTCATATACATTTGGGATTCAAGTTAGAGAATATTACAAAGCATAAAACAAAGAGCAATGCAAAATATAGTGAAACATGGAACTTAGATAAACATAGAGAAACATAGAGAAATATAGAGAAACATAGAGAAACACAGTCTTACGTCCCTTAATCAGCCCTGGGAGACCTGGGTTTTTCATAAGCTAGCTGTAAAACAAGCCCCGCTCATAGAAAAACAAGGCTGGAGGACACCGTGAGAGCCAATTCCGGGCACCTGACTGTACACGAATCAAGTCCACAGGCGATCTCCCCCTGATCCATGTGTGCATGGATATTTTATAATCTCTTGCTGTCAGTCACCATGACGCACAGTTCCAGAACTTTCCCTGTGCAACTGGCTCATGGAAAAAACCCAGCTCTCTCTGAGATGCTCCCTGCTCGCTCCTACCCCCTCCCTTGGTTCCCATCTGCGCTGGCTGAAGAATGTCTTATCAGTACCTTCCCAGAGAAAAGGAAGATTAGCTTGGAGCCAGGGCTACCGTTAGTGAGGCTGAATATTCTAAGGGAAGCAGGGATGTATTAACCCCATCTGCAAGCTCTAAAAGGCATGCACTCATAGCTTAGTGTTTATAGCGCTTAAGACTGGCTATCTAAGCGCTATATAGGTGCCATGATGTTCCAAACACTCCAAAAACCTATTAGCTACATAGCTAGGGGCCCTCCCTGCCTGTCTATCAACAATGCTTAATTTGACCTATTTCATACTAGGCCTGCATATTCCTTGTAGCTCACTACTGCATAATGGAAGTGCTACAACAGACTACTGTCAGCATTTTTAGCACATACTTTGAATACACTATTGGCTTTCAGCGGCTAATGCTGTCATCTAAAGCCCTGATTGGCAAGGTTGCAATTTCGTGTATCACTACAGCCAGTATAAGAGTTCTCGGTGGATGGTTAATGCTTAAAGGTGAATTGTTATGACCAATTCGATGTGCTCTCTGAATGTTAAACTGTATAGAAGTCGGCAGGCTGAGAATTTGAGGGAGAAACATATATAGGAAGGCTAAAGGATTATCTATCTCAATTCCTTCCAGAAGGCCCACAATGCGCAGGTTGTTCCTCCTATTTCTGTTTTCAAGGTTCTCAGCCTGTTGTTGTAAGGAGGCAATTTGAATTTTTAAATTAGTGACCTTATTGGAGACATCTTCTGCGTCACTAACTCGCCTTTCAACTTCATTCATGCAGGATTCAAAAACAGACTGTTGTCTAGTAGCTGCAATTTAGCATTAGTATCCTCTATGAAGGGCTTAAGAGCCCTAATTTCTGATAAGATGGTCTGCATGACAGTGTCTACTGTATCTTCTTCTGTCTTTTTAGGGCTGTAGGGGACAACACACAAGCCTCTTTCATTTGATCTTTTTTGTAGCCATAATGTAGTAACAATATAGTTTGACAGAACTTAAATGATCTCTTCCCAGTATCTTTGGTATCTTCCCCCCCCCCTCCTCTTTTCTTCTCACAAAACTGGTAAAAGAGAGTGGAGCGCTTAAAACACCATTATAGAGTAGTTATTTGATATTATCAAAATGAGATGTTAGTTTTGGGATGAAATTAGATGGGAGGAGCGTAAATTATATGAAGGGGGATATGAGGTAAGAAGAATGAATTAAGATAAATTAGGTGTTTTTTGTTAAAAACTGTTATTAGCAATAAAGGTCTTCAACAGGAGGTAAATACAACCTAAATTGCTTGAAAAAATGCCTGAGGTTTCATATAAAATAGTTCAGCATTGATGCCAGGCTTAAAGGGTAGTGAAATGGAGATAAAAGAGAAAAAAAAACCTTTGTTATGCAGAAAACTGTCGACCCAATGCGAGGCATGCTACCCACGTCTCAGCAGCCGACCAGCTGACAGGAAACGTCGGCTGCTGGTATTGCGGGATGACGCGGCTTCAGGCCCAGCCCTCCGGAGGATTCTCACGTGGAAGTGCAGGCAGCAGGAATCTTCCTCAGGGAATCTGCAGACTCCAGGCAGCTTATGAAGGCTGAACGGGGCTGGAAGCAGGTTTAATTAAGGTACATTAAGGGGATATTTATATGCAGAGGGCTTCACCGCAGCAGAGCGACGAAACTAGGCCGCCGCTTCCATCAGCGCCAAGCCTCGCCCCCCTAGCAGTCTTGCTTTAAAAGATTGGAAACTGCCTTTCTCCCATTAGCCAATCACTGAAGATTGGGTCGTAGTCTACCCATCGAATGACGACCATCTCCCTATGCTCCATCCCCGGTGGCCATATTCAGATTTGAAAGCATGTGAAGTGACAGTACGAACCCAGAAGAGCCACAGCAGTTACAGGTAAGTAACTTGTCCCTTCTCCAGCATGGGGTCTAGAATGGATTCACATGCTCATGAATACAATTACACAGCAGGACCTATACAAAACCACGGAAGGTGGCAAGTCTCAATAGGAGTACAACCACTTACCCCTGGAACAGACTCCCTCAAACAAACACGTTGTGTAGTACCGCCTAGCTGACTTTGGACTCCTCCCTGGAATCCCTGTCGATGCCGCAGAATTTCATGAAGGTGTGTATAGACGTTCACGTATCAGCCTGCAAATATCCAGCAGGTCAAGACCAGAGAGAAATGTTGTGGTTGCCACAATGGCTCTGGTGGAGTGGGCTCTCGGCCGGCCTGGAAGAAGTCTGTTGGCCAGACGACAGTGCATGATGCCGCCGGAGAAACACCTGGATATGGAAGCCTTCTAGAGGGTCTTCTCGTGATTCAGAGGTACAAAGTTCACAAAGAGTTGTAATATCTTCAGAAAATCCCTTGTGCGGGCCACATAGAACTTCAATGCATGAGCAACGTCCAGCGTATGCTGCGACCCTTCAGCGGCTGAAGAAGGGTTCGGGAAGAAATCTGGAAGCACCAAGGGTTTGTTGAGGTGGCATTAAGATGGAATCTTTGGCATAAAGGTGGGGTGGGTTTGAAGCCCACCCTTGCAGCATGAAAAGACAAGTATTGGCTTTTCCAGGAAAGAGCCTGAATCTCCCCAACCCACCTGACCGAGGTGTTGGCCACCAGGAAAGCAGTCTTCCATGAGAGGAATTTCAGTGGAGCCTGATGCAACGGCTCGATTGGAGGCCCCATTACTTTAGTAAGAACGACATTGAGCTCCCCAGCCGAGACAGGAGCATTCAGCAGTGGAAATGTCCTGAAGAGGCCTTTCAAAAACTCCTTGACAAGCCTGTGAAACCACAGCGATGGCCTGCCCGGTGACCGTGTGTACCGGGAAATGGCCACCAGATGCACCTTGATGGAGGCGTGGGCCAATCCGGCCTTGGCCTTGGCTAAAGACTTTCCTGCATTCTAGAGGAATGCCATAATGTCCTAACTCTAGAGCTTCAGGAGCCAAGCCGTGATGTTCAGTGATACTGGATCGTGGTGTAGTATCCTTCCTTCTTCTCTGGAGAAGGGGCTGGGAAGAGGAGGCAGCCGGATGGCAGGCAGCACCACCATGCGGAGCACTTCCGGGTACCCGATCTGGCACGGCCATGCCGGGGCGATCAGTATCATCTTGCCGCGACAGCATTTGAGAGTGTTGACCACACAAAGCAGGAGAGGTATTGGAGGGAACGTGCACAGGAACAGGCCCTCCCAGCTGGGGAATCCTGCTGGTGAAGGTCTGCCACTTCGAGTTCACTGCCGTCGTAAAGAGGTTGTTCTGGGGTCGGCCCGACATGCTGAATCGATGTGAAGTCTGTGCCTGCTGGAGCTCCTGCTCATGGCAAGCACGCAACTCTGTGTTGATGGAGTCTGCAATGATTTTCTTGATGACCTCCAGATGAAATGGGACAAGAAACATGTCCTGAAGAATGGCCCAGTGCAACAGGGCCTGCGCCTACAGGGAAAGAGCGGGGGAGAAGTTCCCGCCCTGCTTCCGGATGTAGAACATGGTGGGTTGTCTGAAAATCCTCACCACTTGTCCTCGCAGAAGAGTTATGAAACACTTGAGTGCTCAAAACACGGCCAGCAGCTCCAGAACATTGATGTGCTGATAGTCCTCCTCTGGATACCGGAGGCCTCTGTTGTGGGACTGTCCGGTGTGGGCCCCCCATCCATCCAGAGAGGTGTGCATGGTGTAAGGAAGGCATGGTATCAAGGCAGGACAGACACAAGTGATCACAGTTCAAGGGTGTTTATTAAACTGTAAAAATAGGTGAGATAAAAGCCTAATCTAAACCTAAATCTAAGATGCGAGCAAGCTACGACCATCAAATAATAATTCCAAATGGAGTCTAGTCAATTAAAAAGGGCCTATTCTAAAAAAAAGCTTCTGCCAGTCCTTACCTCCAAATACAACATAGTGTGGGATAATGTTCACAAAGAAAGAAAGAAGTGTTCTTAAAAGGATAAGTAAGCATGTTGTAGCCGGGGTCTCCCTTTGCCAAGTTTGAAGCACGGAACAAGGCGACAATCTGGAGCACAGCACACTTCTGGCTTCTCTGGCCCGAATTTACAGTTCCTTTTTTCCAATATCATAGCCTTCTGTACCCAAAACTCTTTATGCAAAGTCTCTTGCTTCAGAGGGCCTGATACATAACAACACACAAACGTTCCTTCTGTTTCTTCACGTCGGGCGATTACTCTTCACCAGAGGATCCCCTCGAGCCGGGCTCCGATACCTTTCAAAATGTCAGCCTCCTTCAATTGGGCTCAGACCAGCTACCCACTGTGGACATCCCTCAGATGGGTTCATGTTTGTCAAAACAATGCTGTTCACTTTGTTTTTCAATTCACCACGTGTCAAAGACTTTCAACTGTACAAGGGGTTTTGACTCGACCCTTGTATGACCGCCGACTTCTCTTGCTGACCTCCCCTGGTGCCTCTTGTTTTTGTATTTTTCTCAGTTCAACGTATTCTGCTTGTTCAGGAGTGGAGTATTCGTTAGAGTCTTTCGAATGAGCACCCAAGCGGCGCCCAACCACTCTAACCCTAATACCTTGGTTGTTCATAAAAAACCTTTGTCTATTATCTTCTTTCCTTTACGTAAATGTTGTCACTGCAACCTTGAGCTTAACACAGTCCGGTCTACTATCAGTTTCTTCTGACTCACCGGATGTGCTGAACTCAAGGACAGTACCAGAGTGGCAAGCTCTTTTCCCCAACCTGGCTATCAGTGCGGGAGGGCCCCATGTACCGTTGACATCTGCCACGCCAATCGCCAGCTGTGATTCCCGGTCTTACTGTTCCTTTATCAAAGGCTTTGCAGGTCTGGGTTGAAAAGGGGAAGGGCAATTCCCTCCTTGCCGTCCTTTTAGTTTCCTCTGCCTTTCTTCTTCGCTTGAACTGCTGTCCCGGAATAGCTGCTTCCTCGGGCTTTCGGCCTTGCCAAAATGTGCTCTCGTGCTCTGCCTTTTATCCCTCCGGGAAGGAAAAGGGCCATCAGGTGTGCTTAGTTATTGGTAATTGCCTGACTATGCCTGACCCTTGTGTTGGGACATGTCAGGTAAACGGCTGTTGTGTTAGTCCTTTGTCTTTCGCGGTGTGAGAAAGTGTTTGTGTAGGAAAAGCAGGGTTAGAGCTTTTGAATGGCCTATGGTGTAGGATGGGGAAAAGGAGTTATAAGGAAGGGGGTACCACGTCTAACCTGTCGGTGTCCCACTTCCACTCCCCAAAGACCCCCATCCAGGTGATCCTCCCACACCAGTCCACCCCCAGGAACTGGATCCAATAGCGATGGCCATGTCCTGGCCACCAGGATGACAGATCCCCGGGGACTAGCGGGTGAGACACCTTCAGGTTTCTCACACTGGTGACCGTAGTCTGGAATGGGGGAACGCGATACAGGGCCCCCTGCGTAACGTGTTGGCACACTCCTCATCACTGCATGGCCTGTTTGAAGTCTTGGTTGAGGGAAATCCTGTTTGTCCACTTGCCCATGATCTGGAGCCACCTGGAGTCCAGAAACTCCTGTAGAGGTCTCATCTGTAGTCTGCAAAACGGAATTGGGTGAATGCAGGATAACATCCTGCCTAGCAGCAACTTGATGGTGCGCACCGTCATTGACAGAGCTGAAACTAGGAGATGCACCTTCCCCAACATAGCTACCACCCTCTCCTCCAAGAGAAATGCCAGAGAGGCCCTTGTGTTGAGGCAGGCACCCAGGAACAGAGTGTTCTACGATGGCACTACGCAGGACTTTGAAAAGTTGAAGAATCTGACTACATCAGAAGATAAATGGTCACCTTGGTGTGGTATACCGCCAGAGCCTGAGAGGGGGAACGGATGAGCCAGTCCAGGTACAGATAGACGTGCATGCTCCTGAGACACATGTGCACTGCCACCGGCCCCTGTACGTCTCTTGGGATGTGGAGATGGAGGATTGGTGGTATGAGGTGGATGTGTAGCCCTTAGATCTGTTGTACTTCCCTCTAGAGGATCAAAAGGACAAAGACCCTCATTGTTGTAAGGTCCTCAGCGATCCTGCTGTTACCTTGTCTGTCTTTATAGCTTTCAGCGTTTCATCCACCATCTTGCCGAAGAGCTAATCCCATTCGAGGGGCATATCCACTACCTTGGCTTGGACGTCTGGTCTAAAATTAGTGGCCTTTAGCCAGTCCTGGCATCTGAGTGCCACTCAATTTCCCTTTTGACAAAAACCTGAGTCCGCAACATCCATTGCCACTGTGATGGCATGGTGTAAGGCTATCTCTACTTCTTGAAACAGAGCTGAACCCTCAGTCTTTTAGTCATCCGGCAAGAAATCCAGAATTGGGCCCAGCTTGAATCACAACTCCCTGTCATAACGGGCCAGGATTGGCAGGGCATAAGCAGCCTTCACTGTTGAGACAGCGGTATAGATGATGTGCGTGCCCATAGCATCCCTTTTTTCCCTCTCCTGGTCAGGGGAATCCATGGATTTGGAGGACAGGTTTTCCGACTGCTAATTGGCGACGGCTGGCACTACAGAGTCCGGGCACAGCTGCAATCTGAGGCATTTAAGCGCTGAGTCAGATACCCTGCATTTCTTCTCAAGCCTGTCCTGTTTTGCTGGTATAGAGCTTGGGGTCTTCATGAGAGTGAGGCCTTCATCCCAAACCTCGTCCAGCAGACGAATGGACGTCACAGTCTTCCTGGATGATGTGCGCGCCTCAGGTAAAGAAATCCCTCCTCCTTTTTCTTGAGCAAAAAGTTGAAGAGGTTAGATGCCCTTGAAAGGATGGAGTGGAAAGAACCCACCTCATCAGGAGGAGATGCCCTGGGGGGGATAATCAGCACCCAACGGTTCTCCATCCGGTGGCACAAAGCCACCAAACTCATCTGTTTCTGTGGTGCCTGTATACGTGTCCGTTCGAGTCTCCGTACAGAGTGTATCCATCACTGGTACAGCTGGAGTGGGGGTGGCGTTGGCCACCTCAGTGTTGGATGGTGCTTTCTGTGCCGTAGTTTTGGGGGGCTGTGCCTGGGGGTGCTCCCCACCTGGGCCATTGGGGGCGGGCACTGATGCTGTATTTCTGACACCAAAGTGTGCAGCGTAGTCAGAATATCGAGGGACATGTCTCTAAGGCCCTGTTGGGGGATCACAAGGCCTGGCATTGATGGAGGGCTAGCGCGCCTTGCTGGCACTGATAGAGGGCTAGTGTGTCTGGCCGGGACTGATGGCTGGTCGTGTTCCACAATGGTTGTCTCTTCACCCATCGGGTTACACCCTCCCTGGTCTGACAGCAGCCTTCCTGCAAGGACTCCTCATCTGAGCTTCTCTATATACCCATGACCGGATCCCTCGCTACCTCCCTTAGACCCACCATAGAATTGAGGAAAAAATCTGTCGGTGCCAACAGTCCCCTTGATCTTCCTGCCTCCTTCCGGAAAGAGGAAACGACTGGTGCCTTCACAGATTGGGTAGTCGTGGTCTAGGCAGTCGTAGTGATGGTGGGAGCGGACATAGTTGTGGGCTGGGGAGGTAGTGTAACCCTCGATGATTTCTCTATTGACTTTGCTGTGGTCAGTGACAGGAAAGTCATCAACAGGGCTGTAGTAATGGTCGGCGACAGGGCAGCCGTCAATGGGGTCCTGGTCATGGTAGACTGCTTTCTGACCGACAGGGGCCTTGGTTTGTGAGTCGCTGATGGTGGCGCCGCTGGCAAAATCGTGAATATAGTTGTCGACGAGGCCCTCGGAGTGCCTTCCTTGCGAGAATGTTACCTGTCTATCCTTTGATAAAGGGCCATCCTTGGAAGAGAAGAACAGTCTCTCTGAAGATACACCACCCACCGGCAGACTGGACAGGGAAGGTAAAGGAGAGTGCGTGTGATCCGAATGGGACAAGCGGCAGCAGCGGTTCATGCACACGTGTCCTATGTGTGAAAAAAGGTTTCCCACTGGTCCCCAACATTAAAGGTGTCCGCTATTTCTTGGAAGAAGGTCAAATAAAATACAGTCCTATGATGGTAGCTTTTCCTAAGTAGATGTCTCTGGGGTGGGTAACGGCCAGAGGACTGCTGAGACAGTGACAAAACCAATTATAGGAATCACTTTATTTTATGTATCCATATGATTAGATATGATTAGTTATTTATAAGGTGCTTAATACCCAGAGGTTTCTAAGCATGGACCCGGGGATCGAACCAGTGTTGCTCTGTGTCGTCTTGCTTCCAATGCCGCTGAGCCTTCCTCTCTCCCTATGGAGGGAACAAGATATCCAGATTTCTGATGAAAAGTCCCTACACATTAGGAGGTCCTTATTTATCTGTGCTCGGGCGCCCTAAATCATACATAGTTGACAACATAACATTTTCCAACTATCAACTATCTGAGCCTTTGAATCATCATGCTTTCTTTCAGAAAATCCTGCCCCAGATCAATAAAACACACAGTGTTTTTTGTTAAAAACTGTTATTAGCAATAAAGGTCTTCAACAGGAGGTAAATACAACCTAAATTGCTTGAAAAAATGCCTGAGGGTTCATATAAAATAGTTCAGCATTGATGCCAGGCTTAAAGGGTAGTGAAATGGAGATAAAAGAGAAAAAAAAAACTTTTGTTATGCAGAAAACTGTCGACCCAATGCGAGGCGTGCTACCCACGTCTCAGCAGCCGACCAGCTGACAGGAAACGTCGGCTGCTGGTATTGCGGGATGACGCGGCTTCAGGCCCAGCCCTCCGGAGGATTCTCACGTGGAAGTGCAGGCAGCAGGAATCTTCCTCAGGGAATCTGCAGACTCCAGGCAGCTTATGAAGGCTGAACGGGGCTGGAAGCAGGTTTAATTAAGGTACATTAAGGGGATATTTATATGCAGAGGGCTTCACCGCAGCAGAGCGACGAAACTAGGCCGCCGCTTCCATTAGCGCCAAGCCTCGCCCCCCTAGCAGTCTTGCTTTAAAAGATTGGAAACTGCCTTTCTCCCATTAGCCAATCACTGAAGATTGGGTCGTAGTCTACCCATCGAATGACGACCATCTCCCTATGCTCCATCCCCGGTGGCCATATTCAGATTTGAAAGCATGTGAAGTGACAGTACGAACCCAGAAGAGCCACAGCAGTTACAGGTAAGTAACTTGTCCCTTCTCCAGCATGGGGTCTAGAATGGATTCACATGCTCATGAATACAATTACACAGCAGGACCTATACAAAACCACGGAAGGTGGTAAGTCTCAATAGGAGTACAACCACTTACCCCTGGAACAGACTCCCTCAAACAAACACGTTGTGTAGTACCGCCTAGCTGACTTTGGACTCCTCCCTGGAATCCCTGTCGATGCCGCAGAATTTCATGAAGGTGTGTATAGACGTTCACGTATCAGCCTGCAAATATCCAGCAGGTCAAGACCAGAGAGAAATGTTGTGGTTGCCACAATGGCTCTGGTGGAGTGGGCTCTCGGCCGGCCTGGAAGAAGTCTGTTGGCCAGACGACAGTGCATGATGCCGCCGGAGAAACACCTGGATATGGAAGCCTTCTAGAGGGTCTTCTCGTGATTCAGAGGTACAAAGTTCACAAAGAGTTGTAATATCTTCGGAAAATCGCTTGTGCGGGCCACATAGAACTTCAATGCATGAGCAACGTCCAGCGTATGCTATGACCCTTCAGCGGCTGAAGAAGGATTCGGGAAGAAATCTGGAAGCACCAAGGGTTTGTTGAGGTGGCATTAAGATGGAATCTTTGGCATAAAGGTGGGGTGGGTTTGAAGCCCACCCTTGCAGCATGAAAAGACAAGTATTGGCTTTTCCAGGAAAGAGCCTGAATCTCCCCAACCCACCTGACCGAGGTGTTGGCCACCAGGAAAGCAGTCTTCCATGAGAGGAATTTCAGTGGAGCCTGATGCAACGGCTCGATTGGAGTCCCCATTACTTTAGTAAGAACGACATTGAGCTCCCCAGCCGAGACAGGAGCATTCAGCAGTGGAAATGTCCTGAAGAGGCCTTTCAAAAACTCCTTGACAAGCCTGTGAAACCACAGCGATGGCCTGCCCGGTGACCGTGTGTACCGGGAAATGGCCACCAGATGCACCTTGATGGAGGCGTGGGCCAATCCAGCCTTGGCCTTGGCTAAAGACATGGACAGCAGCAGCTGAGGGGGAGTAGCACGCAGATGTGTTTTCTTTTGTGCCCTGCAACAGCGAAGTATTTCCATTTTTGGCCGTAAAACGATAGTGTACAGAACACTCTAGTCTTGGCCAGGACTTTCCTGCATTCTAGAGGAATGCCATAATGTCCTAACTCTAGAGCTTCAGGAGCCAAGCCGTGATGTTCAGTGATACTGGATCGTGGTGTAGTATCCTTCCTTCTTCTCTGGAGAAGGGGCTGGGAAGAGGAGGCAGCCGGATGGCAGGCAGCATCACCATGCGGAGCACTTCCGGGTACCCAATCTGGCACGGCCATGCCGGGGCGATCAGTATCATCTTGCCGCGACAGCATTTGAGAGTGTTGACCACACAAAGCAGGAGAGGTATTGGAGGGAACGTGCACAGGAACAGGCCCTCCCAGCTGGGGAATCCTGCTGGTGAAGGTCTGCCACTTCGAGTTCACTGCCGTCGTAAAGAGGTTGTTCTGGGGTCGGCCCCACATGCTGAATCGATGTGAAGTCTGTGCCTGCTGGAGCTCCTGCTCCTGGCAAGCACGCAACTCTGTGTTGATGGAGTCTGCAATGATTTTCTTGATGACCTCCAGATGAAATGGGACAAGAAACATGTCCTGAAGAATGGCCCAGTGCAACAGGGCCTGCGCCTACAGGGAAAGAGCGGGGGAGAAGTTCCCGCCCTGCTTCCGGATGTAGAACATGGTGGGTTGTCTGAAAATCCTCACCACTTGTCCTCGCAGAAGAGTTATGAAACACTTGAGTGCTCAAAACACGGCCAGCAGCTCCAGAACATTGATGTGCTGATAGTCCTCCTCTGGATACCGGAGGCCTCTGTTGTGGGACTGTCCAGTGTGGGCCCCCCATCCATCCAGAGAGGTGTGCATGGCGTAAGGAAGGCATGGTATCAAGGCAGGACAGACACAAGTGATCACAGTTCAAGGGTGTTTATTAAACTGTAAAAATAGGTGAGATAAAAGCCTAATCTAAACCTAAATCTAAGATGCGAGCAAGCTACGACCATCAAATAATAATTCCAAATGGAGTCTAGTCAATTAAAAAGGGCCTATTCTAAAAAAAAGCTATTGCCAGTCCTTACCTCCAAATACAACATAGTGTGGGATAATGTTCACAAAGAAAGAAAGAAGTGTTCTTAAAAGGATAAGTAAGCATGTTGTAGCCGGGGTCTCCCTTTGCCAAGTTTGAAGCACGGAACAAGGCGACAATCTGGAGCACAGCACACTTCTGGCTTCTCTGGCCCGAATTTACAGTTCCTTTTTTTCAATATCATAGCCTTCTGTACCCAAAACTCTTTATGCAAAGTCTCTTGCTTCAGAGGGCCTGATACATAACAACACACAAACGTTCCTTCTGTTTCTTCACGTCGGGCGATTACTCTTCACCAGAGGATCCCCTCGAGCCGGGCTCCGATACCTTTCAAAATGTCAGCCTCCTTCAATTGGGCTCAGACCAGCTACCCACTGTGGACATCCCTCAGATGGGTTCATGTTTGTCAAAACAATGCTGTTCACTTTGTTTTTCAATTCACCACGTGTCAAAGACTTTCAACTGTACAAGGGGTTTTGACTCGACCCTTGTATGACCGCCGACTTCTCTCGCTGACCTCCCCTGGTGCCTCTTGTTTTTGTATTTTTCTCAGTTCAACGTATTCTGCTTGTTCAGGAGTGGAGTATTCGTTAGAGTCTTTCGAATGAGCACCCAAGCGGCGCCCAACCACTCTAACCCTAATACCTTGGTTGTTCACAAAAAACCTTTGTCTATTATCTTCTTTCCTTTACGTAAATGTTGTCACTGCAACCTTGAGCTTAACACAGTCCGGTCTACTATCAGTTTCTTCTGACTCATCGGATGTGCTGAACTCAAGGACGGTACCAGAGTGGCAAGCTCTTTTCCCCAACCTGGCTATCAGTGCGGGAGGGCCACATGTACCGTTGACATCTGCCACGCCAATCGCCAGCTGTGATTCCCGGTCTTACTGTTCCTTTATCAAAGGCTTTGCAGGTCTGGGTTGAAAAGGGGAAGGGCAATTCCCTCCTTGCCGTCCTTTTAGTTTCCTCTGCCTTTCTTCTTCGCTTGAACTGCTGTCCCGGAATAGCTGCTTCCTCGGGCTTTCGGCCTTGCCAAAATGTGCTCTCGTGCTCTGCCTTTTATCCCTCCGGGAAGGAAAAGGGCCATCAGGTGTGCTTAGTTATTGGTAATTGCCTGGCTATGCCTGACCCTTGTGTTGGGACATGTCAGGTAAACGGCTCTTGTGTTAGTCCTTTGTCTTTCGCGGTGTGAGAAAGTGTTTGTGTAGGAAAAGCAGGGTTAGAGCTTTTGAATGGCCTATGGTGTAGGATGGGGAAAAGGAGTTATAAGGAAGGGGGTACCACGTCTAACCTGTCGGTGTCCCACTTCCACTCCCCAAAGACCCCCATCCAGGTGATCCTCCCACACCAGTCCACCCCCAGGAACTGGATCCAATAGCGATGGCCATGTCCTGGCCACCAGGATGACAGATCCCCGGGGACTAGCGGGTGAGACACCTTCAGGTTTCTCACACTGGTGACCATAGCTTGGAATGGGGGAACGCGATACAGGGCCCCCTGCGTAACGTGTTGGCACACTCATCACTGCATGGCCTGTTTGAAGTCTTGGTTGAGGGAAATCCTGTTTGTCCACTTGCCCATGATCTGGAGCCACCTGGAGTCCAGAAACTCCTGTAGAGGTCTCATCTGTAGTCTGCAAAACGGAATTGGGTGAATGCAGGATAACATCCTGCCTAGCAGCAACTTGATGGTGCGCACCGTCATTGACAGAGCTGAAACTAGGAGATGCACCTTCCCCAACATAGCTACCACCCTCTCATCCAAGAGAAATGCCAGAGAGGCCCTTGTGTTGAGGCAGGCACCCAGGAACAGAGTGTTCTACGATGGCACTACGCAGGACTTTGAAAAGTTGAAGAATCTGACTACATCAGAAGATAAATGGTCACCTTGGTGTGGTATACCGCCAGAGCCTGAGAGGGGGAACGGAGGAGCCAGTCCAGGTACAGATAGACGTGCATGCTCCTGAGACACATGTGCACTGCCACCGGCCCCTGTATGTCTCTTGGGATGTGGAGATGGAGGATTGGTGGTATGAGGTGGATGTGTAGCCCTTAGATCTGTTGTACTTCCCTCTAGAGGATCGAAAGGACAAAGACCCTCATTGTTGTAAGGTCCTCAGCGATCCTGCTGTTACCTTGTCTGTCTTTATAGCTTTCAGCATTTCATCCACCATCTTGCCGAAGAGCTAATCCCATTCGAGGGGCATATCCACTACCTTGGCTTGGACGTCTGGTCTAAAATTAGTGGCCTTTAGCCAGTCCTGGCATCTGAGTGCCACTCAATTTCCCTTTTGACAAAAACCTGAGTCCGCAACATCCATTGCCACTGTGATGGCATGGTGTAAGGCTATCTCTACTTCTTGAAACAGAGCTGAACCCTCAGTCTTTTAGTCATCCGGCAAGAAATCCAGAATTGGGCCCAGCTTGAATCACAACTCCCTGTCATAACGGGCCAGGATGGCCAGGGCATAAGCAGCCTTCACTGTTGAGACAGCGGTATAGATGATGTGCGTGCCCATAGCATCCCTTTTTTCCCTCTCCTGGTCAGGACAATCCATGGATTTGGAGGACAGGTTTTCCGACCGCTAATTGGCGACGGCTGGCACTACAGAGTCCGGGCACAGCTGCAATCTGAGGCATTTAAGCGCTGAGTCAGATACCCTGCATTTCTTCTCAAGCCTGTCCTGTTTTGCTGGTATAGAGCTTGGGGTCTTCATGAGAGTCAGGCCTTCATCCCAAACCTCGTCCAGCAGACGAATGGACGTCACAGTCTTCCTGGATGATGTGCGCGCCTCAGGTAAAGAAATCCCTCCTCCTTTTTCTTGAGCAAAAAGTTGAAGAGGTTAGATGCCCTTGAAAGGATGGAGTGGAAAGAACCCACCTCATCAGGAGGAGATGCCCTGGGGGGGATAATCAGCACCCAACGGTTCTCCATCCGGTGGCACAAAGCCACCAAACTCATCTGTTTCTGTGGTGCCTGTATACGTGTCCGTTCGAGTCTCCGTACAGAGTGTATCCATCACTGGTACAGCTGGAGTGGGGGGTGGCGTTGGCCACCTCAGTGTTGGATGGTGCTTTCTGTGCCGTAGTTTTGGGGGGCTGTGCATGGGGGTGCTCCCCACCTGGGCCATTGGGGGCGGGCACTGATGCTGTATTTCTGACACCAATGTGTGCAGCGTAGTCAGAATATCGAGGGACATGTCTCTAAGGCCCTGTTGGGGGATCACAAGGCCTGGCATTGATGGAGGGCTAGCGCGCCTTGCTGGCACTGATAGAGGGCTAGTGTGTCTGGCCGGGACTGATGGCTGGTCGTGTTCCACAAGGGTTGTCTCTTCACCCATCGGGTTACACCCTCCCTGGTCTGACAGCAGCCTTCCTGCAAGGACTCCTCATCTGAGCTTCTCTATATAGCCATGACCGGATCCCTCGCTACCTCCCTTAGACCCACCATAGAATTGAGGAAAAAATCTGTCGGTGCCAACAGTCCCCTTGATCTTCCTGCCTCCTTCCGGAAAGAGGAAACGACTGGTGCCTTCACAGATTGGGTAGTCGTGGTCTAGGCAGTCGTAGTGATGGTGGGAGCGGACATAGTTGTGGGCTGGGGAGGTAGTGTAACCCTCGATGATTTCTCTATTGACTTTGCTGTGGTCAGTGACAGGAAAGTCATCAACAGGGCTGTAGTAATGGTCGGCGACAGGGCAGCCGTCAATGAGGTCCTGGTCATGGTAGACTGCTGTCTCACCGACAGGGGCCTTGGTTTGTGAGTCGCTGATGGTGGCGCCGCTGGCAAAATCGTGAATATAGTTGTCGACGAGGCCCTCGGAGTGCCTTCCTTGCGAGAATGTTACCTGTCTATCCTTTGATAAAGGGCCAGCCTTGGAAGAGAAGAAGAGTCTCTCTGAAGTTACACCACCCACCGGCAGACTGGACAGGGAAGGTAAAGGAGAGTGCGTGTGATCCGAATGGGACAAGCGGCAGCAGCGGCCCAAGTTGGATCTGCAGCGTGGCGCTTAGCCTTTCTGTGAACATCCTGTGGAGGAACATCCTCTGCGGATTTCAACCTCTTCCCCAAGTGAGAACGCTCCAAAGGTCGTCTGGAGCGGAAAGGGGCCTGTGCATGCCCGGAGGTCACACCTGGAGTCCTTTCTTCCTTCAGCCACATCACCAACCTGCAGTAACAGTACCACTTCATCTTGGCGGGGAAACCTCGGCAGAGGTCGCATCGATCCTCGTCATGGTCAGGATGTACACAACAGAGGCACCTCATGTGCCGGTCTTCCACGTAGATGTTCCTCAAACCACATCTGGAGCAGAGCCTGAACAGACTCCTATTCCCTTATTCCGACATGGCGAGGCACGAAGTAGGTACACTAGAGGGGCAGCCCATAATGGCGGAACCTAAGGCTGGGGTAGACAATATGTCACAAGGAGGGGTAGCCGCCTATCAAAGTTGAGACATACCATGACTTATGTATGTAGTTAATTGTATAGGAATTGGTGGTGTATGCAGCAGTTCACCAATGATTCATCCTAGTGATGTAATCTGAAACCCCCTAGGGGGTGGACAAGACAATATGAATTGTATTGTGTGAATATGGTCAATGTTATTTAGGAGAGACTACTTTTTAAAGATGCTGTTTTTATTATTATTGCACTCCACTTTCTTTATCAAAACAGCAAAATCCAAAATACAATGTTTTTATAGAATGGAAAAGCAAGAGATACAGGCAATAGTAGAGCATATGTTTCAAACCTGTCTTAAAAGCAGAGGAATAAAGTAACCAAAAAGCAAAATGATTAAATTATGATAATAAACTTTTGACCAAATCTCTTCATGACGTTAACATTTGGGTGGTAGAATTCTTTACCACAATTGGTAGAGGTACATTTGCATCAATTACAAAAAATAGATGAAAAGCTTTTTTCCCCATTCAGGAAATTCTGCAACAAGAGCAAAGCAAGACAGACTAGTGAGTGTTAGTAATTGGTGTACATTTACATATAGGTAAGGAGCAAATTTCCTTGCAACGTCAGTTTATGAGTCCTATATAGTTGCACGCTAATTTTTTTGATTCTATGATTGATCAATCCTCAGTCGGTCAGAGATGTATATTGGGTCAACAGTGGTGATACTGGACCCTAGGACGTTTCGGCTTCCAGGTTGGATGCCTTCATCTGGGCCGAAAGAGGATTGTATCTCCCTGGAGCTTGGGTCTAGGGGGGAAGGGAGGGAGGAGGAGAAGAGCAGAAAGTGACAGGCAGCAATTCCGTCTTGTACAGTTGTGGTTAATCAGCAACTGGAAGGCGGCAGGGGGCGCCGCCCCTGGGTAGAGTTGAGAGACAAAGCCCCACCTTACATCTGGTGGTTGAATGAAGTTTTTTTATATATATACAACGACCTCCAGTATTTGCAGATAGCGGTTGCCTGTGTTAGTTCGTCCCATCCGGAGCCCCAGGCAAGTAGAGGGCTATAGGAGTAAAGACCCAGTACAGATAAGTTGAGGGGCCGTGTTTACAAGGTGCACCCCTGTAAAGAAGGGCAGGAGGTGGATTCTCTAATGATGAGGCACGAAGTAGGCCTCAACTAGGCCTTTCCGAACTAGAGAACAAAGATTTGACGATGTAGCAGTCGATCTTCACCAGCAACGGATCACCGTTGCCGGCACTGACCAACGGTCAGCAAATGAGGGAGGTTTGTACACAATTAGAACAATATATCTGTAAAAAAAAACACAAAAACAAAAAAATATTAGAAGAGCAACACAAGAAGACTCCCTGCACTGAAGCGTGCAGTACAGAACTGAAGATGGCCACTGGGGGTGGGGCTTAAGGGGACAGTCGTCATTGGAAGGGTACAGTATGACCTAGTCTCCAGTGATTAGTTAATGGGATAAAGTTTCCAAACTTTTAAAGCAAGGCTGCTTTCTTTTTTACCAAGGATTCCCAGGCTGATGACATGGAATATTTATGAGCATGTGAATCCATGCCAGACCCCATGCTGGAGGAAGTAACATATCACCCAAGAGAGGCTAGTTCGTGTGCTTAGGCGAGACACCCAGTAAGGGCGTTGATATCTTTATTCTTGGAATTCTAGAATCGTTAACTGCTGTTACTGTATTGTTGGAAAGTGACTTTGGTCTGTAGAATAAAGCCTGTAGTCCCGTGTCCTCCTGTGCCCCTGATGGATAGTGCAAATGGTTAGGGTACTCGCATTAAATATTAGAGAGGTTATCAGGAACTAGTCTGGGTTCCAGATGTACTGCATGTGCCATAGGTATCCCAAGAGTAGAAAGATAATGTTCTAATCTGTTTGCCCCTCAGGGAACAAATGAGCGACTAAAGATAATTATGTATTTGATGCCCATCCATTCTGATGGCAGTCAGGTTTAATTTCTGTGATCAATATAGATTTACAATACTATTGCGCCCTGATGCCTATGGGCTCCAGTGCACTATAAGTAAACAAATAAATTAATAGATAACAGAAATAGGTTCATGCACACGTGTCCTATGTGTGAAAAAAGGTTTCCCACTGGTCCCCAACATTAAAGGTGTCTGCTATTTCTTGGAAGAAGGTCAAATAAAATACAGTCCTATGATGGTAGCTTTTCCTAAGTAGATGTCTCTGGGGTGGGTAACGGCCAGAGGACTGCTGAGACAGTGACAAAACCAATTATAGGAATCACTTTATTTTATGTATCCATATGATTAGATATGATTAGTTATTTATAAGGTGCTTAATACCCAGAGGTTTCTAAGCGTGGACCCGGGATCGAACCAGTGTTGCTCTGTGTTGTCTTGCTTCCAATGCCGCTGAGCTTTCCTCTCTCCCTATGGAGGGAACAAGATATCCAGATTTCTGATGCAAAGTCCCTACACATTAGGAGGTCCTTATTTATCTGTGCTCGGGCACCCTAAATCATACATAGTTGACAACATAACATTTTCCAACTATCAACTATCTGAGCCTTTGAATCATCATGCTTTCTTTCAGAAAATCCTGCCCCAGATCAATAAAACACGCGATACGCCGCTCAGGGTTTGAGGATTTACTGTCACCTTTATCAGTGAAACTTGGCGTGAGCTGCCTCAGAATATTACAGGGATCTATTGCAATTACAATAGTTAGAGCCCGCCGCATGGGCGTTGCGCTAATGTCGGGACTGGCGGGACTCGGGCCTAGCTAGCATTTTGGTTGTAGCACCTGAGCTTCTATCCGGGGCTACAACCAAAAGACCTGGGGCTATAGCCCTTAGCCCCTCCCCCCTCCTTGCAACACCTTAGTGGTCTCAGGGATGAACCCTGTCTCTTGTTATATACATGTAGCATCACAATCCTTCAAATAACCCAGGAGGACTTGTAGAAGGACCTAGATCCATACCTCACTTGAAGCAAACAGATCAGCTCTCTCCCCTCTCCCTGAATCCATTTCCCCGGAGAATCTCTTCTTCCTATCCAGCTGTCACAGCTCTTTCTAGCCTATCAAACGTCCTCACGCTCAGTGCTCCAGACCACAAAAATACAGTTACGCCTTTCCAGCCTCTCTGGGATACCATGTTGTCACCTACTGCCAGATAACCATCACTGCAGCTCAGCCCGGCAAATCAGCAGCTAGCATGACATCCCAACCAGGAACTACTGCACGGAAAGTTCTCAAGCTCTACCTTTTCTGTGCCAGACATCATTTTAACCTATTCACTGCAGTTCAACCAGGGAAAACACTGCTAGGCTAACAAAAATGGCAGAGGCTGCAGTCCTCCCTTTTTGTTTTCAATATCCGTAGGACAGTAGTTACTTACACATTTGATCCCACCCCTCAGGTTTTGTGTTTTTTTGTAGTATTGTGGTTCTTAAATAAACATTTAGCTTTTTTTAAACGCACAAAATTATTAAAAATAACATTAGACAGTATAGTCACCATGCTCATAAATAATAGAAATACATCAATTTCCATGTAAATTACTAGAATTCATCACTGTTTGCAATATCTCTGCGATTCATCGTCCTATACATTTGTCAGGCTTCCATACTTTCCATTCATTTGCTACTTTCTTTCAATACACCTTGTATGTCTAAAAGAGTTTTACCCAGCTTTAGCACTAATGACAATTGATCCGCGGTTACTAATCTGTTCGGAAAAAAACAAATGAGTCAATAAAGATCTACTTTACCAAATGCTGTTAAAATGCTTAAATCTCACAATCTTAAATCCCTCAGAGTAAATTAACAGATGCTTAATGGACTCCACTTTTATTTCCCTACAGAAGCCACACTCCCTTTTGTCCCGGCCCGTTCCTAATCTGGGGCCCCACGACACCCAGAGTTGATATCAAATTCAGATGGATCCGAAGGAGCACCGTCCGAAACTTAACCGAGGGAAATTTAGTGATGAGCAGGGGCAGATTCCCTCTCTTCCGATCTTTAATGGAGACATCTTTAAATGAAGCATGTTTATCAATTAGCTCTTTGTCCGTCATGAAATCATAGTTAAACACTTTATTGCCAAGTTGGGCATCTCTGATAGATTCCTCTCGCTTGAACGAGTCATGTTTCGATATAACGAGCCCCAAACAATGAAGCGTGCTGCCTCTGGCACTGGATTCACATTTTACGCTTCTTATAAGACTTCAAGCATAGATTTCGGCCTATGCCACAGGATTTCACTTAACAGTTGCAGCTTTTTCAACTATACATGCTAGCTTCCAATCTCCTTAGTCCCTCCCATAGGCTAAGCAGAGTCAAATCCGACCCATGGGTAATTGACGGAATCGCTCATTTTATAGAAGTTTATTAGATGGATCTAAGAGAATTTACAAAATATTTAATTGAACATTCCTCTGGGATCTCAGTGGTTTAGTTATGATTTTCATTCTTATTTTTTCTCACACTAAATCCCATATAAAAGACAAAACATGCTCCAAAACAGATACCACTCCCCTTAATGTCGAAAATGCAGTGATTTTTGGTAGAAAATTCAATAATTTTTGATTTATTTGCATTTATTTTCAAATTGTTCTTGGTTGCATTAACCTGAAAGACTACTACTTTTCTCTGCAGGCCCATTTGTGTGGCGCCTAGAAGGACAGTGTCATCTGGATAGGGTAATCAAGATATTCTGGAATTCCCAAATGTCATAGTTTTACAGTTTTCAAATTTTGCCCCAAATCTGAAAGGTACAGGTTGTACAAGGTTGGAGCCAACACGCAGCCTTGCCTGAGGCCAATTGCAGTATTCATCTCTCTTGACAAATGGCCCAACCTGTTCAACCTTTTTTTTTTATTTATTACCCTTTGTGCAACATCACAATCATCCACGGTTTCAGTTTTATTTATAAATTGCTACCTTGAGGCCAGTCCTGGGAAAGCAGAGAGTTGTATTGTACTTCCCTTTTTCATAAACGTAGTCACATGACCGTGCATTATATAATATTGATACCCTGGTGAAGAAGGGGTGGGGGAGGCTGGTGGCCTCCCAGCCAACTGGGAAGCTCATAACAGCGTCTTTTCCTCATATTTAAGCACCCGTACCTAGCCTCCTTGGAAATGGGAGGCCAGACAACAGGTACATACACATCGTGCTCCCCCTGCACCCTCTTCCTTCCCTCCACCAGCCAACCCCATTTTCTACATCCCCAACTCACCCCCACCCATGCCCCACTTAACTTTCACTTCCTGGACCAGGAGTACTCGGTGTTCCTGGTAAATCACTCTCTCTGCAATGACTACCATGGGGGCTATCTTGGTTTGTAGTTTTTTTCAAGTTGTGAAACAGCAAAATCATTGTTTCTCAACTTGCAACCAAATCTATTAGCATCCCGGTAAGACATGCCTGGATGCTAATAGCAATAAACCCCATTGAGCGGGGGTTTTATTGGGTCTGGCAATGCCCCGGGGCTAAACGTTAAGGCCCTCACTTCACTGGGCCTGTAACTCACCCCTGGGGCAGGGGCATTACCCGACCCGGTAATGCACGCGCCCATTGAGGTTTATTGCTTAAATAACACTATCTTTTGTGTAAACACATTATAATTAAAAGAAAGTTCAGAGTTACTGTCTGAGATATAAAAAGGTAGGCAAGCAGTGTCTTTAAAAGGAACATTGAATAATCTGTCCTTGTTTATCAACTTGTTTTTAACTATAAAAACAATCTCTTAAGTATAGAGCCTGAAACCCACCCCTTGTTCATACTGGCCCTCCCTTTCATTTATGATGTCATGAAAGGAACCAATTGGTGGAGACTTGAGTGCTATTTGCTTCTTACCAAACTTATGTTAGGTTAATAGGCTATTATGCTGTGCCAAACCACCATCGTAGTAGTTTCAGAGCATCCAACTTAAACAAATAAATGAGGGTCTTGTATCTCACTTAGGTCAGAATCCAGCCTCCAAGCGAGGAACCGATTTCAAATCTGGTGTTATCTTGTTTCCAAGAAAAGTGCGTTGCCCCTGAGTTATCCTCCTGCCCATTGATCAATGCTCAGTAATTCTAGTCAATCTACTGTGGGTGGAGGCCGTGCCTCCACCCCCAGTGCAATCCACACAAATTAGCATACGCACACACAGAAAGTTTGTTACAGAAGTAATTAGACTCGTACATAAGAAAGATATATGTTGGCTTGAGTTCAAGAATCAGTCCGTTATTATTATACGTTAGTGGGTCAAATCAAAATGGAAGGGCCCTTAGAAGAGTGTGCCTGCTTCAACCTGTGACCAAGATGGTGCCACCTAAAGGGATCGCCCAGGAGCATATCACATGTTTTGAGGCGCATCCCCATATCTTCATAAGGCTGCCATTCTCCCCACAGGGTAGGTTTCGTTATTTGAAAGTTGCCTCAACGGGCCCATTTCGTGATACAATGAGAGCACTACTGACCTATCTTGCTTCCTTATGGCTTAATGGACAGTGAGAAAGGGGGAGCAAGATAGTGAAAATGGGATAGATACAAGAAGTGGAGAAAGGGGGAAAGGGAGAGACAGAGCGAAGGATGAACAGAAGGGTGGCAGTGATAGAGAGCTGTGAATAGAAGAGATGGAAAGAGCAGGGTCAAAGAAAGACGGAAAAGCGAGAGGATGGGCAGTCTCGCAGGCCATACAACCGATTCCTGCTGAGTGAGGCGTCCACCCTCCAACGACCTTCATGCTGGCTCCCCAATGTGTTCCTCTTGTAGTCCAGCTCCTCCCAATGGTGATCCACTCCAGTCCTGTTCTTCCAGCTGCCTCTGCTCTAGCAGGGACATCATTTAGGGGTTGCCAGGGGTCGCAATTGATCTCCCTTGCTACCCCCATAAAAAATACTTTTTTGTTTTGTTTTAACGCAAGCTCCTGGGCTGTGGCCAGCGCCATGTGACTTTTTGCTTCTGGAGAGGCTGGCCTTCTTGACCAGACCTCTTAAAAAAAAAAATAATAAATAAAGTACAGGGATTCCACAAGTCTCACACTTTCAGTAGTGACACTAAATCAGAAAGAATACGAAAATGTGTCTTTCTGGAATTCTATACAATAATTGCTAGACTCATTAAACGTTGATTTCGGGAACACTTCAGGGGGCGAGTCACTGATTTAGTCTGTTCTCATACACCTCAGCTCAGACTTTCATCCTTCTGAGGTTCATAAATGAGTACAAACACAGGTTGGGTGATATTGTATGTATATTTGTTCTATATGAAGCGCTTAAGTGCTATATAATAACACATCATTATCATTTGGCCATGGACGTCTGCTTGCATTCAGAGTAATTTGGTAATATGGGCCTATACACCCTGATATTAATGATACGTATGGTGATCCATTCTTGTATGAAATGTACATCATATTATAGTGATATCGTAACCATATTTTTCGTAGTGTTCTTAGGAACAATGCTATGTGATGCCACTTCCTGTTTTGTCAAAGGCTGTGTTCCATCGCTTCTGGTTGTATCACTTTGGGGTGAGGTCAAATTACATCATTTCCTGTGATGTCATCATGGGTCAAGAGCCGTGTGATGTCACTTCCATTATTCCTGGCATTTTGGTGAAATGACGTCCTTGTGCACCCAATGTTGAGATCTCCACTGCATACACGCATCTTCTTGCCAGTCGTGACGCTTACAAGGAAAGGCCAAGGAGGACAGATAATGGCTTTTACTTACATTCAGTAGCACACAGTGGCAGGTCCCTCTTGGTACCAGGGACAAATCACTTCACCCCGTTTGAACTAAAGACGGGGCGATGAAAACCTTGGAGAGGTTCAATCCACATTTTTTAATGACACGTAATATACTAGACTGTGATTTTTTTTTTGTAGTCCAATGTTAAAAGCTTCAAAAATAACCCACATATAGCCTGTTCAACATTCAAGGAGAAGGATATGAAGGGGAGCAAAACAGAGGTGGGTTAAAAAGAGAAATAAATAACATCTAGACAGAAAAAGAATAAATGGACATTTGGAAAAAAAAAGATGAGCAGAAAAAATAAATCTGAGGATGTATTAAAATAGCGAGATGAAGAAAGACAGAAAGGGAGGGAATAAGGAAAGAGGAATAAAGGAAAAGGGAAAAAGTACAGGCATTGGTAATACCAACGGTTTTGGCCTTTGTGTAGGGCATGTTCAAATGGGCATTTGAAGGGCAATACCGTAATGGATTAACTGGCCGTAATAATACTAAGTACGGACGCATTTTCTCGTGTCAGGGCATCAAGGATCTTAGAAGCTGTCCCTCCTGCTGCGCTCCTTCTGAATCTTCATTCTTCATTCCTGATGGCTCCTCTACAATTGCTGGAGTAGGTGAGGGCTCCTGGTTAACAGTCCATTCGCCCAGGGGAGCTAAATATAAGACAAAAGAATGGGTCTACCATTCCTACACCCTTGCCCAAACTATTAGTTCTGTATCAAGTATAAGACACACTGCGTTGAGTTAGTGTAAGGTGTATATATTTACAAGTTATATATATTTACAAGTACACACAAATGGTCTGTTCACAAACATATACAGGAGTTGTCCATATCAGTAGATATATAACAAATAAGTGATATTGTTAACACAAATAGTTTGGAAGAATTCAAACCAGAAGTTCAATAACATTCAATGAAGGAGAGAAGAAGCCTACTATTGTGTGAAATCACAACAGGGGTCAATACAGTGATTGCAACATTTCAGGTGAGAAGAACATAACAAGACACTTGAAAAAAAGAGCAAAACAGTGTTAACAGTTAGACACTGCGAAGGTGATTCAAGACTTGTCTATACAACTGTGTTTCGGCCCTCAATGACTGTTGTGCCAGCCTTCATCAGGAAGGGATGGGAGACCAAACGAAATGTTTTTTGCGTGTATTGTGCCTATAGAGAAACACAAATAGGCAGGTGTCAGTGCTGGGGCATTCCAGTGCAGGAAATGAAAAGCAAAGATTAATAACTTCAATGTCAATGAATGATTAATTATCTTACTGTGCTAGGAACGCAATGGATTCTGCAGGTGTTCAGGACAAACTGTAGAGGTAAAGACCGTAACAAATCAGTTGGCCTCTGGGTATACTTGACTGAAGCAAAGGGCGACCTGTATGAAAAGGTAGGTATCGGGTCGAAGTCTACAACGCATGTAAAACCCATGTCACAGACAAGGGGGTATTGAACTTCTTAATTTTGCTACACAATAATTAAAAACATTAGCTTACCTGTAGTGGATACAGGTTTATTCAAAGTAAAGGCAGTCTGGTAAAGGACTGAGATATCAGCATGTTGTTGCCGCAGACCTCAGATAGCGTGGTTGTTGCAGCTGTGCTATTCAATGGTGGGGTGGCTTTAGCCGGCCTCCTCTGCAAGGGCCCACTTCCACTGTCTGACCCTGGCCGGGCCGGGCTTCCGGGCCCTACTCATCTTACATCTACAGCGATAGATGCTCCAACATGTCAGATTCTCCATCCAAGCACATAGGACTGTGACTTCCCCCCCCCCCCTTTTTGCCATCACATAAGTACTGAGTGTTGTTTGGTGGTTCTTCATCTTCCTCTCCAGCCTGTATTGCTGTGATACAATTCCTGTGTCACCCATCATTGTATTTCTCTGGTAGTGTAAAGATCGAATTTAGGTGTGCCTTCATCCAGCATTGTATTTGCTTTTGTACACTTAATACCCAGCTTGGCCAACTGTGTACCTGGTTCAGAACTGTGCATTGCAGCACACACACCCTCACTCCTCCTTTGCTTTCTCTATTCCTATCACTTCCTCTTCTCGCTCCAAGATGGCACTCAATTTCCCCAATCTACTCCAACTGCTACATCATCACCTATCCTCCTTCACTCACAACATCTGGATGGATAAAGCATAAAAAAGACATCCTTGCTGCAAACCCTGGCCTCCCTATTGCAGACACCTATGTCAGTGCATCCTCAAGAGAAATATTCACAGACATCCTCTTCTCTGTCCCAACTCCTGACCTACGGACCTCTCACCTCACTGCCACTCTCCCCCCTTATTCTTCCACATCCATCAACGGCGGCACCAAGTGGGAAGTCCTCCTTACAGGCTTCTTCTCATCTTGCTGCTGCATCAATGTCTACCTCACAGGCACAGTTCTGGTTCAAGGCCCTCAGGCAAACCTCCTTCTCTTTCCCCCGGATCCTACCACCTCTTATGAATTTCCTTCCTTCCCCTGCCCCTCCCCCTTCTGCTCCCTCTGCTCCACCAATTTTGATGGAAGCCCCTCTCTGCTACACTCCGCCTCAAAAAACCTTCAAAGGCAGCAATCGTCTCCACCTGGCGACCCTCAACTCACGTTCAGCCACCAAACACGCTGCTGGCATCTGCCTTCTCCTTGAAGACACCAACCTGGACATACTTGCACTCACTGAAACTTGGTTCAATGCCAGTTCAGTTACCTCCTTTGACTCACTCCTTCCTGTCGGCTTTAAGATCATCTCAAAGCCCCAACCCCTCTGTGCTGGCAGTGGGGTTGCCTTAATCTTCCCTCAGTGGATTCCTTCGTCCATCCTACCCACTCAGCCCTACTCGTCCTTTGAGAGTCTAGTATGCAAATTGGACATCTTGCCCTCCACCACCTTGACCATTGCTACCATCTACAAGACCGCAGGCACTTCTTCTCTGTTCCTCTCCGAGTGGGCGGACTTCTGTTCCTCCTTACACTCTTCCACCTCCAACCTGCTACTACTAGGTGACTTCAACTTCTACCTAGACTCCGTTTGCACAGCAGCCACCCTCTTCACTGACCTCTGTTCCTCCCTATCACTCTCCTTTCTTCCCTCTGGCCCTACCCATTCTCCTGGACACACGCTAGATGCCATCGTCCACTCCAACCTCACACTCTCTTCTCCCCTGATCCCCCTCCATCCTGGTACGACCACTCTCTCCTCACCTCCCATCTGGGTCCCTATGGCCCCGTGACAACTCCTCATAAAGCTCTGCCAACCTTGTTCATGAACAACCGTCCGATGAAATGAGTGTCAGATGCTGCCTTCTCTTCCACCTTCATTCCCCCATGCCCACCAAACAGACTACCACTGATTTTGCCCTCAGCAACCTCTACCTGTCTATTACCAACACCCTTGACATCCTTGCCCCCGTCATGAGGATCCGCCTGAAACCTGCCTCCAAGCGTAACACCTGGTACGACTCCGAACTTGCAGACCAAAAACATAAGTGCAGGACTGCGGAAAGGAAGTGGCAAATATCAGATGTAGCCTCTGACAAACTGGCCTGCCGTCTGATCCAGAGACACTACACTCTCCATCCGTGTCAAAAAGAGAGCCCACATTCAGGCACGAGTGTCCAATGCGTCCAAAAACACAGCTGAACTCTTCAAAATCTGCAGGGAACTTGCCAACCCTTACACAGTATCTTCTGCCCCTACTCCTTCCCAGGCCCTATGCAATTCACTCGCCTCTCACTTCACTTCAAAAATCCAAGACCTACTGAACAGCCTTGTCATGCATGCTTCCAACCCATCCCTCCCTCTCTGCCCCCGCTCACCACCCACCCTCCTCCTTCCTCCTTCTCTCCTGTCTCCTCTGATGAAGTCACCCGAGCTGTGAACTCCATGAAGGTCTCTTCCAAACAAGTTGCCCTATGCTCTTCCAGAACCATCAAGGACAGTATCTCCTCTCACTCCCCTGCTCTTGCTGATCGCTGTAACCATTCCTTTGCTGCTGGTTATTTTCCATCCTTCCTCAAGCACTCCCTTGTGGACCCCCTTCTTAAAAAAAAACCTCTGCAGACCCTTCCTGCCCAGCCAACTACCGACCCATTTCCATCACCCTCTTTATGGGGAAATTGCTCAAGAAGTTGGCCCTCCCTCAACTCAACTCTCATACCAAACTTGTTGGTGGTCTACACGACCACATGTCTGGATTCCGAGCATTCAGAGGCATGGAAACTGCTCTTCTGAACACCCATGAAGAACTGCTCACATCCCTTGATTCCAACTTCCCTGCTGTCCTCATCCTCCTTGATCTCTCTTCAACATTTGACACAGTGAACCACTCCATCCTCATAAAAAGGCTCCATGATACACTTGGTATCTCAGATTGGGGACTGGACTGGCTCACCTCCTTCCTTACTGACCATTCCTCCAACACCATTGTGGGCCTTTTCTCCTCCCCCACTTCCTCCTCCATCCGTGGCCCCCCGCAGGGCTCCATTCTCTTACCCTGGCCCTTTAACATATATCTTTCTAGTCTGGTATGCATTGACCCACTCCGCTGTGCGGCATCACCCTGCCAGTTATGGGTATAGAAACAGCAACAATGGCGGCAAAACCCTTGTGTGTGCCAAAAACCTACAAAAACCTACACAAACCGTGTGCTTCAGCACACAAGCAGAAGGATGCACAACCGCCCACCCATGGTGCATGTGCAGTGGAATAGAGCACACCCTGCAGAAATGTGCCAGTGGGTTCCATGACCAGCAAACAGAGTGCACAGAGAAAAGCAGCACTTTGCAAATGAAACCCAAAAATGTGCCTACAGATAACATTTGTTTTGTTCCCAAAAACTCCAAAATGCCTATAACACAACACTTGTCAAGATTAACAATCTTGTCTGTGCTAAAAGTGAACATACAAAGTCCTGATATGAAGAGAAAAACATTCATCAGAAAACTGGATTGTCTGAAAACTGACAGCCATGACAAAATCTGGGTGCAGTACCCTGGGACGCCTGAATGACAGCTGTCAGAGGAGAACTAAATCAGCTTTAAAATGACCTAAAACTCAAAATGCTGCTGAATTAGCAATACAAACAGGATTGTTGCCAAAAAGGAATATAGATTTTAGCTGTGTTTTGCTTCCACAGATTTTAAGGCCAAGAAAGAAATGTATTTGTATGTGATGCAACAAATGTGGGTTTTGCTAAGTTTAACAAGTAATTAGCTTGGCTGAAGTTGCCAGGACCTGAAAAGCAGGTTTTTCTCCTAGAACGAAAGCCTTCTCTCAGCAGGAACTCACGGGGAGGTGTTAATTGCGGGGTTTGAACAGAATCTGAGCCAAAGGGCAAAGGAACAATGACCATCCTCCACCCAGGACATTGAAGGTGTGAAAGGCTGTAAAACGGCTGCAGCACAGGAAACTCCTGGCTGACAGAAGCAAATTCCGAAGAAGGGGGCCACCACATGCTTCAAGGAGTGACAGACTGACGGTCATGATCTCTGCTTCCAAAAGATCAGGACTTGCCCGACTCCCTTGGAAGCAGACCCATAACCCCGGTTCCGAGTGCCAGCCAGTCCCAATTGGGACCTTTTGGACCCTGTCCTGGCGCCAGTGGCACCAGGCTCATAAAGATGCCCAGTCCCAGCGCTGGAAGCGCCGGGCTCATAATGCTTGGGTGGACTTACCTGCAGCAGACCATGCTGCTTACTTACCTGCCAGTTGAACCCCTGATCCTCTTCTGTTTGGGACTACTTTTCCTGTTGGGTGGGGCAGGAGCCACTCCCTAGGTTCAGAACACTGGAACTCTTCTGGAAAGCAGGAACTCTTTTCTTACCTAGGCGTGGCTGTGGAAGGAGACATCCAAGCACTACAGGAGGCTATTTAAACCACACCCGATGGATGAATCTTGCTTTGCGTTATTCTGCATTCTCTGCAGCAGAACGCTCATCGTGTCTTCTGCTTCTGATCCTGGGCCTAAGGGAACAAAGGCTTACCATCCTGGAATCCAGTCTTCAGCAGCACCTGTAAAGACAAAGAAAGAACAGGTTAGCACTACGGTCTTCAGTGGCAGCGCATCTCTTACCTGGTCCATCGGCTGTCACCAACGCCTCGCGCTGCATTCCGGCATCTGAAAGACAAAGGCTTACCTACTCTTTGCATGCTCCAGAGGTCTTCGCACTGCATTCCGGCATCTGAAAGACAAAAGCTTACCAGCTCTTTGCACGCCCCGGAGGCCTTCGGCGCTGCATCCCGCATCTGAAAGACAAAAGAAGGTGCGTTTAAAGACATTGGGCAACTTTATTACTCACGTGCCATTACTCCTTCCCACGCCGAATCCAGTGGGTATTCCAGCACCCTTCAGCTTCTCTAAAGCTCCGAACTTGTACCTGCAAGATAAAAGGGACAGTTAGTGCGCATCGTGAAGCAGGCTACAAGCGCTTACTTACGTGCTTCCAGGCGCTTCTATTCCTCACGCGGGTTCGATTCTCAACTCTCATCAGCCCGCCATCCGCCATCGCCGGAACCCTGCAAAACAAGAGATATCATTACAAAAGACTTTTAAGACATTTGAAGTGCCCAGAACTTACCGTTCGTGCAGTTAACGACGGACAGCAGTCCTCTGAGGTCAAGAGGCCTGCACCCTTATCCAGTGAAGAAACTGGTTACGGCACCCTGCCCCGAGGCAGATGGAGAGCTCGGCGTTCACTTACCTAAGACATCTTACTCTTCGAGTCAGACATACAGTGCACAGAGGTCCAGCCCAAAGAGCCAACCGTGTGTTACACATCACCTTTGAAGATACGGCATTCACCCAGTCAAGACCGGCGCCTCTGCGGGAATCAGGTGAGCGTTACACTGACCATTTGGTGTTAACAGGATATGTAATGGACATTTTTAGAAGGTGTATAATTTATTATCAAAAGGGGTGCAAAATCTGAAAATGGCAGATTAACCTAATTTTTAGCACTACCTTTGAAAACAACCGTATAGCTTATTCTGAACAGGAATGGCAATAAATGTGGGTTTATGGGGTCTGTATTTCCGCTAGAATTGTGAAACTTTATACACTCATTCCCATGTTAAAAACGCACATTTGTGGAAACTTGCATAAATATTGAAAAGTGTGTTCATAGCGGAAAGGGCAAAACTCTGTAGAAAGGGGAAACATGATCCCACAGCTATGGGTTTTGAGGAATAGCTGCTTTGTAAAATATGCAATCTGTATATGTGATTTTTATAGAGGTTGCACATGTGTAAATATGTGTTTTGCCAGAAATAGACTGTGTTCCAGCGACTATGGGTGGATTCTCAGCATCATAAAATGACACCATAAAGATGACACACTGTTTCTCTACTCCTATCAAGGCAGAGAGTAGACTCTAACCCAATCACCTTTCACAGGGGCAAACTTAGCTAAGCCGGCCCATACACCCCCTTGTGATGTCATTTTTAAGGCATAAATAGAGACAGCAGAGAGCAGATAGGGACTCACTGATCCAGCCACCTTCCTGATTCCGGCGAAGCACTCTGATCCAGTTTCCTACATCCAGCTTTAAATATTCTTCCAGATCCAGATGCCAAACCTCTTGCCAGCAATAGAGACTATTGATTTCCAGCAAGGCCCCAATCCTCAAATGTATTCTCTCCACTCTGTAAAACGCTGTGTGGGTGAGGAGGCCTTTTGAACCAGTATCCAGAAATTCTCTGGCTTGCCACCACTAGGCTTGCTTGAGGAACTCGCCATCCAGCTGATCCAAATACCCACAGACTAGGAGAGCAGATCCTTTGCCAATCCGGCGACCAGCCCAGATGATCCAGTCCCGTGCCTGATGTGCTGTTTCCTTATACCAGACCCTATCCATGACCAGAACTGACGGTCCCATTTAAAACTTATCCAGTGAGTATGACTAGGAAGAATTGTGTCACAGCATATGTACTGTGCATAGTCTTATCCCTATCTCCAACCCATCCTCTCTTTCATTCAGAACCAGTATTGTTAGTAGTATCTTTGCCTTGTCTTATCCCTAGCTCCAACCCATCCTATCTTCCCGTCAGAAACAGTATTGTTAGAACTATCTTTCCGCTGACCTTTTGTGTTTCATCTGAAGAAGTCGGGTTTCCTTTTCAGGTGGTCACCCTGATCCAGTGACTGTAATCCCTGTGTGGTATTCGCTTCTTCATAGTCATCCCCTAGTGTAAGCAAACATTTGTCATTTTTAAAAGTGCATTTCTGTTTTTCTTTCTCATGCCTATTTTACAACCCCCCCACCCCAAATGGAGGGGGGTGTACCTCACGCAGCCATTTGTTAGAGGCCCAGGGAGGCCTGCATGAGGTGCCCCTGCAACCCATTTGGGGTGAGGGGGGAGAGGGCCCCCAAAAAATGCGTTCCACCATTTTCACTTTTTTCCTTCGGTAACCCAACTCCCCTTAGCGCAGAGGGGCACATTGGTGTGCCAATCTAGCCCCGGGGTGCCCAAACCTTACTGCCCCACCTACTGGAGGGCCTGTCCCACAATTTTTGGGGGCCCACTCCCCCCCACCCCAAATGGAAGGGGGGTAAACCTCATGCAGCCGTTTGTAGGAGGCCCAGGGAGGCCTGCATGAGGTGCCCCTGCCACCCATGTGGGGTGAGAGGGGAAAGGGCCCCCAAAAAATGTGGGACAGGCCCCCCAGTGGGTGGGGCAGTAAGGTTGGGAACTCCGGGGCCAGATTGACACACCAATGTGCCCCTTTGCACCAAGGGGACTTGGGTTACCAAATGGGAAATAGTGGAACGCATTTTAGAGGGGGCTGTGGGGCACTCCAAAGGGACAGGGAATTTTCGAATGGGATGGGGCGTTGAACCCCTCACCCCCCACCCGCAATGGAGTGGGTGCCAGGTAATGCAGCCCTCCCTGGGACCAGATATCTGCTCCTAGGAAGGGACGCCTGAGCCCAGGGAGGAGTGCAGGACTGCCCCCCCCTATCTGCCCCCGGGGGGGGGCTACATGAGATGCGCTGCCCCTCCAATTGGGGTAGGGGTGGAGAGGTGCACCCGCCTTCACATTAGAAAATTCCCCAGCGGTGTAGGGTGCCCCTCAGCCCCCGCTAAAGGGCAGCCTGCCATTTTGAATTATTTTCTTTGATTACTAAACTTGCCTTGGATCAGTTGGGCACATTGGTGTGCCAATCTGGCCCCGGGGTGCCCAAACCTTACTGCCCCACCCACTGGGGGGCCTGTCCCAGAATTTTTGTGGGCCCTCTCCCCCCACCCCAATGGAGGGGTTGTACCTCACACAGCCGTTTGTAGGAGGCCCGGGGAGGCCTGCATGAGGTGCCCCCACCACCCATTTGGGGTGAGTTCCGAGAGGTTCGGCAGTGCAGTCATAGATGTCTCTTTCAGATCGTAGCTGTATCCTTCTACTGCTGTGTTCAAAGGGTATCCCCACCTATATCGGGTGCCCTGATCTTTCAGCCATTTCGTGATTGGGCTACAGAGGCGTCGCATGCCAAGGTGAGCGAGGATAGGTTAGGAAGATGGTTATCCGGGCACTTCCAAGGGTAAGGGTGCCTCCTGATCTGGCCTTCTCTAATATCCTGGCTCTATCTTGGAATTGGTGGAATCTGGGGAGGACTGACCTTGGCACGCCAGGTGGGGCTCCAGCTCTGTGTATTCTCTCCATTTTGGGCTCATCAATATCCTCGTCTGCCGTCAGGATTTTGATGATATTGTGGATGTTTTTTTTAGGTCCTCCTTCGATTCACCTTCATGTTCTGGAATGCCAAAGAAACGTAGGTTGTTTCTCCTCTTGCGATTTTCCAAATTGTCCATCTTTAATCGGAACTCCTCCTCTCTCTTCTCAATTTCCCGTATTCTGAGGTCTATTTTGGTTTTGAGAGTGTCAATGGAGGCCTGATTGTTCCCGACTCCCTCTAGTCTTTCTTCGATGTTGTCCATTTCTGGGTTATTTTGTCTATTTTACCGCCCAGATTGGCTCCCATGTTTTTTATTTCGTTGAGCAGGGCTGCGATGTCGCCTTTGGTGGCAGCTGCACCTGTTTCTGAGGATTCCATTGTCTCTGTGGCCCCGGTATCAGGGATCAGTGGGGTTGGAATGTAAGCGTATCTGGCCAGTCTCGCCCTAATGTTCATGAGGTGGTGATTGCGGCAGAGGAGGCACACACCCCTGAGTCGGGGGCCCAATCCTCTGACTGTGGTGTTCACGGGTGGTTTCAGAGTGATTCCAGGTAAAAGGCGAGTCCGGAGCCTCCATATCCCTAGGCAGCAGAGGGTCTCTTATCCGTGGGGGGCTGGTTCTCGGGTCTTCCGGGTATCTGAACCAGCGTCCCTATCCTGCGAGAATTGGGGACTGATATTTGTTCTAGGCTATTCTTATGTATTCCTTGTTCATCGCCATTTTATTTAGGGCCGATGTTCCTTTTCAGATGGAAAGTGTCGAGATAGGGTGATGTGCTATATTCTGCTGGTGATATGAGCTCTTTGGTGCGATCCGGTGCCAGAGCGTGTGGATGGTGGGGAGGGTGACCCTTCGTTCTTCTTTCGGATGGGTAGGTTACTTGGGTCTGCTTCAGGCTGCTGGGCGTACCTCAGCTCCTGCTGATGGTGTTTCTGCACAGACGGCTGGGCGTCTGGGCCTCCGTGGGGCTTTTGCAGTTAAATGGGCTGGCACACCCTGTTATGTTTGACAGGATACCCGACGAGGAAGGGGGAAGGCAGTGGGCCAATGTCTGGTATTTGCACCTAATGTATCTCAGTGCTGAACTGAGGGAAGTTGGGTTTTGCTGCACAGTTCAAAGGCTGTGCACAACTTTTAACACCATATTGTTATAGCAGAGTTTGTGACAAGGTGGCTCACAGGCTTGGGCTCTTCTAGGATTAGCCCGCGTGTGCTTTGCTGAGCAGGCGTATTGTTTGCACATTAAAAGTCTCAGAGGGTTTCTTTTTCCTTTTTAGAGTTATTCATATATATATATATATTTGTTTTTAATTAATATTATTATTTTCTTTTCTTTCTTCCACCCTCTGTTTACTGGAGGACCATCTGCACGTTGCATATATTAATGAATTGGAGGGCTCAAGGGTCCGATAGGTGTGCGCGCCCCTCCTCTCCCTCCTGACTTGCACCGGAGGACACAGGCCACAGGCCCCGTGCCGGCAAGACTATCTTCACAGCCCATGGCCCCCGGCAGGGGGAGAGGGGTCTTGCCGCATTGATTTTCAACCTGCATGCAGGGTTAGAGCGGCTCCCCGCCGGGGGTTCCGCAGCAGTGTGCGGTGGCAGTTTACACCGCGCTGCTCTGTGGGAAATGGGAGGGGGGCCGCTTACCTTGTCTTCTCAGCGAATATCCTCCATTGCTTCCGGGTGCACCAGCTGGCGCGTTACGCAGCGCGGACACGCAGAGCACGGAGCAGGGGGAAGGATTTGTTTCCTCTTCAATCCCAATGGGGGGGACTCAGAACGCACTGGGGGAAAGTCAGACCGGGCCTCGCCTCAGCCACGCGGTCAAGTGCCCGCTCCTGATGACTGCGTGGGCTCTCCGGCGGGGCTCAGGTTCTCTTGAGAACGGTTGCGTGTCGGCTCTTCTTCAGCGTCGGGTTTCTCCACTCTCCACGATCTGATTTGAGTCGGGTTTTATACCAGTGGGGGGCGATTTCCAACAGCTTTTCCTTGATTCTGGGTCTGGGGGGGCTCACAAGACGGGGGCTCAATTCGCTACAAGGACCCGCGGCCACAGAGCTCACACGGGGCTAGGACTCATCTGTGCGCCCCCTGGTGGCCAACCTCAGCTGCTGCTTTTATAATGGTGTGTTCTTACTGGCAGCAGTTAGCAGACCAGTGCGCCAGTGCAACCTCCCCAGACTGTCAGAGGTGCCCGTGAGATCCGCTCCAGCACTTATGGATGTCAACAGCCACATGGTTCACCGTACCTTAGCTCCCCGGTGCCAGTCATCTACATGCTGAGGCGAGCCGCTGAAGCAATGGAGAGCCACTCCTCCTAATGAGTTCTGGCAGGTGTGAGCTTGCGCCAGGAGCCGTGGGAGAACCCGCATGTTTCAGCCCCGCCCTGCGCAAGTCTCGCCACTTCCACCTGCCTGAAAGTGCAATATGCTATTTCTTCAGCGTAGCAGCACAACGCAGCGCCCCTGTCTCCGGCACCTGCTACATACTTGCCAACCCTGCCGATTTAGGGGATAGGATACCTCTTTTTAAGCAGTCCTACCGCCTATAGTTTTAGCGGCAACAAATACTGATTTTTTTCAATATTTTTGAAACTTTAAGATTCCTACAGATTTTTGGTCACAGAATGTTGCCATGTATGCAGTTCGTGGTGCGGTGAAAAGCGCGCTAGCGCTGTAAGGCACGACACACAAAGCGTGGAGCGCAGAGCAGAGAGGCCGCTCCTGCGTGGCTCTGCTCTCTCCCAAGCAGGTGTCCTGATTACTAGACTTTATGCAATGCAGTAAAACAGTACGAAAGAAGAAGGCTATCTGCATTATTTGCAGCAAGTGACGTAGCACATGTATTAATGTACAGTTCTACAACCACCGAATTAACCAAAGTGAAGGGACAGCTCATCTAATGCAGACACCTTAATGGCCCGACCAGTTTTCTGGCCAAAGAGACTAAACACAATATCACTGCACACGTCCTAATAAGTGGATGCCTACACATACCAGAGCACGGTTTCTCTGATCTGAATCCAACCTCAATTGTATCAACAGCAACCCTGCTTTCCTCTGCTACCCCGCAGCCTAGCACCCCTCTCCTACCCTCCATAGGCCTGAAAGTGCCGAGAGGACATACTAATGGCAGAATGAAGCTACAAGGACTCAATAAAATAAGAAGCCAGTAAGATAGCTCTGTAGGTGAAGCCCCCGCTACAGACATCTCTTTACAAGCTGCAGGACACCAGTTTGTGCTCGGAGGCAATCAGATTCAATACCATTACATTGAGTAGCAATGCCCCTTATTAAAGCTCTTAGAAGTGGATAGAAGCTGGTTTAAAGCGCTGTATAAACATAGGATTATGATACTGCTATTAGCAGCTCGAGTCCCTCCCCTCCCACAGTTGGCAGTTTTAAGGCACGGTGCTCCTTTGGATAACATATGACACAGGATCTCAACAAGGCCTCAGCAGCGGGTCGCTGCATTTGCAACATGCGCCTGCGAACGTCACGTCAAAATGGAGGCAATTGTGGGAGGCCAGCGCGCGAGGCTGTGGTGACAACCGTCATTTATCTCACTGACAGCGCCTGCCGTGCGTGCGAGAACGTGGCGCGTGATAAGGCCCCAAGGGCACGTGTTACACAGGCTGTATTTTAACGGAAATACCCCGAGCACAGGGACACCACAATTGAGCTCTTGCTGACTGGAGTGGTCAAACAGGAATGTGCCTTTTGGACAGGTTCTGCATTGATTTATCACTAAGAATATAGTTTCAGAGCAAACAAAAGAAAACTAGTGATGGAAGACCCAAATTAACATTCGACCAGAAGCCTGTGTGAAAAAATGTTTTGCAAATCAAACAATGCTTCCTTTAACTGGGGAAGCAGGTACATTGCCCCGCACCCCACCTCCCCCAAAAAACATAGGTGCACTGTGTTTTTACATAACTTCAATTTGCAACCTCACATATGCCAAATACATCCAAGAGCTAGTCAAAACTGCACTTTAATTGAACCGTAATAACATGAACTAAATAGTTGGGGGGTCACATGGTAATTACAATGCAGCAAAGGTTAACATATCAGGGCAATAGTTAATACCCCCTCACTAACGTGAGAGGGGGTTTAGATTCTATTAAAGACAAGGAGGTGAGTATTATGCATAACAATCTTTATTTACTGACACCACAGCAGCAAAGAAAAACACTTTTACACAAATACGTTTGTTTTAACTTAAAACTGAAAACAGTATTTCAATGATAGTGAAGGGAAGAATCCACAATCCAAGATGAAGGACAGGTCATGCCCTGCTAGCAACCAATAGGCATAGACCCTCCCACATATAAGTCCTTTTCTCTAACATCATGTACTCTTCTGTAGCTGCACCACACCAGACGCCATCGCTGAAGACCAGATACTGCAGCACGGAAAACACAATCCACGACCAGCTCCAGGACACCACGCCATCCTGAGGCTTTCGAGAAACCTCCTTGAGTGGGCAATTTCACCCCGAAGTTGCATGCAAAACAAACAGAAAAGGGTGGGTGGGTGGGTGGGACAGGAGGCTTCATATTATGAAAGTTTAAAACCCCTGTAACATGATCAATATGATCAATAGGCTTATGGTAAAATGTCTTTAACATGGACTCTTCCCCCCCCCCCTGATCCCTCCAGGAAAGCAGCCTTAGAGGGCATAGCACCCCATACGGAATGTGCCACAAAAGAAGAAATATCAATACCTGCTTCCTTCATGACCCCCCCCCCCCCCCATACAACTGGCTAAAGTGGCCAGGGATACATATTTATAGGGCTTTCTGTAAAAAATAAGCAGCTGAGAGGTACCCAGGGATCTCAGCCCCTGCGTCTGTAACTCAAAACATTTTAAACATTGCACCACACACAGTTTGTGATCTTCCGGGAAGGCTGCATATGAAATGGAAGAAATCATGCACTTAGTTCTCCTAAAGACAAAGGTGGTCACCCCCTGCAGGAAATACACGTTATATCAACATCCATTGCCCTGATATCTGAGGCCCTATTTATAGAAATAAGAGACAACAACATGGCTAATTTGGAAAACAGTTGCTGCAAAAAAAACTCCTCATTATGGGGCCAAGAGCAAAATAAATCCAAGAATATATTGACATCCCATTAGACAGAATACCTAGCTTTAGGCTGGACCTTCATTTGAATAGACTTAAGAGCCTTGCGCACCAGGAAGTGCTTATCCACTGGTTCCCCTTTCACTAACACATGGGCAGCCGAAGTGGCTGACCTAAACCCGTTGATAGTTCTGTAGGCCTTACTCACCTTGAACAATTCAACAAAAAATGTAACCACCTCTACAGGAGGGGCAGGAACGGGATCGAGATGTCGAGCCATACACCAGCCCACCCAGCGGGCCCCATGCTGAGGAATAGCCTGACTTGGTGGAAGCTGCCCAGGAATCCTTGATGATACAGATAGAGTGCTGCGAAAGTCCCTGGAAGCACTAGGAAGAGCTGAAATATTCCAAGCCATAAGGGAGAGATGCCCCCGAAGAACCAGCTCATGATGGAGACCCGCCGGATCCGTAAGGAGCAGAGGTTGAAGAGGGAGAAGACGAGGAATATCCACTGCTAGCTCTAAGAGGGCTGTAAACCACACCTGAACCATCAGAGGAGTTATAACTTAGCGTCGGGAGAAACAAGTATCATCTGTGAATACGATAGACTCTTGCAGAGACGTTGTTAAGGATTTCAATCAGGCGACACACCTTGGTCTCAGCCTAGGATGTAGCGCTCAGTTGATATGCCTTTCACTTTATTTTATGCGAATTCACTTTGAGGTGGTATACAACTCGTATCATACCTCCTTTTTCAAATATCCCAGGTCACAATGGACCATGAACCAGGCCGGTTGGTGAAAATACAATATTTATTTATTTTTACAATTCAAAAGAAATCACACTATTTTTAATATGGAGCAGCAATCACCAATGGGGTGATATTTACAATGAAAATGGAATCAATGCACTTGGTTAACCTTCTCCTAGAACATATACAAAGCACACTGAATAGGAGCACTTTTTGGATGAGGATAGATAGCACCCAAGTCGAGGTGTCCCCCTGCAATGTTCCCTAAACCCACAAATAATTGAATTCTGAGTGGATAGAAAGAAGCAGCAGGTAGTCTGGGATAAGAGGCAGAAGACAGAATAAAAATCTGGAATAATCCACAGAATAAAAGGCAAAACCCCTTTAGACTTTAAACCCTTAGCAAAGTCCTAAAATAACACTCAGAAATGGAAAATAATGACTAATCCCCCTCACTAGTGTGAGAAGGCGGTTTAGATTCTATTTAAGACAAGGAGGCGAGTATTATGCATTACAATCTTTACTTCTAAACCACAGCAGCAAAGAAAAAACTTTTACAAACAAAAAAGTTTGAAAAACAGAACTAAATAGAGTTCAATGTTAATGTAAGGGGGGACTCCCCAATCCATCATGGAGGACAGGTCATGCCCTGCAGGAGACCAATGAGCTGGGACCCTCCTCTATATAAGTCCTTTACTCCAATCCCAACTCCTGTTTCTGTAGCTGTCTTGAACCAGACGTCCACTGCACAAACCAGATGATAAATTATGAAGACAAAATCCAGCGAAGCTCCCGGGTCATGCACCCTCCACATCTTGTAACTGTGACCAACATTCCTGAACAGAACATCTCAGCCCAAAGCTGTAAGAACAACAAACAAAGAAGGGTGGGTTGATGGGAAGAACAACAAACCAAAGAAGGTTCTCTCTTGAAACACTGCATTGTAAATGTCCTATCATATCATATGAAGGGTGGGTGTGTGGGATAATACTTGCCTCCTTGTCTTTAATAGAATCTAAACCCCCTTCTCACGCTAGTGAGGGGAATTAGTCATTCTATGGCAAGACAGGAGGCTCATATTATGCAAGTTTGAAGCCCTTGCAACAAATTAATTACAACATGATCATATAATAGTGACAATACAATAAAAAGGAGAAGAAATGTTTAAAATGTTTCTCTTTTGACCAATCAACTGATTGCAAAAATGTTCTCTAGGCTAAGTCCTCCCAGGAACTATCCTAGAAGGCATAACAGACTTAACTGCAAAGAACTAAGAAGATGTGCCAACTCCAGTATTCCTCACAATAACCAAATCCACCTGGTTAAAAAAGGGGAAAAAAGGGACACTAGACAAAAGGTCTTTCTATAGGAATAGCAGGCAAAAGGCATTAGGAGCACTTAAGCTCCTCTCTATTGAACACAACACCATTAAAACACTTAATGTCATACCATCTTCTGGTAAACCTAGATAGTAAATGTACCTAGCTTAGGTGGAGCTTAAATGCAATAGACTTGAGGGCCTTGGGCATCCAAAAGTGTCTACCCAGAATCCTGTCCTTAACTATACAATTGTCTCCAGTCATATGTAACACCTGTATACCAGTAAACCTTTCCAAACCAAGAAAAGTATTATGTCTTCTGGAGGCAGAAGCGGGATGGAAGAGAGGGGCCACAACAAACCCAGCATATAGCTTCTAAATAACATCCTGACTAAGAAGAGTCCAACCAGGGGACACTGATGACAAATATATTCCCAAAAATACATGAAAACACCAGAAAGATTTAAATCGGCCAAGCGGTAAAGACGGAGACCCTCAGACCTCCCGAGCGCTTGAAGGACTCTGCTATCATGACAATAGGGAGATATTTACATAAACCTGACCCTTAAGAGACAAAACTTATATCCAATCACTCCC
Source organism: Ambystoma mexicanum (assembly GCF_040938575.1). Classification (NCBI taxonomy): domain Eukaryota; kingdom Metazoa; phylum Chordata; class Amphibia; order Caudata; family Ambystomatidae; genus Ambystoma; species Ambystoma mexicanum. The sequence goes on from NC_090922.1 coordinate 1,427,277,045, forward strand.
ATCATAGCGATGCCTGAACTCCCCTGCTAGATGCGCCACGTGCTTAGACCCATCCACTCTCCCATGGTTGATAAATCCCCTAGGGGAACATAAACTAACCAAAGGAGGACACACTAAATTCCATAGTCCTGAGAAAGACTCTAGACTGCAAAGAAACTGTTCACTAAACAGTTAATATGAAGTTGCTTACCGGAGAAGGACTAACCTCCATCTTAGTAAATCTGAACTATTGTGACAACCCCAGAACACTGTGCTGGCATTTTATTGCAGAACAATCTCCAGAGGGAACCAAAAGGTCTACCTGCCATGCAGGCGGCTAAGTGAACCCAGTCACCAACAAAGTGTCTCCTAGCCCTCGAGCAATCGCACTGACAGACACTTGCGGGGATGGCTAATGCTGAGTCGTTGAAATGCCCTGTGATAGAGAGGCCGTAATAACTTGGATGGACGATGAGCACCACTCCCAGACCCCTCTATCCCACTGAGGGATATTGTCCCTTCCTATAGGAGGAGATAAACCTCCTCCACTTATCTAAGGAAAAAAAACCTGCAACCCAGAAGGAGAAGGATGCAAACCCTGAGGTCCACACTGAAGACCAGAAGTTGATCCTCTTACACCTCTTCAATATATATATATATATATATATATATATATATATATATACTCTTGCACTTATAACCAATCCCCATGACTGTAGAAGGGGGCCCAGCTAACTCCACTGGACTGGAAACTGAAAACTTAACCAAAGCAAGAAACAAGTATATCATCCAGACCCCTTATGACTGAGGTGATCCTGCAGCGGCTCCTTTTAACTTAGTGAAATACCAGGAAATTGGTGAAGAGGAAAACAAACAGACGGGAGGCAAATGCCCAGTGAGAGCTCTGCACTGGTCACGAGCAAGAACTCCTGTTAAAGGAAAAAACGGAAACCATCAGGTGTTCCTCCCAGAGGTGTAACTTTATGATGCAAACCCCCCGAAAAGGGTGGCGAGGGGGTGAGGGGAGGGGCAATGACCTTGAGATAATTATCGTGCCCAGTAATTGAAAGGGCTGTGAAGGAATACTGGGACCACCGTCCCTTCAACATTTCGGACACAACCTCTGTATGCATGTAAGGCTGACTGGCCTCTCCGGAGATCAGGGGAAAGGAAAAAGAAGCACATTGCACATAATAAAATAGCACTTATATAGTGCTACAAACCCTCAGGCATCTGAGCGCTGCTATTATTACTACCCACGGTTTGTGGTGTGTGTATGGTGTTCATTTATTGACCTCAGAAGGATGAAAGGTTGATTTTGACCGCTCCGGGGTTCGAAACATGCGTCAGCAGGCTCTGCACGGATGTCAAAGCAAGCGCTCTACTCGCTGCACTGAAGAGAAAAAAAGAATGAAAAAACAGTCACCTATAAATGCAACAAGACACCACTCCCTTGAGGGCAAAAAACTGGGCTTGTACTCCTCGATCAGAGGAGAAATTGTATACACCAATAGACATATTAGCGGGAACAGGCAAAGCCTTGGGAGGAAAGCTATAGGGGCAGGCTCCAGAATGTTATTATTTGGTAACCTTTCCCTCTGATACAAGCAAGTGTTTCCTAAACACTGCATCAGTGTCAGAACCTGGGAGCTCAATGTTGTCTGGCTTACAAGACTAAACAGTTACCTTTGAGCTGACCTTGTCCCCGCCAATAGTTAAAATTGGATTGATCAATGCCATATTGGGACAAATAGTAAGGGAAATCACGCCACCCTTTAAGGAGTGCAATTGGTGTTGCTGAGCAGGCATACTCCATCTGCACATCAAGCCCCACAGCTCCTGCACGTCAATAGGGACATTAGGGGTTATTTCCCTCTGCAGCCTGTTGAGAGAAAAACTCAGTAATGTAATCAACACACAGATACCATCCTTCCAGTCCTCATCTACCCCTCCTATGGGGTCTTTCCCTTTCCTGGGCAAAGAAGGATACGAGGACTGCTTGATCAAAGAGGAAAAAAGGGGGGGTCTAAGATTTCCAACGCCTTCTGAAGGCAAATAGAGTAGAGATCTCCAATTATTTGTATAAGAAATAGGGGCTGAACTGCCTAAGGAAGTGAAAGGACTGTTGTCCTGTAACTAACTAATGTATGGGACCGACAGAATTTACTAAAAGACTAAGGTTAGCACCTGAGTGATGGCCAGAAAGGAATGTAGGGCACCCCTAAAGTCTGTTAACGACCTCCTCCAAACACTCTTTTCTTTGAAGTATTAAATAATTAATGAATAATAAATACAAAGCAATCTTTGCCTAGGAAGTGGGTTTACGCGTGAACAGGGGCCCAAACCCTGGGCCATTATATAAAAGCTGATGCTTACTGAGCCATCCGGGTTACAGCCAACTTGAAAACGTTAATGTGCTTCACACATAGCTAAAAATATTGTTTAAGAGAGGAATACACTGAGCAAGTGCACCTCAAACTGCTCACCCTAGCAGGGTGTGGTAACCAGAAGTACACGAGGATTGGAACCTCTCACTAGAACAAAGGCAAAGCCTGCCACCGAGCAGGTTATGACACACCTACAGTGAAGGGAATCACCTATGTCATATGCAGCACTTAAACAAAGCTGCAGACTGGCAGCGCATCATGCTCTTGAGCGGGCGGGTCATCATCCAAAAATATATATACTGTAAAATTCACTAAAAAAAACTTTGTTAAAGGGACGTTATGGTTAAGTTGCGCTACTAAAAACCTCTGAAATTCACTTTAAAAAAACTCGGTAAACTTGACATTATGGTTTGAAGTAAAACCGGAAAAACCCTGAAATTCGCCAGCTATGGTAGGCTAAGCAACCATAACTGGCCGCACCACTGTGCACTGCTAACACTAACACCCAGGACATCAAAGATGACATCACAAATATCATTGATGACATCACTGACAAAATACAAAACAAAATCCTTTTTCAAGATGGCCACTATCGAAAGGGAAGGCGGTTGTTCCATACATGGCCCCTCTTCGCTTTCCATGGCAGCCTACAAAAAGCAAAAGTACGTGCCATGACGCAGAACCTGTACATAAACATACAGCGATTACAAAACAAAATCCTTTTTCAAGATGGCCACCATCGAAAGGGAAGGCAGTTGTTCCATACATGGCCCCTCTTCGCTTTCCATGGCAGCCTGCAAAAAGCAAAAGTACGTGCCGTGATGCAGAACCTGTACATAAACATACAGCGATTACAAAACAAAATCCTTTTTCAAGATGGCCACCATAGAAAGGGAAGGCGGTTGTGCCATACATTGTCCCTCTTCGCTTTCCATGGCAGCCTCCAAAAAGCAAAAGTACGTGCCATGACGCAGAACCTGTAAATAAACATACAGCGACGTACAACGTGGCACCTTACATTTTGAAATGATACACTGGATTTGAAAAGAAAACGTTAACATTTTAGAATTTGTAAAGTAGTTTTATTGAACAAACAACTGTCAGAGACCATCGGACTATTCCCATTTTCAAATAAATTGTAACAATGGTTGTAAGAGCGTCATTGAAAATGTTCATGGTGAGGCACACATAGTTATTTTCCCATACACAAAGTATGCGTTTCTGTTAAAGCACCCGCTTTGTTTGAACAGTTATTTCCAAGACGGTGTCATGACCTTTGCCCTACACCACCATAAATGATGTTATGTTACTCCTAATGGCTAGTTCAGCGTAGGGACAAAGGGGGCCTGACCAGTTATCCCACAACACTGTAATGGACAGGCAGCCTGTCACGAGCAGTTGCATCTGGCGTTGAAAGAAGCCGTCATTCGGCATCTGGAAACCATGGCACGCACAGTACGGCAAGATGTAGCTAGGTGAAAAACGTAAGAAAATCTGTGCTAATACCAAACCTTTAGCAAAAAATTCCAAAAAAGACACAAATATTGTGGAAAGTAGTACACAAATTTAAGTGGGAAAACATGACATTGTAAGGAAATATTAGCGTTGACCATGGGTACATATAGTGACAGCCTACAAACGCTGAGAATCAGCACTCGCCGTAAGGTTTAAAAAAAGGGCAACTGCACAGTGAGATGGTAATTCAGTTATGAAGCCAAAATGAATGGACAAGCAAGAAAAAATAACATGTCTTGATTTTACACAAGACCAAAAGAACGTGCAAACTGATACACAAAGCTATGTGGGCAAGCATAACATTTCAAAGAAGAAGTAATAACGGTCAACAAGGGTGACTCTAGTCATAGCCTGCAAAGGCAGACAATCTGCACTCTCTGTTATTGGAGGAAAATTTAAACTGCGCAAAAAGATAACACTTTCGTTATATTGTCACAATTAGCGTTTTGGTAATATAAAATTAAAGCGCGGGTCGGTGTAGAGTCGTCAAAATTAAACTTGCATAATGTTTACAGCCTCCATTGTTTTTGACCAAGTCTGACAGCAATGTGTTTGCACCAAAGAATCTTCGTGAACTGATATTTCAGGTTTCTTACAACTGTTTTTAAAACGTGACCTTAACAAACAGTATTTTTTCCAAGCTTTCATTCCTTGCATAGCTTTTGAAGTTTCCCTTTCGCTCAAGGTCAAAAAACAGTTGCCCCTTATGGATTGACTTGGATGCGTGGGCCTATTGAGCTCAGAACCAAAAAAGCAAATCAACTGATCTTCACTCAGAAGGCAAATACATTCTCACTTTACAACAACATATGAGAATCCGATCATGAGAACCGCTACTCCCATACGCCTCCAGAACCGCTTTTTCCATCAAACACTCCAGGTGGCGGCCTCAGATTTCAAAATGTAGGACGCCAGTCTGACTTCAATATTAATCTGAAAACTTTGTAACACAGACGCAGGCATTGGTCGCCGTACATTGAGCACCAACTTCCACTTTACCGTATGAATTTGGTGGCAAGAAAACACCACTTTTTGAGTTTCCGCTGCCACATTCCATCCCAACCTAATTAAAGCTCACCTTTGGAAACAGTATTTCATAAGTATAACAAGTGCATTGGTGGCTTGTTTTGTATGTGTTACCGGTGATGTCCGTGTACACCAAAACATGAACAAAAGATGGCGGGGCAGCGAAGAAATCTGACGCACTTCATGCTGTTCAGACAACCAATCAGTGAAAGCACCATATGTCCGCGGACATGATGCTACAGATTAACCAATCGATTTCTTGTCCGCGGAGCGAACAGGGAAGTGTGACCGCGGAGCGGACATAGATATCACTAATTTTTTTAGACCTACTTTTTGGTCGTTTTAAAGGAAACTACTGGACGGATTGTCTCCAAATTTACAAAAGCATGCTTTTGGGACTAAGCCCCTGCACCTGCCGCATATTTGTTGAAATCCGTCCAGCGGTTTGGCCTGTAGGTGTGCGCAAAGATTTTCACCCATTCAGTCTTTGGGAAAAAAAGACGTTTTGGAAACCCCCCTATAACTTTTCCCCCCCGAGACCAAACATCACAAAACTTTGCAAAAAAAATTCAGAGTAGCCCATATACTTTTTGTTTTTACAAAGTTTGGAGAGGATTCGTCCAGGGGGAGCGGAGTTATCATTATTTAAAATATCAAATTAAAAAATATCAATTTTAAAAAAAATATACAAATAAATAAATATGTACTGGACACGTTGGGAAGCGAACCCAGGTCCTCCTGCATGGAAAACATGCAGCTCTATCATTGAACTATCCTACTTCTGAACTAGATCAGAGGCTTTTGCTAAACTTCAATATGTATCAATAACCATAGTCACTGAAAAGAAACATAGGGGCCCTAGAGGGCAAGCAAAGCCCAGTAGCCTACAGCACCTGGTATTCCCAGGCGTCTCTTAAATCATAAGGGGCCTGTGCGCGTCGGGTCTGAAGCAGCAGCTACTTTTAGACCGGCGCGCAACGGGATCATAAAGGGCAGGCAAGCCCACTAAATCTATAGAACCTGGTATTCCCAGTTCAATCAAAGAGGCCAGTGCGTGCCGGGTCTGATGTAACAGCTTCTTTAAGAGCACGCGCAACGGGACCATAAAGGGCACGTGGAGATCTTAATGAAAGAGGCCCGTGCGCGCCGGGTCTGAAGAAGCAGCTTCTTTCCGACAGGCGCGCAATAGGACCATAAAGTTTAATCAAATAGGCCCGCACACGCCGGGTGTGAAGCAGAAGCTTCCGCTAGACCGGCGCGCTCAGGCTTAAATAATTTCTAACAGATATTTATAACGCGCTTAATACCCAGAGGTTTACAAGCGCGAGCGTGCTAGCATGACCATTTTCTGTGGCCATTCTATATTCATTTTCAATGCCCCATGAAACGTGTTACCATCGTAACAAATATCACTCAAGCTGCTTGACTAGCAGGTGGCAGCATACAACTGACATAAGCCCAATGTGAGAATTGCTAACATTCTAACCAAAAACACACATTAATAAAAGCAACAGCTGCACACGGCCTCCCAGATACAATGTACCAAGCAGTAAAACCTCCCTTATATAATAAAGGTAACCTAACATATATTTACAAAATACATTATTTAAGGCCTACTAAGGCCTACTACTGACTAACATGCAAGACACAACTAAAACGAGTGACTTAGCTGTGGTGTGGTGTCAGCAAGAAAGAAAGAGGAGTTGGCATTGGAGTAAAGGACTTATATAGAGGAGGGTCCCTGCTCATTGGTCTCCTGCAGGACATGACCTGTCCTCCATGATGGATTGGTGAGTCCCCCCTTATATTGACATTGAACTCTATTTAGACCTGTTTTTCAAACATTTTTGTTTGTCAAAGTTTTTTCTTTGCTGCTGTAGTTCAGAAGTAAAGATTGGAATGCAGAATAGGAGCCTCCTGTCTTGCCATAGAATTAATATGCGGTTAAAACTTTGAAGTAAATATGATTTCTCCCTGAGGCAACAATGCATAGACACTTAACAATCACAATGCAATGGATCAACAAGGAGCATACAGTTCTAAAATGAGTGGAAAGTTAACACAGCTTCAGCCAAATGACGCGTTGAAAAATTTGCAATTTCCCCAATTCACGTTTAAAATGTCAAAAACTGTTTCTTTGAAAAAGGGGTGAAATGCTCTGATTTGGAATGCGGTTTCTGGGCTGGGGAATAGATATATATCACAGGGACAATATAGACGTGAAAATAGGTCTCTAGCTGGTGAATTGAGAGAGGTTTGGAAGGTAGAGTGAGGTTTGTTTTTAGGAAAATAGAGCAGTTAAAAGTGAGAAAATCGGTTTTGAAAGAAAGGAAAATGCTACTTACACTAAATTATCTAGGCTATATTGTTAAAGAGGAACACAGTAAGCTCCAAGGTTGATTCGCGAGGCCAAGCTTGTCACCCCAGTGCTCAACCCCAACAATAAAATATATGGAAATTAGTTTGATTACTCCAAATATAACCAAGGGCTTATAATTTACACCAGACAAAATTGAAAAGAGATGGTGCTTGCACTTAAACATTAAGGACAGGATACGAGGATAATTTTAACAGTTTCAACAAGTTACCAGGGTATAAATATGACTACTCAGACAGTGGGATAAGGAGAAAGGCAAGACAAGATATGCTATGTGTTTCTATGGGGTGATGATTATACTCACAGTCCACTTTTTGGTTTTGGGATTTTTGGACAGTCAACAGGGTCTGGTCACCTCACGGTGGTGAGTCTGGCAAAAGTCAGTTGGGCAAGGTCTGGTCACCAGGTAGAGAACAGCTGGGCACTTCAGGTCACTGGATGGCATAGGTACCGCTGGATGCAGTTAGTGGGCAAGTAGTTAGTGGGCCGCAAGCCGGTCTGATTTCAGGATGCAAAAGGTACCACAGCTCTGCCCCTTTTTAATGGGAGTCTAGTGGATTTTTCTGGATCAATGGCCTTGCTAGAGTAGGTATCAGCGATGCTTAGGTTTTGCAGTGGGCTCTGGAGTAGATTCAGCAATGCTTTGGCCTTGTAGTTGGAATCAGCAAGATGAATGGAGCAGATCATGAACGCAGCGCAGGATCTTCAAGAAGGGGGTGTGTCTGTAGTTCTGTCAGCTACTCTTTATATAGAGCATGGTGACATCACAGAATTATTGGTGGGCAGAACTGAGCTAGGCCTACCTCCAAGGAGCGGATAGGCCAATCAATGTTGGCTGCCTCCTCGGGGAGGAGTTCCAGTTTATGAGGTTGCATTTTATGAGGTAAAACGCCATCCCACAGTCATTTTTGCCCAAAATCAGTCACAACCTAATTTATACATGTGTGGCATTTTAACAAATCACATGAGCAGATTACATATTGTATGTAGAGCATAGAAGTCAATCCTCACGATTGTGGGAACTTGTTTCCCCCTTCTACCAGGTTTTCGCGCTTTTCAGGGAGAACGATATTACTTAAAATTCTATAACTTTACTCATGTGTATATATTATTATTAGGCATATCAGTGTTAAAATGTGCAATGGCATCATGGATACTTTCCTTATAATACACAATTCTCTGCCATTTTTATTCCCAAGGGGTCAGTGAATGCTACAATTTCTTAAATTATAAACCACAAAATCACATTTAAACTGTGACATTTTCAAATGTTTGCAAAGTCCTGCTGCAGAAATAAAAGTCTTTAACATTATTATTAATAGTCTTTGGAAACAAATGTCAGTATTGTTCTCCATGTATGGGCATGCCTTTCCAAGGCTACCCCCTCACCCCAGGATGTCACAGATTTCCTTTGAAGCTTCTGGTGGAAATCACGAGGAGGTGTGAATTGGCACTTTGTACTTTAGTGTCCTAGAATTCTATTGTACGAGGCTGGAGCACAGACAACAGTCTGTCCAACTTAGAAATTTTCCCTTGTGTGTTCAAGGAGTTTACTGTGGGGGTCTTATGTTGCTAGAATCTCCCAGAAGACCCGTTTGGCTGGTTCTCCCTCCATGTAGCCACTGCAGAAACCTATTTTTGGGCTGACTTACCCCCGGGCAGCCATTACATTTTGTTTCAATTGTATTTCTTTTTGCTCTGAAATGGAAGAAAACCTGCTGAATAGAATCATCTCATACATGTATTTTCACATCACAATCCCCTTCCCATTGCTAGATAAGGGCAGGGCCTTATCCAACATGCCCTTTTAAAAGAGATATTTTCCTTTATTTTGCAAAAGTGCATTTAACATGTGGTGACTGAAAGTTGAATTTTTCTTGCAAATCCGGCTTTTCTATCTAGATTCCCACATTGTTTTGCAGCCATAGTTTCTTGTCCACAACAGTCTGTACAAGGCAAAGGTATCCTGGAATTGACAAGTCCACAGAAAGCTCTGATTTTCTTTTCAAGCAGTGATTTTTGACAATTTGTAGCACAAGTTAAGCATTTCCAGTGTAGCTGAAGGAAAGCTTTATTTTTTTTATTTTATTTACAAAACCGTAAAATCACATACATCTGAATACACTCTATAAGCCAATAAAATTCCCAAAATCATTAAAATGTTTTACAAAACAAATATACATATTACAAGTTATAACCCCCAACCAAATTCCCAACAACTCCCAGTCACCTCCCCACAGCCCCTATATACACAAGTACAATACCAAGTCTAGTATAGCTGAAGAAATTTACCCCAGATTTTCTCAAATAAACCGATTTTCCTCTCTCTTCTGTAAAGTGTCCTCTCCATAGCCGCCAAGTCCTGCATTTCAGTCAACCACGTCTCAACATTCAGAGTCAAAACAGACTTCCAGTTTCGCAAAACAATTTTCTTACTAATCATAGCCCCACCGAACAACCACTTCTTCTGACTCAGAGTAAGATCCTCCAGAGACTCATCGTCCCCCAATATCACCATTGTGAAATCCAAAGCAGGTAAACCCTCAATCACCTCACCACACACCTGACCAACCTCACCCCAGAACAACCTCACCAACCTGCAGTCCCACAGCATGTGCTCCAACGTACCTGCCACATGAATACACCAACAATCCAAGCTCTCCGACAACCCCCTCCTCACCATTCTCCCTGGTGTCCAAAAAACCCGATTAAGAATCTTAATCTGTCTCGAACTCTCTGTGAGCCCCAAAGAACATAATTTAACAATTTCACACATCTGGCGCCACAAGTCTTCAGAAATATCCGAACCAATTCTCCTACCCCACTCCTCTCTTAGCAAGTCATTACCCTTGTAATGTGACACAATCTCCTTATACACTCGACTGACCAGGCCACCTTTCCTCCCAATCGGCTTCCTAGTAAACAAGCACAGATCCATTCTCTTGTCAAAGTCCACCACCCCAATCGCCCATTTTAGCTTCACATAATCCGAGGTCTTAAAATTCTCAATGTCAAATCGCAGTTGCAATGCCCTTGCTGTCATCCAAATACCATTCTCAAACAGATCAGCCACCCACCGCACTCCACGCAAAAACCAATCCACCCAAAAAACCACATTACCATTAATCCTAATAGCTGGATTAAACCACAATGACGAACCAGGTTCTTTAATGCGTCCACACACCCAAACATTTGCATATACTTTTCCATGAGCTCCTTAAATTCTCAATCAGCGGATCTTTTCCACACTTCTTTTTTTAAACGGAAGTCAAGACTGCCCGTGGATTCAACAGTCCAACAAAACTAGTCTCAGCCTCCACCCGCACATCCTGTAATTCATCCACGAACGGTACCAAAAAATCAGACATGAAAGCCAAGTGATAGGCCCTGAAATTAGGAACCCCTAAACCACCTTCATTTACCGGCAGTTGTAATTTCCACAACTTTAATTTTGGTGGCTTCCTATCCCACAAGAATTCTTGAAGCATCCTGTCCAAGTCCGTCCAAAATGAAGACGTTAGCACCAAAGGAAGCATACTCAGAACATAATTATTTTTTGGGGCCGAGATCATCTTCAGGGCGTTCACCTTGACCCAAATCGAGAGATTCAACAGTCTCCATCTTTCCAGCTCAACCCTCAACCCACTGCATACTGATTACATATTTTCCGAAATCAAATCTCTAATCACGGGACACAACCACACTCCCAAGTACAGCATCTTATCAGGACACCACCGAAAACCCAGGTCCACCATAAATCTCCTGTCTACAAAATGTGTCAAAGGCATAACCTCCGATTTAGTCCAATTAATCTTGAATCCTGAGCATAGCTGAAAAGCAGCCATTATCTCCATAAGGGCCGGAACAGACCTTTCCAGATCATCCAGAGCCAACAGCATATCATCCGCAAACTTTTGTTTCAAACCCCAGCTCGTAAGTCCCACCACCTCATCCGCCTCCCTAATAGCCTCAGCCAATGGTTCTATGGCAATCACAAACAATAGCAGCGACAAAGGACACCCTTGTTTAGTCCCTCTCTCCAGTACATACTTCTCAGATTTCATACCATTAGTGTTAACTTCAGCAGTCGGGACAGCATACTACAACCTAATCCAAGAAACAAATTTCTCACTGAAATCCATCCTGGACAAAACAGAAAAGAGAAAATCCCAATGTATTCTGTCGAAAGCTTTCTCAGCATCCAACGACAACATAGCACAATCTCCCTGTCGACCTTCCGATTTCAAAATAGTATACAATATCTTCCTAATGTTACTAGAGGTCTTCCTGCCTTTTACAAATCCTGATTGATCAGCATGAATCAGTGTTGGGAGCAAATTTTCAATCCGAATTGCCAGCAATTTTGCCAGAATTTTGTTATCGACATTTATAAGACTAATAGGTCTATAACTCGCAGGTAGAGTATCATCCTTTCCCTTCTTCAGAAAGACTGAAATCATGGCATGCCTAGTAGAATCTGGTAGGACACCACTATCAAACAACTCCAAATACATGTCTCTCAAGAGCCCAAGTGCCGATTACGGTAGCAATCGATAAAATCCAACTGGAAACCCATCAGGGCCAGGGGATTTCCCCACATTTAATTTAGCAATAGTCTTCTCAATTTCCTCAACCATAATATCCGCCTGCAGCAGCTCTGAATCCCGAACACCAATCCTTGAGAGATCCAATCTCTCCATTAAGGCTTCGCCCCTCCCAGACACTTCAGGTTCATTTTTGTATAGATTCACATAAAAGTCTTGAAAAACCTTATTTATTTCACCAGGATGATATGTAATTTTGCCATTCCCATCTCGAATCGCCGGTATGGCTCTTTCAGCATCCCTCTCCCTCAACCTATAAGCCAACCACCTATCACACTTCTCACCCTTCTCGCAGTAAGTACATTTAAGAAAAAAGTTACATTGTTCTGCACGTTCATCTATCAACGACTTCAGTTCTCCCCTCGTCTTTTTCAGTTCTGCCATCACTTCAGCACCAACCGGACCCGCCATAACTCTCTTAGATAGGTCACTCAACTTTCCCCCCAGCAATGCTTCCCTGTCATCAGCCTGCCTTCTAAGCCCACTAGAAACAGCAATCAGATGCCCTCTCATTGTACACTTCAGAGCCTCCCAAACCATACCAGGATGAACGTCTCCCGTATGATTACTCTCCACAAAACAATCTATCTCCCTTCGCAATGTATCAACCACATCATCTTTATGCACATCATCTTTAAGTCGACATTCATCCTCCAGGAATTACGCCTCTTTAGGGCATATCTCAACTGCAACTGCGCATGATCAGATAACAATATACTGCCAATTTCGCTTGTCTTATAAGATTCTGTCATCCTACCGGCCGTTAAAAACATGTCCAGCCTAGAATACACCGAATGCGCTCCTGAAAAAAATATATATTCTCGAGAGGTCGGATGCTCCATCCTCCAACTATCCTTTAGATCATGCTCCAAAAGTAAATCATCCAAAGCCAAGTTTTGCCTGTCCACTCCCCCTTAGCCGTTATCCCACTCCTGTCCACATCGGAATTCAATACAATATTAAAGTCACCACCTAAGACAATTTCCCATGACCCCATGTGTTGTAAGAGCTGCGCCACTTTTCTAAAGAAAGTTCCGTCATCCTCTGACGGCGCGTAAATATTACAGAGAGATACCAATTGGCCTTGAACATCTATTAACAGAGCCACCATCCGCCCTTCTCTAACCGACACCTCTTTCAAAACCTTAAGAGGAGTGTTCCTTCTAATCAATATCGCAACCCCCCTTGATCTCAAATTAAATGAAGCACCATAAACCTTCCCTACCCAGCCTTTCCGCAGCCCATCTATTTCATCTGTCATCAAATGAGTCTCCTGCAAAAAACATACATCCGCCTTTAGTTCATCCAAATAATGCAGCACTTTCATCCTCTTTCACATTATTCAACCCATTTACATTCCATGTCACAAGTTTCAGATCATCCCCATCTCCGGCACATCAATCCAATCCCAATACAAAATCAAAGGCCCTACTATTAAATCAAAATGACCTGGTAAACTATGTACACCCACATCCTGTAAACCCAACCCACCCCCTCTGAAACCGATGCAGAAAGCAAACCACAATGCAACGCAACAAGTCACAAAATACATTCCAGAGCCCCAATGCCCCGGCCGACCCCCCCAATCATATTGAACTCCCAATTCAAAACTGTAAAAGTCAAGCAAAAAACACCTCTAAAATCCCCCAACCGCCACCTCTGAAACACACCCCCCGAAAGCTTCTAATACCACGCAAACAGACTACTGCCACCAACCCCCACACAATACACACATATCACTTAGGCACTCAGAACCACACAATTCCCCTTTTGCCAACCAAAAGGTCTCACCACTAACCCACCTCCCGCACACTTTAACTGCTCAATATTTCAAGATAAAGTGAAGTGATTCGAAAAAGCCGCTCCAAGCAAACCAGTTCCATAACAACAAAATCTCACCCCCCAACACACCATGAACCACACATCCCCACCAGTACTCAATCTGTTTTAAATAAGAAACATCACAAGTAGTAGCCAGGCCATCCCCTCATGCCCTCTTGACACAATTGAGCACCAAAGTACAGCAGCTACAAATATATATTGCCAAGATATAATCAAACCTCAACCGGGAAAGACATTATAGAATTCAAGTCAAAGGGTCTGTAGCAAATCAAACCCACCGCCGGCAGAACTCTCCTCAAATGGCACACATTTAGGACTTAATTATCCCAAATTATCCAAAACAAAAATGCCCTACTCATTGACCCTCAAGTCACATAAACCTTATAAGTGCATCCAACATTAAACTTAAAAAATCCCCCCTCTCCCCATGGGCCCGATTAATAGCAGTGACAAAAAACAACATACATAGTCCAGACGTAGAAACATGTCCAGAAGAAGTTCAACGACCGGGCGTGGAGCAAACTGTAAAGCTCCCATCCAAATCCATTGTCACATAGCCAAACAAAAACCTAATATCAATAATAATACCATCCCCCGTTATCCCCATATGAACGTATTTTAAACGATAAGGAAGTACAAAGCAGCTGGGGGCCAGATCTGCACTCCACAAAAAAAATGTAAACCCACAAAAAAAATGTAAAACGCTATCAATACCCCTACGCTGGCACTGGTAGTCACTTTATGATAACATTCATAGCCTCTCCTGTGGGGATGATGGCACACCCGCTTGTCCGGCACTATGGCACCAGTTCGATGAATATCATTGCTAGGATGCATGGAAAAGCAGACACGGACCTGAGAAAGCAGTACCTCTCCTCACACCGCCCGCAAGGTCAGCCCCTCATTGCCTGCAGGAGCCGACCAGTAAATGAGAGCAGGATCAATCCATTTTGCTTTCTCGTAACACAACCAAATAGAGGTTCCATCCAGTCACAGGTGTTCAGCCGCTGCCCGCAAGTTGAAAACAAACGCCTCTGCGTAAGACGTGTCACACGTCATGACACGGAGCATCACGTGACCATGCAGATCAAGCAGGTCCTTTCCTCTATGGGCGTCTGCTCCACATCCATGAAACAGAGCAGGAAAAATGCACGAGTCGAATGGTGACAGTACAAGTGTATTTTCTAATCAACCAGACGTTCAACTGTGGCAGGTTGGTGGCGCCATTTTAAAGCACTAAAATCACAATATGAATGACATTAAAAACACAAAAAAACATAAATAAATCCAATAGCTGCAGGAACAAGGGGGGAACAAGGGGTGTGTGCAAACAGTAAATTCAAGCATCTCTGTTATGCAGAGGTTCCAACTAGCTCACAGCTTCTTTCGGGTCTGATGTAGCCCTTTCACCTTCTGGTAGTGCAACAGTCAGCACATTATTCCTGTTAAGAAATGCCTTCACTCCCACCAGCTTAGCTAAATCCTTAGCCTCCTTGAATGGTTTCCTGATAAGTAGAGACTCCTTTGGATAATCGGGGTAGATAAAAATCTGCTTACCCCCATAGGTGACATTACCCATCTTCCTCGCATTTCTGAGGACATTCTCTTTAATCCTGGTACATAGAAAGGAAAGAAGAATCTGTCTTGGTTTAGGATTGCCCTTCCTGCCAACCCTATAGACATTGTCAATGTCAACTTGAGAAATATGATCACATTAAAAGGAGGATTTTAAAATATCCATCACCAGTTTCAACAAATCCTCAGCGTTATTTTCCACTACACCAACCAGTCTCAAGTTCTTGTTTCTAAACTTCAAGTCCAACTCCAAGTGCTTCTCTCTCCCCTTCCGTACTTCTTCTTTCAAGCTGTTATACGCCCTGAAGCTGCCCGCTATCTCATCGGATATTGATGCTGATCCACTTTCCAAGGCAGAAACTCTGCAATCCAGCTGGGAAACCTTCAGGGACATATCCTCCATAGCAGACTTAACATCCCCAACATCCTGAAACACTTTACCAATGTCCCGTGCCATCTTTAGAAGCAGAGAATAAATATCTTGGGTGCTGGGAGTTTCCCCCATCTCAGAAGCAGGTTTTGATTTCTTGGGGATAGGGTTGTCAGCTGTTTCAATTTTCTTCTTAGAGTTCATAATCCAATTATAATCAAAACAGGGAGAGGGCCAGGAGCTACAGAATTATGCTGCTGCCTGCATTCCGGAATCACCCAGGAAAGCTTTTGTTGATTTTCTCAGGTTTGGCTGGCACAGCCTGTCATTCAGGAATAATGCTCTTTTCTGATGGAGCACAATGTGAATATGGCTGGGTGTGACAGGGTATTTTTGATAAAAGCAGTTTGGTAAAAACAGGGAAAAATGGCATCAGAGCGGCATCATTTTAGAGGTGACATATTCCCTTTTTCAATGGGAATTTAGGACTTGCAGCAAAGCAGCGCTGCTTTTTCATTCCATTTCTTTAAGACAAAACACAAACACACCCTAGTAGCCTTTCTTGGGGTGCTTCCTGTTCCATCTTGCCCCATGGCGCTTGGCAAAACAGTGCAGCCATCCTGTTGTTGCTGCAAAATGCAGTTTTGGTGCAATGGTGCTCACTGGATCCAGCGTGTCATTTCGCTGTTTCTGCTGAAGCACAGCTTGGTTATGGAGTAATTCTGTTCAGTGGGTCAATGTAGCCCACAAATTCCCCACAACTCTTCTGAGATCCTTGTCGAGGGAGAGTAGGGCAAGGTGGGCTTCATCAGTTAGGCGTCCTTCTTCCATCATAGAGCAGTACGCCACAATCCCCTTGCAGTCTCGTGGAGCGTGGAACTACACCCACAGCTTTTTCTTGGATTTTTCTTTATGGTGTTGAGCAACACCCCAAGATTTTCTTTGATTTCTCCCTTACAGGTCACCAGGGAGGTCCTCCTTTGTCTTTGAATAGGCGCAACCAGTACGAATCTATTAAATAAATAAGAACTGGTTACTTAATTTTCCCACTAACTGCCTTCCAATAGGGTTGGCAACAGCGGGACACGCATGCATTCAATAATGACAATTGATAGTGAAGAGAAATACTCCCTGTTACATAATTATACTTCTAAATCCATTGTTGCCTTCTGATTCGTCTTTTTCTTATACTCATGCTTCAGATGTCTACTCCGTTTGATTTTCTCTTGGGTCCTCAATAAGCTGCAAAGGGTGCCTAGGGTGACAACTCTTTAGCTGATTAATATGGACCCTATTCTCTTCTGTCAGTTCTCCTTTGTGGATGTGTATTCTGTAGGCGACAGGTGAAATATTATCTACAATTTCAAAAGGACCCCGCCAGCTTGGCAAAAATGTACGCTCTTTGGTCTGGTTCCTTTGGAAATTGTACAAGTAGACCCTGTCTCCTACTTGGTATTCCTTTTTGGTTGTTTTTAAATCATATTGAGTCTTCATACCCTCTGCAGATCCTTCCAGATTCCGCTGATCATACGCAAAAGAATGTTGAAGGTGTTTTCTTAGATTCTCAACATACTCATGAGTTGTGGAGGCATTTATCAGTGTCTGCTCTTGTGTTCTAGAGAGCAGATGCTGAGGTAGCACCATCCTTCGTCCAGTCATCAGCTCAAATGGAGACATCTTGGTTGCAGAAGAAGGTTAGATCTGATGGCAATCAGGAAAAGTGGTAATTGGATGTCCCAACTTGGCCCAGAGTCTGCCACAAACTTTTTTAGAATGCTCACAATGGTTTTATTGTATCTCTCAACTCCACCACTAGAGGACAGGTATGCAATGTGACGTTTCCTTTTTGCACCAAGTTTCTCCCACATCTTTGTCATCACTTCGCTTGTGAAGTGACTACCTCGGTCTGACTCATTCCTTTGGGGTAGGCCAAAAAACGAGAAGATGTAGTTGATCAAAGGGCAGCTGCTGTTTCTGCCTTGCAATTTGGTGGCGGGAGACATTCCACCCATTTGGTAAACAAGCATGTTACGGTTAACATGTACTTGTTCCCCCTAGAGGAGCGAATCATAAGCACGATGAAATCAACTTGTAAATCTGAACAAGGCAGTGTCATCCTCCTCTTCTGGAGGGGAGCTCGATGTGTGTGTGAAGTTGGCTGAAATTGGGCATACACAAGATACCACTTCATGTATTGGTCGAGGTCCTGCCCCATGTGTGGCCAGTTTGCAACCTCTCGCAAGATTTCTAAAGTAGCGTGAAACCCCCGATGACCGGCTGTGGCCGCGTCATGGGCGTGACTTAGCATCAGTTTTCGGAATGAGGTAGGGACCATTCACTGGTCACAGCCAGATATGGATCTCCTTACCAACAAACCGTCTTGGATTCGGAATATATTTGGACATTTAATCAACACCCTGAGGTCCTCTTTCCCAATGTAATTGGTATCCTTCAGGGGAAAGTTCTCATGGTCATATGTTGATAAAATGTACCAATAATTGGATCCCCTTTTTGTGCCATGATTAAATCAGCATCTGGGGTCTCCTTACTCCACTGGGCAGTTGAGAGTTCATTGTGAGCATTTTTCTGGGACCAAGTGATAGCAGTGACCTGGATTTCCCCACAACAGGGACTCAATCTCAAAGAGATCGCCCTGGATCTCTCCGGTTTTGGCCGGCTGATCAGCTAGGCCCCCCTATTCTAAAATGGCCCCTAATCTTTTTCCAATATATGGTCATCCCACTAGAGGTGATCAGATCATCAATATTTCGGATTAGCTTGCCACGTTTAAGTGATTTGTTGTTAGCACATAGCATGCCTCTGGTTTTCCAATTAACCAGGTGCTCCACGAACCCGTTGCAGACATAATCTGAATCAGTGAATATGACCAGTTGGTGTTGGCGGCAGTAAGGATGGCCTGATGAACGGCCATCAACTACGCCACCTGACTACTCCGGGGACCGATTTTGTACCCGGCTGAGGGCAGGGGCATCATTCACCCAGGCATTCCCAACGCCGACCACCAGTTCCTTTTCCACGTTGTTGTCAACATGGTAGGAGCACCCGTCCACATAAACTGTGGACATTCCCCCGCACTTGTCCTCTTCATAGACTTTGTGCGGGGAATTCAGGTACGCCGCCATGTTGTCCTGAGTTTTAAGACTTTTGCCCTGTTTTCTCTGGCACAATCATGCAAGTCAGCCAGACCTTGCGTGAGGGGACTCGTCTTGTTTTGGCCATATCTGACCTCCACGGGAAAGCCTTGCACTGACAGAATCCAGGAAGTAATTCTGTAATTACTCACATTTCCGGCCCGGATTCTGTCACTTTGGAGGTATTGCAAAGGCTAGTGTGGAGTCTCCACTATGATGTGTTCCCTCTGGATGAACGGGCAGTAATTTTTCAATGCCCACACCGTTGCCAAGAGTGCCTTCTCACAATCGTTGAATTTTTCGTCCACAGAGGATAAAGTCTTGCTTGCATAGGAGATTACTTTATTGACCTTGTCATACTTTGGATATAATACTGCTGTCAAGCATGTATTTGAGAACCCCGTCTCCAAGAAGAACTCCTTGTATTTGACAGGATAAGATAGACAATGCACTTGTGAGAGGCTTCTTTTGAGTTGCTTTACTGCCTTGGCTTGTTCTGGACCCCACTCCCACTTGACCACCCCTTCAACAGATGGATCAGGGGTCTTGTGATCTCTGCGTAATCCTCAATGAACTTCCTACTGTAATTAGTCAGTCCAAGGAGGCTTCTTAGATCCCATAGAGTTGTGGGGTGTTTAAGTTTTTGGAGTGCTTCCACTTTCTTCTCCTGGGGACAGAGACCCTCAGGAGTTATTTCATGTCCCAACAAATTGACACAGCTTCTGCACCACTGTGCCTTTTGGAAGGATAGTTTTGCTCCGGCAACCCTCAACTGTGTCAGAACATAACGGATTTCCGCAATGTGTTCCTCCACAGTTGAACTTTTTACAAGAACATCATCCAGATAGGACAGGTTACCCCTTTCACCCAAGTAGGGCATGGCCATATGTAGGAAGATGTTGAATTTGTTGCCGGAGATGATGTACCCGAAGTGAGACCGGCCCCAGGTGTACTGCTGCCCACCGAAGGTAAAGGCCAGTTTGTATTGGTCCTCCCTACTGACAGGCACAGTCTTGTACCCTTTGGTCAGGTCAATAGCAGAGTATACCTTTGACCCCTGGACATGGGCCAGCCCCTGGTCAATGTAGTGGAGAGGCCATCGGGACATGTGGACCCGTTTATTCAGCTCCCTCAGGTTAGCTCAGAGTCTCCACTGGCCGTTCGGTTTTAAAATCCCCAGCAACGGATTATTACAGGTGCTGTGGACTGGACAAATTATTACACGGGACTCAAGGTTTTTGATTATTTCCGTCAGGGACTCCATGGATGCAAGAGGCAAGCGGTATTGCTTCAAACACTGAAATCATTACAGGGTCCGTGGCAATTTTTGTTGTATGGATTTCGGTGTGACCACCGTCACAGAAGTCCACCGCAAAGAGATCTTGAAAATCTAAGAAAACCTGTTTCAACTTTTGCTTTGGAGTCTCATAGGCATCAGCTAGGTTGACTCGTTCTTCAACCATCTGCCTGAAGCATGGAAAGACCTCCGGTTTTGCTATCTCAGCGGCCTCCTCCAGCTGTGTGGAGAGGTCCCTGGTTAGAGTATTGACCTGGACAGAGGGTTTCAGGTAGGAGAGACAGTCCTTGTGGACCTGGAAGATCACCTCATCCTGCATGAAGTCACGGGTCACCTCAAACTCACCGTAAGGGCAAGAAGCGTACACCAGGAAATTCCCCCCTTGCCGGGTGAAGATCCTGCCTGGTTGTATGTCATTGTCACTGTCAAAACAGTCATTGGGAATTAGTCCTATCAGTTCATTACCTAGATCCATGGAAAAATGTCAGTCATCAACCGCCATTCCAATAATGGTGCCTGCGCCTAGAGTGATGCTCCTAAGGTCGCTGTTATCCATCAATATTGGAATGGTGTTGTGTTCTACATTGACTAATGGGGTTGAGTTTAACCCCAGTCCCTGCTGTTGGAGATGGGCATTGAGGTGTACATATACATCAGGATTATGCAGTTTCTGTCCTCTTTTAATTTTCAATTCAAGTGGGAATAATCGTGTCTGTCCTGGGATGGGGACCTCCTCTCCAATTTGAACTTCAACTGCATACGGCAGCAATTGGGCTGACCGAAATGCTTTTTCTGAATCACCAAAGTCCATGGGATTACCCCCTAATCGGGACCAGGCTTTGTCATTTATCAGGTCTAAATTAATGGCAAACCGATTGAGAATGTCACTGCCTAAATAGAATGCAGCAGAGACTTCTTGCACGACCCAACAATCCTTTTGTTTCCTATAGAAATTTTGAGCATACACCTGCTAGGCAGGAGATGGTTGGAATTCGGAGTTTCCAGTCCCATTTCCCACTTATCGATCAATTTAAATGTGGGAATGGCTGGATCTTTTGGGAGCTTTTGGAAGATGGCTTTCCTTGATGAAGCTCTTACCATTGTTCATGCACACTCGGGAGAGAACAGATTCCTTCCCCTCATTTAACTGAATTGGGATGAACAACTGTTCTCTAATTTTCTGAATGTCAGCTAAACTCTGAACTGGTTTCTCATCACTTTTAGCTATGGAATTGGGATTTTCAGATTGTGAATTGGTATAATTTTAAAGTATTTCCTTCCAGTGTGGAATGCCACTTCAGACTGGAAGGAAGGTTGAATTTCAGGAATGGAGGGGAGTTCCCATCACCAGTTGTCCTACAGCAATCACTGTCACGTCAGGTATTTGATTGTTCTGAAAATGAAACTGAATGTGATCAGGTTTTTGTTCAACCATGTGGCATGTGCCATTTAATCTAACATGGTTGATAATCTGTTTCAATGTTATGGGCCTGTTAGTCTGAGTCCAGAGGACCTTGGTCATACAGTCTATTAGGTGGGACAACCTACGCAGGATGTTATTCCCCAGTATAGTTGTGACTCCAGAGGGCACACCCCTCTGGAGTCACAACTATACAGGGTGTTTCACCTTATGTCGCCCAATTTTAATTTCCAGCTCCGCAGTCCCCTCAACAGGAATTTCCTTCCCCTCGAAGTTTTGGAGTTGCCCAGGAAGAGGGGTGAGAGGGAGCTGGTATCCCTCCCCCCTTCCTCAAATTAGCTGATCAAAGGCCCTATTTGACAGAAGAGTGCCTTGGGATCCAGTGTCCACCAGTGCCGAAAGCGTACACTGCCCTTGCACTTGGACTGGGGCATAAGATCTACCCTCCTTCTCCTCAAGTGGGAAAAGATAATGTGCATTTTGGGCCAGCTGGGTGGTCAATTACCTTATTTTTTACTCCGACACAGGGGTAGTTTGGGCATACTTCTGTGTGGGAGTTTGGGGGATCTGAAAGACAAATTTCACATTCAGATATTTGGGGAGTTTTGGGCTCCCCTTTTTCTAATTTGTGCTGCACCTCTCCCCCCACCCCCTTTGGGGGCAGCCACCAGAATTGATTCGGGAAGTTTGGGATCCCTCTGCTACTATTGGGTTTCCTGGATGCTCATTTTGGGGTACCAGACCTTTGGTTTGTGGGGTTCTGAGACGCCTTGTTCGTCTGAGGGTTCTGTTGAGCCCTCAACATGCAACCCAGACCCTGGGTTAGGTTCTTGACCTGGCGCTCCAGTTGGGACACCCGTTCCGGCTGGTACGGGGTCTTTGTTGAAATCTAGGTGGATCATAGGAAGGGTAACTATCCCTTCTCCTGTAGTACCCTGCATCTTGTGGATTTTGGTAATCTTCCACCCTTGGCCTCCCCTCTCCCGGAGTGGGTTGTCTGGGTTCCTGAAATCGGGGAATAAAAGGAGGGTTGTCCTGCAGGTTGGGGTTTTGTGAGTATCGGGGAAAGAAACTTAACCCAGCATTTGGGTAATTACTACCCTCCTGGGGGAAGTTAGGAGGGAAGTTTCCCGGCGTAGTAGTTACCCGATTGGATCCCGACCCTGGAGCTGGCGGAGTCCATAGATACCCCAAGATTGGTCGGGTGCACTTGTATTGGGGACTGATATAATCAGGGGATTTAGGGGCCCCATTAGTGGGATTACCTCCATGACTGCCCCCTGTTTGTGACTGGCCTGAAGGCCTTCTGGGTCTCCGATTTTGCTGCTTTTGTGTAGGTATATTTTTAGGCTCCCCCATCTCTAGGTCTAAAATGGGGGCAACCTTCACCTCTGCCACCTTAGCCGCAGCAGGGGTGTTGGCTGGTTTGTGGGTTTTGGCCAAAAAATCTTTATTTTCTGCAGGTTTTTGGACCTCATGAATGCGGGTCGCCATCTCTATGACCAAGTCCAGAGATCTTTTCACCAAGAAGGTGGTTGCAAACTCCCTGCTATCCGTGCGCACCCTCCTACTGGTGTGTGCAAAAGCACGTTTGAGCTCCTGCACAAATTCTCGTGGAGCCTGATCTTCCCCGCACTACAGATTGTAGGCCGCTTTGCGAGCCTCTTGGGGGTTTCTGTGGGCGGAAAAGTGTTTCAAGATGGCCGCCCTGTAGGTGGACCATCTTGAATGGTTCTGGTCCTCCAGTCCAGCAAAGAAGCTGGAGTACTCGGGGGAGAAGGTCCATTTTACATACTCTATGCAGCTCTGGTTGTCTTTCAGATGAGGTGTCCATCATCTGCTCATAGAGTTCCAAGTGTTCCCAAACAGAATAGTTTGCGTTTTTATGGTATGGGGTTATGACACTCCTAATGGCCTTAATCTGCCTAATGGGGTCTTTTGTCATAGCTCTCTTGAGTTTATTTGCCTTCTTAGGCTTAGTCACCCGAGTTCAGTCGCCCTCAGACTCAGAGGCGCTGCTACTTGCATACCTTTTGTCATAACTCTCTTGAGTTGTTTTGCCTTCTTGATCATCTAGGCACTCCCTGATTCTGTGAGCTTGAGAGGGGCTCACAGAATGGTGGGGCCTAGTTTCTCCATTCCTGTGGTGCACAGGAGAAAAGTCTCCAGACTCTTCCCTGCTCCCAGGGTTGGCAGAGTATTCACCCACCCCCCACTGCCCTAATTGGGTAGAGGTCTTCAGGTTGCTCATTTTGGGCCTCATTTCATTTGGTTTTTCATCAAATTGAACCAACTGGTCCCTTGGTCTCTTGGAAGGTAATATTTCTATGGATCTAATTCCCTGACTCTTCCCTCATAGGAGCCTTCCTTGTCAGAGACATCAGCCTTAATGCTTGGGTATCTATACAGGGACGCCCATCCATCAATTTCTGGGGGGCGCTGACCTGTCAGTTCCATCATGCTAAACCTATTGAATTCTGCCAGCCTCATGGTTTCTGGCTCATGTGAACCGGTAGACATGAAATTGGCAGTGTTCAGAGTATTTTTTTTTAATTGAAAAAGAACTACAATTTAAAACAGAAGAATTAAACATTTGTTTCAAATAACTTCACCATTAGAAAATGTATATCTATTACCACAACAGACTATTTGATTTGGAACCTCAATAATATTACATTACCGAATAACAAACGTTCCTAAAGGAGTGTGTTTCGCAGTTCGGACTATATGTTTCAATGTTCAAGTTTTCATATTGGATCCTCCGCCAGAATATTGTCCATGTAAACGACCACTGCACAAGAAAGTTTCATATTATTACCTGAAATTACATACAACCACCAAGCTTCAAGGTCTGCATCTAATGGAGCAAATTTGCCTATATGTAAAGTGCGTTGGTTACGGGTGCCTTTGCATCCTATTAATAGATGTTTCGATGATTCTATTCCAAGCTTGCAAAAGCGACAAAGATTGTCTTTCACGGCTTGGTCGTGTCTTTGCCACAAGATTTCTTTGGTTTTCAGCGTGTTCAGTCTAAGTCTTAGAAATTGTTCACGATGATGACGTGATGGGCAATGTAGCAAATACCTTGGTTGGACGTTTAATTTGTTTCCAGCAACTCCTAGCTGCAGCGCAGAATGAAGTTTTGCAAGTTGTGCTAGTTTTTTTGTGTGCAATTTATGGTCGAATTAACAAATCGAATTTGTTGATCTAGGCAGCGGACACAATTTCATACAGCCAGCGAGATCACGATTGAAGTAGGCCAGATTGAGATCCTTCCTCGCCATTTACAAAGATCTGGTATGCCGGGGATGGAGGAGTCAAAATCATCTTTCTCATTGCTGCAAACGATTTCCCCAAGTCTCTTGTATACAAAGAGTTAATCGACAGTTTAGGTCTTAGGGCTGACATTGAGATGTGCCGTAGTAGATTCCGCACTCAACGCCAGAAGCGGCCTAACATCTGCCAGATGTTTTCTTCGATGTTCCAGCCAGCTTCGGCATCAAATGCAATCGCTGGGAGGACCTTTTGCAAATAAAAGGTCAGTACAGGTGCTATAGAAAATTTCCCGTGATCTTTGTTTATCTTGGCACCTTGAAGGGCAAACTTCGTCATCCGATTTTTTAGATGAAGGATCACAAATGGAGTTGTTGAATTGAATTCCTAGGTACCTTATTGAGGTCAGGATATTCAGGGTTTCACCGGCTATTGTCCGCCTGAATGATTTGTCTTTCTTATTACCTGGCGCACCAATTGTCACAATTTTAGTTTTTGCTGTGTTTATCTCAAGGTCGTTGGTTGGCAGGTATTGATGCAGTTTGATTAACAGGAGCTGAAGGCCAATCTGATTATAGATTATGCATTATGCATTTGACCGGAGAGTTGTTAGTTTTTTGTGTTTGATCAAGAAACCTTGGCAAGTCTGACAGAAACAGTTTAAACAACTCTGCAGCTAAAGTGCAGCTTGTTTTACACCTTTCTCAGTTTTTATTGTATCTGAGAGGATGCCCTTGTTGTTTAATCTTACATGTGTTGACGTGGAGTGCCATGACTGGTTCTAGAAAGTCGACCGGACAGTTCCATACTTGCAATTTTTTCCATAGCTTTCCACGATTAAGACTATCAAAGGCCTTTTTCATGTCAATAAAAGCAAGATATTGTTTCCCTTTGGTTTTCATAGCTTCCAACTTTAGGATATTCAAAATGAGCAGATTTACCTCCACTCCAACTCCTTCAGTAAAACCTGTTTGACGAATGTCCGGAATCATTATGGATTGTGCCCATGAGGTCAGCCTTTGTCGCTGAAAAGAGCCAAAGATCTTGCCGATGGTATTAAGTAGGGCAATCGGGTGGTAGTTCGAAGGATCGTCCCGATTGCCATTCTTGTATATTGGAACTACCACAGCCTTAGACCATGACTCAGGAAGCAGTTTTGTGGTTGCGATTTGACTAAACAACTTTTCGATGAAAAGTGCCCATTGTGCTACATGTTTTTTTAGCATCACATTCGATATTAAGTCCTGGCCAGCTGCATGTGAGTTTTTCAACCCTTGAATTGCTTGTTCGATGTCATTAAGCGGCATTTTCACAGCCCATGGAACACCAAGGGTCGTAATCGTCTCCACAGGTTCACTTTGAGGCTTCATATAACACTGCAGCAAAGTGCCTTTCCTAGGAGGCGCCAGCAATTTCAATCACAATGATGGGAGAACATTGTGTATGACCAGCATTCAGGATTTGTCAGATGTCGCTTGTATTTTTTGTCACCAGTAATGCCAGCATTAATTCGGCACGATTTTGCTCAATCAACAGGACTTGTGATTTAGCCCAGTTGCGATACTGCTGTCGTCTACGTTTGACGGTATCCAACGCAGCTTCTTTAGTCAATTATTTTTTTTGCTGTCTCAGATCTTTTCTTAATAATTTCTTTACATCTGTATGATGTTACTGAATAGATGCTTGTGGACGTTGCCTGATGATCGTGAAGTGTCCCGAGGAATAATGAAGTCTATTAGCAAAGCCCCATAATCGGCAGCATGCATTTGATCGAATTGTGCGATCTTCAGTCCCAGGTTTTGTATTTGCCCCCGTTTATGCGTAGGCGGTTTGCGCCAGCATTTGTTCTAACTATCTCATGATGACTTTGGAGGAACGGCACCCATTCCATCAGACAACATAAACGCAGAAGGTTATGATTGCTGTTCTTCATAGGTAGAACTTACAAATCAACAACATTTTCAGCAACATTCTGTGAGGCCCAGATATAATCAAGTATCCTCTTACTTCCTACGTGGTGCCAAGTCGATTTCGAAGGCAAGTCTCATTTGACGCTGCCGTTCAGCATCGTACAGTTTCTGTTTGACAATGCAGGAGTCCAGATCTGTCCTCTAACTGGAACTGCATCATCTGACAGATGTGTATATAATTCTGTTGGATTTAGGTAGGTGGAAAATCCATCTCTCGTAGGGGCATCGCGCAGCCACATTTCCTGTAGGCAAATTATAAATACCTTATCCATAGAGACGGCAAAGTCATTAAATAAATGCGCAAAACCACGTGTGTTCCATAATATAATTACACACAGGCATTCCTGCGGTTCCAATGATGGCTAATGGTATGGTTGTGGTTTTCCAGAGGATGGGACCTTAGTAAGTTGCAATCCACTGTGCTGGATGCCTTTTTATTGCTCGAAATGGGAATTGTTCAGGGACTTCCTCAAAGATCTCGGACTATCTTCAGTAGTTAGATCTTCTGCAGCTTTTGGGGTGTTTTTCAAGATGCGCTGAGTCTCAAAGTCTGGTTCAAGCATTGTGTCAAATCACAAAAAAAGTAATTTATCTGTTGCTTTCGGGATCGTGTTACATACAGCGGCAGACACAATGTGTAGTAAGACTTGATCGGAGGATTTTTCAGTGGGATACTCCACTATCTTTATGTTGTCTGAGTTAATGGTTTAACGTGATGGAACACATTTGAACAACTTCATTACGTTCCTCCGATTTAGGTTGAGCTCGTAATCATTGGTCTGATTGTTTTGTAGTCTTAATTTCCAGATTAAATTTGATTAATCCAGTCTTATTGGGGAGTGCACCCTCGTGATGTAGTGGACCGGCTGTTTTCGTTGGTTTAACATTCGTTTTGGATTTAACTTTGATTGACTTGAAAAAGAAGGAACATTGGCATCCACCAAAGTTTTCCTGCAAGAGGTAATGTATGAATTCTTTTCTTGAGGGTACATCTCCATGTGCATTGGCACTTGACTTGGTAAGTTTTGAGGAACTTGTGGCTGGTGAGTAGCATCAGTAGTTGCTATGCAATCGCTTGACGAATCATCATGGTACGAATAAGTTGACAGATCGCACAAGTTAATTTCACAGGAGGAATATGGAGAGAGAACTAAAGCCTCGTCAGAGGCTATTCTCCTTCATTTTGTTGCTGGTTTGGCTTTGCCCTTCTGGGCGGACGAGGGTGGTTCTTTGTGAGAACCGTGATGTCATTAGAAGATTTTGCTTTACTGGAGCTGTTAAACAAACCAGTTTTAGGTGGCGATGATAGATTCCTGATGAATTTCTTTGCGTTAGAACGCACAAGCGTCTTGCTTCTTGTATGCCTCGTTTGTGGGATTGAAGTTTTTTTCACTCCAGTTTCTTTAATGGAAAAGCAGCGCTTGAAAGTGATTTTGCTGCACCTTTGAATATGCCAAATGAGGCAAGTGGTTCACCAGATGATTCGAAAACGACCCGATTGTAATTTTGTTTGTCGGTCGAAGTTGGCAGTGTTCACACTATTAAATGGGTTTGAGTCCCTTAGTACCGAGGTCCTTATGCTATGATCAGGGGTTGCCCTGTCCTTCTCTACCTGTTCAGGGTCCCTCCAGTTAGGATTAAATCTAGCACCCTCTTTCTCCCACCTTGCAAGTTTCTCCTTCTCAGCCCCTACTTCCTGATAGTAAGGAAAGATCTTAACCTTTTGCTCAGCTATCAAGGCTTTACTGGCCTCTATAACCCGCTCTTGCGCTGCCACATGTTTGTGGAGCCCATCATTCTTTTCACAGAGGGCCTCATTGTCTCTCTGTGCTTCCTGTATGGTTTGAGAATAATTAGAATTTCTGTTGCAGGACTCTCACCTCCTGAGTTTGTGCATCTTTAGTTTGGGTGTTCTATTCCAGAGCACCTTCTACCAGTCTGGCATGCTCCAGTAGATTCCCATACTCTGTTTTGAGTTCATTTAGTTTCTGGAGGGCTACTTCACTTCCCTGTAACTTGGTTTTTAATGTGCTTACTTCCTGGCATAGGGCATCTTTCTCCTGATTTAGGGTGCCTCTCTGTTCAGCCAGTTCATCCCTTTGTTGCTTGATGGTATTACATTTCTGGCGCTCTTGATCGAATTCTGCTCGAGAGTGGAGGTCTCTCATAATTAATTTATTATTTTCCTCTTTCAACCTTTCGACCTGATCTTGCAACATGGTTATTTGTCCTGAGCAGACCCTGTTATAGGTTAATTGTTGAGTCAGCTTCTGTTGACTCTCTTCCATAGAGTCAACCTTTTCCTGGCACTCTAGTCTTACTGCGTCTAATTGGGCGTCTTGATCTATATTATTATGTTGTTGGAGGACCAAGTCCTCTTAATCTTTTTATGTAATTTCCAGATTCTACCTCCGACTTGTGGCTTTTTTGTAATTTTTGTTCTGCTAATTTTAGTTCAGCCTGGATTTGATTTAATAGTTCAGATTGATTCTGCGCTAGAGTATAGTATCATTTTCCTCATGCCTTTCCTGCATCACTCCCATGTGGAGATGCATGTCGGCCATGAATATGGCAATTTTAATTTGCTCCTCTTTAATTTTTGGGGTCATATATAATTCACTCAAAGCTTGGTGTAATAGGCCACCATACTGCCATGTATCCAGGTTCATGGCAGTGACCTGTTGGGTTATTTCCTGTAGCCAGACTTTCATCCTGTTCTGGCCATTCACCTCTGACAAATAGCTTGTGCAGAAGGTGCTCCCTAGCTGTTTTGATTTCTGCTACGGTCATTTTGGGCATGTTCTTTCTTTATTAATTGTATTTATTTATGTAAGGGTAACCTGTATTCGATTGCTTTCTGTCTATTTTGGGGTTGATTTAGCTTTAATATGTAGACACAGGCCTGATACTTAGAGTATTTGTTTTGGGGGGGGTGCTTGTACAGTGTAACCCAGTATTCCAACCACACAAATTAGCACTAACGTTGCAGGTTAGTCTGCTGTGTTAGACTGAACGGGGGGTAACCAAACTTAATCCCGGACTCCAGCCCCCAAATTTGTTAAGGATTTCAATCAGGCGACACACACCTTGGTCTCGGCCTAGTATGCAGAGCACGATTGAAATGCTTATCTCTTTATATTATATAAACTCATATCACACCCCCTTTTCAAATACCCCGGGTCACATTGGACCATGAACCAGGCTGGTTGGCAAGATGCAATATTTATTTATTTATTTTAAAATTCAAAAGAAATCATACACTTTTTAATATGGGGCAGCAATCACCAATGGTGTGATAATTACAATGAGAATGTGAGCAATGCATGGGGTTTACCCTTCTAGTGGAACATATACACAGCACAGCAGAATAGGAGCACTTTTTGATTTAGGAAAGAGAACACCCACATTAAGATTTCCCCCTGCAATATTCCCTTAACCCACAAATAATCTATTCTGAGTGGATAAACAGAAGCAGCAGGTAATCAGGAATAAGAAACAGGAAACGGAATCCAAATCTCACCTACCCTCCCCAAATAAGAGAAAAACTGATTTTTAAACCCCTGGCAATGTTATGAAAGGACATTCAGAAATGGACAAATAGATAATGAATGTGTGTTAAAAACCTTGAAGAAAATATAATTCCTCACTAAAGCAACAATGCAAAGACACTAATAATCACAAAGAATGGATTACCAAGAGCATACAGTTCGATAATGAGTGGGAAGTTTTAAACAGATTGCAGCAAAATGACACATGTAAAAGTTGAATTTTTTCAATTCCCGCCTTAAATTACCCAAATGGCTTTTAATAAAAATGGGTGAAATACACTGGTTTGGCATGCTGGGGGATAGAGGTATATCACAGGGATATTCTGGGAGTAAAATTAAGTCACTAGCTGGTAAATTGGAGGAGTTATACAAGATATAAAAAGGTGCAGCTTGATTAAAATGAAGCCGTGAAATAAGAAAGGAAATCAGTTGTGACAAGAACAGTTTCACTTTACACTAGAGTATTCAGGCTAGGCCACCAAAGATGGACACAGTAAGATCCAGGGTTGATTTGCGACTTCAACCCCGTCACCCCAGCGTCCAACCCTGGCGGAAACCAGTCCGATCACTCGAAATATGACTAATGGCATAGGATTACAGAAACCAAAATTGAAAAGAGAGATGGCGCTAGCACTAGAAATCAAGGGCAGGGTTGCAGGGATAATTCTGACAGTTTTAACAAGTTATCAGGATAAGGATAGGATGACAGAGTGTGGGATACGGACCAAGGCAAGACAAGGTATACTATGGATTTCTATGGGGTGGAGATTGATACTTACATTCCACTTTTAGTTTTGGGATTTTTGGACTGTCAATAGGGTCTGGTCACTAAACGGCGGCGTTCCTTGCAAGCAGCTGGGCAGTTCTAGTCACCGGATGGCACTTCTGGACTGGCAATTCTGGTCACTGGATACTAAAGGTCAGCTGGATGGCAGGATTGCAGCGGACATGCAGTTACGGGGCAGCAAGCCAGGCTGGTTCAGGATGCTTCCCAAAAGAATACCACAGCTCTCCCCTTTGGTTATTTGAGCATTTTATTGGGATTTCAGAATTGAGGCTTTGCTGAAGCAGGATCAGCAATGCTTGGGCTTTGCAGTCGGCCCTGGAGTAGGGTCAGCAATGCTTTGGCCTTGAAGTGGGGTCTGGAATCTGGATGATGAATGGAACAGGAACGCAGTGCAGGAGCTTCAGGAAGAGTCTATATCTAGAGTCTTGTCAGGGACTCATTTATAATGCCTAGTGACATCATCAAATTATATGGCTGTTGGGGCAGGCTTAACTAAACACGCCTCTAACAACTAAATTGGACAAGGGTGATAGTCTCTGCTCGCTCTCAGCTGGTTCGATTTCCAGAAAACTATGTCAGATATATGATGTGAGTTTTACAATGTCCAAAACCTCCCACAATTACTTTACTTAAAATCCATTTTTGCCCTAAATGGCACCTTCATACAGTGGAAACATCTGAACACTTACATAAGCAGGTTACATATTTTATGCAGGACATAGCAGTCCAATCCTCCAGTTTGTGAGACCTTGTTTCCCCCTTCTACCAGTTTTTTGCACCTTTTAATGGGATTTATATTACTCAAAATTCTATTATATAATATATGATATGATAGTTTATTTATATAGTGCTTATACACAATGTGTTTAAAAGGGCTTCAAGGCAAGGGAGGGAACAAGGGAAAATACAATGACATTCTTACAGGCCATGAACAGTAAGGATGTGAAATTAACTATCGTACTCGGCCTGATGACATTTCAGATAGTGCAAGAGCTAAGACATACATAAGGAAGGGAGGGGTAGATTGGGAAGGAAATGGAAACAGACAGGCGACTACCGTACTAGGCCTGACGACATTTCTGGTTGAGCCGGAGAAAAACAAGAGGAGTGCAGAAAGGTTGGGGAGGAACAAAACATGTGACTATCATACTAGGCCGGACGACATTTCAGATAGTGCTGGAGTGGGGGTTGGGGAGGAAAAAAACAGTAAGGGAAGGGGGGAGGAGACAGACGAGGTTGCTATTATACTAGGTCCAGGGACAATTCTGATAGAGTAAGTGATAGAAGAAAGTAAGGGGAGGAGATAGGAAAAGGGAGAAGGGAAAGGAGGAGAGAACAGAGAGTTAGCAGTCAAAAGAGTGGAGAAGCAAGAGGGGAGAGTGAATACAATTGCAGAAGTCAGTAGTAACACATAATGTTGCAAGCCAGGATACAAGATGAATTTTATACATGGGTTTGGATGATCATAAGGGATGTATGTACAAAGCGTCACATTTGCAACATGGATGCTTTTCTTGTAATCCGCAATACTTTGCCATTTCTGTCCCCAAAGTGTCAGTGAATTCCACCATGTTTTCAATGAAAGCCCATAAAATCATATTTAAACTATAACATTTTTGAATTTTTACGAAGTCTTGATGCAGAGATAAAAGCGTTTAAAGTTTATTTATGAAATGGTCTCTGAAAGCAAATGGCAATCCTTTGTCACTGGACCATTTTTGTTCGCTCTTCAGTAGCCACCAACTGTCACTTCCTCCAGAGCAATGGGGGGGTACAGCTTGATTGAAGGTTTATTGCCCCCTCCCCACTTATCACTTCCTTGTACTGGAAGTTTCATTGTCAGTGGGTTCAGCCCAGACTACATTCTTTCCAACCTAGTAATTATCAGTGGGCTGTTAGTTTCTGCTGAGAGTTTATGGTATGGCTCCCTTGCGAGGGGGAAGCTTCAACTCTGCCCACCAAAAATAACCTGTTTTTGACAGCTTGCAAATCCAGCCAAGGGGGTTTAAAACCTTTATTTTCTGATATGTTGTCCTGAATTAAAACAGGCCTGTGGAATAAAATAACCCATGTGTATATTATCACCAGCAACAAATCCCCTTCAAATTGCTAGATGGGGCAGGCTTTCATTCAACAGTTCACTTTGTAAAAAGGCATTTTTACACATGTGGTGCAAGCTACTAGCATTTCTCTTTAAGTTCAGTTTTGCATCTCCATCAGATTCCCACACTGTCTTGCAGCTATAGTTATTTTCTTGTATGCAGGAGTTTGGTTTGAAGCACAGATGCGGTGAAACTGACATGGCTCAGATAGCTGGAGTCTCTTTTGAACTACTGAGCTTTGGTACATTTGTAAAGAAATGAATGTGTTTTCCCATGTGGGAAAAGTGAAGCTCCTTGTTGATTTTTCTCAAAGTTGGTTTGACAGGGCTTGTCATTCAGAAATCATGCCTGGTTTTGCTGAAGCACAATAAGATATCCTTGGCATGGCAGGGCCTTATTGATCACAGTGGTTTATGAAAGAACAGATGGAATTAGCGTCAAAGCAGCATTTTTTTTAAGGTGAAAAAAAGTTTCTCTTTCAATGGGGATTTTGGGGTTTTTCACTTTCTTCCTATCGTATATGTCAGAATACACTGGCACGCTCTTTAAATGTGTCCCCTTGTTCCATCCTGCTGAATGTATGCTTGGCAAGAAGGAGCAGCCATCTTTTTGTTGCTGCAAAACGCAGTTTTGAGGCCATGGCGCCCACAGGAGCCAGCGCAGCCATTTTTCTATTCCTGCGCAAATGCAGCTTGGTGATGTGGGGAAATACTGTTTAGTGGGTCAATATATCCCACAGGTCTTCAACCATTTGCCTGAAGCCTGGAAAGACTTCCGGTTTTGCTATCTCAGCAGCCTCCTCCAGCTGGGTGGAGAGGACCCTGATTAGAGTATTGACCCGGACAGAGGGTTTCAGGTAGGAGAGGCTGTCATTGTGGACCTGGAAGATCACCTCATTCTACCT
The DNA here is from genome assembly GCF_040938575.1 of Ambystoma mexicanum. Classification (NCBI taxonomy): domain Eukaryota; kingdom Metazoa; phylum Chordata; class Amphibia; order Caudata; family Ambystomatidae; genus Ambystoma; species Ambystoma mexicanum. The sequence continues at coordinate 1,427,311,173 of NC_090922.1, forward strand.
GAAATCACAGGTCACCTCTTCCTCACCATAAGGGCAGGAAGAGTACACCAGGAAATTCCCCCCTTGCCGGGTGAAGATCCTGTCTGGTGGTAGGTCATTGTCACTATCATTGTCAAAACAGTCATTGAGTATTGGTCTTATCAGTTCATTACCTAGATCCATGGAAAAATCTCAGTCAACCACCGCCATTCTAATAATGGTGGCTGCACCCAGAGTGATACTCCTAAGGTCGCTGTTATCCATCCATATTGGAATGGTGTTGTGTTCTACATTGACTAATGGTGATGGGTTTAACCGCAACCCCTGCTGTTGGAGAGTGGTATACATATGCGTCAGGATTTTGCAGTTTCTGTCCTATTTTAATTTTTAATTCAAGTGGGAATAGTCGGGTCCATCCTGGGATGGTTACCTCCTCTACAATTTGAACTTCAACCGCATACGGCAGAAATTGGGCTGATCAAAATGCTTTTTCTGAATCATCAAAGTCCATGGTTTTACCCCCGAGTCGGGACCAGGCTTTGTAATTGTCATGATTCCTCTCCCTCATGTCCCCAGCCCTCCAAGATGTCAGGCTGGAGCCAGGCCACAATCACCTACATGGCCCTCAAGGGCCTCTCCATCCCTCCAAAGACCCACTTGGAGTCAGACTTGGCGCTTGTGGCTCCTGACTCACTCACTCCCATAGGATAACATTGGGGATTGGACTTGTAGTGCATTGATGGGCACAAGATGGATGCCCCCACATATTTCGGTTCCCAGAGCTGCATGTGCGGTCTAGTCTTTTGGGTGTGGTTCAGCCCAGAGACACCTGGGATATCCAGAGACTATTTAAGCCACACCCAGGCTGAGAAACATGCTTTGCGTTTTCTGCACCTGCAGCGTGACACTCACCGTGTTCGGATTGGTCTCCAGTAGGCCTGCATCTTTCTTCTGCGCTCAGCTCCTGCAAGAAAAAGAACACCGTTAGGAACAGCCTTACCTTGCGGTGCTTCTGCCCATCATTCATCGCTCTTTCTGTTCTGCGGGCATCTTCGGCTGTGTCATTCCCATCCCGGCACGCCGCTTCCTAAGGAAAAGGGAAAAGAACAGAAATAAGGAATTAGTAAGCATTCTGCAAATCTTCGCTTATTTTTAAATACTGTACGAGCTTCAAACGCTTACCTGAATCCCAGCCGCTCTGGGGGAACTCTGTCTCTGGAACTTCTCATCCATCTGCAAGAGGGAAAAGACACTCCAGGTTAGCGTGGAAACATCTAGAGGCGCTGCATAACGCGCTTACCCACAGCATTTGTTCTTCATAACCAGCATCCACGCTGAAAACATTGCGGCACCTAAAAGACACAGAAAAAGAACTCAGTTCAATGCAAATACGAAAGGGGTGCATCGCGCTCTCACTCATCTTCAGCGCTACTCATCTCAGCAGCACGCCGCCATCGGCAGACGCCGGCCATCATCTAAGGAAGGAAAGGAACGAAGTTAGAGAACTGTTCAAAAGACTCATTATACTTACCTGTCGGACTCTTGCCAGTGAAGTAACTAGGCAGCAACGAACCCGCATCAATCAACGCGGCCCTGCGCTGAAAGCAGGATGGAGAGCACAGTATCCAAGAAAACAAGGTGAGCTGTGGATTAAAGGGAAGGGTTGGACCCCGGGGAAGAAGGGGTTCAAGCACACACAGACAATAGGGAGTTAAATTCTACCAATCCTGTGTTTCAGGCCCAGTCTCCAGTCGAATAGCCTCCAAGGAAGGGTTCGAGGTCGTAAGAGGTCAAACAGGCTGAGTGACGTCCCCGTGGATACCAGGTGAGCGTTACAGTAATTTATCAGGTCAAATTAATGGCAAAATAATTGATAATGCCCCTGTGGGAATAGCTGAATGTTTTGGGAGCGGCCTGAAAGTGGCTTTGCTGATGAAGAGCTTACCATTGTTTGCGCCCACTCGGGCAAGAACAGACTCCCTTCCCTTATTTAACTGAATAGGGAGGAACAACTGTTCTCTAATTTATTGAATATCAGCTAAACTTTGAGATGATTTCTCATCACTTTTGAGTATGGAATCAGGATCTTCACATTGTGAATCAGTATAAAACGTCAAAGTATTTCCTTGCATTGTGGAATACCACTTGAAACTGGAAGGAAGGTTGATTTTCAAGAATGGAGAGGAGTTTCTATCTCCAGTTTGTTGTCCTACACCAATTACTGTCACGTTAGGTATTTGATTGTTCTGGAAATGAAACTCAATATGATTAGGTTTTTCTTCAACCATGTGGCATGTTCCATTTAAACTAACATGGTTGACACTCTGTTTTAATTTTATTGGCCTGTTAGCCTGAGTCCAGAGAACCTTGTTCACACAGTCTATTAGGGGGGACAGCCTCCCCAGTTGTCCAGGAAGAGGGGTGAGAGGGATCTGGTATCCCTCCTAAGGTCGGATTGGCCCCTCGGCCTTTCGGCCTGTGGCTTGGCCGAAATCATCCCTGGAGAGTGGGGGCCGGTTTCTGGCCATGCCTAGGCCGGTTTGGAAGAAAAACATTTTGAAAAGATGCATCTTTTTTTTCAAATTTGTTTTAAAAAAAAAATCCTTTCTTCCTTCTTAGGTCGATAAATGACCACCAACACAGGTTGGGTGATATTGTATGCATATATGTTCTATAAAAAAATGCTTAAGCATAAGTGCTATAATAACATTATTTCGCCTTGGACTTCTGCTTGGAGTCACAGTAATTTAGTGTACTTAGGAACATTGCTATTTGATGCCACTTCCTGTTTTGCCAAAGGCTGAAAGGTCGGGTTTCATTGCTTCCCAAGATGTCACTTTGGGGTGGGGTCAAATGACATCACTTCCGGTGATGTCATCAGAGGTCAGGGTCGTGAGGCGCAGGATGGGCCACCTTTTTGAGGCGAGGGGTGGGCCACTTTCTTTGGGTGACCGGGCCTATTTCTTGTCCCAGTCTGTCACTGATCTCTCCCCCCCTCCTGAATTCAGCTGCTCAAAGGCCCTTTTTGACAGAAGAGGGGCTTGGGACCCAGTGTCCACCAGTGCTGAAAAATGTACATTGCCTCTGCACTTGGACCGGGGCATAAAATCTACCCACTTTCTCCTCCAATGGGCAAAGGTAATGTGCATTCCCGGCAAGCTGAGTGGTTAATTTCTTTATTTTAGACTCCATTACAGGGGTAGTTTGGATCTAATTTTGTGTGGGAGTTTGGGAATCTGAAAGCAAAATTTTACATTCTGATATTTGGGGAGTTCCGGGCTCCTTTTCTGATTCTGGGCTGCCCATCCCCTTTTTGGAGGTAGTCACCAGAATCAGTTTGTGAGGTTTGGGATCCCTCTTTTAATATTTGATTCTCGGGATACTCATTCTGGGTTTCAAGGATGGGTGATACTGAAGACCCACCCAGTCTTCATTTATATATCTTGGGACCCATTTTTCTTTTGGATGAGTACCCCCGTCCCTGAAGGAGAAGATTTTTTTTTACCGGAATCATCTAAGGATTCTTCCCCTTCAAACTGGAGGACACTAACCTCCTCCACAAAAGTGGGCCTTTTGGCTGTCTTTATTTCTCCTACCCAACCTCTGTTCCCTGGGTTGCAGATTTTCGGGGGCAAGAGATTTTTGTTCTGGTTCCTGGGTGACCAGGGGCTTTCCACGAGTGAGGAAAGAAGCTTCCCCTAGGGCTTTACACTTTACACTCCCCTTCCCCCATGCCTCCTCCTCTGGAACCGGTGAGTTGTCAGGGTTTTCTTCCCCATCATTGTTCTGGCGTGCCAGACCCTTGGTTTGTGGGGTTCTGAGCCGCCATGTTCATCTGAGGGTTCTGTTGAGCCCTCAACATGCGTCCCAGATCCTGGGTAAGGTTCTGGACCTGGCGCTCCAGTTGGGACACCTGTTCCGGCTGGTATGGGGGTCTCTGTTCAAATTTAGGTGGATCACAGGAAGGGTGAATTTTGGTAACCTACACCCTTGGCCTCCCCTCTCTCGGATTAGGTTGTCTGGTTTCCTGAAAGTGTGAAAAGAAAGGAGGGTTGTCCTGCAGGTTGGCATTTGGAAACTTAACCCAGCCTTTGTGGGATTAGTGCCCTCCTGGGAGAAGTTAGGAGGGAAGTTTCCCAGGGCAGTTCTTACCTGATTGGATCCCCCCCTTGGGCTGGGGGAGTCCACACATACCACAAGATTGGTTGGTTGTCCTTGTATCTGGGACTTATAGAATAAGGAGTGTTAGGGGTCCCATTGGTGGGACTACCTCCCCGACTTCTACCTGTTGGGATTGGCCCGAAGGCCTTCTGGGTCTCTGATTTTGCTGATTTTGTGTAGGCAGATTTTTAGGCTCCCCTATCTCTAGGTCCAGAATGTTGGCAACCTTCACCTCCATCACCTTAGCAGCAGAAGGGGTGTTGGCTGGTTTGGGGTTTTTGGCCAGATTTTTATTTTCAGCAGCTTTTTGGACTTCATAAATGCGGGTCGCCTGCTATATGACCCATTTCAGAGATCTTTTATCGTGGAGGTCCCTCACCAGCTGGGTCATAATACACTTTGGGAGCGCATGAAAGAAGGTAGTTATAAACTCCCTGCTATCCGTGCGCACCCTCCTAGTGGTTTGTGCGAAACCACATTTTAGCTCCTGCACAAAATTCTTGTGGAGCCTGATCTTCCCCGCACTGCAGATTGTAGGCCGCTTTGTGAGCCTCTTGGGGGGGTTTCTGTGGGCGGAAAAGTGCTTCAAGATGGTCGCCCTGTCGGTGGACCATCTTGAATAGTTCTGGTTCACCAGTCCAGCAAAGAAGATGGAGTACTCAGGAGAGAATGTCCATTTAACATACTCTATGCAGTACTGGTGGTCTTTCAGGTGGAAAGTGTCCATCATCTGCTCATAGAGTTCCAAGTGTTCCCAGACAGAATATTTTGCGTTTTTGTGGTATGGGGTTATGAAACTCCTAATGGCCTTCATCTGCCTAATGGGGTCTTTTGTCATAGCTCTCTTGAGTTTATTTGCCTTCTTAGCCTTAGTCACCCGAGTCCAGTCACCCTCAGACTCAGAGGCGATGCTACTTGCGGTCACCTCCTGATCATCCTGATTCTGTTGGTTTGAGAAGGGCCTGCAGAATGGTGGGGCCTAGTTTCTTCACTCCTACGGCACACAGAGTAGCCTTCTGACTCCTCCCTGCTCCCAGGGTTGGCAGAGTAACCCCCCACTGCCTTGAGTGGGTGGTGGTCTTCAGGATGCTCTCATGGGGCCTCTTTTCCTGTTGTTCCTGAGCAAATTGAACCAACTGGTCCTTTTGGAGGTAGTGCTCCTGCAGATCCGATTCCCTGACTCTCTCCTCATAGGAGGTTTCCTTGTCAGAGACATCAGCCTTTATATTTTTGTACCTGCATAGGGACACTCGTCTATCAATTTCTGGGGGGCGCTGACCTGTCCGCTCCATTGTGCTTGGCCTGTTAAATTCTGATGGCCTTATGGTTTCTGGCACATGTGAACCGGCAGCCCTGAAGTCAACAGTGCGCAAAGGATTAAATGGGTGCGAGTCCCTTAGTATAGAGGTCATCATACTATGATCAGGGGTTGCCCTGTCCCTCTCTACCTGTTCGGGTTCCCTCCAGTTTATATTAGATCTATGAGACTCCTTCTCCAACTTCGTTAGTTTTTCTTTCTCAGCCCCTATCTCTCGATAATGGGCAAAGATCTGAGCCTTGTGTTTGTCTATCAGGGTTTTAATGGCCTCTATGACCCGCTCTTGCGCTGCCACTTGTTTGTGGAGCCCATCATTCTCTTCACAGAGGGCCTTGTTATCTCTTTGTGCTGCCTGTATAGTTTGGGCACCCTGAGCCAATTTCTGTTGCAGGAGACTCGCCTCATGGGTTTGGGCATTTTTGGTTTGGGCATTCTCTTCCAGAGCACCGTCTATCCGTTTGGCGTGCTCCAGTAGATTCCCATATTCTGTCTTGAGTTCATTTAGTTTCTGCAGGCCTAACTCACTTCCCTGTAACTCTGGTTTTAATTTGCTTACTTCCTGGCACAGGGCGTCTTTCTCCTGATTTAGGGTGCCTCTCTGTTCAGCTAGGTCATCCCTTTGTTGCTTGATGGTATTTAATTTTTGGCACTCTTGATCGAATTCTGCTTGGGAGTGGAGTTCTTTAATAATGTATTTGCTATTCTCCTCTTCCAACCGTTTGACCTGATCTTGCATGGTTGTTTGTCCTGAGCAGCTCCTGTTATACGTCAATTGTTGAGACAGTTTCTGTTGACTCTCTTCCAGGGAGTCAACCTTTTCCTGACCCTCTAGTCTTAATGCATCTAATTGGGCGTCTTGGTCTAAATTATTCTGTTGTTGGAGGACCAAGTCCTCTTTTAATTTTTTAATGTAATCTCCCGGTTCTGCCTCAAACTCTTGGCTCTTTTGTAATTTTTGTTCTGCCTATTTCAGTTCCGTCTGGATTTTATTTAATAGTTCATATTGATTCTGTGCAAGATGTGTGTTTTCCTCATGCTTTTCATGCATCACTCCCGTGTGGAGATACATGTAGGCCGCGATTCTAACAATTTTGATTTGCTCCTCTTTAATTCCTAGGGTCATATAGAACTCACTCAATGCTTGGTGTAATAGGCCATCGTCCTGCCACGTATCCAGGTTCATGGCAGTGACCTGTTGTGTTATTTCTTGTAGCCAGACTTTTTAATCTTTTTCTGGCCATTCACCTCTGACAAATACATTGTGCAGAAGGTGCTCCCTGGCCTTATTGATCTCCAGTGAAACAGTCATTCTGGAAAGTGTTCTCTCTTTATTAATTTATTTATTTGTGTAAGGGTAACCTTCATTCTGTTGCTTTCGGTCTATTTTGGGGTTGATTTAGTTTTACTTTTAGACACAGGCCTGGTACTTCAGAGTATTTGTTTTGGGGAGGTGCTTGTACGGTGTAGCCCAGTATTCCAACCACACAAAGTATCACTACCTTGCAGGTTAGTCTGCTGTGTTAGACTGCCACGGGTGCAACCAAAACCCAAATCCCAGTGACGAGCCCCCAAGTTTAAGGATTTTAATCAGGCGACACACACCTTGGTCTCAGCCTAGGATGTAGCGCTCAATTGATATGCCTTTGTCTTTATTTTATACAAATTCTCTTTGAGATGGTACACAACTCGTATCACACCCCCTTTTTCAAATACCCCGGGTCACAATGGACCATGAACCAGGCAGGTTGGTGAAAATACAATATTTCTTAAATTCAAAAGAAATCATACAATTTTTAATATGGGGCAGCAATCACCAAAGGGGTGATATTTACAATGAAAATGGAAGCAATGCACTTGGTTAACCTTCTCCTAGAATACATACAAAACACACTGAATAGGAGCACTTTTTTGATGAGGATAGATAGCACCCAAGTTAAGGTTTCCCCCTGCAATGTTCCCTCAACCCACAAATAATCGAATTCTGAGTGGATAGAAGGAAGCAACACGTAGTCAGGGATAAGACAGAAGACAGAATAAAAATCAGACCTTCCCTCACAGAATTAGAGGCAAAAAGCCTTTAGACTTTAAACCCTTAGCAAAGGAAGAAAATAACACTCGGAAATGGCAAATAATTAATATGCGGTTAAAACCTTGAAGTAAATATGAATTCTCCCTGAGGCAACAAAGCATAGACACTTAACAATCATAATGCAATGGATCAACAAGGAGCATACAAATCGAAAATGAGTGGAAAGTTAACACAGCTGCAGCCAAATGACGCGTTGAAAAATGTGCAATTTCCCCAATTCACGTTTAAAATGTCAAAAACTGTTTCTTTGAAAAAGGGGTGAAATGCTCTGATTTGGAGTGTGGTTTTTGGGCTGGGGAATATGATAATGATCTGTTATTTATATAGCGCCTTAATCCAAAGCGCTTTACAGAGCAGATATTTACATACAATATCACCCAAACAAAATTGGTATTCAATGGATATAGATACATATCACAGGGACAATATAGAGGTGAAAATAGGTCTCTAGCTGGTGAATTGAGAGAGATTTGGAAGGTAGAGAGGTTTGTTTTTAGGAAAATAGAGCAGATAAAATGAGAAAATGAATTTTCTAGGCTATATTGTTAAAGACGAACACAGTAAGCTCCAAGGTTGATTGGCATGGTCAACCTTGTCAGCCCAGTGCTCAACCCCAACAATAAAATATATGGAAATTAGTTTGATTACTTCAAATATAACTAAGGGCTTATAATTTACACCAGACAAAATTGAAAAGAGATGGCGCTAGCACTTAAACATTAAGGACAGGATGCAAGGATAATTCTAACAGTTTTCAACAAGTTACCAGGGTATAAATAGGACTACTCGGAGAGTGGAATAAGGACAAAGCCAAGACTAGATAGGCTATGTGTTTCTTTGGGGTGGGTATTATACTCACAGTCCACTTTTCGGATTTGGGATTTTTGGACAGTCAACAGGGTCTGGTCACCACACGGCGGCGCGGCAGGCAAAGGTCAGCTGGGCAAGGTCTGGTCACTGGGATGCGAACAGCTGGGCAATGCGGGTCACTGGATGGCATAGGTACTGCTGGATGCAGTTAGTAGGCAAGCAGTTAGTGGGCCGCAAGCCGGTCTGATTTCAGGATGCAAAAGGTACCACAGCTCTTCCCCTTTTTAATGGGAGTCTAGTGGAGTTTTCTGGATCAATGGCCTTGCTGGAGTAGGAATCAGCTATGCTTGGGTTTTGCAGTGGGCTCTGGAGTAGGGTCAGCAATGCTTTGGCCTTGTAGTTGGAATCAGCAAGATGAATGGAGCAGATCAGGAGCGTAGCGCAGGAACTTCAGGAAGAGTGTGTGTCTGTAGATCTGTCAGTTACTCTTTATATAGAGCATGGTGACATCACAGAATTATTAGTGGGCAGGACTGAGCCAGGCCTACCTCCAAGAAGCTGATAGGCCAATCAATGTTGCTTGCCTCCTCGGGGAGGAGTCCCAGTTTATGAGGTTGCATTTTATGAGGTAAAAAACCATCCCAAAGTCCTTTTTGCCCAAAATCAGTCATAACCTAATTTACATATTTATACTTTTGTGGTATTTTAACAAATCACATGGGCAGATTACATATTGTATGTAGAGCATAGCAGTCTAATCCTCACAGTTGTGGGAACTTGTTTCGCCCTTCTACCAGTTTATTGCGCTTTTCAGGGAGAATTATATTACTTAAAATTCTATAACTGTACACATGTGTAAAGATTATTATTATGCATATCAGTGTTAAAATGTGCAATGGCATCATGTTTACTTTCCTTATAATACCCAATTCTATGCCATTTCCACTCCCAAGGGGTCAGTGAATGCTACAATGTCTTAAATTATAAACCACAAAATCACATTTAAACAGTGACATTTTCACACTTTTGCAAAGTCCTGCCGCAGAGATAAAAGTCTTTAACATTTTTATTAATAAATAGTCTTTGGAAACAAATGTCAGTATTGTTCTCCATGGATGGGCATGCCTTTCCAAGGCTACCCCCTCACCCCAGGTTGTCGCAGAGATTTCTTTTGACGCTTCTGGTGGAAATCGAAAGGAGGTGTGAATTTTCACTTCACACTTTAGTGTCCTAAAATGTTATTTTACGAGGCTGGAGCACAGGCCACAGTCTGTCCTATTGGTGTAATTTTAGGGGGTACGGGAGTGTTTGTCCCCCCAACTTTCATGGCACACCATTCTGTCCCCATTCATTTGGCTGTGGCACCTTTTCTTCAGATGTCATGTCCCCCCCCAATATTTTCAGCAAAGTTACTCCACTGGTCTGTCCAACCTAGCAATTATCACTTGTGTGTTCAAGGAGTTTACTGTGGGAGTCCTTATGTTGCTAGCATCTTCCCAGCAGACCTGTTTGGCTGGTTCTCCGTCCATGTAGCCACTGCAGAAACCTATTTTTTTGGGCTGACTTCCCCCCAGACAGCCATTGCAGTTTGATTCAATTGCATTTATTTTTGCTCTGAATTGGAAGAAAACCTGCTATATTGAACCATCTAATACATGTATTTTCACATCACAATCCCCTTCCCATTGCTAGATAAGGGCAGGGCCTTATCCAACATGCCCTTTTAAAACAGATATTTTCCGTTATTTTGCAAAAGTGCATTTAACATGTGGTGACTGAAAGTTGCATTTTTCTTGCAAAGCCGTTTTTTCTATCTAGATTCCCACATTGTTTTGCAGCCATAGTAAGTTTCTTGTACACAACAGTCTGTACAAGGCAAAGCTATCCTGGAATTGACAAGTGCACAGAACAGAAAGCTTTGACTTTCTTCTCAAGCAGTGATTTTTGACAATTTGTAGCACAATTTAAGCATTTCCCGTGTTGCTGAAGGAAAGCTTTTGTCGATTTTCTCAGGTTTGGCTGGCACAGCCTGTCATTCAGGAATGATGCTCTTTTCTGATGGAGCACAATGAATATGGCTGGGCGTGACAGGGTCTTTTTGATAAAAGCAGTTTGGTGAAAACAGGGAAAAATAGCATCAGAGCGGCATCATTTTAGAGGTGACATTCCCTTTTTCAATGGGAAATTTGGGCTTGCAACATAGCAGGGCTGCTTTTTCACTCCATTTCTTTAAGACAAACACGAACACACCCTAATAGCCTTTCTCGGGGTGCTTCCTGTTCCATCTTTCCCCATGGCGCTGGGCAAAACAATGCAGCCATCTTTTTGTTGCTGCAAAACACAGTTTTGGTGCAACAGTGCTCATTGGAGCCAGCACAGCCATTTTGCTGTTTCTGCTGAAGCCCAGCTTGGTTATGGAGTAATTCTGTTCAGTGGGTCAATGTAGCCCAAAAATTCCCCCCCAACTCTTCTGAGATACTTGTCGAGGGAGAGTAGGGCAAGATGGGCTTCATCAGTTAGGAGTCCTTCTTCCATCGGAGAGCGTTACGCCACGATCCTCTCGCTCTCTCTCCTTGGCGCGTGGAACGACACCCACAGTTTTCACTTGGATCTTTCTTTATGGTGTTAAGCGACAGCTCCAGATTTTCTTTGATTTCTCCCTTTCAGGTCGTCGGGCAGGTCCTCCTTGGTCTTTCAATAGGCACAACCAGTACGAATCTATTAATAAATAAGAACCGGTTACTTCATTTTCCCACTAACTGCCTTCCAATAGGGTTGACAGCAGTGGGACACGCATGCATTCAATAATGACAGTTGATAGTGAAGAAAAGTATACCCTGTTACATAATTATACTTATAAATCCATTGTTCCCTTCTGATACTTCTTTTTCTTATTCTGATGCTTCAGATGTCTACTCTCTTTGATTTTCTCTTGGGTCCTCAATAAACTGCAAAGGGTGCCTAGGGAGACAACTCTTTAGATGATTAACATGGACCCATTTCTCTTCTGTCAGTTCTCCTTTGGGATGCAGATTCTGTAGGCGACAGGTGAAATTTTATCTACAATTTCAAAAGGACCTCCCTCGCCAGTTTGGCAAAAGTGTACGCTCTTTGGTCTGGTTCCTTTGGAAATTGTACAAGTAGTAATGTAAAAATCATATTGATTCTTCATACCCTCTGCAGATCTTTCCAGATTCCGCTGAGCATACGCAAAAGCATGTTGAAAGTGTTTTCTTAGATTCTCAACATACTCATGAGTTGTGGAGGTGTTAATCAGTGTCTGCTCTTGTGTTTTATAGAGCAGATGCTGAGGTAGCGCCATCCTTCGTCCAGTCATCAGCTCAAACGGAGACATCTTGGTTGCAGAAGAAGGTGTAGATCTGATGGCAATCGGGACAAGCGGTAATCGGATGTCCCAACTTGGCCCAGAGTCTGCCACAAACTTTTTTAGAATGCTCACAATGTTTTTATTGTACCTCTCAACTCCACCACTAGAGGAAAGGTAGCAATGTGAAGTTTCATTTTTACCCCAAGTTTCTCCCATATCTTTGTCATCACTTAGCTGGTGAAGTGACTACCTCAGTCTGACTCAATCCTTTGGGGTAGGCCAAAACGCGAGAAGATGTGGTTGATCAAAGGGCAGCTGCTGTTTCTGCCTTGCAATTTGGGGCCGGGAAATATTCCACCCATTTGGTAAACAAGCATGTTACGGTTAACATGCACTTGTTCCCCCTAGAGGAGCGAATCATGGGCCAGATGAAATCTACTTGTAAATCTGACCAAGGCAGTGTCATCCCCCTCTTCTGGAGGGGAGCTCGGTGTGTGAGTGAAGTTGGCTGACAAGGTGCTTGTGAGAGGCTTCTTTTAAGTTGCTTTACTGTCTTGGCTTGTTCTGGACCCCACTCCCACTTGACCCCACCCCTTCAACAGATGGATCGGGGTCTTGTGATCTCTGCGTAATCCTCAATGAAATTCCTACTGTAATTAGTCAGTCCAAGGAGGCTTCTTAGCTCCCGCAGAGTTGTGGGTCTTTAAGTTTTAGAAGTGATTCTGAGTTCTTCTCCTGGGGACAGAGACCCTCAGGAGTTATTTCATGTCCCAAGAAGTTGACACAGGTTCTGCACCACTGCGCCTTTTGGAAGGATAGTTTTGCTCCGGCAACCCTCAACTGTGTCAGGACATAATGGATTCCCGCAATGTGTTCCTCCACAGTTGAGCTTTTTATCAGAACATCATCCAGATAGGCTAGATTACCCCTTTCACCCAAGTTGGGCATGGCCTTATGTAGGAAGATGTTGAATTTGTTGCCGGAGTTGATGTTCCCGAAGGGAGTTCGGTTACAGGTGTACTTCTGCCCCCGAAGGTAAAGGCCAGCTTGTATTGGTCCTCCCTACTGACAGGCACAGTCGAGTACACATTGGTCAGGTCAATGGCAGTGTATACCTTTGACCCCTGGATCTGGGCCAGCCCCTGGTCAATGTAGTGGAGAGGCCGTCGGGACATGTGGACCCGTTAATTCAGCTCCCTCAGGTCAGCACAGAGTCTCCATTGGCCGTTCGGTTTTAAAATCCCCAGCACCGGATTATTACAGGTGCTGTGGACTGGACGAATTATTCCGCGGGACTCAAGGTTTTTGATTATTTCCATCAGGGACTCCATGGATGTGAGAGGCAATCGGTATTGCTTCATAAACACTGGAGTCATTCCAGGGTCCGTGGGAATTGTTGTTGTATGGATTACGGTGAGACCACCGTCACATAAATCCACCGCAAAGAGATCTTGAAAATCTAAGAAAACCTGTTTCAGCTTTTGCTTTTGCTCCGGAGTCTCATAGGCGTCAGCTAGGTTGACTCATTCTTCAACCATGTGCCTGAAGCCTGGAAAGACCTCCAGTTTTGTTATCTCAGCAGCCTCCTCCAGCTGGGTGGAGAGGTTCCTGGTTAGAGTATTGACCTGGACAGAGGGTTTCAGGTAGGAGAGACAGTCCTTGTGGACCTGGAAGATCACCTAATCCTGCCTGATGTCACAGGTCACCTCAAACTCACTGTAAGGGCAGGAAGCGTACACCAGGAAATTCCCGCCGGGTGAGGATTCTGTCTGGTTGTATGTCATTGTCACCATCACTGTCAAAACAGCCAGTTCATTACCTAGATCCATGGAAAAATGTTGGTCATCAACCGCCATTCCAATAATGGTGCCTGCGCCCAGAGTAATGCTCCTAAGGTTGCTGTTATCCATCAATATTGGAATGGTGTTGTGTTCTACATTGACTAATGGTGTTGGGTTTAACCCCAACCCCTGCTGTTGGAGATAGGCATTGAGGTGTACATATGCGTCAGGATTTTGAAGTTTATCCTCTTTTAATTTTCAATTCAAGTGTGAATAATCGTGTCCCTCCTGGGATGGTGACCTCCTCTCCAATTTGAACTTCAACTCCATACGGCAGCAATTGGGCTGACCGAAAAGCTTTTTCTGAATCACCAAAGTCCATGGGATTACCCCCTAGTCGGGACCAGGCTTTGTAATTTATCAGGTCTAAATTAATGGCAAACTGATTGAGATTGCCTAAATAGAATGCAGCAGGGACATCTCGCACGACCCAACAATTATGTACTATGGTTTCGTTTCCTATAGACATTTTGAGCATACACCTGCTAGGCAGGAGATGTTTGGGATTGGGAGTTTCCAGTCCCATTTCCCACTTATTGATCAATTTAATGTGGAAATGGCTGGATCTTTTGGGAGCTTTCGGAACATGGCTTTGCTGATGAAGCTCTTACTGTTGTTCACGCACACTCGGGCGAGAACAGATTCCTTCAATTCATTTATACTGAATAGGGATGAACAACTGTTCTCAAATGTTCTGTATGTCAGCTAAACTCAGAGCTGGTTTCTCATCACTTTTAGCTATGCAATTGGGATTTTCAGATTGTGAATTGGTATAAAATTTCAAAGTATTTCCTTCCAGTGTGGAATGCCACTTGAGACTGGAAGGAAGGTTGATTTTCAGGAATGGGGAGGAGTTCCCATCACCAGTTTGTTGTCCTACAGCAATTACTGCCACGTCAGGCATTTGATTGTTCTGAAAATGAAACTCAATATGATCAGGTTTTTGTTCAACCATGTGGCATGTGCCATTTAAACTAACATGGTTGATACTCTGTTTCAATTTTATTGGCCTGTTAGTCTGAGTCCAGAGGACCTTGTTCACACAGTCTATTAGGGGGGACAACCTACGCAGGATGTCATTCCCCAGTAGACAGGATGTGGCCTCTGGAGTCACAACTATGACAGGAATTTCCTTCCCTTCAAAGTTTTGGAGTTGTCCAGGAAGAGGGATCTGGTATCTCTCTCTCCCCCTTCCTGAATTTAGCTGATTGAAGGCCTTTTTGTTCAGAAGAGTGGGTTGGGATCCAGTGTCCACCAGTGCCAAAAGCGTACACTGCCCTTGAACTTGGACTGGGGCAAAAAATCTACCCTCCTTCTCCTCAAGTGGGCAAAGATAAAGTGCATTTTGGGCCAGCTGGGTGGTCAATTTCCTTATTTTTTACTCTGCCACAGGGGAAGCTTGGGCATACTTCTGTGTGGGAGTTTGGGGATCTGAAAGAAAAATGTGACATTTAAATATTTGGTGCATTTCGGGCTCTCCTTTTTCTAATTCTGGGCTGCCCACCCCACTTTTGGAGGCAGTCACCAGAATTGATTTGGGAAGTTTGGGATCCCTATGCTACTATTGGGTTTACTGGATGCTCATTCTGGGGTTCAAGGATGGGCGATTCTGACTCAGTCCTCACACCCACCCAGTATTCATTTAGATCTCTTGGGACCCATTTATTTCTTTGGGAGGAGACCCACATCCATGAAGGAGAAGATCTTTTTCCGAGAATCCTCCAAGTATCCTTCCACTTCAAATTGGAGGACATTAACTTCCTCAACAAAATGGGCCTTTTTGAGTTCTTAATTTCTCCTACCCACCCTCTGTTCCTTGGGTTGCAGATTTTCGGGGGCAGGATATTTTGGTTCCGGTTCTTGGGTATCCAGGGGCTTTTCACGAGTGAGGAAGGAAGCTTCCTCTAGGGCTTTACACCTCCCTTCCCCCCATGCCTCCTCCTCTGGAACCGGAGAGTTGCTAGGGTTCTCTCCCCGTCATAGTTCTGGGGTACCAGACCCTTGGTTTGTGGGGTTCTGAGACACTATGTTCGTCTGAGTGTCCTGTTGAGCCCTCAACATGCGACCCAGATCCTGGGCTTAGGGTTCTGGACCTGGTGCTCCAGTTGGGACACCCGTTCCGGCTGGTATGGGGGTCTTTGTTCAAATATAGGTGGATCACGGGAAGGGTAACTATCCCTTCTCCCGTAGTACCCTGGATCTTGTAGATTTTGGTAACCCTCCACCCTTGGCCTCCTCTCACACGGATTGGGTTGTCTGGGTTCCTGAAATTGGGGAATGAAAGGAGGGCTGTCCTGCAGGTTGGGGGTTTGTGAGTATCGGGGAAAGAAACTTAACCCAGCATTTGGGGAATTACTGCCCTCCTGGGGGAAGTTAGGAGGGAAGTTTCCCGGGGTAGTAGTTACCCGATTGGATCCCGCCCCTGGAGCTGGGGGAATCCATACAAACCCCAATATTGGTTGGGTGCCCTTGTATCAGAGACTGATATAATCAGGGGACTTAGGGGTCTCTTTAGTGGGATTACATCCCTGACTGCCCCCTGTTTGTGACTGGCCAGAAGGCCTTTTGGGTCTCTGATTTTGCTGATTTTATGTAGGTACATTTTTAGGCTCCCCCATCTCTAGGTCTAAAATGGGGGCAACCTTCACCTCCGCCACCTTAGCTGCAGCAGGGGTGTTGGCTAGTTTGGGGTTCTTGGACAAAAAGTCTTTATTTTCTGCAGGTCCAATTATGAGGTTTTTGGACCTCATAAATGCGGGTCGCCTTCTCTATGACCCAGTCCAGATATCTTTTGTCATGGAAATCTCCCACCAGCTGGGTCATGATATACTTGGGGAGTGCATGAAAGAAGGTGGTTGCAAACTTCCTGCTATCCATGCGCACCCTCCTAGTGATTTGTGCAAAGGTGCGTTTGAGCTCCTGCACAAATTCTCGTGGGCCTGATCTTCCCCGCCTGCAGATTGTAGGCCGCTTTGTGAGCCTCTTGGGGGTTTGTGTGGGCAGAAAAGTGTTTCAAGATGGCCACCCTGTAGGTGGACCATCTTGAATGGTTCTGGTCCACCAGTCCAGCAAAGAAGCTGTAGTACTCAGGGGAGAAAGTCCGTTTTACATACTGTATGCAGTTCTGGTTGATTTTCAGATGAAGTGTCCATCATCTGCTCATAGAGTTCCAAGTGTTCCCAAACAGAATACTTGGCGTTTTTATGATATGGGGTTATGACACTCCTAATGGCCTTAATCTGCCTACTGGGGTCTTTTGTCATAACTCTCCTGAGTTTATTTGCCTTCTTCATCATCTAGGCACTCCCTGATTCTGTGAGCTTCAGAGGGGCTCACATTATAGTGGGGCCTAGTTTCTCCATTCCTGTGGTGCACAGGAGAGTAGTCTCTGAACTCTTCCCTGCTCCAAGGGTTGGCAGAGTATCCCCCCCATGGCTCTAATTGGGTAGAGGTCCTCAGGATGCTCTTTTTGGGCCTCATTTCATTTGGTTTTTTATCAAATTTAACCAACTGGTCCCTTGGAAGGTAATATTTCTGTGGATCTAATTCCCTGGCTCTCCCCTCATAGGAGTCTTCCTTGTCAGAGAAATCAGCCTTAATGCTTGGGTATCTATACAGGGACGCCTGTCCATCCATTTCTGGGGGGAGCTGACTTGTCAGGTCCATCATGCTAAACCTATTGAATTCTGCCAGCCTCATGGTTTCTGGCTCATGTGAACCTGTAGACATGAAGTTGGTAATGTTCACAGTATTTTTTTATTGAAAAAGAACTACAGTTTCAAACAGAAGAATTAAACTTTTGTTTCAAATCATTCCACCATTCGAAAATTTAAACCTATTACCACAACAGACTATTTGATCTGCATCCTCAATAATATTACTTTCCGAATATCAAACGTTCCTAAAGGAGTGCGTTTCGTAATTCGGACTACATGTTTAATTCTCAAGTTTCCATATCAGATCCTCGGGCAGAATACTGTCCATGTATTCGACCACTGCACAAGAAAGTTTCATATTACTTGAAATTACATACAACCACCAAGATTCAAGGTCTGCATCTAATGGAGCAAATTTGCCTGGATGTAAAGTGTGTTGGTTACGGGTGCCTTCACATCCTATTAATAGATGTTTCGATGATTCTATTCCAAGCTTGCAAAAGTGATAAAGATTGTCTTTCACGGCTTGGTTGTGTCTTTGCCACAAGATTTCTTTGGTTTTCAGCGCGTTCAATCTAAGTCTTAGAAATTGTTCACGATGATGACGTGATGGGCACTGTAGCAAATACCTTGGTTGGACGTTTAATTTGTTTCTAGCAACTCCTAGATGCAGCGCAGAATGAAGTTTTGCAAGTTGTGCTAGATTAGTTATCCAACACCAGTTTTCAAATTTATTTTGTGCAATTTGTGGTCAATTTAACAAATCGAATTTGTCGATATCAGCAGCGGAACAAAATTTCATACACCCGGCAAAACCACGATTAAAGTAGGCCAGATTGAGTGCCATCCTTGCCATTTACAAAGATCTGGCATGGCGGGGATGGAGGAGTCAAAAGCATCTTTCTCATTGCTGCAAACGATTTCCACAAGACACTTGTATATAAAGAGTTAATCGACAGTTCATGTCTTAGGGCTGACATTGAGATGTGCCGTAGTAGATTCAGCACTCGACACCAGAAGCGGCCTTCTAACATCTGCCAGAGGTTTTCTTCGATGTTCCAGCCAGCTTCGGCACCAAATGCAACCGCTCGGAGGACCTTTTGTAAATAAAACGTCAGTACAGGTCCTATAGAAAATTTACCATGATCTTTGTTTATCTTGGCACCTTGAAGGGCAAACTTCATCATCCAATTTTTTAGATCAAGGACCCACGGGTGTTTGCAAATGGAGTGTTGAATTGAATTCCTAGGTACCTTATTGAGTTCATGATATTCAGGGTTTCACCTGCTATTGTCCACCTGAATGATCTGTCTTTCTTGTTACCTGGCGCACCAATTGTGGCAATTTTAGTTTTTGGTGTGTTTATCTCAAGGTGATTGGTTGCCAGGTATTCATGCAGTTTGCTTCACAGGCGCTGAAGGCCAATCTGAGTGCGGTCCATAAGGACCAAGTCATCCGCATAGATAATGCATTTGACCGGAGAGTTGTTAATCTTTGGTGGAAACTCTGAAGCTAAAAGGCAGCCTTGTTTTACACCTTTCTCAGTTTTTATTTTATCTAAGTGGTCGCCCCTTGTTGTTTAATCTTACACGTATTGACATGTTTGAGTGGAGTGCCATGACTGATTCTAGAATGTCGACCTGACAGTTCCAATCTTGCAATTTTTTCCATAGCTTTCCACGATTAAGACTATCAAAAGCCGGTTTCATGTCAATAAAAGCAAGATACTGTTTCCCTTTGGTTTTCATAGTTTCCAACTTTAGGATATTCAAAATGAGCAGATTTATCTTCACTCCAACTCCTTCGGTAAAACCCGTTTGGCGAATGTCCGAAATCACTGTGGATAGTGCCCATGAGGTCAACATTTGTCGTAGAAAAGAACCAAAGATCTTGCCGATGGTATCATGTAGGGCAATCAGGCGGTAGTTGGAAGGATCATCCCGATTGCCATTCTTGTATATTGGAACTACCACAGCCTTAGACCATGATCTTGATGTTTTGTGGTTGTGATTTGACTAAACATCTTTTCGATGAAAAGTGCCCTGTGCTATATGTTTTTTGAGCATCACATTCGATATTAAGTCTGGGCCAGCTGCACGTGAATTTTTCAACCCTTGAATTGGTTGTCAGATGTCATTAAGCAACATTAAGCAGCCCAAGGAACACCAAGGGTCGTAATCGTCTCCACAGGTTCACTTTGAGTCTTCCTATACAGTGCTGCGAAGTGCCTTTCCCAGGAGGCGCCAGCAATTTCATTCACAACGATGGGAGAACATTTTGTATGACCATCATTCAGGATTTGCCAGATACCTCTTGTATTTTTGTCACCAGTAATGCCAGCATTAATTCGGCACGATTTTGCTCAATCAACATGACTTGTGATTTAGCCCAGTTGCGATACTGCTGTCGTCTACGTTTGACGGCATCCAACGCAGCTTCTTTAGTCACATTTTTCAGCTGTCTCAGATCTTTTCTTAATAATTTCTTTGCATCTTTTATGACGTTATTGAATAGATGCTTGTGGACGTTGCCTGATGATCGTGAAGTGTCCCGAGGAATAATTAAGTCCACTAGCAAAGGCCCATAATCGGCACCCTGCATTTGATCGAATTGTGCGATCTTCAGTCCCAGGTTTTGTATTTGTGCCCCATTTATGCAGAGGCGCTTTCTGCCAGCATTTGTTGTAACTGGCTCATGATGACTTCGGAGGAAGGGTACCCATTCCATCAGGCAACATAAACGCAGAAAGTTATGATTGCTGTTCTTCATTGGTAGAACTTACAAATTGACAACTTTTTCGGCAACATTCCGTGAGGCCCAGATATAATCAAGTATACTCTGACTTCCTACACGCTGCCAAGTCGATTTCGGAGGCAAGTCTCCTTTGACGTTGCCGTTCAGCATCATACAGTTTCTGTTTGACAATGCAGAAGACCAGATCTGTCCTCCAACAGGAACTGCATCATCTGACAGATGTGTATAGATATGGGAGTCTAGGTCTCATTTAAACCAAGAGCAATTCAGGTCACCGCAGCAGATGATTGAAAGATTATTATATACCATCGTTCCACTATCTATTAGCTGCGTGATTGAATTCACAAAGCTCTTTGTACTGATCTTCGTGGGATTCCAATACCCGTTCATTATCAAGAGATGTTGTAGTTTGTTCATTGCCTTGTTCTTGGTATGAATAATTCAGATTAACCGACTCCATCTCTGACCACCATTGAGATATTTTTATCAGAGTTAAAAGGCCTGAGAATGGACGGTAGTAGTTGCTATGCAATCGCTTGACGAATCATCATGGTGCGAATAAGTTGACAGATCGCACAAGTTAATTTCAGAGGAGGAAGATGGAGAGAGAACTAACAGATCTTGCAACATGGTTATTTGTCCTGAACAGTCCCTGTTATAGGTTAATTGTTGAGTCAGCTTCTGTTGAATATCTTCCAGGGAGTCAACCTTTTCCTGACACTCTAGTCCCACTGTGTCTAATTGTGCCTCTTGATCTACATTATTCTGTTGTTGGAGGACCAAGTCCTCTTTTAATTGTTTTATGTAATTTCCAGATTCTACCTCCAACTTGTAATTTTTGTTCTGCTAATTTTAGCTCAGCCGGGATTTGATTTAATAGTTCAGATTAATTCTGAGCTAGAGTTTGATTTTCCTCATGCCTTTCCCGCATCACTCCCATGTGGAGATAAATGTAGGCCATGATTCTGGCAATTTTAATTGGCTCCTCTTACACTTTTTGGGGTCAGATATAATTCACTCAAAGCTTGGTGTAATAGGCCATCGTCCTGCCATATAGTCAGGTTCATGGCGGTGACCAGTTCTGTTATTTCTTATAGCCAGACTTTTTCATCCTGTTCTGGCCATTCACCTCTGACAAACAGCTTGTGCAGAAGTTGCTCCCTAGTCACATTGATTTCTACTAGGGTCATTTTGGACACCTACATTCTTTATCAATTTATTTATTTATGTAAGGGTAACCTGTATTCGATTACTTTCTGTCTATTTTGGGGTTGATTTAGCTTTAATTGTTAGACACAGGCCTGGTACTTTGAGTATTTGTTTTTGGGAGGGGTGCTTGTACAGTGTAACCCAGTATTCCAACCACACAAAGTAGCACTAACCTTGCAGGTTAGTCTGCTGTGTTAGACTGCACGGGTGGTAACCAAACTCAATCCCAGACTCGAGCTCCCAAATTTGTTAAGGATTTCAATCAGGCAACACACACCTTGTTCTCGGCCTAGTATGCAGCGCACGATTGAAATGCTTATCGCATTATATTATATAGATTCAATATTGAGATGATACACCACTCATATCACACCCCCTTTTCAAATACCCCGGGTCATAATGGACCATGAACCAGGCTGGTTGGTAAGATGCAATATTTATTTATTTATTTAAAAATTCAAAAGGAATCAAACACTTTTTAATATAGGGCAGCAATCACCAATGGTGTGATAATTACAATGAGAATGTGAGCAATGCATGGGGTTTACCCTTCTAGTGGAACATATCCACAACACAGAGGAATAGGAGCACTTTCTGATTTAGGAAAGATAGCACCCAAGTAAGGAGTTCCCCCTGCAATGTTCCCTTAACCCACAAATAATCAATTCTGAGTGGATAAACAGAAGCAGCAGGTAATCAGGAATAAGAAATGGGAAACGGAATCCAAACTTGACCTACACCCCCCCCCCCCAAATAAGAGAAAAACTTATTTTGAAACCACTGGCAATGTTATGAAATGACACTCGGAAATGGACAAATAGATTATGAATGTGTGTTAAAAACCTTGAAGCAAATATAATTCGGCACTAAAGCAACAATGCAAAGACACTAATAATCACAAAGAATGGATTACTAAGAGCATACAGTTTGAAAATGAGTGGGAAGCTTTAGATATTAGCTAAATGACACGTGTAAAAGTTGCATTTTTTTAAATTCCTGCCGTAAATTACCCAAACAGTTTTTAATATAAATGGGTGAAGTACACTGGTTTGGAGTGCTGCGGGATAGAGGTATATCACAGGGATATTCTGGAAGTAAAAGTAAGTCACTAGCTGGTAAATTGGAGGAGTTATACAAGATTTAAAAAGGTGCGCTTTGAGTAAATTGAAGCCGTGAAATAAGAAAGGAAATCAGTTGTGACAAGAACAGTTTCACTTTACACTAGAGCATTAAGGAAAGGCCACCAAAGATGGACACAGTAAGACCCAGGGTAGATCCAGTCCTGTTTGCCCAAAATCATTCATAACCTAATTTACACATTAATACATTTGTGGCATTTTAACAAATCACATGGGCAGATTACATATTGTATGCAGAGCATAGCAGTTCAATCCTCACGATTGTGGGACCTCGTTTCGCCCTTCAACCAGTTCTTCGCACTTTTCAGGTAGAATTATATTTATAAAATTCTATAACTTAACATGTGTATAGATTATTATTAGACATATCACTGTTAAAATGTGCAATGGCATCATGGATACCTTCCTTATAATATGAATTTTCACTTTGCACTTTAGTGTCCTATTGTACGAGGCTGGAGCACAGACAACAGTCTGTCCAACCTAGCAATTATCACTAGTGTGTTCAATGAGTTTACAGTAGGGGTACTTATGTTGCTAGCATCTTCCCAGCAGACCTGTTTGGCTGGTTCTCCCCCAGGCAGCCATTGAAGTTTGATTCAACTGTATTTATTTTTGCTCTGAATTGGAAGAAAACCTGCTGAATAGAACCATCTTATACATGTATTTTCACATCACAATCCCCTTCCCATTGCTAGATAAGGGCAGGGCCTTATCCAACATGCCCTTTTAAAACAGATATTTTCCTTTATTTTGCAAAAGTGCATTTAACATGTGATGCATTTTTCTTGCAAAGCCGTTTTTTCGATCTAGATTCCCACATTGTTTTGTAGCCATAGTTAGTTTCTTGTACATAAAAGTCTGTACAAGGCAAAGGTATCCTGGAATTGACAAGTGCACAGAAAGCTCTGATTTTCTTTTTAAGGAGTGATTTTTGACAATTTGTAGAACAATTTAAGCGTTTCCTGTGTAGCTGAAGGAAATCTTTTGTTGATTTTCTCAGGATTGGCTGGCACAGCCTGTCGTTCAGGAACAATGCTCTTTTCTGATGGAGCACAATGTGAATATGGCTAGGCGTGACAGGGTCTTTTTGATAAAAGTCGTTTGGTGAAAATAGGGAAAAATAGCATCAGAGCGGCATCATTTTAGAGGTGACATTCCCTTTTTCAATGGGAATTCTGGGCTTGCAGCAAAGCAACGCTGCTTTTTCACTCCATTTCTTTAAGATAAACACCAACACACCCTAGTAGCCTTTCTCGGGGTGCTTCCTGCTCAATCTTTCCCCATGGCGCTTGATAAAACAGTGCAGCCATCTTTTTGTTGCTGCAAAGCACAGTTTTGGTGCAACAGTGCTCATTGGAGCCAGCACAGCCTTTTTGGTCATGGAGTAATTCTGTTCAGTGGGTCAATGTACCCCACAAATTCCCCCCTGACTCTTCTGAGATCCCCCCTTCCTCCTCAGTTAGGAGTCCTTCTTCCATCAGAGAGCGGTATGCCACGATCCTCTCGCTGTCCCTCCTTGGAGCGTGGAACGACATCCACAGCTTTCTCTTGTATCTTTCTTTATGGTGTTGAGTGACAACCTCAGATTTTCTTTGATTTCTCCCTTCCAGGTCGCCGGGGAGGTTCTCCTTGGTCTTTGAATAGCACAACCAGTAGGAATCTATTAAATAAATAAGAACTGGTTGCTTCTTTTTCCCACTAACTGCCTTCCGGTAGGGTTGACAGCAGTGGGACATGCATGCATTCAATAATGACAATTGATAGTGAAGAAAAATACTCCCTGTTACATAATTATAATTATAAATCCATTGTTTCCTTCCGATTCTTCTTTTTCTTATTCTCATGCTTCAGATGTCTACTCTCTTGGGTCCTCAATAAGCTGCAAAGGGTGCCTAGGGTGACAACTCTTTAGCTGATTAATATGGACCCATTTCTCTTCTGTCAGTTCTCCTTTGGAGATGCGGATTCTGTAGGCGATAGGTGAAATTTTATCTACAATTTCACAAGGACCCTGCCAGCTTGGCAAAAATGTACGCTCTTTGGTCTGGTTCCTTTGGAAATTGTACAAGTAGACCCTGTCTCCTACATGGTATTCCTTTTTGATTGTTTTTAAATCATATTGAGTCTTCATACCCTCTGCAGATCTTTCCAGATACCGCTGAGCATACGCAAAAGCATGTTGAAGGTGTTCTCTTAGATTCTCAACATACTCATGAGTTGTGGAGGCATTTATCAGTGTCTGCTCTTGTGTTCTATAGAGCAGATACTGAGGTAGCACCATCCTTCGTCCAGTCATCAGCTCAAATGGAGACATCTTGGTTGCAGAAGAAGATGTAGATCTGATGGCTATCAGGACAAGCGGTAATCGGATGTCCCAACTTGGCCCAGATTCTGCCACAAACTTTTTTAGAATGCTCACAATGGTTTTATTGTACCTCTCAACTCCACCACTAGAGGACAGGTATGCAATGTGAAGGTTCCTTTTCACCCCAAGTTTCTCCCACATCTTTGTCATCACTTCGCTGGTGAAGTGACTACCTTGGTCTGACTTAATCCTTTGGGGTAGGCCAAAAATGCAATCGCCTTGCAATTTGGGGCCGGGAGACATTCCACCCATTTGGTAAACAAGCATGTTACCTTTAACATGTACTTGTTCCCCCTAGAGGAGCAAATCATGGGCCTGATGAAATCTACTTGTAAATCTGACCAATGCAGTGTCATCCCCTCTTCTGGAGGGGAGCTCAGTGTGTGAGTGTAGTTGGCTGAAATTGTGCACACACAAGACACCACTTCAAGTATTGGTCGAGGTCCTGCCCCATGTGTGGCCAGTATGCAATCTCTCGCAAGATTTCTAAAGTAGTGTGAACCCCCCGATGACTGGCTGTATCCATGTCATGGGTGTGACCTAGCATTAGGTTTCGGAATGAGGTAGGTACCACTCACTGGTCACAGCCAGATATGGATCTCCTTACCAACAAACCATCTTGGAATCGGAAATTGTTGGGACATTTCATCAACACCCTGAGGTCCTCTTTCCCAATGTAATTGGTATCCTTCAGGGGAAAGTTCTCAGGGTCCTCAATATGTTGATAAAATTTACCAATAATCCGATCCCCTTTTTGTGCCGTGATTAAATCAGCATCTGGGGTCTCCTTACTCCACTGGGCAGTTGAGAGTTGATTGTGAGCATTTGTCTGGTACCTAGTGATAGCAGTGACCTGGATTTCCCCACAACAGGGACTCAATCTCAAGGAGATCGCCCTGCATGGCTCTGGTTTTGACCAGCTGATCAGCTCAGTCATTTTCAGTTTTGTCTGGCCCCTCTATTCTGGAATGACCCTTAATATTTTTCAATATATGGTCATCCCACTAGAGGTGACCAGATCATCAATATTTTGGATTAGCCTGCCATGTGTAAGCGGTTTGTTTTTAGCACATAGCATGCCTCTGGTTTTCCAATTAACCAGGTGCTCCACAAACCCGTTTTGGACATAATCTGAATCAGTGATTATGACCAGTTCGTGGAGTTGGTGTTGGACAGAAGTGAGGATGGCCTGATGAACTGCCATCAACTCCGCCAGCTGACTACTCCAGGGACCGATTTTGTACCCGGCGGAGAGCTCCGGGGCGTCATTCATCCAGGCATTCCCAACGCCGGCCACCAGTTCCTTTTCCCCGTTGTTGTCAACATGGTAGGAGCACCCGTCCACACAAACTGTGGGAATTCCCACGCACTTGTCCTCTTCATAGATTTTGTGCTGGGAATTCAGGTACCCCTCCATGTTGTCCTGGGTTTTAAGACTTTCATCCTCGAGACAGATTTCTCTGGCACAATCATGCAAGTCAGCCAGACCTTGCGCGAGGGGACTCTTCTTGTTTTGGCCATATCTGACCTCCACAGCAATTCCTTGCATTGACAAAATCCAGGAAATAATTCTGGAATTACTCACATTTCTGGCCTGGATTCTGTCACTTTGGAGGTATTGCAAAGGCTAGTGTGGAGTCTCCACTATGATGTGTTCCCTCTGGATGAACGGGCGGTAATTTTTCAATGCCCACACCGTTGCCAGGAGTGCCTTCTCACAATCGTTGAAATTTTCCTCCACAGAGGATAAAGTCTTGCTTGCATAGGAGATTACTTTATTGACCTTGTCATGCTTTTGATATAATACTGCTGTCAAGCATGTATTTGAGAACCCTGTCTCCAGGAAGAACTCCTTGTTTCCGACAGGGTAAACTAGACAACGAGCTTGTGAGTTGCTTCTTTTGAACTTCCTACTGTAATTAGTCAGTCCAAGGAGGCTTAACTCCCGCAGAGTTGTGGGGTGTTTAAGTTTTAGGAGTGCTTCCACTTTCTTCTCTTGGGGACAGAGACCCTCAGGAGTTATTTAATGTCCCAAGTAGTTGACACAAGTTCTGCACCACTGCGCCTTTTGTAATGATAGTTTTGCTCCGGCAACCCTCAACTGTGTCAGAAAATAACGGATTTTCTACAATGTGTTGCTCCACAGTTGATCTTTTTATCAGATCATCCAGATAGGCCAGGTTACCCCTTTCACTCAAGTTGGGCATGGGCTTAATTAGGAAGATGTTGAATTCATTGCCGGAGTTGAGGTACTTGAAGGGAGTCCGGTTCCAGGTGTACTTCTGCCCCCGAAGGTAAAGGCCAGCTTGTGTTGGTCCTCCCTACAGTCCAGTACCCATTGGTCAGGTCAATGGCAGTGTATACCTTTGACCCCTGGATCTAGGCCAGCCCCTGGTCAATGTAGTGGAGAGGCCATCTGGACATGTGGACCAGTTTATTCAGCTCCCTCAGGTCAGCACAGAGTCTCCACTGGCCATTTGGTTTTAAAATCCCCAGCACCGGATTATTACAGGTGCTGTGGACTGGACAAATTATTCCACGGGACTCAAGGTTTTTTATTATTTCTGTCAGGGACTCCATGGATGCAAGAGGCAAGCGGTATTGCTTCACAAACACTGGAGTTATTCCAGGGTCCGTGGGAATAATTGTGGTATGGATTTCGGTGCGACCACAGTCACACGAGTCCCCCGTAAAGAGATCTTGAAAATCTAAGAAAACCTGTTTCAACTTTGGCTTTTGCTCCAGAGCCTCATAGGCATCAGCTAGGTTGACTCGTTCTTCAACCATGTGCATGAAGCCTGGAAAGACATCCGGTTTTGCCATCTCAGCGGCCTCCTCCAGCTGGATGGAGTGGTCCCTGGTTAGAGTATTGACCTGGACAGAGGGTTTCAGGTAGGAGAGACAGTCCTTGTGGACCTGGACGATCACCTCATCCTGCCTGATGTCACAGGTCACCTCAAACTCACCGTAAGGGCACTAAGCATACACCAGGAAATTCCCCACTTGCCGGGTGAAGATTCTGTCTGGTTGTATGTCATTGTTACCATCACCGTCAAAACAGCCATTGGGGATTGGTCCCATCAATTCATTACCTAGATCCATAGAAAAATGTCAGTAATCAACCGCCATTCCAATAATGGTGTCTGCGCCCAGAATGATGCTCCTAAGGTTGGTGTTATCCATCAATATTGGAATGGTGTTGTGTTCTACATTGACTAATGGTGTTGGGTTTAACCCCAACCCCTGCTGTTGGAGATGGGCATTGAGGTGTACATATGCGTCATAATTTTGCAGTTTCTGTCCTCTTTTAATTTTCAATTTAAGTGGGAATAATCGTGTCTGTCCTGGGATGGTGACCACTTCTCCAATTTGAACTTCAACTGCATACGGCAGCAATTGGGCTGACCGAAATGCTTTTTCTGAATCACCAAAGTACATGGTATAACCCCCTAGCCAGGCCCAGGCTTTGTAATTTATCAGGTCTAAATTAATGGCAAACCGTTTGAGAATTTCACTGCCTAAATAGAATGCAGCGGGACATCTCGCACGACCCAGAAATTATGTACTATGCTTTTTTTCCTATAGACATTTTTAGCATACACCTGCAAGACAGCAGATGTTTGGAATTGGGAGTTACCAGTCCCATTTCCCACTTATCGATCAATTTAAATGTGGGAATGGCTGGATATTTTGAGAGCTTTCGGAACATGGCTTCGCTGATGAAGCTCTTACTGTTGTTCACACACACTCGGGCGACAACATATTCCTTCCTCTCATTTAACTGAATCGGGATGAATAACTGGTTTCTCCTCATTTTGGACTATGGAATTGGGATTTTCGGATTGTGAATTGGTATAGAATTTCAGATTATTTCCTTCAAGTGTGGAATGCCACTTGAAACTGGAGGGAAGGTTGATTTTCAGAAATAGAGAGGAATTCCCATCACCAGTTTGTTGTCCTACAGGAATTACTGTCACGTCAGGGATTTGGTTATTTTGAAAATGGAACTCAATATGATCCCGTTTTTGTTCAACCATGTGGCACGTGGCATTTAAACAAACATGTTTGGCACTATGTTTTAATTTTATTTGGCCGGTTAGTCTGGGTCCAGAGGACCTTGTTCACAAGTCTATTAGGGGGGGCAACGTTCGCAGGATTTTATTCCCTAGTAGAGAGGGTGTGCCCTGCGGCGTCACAACTATGACCGGGTGTTTGACCTTGTGTCGCCCAATTTTCATTTACAGATCCGCAGTCGCCTCGACAGGAATTTCATTCCTGTCGAAGTTCTGGAGTTGTCCAGGAAGAGGGGTGAGAGGGATCTGGTATCTCTCCCCCCTTCCTGAAGTCAGCAGATTAAAGGCCCTCTTTGACAGAAGAGTGGCTTGGAATCCAGTGTCCACCAGTGCCGACACCGTACACTGCCCTTGTATTTGGAACAGGGCATAAAATCTTCCCTCCTTCTCTTCAAGGGGGCAAAGATAATATGCATTTTGGGCCAGTTGGTTGGTTAGACTCTTGATTCCGACACAGGGGTAGTTTGGGCATGATTCTGTGTGGGAGCTTGGGGATCTACAAGAAAAATATGGCAGTTGGATATTGGGGGAGTTTTGGGCTCACCAGGTTCTGATTCTGCCCCCCCCTCCCCCTTTTGGAGGCAGTCACCAGAATAGGTTTGGATAATGTGGTTTTCTGGATTATCATTCGGGGGTTGAATGATGGGCGATTCTAACTCAGTCCCCACATTCACCCAGTCTTCATTACCCACTCTTGTGGGTTTCTATGTGCAGAGATGTGTTTTAAGATGGCCGCCTTGAAGGTGGACAATCTTGAGTGGTTCTGATCCTCCAGTCCCGCAAGGAAACTGGAGTATTCAGGAGAAAATGTCCATTTCACATACTGGATGAAATTCTGGCTGTCTTTCAGATGAAAAGTGTCCATCATCTGGTCATATAATTCAAGGTGTTCCCAAACCAAATACTTTGTATTTTTATGATAGGGAGTTTTAACACTCCTAATGGCCTTGATCTGCTTAAGGGGATCTTTTTGCATAGCTCTCTTCATTTTGTTTGCCTTTCTGGTTTTAGTCACCCGAGTCCACTCGTTCTCAGACTCGGAAGCACTACTACCGGAGGTGGCTTCTTAATTCTCTATGAACACCCTGATTCTGCGAGCTTGAGAAGTGCTTGCAGAATGTGGGGGCCTAGTTTCCCTGTTCCTGTGGTGCTCAGAAGAGTCTTCGGACTCTCCCCTGCTCCAAGGAACGGCAGAGTACCGCCCCCCACTACCCTAGCTAGGTAGAGGTCTTGAGGATACTCTTTTTGGGCCTTATTTCCTGGAGTTCCCCACCAAATTTAACAAACTGATCTTTGGGTAGGCAGGATTTTTGTGGATCCAGTTCCCTAACTCTCCCCTCATAGGAGTCTTCCTGGTCAGAGATGTTAGACATAATCTTTGGGGATCTGTACAGGGACGCCCGTCCATCAATTTCTGGGGGGCGCTGATCCGTCAGTCCTATCTTACCAACTCTGTTGAAGTCTACCATCCCCATGGCCCCTGGTTCATATGAGCCAGTGGACATGAAGCTGGCAGAGTTCATGGTATTAAAGGGGTTTGAGTCCCTGAGTACAGGGGTCCCGATGTTAGGATCTGGGGTTTCTCTGTCCCTCTCTACCTTTTCTCTTTCAGCCCCTATTCGCTGGTAATAAGCAAAAATCTGAGCCTTTTGTTCCTCTATCAAGGCCTTACTGGTCTCAATGATTCGGATTTGCATTGCTATCTGTTGGTGGAGCACTCGTTCTTTTTTCAGAGAGCCTCATTGTCTCTCTGTGCTTCCTGCCTGGTCTGGGAGTACTGGGCCAATTTCTGCTGCAGGAGACTCACCTCCTGCGTTTTAGCATCTTTGGTCCGGGTGTTCTCTTCCAGAGTATCCTCCAGCCGTCTGGTGTGCTCTAGTAGCTTCCCGTATTCTGTCTGTAATTCATTGAGCTCCTGCAGGGCCAGCTTTCAAGAAGACCCGAGACACGTCAGCCGCCGAGTCGCGGCTGGCTCGGGACTCGCAATGTTTATGCGATCGTCATGGCTCCCAGGTGCATGCGCGCAGCAAGCCACGATCACCGTCAGCCATCTTGGTTTGGGCCTAATGCGCACGTAGGCATCAGGGTAATCGCTGCTACGGACGCCCCGAGTTGCAAACGTGGGTTGGAGAGTCATACATCATAACAAGATAATTCTACCACCCTAATCACATAGGGCAGAAACATAGAAGGCCGGCTAGACATCACAAAGCATGTCATATGCTGCAAAGGTGTCACTGACCGAAGCGGTCTGACTTGATGTAATTAATTCACATGAGGACCATGTCCGCCTGCCAGAATGAGTCAGTGGGAGGGGAGCCTATCACCAACTACACCAATGCAGTGTGTATAAGAGTAACTAATACAGTGTTGCCGGTCGCCATCATGGCCAACTGTTAACCTATGTCCCTTTTTTTGGGGACACGAAGATTGAAAAAGGCATTTCTGTGTCTTCTCGGGTGATCGAGGATACAACAACCCGATCGTATAACGGGGTGGGGGCGCAACCGCAGACGTCATTCCATTTCTTTTAACCGATTTAGATACTTTTTGCCTGAGTGCGCCACTGCTACTACCTAGCATTATTTGACTGCACCCACATGATTGGGTGAGTAGTTTTTATTGTTCTTGGGCTGCAAAGCAGCCACTTTGAATTGTGTGATAAAATGGTTACACGGTAGATAATACTTATGCTGCACCCCTCACCACTTTAGGTATCTCGCCTGAGTTCTTTGACAAGAATACGAAGGTTAGTATATTTTTGATTTTGAATCTCTAAAAAGCTAGTTTTTATCTAGTGTGAACCCACCTGAATGCCTAATACTGAATGCGCATCCTTTGTAACCCCATAGGGCCTTACACGAGAAAATGATTGAAAAGGAACATATAGCTCCGACCCTGAAGATGGATCTTGAATAGTCATTGAGACACCAATAAGGAGCTATTTTGGCGTTATTGTGAATATGTCTGGACTCTTGTTTAAGTCCAAGTGTGAAGACTGTAAACACTGGGCAGGGTTTAATTTACATTGACCTTTTGCTATTGCTAATTGTTACAGCACGTTTATGTTAATAAGGATAATGATCTATGGATTATACAACGATAATAAATGTGTTTCTTCTATGTTAAAAAAAGCAATCTTTTCTGATGGTAATGTTAATAATGTATGTTTACTTTGTCTCGGAGCATCTGAATAAGAATACATAACGATATTGAATGTAGATTCCCACTACCATTTCGGTAGGCACACTTGGAAGTTCCTTAACAGACGCAGGGACTGTTGCCCCCCTAGGAGTGCATATTTGGGCCACTGTGTAGAGATACATGGTTTTGTTCTTGAGTTTAGCTAAGCAACCTTGCTCGAGAGAACGAATGCTGCTGCAGACACAGTGGCGCTGTGCACCCGCGCCTAGCCAGCATACCTCGCAGGCCGAGCCCAGATGAAGACATAGAGATGGCGAGACAGGAAGGAACAGTGAGCAGGCATGTCGGGTGCCAGCTTTGCTTGCATATGTGTCCATGTGTATGCTCTAGCTCCCTCTCCATACTCAGCCATGCTCGTGCCTTTCGCCTTCGTGGTCCCTCGCAATCCCTGACTGCGTGTTCCTCGCAACTCCCGCCCGCTCGTTCCTCGCACTTTCCATCCTTGGGTCGTTGCATTGCGCGACCATGATCGTGTGGTCCCTCGCAACTCCATACCGCACGTGCCTCGTGCCCCCCCATCTCCTGCCTCCTGCACCCATGCGCCCCCTTTCCTCTTCCTCATTGACTACCCTGTTTTGTATTGTATTGCTCTGTGTTCTGTTGTATTCTTCCCTCCTCTAGGTTATCATTGTTGACTGCTTTGTTCTTTTGTATATTGTTCTGTGTTTTGCTGTGCTCCACCCTCCTTTAGGTTCTCTTTTTAATAACTGCTCTGCTCCTGATGCCCT
The DNA here is from genome assembly GCF_040938575.1 of Ambystoma mexicanum. Lineage (NCBI taxonomy): Eukaryota > Metazoa > Chordata > Amphibia > Caudata > Ambystomatidae > Ambystoma > Ambystoma mexicanum. The sequence continues at coordinate 1,427,343,830 of NC_090922.1, forward strand.
GGTAAACTGATTTGCTTACCGGACTGCCTTGCTTTCTGCTTGCTCTTCCATCTGAGCTCTTGTCTACTCAGTCAATCATCCACTATTGTCTTGTCCCTTCCTGTCTCGCCTGCTTGCACCCCTCCTTGTGTCCTCCTCTAGTGTCTCCCCCCACCTTTCCCCTCCACCCCTCTTCCCCCACCTACTCTATGGCGTTCTGTGTTTCTCCTTGCCTCTCTATTGACTATCCTGCTCGCCTCACTAAGTCTGGTAGGAAAAAGTTCATTAAGGATATCCTGGTCTCCAACCCAGGCCTCCCAATCGCCGACACCTATACCAGTGCTTCCTCCAGACAGACCCTCACTGACATCCTCTTTTTCGTTCCCTCGCCAGACCTATGGACTCTTCATATGGTCTCTGTGATCTCCTTTCTCTTCTTCTCCCATTAATGGTGTCACCCGGTAGGGGGTCCTCCTGGCTCCGTTCCACTCCTCTAAGGTCATCATTAATGTTTACCTGAATGGCACCATCTTGGTCCAAGGCCCTCAGGCCAACAACCTCCTCTTTCATCGACACTACCCGTGCCTCATCAATTTCCTTTCTTCTCCTGCTGTCCCTTCTCTCCCTTCTTCAGCTTCCTTGCTTCCCCCCTCTGTCTCCTCCTTGGCAACTTTGCCCTCTCCTCCTTCCTCTTCTGCCCCCCCCCCCCTCGGGCTCCTTCTACACCTCTGCAGGGCAGATTTGTACCCCTCTCCGGAATGGTTGGCAACCTTCTACATATTGCCACTCCCAACTCTTGCTCATCTGTCAAACAATCCTCTGACATCTTCTGCCTCCTGGAAGAACTTGCTCTCGATGTCCTCAGTCTCACCGAGACATGGTTCACGGCCAGCTCTGTCACGAGCTTTGACACTCTCCTCCCTGATGGCTACAAGATCCTCTCCGCGCCCAGATCCAACCGTTCCGGAGGAGTAGCCTTGATCTTCCCTGAGTAGATTCTGGCCTCTGTCATTTCTAATCAGGCATTCTCCTCTTTCGAATGCCTTGTCTGCAGGCTCTCTCTCTCCTGACCACTCTCTTACCATGGCTACTATATCGGCCACCTGGTCAGATCACCTCCTTCCTATCTGAGTGGGCGGACCTCTCCTCCTCCCTCCTGGCCTCGACCAATCAAATCCTCCTTCTTGGAGACTAACATCCACCTAGATTCTTCCTGTCCCTCCTCTGGACTCTTTTGTGATCTCTGCAACACTCTCTTTCTATTCTCCCCTCTGGCTATACTTACTCTGCAGGGCACACTCTGGATGTTCTGGTCTCATCAGACCACCTCCTCTCTATATCCCTCACCACTCCTCTCTCCTGGAGGGATCACTTTCTCCTTTCCTCCCATCTCTCCCTCTCTACCCCTCAGGCCAAGCCAACTCCAGCATTGCCAACTACCTTCTCGGTCATAAAACCCATGAAGCGTGTGTCAGTTGAGGCTTTCGCCGCCACTTTCTCTCCCCCTCCTCCTCCTCCTCCTCCTCCTCCTACCCCTCCTCTGGCTGACTCAGATCCTGACACAGCACTTTCCATGCCCACTCTTTTATCTCCGATACTCTTGATGTTCTTGCCCCTGTCAGGAGGATCCGCTTGAAGCCCAAAGCCAAGTGCAACTCCTGGTATGACTCTGACCTTGTCACCCTTAAACACAAGTGCAGGGTGGCTGAGAGGAAATGGCTAGCTTCTTGTGCATCCTCTGACAAACTGTCCTGCCGTCTGCTCCAAAGACAATATCGGCTCTCTGTCCGCACTAAGAAGAGAGCCCACTTCCATACCTGTGTCTATGCGGCATCTAACAACTCGGCCGAACTCTTTTAAATCTGCAAGGAGCTGGCCACTCCTGCTGCAGTCTCTACCTCTCCTGTCCCCTCCCAGGCCCTCTGAACGGCCCTGGCTTCTCGTTTCATCTCTAAAACCCAGGACATCCTGTCCATTCTCTCATCCTCCTCGCTCTACTCTCTCCTCTACCTCTGGCACCCCTGTGGCCACCTCTCCTCCATCTTTCTCTTCCTTTCCACTGTTCTGCCCAACAAGGTTTCTAGACACGTCTGATTTATGAACGTCTCATTAAAACAGGTTCTTCCATGTTCTTCCAAAACCATCAAGGACGACATTGACACCCTTGCTCCTGCCCTGGCTGACTTTGGCAACCACTCCTTTGCCACTGGAACCTTCCCTTCCCCCCTGAAGCACTCTCTTGTGCACCCTCTTCTCATGAATCCCTTAGCCGACCCCTCCTGTCCGGCTAACTATTGCCCGATCTCCATCACTCCTTTCCTGGGTAAACTCCTCGAAAAGCTGCCCATCTCCCAGCTTAATCTTCACACCGAATCTGTTGGTTGTTTGCATGACCATCAGTCTGGCTTCAGAGCAGCCAGAAGCATGGAAACTTTTCTCCCGAACATCCGTGAAGACATGCTCTCTAACCTTGATTCTAATCTCCCCTCTGTCCTCAACTTACTGGATCTCTCTTCTGCCTTTGACACGGTCAACCATGCCATTGTGCTCAATCATCTCTGTGATAACCTGGGTAATACCAATCAGGCCCTGGCCTGGCTCACCTCATTCCTCTCTGATCGACCCTCCCAGATCCAACTTGGGTTCTTCCTTTCCTCTTTCTGACTCTCTACCTGTGGTGTTCCCCAGGGGTCTAACCTCACTAACTGGCTGTTCAACCAATACCTGCCAACTCTCGCCCACTGCATTGCTGCTCTCTGCTCCAACTTTCTTTGCTCTGCGGATGACACTCAGCTCTTTTTCAGGCTCCCCTCTGCCACCTTTTCTCCTTCTCTCATCTCTGACTGTCTGTCTGCTATCCAGGAGTGGTGTGCCGCCAACGATCTCTGCCTTAATGCCAGTAAAACAGAGATTCTCCTCATCGGCACACCTGCACCCTCCTTTCCTTTCACTCTCTGGCTAGCTTCCCTTGGCCATCTTCCTGCGACCACCTGTGAGGCTAAGAACTCGGGGTCATCTTCGACTCCACACTCTCCTTTTCTCCTCACATATCTGATGTCTCTAAGAAGTCAAACTACCAACTGCACCTCCTCAGAGGTATTCTTCCTTTCCTCTCCTTCCACCAGAAGGCTCACTGTCTCTAGAGCTCTGGTTCTCTCTTGGCTACACTACTGCAACAGCCTCTTTCCAAATGTGCCTGCTTCTACTCTCCGTCCTCTGCAACTCATCCAGAACAGGACTGCAATACTTGTCCTTGGCCTCAAGCCCAGGGATCGTATCTCTCCAGCACTGAAATCCCTGCATTGGCTCCCAGTAGCTGCAAGAATTAAATTCAAGACCCTCTGCATTGTCCACAAGGTTTTATGGGGCCTAGGTCCTCAATACATCCAATTCTCTCTTCGCAAATACCTTCCTACTCAGGCTCTTCCCTCCTCCACCTCCAACTCCCTCAGGGTCATTTGCTTCTCCAAGCAACACGATGGTGGTAGATCTCTTTCTTCGGCTGGGGCCTCCCTCTGGAACAGCCTCCTTGCCTCTCTGAAACTTCAGGAGAACCATCTCCAGTTCCTGAAGCACCTCAAGACCTTCCTCTGTAAGTGACTTCAATCCAGCCCTCCAACTAAGTCAATGCTTAGGATGGGATGCCCAATGGAAGCCCTTATTTATATATTTTTATGTCGAAGTTCTTTAAATCTGGATGATGACCCCTTATATAACGCCCCTCTCTTTGAATCCCCCTGACCTCACTGAGCCAAGAAGTAGGTTTGTTTTGCAAATTAAAAGGTTTATTTGAACAATATATATATCACACTTTTATGAACAAAATAATATCTGAATAGCACACTTATGAAGATGGACGGTAATCAACAATGGGTAATATTACAAAATCAACAATCTCTTTAATCACTTAGGAGTAGGAATAGGAAGGATACTGTAGCAGGGAATACTTTATATGATTCAAGGAAATGCAAGATGGGAAAGAATGCAACACAGAAATAACTTGATATGATTTCAATCAAAAGATAATATGATCACTTTTTCCCCTGTGACTACTCACTCCCCCCCCCTCCCCAATGCAATATGAAGAGATAGAAATGAGGGTACACAGGTTTCAAGAATACAATTAATAATGCAGTTCAATCCCAGTTCCCCCAGCAAGCTTAGAGAGAACAGGTATGATTTTAAAACACAGGTCAAAAATGCTTTTGAATGTGATTGCAATGGATGGGAAAATATGCTAAAATGATTTTAACTCACTAAAGGAGATTCAGGATAAGTGATAGTTACTTTGGATTGGTTCAGGTCAACACTATCAATGATTCATGAATGATTATCAGCTTGAAAATGAAATTCACCAGTGGAAAGCAAGTTAAATTTCCTTTCTAGGACGTGCGGTTCAAAGGTTACGGAGGTTTTTGCGAAGGTAGATTTTCAGAAATAAAGTCAAGATATCAAAATGACAAATTGCGCTTTACAGATTTGGAATCATACAGGATGGACACAAGATTCTATAATGCAGTTCTGGATAAGTGGAATGGTTGGAATGAGATTACTTTAGACTAAGAGGTGACTATGCATAGTTCTAGACTAGATTCTCACTCCTAGGCTTGGGAATGGAATGGGCCTCGTCAAAGATCTGGTCAAGGGTTTGACTTCACTCACCACCGGACAGGTCTCTGGCACTCTGGGTTGTGCTCTCAGCACTGCACGGTAGTCTGAACAGCCTCTTAGACTGGATCTGATGGGCTCTGGATACAGCACTGCTTTCTGGGTCTGGATCTTGGTTCTAGCACAGGGTTCAACAGCTCAGCCCGGCTGTTGGATTTTGAGATGCCCCTGGGAAGTTTAGGGGTTAGAATCAGGTTGCAAAAGATTCTGAGGCCTGCTGAAAAGAGTTCAGCTTTTGGGATTGGGCCTTTCTGCTTCAAAGTTCTAGAGTTTGGTTCTAGAGTCTGGATCTATCTGGAGTCTGGAGTCTTCCGTCAGGGTGCTTCGCAAGAAATCAGTTGAGAAGTGGAAAAGTGTGTCCTATCTGGTTCTCAGCAGTCCCTATTTATGTGTTTCCAAAGGGGGTGGGGAGGCTGACTCTCTATGCCCAACCTTCTAAGGATCCCGATAGGTCAGAGAATTCCCTGTCCCCTGATTTGAGACAGGAGCAGTGTGTCAGAGTGATGCTGTGTTTAATGGCTTAACTGAAATCCCTCCCCTTCTTATTTACATAGACAATCTATTTTTCCCAAAAAACATATTTCCCAGACAAGTTGTTCATAATACATATACACATCACAGATTAATTAAGGCATGTCTCTGTTCAAGTCCCATGTTCCTACGAGCTTGGTTTCAGAAATGACCACTGATTTGCGCTTTTGGTGGGTTTCCAAATATTGGTTCTGCACCAAATTTTACACAGGCATACACACTCCATCTGAGCATATCTCTGTAATTTCATATGTTCATAGCAAAAACACTGCAGCTGCAATATCAATAAATTACGGGAATTAGTCTCAGAACATCACACGGCGTCCAGCTTAGTCTTAAATCATGAGGGAATTTTTCATTTTAAGAACCTCAAAATTTCATATTTTTGTCAGCTTGGTATAATTTGTTATAAGCATTTTTATAAAACATACATTTGCTTTCAATTCAATTCACACAATGGTTTGTCTCCGCCCCCAGAGCTGGCTGACTCAGAGGTCACATGTCTTGTTTCCTGCCAGGAGTTGTTCACCAGTCACACCCAAATCAGCAAATTCCTATTCATCCCAAAGAATCCATTGTCTTGACTGAGAGCAACATGCCAGGGTGCCGCCTTGGCTAGTTCCTGTTCACACCACCCTGTCAATCTCTTGGCCAAGGGCAGGGGAAGGCTTCCTTTGTCCAGTGGGAAGGTGTGATGGGCTCTCAGGGGAAGCAAGCCTTTTGGAGTTTTAACTGCCTCAGGTTAGTTTCTGCTCAATTGTAACATAGTTCCTTGTAAAGAAAATACATTTATACATTTGAAATAAGCAACATATCTTTAAATCCAGTCTTTTTCAACATTAAATCAATGTGTGGCACTGTATATGGCATTTTGATGGAATTCTCTTCTTTTGGCCTATTTAACTTACGAAACACAGCTCTCCTGTCAGAAATATAAATCGCCAGCACCTGACAGAGGCGAGTAACGGTACTACACCCATATTTGACAGCTGTCTTTCCATCGGTATCTTTAAAAGTGGATTTTGTTCTAATAACATATGATTCTTTCTGACACGGGATTTATGTGGATTCTTGCAGTATAATGATGTGGAACACCCAACAGGGAGGGTGGATCTTTTTAGGTTGTTTGTGAGCCATGATTTTAGCAAATTTGACACTGAATAAAAACTGATTTTTGAGACGGCTCTGTATTCCTTGGCAGTGATTTTGCTCTGTGAGCAGCCAAAGGATGGGTTTTGGCAGTGGTCTCCTGTGTTAGCACTGACATAGGCAAAAGTGGATGGTGGCCTATTTTTCAGGTTTTCACTGCGCACTTTCTGGTGATTTCTGGCGAGCAGCATGCTTTCCAGTGGCCATTATGATGTTTCTGCTGCCAGCAATGCACAGTGATGTTGCAGGGCTTGGATGAGTGGGTTGATACATCCCACACCTCTTTGCTTCTGCCTTCTCTCTTCCTCTCCCCTGCTGATTTACTGTCTGATACTGCACTGGTCACCTGGCTATCCTCTGATTCAGGCCCAGGTCCCTGCCCGCCAAGTTGCACGCCCGCACTGCCTCCCGGCAACCCCTGCACTTGGGTCTGTATCTATAACCCTACAGTCCCCCCATCCTGCACTTTTGGGCACCTGCTGTCTGCACTTACCCTTGAACCTGCCACCTGCTGCCCGCACTTCTTGTTATTGTTTTGATCCCATATACAGAACTGCCTGCCTTTCCTTTCCCCTGGCACTTTTCTCCTTCCCCCACCACTGCACTTGTGCAATCTTAATGTCACTTGGCCTAGTAAGATCGTTGTCTCTGCCCTCCCTCTGTCCCCCCTTCCTTGCCTCGTCGCGCCTTGAAACACTTGTGTATAGGCGCGTTACAAATGCCATATTATATCATGGAAGTTCGTGTGTGGGTGTACATTGCTTTTATATGCAGTGGGTTTGCATGCACATACTCTGGTTGTGTTTCGTTCAGGATTCCGTGCTGTATGAGAACATTTGGATATTTGTCCTGTGTTTGTGTACGTGTGTGAGACTGGGTGTACACCAGTATGTGCTATTACTATTGTGTGCATGTTACTTTAGATGTGGTGGTGTCCAATGCACGGCACACTGGGCTCAGGTTATGTGCATGCTGTATTCTCAGTAAAGTGTGCTGTGGTTTTTAAGATGAAGTTAGCAATTTGGCTCTTTGAGGTGTGGTTTATGGCAGAAGAACATCTGCCGAGTATCCAAGTCGACAGCGGCCTCGCTGCTGCCTGATGTCAGGACCTGGCTAATTTGTCCCCTGACATCTGTGTTTCACCTGTTAATCACGGCGTTGTCCGTGCATCAGCACTTAAGCTTCCACCTGCGTGTGCCCTTTGACGCCCACCCCACCCTGCACTCTGTTTCTCCCGCGTGACTTGTTTTCATTTCTCAACGCTTTGGGTGTGCCTTAGCAGCGTGTACACCACAGAAGCAGAGCAAAACAAATGACTGACCTAACGTCAATTACAGCGAATAATCGAACTGTCAAAGAGGCACTGCAATATATGGCGATTTGTCATTCTGAACTGGTGGGATCCAGATTAAGTTAATTTAAAAAAAAAATCTGCTTTAACCAAGTAATGCAAGCATATGTAGAGTATCTATATTTGTGATTAAAGCTAAGCCGTGAGGCGAAGTAGGCAGGTTTTTTCAAACACGATTGGATGTCGTAATAGGGCTGGTTGTGCACAAGCCATCATCTGACAGGCGAAGAGCGCAGATGTGTGCGCGTCAGGACTTGAAATGAACCTCAAAACACACACTTCCTTAAAACTCTAGCCAATAAAGAGACCAGGTGAACGCAGCCCCCCTTCTATATGCCAAGGGTACATTCCCAATTTTTCTCTACGGTGCAGCTTCATCGTCCGCCGCGTTTCCTTGGCACGTTGATATTTCAATGTCCCAAAACTTTAGAACATGTGCATTAAACTGTCTGTTATTTTTCGTGAATGTATTTCTAGACACACTGCTATTTTAGGGTGGAGCCTGAATGCGGATATTGCTGCCATCAGTTGTACATAAGCATTGATTTATGGGCCAGAATACGTCATAAATCATCCCCCACACCTTTAATGATTTATGGCGAATTATCAACTCGATTAATGACGCTTTAACCCTGCACACGCGCTGACATGTATGTATTTCTGGAGCCTCGCGGATGACGTCAGGTGGACTACCGCACCCCGAGTTACACGTGTTCGAAGGTGCATTTCACATCTAATAGAAAGAACAGCTGGACGTGATGTGGAGACTTCAGAAGGCCGTCCCTTGTTGGAGCATAGACCCTTTGGAGCACCCCCAGAGCGAGAGAGAGAGAGACTTCCCCAGGCTGCCAGTGAGCACCTCAACACCAAACACTCGTTTACTTGATAATCGGTGCTGGCAAAAAGCAAGCGAATGACGCTAATCATTTGATGTATTTTTAACAACATGATGTCATTATAACAAAACCAAAAAATATCGATAACAAAACAATATAATCAATCTGCTGCGAGCAATGCACGGTGATGTCTGGTGCCATCCGCCTCTCAAAAAAGCAATTGGATACGAATTCTCCCATTGAGCCTTCCCCATGAGGAGACAAGGAACGTGCACCCAGGGGGTCTTTGTGTTGGACTCTTTCTATGTAAGAACCAAAGAACAGGGACAGGGAATTTAGCAATGAAAGGAAAACATTTGTATCTTGCTTCATTTGGTCCTTTGTTGCAAATGTAGGCATTGTTTTAACATTAAAAATCAAGGTGTTGTGTACATCTGTCTGTCTGTATCCATCAAGGAAAACACTTTAGTTGCAGGGATGTTAAGGTGAGAACTTAAAGCAACAAACCCCCTGAAATTCGGCTAAAGCCATCTTAACTTCGCGCCCCCAGTTGCGCTGCCTATGACCACAATGATGGATCACATCACTGATGACATCACTAATTACATTACAAGAGTAACTGGCCTTAAACATGGCCTTCAGCCATGGTCTGTGTGCATGGCCAAATATATTTTAACACATGAATGGGTACTAGCCCTGGCCTTCAGTTATGGAGAGTGGTCACAACCTTCACCCAGGTGCACTGAATATTGTAAAACACTAACAGGCCACCAACCATAGATTTTTGGCCTTTACCAGCAGCTGCAGATTTCAGCTGTGTCTACTGTATAGTATATACACTGATCAGGCACTAGCCATGGGCTTTAGCACAATACTGGCCAGTGGCCACAATCTTTGGCTGTGCCCAATATATATTCTAACATATAAATGGGCAATTAGCCATGGCCTTTGACCTGGAGTAGTTTGTACATCGTTTGGTCATGTCCACTGTATATTTTAAAATAATGAAATGCCATGCCTACTTTGTACTATACAGCAATAACCAGCCACTAGCAATGGCCTTCGACCATGCCCGCTGTATATTATATACACTAACCAGCCACTAGCCATAGTCTTCAACACAATACTAGCCAGTGGCCACAGGCTTTGGCTGTGCCGACTGCATACTCTAAGATATTAATGGGCGCTAGCTTTGGCCTTTAGCCAAGACCACTGACTATAGCTTTCAATGTTGCCCACTGTATATTTTAAAACAGTGATGGGCTACTAGTCATGGCTTTTAACCATGCACATTGGTATTTTTCAACACTGACCACTAGATATAGCCTTTGGTGCTGGCCAGTAACCACAGCCTTTGTCATGGCCAAGTGCACGGTCTAAATAAGGTAATCAAAGTTTTCATGAGCTAACTTATAAATTATTTTATGTCTAATTCCATTATGGATGTAATCAGTTATATACAATGTAATTGGTGTTGTCATCAGTGATTTGTAATGTCATCAGTGTTCTCACAGAACAGGTAATTAGTGATGTGATCTGTGATATCATTGTTGTCATTGGCGGCGCAATAGGGGCCACAAATTTAAGGTGGATTTAGCTGAATTTCAGGGGTTTTGTTGCATTTAATTCTCACCTTAACATCCCTACAACTACTGTTTGGCGGGTGGGGGGCACGGCCACTCTATGTTTTAAAACACTTGCAACCCATCGCTCAAAGACGTTCATCAATTAGAAACTGATTTTGTCCAGTTTTGACAGTGGTATTGTTATGTATAGAAGATTGCAGGATTTGAGAACTCACGTTTTTAGGCAATGCACAGTGAGAATACATTATTTGTCATGGACCACACACTTTGGTTAAGCAGCGTGCCCCAAGTGCCTTGTTGTACGGCCGGGCTCTTGGTGACTGTTGTGATACATCACACAACCCCAACTAACCACATTTAAGAAACATGGAAATGGGAAAAAATGACCGGCTGCAAGAACAACATATGCCCAGGTACTTTCTGCACCCATAATGAAAATCAAAAGCTGGCACCCATGACTATTCGCACATATCTTAAAGGGAACACATATCTTAAAGTTAAATATACAAATGTAGTTCTTTCACCTTTCTCCTTCACCTTAGAAGAAAGTGCACAAGACAAAATAGCATTGGACTTTTAAAAACCACCAGAAAAATAACCTGATAGAGGAAATGTTCCAATAAATAAGCTGGCAAAGTATAAAAAGGTGCTCATCTTTTAAACCCAGCAATCTGTCATGAAATATTCCCAGGTAAACAAAATGCCAATACAAAACAAGTACTTGTGATCTGGTGGGTAAGCGTCTGCACTGGGAACATGACAACCCGAGTAAAATCCTGGTAGCCAAATACTTGAGCAAGCTTGCCAACCTAAAAAAAAAACCTGCGTTGCGTCTGCCATCTGAAAAAAAGTTACACTCTTCACCCACAAGTGTCCTTTACTTGTGCCCTGAAAAGCAGCCACAATCAGGGGAGAATAACTGCACCAGCATTCAGGATAGCAAACTCTCTTGCCACATTGTGGGCAAATACTCATGACTTACTTGCCCTCTCATCATTTCCACTCCTCACTCCCATATCTAACTTTCAAAACTACTCTGCTTTATAAAGCTAACTATAGTGTCACTCAAATATATAAATCTTTATAGAACTATCGGAGGCAAAACGTGTACAATTGTGGCATTATTCTCCCCATCTTGACTGTGAGACTACAAATACCAGAATGCAATTCAACAAAAGGCAACACATTTGTCTATGAGTGCAATACTTTCAAGGTATGACAGTAGCACGGTTTAATACAAATAATGGGGATGCTGGGTGTTATGAGATATTTAAAACTAAGAAAACACGACATTCAGGACTGTTGACTGTCTCCCATCCATGCAGTACCCATGACCTTCACTGCTTAGTTTCAAAGCAAGGAAGGATCCAGCCCCCTTAGGCCATGTTTCTCTAAGTGGGTTGTGTAAGGTGGGCTCATTTATTAGGCAACCTGGACTTGGGGGCTGACCCCTTCTTCGCTTTGAAGCTAAGCAGAGTTCGTCTCAGTTATTGCCTGGATGGGAAAACCAGTGTTGCTGTAAAACATATATTTTTTTATTATTGACTGGGAGGCAACAAACACCAGAATGCAATTCAGCAAAAGGCAAACAATGGTCTCGAGTGTAAAACTTTCAAGGACTTACAGTATTATGGTTTAACAAAATAAAATAATTTGGCTGCCCATACAGTCTCCCATCCATGTGGTTACGGGGACTGACCCTGCATAGCTTCAAAGTGGGACTGACCCTGCTTAGCTACAAAGCGAGGAAAGGGCTGGCCAGCTTCTCTACATGGTCTTGTAACTTTGGCTCATTTATCGGCCAACATGGCCTGAGGAGGCTGGCCCCTTCCTCACTTTGAAGCTAAGCAGCGTCTGTCCTGGTTATTGCATGGATGCGAGACCTGGATGGCAATCGTGTCACTGGCCATGGCCAGTGAGTTTTCACCACCAATATCACTATAGTAGCAATAATATCTTTTTTTTAAAAAAAATGAACCAGGGTACTGCACTAAACATACCCTCTGTAAACCGTAGTCCTATATAGCTGCGAATATCAGTAAAAAGGCTGGGGAAAAAAAGCTTTCCTGCCCCCAGGCCTTCACCAAGTCCACCCCTCATCTGTGCCAGCTCCCCCCCATGCCCTCATGACCTTTTCACCTCCTCTGCTCTCTCCCTTTCCCCGCACAATACACGCTGTTTCTGGGACGCAGCTTGCTTTGAGATGTCGGCTATTCGAGCATATAGCCGAGGCTGCAGAAAACTTTGTGTTGCAAACTCACTCCCTAGATCCCCTCAAACTCACAAATTTCACCTGGTGCCCTCCAGCCACCACTCCCACCTCAAGCCTGGTGGCATTTGCATGTTTTTGGACCTGTAAAATCGCAAAAGTAACGGTCTGAAAAGGTTAAGGGCACTTCCCTCCTTGCAACCCTCTCTGGTCTCGCCTTCTTTCTCCTCGTATTAAACTGCCATCTTGCAACCGCTGTTTCCTCGTGTGCTTTGTCCCACTCTGTGTGTTTTCGTGCTCCGCCTTTTATCCGTGTGGAGAAGTGTGATGGAAGTCAGGTGTGTGCAATGATCAGTAATTGCCCGATGTTGCCTGACCATTGTATTGGGACATGTCAGGTATACGGCTCTGGTGGTAGTCTATTTCTGTTGAGCTGTCCATGAGAAAGTATGTGTGTCGGGAAAGGGTTGGGGGGGTTGAATTCCTAGGTATCCACCTGGCAGGATGGGGAAAGGGTGTTACGGGGAAAGGGTGCTACAGGGAAAGGGATGCCGTGTACCACCTTCCAGCGTCCCACTTTCACACCCCGAAGACCCCTCATCCAGGTGATCCTCCCACACTGGTCCACTCACAGGAACCGGATCCAAAAGCTATGGACGTGTCCTGGGCATCTGGATGACGGATCCCCAACGACTAGCAGGTGGGAACCCTTCAAGTTTCTCACAGTACGCTCACAAAAACCATGTGGCCCTTCCCAGGAAGCTGCCTCTTTTATCCTCCTCGGAGGCACAGGCACCCTTCCCTGGGAGGTCCTGTAGGAACCAGTGCTTCAATGACAGTCCTGACATGACAAAAACAGTCTCACACTAGGGTGCTGATTATTAGCGTCCTTCCTTATGAAGTAGGCAGACATGACAAGGAGGTGGAGTTAGAGTAGCCCAGAGGAGAGTTTTAGGCCATGAGAGGGGTTGCACCATTGTGGATTCTGCTAAGGGTTCCCTCAACATCCTGCCCACTCCACACCTTGTGCAGACAAAGCACTCTAGGTATTACATCAGAAGGCAAAGGGCCCTACTTACAGCAGCCTGGACTGGACTCCTGACGCCAGGCATACTTTGGACCAATCTGATGTAGCATTTTGCATTCACATTGGACGGATCTCTGCCCTTAGTTGATTCTTCTTCAGACATTAAGACAAGACAGATTCACCTGGAACTCTGTTGTGAATATAATCTATTCCAAAGTTCTCTGCCATAGATGTGAGGAAGAAGTTTCCACTGAGCAGAAAAGCTCTTCTTTCGCTCCTCGGAGGCACATTTGGGTTGACGCTGCTGTGAACTAAGGCCTCCCTGCTACCTGTGCACTTCGACACCAGGAAGAGTGTTTGGTGCCTACAAAGGTAGCAACCTGGTACAACCGGGTTCTTTCCCAACAGATGTTACAAAAAGTCTTCCTGGAGTGGAATTGCGGACAAATGAAATGTACACCACAATTTGTAATATTACGAGACGCAATGGAAGGAAACAAGGAATCTGTGCTGAAAAAATGGATTGACGCATGCCAAAGCCATCTTGCTGAAATAGGCACTAACTCGGAAATGCTGAAAACTAACCCAAACTATGTGAAAAAAAAGCTATGGGTACGAGATTGGTGTGCAAAAGTGGACGATAGAAATCGCCATACACTGATGAAAGATGCGGCTACTGAAGCAAAGGACCAAAAAAACCAACTGCAATACGTGGTAAAAACAGCTAATGCCAGACACAGAAGGATGCTCCTAAAATTCAGGTTAAATCTGTTTGACACAAGATCAAGTTTAGCCCTGAGATATCGGAAGCCTCATGTGATAGAGAGTTGTCGATTCTGTAATGACCACTCTGAGACATTAAAACATCTCATGTTATATTGCTCTGGTCTAACAGATTTGAGAACTGTGCATATGAGCAAGGTAATTAACCAATACGCAACCCTATCAGGAGAGGAGCTTTGGTTGAAATTTGCAAATCCACTACAGAAAGACGTTTTTGGCCTGACAAATTTCCTACAAAAATTGGAAATCTTATTATCAACGGAAAACTAAGAGACATTACCTCAAGAATCGGAAACTACAAAAGGGCAGAGATGCCGAAACAGCAACCGGAGAGACTAACTGAAACAACATCCACTGATGAGCGCATAGTAGCTGTGATCAACGTGGATTGAACTTTACTCCACCGCGAATAGCCTCTCTTTTTAGTCTGCTTCCGACACCTTTCTATGTGATGAATGGAACAAACTGTATAACTTGGGCCAATAGGGCTGTTTGCGACATCTCTGCCTTTTGTAAATGTGTATCGAAAGGAAAATATTTCAAAAAGTTTGTATAAACTAAATGGAATAAAGAAAAAAATAATAAAAAAAAATATATAAATTGCAGAACAAATGACTCACCTTTTCCCTGGACATACTTGACCGGGCCTCACAGCAACTCAGAAGTACAGACACAGCTCAGCACCCTGTTTACTGCATCAAGACCTCTTTGTGCGAGCACTTACAGTCACTACATTACCTATAGGTCTGCTTTTGCACTCTATGGACTTCAAATTGCTTACCTGATTCTTTGGGCTGCCTCAACACCGACTCAACCCAGTGAAGTGCCTCACTGCTGTGGCTTGACCACCGGCACACTGTGCAAGCACCGTATGTGCCATATCCCATGTACTGACTCGACCCAACAGAAGTATCGTCTTGACCCAATTCGGAAGCACGGTCAACCTGCAGAGAGTCATCTATTTGCTCGTCTAAAACACTGACTCAATCTCTTCGGGACCAATAACTCGATTAATCTCAAGCGCTGACTCGATCCACAGAGCGCCCCTTCTCAAAGCCACCTTGACGTGGACTAGTCGCTGAAACAATGTATCTTGACTATAGAAAAGTACCAAGAAGCCCAGCTCGACACTGTTGAGTACACAAAATAAGAAACAAAGGTATTTGCAGTTGTCCTGTCTCCCCGGTCCTCCTTAAAGCGCTTTTCTGACTTATACGACCCCACTCTTTGCCTTTGCAAGACATTTTGAACTACCTATCAATTGCCTGCACCCCTGTCTTCACCCAGAATGCCCCTTTACTATGAAAGTCTGCATTCTCTGTGTTTCCTTTACAAGGTGAGTCTTTAGTGTTTTTAATTAGCTGTGCATATTTGTTTTTTTATAAAAGTTCCTATTTTTATAGACCCTTGGTTGAACAGCCTTATATTTTTGGTACTGCCATACTATTGTTTGTAGTGCAACTGTAGACCCCCTCCTGAAGAGTATAGCTTTCCCTATGCCAACATTACCAAAAGAGGTGAATGTGGTATCGCCTTTATGATTGGGATCATGGCAGCGTTAGTAGTAGCGTGTGGTCGAGTAGGTGTTTCAGACATTACTCATCCCCAAACTCCTATAGCGCAGTAGTCATTTCTTCACAGGAACATTTTACAGAAGATGACGAAAATATACAAGATGTAGTTGATGATTACATGTTAAACTCGCATGATGAAACAGAGCCACCAGTTTCGTCTCTCTCCAACGATGAACAAACAGAACACTAAAACACCAACCGCCGCACAATCTCAATATCAAGATGCAGAAAGAGGAAGACAATACTGACTTCTTGATGGAACACTAATAGATGCACAAGGACAGGTAGAAACTATCCCCCCCGATGGCACTGGTTCAAGAACAGTTAACCCAACCACTTCAAGATCATTCAGAAAACACTCAAACTGGCACCAAGGGATCTTATCGAAGGCACCATCATGCTCTTCATTAATTCCGGAGCATGAAGGATGTAAAGCATATCAGTTTCCACATCAAGCACAAGGTTTCTGGGGGTGTCTTGTTTTGTGCACTGGGGCTTGTTGTGTCCAGAAGGGTGTGTCCAGTGTTTGAGTTGTTTGTCAGAGATTATTGGGTTTTGTAGCTTGGCTAGAAATTGATGTGTGGTTTTCGTGTTTTGGTGTGTTGATTCATTAGCCCTCTGGGCGCGTGTGTGTGTGTGTGTGTAGGTGTGGGCTGCAGGGAAAAGAGAAGTGGCTAGTGGGTATTCGGTAATCTATGGGTATTTGTAGCCAAGCTGTGTTGAGCTGAGCTTCTTGGCACTGGGATTTGTAGATTGTTTTTCATTCTGTATGCATCCCTTGTTTCCAATGTATGGTTTGTAGCATCAGGCATTGTATGGGTTGGGCAGAACCCCAGAAGGGTGATTGTTGTATAGTTCGCCTATGTTTATCTTGGTGAGTTGAATATCCAGGTCTTTAGTCGTTTCCTGAAAGTTAGGTGGTCTTCCGTTATTCTTATTTCCTTCAGGATCGAGTTCCATAGTTTGGCTATCAGAACGGATAAGATGGTACCTCTGAAGTTACTTTTCTCGTTGTCATGAACCTTAGCAGAGCACTAGGCATTCACTCATATAGCCACGAGGGACATTCAGGCAATATTGGTAGGCAATGGACAATGAGAGTTGCTGGTTGGCGTGAGCACCTGTATACAGACTTTAATTGCCCCTGTCAAAACGGCCACCGAGTTAGGACTCAGGCTGGGACACAAGATCTCCCCCAAGTTGCCCATTCTGCAAGTATCCCTGGTGGTCTAGTGGAAAGGTGCAGCCCAGGGCTATAATACCCACCCCTTGGGCCACACCGAGTGCTTAGCATTTTTCCCCCAGCAGTTGCAAGTGGTGCAACGCTTGCCATGATTCCGGCTCCACGTGCCAGAGGATTTCTGTTTTTCTGCAGCCTGTTGCAATTGACCTAGTTTCGGGCCTTCGTTACGTCACTTGCTCTCCTGAGCCTTTTGCTGGCATTTATACTTACCCAGAACAGACAGTGACGTCTTTATGGGAGGGCAAAAAGGGCACTTGCTCCGGGCCCCCACCTTAGAAGGGGGCCCCCACAAGGGTGTCTAATCTAAAGATGTTAGTGACCATTGTTTACAAAACTTTAATAGCACATGTCAAGATGGCGCGTTGGTTAGGCTCTGAACCTATGGCCTGTCTGTTGTAAAAAATACTTTCTGCTCTGATCAATTCATCCTGTAATGCTTTCTGTGTTCACTGTATCACATATAGTTTGTGTGTTCACTGCAACTCCTGTAGCAATCTCACCTTTCTATGGCGATTATATTGATCATGTGCAATAGCCAACGTTGAAATGCATACTGATAAATGGGAGTGCTGCGTTGGTTCAGAAGATAGCTCAGTGTGTTAAGCACTAATTAAGCACTAATTGCAGAGATTGGTGTTCATATGCAAGATTACAATACAGAATTCCAGGACGGCCAACTCAGCCTTTCCTATGTTTGAAGTTGATAAATCTGCAGGTATGTGTACTTAGATTTGTAGCGCAACAGGCGCTATTTTCAGCGGTGTACCTGTACCTGGGGTTACTATAAAAAAAAACAAATATAGCATCAGTATGGTGAAGGTTTAGGAATTGGTTTCTGTAGATGGAGGCTTGTAAAATCTAGGCAGCCACCTCAAATGAAGACTATAAAGTGTTACTCCGCAAAGTGATTAGGTGTGCAAATTGAAGACTGTGGAACCAAAGCGTTAATGCTTCTATCCTGACTTCCCCAGCAGACGATACAGTGATCCTGGACAAATCAACTTATTTCACTGACATTACTTTCTTGAAAAGGTTGGCTTCTCACATGCTCGGGGTATGGTTTAGCCAATTCCTTACCTGATCTGACTTTTTATGTAGGTCATTTCAGCGGAAGGGGTCCTAGACAGAAGAGAGCGGACAGATATTGCAGGCCTCTGGCACGCATATTTTAAGGTCTGCTCATTTGTGCAAAAAGTTCGCTTTTTTGTACAACCGGAAGGTTTTAGTGTATTTTTATAAATAGCAATTACACAAACCTGTGTTTTGGTCCAATTTAAAGCATTAAAATACAAAAGAGAAGCCCAGATGTAATCTTTTAAGATCACATCAAATAGTATGTTGGCACCTATATACTTTCCTTGATGATTGAGACAATGAAGCCAGAATCATTCCCATTTTGCATAATGAGCTTCTATAACATTTAGTTTTTAAAATTGTCATGTTAGGTTATGTGATTTGTCTACTTTCTAAGTCAGATCGATAAAATGGGATTATTTTAGTTCATGATACGTACTAGAAAAGCAAGTGGTAAAGTGCAGAAACTGCAGAGTGGGTGCTGTTGGGTATTTTGTGTAGATTTAGGGCCTAGCGGTATTTTCTTAATGCCAAAAACAAAAATAATTTAGCAATAATCACCCCTTGCATTTAGATTAGGTTTGGTATTATAATGGTATAGTGGCTATGCATTATTTCAGTACACAAATACATTTGGTTGGTATACATTTCGTTGTGGTATAGTGATGAGCATGATTTTAGGTTCTACTGGTGGTCCCCAATATACAAAACTCCCTTTTTCTTGCTTGGTCTGTTCGTGTGATCACTAGCGAGACCTTGGGCCTACATTTTATGGATACCACAATTCTCACATATAGCATTCACCAACACCTGTGGTATTATCACTAATTTATTTACATTAGTGAAATTATGTTTCCATGGAGTATTCACAATAACATGTGGAATTATCACTAATTTATTTACATTAATGAGATTATGTTTCCATAGGCCTCTCTTTGCTGATTCATATACGCTCAGCAGACTATTGCATTATATTCCACTCAGAAGCCACACACACATACCCCGAGTGGAATCACGCACACAGCTATTTATAATTGCTCATAACATTACTTCATCTGCATAGGAAGTTTGGCACATATATCACTCAATAACCTTCCCTTTCATTATGTGATATGGGCTAAATGCACCAGAGAAAAACAGAAGCAGGAAAAAAAACTTTACACAGGCTGTGATTTATAGCAGTTTCATTTCAAAATAATACATTACCAGCTTTGCGAGGCAGTCTTTTCTAGAATAAACAGAAGAGAGACAAGTGCAAAAATACAAGGCATTTCACTTTGCAACAATAAAAAGAACAGTCATTTAGATGGCAATATTATAAAGTGGCATTTGAACACAGGAGAATTCCCTATCGCTACACTGCCTAACAGTAGATCATCCGTCCGGCAGTCACAGCAATTTCACTCCATTTGTATATTTACCAGCTATATGTAGCTTTTCAGCACGCAAAGTCTCCTAGCTTGTCGTCTTTCGGCAGTGACCCAGGGCTCTCTTTTTTCTTTCTTCAAAGCACCCAGCGAGAACATGCAGTTCAATCTGCATTCTGCATTTCTCAAGCCGATGCCAAGTGACTAGGAAACCCCAGTCTCTGAAGGTCAGTGGTCCAGCTCCTCACATCTGCAGTACAAAGGCAACCTCACTGCAACTCTGCAAAATGTCTTCTCCCTCTCCTTCTCCCGGAGCTGCTTCAAGAAACATCGGTTACAGCCCCTAAAATGACGTGTCTCCAATCAAAATACACAATATTCTACCCTCCTTCCTCAACAATGGCTCACTTTTACAGTAGCAACTGTATCTAACTGATTTCCTGCTATTCGAATTTTTGCTTCCTGCAAAGACTGTGGACAGAGCAAAGAGAGAGAAAGAAAAAAAATATCTGAACCCACGTTTAAAATGAATCTCAGCCTGCCTCATTTTGCATATGGAGAACACATTATAATGTTAAGGAGTTAAAATCGTGTTAGTATTTGTTAATCAAGTTAATTAAGTATCTAATGTTTCTCCTGTAATTGAGGCATTTCAGGTGAGAAAAAAAATATGGTGTTCTTTTAACATAGATAGCCTGTCTTCATATAGCTGTCCATATGTTACCTTGGCAACACATGGCTTGCTGTACCACCTTACAGCAATACTGTGATCCCATGCAGTGGCGCTGCACTCCAAAACATGCTAAATTATACTACATACCCTCCTTTTTCTGAGAATTTGGCCATGGTCCAAGCCACAATTGGAAGAAACCCAACTTGCTCCCTTTCTTCTTTTAAAATGTATGCATATTGGGATATCTTTCCCTCCCCGCTGTATCTACTAACATGAGCAACATCTTCATTTTCACTGACAAAACAATGAACCATCCTCCTATTATTAGCACCATGATAGTTAAACCCACTATAGAGCGTTCCCCCGAGGTTCCCCAATTAAACCTTTCCACTTCTATTATACCCAGGTTACTAACTGTAATATTATTCTTTCTCAGATTCATCTTCACCACATGCTTCTCTTTATGATTCAATAAGAACTCCACATCCGGGTCTATTGGAAATGCATCCCTTTGAAAAAATTCAATATTTTCTACTTGGCTTTCCCAAATGTCATTCGTAACATGAAATAGTGTTAAACCTCCAATCGACACAATTGTGTCCTTTGGAACCTGTAAGTAAAATACATTATATTTTACCTGTTTGACCACAAATGTTCCATGATTAAAATGAACTACTGTAAAGTTTTTCATACAGGTGCTGACCAAACATTTACCTTTGACCATCTTAGCTTGTGCCAATTCTTCACTTCCCATATTGCTAATAATTACTTCACTTCCTTCTGATATACTTGGGTCAGATTTCAAACCACAAATAGCGTCTGTAGCATCAGGAATAAACAGTATACCTGGGCACATATAATTTTGTTCTTTAAATTTCACACAAGTTTCCAAATTTGGTATCAAGTAAACCTCAGGCTCCCATGACTGAAATGCCACCACTTCTGGAGTCTTAATCTTAATAAATTTGTCCTCTTGCCAAAATCCCACATTGTGTACCCACTTGGTTTGATAAATGAGTTCAGGGGCTACATACGGGATACATAGTAAAAACCCTATTTCCAATCTTTCCAAGTCCACATATAATGGCATTGCATTACCCATTTCAAATGCAATTTTTACCTGTAGCACATCAATATCCCTCCTGGTCAACCTTTCTATCATTTGATGAATAATATGATATATGGTATATGTCCTTGAATCAGTTGTAAAATTGCAGTTTGAACTTCTCTCATGTGATTCATTAACAGTTTATCAACAGGACTCATTATATTCAAGATTTCACTCTGTCATGCTTAATAATCAATTTAGTCGCCCGTTGCATTACATCCGCTTGTTCATTCAATATGATTGCAGTTTCATTTATGAACCTTACTTGTTCATCTAATCCCATCTAATGTTTTTTGTATTATCTCCAGGTCAACACTCAATTGTTGTGCTTTAGTACTCAGCGTCCCTACTGAAATGGCATTGGCTGTTGACACTGTGGTACCTATTATGGATCCAATTATAGACATTACCAATGAGACTGCAAGCATCACTGCTCCTCTTTTTCCTCTCCTCTTCTTAATGTCTGCTGAATTCACAAATGTTTTCTCCAATTGCATTAACATATCTCTTATTGACTGCTTAGCGTCCTCTTTTCTTAGTTCCAGCCACTCTTTAGTCTGCTCAGCTTTAATTCCAGTATTATTAAAATGTTTTTCTATCAGAGTATCAGGATTTAATGGTATGTAAATGTTCTGGAAAATCATCCTTCTATCACTCATGATGAATCCTGGTGCTTCTTCTACTGCAATACCAGATGCTGGTCCAGGCTCAATGACAACCTGTGCTTCTACAGTTTTGAAGTTCCCTCCAAATGTCATCATAACTATCCATATTGTTGACGTCATCATCAATGCTGATTGCTTTGTAGCCTTGGTCTTCACCTCCTTCCGGGGCTTTTCCGGAATCCGTCCGCGTGGACTCCAGGACTCCATCATCTCCCGTGTCCTCCGGTCCCGTAACCTCCAAGCCAAAATGTATTAATATTCTAAATCAAATAGAAAAGAAACAAATTAAGTATATATAGCATAATACGAACTTCACCGTTTTGCCAAAAATAAAACATGCTTTGCAAAACATTTCACCCTTTTCCTCACGCTTTCTGAAATTAAGCATGTTAAAGAGAAAATAAACATACATAAAATAGCATTCAACATTTAATACATTTTCACTTTGCAAACCAACTCTACTAATTTCAGCTTCCATTTTTTTTAACCTATATACATATGTAATAATCAATCACCTCTATTTTATTTCTCTGCTGTTGCTCTCTGACTAAACCCATTTACCTTACCTTCTTTTATTTATTCAAGGGACTTTATCTGTTTCTACACGCTCAAGTCTTTTAATTTCATGTCTGGGGTGACAGGGTTTAATTTGGTTTACATGAACAAACTGTTCTGTTGCTGTTTCACCTTCAGTTTTCAAAATTTTATAAACCCACAGGAGAGACCTTATCTAGAATTCAAAATGGCCCATGCCGGGCTGCTAGAAATTTGGAATTTTTCTGTTTACCTTTTCCAAAATGAAATTTATACACCTGATCGCCTACACAATATTCTTTCACTGATGTCTTTTTATCATAATATGACTTTGCACTGTCAGCAGCTCTTTCTAGATTTCGCTGTACAAAAGGAAATGCATGTTGTAAATGCCTCCCCAGTTCATCAATGTATTCATGAACTGTGGATGGACTCACAAGTGTCTGCTCATGTGTTTTGTATAGCAGGTGTTGTGGTAACACCATTTTCCTACCCGTCAAAAGTTCATAGGGGCTAATACCTGTTGCTTTGGCAGGAGTTGATCTGATTGCCATCAAAACCAAAGGTAAATGTAAATCCCAGCTGGAACCTGCTTCTGCTACAAATTTCTTTAATATGTCCACAACAGACCCATTACAGCGTTCAACTCCCCCTGAAGAAGCCGCCTGATATGCAATATGTAATTTTCTTTTCACACCCAGTATTTGCCATATCTTACTCATTAGAGCACTTGTGAAATGACTTCCTCTGTCTGATTCTATTCTTTGTGGTAACCCAAACCTTGAAAACACATGATTCACCAGTAATGTAGCTGCTGTTTGCGCACTACAATCTGGTGCAGGAATACACTCAATCCACTTCGACATCAAACAAACCACACTCAAAATATAACGGTTCCCCCTGCTCGATCTCTTTACAGGCCCTGCATAGTCTTTTTGCAAATCTGACCATGGAAGAGTCAAGCCTCTTTTCATTAATGGAGCTCTATGCATTGGTGAAACAGGTTTAAATTGGGCACATACTAGACATCCTCTAGTATATAATTCCACATCTTGGGACATATGCGGCCAGTAAGCATAATCTTTTAGTATTTCCAATGTTTTTTGTGAACCTCTGTGGCCTGCAGTTATTGCATCATGTGCATGGTGTAGCATTAACCCTCTGAATGAAAGGGGTACCACCCACTGTATCTGTCCTGTTATGGACTCTCTAATCATGAGTCCATCCTGTAGTCTAATTTGTTTTTTATTCTTTAATAGCACCCTCAACTCTTCGTTTCCCATACAATCATTTTCTGTTAAAGGGTTTTGTTCAGGATCTATCAAATGATTATAATAGAGTCCCAGGATTCGATCATCCTTTTGTGCCTCAATCAGATCTTGTTCTGGTGTATCGTAACTCCATTGTACTACTGGTTGATCTACCTCCTTTGATGCTTTAGAACGTGTTACTGCATCAATTTGTATATCACCAAGTAAATGTTCAATAGGTAGCAATTCTCCCATCACAGCCCCAATTTTAGCCAGGTGATCTGCCTTATCATTCCCCTCCTTATCCTCTCCTGGAGTTTTTAAATGCCTACGAATTTTCCTCCACTATATTGTTAAGTCATTCTCTGACACCAATTTGTCTATGGCTTGTATCATTTTTCCATGTTTAAGTGGCTTTTTGTTGTATGTAATCATGCCTCTCGCTTTCCAGCCAGGTAAATATTCCACAAAGCTATTTCGCGCATAGTCTGAATTAGTCACCAGGACAATTTCACTGAATTTATTATCAACTGCAGTAGCAATTGCTTTATAAATGGCTGCCGATTCCGCTACTTGACTGCTCCTAGCTCCAATTCTCATCCCTATACTGGGAACGCCTTCACATTTCAACCAGCCATTTCCTATCCCTGACACTAATTGTTTATTACTGTCATTTTCAATGTGAAAAGCACAACCATCAACATATACAGTTGGCAAATCATTGCATGTTTTTACATCAAAAGCTTTGTGTGGTGATTGGCCAAAATCCTGTAAACTAGATTCCACTTCTACTTCGTTTGATACATGTTCAGCTGCACAGTCATGTAGACCTGCTAAACCCGGAGCAACTGGGCTTTTTTATTTTGGCCATATCTCACTTCTACAGGAAAACCTTGTAATGCTAGCGTCCATGAAGTGATTCTGGACAGTGCTAGGTTACCTGACCTGATTCTTTTACTCTCTAAAAACTGCAATGTTTGATGATTGGCCTCAATAATTACCTTTTCTCCCTGAACAATGGGGCGGAAATGCTGTAGCGCCCACACAGTGGTCAAAAAGGGCCTTTTCACATTCACTGAATTTAATTTCAACTTGGGAAAAAACGCCTTACTTGCATAGGCAATAGTTTTGTGATTCAAATCATGTTTTTGCGATAGCACTGCTGACATATACTGTTCAGAGAAACCTATTTCTATAAAGAAATCCCTATCCTTTATAGGATATGCTAAACATGGTGCCTTTACAAGACATTCCTTTAATTTATCCACTGCTTCAGACTGCTTTTTTCCCATTTCCAGGGTGTATTCAGCTTTAACAGCTTAGTTAATGGTTGAGTAATTTCAGCATCATTTTCAATGAACTTCCTGTTATAGCCCATCATTCCTAATAAACTTTTGACCCCTTTCACATTTTTAGGGTCTTTTAGTTTTTGTATAGCCTCCACTTTCTTCTTTTGTGGGTTTAATCCATGTTCGGTCACTTCATGGCCTAGAAAATTGACCTTTTTCTTGCACCATTGTGCCTTTTGTAAAGACACTTTGGCATCTGCTTTCTGCAATTGGCCAAGAACATGTCTTATTCCATCAAAATGGTTTTTCAAGCTTTCATTCTTTATCCGTACATCATCCACATAAACTATGGTACCTCTTTCCGCTGCATCAGGCATGGCCTTTCTCAAAAATATTCCAAATTCACTCCCACTATTGACATACCCAAATGGAACTCTAACCCATGCGTATTGAGTCTTATCAAATGAAAATGAAAATAAATTCTGCATCTCCTCTGCCAATGGCACGCACCAATATCCAGAGGTGATATCTAACGTGGTAAACACTTTTGAACCATGTACCTGAGCTAAGCCCTGATCAATGAATGGCAGTGGCCATCTGGATACTGGCACTCTTTTATTTAACTCACTCAAATCTGCACATAGCCGCCATTGACCATTTGGCTTTAACACACCTAAAATAGGTGTGTTGGATGTGCTATGAATGGGCCGGATGATTCCTTGCTTCTCCAAATTCTTAATAATCTCTGCCAATGACTCTAAACATGCCAATGGTAATCTATACTGGCGCACAAATACTGGGTTTCTGCTACACCCTTCCGGTAGCGTGACCACATGTAAATCAGTTAGACCGCAATCATAAGCATCTTTTGCAAATACATCTTTAAACTCCATAAATATCTTCCTCAGTTCATTTCTATCCTCATCGTTGTCAAATGCATCTGCTGATAAAATCTGCTCCTAACCATTTTGGAGAATTCTGGAAAATGTTCTGGTAGGGGAATCTCGGCGCTTTCCGCCAACTGTGTGCCTGTGTCTCTCTGTAAAGCCGCCACTTTTAAATGT
Source organism: Ambystoma mexicanum (assembly GCF_040938575.1). NCBI lineage: Eukaryota > Metazoa > Chordata > Amphibia > Caudata > Ambystomatidae > Ambystoma > Ambystoma mexicanum. The sequence continues at coordinate 1,427,369,790 of NC_090922.1, forward strand.
TTTGGTATATCAGCTTCCACTTCAATAGGCTGATTTTCTGTTTCATTTTCATTTAAGTTAAATGTTATGCAATCCTCTTGATGACAGCACACCGTCTCATTTGAATCATAAGGGTACATAGAATGAATTTTAAATATTCCTTTGGGTTGGGAATTCAGGTGTTCTGGCAACTCACCCTTGGCATCTACATATTTTTCAGGTATATTTCCAATCACCATGTTGTTCAGATCTGCAGTATAATGTGATTTTTGTATTGCCATCCCTAATGAGGAGTTTTCCTCTAAATTAATATCTTGACAACCTTTATTATTCACCATAATTTTTACAGACCCTTCACCAATATCGACCAATGGAATGTATTCATAATCCAGGCCTGGCTGTTTTATGGATTCATTCAGGCACACAAATGCATCAGAATCTTTCATATGCTGTCCATTCTTGCATTTCAGTGTTATTGCAACCTGTTTGGTGAATGCAGGGATAATAGTATCCTTCCTCAGTTGTAATTCAATTGCATATGGGACCAGCTGTGCGCAATGATAATCTTTTCTTTTGGCTTCAAATTCAGGTGCAGGCCCACCTAGGCGTGACCATATTTTCTGACTAAGGAAATCTAACACCATACACATTCTGTGCATGATATCATTGCCCATGTAAAAGTCATTTTGTGTTCCACTCACTACCCATACATTATGGTAAATGGTTTTCTGCCTAATGCTAATTTTTAACGTGCATCTTCCTGCAATTCGGTTTTCAAAGTCTGGACTGTCCAAACCAGAGACATATTGGTTTTTAATTCTAAATTTCGGGATCTCCTCCCTCTCCATTATTTTTTGCAACAATTTCTCATTAATGAAACTCCTTTCCTGTTCAAGTGCTAAGGTGGGTTTTGTTGTTTTAGAATAGTCATTTATACCAATGTGAACCCATGGTTGCTCATCTTCCATGTGTATTTCAGCAAGAGTGGTGATGTGTTTTTCTGAATCTGCTCTAGGAGTAATAGTCTGTTTGCATGTTTTCTCTTTTAAATAAAAGCGTAATGTGTGCTCATCTACGGCAGTTTGCCATCTTTTCCTTGGGTCCAAGGAGATCTGTACAGATTGTTTCTCATCTTCACTCTGTATTTTATCTTGACACATTAATATAACAGTGACGCTAGGTATGCAACCATTCTGGAGATATACCTCCACTGCATCATTTGTTTTGGCAACAGTGTGACATTCATTTATATTGCTGTTTTGTGATTTTAGTTTTTTTAGATCTCAATGGTATTTTGGTTAAGGACCACAGTACCCCATTCACCCCATCTATGAGAGGAGACAACCTTTTCAGGCAATCCGTTCCCATCAGAAATGGAATTTCACAAATGGATGTGACCAATACCTCCTGTTTCATTCTGTGTTTACCTATCTTTATGTCAACCTCGGTGACGCCTATAATAGGCACCTCCTCCCCATTCAAATTATGCACTGGACCTTGACTTTCCTTCACTGTAATCTGATTCTGCGGGGATCTCCCTTCATTGATACTCTTTACCAATTCTTTAGACATAATTGTGGCCTGTGCGCCAGTGTCAATCATTGCAAATGTATTGCATTTTTCTTCTACAGTGATGGGAGCATAATACTTGTCTTCAACTTCCTCTAACACACATAAGAAGAGCAAATTCTTACTGATGTCAGGGCTCACCTTTCTCAGGCCTTTTTCACTTTTGGCTAAGCACATTGGTAAATGGAAAGACATTTTTCCCTCCTTTTTGCCCATTCCTGTGTGAGAGACTTTATTCATTTCCCCATGTTCAGAGGTTTTTTGGAGTGTGGCCACCGTTCGCCCATCCATCCAAGTATCATCAGAGGTCACACTACAACCCTCCAACTGAACATGTGTAACAACATCACTTGGCAATTTGTCATTGTCTAATTCTGTGCATTTGTGATTATTCAGTAGCCCTTTTAACCTCTTCAAAAGAATTCTTCAGGTGATTGACCTGTACCTTCCTTTTGGGCATTTATTTTTCCTGCCTGTGTTTGGTCATTGTTTTAATTGCCCAGGGAAGGAGTTATAGCATCGCCACTTACTCCCGGATCACTGGTATTCCCCATGCATGAGTCATTTTTCTTAAATCTGTCTCTTTGTTCTTTTGGATCTTCAGGTTTTCCTATTTCATTTGTACAAATCTCCAATGTTTGATTTAGTTCTAGGTTAAACCGTACCGCTCTTTTAGAAGTATTTGCATTTTCTGTTACATGTTCATTTACTGGTATTTTCACTTTTAAATCATTAGGCACCTCAGAGTCATTATGCAAAATTACATCAGAGCAAACTGTCTTTTTGGCACTGCAGGTATCATAAGTACTTAGTCACTTTTCAGAAGTCCCCCCGGTCATTGCTATGGCCTTCTGCCCCCTCCTTTGACGACTGTTTTTGTGCTGTACAGAGCATTCCTATTTGCTCAGCTAACATTTTCACTTGGGCCTCGAGGCACTGGAACCTTTCCATCTCTCTAGAATCCTGTCTCTGTGGCCTAGATCGATATTGGTTGTTTTCCCCCTGATTGGATCTATTCTGATGTCTCTCAGGGGAATGGTTTCTATTGGGATGGTTCCTGAACTCTTGATTCATTTGTGGAGGGGGTCGGGGGGCACCCATCCTTTGGTTGTAGTCCCCTGGTGGGGAATCATTGTACTGATGTGGAGTGTAGTTTATGCTCTGCCTCATGTTCTGTCTCTCATATTGTGGGTACTGGCCTCTATGTTGATTCCCATTATCAGCAAATCGATCCACATATCGGGGTCTATCCTGATTACCATATATCATGGTATTGGGATCAAATCTGCTTTGTGTCCCCAATGTCTGATAAGGACCATCATCTCTTTGATCCTGTTTTTGTCTCTGGTTATTGTTCATACCTGACATATCAGGTCAATAGCCTGCTCGGGGCCCATCTCCTAAGTTTCTGGGGCTGATGTAGCTCTCCCTATTACTAGGATCATGTGATTGAAACATTGGTGCAGGGTGTGATGACCTTTGTTGATTACCCCTTTGTTCAGGTGCCAAATTATTTTTACTTGGACTTTGAGCAGACTCAAGGGACATTTTGGGTGACCTGATTTCCATTACTGTTGCTGAGGGTTCTTTAGATTTACTTCTAGTATCTTTCATTTTATCACTCTACCCTGACAATAGAGTACCTCATGCAGTTTTGTGCTTTGGTGTACAATCCATTCAAGGGACTTGTCACGGTCAAATTCACGGACCAATTGGGATATGATGTCTTTCTGTAGCCCATAGAAGTAGGCAGTTTTAAACTCATTGGAATTGGGGTCAAAAGATACATCAAAGCGAGAAAATGCTCTTTTTAAGTCTTGTAAAAACTGGCGAGGGGATTTATTAGGCCCAGCAGTGATTGTGTAAGCGACTTTCTTTGCCTCCTGCAATGACTGGAAAGGAGAAAAATGACGCCTAATCTCTTTTTCAAACTCTGCCCATGTCGTATTCTGCTGCTCATTCAATCCTCTTATGATAATGGCCGTCAGAGCATCTACAGTTAAATGAAAATACTGCCTGTACTGTTCCTTAGATATCTGGAGGGCTTTAAAAATGTCATGAACCGCTTCTAAGTGATCCTCTATGCAGCATTCCCCTCCCTTTTTAAATGGTTTGATCAGGGCTTTAATGGATTTCATTATCTTTATGGGGCTACTTGTTGCAATGCATGGAATTGCACCACTTGGTGACTCAACTCTGGTTCCAGCTGTATGGGATTGGTGGCGGCCCCCAATGGGAGTATCAAATCCCCCAAGGGCGCTGCAACCAAGTTCAGTCACCGGCCCATTCACTGGGGAACTAGCTCTTTGGGTAGAAATAGAATTCACCTCAACTCCATTGAATGTGGTACCCTGCCGCCTCTCCTGGGACCTAGGAATGCGCATTTGCTGTTCCAAGTCCTTACACTTTTTAAGGAGCCTGTCTGCTTCGTTTTGCAAATAGTTGTTTTCATCACTCATTTTATTAATTACCTCCTGCCTATCGCACATTTGCATTTGGCATTCATTAAATTCTTTATTTCTCTTGTCCCTTTCTTGAAGCATTTTAACCAATCCTTATTCTGCATTTTGGAGGTCACTTTCTTTTTCAAAATGTTCTTTTTGTAAAACTTGCATTTCTGAAACCATCTCATCTTTATCTTGTCTAATGTGGTCCACCAATGCTTTTAAGTGTACCGATTCTTGCTCACTGTCTTCAAACTGTTTCTTGCTTTTGGACAATTGAATATCAAAATCTCGCATTTTAACTGCATATCTTTTTGACATACATCCAATTCCGCTCTTAACATTTCCTCTTTCTTACTTGCCCCATCTAAGTCAGTCTTTAACCTGTTAATTAGCTGGGTATCATTTTCCTGCATTCGCAGGGACCTATTCAAAATAAAGCAGACCTTGGCGCATAGCCGTATCAAACAATCTTTCTCTGCATTTTTATCGGCTGCATTTAATAACCTTCGAAGGCAGACCTGAATTATGCTGCCTTCTGCAAAAATATTATCTAGTTTTTCTTTCTGCACCTCACCATGAATGCGGTCATGCCATGCTGAGGTACTATTCGATGACCACGTCCCATGTGCAAATAATTTTGCCTCTAAATATTGCACTAGGTCTGAGAATGTGGCTTCCCTTTGAGACATTCTGAAATTTGTTTTTAGTGACACACTGCTATTATGAAATGGGTTCCCTTTAATGTACAGATGGCGGTGTGAGACACACTTGCCATGCCCAGTAGATGCTCTATGATCACTTTCCCGGCCTGCAATGGACCATAAATATGTTGGGTATTTTGTGTAGATTTAGGGCCTAGCAGTATTTTCTTACCGCCAAAAACAAAAATAATTTAGCAATAATCATCCCTTGCATTTAGATTGGGTTTGGTATTATAATGGTATATTGGCTATGCATTATTTCAGTACACAAATACATTTGGTTGGTATACATTTCGTTGTGGTATAGTGAGGAGCATGATTTTCGGTTCTACTTGTGGTCCCCAATATACAAAACCCCCTTTTTCTTGCTTGGTCTGTTCGTGTGATCACTAGAGAGACCCTGGGCCTACATTTTATGGATACCACAATTTTCACATATAGCATTCACCAACCCCTGTGGTATTATCACAAATTTATTTACATTAGTGAAGAACAAGTTACTTTCTTACCTGGTAAAGTTCTTTCGATGGGATGGTCAGACGACGTATTCCAAATCTATGACAGGTAATGTCCACAGCTGTGCTGCTTCGGAAAATCTTCAGCTTCTGTGTCCTGCGTCGATGACATCGATGCGCCGTCCCCGAGGACCTCCTCCGACGGCCGTCACCCGATGTGATAAGTAGGACGCACGACGCCCATAGCCTCAGTTGTAGTTTTTTCCCCCAGAACGTGTGCCACCAGTTGTCTGCCAGTCAGACACACAAGACCTTGCGGAACTCAAGATGCAATCGCAAAAGAAATTCTGCAGCGGGGAAGGAAGGGAGGGAGCGATATGGAATACGTCGTCGGACCATCCCATCGAAACAACATTACCAGGTAAGAAAGTAACTTGTTCTTCGAGGGGATTGGGTCCTCCGACGTATTCTATATCTATGACAGGCTCCCAAAGCAGTACCAAGCAAGGAGGTGGGAAAAGAATTTAGAACACAAATTTAGCATGCCCAATCAAATTGCGGAATAAAGGACAGCCTTGCCAAAGGCCAGATCCTGCCCTCGGATGGAATCGAGGGAGTAGTGACGTACAAAAGTATGTACTGAAGCCCAGGTGGATGCATCACAGATGTGACGAATAGGAACACCCCTCTGCAGGGCAGCAGACTCAGCCACTCCCCTGGTAGAATGGGCCTGCAAGCCATCCGGAGGGTCCTTACCCGCAAAGCGGTAACACTAGGAGATAGCTAAAATAATCCAGCGAGACACAGTCTGTTTCGTCACAGCTTGTCCCAAATGCTTTCCAGCGTAGCCAATGAAAAGTTGATCGTCCAGTCTGACCCGGGACATGCGCGAAATATAAAAGCTCAACGCTCTCCTAGGATCAAGCCTATGGAACCTCTCCTCTTCCTTACCAGGATGTGGACGAGGATAGAACGCTGGAAGAACAACCTTCTGGCTCAAATGAAATTCCGAAACCACCTTCGGAAGAAAGGAAGGACGAACTCTAAGGACAACCCTGTCCTTATGAAACACAGTGAAGGGTGGCTTAACTGAAAGTGCCTGTAACTCACTCACTCTAAGAGCGGAAGTAACCGCCACCAAAAACAAAGTTTTCAGAGTTAACAGTCTCAAAGGGCAAGAATGCAAAGGCTCAAACGGAGCACCCATAAGAAACTTAAGAACAAGGTTCAAATCCCAACCGGGCACCAGAAAAGGTGACGGAGGGAACACATTATTGAGCCCTTTCAAAAACTGGGAAATTAAAGAAATCTTAAAATAGGAACATTCTTCAGACGAGAGCTTAAATATAGACAGTGCTGCCAGGTAACCTTTAATAGTCCCCTGTGGGCCAAGGAAAGCAAGAAAGACAGAACCATGGGAATGTCACACTCAAAAGGATCCACATTCTTAACTCTGCACCAGTCGCAGAACTTTCTCCAACGGCAACAGTACAGAGACTTTGTTGCCGGCCGCCTGGCCGAGAGCAACACCTCCATCACGTCTTCAGGGAGGTCCCAATCCTTATACCTCAACCTTTCAGAAGCCAAGCGTGAAGGTTGAGGGATCTGACCTCTGGATGGAGAACCTGACCCCCCTCCCAAGAGAGCAGATCGTCTCGGTAGGGAAGACGACGTGGAGGGCAGATGGACAAGTCGAGAAGGTCCGGGTACCACCTCCTCCGGGCCCACGCCGGAGCAATGAGGACATCCGGGAACCGAACCTCCGTAACCTCCGCAGTACTTGCGGGATGACGGGGACTGGAGGAAACGCGTACTGCAGTGGGAATGACCACTCCACCACAAACGCGTCTCTTAAGGCTCCTTTTGGAGGAAATTCCCGCGAGCAGAACCTTTCGCAATTCCGGTTGACACTGGAGGCGAAGAGATCCACTTGAGGGGTCCCCCAAAGGGCGAAGATCTCCAGGAGAATCTCCTGAGCCAGCTCCCACTCGTGAGAGATCGTGCTCTGCCTGCTCAGAGCGTCTGCCGTCTCGTTGTGGTCTCCGGCCAGATGAACAGCCGAGATCGAAACTTCCTGCTGGATGGCCCAGAATTCGAGCTGCATCGCCTCCCTGCACAGAGGAAGTGACCCTGCCCCCCCTTTTTGTTGAGGTAGTGCATGGCCACCGTGTTGTCCGTTAGAATCAGAACACTCTTTCCTCGCACAGTCGTCAGAAAAGCCTTCAGGGCTAGCCTGACGGCCCTCAGCTCCAACAGATTGATATGGAGTCTGGACTCCGACGGAGACCAATGACTGCTGACTGTCATCTCGTTGGCATGAGCGCCCCATCCCGTGAGGGATGCGTCTGTCACAATCGTCACCTCCGGCGAGGGCAGCCAAAATGGGGGCCCCTTCATCAGATTGCCTTCGACGGCCCACCACAGAAGGTCCTGGGCGACCGAGGGCGGCACCTGAACAGGGTCCGACAGCCTGCCGGAGGACAGACCACTGGAGCTTGAGTGCCCACTGCAAAGATCTCATCTGCAGACGAGCCTCTGGCACCAGAAGAATGAAGGATGCCATGAGGCCGAGCAGTCTCAAGAACTCGGACGCTGGGAGATTCTGGGAAAGTTGGAACTTGTGCACCATCTGCTGAATGTGAAGAGCCCTCACCTCGGGAGGAAAACACTGCCCGAGGGATGTGTCGAGCACTGCTGCAATGTACTGGAGCCTCTGTGTTGGTGTCAAATGGGACTTCTTTAAATTGAGGGAGAAGCGCAGCTTGTGAAGGGAGTGGCAGGTGAGGGACAAATGATCCAGGACTTGCTCGGGAGAGCTCCCCCTGATCAACCAATCGTCCAGGTAGGGGTAGACGTGAATCCCCCCTTTCCTGAGATGCGCTGCCACCACCACCATGAGCTTGGTGAAGACCCTCGGGGCGGAGGTCAATCCGAACGGCAGGACCCGACACTGAAAGTGCGAGTCACCAACCACGAACCTCAGGTACTTCTTGTGCTTGGGATGGATCGGCACATGGAAGTAAGCGTCCTTCAGTTTGAGAGACACCAACCAGTTCTGAAGTTGAAGGGCGTGGAGGACTTGAGAGAGAGTAACCATCTTGAACTTGTCCTTTCTGAGGAGTTTGTTCAAACCGCCTAAGTCCATGATGGGTCTCAATCCCCCGTCTTTCTTCGAAATCAAAAAATAAGGGGAATACCATCCCTTGTTCCTCTCTGCTACAGGCACCAGTTCTATGGTGCCTTTCTCCAGCAGGGCTTGAATTTCCTGCGCAAGGAGCGGAACCGGACTCTTCAAAGAGAGGTTCCCAGGTGGATTTTCGTGAGGCCTCTGCCGAAAGGGAAGACAGTAGCCGTGGGTTATGATCTCCAGAACCCACACATCTGAAGTAATGGCTCGCCACTCTACAAGATGCTGCGCCAGCTTTCCCCCAACCAGCGAACCATGGGACCTGGCCTCATGACTGAGTGGTAGCGGCTGCGGCGTTGCCTCAGGGCAAAGGGACAACTGCCCGAGCGGCCTTGGCACCTCGAGTACCTTGTTTTCCACCTCTGGCACTCTTAGGGTGGCCTCTTTGACTGCTAGCTCCTCTCGCTTTACTGAAGGACGAGTAATAGCGAAAGGAACCTCCCCTCCATTGTTGTCCCCTAGGACGAAAAGGCGGAGGTTGTCGAACTGCATCGCCCAACGACTTCACTGTAGCTTTGGAGGTCTGCAACCTCTCAAGGCTCTCGTCAGCCTTGCTGCCAAAAAGATGTTCACCGTCAAAGGGCATGTTGAGGAGCCAGGACTGCCTATCAGGAGCGAACCCAGACTTCCGCAACCACGCAAACCTGCGTATTATGGTGCTCGCCGCCATGGACCGGCTGAGACAGTCTGCCATGTCCAAACCCGACTGAACGGCCTCACACATGGCATCCTTGCCATCCTGAACCATAGCAAGGAAACCATCCCGTTCGTCCCCTTCGGGAATATGTTCAGCCGCTAATGCAACACAGTTCCACAGAGTGTGTGTGAAACGAGACAAGGCACATATGGAGTTGGCCACATGAAGCGCCATACCCCCTGAAGAAAACACTTTCTTCGCCCAACAGTCAAAACGTTTGTCGTCCCTATCCGGAGGGATGGTAGGATACGACGCCTGCTTTGCCGGGGCCGTAGCCGCCTGCACCACCAAACTCTCCGGAGTGGGGTGCCTGGACAAGTAGCAGGGGTCGCTACTGGCTGGATGGTATTTTCGCGACAAAGACTTGCCCACTGCCGGGAGACTCTGGAGCAGTCCAAGCCGCTGCCACCCTTCTCTGCAGAGCCATATGAAACGGCAGTACCGGGTCAGTGGGGGGACCAAGATCAAGGATGTCCGTGAGATCATCCTGAACGAACTCCCCTGGGGGAGCCGACCATCCCAAGTACTCGGTGACCCGAGACATAAGGTGCCGGTATGAAGAATCGGCATGAGTGCCAGACTCCGGCCTACAAAACTCCACCTCCGGAGAGGTGTCCAGTCCACTGGCATCATGCAGTGACTGCATCAGGTCATCAAACTGGCTATGGCTCGAGAGAAGCTCATCTGGTACCGTAACCGGAACCAAGCCTTCATCAGAGCCTTCATCACCCTCTGAAATGTATTCCAGGCGGTGAGAGGAAGACACCTGGGGACCAAAGTTACACCTGACCTTAGCCAGAGCCTTTCTAGGGGCTAACCCTGTGCCACGGGGCCCCTCCGACACCACCGCCTCAAAAGGCATCGAGGGCGCCGAAAGAGTCGGCGTCGAGAGAATCTGCATTGGCGTCGAGCGAATCGGCGTCAGCTGCAGTGCCGCCAGCATCGACGGCGTCGACACAGGCCTCGAAGCCAGAGCTCCGAGCGTGTCTCTCGACGACCTAGGTGCCGACAGCGTCGACGACCCCCTCGGAGGCAGAGCCTCGAGAGAAATTGTCGACGACCTCGGCGCCACAGGCGTCGATGTCTTCTTCGAAGACGGCACAGGATCATGCGGACTCGAGCGCGTCGAGGACCGGGACCTGGAACGGACATGGCGAGAACGGCTACCCTTGTCCGAGCTCTCCCGCGAGCCGTGCCGACCACCCGAGCCAGAAGGCGTGCAAGCGGTGTCTCTCGACCGGTGCCGACTGACCCCACTCGGAGGCGCGGATGGACCAGTGCCCTGCGATTCAAGAATCGCTAGCATCTGCTTCCCGAAGGAAGCCCATTCCTCCGTTGTCGCTTGCATGGTGGGATAAGCGACCCGCCAACGGGCCGAGACCTCGGAAGAGGATGGGGAAGGTGACCGATACCAGTGCTTCCGGGAATGCCTCGAAGAGGCAGAGGAGTGGCGAGACCGACTCCTGGAAGGAGACCCACTGGACTTCCGACGATGACGCGGAGTCGCCTCTCGAGTCATCCGTCGAAAGCCCCGTAGACCTCGACTTCCGGGGCTTAGACACCCGACCTACCGACAGCTTCTTCTTGCGTTCCCGCAAGGCCTTGGCCGTGAGCGACTGACAGTCGACACAGTCGTCCGTATTGTGGGCCTCCCCGAGGCACCAGAGGCAGGCGTCGTGCAAGTCTGTGACCGACATCGTGGACCCACAGTCCCCGCATTTCTTGAAGCCCGGATGCAGGGTTGAAGATAAAGTAGACATCGCCACGAACAGGTCTTCAAAAAAACCAAACAGGTTCAACGAACCGAGAAGAAAACAGCAAACTTCAAAGAGTCGAGGCGTACCGAGATTCACAAAGCGAACACGTTTGCGGAAAAAATGGAACTGAGGCTATGGGCGTCATGCGTCCTACTTATCACATCGGGTGACCTCAGCCGTCGGAGGAGGTCCTCGGGGACGACGCAGACGCTGAAGATTTTCCAAAGCAGCACAGCTGTGGACATTACCTGTCATAGATATGGAATACGTCGGAGGACCCAATCCCCTCGAAATTATGTTTCCATGGAGTATTCACAATAACATGTGGTATTATCACTAATTTATTACATTAATGAGATTATGTTTCCATAGGCCTCTCTCTGCTGATTCATATACGCTCAGCAGACTATTGCATTATATTCCACTCAGAAGCCACACACATACCCCGAGTGGAATCACGCACACAGCTATTTATAATTGCTCATAACATTACTTCATCTGCATAGGAAGTTTGGCACATATATCACCTAATAACCTTCCCTTTTATTATGTGATATGGGCTAAATGCACCATCGAAAAACAGAAGCAGGAAAAAAAAACTTTACACAGGCTGTGATTTATAGCAGTTTCATTTCAAAATAATACATTACCAGCTTTGCGAGGCAGTCTTTTCTAGAATAAACAGAAGAGACAAGTGCAAAAATACAAGGCATTTCACTTTGCAACAATAAAAAGAACAGTCATTTAGATGGCAATATTATAAAGTGGCATTTGAACACAGGAGAATTCCCTATAGCTACACTGCCTGTCTAATAGTAGATCATCTGTCCGGCAGTCACAGCAATCTCACTCCATTTGTCTATTTACCAGCTATATGTAGCAAAGTCTCCTGGCTTGTCGTCTTTGGCCAGTGACCCAGGGCTCTCTTTTTTCTTTCTTCAAAGCACCCAGCGAGAACATGCAGTTCAATCTGCAATCTGCATTTCTCAAGCCGGTGCCAAGTGACTAGGAAACCCCAGTCTCTGAAGGTCAGTGGTCCAGCTCCTCACAGCCGCAGTACAAAGGCGACCTCACTGCAACTCTGCAAAATGTCTTCTCCCCGAGCTGCTTCAAGAAACATTTGTTACAGCCCCTAAGGTGACGTGTCACCAATCAAAATACACAATAGTCTACCCTCCTTCCTCGACAATGGCTCACTTTTACAGCAGCAACTGTATCTAACTGATTTACTGCTATTCGAATTTTTGCTTCCTGCAAAGACCGTGGACAGAGCAAAGAGAAAGAAAAAAAAAATCTGAACACACGTTTAAAATGAATCTCAGCCTGCCTCAGTTTGCATATGGATTACACATTATAATGTTAAGGAGTTAAAATCGTGTTAGTATTTGTTAATCAAGTTAATTAATTATCTAATGTTTCTCCTGTAATTGAGGCATTTCAGGTGAGAAAAAAAATATGGTGTTCTTTTAACATAGATAGCCTGTCTTCATATACCTGTCCATATGTTACCCTGGCAACACATGTTTTGCTGTACCACCTTACAGAAATACTGTGACCCCATGCAGTGGCGCTGCACTCCAAAACACGCTAAATTATACTACAGTGCAAATCCCAGCTTCACTTCTTAACCATTGTGTAATGCTGGGCATCTCATTTAATCTTGCATTGCGTAATATGTCAAAATTGGCAGTCCCTAAACCATTCACAACTATTACTCTTCTGAGTGATGTTGTTCTGAGGGTATGATCTTCACAACAGCTTCACACATGGTTTCACTGGCTATAGTGTTCTTTCCTCTATAATAATAGCGAGCATTGATATATTGCAAACCACAGCCACTTGTTTCTTTGCTCTCTAATGGCAGCCCTACTTGAAAACCAAAACAGGGGGTGGGGGGATCTGGGAAACTCTCTACCAGCACGAACACAGCCCATTGACTTGTTCTTGGGGGGTGGATGGCCCCAGGGAGAGTCTCAACCAAGTCTTTAGCTCACTGTTCTTTTCAGAGAGAAGAAATGTCCCCACATAGCAGTCTTTGTCCTGCCCAGGACAATCACACACTAGGCAATTCTTCTCTGAACAAGAGTACCACAGCAACCCCATACACGGGTTTCAGCCTAGTTGGGCATCATCAGTGAGGTGAAGCTGTGTCTCTCTAAGAGCAGTGAGTGAGTTCCCAGACCCCCCCCACCCCTGTTTTGCTTACCAAGTAACTTTGGGTCTCACCCTAAGTTACCAGGGGACTCCAGACGTGGACCCCTTGCTCACTGCTGCCAGCCAGGTGGACTGACTCAAGCCACTCAGGACGCTCATAGCACCATGTAGTATGTGCTGTAAAAAACATCAAATGATGCGTTGTAAGTGGAGTATATGCTGAGGAGGACCTGAGTGTGCCCAAATGTTCAAGGTACCTAATCTGCAAAGTTTACCTCAAGCGCGAAACGCTGTGTATCAAGGTACCGGGCCGTCGCTGTTCGGGAAAAACATGCTTGATCGCCCATAAAAAAGAATCTGTAAACGCGGCCGGAGTTCCGGCTACGTCATGCCTCGCTTTGTTGTGGAGGTGGTGTTGCCACAGGGGGGAGCAAAAGGGGGAGGCGAAAAGGGGGGCAGCCGCAAAGTGACGGCTGCAGGGGCTGATCCTCACAGAAGAAGGGGATCACTGCAAGAATACTGCAAATGATGCCTAAATGTTGCATCCATAATGCATTGTAGACATGATGTTTATACTGTAGCTCCTGCCACTGAATGTTCTCATTCAATCCCTATTGGCATGTCTTTAGTCTGTACATCCACATCTGTTCACGCCTGAACAGGATGTTATGAAAATTACCACCTCTCTTTGGCGGTGTGACATTTTCAAAAATAGTCCACTTAAATTGATCAGCAGTGTGGCCTCCAGCTAAAAAATGCGAGACTAAGAGAGCGATCAATTTGCCTGATCTTATACATGATCTGTGTTCTATCATGTGTTTACGAACTTGTCTTACTGTCATGCCTATGTATTTTAGATTACATGGGCATGTAATCATGTAGCTAACACCCCTAGTATTTTTGCATGTCTCTTTGATAATCCATTTTGGATAACCTCTCTCAGCCAGTTGATTTTTAAGTTGTTTGGCATGTGTAGTATAGACAGGTGTATGGGTACACAACCTTCGATACCGCAAGAACTGCCCAAAAGGCAGGTTATCTTTTAGAGCTTTCGGATGATAGCTAGAGTAACACAGGAGTGAGTTCCTGTCAGTGGTGTTTTTATATACACTTGATGAGAGTCCCTCATTGTCATTTGAAATGGCAAGGTCTTAAAGTGTGTATTTTGTTTATCTTTTACGAGCGTGAATTTTAAGTGTGGATTCAATTGATTCAACCAGTCATAGAAAGAGACTAGGTCTTCGTCCGAGGTTTTAAAGATGACAAAAATGTAATCGATATACCGACGCCAGATCGCCAGTTTGGAACGGAAGGGATTGTTGTCAGAGTAAATATGGCAGCATTCAAAATGTTCAACATAGAGATTAGCCAAGCTGGGGGCAAAAGTAGCCCCCATTGCTGTAACTGAGATTTGTTGATAGTATACATCCTCAAAAATAAAGAAGTTCCTAGTGAGAGCTATCTCAGCTAGTTGCAGAATGAAACTGGGTGATACTCCATGTAGGTCAATGCCTGAATGTAACAGGCGACTGAGCATGTCTAATGTTTCTTGTTGAGGTATTCGTCTGTACAATGACCCAATGTCGATTGTCACAAGCCAATCTTCTTCTGGATTGTATTGAAGAGAATCAAGTAAGACCAACATGCTGTCTTTGATATAACTTTTCATTTTCGGGATTTGATCTTTCACGAAAAAAATCGTTATATTCTAACAACGGTTCCAAGTTGGAATTGATTCCTGAGACAATCAGGCGCTCCGGTCGTGGAAAGATGCCTTTGTGAATTTTGGGTAGGGCATACATAGCTGGTAGCCGGGGATGAGCTGGTGTAAAAAATGATGCCTCTATAGCACTGATGTAGCCTTCGGCCTCGGCCCTGATGCCAAATTATGTGTTGTGATCGCGATGAGTGGGGCATGACCAGCTATTATGGATACCTTAATTCCTTTGGCTCGATGGAAACCCACAAAGGTGTGCGTGCCCCGGGCCCCAAAAGTGCTTAAGATGGCCCTGGGAACGAACACCTGCAGTAACTCCAGCTTCTGCTTATTGTTAGACGCATCAGAGGTGAACGCCCATTTCAGTCCATCACAGTGTTCCTCTGCATCTAGGAGAAAGGACAAACAGTAATTCAAGCGATTAAATATAAACACTTCCCCCGGAACCCTTATAACTCTGCTTAACCTGGTATTCAGCTTCAGCACTTTCACAGCCGACGGTCCATTTCCACTTCAGTGCAGCTGAAACCTCCATTCGCTCCTGCACAGCTGACAGCACTCTCCAGCATTCGCCGTAGCTGAAAGACAAAACCACAAAGGGGCATCAGTTTACAGCAATGCAGAACACGCGCTCTGCGCAACTTTAGAAATACGCTCTACAAACTTCCACGGACAATAAAGACATTATGAGTTTTTAAGAACATTCAAAAGACATTAAGGAAACTGCATTTCCGCAGAGCAACGTAGCAAAAGAATTTACCATTGAGAAACTTACCTTCAGCAGCATCGTGTGCCCTGCAGCCGGACTGGACCACTGCCATCCAGTGAAGCAACTGACTGATGTTATCCTGACCTTTTGGGACATTCCTCAGCAATAGTAAAGGTGAGGCTGGGTGCCACAGTCAAGCAATCCAAGGGGTAGCGATGGGAGGCATGGGAAAGGTGAGGCAGCAGGAACTAACGCATTGCACTTGTTTGCCCCTGGGCTCAACTAGAAGCCCCATCATCCTTCCATATTTCATTGAGGGGTCTAACCAAACCGTTCCCAACTGCACTGCATGCTGGGCAATAGCCTTTCAGTGCAAACAGTGGGGAAGAAGTGGTTTGGATCTGCATCTTGTTTCAGAAACATATCACCTTAGCTTGCAAATACATCCCTGACGATCCGGACCTGGCACTCCTGCAGGGCACCAGAGGTAAGCGTTACACTCGTAGTGCCTTCCTTCTGTTGGAGGTTAGTGCTAGATAGTAAGTCTCTTCTCAGTTGTTATCTAGTGATTTTTGTTTGGATGAAACCGATTACTTGGCTGTGTAATGATTTATGGACAATACATAGGGCTTCAAAGTTGATGCATTTCTTTACTGGTAGCCAGTGTAAACATCTTAGGGCTGGTGTGATGTGGCCTCTTCTATTTAGTCTCGGGAGTAGTTTTGCTGCAGTAGTTTGGATGTATTGTAGTTTTATGGTGAGGTGTTTGGGCATTCCTAGGTAGAGACTATTTGGTTAGTCTATCCTAGATAATACCAAGGAAATGAGCTCAAGGGTTCTGTTTGCCAAATTGGGGTAGGGGCGGATCCTTTTATTAATCACAAGAGATATAACCATTTCCTGTTATCTCGTTGACTTGTGGTTCCAAGGTGAGACCGTTGTCCATGAGGATTCCCTGACTTCTTTTTATCACTGTTGATGTCTCCCGTTGCCTTTGCATGCTCGGGGCACAGGTGAGGGATGCCTGTGTTGGACTGCCTTTGCATGGGGAGATTATTATTTCTGTTTTGGTTGGGCTTAGTTTTAGGAGTTTGCCATCTAGGTGTTAATGTCGGTGAGGCAGTTATTGAGGGTGTTCTCAGGGTGGTCATCATTAGTTATATTGAAGATGAGTTTGGTGTCATCTACATAATTGTAGGCTGTTAGTCCACGGGTTTGAATGAGCTTCATTAAGGGGGTCATATAAATGTTGAAGAGGAGTGGGGAGATGCTTGATCGTTGTGGTACACCCCAGGTGATATTTATTTAGCTTAATGTAAATGGTGGAATGTGGGTTCTTTCAGTTCAGTCAGTGAGGAAAGATTTCAGCCATAGTAGTGCAGAGATTGGAATACCGGATTTCTCCGGTCTCTTGATTAGAATTGTGTTTGATTGAATTGAAGGCAGCTGATATGTCCAATAGTGTAAAGGGTGATTGGGTGGTGTTGTGCGCGTTCATTTTTGGGTTGTCCCACATGCAGAGGAGTGGCAATTCTGTTACTCTTATGGGTTTAAAGCCAACCTGGGATTGATCAAGTATTTAGTTGCCTTCTATGTGATTGAGGAATTCTTTGTGCATTACCAGCATGGCGACTCTAGGTGAGCTGCAGGGACCCACTACCCCATTCCTTGCACCATGTGGCCTCGGACCCCCCCCGACCTGCTCCGATCCCGTTCCCCGTGGCTTCCCCTTCCCCTCGCTCCACCCGCCCCACGGACCTCCCTCCCCTGTGATTGGCCTTTCGGGCCTTGCTGTGTGCCTGGGCCTGCAGCTTTACCTGGAGAACGCCATTACCAGCACAGCGACCCCAGGTAAACTGCAGGGACCCACTACCCCATTCCTTGCACCATGTGGCCTCGGACCCCCTGACCTCCTTGACCTGCTCTAATTCTGTTCCCCGTGGCTTCCCCTTCCCCTCCCTCTGCCCGCCCGCCTCCCGGACCTCCCTCCCCTGTGATTGGCCATTCGGGCCTTACTGTGTGCCTGGGCCTGCAGCTTCACCTGGGAGAACGCCATTACCAGCACGGCAACCCCAGGTGAGCTGCAGGGACCCGCTACCCCATTCCTTGCACCATGCGGCATCAGACTGACCCCCAACCTCCTCTGATCCCGTTCCCCGTGGCTTCCCCTTCCCCCTCCTTCCGCCTCCCGGACCTCCCTCCCCTGTGATTGGCGGACTGTCTGGTCTTAATTGACCCAACCAAGGCAGCCCTCTGCCTGTCAGCCCTGCGGCTAAGGGCCCTAAGGCAAAGGGCAGCTCCTGCACTGGCGGATCCAAGATGTCTGCCGGTGTCCGCAGGGGAAGCAAAGGAAGCCAGAAGCTAACAGACACCAACAAAACTAAGTGTGGCATGTGTGGGAGGTAGAACAATCACTCTACTCCAGCAAGCCCTTGCCACTCTACCTACCCCTCCATAACGTTGACTATCATAAATTTTGCACTACACTATGCACTAAGATACTGTTATGTTATGCTGCTTGGCATTTGTATAGCGCTTTGTATATCATTGATAGGTCCGCACAGCCAATGTTAACTAGTGCCAATGTTTACTAACCTATAGAGAACGGTCAAGATCAGCCTATGTCACCTTTGACAGGTGTAATAATTGTTAGCATGCACCGCATCTAGATACAATTGTGAATGTTAGCATATGCTGCACTTAGTTGGAATCCTCAACGTAGCCTGCGTCGCATCTAGATAGAATTGTGAATGTTAGCATGTGCACACTGTTACAAGTACAGGTGAGATAAAAGACAGAGAACACTCTTGTAGTCACCAGTACTTATATTTTATTTTTTCTTAATAGTCCGTGACTGACCAAACTCTGTTTCTTTCTGATAAGGATGAACGTTGGAAGGCAGGCCGTGCTTTTCACTCTCTGCACTCTATGAGGAGCTTGTGATATTCATGTCTCAAGACCGGAAAGCGACTGAGCTCTCCACTTTTCAATTTCCCTCTTCTGGTGATGACAGGGTCAGAAAGAGTCTTTGGACAGTTCCCCAATTCTCTATTATTTACTTCCACTTTTGTTTTTTCAAAAAGCCTTGATTGCTCCACTATTCTCTCACGTTGAGAATTCTAGAGTCTTTACATATGTCCATTGTAACGTGGTTCAACTGTGGATCTGGCTCATGAAATGTAGTTCCAGCTTATGAGAGCTACTGTCTTATCCTTGTTTCAGGCAGGGGTCTGGCGCTTCTATCTTAATTCCCTCCCTTCGTTTATTCTTCGACTTTTCAGTCCAACAGAAGCCTCTCGTACAGCACGTTCACAATATCACTGACTTGTTCCCCTGATATGTCGGAGCTTCATTTGCAGTGTCTTACTCTCACTGTTTCTTACGATTTGGCGCTGCGACTCGTTGTCAGGTTCCCCTCTTCTGTTTCGTTTGTAGGCTTCGGCTGCAGCAATGACACAGCTCCTGCTGTTGAACCACTCAGCTTCCTGGACTCTGACACGCCTCCTCTCAGTTGCTTCTGAGTTTGACGGCAGCGCCTCACAACTGTACCGAAACTCTGCCTCCGATTCAGAGTCTCTTGAGGGGCTTACATCTCCGCGGCTCTCTGACGTACGCACACCACGGGCCTCTCTCCTGCTTGTCACACGTAGCTTTGCGTTACCCTTTCGGAAGCCCACAGTAAGACTACGCTTCTGTAGGTAGATCAACCAACGGGCTGATTGCTTATGTAAAACTTCATTAACGAATCAACAGTCTAACAAAACAGTATTTCCTCTTTACGGACTTAACGCTAGTATGCCCACTCGTAGCAGGGCTCCTCCTCCTGACCAGCTGGACCCTGTCAAGCCAAACAAAAACAAAAGGCAAAACGACTAATACATTAGAAAAAAGAACCCCCGTCGCTGGAAGCAGACTTCCTATTGGCCTAGAATAATTGTCCATCAAATCCAACAAGGACCAGCCCCGATATAGTCATCCTTTCACTCTCCCCATGTTATGATGCCAGGTGAAACCGGACAAACCACTCTGGTTCTGGCTCTTGTTCTGATCTCCTTTCTCTGCCTCTGCCCCATTACACACACAGAGGGAACTCCTAAGCTTAGCATGCGCCACATCTAGATATAATTGTAAATGTCAGCATATGTCGCACTTGGAATCCTCAACGTAGCCTGGGTCGCATCTAGATAGAGATGTTATTCAATGATTGATATACGACTCTCCTGGCAAGCTTAGACCAAGCGTGCAATCATGAATCAATAACCAACACACTAACAATTTCACTCCTCTGCATACACCTCTCAAACTCACACCAAACACAACCACAAGCCTTAAACGCAGCAAACCGCACAAACTTCACTACACTGCAACAACAAAACAAACCACACATAGACTTGCACAACAGCACACGACGACTACCAACTGAAAAACACCCCAAGCCCAGTCAACGGACCCACCGAGCTGAGGCTACCAACAGCACATCAATGCTATCTTGCACTTTTCCAGCTCATTCCCACTAACTCACCCCCTCTCCCTTTTTCAGAGCCGCCAGGGGACCACTCCGGTGGTGATAGTGTGCGGTACAAATATCCTTTAACATTAACATCTTACATTCAGAGCATGTGCAGGTTAGTTTTACTGGGCAAGCGACCCTCCTGGGCCTGCTTTGTTTGTTTTAGTCACTGCTTTGTGCCCAGACCCTGCTCGCGCTCCTTGTAATCCCCGGCAGCTCCACTTCTGTCTCCCAACCTCCTCCTGCCTCCCATTTCCGCCCCTGACCCTCATTGGGTATTCCTTGCATTGTTGCCTGGTTGCATGAACCAGCGTCTCCCTGCACGCCATTCTTACATCCGGAGCATGTGCAGGTGAGTTTTACTGGGCAAGCGACCCTCCTTGGCCTGCATTGCTTATTTTAGTCACCACTTTGTGCCCATACCCAGCCTGCGTCCCAATGCAACTCCCGGGAGATCCACTTCCCTCCCCCTCCCTCCTTGCAGCCCGCCCCCGGATCCCGATTGGGTATTCCTTGCATCGTTGCCTGGTTTTATGAACCAGCGTCTCCCTGCATGCTCATCTTACATCTGGCGCGTGTGCAGATGAGTTTTACTGGGCAAGCGACCCTCCTGGGCCTGCTTTGTTTGTTTTAACCACTGCTTTGTGCCCAGACCTGGCCCGCGCCCCTTGCAATCCCCAGCAGCTCCAGTTCCCTCTCCCTCACTCCTCCACAGTGTGGCATGGGTGGGGAGTAGAGAAATTACTCTACTCCAGAAAGCCCTGCCACTCTACATTACCTTACCTTACAACATAGCTTGCCATGCAAATGTCACCTGCTTCATTCTCTTAGGGAACACTCAGCACTAGCAAACGCCCATTGAAAATGTGCTCTCAGGTATAGATATGTCTAACCATCTGTGTCTGCTATGAACTACAACTACTGTATTATATTCCGAAGCCTGCTGCATTGTGAAACTTAGGCCTCCCCCACTGTACGGGACTCTCAAATCTAGGTGTGGAACTTGAACTGCATTGTGAAACTTAGGCCTCTCTTCCACTATACATGACCCTCAAATCTAGGTGTGTTGTCCCATGCAATCTTGTACTCAAACTGCATTGTTAAACTTAGGCATCTCTACCACTTTACTCGTATACTCAAACTGCATTGTGAAACTTAGGCATGTCTACCACTATACTCTTGCGCTCAAACTGCATTGTGAAACTTAGGCCTCACCCACTATACGGGACTCTCAAATCTAGGTGTGTTGTCCTTTGCATTCTTGATCTCAAACTGCATTGTGACAATTAGGCCTCTCTTCCACTATACTCTTGCACTCAAAATGGCATTGTGAAACCTAGGCCTCTCTCCCACTATACTCTTTCACTCAAACTGCATTGTGAAACCTGGGACTCCCAACATTTTGGGATTCCCAAATCTAGGTGTGTTGTCCCTTGCTATCATGTACTCAAACTGCATTGTTAAACCTGGACTGCATTGAGGGACATGGGCCTCTCTCCCACTATACAGGAATCCCAATTTTAGTTTTAGTCTCTTTCTCTGCTTATTACATTGTGAAACCTCCAGCCGAATAACTACCAAACCTACGGTACATATACATACCAATAGTGTGGACACAGGCCGCAGGCACGGCCATGCATCCATGCACCATAGAATACTGCTATGGCCAAGCACATCCTGTCTAGCAACACACATAACCGTCCGGACTGAAATACCAAACTTACCTCAACACCTCTGCCACTAGCATACAGCGACTACCAACTGAAAGGAACTCGGTATAGCTGGAACACATCAACTCTCCACACAATAGCAATCTATCGAAATCCACAAAGTTCTCGACTGGCAAAATGCAAACACGCATCTCCTAAACTAAACCCCTTTGAATTTTCACCCAATTGACTACGGTCACCCAGGGCGTTCCCTCCAGAAAGCGCATTGAGGCCACACGAGTGGGGAAGAGCGCTATAGAAATAATCAAATACAATATATACTTTCAAGATTTCCGCTGGGAATGGTAGGTTTAATATGGGTTTGTAGTTAGGAGGATCTTCTGTATTTCCAGTCTCATCTTTTAGGAGATGTTGGATGTATGCCAATTTTAATAATTTTGGTACTATTCCTGTGTTTAGGGATAGATTCATTCGTTGTTGAATGTAGGAGACTGGTGTTTTGTGAGCGAGGAGCTTTTTGTAGTTATCCGGTGGGCGTGGGTCGCTGGCAGAAATGGCTATGCTGGTATCTTTTAATCATTATTCGAAGATTTCCTCGCTAATTGGTTCAAATCAATTGAGTGCTGTGTTGACTGTTGGGGTGCTGGTTTCTGGGAGGGTGCCGTTTATGGTCATGTGGGATGCGTCAATGGCCTGTTGTATTGCTTCTATTTCTGCTCTTAGGTGGGCAGTGATGCGGTCACAAAAGGTTTGGCAAGGGGACGATGCTGTTGCATGAAGTTGGGTTTTTTAATTCCTTGATGCTAAACATTTATTTTTGTGGATATTTTGCAGTTTGGATTCTCATAGCACAATATGATTTCTTGACTTCAGGACTGTCTATTTTTATTATCGAAGTTGTCGTTGGTTGTTTGGTTCTTCTATCACTTTTCTAGTTTACAGTTGTTTTTTCTGAGTTAACTCAGTTTCTCTGAGAACCATCTTGCTGCAACCTATTTCTGTGTAGGTTTGAAGAGTTTTAGGGGTGTTAGTTGGTATAATGCACCTGTGATCCAGGTTCAAAGGTTCTCTTTAACTTCGTCTGGTGTCATTGCGTTTATGTGGGAGGTGGCTGTTTTTTTAGTTTCTAAAAGTTAAAGTTTCAGTGTCAAGTCTTTTCTAGTTTCTTTATTTTGTCACCAGGGGTTTTGCGTTTGTGGGCATAATGCAGCTCAGGATTTTGACGATGAAAGGCATCATATGATAGTCGCTCCATATGAGTTGCCGAAAGTTCATCCTTGCAGAAAATTGCATCTAGTGTGTGTCCCGCTCTGTGAGTGGCTCTGTTCACTATTTGAGATGGGGCGCTGAGCGAGTTTGTTGTGGTTTCATTTTCTCTTTTGAATCAGATGCTGAAGTCTTCCAGAACAATTATGTTTTTGTGATTTGTGGAAAGGTTATCTATGGCATCTGTGAGTTTTGCTGCAAAGTTAGAGTTATCTATCTATCTATAGAGTGGGCAATCTGTAGATCAGAAGGAAGAGTGCGTAGAATTGGTAATTGAGCTTGAGGTTGACTACGAATGATTCGCAGTCTATGCCTGTTGAGCTTAGTGATGAGGAGCCAATGTGATTTTTGTGTGCTAGAGCGATTCCTCCTCCTCTTGCAGTTTCTCTGTTAGTTTGCAATAGTTTGTAGTTGCCAGTTTGGCGTCATGAGCGATTACTTAGTAGTTTTCTGAGAGCCATGTTTCTGTGAAGGATAGAGCGTCCAGGCCAGCTTCGCTTAGGAGGTCATGCACATCTGATTTGTGCTTTGCCAGAGATCATATGTTGTGTTTGCTGCAGTGTACTGTGTGCAATTTGGCTTGTTCTTTATGTGTTATTTCTGGCCTTTCGGCAGGAGCATTGTTGGTCAGTCCTTCGACTCTACGTTGCGCTTGCCATGTTATTGCAGTGTGCGCAGTTGTGTCTTATGTCCAATTGTTGAGTTCCATTAGGTTCTGCAATGGGTTTCTCTGTTCCAAGTTGTCGTAGTTAGATGATTGCTTGTTAGTGGGGTTCTTTTTCCAATCTATGGTTATACAAGGGGTGGAGGTGGCAAGGGATTCTAGACTAGTTCTTATAGGTGTCTTTCCGAAATTGTCCTCTCCACTGCCAGGTTCAATGTGTTGGGGGGGTTAGTAGTTTTGTAGTATTGTGGGTGCTCCTCTAATATTGCCTCGGTCCTTTATTGCACGGTGTTGATTTCTGGTGTGGCTGTTTTGTAGATGGAGGTGGTGGGAGATGTATGATGTCTTTGTTCTAGTCTTTGGATCTTTAGTTTATTTAGAGGGGGGTTGGAGGTGATTTAGAGGGGTCGTGAATTTGGATAGGTATTTTTTGTTGTTTGGTGGGGGTGTGGTTTCTTTGGTCTGTTTTCCATCCTTGCTCGTTTGTCCTTGCTGAATCGCAGCATATTGGTAGTTGTGGATGTTTCGTGATTGTTGTGGGCTGGTGGTCTATTGATGTTGTGGCTGTGAGTCAAGCTATTACGGTGATTGGCTCCCTAAGTTAGTTAATAATTGATCAATTATATTAATATTAGCTTCATGAAATGTAATTGCACAAATTGACAGTGCATATGTATGAATGTGGTTTGATCACGGGATTCGAAATATCCATATTTCACTGATGGGAAACATTCCTACACAGAGATAGAAAAAATTTGATTAATAGTGCAAATTGTTCAGAACACCAATGTCACACGATTAGAAAATGATAATTCAATGGATTGCTTTTCTCCCGCAGATTCCTCATCTGACCGATATTCCATATTGCTTCGCTGCTTTGGAAAATGTTTCGACAGGGGCCATAGTAGACCTTGACTCTGCCTTTGATCCGTCTTGCTGGGGACTCGATCCTCGGTTCTGGAAGTGACATTGGGCGCTGTATATATACTCCTTCACTATGCCCCACACCTCAGTTCTTTTTTCAGCACGCTACTTAGGAATACAAGCAAGTCTTTGACTCTTCAGCTTTTTCATCAGAAAACTTTATTTTTTCAAATTCCTCAACACAAGATGTCGGTTACTTGGATTTTGGCTTCAAGTATTGTACTGATTGTGGCACCAAGATATCCCTCACTGACCCACACAAGCTGTCTCTCTGGTGCCCGAGTACGGGTGAGGGGACTGAAGGGAGCCTGTTGTGCGCCAAAATGCAGCCAAAATGCTTTGGCGATCGAGCGGCTAAACTTGCGCTTGGTCGACCGCCCTCTAAATCTCTGGCGCGGTCAACGATTCGGTCCTCGCAGGCCGTAACTGATGGGAACACCCCTGAGAAAGAACATCGGCAGAAGAAGAAACGGTCACACTCGAGGAGCCATTCTTTCACGCCCGAAGGAAGAGGCATCACCACCACCGTTGGGACTCTGAATCATCAGCAGAAAAAGGTAAGCCATCGGCGGGGCCTACCACCCGCCAAGAGTGGGAGGATTCTAAGACCTCTATGCTCGACATGTTCAAAAAGCATGCTGTAGTCGGCGCGGTTAACACCCCCACACGGAGCAGGCTTTGGAGCCAAGTGCTTCTTTTGCCATTCCCAACCCCTCTTGCGCCTCGGTGTCGACACCATCGGCATTGTTAAACCCTTCGACAACTGCCCATCGAAGCCAGACCAGCGACATACACCAGTCTATCTGTGCCGTAAGACAAACCATTGGCGCCGACGGTTGTCGATTAGTCTTTTACCCTGCACCACCGGTCTGAATTTTTCAACACCTTGTTGAGTATCTTTGGTAGCGATGATGCGGGATATTAAAGGGATGTCGACCCCACTTACCTGGGCACGGGAGGTGTCGACTATTTTGAGGACCAAAGACCACAATCAGATGTTACAGCTAGCTCTAGGCCTTAATGAAACCAGTGGTCTAGATACCTCACCAAACCTGCATTTTCAACAAACCCAGCCCTATACTCCTAATATATCCAAATTCAGTGCTTTGGTAGAAAGGGTCATTGACACCTTCGGATTGCAATCCTCAGTAGCGTCAGTGCAGGGGTATGACCTCACTGAGATTTTGGATGATAGTGTGATGAGGCAGCGCAATATGCCTCTAAACCCTGCCTATGCTGACACTAACAGCTCTGTTACAGCATCCTTGTTATATTCTACCAGTTAGCTGCACCATTTCTAGGAAATATAGGCCAGCTACAGGAGATCCTGAATTTATTTCCTCTCACCCTTCCCCGGAGGGGTTTGTTATGCAGGCTGCTATAGTCTTTTCCAGACCAGCTTCCACAACTTCCACTTTACCTCCCGACAGGGAAGCGAAAAAGGTTTCTGCCTTGGCCAAAAAGGCGTTTATTTTGGGCAGTATGGCCCTTAAAGCTACCAATGTGGCAAGCAGCTTTGCCAAGTATTCAGTTGGGCTTTGGACATCAGTAGAAAATGCTGCGCAGTAGGTCGATGAGGGGGAAATGGACGGGGGCTTCCTACAGTTGGTGCAGGATGGGAAAGTGGTGGCCAGGCAGTTGCTGCGAACGAGCCTGCATGCGTGGCCCGTTCTATGGCGTGAGCTGTAACGCTGATGAGGTACGTTACTTGAAAACTGCAGGATTTTCTCCTAATGTCCAGGTTAAATTGCTGGACATGCTCTTCGAAGGTGATTTTTGGTTCGGCCAAAAAGCCGAGGATTCCTTGGAGAAATTTAAGGAATCCAAAATGGCTGCCAAATCTTTAAGCCTCTCAGCGCAGGCGGCCAAACCAGCATTCAGCTTCGCTTCTAGTGCAAGGAGCTACAGGCGGTATGGTCCTTATGGCAGGAGAGTGCAGCTCCCACCAGTCAGTCAAGGGCAGAATAGTTTCTCGGGCTCTGGAAGGGGTAAGGGCTCCTAAAGGGTAAAAAGCAGTATCAGCAGCAGGGGCAACAGAAGCCAGGGGGCACATCAACAGGCTGGAGTTGCAGGCCATCAGGTTAGCCCCGAGGGCTTTTGCCCCGTCTCTCAGGGGGAAACATGCCCTAATCCTAACGGACAACATGACAGCCATGCACTACCTGAAAAAGCAAGGTGGTGTACACGCTCATCCCCTCTGCAAAGAGGCAATGCAGCTGTGGTTCTGGTTTTTAGAGAACCCGATCTCAGGCTCGTCAGTTCATCTGGTGGGTACAGAGAACAGTTTGGCGGATGCTGTGAGCAGGCAGAGCACAGTCTCATACGAGTGGGAAGAGTGCTAGGAGGAGGTGGCAACAAGCAGAAAAATCCACAAAACAACAATACCATGTCAATCCACAGGTTCACAACCGCAACAAATACCTCCTCAATCTTTGGAAACAGACTCAGTGAGTGACTTAGATCAAGACACAAAGGACAAGCATCAGCAGATAAACAACAGCCAGACAAAAAAATGTCCTCCTCTCCATCTACCTCATCAACTTTCTTAGAAGAATTCATACAGTACAAAAAAAAATACACATCTGAATCCTGGACAAAAGCGAAAGTGGGGAAATACTTTGACACAAACTCACAACAAAGGAGGACCAGGAGGGATAGAAGGGATAGAAGGGGGCAAGGCAAGAAACAATGAAGATCAAGTAGACAAAAATGTAGGAATCCAAATGAGTTCCAAGAATACAGCACCTAGTGGTTAATTTAACTAAATCCGATCTCTCGCCACATTTGATCTCAGCCCTCAACAAAGGGCTAACTTTCTGCCCAACCAATACTGAAACAGTGGATTTATACCAATTTTGTAGAAAATTCAAACTCAAAAGTATAATTATAGTTGAATAAAGATAATTCAATCAAATGTACACAATAAATTTGGAGGTGAACAAAACAATAATGAATCATGTAATGTTTAAGAGGACCAAGAGTGAATATAAGGAGTGTATGCGCAAAAAATACGGACTATGAAACACAAAATTCCGCAACTTTGTAGTTCTGGCCAGCCTCAGGACATTGAGTCTGAATCTTGCAGCAACCACACAGACCAATATATTTTCGAAAAAACAAAATTCACCAAAATCTGCCAAAGGCTGAAAAATCTTCAAATACAACGTGAGCAATGACAGGGATTGGAGGAAACGCGTACAGGAGTGGAAACTCTCAGTGCACTATGAATGCGTCCCCTAGAGCTCGTTTTGGGGGATATTCCCTGGAACAGAACAATTTTCAATTCCTGTTGACACTGGTCGCAAAAAGGTCCACTTGAGGGTTTCCCCAAAGGATGAAGATCTCTTGAAGGACCTCCTGCGCTAGTTCCCACTGGTGGGAGACTGTGCTCTGCCTGCTCAGAGCCTCTGACGCCGTGTTCTCCTCTCCGGCTAGGTGAATTACTGATAAGGAGATTCCTTCTCGAATTACCCAGAACAAGAGCTGCATTGCCTCTCTGCACAGTGGTAGTGACCCTACACCACCTCTTTTGTTGAGGTAGTAAATGGCCACTGTGTTGTCCGTCATTATCGGGACATTCTTTCCCTATACAGAGGGCATAAAGGCCTTCAGCTCCAAAAGGTTGATGTGTAGTTTGGACTCAGATGGAGACCAACGACCGTTAATTGTCAGATTGTTGGCATGGGCTCCCCATTCCGTCAGTGAGGCCTCCGACACTACTGTTATTTCCGGCCATGGCTGACAAAAGGATGCTCCCTTCAGAATGTTATCTTTGCAAGCCCACCACAGAAGATCCTGTGTGACCCTGCTTGGAACCTGAAGGTGGTCCAACATACTGCCTGGAAATTGGGACGATTGAGACCAGAGAGCCCACTGGAGGGATCTCATTCTCAGGCGAGCCTCTGGCACCAGGAAAAATGCAGGATGCCATGAGGCTGAGCAACCTCAAAAAGTCGAAGGCCGGAAGACGCTGGGCACTCTGGAATTTGGTGACCATTTGCAGAATGGGTTGAGCCCTCACCTCGAGTGGCAAGGATTTTCCCAAGGATGCATCCAGAACTGCTCCGATGAATTGGAGTCTTTGAGATGGTATCATGTGGGACTTCTTGAAATTGAGGAAGAAGCCCACTGTGGAGAGAGTGACATGTTCTGCTGAGATGTCCCAGGGCCTATTTGGTAGAGCGAGCCCTGATCAGCCAATTGTCCAGGAAGGGGTAGATGTGAATCCCCCCTCTCCCGAGACTCGCTGCCACCACTGCCATTAACTTGGTGAAAACTCTCGGGGCGAAGGTCAGCCCGAATGACAGAACTTGAAACTGATAATGAGAATCGCCAACCGCAAACCTCAGGTATCGTCTGTGCTTGTGATGGATAGGCACATGAAAGTAAGCATCCTGAAGGTTCAATGACACCAGCCAGCCTTGACATTGGAGGGCCTGAAGGATCTCAGAAAGAGAAATTACCTTACTGTAATGTTCTTTCTATGGATTATTCTCCCCCATCATCCTCCTTATGATAGATGTTCATCTCCAGCTTCGCTGTACGGAAAGCTATTCACCGGTGGCGCAGTGGACCTTGACTCGGCCACCGATCGTTGATCAGTCTTGTCTGGCTCTCAATCGTCAGTTCCGGATGTGATATCAGGTGTCGTATATATACCATGTTACTACACCCCACAACTCGGTTCCTGTAATTCATTCCCCCTTGCGATTGAACGCTGCAGAAGAAAATCCACAGGTCAAGGCTAACCAGCCATTTAAACATTAACAAGGGTACACCTCAACAGGGTCAACCCACAACAATGTGTGAAGAAAATCCTTTTTTTAAATGGTCATCCTAGAGCCATCATCAGATGCCTTCTCCTTTGGACAGAAACAACAACCCACAGAACTTTCTGAGAGGGGGATGGATGGGAGGGGTCGATGAGGAATCTGCAATAGAAGAATCCATAGAAAAAACATTACGGTAAGGTAATTTCTCCTTCAATGGATTGCTTTTCTACTGCAGATTCCTCATCATGATAGACTCCCCAAACAGTTAGGATAACAGGAGGAGGTCAGAAAGATTTAAATACGTAGATTCTGCAGAACCGCCATACCAAACCTAGCATCAGCTCCCTGTGCAACATCCAAGGCATAGTGCTTGGTAAAGGTATGTAAGGATGACCAAGTGGCCGTCCGGCAAATATCCCTAACAGGGACCCCTCTGTGGAGGGCCATAGAGGCTGAGACCCCTCTGGTCGAGTGGGCCCTGATGCCTGCTGGAAGCTCCATGCCTGCCGACTGGTAACACTCGGCTATGCACAGGATAATCCAACGTGACATGGTCCGTTTAGTGAGAGCAAGGCATTTTCTAGACAAGTAATGGGCAACAAACACCTGGTCTGATTTCCTAAGCTCAGACGTACGAGCGACATAGAAACTTAACGCCCTCTTGGGATCAACGCGATGGAAACACTCCTCCTCCAACGTAGGATGTGGAGGAGGCTACAAGACAGGCAAGTCAATGGACTGGGACAGATGAAATTCTGAAACCACCTTAGGAAGGAATCCTGGCCTGACTAAGTGAGACCTTCTCACGAAAGAACTTTAGGAATGGAGGTTTGCAGCACAAGGCTTGCAGTTTGCTAACCCTCCTCGCAGACGTGAATGCGATCAAACAAGCCATTTTAAAGGGACAAAAGCCACAAAGAACATGAATGCATACGCTCAAATGGAGCTGCCATAAAAAATATCAAAACCAGATTAAGATCCCAATCTGGGACAACAAAAGGTGGTTGGCAGAAACGTGTTGAGAAGGCCCTTCAGGAACTGGGCCATGACTGGAATGGTGAAAAATGAACCTTGGTTTGGGAATCTCTTAAACATAGACCGGGCCATCAAATACCCTTTCACTGTGGCAACCTGAAGGGTTGAAGAAGCCAGTGACAGAAGGAACTCCATTACAGTGGTGGTGGGGCAGGGGATAGGGTCAGTATCGCAATCCCTGCACCATGCCTCAAATCTTCTCCACCTGAATGCATACAGAGATCTAGTAGAAGGTCTGTGTGCAGCAAGCAATACCTCAAGCACCTCCTCTGAGAGGTCCCAGTCATCATACTCATCCTCTCAAGACTCACGCATGTCGGTTGAGGGAGTCCGGAGTTGGGTGGAGCACCCGGCCCTCCGACTGGGCAAGGAGATCCGGACGCCGAGGCAACTGGTGTGGCGGACAGATGGTCAGATCCAGGATTTCAGAGTACCATTTTCTCCTCGCCCAATCCGATCAGGATCATGGATGCTCGAAATCTCTTCGACTTCCTGAGAACCCAAGGGATGACGGAAATCGGAGGGAAGGCGTAGAGGTGAGGGAAAGTCCAATCCAGCAGAAACTCGTCACCTAGTGCACCGTTCGCTGGGAATTCCCACGAGCAAAACTGTTTCCTTTTGGATTGAGTGGATTGAGTGGAGAACAGATACACTGCAGCAGTACCCCAGAGAGTGAAGACCTCCTCTAGGACCTCTGGGCACACTTCCCACTCATGTGAGACGTGCTCTGCCTGCACAGAGCATCCGGAAAGGTGTTCTCCGTCCCCGCCGGGTGAACTGCCGAGACCGAGATCTGGTTCTCTCTCAACCAGAACCACAGCTGAATTGCCTCAATGCAGAGTTGAGTTAATGCATGGCCACTGTGTAGTCTGTGAGAACGAGGCCACACGTCTCTCAGAGACGATGCAAAGGCCCTGCGCGCTCCCAGGTACGGAGACCAATTGGTCCTTCAGGAGCCATTGGAGGGATCGCATACAGAGCCTGGCCTCTGGCACTAGTAAAATACAGGAGACCATGAGACACAATAGGAGGAGGAAGGAAGCCCCTAGAAGAGTGGCGTGCTTCTGAAACAACTGCACCATCTGGCCAATGTTGCCGACTCTCTCCTCGGGAGGGAAGGCCTTCCCTACCCAGGTGTCTAGGACCGCTCTGATGAACTGGAGTCACTGGACTGGCGTCAGATAGGACTTCTTCAGCCCAGCCTGTGCAGTAGTAGGCAGGGGTCTTCCAGGTGAGACAAGACTAGCCCCACCGACTTCCCTCGGATCGGCCAGTCATCCAGGTAGTGAAATACATTGACCCCAGATCTCCTGATGTGAGCTGCGACCACTGCCATGAGCTTGGGGAAGACCCTCATCGTGGAGGTCAACCCAAAGGGAAGCACTTTGAACTCATAGTGCTTGTCGCCCATGAGAAACCTAAGGAACTTCCTGTGCTCTTGGTGTATTGGCACATGGAAATAAGCTTCCTGTAGGTCTATGGACACCAGCCGGTCCTGGAGTTCGAGAGTGTGGAGAATCTCTTTCAATGTCACCATCCTGAATTTGTCCTTCCTCAGGAACTTGTTCAAGGCCCTGAGGTCCAGGATGGGACGGAGGCCCTCCTCCCTTCTTGGGCATCAGGAAGTAACAGGAATACCAACCTGACCCTCTCTGATCGGGAGGTACCTCTTCCACGGCACCCTTCATCAACAGGGCTCTCAGTTCTTCCTGGAGCTCCTGTCCCGGTTGGATCGGGGGAAGTGGAGGTATGTCCAGAGGCATCTTTAGGAAAGGCAGACAATAACCCCACTGAATCAACTGCATGGCCCAGGCGTCAGAAGTGCTTTCCTGCCATTGGGGCCAATGCCCTATCAACCGTCCACCACAAGTGCATTGTGGGAGGGGAAAATCAAAGCGGCTTTGAGGGTGCAGGTGACCCTGCCGCTGCTTGTTGGCCTCTAGAGAGGTCCTCTGCCCTGGTAGGCCAAAGATTTAACAGCCAATTTTCGACTCTGTGAAGTTTTCCAAGGACTCGTCTGCTTTCTGCCAAAAAAACATATCTTCAAAAAGGCATGTCTAGCAATCTGTTTTGGACAATTAGGGAGAAGCCAGAAGTTGTAAGATAAGCTTTCATCACAACTGCTGAACCCATTGCTCTGCCAACACAGTCTGCTATGTCCAGGCCTGTCTGCAACAACTGTTTGGCGGCCTCTGTCCCATACTCCACCAGCTCTAAAAAAAAAGTCCTTGCATGGCACCCTCTGAAAGTACTCAGCAGCCTGTTCTACTGCTTTCCCTAAGCCAAACAAATATTTGGCGAAACCACATTCCACGTTACTGGCCTTGGCGTCATGCTACCAGAAGTGAATACCTTCCAGGACAGGGCGACATATTTTTTCCCTGCTCTGTCCATAGGCAAATTTAAGGTGGATGCAGTGGGTCTAGTGGAAACAGTGGCAGCCTGAATCACCAACCCCTCCGGGGAAGGATGTGTGACGAAGAAAGAAGGATAACCTCTTGCCGGCCTAGACTTCCCTGTGAAATTGGCATTCACAGGAGGAATGGTACAAGGCTGCTGCCATAAGGAGGCTAAAAGCTCTGCAATGGCATGGTCGAAAGGAATATTGTTCTCCACTGTGACATCCAAAATGTCGGTAAAATCATAGACTTGAAGAGGGACAGAGGACGCCTTCAATCTCAGGGTGTCAACTACCCTGTGAACCAGCTCCCTGAAGTACACACTAATGTGGCTGTAGGGCTGTTTTTTTCTGTATCTCCAAGACTTGAGAAGTATCCAGACCACTGGCATCATGCAAACCCTGTGCCAAAGCCAAGAAATCGGCTTGGTCGCCGAAATAGTCGATGCCACTGGCCCCCGTGTAAACAGGGACGACCGTGTCCTCAGGGTCATCTTGTTCCTTGACTCTAAAGATGGAGTGCATGGAATCGAAGAAACCGGATCTCGACAGTGGCACGAAGGAACCATTGTGGACTGTCGGTGCCGGAGGCTTCAGGATGGACTTCAGTGACAAAGCTGTGGAAGCCGAGGGCCCCTCCGGCACAGAGAGACGTCAGGAGCGTCGGCCCTATGGCCACCGGTGACTTATGCCTGACGGGAGTAACACCCGAAGATGCTCTCAATGCGGATGGAGTGGCTCGCTTGGGGTCGGGAGCACCAAGCGCCGCTTTAGCCGGCAAAGCCTGCTGATCGGGGGCCAGAGCCGCACCTATAGCCACTGACGCCTTAAACATTTCTAACATAGAGCTCTTAAAACTCTCCCACTCCTCCCGAACGGTCGGCCCTGCTGAGGGCTTACCTCGTTGCAACGACGAGTTGGAATCTCGTCGATTGCGGTGGTGCTGCTTCTTCTTCTGCTAGGAAGACGACGGAGAATTGCTCCTGGAATGGGACTGATTCTTGGCGTTCTTACGATGTCGGTAGTGCCCCTAGACTATTGGTATTTCCTCAGTTTCGTCCTCCGTGGACCGGATGAGCAACCGCAGTGGGGACTTGGTGACAGGTCTGCACAAAGCCAGTTTCCCGGCCCTTTCACGCAGGGATTTCAGCTGCATCTTTGCGCACAACACGCAGGCCTCTGTGTCATGACTAGCACCCAGACAAAATAGACAGACGTGGTGTGGGTCGGTCATAGACAATTTGGTCTTGCAATCGCGGCATCGCTTCAAGCCTGAAACCCTGTGGGAAGATACTGCGTTGAGGTTTTTGAAGAAAAAAGCATAAGAAGTACAGTAAGAAAATTGAGTAAACTCGAGTCATGTCCCCGATGCAGCGTGCAAGCGTGTGGAAAAAGGGTACCGAGTTGTGGGGCGTTATGACGTGGTATATATACGACGCCTGACATCACGCCCGGAGCTGACGATCAAGAGCCAGACATGACGGATCGAAGATCAGCAGCCGAGTCGAGGTCCACTACGCCCCCCGACGAAAATATTTTCTGAAGAGCGCAGCTGGCGATGAAAATCTATCATGATGAGGAATCTGTGGGAGAAAAGCAATCAATTGATCTTATCCTTGCCGAAGAACTTGTTTGAGTTTCTTAAGTCCAAGATGGGTCTCAATCCTCCGTCCTTTTTGGGAATTAGAAAGTACGGCGAGTGCCAACCCTTGTTCCTTTTCGCCACAGGTACCATTCCTATAGCACCTTTCTCTAGCAGGGTCAACAATTTTGAAAGAGCTGTTCCCCAGTAGATGATCCTGAGGCCTTTTTTATAAAGGGATGGTAGTAACCCTGAGCTAATGTTTCCAGTGCCCAAGCATCTATATAATGACCTACTGTCATGATTCCTGCCCCTCATGTCCCTAGCCCTCCAAGATGTCAGGCTGGAGGCCAGGCCACGATCACCTACATGGCCCTCAAGGGCCTCTCTATCCCTCCAAATACACACTTGGAGTCAGACTTGGCGCTTGTGGCACCAGACTCAGTCCCATAGGAGAACATTGGGGATTGGACTTGTAGTGCATTGATGGGGACAAGATGGATGTCCCCACATATTTCGGTTCCCAGAACTGCATGTGCAGTCTAGTCTTTTGGGTGTGATTCAGCCCAGAGACACTTGTGATACCTAGAGACTATTTAAGCCACGCCCAGGCTGAGAAACATGCTTTGTGTTTTCTGCACCTGCAGCGTGACACTCACCGTGTTCGGATCGGTCTCCAGTAGGTCTGCATCTTTCTTCTGCGGTCAGCTCCTGCAAGAACAAGAACACCATTAGGAACAGCCTTACCTTGTGGCGCTTCTGCCCATCATTCATCGCTCCTTCTGTTCTGTGGGCATCTTCGGCGGTGTCATTCCCATCCCGGCACGCTGCTTCCTAAGGAAAAGGGAAAAGAACAGAAAAAAGGCATTAGTAAGCATTCAGCAAATCTTCGCTTATTTTAAAGACTGTACGAGCGTCAAACGCTTACCTGAATCCAAACCGCTCTGGGGGAACTCTGTCTCCGGAACTTCTCATCCATCTGCAAGAGTGAAAAGACACTCCAGGTTAGTGTGGAAACACCTAGAGGCGCCGCATACCGCGCTTACTCACCGAATTTCTTCTTCATAACCGGCATCCACGCTGAAAACGTTGCGGCACCTAAAAGACACAGAAAATAACTCTGTTCAATACAAATACTAAAGTGTCGCATCGCGCATCGCGCTCTCACTCACCTTCAGCACTACTCATCTCAGCAGCACGTCGCCATCCCGGGACGCTGGCCATCATCTAAGGAAGGAAAGGAACAAAGTTAGAGAACTGTTCAAAGGACTCATTATAGTTACCTGTCGGACTCTTGCCAGTGAAGTAACTAGGCAGCAACAAGCCCGCATCAATCAACACGCCCCTGCGCTGAAAGCAGGACGGAGAGCACACTATCCAAGAAAATAAGGTGAGCTGTGGATCAAAGGGAAGGGTTGGACCCCAAGGAATAAGGGGTTCAAGCACACAGAGACAATAGGGAGTTAAACTCTACCAATCCTGTGTTTAAGGCCCAGTCTCCAGTCCAATAGCATCCAGGGAAGGGTTTGAGGTCGTAAGACGTCAGAACAGGCTGAGTGACGTCCCCGTGGATACCAGGTGAGCGTTACAACTACCATTCTTCCAGATGCTGAGAAATTCTGCCTCCCACATGGGTTTTTGTGGATTAAGGCCCAAGCGTGGTTTTGAGGCAGCTTAAGTGGCGGCTGAGAGTAAAACTGCTGCTGCTTGGGGTGACATAACACCTCTCCCTCGTCCACCATGAGAGAATCGTCTACGACCTCTATGACTGGCCTTTCCTCTTCCAACTGAGTAGAAGCAAAATGACTTACCCATCCAAGATGATGAAAAGGTGTGCAGCTTTTCCAAACTTTCATCGGCCTTGCTGCCAAACAGCCTTGAGCCGTTAAAGAGCATATTGAGGAGTCTAGACTGCACATCTGGTCAAATCCGGACTTCCGCAACCACGCAAATCTGCACAGCGCGGTGCTAGTTTCCATGAACCTGTTATTGCTATCTACAGTTTTCCACACCTGACTGGAGGCATTCAGACAATCTAAAAAATCAACCACCTTGCCCATTTGTTGCCTGTATAAGGAGTCAGCGTGGTCAGAAGGATCTGGTTTACCAAATTCCAATTCTGGAGAGGTATCTATATCACTGGCTGATTGCAGGTTTCATACAAGTCTTTTAACCTAAACTCTCCTGAAATTAACTTCTCTGGCACATTTGGGGTACCAAATTATAAGCCAAATGGTGGGATATGGTCACCTGAAGGCTCATAGTCTCCATAGATTGAAGTTAAAGATTTAAAAAAATCTTTTTTCGGTATGGGTTTGGAAACCATTTCCTGTGTAACTGTGGGCTTCGACAACTTCGAAGAAATCGTCGACGACGACTTCAAAGTTGGTGTCGATTTTGTCAGAGTCGACTTCGACACTGCCATTGATGGCTCAGATGCTGATGGTCTTGGTGAGGCCATCTGATTAGCCGACTTTTTATGTTTCTTCGAAGGAACCCTCGATGAACTGGATTCCTGGCTTGTCAAAGCCCTTGAGGTTTTCTCATCGGATTAGGATTTCTCTCAATGTAGTTCCAGCTTAAGCCTCGGACTCGAAGATTTAAAAGGTTTTGTCGTGGACTTCTCTTTACCGTCTTGATGCAGATTTGCAGGGGCATGTTCCTTCTGTTTGTCCTACGAGGGGGTCTGGCCACATTCTCGAAAATTTGTAACATTTCTTTGTGAAATCTCGTCCGAGGAATCACTAGAGGTCGAAGGTGACCTGTGACGCCATTTCTTGGCCTTCTTGGAACAAGACAAAGAATGGCGCAACCAAGTTTTTGGGACTTTTTTTCCACCAGAATCTCTCGACTCCTCAGATTTTCTTTTTTTGGAACTCTTCGAAGGTAACCTACATACCGCCAATTTACCTTTATGCTCCCCACGAGCCTTTTTGGGCATCGCCTTGCAGGAGTTGCTCTCAGAGGTACCGCGATCAGTTTCGAGACAACAGGCATTTGAGGTGGGTGGGGGGTCAGTGAACATCTTCGATCCACAGTCTTGACACTTCTTGAAGCCTATCTTAAGCATAAATGGAGCCGAAGGTGAGGACATTTTTGTAACCGAAAATTAGTGACGAAGTTCAGTAAAGAACCGAAGCACGCTGTAATTCTTCAAAGCATCAGCTCGGAAAAACGGAACTGAAGCCAAGGGGCACTGCGTGCACTATTTCTACTGATAATGACATCAACAGTCTAACGGAGGGCCTCGAGGGACATTAACTCGAAGAGACAGCACAAATCACTCCCTGTCGAAAAATATTTCAGATGCAGCTGCAGCTGGAAGGATATTTATCATAAGATGAGGAATACGTGGGAGGACACAATCCATTTGAATGATGCATTTTAAATGAACAGTCACATCTCATAAAATACATTGTTTTGAAGTGAGAAGCTGCTAAAGTAGATGCACCTAAATCATCCAAGGAATTGGGGGGTGGGTGGGTTGATGTATAGTTGTAGATTCTGATGTAACTCACCAGTGCTTATAGGTTATTTGCATGCATATGCTAGAAACCAACCACGCCATTTTGAACATGGGACACATTACTATTGGGAAATATCAAGTAAATGCTAGATATTTGGCATTCAATTTTGTGTAACCTTTCTCTGATAACAATACTGGTTATTGATATTGGAAAAAATAAAGAATGGCTATTAATCAAAGTAAAGTCATTTATGGTGTATATTAGTAGCAAACTAGCTGATAAGCACATTTAAAGATAGCATTATCTTGTGCTGCTTAGATGGTGCATCGTTTTATCAAGAATTAACGTTAAGAAATAGATTTAGGATTCATTTGAATGATTGTGTGCGTCATAAAATTGGTGAGAATTTTGCTGGTCGGTTTATTTACTTCTGTAGACCAGCTGTTTACATTTGTAAATTATACTGTGGTGACTTCCACAGCATAAGAATAGGGGAACCATCTTAGACTTCCATCTTTTATTGAAATGAAGTAGAGTATAACTTCAAGTATGAGTTGTTTATTGCCCCAGAATTTTGGTGTGGAATTGAACATTAGGCGGTCTTACATCAGAGAGTGTATTCATCCCTTCTTCCCTAGGGGGAGCCACCCCCTTTGAAGCAAGGGAGCGGAGCCCGCTCAGCCGACTCATATTGCCATGGTAAACTCGCTATGCACAAGATACCATCTGCTTATATGGGAGTAAGCCATCTGAGTAATAATTCCATCTATTTTCCTTGAGATAGCGACAAGATCTCCATGTGTGTAACTCCAGATAATGAGGAACTTTCGATGTGTTTGATAACTTTTGATGAACAACAGGCCTGTCTCGTTACAGGAAAGAGAATAATGGACCAGCGACCCTTGAGTGGAGAAGGAGAAAACCAATGCAGAAGCTAGTCCCAGAGGCAAGGACGTCAGAAAGGGTCGGAGCCGTGCAGAAGCAGAGTCAGCTGCAGCAGAGATGGAAGGGGACGCACCATGGAGAAACTGCCCTTCTCACACTGTAACACACAAGGCCTAAGAAGCAGAGGCTGCGCAAAGAGAACTGTACCAGAATTGGAGTCCAGGGATGAAGGGAGGACTGGGTCCCCTGCTCTCAAACCGAGAGCCAACAAGAAAGGGAGAGAAAACTCCTACACAGGGAGGAAAGTAAATCCAAAGCAGAGACAAACCTCTGCGGAAGAGATGTCCTGGAGAGGCAGAGTCACGCGAGACCGCAGAGTCGGCGATGGTGTGTGAAGCAAACCTAAAGCTAGATGAATGCTGGAAGGGTGCCGTCCCGTCTGATTACACACTCATGTCCCAGGTCAGAATAGGCTGGTAGGAAATGTCAGGTATAGATAAGCCTACCTCTACCCTATAAAGCAAAGCTACAAAGAGCAATGGTCTTTGAGGTTTCTGTAACACTCACCTGACTCCCACGGCCTGGTTCGCGCTGCTGTGACCTCTTCTAAGGTGATGCGCAGGGTTCGGAAGACGGACTGGACCGGGCCCCCAAATCTGGCTTGTCTGGCTCGCAGAAGTATCCTTCTGTAGGCGAAAATGGGGGATTAACTGTCTGCGGGGTAATGCAATCAGCCTCCCACTTTCCCCTCTCACCCTCCTCGAAACCCTTCTGTGATTCCTCGTAGCGTCTCACCTTAGGGTCTGGAAGGACGAGCTCTCCATCCTGCTTCTGATGCAGGGGCGCGTTGGTATCCAGTTACTTCACTGGATTTTCGGATTGGTGAGAACCAAACTTGCTTGGCTTCCAGGTAAGTTTTTTGATAAGAGGTTCCCCTTGTGTCCATGCATTAATGTACTAATGCTAGTGTCTTTTTCCTCATAGGGGCCGGGGTACGGAATACCGGGGAACAGGCACCGACCCGAGATGAGAGGTGAAATCCTTGTAGAAATCAGGTAAGTCTTTAATGAGCGTTTTTTGGTAATGTCTTTTCATTCGCTCATTAACGCTGATGTCTCTTTTCCCCTTAGGGGCCGGGGTCCGGAAATGCCAGGATGTGGCGCGGACCCGAAATGAAGAGGGAATGAATCAACAGGTAAGTCTTAACATGGAGATTTAGCTTTCCTTATTCCCTTCTCTCTCTCACCTTTTGTTCTGGTCTTTTTCTCCCTAGGCGCTGGGGCGTGACTGCGAATCCGGATGATCGCTGCTGAACATGGAGGCGCCCTGTAAAGGTGAGTGGAATGCGGCGCTGCAGTGATCGACGCAATGAGCTTTTAAATAAAAAAGTCTTCCTTTTCAGGATTGTCGGCGGGATGTCGGCGGGATGTCTCCGGGATGCGGATTTAGCAGGTAAGGACTTTTCCTTCTTCTGTTCTCTTCTTCTCTTCCTTTGCAGGTGATCCAGGATGCTGGCAGGCGTGGCAGAAGTCAGGATGCAGGAGCAGACACGGTGAGCGTAGATGCTATATGCAGAACAACGCGAAGCACGTGTGGCTGTTTGGGTGGGGTTTAAATAGCCTTGGAAGAAGTTCCAGGTATGTATCCTTCCTCCAATCAGGTATGTATCCTTCCCTGGCCATGCCCGGATGGTAAATTAGTCCCACAGGTAAAGTAGTTCCTTTCAGGCCTCAAGGAGGCCGGGATCCTGCAGCATGGTCTGCATCTGGTAAGTGCACCCAAGCACTTCCATAATGAGCCTAGCGCCTATGGCGCCAGGACTGATGTCTTTTATGAGCCTGGCACCATAGGCGCCAGGACACCGTCCAAAGGGCCCCTATATGGGGTTGCTGGGTCCTTCCTTGGGGACTGTATGCCGCTTTTGGGGACGCAGGGCTTGAACCGGCTCCCCGGGAGCGGGCATCATGACAGCACTCCCCCCCCCCCCCCCAGGTCCCTCCCAAGGTTGTTCCCTCCGGGGGTTTTGGTTTGTCTGGGAAGAGTAGGTGGAATTTCCTGACTAATCGAGGTGCATGCACATGGTCGATGGGTTCCCACGACCTCTCCTGAGGTCCGTACCCCTTCCAATCAATTAGGTAGAACAGTTTTGACCTAAACATTTTTGAGTCTAAAATGTTCTTCACTTCGAATTCGGGCTCCCCATCTATTAGAATAGGTTCTGGAGGTTTGAGTAGTCGGGATCCGGGTACTACTGGTTTCAGAAGTGACACATGAAAAACAGGGTGAATTCGCGTACTAGCTGGTAAATCAAGTTTAACAGCCACTGGGTTACTTATTGCCGTAATAGAATAAGGTCCCATATATTTCGGGTTAAAAGTTCGAGGCCCTTTGAGTGGTAAATGTCTGGTAGCTAACCACACTTGATCCCCAATCTGATACGGAGGTGCTTCACTCCGATGTAGATCAGCATTCTCCTTGTATTTTCTCTTGGCTTGTTGTAAATGCGTAGTTGCCTCTTTGAAGGCTTGGGTAATTGTAGAATGCAGATGTTCTACTGCAGGCATTCCGAGGTTCTGAGGTGAGTCAAGGTTTGAGGTTCGAGGGTGATGCCCAAACAAAGTATAAAAAGGACTGTGGCCAGTTCCAGAGTGTACCGAATTATTATATGCGTATTCGGCTATCCAAAGAATGTCTTTCCAGTTGCTTTCAGATTGCTGTAACATACACCGTAAGTATTGCTCAAGGGTCTGATTTGTCCTCTCGGTCTGACCATCGGTCTGAGGGTAGTGACTGGTCGATAATCTTACGTTGATCTGCGTCATTTGACAACATTTGCGCCAGAAGTGGGAATTGAATTGGCTTCCCCGGTCAGAGATTAGTATAGATGGGAATCCATGTAGCCGAACAATATTTTCGAGGAATTCTTTGGCTAGGACAGAATCTGAAGGTAAACCTTTCAAAGGAATAAAGTGGGCCATTTTGGAAAACAAATCCACAATTACCAGAATAGTATTGTACCCCGAACAAGGAGGCAGGTCCGTAATAAAGTCCATTGATAGGGTGTGCCAGGGTGCTGGCGGTATGTCTAGAGGTTGAAGGAGACCGGCTGGTCTTTTCTTTTGACTTTTATTTTGGGCGCAAACACCACAGGACATCACAAAAGATTTAACATCTTTTCGCCAAGAGGGCCACCAAAATTGTCGTTTCACCTTTTCCTCTGTCTTGGCAATACCGGGGTGTCCCTCTATTAATGCATCATGATAACCGGAAATAACTAGTTCGTGTAATTCCTTATGTGGCAGGAATAAGCATCCTTGGAAATAAGGTAAACCATTATCTAGAGTAAAGTCTGATCCCTTTTGTATCCAATCCTGTTAGGTTGTAGGGTCCAGGAGTTGTTTCACTCTGGCTTGAATGTCTTGAAGCGTCTGTAACGAAGTCATGCCTAGAATCCTCTGTTCGGGAATTATTGGTACTGGTTCTGAGTTTGTATCAGATTCTCCCATTCCAATTCGGGATAAGGCGTCTGCTTTGCCATTCTTGCAGCCAGGTCGATAGGTAATCACGAAATCAAATTCAGCGAAAAACAAAGCCCATCGGAGCTACCGTGATGACTGAGCCTTGGCGGTTTTCAAATACTGTAAATTCCGGTGATCACTGTGATGGTATGTCGAGCGCCAAGCAGATAATGTCGCCAGGCTTTAAAAGCGGACTTAATGGCTAACAGTTCTTTGTCCGTGATTGCATAATTGACCTCGGGTGCCGAGAATTTTCTGGACCGAAATGCTACGGGATGCAGTTGGTTGGTTTCGGGATCTCTTTGGGACAGGACGGCTCCCATGCCTAGGCTGGATGCGTCAGTCTCGACGACATAAGGGAGATCTGGACGCGGGTGTTTCAATATAGGTGCGGAGGTAAACTTAGCTTTTAAATCCTGAAAGGCCTGCTCGGCTTCTTCAGACCATTCAAAACGTTTATTTTTCCTCAAGAGTGCAGTAATGGGTTGTACCACGCGTGAAAATTCCGGGATAAACCTGCGATAGAAATTGGCAAAGCCGAGCATGCTTTGAACCCCTTTTACAGAGCTATGTGATGGTCATTTGAGGATGGCATCCACTTTTCTTGAGTCCATTCGGACTCCTTTGGGTGTCAGGATGAAACCTAGAAACTCGACTTCTGTGGTATGGAAAACACATTTCTCCAATTTAGCAAATAGTTTGTGTTGGCGCAGTTTTTCAAGTACTGCCCTGACGTGTTTTCTGTGATCAGATTCCGAAGAGGAGTACACCAGAATGTCATCGATATATACGACAACACAAACATCGATGAGTTCCCGAAGGACATCATTCATGAAGTATTGGAAGGCAGCCGGCGCGTTACACAATCCAAAAGGCATCACCTGGTACTCGAATAATCCGTATTTAGTACGGAAGGCAGTTTTCCATTCGTCGCCTTCTTTAACTCGTACCAGATGATAAGCCGCCCGGAGATCTAACTTGGTGTACATGCAAGCGTCCTTCACCTGGTCAAGGAGTTCAGGGATCGAGGCAGAGGATAACGGTTTTTAACCGTTATTTGGTTCAATGCGCGGTAATCGATACAAGTTCTAAGGTCGCCTTCTTTTTTGGGCACGAAGAACAAAGCCGAGGATGCCGGGGACTTTGACGGGCGAATAAAACCATTAGCTAGGTATTGATCCAAATATTTTCTCAAATGCAGATTCTCAGGTTCGGTAAGGGCATAGATCCTGCTACAAGGGGGTTGTGCACCGGGCACCAGATCGATTTGGCAATCGTACGATCTGTGAGGAGGTAACGTGTTGGCCTGTTCCTTTTGGAAGACGTCCTGAAAGTCTTGGTATTCCGGAGGTAGTTGTATGGAGGCAGAGGTTACAGATGCTAGATTAATCTTCAGGTTTTCTGGGTAGCAGGTTTGTGTACAATCCGGGAAGGTTATTCTCTTAGCTCGCCAATCAATTTGAGGATTATGTGTCTCTAACCAAGGGATTCCAAGAATAACCTGAAACTGTGGAGCCTTGATTACATCAAACACAACACCCTCCCGATGGCCGTCGGGACCAATAAGAGTCACCTCAGTAGTGGAATGTGTTACCGGTCCAGAGGCAATTTCAGTTCTATCGACTGTGGTGATGACATCTTTGCTGGTTTTAGAACGGAGAGGGAGGTTAATCCTAGAGACCAATTCACGATCCACATAGTTTCCAATGGCCCCACTATCGATGTATGCCTTTATTGCATGCAACCGCTTAGGCTGTTCTGTATCTACGAGAACCATTGGCACAATGAAATGCGAGGTCTGAGAGTTAGTTTTCAAGCTTGGCAAGCGGACCCCTACACTTGTCGAGCGGAGTCGTTCCCCGAAACAGTGTCTTCATGGTTTTTATCAGCGGCTCCTACCGCCTTTCGAGGGCGGTTTTGCCGGGCAATCTCGTAGAAAGTGTCCAGAATTCCCACAATAAAGACATAATTTTAACTGCCGCCTCCTTTCACGTTCCTTTTGAGTTAAGGGTCCTTTAACTCCTCCAATTTTCATAGGCTCAGAGACATAAACTCCCTTGGGATTAGCATGGGTCTTGACCAACACCCGGGTCTCAAACCTGGACCAATCTGCTTTTCTGTTTTGAAGTCTGTGATCCAATTGGACCACTAAGTCTATATACTCTGTGCATTCTTGGGGCGGATTTACAACTTGGGCCAAGACATCTTTAAGTTCTCCGCGTAGGCCTGGATAAAACAACGTGACTCTTTTATCCTCTGGCCATCCCGTTTCCACAATTAGTCTATTAAACGTTGCAATATAGGATAGGAGGTCCTGATTGCCCTGTCGCAGGGATAGAAGTTTGTCATCCAGAGCCTGCCCCTGAGAGTGTCGAGCAAATAACCTTTCCATGCTTGCTTGAAACCTTTGAAAATCACGGAGAATCGGGTCATCTTGAGTAACCAGTGGAACTGACCAATCGGCAGCACAGCCGCTGAGATATGACAATACAAAGGCTACCTTGGTCTGATCATTAGGGAAGGCCCCAGGTCTGCATAGGAAGTGCAAACGACACTGATTCATGAATACGGCGAATCGTTTGGGGTCCCCAGCAAAGCGTTCGGGTGGGGCCAGCGGCATGTTTCCAGGTAGATTAATCTGCACAGGGTTACTGGAAACCACAGGAGCG
The DNA here is from genome assembly GCF_040938575.1 of Ambystoma mexicanum. Lineage (NCBI taxonomy): Eukaryota > Metazoa > Chordata > Amphibia > Caudata > Ambystomatidae > Ambystoma > Ambystoma mexicanum. The sequence goes on from NC_090922.1 coordinate 1,427,414,522, forward strand.
GGGTTCCCTCCGGAACCGGGTAGAGGAGTTTGCCCAGCTTGACCTTGCAAAAGCTGTCTGGCCAGGTCATCAGTTCTTTCCTTTGATATTATTAATTCCCTCCTGAGGGCATTAGTCTCTTGACGAGCAGCATGTACTTCGGCCCGCAATTCCCCCAGTAATTGGGCCAACTGATCAGTCTCAGAACTTTCCATAGCGCCTGGGTGGGAATTTGTAGGAAGGCTTCGCGTTCTGTAACGCTCACCTGACTCCCACGGAGGCGCTGGCCAGGTTCGCGCTGCTGTGACCTCTTCTAAGGTGATGCGCAGGGTTCGGAAGACGGACTGGACCGGGCCCCCAAATCTGGCTTGTCTGGCTCGCAGAAGTATCCTTCTGTAGGCGAAAATGGGGTATTAACTGTCTGCGGGGTAATGCAATCAGCCTCCCACTTTCCCCTCTCACCCTCCTCGAAACCCTTCTGTGATTCCTCGTAGCGTCTCACCTTAGGGTCTGGAAGGACGAGCTCTCCATCCTGCTTCTGATGCAGGGGCGCGTTGGTATCCAGTTACTTCACTGGATTTTCGGATTGGTGAGAACCAAACTTGCTTGGCTTCCAGGTAAGTTTTTGGTAAGAGGTTCCCCTTGTGTCCATGCATTAATGTACTAATGCTAGTGTCTTTTTCCCCATAGGGGCCGGGGTACGGAATGCCGGGGAACAGGCACCGACCCAAGATGAGAGGTGAAATCCTTGTAGAAATCAGGCAAGTCTTTAATGAGCGTTTTTTGGTAATGTCTTTTCATTCGCTCATTAACGCTGATGTCTCTTTTCCCCTTAGGGGCCGGGGTCCGGAAATGCCAGGATGCGGCGCGGACCCGAAATGAAGAGGGAATGAATCAACAAGTAAGTCTTAACATGGAGATTTAGCTTTCCTTATTCCCTTCTCTCTCTCACCTTTTGTTCTGGTCTTTTTCTCCCTAGGCGCTGGGGCGTGACTGTGAATCCAGATGGGCTTTTAAATAAAAGTCTTCCTTTTCAGGATTGTCGGCGGGATGTCTCCGGGATGCAGATTTAGCAGGTAAGGACTTTTCCTTCTTCTGTTCTCTTCTTCTCTTCCTTTGCAGGTGATCCAGGATGCTGGCAGGCGTGGCAGAAGTCAGGATGCAGGAGCAGACACAGTGAGCGTCCAGCTGCTAGATGCAGAACAACGCGAAGCACGTGTGGCTGTTCGGGTGGGGTTTAAATAGCCTTGGAAGAAGTTCCAGGTATGTATCCTTCCCCCAATCAGGTATGTATCCTTCCCCGACCACGCCCGGATGGTAAATTAGTCCCACAGGTAAAGTAGTTCCTTTCAGGCCTCAAGAAGGCCGGGATCCTGCAGCATGGTCTGCATCAGGTAAGTGCACCCAAGCACTTCCATAATGAGCCTGGCGCCCATGGCGCCAGGACTCATGTTTTTTATGAGCCTGGCGCCATAGGCGCCAGGACACTTTCCAAAGGGCCCCTTATATGGGGTTGCTGGGTCCTTCCTTGGGGACTGGATGTCCGCTTTCGGGGACGCAGGGCTTGAACCGGCTCCCCGGGAGCGGGCATCATGACAGTTTCTTTTTGAGCAGATTCCATTACAGAACTGGGTAAGACTCCTGGCTGGGTTTGGTAAGAAGCAGCAGCAGCTAGTCTAATACATGTACCGAGGCAGAGTACATCTTTTTTCTTACTTCTATATTTTGGGGTCCGAATCAAGCCTCTTTATTCATTTGTCACGTTTCTTTTCCATGGTCTTGAATAGCCATAGACAGCAAGGGCCATGATGTACATGCGTTAGGCTAGCTTCCAACTACTCTGTGGGTCATGGAGAAGTACTGAGCTTTGGGGTATACCGGTTGGGGAAAATACATTTTAAGTTTTTGCTGCTCTGTGCAGTTATCAGGCCAGGAAATGTACACCAGAATCATATGGAAGGGCGGAACCCAGCAGGTGGATTCAGTTTTTTCACCTATATTTTCTATCCATGGCTTTAGACCTGTAGTTGCAACTATGGCTAATCAGTTACAGTTGAGGTGCTTTTTGGTAATATCCTTAGGATTGTACTCTTGCGACCGATAATTTTGTTCAAAATCTATTTGAAGATTGGAATTTTGTGAGTTGAAGATTCTGTTTTGTTTTCCCTCGGTATGTCGCACACGTGTATGCAAACACGGAGACCATGAGCTCCTCCACTCTATTAGTAAAGATAGAAAACATTTTTGATTTTGCTTTCACCTTTCTTTGTGCCTGTAATTCCTTTCTTCACATATACAGTTTGTGCTGTTCCATAATTGGGATAAATAAAGGGATTCAAGTCCGTCTGTGTATACGTTTTTTTATTTTTAGATGATTTTAGGCCCTTTTGGATGACACGTGTTTCGGCATTACCCTTTGCCTTTCTCAAATCCAGGCATTTCTGTGACAAAAAATAATAAAATAATGATAAAATAAATACAAAAAATAGAAAGTAATCAAATTGAATTTAAAAATAATTTTATATTTTTTCCCTTGTTCAAAAGTGTGAAAAAGTAAATACATGTAGTGAAAAACATACAGAAATTCTTGTGCCTCCTAAGAATTCTTGAATGTAACGTTGTACCAATTTGTGCAGCAGAAACCTACAGATAAAGCATGCGTTAGGATGGGGACCCCAAGAAAGGTGAAAGCAAAACCAAAAAAGTTTTCATAAGCAAATCAGGCTTGGTCCCAGCCCAAGAGGGGCAGCCCAGCTGTGGGTCCACTTATAATGTTAGAACCCAAATTCATATTAATTTTGTTTTTCACTTCAATGGAAAAGCAATGCTGCCATTTGTCATACCAGGCGATCCTACATACATGTTACTACAGAAATGAAAGGCATAATTCAGGGGTATGTAAAAAAGAAACCTTTTATTTTTTGAAGAGGGTTTAACATCAACATGCAGGTACAGCATGAATAAAAAGTATTGCACTGCTAGTATGTGGCAAAGGTTCAAGTTTCTAAAAACACAGTTTATCTCACACTTTAATCGCCTTCCCCCAGGCACAGAGTAAATGATGTGTTTGTAGCCTGGCAAAAGGAAAGAAAAGCTCTCATCCACCCACTGCTCCCCAAGATATGTCGCAGCCTGAAAGCACACAACCATCCACACACATACAAGGTTTCGAAAAAATCAGTCTATCCATCCAGAAAGCTAAAATCAAAGGAGAGCCATGAACACGTTCCTCTCTCCAAATGAACAGAAATAAAAACCCATAAATCACACATTGTCAACAAGACATGAAGAGCACAGGACACTGTTTTCACCCATCACTACAGGTACAATTGCACGGCACGAGTCTCCCCATTGCTTGAGGCCACCTGATGGAGAGAAATCACAGGGCAGTGACTGGCCAGTCCTAGATGTAATCCTGGGTCTTAAGCTGACAAATGTAAGACCACCTCTGGGTATTCAAACTTTAATTCCCAGGATGCAGACCCACCTTTTCAATTGTTCAGCTAAATAAAACGTAGGCCATGTCTCAACCCTTAATTGAAATGCATTAGACACAAATAATGTTCGAAGCATGACAGAGTGCTCATTGAATTTGACTGAAAAAAAGATTGGTTGACCTTTAAACTTTGTAGCCTTTAATAAACTACGAAATGCTGCACTGCAATTCTAAGTATGCATTGGATTGGCACCTTAAAAGGTACTACTGAACGCTTCACAAAACCGGTCACATGATGTTTTTTCAGGTTCCTGGGGCTTGCAGTTCGAGTCCATATCCCAAAATACCCTAGGAATGGGATCAATAAAACACAGACAGTTGCCAGATACCATGAAAACCCCATGTGGCTTAATTACCATGCAACAGAGGTAGCAGACTTCTCCTAGTGGTGCAAACTGTCCGTTCCCAAGGCTATTTGCAATTTTACAACACACCTTTCAAAAAATAAAAATGAAGACAATCAAACATAACACCCAAGCACCCAGAAGGAATGCACTGATTTCATATCGCAAGGGGTTGCTCCCTCAAACTAACAGAAACAAAAATAAAATATTAACCAATATTTGGATAAACAAAATAATTTGGAAAAGCAACAGGCTCCACTGTGAATGATATAACTGGATACAAACACAGATTGTGGGAAGGAGCCGTAGCAAAGTGCCCTTAATCTTCATTCTGTATTCTCCCCCAAAAGAATGTACTGCACAATGCCCTACGCAGCTGGGTCACTTGCCATTTCGGTGGAAGCTCCCACGACCTCCCTTGTGCTAATTAATTTTTGAGAAGATGTTGTAGATTGCCACATCACCGCTCACCAATGTTTTAACAATGATGGGGTTTTTAACACAAAAAGGGTAGTAGCTCCCTCCAAATGTACCTGTGTCAACATATTATGGACACTAAAAGATCCTGTTCTTAGCAGCATCAACGATGCCCCAGTGGCCTGCTCTGACTACTTCATCTTCTATGCCTCTTGCTTCCAAACTGGTCTGGTCTGCTCTCATGTTCCCTGGGCACTCAGATGCATGTTCTCACTCTTCCATCTCCTGGCAGCCCAATGCCTCCCTTCTCTGGGCTCTCAACTGTATGAAATCCACCTCCTTTGGTACCTATCTAGGCTGCTCTCTCCATCCATTCACCCTCGCTTGCCTTCTCTCCCCCAGTGCAGACTCACAGCTTTCTACTATGCACCTGCTTTGGCACCGAGCAGGCTTTTCTCCCAGACATCTGATTCCGAGACCTCACTGAAGACTTTTCAGTAGGGACTAGAGTCCTGCTATCTCTCATGAGATGGTTATCTTTTCCTTATTGGACTCGACTGCCTGCAGTGTCATTCTGCATGTCTCTGTGGGGTAGCCATTTCAGAACCCTGGCTGCAAGAGCCCTTCACCTTGGTTCCTAGTTGACGTTGACCATTCCCATATGCCTCTGACACGATTGCCTTCTTTTCTGGTCCGATCTGGATGCGTCTGTACTCATTGCGCTTCAGAAAATAGCTGATTTTTGCACCGATTCCTTATACTTCAGCAGGCTCTTTATGTCCCATCTGAAGATTCTGCATCTCCTTTGCCTTCAAGTCCTATCTTACCTTTTCAAAAACAAAACACGATTGCACTAGTGAGGTATAAAAGTGTCTAGAGCAGACACAAGAGCAGACTATCAAGTTTAGAGGAGATCAAGACAGCATCAAAGCTGGTAGAGAGTTGTACAAACTTGATGGGTCAGGCGGTCTCCATCTGCTGCCAATTTCATGCCTCTATCACTTGATTTCTTCCTAAAATTGTATTGGTGTATCAGCTGGTATTCTACGGTCAATCGTTTTCCTGCCTCATTATAATATATTTTAATGGACCACTAGTAGTACCTTGGAAACCATTCATACGGACCCCTTGCAGCCTACACAAGGTAGTGTGCTGATAAGAATAGAAGGTAGGTATGAAACCTAATGGCCACCAGAATGGGTTTAGGATTCATGTGAATCAAAGGGTGAATGGTTATAAGCTTTAAGAAAAGGGCATTCACTTTGATATCACTTCAAGCTAATGTAGAGCCTGTCCACTTCCTTGGCTGCAAACAGAAAACAATCTACAGCACCTATTGTTTTCATCCACAGAGGCCATCATTGTTGCACTTTGTAGGTGCTAACAAGTTGCTGCAGCATTTTTTTTATAGCTAACAAAAAAGGTGTACCTTAAATCGGGAAATTGCTCTCCAAAGCACCCCCCCAAACCACACACACACACACACACACACACACACATCACCCCCCTGCCCCCCGATGGATGTCCATGGTAACAAAAGCAGCAAGTTGGTCCATCACTTAAACCCAAGCGGTCGAAATGAGTTTTAGGGCGAGAAATGCTTACAATAGAGAAGCAGTCTATCGGAGTTCACTTTACAAAAAAGGGCTGTGGTTGAGAGAGGCAGATTGAACATGATATAAAACATGAGCACCTGTAGACATATAGCATTAATGCAGAACTCCCATAAGGCTTCTCTGGCTCAGTGGAAAAGGTCTTCCTTTGAAGAAAGCGGAGACATGCTTGCAGGTAAAGGTCCACTGCGTTTTGAGACCACACAGAAAAAACAAATGAATAAGCGCCATGGGACAACAGCTTGAACCAAGCAGGTGTCCCCCTTCTAATCATAGACTACCTACCACACTGGAAACTTAGCATATTACAATGCGGTTGCAATGCCAAATTTACTTCACAATATATGGATTGCCACTGCTTTGGTTTTGTCTGGACATACCTTTCAAGTAGTTCAGGGCAAGCACTAAAGTGGCTGTGAGGTTTGCTTTTCATCCCATCCAGAAAGAACACATATTTATGAAGAGTTTGACATGTGCAGGATACTACGCAGAACTAGCACACCTACAATATCACACGAGCAAACCTGGCCAGGAGAATATTCCTCATACTGGGCTGTCATTCAATCTTGAGTGTAAACCACTGAATTCAGTAAGCACTAAGGGAGCACCAGGTGTATTTGGTATATCTCAAGCAGGAGCCTGTAGGGATTGCAAAGGGGTAAGTCAAATAGTAGGGAGAAACACTGCAGCATTGGCATTCAGCCCATTGCTGGTATCACACAGGATGCACCTCTTAAATGCAATAGCAAAGAAGAACTTTGTTGGTAAACCCTGCTAATGCGGTTTCTAGCCACGGTCTGTTTAATTGAGTTGTGGGTGAATTCCTGAATCTAACATTTGTAACGCAAACATTTGCATTGGCTTTTAAATTTCCAAGTTAATTAGAAAAAAAAGAAGATGAAATTATTATAATTTGAAAACTCATGGTACAAGTCAATTTACCAGGTCTCCTCCCACTCACCCCGTGCTGGATACCAGTGGGTATGTAGGAAAGCATTTCACAAAAAGTGTCCTTGCACTTTGAAAGAGGACGGCTAAACAAAAAAGTATGCTTTTCCACAGAGCCTAATTTGTTTAATATAAGTTCCCTAAAGTCTCTGGACGTCAAGACAAGTGCTGCCTTTCATTTATCCCTCTTTGACCATTCCAATTTTGACAAATCAGTTGACTTTTTTATCCTGCCGTTTTGATACCCGAGTATTTTTATGCAAACTTACACAGGTATTCAGACTTCTTTATCCAAATCTTTACTGTCATGAAGCGTCAATATTGAACCCCATTTAAACAAGAAGACTGTTTATCTTATTCACCATGTCCCGGTGCCTAAGAAGCCACACAATACTGCAGCAGTCTCTACGATTGCGTCCAAGCCATCTGCTGTGTTACCCAATGCTACCAACATCCTGAAATCTTTTAAAAAAACAGCATCTCTAGTGGGTCTATAGAAGGTATTCTAACATTCAGAAGCAGATGTGTGTGGTCTCTGCTTTGCAGTGGGGTTCTCTTCCCAGATGGGAGGGTTCTCCAAAAACCTTAAACATGAAGGGTCCGCAGACAACGCCCAGCTTTAAATGTGTTAAAACGATGAAACTGCCTTTTCTACTGTTCCATGCCACTTATTGTAGGCAAAGGCATCAAAAAACAACACCTAATCGTTGCATTGGCATGTTTTCTTAAAATACCATACATAGGCTCTTATTTGTCCGTTAAACATTTCAGGGCAAAGTGATACCTAATGTAAACATGTTGGGCACAACTTTCTTACCTCAAGAGCCCATTATCTCTGGCCAAGAGTAGAAGGTTGTCCAACAAAACATGTCCCATCGATCTATGGCAATAAAAGGAAATGCAGGCAAGGTGGCCTCATTGTTCTGGAAGGATGAGGAATCTGAGTGTGCATAATGTGTTCACAAAAAAATCCTACTTAATGTCCTAGTAACAATCTTGAAATCAAAGTCTACGTTTTGCACAAATCCTTTGAAATGACAATCCTGTACACATTCTCTCTTTCTCATGAACAACAATTAAAAAGCATCCAAGAAGTTCCCATTAAGTGAAACTCTAAATGGCCACCACCTTTACCTAGATAGATGCAACTGACCAATGCCCGGTTAATGCCAGGCTGAACAAGCCAGCAACCAACTAGGAACAAAGAACATGGGACATTCCAATCTGGCACATTTTTTCTTTTTAACAAGAAACTATTTTTAATATTGCTGCTTGTGCTTCGTGCTGTCCATGGCTTAAAGCCGCATATCGACCAAAACCTTTCTGCCCTTGACCAAACCAGTACATATAATCCAGGCACTGAAATTCTCAGAGTTGGATGGTCTCTATGAAGGAAAATATAGATTCTTACATTTGTCACAACTTGTACCTACATTGCCCCTTCCACCAGGAGACAAACGTAAAACACAATATCTGGTGCAATCTGTCCATAGGAACATATGCAGGCCAGCCAGGTACATTCAGAGCAGAATCTATTCTGGAAAGGTGCTATATTGGAGAGGATTTGTTTGTGAATACATAAATGGCAGCAAGGATAAAAGAAAGGCACCCGTCTGGGATTAAAAACACAATTAAGAATGAAGGAGAAATAAAGAAAGCTAAAAAAAAACAGCCTGCTTTAAAGATCGGGTAGGAAGATATTATGTATGAGGTGGGTTCCAGGGATTTAGGCAGGTAGTAACACACTGATACCTTGACTGATTGGAGAATACTACAGATCGACTAAGAAATGGAGAATTCAGGGGCCGACAATTTGTAGAAACAAAGGTTTATGACAAATGCATAGGTATCTGGCTTTCCAAAGCTGCTGTCAATTTACAAAACTGTGCCCCACTTTGTACCCACCACTACAGTCAAGAACACCTACAAGAGAATTGCTTAGAGGACACCCAAAACTGAAGGGCCTAACGAGGTTCTTAACGTAATGAGCTGCATTTTCTTTTCTGACTGCCATCACTTATTCTGAGCTAGAGTTAATATGCATTTCTATAGCATGGAAGGAATTAAATCCTTTGGGGTAGCGGTGGTAGCCTAGGTTTCTAGCCTGCACCTCCTGTCAATATACCCCAGGCAGAATCCTGCATAGCTCCTGCCAGTTCAAGGCTTAAAAGTAGATTTTGTAAATGCTATACCCCGGGCAGGAGATTTGAAGCACAGCATGCATATCCCCCAACCAACGGTGCACAGGACTGGCAAGCCTTGTAATGTAGATTTCATGAGAGAATTTAGATGTGACAGGAATCAATTTTTTCACAAAGTGGGTTCCAACATCATCAAGGAAGACAACGGTTACAAGAGGATTTATGAAATCTTACATTTTTTGCCAGCATTTGAACTTGCACTTTCCCATTGCCTGTTTTACTTATACACTCTCCAACAACAGTGATGACAATGTCAGTAGAAAAATTGGAAAATGCCAAGATTAAAAACATGAATAAAAATGTTATTGTTCATGGGATGTCCTATCAGCTTGGTAAATTGTGTGCAGCATATAAATGGACACGCAAAGCAAAGTGCTCGTCAAACTACAGTTCTCTGCCATCCAAAGCTCGTAGGCGAAGTAAGATGGACACAGTTTCCGAAACGGCCAGGGAGGTAGTTAGCCAGCATGGATCACAGAAGTGTCCCAAAGTTCCCCAACTGCAGCCAGTGTGGACATTCTACCAGAACAAGCTGTCTGCATTCCCAAGTAGATTCCTCTTTATCCATTTTCCTCAAACCTTCAGTGGTGGCAACATCACAAATATGTACATGGATGGTTAGAGAGGATTTTGTTCATCATTTTATCAATTAAAAATGTGAATGTGGAGCAATGACAGAATTACGCAATAACATTAACTTGCACGCCTGGATAATGCAGCGGGCACATGTGGCGAAGAAGCATTTACATTCACCCACTGAGGAGGCCTATTACGATTCGCTTTTTCTGTGGTATGTTTTACAGATAATGTAAGCCTTGATAACAGAGTTGTTACTTGCTGGTTGCTGCAAGGAAGAACAGTACTGGTCCTTTAGTCTTGCTGAATAATTCGCTTCCACTGAAAATGCACTACTCTCTCCATAGCGGCACGGTACACAGCAGAAGGCCTGAATGGTGGAAGAGTGGAAGTTACCAAATCAACTTCTCACCTGCATGAGGGAGACTACATACATTGGGGTGATGACATATATATATTGTTCCCATTTTTCCCAAGAGAACTGGCAGACAGCACTCATGAGTGAGACAAATACGTTGGAGACATGCAAGGTTGCTGGGAAGGAAATGCCCATGAGAGACAAAAGGCTGTAAGAGGGTAGACGCAGCTTGCAATTGTATTCGGATTAAATAGCAGGGAGTAGGGGCAAGAACCAGATGAAATGCAGGGACATCTGACAAAGGAGTTTGAAATTAGTCACATTTCTGGCTGAACTGAGAAGAGGACGCCACATCCACTGGATATATTGATTGGATTGTCAGGGATATTACAAGTATACCGGCAGCCATGACACACAATGCCCATTGGGACCATCAAGGAGTGATATGGGGCTTTATCTGTCTTGCAGCATCAAAACATACTCCAACCTGGTGGAACAGTCTGCCAGAAAGAGCATTTTTCAGGGCAGTACTAGGGCTCAATCGCCTTCTTCAAGAGAAGGGATTGGCAACTAATGCTCAGGTGACGGGTCATTCAATCAAAATACACAGATCATTCGACATGAAGAGATTCTTGAGCCATTGTTAGATTTTGCAAATTTGAGTGCTGGCACTTAAAAGCAACATTCTCCCACTATCAAATGTCGGGGAGTGAAAACTACAGGAATGGCATTGCCACCCTTTACATTGCAGCAGTGGACATTATGGCAAATGCAGCATCTTAACATTTAATAAGAACATAATCAACAGGGTGATTGAGAAATAAAGAACATCTTAGATGAGGGAGGACAAGTAAGGGATTCAAATACAAAGAATAATGGTCTGACTAATCATAGAGACTCTGGATTCGATTATTTGTCTATTGGTGAGAGGGGAGGTAAAACATACTATAAACTAGAGAGGATGGAGCAATCAATTTGAAATCTACTTAAGTGTTCTAGCATACAGCTTTTGATATCACAGACCACGGTACACCACAAATTTGCACTTTAATAAGTCTCTTGTCAGAATAACACATGGTTAAAATTTTGCTTAGAGCTGGCCACTCCCAATGTCCTCAAAGGTAGAGCTGATCGGGAATTATGCACCTTTACCGAATGGCAAATATGCAAAAGTGCTGTGAACACTTATTTTCATCTGCATGCCCGTTGACTGCCGAAAGAGCAATCAATAATTTTCGACATGGAAGAACAGTTCAAAGATATAGCTGTATATAGTAAAATGGGAGTTCAAAGCCTGACCAACGAGGGAGAAAAGGGCTCTTTAAGGATCTTTTGGATTTTGAGCACAAATGCACTAGGCCTAATCGGTACGCAAAAAGGTGAGGGTAAGAGTACATTTTGAGGGAAAAAGGCAAATTAGCCCTTACCCACAGACATCTCCTTGACATTAACATCCCTACCCAAACTCTTGAAATTCAATGAACCATAGTTAACAGAATAGGGGATGAAGAACAGTTAAGAAGCATCTCAGCAGTAAGGTTATGAATGAGGACAGCAAATGTAGTAGCTAGGCAATATAGTAGGAATCTATGGGTTACACACTGTAGCCTTTAAACATATGGTGTATTCCAAGAAGAAATGTGGACAAAGGGAAACCAGCCATTTATACCAACGGTTTGTTTTCAATTTCAAATTATAGTTGGTTATTTTATCTGTTTAGATGGCCAAAGACTGGAATCGACTATCACGGGAGTCAAGGCACTTGACAATCCTGACAAACCTCACAATAAAGACCATGGTTAACAATGGGATGAGGATGTCTGAGAAGGGCCTATGAAGGAGGGGTTTATAAATGTTTTCCTTTAAAAGGTTTGTTTGCCAGTCAAATTGGCAAAATGTTTAATAACAGATTCTACTAAGAAGAGCAAGAATGATTAACTTTTTACATAAGGTGTCCATCTCCTAATTTCCAAAGGGCATAAGCTGAAAGCAATGCGGCATATGTGTGTGAAAGAAGAGGGCAGGTGTCGGGAACTGGATGGGTTACTGAATTCAGTGGGTAACTAGGCATTCACACAAATGAAACACAAAGCACACACACACAACATATCTAGCTTGCCTTTAAGATACCCTGTTCCATATGTACATTGAACACATTTAAAAAAAAAAAAATACAGACTGTCAGGGAAACAAGGCAAGAAGCAGCATGGACACACAAAACCAAGGGGAAGATGTCCACAGGCGTTTTATCATTTCTGTTATAGTGTTGAACATGCAGTCTGTGGGTCTGAACCCAAATACTTGTCCATGAAACTATGTGGTTCTGCTATGTCTTTTTTAGTAAGACTGCCTGTGTCAACATACAGTCCGATTTTGCCAGGATCCCAGTCTCTTTCACTTCCCCCTGTGCCATATCCTCTTTCCAAAGGGACACGCTGTCCTCTAAAAGCAGGGGAGTCTGTAAGGTCTGTCTGCCTTGGGCATGTGCGAAATCCTTGGTTGGCGACAATTCTCTCAAAGAGGTGTTGGATGGCTTTGAAAGGCTAAAACACAATTCATTTTTAGCTGTCATGGGACAGCTCGACTCCCACAGGCTCGCTGGCTTTGCAGGCTCACAGCAAGATGAAAATCTTTGTACAGGACTACCAGAGAGAGTAGTGTTAGTGTTATCTGGACCTAATTCAACCTGAGAAGATTCTGACCTGCTTGGCTTTGAATCTCCTCCTCGGTTACTGGATCCATCATCCTGTGGTGGCTCCTGCACCTTGTGTGAAGTCTCTTTCACAATTGGCACAATTACCTTGACAAGGCTCTGTGCACAATTAGCCAGCTCAGAGGTCAGGGGAATTTTATCACAAAGCAAAGTGGGAGATGAGATGGCAGTGCTTGTAGATACCTTTTTAGAGTCTACTTTATCTTTGCTTTTCAAAGTGCTTTCTGCATGCAATATAGTTTGATGTTTTTGAGGACAGGAGGTAATATCTGTGAGGCTTCTTGGAGAAGTATATTGTGACACATGTGCCAGACACTGTGTTCTGCAATTTTGATCGGAGGGGAGAGGATTTTGAATTGCATCTGTCACCGGGTGGTCTGTGTTTCTCCTCACCGATGAATTGTTTTTAAAGTCCACTGGTGAGGATGACGATGCAGGTTGAAGAAAATGAGCCACTGAGTGTGTTGCATTATGCATCTGGACATCTTCATCTGCAATGGGCCTTTTGGGGTCACCTGGTTCATGGGCCAACCCAACATGGTCAGTTTGCACAATTTGGGCTACTTTTGGGGACTTGGGATTCTGAAGGTCGTGTGAGTGCACCACACCTATCTGGGCACACACATTTTCCCTTAACAATATTGTGATTGCACAAGGGTCTTCCTTTTTTTGTACTACTGGGTGACTGCTTTCTGAAAGTATGTGCTCTTTTGCTACTCCTTCTGAACATGAAGTCAGTACAAAATGGTCAGTCTGGCGTGAAGAAACTGGAGGAAGTTTGTGATTCGTCGACTGGCCTGAGTGCAAAGGCAATGCATTAATTTCCAATCGTTCATTTGCTATCTTTTGCAAGCCACTGTTGCTAGCTTTGTCAATGGACAAAAACAGACTATCATCTAGGCTACTTTTGTTTTCTAATTTACAAGGTGGTTTGGTATCTTCGTTGAAGCCAGAATCGGACCCCTGGTCCACCTTGAAAGAGGACTTGTCAAGCCTTCTCCCATCTTGGCTGTCTTCCGAGCAATCATCAGTTTCATCTTCAGAGGAATTCACCTCTCGGATCGCCTCTTGCTTTTGCAGCGACTCTCTTCTTTCGACCCGGTCCTGACGGATTGCCCCCAGTTTCCGAGAAGACTGCTTTGGCAGGGCTGCTTTTTCAGCCAGCTCCATCTTGCTTCCAGTGGTTTCGTTCGCAGACTCCTGCAGGCTTTGTAAACTCGGGTCCCTCTGCAACATCTCTTTCTTGAACTCGGAGTGGGAGATGTCCAAACTATGCTTGCGTGCAGTCGCATGTTTCTTCTCAGATGATGTAAGAGAGGAAGCTAATTTCTCAGCCGACTGGACCCTCTTTAGCAACGGAGACCTTGGTGGCTCAGCATTTTTTGGCCTGGAAATCTGTCTTGCCAGTGGCGGGGACGAGTGTAGCTTGATTGGAAAGGATTGCATGAGGGCGCAACTGCTCAGCGAGTGTCCAGGTAAAGGGGAAGGAGACCGTGGAGGGGAGGTAGACTGTGGCGTTGGTGATGGAGTGTGAGCCAATGGTGACAGAGGTATGTTGCCTGCTGATTTTCGCCTGGGAGATCTATACTGTCTCTGTAGTTTCGGTGCAAGGCCATGCAAAGAGCTGGGGCGGATGTGACCGGAGCTGGCAGGAGAGTTCGGCACACTGGAACTAGGAGAGCTGCTTTGTGAAGAATTTCCACCTGCTAAAGAAAAACATATAGATTGTGTTAGTATTGTACACTAATATCTCAATTTGTTTAGTCTTTACAAGTGACATGAGGCTCATACGTGCAAACTGTTATGAGCAATCTGATCCCTTTCATGTTATAGGGAGATTGTAAAGGTAGCATGTGAACCTAGAACAGACGTCAAACTGCAATACTCCTTTAAAAGTAATGTTTCCCTTTTGCAATATAAATATGGTCTAAAAAGGATTTACACGATTGGCATACAAGTAGCGTTTCTTCAAAGAGACAGGGTAAAGTTTGAAACATTTCTGAATGCCCTTCTTAGCACCGCTTAGCCTACTTGCATGCCCTAACCGATATCAGAGTGAAGGCAGTAGCGTTGATGATCCCTCACAATTTACTATGCTTGATAGGGCTGATGGAAATTGTAGTCCTAAGCAACTAGATAGCGATGGCAAATCAAGGTAGTGGTGGCATTATGCTGTTGGTCCTACCGCTGATGTATGCGTCCTTGGAAATAATGATGGTAATGTGATTATATGGTGGACACGACATCCAATACTAACAGAATTTTGGATGAAACGACTTCCTATAAAGTATAAGTCATCAGCTGATACAGCGGATTGTTCATGGATACAAACAGCTGATATTACGATCAGGGCATTGTTGCATGACACTATTTGTTGTAACCTTTGTGCATCAGTTCAAGAGGCGGTACAACACAATGAACAAATTATTTACCTCTCCGTAATGTTCTTTCTGATGGATGTTCCTGCCACGGATTCCTAATCTATTGCATACATATCCCAGTGCAGCTGTTCTTCAGAAACCTTTATGCCACCAGGGAGCGGCTAGCATTGAGGTCCTGCACCTCCATGCGTCCGCACCAGAAGTGACGTCGGGATCAGTATAAGTAACTGTGCTGTATCCCAAGACCTCTGTTCCACCCTTTTTCATAGCACTCTGATGCTGAGCGGGTCGTGGAACCCATGGTGTACTAGTTTCCCACAAGAGGGGTAATGTTGGGAGGGCGACGAGGAATCTGTGTCAGGAACATCAATCAGTAAGAACTTTACCGACAGTCTATGATAGACCCCCAAAGCAGTATGTAACCTGGAGGAGGGAAGAAGCAAGGACACCACTTAAATCAAAAAACTCAGGAGAACTGTCCTACTAAAACGGGAATCTAAGCAATAATGCTTAACAAACGTGTGCAAAAATGCATGCGTCGCAGCAGGACAGGGACTCCCCTTTGCAGGGCAGAGGTGGCGGCCACTCCTCTGGTAGAATGAGCTCTGATACCCTCAGGCACACCCTTTCCAGCCGAGTCGCAGCATTCTGAAATGCAGAGAATGATCCACCTGGACAGGGTCTGTTTGGTCACTGCCCTGCCAGCACAAGCACCAGTGTAACCAATGAAAAAGCTGGTAATCTTTTCTTGTCTCTCTAGTACAGGAGATGCAGAACTTACTGAGTCCAGTCGATTAAATCGTTCCTCTGCCTTTGAAGGGTGAGGCATGGGGAAGAATACCGGAAGATAGCTCTTCTGAGAGAGATGAAATTCCGAGACCGCATTTGGCAGGAAGGAGGGTCTCACTCTCAAAGTCACCTTCTCTTTGGAAAAAACAAATAAGGAGGTAAAACACATAACGCGTGGAGCTCACTCACCCGTCTCGCAGAAGTTATGGTAACCAGGAAAATCACCTTAAGGTTGAGTAATCTAACTGCAGGAATGAAGGGGTTGAAATGATAGCGCCCATCAGAAATGTCAAAACTAAATTCAAATCCCATACCAGAACCGCAAACTGGCAGGGAGGAAACTGGTTACGCAAACCCTGCAAGAACCTCATAACAGTGGAGGATAAGGCTGCAGAAGTAAGACTGACTCGGAGGGGTCATGGTGTTGGCTATACATTTTTATTCAAAGGTGCAAAAGGAAAAGAAAACCCTAACTCGCACCAACTCTAACAGGGGTTTCCCTGATTCAACGAAAATAAATAGTGTCAGAATGTCCGAAGTAAACATCCCACTATCCAGTGTCAACATCCTAACTCTGTCCCTTACACACTAAGCAAACTAAATAAAAGATGTCGTCTTTATCCAAAGGGGTGCCTCCATTCCCCTGGACAAAAGGACGTTCTTGACAAATTCTCTAACTATAGCCACTACTTGGCTGTCAGAGAAATGTATTTCTTTTGCCAGCCTTCCTCAGGCTTACAAATTAGTTATTTGGGGTCCCAGATCCTGATTGGTACCTTTGGTTTACCCTCGCCAGCTACTGCAATGTAGCAGAACAGCCTGGATACGCTTTTCAAGCAGCCCTGTGTCTTTGACCATTGGGTGCAGACCTGGTTCCCTCTTCAGCATGTGATGCACTGTAGAGGCTTTGCCTGTATGCTCCCTCCAACCTGAATTGGTTCCTGGCCCTTGGGTGCAGACCTGTACCCCCTCACCAAGTGATTCACTGTTAAAGTGTTGCCTGGATGCTCTCTCCAAACTGTAGACCTGGTTCACTCTCCTGCCAAGCCTTTGTACAATTCCATGTATGATATGGGTGTGTAACGCTCAACTGGTATCCACGGGGACATCACTCAGCCTGTCTGGCCTCTTACGACCTCGAACCCTTCCCTGGAGTCTACCCGACTGGAGACTGGGCCTGAAACCCAGGATTGGTAGATGTTAACGCCCTATTGTCTCTTTGTGCTTGAACCCCTTCTCCCCGGGGTCCAAACCTTCCCTTTGATCCACAGCTCACCTTGTTTTCTTGGAAAGTGTGCTTTCCGTCCTGCTTTCAGCGCAGGGGAGTGTTGATTGATGCGGGCTTGTTGCTGCCTAGTTACTTCACTGGCAAGAGTCCGACAGGTAAGTATAATGAGTCTTTTGAACAGTTCTCTATCTTCGTTCCTTTCCTTCCTTAGATGATGGCCAGCGTCCCGGGATGGCGACGTGCTGCTGAGATGAGTAGTGCTGAAGGTGAGTAAGAGCGCGATGCGCGATGCAACCCTTTCGTATTTGTATTGAACAACAGAGTTATTTTTCTGTCTCTTTTAGGTGCCCCGACGTTTTCAGCATGGATGCCGGTTATGAAGAAGAAATTCGGTGAGTAAGCGCGGTATGCGGCGCCTCTAGATGTTTCCACACTAACCTGGAGTGTCTTTTCACTCTTGCAGATGGATGAGAAGTTCCGGAGACAGAGTTCCCCCAGAGCGGCTGGGATTCAGGTAAGCGTTTGAAGCTCGTACAGTCTTTAAAATAAGCGAAGATTTGCTGAATGCTTACTAATGCCTTTTTTCTGTTCTTTTCCCTTAGGAAGCAGCTTGCCGGGATGGGAATGACACCGCCGAAGATGTCCGCAGAACAGAAGGAGCGATGAATGACGGGCAGAAGCGCCGCAAGGTAAGGCTGTTCCTAATGGTGTTCTTGTTCTTGCAGGAGCTGAGCGCAGAAGAAAGATGCAGACCTACTGGAGACCGATCCGAACACAGTGAGTGTCACGCTGCAGGTGCAGAAAACACAAAGCATGTTTCTCAGCCTGGGCGTGGCTTAAATAGTCTCTAGGTATCACAAGTGTCTCTGGGCTGAACCCCACCCAAAAGACTAGACTGCACATGCAGTTCTGGGAACCGAAATATGTGGGGGCATCCATCTTGTCCCCATCAATGCACTACAAGTCCAATCCCCAATGTTCTCCGATGCACTACAAGTCCAATCCCCAATGTTCTCCGATGGGAGTGAGTCTGGTGCCACAAGCGCCAAGTCTTACTCCAAGTGGGTCTTTGGAGGGATGAAGACGCCCTTGAGGGCCATGTAGGTGATCGTGGCCCAACTCCAGCCTGACATCATGGAGGGCTGGGGACATGAGGGGCAGGAATCATGACAGGGTGTAAGTCCCAGACTCGCATATCCAGCTGTATTCTCGCTTTCTGTAGACTTGGTTTACTCTTCTGCAAAGCCTTAGCACAAGCTCATGTACGATTTGGATGTGAGTCCCAGACTCGCCTTTCCCGGCTGTGCAACGACCTCCTTGAGGTTTCAGGGACCATGTGGTTTCTTGCATACTTTGTGTTATGGCTTACGCGAGTGCTGGATCCCTTGAGGCACCTGGACTTGGTTGCGGTACTCCAGTAACTTTCTGGAACTTCCTTTCCACTGCAGCGGCTCCGCAAGTTTATTCTGCTTTGGGATGGCGTGCTGGTTTGCTTTCCTGGTTCTCCGGTCTCTGGAACACCTGGATTCATGGCCTGCTTCTGGGCTGCGTGGTCCTCACATCTTGGACCGGCCCGGACACACTCGCCTCCTGCAAGGTCGTCCCAGTCAGTGTCTGACTGCATGTCCGGCTTGCCTTGGTTCTTGCGGTTTCTCTTGGGAGGGCTTGACAATCTGTCAAGTCCTTTGATTGGCACAAGTAACATAAAAACCAACACTGTTCCTAAACCACTAGACTGGTCGTTTGAATGCGTACTCTGCCTTACTCCGCATTCCCTCCTCGTCTCAGTACTAGGTGAGTATTGAGAGGTAATTCACTATTACTTCTCCTCCTCCCAGTACTCTCTAGTTGAATTGCCTCAGCAAATTGGATAGGGTAGGGTGTAAGTGTAAAGAGGAATGAGGAGAGAAAGGAAAGGCAGGGCGACTCTGGAAAGAGGCACAGGGTCATGTGCTGGGTGGGAATACCACATTCTCTCGATGTGGTCATCACTGGTCCCAAAGGGAGTTTCCCCTCCCATGAGATCCACCTGCTAGGTAACACCCCCAGGGAGACTATCGTATACCTGCCTCACCCCTTGGCCACATGGGAAGGGGCCCCCCTTTGAAAGTAGTGACGGCATTATGGGATTCATCACAAGGGATTGTGAAAAATTAGCCCTGTTACAGGGACCGCTTGAACACAGAAATAGCAGAGAGGTAACCCTTTACCTGCCAATCTGCAGACCCACTTGTGCCAAGGAAAGCAGAAAATCCAACACAGGGGACAGAGGATAGGTTTGCGGATCCAGGTAACTCTCCCAGAACCAAATCGAAAGTACAAGTCACCCACAGGCATAGATGGATTTAGGGGCAGGCCTCAGAGCTGAACAGGAGCACATCGATGACTTCATCCAATAAGTCCCACTCCTTGTATCTCAGCCTTTCAATAGCCATGTAGGAATGTTCTGGCAGCTGAGGCTCAGGTGGAGGACCCGTCCCTCCGACTGGGAGAGCAAGTTGTCTCTCAGAAGGTGTCAGGAAGGGCAAACCGACAAGTCCAGCAGTTCCGGATACTATGTTCTCTGGTCCTAGTCCGGTTGAACAGGATCAGCATGGTTCCAAACAGACAGTCTCCTGAGGATGAGCGGAATGACAGGGATCGGTGGGAACGCATAATGGAGGTCTAAAGGCCACTCAACCGTCATGACGTCCCCTAAGGCACCCTGTCGAGGAAATTCCCTGGAGTAGAACAACTTGTACTTCCTGTTGACCCTAGAAGTGAAGACGACCACTTGAGGGGCCCACTAAAGAGAGAGGATCTCTTCCAGAACTTTCCGACAGAGCTTGCACTTGTGGGAGGCTGAGGTCTGTCTGCTCAATGCATCTGCTGTGACGTTCTCCAGAGTCCAGAACCAGTGTCTCATTGTTTCTCTGCACAGAGGCAAGGAGCCCACCCCACCTTGCTTGTTGATGTAGTACAGGGCTACAGTGTTGTCTGTCAGGATTAGAACAGTCTTGCGTTGTACATCAGGGAGGAAAGCAACCAGAGCCAGCCTGAAAGCTCCAGCAAGTTATGTTCCTGAGGCTCCATGGGAGACCGCATGACGCTCACTGTAAGATCTGACAAGTGAGCACACCAACCAGTCAGAGATGCGTCCGTGACCACTGTCACCTGGGCGCAAGGTTGTTGAAACAATGAGCCCTTAAGCAAGTTGTGTTGTTTGGCCCAACACGCTAGATCCAGGGCCACTTGACTCAAGACCTCCAGAAGATCCAACGTCTGGCCCTGAAACTGTGACCATTGGCAACCAAGAAGCCACTGAAGCGATCTCATGTGCAGCCTCGCCTCCAACACCACTAGGATGCAGGAGGCCCAAAAGGCGAAGGAAGGCTGAGGGTCATATTCTTGTCTGCGACTACAAAACATAGACCATCTGAGAAAGGTTTGCCACTTGATCTTCGGGCGGGAAAGCTTTGCCCAGGCAAGTGTCCAAGACTGCTCCAATGAATAAGAGAGTGGGATGGCAGAACCTAAGACTTTTTGAGGTTCAAGGAAAAGCCGAAGTTGTGCAATAAAGTACATGTATGGAGTAGATGCTCTGACCCTAGCTGTGGTGAGCGAGCTTGGGCGAGACAGTCGCCCAGGCAGGGAAAGATGTGAACACCCTCACTCCTGAGTCGAGCCGCTACCACTGCCAGCAGTTTGGTATAAACACTGGATGCCGATGAAAGACCGAACGGCAGGTCCTTGAATTGGTAATGTTTTTGGCCCACCATGAACCTCATGTACTTCCTGTGATTCGGATGAATCGTCACATGGAAGTAATCAACCTGAAGTTCCAGGGAAACCAACCAATCCTGCAGATCGTGTGCTTGCAGGATCTGGCCCAAAGTGATCATATTGAATTTGCCCATGCAAAGGAACACATTCAGTAGCCGCTGATTGAGAATGGGGAGCAAGCCTCCGGTCTTCTTCGGCACCAGAAGTCGGCAGAGTGCCACCCCCTCCTTCGTTCTGTGCTCAGAACCAGTTTGATGGCATTCTGGCACGTCCACCAGGGTTCACACTGATGCAGGGAACAGCCCGCAGTCACTCGCAACCCAACAGAATCTCATTCACTCACACGCTCACACACGACTCCACAGGCAAAGGCAACAGTTCCCTACCAGTACGCTTGGTACTTCAGGCGTTTATCGACCCTCTCTCCTCTGGCAACTGAAATGGAGGTACCCTTTCCTCTGGCGCCGCCATCAGCGCAATCGCCACAGCAAAACGGACTAGGTGTCACGTGACCAGCAGCCGGTATCACGTGACTCTCTTGCACGTCGACCGTGGCTTCCTGGACCTGTCATGTGACTGCTGTTTTGTTTTGTATAAAGCCCGCTGAGAACTCGGAAACAGTGCTTCTCAGCTGCTTATTCAAGTACTGCGTGGCGCTTTGGATTCTACCGGTAATTTTGGAACTTACGACTACGGATTGCTTCTTTTGGATTTGTTTCTGGACTCTGCCCCTGAATTGTTACGTTGCCTTGGACCTTTGGATTGCTTTTCCCCTATTTTGATCCGGACTTTGCTTATGGTTTTCCCTACGGATTCTGCTTCAACGGATACCACGTGGATTGACTCCTGTTGATTCTGGTGTGTGTGTTTCTATGGTTCGCCACTCGATTGGGTCCTACCAGACTGCAACATAACCCGGTCCATTGGTTATCATTTAAGACCCCTTTCACGTCTCCTATCTGGTGCCAAGTCCCCTTTAAACCTTCGTTGCCAGTTCATACACATCCTTAGGTAAGCAGTGTTTATATCACCTGTATATCCAGTTTGTTTCTTTGCACTGCTTGATTACTTGCCTATTGCCTTGCAGCGTTCAAGGGGTCTCTTTGGCAGTTCCCAGTTCCACCTCGACGACCTACCACTCACCTGTTGCCGCAAAGACTCCACAGGCAGTGTTTACATTCTGCCTGTGGGGGACTTGGGGACGGAGGTATCATATAATCTGCACGACCATCAAGGTTACAGAACACATTCTTAGCCAGAAGGATAGGGTTCAGAGAAAGATAGGTGGATCGAGGGTAGTGGTCTGGTGAGCTTTGTAGAAAAGGGAGGCAATACCCCAGTGTTAGGAAAGGTTTTCTAAAGTCCACCTAAGTAAGACTTGATAAGACTATACTTGGGCAATACAGAAACTCTAACTCTTAGTACAGGCCCTGTACCACCCAATATTGAGGTAGTGTGGACAGAGCAGTCAGGCTTATCTTAGGAAGGAGAGTGGGCTACAGGAAGGTACAAAGAACGTGTAGCATATATCTGGTCCAAAGAAACACATATACACTGAAATATGTACAAAAAATCGTTTATTGTATATATACAGGGGCAAAGAGAATTCTTTAGAAAAGTAAGTACTATTATAAGCAATAAACGCAATACTTCTTGTAAGTAACCCACAACGTAAAAGATTTTCTAGGACAACAATATGCAATTCAAGTAAGTAGTCACTTTAAACCACAGACCCAGTACGCCCCATCTTGCATGGAGTATTGGAAAGGGTTAATTCTTATCCCTTTTTGTCTGTGTCTCTTGGAGCAGTGTTTCGCTCTCTTTACATTAAGACTTGGCTAGTGGCAGTGGTAACTACCCTAACTTTTCTACCGTGGTTATCTTATATAACCATGGTATTGTTTTAGGCTATTATATTAGCCTCAAACATAAACCCGCTTGACCAAATATATTTTATTTTTGCTCCAGCTGGGTTTATTCGCCATTTCTTTCTTGTGTTTTTCTCTGCGCGCCAAACCGGGGATGATTCCTTTGTTCGCTGTCTTTTCTCGGGCTTCTGCACAGAAGCCCTCCTTAAGGCGCCTGAAAGTCTAGGTAGGCAGGATGTGAGGGAGGGGTCTTCGGACCCCTGCCATGGGTTCCCTTGGTAACCCAAGTCGCACTCCTGTTTGATTGGCTGAGGGGACTGTCCTTGTCAGGACAGCCACCCTGCTGTGTGATTGACAGCCAGGCTGTATGAAAGGGGGAAAACTGCATAAAAAGCAGGTCTCTGGGACTGGATAGGCAAGGTCGCCACTGGAACGAAAGAACCAACGAGGAGCTGACAGAAGAGGACCTCTATGACGACTGAATCGCCCAGTGAAGCCCTGCCGCAGGTCCGAATCTTCAGAATACGACGACAGAGAAGATGTTCCAGGAAACTTCTTCCCTTGAGCTGGTGGGACCAACCAGTTCGCCCAAACTACAAGCCAGGACATCTCCTCTGGTTGAATTCACTGTACAGAGCTACAGTGGTCCGGATAGCCAGGAAGGTCTGACCCTGCTTGGGTTTTAAGGAGCGCACCTTTTATTCGTTTTACTCTGCTGCTGGTTTCTTCCCTGGGTAGCGCAGGACCCTCCAGTCTTCCTACTTCTTGTCAGTCCGACAGTCGCTTCAGGAACCGTGAGCCTGCAGGAACTACCAGGAACGTCTGCCGCAGCTACAGCTTCCTCTCCGTTTTAAGGTACTGTGCAAATCCGGTTGCTCGTTTCGTTCAACCGCAGTGAAAGTGTTTGAAATCTTTCTCCAATCCGAGGGCTTGTCCTTCTCTTCTCTTTGAACTAACCTTTGTATCAACCAACCTCGTCCGGAAACCGTGCCATGAACTTTACCACGAACTACCCTGAACTGTGTGATCTTGAGCAAAAGACTTGACCCATTGACTTTGGCCCCAAGCCTTTTCTGCCTGATTCTATCGCTGTAGTTCCTCTTGTTCAATTGCCCTGAGTCCTTACCTGTTGGTTTGATTTAATTTCTAATAATTTTGTCTTTCCCTCCCTTTTAAATTGCTAGAGTGCCATTTTGCTCCCACTTCATTTTGTGAGCTTAACTTTTCTGGAATTTAAGGGAAGTGGTGTGGTGTATTAAGAGTGTGATTTTTTAGACTGCTTATAATAGTGTAATGTTATATAACTGAAGAGTGAAATAAATGTATATTCTTGTTCTTGAAAACCTTGAGTCAGTGTTTGCCCGAATCATAGTAATTGCTGTCCTTTGTGTAACTACCTGATGCTGCTCACTTACTCTTGAGATAAGTCCGGCTGCTCAGCCATCGCTACCACTTTAACTGTGTAGTACAGGCTTGTACCAAAGGTGAATTTGTACTGTCACTTGTAGTCTTAATTGTGTGTGGTGTTCCCAAAGGGTACTGCATATAATTCTGCCCAACATTACACAACCAACATTACTTTTTAGAATAGTGGAGCACAATTCAAAGGTATCCAAGAACTTGGCAATTACTTTTCAGAATGTCCGTATGCACTTCAAAGGTAAGTAATAACTTCATAACGTATTCCATTTCAGGAATATACAGTTTCAGCACCAACAATAGCAAGCAAATACTTTACAACACTTGTAAGAGTTCCACCAAAGAGGCTTTTTCTTTAGCGGTCCTTCCCTAATATAGGGCATGAGTGTTCTCAGCGCCAGAAGGGGACACTGGTAGTCCAATGGCCAGCAGGAGACAGAACAGGATCAGGCAACTGTAGGAAATCAGTGTTCCATAGTACAGTTTCTTGTAACAAGTAAGAATGCTTTCCAGTGTTAGGCTTGGGCGAACGGTATGGGCAACACCCAAATGTGCGAATCACCACCCTAACCACACAAGAGCAACAAAGAATTTAGTCAAATATTACAAGAATAATGGGGCTTATTTGGTTTGAAGTTGCTCCAGCAGGCGACTCCTTCCAATCCCTTATGTAAATTAATTATTGAAAAAGCATTAGTTAGGATATTGTTGTCATCCAAATAGTCGCAGGTCACTGGATTTGGACGGATACTAAGCCCATACCGTCCACACAAATAACAAAAAAGATGAAAAAACTCCAGGACTCAGAGCCAGTGTAGAGTTGGATTGTTTAATGGCACAATCTGTTTGCACAATCTAATGTGCAAGCCCTCTACTCGATTACGCGTTTCGGCTCCCACGAGCCTTTATCAAATCAGGGCCAGTAGCAAAAAGCTCTGTAGTCTCTCGCGTCGGCTGCTTGAATGTTAGACATTCGAGCAGCCGACGCAAGAGACTACAGAGAAGAACAAATTTCGACTTTGGGATTTGTCCCTATAACTGTTTCAGACAATGTTCCTATGGACCTTTTTGCTACTGGCCCTGATTTGATAAAGGCTCGTGGGAGCCGAAACGCGTAATCGAGTAGAGGGCTCGCACATTAGATTGTGCAAACAGATTGTGCCATTAAACAATCCAACTCTACACTGGCGCTGAGTCCTGGAACTTTTTCATCTTTTCTGTTAGTCAAATATTACCCTCAAGCCACAGTACCTCAGCAGTGAAGAAGATGTTGCAGATGGACGCCTTCAGGATGCAGCAGCTACAGGACCCGGTCTCTGGATTCTTGGTCGTGGTGACAAAATAAAAGAGACTGAATAGGAAATTTGAAGCAGCAGTTGAGAGGAAAGGCTACCAACAAATGATTCTTCAGTGCTTCTTGCGGCTCTGGATTTGGCGACTTTTTCCATACACCAGATGAAGAACACTTGTTATCCAAGCGATTTGCCTCGCTATCTCGGTCCAGCACTCTGTTGATGGGACTTCAAGGAGTGCAATGTTTACTCTGGAGGTCAAAAGGGAGTCCATCAAAGTTTCAGAGATATTCGTTCTTCGGAAGACGATGCGCAGCATTCAGGCTCGAGGTCCCTGGATATTGGCGGTTTGAATCCCAGGAAGGTCCCCAGCTTGTCGTGGGATGGCTTGAAATGCAGGACCTCTCAACACTGATGGGTCCCTCCCTCAAACTGTTCCTCCAGGCTACATATTGCTGACCTGAGTTTACTTTCCTGGCGACCCTTCTTTCTTTTCTTACTTGCCCCTTCGTTTATCAACCCTCTCTCCCCCTCCATGTTGCCTTACCCGCATCGCACACCGTGCAGATATCCACCTCACCTGTATCACTGACCTCAAAATACACTGATGGCATCCCTCATTTCGGCCAAAAACACTTTGTCCTCCACAGGGATTCATTGCACTTCCAAAGCGACTCCTGAGAAAACAATCCAGCCATTGATTAAGACAACAGACACTATGTTGTGATCCGACAAGCTTTTAGGGATCAGATCACAGGACAACACTCTCCCCAGCACTTACCTTTCCCATGCATTAATAATCAATATGAGTAAAGGTACCGTGACAAGCACATGAACCCCCTTTTCGCTCGATGGAGTAGTCATGCATACACCATACGCCCCGTGTGACTAAGTAATCTGGGAACCCCCCCCCCTTTCTGCCGGGACCCGCTCACCCTCTTTCCCCAATATATGGCGATCAATCTGCGGGTCATCCCACATATTGAAATCCCCTCCCAGGATTACGGGTCCTATCCATGCCCTTAAATCTTGGGATAGAATATCCTTAAAAAAAAAACATTTAGTCCTGATTGGGACAGTATATAGTGGCAATCGTGAGCATTACCTCACTCACCGCCCCAGAGATCAGACGCGCCCTACCCCAGGACCAATCCAAACACTTGGGTTCCTCGTTCTCAGCCTTTTGTGCTGCAATAACCCCATTGCTCCTTTTTCACCCTCCCCAGAGACCGAGATCGCCTGGCCGATCAACCGTATGGTAGTCGGCGTTCCTCTCCCAAGATCATTCTTGTTTACTGCACCAACAAAATATCAAAACCCTGCCTCTTGAATTTGCTTGCAACCAGTCAAAGCCTGATGGTAGAGTTCAGACCCTTCACATTTAAGGATCCTATCTTTAATTGGTCCACCCGACCCTGTGAATAAGTCACACAGCTGCCATTTTTATAACCTAATCCAACTCCCTTCCCCTCTCTGGACCTTATGTCATGCACCAGTAACCATCATCCAGTGTATAATCTGTATTCCCTCCTACTCCCTCCCCCGGATCCCCAACCCCCTACAAGCTGGGACCTAATCCATGTCAAGAAGCCTATTCGTAAATGGGCCACCTAAGGTAACTAGCTCCCCACACTCCCGTCTCATCAAGCCAATTGAAACAGCGTGCCCTGAACCCAAGCTAGATAGAAACAGAAACAATCACAAACTGCTGAGCCACTCCTGTGCAACCTTCCCTCTTTTTTTTTTTTAACTTTGTTTATTTTAAATCAAGGCAGAATGATAGGTACAGACATTATATGCAGTGGTTATATCGGCAAGTTGACCCCCAGTCCTTTATCCCCCCTGTGTCCTCTCCCTCCACCCTCGCCCTGGTCCATCCGTCCCATAGGGTCTGTGAGCGGGCTCCTCCCTCCCGGGCAGTCCGAATTGAGCCTCAGCGACTATGTGTCTTCCTCCAGGCTCTCCTGGTTTTTTAAGATCCATTGGGCCCTGGTGGGTTTGTAGGTCAGGGCGGGGAAGCGCAGGTCGAATTCCAGCACTGGAGCCCAGATGTTCTGGAAGCGATGTAGAGTTCCCACTTGTGCTGCCGTCACCTTCTCCGCTATCAGAATGTCCCATAGTTTGGTCCACCTTTGGCAATGTGGGGGCCTTCTGGGGTTTTCCAGGTTCGGGCCACCACCGTTTTCCCTGCTAGTAGGCAGTGCGTTAGTAGTTTCGCTCTGGGTCCGGAGCGCGGGTAGGTCCCGGGGATTGGAGCTCCCAGCAAGATCGGTTCTGGTTTCAAGGGAATCAATGTTCCAGTAATTTGTGAGATGGACTCTAGGCAAGCTTTCCAGAATGGTTGGCTCTTCGGGCAGTCCCACCACATGTGGAAGAAAGAGCCTGGGTGGCCGCATCCTCTCCAGCAAGAGTGGTCCACCTGGGGGTTCATATGGTGAAGTCTGAGGGGCGAATAGTACCATCGCAGCATGATCTTATATGCACATTCCCTGTTGGTGATGCAGGTGGACGAGGTATGTGTTCTGGTCCATGTATCAACCCAGGTTTGGTCCTCTATCGGGTGACCCAGGTCCGCTTCCCATTGGGCCATGCATCCGGTTCTTGAGGTCAGGAAGTCGCTTAGAAAGCGTCTGTACAGGGTGGATACACTGCCGCGGGTTGGAGGGTCTCCTAGGGTGAGTTCTAGGGCAGTGGGAGGGCGCGTTGCTGCTTGCAAGGTTTGGGGATGCGAGCACCAATGGCGTAGTTGGATATATGTGAATCTATCCCGTTCCTGGAGTTGGAACTTCTCCTTGCATTGGGCGAATGTGAGAGGTCTCTCCCCCATATACAGCTGGCCTATGGTCTCCGCCCACCTTTGATCCAATTGCGAACATTGCGAGGATTCGTACCCGGTGTGAACATTGGGTTATGAAAGACCGGGGAAAGTGGGCTCAGTCCTCTTGGCACTCCCTTTCGTTTCAGCGCCCAGTCCCAAGTGCCAAGGGTGTGTTTAGTTGATAGCAGGAGCTCTTCCCAAGGGGGGGCGGGATGTGTGGTAGAAATCGCAGGGGTAGGGGTGCCTGTGATTGTTCCAGCTCCACCCATCTGGGCCGGTTTGTCGTATTTTGCCAGGCCTGGACCCGGGCCAGCTGGGCTGCCACTCTGTAGGCCTGTAGGTCTGGGACCCCCAGCCCTCCCAATTTGGGACTCCCCAACATAGTTCTGAGAGGGATTCTCGCTTTCTTACCTCTCCAGATAAAGTTCAGCATTTTCCTCTGGATCCCTCGTAGAGTTGGCGTGGGGATTGCCACCGGTAATGAGGCGCATGTGTATAGGAATCTCGGGAGAAGGTTCATCTTGCATGCAGTGATGCGCCCGAGCAAAGAGATCTCTTGGGTCTCCCATCGCTTCAAGTCGCCTTCCAGTTCCTTGAAGAGTCAGGGAAAGTTGGCTTTGTATGTCTCCCTTGGGTCAGCCGGGATGTAGACCCCAAATAGGGGATGGCGCTCCTTTCCCATGTTATCGGCACATCCTAGTCAACGGTTCTCGTTCTGCTGAGGTGAGGCCTATTCACAAGGCGGATGATTTATCGAAATTTATGGTGAGCCCTGAGACTTCGCCATAGCTGGTGATTTCGCGTATCGCATGTTCAAGGGATGAGTGGGCCTCCGAAATCGTAAGCAAAATGTCATCCGCGTATAGGGCGAGTTTATGGTGTGTGGGGCCACTTTGAATGCCCTTAATTTGGTCATTCCGCCTAATTTTTTGTGCAAAGGGCTCCATGGTGAGTGCAAAGAGCAAGGGCGACAGTGGACAGCCTTGCCGGGTTCCGCATGACAAGAGGATTGGGGCCGAGTTATGGCCATTGATCCTCAGGCTTGTTTTAAGGCAATCATAGTTAGCTAGAACCATCGTTTGGAAAGCCGGTCCGAAGCCGAAGGCCCCTAGGGTGTGTCTCATAAACATCCAATCTACCTTATCAAACGCTTTAGCTTCGTCGAGAGCCACCAAGACTAATTTTTGGGAGTTCCGGGAGGCGAGGTCCACCAGGTTCAGGGTTCTCCGGATATTATCACCTGCTGTCCGGTGCAGGATAAAACCAGCCTGGTCGGGGTGGATGATCTTCGGCAAGATGCGATTCAAACGGGTTGCCAGAATTTTTGAGTATATGTTCGCATCGATATTTAAGAGTGCGATTGGTCTGTAAGAAGTTATGCTTCTTGGGTCTTTTCCAGGTTTGGGAAGGAGGATGGTGGTTGATTCCTGCATCGATGGGGTCACCGCCCGAGTTTCCCTGAAGGAGTTGAATAAGGTAATTAGATGGGGGGTCAGTTGTGCTCTGAATAGCTTAAAGAACCTGGTGGAGAAGCCATCCGGGCCTGGGGCCCGTGTTTCGAGTGATTTGATGGCCTCCTCAATTTCCTCCCCCGTGATAGGCTCCTCCAGTTCGTCTCTTGTTGCGTCGGAGAGCCGGGGCACTTCTGCCTGCTGCAGGTATTCCTTCTGTTGTGATAGGTTTCGTGGGGTTTAAACAAAAATGAAGAGGCTGGATGAACCATCCAGCCAAGACTGGTGCTCACGCTTCTGTTCTGAGAACTGAATGATATAATTATTTTCTAAACAGAGTCAATCAGAGTTCCATTTGTAAATTGTTTCTTCACAATTTAATTAATATTCAAAATTTATTTGATTGTTGCGTTGATCAATGTGCATAGTAAACTCAACACCATCCAAGTTGATTGTCAAAAACATATGGTTAACAGTGCCTATGCATTTCGGAGTCTAGCTCCTTCCTCAGGGCTGAAACCATAACGTAATATGCTTTTTCTAATGAACCACAAAAAAAATTAATTAGTTGAACAAATTAAGTCCATAATGTCATACACGTGGAATGTTCACAATATATCACATAGGGTAGAATCAAAGGTAGTGTACATAGCAGATACATACTGCATCCCGCGTGCACACAGGACGTAGTGAAACAAGAGTGCAAAACATGAAAATAAAAATAGAGAAAATGCAAATGAGTGCAAAGAATTAGTGTGTAAAACTTCTTAAGTAAACTAACAATGGTGCCCAAACAGGATTAAAAAAGTAAGTGTACCTGAAGTTCAACTTGAATATACGTGTGTTTGTTATCCAGATCGAGTGTGTGGAGTAAAAGTGTCTCCCTTGAATGCTGCGCAGAAAAGTAAATAAGAATGGAATATGCGCCTAACTTAATACAAGTATGTCATTACTGAAGTAAATATACTAGAATAACGCTACATATAGCCACGCGTCCTATAATGGTTACCTGATCACTCGAATGTATGTCAGAGCACGAGAAGTACGTGTGTCCAAGGAGGTGAACGGCGTTCACTTCCTTGTTTTATTGGTTGCCATGGTTTCCTCGGCTCTGCGCAGCGTCAATTAGCGTGTTGACGTGGCAGTGCCTCGCGTCCCGTATCTCCAAGGGGTTTGGAGTACGGGAATGAGAAATAACCATTCGGATGAACATTAAATAATTGTAGTATTAGAAACACTCGCTCGTGTGAATCAATGTAAAAGGTAAAAGCGCATAGTTATACAAGCCGGAACCACCGTGGTGATGATTCAGCATGTTGGATCGTATCTCTGCATTCAAGTCAGGGATGTCAATGACTGGTATGGCAATTAAACAAATGTGGAGTATTCATACCTGCTCACTAGATAATGGGAGGTAGTAATTTCTGTGTTACAGGCTTGGAGTACATTGCACATGTGGCTCTTATGAGCTAATGTAAGCTAGCATTGGGATCCATTTGCTGAGTCCCAAACTGAGAATGGAAAAAACTAGTGTTTCAAAAGTTGAACAGTGGTAAACCATCTGAATAAAACATATGGTATAATCGTAGTTAAATAAATACACCATGTATGAATAAATAAAACATAGTTATGCAAAAATAATATACATTAAGAAATAGACTGGGAATAAAATGACAGAACTGAATAACAGAACACAAATAAGTGAAAGTAAATAACATGTCCACAATGTACATGGGTATGTGGATGATCGTGTACTATCTGTCCCCTAAAGGTAACTAGACCAATTAATCTCCTCATTGAGCCCTCTGGGGCAAGTGCCCCAAGTCTATCTATCCAGAAGCACTCTCTCCTGTCCAGTCTATGTTGGAGATTCTCATGGGGTTCATGTCGATGTATGACCGCCAGTATTTGGAACCGTATCTGTGCCAAGTTGTGACCTTTCTCTATCCAATGTTTGGCCACTGATGAAGTCATATTCCGGTTGCGGATACATGACCGGTGTTCATTCCACTGCAATTTCGCCTTTCTCTTCGATTGTCCCACATAGTACAACCCACATGGGTATTTGATGGCGTAAATGATATTAGCTGTTTCACATGTCGCAAAGTCCTTAATGGGCAATTTCTCACCGGTGTGTGGATGGTTTATGATTTGTCCTTTCAATATGTATCCACAGTTGCTGCACTGCAGACATGGAAATGTTCCTTTACGTTTTGTCTCACATCTTTTCTGAGGCGGACGTGTCTTTACCAGATGATCTCTAAAATTTCTACTGCGTTGATATGCAAAAGTAGGTAAATCCTTGAACAAATGTTCAGTTTTCTGGTCGCATGATAAAATTTGCCAATGCTTCTTAATGATAGATTTGATTCGATTACTTTGTGTGGAATATTTTGTCACAAAAACCAAAGGTGGTTCAGATTTAATTCTTCTAGATGGTGTTAATAAATCATCCCTGTTAATGGTCTCGAGTCTGGTTTTTGTATTGGTAATTTCACATTCTTTGTAGCCTCTATTGATAAATTTCTCGCCCATTTTGTGTAGTTCGATGGTGTAATCAGTAGGGTCACTGATAATACGTTTAACACGTAACATCTGGCTGTATGGGAGATTGCGTATGAGGCTTGGCTGATGAAAGCTCAATCTATGGAGCAAATTGTTGCGATCGGTGGGTTTGGTGTATATGTTCGTCTTGTATCCTTCTCCTGTAGTCTCGATTTCAACATCGAAAAAATGGATGCTTTCTTTCGAATACTCGTGTGTAAACTGTATTCTGGCATCGATGGTTTTAAGATCTCTGAAGAATGTTAGCAAGCTTTCTTCACTCTGAGTCCAAATTCCAAAAATATCATCAATATACCTAATCCAGATAGCTAGGTGTAATTTCCATATAGGATGGTTCAAAATGTGGTCTGTCTCAAATTTATACATGAAGTTATTTGCATATGTGGGTGCCATGATGGCACCCATCGATGTTCCGGAAATCTGTTGATAATGTTGTTTCTGGTATTTACAATATGAATTTTTGGAAATGAACTCCAACCGGATGATCAAGAATTCTTTATTTGCTTCTAATTCGCCAGTGTTTAACAGTAGCCAATCAACTGCTTGTATTCTTAAATCATGTGGGATTGATGTGTATACATTCTTAACATCCAAGGTAAAGAAAACATTTGTTGGGACATAGGGTATAGCTTTAAGTTGTTTCAAAAAGAGAGTGGTGTCCTTGATGTAGGTGGGAGTGTTCTGGATGAGTGGCTGGAGGAAAAAGTCGATATACTTCGCAATCTGTTGCAATACGCTGTTGACACCTGCTACAATAGGTCTGCCGGGAGGTTTAAGGGGATCTTTGTGGATCTTAGGCAGAGTGTAGAGGTTAGGTACACGTGGGTTGGTATTCTGTAAAAATATATGTGTATGGTGACTGATCCAAGAATTTTCTTCAGCATCCTCCAAGACCTTCTCGAGATCCTGCATAATCCTTATGGTGGGATCATTCTCCAATTTTTTGTAAGTATCCGTGTCTGCCAATTGTCTAAAACATTCTTCGTTGTAGTCTGTTGTATTTTGTATAACTAGTGCTCCTCCCTTATCCGCCGCTCTGATAGTTATTGATTCGTCACCATACAGGTCTTTTAGTAGTTTAAGTTCATGGGGTTTAAGGTTCTTATGCTTGGTGTTTGAAAATTTGATCTTGTTTAGGTCTTTGAGTACCTGTTTCTCAAAGATCTCCACACCGGGGGTGCTACATGGTGGTACGAATGTACTCTTGGATTTGAATTCTTTGTACGATGAACCATCACTTCTGTCCCCTTGATCTTCCATTTCGTCAAAGAAAATTTTTAGTTTCATCTTTCTCACCAATTTAAGTACTTCCACTTTGGTATCAAATAGAGAACTATCGTATGTGGGTACAAAACTTAAACCTCTTTGTAGAGTATTTATCTCAGATTCTGTTAAGACTCTGCTGGAGAGATTGATCACTAAGTTTTCCTCTGTTAATATCTTGTCTGCGGGCCTTCTCGTCCTTTTTCTTTTCCCCCTCCTTGCTCTCTTTGGCCTCTTCCGAGACTCCTGAAGCACCTGCTCTTGCTTGTGAGGGTCTTGAAGTTTCTGGTTGCTGTGTATCCCTTTCGGGTGGTGTGTCTGTGGTTGCTTCTGATTCAGAACTAGATGTATTGCTGGTGGTATTAGGTTGAGGTTTCCTCACTGGTGGTCCATATTTTTCCATCCAGGTGTACACCTCTTCGTTAAGGTAATCGTAAGTGTCTCTTTTAAATTTTCGGATCTTCTTCGTTTCAAGTTCTGATTTGTAGTCCGCAAGTTTGTTGTTGATATCTGTTAGTATTTCTTCCAAATCCTCCTTTTTCAATTTTAGTGTGGTGGTAAGTTCTTGTTGTATTTCTTTGATCTCGGCGTCAATTGTGTTGAGATTAGCCGTTAATTCTTGGATGGTAAGTAAAATCAAATCCAAAGAACATCTATTCAATATAGCTTCCCATTTTTTAACAAATTCTTTGCTTTCCTTGCATAGGGTGGGCCGCAATTGTATTCTTAGTCCTCTGGGGATCCTTTGATTCTTATAATATCTTCCTAAAGTGATAGCGTGAAGCTTTCGGTTGATTTCTTTTCTAATAAGGTACTCAAGTTGTTTGATCTTTTTTGTGGGGTCTTGTGTTGTTGTGCTCTCTTTGGTAAAACCACTGTCACTAATCAATCCTAGGATGATGTTGGCTTCATGATTTGAGCCAAGTAATCTATTGCGAGGCGTTGCTTCTCGGGCTCTGAGTATAGTGTGATCCCGTTGGCGTCCCGCAGGCCCATGATCGCGTTAATGCGTCTCTGCTTGGCTAGTTTGGCCACCAGGAACTTGTTCGCCTTGTTGCCCCTCGCATAATATGACTGTTTGGCCTTCGCCATTAGTTGGGCGGTTTGTTCCGCGTAGTGGGCTTCCAGTTTTTTCCGTGCCGTACGGATGATCCGTTGTGTTTTGGGGGACCAGCCTTTCTCCTTGTGGAGTGCCTCGGCCTCTCTTAGTTCGTTCTCTAGGGCCGTCCGGGTCTGTCGTCTATCTCTATGGTAGGCCGCACCTTGGGCTATCAGGGAGCCCCTGATTACTGCCTTCATGGCATCCCAGTTGTTCGCCAATGAGGTGTCTGAGGCTGGGTTTTCCTTAAAAAAGTTACTTAATCCTGTTGCGATCTCGTCTCTGGTGGCCATGTCGTTGAGGATCGGGTCGTATAGCATCCATTTACGCGGGATGTTGGGGTTAGGGTTATGAACCCGGAGTTCCAGAAGCACTGGGGCATGGTCGGAGGCAACCTTCCCTCTTAAACCACTGTAGTCACACCAGTCCTCCTTCACTTTTTCGGTGAATTCAAACTCTGAAATGTTCTGCCCTGTGGTACTCTCTTACAGTGTGTAAGACCCTTTACTGGGGGCTGTACTTGACCCCTCATTTTTGGTAGATATTGTGCCCGCACCCTACAACCCCTCTGCGAAGTTGTTGCAGCACCTGCTGGGCTGTGAGCCTCCAGTCATAGTCCACCTCTCTGATCTCAAACAACAGTGCAAAGGGATATGTCCACCGATCGCGAATATTCCTCTGCGATAACCAGGATGTTAGCAGGCGGCAGTCACGTCAGAGCCAAGGTGAAGTTGTCCTTTGTCGCATCACACCCTCAAAAACCTTTGTGTTGTCCCAGTATCAAAGGAGCTTCACTACCACAGACCTTTCCCTTCCCTTTCAACATGTCCACAGGGTGAGCCCACTCAAGCTCCACGTCCTTCCCTCCCAAATCCTGGAACAGAGAGTTCACTAGGGCTTTCACTTTATATTTGAACATTTGCTGCCCCCCCCCAATCTGTTCCATCAGCTCCAAGATCTGATGGATGTTTCGACTTTCTTTGTTCTCATCCATTTTCAATTGGGCCTCTTCTTCCTGTGTTTCCAGGACGGTCAGTCTCAACACATACTTCCATCACAAAAACTCAGGACATCCTGCCCTCTCTCTCTCCTTTTCCTCTCTCTTTAACTCTACCTCTCTAGGCCCCCTTCTGGCCGCCTGTCCTCCTCCTTTCTCCTTTGTCTCTCCGATCACACCTGATGATATTTCTAGACAAGTCTGATCTATGAAAGTGTCGTTCAAGCATGTGCAACCCTGTTCCTCCTCCAGAATCAAGGACCACATCGTCACCATCTCTCCAGTCTTGGCCGAGTTCTGCAATCGCTCTTTTGCCACTAGAACCTTGCACTCCCTTGTGCACCCCCTCCTAAATAAAAACTTCTGCCGATCCTTCCTGTCTGGCAAACTACTGCCTGACCGCTAGCACTCCTTTCCTGGGCAAACTACCGGAAAAGCTGCCAATCTCCCAGCTTACTTGCCACACTGAATCGGTTGGTTGTCTCCATGATGATACGTCTGGTTCCAGAGAAGCCAGAGGCCTGGAAACTGCTCTCCTGAACACCAGTGAAGATCTGCTCACTAATCTTGACTCTAGCCTTCCTTCTACTCTCATCCTCCTTGATCTTTCCTCTGCTTTCGACATGGTCAATCGTGCCATTGTGATCAATCGTCTCCATGAGAACATGGGCATCACAGATCAGGCCCCGGCTTGGTTGACATCCTTCCTCCTGGATGGACCCTGCCAGGTTCAACTTGGGTCCTTTCTCCACACCACCTCTCTCTCCCCACATGTGGTGTTTCCCAGGACTCTAACCTCTCACCCTGGCTTTTCAACATCTACTTGGCCCACCACAACTCTACCTTCTCCTCTAAATTTCAGTTTTATGCTGATATGACACCGCTCTCCTTCAGCATCCTCTCAGCTCTCGCTTATTCCTGTCTATCCACGATTCAGGAGTGGTACGCCTTCAACAATATCTGGCTTAATGCCAGTAAGACTGAGATCCTCCTCATTGGGACCCCTTCCCCTGGTTTCCAACTTTCACTCTGGCCACTCTCCTTGGGCCCTCTTCCTGTGAGGCAAACAACCTTGGCGCCCTCTTCGACTCCACTCTCTACTTCTCTCCTCACATCATGGACCTCGCTAAGAAGTCCCACTACCAGCTGCACCTCCTCAGAGGTATTCTTCCTTTTCTCACTTTCCCTCAGAAGCTCAGTGTCTCCAGAGTCCTGGTTCTCTTTAGGCTGGACTGTTGCAGCAGCCTCTTTTTCAATCTGCCTTTGTCTACTCTCTGCCCTCTGCAACTAACCCAGAACAGGACTGTGAGACTTGCCCTTGGCCTCAAGCACACGGATTGTATCTCTCCAGCCCTGAAATCTCTCCACTGGTTACCAGTGGCTGCAAGGATCAAGTCCAAGACTCACTGCTTTATCCACAAGGCTTTCTGGGGCAGGGGCATGCACTACATCCAACTCCCACTTCCTAAACACCCTCCTTCCCGAACGCCTCGCTCAGCCACCTCCAACTCTCTGAGGGTCAGATGCTTCTTCAGGCAGAGAGTAGGTGATAGATTTCTATCCTCTTCATGTGCCTCTCTCTGGAACGGCCTCCCTGCCCCTCTCAAACTTTAGCCAGAATACCTGATGTTCCGGGAGCAGGTCAAGACCTTCCTTTTCACTTCTGCTTGCTCTCGCCCCTGCTGACCTATTTGCGTGGCTACCCTTAGATTCCCATGGGCACCAGGCTCCTCCATGCCCAGTAGCCCCTGCACTGCCTCCGGACCTACCTCGCACTTGGATCTGTATCTGTGACCGTACAATCTGCCTGATTGCACTTTCCGCTTCCCTCCCCCTTACACTTCTCCTCTCCCCTCTCCTCTCTACACTCCCCCTTGCACTTACATGATCTTAATGACATAAGGCCTAGTAAGATCGTTTGTTTGTCCTCCCTCTGTCTTCCCTACCTTATCTTATCTTGCTTCCAGCAAAATGTCTCTAATGTCGTCCTTCGTGAGGGGATGGGCTCTCAACCTGCACAACCTTCCTGCGGCATGAGTGCCTTATTCCCCTGTACCTCAGACATGCTTACTTTCCTTCTGTATTGTTGCAGGGATCAAATACATTACTCCAATCCCCTTTTCCAGTCTATGGTGAAACTAACATGAAGCCCGCTCAGGCAGGCCAAACCTGCAGCTTCTGGCCTGGCATCAGGGCTCCACAGCTCACTCTGTGCCCACCCCCCTTTATTGCCCAAGTGCCCCATTTGAGGGGTTAGTAATGCGAGGTGGACAACTGCTTGTGGTTTTTTCAATGCTAGACATTTTATTGATAACAAAAAGTGCTAAGAAAACCTAACTAAACCTACTCTACCAAGGAGTTCCCTGCCTAGTCTAGGTTCAAAGGGAAATTCTCCTAGCATACACAAAACTGGCCCTCAGAGCAAATAAGACATTCAAAGTAAATCAAACAAAATAAATAAATAAATGATGACCAAATAACCAGTGACTTTGATAACCTTCACCTGTCCTGGGTAGATCCCTTTCCCAGGATTGTCAAAAATCAATCTCTCCAAGTGTACATAACGAAAAGTCTGGAACCAGTTCTCCAAAAGTTCCAAAAGAAACAAAAGTTCACCCAAACAAAAATCCACTAGTAACAGTTCTTTATCCATCTTTTGAAAAGTTTGCCTTCCAACTCCATCAAGGAAAACAGCACCAATGGTCATCCTGGATGACAGTTCAAAGAGAAAAATACTGCTTCTGCTGCCACAACTGTCTATAGGATTGTCACTTCTGCAGCATCTTTAGTATAATTTTTCAGGATGCTTCTTCTTAGGGTTTTGCCTTTCCTCTTGAAAATCGCCCTTATACTACTGTCACTGTGGAGGCAGGCTCAGAGCTCCTGAACATGGCCTCTTCTCAGTGACACCAAAAACTGCGCATTGACCATAAGTCCTTTACCATTGCGGGCAGTAGAATTGCAGTTGCCAGCAGTGTATAAAAACCGTGCGTGTTATTCTTGACGCAGAGCTTACCCTAATGCTGCATGTTGCCCATATTCGAGCAACCTGCAGCTACATTACCAAACTACTGCAATAGCCTACTGTTGGGTACATGACAAGCAAAATCCAAAGTGCTGCAGACTACCCAAAATGGAGCTGTCAAGGCGATTCATGGTCTATCTCAGAGATATCATGTCTCTCAGGCAAGGAGATGGCTTCACTGGCTCCCTGTTAAACATTGTGTGACACAAACGACTCACCGCGACTCACAAATGCTAGAACCATGAGGTCCTCATGGACCGCCTTAAGGTTACCCGTCCTTGTCACGTCCTCTGGTGCCTAGACCTGGCACAGTTAGTGCAACTCAGGTACAAGCTCACTAAATTTGGCAGAACGATCTTTGATGCCCAAGCACTCTGCCTAGAATAAACTTCCTCTAGCCCTCAGATTAGTAAACTCAAAGAGTTTAACTGTAATGATAAATGGTCCTAATGGGATTTCTGATGCACCTAGGATGAGCTATCTCGTCCTGGGCACTTAAGGGGTTAAGAAACTGACAAATACGCATTTGTTCAATCTTAAACCAGGTTAAGTAACATGTTAACCTGACTTGCCCCGCTCTCCCATGTCCCCTCTCTTTCATTTGTGTTGTCTGTCTTGTCTGTTCTTTATGCGCACTGAGGCCCACGGGCGAGTGGCGCTCTACAAGAATTTAAATAAATAAAATATTCTCCGACAATATTACAGACAACCACAGTTCTGTTAGCTCTGCTTCAACTTGGTACTCTATGATTGTTGGGCAACTTAAAGACAAGACTCTTCGACCTTCACAGGTAGGAAAGACACTCTTCTTTCCTGTGTCATATGAAAAGGGCAGCCTATTTGCCTCTTCTGTCTGTATTACTGCTACCAATATAATCTGTCTTTGCTTCCAGACTGCTGCTCTCTCAGGTTCAACAGTCTCAGCATTCCAGATTGTCGATTGGATTTTCTTACAAGCACCCAGCTTTATGCACACCTTCTTGGTTCAAGTAGCTACCCCAAAGCAGTATTGCTACTGTTCCAGCTTTGGATAACCATGTCACCCTTGTATCAGAGGACGATGGACCTTTAACAACTTTGACAAATTCAAAATATAGGTAGTTAGATTTTAATAGGGCTGGTTTCACTGTAGAAAGTATTCGCCTACTGGCTTGGGTAATGTTTGCTCTTCTCTTTACTTCAGCAACTTCTACAATTACAGAATACTTGTTCTGGATGTTACAAGATTGAAGTTTCATAAGAGAAACAGATGTAGGTATATATGACCACTCCTTGATGGAGATTTATAACTTCAAAGAACTGTAACGACTTGTGTTAGGCAATATTTGGAGCAGTACCCGTTGGGTGCACTACAACAACCTTGATCTCCTGGCAACAGGGAACCAAACCTTTGGTATAAGTCTGAACTACACCTGTTGTTAGTGTGTGAGCAGCCAGGCTTATTTCAAGAGGGGTCAATGTGAGCAGTAGGGGAGTTACACAGAGATTCACAGTGACAAGTAAACACTTACGCTCAAGGTTTCTTCATTAAACAATTATTAATTTAACAGAGGGTTTGAAAAAGCCTTATTCAGAAGGGGCAATATAATAGTAACACACAAATACACTCCAAAATACACATTCTTAGTTTCTCTAAATCAGCAAAAACCCATTTAGGATGGCACCCAGGCACTTCCTACACCGTCGGGTGACTTAAATAGCTAGGACACTGTGGACCTTAATATATCACTGGTACATTTAATGCAATACTGAGATGAGTGATAAAGTAAAGATGTTTCAGAATAAAAAAGAGATCACGCATATTTCGAAGCAGGTAAGTACTTTTGAACCCGCCCACTGCAAAGTAAATTGACCCTTTCCTGAAGGGAAGGGAAGACACAAGCAGAGGAGAGAAGAGTCATTCAGGGAGCCAGGCCAGCCAATGTCAATTGGGAAAAAGTCTAGGTGAGCTGAAGCACTTCTTGCAGGTAAGTAAAAGTCTTGCACAATGTTTTAGAAGTCTTTGTAGAAAAAGTAGAAGCAAGTAGGGTCACAAGCTGGGAGGCTTGTGAGTTGTAGAAGATGGAAGCAACTCTACAGAGGTAACCAAGACAAGTCTCAACTGAGATCAAGTAAGGCTACAAGACAAGAGATAAGTTCTCTTAGACTGTACAGTACCTTTGGCTCGAAAAAATGCTTCTAGCTGGCTTCTGTTCCTGTGTGGCTCTGTAGATGCTGTTGTTTCTGAGCCTCAGTCGTGGGGACAAGAGGGAGGCCTTTTGGGGGCTCCTACAACACAACTGGAGGGTCAGCGGCAGAAAAGGACCAACTTCTATTCAGCAACACTTCACGGTTTCAGCTCCTTGTGTCTCAGTAAATAGCACCACCGCTGTCTCACATATACCACTCGACTTTCCTCGCATCTGGGGTACAGCACTCTCTTGGGTTGGCTCAGGCTTAGTCAGTCTTGCTTAGTGGGAGTCCGGAGAATCTTCCAGCAGCTTCCGTCCGTCTTAAAAGTGATGCACTCTGTTTGGTGTTCCTCTCCCTGGCACTTCGGTTCCAGTAGCAGCAGTGGAAATACAGCCAGCTCCGAGAGAATGTCCAAATGAGTTAACTTTGGAGTTGATTGGTCCCACCAACTCAAGGGGAGAAGTCGTCCTTGTAGGGCTTCTCTAGTCTAAACGAATTGAGAGCTTCAGAACAGCAGAAGGGCTTCACTGGGCAAACCAACGGTCTAAGAGTTGCAGCAGGTGTCTCTTCCAAGTTCTTCTTTGGATTCCTTAGTCCAGTGGTTGACCCGACTTCCAAGCCCAAAAGCCTTTTATGCAGTTTTCTCCCATTCATTCCAGCCTAATTGTCAATCACACAGCAGGGTGGCTGTCCTTGCCGGATAGCCAGCCAGCCAATCAC
This sequence comes from Ambystoma mexicanum, assembly GCF_040938575.1. Taxonomy (NCBI): domain Eukaryota; kingdom Metazoa; phylum Chordata; class Amphibia; order Caudata; family Ambystomatidae; genus Ambystoma; species Ambystoma mexicanum. The sequence goes on from NC_090922.1 coordinate 1,427,456,016, forward strand.
CTTTGGGTGCATTCCTGTAACCAAGGAGATTAAGCACAGGGAGTTTCGGGCACCTCCCTCACTTCCTGCCCCTGCCAGACACTCTGGAGCCAGAGGCAGGCTTCACTCGTGAATCCCGCCAAAGACAAAACGGACAAGTACATCTCAAGAAGGACCTTTACAACAAGAAATAGCAAAAAAAGAAGAGCGGGCTATTTTGACAAAATGGCCACTCATACTGTAGCTGCGAACGCAGCCCACGGTAAAAACACAGAATGGTAGTAAAAAGTAAACCACTGCCACCAGCCATTAATTGTAGAAAGGGTAACATAAAAATGTTACATGAGAAACTAGATAAAGGGGATACTAAGTAACCACCCCAGCACCCTATGGTAAGATAGTGTGTGCTGGGTCTAGAAAGTTAAAAATTGTAAGTAAAGTCAATTTCACTTTAATGCTCTTGGAAACAGTAGTTTATCCAAGAGAAGGTATTTAAACGTCTGGGAAATCTAAGAAGGTGCTGTGTGTCACAATGCAAAGATGATGCCTATGGAGTTTGTTAGATTCCAAAAGCAAAAAAAAACAGTGTTAAATCACAGAAAAATACATGAGAGGGTGGGAAAAAGGTCTCACTCTTTTCCATTTTCTTTGAAAATTAAAAAGTCCTAGAGTCCAGCAAAAAGTGCTGGGGGTCTCTAAGGTAGAGAGGAATTAGCATATTTCTGAGAATTTTCCCTAACAACTTGCTTTCCCTTTCGTTCGTACATAATGATACTTTGACCTCTCTTTGATGTAATCGTTCTTGTAACAATTTGTAAAAATCTGTTTGATTGTGAACAGCGTTCTCCCTCTTAATTGGAGACACGCGACCCCTCTGGCAAATGTATTGAGTTCACCAATGAAAAAAGGCAAGCTTTTCGTTTACGTGAGCATTCTATCTTGCGTTAAATGTGCACTTCATACATTTCCTTTGTTGTTCAGACTTTTAATGGCAACAAAAAACATCCACTCGCTTCCTCATATACGCAAGTTATAAGTGAGCTAATAACAGTTACGGGCAAGGGGTTTTCAGTGAAATGGTGTACAGCGCTTCACTCACCGGCTCCAAAAACACTGCAGTTCCAGACTTTTCTTCCTGCTACTACTACTTCCGGCACTCTTGGGACCCACCCCCATCGGCAGCATGGGCGTCTACGGTCAAGCCTCCATCACGAAGAGTGTCCTTCATTCCTCTGTCTCTTGGTGTGCTTCTGCACACTGGCCTCGGGTTTCAGCATGATCCAAGCTCTGCAATCACAGCTACTAGGCACACCTGGGAAGACTTCAGCACGTCTCTCTCGGTGCAGCCATGGTCAGACAGGAGTTGTGAACACAGGACCAACTTAGAACCTGCAGGCGAAATCTGCTCTTCTCTCGTCTAGGTGTCCCTTAAGTGGTCACACTTCCTCATGAACTGCCAGTCTCGTGCTTTTCTCCTTCTACAACTATTGCCAGCCTTCCAGCTCCTGCATCTGCTTCAACTCTTTCCTGCTACTTCTTCTTGCTGCTACAATTGACTTCAGGCGCAGGCCCTTACTGTTAATTGCCTGACCCTGGCAAACACTGTTAGACCTGCTTACCTGTCCTTTCCTCCTCAGTGATCTTCTTCGTCTCAGTCCAATGTGGGATTCTGGGACATGTAGTTCTTATTAAAGAAATTAGGTTTTTCCACTTCTTTAGGTAGGCCAAAAGCCATGAAAAGGGAGCAATTACGGGGAAAATTAAAAAGGCCCCCCCCCACTCTTCTCGGTATGATTCCCCCCCGCCCATGTGATCCTCTTGCAGTACACCACCCCCAGGGTCGGGATCAGAGAGCGACTGACTTTCCTGGCCACATGAGGAGTGTCCCAGACCACGTGTCTCAGGGGAATCCCATCACATTCTCCACAACCCCTTAATCATCCCATTACTCCTCGCAGCTACGGGCTGTCTCCCCTCACCAGATCTCACAGTTGGGCGCTTTAATGGCCCGCCACAGCTACTCAACCTGGGCTGCGCTGCCCATGTATCTTGATCCAAGCCCGCAGGCCCGTTCCAAGATTCTCTGGCCTCCACCAGTTTCCTGGGCGGGCCCACCACCAGGTCTCCTGCGTCGCCTGCACTCTCCAGTCGTACCTCTCCTGGCCGCGGTCCATGCCCCCTGCTATGATCCTTTCACAATCTTGTGGGGAGTACTGGCACTCAGCAGCGCCGCAGCTGAGGGTAAAGAGACACAGGAGGGAGCAGGTACCACAGTGACATGGGAGACACCATGTCACCGTGCAACCTGCTCCCCCGTGTCTCCTTAGCCTCAGCTGTGGCGCCGGACCTCACACAGAAACATTTCCCACTCGATTCAGCTGCAGGGTTCTGCAGCCTACCCAAAGAGGCCCACCTCCTGTCTCCCCCAGGCACCTCCTCTGTTGGCGCTGCACTCCTCACTGTCAGGGACTGTCTCCTCAACATAAAGCTCATGACTGAGCACAACCACCGTCACTGCAACCCACGCATGCTACCGTGCCACCCAGGATCAGGTCTCTCTGACAGCACCTCCTCTGCCTCTGCCTGCGGTACCGGACCTCTCCCCACAGTCTTCTCACTCCTGGGTCGCCTCCCGGTGCAAAGGTCAGGTCCTGGGTATATCAGGGCAAATATCTACCTCCAAAGGGAGTGGGGAAGCACATAGCTCAAGCTCTACATGGCCATCTTGGTCTCCGCCCACAGTGATAACGCCTTCTTTATTTTAAAAGAAATATTAATGCTAAAGCAGACACAGTCTATGATGCTAGTGAACTTTGACATTTAAAACCATTTTCAAACATTCTGATACCTTGCAGTTGCTTTCATATAACTGGGAGCATGTACCTATTGCCTTAACATTGCATACATTGACTTGCAAGGGAGAGGTTTATTCCATTCAGACTTTAGCCTTTTTTAACTGCACTTGGTAAATCTTAGCGCCTGGAGACTCTGATTGGCACTGCACTGAGCTTAACTTGGCATGAAATACTTGTCGAAATATACCCATTGTAGAAAGTTGCCTACCTGCAATTCTGCATTAGCCTTTGCCATACACGGCAAAGATAGATCAATTATGAGCATTATTTATTTGGGCACTCCATTATTGAAGAATCCTCCTACCAGCTGTTTGTCCATCATTACCTTGAATCTGATGAGGCCAGCTTCAAAGTGATGCAGGCCTGTAGTGTCTACCAATTCAGCTCCTTAAGGAAGGCAGTGAAATGGTTGAGCTTCTTCACTTATCTAATGACATGGGCAGCATGGAAGTTGCCAGGACACTCGCACCGAGGCTGCTGCCAGTTCCCAGGTGGGAGCGAACAATGGCGTGAACGAAGGTCCTCACATCTTTGATTGTATATAAAGTTGATATAATGGTATGACGTGCATTTCTGAGATAACTGTAGATATTTCTGGTTTAGGGATTTTGGGGATAACATTCTGACTTGATATCAATACCTTATTAGCCCTATGGTGAAAAAGAGTGTCCAAATAAAGCACCGTCTACCTGGGAGGGAAAGGTAAGGCACAGATAAAGCAATTTCCCAACTTATTTTAAGTGAGATTGTAATTTATGATTAAACGCACTATCTTGTTATACTATACTGTTTTCTTATTACCGGAATGTGCAGAGTCAGGCGTGGACCTATAACTCTGTGTAGGCGAGCGAGGGGACAGGTTGTGAGTTGGTGATCCTGGTACGCTTTCTCCAGATGACAGGGATCGGTTCAGAGAAGTGAGGCTGCGGCTGGTGTGCAGCAACGACGCCTGCTTGGTGATCTTCCTGAACAGAGAGGTCTTTTTCTTACTGGCAAAATAGAAGTGAAAGAAAGTCATTATTCAGTCAACATGATGCATTATTCATTCACTTAAACATAGCACTTGATCAGCACATGCAAATGTTCACAGCTCCTTTGTTGACTCAATTTGCTGTGCATATAAGGATGCGAGTAAGAATGTTAAGAGGGACTACCATCTGTAATAAAAAATCTTACTGTGACAGAAAATACTGACTTTCAACACATTTCTTGTACCCACACATAGTGCAACTATAAAACAAGCAGGAGGTTCTTCAACTATAGAGCCACTTCCATGCTTTGTATACAAAGCAACAGCCTGCCAGGTCACAGCTGCTGAGAAGAAAGTCTCTCCATCCCCACACCACCCTATTGCACCTTAAGTCATCTGGATGACTGTTAAATATTGCAATATATGCCCATCTCTGCAGTCCATCAACAGCGGTTCTTATTTGGCTGCAGACAATGCTTAGCACACATTAATGCAAGGAGCATTGGAGTATCAACAGCAGATGAGGGTCCAAGGAGTAATAGTCTCAGTCCAAGGAGCAAGTGATGGACACTGCTCTGTGGAACACGTTTACTTCTTTATACTCGAGGCACGGCATGCTAAATTCCAAGTAGCAGGAGAGTGATTTACATAAACTCGAATTAAAGAGAACTGCTTGGCATGTGGCATTCGGTTGACATTGGATTACAGAAGCTAGGATGTGATGTGAGGTTCAACCACATTGTGAAACACTAGGCAATATAGACTTTTAGCGATATAATTTACATTGTTTTACACATTTATAATTTGTGAAACAGGATACTGTTGGGTCACAAATGTGAACTGGGACTAGGGCGCAGGTCAGCAGCTTATTCACTAGATCATATATCCTCCAACAGTAAGTAGTGCAAACAAAATACGGGCTTGAGAATGGGGTTGCCATTTCATTTTCATAGACTTCAAATCGACGGAAGAAAAAAAAATAATTTTGAATATTATCCAGCAACGTCTGATCGAAAGCATCATCCCACTGACGGAGATGGAGACCCCAAGAAAGATTGTGACCGATCTTCCTTGGGATACAAGGCTGGGATCTATGATGTTACCCTGCATGATGTTTTTCACTGGAACCCGGTTTTCCTGCTGGGGAGAAACATTTCTCTGCACTTTTCCTCCCCTGCCAATGTAGGGGACAACCCCCACAACTGCCATCCCCTCCCCCATCCGACACACATACCTCTCTCACCCTGGTCTCCCTCCTTACCTTTACACACTATATATAGGCTGCCACTTCCAGTTCCCCCTCGTTCTGTATGCGCAGTAAGAGCATGTGCTGTTCCCAGACAGGCCGCCATTCAGTGAAGGCGGCCTGTTGGGGAAATGGCAATGACCAAAACAGCCAGAACTTAAGTCAAAGGAGCGAACACAAAGGTTGACAGTTTATACTACAAACCTATTTTTCAAAAACACTCCACAGACCTTCACTGTCCCATAAATATGCAAAAAACAGAAATGAAGCACAGTATTTTGACAGTTGTTTGCACAGTACCATATGACAATATTTGAGCAAGATCCATGGCTATGAAGAAAGCAATGTTCAAGTCGACCATTTCCGTTCAGTGATGGAGGGTGTAAAAAGCAAAAACAAAAGTACTGTAGCTTGTTAAACAAAGGAGATTTGAGATTCGGGTGGCAAGAAGCAAGGAACTGGGAGACTTGGAAATCGAGAGGGACGGTTATCTTGAGTAGGGGAGCAAGAAGGGCCAACAACAAAAACAAGAGGAAGCACAGAAAGAAGGGGTGAAAAGACAAACATGAGAGGTAGAGGAGAGGTTTTGGGGCAGGGCTTAGTAGATAAGAAAGGGTCAGCACAGACAATGCCATGGATAGATTTACTGCTAGTCTGAGGAGTGGCCAACCAATGTAGTTGGGAGAGATCGAGCTACAGAAGCGAGTATGATAGTAGAAAAGGTGCCCCATAGAATTTTTAAGAACATGTAATTGGTTGAGAGAAAGAATTGCAGAAAAGGATAAATTCCTGTGAAATTCTATGTGCAGACTAGAAAGAGGGGAATCCAGGAAGAAGGTATAGATTCAGGAGCTGACATCTGCCAGAGCATTCAGAATACAGCTGTTAGACTCAGCCTAAATATGCCAGTCCCAGACCCATCTTGCAAAAGAATGAACATTCTCACAGTGCCCAAGCTCAAGGAACAACACAGGATACTTTTCAAAGTTTTGTGGCATTTACAACAACGTCTTTGTGGTCTGAGCCCAAACTATCTCGAAAATATGATGCATAGATGTACACTCCCCAGAGTTGCTAATTCTGGTAACTTGGTAGTGTAAACGGTCAGCCACACAACTTCAAGCATTCAACATTTTATTGTCTGGGGCGCTCACCATTGGAACACTACACTATCAGATCTCAGACTGGAGGCAAACCCTTTATATTTTAGAGCATATCTCAAAACCCTTCTATTGAACACAAACGATGGTGGCAGGCTTACTCTTTAGTCATCATCAGTTTGCCAGAGTTTGCAGTAAGTTCTGAAACGGACAGAGGTATTGAAAATAATGGCATGATTTTTTGCAGAGAAGGAGAAAGGAATCTGGTAGGTGGGTAGAAGCATTCATACAGGCTAGAGGGCTAAGACAATTGTTCCGATTTGAAGAGCTTGATCGAGGGGAAGCAGTAGTGCATTCAGGATTGGAAGATGAAAATATATTTGTGTGGTAAGTCTTTTATGAAAGGAAAGAAAGAAGAGGATTTCCACAGAGATTTGGAGATGGTGCAGGATGAGGCCGAGGATGAATAAGGGAACAGTTTTACTTGAGCAAAGGGCAGATGAAGAACACAGTGAAACAGAGAAACAAGTCGACAGGGAGGACCTTGAAATCCCAAGAGAAGCAGAGAGTAATGCTGCACCAAATGTAGTTGAGAGAACCAGGAGGAAAAAAGTTAGAGATACACCAAGCACAAACAAAGTTATGCAAGAAAAGAAGAGCAGTTTCAGGTAGCATCGGACAAGTGAAATGCCAATTGAAAAGGGTCGTAAAAGGATTGGAAGGAGAGATGGGCAGGTGATTGAAGCTTTTGACTGCCAGCCCACAGTGCCCGAACAAAATAGAGTGTATATATAGATCCTAACAGAGCTTGAAGGGTTGGGGACAATGAAGACAGTTTTCAAAAAGGCTAAACACACACCAAAGAAATAAGAATATAGAAGTCAGAAATAGAAAAAGGTTCTGTGTCATGGATGTGAAAGTGTGAGAGGAAAATAAACAGAAGGGGAGCAGTGGGCCTGCAATGAAAGAGGCTTCCAGGGGAGAAAAGAAAAATAGTTCAAAGAAATAGTGAGTGTGATAAAAGGGGTCAGACAAAGTCACATTTGTGAGGCTATGGGATACAGGTGGGGTGACCGTGGACATCAGGGCAATGCCACCCACTCTGTGATGTAGGCCACAGAGGCAGTATACAGAGAATCACCCAGGGAACCCAACCGATCCCGAGCTTCGAGAACAGGGAGTTAACCTCTGCCCCAGGAAGTTATTACTGTCTTGGAATCAATCACACAGGAGACATGGGAATGAATGCATGGATAAATGAAAGCAGTACCTCTAGTAAATCATGCTGCTGTTTGGAGTCTGGGATCCAATTAGTCACCTTATCGAATCGCAGCTGATAGACAGAAGCATGTGAGGAATGATTGTGCTACATGGCCTGCTCATCTCAACTCGTAGGCACCCGTGAGCTTTGGGAAGCCGAACGGAAGTGCAACTCCATGGAGCAAACAGGTTAAGGGTCCAGTGGCACTCATTGAGACTCAGCCATTTGGGAGCTACAGGGGAACTACTTCCAGGATGGCCCGTTTTTAACTTTGGCTTGCAGAGCCACGGGTCGTTCTGCAAAGCAGCCTAGATCACCTCTGAATCCTGCCAATCTCCGCCCAAACAATGCACATGACGATCATGCTCATACAGCTGGCACTAATCTACCACTTACATGGCACGGCCATGCTAGGAAATATAGGGTGCACACAACAGCAGGAGGGTAAATTGGTTAGGAGTCGGAGTGCAGAGGTGCGGAGTAGAGCGTGACAGACTACTGCAGAGGTGACATGAACAGAGTGGAGAGAAGCGGGTGAAGTGGTGTTAAGATGGATTTCTAGAAGCTGGCCTGGTTCAGAGAGTTTAGGAGGCCACTCTAGTTATAGAGAACAGGGTAACTCCGAGAGGTTAGCCAAACACCAATGTAGCAGAGGAGGGCAGTCAAGGATAGTCTCAGGAGAGTGAGTGGGTTCAGGGGTCCACAATGTGATGCACACAATAATTCAATTCAGAAAGGTACACAATTACCATATTTATTCTAGGCCCAAAACACACACTAGAAAATGTAACAAGCATATGATAATATTGCACAACACTAAATTCTAAACATATATGCAGCCACCATAGGTTCATAGAAATGCATTCAATAACAATCAACAAAAGAAGCTAAGGAAGCTATGGAGTAAGATGGAGCCTAGTCACAAGAAATGTGCTCTAACTTCAGAAGTCCAATCCTTACGAAGGAGGCGGGAGGGGGCGTGTGTGCCCAAAAGCACAATGCTTCTCTCCAGAAAGTGTCTGGTGTAGGTACAGTTCTTGTGTGGGTGAAAAGGTTCCAGAGAGGATATTCAACAAAAGTGACTGGCAGGTAAAAATATGTTTCTATCTTTCAAGTACTACTGCGACGCAACGATCAAATACCAGTGGAATGGAATGTTTCAGGTTTATTCTAAGGAGAACAGGGGCAGGAACAAATGCTACGCGCTTACTTACCCTCCTGACTCCAATTTTCCCACAGAATTTTAAGGGTTGACTGGGGGTCGCTGGAGGTAGTTTTTCCCACCACTGTTTCCAGTGAGAGGTACCCAGGATCTGCAGGTGCAATGATTTTTCTAGTCGGTGAGTGCAACCCATGGCGATGAAGAAATGCAGAAGGCACCAATGCAGACCTCTTCAGGACACTTCACCAGACGGGGGAAGATGCGTTTCAGTGACGGCTATCATAAACTGGTAACGGCAGGTGTCTGCCCAGTTGCGGTTGAAGAGGACCATTCAGAGCAGGGTCCTTTGAAGATGGTAAGCTGAAATTAGGCACGAAGGTGGTCCTCCCCACAAGCTGGCGACTGTTGTGAAACATTTCTCCCTTATGCAACTTTCCATCCATATTCTATGGACCCCCAAACGTGGTGGTGTTTGTTTATTACCTGTCCCTGCTTTTTACAGTGAAGTGACTGCTTCATCTTCACTTCCCTGGCCTTGTTGCTCATTTGTTATGTTAAATGTTACAGGTATTTGTACCGCGCACCGTCACCAACTGAATTGGTCCCCAGGCGCTCTGGCGGATCTGTAATTGATAAGGTGGGATGGGTTAATAAGGTGAAGAGGGAGTAGGATAGTGAGTGGAGTGGTGTTCTGTTGGCCGCTTTAACTCCGTATACACCGGTTGCTGAGCTTTGGTGCAGGTATTGGATCGGTGTCAGTCCGCGTGTGCTGTTGCTCTGGCTTATGTGTTGTTGCAGTGTTGTGAAGTGCGTGCGGCTTGTTGTGCGAGAGATGGTTATGTGAGTTTTTTGAGTGATAATGGTATGCAGAGTTTGAGCTCATATTGTTTAGTAAGTTACTTGACCTTTAGTGTGCTAACATTCACAATTTTGTCCAAGTGTGGCACTTCACAATCCTATCTAGATGCAGCGCAAGTCAATGTTTAGAATTCCATCCAGGTGTGGGCACGCCAACATTCACAATTCTATCTAGGTGCTACGCAGGCTGGTGTTCACAATTCTAAGTGTGGCACATGCTGACATTCAAGTTTCAATTAGGCGCGGGCATGCCATCCTTCAATCAATCCCATCCAGATGTGTTATGGGGAAACTGACTAGTCCTTCATACTGTCAGTACTGGGAAGCTTTGTTTCCCTTTTGTCGTTTTACTTTTTACCTTCATTGGTAGCTTAACATTGTACTCAGCATCATACAATGCAGAACAAGGGGAATACTTTTGTGCCACCCTTGACTCTTACCAATGGGAATTTTGGATACTTTTTATATGGGCCTAAAGACAAGCTGGTGGCAGCAGATACATGTTTACCATTTTTTCTATATTCCTATTTTGCACATTTGCATTTTTTCATTGGCCTTCTTCCTGCCTTTTCAGATTAGGAAATCCTGAATATGGTCATGCATTTGCCCGGGGAAAGCTGGTGCATTCAAGGACTAATGTATGCCATATGTATGAGGACCCAGGAAGTGGGTTGGGACTGTCTAGTCCCAATCCACATACTGGTGCTAGTGAGTTTGGTGTGCATGCTACAGTGGTCCCTGATTGGATCACTGCTGGCTGAGTGAGTGGTGCAGATCATTTCCATTGGAGCGCTGAGTTTGATCACTCACCTGAATTCATGATAAGGAGTCTTGCAGCCATTCCAGCAGATCAGAAACAGAGCCAAAAATCCTGTGTAGCAGTGCAGCCGAATGAAGTCCTGAGGACGACTTCTGAAGAGGCCTGGCAACCTTTCCTGCAACTGTCCTGGTGAAGCCCTGCTGGACTACCTGATCCCGAAAGGCCCTCGTCAGTGCTTTGTCCTTTAGACTGGTGGGACCAACCAGTCTCAAAGCCTTCTCAAGATCCTGCAGCCAGGAGCCTTCGGTGGTGTCCCTAGATCACCCGGTGGACTGACTACCTCTGAATTGGGCTACCGTGCCGGAAGCGTTGCCGTTCTGTGTTTTCGTCTGCAACTGCGGGGGTCGCCAGCTCATCCTACAAGTCGCTTTTCTGCCAAGTGTCAGTTTCCCAGCATCAAGGGATCATGTCCTAGAGGTCGGTCTTTGTTTGCGACTGGAGCGACACCTGCTGTCGCCTGTGTGCGGTGACTGTCACTGGAACTGCCCATCCTTTTTCTGGTAGAGTTGTCAGGGAAAGCCCTGCATCGGTGCCTGCTGCATTTCTACTTCAGAAAGGGTCATGCTCCACCCCTGGACCCAACCTGAGTATTAATTCCATGGTTCCCGATTCTCTCAAAAGAACAAGTTACTTACCAAACTGGCAATGTTCTTTTGATTGGACGTTCCTCCAACGTATTCCACATCTTTGATATGTAATGTCCACAGCTGTGTACTTCGGAAACATTTTTGGCAGAGGGCGTCCTGCGTCGATGGCGTCAGGTCGATGTCCCTCGAAGGACTCAGTCGAGGGCAACATCACTGGATGTTATAAATAAGACGCACAGCGCCCGTAGCCTCAGTTTATGTTTTTTCCTCCATAACGTGTGACCTGCACATATCCAATGCCTGCTTGACTGCACATAGCCTTGCGGAAACGTAAGCTGCAATCGCATAGGAAATTCTCCAGAGGGGCAGGCTGGGAGGGCGAAGTGGAATATGTTGAAGGAATATCCAATCGAAAGAACGTTATCAGTTCGGTAAGTAACTTGTTCTTCGAATGGATTATGTCCTTCAACTTATTTCACATCTTTGACAGACTCGCAAAACAGTACCAGAAAATGGAGGAGGGAAAAGAATTTAGAGTACCCAATTTGATGGCAGAATAAAGAACCGCCTTTCCAAAGGCCATATCTTGACCATGGAGCGTATCCAGGGAGTAATGTTTTACAAAGGTGTGGCTAGAAACCCATGTGGCTGCATCACAAATATTCCTTATAGGAACTCCCGGCTGTAGGGCTGTGGAAGTAGCCACGCCCCTAGTGGAATGAGCTTGCAACCCTTCCGGAGGGTCCTTGCCCGCCAAACGGTAACATTCAGAAATGGTGAGGATAATCCACCTGGACAAGGTCTGTTTTGTCACAGCCTGGCCCAATCGGTGACCAGCATACCCCACAAAGAGTTGATCGTCCACTCTGACCCTGGACATCCTAGAAATATAAAAGCTCAGAGCTCTCGTAGGGTCCAATCTATGGAGCCGCTCCTCTTCCTTACCAGGATGAGGAGGATAGAAAGAAGGAATAACCACTTTCTGGCTCAAATGAAATTCAGATACTACCTTAGGTAGAAAGGATGGACGTACCCTTAGTACAACCCTGTCCTTGTGGAACACAGTAAAGGGTGGCTTAGATGAAAGTGCCTGCAATTCACTCACTCTGCGAGCGGAAGTAAACGCAACCAAGAACAACGTCTTGAAGGACAATAATCTCAAAGGACAAGAGTGCAAGGGTTCAAACCGAGCACCCATTAGAAATTTAAAAACCAAATTCAAATCCCAAACTGGCACCTGAAAAGGGGACGGTAGGAACACATTAGTCAGTCCTTTAAGAAATTGAAAAATCAAAGGAATCTTAAAGTAAGAACATTCTTCAGACGAGCGCTTATATATAGACAGCGCCACCAGGTAACCTTTAATGGTACTCACTTGAAGGCCCCTGTGGGCCAAAGAAAGTAAGAAAGACAAAACCATAGGAATGGAACACTGAAAAGGATCAACATTTTGTCCTCTGCACCAGTCGCAAAACGTACGGCAACGGTACAGGGATTTTGTTGCTGGCCTTCTGGCCGAAAACAACACCTCCATCAAATAATCCGGGAGGTCCCAATCCTTATATCTAAACCTTTCAGATGCCAAGCTTTGAAGGTTGAAGAGTCCTGACCTCCCTCTCGCGAGAGCAGATCCTCTCGGCAGGGAAGACGGCTTGGAGGGCAGATGGACATTTCTAGAAGGTCCGGGTACCACGCTTTCCTGGCCCAATCCAGAGCAATGAGGATCATGTGGGATCTGAACCTCTGTAACCTCTAACACTTGAGGAACCACGGGGACTGGAGGAAACGCGTACAGCAGTGGAAATGACCATTCCACTACGAATGCGCCTCCTAAGGTTCCCCTCGAAGGAAATTCCCATGAGCAGAATCTCTCGTATTTCCGGTTGGCACTGGTGGCGAAGAGATCCACTTGGGGGGTTCCCCAAAGGGCAAAGATCTCCAGAAGGATGTCCTGAGCCAACTCCCACCCGTGAAAGATCGTGCTCTGCCTGCTCAGAGCGTCTGCTGCCGCATTTTCATCTCCGGCCAGATGAACTGCCGAGAGCGAAATACCTTGCTGGATTGCCCAGAACCAGAGCTGCATTGCCTCTCTGCACAACGGGAGTGACCCTACCCCCCACTTTCTTGTTGAGGTAATGCATGGCCACTGTGTTGTCCGTCATGACCAGGACACTCTTCCACCGCACAGACGGCAGAAAAGCCTTCAGGGCTAGCCTAATGGCCCTCAGCTCTAACAAGTTGATGTGGAGTTTGGACTCTGACAGAGACCAACGATCGCTGGCGGTCAAGTCGTAGGCATGAGCGCCCCATCCTCTGAGGGAAGCATCCGTCACTAAAGTCACCTCCAGCCATGGTTGCCAAAACGGCTCCCCCTTCATCAGGTTCACTTCGTTGGCTCACCATAGAAGATCCTGGGAGACCGAGATTGGAATCTGAACGGGATCTGACATCTTGCCTAAGAACAGCGACCACTGCATCTTGAGGACCCATTGCAGGGATCTCATACTCAGCCTGGCCTCTGGCAACAGAAAAATGCAGTATGCCATGAGGCCGAGCAACCTTAAGAATTCGAAAGCTGGGAGACTCTGAGGATGTTGAAACTTGTCCACCATCTGCACAATGTGATGAGCCCTTACTTTGGGAGGCAAGCACTTTCCACAAGGACGTGTCCAACACAGTCCAATGTACTGCAGCTGTTGGGAAGGTGTCAGATGCGACTTCTTGAAATTGAGGGAGAAGCCAAGCCTGTGGAGGGAGTGGCAGGTGAGACCAAGGTGATCCAATGCTTGTTCGGGAGAATGCGCAGGGATCAGCCAGTCGTCCAGGTAGGGGTAGATGTGAATCCCCCTTCGCCTTAGGTATGCCGCCACCACCACCATTAGCTTGGTGAAGACTCTCGGGCGGAGGTCAATCCGAATGGCAGGACCGAAACTGAAAGGGCGAGTCGTCAGCCGCTAACCTCAGGTTCTTTCTGTGCTTGGGATGAATCGGCACATGAAAGTAAGCATCATGTAGGCCCAGAGACACCAACCAATCCTGAAGTTGAAGGGCCTGGAGGACCTGAGAAAGAGTAACCATCTTGAACTTGTCCTTCCTGAGAAGTTTGTTCAACCAAAACAAGTCCAGGATGGGTCCCAATCCACCGTCTTTCTTTGGGATAAAAAATATGGGGAATACCATCCCTTGTTCCTCTCTGCTAGAGGCACTAGTTTCTATAGCGCCTTTCTCTAGCAGGGTCAAGATTTCCTGCACAAGGAGTGGATCCGGAAGCTTCAAAGAGAGATTCCTTGGTGGATTGTCGTGAGGCCGCTTTAGAAAGGGAAGGCAGTAGCCGTGGGTTATTGTATCCAGAACCCACGCATCAGAAGAAATGGCTCACCATTCTTCGAGATACTTAGACAGTCTACCCCCAACCGTCAAACCATGGTACATGGCCTCATGACTGTTTTGGAGCGGCTGCGGCAGCGCCTGAAGACAAAGAGGCAGCTGCCTGAGCGGCTTTGCCACCTCTATTTCCCCGACCATCACAGGTACTTTTTCGATGACCCCTTTGACTTGCGGCTCCTCTCGTCCTACCAAAGGAGGAGTAGTAACGAAAAGAGCCTCCCCTCCCACTGCTGTCCCCTAGGATGAAAATGCAGAGGTTGATGCACAGCAGCGTTTAAAGGTTTTGCCGCAGCTTTTCACGTCTGCAACCTCTCAAGGCTCTAGTCAGCCTTGCTGCCAAATAAATGCGCGCCATCAAAGGGCATGTTCAAAAGACGGGCTTGAACATCCAGAGGAAAACCCACCTTCCGCAACCATGCAAATCTGTGTACAACTGTGCTCGCACCCATGGACCGGCTAACCCTGTCGGCAGTGTCCAAACCAGACTGAAGGGATTCACACATGGCATCCTTGACATCTTGCACGAGAGCAAGGAACCCATCCCTTTCTTCCCCCTCAGGAATATGCTCAGCCGCAAGAGAAACACAGTTCCGCAGAGTGTGAGAGAATCTTGCCAAGGCACAAGTGGAGTTGGCTGATTTCAACGCCATACTCCCTGGAGAAAACACCTTGCGTGCCCAACCGTCAAAGCGTTTGTCGTCCCTATCAGGAGGGATGTTAGGGTACGGCGCCTGCCTCGAGGTGGCAGTAGCCGCCTGAACAACCAAACTCTCTGGAGTGGTGTGAGATGAAAGTAGCTGGGGTCGCTACCGGAAGGGCGGTATTTCTTAGTTAACGATTTGTTAACTGCCGGAAGAGATTCTGGGGCCTGCCAAGCAGCTGCCACCCTTTTCTGCAAGGTTAAATGAAATGGCAACACCGGCCAAGGACGAACCTTGATCCAAAATGTCTGTTAAGTCATCCTGAATAAAAGCTTCTGGAGGACTGGACCAACCAAGGTTATCAGTTACTCTGGCCTTAAGTCTCTTGTATGACAACACAGCATGAGCCCCAGGCTCAGGCCTGCCAAATTCAACCTCAGTAGAAGTGTCCAGGCCACTAGTGTCATGAAGAGATTGTCTCAAGTCTTCCAATTGGCTATCCCCTGAAAAGACAGGAGCCACATCAGGCTCAACCTGGTCAAGATCTAAATCTGACCTCTTCTCCTCCTCATAGATGTCATCCAGAGGGAGGTAAAAGTTCAGTCTCGGAACAGCCCATGGTCTGCAGTCCATAACAGGCCTGATTCTATGAAGTAGCCTTCCTTGGAGGATCCACAGTACCAGGGATCTCCGACGGTGTATTTCGGCCAAAAGGCCCCGAAGGCGTCGAGAGCGCTGATGGCTTCGGTGTCGAGGGCAACGACGGCTTCAGGTGTGCAGAGGTCTGATACAAAGGCAAAGGTTCGAAGTCTGTATAAGATGGACACGGCGCCAACAGGGTCGACGCCGACTTCGAGCCCTTAGCAGGTTTCTGCGGTCTCGCCGGGGACGAGGACTGAGACCTGGAAGCACGTCTCTTGCGACCATCCTGAGCTTTGTCCGAATGGGACTTCAAAGGTTCCCCATGAGGATTCGCGCCGAGGTTACGAGCCCGAAGGCGTACGAGCCACGGATCGAGACCGTTCCTTGCCGGCTTCGTTAGAAGGAGCGGACAGAACTGTGCCCTGCGAATGAAAAATTGCCAACATCTGCTCCCTGAAGACAAGCCACTTTCCTCGCGGCTCCATCTTCCGAGGAGGACGGGGAAGGCGACCGGTGACGGCACTTCCTAGAATGCCGAGAACCCCTCCGGGGCCGAGACCCCGGGGACTCCTTCCGACGCAGAGAATCGCCCCTCGATTCGTCGGTCGACATAGCCTTGGACTTGGATTTATGAGACTTACTGGGTTTAGAACCCCGACCTACGTGAAGCTTTCCCTTACGCTCCCGCAAGGTCTTAGCAGTCATTGACTGGAATTTGGAACAGTTGTCAGTGTTGTGACTCTTACCCAAGCACCACAAACAAATGCGATGCGGGTCGGTAATCGACATTTTTGACTTGAAGTCCCGGCAAGTCTTGAAGCCATACCGCGGAGTCGGAGGGGTTGAAGACATATTCACAAGGAATACTCGAGGCGTGCCGAGTCTCCGGAGAAAAATGATTGCGGAAAAAACCGAATTGAGGCTAGGGGCACCGTGTGCCCTATTTATAACATCCGGTGACAACAACCTCGACAGAGGCCTTCGAGGGACATCAACCCAATGCCATCGACGCAGGACGACATCTGCCGAAAAAGTTTCCGAAGTACACAGCTGTGGACATTACATGTCAAAGATGTGGAATACGTTGGAGGACACAATCCATTCAAAATGTTTGGATCTCCCCTGTCTCTGTGGATAATTATCGCCCCATGACAAATATCACCTTCCTTTTGAATTGTTTTTGACAAAGTTGCATACACTCAATTACACCAACACATTGAAAATAATCATCTTCTGGGTCCACTACTGTCCGGTTTTCATGCTCTACAAGGCACCGAGACAGCTTTGGTTGACCTAAAAGTCAATTTATGTCACATTGTTGACTTGATGCTCCTAGAACTCTGTGGCCTTCGACCTTGTCGATCACTCACTGCTATTAGAGAGACTAGGAACTATCGCAAATTGGTCCAATAATGCCTATGAAAAAAGTGGTCCGCCAATCCAGTGCCCGGTCAGTGATGCAGAGTATGTCACAGAGTCGTTTTATGAAGATGAAATGGTTGACCGTGCCACAAGCAGAGGGGAGATCAATGAGAACAAGGACAGCAGGAGAGTCGAGATTTGCAAGCATGGTTTCACAGGTGTTCAGGAGAGAGTTTCCATGCCTCTGGATGCCCGAAATCCAGATCGATGGTCATGGAGGCAACCAATAAAATCAATGTGGAGGGTCAGTTGGTGGATGACCAGCTTCTCCAGGAGTTTACCCAGGAAGGGGGTAGTGGAAATAGGGTGCTAGTTAGCCGGGCAGGAGGTGTCAGCAGACAGCTTGTTTAAGAGAGGGTGCACAAAGGAGTGCTTTTGGGATAGAGGGAAAGAGCCAGTGGCAAAGGAGTGGTTACAGAAGTCAGCAAGAGAAAGGGCGAGAGATTAAATATTCTCCTTTATGGTTCTGGAGGAGCAGGGGAGCACCTGTTTGGAGGATGCCTTCATAGAGCGGACCACTTTAGACACCTCACCCGGTGCTATGGGCAGGAAGGAGGAGAGTGAAGGTGGTGGAAGGAGAGGAGTCAAGGGAAGCATGGGGACAGGCATGGAAGTGGAGATGGAGGAGTGTGAGGACAAGATGTCCTGAGTTTTTGATGTGAAATGGGAGGACAAGGCGGTGCTGAGAGCCTGGGAGGGGAGGAGAGAGGTGGAGACTCTAACTGGACTGGCGAGTTCCTTGCAGATTTTGAAAAGTTCAGCTGTGTTGTTAATGGTTCTGGAGATGCAGGCTTCAATGTGGGCCCACTTCTTGCAGCGGATAAAGAAACGATATTACCTTTCGAGCAGGCGGTAAGCCAGTTTGTCAGAGGGTAAGCCCAACGTCTGCTACTTCCATTTAGAAACTTTGCACTTGCGTTTCAGAGATGCTAGGTCCGAGCTGTACCAGCTGTTGTTCTTAGAGGCAGGTTTTAGACGAATCCTCATGACAGGGGCAAGGATGGCAAGGGTGTTAGAGATGGAGAGTTGCAGGTTAGCAAGGACAGAGTGAGAAGTAGGGGTGGGGGGGTGAAAGTGGAGGCAAAATTAGCGACTGACACTTGCTTCATAGGTCGGATGACAGCGAAGGAGGCTGGCAGTGCTGGGGTGGCTCGGATAGACCAACGGGTCCCAGGTGGGAGGGGAGAGTGGTGAGACCAAGAGAGGGGGGTAGTGACCGGAATAGAGATAAGGATGTCGCCAGAAATGAGGGTGTTCAGGGTGTGACTGGCAGAATGGGTCAGGCCGCAAGGGAGAATAGAGAGAGTGAGAGTGGGAGGGAGTCACAGAGGAAATGCAAATGAATGCTGGATGATTCAAGGGAGTTGAGGTGGATGCTGAAGTCACCAAGGAGGAGGAGTTTGAAAGAAGAGTTTGATAGGCAGGAGGTGAGGTCGGCCCATTTAGAGAGGAAGAGAGGGATAGGGCTTGGGGGCCTGTAGCAAGGGTGAGAGAGAGAAAGTAGGGGAGACCTCAAGTTTGCAGACGAGGCATTCGATACAGGAGTATAACTGAGTAGGTATGATGAAGGCAGAGAGCCACTCGGGGAAGATCAGAGCCAATCCACCTCAAGGCCTATTGGGTATGGGTCTGGAGAGGATTTTGTGGCCCTCAGGAAGAAGAGCGTAAAGAGCAGTGACAGCTGGCATTGAACAGCGTGTCGGTAAGAGCCAGGACATCTATGTCATAGTCTTAGAGAAAGAGACAGATGTCAGAGGAATGTTTGACTGCAGAGCGAGCATTCAGAGTAGCTAAGTAAAGCTGGTTACCACTCTTAAAGCTTTTCCAAGGTGGGGGTACAAGGGTGTGCTACTCCCATTGGTGGTGTTGGAGAGGTGAGAGGAAGAAGGAGTGACTGAAGAAGTGAGGAGTTTAATGAGAGAGGGCAGGCGCCGGTCGAGAAGGATAAGAGTAGGTTGAGAACCGTGGCCCATGATAGTGCTGTTGTGATAGTAATTAATGATGCACCTAGAGGATGAGAAGTATGCCAGGAGTACTCCCACCTGGTGCCACCATTAATGGGTGAAGAGGGGAAAGAGTGGAGACCAGATGGAGGGGGTCCATAGGTCAGGAGTGGGGACAGTGAAGAGGATGGCCGTAACTGTCTGCCTGGAAGTGGCATGAGGTGTCAACAATAGGTAGGCTTGGATTAGAGACCAGGAGAACTTTTCCAGCTTTTTTCTTTCAATCAACATGAGAGAGGTAGGATAGGTAATAGAATAGCAGTTATCTTAGATAGGAGAGGTAGAGAGTGCCATGAGATTATTGGGGGGGGGGGGAGATAAGCAGGAGAGCTGCACAGTGCATGGGAACTTACCATGTGGCCTAGCAGCCAGGCAGGCACAGAAGGAGGTGAGCAATGAGAGACAATCGGTGCACAGATATGAAAACGCACCTAAATTAGAATTTGCCAAAAAGTACTAAATACAGCACAAAAGGGAGAATGGGCAAATTTAAAAGCATGCCTACATTCAAATTTGCCAAAAAGCACTAAATACAGCACATCATGGAGGATGCACAGATTTCAAAGGCACAGTTGAAGAGGAATTTTGGGTTAAGCACCAACAAGCAGCGGAAAGTGAGCAATATGTGAAATAATTATAAGTTACTCACCATAGTGACTAACGTACTCTTAGTCCATAGTCCCCTTTCCTCCATACTGTATGGGCGTCCCTTCCAAAGGACCGGCGACGGAACCTTTTTCACCATAAAAAACATTCTTCCCCATTAAATTTAGAGGCGCGCAAGGTTGCGCCTCAGGGAGCATGCGCTGCCCTGACTCCGCCCTCCGGCGCCACACCTCAGTCCCCATTGACGCGTCGACAATAGATTTAACATTGCCTAATGACACCAGTATTATTAGGGGGGAGGTTGGTGGGACGTATGGAGGAAAGGGGACTATGGACTAAGAGTATGTTAGTCACTACGGTGGGAAACTTTAATTACTCTTACGTCCCGTCCCCTTTCCTCCATACTGTATGGGCGATTACAACTGATTGTAGCCCCAGGGTGGAGAGGAGACCCTCCTTAAGCAAATAGGTTCCGGAGAACCGCCTGTCCGAAAGCCGCATCAGATCTAGAGCAAGCATCCAAACAGCTTGCAGAAAGCCAAGGGAGAGGCCCAAGTGGCCGCCCTGCTTTTGACTTGCCAATGGACGTGACGCTGGAATGGGATGGCCGTTGCCTTGGCCCTGACTGCATGGGCATGCATGTTGGCGGGAGCGGCTTGTGCTGGCCCTCATACGCTTCTTACGACTAGTAAGGCTGTCTTGTGACGACCAGCCTGATGTCCACGGACGCCACTGGCTTGAATGGTTTGTGCGCCAGGGTGCCCAAGACTATGTGAAGGTCCCACACCGGGTGCAGTCTCTTTACGGGCGGGTAGAGCCTAGCAAGACCAGTCACATGTTTCTTGACGATAGGGTTGGAGGATGAAAAAATGCCTTCCTCTGAGTTCCTTTAAGCCCCAATGGCTGCCCGGTATGTGCGGCAGGTGAGCGAAGTGAAGCCCCAATGGCTGCCAGGTATGTGCGGCGAATGAGCGAGGTGTGCTGAAAAGGAGAACATGTCATCCAAATTGCAGGCCAAGGGGTCAATTCCCCTGGAGTCTGCCCAGTGGCAGAATCTGGTCCATTTGCTTTTGTACTGGGCCCTGGTGGCTTTTCTCCTGGTGCCCTGTATGATCTGCAGATTGGCCTGTGAGAGGCTAAGCTGCGAAGCGTTACTTGATCAGGTACCACGCTGTGAGGGTTAGTTTCCCTGGCGCAGGGTGGATGATTCTGCCCCCCTGCTGCGCCAGAAGATGTGCTGGGCCTGTCGGAAGGTGTATAGAGGGCACCTCCGAGAGGTTGAGGAGCTCCGAAAACCATGGCCTGGCAGGCCACTATGGAGCTATCAGAATGATGAGGAATCGGTGGGACTCCTTGATCATGCAAATTACCCTGTGGATCAGAGGGGTGGGCGGAAAGGGGTAGCCTTTCCTGCCGGTCCACTGGAGGTGAAATGCGTCGCCCAGAGAGCCAGAGCCCTGACTCTGCAGGATGCAAACTGGGGACACTTCTTGTTGTGTCAGATGGCAAAGAGATCCACTTGGGGTTGACCCCACCTGTTGAAGATCTCCTGAATAACAAGGTTGTTTAGCTGCCACTCGTAATTGTCTGCCGCCCAGCCTGACTGCCTCCAGGTTGGATTCCCCCAGGAGGTGGACTGTCGAGAGGTAAATGTCATTTTCCAGGGCCCATTCCCACATGCTGATCGCCAGTCTGCACAGGGGAGGGGATATGGCGCCTCCCTGCTTGTTGACGTAGTACATGCTGGTCGAGTTGTCTGCCTGGATGAGGACAACGTTGCCCTTGGGAAGTGGTAAGAATGCTCTGAGCGCTAGCCAGATGGTGTTCAGTTCCAACCAATTGATGTGGTATTCCTGCTCCTGTCGAGGCCAGGTGCTGAGATTTTGTCCTCCAACGGGAAGACCCTCTCGGAGAACGTGTCCCAAATGAGTCCCAAGAACGTCAGAGTCTGCGTAGGCTGCAGCTGTGACTTCTTCAGGTTGAGCGAGAACCCCAGATCGTGCAGTGTGTTCATAAGGGCATGGGAAGAGTTGCATACCGCTTCCGGAGATATAGTCCTGATGAGCCAGTCGTCGAGGTATGGGTAGATGTAGAGGCCCTGCGCTCAGAGGAGGGCCGCCACAACGTTCATGAGTCTGGTAAAGACCCTGGGGGCCGAGTTGAGGCCAAATGGAAGGACTTTGTATTGAAAATGGTAGCCCATGATCCTGGACTGTAGGAAAGAGGACAGGGCTGCCAAATCGGGACGTGGAGGTACGTGTCCTTCAGGTCCAGGGAGCACATCCATTCTCCCTTGTCCAATGTGTCTGCTATAAACGCTGGCTTAACCATTTTGAATGTTTGCAGGGGTAAGTAGAGGTTGAGGGTGGAAAGGTCCAGCACAACTCTCATGCCCGCCTGGTTCTTCTGAATGGTGAAAATCCTGGAGTAACAGCAAAAGGCTTGATGGGAGGCTGGGACTTCCTCCACTGCCTGGTTCTCTACGAGCGACCGGATCTCCGCCAAAAGAGTTGCTGTCCCAACCTGTGGGAGTGGAGGGGAGGAGGGGGGTGAGACTTGGATACGAAGGCGGTACGCTCTGGATACTATGGAGAGGATCTAGGGGTCCGCGAAATTCTGGCGCCAGAATTGTGCATGGAGAGCAAGCCTGCCCCCCACCGGAGACACGTTGACCCGAAGGGGCGTGTCATGCCTTCTTTCCATCGGAGGCTGACCCTGAGGAGGGGAACTGGAAAAAGCCCTTACCCCCCTGCCTTTTTGTTGTTTGCGCCGGTTCTGAGCCGGCGAGCAATCCGGCTGCCTGGATGTGCGTTCCTGGAAGCCACAGAGCCCTCCATATGTACGACCCTTTTCCGAGTGCTGCTGAGATTGGGTGTACGATTTGAGCGTGGTCTTTGTAATAATGGACAGAGCCTTTGCAGTTTGTGAGTTGTTATTCTTTTTGTCCAGCTCTTCGTCCGTAGAGGAGTGGAAAAGGCCCCCCGCCCTCGAACGGTAGCTCTAGGATGCGCTCCTGGCCATCCGGGTTGAATTTCGTTGCCCGGAGCCTGACTGTTCTCCTCAAGTCTGTGGCAATGCAGTTGGCTTGAGGTATCGATATGAGCAACCGTGGATTCCATTTGCTCATGCGCCACAAGCTTGGCTTCAGCTAGCCCCGCCTTAAAGCCTGATTGACACTGGGTGGGGAGTTCCGGGAGGAAGTCCGCAATTTCCGGCCATAACCTCTGGTTGCCGGCAGCCAGCATGGCATCAGGATTGGCCTGACAGCGGTGCAAGGACGCATTGGAATAGATTTTTTTGCTGTACGCCTTCAAGATCTACTCCTCCTTGCCTGGTAGCGCTGCAGAGGAGGAGGCTGAGGATGACTGAGGCTTGGAGTATAGTGATGCCGCAGCGATCACCGAGGAGTGCGGCTGAGGATGGGTCGAGAGCAAGAGTGTATCCCCTCCATCTGCCTGTACTTGGCGTCCAGGCGTCGATTGACCGGCTGGACAGAGTGGGGCTTGAGCCAACCCTACTTGGCCAGTGAAACTACATCTGTTAACAGCGGGATCCCCGTGTTGGCAGAGGGGTGTCGCGTGAGGACTTCTGCCAGAACCCCCTCTGCCGGCTGTTCGATTTTTGGTTTGGGGAGGCCCAGGTACTCAGCCAGGCCAGCAAGACGATCCTGGAAGGCCCTGGCTGAGGATGGCGTGTCCATGTCCTCCTCCTCGTCCGTATCCTGCTGATCTGGAGGATCCTGTGGAGGAGGAGGAGTAGATGCCGCCGCAGGCTAGGGTACAGGGACCGCAGCCGGAGGCTGAGGAGGCAGCGGAGTTGGCTGTGGAGCCGGAGGAGGCGGCTGCACCGGGACCTGGGGGCCCGATGGAGGCGTCTGTGGTGCCGCTAGCATGGTGGGGAGGACTTCCTTGAGGCGTCTCTGATGATAGCCCCCATCTGAGGAGACCTCATGAGGCCGAGGAACTTCTCGAAGATCACCTCCTCACTGGCCAAAGAGGTGGCGGGGGTACCGACAGGGTAGTGGGGGGCTGCTGGAGCCGGTGCATATCCTGTCCATGTGGACACAAAGGAAAGCTGCCCTGTGCAAATGAAGCGTAGTCTGTAGGCCACGTACCTGGTTGAGGCCAGTCCCACCTTGACACTCATTCTTTGCTGAATTCCTGCAATTGCGTCGGATGGGTGCCCCTTTCTGGCGCGGCGGCCATTTTGTCGAGCTGTCTGCCATGTGCCTGGACGTGGTGCTCGGCCCGCTGGGTTTGGCTTTGTCCAAGACTCTTGCGTGTGGATCACAAGGCCTACCCTGCTCCTCTGGCCTCGGCCCGGTAGGTGTGACACCCTCGACCCGAGGGCCGGTAAAGCTGCGTTTAGGCACCCCCTGAGACGTATTGCCGGTATTAGGTCGTAGCCCCTCGGACGCATTGCCGGTGTTAGGGCGTAGCCCCTCGGCCATGGTGCCAGTAAAAGGGCAGAGCCCCTCAGGTATGGACCCGGTACAAGAACCTTCCGGTCCCTCGACACTGAGCCTGTGATGATCCGAAGTTCCCTCAACCCCAAGGCCGGTAGCTGCAGTCTCCCATGCGGAGTGCACTGGAAGATATCGCCCTACCTTGGGCCTGGTCTGATGTTTCACGAAGTTCTTGAGATCCTCTGGAGGCGACCTCTGGAAGAGCTCTCTCCAGTGGCTAGTCTGTTCTTCAGCGCCTTCGATGACAGCAAGTCACACGCCGAACATGATTGCCAACCGTGGTCTGGGCCAAGGCAACGTAGGCAGAAGGCATGGGGGTCTGAAGTTGGGAAGAGCCCGTTGCAGGATGGACACCTGCTGAACCCTGTAGAAGTCGACATGCGCTGGGGAAGAGCGTGACGCCTGAGGACCGAGTACCTGAATGATAGATAAGACAAAAAAGACAAAGAGAAGAAGTATCCGCGTGTGGAATTACATGGCCGAAGCCAAACCCAAGAGCGCTGGTAAATTCGGCCCATTCCCGTCGACGCGGAAAAGGGGACTGAGGTGTGGCGTGGGAGTGCGGAGCCAGGGCAGCGCCTGCTCCCTGGTTTTTTCTGGTGAAAAAGGTTCCGTCTCCCATACAGTATGGAGGAAAGAGGACTGGACGTGAGAGTATAAGGTGGATACACATATGAAGGGGTAAGAAATTACAGTTTACAGTTAGGCTGGAGGGAAGGGAAGCGGGTTGTAGTCCAGGAAAATCGTTGGTGATTACCAGGGAGTGTAGAGTAAGAGATTTCCTGTCCCCAAAATGCAGGGGTAACTGAGAATGTGTTCATTGAGTAGCGTGGGCTGGGGGAAAGTTGCAGGACCGGCAGCATGGAGAGTGGCTCCATCCAGCTCCAGACAGGGGCCTTTGTGTGGGCTTTGGTGCTGGGGGCTGACCGGCTCTCTCCCGTGCCGGCTCCTGATAGGCCTAATATCCTGCACTGCAGTCAATCACGAGTGTTGCTTATCTGCCTCCATGGCAACCCTCAGAGGCACTCGGTGCCGAGGAGGAGGGCGGCCATTTTGAAAAGGTGAAACAGAGCGGAATGGTCACAGACCGCACGTGTTGACGGTGAAGATAGTAGCTGGCAAGGATAAAAAATGCAATATAGTGTTTTCTTCGATCCTCAGCTGCAGAATGCAAGTAATATTCACACAACACAACACTGTGCGTGCAATGCCCAAATGGGCTTACCTGCAAGAGGATGTTGCTCCTGTATCCCCCTGGTGCTCGCAGCGAGCTGCCGGGTAGGTGGGGTGGGGGTGGGAGTGGAGAGTGGTCAGCAACCACCACACTGAGTAGAAAAAGGAAACCAAAGACTCGGAGCCAGGTAGGGGCCTTTGTGTGGGCCTTGCTGCTGGGGTCGGCTGGCTCCTGGTAGGCCGAATATCCTGCACTGCAGCCAATAATGAGCGTTCCTCCGGTGCCAAGCAGGAGGGCGGCCATTGTAGAAAGGTGAAACAGAGCAGAATGCTCACAGCCTGCACGTGTTGGAGGTGAGGATAGTAGCCGGCAAGGATGAAAAAATGCAATACAGTGTTTTCTTCGATCCTCACCTGCAGAATACAAGTAATCTTCACATAACACACCACTGTGAGGGCTTACTAGCAAGTGAATGTGGCTTTGTTATACCCCTGGTGCTCACAGAGAGCTGCTGGGTAGGTGGGGTGAAGGTGGGAGTGGGGAGAGGAAAGCGACCACCACGCTAAGCAGAAACAGCAAACAGCTATAACAGTTAGAATTAATAACTCTAAAACATAACAGTGCTACAAACTCTGTATAACACGTCCAACCACGATGGCAGAAAAACAACAATCTGAGAGACAGCAATGCATTAGGGATCATGGGTACACAGTAGAAGTCACACTAGGAATAATATTACAAACAAACCTCGTCCACATCCCTTTTCGAACTTAGAAAACAACATGTGCAATACTCTGCGTCTACCAATTATATGTCGGCCTATGCAAGGCATGGAATTCTAAGCAGATACAAACCTCAGAAATCTTTACTATTTAGAATATTGAGTGATAATATTACTCGCTTGATTCATTTTTATGGTGTGTTTTTGTGCCTATAAATACAGTATTTTTGTACTAACTGTCTGAGTAGAATCACTGTGTATTTCACTGTGTGGACTCATTGTGGACCACTGACCCCACTCACCTGTCCTGACCACTCTCCACGCTTATCTTTATTGGGTTTGGATAAACTCCAAGAGTTCCCCTGTTCATTATAACTAGGGTGGCGTCCTGCAATCTGTCCACCAGGCCACAATTGAGGAATCCATCTCAACAGCGACCATCTAGGCTCCGGCGACGAAGGCAGAACGGCGTTGTTTCTAGCAAGGTAGTCCACTAAAGAGTTGGTCAGTCCACCGGGTGGTTCAGGGACACTTCAGAAGGCTCAGGAGGGCTGGGTCATCGAGAACACGTCGAGACCGGTTGGTCCCCCTAGTCCAAGGGTTGAAGCTCCGTTCAGGGCCTTCGTAGATCAGGTAGTCCAGCAGGGCTTCACCGGGCCAAACACACAAAGGGATGCTGGGCCTCCACAGGAGTCATCCATGGATCTTCAGTCAGCTGCTCCTCTGCACAGGATTCTTAGCTACAAAGATTATCTGAAGAAATGGCAGCAGGAGTCCTCTTCTTATCCAAAATTCTGCCTGGAAGCAAGGCCAAGCCCAACAATGGTGAGGATCTACACCATTCAAACAGCCAACAGTGGTCCAATCAGAGACCACTGTGGGTTTCACTCTTGCCACACACCTAGACCTTTGGGCACCACTGATGTGGAATGGAACAAGACAGTCCCACCCCGTTCCTGTGACACAAACAAAAGGCACAGAATAAGTGAACATCTTGGTACACAGAAGGAGGATCTCATGGGGAAGAGACTGCCCCTTTGGGGACATGGACAGACATCTAGTAAGAACATAGTATGACTCTCTCCCAATCAACGCTCCTAACCCTACACCTGTGGTACAACCCAGTGTTATCCCAACCACCCCCTGGCTCTAGTGTTCCGTGAGGGAATAAACCTCACTACTAAATAAAAACCAAAGAAGGACTGTTTTCTGAGTCAAGACATCCCTGAAGGAGCCACATGCGGGTGAGCCCTTCAGAGCGGAAGACCAAAGAGGCTAGTGGCCCAGGACGATGGCGAAAAGGTAGGGGTGTCGCTATACGGGCTGCCGTGGATGGACCGACTGGAAAGCTGGTGAAGGAGAGGTCAAGGCGGGCGAGGGAGCTGGACCATGCGATTGATTGAAGACATGCATCATGCAAGGACCCACAGGCTGCGGAACCGCTGCGGAACCGCCAAAGCACGCCGAAAAGTGAAGCAGAAGAATAGAACACCCAAGTCCGACCGGAGGACGCAGGTGAGAACTCAAAAGGTACCTGGGTTGCTGGGGCGGTTTGATGGGGGCCTAAGAGAGTCAAGGAAAACTCAGAAGAGAGCAGACAAGAACCCTCAGAGCAGGGGCAAGAAGGGATCCCCTGGGGAGAAGTGAACACAGAGAGAAAGACAGGTCTGGGACAGCACCCATAAGAGAGAAGAAATACAAATCATCTTCTTCGTGGTAGTACCTGGCAGGAGAGTAATTCAGGTCTGCCAAACCAGATCAGGATAGAGAGACGGGTCTGGGGCCCAAACCCACAAAAGAAGAGCTTTACAAATCTTCCTCATGGCAGTACTTGGCAGGTTAGTGAAACAAGTCTATCAAATGAACTAAGAGTGAGTGAAGAGAACTTTGTAAATAATCTTCTTGTGTCAGTACTTGGCAGGATAGTGAACCAGGCCTGTCTAATGAGCTGAATAGAGAAATACGGGTCTTGGACCCACAATCGGAAAAGGCAAGAGAGTGATCCTCTACCTCATGGCTGTACTTGGCAAGTCAGAAGACTTAATGGACTATACTGGGGAAACCTGGGTCTGGGATCATACTCTCACATGAAATTTTCAGAAAGAAGTAATAGAGTGAAATAATGTTCACTGGGGCAAGGTGTACCACTGAGTGTGAAGTGTTTGTGAAATCAAGCCAGGAGAAGGGAGTCATTCTCCTGTTAGTGCTATATCTATAGGAAAAAGGACAATCTAACCAAGTGGTCAGGGGTGGGAGTCATTCCCCCTCACTTTGTGTGAGAAACAGTGAAAGCCAGAGACCAGGAGAAGGGAGTAATTCTCCTGGTAGTTGAATGCTGTGTGCACTGTTAAAGAATAACTGGAGCATTGCCAGATACCTATCCCCTGTCGGAAGGCCTAAGTGTAAGAAAGTAGTGTGGGGCACTATACATCCCAGACACTGAGTGATTGTTTAACCACTCATGGAGGTGGTTCAAACCTTATGGGAGGGAGGGAAGGGCTGAGGACGTCAGTCCTGAGGGGAAGGTACAATTGCACTAACTGTACCATAGTGAGGGTGCTGTCAAACCTAATCCATATGGGGAAAATAAATCTGACATTTATGTGTTACATGAACTAAATTCTTCAGTTGGTCCAGCGGTCATGAAAATGGGCAGAGTGTAAAGCTAAAATATAGTACCATCAAGTTTGGGATCTCCACCTCCCATGGAGTAACAAACAGTAGACTGCACAAGTTTAAAGGCTGTGCCAGATGTGAAAAGGTATGGTGAGGTGTCACTTTTGATTTAGAAACAACTGTTAGGGTGGCCTGAAACAATGAATATTACCCCCTATGAGATGGGCAGTCTTTCTTATGCCAGCCCACTAAGACCCAAAAGGGATTTAAGGACAATATGGGGGCACATCTAAACCAAGTAAAGAAAACCCCAAGAGAGCACAGCATTGTTCAGTGTGCTTGAGTTCATTGTCCAAGAATGGCACCAAAAAGAGCAGCTTTTCTTGGATGAATGCCTTTGTTTGAGGAAATGTTATCTACCTGTTACCTTAATATTCCTCCATGGGTATATTCTCTACCTACCAAGCCGGTAAGATAGCTCAGCGGGTTGAGCACTCGCTGCTGCGATCGGAGCGTGATCTGCAGGTCGCAGGTTCGAATCCCGGCAAGGCCAACTCAGCCTTTCATCCTTCCGAGGTCGATAAATGAGTACCAATTTCGGTTGGGTGATATTGTATGAAAATATGTGCTCTGTAAAGCGCTTTGGATTAAGGCGCTCTATAAATAACACATTATCATTTTCATTACCTGTAACCTTAGTATTCCTACATGGATATTTTCTAAAAACAACTATTTTGCGCTTGTATATCTCCAGAGACAAGACTGGAGGTATGCATAGAAAAGAAATGCCATGCTGTAGACCCTTAACAACATTTTTCAAAGAAACGAGCACGGGGTCTGTCTTCGGCTGGGGCTTCCCTCTGGAACACCCTCCCTGCCACTCGAAAACCTGAGGAGAACCATCTCTGGAAACACCTCAAGGCCTTCCTCTTATCTTCTGCCTTCGCTCCCCCTATCCCCTGCTGATCTGTTCTCTCTTGGCACTGTGCACCTGGCCACCCTCTGTCCTCCGGGCCCAGGTACCTGCTCACACTGCCACCTTCCCGCACTGCCTCCAGGCCACCCCTTGCACTGGGGTCTGTATCTGTACCCATACAGCCCCCCCCCTTTTCTTCCTGCACTTATCAGGCCTACCCTGTCTGCTGCCTTAAACCTAGCAATTGCAAATTGCTGTCTGCACTACCACTGTTTGTTGCCTTTATTATTTATTTATTTATTGTTATTTATATGTTTCTCCTCTGCTTCGCACTTTCCACTTCTCCCCCCTTCCATGCACTTTTCCCCTCCCCCTCTCCCATGCACTTGTGCGTTCTCAATGTCACTGGGCCTAGTAAGATCGCTGTTTTGTTCTCCCCTGTTCCCCTCCCTTGTCTTGTCGCGCTCTGAAACACTTGTGTTCGTGCGCGATAGAAATAAAATATCAATATCAAAGAGCAGTCCATAAGGATGCTTTTCAGAATATGTGGAATAGGTAGACCAAGGACTCACCTCTCTGGCGCATCTTTCGTTTTGGTCTTCTTGTTGCGGCGAGCCATCTTTGACTTGTGCCCAGCCTTGCGGGCTGGCCCAACCTTGATCGAGGTATTCTCGAAGGGAGTTGTGGAGATGGATACCTTACTTCCACTCTGTCAAATAAAAAAGTATCACAGTTAATTCCAAAAAGATTTGACTATTAATCCCTTTGAGTGTAATGATGTTGGGCAAACGATAACAAGCTTGTTTTAAAAAGAGAGAAACCAACAACCACCATGCAATATTGCAAAGATCATAAATGTTACTCACCATAGTAAGTACTTTACACCCTGTTCACAATCCTCTTTCCAACATACTTATGGCTGTCCATCACATTTGGAAGGGACTGGCAATAGTTGTACAGCACAAATTCACCCCTTTTCAAATGTTGGGGTGGAGCCTGCATGTCGGTGGCTCCAGCGTATGCTGCCCCTGTCCACCAGTAACACTCACCAGCCCTTATTTTGACACATGTTAGAGTGAATAAATAAATCCTATAATTATGGGGGGCTGTGTATGGAGAAAAGGGTCCCCTTTACTTAATGTGTATGGGGGACAACAAGCATTAATCTCCCAGATAGGAGCACACTTAAGACAAAAGATTCTAGAGGAAAGGCCATCTAATTCTTGCATCCGATCAAGTACTCGTGTACATGTAGTAATGCTTACAAAAAGCAGGAGGAGATGACCATGTGGCTGCCTTGGCGATAACGCCCTAGGAAAGGCGTGTCTGGAACACAACCACAGCAGCCTTCACTCTAACTGCATGAGCATAAATGCCCCTTGGCAGATCCTTGGCCATGTAGAGTAGGATTCTGTGCTATAGGAAACTATCCACCAGGCAAGTGATGCCTTGCTGCTCAGCTAAGAACAATTGACTGTCACAAAGAGACAGTCATTCCTTTTTAAATGACGTAGTAGTCCTCTCTAGGTAAAACATAAGGGCGATCCAAGCATCTAGGGAGTACAGCGCTCACTCAGGCACTCTGATGGCGGATCCAGAAAAAAAAAGACAGGCAACAAAAGGGGGATGTGGAAGGAGGACACAATTCTGGAAAGAAACTGTAGGTGAGTGTGTCACACTACCTTGTCTCTGTGAAAAGTCTAAAATGGTTCCAAAGTCAAGAGAGCTTACATTTCACGGATACAGATACAGTAGGAGAAGTAACGGCCAACATATAAGCTTGTTTACACATGACTTATAAGATGTCTGGCTGGGGCAGAGGGGCAAAAGACATGCGTGATATGGTTGCAGACAAGGTAAATAACAATAACGGGTGGAAAGAAACGGATTAGACTTCAAAACACCATGTAATCACTGAGTTAATTCAAGATAATTCAAAGGAGTTTCTGTACGTCCAATGGCTGAGAGTCTGGTAGGATTCTACCTGAATGTCAGATTCTAACAGGAGCTAAATAAAAGGATCAAACCTGATCCAGAGAACTCCTGAGAGGTTTTGAACTCCTTCCCAAGGGCCCAATGGCAGACTCTCAACCACTTACTCCTGCACTGGGTTTTTATGAAAAACATCTTTGCTGTTTGAATAACCCTAAAATTATCATCTGATAGACCCAGGTGATCCAAGGTCAACATCCCAGGAACCAGCTCAGCAATTGATGGAACTGGTGGTGTACCCTCTCTCCTTGCTGATTCTAAATATATGGGAAGACTGGGAGAAAACTAGGTCCAAGGACCATGTCTGGCTGGCCAGTGGCGAGCCATGAAATCAAGGAGGCACCCCGAGATGATCTCCACTTGGCTACCATGCTGGGAATCAGAGGAATCGACCAGAAAGCATACATTGGACTGTGGACCACAGAATGGTTAGCGAGACCCCCAGGGAGCCAACGCCCTGACCCTCACAGGAGGGAAAGGTCCTGAACTTAGTGCTGGATGCTGAACCAAATGACCTGAGTCACCCCCACTGCTGGAAGAACTGCTGCAGCACTGAAGGGTGACGTTCCCATCTGTGTGTGACCTGAACAAGTCTGAGTCTCTCTGCCTTAATGACTAGGCAGACTCATCGCCCTGAAGAAGATGCAATGACAGAGGGCCCAATTATAGCCCGCCACAGAGATCCTGCGCACAGCAGGAGACCTTCTGCCCTGCTGCTTGTTGAAGCAGATTATACATGTAGTGTTGACTGCTTGGATCAGCACTACCTTAACAGAGAAAGATGGAAGGAATCCTGTAGAGCTAAAAAGAAGTCATTGATCTAATCCAACCAATCTAAAGGCTACCACAGACCATAAACCAAGCAGTCCAGGAGGGTGGAATCCCAGCCCTGCAGAGAGGAGTCTGTCATACTCGTAACCTTGTGAGGGTATCTGAGAACGGCATCTCCCCTAACATGTTCCTTCCCATGGAGCAACAGAGAAGCTCTTGCCACAGAATCACAGGGACTGATATCCAGACTGATTGACAATCTCCCAACTGGTCTCAAGAGTTTGCTGGGGGCAGTTATGTTCTCCTTATCCTGAGTCTGGAAAAGGTTATCGGTGTAATGCAGGAGAACTTAAGACCCAGAAGCCTCTGAAACCAGCGCACTAACACCTGACATTGGAACAGAAAGAATCGGACTTTTGCCCTGATGACAGACACTGTGTCCCGTATATGGGAAAGACTACGGCTCTGGAGGTTCAGTCTCTCTGGTCTATGAAGGCCATGGAGCCTGCTCCCAAGCAAGAGAGTTCAGGGTTTGTATTTCAGGCTATTCATTGTTTGAAAGAAGAACCAGGAAGCAGGAAGGCCTGGGAACAGTTCTTGATCTTTCAGCCCTCAGCATATTAATTCCGCTAAAAAGGTTCAAGATGACCATACTGCTCAGATTAGCTGACTGGGACTGGCTGGGTACAGTGGTCCATATGGACACTTATCCTCATATTATCCTCAAATACCTATTTGTCTCCCACCCCCTCCCCCACAGAAAAGTCTGTCTGGAGGTTGCAGAACCGTTTGACAAAAAAAGAGACTCCAGCCAAGATCAGTGACAGACACCAAGATGACAAACCGGTAGTTTGACAGGTTATATTCTGTGATATAGTGAAGGGAACTGGATGGAAAATGTTGTGCAGGGTAGCATATATGTTATATTATACGATACTTGTATAGCACCTTATTGGCATGTCAAAGTGGTGTTGGGTGAATTGCTCTTCGGGACACCATAGTCAGAAAAAACATGAAATAAAAGAGCATGAAAAAGGAAAGGTTACTAACACAGTGACTGTTAGAAAAGGTTTTCTTTTTGCATTAGTAAAAGTATAAACCACGGTATAAAAATATTATCTGTCGCCAGCTCTTCCTAATCACATTGTAAAAGTAAACAAAAAGCCATTATAGAACATTTTTATAATATTACAAAGTATCCTAACCACACTTCACTGTAGGGTGATGTGTGCAATTGTAACAATACAAGAAATTCACCAAGAGAGACATTCTCAGTACTGATAGTCTTATGTACTACTCAGTTTCCCCATAAGACTGAGCAAAAAGACAAGGAGGTAAAACAGAGGGGTTTACTGACCTCTAAACAGTCAGGAAAGATGTCTAAACAAAGCAAAAGGAAAGAGTGTACCATGGCAACTTATGGGAGTAAAGCAGCAAAAAGACAATCTTTCCGAACCGCCATAAAAAAGTATTTGTCCCCTGATGGCAAAATGGCAAACCAACAATCACAGCACGTAATTCATGTCTGGTCCCTCTTGACTTGTCAGTATCACTTCACTACGACCAGTTTACCAGCTGTACTGGATACTTTACCACCAACCAGGAGACCATCACAGCCATTCACGTAAGAGCAGTCATAAAGCACAAACGAGCATACATTTTATCTCCTGATCCCGGGAGACTTCAGGTCACTAGGAATAAATCAATCAGATATGTCTCCCAGATAAGGCTAAATTAGGACTCAACGGGGAAATGTCAGGTATCAAACTGGTCAGGGAAAATACAAATCACAAGGGCTCTTTGCCAGAGTTGCAGTTTATGAATTGTGCCCCAACACCTGCTGAACCCACTGAAGGTAACCCCAACCACAAGTCCCAGCATCAGAGATGGCTGAAATAAAATTGGGGTTCAGAGGCCTCCACGCAATGGCTGGTGTGCCAGTGCACACCACCCTTAACAAGACACTCGTTTCTATGATCCCTCAACAAAGGAGGGATAAGAAACCACCACAATAAATAAAACATGGGTGAGGTTCTTGTATTGAAAATAATACTATTTAATCTGACAGCATCCTTTCCAGCTAGGGATTAGCAGACAATGTACCCAAGTTAACAAATTGATGCAAGATGCCACACCAACTACAGGACATCAAGCAATGTGCATACGAGTTGCTGTGGAACAGTTAAACATAAGTATAATCAGGCCTTTGTTTTCTGTGTATAACTGAGTGTTTAAATATGAACCAAAACAAGAATATGCCATTTAAACTGGTTGCATTTTCAATAAGACCTACATATAAATATAATTTAAAATATGCCTGATATGGATAAAGCAATACTTTTTAATTTTTTTTTTTATTTAAAATGATTTAGTTTATACATAAACTTTTCATTTCATCAACATTTCTTTCAACGTTTCAAATATCCATAGTTCTCCAAAAACCATACTCAAAACTTTTAACAATCTGTGGGTTAGAAACAGTAGGCTCAGTTTGGTACTAGTTTCATGATCTTTTCCCAAAATGTTATGATTAGAAATATCAGCTTTTTGTCTTGACCCAAAAGTATTTGTGCCCATCGTTCTTCTGGGCTGACTGTTTCATTTCTGATATTAAAGTAGGATCTGCATAGAGCTCTTTCTTCCTGTAGTTTTGGGCATTCATAACGATGTGCTGGAGTGTTTTGATGATTCCTTCACATTTACAGATCCTGCATTCTTGAGTCTCATTGTCTTGCTGTTTGATTATAGTCAATCTTGTTCTGGTAGGAAGTAAATTGAGTCGGAACTTCATTTAAAGACATCGTATTCTTGTATCAGGGAAAATCTTCAGATACGCTGGTAAGTGTGTGATGGCTCTTACTTCTATGTCGCAAGTCAGATTTTCTTTATAAGTAGCTTTCAAAGCGATAGTCTTGATCCAGTCATTCCACATCAGTTTTTTCTTTGCGGGTTGTGGACGCAGTATCAGCATATCTGTTGGTATTTCTTCTTGTTCAAGAAGTTTCATCATCTCTTGGTTCCAGTCATGTAAGATTTTTGCACAGGTCGCGTTGTTTGTTGTTCTCAGCATTTCAATTGCTGGGATCCTTTCATTAGAGATTATCTTGCGGTATAGGCTCCATTTTTTCCATACCACTATCGACTTTATCAACTGGATTGCCCATTCAAAGCGTATTCGAACAATAGGAAAGCTCGGTGGTAGTAGATTCATTATTTTCCACCAGAATACGGCCTCTAGTTTTGACCAGATAGTTGACTGCAGTTTTATCAGAGCTTTACATCCATACAAAAGTGCTGGGATCACTTTGCTCTTATAGAAGGTTATAACTGGAACAAAGGAGAATTTCCAAATTTTTTGTATAACGGAACACCTTGTCTGGCTAGAAAATAAATTTTCTTTTGAAGCAGAGCAGCCCATTCTGATTCATCTTTAGATTGGTTAATCGTAATCCCCAAATATTTAAACGACTGCACTGTGTATCGTATGTACATTGATCTTTAGCTTTGGAGTCCTATCTTTTGGTTTGGGCTTCCGTATGGCCATGATTTTGGTTTTGTCGATGTTTATTTTAAGCTAATTTCTAGCCATGTATTTTGCCAGCATGTGTATGCTGACTTGTAGACCTCGTGGTGTTTTATCTAGCAGTATGATATCATCAGCGTACATCATCAGAGACAATGGTGTTGAATTTATTTTTGGTGGATTTGTTGCTGATGATACATTTCTTGTTCGATCTCGGCTGTGGACATATTGAAAAGTGTGGCTGCCAAGTGGCAGCCTTGCTTGAGGCCGTTTGATGTCTCTATGCCCGATGTTTGTATCCCATCTTTGGTCAGTCTCACTCATATTTTGGTATCCGTGTAGAGTAGTTTGATGGGTTGTGGGATATGTGCTGGGCATTTCCACTTTTCAAGCTTGTTCCATAGGAGCTGACGATTTATAGTGTCAAAAGCTAGATGAAGGTCCACGAATGCCATCCACACTGTTGTCTTTTTATACATAGCTACCTGTTTATTCAAATTTAGGAGGAAGAGGTTAACAATTGTACTGACTTGTGGGATCTAATAAGGCTAGTGGCCTGTAATTTTCCAGATTTTCTTTGGCTCCTTGCTTGTAGATCGGGATTAGAGTCGCCGATCTCCATGTTGATGGTTTGTTATGTTCATTTATTATGGTTAAGAATTGAACCATAATAGTTGCCCACGCCTCTGGGGATTTCTTAATATATTCATTCGGGACCAGGTGCCTGTGACGTGTTAAGCTTGGTAATCATTTGGATGATGTCCTCTTTTGAACTGGAGATAGTACCATTTAGTTGTACTTAGTTGAATGTCATTAACTGCGTTTGGCCTTTTGCCATATAGTTCAGAGAAATACTCTATCCAATGTTTTTCTATCACATTTTGTACAAGATGGTGTTGTATTGTATACAGTGCGTTCAAAAGGGACCATAGGTCACGGGTATTTCGGTTCTTGAGGCATTGAAGCATAAGTGCTGCATCATTCTGCAATATGATACTTGATGTGTCTTTATCCAGTTCCGATATCTATTTTTTTCAGTTTTTATTGCTTGTTGATTTATGGCATTATTATTTTTCTGTAGTAACCTACATGCTATCCTCAGTTCTCTTTTTTTCTCCTTAATTTGTGGGTCGTACTGATGTTTATGAGGGTGCTTAAGGATCGCCCTTATGTTCTTTCCTCTCTGGAAGGGGCTAGTAACCATTCATTATTTAGCTTCTCCGTAGAGGTTTCCTCAGACTGCTGAAGGTCTTGTGCCAAAACATCCATCTGAAATGGGGTTATTCTTAATCTCGTTTGCTGGGTATTAAGTTCCAAAGACGGGAAAAGTTTGCTTATGTCTGGTAATTCCTTGTCTCATCCAATTCGGGGTTAGCATATGATGGTCACTATAGGGATTTGTATAATTTCCATCATTCTTTGGGTTTTCTGTATGTTTGGAGATGTGAAAATATAATCCAATATAGCCTCTGATGAGCGCTGCCTCCATGTTGGAATCATTTTATTTTTCTTGTTGGTTTTGGTATTTTCCTGCGTTACTGAGGTTTCTCATCTCCATTTATTTGATCCACAATTTTTTTTTACCCGTTAGAAGATTTTGGTCTTTGGGATTGCCATTTTGATCCATTAGGTGGATGTTTAAATCATGACAGATCACTACATCAGTCTTGGTGTATTTTTCAATTATCCGATCCAGCTCTGACAACACTTTGTCAATGAAGGTCAACTCATTACTCACTGCTGGATTCCAATATAAATTAATTACAACTAGAGTGGGCATGTCTCTAAGTTGTTTCGTCGAGGCAAGGAGTCCATCTTCTCTTTGCATTAATGTATATTGTATCCATTGGTTCACATTTCTTGATTCAATTGGGACCCATGGCGAGTCCATCTTTATTAACATCAGTTGGCCTGTGGAGGGTCTTCCTTTTTGTTGTACATGGGCTGGATTAATAAAGACAATGTACCCTTCACAAACTGGAGGCTGTGACTACCACGTCTCCTGTAGGCATATTATGTGGCTGCCTACTAGGTTCGCGTGTGTCTGTTCAAAGCCTCTTGTGTTCCGCGAGAGCAATTTCATCTCAGGTTGTTTTGCCACTGTTAATGGTTATTGGTGTCGGTTAGTGAATTTTGTCCCTGTATTCCTCTTAGTAGTTGCCTCCTTCCATTCTCGAGCTAGTGCTCCGTTTCCTTTCAATTCGCTCTTGTGTAGATATATGTGAATCCTAATATCTTGCGTTCTTATGCGTTTTAGTTCTTGAAACGCTCCTAGTAATCGTAGAGTATTGGTTCGATTTAAGATCACTGGGGATTTTGCTTGATTAGATAGTCTCAATGTTATCAAAAACTTTTCTTGGACCTTTGATAAAGTATTATAAGAGTAGACTCCACATTTCTGAAATCAGAATCATGCTGCAGTTTGATCAGATAAAGCAATGCTTCTTAAAACCAAAAACTCATCCAATACACAAAATTTGCATCAACTACATTAAAACAGTTGCATCGGTTACCTCTACCTCATGGAGAGTCACTTCACTTTATACAGACCTAATGTAAAACTTGGTCAAAGAAAAGCTACAGGAATAGGTGTTATACAGGCCAATGTGAAGGTTCTTTTTTAACATGCTATGAGAACAGACATTCAGGTGATCATGGCTATTGCATGGGAAATTGACCCTCGAAAGTTAACTTGCAGGAAGAGACTTCTTACCCCAATGATTACATGCATAGGAAGAGTAACATTCTAGGCAGACACTATTAGTGCAGACACAACATTTCTAGCTACAAACAAAAAGGAGTACCTTCAGGATGAGTTCCACCACCTCGGTGTGCACTAACCCATTCACAGGTTCTCCATTGACGTGCGTGATCAGGTCGCCCTCCCGCAAACCGGCCTCGTGTGCAGGGCCTCCATCTTCCACATGCTGATGGAAGAAGCAGGAAGATAGTTATCAGTTGACAATACCCTGTTCCAGTGCCATAGATTATCCCCACTATGCAGTCAGCAAGCATACAGCACAATTTGATTAAGAAACCATTCTCCTCTCTCTCATTTTAGCATACATATGGTGGTAGAGCTGATATTGGGCAGCCCAAATTCATTCTCTACACCCTCAGGCAGAGGCAGTCACTTGGCACGTAATCGCTGGTGTGTACAATATCTGGAACATAGGGCCCTAAGTTGCACACGTGAAAAAGCGTCAATTGAATTCCCTCTCTTTATAGGTTAGCCAACGTTTAAGGGCACAAAATGGTGGCCTAGGCAAGCAAAAATAATGCTCACTGTGTTATGAGCGCAGTCATTTTGTGATATGGATTGGGTCACATTAGGTATCAAGCACACCATGGGGGATTTGAGGCTGAAGCATCAGTTGGAGTCTCAAGAAAATTACGGGGTTGCATGTTGTAACCCTTATCTAGCCTGATCATGAGGCTTAGGTGGCACATCCTCGCAGTGTGGTAGCGGAGGGCTAAAGTCTGTAATGGAGTATCATGCACATCTGTACTGAGTGCCATCTATGACACTAAACACATTTCTTTTGCAATCAAGTTTGTGGGTTTTGGTTTGTGGATCTATCTACCCTCCCTCCCCCCAATATCTCAACATGTACACCATTAACTTAATAATCCATAATGGCCCAGGGTGGGTTTACTGTCTTAGCTGAGCAGTTCCTACCTTTTATAACATAAAAAGTACAAAGTGTTTTTGTGATCTCCTTCATGCAACATGAAAATACTTGTTCTGGGGCCCTTCAAATGTACTGTGTGTGCACTCGTTGCTGTGTAAAGGAGGCATTATGCAAGGTATGCTTAGACTACCTATCAAGAGAAAACGTGACCTAAAGAGCCTAGTTGGGTAAACGTGAGAATGCAAAGAACCTTGACACGTGACACAAAAATAATGTTCAGCTCCCAAGCAATGGAAACCATCCATGTGATGCCATGGGATTAATAGACAGTGCTGGGGTGTAGGGCTGCCGAAGAACATTGTGTGGAAGTAGAGGATTGGGGGCATTGAAACCTCACCAATGAGGCGGAGTTATCATATTTCACAGAATGCAAGAAACCCAAGAGAACAAAAAAGTGGAAGAATTCCAACGCTGAAAAGAGTTCTAGAATCATAAAGTGTTGAAGGCTCTGAACTATCAGTCCGTTCATTTCCACACATACCCAGACCATGTGATGCACGGTGTAGATGTCGCTGTCCCCCATGTACACACGGATGGCCCGCAGGGTGAAGCCATACTTCTTGCCAGCTCGGTGGATGACAGTCGGTGGCTTAAGATTGCTGATGATGGGAGAGAAATCTCTGCTCGGTGAGGAGTCTCGTGAGGAAGGATTCGAGGACAGGGAGCGGGGAGACATCGGGCTTGCCAGTGGAGAGCAGGTATGGTGGTCTGCAGGGAAATGGAGAAAGATCATGAATACAAATTATTTGAAATCGGTGTGGTGATACTGATACAATAAGCTCTGTTCACAGAGCAGATCTTAAAGACTGAACAAAGACTGCTGTTAGCTTACTTTTATATTATTTTTAACTAAGCATAAAAATAGGTTGTGATTTTGCAGATGATACACTATCTTAAAGATCACACTATCATGACCAGTGATTCTGCAAATTTCCTTTAAAAAAACTGCTAATCAAACTTTAAAATAACTTTTCTACAATGATGAACAGTTCGGCAGTGGCATGAATATATCATTCCTTTGTGTAAAATTCATCAATTGAGCCCATTCTCTGCAGTAAATTAAACTCTGGGTCTTGCAGGTTATGTTTTGCTTGAGCTGCGCATTATTAGGTCTGTTATACAAATTCTGCAAAACATAGAAATTGTACTGTGGCTGTTTTCTAGGTATTAGAATGCAATGTCTACCTTGCAGTGGATCAAATAAACATAATTGTTATGTGGCATTTAAAACTGTGTTTCTAAGCGCTCCTAAGCTTGGTACGCAAGAGGGGAGATGTCACAATGTGTCTAGGATCTCAATGCTTGTTATGTGACAAAGCAAGGATTGGAACTCTAGTTTCATGGCTCTTTAGCTACTAGGACATCTCCTGATGGCAGTCTCCTTTCGGGCAGTCATTCCATTCGAATTAGCAGCTGATGGTCTTATTATATCTGCTTTTAAAAGGCAACTGCAAGTGTTCAGAGGCATTTAACTAGAAGGGCAGCTGTAGTGCAGGTTTTCACTTTCACTGTCCTCATCCCACAATGGTCATAATCTGTGCTTTGGAGAACTACACTCAGGAGAGCAACAGACAGGTGAGTCTCCTGAACCATCGATGCTTATGAACAATTCATGGTTTCAATTTCACAATTACTATGGAAGAGTTTCTTGATGGGAACATTTTCTGTCACTACTAGGCTAGGATAAAATTGTATAAATGAAGCACACGAGTGCCCTATTGTAGGAAACACTGGGCAATTGGATATGTTGCTTAAATTACAACAAATTAAATAAGGAACATCAAACATCTAGCATCTGTAACAATGTGCAAAGCATAGATGGGGCAGACTCGGGTCGAACAATCAGTAAAGGTGCACCTGGAGCCCAGTGAAAAACTATGTATAGCTACCAGTGCTTACCGGACGGAATCATCAGGGAGAGAGCTGTGGCCGATGCAGATTTGATGACTTTGTTGATTGGTCGGGAGGTGCGCTTCTCCAACGAATCTCCAGAGAGTAGCCGATGCCGGGCCCTGCGCACAGCCAAATCGCTGATGGCTTTCGGGGTGGTGAACTCTGACCCCTCGTAGCTGTTACTACGGGTGCGTTGATCAGACAAGCCTGGAGTGCTTCCAGCTGGAGGTTTAATTACAATACATAAGAACCATAATGAATTTCAAGGCTTAGATTATCCATAAAATCAGCAAGGGTTTGCAATAATAAAGCTGCCTGACCAGCTTTAATATGAATATATATCAGAAGCAACGTTCAGGCAGTATTCATTCAAAATAAACATTTTTCATCCTATCCACCAGTTGAAAAATAGAACTGTGACACTGCAAGCAGGCAATGGGACTAATTAAAGCATCACTTTTCTTATCACTTACTTGAAGTGGGTCAGATCTTGATTCTGAACAAAAGAAGAAATTAGTTACCTAACAGGGCAATCAGTCTAATCGTAGTCTAGCCTCTGCAGATTTGTCTCCTTCTGGATAATCTCCAAGACAATTAAGTAGGTCCCACACTTTACATTGCAGGCTACAGGGTGCATCAGGGATACCTAGAGGCACCATGTGTCAGCAGAAGTGAAGACCCTCCGGCTACAAATAGCACTGCATGATCCTTGCCCTCTGAATTTCTTCTCAATGTGGCAGAACGTTGGGACTCATGTAGGCTTTCAAAAAATAAAGAAACTCAAATATTGGAATAATTTAGCCTAGTTTGTCGGATATCTCCTTATGAATCCCTCTACTCCTGGTTAACGTTTTTATAAATACACTATTTGTTGCTGTATTTTGGGTATAGCTACATATTTGAATTGAAAGTTACTACATGTGTCATTCTGAATAAAGAGTGCATATCTTTCAGTATAACTGTTTAGTGTAGTCTCTTGGGGTGTATATTTTGGACTAACTAACTCACTACCAATCTTTCTTCCTCAATTGAGTAGAGTTTGACTTTTCTGCTATAGTTATCAATAAGAGAGCTTGGTCTAACTTCTTGTTGGAATCCAGTCTGACTATTAGGATGAATGGTTTCACATCCTTTACCAGAGAGCAGGCATAAGGGCTACCCCAAAACGGTGTCATCTTAAAATAGGTAGGAGAAGCCGAAGAAGGATAACACGTTGCAGAGGGTGGGCGTGCAGGGATAGAGTGAGGAAAATACAATGGGGCCCACAACAGAATATTATGGGAGGGCCAAGTAGGATGGGAGCTAGAAAAGCACCATGACATATACTAAGAAAAGACAACAAGGCGGAAGTGGGGGCTGGCCTTGCAGGACTGAAGAACAGGTAAGGCTGGAGATTTTCTTGTGAGCATCTATTCCATAAGGTTATTTTCGAATGCAATCTGATATTATTACATTGCTGCATGCAGCACACACAAATAAGAGGCTATGTTCACTTAGCACAGTGTAATACAGGAGCACTTTGAAAAAAGAATTTCAGAGCCTCTTTTGGTGCTCAGTCTAACCCAGGAGCCTGGAAATGATAGTGCTCATGACATCAAGAGTGTACATGGTGGTTTACAGCATGTTGCGGTCGGCAATTGTCAAGCCAGCTGTGAGAAACCTGAAGGTCTCACCCCCGTTAGTCCCTGGGGATCTTGCATCCAGGTGGCCAAGACACGGCCATCGCTTATAGTATCACTGACAGCCCACAGTGAGCGACAACGGACTAACAACAGAGCCGTATAGCCGACATGTCCAAACACAAAGGTCAGGCAAGGTCAAGGCAATTACTGATAATTACACACACCTGGCTTCCATCAAACTTCCCCACACGGATAAAAGGCGCAGCACGAAAGCACACTCTGAACGAGGCAAAGCACACAAAGAGACAGCAGTTCCAAGATGGCAGTTTAATACAAGGAGAAAGACGGTGAGACCAGAGAGGGGTGCAAGGAGGGAAGTGACTTTGACCTTTAAAGACCGTTACTATCGTGAGCCTTGGAAAGTAAGAAACCGAAGAACAGGAACAAAAGCTTATCAAACCTGCAGTGTGTGTCGGAGGTACCTGGGGCTCTCCAGTGTCGCTAACCAAAGCGGGAAGGAGTGGTACTGTCCTTGGA
Source organism: Ambystoma mexicanum (assembly GCF_040938575.1). Lineage (NCBI taxonomy): Eukaryota > Metazoa > Chordata > Amphibia > Caudata > Ambystomatidae > Ambystoma > Ambystoma mexicanum. The sequence goes on from NC_090922.1 coordinate 1,427,499,477, forward strand.
TCCTACAACAAACCAGCATCAGCAAAGACTGCACAGCCAGTGAGTCAGAGAGACTGATACCAAACCAGCCTGTGCAAGCAGCAACATTGGATGAAGATAAAGAGAGAGGACAGTGTGTGAGACGTATGTGACGAGCCACAGAAATATAATTGGAAACCAAAGGAGTGACTGAATTTTGGGAGGCCAAGCCAAGATACCGTAAAGGGATCTGAGCCCGGCTGAGGGGGATCTGGGTTGAACCGTGAGTCACCAGAGAAAGAATATTTTTTGAACTTTGAAAAAAGGGAATCTGAGCCAAGAAAATGGGGAATTCAACGTTGAACTTTTTGTATTGAAAGGGATCTGAGCCTGGCTGAGGGATATCCAGGGTGAACACTCAAAATTGAATACTGGTAAAAGGAAAATAACATTTGCAGCTTGTTTTTTGTACATCAGACCCTCTGAGTCAAGAGACTTTTTTAAGAAGCAAAGAGACTTGGACACAGAAGGTGCTGATGCTGGAAATGGAACTATATCCTCATGCCGCAGAAGCCAGAGTGTGTGCTTTCTTGAAGTGAACTGCCTTGCCCAGTGCTGAAAACGTGGGGAAGGGAGGCCAACGGCCTGAACATCCTGACATATCATTTTCTGAACACTTTCTTTTTCATCAAAACTACCCCACATTATTTTTAAATGAATATTAAGGATTTGCAATATTTTTTTAGAATATTCCCTTTTATTTTGACAAGACTCCACTAGGACTGCATTATTATTATTAGATGGTCGTAGCTAGCTCCCATCTGTAGATATAGGTTTAGATCTGCATTTATCACACTCTTGCTAAAGTTCCATAAACACCCTTGAATGTAGTTACTTCTGTCTCTCTTACTATTGATACCATGCCTTCCTTACACAGCCCATAAGTACAGTGGAAGAGATCATTGCCACAGTGGAATTATTTATGCAATGTCAGCAAAAGTGCGGCCTCCCTTTTCCCTTCCCTCACATAGATGGGTTTACTGATGGCAATTTCAATTTGGTTGTCACACGGGTGGCATCTTATTAAGACTACTGCTGTTGCAATGCCTAGAGGGCCTCCTTGTATATAGAAGTGAGGCACTGTGAGTAAAGGTATACTTACTAAGTTCCCGCTCCTTAGCCAACTAAAGGTTTCTACGGAGTCAGCACATTCGGAAATTGAATGTTTTTGATTCTGATTGCAGACTTGTGAGGGGGACAAACTAAAGCACATGCACTAAATCATATTCTACAATCAGTTATTGCCAATCTTTAATTCAGTTTGATAGAATTGTATTGATAATATGATGTAACAATATTAGTTATGTATTCTTGCCAATAGAAGTAAAAACCAAATGAACAAAGAGTAATAAAACATTTTTTAAAGATATATCTGGAGAAGCTAAGACAATATGTCCTATTATTTCCAATCAAAGTTCACTGTACAAGGACAGGAGGCATCAGTCCAAATACTACAAGGTTTAAAAGAAAAATACTTGGGGGATGAGTCAGGGGGAGTCTAGAGGATTTGAAGGAGCCGAACAAGGATATCTAAGAGAAGGGTGCGTGTACGACGAAAATATTGAACTATACCAGTTAATATGTGATTAGTTATATTCAGCGGGTTGAGCCCTCGCTGCTGCGATCTGACCGTGATCTGTAGGTCGCAGGTTTGATTCCCAGCTAGGCCAACTCAGCCTTTCATCCTTCCGAAGTCGATAAACGAGTACCAATTTCGGTTGGGTGATATTGTATGTAAATATGTGCTCTGTATAGCGCTTTGGATTAAGGCGCTATATAAATAACACATCATTATATATAATTATTACAATGCAATTTGTATTGCTATGATGAGCGGGACAAACTACTGTAGCACTTTCTACAGCTCAGACCATTGCTGTCCTGAAGATACATGTACAAACACTGCATGTGCAATTCCAGGGGCCAGCGTCTATTATTGTAATTAGATTTTACTGTGGGTCGCTCAACATGTCATATCATGTCATCTAAAGGTGTTATAAAATGTACATGCCAGAGTTGTAATCACCACTCCAAAAAGAGAACAAATTACACATGTGCAATATAATATCATCGGATTTTGTTAAGGCCAGAATACATTATCACGGTCTTACGCTGGACCTGTTCCACTTTATCTTTAGAATAAGACCAGTAGTTACGCTGCTATGAAAGTAAATTGCTCCAAAGAAATATGCATGTAGGAACTATGGAAAGCTCATATAACAGGCTGGAGGCTTAACGCTGAAACATTCTTCTGCAGGGTGGCTGTCTTCTGTCACTGTTAAACAGAAGTTAGATGCACTTGTGGCAGCTAGCGCTCCTTACATAAAATAGACAGAATCATAGAAATGGGTGTACATGTTTTAAAGGGAAATATTTTAATGGACACGGCAATAGATGGACTAACAGCAGACAGGCATTCCAGGAGGTAGCAGTAGACGTTGTTCCAGAGTTGATGAGAGCATCCCCTACATGCGAAAATAGGAAAGCCCTGCATTAATTATGGTGGGAAAATGAATCAGTAATGGATATATGACCCGGAGAGATTCAAGTGCTCATATCTTAAATTAATGTTTACTAAAGTCAAAACCTAACCACAAGCCCTCAGAACTACTATAAATGTATAGATGCATTCCAAATTTACCGGTCAGTGTTGAGCTGCTGAGGTTGCTAGCCTCTGAAGATGGAGTAGATGCCACCAACTCCTCATCTAGTTTAAGCTGCCTCTCCAAAGGTTGTTCTGGGATGGCTAGAGGAACCCCTTCCCGCGATGGCATGGTGGAGAGTAGCCCCCCCTCAAGCGGCTGCTGTGGCTTCTTCATGGCGTTGCCCTCTTCCTCAGCAGAAATGGCAAATCGTGGCATGTCCACTAGTGCAGAGCAACGGCGCCGAACGGTGAGAGGTGGGCTCGAGTCACTCTCTGTGTGTGATGATTCAGAGATGGACAAGCGCTTACGAAGGCTGAAATAAATAAAGGCAATCACTATTAAACAGCAGCAACACATTTAAACGTGTCTAATGCGACCGTGACACAATAACATGTGAGCAATAAAAACTTAAAGTTAAATCAAAACGGAACACTTTTTTAAAACTAAAGTTACTAGTTTGATTTGATTATTATAATCTCCAACAGCTTTGATTTGTAATGTCGATGACTGCAGCAGGACTGTGGAACAAATTCTCCTTTTAGGCTTTCTTGCCTCAGCTCGAAATGGTATCTTCCCGTTCTTAACAAATCCCCATCAAAGACTATCCTTTGCTTGCCAGGCACTGCTCTGACTGGAAAACATCTAGGTGGCCCTTCTGATCAAAGCACCTTCCTGTAAGGTAAGGTTCAATACCGTGGTCAGCCTGCCCACTGCATCCCAAGAATGTGGATTGTCTAAAATTGCCAGGCCTTCATAAAACCCTTGCCTTCAGTAAATTGTGTTGAGTTCCCAGGTAGATCCATGTTAGGGAGAATTCTCTCTTTAGGCTGAATTCCCTAACCTAGTGAGTCCCCCAGCAGCTTTGCTGGATTACTGGAGTTTGTTTTTTTTTCTCCTGCCAAGAGTGAGACTCTTTTTTTCTCCCACTCTTGAACATGATTTATGGTGTTGCTTTGACTGTTAATGTGTTTTATGGGCTATGGGGTCCTTTACTCCATAGGGTCTCATGTGTTTTTACTATGTGTGTTACACAGCACCCACCGTGCAGTAACCATATACTCCATACCCTGGGACTGACTACTGTCTCCCAGGGCATGTAAAGTCACCATTGGCTTTACTAGTCCCAAATTATTAACAGAAACAGTACAAACCATCATATTGTGGACGTACTGGTCGGGGCAATTCGATTGCCCCGGGGTCTGTTAGTCGAGGGGGCACGTCTCCGTCCCCCCTAATTGAGTTTTGGCTGCTGGCAGTGGATACTACTTTTTATTTTCGACCGCAAATATTTCCCTATGGGATTTTCCCATTGTTCGAGGCTACCAACTTTAATTATTTAATTCTCATAGCCTCGAACATACCGCCGGTTTATTTAATTAATATTAATTCGCCGGTTGGTATTTTTTGCCAGGACTCGATTCTAAAATGGCGTTTGTATTTCTGTGACTCCAACCCAAGTTGAGCCCTTTGTTCCACTTTTTGGCAGGCTTCTCCACAGAAGCCTCCAAAAGTGGTGCCACTCTGTCTGGGTACCACAGGTGGTGTGGGAGGGGGTTTAGGCACCCTGGACTGAGTTACCTTGGTAACTCAAGTCGCACTCTTGTGTGACTGGCCCAAGTGGTGAGCCGGTGGAGCCCTGTGGAACCGACTCACCACTTCCCGACGACAGAGAAGATCTCCCGGCTGGAGAGGCTTCTTCCCCTGACTGGTGGGCACAACCAGTTTACCTTCTTCTCTTCGCACCCCAGACCGGTCTGTGGTCGAATTGCCCATGCCAAGCACCCCGGCAGCCGGATAGCCACTTACCACTAGACCGCAAATCAACGGACCGCTCCTTGTACCTGAGAAACTCTGCGGCTGGTTTCTTCCCTGGCAGTGCAACGGACTCCTGTCTTCCTCCCCGACGAGATCCTCTCTTCCCCCGGACGAAGGACCGACTTGCATCCGCTGCCAGGAACAACTGCCCCCACTGGAGTACTCTCACCACTTTAAGGTACCGTGTCCGCCAGGCCTCCCTTTCTAAAGATTGCTACAAGGTAATAATAACCCCTTAACCTTCTGGACTGGGCTGGCCGCCGTGACCCTCTAACTGGTCCCTTTCTTTGGTCCAACTCCTTTTTGAACCGTTACAAACTTTTGTGCACTGCAACCGTGTGAACTTGGACACATTTCGTTTTGATCCTCTTAAAGTGGATCCGGCCTACTGACTCTGAATTCACGGTGTTACTTTGCCTTCCTTTCTTGTTGTGTTCGTGAAAAAGTGTTGGGATCTGTTTCAATTTATTCTCTGCTTTTCTCTCCCTTTTTAAAACGAATTAGTAGAGTGCCATCTACGTTAAACGCTCACCGCTGTCTGAAAATAAGTGGGGCTTTACTTAAGACTTGTCTAATATTGTTTTAAGGGAGTGCATATCTTTTAGTGACCGTGTTTTTGAATTGATTACTATTAGTGCCTGTGTGTTTTACTAGATGTGGTTTTAAATAAATAATTATATCTCTTTTACACCAAGCCCTGGTCAGTGTTTACTTGTTCTATTGTGTTCTCTTGACCTATTGCGAATACTCTGTATACTGCCTAACTCTTCTTGAGGGAAGTCTGACTGCTCAGCCACAGCTACATAGTAAATCTGTGTGGTACAGACTGCTACCAAGTGGGTTTACTGCCAAACACTTGTAGTCCTAAATCTTTTGCAGTGGTCCCAGAGGGAACTGCACAGGTTTCTGCCTAACAATCCCCATCAGTCATGCTTTCATTCCCTGAGCTGCATAGGCCTAACTATTTCTATTACAAAGAGAGAATTTGAAAATGGTCCCCATTGCAGAGGCTGAGGGAAGCAGCAGGATTACTACAAGGGGGGCGTGGAGGGTTTCAATAAACAGCAGCAAACAGGAGGCTGGGGGAGTATGACTGCGGAATACAGTCCCTTTAGTTTTCAGTCCACTATAGATAACTCTTCCTTATGAAATGGCATTAGTGTGGCACAATTCTATATCAAAAAGTAATATAAAAATGCACCATTGCTGCACCCCTCTTTCCATCTCTTCTTTGTGAGAACACAAATCCTTTCTGTAGCTCTCAGATAGCATCTCTGCACTTTTCCCCTGGATGGTTTAGAATACAGTATGCATCAGTGTACTCCGTTTCTTGCTGCATGTAGCCGAACAGGGCTGGCTGCAAGAGCTACACTGGTTGGTGGAAGCCTTTCATCGGTTTTAGAGACTACAGGCTATTCTGGGGAAAAGCCTACCAGCTGTTCCAAAGTACAAACTAGGAAAGGGTGCTAAAGAAACACTTGATTGTTATGAGGGTGTTTGACACTGCCAGCTGGGAATTGCTGATGCTTCAGAGGCGAAGACCAGATAAGTATAGTATGAACAGATGTATATATTTAAGATAAAAACATCTGGATGCATGCTACCATGTTAGAAGAACGCACATTTTGAATGGGCCATGTCACGAAGCAGAGTGGGAAACAATGAGGGAATTGGGAAGCAACAACATTAAAATGGGATTCAACTGAAAGAAATTTCAGGATGGCCTCTCCTCTGATTGAAACAAGAGGCCAACAAAATGGCAGGAAGATTTCTCAGATTTAATAAGTAAAACGGTGTGTTTTGAATGCAACTGTTTCAAAGTCCTAGTGGCTCTTACCGACAATCCACAGAGGATGATAGACAGTCTGAGGAGTTCAGTGTGCCCACAACTCCCCCCGCCCCGTCTCCACACCTTTGGTGTAAACAAATGGCTCCCAACTGGAAGGAGGTCAATGATCACTAGCGGAGATCCCGAGATGTATGTTTTTTGACAGGGTGGGGGTCTAAGAGGGAGGGACTGTTAACTCTGGCTCAGGGGTACTCTGGCTAACCCCCAATCTCCTCCCCTGGCCGACGACCTTGCGCCACTGCAGGTCGCTCATATGTAAAGGTGGCTTCTCTTCTCTTTCCTTGCCTTCACCTTTCACTCTGAACTATTACCTCCTTGTTGCTTTAGCACATGCTTGCACTGCCTCCCACTTCTTCTGGTCTGCCAGGTGTTGGCTGTGTCCAAGGTACCCTCTATTTCTCTGCCAGCATGGCCTTCCCTTCTCATCTTCTCTTCCAAAGTTTACAGTCGGCTCTTCCTCCACTCCCTCCTCCTTTCTCAATATTACCTCCCTCCTGGGCTGTTTCTCTTCACTCATTTCTTTTTTTGTACTTCTACCATCCTCTCCTGTTCCTGAAACCCTTCTCTCTCCTCCACCTGATCTTTCGGAAACTCTTGACCCATTACACACACCACATCGTTGTCCTGAAGTCCTTCCCCACCCCCTCTCTCACCAGCCTCCCTGGCCTTTCTTTCTCCCAATCTACTGGGTTCCTCTTTGTATTGCTACCTGGGGTCTGTACTCCCAATCTCTGCCTTCTCTCACTTCCTGGCCTGTGCTTCACCCAAGCCTCCCGGTGTCTCTATCCCAGGCCCATCCAGCACCCCTCTCTCCCAAGGCCATCCGGGACCCTATCTCCCAGGGTCATCTGGGGCCCTCTCTCCCAGGGCCACCAAGGAACCTCTCTCCCAGGGCCAACAAGGAAACTCTCTCCCAGGGCCACTCAGAGTCCCTCTCTCCCAAACATCCTTGAGCCCCTCTCTCCCAATACTTTTGGGATCCCTCTCTTCTCAGCCACATGCGTGTCTTTCTCCCCCGACACCTGTTTCTGGTCCTTCACAGCTTCCTGAATCAGTCTTCCTCCTCCAAATCCAACATCCAGCTCTCCCAAAAGTCAACACCTCCATACTTCAGTTGCCTTCTCCGCTCTACTCCTACCACCCCCAAAATAGTTAATTCTCACCTCAAGCACTCTGTCTCCTAGCCTCCTCCCCAAGCTATAATGCTCTTCAGTTTACATGGGGATTTCAAAGTCACCACATCCTTACTCCCAGTTACCTGCTTCACTTTCCTCCTGCTACCTCCAAAGTACTTTCCTTCTCACCTACAGCACACTCCATAAGCGCCTTGGATTAAGGCGCTATATAAATACAATAAATACAATCTCATAGCCCCCAATCTCTCTAAACTATCACACTCTTCAGCTTACCCACAGACTGGATGATGTACTACAACCTAAGGATGGCTTGTAGTTTGGATGTGTGAGTTGTAGAGACCCTCCACAGGGGCAGCTATCTCTTTGATTTTCACACCCTGGCCCCAAACTAGGGAAATATCTCTTAGACTAGTGGGACTTAGGTCTACATGGCTGGAGGCAGCTCTGTGTGGTGATGGGTTAATTGATGGACTTTGGTTTCATTCAGACGTCACTTGCTTCCCCTGTGGTTGCAAGGGGGCTGAAAATGCAGGTGCTGCCGATTCCGAAGGCTGGCTGGTCTTAATCAGTTTCCATTAAAGGGACCATGCTGCCGTTTAGTCCCTTGTTCCAAGTCCTACCCACACTCTTGGGATAGGGTGGAGTGGCTAAAGGATTCTCTCAACGCCATCCCTAGGGCAGCCCTGTATCTTATAGAGGGTGGCGGCACCCAGATGCTGTTGGTCACCCTCTCCCAAAGGCTTAAAGCAAGACAACGCACTTTGTCACAGATATTCCCCTAACCCCCCCACTGATGAAGAGGCTGCCAAAAAGTGTGAATTGATGCAGTCCTTTGACTGGAGCCTGGGATACTCTCTGCCACTCAAAATCATCATAAATGTTGGTAGTTTGGTCTGATTCGTTTTTTATAAAGGAACTGGAAGAGCTACAAGATGATGTCGTGAAATCCTAATGTGAGGAAGTACTTCCTCTGCCTATAACCTTCCAAGATGATGCTGATGTTACATCTCGGACTAAAACATACAAGAAATGGACAGCCAGCTATCTTCGTGTGAGCCAGATGCATCCTTATCTCATTCTCTTGGCGGGACAGTCATTGACACCAGCCTCAACACCTGTGCTCTCTGGAACTTTGCTGAAACCAGTTACATCACGGACCTCGAATTAAAGAGACAAACTAAAAATTACAGACACACAACAGCTGCTGACAGTTTCTGAAGACCTGAAGCACTGAAGATGCATGATCCAGACGACCCACATCTGGTGGTCAAACTCCAAGGAGGGTACCCTTAGATGTGTCACAGTCCCTGGAGAACATATATACCTACTAGAGACCTACTACACTCTTCCACCACTGGAGCTGGTCCTCTTCATTAACTTCCATTGACTCATGGTGCGTCACCCTCTCACAACTCTCAAGCTTGACTTCCCCTGCATCTTGTACTGAATGGTGGCCCTGAATCATGCTGTTCCCATTTTCCTCTTGAATCCTGGCTTGTATTTGCTGTTCTCTCGCAACATTATGTGTTACTACTGACTTCTCCAATTGTATATGCTCTCCCCTCTTGCTTCTCCACTTTTTCACTGCTCACTCTCTATTCTCTCCTCCTCTCGCTTTCTCCCTTTTCCTATCTCCTCCCCTTACTTTCTTCTATGCACTTTATCAGAATTGTCCTTGACCTAGTAGGATAGCAACCTTGTTTGTCCCCCCCCTACTTATTTTCTCCCCCGCAAGCCCTCCAGCACTATCTGAAATGTTGTCAGGCCCAGTACGTTGGTTGCTTGTTTTGTTCCTCCCCTCCCTTTCTGCACCCCTCTCCCTCACCTTTTGTTTATCTCCGGCTCTACCACAAATGTCATCAGGCCTAGTACGGTAGTCGCCTGCCTGTTTCCATTTCCTTCCCACTCTCCCTCTCCCTTCCTTATCTAAATTTTAGCTCTTACACTATCTGAAATGTCGCCAAGCTGAGTAGGATAGTTAATTTCACATTCTTAATGTTCATGGCCTGTAAGAATGTCATTGTATTTTCCCTTGTTCCCTCCCTTGCCTTGCCTTGAAGCGCTTAGAAACACATTGTGTAAATAAACTATCATATCATATCTTCTGGACCAGACTAGATTGCAATGTAACAAAGCCTCAGTGGACATCCTTCAGTGGCCTTTACCTGTTTGTTTGCTTCATCGCCACATAATGCTAGAAACCAGCAGACACACATCTCTCATGTAAGGAAAGTAAAGTGTTGGGAAAGATTTGGCTATAGGATGGCTGCGGTTTTATATGCAGAATTGTAAGACACATAATTGCAGGAATCTAAGCACCTTAAAGCCACAAAGGAAGGAAGAACCCCGACTGCATACCCTGACTATAGAATTAACGTTTACAAGCTTAGCATCAGGTCTATCGGGCACCTCTGCATTATAGATGATCGGACAGCTGTCAGTATCCCATCACTGAAAACCAACTAACCAATCCTCAGTAAGCCACACAACCTCCTTTCACACCATGAATGACCCACCCCTCCCCCAGCCACAGTTAATGAATAACTTACACTTCAAACCAAAGGAACGTGCCTTTCTAGGTTTAACCTTGTATATCCCTGTACACAAACGAATGATCGCCTTTAAAGAGACACATCATTTAGGGTGGAATTTCTTGATTCAAAGTGAATACCCTTAACCTGCATCTTGTCCACCCTCCCTCCAATCCTGACAACTTGGCCTTCATTGCTCGACATTCACTACTCATAGGTACTAAGGCAAGAGCCAGGGAAGCCCTCCTGCCTATGTCAACAAACTACTCCGGCCACCAAATGTAATATCTGGAGAAACCCTTGGACACTCGCTTCTCCCATTCTGCCCCCCCCCCTTTACTGCTTGATGACGCTAGCTTTGGCAAAATAGCTATAATAGGGGGACTCACCTTTCATTCTCCTCTGTACTGGCATTACCTTCCCTCTTCCGTCTCATGTTGGTGCCATATTCTACTATTCACCCATAAGCACTTTCAGGTTGCCTATTTCTCTAGTTTCTTCATAATTGAATATGACTTATCTTGATTAATGTTTTTATCAGTTATGATTTCTATTCTACATTGTATTTGATTATGAATTTTAATGTTGATAAGCACTCTGCATATCATGTTTATAAGGTATGCACTACATACATAAAACAAAATAAATGTTGGTAAAGTGCTAAACAAGGTGACTTCTACTTGAATACTCATTGAGCATAGTAGGTAGGCAGTTCAATTCCCTTTGTAAAAGCCAGGTGGCAGAACTTGATAACCATTTTCCATTAGCTGGGTCAGTAATTTAGCAAATCAATCACCAATGAAGATCTCAAATTCCGTTTAAAAAGACATTTCCCCAGTGCTTGGATGGATAGTTCCTGCTTAAAATTAATTGTCTGTAAATGTACATTTTCTAGGATGTTTAGGTATTCCTAAACACTTTATGAATTGGAATAATCAAATTGGCGTTGTTGGTAATATAGTAGGTGAGTGAAAGGAAACAAGAGACCAACAAGGGCATTGACGTCAAAAGAGGCAATCTGGGTGTGGCCACTCAATAACAAGCAGAAGTGGGTACTGAAATCACAGGAGGCAGGGTTAATCGAAAAACACATAGATCACTAATGGCAAAGGAGACAAGCAAATATTTGCCACCGCTATTACAAGAGGCCAAACGATTGCCCATTGATGTCATGTACTGATATATCGAAGCAGAAATAAGACTGGATTGGATTCGGTCTGGTCTATCCTAAATATTAGCATAAATACATGACTTTTAAATATATATATATATATATATATATATATATATATATATATATATATATATATATATATATATATATATATATATATATATATTTTAAATGAGACTTGCCCAGCACCTGGCCTAATTTAAAATGTCTCTTGCAGCTAAGGAATCTCAGAAGTCTTCTCAAACTTGCCGATGACCAGTTTTTCCCTTTCTGCAACTCCCAGAATTGTGCTATATCCATGAATGTATTGTTCTTAGAATTGAAATAACAGAACATGGGTAGGTCACCCAATAACTCCACTTGACTTTGAATATTTTGCCATGTAAACCAGTTGATGCCATTTTTGTAATCATCAAAATATAACCTGGTGGAATTTTTAAGGGTCTGAGTTTTGGGGTTCCGCTCTAATATAAAATAGGACAACATAGCACTCGAGGCCAGCCCCAGGCAGGCAGCTTTTAGGAGGCTGCTCGTCAAGTGACCTAAGTCTCACTCACCCACTTTGCCCTGCTCCTTCCTTTCCTTTATCAACTCTTATATCATGCAACATCACCATTGAGAATCTTAGACCTCTTTTGCATCCCATCTCCATAGCCCATCACACATTCATTAACGCCAACCCAACCTCGCTAGTTGAATTGTATAACAACACTCTGGAACAGGCTCTAAACCGAATAGGCCCCCTCAAAATGCGAAAAACCAAACCATCCGCCCATGTGAACAAATAGTTCTCAGCAGAATTAAAAGCCCTCCGTGACCTAAAAAGAACAGCTGAAACTAGTTGGAGAAAAGCCCCTTCCCTCTCCATTAAAGAAAAATGTTCTGAGGCAGCCACCACCTACAAAGCTGCCATCACGAATGCCAAAACAAATTTAGAATACCAGAATCCAAAACTCTAAATCCACCACTAAAGAGTTATTCTCTATACTTAGAGAATTGGAATCACCAGTGCCCTCCTGCGATGACTGCATTAAGGACAAAACCTGGTGTAACAATATCCAACTAGCTCTCTAATAAAATAGCACTACTACAAGCTAAAATGGAATCTAAAAAAGCAAACATTGGTGCAAAAGATCATTCCAGCCATATGCAGAGCCTACCTCACCAGAATTGCCCCCTCTTTCACTTCTCTCCAGTTACGGAAGATGAAGTAACCAACATTATCACAAGACTCAAACCATCCAACTGTCTAGGGGACCTATGTCCTGCCTCAGTTATCAAGGATGGGGCCAAAGATCTCACACCCTTTATTACCAACCCGATTAACTCCTCATTCAAGAACTCCACGGTAACAAGCAACCTAAAAGAGGCAAGGGTTCTCCCACTCCTCAAAAAGCCCAGTTTAGACCCGAACATCCCCACCAACTACAGACCCATCACAACTGTACCCATTCTCCTAAAGATATTAGACAGAGTAGCTTACCTCCAAATACAACAACATTTGGAAGACAACAACCTTCTTGGCCTGCGACAATCTGGCTTTAGAACCAGGCATGGGACTGAAACAGCACTCCTGGACCTAAAAATCCAAATGGATGAAACCAAAGACAAGGGCAACTTGACCACACTGCTCCTGTTGGATTTGTCTACAGCCTTCGATCTAGTCGACCACCAAATTCTCACCAACCACCTTTCCTTGGCTGCTGCATTCTCCCAGAATGCCACCAATTGGATTCGGTCCTTCCTTCCGGACAGAACAACCAGGGTCTTCGCCCCATCAGGCGGCGCCGCAGCAGACCCTATCCCTATCCAATGTAGAGTCCCACAAGGTTCTTGCATCTCCCCCACGCTCTACAACATTTTCACAAAGCTCCTCTTTGACCGTCTTGATGATCTGGGTGTCACATATACGAACTATGCCGATGACACACAGATCCTCATTGCACTCACAGGGAACTATGAGGAGGAAGTTGAACGAGATCTACCTAGAAATCCAAGCATGGATGGCCACCCACAGCCTCTGCTTAAACGATAAGACAGAACTGCTTATTGTCGGATCCCAGGCCCGACTTAAACTAGACCTCAGATACCAATCATGTATCCTTGATGGCAACATCATAAAAGTATCTAAAGAAGTTAAAACACTGGGTGGGTACCTCGACTCCACCCTCTCTCTCAAAAAACAAGCCACCATCTCATCTACAGCATACACTAGCAAGCTTATCAATGCGTGCAAACCATTTCTATCCACCAGTAGTTGCCTTACCCTGGCCAGGGCACTTATATTGTCCAAACTGGACTACTGCAACACACTCTGGCTCCAATCCTCGTCCGAGTCCCTCCTTAACTCTTCCAACGCCACGTAGAGTCCTGATGTGTTTCCGCGCATCCTTCAGTCTCGCTTTTCTGGGGCGCTTTGCGCTTCGGTTGGGGGTAGAAAAAGTGCTCATGAATGGCCAGGGGGCCTGCTGTTTGTAGGCCACGCGTGAGGACGTGAGGATGCGATCTCACAGAGCAGTGGCCATCTTGGAAACCACCATCATTTGTATTTTATCACACACAGATGCCTGTCCAACTCTGCTCCACCTTACCTGTCTCAAAGCTCCCTGAAAGCCCAGCCTTCCAGACCAGTAAGACTGGCATTTGTTCATCGGCTCGTCCAACTTAAGTTCAAATGTGCCGAAAGTGGGGGTGCAAGCTTCCCCTCTGTGGCAGCCAACCAATGGAACTTTCTCCCACCACACTTAAGAACTGAACAATCCTACAGGGTGTTTGGGGAGTTTTCCTAAAGTCCCACTTGGAGGTAAGACTTTAGTAAGCTATACCAGTGGTTTGTAGATCCACAACTCTTAGTATCAGTATGTACTACTGCTGGAGCCTTGGTAGAGTGGCAGAGAAGTCATGTTTATCCCTCTGCCAGTGTTTTCCTCTTGAGGTAAACCTGAGCCTCTAAGGCTCTGTAATGTTTACCAGCTTTTGTGGGGTGAAATTCTTTGGAAAGTTCTTGTGTGCGTGTTGTAATCCACCTTCCTGCTTCCGGACACGGCCCTCTTCCCGCCTCCCTCACCTCCCCCCCTCCTGATTGGCTAACACCGTGAGCCATGTTGTGTAGGCCTTAGGCATCTGCATGCTCGCAGATCGGGCACTCTGCCGGTGTTTTCATCTTGCGGTAAGCCTGAGCCTCTAAGGCTCTGAAATCTTTACCAGCTTTTGTGGGGTGACATTCATTGGAAAGCGCTTGTGTGTGCGTTGTAAACCACCTTCCCCATCCGGATACGGCCCTGTTGCCTCCTCCTTCCCGTCGCCCTCTCCTGATTGGCTAACACCTGCAGCCGTGTTGTGTAGGCTCTAGGCCCCTGCACGCTTGCAGATCGGGCACTCTGCCGGTATTTTCCTCTTGCGGTAAACCTGAGCCTCTAAGGCTCTGTAATCTTTACCAGCTTTTGTGGGGTTAAATTCTTTGGAAAGTGCTTGTGTTCACGTTGTAATCCATCTTCCTCTTCCGGACATTGCCATGTTCCCTTCCTCTCCAGCCCCCTCTCATGCCTATTATGTTGGCATACAACTCCAGGCAAACAACTTCGAAACCTTTGGTACGTATACTTCACATCACCTTTGTGGACAAAGGCTGCAGGTATGGCCAAACACCCATGCCCTGTAGAATGCAGCTATGGCTATGCTCATCCGGTCTAGGAGCGCATATAGCCGACCACACTGAAACACCTCCGCCACTAGCATACAGTGACTACCAACGAAAAGAAATTCGGTACAGCTGGCCACACATCGACCCTCTCAACAATAGCACTCTATCGCAAACCACAACACCGCCCACCCACGTGCCTGACCTTTTTGGGCTGCTTCGTTGAGCCTAGCCAGCAACCTAAGACCTAGTCCGGCGAAAATGCACACATGCATCTCCTAATCTAAAACTCTTAGAACTTCCAACACATGGACTATGGTCACCGAGGGCTTTCCAACCACAAAGTGCATTGAGACCATACAAATAGGCGAAGAGCGCTATATAAATAACCAAATACAATAAGAGGAAGTTGTGAGCTGTAGGTAAGTACACGGAACCTATTAGTAATGCACATCAAAGAAACACACACATAAATGCATATTAAAATATAGATTATATTTACACAAGATTCACTTTCAAATAAATAGCACAACAAACCAAAACACTTAGTAATACTTTAGAATACTTTTCAAGCTTAGTTTGTAGTTGCTTGCAGTTACATTTTTTTTTACAGCTTTTGACAGTAATGACAGTTATAATAATACGCACTTGCGAATCTTAGCCAAAATATGGTTAAGAAATGTACTCTGCATACACATATAAGATAGTGACTTTTGGCAAGGAAAATAGGCTTAAGGTTCTAGCAGCAGTTTCTTCACACAGCAAGTCTTAAGTTCCAAAATGTAACCTTAGCTAAAGGCAGTTCTGAGAGGGCTCAAAGTCTTGACAAGCAGCAGAATACGGGAAATTCTGTGGATACTTTCAAGTCTCTAGTCTTTACGATGTAGCAAGATTAGACCAACGTTGAAGATCCTGTTAAGGACTCGATAAAGGGACACAAGCAGCAGCTTCATTCGGGGGTAAGACGGGGGTACCCTGGATACCTCTATGTGCACTTCAACGCTCTGGAGCGACTTAAATCAAAGTAAGCGATACCTGCCTCGCCACAGTACCTTAGAAAAGATTGTGGCTGGATTCTCCTCGATGTGGCAGCGCTGGACCTGACTTCCAGATTCCTTGGTCTGATGACAAAAGGCAGGACAACAGACAGAATCTCTCAGCAGCAGTCATGAGGGAGGACCTCTGTTACAGCTTTCAGCAACTTCACTGGCCACACTGCGGTTTTGACACCTTTTCGGCAGCACAAACAAATGACGCGATTCGCCAGGTCAATCATCTTCGCTTCTTACAGTCCCTCATTCTGCTTAGGGGGTCTGGATGAGTCGGATCGGGTCTCTGGATTGTCCTCGAGGGCACAGCAAAGTCTTAAACAGATTCAGCCTTTCCACAACTTTGCACTCGAACTGGGCAATAGGTCGCCTGATATTGGCGTTTCGTTCGAAGCTCTGGAAACTCACAGTACCTTCGGAATCAAAGTTTGTCTTGGGACTGGTTGTTCCCACCAGTCAAAGGGAAGGAGTCTTCCTCCTCGGAGTCCCGTTGTCTCACAGAAAACGAGAGTCAGGACAGCAGTGGTCGCTTCATTGTGTTGTAAAGGGTCTTCAGCCGTCTTTGGTCATCATCTTCTTCAGTTACTTCAGTTTACAGTGGCCAACCTACCTTTCACCTCAGGAGCCTCACCTTTTATTCAGTTCCTGCACACACTCCTCTGCAATAAAGCTCAGCAATTTACAGGAAAGGGGAGGGAGGCTGTCCAATCAGGACAGCCAGACACACAGTGGGAGCTGGTTTCATCCAGGCAGACAAAGGGCATGGGAGTGAAAATCTCCTCCCCCACTTCCTGCAAAAGAGACACACACACCCCGCCCCCTCATCAGGAGCAGCTGGAGCACATCAACTGGTTCGAGATGGTGGACATCTGCCTGCATCCAGGCAGACGGCTCCACTTGCATGTATTACATCAACAAGCAGGGCGGTACTAGATCCCCGCCTCCTTGCAGGCGACATTTGGGAGTTGGCACTGTCGAACAGCATTCACTTGTCAGGGGCCCAACTGCCTGGGGAATCCAACCAGGAGGCAGACAGGCTGAGGAGGCTGGGGATGGACAATTATGAGTGGCAGTCGAACAAAGAAGTCCTGCAGGGGATCTTCAGCAGGTCGGACCACCCCCAGGTGGACCTCTTCGCCACGAGAGACAACAGGAGGTTCCCACAGTTTGCCTCATGCCTAGGGCTGGGCAGGGGCTCCTTGGTCGACGCATTACACATCCTGTGGAACAACAGGAATGCCTACGCTTTTCCCCCTACTCCTCTGATCCACAAGGTCATCGGCAGGGTCAGGGATTCTCTGAACCTTTGGCACATCCTGACAGCGCTATGTTGGTCCGCAAGACTCTGGTATTCGGATCTCCTCCATCTGTCGGATCACCCCCGGTACACCTCCCGGTGGGCTCAGCCTACCTACCGTCTCAGCAGAGGGGCACAGTGGTTCACCTCGCTCTGCAGAAATTAGCCTTTGCAGCTATGTTACTGAACAGGTTGTCCTGGAGCATCTACACATGTCCCGAGATAACCTGGCTATCATACAGGGGGGTAGTAATGACTCCACCAGGAATCAATACAAGAGCAAGTGGACCAGGTTTTGTCACTGGGCAGAAGCAAAAAAGGTTGATCCACTAACATGCTCTCTGGACAATGTTCTATCTTTCTTAGCGCATCTGGCTCAGTCAGGTGTCCAGGTGGACATATGCCGCATGTATCATAGGGGCCTACAAGAACTCTGGTGACAATATCTTTTCATCCTCCAACCCAGTGGTTAAGAGACACCTGGCAGTCTTACCAGATTATATCTGCCTGTAAAATGGCCACAGCCTGGCACCCTAAGGTTGTGCTCTGCGCCCTGGCGCCCAAATGTTCTTTGCAGACCCAAAGGATGAGGCTCAGAAGGTATTTCATTGCCTGGATGACAGGCGTGCTATAAGATTTCACCTAGAATGGACTAAAAGCTTCCGTAAGTCAGATGCCTGATTCATCACATTTGGTGGCCCAAAGCCAGGTTCTCAGCCATCCAAGGCTTCGATAGCAAGGTGGTTATGGCCATCAAGGAGGCGTATGAGGGGCAGCACAAGCCTTTGCCAGAAAACATGAACGCCCACGCCATCAGAGCCAAGGCCACGGCGGTAGCTTTTCAAAGACACTTCCAAAGCAGACTATCAGCAAAGCAGCTACGTGGGCTACTCCCTCTGCCTTTTGCAAACACTACTGCTCTGATGCCAGCGCCAGGTCGGATGCAGCATTTGGCCAGGCAGTTTTGAAGAACTTGTTTTCTTAAGACGAGCAACTCTTCTCCCTGGGGCTGCATTCAGTTGTAATTGCTGAAACAGTATGGAGGAAAGGGGACGGGAGGTAGAAGTAATTATAAGTTACTCACCGTAGTGACTAACATACTCCTAACCCATAGTCCTTTTACTCCATACGTTCCACCATCCTCCGCCTTAATAAAACCTGTGTCATTAGGCAAACTTATTATTGTCGATGCGTCAAAGGGGACTGAAGAGTGGCGCCGGTGGGCGGCGTCAGGGGCGCACATTTTCCCATGGGCGCGCCCCCGCGCGCTCCTAAATTTAAAGGGGCAGACAATTTTCTCTGGTGAAAAGGGTTCAGTTTCCCGTACCTAGCAAGGGACGCCCATACAGTATGGAGGAAAGGGTACAGGACGTAGGAGTACAGCTAATATAAAGGTGATCCACAATGCCTTTGAAATCCTTGAATGTCATTCTTGCCTCATGGTTCTCCTTAAACTCTCATCAGCATTTGACACAGCAGGCACTCCCCAGCATTCTACTTCGCTGCATTGGGGTTCAGTGAGCTTGTCCTCAGCTGGATCCTTTTGTAGCTAGCGGACACCAGTTTGTACAAACGGATTCCTCCAGATCACCAACTCTACAAATCTCCTCTGGAGTTCTCCCCTGTGATCTTCAATCTTTAAATGGAACCGCTTGGAACACTCCTCATTCCACATCCAATTATACGTAGACATTGAAGACATCCACAGGATCAAGGCCTGCCTCACATTGATCCATTCGTGGCTGTCCTGTGCTTACCTGAAGCTTTACCCCCCCCCCCCCAAGACAGAATTCCTCCTGCTGACCAACAACACTGAATCCCCGGACATCCAGTCATGGCTCCCTGCTAGGCACCTTGAGGGTTTCGCACTCCAGCTGGGCCACCTGCGCCAAGTCGCTTGGGTTTGATTTCAACAGACATCTCTCCTTCAAACAGCACATAGCAAGGATGACACAATCGGCTTGTTACCAACTTTCTCTCCTGCGGAAAATCAAGCCCTTGATCCCTGAAAAAAACTTCAGATCTGTTGTCCAACCCATGATCCTCTCCCACCTGGTTGGTGGCAATGTCCTATTGGAAGGCCTTCCAGGAACTACCCTGGTTCCCTTGAGATGTGTCCTGCATTGTGCAGCACAACTCTTCAAAGTACTCTGCAAATTCGACCACAGCACCCAGACCTTCATCGAACTGCACTCACTGGCTCCCGCTGCAAGCTTGTTTCATCTTGAAATCCTGCTGCATCACCTACAAAGCTGTCACCTTGAAGTCCCCAAGCTACCTCACCGAGATTCTCAGCATCTATGGAGGCCTATGATCCACCAGAAGTAAGGACATCCAACTCTAAGAGAGGCTTCCATGCCTCTACTAAGGAAACGCTCAGAATGTCCATTAGATAAAAAGAGTACCCAATTGTGTCAAAATGCCCACTTCTATCCCTCACACTTGTATCTAATAAGAAAAGGATAGTGGCAATTCTTGGCCCAGAAGAATGACTCCCTTCTTCTGGACAATGAGCCACAGTCCAATCGTAGGGGAAATTTCACTTGTGAGAATGACTCCCTTCTCCAGGTCTCAGTTCCTTTTACAAGGTAAACAAAGTTCCAACTTGTGGTGCTGTAAGGTTTAAGTTCCCAAAAAAAAAAATATTCAAATCAAACATTATTCCTTATTGACCATCGCTCCGTTTCACTATTGGGTTCCCGGAGAATGCCTACCTTCTCCACGAAGTCTATTCTCAATGTTCTCACAGTGCCAGGGGAATCGCTCCTTTCACTGGGACTTTCTTCTGATTGGCTTTACAGTACACAATATGCGGGAAAAGCACTAGGAGGTATTGCTTCCTTCTCCTGAGGTTTCTTGGCTTCACAGATCACAAGGGTTGAGCGGAATGACTCCCTTTCCTCCAGGTCCTTCTTAGACTTTAGTATACAGTTCAGCCTTCCAGCGGGAATGCCTCCCTTTACCTGGCTTTTCTCAGGCTCTTCACAGTGCCACAACGGCCGGGAATGACTCCCTTCCCATGGACTTTCTCAGACTTGCACAGTACACAATGCCAGGGTGTATGCTTCATCACTGGCCTTGTTCAGGCTTTCGGAGTTGCCCATCTCAGGCTTTCACAGTAGCCTTTCTCAGGCTTTTCTTTCTCAATAACTTTTATCTCAGTTTTAGGGGTGCAGGCCCTGGACCCGTATGCTTTCTCATGTTGGATTCTACAGGTCTGGTTCACTACCCTGTGACGAGGAAGAGTATGCTTGTCACTCTTCCCCTTTTGGGTGCGGGTCCCCAACCCGTAATCTTTCCAATCTGTTACATAGACCGGGTTTAATCACCAGCCAAGTACTGCAACGTTCGTGGCTTCTGAGTTTGGCTAGGTTACGAGCAGCCCTGTTACCTGCTAGGGTTTTGCCAACGCTGTTCTGAGGCGGGTGGCTTGAGTGCAGCTTCTTGTGGGTTTCCTCCGGGCCTCTCAATCCACCGGCAGCCCTTCTCCTGCTTGCACCTTCATTCCCATGACCGCGTATCCCAGCACTCTACGGAGATGGAGGCAGATTGCAGCAGCTTTCTTCTTTTCCGCCCAGGACCGGCAACCGGACAGTCTTATTGCAGCCCAGAAAGCATCTCCTACACAGACCTCAGGCTTCCAGTGTTTCTTCTGCTCAAGTTCGCTCCAGGGAGGGTCCTTCTCTCTCTCTCCCATGGGTTTTCCCATCTCTATTTTGTATTGGCTCTGGCCAATCGAGTTCCGGGAAACACTAGACTGCTCAGCTTGGTTCAACGAGACAATATGTACTGCTCTGCACCTCTCCCTTCTCCCAGTACTTATGAAGGCTGTTATCTCTATTCTTCATCGTCTCAGTACTTCCCAAGGAAGTGGACTTTTCTACTATACACCTATACGTAGATGCATTGGGCACATAGGTCGAGAGGATAGGGTAGAAGGGTGGGTGTGGATCCAGTGCTGTGGTTGAATACTGCTCTCTCCCTGGATAGCTGTCCTTGGTTCCACAAGGGGAATCCCTCCATATGAGATCCACCCGCTGATTACCACCCACCAGGAGGACTATCGGGTAGCAGCCTCACCTCCCTTGTCGGAATAGAAACAATATTATGCCTCCTATTGTAACAATTGTATGTGTATTGGCCTACGCCAAGTTGTCTAAACATCATGTGCGAACAAACTCCACGGCAAGGTCTTGACCTTAGAGAAATTAATGCAAGCCGCCATCTTGGATAAAACCGCCATTTTAGGTTCTCTTGTTATGTAGAAGTCACCCTGAACATCAAAATGGAGGCCAAATGACATTCTGAGTAAGATTCTGGCCATTGTGACCTCTGTACAACTGAATAATTAATATGCCTGCAGGCCACTTGTCGGGGTCGCGAACAGAGACCTTGTCCTACTGTTGAACTATATGTAAATGTACTACTTATATCAGCGAAACTAATCGAAATGCATATATTAAAGGATTGACCTGGCAAGGAACCCTAAGACCATAATTAAATATTTTGCAGAATGGTTAACCTGCAAGAGGGTTGGCCAAGGGCTGGACAAATTGTATAAAAGGCCCGGGTATTCCAATATGCACTCTCTCACTAAACACATCGAACCCTCGTTCAAGTTTGTTATGTTATACTGGGAGCCGAATAGCTATCCGTTTGTCAATTGACTTGGTAACTGTTGTAGCTTGAAATAAAGCGCTTGTATGTTTCTTTGTAACCTGTGTTGGTGTGTTTCTTTTTGGGCTTCCCGGCCTCATATTTCTTTGTTTTCACACCCTGGCCTCGTGGGAAGGGGTTCACCCTAGGGGAGAAGGGATGACATTCGAAGATCCGTCACAGCAAACATGAACTCGCTGGTGCAGAAAGGAAAGAACCATAGGACAGACCTTATGTGTCTATTCCCAAAGACTCTAGAACCTCCTCCCCATTAACATCCGGCTTGCCCACTTGCTTCTACAGTTCAGGAAAGAACTCTAGACCCTCCTCTTCAACGAATGGCTCCTCCCCAACACCTAGGTCCATACAACATCCACTCCACACTATAGTCGCCCCCTGGCATTCAGAGCCCCACTGTATCCTTCCCTGGCAACTTGTAGACCCATTGTGACAATTGCCCTTTGTGATGGGTCGGAAGAAGCAGGCAGACACTTGAAGAACATTACGAGTATCATAGACGTCTCTTTACCTATTGCTAAAGGGTTTTCCATGTCTATATACCAAACTCAAGGTGCTCGTCATTCAACAGGAACTCCTAAATGAATCCGTCCTTCGTCCAAAACTAATTCTACCTGACCCTACCACTTTCTTAGCTAACTGAAATTACATTAGGCTAGGATAATGTCCACCTTTTCTGGATTTCTCTTGTGGCAATGTCTCTATTTAGTTCATAGTTCTCTTCATCGAGATATCTTCAAATGGTCTCTTACAACCTTCTGGGCAAGGTCCTGTAGCTCTTTTATAATGTACTTAGGTTTGCTCTCCCCCTTTTTCACAGTTATTACACACAGCTTTGTATAACTCTTTCTTGTACATTGATCAGACATAGGTGTCTGACTCTTAAGACTTTCAAATACTTTAAGTTGTTTATCCTTTTTAGTAACTTGTCCTTCCCCCTTTCCTGGGTTTTCTCAGTTGGACTGATTCTTGTTTTATCTGTTTTGCTTGCTTTCACCTGCAATTAATATTTTAATATTTCTCACTCAGGCTCATTTGTTACTCTCGAGATCACATTAACACAGTTCCACTTTAATGGCTTTATATGTAATGCCTCATCAATCTCACTGGGTGCATATTCCTTAATCCCTTCTCTTTCAGGTTTGTTACTCTCGTGATTAAATTAACACAATTCTGCTTTAAAGCCTTTATCTGGAGTATCTCGTCAATTGTACTGGGATGAATTTCCCTTGTTTAACAGCGATGCCCCGGCGGCCTCTCAGTATTTTCATCTCCCTGTTAACTCTCTATCTGCAGAGGAACACATTCAGGTTCGGCACACACAGGGTCCTCTTTTTCAAATCCGTATCTCATGCTTCTCCTTCTTGTTGGCGTCTCACACTCAATCTTCTTCGTCTGTGCTACCACGTCTGATTGCAGCACGCAGGGCATCTCATGGACTCCCACGTCGGGTGGTTTTGGCGTTGTTCATTGGACAGCCTGCCCACCATGAAGTCGCAGTGGTCACGCCACCACCAGGATAATGCTTCCCTTCTCCTTCGGTTTGCTCTTCGTGGACTGCTATGAAAGTTGTGGGCTCCACGGCTCTCCTTGCTCCGACTTCTCCAGGTGTCACCTGGTCAGGGGGTTTCCCCGGTTTACATTCCTCTCTCTGGTCGTGCTTAGCCTCTCCTCGATGTGCTCTTGCTTGTCCCAGGGTATTTGCTCTCCTCTTCCAGCCTACTCATCTCGGTTAAATGTACGTTTATACTTAAAGAGACAGGTCATCTTCTTGTGCACAATGGGCTGTTTTAGACTGGTCTTCAGCCAAGTCCTTGGAGCTTACAATGTTCTTTCTATCTGAAGGTTCCATGTATGCCATTTTGGTGGATGCTCTAGGGAGTTCCTCAGAGGGATGAGAGTCCTTGTCCACTAAGCGGGAGCCTCGCCCAGTGAGGTCCCACTTGCCCAGACCCTTAGGGAGGTTTTGCAGAGCGGGTTCACCTCCCTAGCCTCAAAGGGAGCGGCTCCCCCTTGGGGAGATGCAACAACCATATCCCCTGTTAGATCCCACCTCCATTGTTTCTCTGCTCCAGAACCTTGCTCTTTCCCCTATGATTGTAAAAGCACTCTTGTTGTTTTCTAAGGCTAGGTCTGCGCTCAATAAACACCCTAACAATAATAAAAATTCTGCAATACTAACATACATCTACAACTTACATCACAATGATGGAAAAAGCACAATAAAATAAATGGGCATGTAGCATATTTAAAGGCACATATGTAAGTACAGAGGCTTACATTTCTGGAGAGCCAATGATCCATCCTCGGTCACGGTTTTTCAAGCCGGCAAGGCTGTCCAGTTTATCTTCCTTCTCTTCGCTCAGGCTGCGTTTGGTGGGAGGCGGGGTCTTCTTCTCTTCATGGACAGATAGGCGTTCCATACTGCTGTAAACCTGCCAAGAAGAAGCACAGTGCGAGTGACTAGACTGTGCCGGAAGTAGGGGTAAAATATTTCATTTGCAAGCTGCTAACCAGCCATAAAATGTCACTCGCCATCTCTATTGTACACATACACCCAGCACACTACTTCTTACTCTTAACAAAAACGGAAAAAGGAGCAAGAGCCAGCAGATGCAAAAACAGAGAGCTTACACAGCTGCCGGACATGTTGAGCAGTGTTCCCCAGCACCTGTGCACACTGGCGTCTCTGCAGATGCACCAGACGTATTCCATCGAAGACTTGACATGGAGCCACATTCACCCAGCAAACTGCCACTTACATTGGAGATTGCTGCATGCAGCCCCATGAAAAGTACTGGGACACAATACTGCGGAATGCCATTGTTGCAGCACGGCTGCATGCGCAGCAAAAAAGGCCACGGCTTAACCCGCTATTTCTAATTTCCATCATTGTAACATCTCACTGACGGGAGAAATAGGACCAGATTGGTTTGGGCCAGTAATCCAATGGGAGAAATGAGGGGGAAGATAAAAAGGGAACACAAAATAGGAATTTGTCAGAGGAGAAGATGGTGGCTGACCAAGAGGCCAGCATGAGGAAGGACGCGGGACTGGAGTGTGGTGGAGGTAATAGTATTGTAGACGAGGGAGTTGAAACATTGATGGTGGCGGAAGGGAGAGACATCAGAGGAACACAGGAGGAAGAAGTAGCGAGAAGTAGAGAAGGTGGGTGGAGTGTAGGAGACGCAGGAGAGTAGTGAGAGACGAACAGCAGTCACCGATAGGGGAGGAACATCAATGCTTCAGAGGAAGGAGACCGAGCTGGGCAATGTGTCCGAAAGGCACATCCCCTACTCCCATTTAGATACTAACAACATTGATAACATGGAGCTAGTTTAGAAAGTCCTAGAGCGCGATTAAATGGAGAATGCAGTTGCACGTTGTTTTTAACAGCAATCTATAGACTAGACAGTAGGGGTCAATATTCTCTATATAATAACCTGAGGCACCAAATTACAAAATAAAATGAAAAACACGTATTCAGAGGCAGCAGCACAGTGCCCTGTGCAAATAAAGCACACAGGTATACTGTGATGTCTGACACTGTTAGAGATGTACATTTAGGTTAACATTCTAAACATCCATTAGAATGTTAATCTAAAGTGAACATCTCGCACCCAAACTAACAGGGCAGCACCCCCCATCCTTACAGAAAAGCTGCAACTGGTGCCACTCGGCTTGGTGCCGGGTGCTCTGGAAAGGGCATGACCCTCTGCCCCTGCAGGAGAGAGACAAGTGGCACCATTAGGTTTGACGCATTCACATAACTAAGAGGCAACTATATGGGGACGGAGCTATGAATAGCAAATATCAAAGTTATATCTAATACCTTTAATGGATAGTAAGGACTATGACTGTTCACAGTTCAACAGAATACTCCTTAGGTCGTAAAGACCACTGACAACCGAAACTCCTACATATTGCAGCTAAAATTATAGGATGTTACTATTGTATTGATACGCCTCTCTCTACCGAGTATCGCTCAACCTTGGAAATCAGAGCCTCAGAATTCAAAAAAACTCTTACAATAATAATATTGGGCCATGTCTATTTCCCATTTACCGAACCCATCATTGTGAATTTACTTGACTAGGACCCCAGGCCCGGATAACATTTCATGAAGAGTAAGAACGATTAAGATCCCATTTATGGAAAGATCTGTTACAGAATGATCATTACTGGATGTGCTCCTGAATTGACAGGCTGGAATGGTGAAGTAGAATGGAATCTACATAGCCTACACTTTATAAGGACTGCTTGATATACAAGTTGTATGCTTCCCATCTCACACTGCACCAACTTCCATTGTCCCTTCAGCACCACTTCCTACCTAATACGAGCCTCGCAGTCCCCCAAGCCAAGACGCGGGATATATTGGAACAGAAAAATAATAGACATCCTCTACTTCCAGTCATTTCCTTCTCATTCTAAGCTAAGGCTCTCACCCTCAGTTTGTAATTGAAGATTCTGGAAGTCTGTGATACCCTCGCCACCGTGCTCCCCCACTTTACACACTATTCTCTGCCATCTCTAAACTCCCCTCTATCATGCCAATACTCCTTCTCTCCAATCTCCTCCACTGAGTTAGGTAACATTCTATGGATCAGCAACCCTTCATGGGCCACACAGGAAACCCTTACCTTGAGAATCTGGTTCCCCTATCAGCCCTCTTTTTCTAAAATTCTCCAAGGCAGCCTGTTTTATGAAGAGGAAACATTAAATCTGGATACAAGGACGCCCACTGGAGGCCAATGAAGGGACATTAAGGGATAATAAAGCCATGTTAACCTTGCATCTAAATCCTGAAGCTCTCTGAATGTTTTTACATGGCCCAGAGTTACGAACACTTTTGGTTGCGCAAAATTAAATGAGCACCAAGCCCAGTGTGCATTATGCCTTTAGCAACTAATAAATACAACCACGTTATTATAGACATTTGTCAAATGTAAAGATCTGTGTTCATCACCCTATTCCCAAATGTTGTTTGATGTTATGCAAAGCAGCCAGGAACACCATCCATGCTAGAATTCCTGGGTACCAGGGTAGCAGCTTCCCTGGCTTCCCCTCGGCTAACCCTAGACCTGTCCTTGCTACCCCTGGGCCACTGGACAAAAAGTGGCCCAATCACTAACAGGTTGGCAGTCCATTAGTGAAGAATGCCTGCATGGTTGGGCTCAGAGGCAGAGCTGCCTGTGCATCTTATACCCAGTACGGTTTATAGTGAGTATTTCGAATGACTTTTTTTTTAATGCAAATATGTCGAAAACATTTCGTCTAAAAAAACAATTCGATTTTATTATTTTTTTTTTATGGGATTGTCCCCCCAAACCCATTTTTTTAACACTTTATTTTACTTACAAAACCCCCAAAATAGTATTAAATAAAAAAATTATAAATTCGAATTTTTTTTTTTCGACGAAATGTTTTACTTATTTGCATTTTCGACATACTGACTGGATACCACCCAGTACTGTAGCAAGAGGAAGGGTATGGGACGAGGTCAAGCTAGCTGGGAACAGGTAAGCGCAACCTGCAGTAATCAGTTACAGCCCAGCATGAACGCAAATCTAATCAGTGTTTCTCGTTGTCTGCTTTGCACATCCAGGAAGCCAATGGGCATAATGATGAGAGTGGTACCCCGGTAGCTTCTGCCACCAGTCCTGCCTAGGCGCTTTGTGACCTGACACAGAACTGCCAGACCTGCATCAAAGGCACACTGTAGACAGACCCATGGTGAGAGAATTAATTTACATGCAGTTGCCCTCCACCTTTGAAATAAACCACCAGTTGCTTCCTCAAGCAATACAAATACATGTTTGGAAGGATAGCTCACACTTGCTTTGGTACAAGAGGATGTTCCTGTTCCAGTGCTAGAAGCTGAAGGAGGCTGGCATTAACAAAATATAAAGGACCAAAGAAAAGGGGTATTTACTAGGGGTGATGTCATGGAGCTGCTGTTGCTTCTGTGTACATTTTAAAATTTAAAAAACCTGCAACACATCGTTCCTTCTCTCTTCCATTTAATAACACAACTGTGGGTTGCTTACCAAATAAGCAAAAAAGAAAGGTGATGGCTGAAGTTTTGAAATCATTCATAACCGTTGGCACAGATCTGGGCAAACCGCAAGGCCATCCTTTTTCACCCTGCCAAGCTACTACAGAAGGGCAAAGGCAATATTCGAATCATGCTTGGTCCCACCCCAACTGCTAGGTCACATCCCTTCTGCACGAGGCCACAAGTCTCGTTGGGCGTCATCAGTGAGGAGTATCCTAGGTCTGTTGGCCCAGAAGGCATTTCTAGCGGTGATGTCGTGGACCTGCGGCTGCTGTTTACATCTTAAAATAATAAAAACCTGCACTTACTGTGACCTCCAACACATCCTTCCCCTCGATCTCCGATCTAACAAAAAACTTTGGGTTACTTACCAAATAAGCAAAACAGAAAGGTAATGGCTGGAAGGTTTGAAATCACTCATAATATCTCACACAGCTTTGGGCAACCCACTCGACGTTCGTATTTCTGGTTGGTCTTGTGTTGGTCAGTTGCTGTTTCCAGTGTGTGGCCAGACACTTGGCAGGCACTGGATACCTGCGCTTTGGGGTTTAGGCCTCTTTCAGATGCTCTGTTTACAGTTTAGACCGAGTGATGTACAATAGGCCAGGTTGTTGTGCTGGACCTCTGCTTACATTCACAGTAATTTAGGCCTATTCACACTGATATTAACACTACATGAGGTGATCCATTCTTGTATGAAATGAATATATTACAGTGATATGGTAGCCATATTTTTCTTAGTGTACTGGGCACTTCCTATTTTGTCAAGTGGTGAATGGTTGTGTGCCATCACTTCCCGTGATGTCATTTGGCGGTGGGGTAAAAGGACATCACTTCCTGTGATGTCATCAGAGGTCAAGGGACATGTGATGTCACTTCTACTGCCCCAGGCATTTTGGTGAAATGACATCCTTGGTGATAACCTATCAGCAAATCATTTATATGGTTATTCCAGGTTTTTATAATTTGCTTTGTTCAGTAAGACACGTATATTTTTATTAGGACTTGAATATATGCTTGAAGTGATTAGAAATGAACATTATGCAATTTTAGAACACGCCAGTTTAGCGACAATTAAATAATTTCCCTTTTTTTTACTAACTTCTTTTGCACAGAATGCTTGAAGTTTTGTGTATCAAAATTACCATTCTTCATGGAAGCTTTGCTTTCAGATGAAAACGAATGGTCCGTTTCTTCTGTGAGCATCAAGGTTATATTTAATTTTGCCTGCTAGCTAGGAATGGTTGGAAGTGCAATTGACTGCGCATTTGTCACAGTATGCACAAACACTACAAGTTAACGTAAAACAGAAAATAAAAATTGTTTTAGGAAGGTTGATCTTTTTCAGATTCCCTCCATTGACTTCAAAGGTGCCCTTCCAGAATATCTGCTTTTTGCCAGAATCCTTACTGGTTTTTGGGACGAGGGAGGCACTTAACTTCTTCCCCGTGCAAAGCTGGACACCGTCTGTTTTTACTGCCTTTGCGAATACCATATATGTGCTCAAAATGGCAACTCCTCGTCGTTGGAGCCCTAATCTAAGTGTTGCCTCCTTTGTTGCCCATCTTTCTTCCACCTCAGTTCAGAAATTGTCAAGAAAGGGCATACATGTTTGCAGGGGAACAGCTCTGGACTCCCAAGCAGTGCTCTGTATGTATGAACTGGTTGAAAATAGTTTTCAGGTTCATCTAGTCTTGATCCACACTTCAGCCAGGTATGGATAGCCTTCTCCTATTTCAATGTTGCAGGTCTCTTGAATTGCTGGGATTATTTCTATCTAACTTTAATGACCTATGCTACAGTGGCCAGAACCACCAAAGGCAAAGTCTCACATATTGAGTATGGCGACAGGCAATCTTACTAATAGGGGAAAATCACAGTTGCTGGACCGCAGTTGAACGAATAAACTCTCGGATTACCACAATTTAATTTGGGGATTAGAGCCAAAACTCTGATTTTAAACTGTTCAGACTGGGCCAGGTCAGTCTCACCCAACTGTGCATAGTACCAAAGATAGAGGCAACAAATGACACGTTTGTTGCAAAATACTTAGAGTCTTTAAACTGAATGTTCCACAACCAAAGAAGTTCATGCTAAGAATTTACGTAGAAATTGAATAAAAAGCACAATAATCAAAAACTTTGTGATACACTGCAGTTTTTGTGTTCTTAGTACGAGGTAAATACATCCAGAGTGAGACAAAAGTTATGGGCCACCAAAAATTAAGCACATAAATTTATGGTTCAGACACCCCAGGCACATCTATTAACAGTTCCAGGCTGAACAAACCGGTTTAAGAAGTGAAAGGCTGCATAGAGGTTAGCTAATAACAAGACTACCTGATCCCTGAAAATCTTGATTAGCTGCTATGAATGACCAGTTGCAAGATTTTCAAGGGCACGAGAAAAAACGATGACATTGCCCTTAATAATGGAACTGTTGCGAAGACCTGCCCGATTTGAAGACAGACGCCTGTCCACACTGGAATTGCGAATTGATCGGGAACAGGCAACTCCATACTTTTGGGAAACATGGAGTCCTGCTGGGGGCTGAATTATCTCAACCTTTAGGCTGCACAATCACCACTTATTGGAATTGATCATCTACTTCCATAAGTTCCTGTATCCTATGAGCACAAGATCAACCTTATCTACATAGGCCTATATAGGTTAAAACGAAAGGCCCCATTGGCTTGGTGGCTACCGAGAAACCAGCAGACTTCACATTTTAGAGCTGCTTCATCTTGTAAATGTGTGCGATCACAAGTAATCTGGGACAACGGGTTAAAAAAATTATTGAAATCTAAACAAGCAGGATTAAACATGGTACCCGAGTGTGAAGGTAAATGGAACCCCAAACTGTTTCCCTAAAGCAAACTGATGCTGCTCATTTCAAGTGTTGGTCAGATGGTTTATGTTAGGAGAATACCAAAGGCAAATGAAACTGTCTGAATTCAAAGTGAGAGGTGCTGGAATAGTGCCTTCCATGCTTAACGGATTTCATATTTTTCAATTGCAACAAATAGGGTGCAGTTGTGGGATGCAGGTCATCCCCTGCATAACTGGGAGACAGCACTTTACACATGGTATGGACTGTGCAACAAAATAAACCCTCTCAGGAACAATCTTGGGCAATGAGTATATTTCACCCAAAGACTGACTTTTAAATAACTTTAAATTGACAGCAATATGTGTAGCTGATTCTGCCACCTTTTGCAGACCAAATCAGTTATATCCTGCACCACAAGTGCCTATCCATATGGCCTGTTGTCCTGATATATTCTTTAGTTTGTTCTTCAGGAGTCCGGTGAGTTTGGTAACACAGTTCTAAGTCTCTCCGCTATTGTGGTGTGCCATTGACTGGAACTGCCATCAGCTCTCCCTGGCACCTGGTTCATAGACCCTGGGCTGGAACTCTCTGGTATCCCATGTGGGATAAAAGGAGAACATTACATTTTTACCCATACTCACATCAGACCTATGGGATTTAGCCACATTGCCTCTAATGTGAGTGTTAGGACAGTTTCCAACTAAGGGCTTAATAAAACTTTTCAACTGAGACAGTGCAAGACTCCACTCTTAGTATAAGGCTGTACCACCTGGTAGCCTAGACAGATCAGCCAGGCTTATTTTAGGCAGGAGAGAGGGCTGTAGAATCAGTACAAAGAAATTGTATGATACATATGGTTCAAAGAAACACTGATACACTATGTATTGTAAAAATAAAAGGTTTATTTTATAAACAAGAAAATCAAGAGATTCTTAGTTAAGTAAAGCATATAAACACATCATGAAAACACAACACTACGCTTTAAAGTTCACAGACCAAAGCATATACCTTATTTAGAAATCTAACAATATGTCTATGCAAGTTAGACATTTGTATACACATTCAGTATAGAGCACACCTATTCTTGGGGAATAAAACCATAAGTTACTTTCAGAAAATGTTACAGTAATAAAAGGGTAGTAGACCATGTCAGTCAAGGAATGACACTCAACAAGGAAATCACAGTTAACGAACTTGCAAATATACTTTTCTGAATAGTGGAACACAGATTTAAGGAACAGTATATACCTCTACTACTTTTGTGATAACACACAGTTATACTAGGTGAGCAAGACCTTTTTTGTGTAATATACAATTACAGCTTCTTTTCAACTCAGTGGAACAAATGCTAGGATAAGCAAGAACTATTTACACTAATTTTGTAGGCACCAGGCAGACCAAAGTTAGCTACACATAAAGGAACACTTTTCAGGAATGGCACACAACTATTCTAGGCAGGTAAGACCTAATGTTGTAACATGCTATTACAGTTGCTTTTTAAGATCAGTGGAACACAGATTGAGATAAGAAATTACTAATTTGTTTTAGGATGTGTAAGGAAGCCATGGTATCAATCAGTAAAGACAGACAAGTGATCACAGTTCAAGCATGTTTATTGAAAATGTAAATGGGTTGGTTGAACGCTTATCGAAACCTAAATCTAAGGATGGTAGCAAGCTACGACCATCAAATAATAATAACACAGTCCTAGTCGAGTCTGTGTCAAATAAAAGGGCGTATTCTAATAAACCTATTGCCAATCCTTACTTCTAAATACAAAAGGGTGTATGCAAAACAAAAAGTGTCCAAGAAATAATGTCAGGACGATTGAGCAGTTGGCTTCTCTTCCCCACGTTCTTCGGCATGGGGCAAGGCGGCACGTTCGAGCTTCGCACACACTCTGCCTTCTCAACCACAAGGATATAGTTCACAGACATCAGGGCCTTCTTCCAAAGCCTCTTTTCCAATGACAGTCTCTTACTGCAGAGGGTATGTTGTAACATACAAAGTCTGAAAGTTCCATTCCGATTAGGATTTTTAAATGCGCAAGTTCTTGCTTTCAATGTTCATCATGAGTCTACCCTCTTCAGGCCTAGGCCCCCTTTTATCATAATGTTTACATTTGGTCTCCCTCGTTCAGGCTCGGGCTATGGATCTCCCTCGTTCGGGTTCAGATCCTTGTTTGGGTTCAGATCCTCGTTTTACCAAAACCAAAGACTTTCAAATGTGCAATGGGTTTTGCTTAAACCGTTGCAGGACCACTACGATTCACTTCACACAATTGTTTTACTCAATCTTCTCAATTTCTCTTGTCGGGATACCTTCCAGAGACCTTCGATTGAGCACATTCAGGGTGCCGGATCACTGTCAACAGTATTGTATCTTGCCGTTTCAAGTTCAAACATTCATCAGAAGTTTAGCTTTACTCAAGTCTTTCATTACAGGTGTTTAACAATGTTTGTTTCGGCGTTTGTTATAAAATATTGCCGCTTGAAACCTTTACTTCACCACAGACCGGTCTTGCATCGGTCTCCCCAACTCACTGGCTGTGTTGATATCTCTTGCACTTCTGAGCCAAGGACGATGCCACGGCAGCGGCTGCTGCTGCTCCTCCCCGCATTGGTCAGTTACGCAGGAGTGCCCTATGTATCTTCTACACACAATGCAGGATTCTTTAATCTGGTTTCCTGGTCTTACGCTTTCTGCCTTGAAGGTGTCTTGAAAGTAACAGCATCTTGTTGAAAGGTCAAGGGTATTTCCCTTCTTACGAACCCTTCTAGATTTGCTGTCTTTCTCCCCTCGTTCAGCTGCCGACTCGAAACTGCTGTTCCTTTGTGTGCTTTGTCTCACTCAGAGTTTGCTCCTGTGCTCCATCTTTTATCCATGTGGGGAAGTGTCATGGAAGTCAGGTGTGAGTCATCGCCAGTAATCGACTGACCTCGCCTGACCATTGTAGTGGGACATGCCAGGTATACTGTTCGGATGTTAGTCTGTTTTCTCCCAGAGCGGGTTGTCGGTGTGAAAGTGATTGTGTAGGGAAAGGAGGCAGGGGTAAGGATCCCACATATCCTACATGGTAGGTTGGGCTAAAGGTGTTGCAGGGGGAGGGATACTGCGTCTCGCCACCTGATGTCCCTCTCCCTAAAGACCCCTCACCCAGGTGATCCTCCCGCACTGATCCACCCCCAGGAACTGGATCCAAAAGCAATGGCTGTGTTCTGGCCACCTCGATGACAGATTCTTGGGGACTACCGTGTGAGACACCTTCTAGTTTCTCACAGATGGCACACAGCTAACACAAGGTAAGTAAAACCTATAAGCCTAGCTATCAGCAACTTAAAGGTAAGTATAGAAAACAAAGGGGGTTCTGGGAGTCCCTCTACCAGCACGAACACAGCCCATTGACCTGTTCTTGGGTGGATGGCCCCTGGGAGAGTCTCAACCAAGTCTTTAGCTCACTGTCCCTTTCACAGAGAAGAAATATCCCTGCATATCAGTCTTTGTCCTGCCCAAAGGAAGTCCATCACCGAAATGCTAGGCAATTCTCCCCTGAACAAGAGTACCAAAAGCAACCCCATAGTTTCAGCCTTGTTGGGCATCATCAGTGAGGTGGAGCTGTGCCTCTCGGAGAACAGTGAGCAAGGGGTCCACGTCTGGATTCCCCTGGTAACTTAGGGTGAGACCCAAAGTTACTTAATATGCAAAACAAAGTGGGTTCTGTATAGGTTCTGGGTAAGTATAACCTAAGGCAGACTTATTCTGGACAGGCTAACAGCACGTCAGGGGATGCAAGACCCAATTGGGGACGCATGCACATCTATCCTAACAGGAATAGAAAAGTGAAACCAACACCATTACTTTTGGGGAAGAAACGCCAAATTCACAGGTGAGTAACTTAACCATATGACATGCATTACTTACCGTAATAGCATTTGAGGATTGTATCTGCTTAGATTCACATGCTGTGCATATGTTCCGCCATCCAGTGGTAACCGCAGAGTATTGCATCTTGTCTTTCGGGGACCGAAAGGGGACGTCGGCATAGGCGTGTCTGTAACACTATCCCTATCGTGACATGTGTAGTACCCAAAGTGAGTACATAAAGAGAGAAAGTAGTAAGACGTCTATGTTCCTTCCACCCCGAGCGGGGAGGTAGGGAGGGCGCATGTGAATCTAAGTAGATACAATCATCAGAAATGCTACTACATGTCTTCTGATGCTTGTTAATCTGCTTAGAATCACATGCTGTGCATAGACCAGTGAGCAGTACCTAGATTTGGAGGTGGGTTGTGAGAAGGAACAGTAGTGAAAAGATGTCTTAGTACTGCTTGTCCCACCTGAGAATCAGACCTAGAATGAGTGTCTAGGCAATAGTGTTTTGTAAAGGTTGTGTACAGAACTCCAGGTTGCCGCTTTGCAAATGGACTCAAGAGGAACATTTACAATTAATGCTATGGATGCCCCAGTGCATCGAGTAGAGTGCGCTCTAGGCTTGAAGGGCAGTTCTCTCTTAGCAAGAGTGTAACATAGTGTGATGCATTTGACAATCCATCTTGAGATAGGTGATTTAGAGACAGGATCCCCCTCTCTACCAGCTGCCACTGAAACAAAGAATTGTTTAGTCTTCCTTAGTGGTTTAGTTCTTTCCAGATAAAACATGACTGTTCTACGCACGTCTAGTCTGTGAAGGCTTCTTTCGGCCATGTTAGTAGGGTTCTGGAAGAAAGTGGGTAGCTCGATTGACTGGTTAACATGGAACTTCGAAATGAATTTAGGCGCAAACCTGGAATGTGTGCGCCGAATTACCTTATCTTTGTGGACTGTCACAAAGGGGTCCAAAACAGAAAGAGCCTGTAGTTCGATAACCCTTCTGATAGAAGTGATAGCTACTAGGAAGTCTGTCTTATAAGTCGGGTCTTTCAGACTTGCTTTATGCATAGGCTCGAAAGGAGCTCCCATGAGCCTGGTTAAAACCACATTCAGATCCCATCCAGGGCTGGGTGAGAGATGGGAGGATAAATCCTCTTAACCCCTTCCATGAAGGCTTTAATCACTGGTATCTTCCACCACAATACCTTTTGCTGTGATGTGGTGTAGGCTGACAGAGCAGCCAAATGAACCTTTAGGGAATTGAAGACTAACCCAGAGTCCAACAGGTGTGAGGGTGAGCAATCGATGGGATTTACGCCCTTGGAATTGCACCAGATGACAAAACGTTTCCATTTGCTGGCATAGCAATAACGTGTATTAGGTTTCCTCGCTTCCCTAAGTATGTCCATGCATCTCTGAGGGAGTTGCAGGTGTCCAAACACTATGACCTCAGGAGCCAGGCTGCTAAATTCAGTTTGCTGGCACGGGTGTAGCGTCTCCCCCTTGTCCTGAGACAACATGTTGTACGGGCATGGCAGCTCGACTGGTGGAGAGGGGGATATTTCCATCAGGTGAGCGAACCAGGGTTGGCGGGCCCACACGGGGGCCACCAGTATCATGGTAACTGGTTCCTGGTGCATCTTGTGCATTATCTTGTTGTCAAGGGCAGTCGGGGGGGAAAAGCGTAGACAAATTTCCCTGACCAAGTTATCCAGAGACCGTTCCATTTGGATCAGTTCTGGGGGTACCTGGAGGCGAAGTCTTGGCATTGGGCGTTCTCCTGAGTAGCGAACAGGTCGATCTCTGGGAAACCCCATTCTGCGAAGATGTTGGACACAATGTCTTCGTGCAGTCGCCATTCGTATTTTTCTGGCAGAGGAAAATCTCTGCTGAGTAAGTCTGCCAGAAGATTGAGTTCCCCTGGAACATGTTGGGACAACAAAAACATCTTGTGTTTGAGAGCCCATATCCAAATGTTTTGGGACAGCTTGGATAGCCCTGGAGAGTGAGTGCCCCCTGCTCATTCAGGTAATACATTGCTTTAGTGCTGTCGGTTAGGAGCAGCACTGTTTTGCCTTGCAGTTGCACCTGAAAGGCTTTCAATGCTTTGAACACTGCTAATAGCTCCAGTAAGTTTATATGGTTGGACGCTACTTGAGGGGACCATGTGTGCTGTCTGCTGAAGCAGGTGAGCCCCCAACCCCGTGAGATATGCGTCTGTCGTGAGAGTGGCTTCCACTGCAGGGCTGGTGAAGGTCTTCCCCTCCAAGAGATTTTCTCTTGGCCATCACTGCAGAGAGAGAACAAGGGCTGGCGAGACAACTACCAGAT
This sequence comes from Ambystoma mexicanum, assembly GCF_040938575.1. Classification (NCBI taxonomy): domain Eukaryota; kingdom Metazoa; phylum Chordata; class Amphibia; order Caudata; family Ambystomatidae; genus Ambystoma; species Ambystoma mexicanum. The sequence goes on from NC_090922.1 coordinate 1,427,536,393, forward strand.
CTCCCTTTGTCCGCTGGCCTGACACCACTGGCTGTTGAGCCACTCTTGCAAGGGATGCATGCGCAACCGCGCGTGGGGAACCAAGTATATCCATGACGCCATCATCCCTAGCAAATGCATGGCTTTGTGTACCGTCACATTCCGACTGGCTACATATTGAGGAATCTGAGAGAGCATGTTCTGAACCCTCTCGCTGGAGGGAAAGACAAGACCGTCTTCCGTCCCAATTAGCACTCCCAGAAATTGCTTTTCTTGGCTGGGGACTAAGCTGGATTTCTTTTCATTGATTGAAAAGCCCAGACTGAAGAGGAGATCTACTGTTTTTTGGGAGTTCGAAAAACAAGCGTCGAACGAGTACCCCGTAATGAGGTATTTTCTGTGCGCTGGCAACATTGAAATATGAAAGTATGCATCTTTCATGTCCAATGTTGTCATGAAGTCCCCCTGTTTCAGCAATTGGATCACCTCCTGCAGTGTTACCATGCAAAACTTCTGGGTTTTATAAACTTGTTCACTGGGCGCAGATCTGAAATAGGATGAATGGGGAGATCCTTTTTGGGTACAAGGAAGTAAACTGAATAAATACCCTTGTTTACCTGAAGAATAGGCACAGCTTCTAAGGCGTCCTTTCCCAGCAGTGCTTCCACCTCTTGGATCAGGATCTCCAGATTGTCCGGTGAAAGGCGCCGTGAGCGCGGCGGTCTGAACTGTGGATGTCGGGCGAATTCCACGCAATAACGGTGGGCGACTGTCTTTAAGACCCACTGGTCGGAAGTTATCCCCTCCCATGCCTTGAGGAAAGATGTTAATCGCCCCCCCCGACCGGGGAGACATGGGAGGGGACCTGGACTTGGTGGTCATATCTGACCAAAGGCTGTGGCTCCTCTGGGATTGGGGCCTCTGCCTCTACCTTTGCCGCGTTTCTGACCCCTTGAGGGGTAGTAAGTGGGGCTTCCAGATATTTGATTTGGGTTGAAGTTATCCGTGCCGTAGTTTTGACCAGCACAGGCTTGTCCTCGAAAGGGCCGCCGAGAGTTATTACCCCTCTGGGATGAGGGTTTCTGTGTAATTTGGTGCAGAGACCTCATAGTCTCATGCTCCTTCTTGGCTGTCTCCAACGTTTCATCCACTGCTTTCCAAAAGAGTTTAGTCTCCTCAATGGGTTTATTAATGAGGGAGGCCTGAGTCTCAGGTCTAAATCCCGATGTACGCAGCCATGCGTGTCTTTTTAGAAGAGTCCCTTGTGCAAGAGACCTGCCTGCTGTTTCTGCAGTGTCCAGGGTGTTCTTCACCACATTCTGGTTAACAAGTCTTCCCTCCGCCACAATGGCGAGAAGCTTTTTCCTGGCTGGTTCAGGAACCTCCTGAAGGCCAGTGGTCAAAGTGAGCGGGAGCGGTCGGGAGCGGGGCTCCTCTACTTTTTTAAATTACCATTTACAGCTTCTATACTTTTATTTTAAAAAGAAACCGTTCCGGAATGGTTTAGTTTTAAAATAAATGTGTAGGAAGAAGTTGAAACCTTCACTTTCAGTGCACTGCACTGGATGTTTCCTTAAACAGCAGGTGCACATGTTTGGGGGGTGTATTGTGCGTGGGAGGGGTCGTGGCAATGGGGTTTGTGGGGAGTGGGTGTAGGCCAGCAGGGAACATAGTTGCACTACTTCTTTTCGTACACTTCGACTACTGCTGAAGGCCTTCTTGGTGCAAGTTCCATTGGGCATCAGCATAGCTTGCTAATAGCATAGTATTATTAGCAACCCGAATGGTGTATGCGGCTGCTGATGTGACACGTTTGCCCAGGGCATACAATCTTTTAGACTCCTTGTCTGGTGGTGATTCTCCCGTGGCAAGGGGTACCCCTGCCCTCTTTCGAGTGGTAGTCACTACCAGCTAGTCTGGGATGGCGTGCCCTTTTATATACAGAGGGTCAGAGGGAGAAGGCCGAAAATTTTTCGACTCTCAGGTTCACAGCCCGTGTCTGAGCAGGTGTGACCAATGAGGGAGCTACCCGTCTTTTAACAGAGTTAAGGAGGGGGATGGATTGACTTCCTTAATAATGTCCTCCACAAAATCCTGCTCAGGTACCACCTCTTGAGTGGCAATTTTGTGTCACACCGCGCGCTCGCGGGAACCACTTACCTGTCCTGGGGTCCCGGGTCCACGGCCGCAGTGGTCTCCTCCGTCATGGATGCTGTACCCGCGGTGGCGTCTTTCCCCACGCCGGCCCGCGGTCCGGATGGGCTCCGTGGGCGCCGCCATCTTGTGAGGATCTGCGTATGCGCGGATCGTCAGTATCCGACTTCCCGCGCATGCGCAGTGTTGGAACATGCGTTCCAAGCCTCGCTTTGATGCCGGGCTTTAAAAGAGCACCGCATACACAGGGACAACGCGTCTCAACACGGTTGTTACTGTGTATGCGCTGCTGGAGCCCTGGCGTCCGTGCCTCAGCCTCTCCAGTTCCTTGCTCTGCCTTACCTGTGCCTTGTTCAGCCTCTCCAGTTCCTTACTCTGCCTTATCCTGCCTAGCCCAGCCCTTCCTCCTTGTCCTTGCCTGCCTTCTGGGTTAGGGTAGGGGAGTTCCTGTCTGGGTTCCTGGTTGCTTCCCTTCTGCTAGGATAGTAGGATTTCCTTGTCTGTTCTGTTTTGACCTTGCAGACCTTCCTTCTTTACCTGTCTTGTGCCCTGCCGGTACCTGTGCCTTGCTACCCTCTTGGATGTTCCGGAGTTCAGCTTCCACCATTATCGGTGTCTTCATTAAGCCTTCTCTGCCAGTGGAAACACTGTTCCGACGCCACGTAAATACGGAGAAGTGCCACCCGTGGCGTTGGGAGTTGGTTCAGTGCCATCCTGTCATATATCGTCAGGAGGGTATTGGGCTAATTTCTCGCGCTACTCATTCATCGGCAAGAGATACTCCGACAGACTGGCAACCTCAACTCCACGTTCTCCAGGAAGAAAAGGTAACCAGCGATCTCGTGAAGACTCGTTTAACAGATTGAGACGCCTTTCCTTCAGTCCCGACATGGACGACATGCAGGAATTACGCGAAGAATGCGTGCCATGCATCTTGAAATGACCACCCTCTGCCAGGAGAACGACACCCTTCGACAAGCGATGGGTCGGAGTATGGGTAATCCCTCACAACGAGCTACACCACCTGAGAACTCCATGGCTTACACTACTCCGATGAAGTATGATGGTGACCCGCGTCGAGTGGCAGAGTTCTGTACATACTGTCGGATCCATTTCCAGTTCAGGTCAAGTCATTTTGGTCAAGACAAGGCGAAGATCGGGTATATCCTTGGAAACCTAACCGGCAATGCACTTGCGTGGGCCGCACCTTTGGTCTCTACCAACAGTCCCCTGTTGGGTGATTTCGCTGCTTTCGAGAAAGCCTTTTTGGATGTCTTTAAACCACCCAATTTGGCAGCCATGGCCCAGAATCAATTAATGGAGATCAAACAAGGACCAGGTGACATAATCCACTACATAAGTCGGTTTCGACAATTAGCAACCGATTCACAATGGCCCGAAATCATTCAGAAAACCTTGTTTCGTCGGGGACTACGAGAAGAGTACAAAGACGAATTGCTGCACATCCCGGAGCCAGAAACGTTGCCTGCATTGGTGGAACAAGTCTTACGCATTGACCACAGGTTAGCTGAACGACGGAGTGAACGTCGCAGATCTGACAGGTATCGCCCGGTTCTTCCGGTACTGAACCCCGGACCAGCTGTCTCTACCGATGTGGGCCCAGAACCCATGCAGTTGGGTACCATCCGAGGCCCGTTGTCCGAGGCCGAAAAGAAAAGAAGACGACAGCAAAACTTGTGCTTGTATTGCGGTGGTTCGGGTCATTTTCTAGGCACCTGTCCGCTACGCCCTCTGAAGAAGCAGGAAAACTAACAGGCCCGTTGTTTGAGGCGAAGGCAGCAGCGGGCCGCCTCTCTGAATCTGACCTTCCTCCTATGAACCCGGTGCCCTTGTTGATCCTGAAAGTCGGTGTTGCCTGGCTAGGGAAGTGTATGAAAACCTGGGCCCTTCTAGATTGTGGAGCATCCGGCAACTACATCGATGCCTCGTTCGCGATTGCCAATGGGATCCGTTTACATTACAAAGAACGACCGACTGTGGTCGAGGTGATTGATGGTTCTGCTTTGTCTTCTGGTCCAGTCTGCCAACAGTCCGATCCCTTGTGGCTCTCTGTGGAATGGCTTCTCGAACGGATTTCGTTGGATGTCATCAAGTCTCCCTCTTTTCCGGTGGTGCTGGGCCTACCTTGGCTGCTATATCACAATCCTCAGGTCGACAGGACCGCTCGTTCCCTGGTGTTCTCTTCGACGCGTTGTCCTCGGGACTGTGGACTTCACGAAACCTTTCCTGCAATTTTGGAGTCCCTCAATCCTGTTGACGTATCTGCCCGTTTATGTGCCACCCAGTTGGTACCTCAGGAATATGCCGGATACCACAAGGAGTTCTCCAGGCCTGAGGACATACCATTACCGCCCCACCGGCACTTTGACTGTTCCATTGACATCCTGCCCGATGCGGTCATTCCCCACGGCAAGATCTATTCGTTGACCCAACTCGAGAAAGGCGTCCTACAGGAGTACATTAAGGATTGCCTCAACAAGGGCTACATAGTGCCGTCCAAGACCCCCGCAGGATTCCCGTTATTCTTCGTCAAGAAGAAAGAGGGTACTTTGCGCCCTTGTATCGATTATCGTCAACTAAATGAGATCACGAGGAAGGACAGGTACCTATTACCACTCATCCGGGACATCATCGAATCCCTGAAAGCCGCACAAATCTTCACCAAGCTGGATCTAAGAGGGGCCTATCACCTGGTGCGGATTAAGAAGGGAGATGAGTGGAAGACGGCCTTCAAAGCACCTATCGGTCACTACAAGTACAGGGTGATGCCGTTTGGACTCTGCAACGCCCCGGCAGTCTTCCAGCAGTTCATGGACGATGTCTTTTCGGACCTTATTGGAATATCTGTATGGGTATACCTTGATGACATCCTGTTTTTTTCTGACACTCGAACTGCATATGTTGCGCATGTTCAGGAAGTTCTTCGTAGACTAACAGCTAACGGTCTGTATGCCAAGGTAGAAAAATGTCAATTTCATATGGAAAGCATGGAATTTCTGGGCTATGTGATCAGCAGCACGGGAGTGCGGATGGATCCTGCAAAACTGCAAGCTATACGAGAATGGAAACCGCCACATGGCGTGAAGTCACTTCAAAGGTTCTTGGGCTTCGCCAACTTTTATCGATCTTCATTCCACGCTTTTCTCAACTTGCCAATAGCCTAACCCGCCTGACCAGTACCAAGGTGCCATTTCTCTGGGACACGCAGGCCGAGGAGGCATTTCTGGAATTGAAAAAATCCTTCATGTCGGCTCCTGTTCTTAGACATCCAAATGATGAAAAGCCATTTGTGGTTGAAACAGACGCTTCGGACTACGCAATTGGTGCGGTCTTACTACAGCAAGATTCAGTCACGGGAACAGAGCACCCGGTGGCTTACTACTCACGGAAATTGTCAGCGAGCCAGAGAAACTATGCAGTGATTGAAAAGGAATTACTGGCTATGAAAGCAGCTCTCGAGGAGTGGCGACATCACTTGCTGGGTGGGAGGTACCCGGTGGTGGTTCGCACAGATCACCGTAATCTACAGTTCCTGCGCTCTTTGCAATGCAGAACCTCCCGTCATGCTCGTTGGGCCTTTTTCTTTTCGCAGTTTGATTTCACCGTCACGTACATTCCTTGTTCCCAGAATACGAAGGCTGATGCTCTGTCTCGATCTCTGGAAAACAACGTTGAAGGTACCAAGGAACCGGAGCCTCTGATAGCGTCAAAGCATTTTCTATCGATGGTGACTCCCCAGTTCCAACAGTTGATAGAAGCCACACGAACGGATCCCTCAAGATTACAGATACTACAACGTTCTGACATCAGAGAACGTGACGGCTTGTTGTTCTTTAAGGATCGTCTGTACGTTCCCACCTTGGAGCTCCAGAAGATCGTTCTACAGAATTGCCATGATTCCGTCGTTTGTGGTCACCGTGGAGTCCGCACAACACAAGAACTGGTTGCACGGCAGTACTGGTGGCCTGGATGGGCCACGCTGGTAAAGCACTACGTGGATTCCTGCCCTGTATGTGCCCAGATCAAGATTCCTCGCAAAAGGCCCATTGGTCTCCTGAAACCCACGCCTACGCCTCCGTACCCTTGGCATACCATCGCCACGGATTTCATCCTTGACCTGCCCCTGTCTGGTGGTTTAACGTGTATAATGGTGGTGGTGGACTGCTTCACCAAGACTGCTCATTTCTTGCCCTTTCCCAAACTGCCCACTGCCTCCCAGATGGCACGACGTTTTCTACACGAGGTGTATCGTCTTCATGGTCTTCCGGAGAAAATTCTATCGGACCGGGGATCTCAATACATCTCATCCTTTTGGGACCAACTGTGTCGGCATTTGGACATTCAGCGAGCCCTGAGTTCCGGCTATCATCCACAGACCAATGGGCAGACGGAGCGCACCAATCAAACCCTTGAGCAATACCTACGTTGTTATGCCAATGCCACTCAAGACAACTGGTCGGAATGGTTGGACACCGCGGAAGCAGCTTACAACAATGCTGTTCATTCTGCTACCGGACTCAGTCCCTTTTTCTGCTCTTCTGGTCTTCACCCCAGATTGCTGCCAGTTCGTCCTACATCTTCCAGTGCCGTACCATCTGCAGATGCCCTGGTATCCCTGATCCGCAATCAACATCGCCTGGCGGCCAGTACCTTGGTAGTGGCACAGGCACGTATGAAGGAACAGGCTGACAAGAGACGGAGCCCTGAGCCCGTCCTTCATGTTGGGGACAGGGTATGGCTGTCCTCCAAGAATCTACCGGTACGCAATTTACCTGTGAAACTGGCTCCCCGCTTTTTTGGTCCCTTTCGCATCATTGGGCGTGTTTCTTCTGTTGCCTTTCGTTTGTCTCTGCCACGTTCTTGGAGGGTCCATCCTGTCTTTCATGTCTCTCTTTTGAAGCCCTATGTGCCCGATGTTATGGGTCGCACCTGTTCCCGTCCTGCCCCGGTCTTGGTTCGGGGGGTCCCTGAGTTTGAGGTGCAGGAGATATGTGATTCACGGATTTGGCGGGGTGCTCTGCAACTCCTGGTCAGCTGGAAAGGATATCCTGCTTGTGACCGCACTTGGGAACCACGCTCCTTCGTGCATGCACCGCGCATGGTTCGGGACTTCTATCTCCGCTACCCTTGGAAACCCGGTGCTCCGGGGTTATCCGGGAGGGGGTATGGTGTCACACCGCGCGCTCGCTCGCGGGCGCCACTTACCTGTCCTGGGGTCCCGGGTACACGGCCGCAGCGGTCTCCTCCTTCATGGAGGCTGTACTCGCGGTGGCGTCTTTCCCCACGCCAGCCCGCGGTCCGGATGGGCTCCGTGGGCGCCGCCATCTTGCGAGGATCTGCGCATGCGCGGATCGTCAGTATCCGACTTCCCGCGCATGCCCAGTGTCGGAACATGCGTTCCAAGTCTCGCTTTGATGCCGGGCTTTAAAAGAGCGCCGCATACACAGGGACAACGCGTCTCAACACGGTTGATACTGTGTATGCGCTGCTGGAGCCCTGGCGTCCGTGCCTCAGCCTCTCCAGTTCCTTGCTCTGCCTTACCTGTGTCTTGTTCAGCCTCTCCAGTTCCTTACTCTGCCTTATCCTGCCTAGCCCAGCCCTTCCTCCTTGTCCTCTCCCTGCTCCTTAGTCCTCCTACCACTTGCTTCCCGGTTCTACCTTGTCCTTGCCTGCCTCCTAGGTTAGGGTAGGGGAGTTCCTGTCTGGGTTCCTGGTTGCTTCCCTTCTGCTAGGATAGTAGGATTCCCTTGTCTGTTCTGTTTTGACCTTGCAGACCTTCCTTCTTTACCTGTCTTGTGCCCTGCCGGTACCTGTGGCTTGCTACCCTCTTGGATGTTCCGGAGTTCAGCTTCCACCATTATCGGTGTCTTCATTAAGCCTTCTCTGCCAGTGGAAACACTGTTCCGACGCCACGTAAATACGGAGAAGTGCCACCCGTGGCGTTGGGAGTTGGTTCAGTGCCATCCTGTCATATATCGTCAGGAGGGTATTTGGCTAATTTCTCGCGCTACTCATTCATCTGCAAGAGATACTCCGACAGACTGGCAACCTCAACTCCACGGTCTCCAGGAAGAAAAGGTAACCAGCGATCTCGTGAAGACTCGTTTAACATTTTGAAGTATTCAGCTGCTTTTTTCAACATGGAGTTGAAAGCCATTTGGTCATCCACAGGGGAGGCCTGGCAAGCTGGGGTGGACGGAGGAGAGCCTAGGCACAAAATATCAGTATCCTGATCTTGCCGTGTCCAAAGGTCTTGACCTTCCAGCTGGGTTTCCTCCCAGTTGTCCATCGTATCCTGTTGATCTTCCTCATAATTTTCGAGAAAAGAAGCTTCTTCTTCTTCATTATAGATGTCTCTCTATGTGTCCATATGGACCACGTCTTCTTGTTGAAAAACATGAGACTGGACTTCTTGAATTTGGGGGTTAGGGTCTACCCGAGCCCTTTTCGGGGGAGGCTGATCAGAAGAACCCATAATCTGCACCAGCCAATCCATATAACCCTCAAACTTTTCTGTAGTCCATTTAGAGGACCCAAACGGGCCTACGCGAGGAGAAACTATATTCTCCGCACTGTGGCGTCGTAAGGAACCTCTCAGGGTGTCGGAGAGAGGCTCTTGGCTATCTACGTAAGTATAATCGGAATCGGGACAAAATCCACCAAAATCTTTTCTGCGGCTTGGCCCATCGCGTAACCGGAATAAGGTCCACCGCCGCTGCGATTCTTCCGATGCTACTTTGGATAGTCCCCGAATCGTCGTGAGACAAAGGCTCCGATGATTTGTCGGCAGTAGAAATAGCATCCGTGGCACCAAGAGGCCTAGCGGTCGGTTTTCCGGGTAGAGGTCTAGTCGTAGTTTTCGGGCCTACTGAGGCCTTGTAACTCGTCGAAGCGTCAGGCTCCCGAACTTCGACACGTGTAGATTTAGGAGTAGCGCCTTTGGTTTGTTTTGATTGCCCAGTCGCTGCTGCGGATGCGGGGAAGGCTTTGGATCTGAACGATCCGAGGGAACCAGCGAAGTTTTCGGCGGCCCCGTAGGCGCTTTCGCCTTTTTGAACGAGGGTGTCAAAATTGGCATAGGGGTTGTGTGCTTAGTGTGATGCGCTTGTACACCCCTGTAGCAAGACCAGAGTCAAGCTTGGAAGGGTCGCGGACGGGCGTGGTGGACCTAGAAGTGTCCACCTCAAGGTCTATAACATCCGCGTTGGACGTTTGGTCATCCGAAGTACCCCAGTCACTTTCGGCTGGCGTGGTGGTGGGGGAGGGATGCTCCACACGTGACATGCCGTACGCGGCCCACCGCTTTACACTGTGCTCCTTAATGGTCTTGGGCCGAAGGAGTTTGCACACCGCACACCGCTTCTTGTCGTGCTATAGGGGGAGACAGGCGTTACACACGTCTTGTGTTCGTCCTTCCAAGGATATCTGACCCTACACTTAAGGAGTCCTTTCCATAGCAAAAGGGAAGGATGACCAGACCGAAAGGGAAAAGAGGGGAAAGGAGGAAAGACATACTAAACAATATGGCCACCCGACCCCACTCTCGCTACTGTATAGGTCGGCCAGAGGGCCCGACCAAGTGGAAAAATCCGGCCGCCAGATCTTAGGCGCCGAAATCCACAGCCGTAGACAATTCCCCCATATTCTTCGTCGAAGATGTTCTTATGGCGAAGTGACTTAACAGGGAATAAACCGACAATTCGGTAAGATAAACAATGTCCCTAGTAAGAGCACCGCTATAGGGCGACCAGTTATCTGGTCAGAAAAAAACAATCTGAGGGACCTCAGCGCGTGAGGGATTTTAGGTACTTAACACGTCACAATAGGCATAGTGTTACAAACACGCCTATGCCGATGTCCCCTTTCAGTCCCCGAAAGACAAGATGCAATACTCCGTGGTTACCACTGGATGTTGGACCATATGCACAGCATGTGATTCTAAGCAGATTAACAAGCATCAGAAATATACTTTTCAGAATAGTGCAACACACATTCAAAGCAAGTAAGAACTTTTGTAACTGTTCACTCTGAGTTACAGTTACCAACCAACTTCTTCTAAATGTAAGTAACTTTTGAACGCTTGTTATTCTTTTTAAGGCAGAACACTTTTCATATCCAGTCCTTCCTTTATTCTATAGCATGAGTTCAATCAGAGGCAGTAGAGGGACTCTAGTGGTCTAGGTGCCAGCTGTAGGCAGGGTGAGATAGGGTTCAGTTGCAGGCAAAGTCAGAGTTCCAGAAGAACACTGTTCAAACAAATAAGTATTTCACTTTAAAGTTAGTTGAGGGTCCAGGGACTTCAGAGAAGACAACCTAGGAGGATTCCACAGTGGGCCTGGGTGAACTGGATGAGTGGCCTCCCAATCACAGAAAACACCCAAAGCTATACAGAAATCACAAAGGCTTAAAGTAGGTAAAATACCCCAGCCAACACACTACCTCAGCACAGAAGAGTTGCAGCAGGAAGACTTCAGGACCTGCAGCTAAAAAACCGGTCTATGGATTCCTTTGTCAAGAAGATTGAAGGCAGTACTTTGAAGGACTTTTGCAGCAGGGATCCAGGCAATAGCTTCCTCGAGGCGGCTCTGTGGATTTGGGTTCTTTTCATGAGCACAGAGGAAAACGGAATATCACCAGTCCGATTCTCATCATTTGCAAGGTCCAGCACTCTGGTGCGGGGACTTTTCAGACCCAAATCGTGCCTCTGGAGATCCAGCAGAATTCCCACGAAGTTTCAGCGAGATTCGGAATTCAGAAGACTGTGCACCGCATAATGGTTCGAGGTCCCGCTGGATCGCAGCATATCGTGGGATGGCTCAAAATGTAGGTATTCCCGAGTCTAGTGAGTCTCACCAGACTGTGGGTCGGGGTCGCCGTTTTCGCAGTCCCCAGGTCGATTAGAAGGAAGTGATACAGCAGGCTCCAGTTACACAGCAAGCTCTCCGGTCACAGGAAATTGTTTCAGCTGCGGTTTCATTATCATCTTCTTTAATTTTGGTTCCAGTGGTCGGCTACCTCTTCAGCTTCCAGGATCGAACTTTAATGCAGGAACCCAGTAAATCAAACAACCTTGCAACATTCAAACTTGGGGGTTGGCATTCCTTTCAGGACAGCCAGCCTTCCAATTTGAACTGGATTCTCGCAGTCAGGCTGGAAGACAGAGGGCTGCAGAGTTTTGGATTTCTCTCTCGCTTCCTGCCTTCACAGACACTCGGAGGCTGGGGCGGGGAATCCACAGGAACAAGAAAGGACAAGGAACACTAAAATGGAGAAAAAAGAAGACAGAGGCCATTTTGATAAAATTACCATCTATGGGTGCCTTTACTAGGGCTGTGCAAACAGCCTGCAGTAACGGTGCACCAAATTAATGACAAGGTTCACTGCCATCAGCCATTAAAGGTAAGATTGTCCTTGTAACATAAATATTATATTTAAAATGAGAAAACGGATGCTCAGTATCTCCCTAGCATTCCACATAGGGTGGAGGTGCTGGTCTCACCTAAGAAAATGTAAAAGGGATCCAACGATCCTTTCCACCCTTGGGAACTGTAGTTCTCACAAGGTTAGCCAGAGAAAGGTAAAAGGGGTGCCCCTAGGGCAACCCAGCAACAATAGGCACTTATTGGCAAAGAATTGTCAAAGAGGATAACTTTTAAAAAGACACTATGGAGAGTCTTCAAAATGACATCCATAAAATGGTATCTACATAATATCCCCAACAGAAATATTGCCGTAGACATGGCCGTTTGGTTCGCCATAGGCGATTGTTTGGGGGGGGGGGGTTATTATGTGGGAGCGGAGTTTGCGCACATAAAAAAATGATGCAGGGGTTGCGCGGGTGTCCCCCGCATGGTCCATGTGTGAATTTTGCCGCAAAAATATGGTGATATTTTTGCATCGCGATATTTTTGCGGCAGAATTAACACATGGAACCCATAAAATGGGTATAAGACTGTGTGTGGAAAAAGATTCCCACTCACTGAGGTATAGGGAAAAATAATCTACCAGTCCAGCAAAAAGTTCTGGGGTTGACACAGGTCAGGAAGATTTATCATTAATATGAAAATATTACGTAACAGGGAGAATCTTTGGAAGCTCTACAGACTCCTCCCTAAGTGACTCAAGAAAGCCACGTACCTAAACTGTGGCATTTCTTCTGGGTCCACTCAAGGGCAATGGAGATTTTAGAGCAAAGGCTACAGGAAATCATTGTAATCCACTTTGTTCACTAAGGATTGCTGGTGCTACAATATTTGATTGTAGCTACTTTGTGTTTTTTCAGTTCTGGGGTGAGCTGGGATATCCCCAGACCCAAAACTGTTATTCTAATGTCAGTTGCCCAGTGGGCCTGTTGTCCAATTGCACTTATCCCTTTCTTCCCTTCTTAAAAAGAATTATATTGGCTTAGTCCTGTAAGGTTACAGTGCTATATTTTGTGCATTGGAGTATCGCAGAATCAATGCTTTACCTCTTCCTGTTCTTTCTATGTATAACTACATTTGAATGCACAACAGTGATTTTAATCATACTGCAAGATTAATAAAAAACACTTAAGTTATGTACTTATTTGTTTATATATAGGAGGAGCAATGCTCTTTTAATCACAAAAGTACGCCCAATAGAGAAGAAATGTGTTTTGACAGGAAGCAGCGAGTTTCTTATAATGGGATAAGTTTGAGGAACATTCTGAACATGTTGTGGAGGGGATTAAACGGAACAGTCATCTGGGGCAATACATAAGTGGACACACATTGATTAAGGACAATGAACATTGGACATTTGTAAGTGCAGGTAGTTGGTACGGCCAGCTGTGCTCGGAAGAGAACCATGATGGTGAAGTGCTAGAGTGGAGGCAGAGGAAGTGAGGGACAGAGGCAAGTTAGAGGAGAGGGAAACATGTTAGCTAGCATGCAGATGAGAGGTAGGTTAGGAGGGTAACTCAGAGGTAATGAGGTAGGATTCTAGTTAGGTTTTGAACACATCCATGTGGACTGTTTCTCAATGTCTTGGGAAGAAAATTCCAGGCAAATCAAGAAACAGCAGTAGTGAGAGGAAGCAAAGGGAGGGCGAGTAACCACAAGGTTAGTCAAGGAAACTGAGCATAAATAACAAGAAGGCTTGTAGAGTTGAATAGAGGAGGATAGAGTAGTGTCTTACCCTGGATAGATTTGGGAACAAGTAGAAGAAATTTAAATCTGTAGCTGTTTTTCATCATCAGCAATCCAACCTGGTGACGGTACGAGGAAGTAGGTGCGAAGTTAGGGAGTTCCAAGAGAGTCTTGGTAGCAAAGTTAATGATCTTATCGAGAGGACAGAAAGTATAGTTGGGGAGACCAAAGAGGATGCTGGCACAGTAGTCCAGTTTAGAGAAGACAAGATTGGTTAAGAGATGCTTGGCGGTGATGAAAGGAATGAGGTGCCTGATTTTCCTAATATTTAGGAGGTTAAGGAGAGCTGCTGTTCCAGTTTTGGAGATGAAAGTAGAGAAAGTGTGAGAAGGGTCATAGATGACACAAAGGTTTCTAGCTGAAGAAGAGTAAGAGACAGTGCCAGATGGGAACTGTATAGGCAGAAGAATCTAAGAGATTTTAGCAGGGAAAAAGAGCACCTGTTTTGGTAGAGTTTTAACATCAGAGGGTATGAAGCCTTTCAACATTTAAGACAGCTGGAAACTGTGATTGAGATATCAGAGGAGTGTCCAGGAAAAGAGAAGAAACTTAGGGTGCCATCTGTGAAGAGTTGAACGAGATCCCAAAGGAGGAGATTAGTACCCCGAGAGCAGAGGTGTAGAAGCGGACCCGAGACAGAGCTTCGTGGAACACCAACAGTTAGAGGAGGGAGTTGATGCTGTTGCTGCAGGAGACAGAATTGGCGAGGTGCAATGTAGAATTCAATCAAGGCAAGGGCTCGATCATGAAACTCGAGAAGAATGAGTACTGAGGAGATAAGAGTGATCGACAATGTCAAAGGCAGCAGACAGGTCAAGGAGAATTAGGATAGAGGAAAGGATGGAGTGCCTAGAAATTATATATCCTTTATTGTTTACAATATATTATCTACAGGCCTGTGCCTGCGACTAATTTTGCTTGATAACCAGCCCAGCCCCTCCTAAAGTGAAGCATGACTGCTCTGCAAGGCTGACCATTGAGAATGTTTTGGCCTAACGATGTACAACTTGTTTTACCACTTAAGGCAAGCATTTCTACACCACTCAGAAGCGATTCATGGAAAATCTTTCCGACCACGATGCAACAGTTAATGCAGTGAAAAACACACCTATGAATTTTAGGTATGCAAAAGCGATGCAACAAACTACAAAACATACTGTTTGCAGTGCAATACAAGTTATTAGTGCACTTGAAGTTAATTTAACAGACGGTCCAGGCAGAAAACTATTCCAACTCTTCTAGAAAATGAGGTTTACCCCTGCTGTAGCTTCTATGTAACCATGTTATGCAGGCTCAGCATTAGAAGCAATGGCCGAGGAAGATTTGAGCACCATGTCCATAAACTAAAATAAAGAAGCTTACCTTACTAAACCTGGGTGAACAAGAGGAGAACTGCCTGATTTCCACACGATCCTCATCGTTGGTGTCGTCGTCCTCCTCGGAGTCCATGTGCTGGTATTTCTCAGAACGAGCTGCAGGCAAGAACACACATTTTATAAATGTATTTTTTAAATGATATAGTATGGTTAAAATACAACATAAATGCAATCTTTCGCACATAAAATTGAATCATATTAGAATGTCATTATGCATCACATCATAATAAAATAAATCAAACTCTCTTTATATTAATACATAAATACAAACTAAATAACATATATTAAAAAGAAAGCACCATTCAAGAGAAATGCATTGTAACCAGAAGATTGTGTTACCTCTAGATCCTCCAGTTTAGGTGCTTTAAGAAAGCCCACCACTGCATGTAAAGCAGAGCTAGGACTCCCTCCCAGCAATCTAAACCAAAAAAATTCTCAATCTACATAATCTGTTCGAAATACCAATTTCTGAAAATATAAGATCTGCCATGAAATAAGTGCAGGACAAAAGTACCAAATGCATCATAGTTTCCCCCATATTAGAGTTCATGTAAAATCTACAAAAGGCCTGTTCCTTCACTATTAAACCCCTCCCCTCCAAACCGAAAAGGAGAGGGGTTTCCACTGGAGAAAGCATTAATTTGAACTGTGTTCTGGACTTATTTGTTCATGCCTTGAGTCATAACATTAGACAACTAAATTAGTGTGTTCACTTTATTGAACATAAAAGGGCAATATAACAAATGAAGATACACATTTCTCTCGACGTCACATATTTAGCATGCTTTCACATAGAATGTGTATAAATCACCAAACAACGCAAACTTAAACCTTTAAAGAAAATGCAGAGAAAAAATATCCAGATGTGCAAAGCAATAAAAACAGATTAGTGACAGATGCATAAGGACATACATGCTGTGCGTTGAAAAGCTACAAAGTAAGTTGAGAAGAACATTTTGTACACATTTCCGTTTCAGCAGGTAATTCAATTATAGCCTTCGTCAGAACGTTAATTCAAGAACAATATAAGTATTTAGCACACTAGGTGCATAATACCAATGGGAAAGGACAAGTCCCCTCGCATACAAGATTCTGTACACTCCAGTGGGCTTGTCATACACGGAAACTGTTCTCCTGAACATCCGTGAAGACCTTCTCTCTAACCTTGACTCCAACATCCTGTGTGCCCTTATCTTGCTTGATCTCTCTTCTGCCTTTGACACTGTCAACCACGCCATCCTGCTCAACCGTCTCCGTGATAACCTGGGTATCACTGGACAAGCTCTAGCGTGGCTGACTTCTTTCCTCTCCGACCGACCCTCCCAGGTTCAACTTAGGTCCTTCCTCTCAGATATCCTTTTCTCTACCTGTGGCGTCCCCCAGGGTTCTAACCTCTCTCCTTGGCTGTTCAACCAATACCTGGCACTCCTTGCCCACCGCATCGCTGCTCTCTGCACCAGTTTTCAGTGCTATGTGGATGATACCCAGCTCATTTTCAGGCTACCCTAGGCCGCCTCCTCTCCTTCCCTTATCTCTGAATGTCTGCTATCCAGGAGTGGTGTGCCGCCAATGACCTCTGCCTTAATGCCAGTAAGACCGAGATTCTACTCATTGGCACCCACTCTCCATCCTTCCCTTCAGCTCTCTGGCCGGCCTCCCTTGGCCCTCTTCCTGCTCCCACCTGCAAGGCTAAAAACTTCAGGGTCATCTTCGACTCCACACTCTCCTTCTCTCCTCACATCTCCGACGTCTCTAAGAAGTCACACTACCAGCTGCACCTCCTCATAGGTATTCTTCCTCTCCTCTCCTTCCCCCAGGAGCTCACTGTCTCCAGAGCTCTGGTTCGCTCTAGGCTGGACTATTGCGACAGCCTCTATCTAAATCTGCCTGCCTCTACTCTCCGCCCTGTGCAACTTATCCAAAACAGGACTGCGAGACTTGTCCTTGGCCTCAAGCCCAGGGATCATATCTCTCCAGGACTTAAATCTCTGCACTGGCTCCCAGTGGCTGCAAGGATTAAGTACAAAACCCTCTGCACAATCCACAAGGCCTTCTGGGGCCTGTGACAGCATTAACTTCAACTCGCTCTTCCTAAATACCTTCCTTCTTAGGCTCTTTGCTCATCTGCCTCCAACTCCCTCAGGGTCATCCGCTTCTCCAAGCAACGAGTTGGTGGTCGATCTCTCTCCTCGACTGGGGCCTCCCTCTGGAATAGCCTTCCTGCCTCCCTGAAACTTGAGGAGAACCATCTCCGGTTCCGGAAGAACCTCAAAACCTTCCTCGTTGCTCCTGCTTTCTCTGCCTTTCTCCCCTGCTGATATTCCATGCCGATTCAGCACTTGTTACCGGGCCAGCCTTTCTGATCTTGGAGCCAGGTCCCGCCGTTCTCTCACCTGCCCTGCCTCCCGGGCAACCCCTTGCCCTTGGGGACTGGTTCTATATCCCATCAGTCCCTTACCAGC
This sequence comes from Ambystoma mexicanum, assembly GCF_040938575.1. Classification (NCBI taxonomy): domain Eukaryota; kingdom Metazoa; phylum Chordata; class Amphibia; order Caudata; family Ambystomatidae; genus Ambystoma; species Ambystoma mexicanum. The sequence continues at coordinate 1,427,553,553 of NC_090922.1, forward strand.
ACTTATGTCTGCTCTTACCTTGCACTTGCCACCTTCAGGCCGTTATTTATCGTATTTATTCTTCTTTCCCATGTACTGCACTTTTCCCCTTTCCCTTCCCCTGGCACTTCTTCCCTTTCTCCCTACCCTCGCACTTGCACGATCTGAATGACACTTGGCCTAGTAGGATTGTTGTCTGTCTTCCACTGTCTTCCCCTCCCCCGCCTCGTTGCACCTTGAAACACTTGTGTATAGGCGCGTTATAAATGCCATATCATATATCATATCATACTCCTAGCCTATTGTAAATGACTATTCTGCTTCCCCCTCCGTGACCCAGGGTACTCTGCTGGGTAAGGAACAAGTAACCTACCTGTAACTGTTGTTCTCCAGCATGGGTCTGGTATGGATTTACATGCTCATGAATATTCCCCGTTGTCAGGCCGGGAATGCTTGGCCAGAAAAGAAAAACAGTTTTGCTTTAAAAGCGTGAACACTGCCTTTCGCCAGATATTCAATCACTGAAGACCGGGTCATACTGCACCCATCCAATGACGGTCGTCTCTCTGAGGCCCGCCTCCGGCAGCCATCTTCAGATTGGAAGCACGTGAGGTGCCACTATGAACCCAGAAGAGCCACAGCGGGGACGGAGGGAGAGTTTGCATGTGAATCTATGCCAGACCCATGCTGGTGAAAGACAGTTACAGGTAAGTAACTTGTTCCTTCTCCAGCATGGGGTCTGGCATGGATTCACATGCTCCTGAATAAGATTATACAGCAGTAACATATACACAACCATGGGAGGTGGCAAGGCTCAACAGAAGCACAACATTTAATCCTGGAACCAACTTACCTCAAGCAAACAGGTTGCGCAGCACCACTTGGCCAACTCTGGACTCCTCCCTGAAATCCCTCTCGACACAGTAGAATCTTGTGATGGTGTGCATCAACCTCCACGTAGCAGCCCTGCAAATTTCCAGCAGGGGAACCCCAGAGAGAAACACTGTCATAGCAGCAATGGCTCTGGTGGAAAGGGCTCTTGGTCGGCCTGGAAGGGGTCTGTCGGCCAGATGATGACAGTGCATGGTACAGCCGGAGAGCCACCTGGATAGGGAGGCCTTGGACAGGGCCTGTCCCTGATTCACAGGACCAAAGTTCACAAAGAGCTGAGAAGTCTTCCGGAAATCTTTTGAGCGGGCCACATAGAACTCCAAGGCACGAGCAACGTCCAGCGTATGGAGTGACCATTCTACATCCGAAACAGGTTTCCGGAAGAAGACTGGAAGTACCAAAGGTTTGTTAATGTGGAACTCAGATGGAACTTTCGGCAGGATGTGGGATGAGTGCAGAGCATCACCATAGTAGGTTGCAACGATAAGTAGGGATCTTTACAGCCTGAATTTCCCCGAACCGCCTGACCGAAGTGACCGCTACCAGGAACGCAGACTTCCATGAAAGAAACCTGAGAGGAGCACAATCTAAGGGCTCAAACGGAGGTCCCATGAGCTTTGTGAGGACAAGACAGAGCTCCCACGCCGGGGCTGGAGCTTTCACTGGAGGGAAAGACCTAAAGAGACCTTGCATGAATTCTTTCACCAGTCTGTGAGACCATAATAATGGCTTTATAGTTGAAAGGGTGCATTGTGAAATGGCCGCCAGATGTGCCTTTGCCAGAGAGAGCAGATATGGCAAGAACTGAGGAGCAGCGACACGCAGCGGCATGATGCCCTGCTGCCTGCACCACACTGTGCAGCGTTTCCATTTGTGACTATATCACGCCAGATTAAATGGTGCTCTGGCCTTATCAAGACCAGCTTTACATGCCTCTGTAAGGTGATAGTGGCCAAACTCTAAGGCTACAGGAGCCAGGCCGTGAGGTTCATTGATAGAGGATTGTGATGAAAGATAATTCTGCTTTCTCTGGAGAGCAGGTCGGGAAGAGGCGGCAGCTTGATGGTCGGCACCATTGATAGGCAGAGCAGGTCCGGGCATCATCGTAGCAGGAGGGAGATCGGAGGAAAAGCATACAGGAATTGAACCTCCCATTTGACTGAGAAGGCGTCCCCCAAGCTCCCCGGTTGAGGGTACCTGCTAGGAACTGCTTGCATTTGAGTTCGCTGCTGTGGCAAATAGATCGATACCCAGAAAACCCCACAAGCGGAACAGAAAGGCTACTTGTTCCTGCTACAAATCCCATTCGTGATCGGACCGAAGCTCCCTGCTGAGAGCATCCGCTATGGTGATTGTGATGCATGTTAGGTGAATGGGTGCAAGGAACATGTTCTGAAGGATCGCCCAGTGCCATAGGGTTTGCGCTTCCAACGACAGAGCAAGGGGTCGGGTCCTGCTGTGCTTCCTGATCTAAAACATTGTGGTAGGGTTGTCTGTGAAAATCCTCACCACTCGACCCTTCAGCAGAGGCAAGAACGACTTGAGGGCCCAGAACACAGCCTGAAGTTCCAGCACATTGATGTGTAGATCCTTTTATCCTGCAACCAAAGGCCTCTGGTCTGCGACTGCCCCATGTGGGACCCCCCATCCTTCTAGTGAGGCATCCGTCGTGACTGTTGCCTGAAAGGGAGGGATCCGGAATGAGGAGCCCCGCGTAAGGTGCAAGTGCACCCCCCACCATTGGATGCCTTGCCTGAATCAAGCTTGAGCTTCAACTTGTCTGACCAATTGCCCGTGGCCTGGTGCCACCTGCAGTCCAGAAACTCCTGGAGTAGCTTCATCTGCAGCCTGCAGAATGGGATCAGATGTATGCAGGCAGAAATCATGCCCAGCAGCAACCTGATTGCTAGGGTGGTTGCTGATTTGATGGTGGATAGACGATGCAGTTTCACCAGGATGGCCAGCACCCGCTCTTCCGAGGGGAAAGCTAGAGACATTACCGTGTCGAGATGTGCCCCCAGAAACAGAACGTCCTCCGATGGCGTTATGCAGGATTTTGGAAAATTGATAAAGAATCTGAACTCTGTTAGCAGGCGTATGGTCTCCTGTGTGTGTTGACTGCTAGGCTCCGAGAACGTGACCAGATGAGCAGGTCCTCTATGTACGGGTAGAGGTGTATGCCCTTGAAATGTAGAGTAGTGAAACTGGTAGTGATTCCCCAGAATACAAAGCAAAGGAATATTCAATGTTTTGGATGAATGTGGACGTGAAAGTAGGCATCTTCCAGATTGAGAGTTGTTATGAAGTCACATTCCTCCAGTTGGTCGAGCACTTGCTGCAACGTGACCATCCTGAACGTTTTGGACCTTAGGTATTTGTTTGGGCATTGTAAGTCCAGGATTGGACACCACCCCTCTCCCCCTGACTTCTTTTGGACTACAAAGTATCTGAAGTATGCTCCGGAGCGCCGGAGTCGCATCAGGACAGGTTCCATTGCACACTTTGCTAGCATGGCTCGCACTTACCAGGGAAGCTGGGCAGTGTGTTGTTCCTTCCTCGTTACAGGTAGAATACGAGGGCACTTGCGTTCGAATTCCAGCATGTGGCCCTTCTGCAGAATATCCAGCACCCATCCGTCTGCGGTGATGTTTTTCAGGCATCGATGAAATTTGACAGATGGCCTCCCACTGGGGTGCAAGGAAGTGGGGGCCCGGGCCAAGTCAGGCCTGCTTGGTTGCTTGTACCTTTCCCTGCGGGTGCCGACAACACTACAAGTCTCCACCGAAGGTCTGGGATCGACCTCTGTATGATTCCAGCGCCATGGAGAGGGAAGGCTGACCGAAGGAAGTGGAGGCATATCTCTCTGAAGATCTTCCAAACGTACTCCTGAAGGACCGAAAGGAAGAAGAGCAGCACTGCTGCAGGGTACCTAGGGACCTTGCAGTCTCGGTGTCCGTTTTGATGGCCTGCAATGTTTCATCCACTGCCTTACCGAAGATATTATCGTTGTCGAAAGGCATATTCACTACCTTGGCCTGTATGTCGGGCCTAAAATTGGTAGCCTTCAGCCGACCTTGTTGAGGGAGCGCTACGCCATTCCACATTGGGCGAAAACCAGAATCCGCAACATCTATCGCCACAGTGATGGCATGATAGGAGGCCACCTCCCCTCCTGAAACAGTGCGAGAGCTTCCGTCCTCTTGTCATTTGGCAAGAATTCCAGGAACTGGGCCCAGTTTAAACCACAACTCCCTATCATACCGGGCCAGGATGGCTAGAGTGTTGGCCGGCTTGATGGTTGACACTTTAGTATATAAGATGCGCTTGCCCCACGCATCTAGTTTCTTCCATTCTTGGCCCGACGGAACCATAGACTTGGAGGATGGATTTGTCGACCGTTTGCTTGCTGCGGCCAAACCTACTGAATTTTTTCTCAAGCCGGTCTTGCTCCACTGGTGTGGAGTTTGGGGACTTCATTAAGGCCAGGCCCTCTTCCCTTACCTTGTCCAGCAACGGTATAACGGGCGCCTTCCTTCCTCTTCTGGTACCAAATTAAATAGCGCAGATGCCCTCACCATCATAGAATGGAATGACCGGACTTCATCTGGAGGTGAAGCTTGGGGCTATAATCCACACCTTTTTGGCTCCCATTCGGCTCGGACAAAGTCATTGAAGTCATCAGTGTCCGTTGTGTCAGTGTCCGTGTTTGTTGAAGTATCAGTGTGCGATGCATCGCCTGGCAGTGTTCGGTAAGGTGGTGGTGACGGTGGTCGCCTCGGGGTACCCGAGCGATGACTGTGTGGAGGCCTTAAATGGCTGTACACCTAGGACCACTCCCCGACATGCCCGCTATAAATGGTAGCTGCTGCTGTATCGCTGAAACCAGAGAACTGAGCACTGTAAAGATGTGCTGGGACATATCACTTGGAACTTGCGGAGGGGCCCCTGGGCCCGCCGGAGGAGAGCTGGTGTGCCTCAATAGGCTTGTGTGGCTTGGCGAAATCTATGCCTAAGGGGCTGTAGCCACCTGCATCCAAGCAATCATGTCATGTGTCGTTGTTGGAGCTAGTATGAATGGCCAATGGACCAACTGAGCTCTCGGTGGGCCCTACCACCCTGGAAAAGGCAGCCACCGGGGCAACTAGTCTCCTGCTCTTGCCACTTCCCTCAGGGCTACAGACATGACCGGCGCCTTTACCGACTGGGTAGTGGCGGTCGGCAAAGCAGTAGTCTTGGTCCGAGTGGTCGTGGGCCTTGGAAGCAGCGAAACCCTTGTTGCCGGGTTTTGAAAGCAGCTTTTTCTTGTTTGTAGACTAGGTGGCTGTCAGCAGTGTTGTGGTCGACGTAGTCGTGGCCATAGACGATTGCCTTGTAGTCGCTCACTATGTCACTAGTGGGCTTCGCCGAGGGCTTCGAAGAGGGTTCCTTTCGGGAGTGCTTATTTGGTTTCTTCTGTTATCAAACACTATGCTTCAAGGACTTTAAGCCGGCCCACCAGCAAGCTCACCGTAGATGGGAAAGACAATGGAGAGCGTGTGTGCCCTGTATTAGAACCCGTATCAGCAGCGTCTTTAGCCAGACCAACTGCCTGGCGCTTGGGTTTACTGGTGCCTTGCGGGGATGCCTCCTTGGCCGATCTGGACCTCTTAGAAGGTGAAGAGCGATCTTGAGTGCCGCCCGCTCTGGCCTTCGCCTGAGCATGCACAGAGGCCACGCCATGGGCCCCGTCTTCCTTCAACCACGCTGCCAACAGTTGGTACCAGTCTCTATTGGTTTTGGCCAGAAACCTTATATGCAGCATCAGTCCTCTTCATGATCGAGATGCAGACAGAAGAGAGATCTCATGTGCTTGTCCTCCATGTAGCTGGTCCTTAAGCCACACCAGGAGCAGAGCCTGAAGAGACTTCTCCTGCCTTCCTCCAACATGTTGAGGTACGAAGTAGGCCTTGTTACCAATAATGTCAGCCAAAAAGGGATTAAATTGTCCAGCAGTAATGGTGTCCGACCACCATGCTTCCGTAGTTACATTGAGTTTATGTGCCATCACCTTATTTAAATTCTTTAAATTCTTCATTCCCTTGGGTGACCATTTCAACCTATAACCAACCTATTAGCAGTGGAATTAACCACACTATTTGTTAACCACTCATCTCTTTCCTGGACCAATCCACCAGCAGTATATTAATATTTGATATACTGCTGGAGGCAACATTATGGAATATTACTATTAGGCCCAAGTATTGAGCCTCGGAGTAATTTACTATTCAGTACACCCCTACATTCTACATCCAAGCACTGCAAGTAGGGTTTCTGCCTTTGCTAAGTGGGGCTCAGTATTCCTTAGTTATAAGGTGATAGATTTTGATGATGTATTTTTTACGATCTAGGAAATTCCTGATAAATACAATATGGTATTAATACAGTAGTACCATGTGATAGGAGGTTAGTAGCTTTTGCCGTTCAGTAATTAATTGGACTCTGGATTAAGTTGTTTATAATTGACTTATTTCCTTTTTTTTTAATTAAAAATGTAAGGAGGTTAGTACCCATAACTCTTGAAGAAGGGTGTGGAAAACACCTGAAATGCATTGAGACAATTATGATTATTACACCATAGGAGATCTAAAATGTATGTGAAACTGAGAACAATTGTTTGTAGATCACACAGCATCTAATGAAGATGTCAAATGTATTACTGGATGTTACAGAATTCATGTTTTGTTGAAAATATATATTGTGAATGTATATATATTTGATTTTATGATATTTATAAGAAATAAAAAACATCCCCTACTAGAAATGTAACATTTTGAGGAATGTTTCTGTTAAATGTAATGAGTTTTGTTATAGTTATACATTTAATTATCTAGTTTTGAATTCTCTACGGGGTCTCCCCATTGTGTGCGTGCCATTGATTACACAAGTGTGACATACGACCAGCCAAATTTGGTAAACTTTCACAGATGAGTACAAACGTTAGAGTATATTTCCTTTTTAATTTTCCTATGTAAAGTGTGAGGTAACCAACTATAAAGTCACAACATCGACACTGTAATACATTTGTTAAAAACAGAGAAACAAACATGGTCAATCACACCATTATCAGTTAATATCTGTCACTACAGAGTGCTTACTACATCATGTTTTCCCCGTCAACTGTGAGTCGGCTGGCACTAGCCTGCCAATAACACATGAGCATCTCGTAGGTGACTCCTTGTTTTTAACAGAGGGCATGCCACCTAATAATGGGAAAAGGCTACTTTAATATAAATGAAATCTCGCTTGCTGTACGCCACTCTAAAACGTGATCCCTCCTCAACAGTCTCCATAAAAGGAATTCTTATTACGTGTATAGTTTTCAAAATATAATTGACACGGCTTATATGCAATGCTATAGAGGAGACAACATAAAACAGATGTAATACAGTGGTATTCTAGTGCAGTTCGGAATGTACTGTGCCCACTTATGGCAGGACAGTCCGTTTTGTATATGGCTGGTTCCCTTCTGACATGCCAGAGACAGGCCAAACATCAATGGTGTGAAAGGTTGCCTAGAGCAATGTCAGTGGTTAAAACGGATTCATAACCTTCAACACATTACATTTTTTGGTTATGTTCCTCATATGAACATGAGAGCGCTCAGGTCTTACTGTCAAAGTAGCTGGTGTCGTCCTCAGATTCTAGCTGCGGGATGAACTCTGCTTTCTGACGCAGTAATCCATTCCAGTCCAAATCTTTGAAGAAGCGGTGCTGCTTCACCTCAAAGGCACTTCCTGGAATCACAGAAATAAGGCAACAATCAAACATCACCCACTCAAAGATCGTGGACGCTGTACATATCACAGTGAGGGCAAAAGGCGAAGTGAATGGGACGGGTTTTCATACAACTATCAGATGGGATCCCTCAAATGGAAGCAAAAACTATGCCCAGATGTGGCAGCCTGCCCCTCCGTGGACAGGTAACTGGAGGTGAGGGCTACTGAGGAAACGCTTATTTTTATTCCCAGGCCTGTTCAGATCCTTCTGTATACTTTTTGTTTGTGGATACAACCTTTGGAGAAGCCCTTCACAAAGGAGCTGCTTCCAACAATTACCATGTGAATCAAATTAAACCACCCTTTGAAATGCCTGGCCAGCAAAGCCATGCTCAGAGAAAGCCTTTAAGAATTCTATCAGATGCTATATGAATCCACTAAATATTAATAAATACACTAAAACAAATGCCGCCTCCTCCAGCTGCCCTTCCTTAAATAGGATGCCTTTTGAGAATCTTCAACTTAACTCTCATAGGAACTCCAAAATTGCACCACATGCCCAACACGTCACACAGTTCACATAGGAGCGCATCAAACATCCAAATCCTATTATAGACGCCCAGATTGCGGTCTCAAACAGCCACTTTTGTTTGTTTGGAAAATGGGTACAGCACGTGCGGCAGTGGATGGCTGCTTGTTCGACTGTATTTGAGACAACACTTCATAGCAAGCCAAACTTATTAGCAGCCCGATGCCAAAATAAACTCAAAGGGAGGTTCAGATCTAGCCAACAGAATGTATGTGAATACGCCTTGGGTTTATATTAGTGTGCTGTATATCACCCGGGCACAGCAAAGGTTGATTACACATACCAGCAACTTCAAACGTGGGGTATGTTGCATCCGCCCTGCGTCCCGCTACGTGGTGATGCAGGGCGTTCCAATAAAAGCCCCGTCCCCGAGCACGGGAGGCAGTTCCGGGGCCGACCTACATTCTGTGTGCGTGTGTTTCTTCCAGCTCCAGCTGGAGCTGCGACACAGAGGCCGCGCGGCCTAGCCTCAGATCTGTCCGGTCTCCCGGCGCACAGGGCGGTGGAGACACGATGTAACAATGGCGACGAGGAGCAACACATGGAGCTCACACGCTCGACGCTGCTGATGGCTTGCGGCCATCGTGACTACATTTTTGGACACTCGGTGGGGGAGGCAGCAACACGAATGTCCCCCCGCCCCGTCCTCCAAAAAAAAAAATGTTTCCTGTCTTTTGCCATCGCGGAGAACAAAAATCCTCAGCAACATCAACCTGTCCCAGACAACACAAGGGCAGTCCTGCAATAAGGAGAAGCACCAAGACTCTTCCTCCACCATCCATGGGTCTGAAACCACAGACGACATCAGGGGAGGCCCACTGCTGACATTCATCAAGAGAAAAGGATCACCCAGGGTCCAGCACTGCGGTGAGGTTAGTGAACCACAGCAATTGCAACCGGCACAACCACCCCCAGACCCGGCACGCCGGCCTGAATGGAGGCAAACCTGTCGACGCCATCACCACAGGCTCACCGGCAAGGAAACCTCTCGGGTATGATCCAGCCATTTTACCCTTTCACCGACCCATCATCAGTTGGCCCCAGGTGGCAGCTATGGATCCAGAAATTCGAAATGGCAATGGAATGCAAGGACATCACGACTGCCAGGAAGATGAGGTCGCACCTGCTGCTAAACTTGGGGGACGAGGTATTACGCATATTTAACTCTCTAACCGTGGATGATGGCCAGGATGCATACCAAAATGCGAAAGATGCCCTGACGGCGCATTTCTTCCCGCAGTTGAATCCGGACTATGAGACATTCATATTCTGCACCACCATTCAGGCATATGAAGAAACTCTGGACGCCTACCACACACGGCTGAGGAAGCTAGCCATTTCGTGTGAATTCACAAACGTTGAAAAAGAGATCCGGAGGCAACTCATCAATGGCATTCACTCGTAAAAACTGAGACGGATGGTGCTTAGTGAGAAAGGCATCTCCCTCACACGAATTCTCGAACTGGGCCGACAAAGAGAACTGGCACATACCAGGGCTGCCAACATGGGGGCGACGCTACAAAAATTACAGCCCGCTCTCACCACAGCTATGGTGTCCCATGTCACCAACAGACAGTTCACGAGGGACGAGGCTGGCGGCAGCTATGCACAAAACAGGTCGCAGCCACGTGTCCCGGGTCCCACTGAGTGCGGATGGTGCGGCGGTCCGCGACACGGACGGCGAAACTGCCACGCGCAAGGTACAACATGCGGGGCCTGCGGCAGAAAGGACCACTATGTGAAGGTATGCCGATCAGTGGGCACCCCGGTGCAGCCCCCGCAGAACCCTCAAGAAAAGAGCGGGACCAAAAAGAAGCAGGCCAGCGCATGGCGAGTCGAGACCACCAAATCATCGACCGAGGAAGAAGGGGACGATGTTTCAGGCACACCACACAAATCCGGAAAAGAACAGTGTAGAAAAGGGAGGAAGGTCTACCTGGTTTCTGCGTTGGATCAAGGGCAGGCGACACAGAGAAAGAATCTCCGGAGGCGCAAGTGTTTGGTCACCCTCCAGCAAGTATGTATGGATGACTATCGACACGGGTGCCTCCGTGAATGTCATGCCCATAAGCATGTTTCAGACATTACGACCACAACCGGTCCTGAAGGACACGGACACACTGTTTGCATACGGCAGCAGGAAGCCCCTACCGGCCATCGGCAGATTCCGCACCACTCTAGTCCACGGCGAAAATAGGCTTTGGTCAAAAATCTACGCCGTGAAGGCGGGGATCGAATGCCTGTTGAGTGGAGATGCAGCGGATGATCTGGGTTTGGTCAAGTTCATCTTCTAGATCGATGAAGTGCAAGAAGTTGAGAACATTTTAAAGCACTACCAAAAACTACAAAAGGGGATAGGGTGTCTGAAAGGGAAGACCATCAGACTGCACATTGATGAATCGGTACAGCCGAAAACAGTGAGACACAGGAGAACACCATTCCACATGCGAGAACAAGTGGAGAAAGAACTCAAAGCGCTGGAAGAAGCCGGCATAATAGAGGAGGTGACAGGGCCTACACCATGGGTTTCCCTGATGGTAGTAACAAGAAAGCCCAAACAGCCCGGAAAAGTCTGGATTTTTCCCGAACACCGCCATCACGCGGGAGCACCACATCACACGCTTGACGAAATCGTGGCCGACCTCACAGGGTCGCAAGTGTTCTCCAAAGTTGATCTGAAGGCGGGTACCACCAGTTAAAACTTCACAGAGACTCTCGCTACATCAAGACCTTCTCAACACATCTGGGGCTGCGGAGGTACAAATGCCTGAGTTTTGGGATATCGTCAGCGGCTGCAGTCTTCCAACAAACCATCCAAGAAGTCATCCGGGACATACCTGGTGTCCTCAATGTGAGCGACGTTATCCTGATTCACGCTCCTGACAGGGAAGATCATCTCAAGAGGCTCCAGACCCTACTGGGCAGGCTAGAAGACCCTGGATTAACCATACATAAGGAAAAGTGCGAGTTTCTCAAGTCTGAAATCACATTCTTTGGGTACAAATTCAGCAGTACAGGCATCTCCCCTGACCCCCAGAAGGTTGCAGACATTCAAGCGGCAAGCCCGCCAATGACAACCACTGAAGTGCGCAGCTTCCTGGGTAGATTCATCCGAAATCTGGCAACTCTCTCGGAGCCCCTACGCAAACTGAAAAAACGAAACGCCAAACGGGAATGGGGGCAGGAGTGCCAGGAGGCTTTCGAAAGCATTAAGGAGTCCCTGTCCGTCGACACAAAAATGGCGTACTACGACACTGAGCTCCCGACGGAACTGTTCGTGGATGCAAGTCCTGTAGGGCTAGGGGCCATCCTCATGCAGGTCACCAAGGAGGGGGAGAAGAGGCCCATCGCATACGCATCAAGAGCACTCACGATGACAGACCAGCGCTACTCTCATTTCGAGAAGGAGGCCATTGCCGTGCTATGAGGGTGTCGTCATTTTCATCTACACCTCTATGGACGGAGATTCACGGCGATCACAGATCACAAACCCCTATTACCCATCTTCATGAGTACGTCGTCACACCCACCGGCAAGGATCACCAAGTGGTTGCTGCACCTCCAGCAGTACAATTTTGAGCTGGCTTACCAGCCGGGAAGTGGAAAACCGGCGGACTTCCTCTCAAGGCATCCTCGAGCGGCAACCTTACAAGAAGTCCAAGTAGCTGAAGAGACCCAGGAGCACATATGCCAGGTGGTGCGAGCCATGAGGCCGAAGGCGGTCAGCATCGAGGACATCGAGTCTGAGACCCACAAAGACCCATGCTGTGACCTAGTAAAGGACGCCATCATCTCAGGCGACTGGAAGACGTTCATGAAAAACACACACAACAGGACCGTGGAAGCGAAGGTTTTTCTCTCCGGGATGTTCACCGTCAGACAAGACCTGTCGATCACAGAGAGTGGACTGTTGCTTAGGGGTAATCGGATTGTCATCCCACCGAGCATACAAGACAGAATAGTGGCACTGGCCCACGAAGGACATCAAGGGATGGCACGAACAAAAGCTCGGATCAGGCACCGGGTATGGTTCCCACAGATTGACGAGAAGGTTGAAAAGCGGATAAATACCTGCCTACCCTGCCAAATAACCTGGGCCCCGCCTGAACCCAAACCCATACAGTCAGCGGAACGTGGGCATGGCCGGTGGGAGGCAATCAGCATCGATTTCTGCACATTACGGGAATGCCTCTACCTCCTGGTGGCCATTGACGACCATTCCCGGTACCCCGAGATCGAAATAGTGGAATTCACTGCAGCGGAGGTGGTCATCCCTGCCATGGAGAAGATGTTTGCAACACATGGTCTACCCACCACCATCAAGAGCGACAATGGTCCCCCCTTCACGGGGGAGGAATTCAAACAGTATTTGCACGAACTGAACGTAAAGTACTATCACATCATGCCAAGGTGGCCTCAGCCGAACGGCGATGTAGAACGATTCATGAGGACCCTAAACAAAGTACTAAGAGTGGCAAAGGCGAACGCTAGCCCGTGGATGATTGACCTATACCATTTTCTGCGGAACTACCGGGTCACCCCCCACAGCACGACGGGCGTCCCGCCAGCTGACCTCATGTTTGGCACAGTCATTAAATCCTCGATTCCACATCACCCCAGCAGGAACCCGGACGAAGTTGATGAGGAGCGCACGGAGAGAAGGAGAGCGAGCACCAACGCACACATGAGTGTCAAGAGGAGGGTGAGACCGTCTAACCACCGGGTGGGAGACCAAGTGGTCATGCTGCGAAACCCAACAAAGTCAAAACTGGACACCAGATATGACGAGCTCCCATGAACCGTCAGTGGCAGGCAAGGGACCATGGTGACGGTAACAAGAGGGCGCCGCCAGGTGACAAGAAATGCGTTGTGGTTCAAGGCGGTGCCACGAAATCTGTGGACTGATGGCGAGGGCCACCAGGAGAATGAAGAAGCTCAGTCAATGAAGAAGAGCCCGCGCCCCTCCAGGATGAGGCAGCTGCGGGTGACAGGACGTGGGAGCAGTGGAGCGAGCTGGACAGAAAAGGTGAGCCACCCAAAAGGACAGTGGGGGTCAGGCCCCGAGGAGGGCGATATAGTTTGAGAACTGCCACGAGACCGCCCGCCAGGCTCAAAGACTATGTATGGTAGTCGGCCCCCTGTGGACCGTGAGTATGAAGGGTCCTTGGACATGAACAGTTGAACATTTGTTTTGAATTGAAGTTCCAATAAAAGCCCCGCCCTCGAGCACGGGAGGCAGTTCCGGGGCCGACCTACATTCTGTGTGTGTGTGTTTCTTCCAGCTCCCGCTGGAGCTGCGACACAGAGGCCGCACGGCCTAGCCTCAGATCCGTCCGGTCTCCCAGCACACAGGGCCGTGGAGACACGGACGTAACAGGGTACCGGAAGTAGAAATAAATGCCTAAGAGGACAATCTGTGCCCTGTGGAAAACCCGGAAATAAACCTCACAACCCTTGACTTAAAGACGCCTTTGCTTAAACGAACAATCAATTGTCTGGAAATGTGTTAATTTGCACATCTGGGTTAAAGTATTTCAAGAAATATACATCACATTTAATTCCAGTTCAATATTTTATCACAACATGTGGCTTCCCTGGGTAGATGTCAGATCAACTGTGCACCTAATACCATGACAACACTTTAAAAATCAACAAAGTCAAGATAATGCAAAGGGCTGGTTCCAGCACAAAGCCTGCAAACTTGCAGCTGCTATAGGTGGGCCCGGCACGAGCTGCAGAGTGGGATTTGCTCGAGTTCATGAGGAGAACGTTATCGACGAATTCCGCAAAACTATCCCTATCCAGGGGCTCTACAGATGTTGGAGGCTTGTGAATTCTTAACGGTTCAAGGATGTGAACTGCAGGAGCACATATGCACTTATAGGTGCCAGCAAGAAGAGCACTCCATTCAACAATTTCAGGATATAAAAGTGTGAAGGCTGTATTTGTACCTACATCTGATGGATGAGGTATGTTTTAGACCATTTCACTATTAAGTGTTCTGTAATGTCAGGATGTTTGAAGTGGACTATATTAAACAATGTACGGGGGGGCAAGCCACGAGCCCCGATAACCGAGAACTTAATACGTGCTGCGAAAATGTGAAAAGAACTAACCAAGTTCCTTAACTATGGATGCAGATCCAACCACGTGCTCAGATAAGAGGACGAGAACAAACACATGCCTTGAGAATACGAAGCACAGTAACCATGAATTAACAAAATTCCTGACTAGCGATCCAGTGCCAGTCATGCCCAAACAGCTGGAGGAGAAGCGACCAGGTGTCCTGCCAAGGAAGTGGGGCAGATATGTGTCTGCAATACAGAGATGAGAGCGTTCGAGCCTTTTTGGCAACACGCATGCAATGGATGGGATGCAGAATAACTCAGACACCAAATAATCGAACCAACTCAGAAAGATGGCAAAGTATTTTCTGTTTTAATATCAATTGTCTAAAACGGAGTAACAACGGACGTCGCACAAGCATTCTCAAAGAATTTCATAAAAAAATCACATAATAATTTGTCATATGTGACGTCATGCTACGTGGCAAACTAAGAAAACCCTAAGAGGGATTGTGATATGCTCAAGGGGAACAGCTACGTATACTTTCTATAGGGGTTTGGGTTGTGATTGGATATCTACTGTCAGGTGGATAAGTTCTGCCCACCCTTAGTGAAAGTCATCTTCATTGCTATTATATACATGGTATATCATTGGCTCTCAAATTATAAGGCCCTTTGTTATATGGCCCGCTACAGTTGGTTGGCACGCTCGTGCCAGCCTGGAACACTCAGCTCACGTAAGCTCATACCCAGGTGCCAGGAGGTGGACATGACTTTACCTCCCCACCAAATTAGTCCAACATCTCATCACCTATGCCTTCTGCCATGAAGATTGTCTTTGAACTTGGCCTTGCAGTGTACTCTCGTCTCTGGGCATATAATGGCGTGTGAGCACATGCTATCATAATTCTGCAACTGCATGCCCAACTCTATTTTTTATCCTTGGCTCACGTGACTTGAGACCACAATTTAGCCCATTTTGCTACATTCAATTGATCTTGAATGAATAAAACTCAGGGTGTTCTGTATTTGCAACTGGACACCATGCCAGTCAGCCAGGGCAGACAGCCTTTCTCAATTCTTCCACGATCCCAGCAAATTCTTTGCTATGACACAGCTTTCAGTCCTCCATCGCCATGGGTTTGAACTTACTATACTTGTGACACTGATGTCCAGTTTCTATACAATGGCGGCTCCGCCTGCAATCTATTCACTAATTATAGCCAGCTTCTAAGATTACTTAATCTACTTGCATTGCTGCATCTGTACATTTATTAACAGCTTGCATTTTCTGCAGTGCTTCTCACACGTGCAATCTTCTTTTGTACTTTAAAGTTACTCGACTCTTATTTTCGTCATCGGTTTCTATGTGATCCATACATTTTCTTCCTCAGCCATTCTTCAGGGCGGCATGCTCGTCTCTTGTGACGTCACCAGCTTCTCTTTCTCTCATTCTCATATTCCTTCAGGAAGCCATTATATTATCTTCTCTACGGGAATACCTTTGATATGGCTTTCTCAATGGATACCTTTTCACGAATCTTCGCTGCGGAATGGTCACAACTACTAGTGTCAAGCATTGCACGATTTCAGGCTCCCAGCATATAGGTAGTAGTGGGCGGGACCTCCTGCAGAGGCATGTGGCTGTTCCTCTACAGATTACCAACCAAGAACCCTTACAGTGGATAGAGAGCCAACTATTCGGTCTTTGCATCAGTAGAAAGACCAAAGAAATACATAGTTTTTGATTTTTCTTGTGTTTTATGTGGGAAATCCTACCTATTCCCCACTTCTTTAATTTACTGTCCCTCTAAACCTGCTTTTAATATACTAGTTTGTGGCTCTGCTTTTGTCAAAAACAAGTATAAAAACTTTACTATTGCACTGAAGAGTGCCAGTGCTCTTGCACAGATTAACATACATGTCGCTTCATCCAAACAAGGGCAACACAATGTAGCCTATAATGGGAAGAGAACCAGCCAAGTATCAAAGACAATGGGAAGCGAAGAAACAAAATGCCTGAAAACATGGCGAAAGAGGCAGCCACATCCCTGACAATACACTCATGCGCGCTGACAAAGGTAGTGAAGCAGCCTAGTGTCCAAGGAAATACCACTTATGGGGTTATGTGCAGTAGTCCAAGCTTCTATGCCAAAACCCGGGGACCACGAAAAACAGTGGTTGTTTACATTACACAAAAACAAAGTGGATGAACAAAATGGCACAACACAAAAGCAGGAGAGTGCACAACAACACTAAGACCCTTCTTATGAATAGAAAGGAAGTGCACGCAAATTGTAAGGGGAGGGAAAACAATTGTTAAAAAAAGAAAGTAGAAAACTTAAGTGGAGAGAAATAGAAAGGTTGCAGTAGAGAGTCAGAGGAAATAGGCACAGATGGAAAAAATGGGAAGAAAGAGGAAGGGTGGGGTGTGGTCAAAGAATATTGAAAAGAAAAGTATAAATAGAAATCTTCAAAAACAGAAGTTTGAATTTGAATCACTTAAGAGAAAAATAGGCAAAATCCTATCTGTAATGCGCATTAAAAATCTGCAGCTAGACTTTCGGTCAACAGGATTTCCGGTTATTCACTGCTGGCCAGATCCCATACATCCCCGTTTTCTGACTTCATTGTTGGGTCTGCCTTTGCTTGCTTCCCGAGCTCGTGAAGATATAAATTAGAGTGGGGCCTGGTTCCAGTCAGCTGATCCAACATGCATAAAGACTCCATTCTGGAAAAAGTTCTAATACAGATGCAGCCATTTTGTAGAGGTCAGTGGAGCTTTATAAGGGGGCAAAAAAATTGCTATACGTTACTTTAATGGTACATCAAAGTGTTTTTCAGTTATATGCAGCATTATATGGAGTGCATTTTTATTGTTGGCTCTATTTGTGCGTTTCCACACAGAGAACTACTAATAGGAATTATGAAGACTTGTGTCCACCTTTCTTTCTTTGATGAGCAGAAGTCTTTTTACTTTGTCTATTAGTATTGTTCTTCCTGTTGTGGTAGGTCAAAATCATGAGACGGACAAGAAGGCATGTTATATTAACTCCTATGCATTCCTCAAGGTAAAAAGATGCATGTAGCCAAAGAGACAAAGGCCTTCGGTAAAAAGAAGCAAGCAAAAGGGTGCTCGTCGAGATGTCGTACATAAATGAAGTCTTTGCTCCAGAATTCCATTCTAATCTAGATTCTCCCACTACCTCTAAAAAGAAAAATCCAAATACAACCAAGGTATACTTCGAGTCACTACACAATTAAAGGGACAATTAAAGGGACGGCAGCTTTTCTTGACGTGTAATTTTATGTGTGTGGAGTGCAGCCCGCTAATTGGTGCCACCTTGCTGGGTACTCGAAATAACTGGATAACCAAAAGAGAGCTGGGCTAATCAGCCGTCGGTGTGGGATGTACACCCTATTTCCGACGCTGAGTTCCTTCAAAATAATTTAAAGGTTGAAAGTAAATATTGTGAGGTCCTTCTAGGGTTGTATTTCATATAAACACAAACCTTTGGTTCTTGATAGTTTTCAAGTTCAAATGTTTTATTTAATCAAACTAAAGGGCAGATGCAAAAAAATGCCAATGCATTTCAGACTAGATACCGTCCTTCATCAAGGCCTGTATTTCGCACCTGACAAAAGTACAGTGTGTGCAGCATCATCATCCAATTAGTACAACAATGTTCATGGGTTGGCCAGTAGTACCGCTCATTCAATATAACATTAGCGTACAATGAGAAATTATCCACAGGGTTGTGCGTTCAATTCATCAAAAGCATGAACATTTATGAGTGTAAGGCCACGAGACAGAAAGAGAAAGACAGGTAACAACAAATGAGAGGATATAAAGAGAACAATCTAGGACACTTAAATCACTGCCTTGTTACATTCTATCATTAAAACATTTAACCGCAGCATGTCCTCTACAATTTTAACTGTGTTTGTTTTTCCTCATCAAAGTGCTAATCATCTGATCATTGTGCACATAACCCTACTGCTTGTGAGGCCAATGTGCATTGTATCAATCACGTTGGTGTCGGCATGCGGGTGTATAACCTTAGGAAGTGTCTTGTGTGAGCAGGAGATCACGTTAATTCCAAATCCATTCCTGACATTCCATTTGTACTATATATCATTATCACCCACTGTAGAGAGTCCCCTGAGAGACAGCGTGTGTTTTACAAGCAGGGTTAGCATAAGATTTGTTAGTTTCAAACCACTCGGTGAGCAACATGCTCCGTATGTGTTGGAAACAATTGAACATTTCCCAACCTTTCTGCTGTAAACAATCGAACAGTCAGCTGTGTATGGAAATAACTAGATCGTATTTAGTGACGGATTAGCGTTTTACCACTGTGTTGTCAGGTGTATCGACCCACGTTCAAGTTATTATGCTGCAACATTTGGTGCTGTGGGCTTAGAAAATCCAAGATGGCCGAAAAGCCCACATTTGCACCAGAATCCCGGAAAACCACGCAGTTTTGCACACACCAAAATGGTCGCCTGACCTGCCACCCATCAGTGCGAGCGTGATGGGCCAGAAGCGCCATGAGTGAAACGTGGTGCCAAAGAAAAAACAGCAGTGCCTGTTAGCTCAAAAAGCACTTTGAAATCACCTTTGTTTCTCTGAATGCAAGCTCAAAATGCCTATTTTCAAACATTGCAAGATATTCACAAATCTTACTGAATACCAGCAGACGCCTGGTAGAATGAAGTCTTGTGTGCATACCAAATCTGGAAAGATGAAGAGCCTAAAATAATGTTCATAACAAAACTGGCTGAGCTCTGGATGTCAGCAGCTTAAGTGAAATTGGACTTAAAGCCACTAAAATCGAAATGTTTAAAATAAATGAGTGATTTACTTTGGAGTGTCACATAGGTTGCAACTGTTTAAATGTCAGTTTTGAACTTCAAATCAGCGTTCTAGCTGCATGTGTCAAAATTGTAAGTTTGATTTGAATGAACAAAAACTGGAACAGAAGTGACATTTGGCTGAAGCCTGGCTTAAAGAGATTGAATTCTGCCCGGCAACTACCCCCGACAGGAGTTGAAACTTGCCCAGCAACTGCATTCACAGGCCTGGCTGCCTTCTGCTGTTCCCACCAAAAGGAGATCACACCTCTTTGATTGAATTAGGGTAGGAGCAACTGGGAGCAGGGAAACAGAACAATGAACTTTCCTTTGCTTTAAGCAATTTCTAAATCAGGGGGTTGTAAATGGCTTCCTTTTGGAAGAAACTGGGAGGAGCACTGCCCCTGTGAGCCAGCTGAGCTTGGAGGCGGGGGACAGACAGAAATTCCCCCATGTGCTCTGGAACCTAAACCACACCCCTCTGGGCCAGAGCATAATTTTAGAAAGATGGATAATTCATAGTACATAATCGTCAAAATTATATCAATAATAACATTATTCCTGTGATTTTTCTGTGCACATTTTAAGAGGGGTTAGGGCTCTGTGGTATGTTCTGGGGGGTAGAAGCTGAAAATAAGTAATTACTCCAAATGTCTGTATGTTAAAAATCTGACACTTCATCATCTGATGCCCATATTCCTTGCGCACATTTGTGTAAATTCTGGAAAAGTTTGGAGGTTGTGTTCTGGATGAAAAGGGCAGAATTCTGTCAGAAGTGGACACAACATCTTACAAAGACAGGGATCGAATGGTTTGGTGCTACAGAAAATTGTTAACTGGACATATAATATTAGAAAAAATGTACATATATAAATACGCATTTGGATCAAAAATAGATTTGTGTGCAAAGTGACAAGGAGAGTGTTCTTTCTGTATGCCATAAAAATGACACCGGATGACAACTCTGTTCTCCAGTGCGAGCACAGAAAATCTGCTAACCTATCAGGATCTTCAGAGGGTTGGGCATAGAAAGTCAGCCTTCCCACCCACTTTCAAAAGACATAAAAAGGATCACTGAAACCCAGGTAGGGACACTCACTTCCCACTTCAAACTGATTTCTTGCGAAGCACTTTGCCTGACCAGACAATATCCATAAGACTCCAGAATCAGAACTTAGAAAGAATCCAGACTTCAGAACTTGCAGCAGAGAGGCCTAGTCCACAAGATGAATCCTTCAGAGGCCTCAGAATCCAGCAACCTAACCAAACTATTCAACAGCCGGGCGAGCTGTTTGATTCTGGCCTAGAACCCTGTGCTAGAACCCAGAAAGCAGAGCTGTATCCAGACCGCCGTGCAGTGCCGATAGAAGAGTAGACCCAGACCAGACCGCTATGCAGTGTCAGAAATTTTGCCAAAACCAGAGACCCAGACCAGATTGCTATGAGCAGAACCGGTACCAGAGACCGTCCGTGGCGAGTGAAGCCCAAACATGACCAGATCTTGACGGCCTATTTAAAATTTATAGTGCGAGTACCCACAGAACTGTGCATAGTTATCTCTTAGTTTAAAATAATCTAATTCAAACCATTTCCACCTATTTAAAACTGCATCATAGAAATCGTGTGTCCATTCTGCGATTTCAAACCTGTGAAAGTGTCATTTGTCATTCTGAGCTT
Source organism: Ambystoma mexicanum (assembly GCF_040938575.1). Classification (NCBI taxonomy): domain Eukaryota; kingdom Metazoa; phylum Chordata; class Amphibia; order Caudata; family Ambystomatidae; genus Ambystoma; species Ambystoma mexicanum. Next base: position 1,427,574,363 of record NC_090922.1, read on the forward strand.
TACTTTATTTTTGAGAATCTACCTCCACTAATCATCCGTATCTTTCGAACCACGTGTGCTAGGAACGAGATTTAACTTTCATATAAAAATAGTTTTTCTGTAATCGCGCTCGACGCACTCAGGAAAAGTGCTGCAAATTGCAATTTGAATAAAATTTTTCCACCTGTCAAAATCGCTGTCTTTTGCTGGCAACTGCTGAAATCCGTTTTCAACCTGATAATCCCTCATGAATCACTGCTAGTGTTGACCTGAACTAATTCAAAGTAGCTGTCACCTACCTTGAATCTTCTATAGGGAATTAAAATCATTTTTTAGCATATTTTCACTTCTTTGCAAATCACATGTAAAGTATTTTTGCCTGTGTTTTAAAATCATCCCTGTTGCTCTAAGCTTGCTAGGGGGGAAATGAATTGGTATTGCATTTGATTGTATTCCTGAAAATTGTGTGCTCTCCTTCCATCTCCTTATATTGCATAGCGGCGGGGGGAGTGAATTGTCAAAAGAAAAAGTGATCATATTATCTCTTGTGGAAACCATCTCAGTTATTTCTGTGCTGCATTCTTTTCCATCATTGCAATTCCTTGAACCCATAAAAGCATTCTCAGCTACTTTATCCTCTCTATACCAACTCATAAGTAATAAAGAATTGTGCTAGTATAATATTATCCATTGTTGATCACTGTCCTATTCATAAGTGTGCTATCAAATATTTATTTATAAAAGTGTGATATATATCTTGTTTAATTTTTCAATAAATCTTTTAATTTGCAAAACAAACCTACTTCTTGGCTCGGTGAGGTCAGGGGGATTCAAAGAGAGGGGCGTTATACAAGGGTTTATCATCCAGATCTATGAACTTGTCATAAAAATATATAAATAAGGGCTTCCCTTAAGCATCCCAGACTAGGCACTGACTTATTTGGAGTGCTGAATTGAGGTCGCTTAACAGTGTGCAGTGGTGTCTGCCATGCTGGTGCGTTTCGCGTGGCCTCAGTCTTCGGACAGAGTCACTATCGGGTGAAACTCATAGTGAAGCTCTTGTGTACTGCCTGTCTCTATGGGAACCAATGCATGGTCTGCCTGACAAAATGGCTGCCCATGCAATGTAGTTACAGCCATCTTAATGATAGAATGTAACAAGGCAGTTTATTTTCTCTCATTTGTTGTTACCGGTCTTACACGTCTTTCTGTCTCGTGGCCTTACACTCATAAATGTTCATGCTATTGATGAATTGAACACACAACCCTGAGAAAATTTCTCATTGTAAGCTAATGTTATATTGAATAACTGGTACTGCTGACCAACCCATGAACATTGTTGTACTAATCAGATGATGATGCTGCACACACTGCTTTTGTTCTGATATGTAAATAATGATTGATTGACTATGGATCAGGTGCGAAATACAGGCCCTGATGGATCAGGCGTGAAATAGAGACCCTGATGAAGGACGTTATATCTAGTCCAAAATGCATTGGCATTTTTTCGCATCTGCACTTTAGTGTGACTGAATACAACATTTGAATTTGAAAACTATTAAGAATCAAAGATTTGTGTTTATATGAAATGCAATCCTAGAAAGACCTCACAATACGTACTACCTACCATTTTCAAGCAATCCCAGCGTGGGAAAAAGGGTGTGCAGCCCACAGCAAAGGCTGATTAGCCTAGGTCTCTTCTGTTCTCCAACTGGTTTCTGACCCCCCCCCCACCCTTGTGTGTGCACTTTAGGCCTCATGCCTTTGGCACTGTCCCAAACATGTAGTTGTATACTTTTCAGTCTCTTCCTCTCCTGCCCACTACCCAGCCGGGGGTTTCTTCCTTCTTTCCGCACTCTAGGGCCTTCCTCTTTTGCTTCCCCCACTCTAGGGCTTCTTTGCAGTCTCCCCACTTTGGGGCTGCTCTCACTCTCATTCCCAACTCCATAGATTCTTCAATCTCTCCCAGCTCCAGGGCTTGTCTCACTCTCTCATCCCACTCTGGGGCTTCTTGGGTCTCTCTTTAGCCACAGGGCTCCTCTATGCTCGCCCCACCTTTGGGCTTCTCTTTTTTTTTCCCTACCTTGGGGCTTCTTTGTGTTCTCTCCACTCTGGGGCTTCTCTGTGCTTCTCCCATGTGGAAGTCCTTCTTCCTCTTCATTGCTTCATCGTCCATCTCCAGGTAACCTGGAGCCATTGCGTACCTTCTCCTGCCATGTGGTGTCCTCGGGAGGGGCATCGGGTCAGTCAGGCGCAGAGCCGCTTATGCGACTTGTCATTTGGGTTTTGCGTCAGTCAGTATCTTCCTTTGTTTCCAGTTGGTTCCATGTGGGGCTGTGGCTGCCGCCTCCCTTCTGGCCTGTCTCTCGACTCTCCACTGGCTCTCATTCCCTTCTGCTTCTACTAGCTGGGCCCTTCTGGCCACTTGCTCAGTCAGCATTGCTGTCTTCCTGCAGCGTAGAGCACAGGCTGCAACACCAGGTCTGGTGTAGACCTTCTCTGCCCAGGCCACACCTTCAGCGGGTCTCTCCTGCTCCCTTGAGTTCTGTTGGCTGGTCGCTGGGCATCTTCTGATTGGCTGATTGGCTCTTTAATTGATGATCCTCCAGGGGGCTGGGTAATCCGCTTCTTCACTGTCTCAGAGGAGGACAGAGTATAGTAGGGATCAGAAACCACACCAGACATTACAAGAGAGGCTTTAGAATCATGATGAATCCCAGCTCCCACATAGTTAGTAAAGATCTCAGGGGTTTTCCTGTCACCTATTTATTTAGTTTTGCATTTGCCACAGCGCTCAAAACCCTAGACTATCTAGGCGCTAGTTTCAATAAAGTCAAAAGCGAAGAATGGATGGGGGGGGGGAGATGCAGTAGCGGGATGTAAGAGTCTTGGGAGGAGCCAAATTCAGAGAACAGCTAAGTCTAAGTTTCATCAGATCCAGTAGGCCAGTTCTTTCTGAGTGCTGGTGGTGGATTATTCTAGAACTTGGCAGCCACGACCGGGAAGCTCTTGCCCTCTACTGAGAGGCAAATGAAGTTGGGGGTCTTCAGGAAGTGAGAGTTTGACAATCTAAGAGGTCATGCAACAGGTAGGTTGGGTAGTGTTAGAGAGACCTCGGTGGACCAGGGACAATGTTTTGAACTTAATTATTTCCCGGATGGGCAACCAGTGAGCGTCTCTTCTGGCTCTGGGGATCTGGTTAGATTTGGAGAGACCAATGGCCGCTCAGAGCATTGTTCGGAATCGTCTGGAGTTTGTTCAGGTTGCGTTCAGAAGTGCCTGTAAATAAGGCATTACAGTAGTCTAGCTTGGCTCCCTTGATGGATCTTGCAATTGTTAGGTGGTTAGGAGTGGAGAGGAAGGGCCTGCTGGCATGAAGCAGTTTGCCTGTGTAAGCCAGCGCTGAGGCGATCGAGGTTGGTATCCAGGTAGACACCAAGCGTTTCGGCAGCGGCTGAAGTGATGATACGGTTACCATTGATGATAAACTCCTTGTATGCTGGGTCAATGTTGCGAAGTGTGGATTTGAAGCCGACAATGAGGATTTCGGTTTTGTCGTCGTTGAGGCAGAGTAGGGGAGAAGCCATCCAATTTTGTAGGACATCATTTGCAGAGTTTATGGTGGCTGGGTCCTGGGTGTATGAGCCAGAGAGGGGGATAAGCAGCTGCATGTCGTCAGTGTAATTCGAGTAAGATTTGCTTGGTAGGTCAAGGTGGTCAAAGAAGGGCATTGTATAGATGTGGTAGAGGGTGGGGGAGAGGCAGGAACCTTGGGGGACTCCACAGATGACAGGAGTAGGTTCAGCAGAGAAGTCATCAGTGAAGACTTGTGAGGATCTGTCAGCTCGGAAGAACCTAGTCCAACTGGTGGCTGATGGAGAGATGTTCGCTGTTGAAGCGAGTTGAGAGCATAGGATTTGGTGGTCTACCAAGTCGAATGCTGCAGAGAGGTCTAGCAGCATTAGGAGGGAAGGTTTGCCAGTGTCTTTGATGGCATCAATTTGGATTTTCAAATCAAGTAAGCCAGTTTTGGTTCTGTGTTTGGGGTGGAATCCTAATTGGCGTGTACCCAAGATGATGTTTTCCTCAAGATACTGTTGAACCTGGATATAAGCAACATGATCCAGGATCTTGAAGAGCTAGGGTACCATAGTAATGGGTCAGTAATTTGTCCAAATGGAAGGGTCGAGGGAGGGTTTCATGAGGAGCGGTAGGACCCATACTTCCGTCAAGGAAGTTGCCACTGAGTTGGGTTGGTGGAGAAGGATGCGTTGATGATGGGTGTGAAGAAGGAAATAAGTGACTTGGTGCAGCCTTTGATGAATGGAGCTGGGCAAGTGTCACCTTTGCAGCGTGATGGTTTGATGCTATTGATGATCATGGTGATGTCAATGTCTGAGACAGGGTGGGAGTTGAACGGGGTGCCAGTGTGGGTCGGTAAGGGGATGGGTGCTGTGGGCAATGATGGTTTGGTTAGTATAGCAAGTTGCTTGGAGAGGATTTTTACTTTGAGGGAGTTGACCTTTACAGTGAGGACATGTTGGAGTTTTTCGCACCAGATACTGTCTCCCGTCAGGTCTGGCTGGGTGGGGACGGGAGTCTCTAGCTCCCAGAAAATTGTGAAGGTTTTTTGTGAGTTGGATGAGGCATTACTGATTCTGGAGTTGTAGGTGTTGGCTTTGGCAGCATGGATTTCCCTTCTACAGTTTTTGGCGGGGAGGAGAAGAGTGCTTTGGAGGCAGGGGAGGATTTTTTTAGTGCGCTCAGTGGCACAGACTTCAAGGAGTTCAAGAGTAAACCAAAAGTTTCTTTTTAGTGAGGGTTTGGCTTTCCTGAGTTTGAGAGGGGCAAGCGTGTTGACTTCTTGTGCAATAGATTGCTTGTAGAGGTCGACCAGTGCTGATGGGTCTGTAACTGAGGATTGGGTGTGCGCTAGGGTGGCAAGTAGTAGTGCAAGGTTGGTAGGATTCAGTTTTTTTGTGCACGGGCCATACATTCAGGTTAGGCAGGGTGAGCTGGTCTGGGGCGTTCTGAATGGGGGATTTTCAGGCCAATGGTGTGATGGTCCGACCATGGGCTCGTGAGAATGGGATAGGCGAGGGCGAGGCAATGGCCGAATTGGGGATTTGGTTAGTGTGAGGCCTGGTCTGCGGTGGGCCAAGTGACTGAGGAGCTTGGTGTGGCAGGCACGCAGTGATCCGAGTGAGCAGTCTGAGGAGGCTTGTTCCTCGTAAGAATCGGTGGGGCGTAGCAATGGCAGAGTCAAGGATTTCAGGTTGCGGGGTTCCGGGTCAGCGGTGGGCGGAGTGATTGAGGAGCATGGTGTGGGACGCATGCAGTGACCTGAGTGCGTATCCTGAGGAGGCTATTCCTCGTATGGACCGAGGGGGACATAGCGATGGCAGAGCCAAGAGTGTTGAGCTGATAGGGGAGTAAGTGGGGTGACCTTGGGGTGCGTAGGAGGAGCGGCGAGGTGCTAAAGAGTGAGGCACCAGGGCGCTTACCTGCGGTCTATGTGGAATGGCCATCCTTGTGGCTGAATGGGCTTGCATGGAGGGTGTTGTAGTGGTTTTTGGGTTGTCGGTTGAGGACTCGGGTCTGGTTGGGGTTGTTTCAAGTCCAAGGTGATGGGGTACAGCCGAGAATGTGAAACGGGGTGCATAGCGGACAAGTTCTGCGGTTCCGAACACCTGCAGCGCTCAACACTGCACCCTTGGCATGCACAGGCTTCGCCGCAGAGGGTTTGGCATACAAGTTTGGGAAAAGTGGAGTCGGACGTTGATGCGTAGCACACAGTGGACGCGGATCGAGCATCATGCTCTGTGGACCTGCGGCGCTCAACACTGCACCCTTGGCCTGCACAGGCTTTGCAGCAGATGGGTCGGCACGCAGGTTTCGGCGAATCAGAGACAGACATTGATGCGTAGCACATAGTGGACGTAGATCAAGCAGCATGCTCTGCGGAACTGCAGTGCTCAACACCGTGCCCTTTGCCTGCGCTAGCTTTTGCTATGGGGGGTGAGGAAGACCCCCAGAGTGGTCATGCTTTCCCTGTTCCCTAGGTGGTAAGCGTAGCAGGCTCACCTTCTTAGTCCGAAAGCGTGTGGCTGAGAGGTGACCAACTCCTTGGATTAGTCATACTGTGAATACAATAGCTTGCACATATTTTTCAGGTTTTAAAAATAATTACTAGTTATGTAGGGTCCAAGTAAGTGATGGTGACATGACAAGGATTTTTTAAATAGTGAGAACATATCAAAACGCCCAGTCATGTCACCATAATTACTTACAAATGCCCTGCATAACTACCTATGTTGTAAACACCAAAGTTATGTGCAAGGTATTGTATTCAGTGATCGCAGATAAAACAAAACTAATAGGCAGAGAAAAAAAGAATACTGCCCGTTGTGGAAAGACACCTCTTAATTAGGTCTAGTAGTTTTGTGTCAGAAGATCTCATATGTAATGTCTTGTATTGACTGCAAGTGTGTGCCATCATAAAACGGGTACAACCTATTTAATTATAATAAGATTTTTGGGTAGCTTGGAAACAAATATTGCATTTGACAGACCAGCCTGATTAGTTAAACAAGTGTGGGTGTTGTGCTTCTAAAATTCTCTTCGGGTTTGAAAACGAGGTTAATGTCGTTTTCAGATCTGATAACAATTGGATCCAGAAACATGGCTGCATTTGAAATAATATTTTAACGCACTGCTATTCTATAGCACCTTCAAACATGAGATGGTTGCCTGAAATTGGCGAAACATCAATGTGGTCGTAGAAGGACCAGTCCCGACACAAGGAACAAAACTCCAGGTCCAAGCACTAGGATGCACGGTTTCCAAGATATTGCACTGCAACTAACTGCACCACGCCAAGGTGAGGCGACAGGTGGGGAGCAGCACAGTAGGTTTCAGTATGCAGAAGCACACCAACTCTCGCCTACCCCCAACGTCGTCTCCCAGGTAGGTCTGCCAGGCACATGCACCCATTATCAGTGCAGTTTACTTCAGGGTGCAAATCCCATCAAGCGATAAGCGAATCAGAACAGCGGCCTACAGGATCATAAACAACCATGTGATCTATACTGTATGACATTCTCCCACATTAACTATTTGGCCTAAATGCCATACATGGAATTTAAAAGCCATTCCCACTCGCTCCGTGCATGTCTAAAAACGTTCCTGAGATAACCCGGAGTAAGGCTCCTCTCCTTTCTCATTTGCTAGGGAAACCTACCGGAGGAAGAACAATGGTTCTGTGCCACCTCTGTCCAGATATCAGGACATCCCATCGTTCTGAGGTATGCAACTAAATTTGCTTATAGGTCGCATGTCATCTCCTAAGCACTGCATTGTTTCAGCATCAGGTAGGAACTGGAAAGCAGAGCCATATCTCCATCTCCTAATCATGATGGCACTTAATGGCTGCAGCACAGTTTTTAAGTCCATGTAAATGCCTTTGGCCATGGTTACATCCGTTGGCACTCCCTGCATCAAAAGAAACTGCAAAGCTGCTCATGTAGAAATACAGAACAGAAGGTAGCCACAAAGCAGATTGTGCTAACACATGGTTGTAGACCCTCCAGAGTGGGTACTTCCCGATAGAACAGGAAATGTGGATGTTCTCGATCGAGGGCCTCCCAGACCTTTTTGTGAACAAAGCATACATGATCAACAACTTCGTAGTGGTAAAACACTGTCTGCGCTGAGAGATTAGAAGATCTTTGAATTTCCATTGCTTTACACAAAATACATTTTGTTGCAGACGACCTCCTGCCCCATCCCATTGGGCTCAATCACTTTAACCAGAGCAAACACAATAGACATGCTTTCAGAATGAAATCAGCAGTGTTTAATCATGGGAATCATTGGTATGCAAATTAGACTGGCTGATTTCTGAAGCATCATTGAGGGATCCTGGCCAGTTAAATTTGAACAGAAATAAGGCAGAAAAGCCAACAGGCATAAGGAAGATAGTATGAAGTGAAAGCGGTAGAACTTCTCTTAAAGGAAAGGGATGTATAATAACAGGCAAAATCAATATACCTGGCTTTGCAAACGTAGAGGGGAAGGACGATTTTGTTCTGTGGAGTAGTTACAGGAAAATCCTTCCCCATACATTTACAAAGCCAGACCTACTGACTTTGACAATGCGGTCTTATTATCAAAATTCCAAATATACTTACAGTAAAAGCATGACCTATGATGCACGACAAGGTCTCCCCTCCTACAGAATATCTGCTACAGATACACATGGTGTATTCAGAATCAAGCTGAACATGAAGTTAATCTTGACAATACTACATTATATTATGTAGCAGAAATGATGTGTATTTAATAATTGTGTTATGAATGAGTAGGGGGCTTTGGAACGCTGCACCATACCTGTTCCCAGTCTCTCCAATGGGTTCTGCCGCAGAAGTTTATATATGAGGTCCTGGGATTCAGGAGGCAGAGCTTCGTCCCCATCAGGCCAAGCAATTTCATCTTTGGAAAAATAAAAAGCAGATGCTGAAAAACACCAGCCATATCAATTACATTACACAGCAATGATGGACTCTGTTTAGTCAATTAAGTCTAACAGGGTGGGAACATTACTTGAGCGTAATCCATGTTTCCATCATTAGTACAGAAGATGTAACTCACCGTAGTGATTCTGCACTCTTAACTCTATAGTCCCCTCCCCTTTCCTCCATAGTTATGGGTGTTCGTCCTATGGGGAAGGTACACTTTTGGCATTGCAAAATGAATTTCCCTTTTAAATTTTTAGTGTTGCACAGGTGGCACAGAGGCATGGGCATGGCCAGCGTTAGGACTGATTTTCTATACTCTGGCGTGGTGGACAGATTTCTAGAAGGCCAACCTATATTGTGACAGGGACAACTCTGGGAGCTGTAGCCAAACCAGTTCAAGGTAGCAGTGACGAGTGTCTAGGCTAAGTCTCAAGACGTGGTGTGCCCGTAAGGGGTCCACCATGAGCACACCCTGTGTAATAGTCAAGGAACACACTTAGACAAACAGGTATAAAAATACTTCTTTACTTATGGCCAAATAACAGTGAACAATTATACTAACATGTAATATCATTCAATACTAAAAATTAGATACATATATACAATTACTGGAGTAGGGCAAAATACATATCAAACCCCTGAAAAGGAAGGTACAGATAGTAATGCACTACTAGTCCACAGAGATTCAATCCTAACTTCAAAAGTCCATCCCTAAGATGTCTCTGGAGGATAGCTCAGGGGCAACGTGCTCGCCTTGGAAGCAAGACGACAGAGCAACACAGGTTCGATCTCCGGGTCCGCGCTTAGAAACTTCTGGGTATTAAGCACGTTATAAATAACCTATCATATCATATCATACATCATATCATATCATATGGGGCCTTGTGCCCAAAACATCAGCAAAGTTCCATACAGTTTTGTGAAGCTGGAAAAAAATGAAGGTAGGGTCTCTTGGGTCCAGTGAACAGTTCCAGGTTTAGGTAAGTATTGCTACAACTCATCCCCCACCCCGTACTCCGATTCTTCACAGGAGTTGGCATGTCCATTGTAGAAGGTCTAAGGTTGCTTTTCCAGCCGTCAGCCTCAGCTCTTGATTTCCAGGGGTTTGCAGTTTCGAGCAGTTCTCTGGACGTGGACTAATTCTGGTGTAAAGTCTTCCAGTGGAGAAATGCAAAAGAACTCGATGCAGGGCCCCTCAGGACAGGAATGGACCCAGGTAAGCAGTTTCGAACAATGGCCACCATCGCAAAGGCATTCACTTGCCGGGGTCAGACTTTCCCTCCTATCTCGGGTCCCCTTCTAGGACCACGAAATTCTGCAGAGGTAAGTCTAGTTGCACAAGCTGAAGATCCTGCAAGTCCCAGGCCTCAACTCGGGAATGGCGAAGTCTGCAGCATGGTAGCCGAAATTTAGAGCTGGTTTGCCACAGGGCGGTCCTGGGGCACTTCCGAACGCTCTTCTTCGTAGGACTCCAACCTGACGTTCAGAATGGATGTTCCCTCCACTCCAACGGTCGCAGCTCCTTCACATGACCGCTGAAGATCGTCTACCAGGGCAGGAGAAGAAGATGGTCGTCAAGCCTTCTTCCGACGGGGCCACAGTCTCCCTGCAAGTCTTGTAGCTGGACAAGAGTCTTGGCTCCTTCAGTTTCATCCAAGATCTCTCTCTAGAGTGGGTGCAGGGGTCCTCTTCTTATCATAAAAGTGTGTAAGAGCATCAGCTCACACTAGTCAATGATAGGTCTGTCAACACACACACACAAACCCCCACCCACCCCTCCACACCCCTAGCAGCGGTCCAATTAGGACCACTGGCACAAAAGACATGCATATCCCTAAGACACACAGGCACCAGTTTGTGGATTGGGACCAGGCAGTCCCAGTCCACTTCCTTGCAGCAAACACACATAGCCCTCCAGTAGACCACCAAACACCTCTGCTTTCCCAGACACTGGAAGTCCATATAAGGATTTTCCTGGTCTGAAAGGCCAGGAAGAAGGCTAAAAGACCAGATGGCCAAAGGACAAGCGAACAATCTTGTGGCATGGCCATGTCTGACCACTAACCACATCTAGTAGCAAACCGCGGTAAGGCTAAAATGAAATGCACAAACAAATGGTAAAAAGTCACTGCTGCCTGCTGCCACTAGCTTATCCATTTAGCACACCCAGAGTAACCACAAATCCTCTGAGTGTTAGTCCAGGGCAAAACAAAAAGTGTACCTCATTGTAAGATGCATTGTACAATGATAAAAAGTTATCACAAGTTACTAAAAGTAGTAACAAAGTAACAATGTCTCCCAGTACTGACAGCCTGAAGGATAGGTCAGTGTACCCATTCCAGATGAGCAAAAGCTAGTGTAGTGAAACCTAAGGCTTCACTGCACTGAGGAAAGAACAGGTTAGATACAAAAATAAAAGCAAAAAGTTTGAGGGGCCATAGAAATAGAAGGAAAGGTACAGTAAAGAGAATGTTTCCTAACAGCCAGCCCCAGCGACTCCACCCACCAGCAACACATGTCAGTCCATGGATCTGCGAGACAGAAAACATGACAAACTAATATTTAACGGGGACGGCAGTCGGGGAGTATGGATGAAAGGGGACTACGGACTAACAGGGCAGTAGTCACTATTGTGAGTAACTTTTTCTTAATCTTATGTCAAGTCCCCTTGCCTCCATACTTGGGGGAGATTAAAAAGCACTAATCTGTTTGGGTGGCTGGAAAATTGTTTCAAGAAAAAAGGTTATGCAGAACTGCCTAACCATAGCGTCCGATCTGGCTGCTGCATCCATACAGTAATGATTGAAGAATGCAGAAGGGGAAAACCACGTTGCAACTTCACTAATGACTTCCCATGTAATATGTATTTGGAACTGCGTGAGCCTGCAATCTTTTAGGTACAGATTTTTTCTGAAGCTTGTATGCCTCTACAATACAAAGCAGCTGGCTATAGCAGCTTTAGAAGGCTGAAAACCCATTTGTTGGCCTCCGATGGATATGAATAAGCTATCTTCTCCCATGAATTTGTTGGTGTTGTCTAAATAGTATTTCCACGCCCACCTGACGTCCAGGGAATGAAGGACTCTCTCACCTTCAGACTGGGGAGAAGGAAGAAACAGGGGTAGCACCCCCTCCTGGTTCAGGTGGAAAGAAGATACTACCTGGGGTAAGTATGTAGGATGCGTCTTAAACACAACTCTATCTTTATGAAAAACCGTAAAGGCCTCTGATGAAGAAAGCGCCTGAATGTCACTAATCCGTCTAACAGAAGTCGCCGTTACCAACAATGCGGTTTTGAAAGATACAAGTTTTATGTCCGCCGTAGACATGGGTTGAAATGGCTTATGTCATATTGCAGACAATACCACATCGAGGTCCCATAATAGGTGCAGTTTGCACACCTGTGGGTAAAGATTAGGTAGACCGTCAAAGTGCCTTTTGATAATGGGATTAGATGTAGATATTGAAAGGTCTGGAGGCCTAATCTAAGCTCTGATAGCTGACAGATACGTACAAGATTGGATGTCAATTCCTGTCGATGCCAAGACAGACACAAAAGAGAGAATTTTGTCTATAGAAGAACTAAGAGGATTGAGTGATTGCTCCCGCATCCAGAAACAGAAGCAAACCCATGTTCTCTTATATTGGGATCTAGTGGACTGTTTCTTTGCAGCTTGATTAATGGCTATATTATCCTCTGATAGAACCAGGCCAGCGACAACTAGGTTTCAGGTACAATGCTGCTAAATTGAGCGATATCGGGCAGGAGTGAAACACCTTCCCCTCCTACTGAGAGAGCAGAGTTTGAGTGACAGAGAGGAGACAGGGGCCAGGAGACTTTAGGAGTAGCAGATCCTATTACCAGACATGAGTTGGCCAATTTGGTGCTATTAATATTAGAGTGCAATGAATCTACGTTCTCAACTTTGAAAGGATCACAGGAATCAGGGGATTCCGTGGAAATGTAAAGCATGCTTTGCCGTCCCAAGTGATTTGGACAGCATCTGCCAAGGATTGTGGAATGTGCCTTAGAAGGGCTCAAAGTGCCTCCACTTGCGATTTTGCAGTCGCAAAAATGTCCAACTGAAGATGACCCCATTTCCAAGAGATTTGATGGAGCACCGACCGCTTCTGCTCCCATTCGTGGTTGCAGTGAGAGAGATGGCATTACGTGTTTGCCCATGTGTTGAGGTTTTCTGCTGAACAGTGTGGAGATTTATGTGGTGCCGCATTGCTCAATCCCAAATTAGTATTGCTAGATGACACAATGGAGAGGATCTTGTTCTGTCCTGCTTGTTGACATAGAACATAGCTGTTGAGCTGTCTGTTTTTATGAGGATTCTGGTGTCAGTATCAAGGGAAGGAAAGACTTTAGAGCCTAGACATTTGCAAGAAGTTCTAGCATATGTATGTGCCAAATGGATTCCTCTGGGGCATGCCTCTGGAATTGACCCAAAATGGCTACCCACCCAGACAGAAATCTGAAATGATAGTGTGGAGCTGAGGAATGTCCTGAAAAGGAACTCCCGATCGCAGATTAATTTTGTCCCACAGTTTCAAGCTGGAGTGAATTGGGATCATTTTTGTTTGAGGTTTGTGTTCATGAACCCAGCAGTTTGCTAAATGTAGCTTGAGATGCCTCATTTTGAGGCAAGCAAAATGTAGGGCTAGGATAGCTGCTGCCATGAGGCTGCAAAGATGCTGAATCCACCAGACTGAGGTGGCTTTCCGCACCAGAACATACGAGATTGACTGTTGTATGTCCTATATTCGCTGTTCCTTGAGAAATACTCTGCCCACTATGTATCCCATCTGAACACTATAAAAGTGATGTTCTGGGTTGGGGTCAAATAAGACGTCTTGTGGTTGACTGAGAGCCCCAGTCTGAAGTGAAGGTCCAGTAGCTGTTGCAGGGACCAAAGCTCCCGTGCATGTTTCTGACTTGACGAGCCAGTCGTCCATGTAGGGATGAATGTGAATCCCCTTTGTCTTTATATGTGCTGCTATAGGAGCCATCAATTTTGTAAAAACCCTATGGGCGGCATTGAGTCAGAACGGGAGAACCCAATACTGAAAATGCTGATGGCCAAGGGAAAGTCTGAGAAATATTTTGTGCGCTTCATATATTGGAACATGAAGATAAGCGTGCTTCAGAGTCACTGAACACAACCAGTCTCCCTGGTTGAGGGCATTCTGAATGTGAGCAGGCATGACCATCTTGAACTTATCGGCAGTATGGTAAAGATTTAGGTAGGAAAGGTCTTACACTGTCCAGAGACTTGCATGTTTTTTTCTTGGGAACAGTAAAAAGGTGCGAGTAAAAGCCATTGCCTCTTTCTTGAGGTAGGACTTTATCAATCGCACTGATCTCCAAAAGGTTGGTAATCTCCTGTAGTAGAGTGGGTTATTCTACATGAATAAGAGGGGGAGATTAAGGAGGGTGGCAGCAATTGGGTAATCTGTAACCTCTTCTGACCACTGACATGGTCCAGGAATCTTCCGAGATGGTACGCCAGCTGTGATGGAAAGCGGAAATCCTACGCCTGACCGGGGAGTAGACTTCTGAGATGCCTTTGTAAGAACAGTGAGTTATATGTCAGTAACAGTGGAGGTTTTGTTTTTATTTAATTCCTCATCAGCAGGGGAGTGAAATACGTCATTCTCTCAAAAGGTAAGTCAAGGATGTTATCTTGAACATCCTTATTGAAGTGGATTGCTCTAGCCCAAGCTGACCGTCTAAGATCTACGCTGATAGCCAGCGCTCTAGCGGCAGTAACTATATGGGTAGCAGACAACTATCTCATGTCTGGTGCAATAAGCTTTACTTAAGATAATCCAGACTTAAAAGCATCTATCCTCTTTATAGACAAATTCTGCAGAGAGGCTACAAATTCTTACCATAGTCTGTGGTTGGCCGCTGACATCAGAGTGTCAGCGTTGGCCTTTCACAAGTAAAGGGACACGTTAGCGTATATCATCTTGCCATAGGTTTCTAGAAGTTCGTACTCTTTAGAGAGAGGCATCCTTCTACTTCTTTCCTCTCCGATCGACCCTTCCAGGTTCAACTTGGGTCCTTCCTCTCCTCTATCTCCATCTCTACCTGTGGTGTTCCCCAAGGGACTAACCTTTCTCCCTGGCTGTTCAACCAATGTCTGGCACTTCTTGCCCACCGCATTGCCGCTCACTGCACCACCTTCCAGTGCTATGCGGGTGACACTTCCAGGCTACCTTCAGCCACCTCTTCCCCCTATCTCATCTCCGACTGTGTATCTGCTATCCAGGAGTGGTGTGCCGCCTACCTGTGAGGCTAAACACTTCGGGGTCACCTTCGACTCCACACTCTCCTTCTCTCCTCACATCTTAGACGTCTCTAAGAAGTCACTCTACCAGCTGCACCTCCTCAGAGGTATTCTTCCTTTCCTCTCCTTCCCTCCTTCCCCTAGAAGCTCACTGTCTCCAGAGCTCTGGTTCTCTCTAGGCTGGTCTTTTGCAACAGCCTCTTTCTAAATCTGTCTGCTTCTACTCTCCGCCTTCTGCAACTCATCCAGAACAGGCCTTCGAGACTTGTCCTTGGCCTCAAGCCCAGGGATCGTACCTCTCCAGGACTGAAATCTCTGCATTGGCTCCCAGTGGCTGCAAGGAATAAGTTAAAACCCTCTGCATTGTCCACTAGGCCTTCTGGGGCCTGGGGACTCAATACCTTCAACTCTCTCTTCCTAAATATCTTCCTTCTCGAACCCTCCGCTCATCCACCTACAACTCCCTCAGGGTCAGTCGCTTCTCCAAGCAACGAGTTGGGGGTCGATCTCTTTCCTCAGCTGGGGCCTCCTTCTGGAACAGTCTCCCTGGCTCCCTGAAACTTGAGGAGAACCAGCTCTGGTTCCGGAAGCACCTCAAAACCTTTCTCTTTGCTTCTGCTTTCTCTCCCCTGCCGATTTTCCTGGCTGAAACTGAAACTGCACTGTTTATCTGGCCACACACTGACCTCGGGCCCAGGTCCCCTCCCCCACCAGTGGGGTTTATAGTCATTTGGTTGAAAACAAAAATGGCGAAAGTCATAATGTAGAAAAATAAAAGTTGAAAAAAAAGTCACTTTTTTTTCAATACGTTTTTTTTTTTCGAAATGAAGGGGGTTCCCCCCCAGCTCCCCCTTTTTTTATTTTACCCATTTTTTATACTTCCCAAACCCAAAAAATATATATAAATATAAAAATAAATTTTTTTCCACATTTTTGTTTCGACATTTTTGTCATTCGACTTTTTTATTTTTGACATTATGACTGCACACCCACCAGTGGCATTCCTGCACTGCCACCTGGGAAACCCGTGCACTTGGGGACTGTTTTCTGTATCCCTACAGTCCCACTTCAAGCACTTGACACCTGATGTTTGCACTTACCCTTGCACTTGCCCCCAGCTGGCTGCACTTTTTACTTACTGTTCATTTATTCTATTATCCCATGTACTGCACCGTCCCCTCAACCTTACCACCTGCACTTTTCCCCTTCTCCCGTCCCATGCACTTGCGCGGTCTGAATGACACCTGGCCTAGTAGGATCGCTGTCTCCGTCTTCCCTCTGTTAACCCTCTCTTGCCTCATCGCGCCTTGAAATACTTGTGTATAGGCGCTTTATTACTGCAATATCATATCTGCAAATACTGTTGCTATCCTCAACTAACAGGAACTGAGGCACAAATAGATTAATAAAGTAAATTTTCCTGCTTACCATAAACAATACAGAATTTCAAAATATTTCATACAGATTAAAACAAATGTATTAGTTCATGGCACATAAAATACATTATAAATGCATTAGAACACCAAAGAACAAGTTACTTATCTTACCTGGTAATGTTCTTCCGATGGGATGTTCCTCCGAAGTATTCCACATCTTTGACAGTAATTACCACAGCTGTGCTGCTTTCGAAAACTTTTTCGGCGCAGGCGTCCTGCGTCGATACACTGTCCCTCGAGAGCCTCTGTCGATTGTCGACGTCACCGGATGTTATATCTAGGAGCACGATGCCCAGTTGTAGTTTTTTCCCTCAGGACGTGTGGCACAAATCTTCTGCCAGTATGACTACAGAAAGCCTTGCGGAAACGTAAGCTGCAATGGCATAAGAAATTCTGTAGCGGGGTAGGTAGGGAGGGTATGATCTGAAATACGTCGGAGGAACATCCCATCGAAAGAACATTACCAGGTAAGATAAGTAACTTGTTCTTCGAAGGGATTGTGTCCTCCAACGTATTCCACATCTTTGATAGACTCCCAAAGCAGTACCAATGTATGGATGTGGGAAAATAATGTACAAATGAAATGCACAAACACATGGCAAACAGGTATCAAATTAGAATGCCCAATCAAATTGCAGAATAGAGGACTGTTTTACCAAAGGCCAAATCTTGCCCATGGACGGAGTCCAGGGAATAGTGTCTCACAAAAGTATGGGCAGAGGCCCATGTGGCTGCTTCACAAATATTACGAATGGGAACACCCCTCTGCAGAGCAGTGAAGCCAGCCATACCCATAGTAGAATGAGCCCGTAAGCCAACTAGAGGGTCCTTGCCCGCCAAACGGTAACATTCAGAGATCGTCCAAACGATCCATCTGGACAAGGTCTGCTTGGAAACAGCTTGACCTAAACGCCTTCCAGCGTATCCAACAAAGAGTTGATTGTCCCCTCTGAGCCAGGACATCCGTGAGAGATAGAAACTTAAAGCTCTCCTAGGATCCAACCAATGGAGCTTCTCCTCTTCCTTACTAGGATGTAGAGGAGGATAGAATGCCGAAGAATGACATTCTGGCTGAGATGGAATTCCGACACCTTTGGAAGAAAGGAAGGCCGCACCCTAAGGACAACCCTGTCCTTATGGAACACAGTGAAGGGTGGTTTGGCGGAAAGTGTCTGCAACGCACTCACTCTGCGTGCAGAAGTAACCGCAACTAAAAATACAGTTTTAAAGGACAATAGTCGCAACGGACAAGAATGTAAGGGCTCAAGCGGAGCTTCCATCAGGAACTTTAAAACCAAATTCAAATCCCATCCCGGCACCTGGAAAGACGACGGTGGAAACACATTAGTTAGCCCTTTTAGAAACTGAGATATCAAAGGGATTTTAAAATAAGAACATTTCTTAGACGAGCGCTTAAATATGGACTGCACCGCCAGGTAACCTTTAATGGTACCCACTTGCAGGCCCTTGTGGGCGAAAGAAAGCAAAAAAGACAAAACCAAAGGAATGGAGCATTGGAAAGGATCCACATTCTGTACTCTCCACTAGTCGCAGAACTTTCTCCAACGGTAACGGTACAGGGTTTTCGTTGCTGGCCTCCTGGCCGAAAGCAACACCTCCATCACGTCTTCGGAAAGGTCCCAATCCTTATACCTCAACCTTTCAGATACCAAGCGTGAAGGCTGAGGGACTTGACCTCTGGATGGAGAACCCGCCCTCCCGTGAGAGCAGATCGTCTCAGTAGGGAAGATGGCATGGCGGGCAGATGGACATGTCGAGAAGGTCCGGGTGCCACGCTCTCCTGGCCCATGGCGGAGCAATGAGGATCATCCGGGAACCAAACCTCTGTAACCTTCGCAACACCTGCGGAATGACGGGGACTGGAGGAAACGCGTACAGCAGCGGGAAGGACCACTCCACCACAAACGCGTCCCCTAAGGCTCCTCTTGGAGGAAATTCCCGCAAGCAGAATCTTTTGCACTTCCGGTTGACACTGGTGGTGACGAGATCCACTTGCGGGGTTCCCCAAAGAGTGAAGATCTCCAACAGAACTTCCTGAGCCAGCTCCCACTCGTGAGACACCATGCTCTGCCTGCTCAGAGCGTCCGCCGCCGCGTTTTCGTCTCCGGCCAGATGAACTGCCGAGATCGAAATTTCTTGCTGAATGGCCCAGAACCAGAACTGCATCTCCTCCGTGCACAACGGGAGTGACCCTGCCCTCCCCCCCCTTTTGTTGATGTAGTGCATGGCCACTGTATTGTCTGTCATAATCAGGACATTCTTCCCACGCAGAGATGGCAGAAAAGCCTTCAGGGCTAGCCTGACAGCCCACAGCTCTAACAGATTAATGTGGAGTCTGGACTCCGACAGAGACCAATGGCCGCTGGCCGTCAACTCGTTGGCATGAGCTCCCCAACCCATGAGGGATGAGTCAGTCACAATCTTTCTCTCTGGCCACGGTTGCCAAAATGGAGCACCCATCATCAGATTGCCTTCGACGGCCCACCACAGAAGATCCTGTGTGACCGAGGGCGGAATCTGAACAGGATCCGACATCCTTCTGGAGAACTGCGACCACTGCAGAGATCTCATCCGCAGCCTGGCCTCTGGCACCAGGAAAATGCAGGATGCCAGTAGGCCGAGCAACCTCAAGAACTCTAACGCCGGGAAACTCTGGCACGTTGAAATTTGTCCACCATCTGCAGAATGTGATGAGCCCTCACCTTGGGAGGCGAACACAACCCCAGGGATGTGTCGAGGACTGCTCCGATGTACTGGAGCCGCTGGGTAGGTGTCAAATGGGACTTCTTTAAATTGAGGGAGAAGCCCAGCTTGTGAAGGGTGCGGCAGGTGACGGACAGATGATCCAGGGCTTGCTTGGGAGAACGCGCCCTGATCAACCAATCGTCCAGGTAGGGGTAGACGCGAATTCCCCCTTTCCTGAGATACGCTGCCACCACCACCACCATCAACTTGGTGAACACCCTCGGGGCGGAGGCCAATCCGAACGACAGGACCCGAAACTGAAAATGCAAGTCGCCAACCGCTAACCTCGGGTACTTCCTGTGCTTTGGATGAATCGGCACATGAAAGTAAGCATCCTTGAGGTCTAGAGACACGAACCAATCTTGTAGTTGAAGGGCCTGGAGGACTTGAGAAAGAGTAAACATCTTGAACGTGTCCTTCCTGAGGAGCTTGTTCAAACCACGCAAGTCCATGATGGGTCTCAATCCTCTGTCTTTTTTCGGGATAAAAGAATATGGGGAATACCATCCCTTGTTCCTCTCCGCTACAGGCACCAGTTCTATAGCGCCTTTCTCCAGCAGGGAAAGGATTTCCTGCGCAAGAAGCGGATCCGGACGCTTCAAAGAGAGCTTCCCCGGTGGATTGTCGTGAGGTCTCTGCCGGAAAGGAAGACAATAGCCGTGGGCTATGATCTCCAGAACCCACACATCTGAAGTAATGGCATGCCATTCTACAAGATGCTGCGCCAGCCTTCCCACAACCGGCGAAACATGGGCCATGGCCTCAAGACTGAGCCGATGCCTGAGGGCAAGGAGGCAACTGCCCGAGCAGCTTTGGCACCTCGAGTACCTTGTTTTCCACCTGTGGTACTCCTACGTTGGCCCCTTTGACTGGCAGCTCCTCTCGATCTACCAAAGGAAGAGTAGTATCAAAAGGAACCTCCACTGCAT